>NW_027362769.1:6752500-9462500 GCF_046119375.1 Phyllobates terribilis | reverse complement strand
AGGAAAACTTCTAAAGAGATTAAAGGTGAACTTCAAGCTCAAGGAACATCAGTGTCAGATCGTACTATCCATCATTGTTTGATCCAAAGTGGACTAAATGGGAGACAACCAAGGAGAACACCATTGTTGAAAAAAAAAATAATAAAAAAGCCAGACTGAAATTTGCCAAACTACATGTTGACAAGCCACAAAGCTTCTGGGAGAATGTACTATGGACAGATGAGAAAAAATGGAAGTTTTTGGCAAGGCACATCAGCTCTATGTTCACAGACGGAAAAATGAAGCATATCAAGAAAAGAACACTGTCCCTATTGTGAAACATGGGGGAGGCTGTTATGTTCTGGGGCTGCTCTGCTGCATCTGGCACAAGGTGTCTTGAATCTGTGCAGGGTACAATGAAATCTCAAGACTATCAAGGGATTCTAGTGAGAAATGTGCTGCCCAGAGTCAGCAAGCTTGGTCTCAGTCGCAGGTCATGGGTCTTGCAACAGGATAATGACCCAAGAATGGCTAAGAGAAAAACATTGGACTATTCTGAAGTGGCCTTCTATGAGCCCTGACCTAAATCCTATTGAGCATCTTTGGAAAGAGCTGAAACATGACGTCTGGAAAAGGCCACCTTCAAATACGAGACAACTGGAGCAGTTTGCTCATGAGGAGTGGGCCAAAATACCTGTTGAGAGGTGCAGAAGTCTCATTGACAGTTTCAGGAATTGTTTGATTGCAGTGATTGCCTCAAAAGGTTGTTCAACAAAATATTAAGTTAAGAAGAACCATCATTTCTGTCCAGGCCTATTTCATGAGGTTAATTTTTTTTTTAATTCTGTGGAAGCAGAAAAGCAATGTCTGACTTTCATTTGTTCATTTTCAACAAATTTGTAATTTATCAGATTCAAGTTATTTGTGTGACCATTGTGGGTTTTTCTTTCATGAGACAAGGGGTACCAACAATTTTTACCACGTGTGTAGTGTAAGTGTACATGTAATACACTGACTCACCAGTGACGTCTCTAGGTGAAGTCCTTCATCTTCGCTTTTCTTCTTCATCAGGTACAGACGGCCATCACTTCTTCCAGCCAGGAATCGTCTCTGCAGAAAATAACACACAGTTACCAATAACTGATCTCTTCTAGAGAATATTCCCCCCCCCGACTTCTACACTATACCAGTTGAAGAAAAAAAGCAACATAGTGCCATCCTGCACAGTAACAGGACTCCTCTTTTGTCCCATCCCATGGAAAACAGTTTCCTAAAAAGTAAATTATATTACAGAAGTAATAATGTAATAATAATAATTGGAATCTAAAGTAATAATGTTCCCCACTGGCCACCATAAACTAATAAAGTATGTTCCTCAATCTGGCCCCCAAACAGTAATTAAGTCCCTTGTCCAGCCAGGCACCCCCATATGTCCCTTCTGGCCCCCATATGCCCAGGGTGGCCTCTCCATATATTTATCCTAGCCCACATGTATCGAGCCTGCCCCCCCCCATGTGGCCAGCCTGCCCCCCCCCACATATCCATCCTTGCCTCCATGTTTCCAGCCTGCACCCCCCATATATCAATCCTGGACTCCATGTATCCATCCTGACACCCCCCTGCATATATCCCTTCTGGCCCCCATTTGTCCAGTGTGACCCCTCCATATATTTATTCTAGCACATGTGTATCGAGCCTGCCCCCTCCCATATACCCATCCTAGCCCACATGTGGCCAGCCTGCCCCCCCCACATATCCATCCGTGCCTCCATGTTTCCAGCCTGCCCCCCCATATATCCATCCTGGACTCCATGTGTCCAGCCTCCCCCCCATATATCCATCCTGCCTTTCCCCCCTGCATATATCCATCCTGACACCCCCCCATATATCCATCCTGGCCCCCCATATATCCATCCTGGACTCCATGTGTCCAGCCTGCCCCACCCATATATCCATCCTGGCCTCCATGTGTCCAGCCTGCTCCCCCTACATATCCATCCTGGCCTCCATGTGTCCAGCCTACCCCCCCATATATCCATCCTGGCCTCCATGTGTCCAGCCTGCTCCCCCATATATCCATCCTGGCCTCCATGTGTCCAGCCTGCTCCCCCTACATATCCATCCTGGCCTCCATGTGTCCAGCCTGCCTCCTCATATATCCATCCTGCCCTTACCCCCTGCATATATCCATCCTGACACCCCCCATATATCCAGCGTGCCCCTCCATATATTTATGTTAGCCCACGTGTATCGAGCCTGCCCCTCCACATATCCATCCTAGCCCCCCATGTGTCCAGCCTGCCTCCCCCTCATATATCCATCCTGGCCTCCATGTGTTCAACCTGCCCCCCCATATATCCATCCTGGCCTTCATGTGTTCAGCCTGCCCCCCCATATATCCATCCTGGCCTCCATGTGTTCAGCCTGCCCCCCCATAGATCCATCCTGGCCTCCATGTGTCCAGCCTGCCCCCTCCCATATATCCATCCTGGCCTCCATGAGTCCAGCCAGCCCCCCCATATATCCATCCTGGCCTCCATGAGTCCAGCCTGCCCCCCCCATATATCCATCTTGGCCTCCATGAGTCCAGCCTGCCCCCCCATATATCCATCCTGGCCTCCATGTGTCCAGCCTGCCCCCCCATATATCCGTCCTGGCCTCCATGTGTCCAGCATGCCCCCCTATATATCCATCCTGACCTCCATGTGTCCAGCCTGCCCCCTGCATATATCCATCCTGGCCTCCATGAGTCCAGCCTGCCCCCCCCATATATCCATCTTGGCCTCCATGAGTCCAGCCTGCCCCCCCATATATCCATCCTGGCCTCCATGTGTCCAGCCTGCCCCCCCATATATCCGTCCTGGCCTCCATGTGTCCAGCATGCCCCCCTATATATCCATCCTGACCTCCATGTGTCCAGCCTGCCCCCTGCATATATCCATCCTGGCCTCCATGTGTCCAGTCTGCCCCCCATATATCCGTCCTGGCCTCCATGTGTCCAGCATGCCCCCCTATATATCCATCCTGACCTCCATGTGTCCAGCCTGCCCCCTGCATATATCCATCCTGGCCTCCATGTGTCCAGCCTGCCCCCCATATATCCATCCTGGCCTCCATGTATCCAGCCTGCCCCCCCCATATATCCATCCTGGCCTCCATGAGTCCAGCCTGCCCCCCCATATATCCATCCTGTCCTCCATGTGTCCAGCATGCCCCCCCATATATCCATCCTGACCTCCATGTGTCCAGCCTGCCCCCCCCATATATCCATCCTGGCCTCCATGTGTCCAGCCTGCCCCCCCATATATCCATCCTTGCCTCCATGTGTCCAGCCTGCCCCCCATATACTCATCCTGCCCACCCCCCTTGTGTGTCCAGCCAGGGCCCCCCTTGTGTGTCCAGTTAGGGCCCCCATTGTGTGTCCAGCCAGGGCCCCCATTGTGTGTCCAGCCAGGGCCCCCCCTTGTGTGTCCAGCCAGGGCTCCCCCTTGTGTGTCCAGCCAGGGCCTCTCATTGTGTGTCCAGCCAAGGCCCCCCCTTGTGTGTCCAGCCAGGGTTCCCCCTTGCGTGTCCAGCCGGGGCCCCCCTTGTGTATCCAGCCAGGGCTCCCGCCTCGTGCATCCAGCCAGGGCTCCCCCCTCGCGTGTCCAGCTTGGCCCCCCCTCGTGTGTCTAGCTTGGCCCCCCTCGTGTGTCCAGCTTGGCCCCCCTCGTGTGTCCAGCCGGGGTTCCCCCTCGTGTGTCCAGCTGGGCCCACGTTGTGTGTCCAGCCAGGGTTCCCCCCTTGTGTGTCCAGACAGGACCCCCCTTGTGTGTCCAGCCAGGGCTCCCCCCTTTTGTGCCCAGTCGGCTAACCCCTTGTGTGTCCAGCCAGGGGCCCAGACCATTACACACACACACAAAACACACACACATACACACACCTCTTACCTTCCTGCGCTCCCGTGCGGTGTCCTCCTCCTGAGTTGCGTGCCTCCTTCACAGCAGGCGCATGACGATGACGTCATACCCCGGCCGGCGAAGGGAGACGCGCAGCTTCAGCTGCTTCACTGGGACGTGCACCGTGGTGGTTCAGGTAATGAACGTCGCGTGCGCGCGTCCCTGCATACACTGTGCCTGCGCTTTTAAAGGGCCCGTGCCCCTTAAAACCGCAGGATTTTTTTTTTTGCTCTCTTCTCCCCCCTCTCCTCTGCAGCAGGGGACGGGGCCCACCGGGAAAATTCCCGGTATCCCGCCAGCCAAGACCGACCCTGTATCTATCTATATATATATATATATATATATATATATATATATATATATATATATATATATATATATATATATATACTGTAAATATATATGTGTGTGTATACTGTATATGTGGCTTTATATATGTTTTTACAACTGAGTTTATAACTCAGTGGTTAGTGCACTGGTTTCTGGACATAGAATTTTGGGTTCAAGTCCCATCAGGTAACAGTGACTTTTTTTTATTATTATTATTATTACAGTAGTAAAGGTCACTTGTCAAAGTCACTTGTCAGGATCACTTGTCAAAGTCACTTGTCAGGATCACTTGTCAAAATCACTTGTCAGAATCATTTGTCAGAATCAGTTCTCGGAATCACTTGTCAGAATCAGTTCTCAGACAGGGTATTTAGGCTAAAACATCATTCTGATGTTTTATTTTGATATCTGGTCATGTCCTAAAATGGACACTGTACGCCTGATCTTAACCCCTGTGAGGCAGTGACTGGGATCGTATACGAGGGACGTTATAAATCCCCCAGAATATGTACAGAGACCTATTAAACCCATTGGAGTGCATTGCAGTCACAGACACAGCTGTGACTGCAATGCAGGAATGAAAGTGAGCGTTGACCTGGTCAGGCTATCTGGCTAAGGCAGATTAAGTAAAACCCGGCAGGGCCTTCATTTCTTGGAGGAGGCTACAGGAAGGCAGTGGGACGGCCTCCTTCCTCTAACCCGGTTTTCCAGTGGCTCTTGCCACAGGTCCTTTAAAAACCCTGCATTAAGGACTAGTGTTGTTCAGTGTTGGGACCTGCTAGGAGAATAGAAGGGAAGCTCAGCAGGATTCAGTGTGGCTGAACCCACGCCTGGGAATGCTCTGCACCCGTCAGGCTCTGAGCTACCCGGCGCGGCCGTTGCCCCTTACAAACGTTGTTATGGACTTGTGTTAACCTGGCTTGCGAACCGGAGGACTTTGCTGTTTACCTGTGAGTCTGCTGAATAAAAGCTGCTTATCGTGGACTTGCTTGGGTCACTACCTCAGTTACTGCACGGTGTGAACACCGCCGCCTTACACCCCATATAGAATCTATGGGGTATTGTCAAGAGAAAGATGAGACCCAACAATGCGGACGAGCTGAAGGCTGCTATCAAAGCAGCCTGGGCTTCCATAACACCTCAGCAGTGCCACAGGCTGATCGCCTCCATGCCATGCCGCATTGATACAGTAATTGATGCAAAAGTATTGAGTGCATTTACTGATCATACAGTTCAGTAGGCCAACATTTCGGATTTTAAAATCATTTTTCAAGCTGTTGTTATAAAGTATTCTAATTTACTGAGATAATGACTTTTGTGCTTTCGTTGGCTGTAAGCCATAATCATCAACATTAACAGAAATAAACACTTGAAATAGCTCAGTCTGTTTGTAATGACTCTATGTAATATACAGTACAGACCAAAAGTTTGGACACACCTCATTTAAAGATTTTTCTGTATTTTCATGACTATGAAAATTGTACATTCACACTGAAGGCATCAAAACTATGAATTAACACATGTGGAATTATATACTTAACAAAAAAGTGTGAAACAACTGAAAATATGTCTTATATTCTAGGTTCTTCAAAGTAGCCACCTTTTGCTTTGATGACTGCTTTGCACACTCTTGGCATTCTCTTGATGAGCTCCAAGAGGTAGTCACCGGAAATGGTCTTCCAACAATCTTGAAGGAGTTCCCAGAGATGCTTAGCACTTGTTGGCCCTTTTGCCTTCACTCTGCGGTCCAGCTCATCCCAAACCATCTCGATTGGGTTCAGGTCTGGTGACTGTGGAGGCCAGGTCATCTGGCGTAGCACCCCATCACTCTCCCTCTTGGTCAAATAGCCCTTACACAGCCTGGAGGTGTGTTTGGGGTCATTGTCCTGTTGAAAAATAAATGATGGTCCAACTAAACGCAAACCGGATGGAATAGCATGCCGCTGCAAGATGCTGTGGTAGCCATGCTGGTTCAGTATGCCTTCAATTTTAAATAAATCCCCAACAGTGTCAACAGCAAAGCACCCCCACACCATCACACCTCCTCCTCCATGCTTCATGGTGGGAACCAGGCATGTAGAGTCCATCCATTCACCTTTTCTGTGTCGCACAAAGACACGGTGGTTGGAACCAAAGATCTCAAATTTGGACTCATCAGACCAAAGCACAGATTTCCACTGGTCTAATGTCCATTCCTTGTGTTCTTTAGCCCAAACAAGTCTCTTCTGCTTGTTGCCTGTCCTTAGCAGTGGTTTCATAGCAGCTATTTAACCATGAAGGCCTGCTGCACAAAGTCTCCTCTTAACAGTTGTTGAAGAGATGTGTCTGCTGCTAGAACTCTGTGTGGCATTGACCTGGTCTCTAATCTGAGCTGCTGTTAACCTGCGATTTCTGAGGCTGGTGACTCGGATAAACTTATCCTCAGAAGCAGAGATGACTCTTGGTCTTCCTTTCCTGGGGCGGTCCTCATGTGAGCCAGGTTCTTTGTAGCGCTTGATGGTGTTTGCAACTGCACTTGGGGACGCTTTCAAAGTTTGCCCAATTTTTCGGACTGACTGACCTTCATTTCTTAAAGTAATGATGGCCACTTGTTTTTCTTTACTTAGAATTTGTATTATGGCAAGAAAAAAGCATCTAACAGTCTATTTAGCAGGACTATCAGCTGTGTATCCACCTGACTTCTGCACAACACAACTGATGGTCCCAACCCCATTTATAAGGCAAGAAATCCCACTTATTAAACCTGACAGGGCACACCTGTGAAGTGAAAACCATTTCCGGTGACTACCTCTTGAAGCTCATCAAGAGAATGCCAAGAGTGTGCAAAGCAGTCATCAAAGCAAAAGGTGGCTACTTTGAAGAACCTAGAATATAAGACATATTTTCAATTGTTTCACACTTTTTTGTTAAGTATATAATTCAACATGTGTTAATTCATAGTTTTGATGCCTTCAGTGTGAATGTACAATTTTCATAGAAAATACAGAAAAATCTTTAAATGAGAAGGTGTGTCCAAACTTTTGGTCTGTACTGTATGAGTTTCAGGTTTTGTATTGAAGAAGTGAAATAAATTGACTTTTTGATGATATTCTAATTTTGTGAGAAGCACCTTTATATGTTTATATATATATATATCTGTAGCTTTGTTGATATAAAAGGGGGGGCCCAGACACATTTCTTGCACAGGGGCCTCAAGCTGTCAGTTTCTGCACCTGCATGCAATCCTCCAACTTCTCCTTAAAGAAAATTTAATAATACATTTTTTTACGGATCTTTTCATCTTTTAATGGTCTGTATATCGTGGATTTTTTTTCCATCAAAATACTGTTTTAGCACCAAAATTATAATACTTTACAAAATCGGAAATCTGAGAAAATTTACCCCATAATTTGTTATGCAATTTCTCTGAAACTCATTGATACCCCCATATGTGGTCAAAAAATATTGTTTGGGCACATGGCAAAACTCAGAAAGCAAAGAGCGCTATTTCGTTTTTGGAACGCAAATTTGAACATCATGTTGCATTTGTAGAACCACTGAGGTGCCAAAAAAGTAGAAACACCCACAAGTGACTCAATTTGGCAAACTAAACCCCTTAAGAAATTCATCTATTGTTAGGGCAGAGACAGACTGCCGTATAACTGGTGCGATGATCGCATCACACTGAACGGACTGGCCGGCACCTCTCATGACCTTAACATGACAGCGTGATGTATTTCTATGCAGCGGTCAAGCTCAGGTCAGGAGAGGTGCCGTCCAATACAAGGTTTATGATGCGATCCTCGCAAGAGAAATACGGCAGTCTGTTAAAAATGCTCACCCTAAGGGCAGAGACAAACTACATAGCAGAATTTTCTAAAATGGAGTCGTAAAAATGAAAAACTTAGGCTTTTTCTGCTAAAATTTTACTTTAGTCTCAAAATTTTAATTCACACTAGTCTCAAAGTTTTAATTCACACATGGGGTGATAGGAGAAAATGGACAGGATAATTTGTTATGCAATTTTTACCGAAAGTGGCAGTATATTTGATTGTACACTACAGTTTGAGCACACAGCAGAGATCAGATGCGAAGTAGCACTACTTGGCTGTTAGAACGCAGATTCCTTTTGAATAGATTGTGAGCTCCATCAGCAGAGCCCCTGAGGTCCCAGAACAGCAGAAACTCCTCCGAGTGACCCCACATTGAAAACTTCGTTGCTTAAGGAATTCATCTAGGAGTATAATGAGTATTTCGAACCCTTAGTTGCCTCACAGAATTTTATAACATTGTGTCACAGAGAAAAATTGTAAAATCCATAAAGACATCTCGGTAGAGTGGAAAGATCACCCTCACATTGAACATATGATATTAATTATAACTGGAGTAACGTGAAAGAGCTGACACTTCAACCCACATTGAAGTAGGGCCTTCTGCTGTGAACAGATAATTACACCAACAGAACTAGCTAACAAATCTAGGATTCGTATACTCAGAGGCGGAAAAGTAAACTTCTGAGGCAAGAACTTCCTCTTTTTAAATGGTTTTTATCAGACACTCTGGAGCCAGTGGTCAGTGATTAATATTGGGATTTGCATCAATCCGATATTTATGGGAGATATATTTTCGGCATTGTAGAAAAGAGATAAACAACGCATTCACTCACATCAAGGGTGGGGCCAGCCGACCACATCCAACTTAATATCGGACAGATGGACAATGCTATCCATGCCATGTTTCCACTCTATATAAAAAGTAAAATTGGTGATAGGAAACATGACAATGATTTCTCCCGCTTGGAACCTCCAGGGGCAGTTATTTTATTCATCTAATAAAATACACTGTTTGGGTTTTTGTATTTTGTCAGTCCTAGAAGGTACAGCATGCTGCGATTCTGTTTTCCTAAAAAAATGGAGTATCTCCCTCCGCTGAGCTCTGAGCTATTTCCATGACACAGGTTTAGTACTTTTTGTTTTGTTATCCTTTTTATAATATGTGATTGTATATATCGTATTATTTTTTTCCCATTTTGTAACATCTTTGTATATTTTTTTTATAAACACTGCCTACCTTTCCAGATTAAATAGATAAAATTGAATAGCTCCATTACTCTTGCTCTGTAAACCGCACGCCTGAAGCCATACACTACCTGTAAGTGATGTCCAATTGGCCTATACAAGTAATTGGTGGCGGCAGCTAGTAGTTTCTTCTGTTATTGTGGAGTTGGCAGTGATCGTATCGGGGTATGTATATATTTATTCCATACTTTGGAATCAAAGGTGTATTAACTGACCTAGTAGTGGAAACAGCAGCGACATCATCCATAACTCATCAGTCAATTGTGTAATTGTCCTGACGATTGGAGGTCGTGGAGTTGCGTGCCCTGACAAATTGGTGGCAGTAGTGGGATCTGCGCGATTCCCCCTGCTATTATTCCTGACACATTGGATGTGGAAATATAGCATTTTAGTGGTAAAAATTTTATTTTCTTATTAGTTGTAAATTTGTCAGCTACACAATGATTAATAGGAAAAACTTGACCCCACAATTTATTTAGCAATTTCTCCCGAATGCGATGATGACCTATACAGTATGTCAGAAGCTACTCTTTGGTCACACATCAGGTCTGAGAATGAAGGAGCGCTATTTGACTTTTGGAGCAGAGATTTTGCTAGAATAGTTTGCTGGCGACATTTCCAGATCTCTCAAAGGTGCCAGAACAGCAGAAAACCCTCCATGGTGACGCCATTGAAAAAGTTTGCAGCTCCAAAGTGTCAGTTTGTTTTTTTTCCTTTTCAAAATGTGCTCAACCGGCGATAATGTCATGCAAGGTGTGGGAAAGATTAAGTGCAACACAAAGGGAAGAGGGAAAGAGAGCCTAGACTCTAGGGAAAGGGGGGAGTGGAGACCTCCTAGGCTGACCTAATATCACCCTGTCTCCACTAACGTCTCTATATTGGTTCTTCACCAATGACCCCATGCGAACCTTGCCCTGTCTTTCCCTGGCGTTTGGCTCTGGCTAGGGAAGGGAGGGGGATGAGCACAAATCGATCCCGACTGACAACTAAAGACAACAAGGGGGAACAATCAAGGGAAGATAGCTTAGCTTTTAGTCAACTTCAGAGAGATGAATACCCGTCCTCATAGCTCCAGAGAGGAAGAAGTAATGCATTTTCTCTGAGCCTTCACAAGGGGTAATGTAAGTATCGCCGGCACATCCCTCTAGCAGACAGCAGGTATTTATACACCCAGGCTAGGGTGTTACTTAGCAAGAGGAAGGTAGAGAGACAGCCTCTAAGAAGGTGTTTGTAATGCCAAACAAAGAGATCTCTTGCAACCAACTGCAGGGGGACTGTCTCTCACTTTTGACACACCTGTGACAGCGGCCTCCTGCTGTATCTGGGGAGCTACGTGCGGCCCCATGCTGTATCTGCGGAGCTACGTGCGGCCTCATGCTCTCCTTCTTGGTCAAATAGCCCTTACACAGCCTGGAGGTGTGTTTGGGGTCATTGTCCTGTTGAAAAATAAATGATGGTCCAACTAAACACAAACTGGATGGAATAGCATGCCGCTGCAAGATGCTGTGGTAGCCTTGCTGGTTCAGTATGCCTTCAATTTTGAATAAATCCCCAACAGTGTCACCAGCAAAGCACCCCCACACCATCACTCCTCCTCCTCCATGCTTCACGGTGGGAACCAGGCATGTAGAGTCCATCCGTTCACCTTTTCTGCGTCACACAAAGACACGGTGGTTGGAACCAAAGATCTCAAATTTGGACTCATCAGACCAAAGCACAGATTTCCACTGGTCTAATGTCCATTCCTTGTGTTCTTCAGCCCAAACAAGTCTCTTCTGCTTGTTGCCTGTCCTTAGCAGTGGTTTCCTAGCAGCTATTTTACCATGAAGGCCTGCTGCACAAAGTCTCATCTTAACAGTTGTTGTTGAGATGTGTCTGCTGCTAGAACTCTGTGTGGCATTGACCTGGTCTCTAATCTGAGCTGCTGTTAACCTGCGATTTCTGAGGCTGGTGACTCGAATAAACTTATCCTCAGAAGCAGAGGTGACTCTTGGTCTTCCTTTCCTGGGGCGGTCCTCATGTAAGCCAGTTTCTTTGTAGCGCTTGATGGTTTTTTCAACTGCACTTGGGGACACATTCAAAGTTTGCCCATTTTTTCTGACTGACTGACCTTCATTTCTTAAAGTAATGATGGCCACTCGTTTTTCTTTACTTAGCTGCTTTTTTCTTGCCACAATACAAATTCTAACAGTCTATTCAGTAGGACTATCAGCTGTGTATCCACCTGACTTCTGCACAACACAACTGATGGTCCCAACCCCATTTATAAGGCAAGAAATCCCACTTATTAAACCTGACAGATTAAACCTGACAGGGCACACCTGTGAAGTGAAAACCATTTCCGGTGACTACCTCTTGAAGCTCATCAAGAGAATGCCAAGAGTGTGCAAAGCAGTCATCAAAGCAAAAGGTGGCTACTTTGAAGAACCTAGAATATTTTCAGTTGTTTCACACTTTTTTTTGTTAAGTATATAATTCCACATGTGTTAATTCATAGATGTGATACCTTCAGTGTGAATGTACAATTTTCAAAGTCATGAAAATACAGAAAAATCTTTAAATGAGAAGATGTGTCCAAACTTTTGGTCTGTACTGTACGTGCGGTCTCATGCTGTATATAGATGGCTATGTGGGGCTCATACTGTATACTGTATATAGATGGCTATGTGCGGCCTCATACTATATATAGATGGCTGCGTGGGGCTCATACTGTATATGGGAGGCTATGTGGGGCTCATACTGTATATAGGAAGCTATGTGGGGCTTATACTGTATATAGGGATTATGTGGAAGCTCATACTGTTTGTAGAGGGCTATGCAGGGGCTCATTCTCTATGTGGAGGCTCATATTGTCTGTAGGGTCTCATATTGTATATAGGGGGATGTCAGCATATTTAATTGTGCTCAATATTAATTCATACAATTAATGTAAAAAATAGTTAGAATTAATATATAAATATTGAGCAGAATTAATTTCAGCCTATTGGTTCGGCCACCACAACAGTCACAGTCTCTCATGTGGCCCCTTGGAAAAATGAATCTCCCACCTGTGCTCTATTTTATATAGTGCTATGTTACACATAGTGCTGTACACAAGGGGAAAATTTGCGCGGCGCGCACAGCGCACCGCTGTCTTTTTCCATCTACAGATCTGCACCAGAGCATCTGTGTGTTACTCACATGAACTATCACATGATTTATCAAACGGGATCATGTGACATGTCACATGATACATCGGATACCTGGGGGGGCCCACGCCTTATAACCTGCCCAGGGCTCTGGCTACTCTTAATCCACCCCTGCATCTCAGTTTTAGAGTTCGGGCGTTTCCGGATGTGGCAAAACCAATTATGTGTAAGTTTTTTTGTTAATTTTTGCTATAATACACAGGTTGCGTTTTTAGAGTTTTTGGGATTTGTGTGCACTTTTTTTTTTCCTTTTTCACTTAATCCCACTGTTGGACAAGAATATTTTTCACTTTGGTCGCTGGTCTCATGCACTGAAATACTTGTGTACTTGTGGTGCCTTAGAACTTTTGGTTTCTCACTGACTCTGACTGGCTTATAGCTGGATCTAACAGGCCACCGTACCGTGGGGTCATCAAATGACCTCGGGATACGATGACAGCTATTGCCACCCGCGAATATGATCGCGGGGTACTGATGATGTTAAAGTGGATGTTTTAACCCCTTTTTAACCACTTAGATGTCACAATTGACAGTGGCATTCAAGGGGATAATCAACCTCAATCAGTTATATTCAGCTGTCCATTTTGGGATTTTTGCTTGCTGGGGAAGTGGCGCAATATAGACTTTATCCTCAGTGCCGTGAAAAGGGGGTTAAAGGGTTAATTTGTTTTAAAATTCTTTTCTTGAAAATGGGAAAAGGGGGTGATTTCATCTTGTAGAGTTTATTTATTTTTTTGTTTATTTTTTACATAGTATTTTTGTGGCGGCCTCACAGCTTTAGAATTCTATTGATCTGCACATTACACGCATATCTTCTTGTTTTCATGTTTTTTGACATGACAGGTTCCCTTTAAACCATACTGAGGTAGGCCGGTTTCACACGTCCGTATATTTTCGATACCGGAGATATCCGTGTCCCGAGTGTCTGTGTGTGGCAACCGTGTGCTGCCCGTGTGCCGCATCAGGATCACACGTACTGGCGCCTGGGAATCAGCGCTACAGTTAGCGCTGTTCCCAAGCACCGGGTGCTGAACATTGCCCTCATCATAGACCCCTGCCAGCGCTGCAATCAGCACCAGCATGAACAATGATGAGTGTAATAGTGTCTGCTCCCACAGTGTCCACCTGTAAAAATAAGAATAAAATAAAAAATCCTTATTCTTACCTGTCCTAAGTATCTCCCGCTGTTATCCTCTAACCCCTGACGCCGGGGAGAATGAGTCGCTTCAGCAAGTGGACCGCAGAGCTGAGCTCAGGAGCGGTGTCCCGTCACTCACTGAGTGCAGCTTCGGGGCCCGCTCGCTGGAGCGGCTCGTTCTCCCCGGGCCCTCCGTGTTAGCAGCCAGAGGATTTCAGCTGGGACACCTAGGACAGGTGAGTATAAGGATTTTATTATTTTATTCTTATTTTTACACAGGGACACTGTGAGAGCAGTATACTACTACCCTCATCAATAACCCCGGCTGGTGCTGATCGCAGCATCGGCAGGGAACCATGATGAGGGCAGTGTTTAGCACCCGGCGCTTGGGAACAGCACTAACTGTAGTGCTATTTCCCAGGCGCCGGTACGTGTCACACTGATGACAGATGGATGTCATCCGTGTGTTCAACGTGAGACAGTTTTGCAGACCATGCATTTGCAAAAAAAAAGGACATGTCAGCACGTCACACGGTCCATGGAAGCACACTGACAGGTGCGCAGACCAATAGATTTGAATGGGTCTGCTTGTGTCAGTGTCTTCAGTATGTGTGGAAACTGTCACCAGACGTACTGGAAATACTGACGTGTGAAAGAGCCCTTAGAGACATGTGGTTACACATTTTCCGTGAGGGTAAAAGTATGCTATAATTTTGATTAAATCAAGGAGTCCAAAATGTATATGTAGCACCCCGAGGGCTCGGCTGCTACAGGGGTATTGCACCTCAAACCAGAGGTGTGATATTCTACTCCCGGGTAAGGATGGAGTGTGGACCAGGACTCAGTAAGCTGCATGCACCACACACACCCTATTTCCGAGGGACAGCTCAACGGTGCTCCCACTAGACAGAAGTGCAGGCACGACAGCATCTGTCCCTGGCTGGAGTGGGGAGGGGAAGGAAAACCCAGTGGTGTAGGAGCAGATAGGGGTGGGTCTCTGGGCATAGGTAAGAGCCCATTGGTTGCTAGTCACCTGGGCTCACACAGAGAGGGAGGTATATAAGGTGGGCACCATCTTAGGAGCTCAGTCAGACAGTCAGAGGAGAGGAGTGAGAGAAGGAGTTCAGCCAGAGAAGGCTGACAGGGAGCTGTCGCTCAGTCTGGGCCCAGCTCCACGAAACAGGCCTGGAGTGGAGGCCAGAAACAGCAGAGAGAACAGGAACAGAAGAGAAAGGAAACAAGGAACAGAACATTAAGAGAGGCCCAGAGACACGAGAGAAGAAGGAACCCCATAGGCCCAGGAGATTGCGTGTGACCGGTTGGCAGAACAGGGTACCGGATCCCAAATTGGTGGAGGCGACTAATCCTCAGCCAAAGACCGGCGGTCGTGACGATATCTCGGTGCGACCCCTCACTACACCTACCAGGAAGGCACACCACATAGGGTCAGGGACGCAGAAATCAGCATACCAAGAGAAGGCCCGAGGCAGCCGGACAAACGTAGAGTCATTGGTGGGGCACGGTCAGAGAAGGGAAGAGAAGGGAGCCCTGTGCCACGCTCTGGAATTGCCCCTTGCCTGGTGGACGCAGCACGGCTTGGGCAGTCGCCGCCAGTGCCGAGGTGACTAGGACCAGTAAAGAATTGTGAGTAAAGCATTGGAAACTGCAACCACACGTCTCTGTGCTTCTTCGCCGCACCAGCACCATCAGTACTGGGACGCTCACACCATCACTCTCATCATCTGCACTAACTGCCCTGAGGCTATACTTCTCCCGTGGGGAGTCATCCCATACTTGGCTGCGCATACAACATCAGCCTCAGTGGGCTACATCGCAGCGGCGGTCCCCACTGACCGCAATTCACGGGTGGCGTAGTCGGACAATTATAATACTACTAAGTTTGCCACTGGTTTGACCACCCTGGGCACGGACCGGGTCATCGCCACGGAGACTACAACCCCCAGCGATCTGGCTCCGGGTATTCCCCGCATACACGTGCACGCACAACACAGGCCCAGGGGGCGAGTCATATTTATTCACACATATACATACACGAGAGTGAGTAATACATTTTCTGCACTCCGGTTATGTTAAAACTTGTGTAGGCCACATTGACTTACCAGCACTTTCCATACGAGATTGCTGTCTCCTCAATCACTGTTATGCAGGTTTGAATGTGTAATGTCAGTTTATGCCTCACTTGTGATTCACACAAAAGAAGTGCAGCGTGCAGTGGTCTGTAGGTCTGTTGCAGATGTTTATCGAAGGCTTTGTGCACAGTATGGAGAAATTGGTTTGTCATGAAAGAGTGTGCATTATTAACTAAAGTGTTCAAGTGACCAGCAGCCCCGAGAACACTTGGGACCCAAGGTAAGATGGTGGAGATGGCGGCACGCAAGCGCGCTCCTGTGTTTGTGTGTCTCTATGCCGGCCGCGTCTTTCGGTGTCCTGCGGTTCCGGGTCACGTGGGTCCCAAGTGTTTCCTTTGTGTCCCACGTGTTTGTAAGTTTCCTACAATTATGTTACATGCCAATGATGTGGTTTTCTAGTTAATGATTACGCTTTGAGCATATCTTGCCGTGGAATCCACTTCATCATAATGATTCCTGACTAGTTTTTTGCTGTATTTGGCCTTCACATAGCCCCCTTTTTGTACATGCTGCAATTTTGCACATCTTGGGAGGTATATATGCACTAGCACTTTACACACTTCCCTATTGCATTTATCTTGCTTGAGACTCTATTTGGGATTGCACTATCGATGTGCCTATGTATAGATATATGCATTGATGGACTCATATTTATATAATATATCTATACTTTTATTTATTATAACTAAATTTATTTGTATATATATACTGTATACATATTTATTTCAGCAGTATTTATTATTTACTATATAATTTTGTATTACATATCATCTATTACAATAATCTCTTACTCCATCTGCATGGTTTTGGCATATGATACACATGTATATTATATTTTATTATATGTGACGGTTATATAATTTGCTGTCTATTGATTGGTTGTTCCCATCATGATTTTCCATACAATTCCCGGATATGCGCCCCTATTTTTAGATGTTTTTAATGTAATTATTTATTGTCACCGGTAATCAATAAAATATATATTTTTTCCACCGCACCTGACGTTTTGGGACTTTATGGTTGGACCTTTTCCTTTTTTCTTCCTTCTTACAATCGAGTACTATATATTTTATAACTTTGAAATTAATTGCATGCCTATTTATTTTACTTACTTTTAAAGTTAGCAGACAGTAAAAACATGGCCTGAAAAATCCACTAATTCAAATTAATATAATAATGTTAATTTCTGTCACTGAACTGCATTGAGATGTAAAAAAAAAAAGCTTGAAGTCAAAAGCTTTAAGTGCACTTGTACCAAAATAAGCATCTAAATGAAAAATCTTCTGGAAAGCACTATAATCATGAATATTCTCTACGAGAACTCTACTGATGGCAGCCAAAAATACTGTAAGCACACGTGAAGTCCAACTTTCAAAATACACACCCAGCTATTTCATTAGGCAAATATCAAAGTTTACTTTTTCATTTTGCAAGGACAAGACTGAAATAGTAATTGTGGTTTAAATTTTTATTTCATAAATCAATAGTACACATAAAAATAAGTAACTTTGTAATATATTTTATCAGAGAAATCTGCTTCTTACTCTGCCAAAATTGATCAGTCATTATCAAAATTCTCAATTCCAAGGTAAAATCAGTATTCAGTGAAGACAGACTTTCCCATTACTGACACAGAAGATGGCGGCTGCTACTTATAAGATTATATGTAGACAAAAGGAGGGAGAAGCTAGAGACAGAGCTCCTCCTCCTCTCCTATCTACATAGAATCTTATAAGTAGCAGCTGCCCTCCTCCTCCTCTCCTGTCTGCATAGAATCTTATAAGTAGCAGCTGCCCTCCTCCTCCTCTCCTATCTACATAGAATCTTATAAGTAGCAGCTGCCCTCCTCCTCCTCTCCTATCTACATAGAATCTTATAAGTAGCTACTGCCCTCCTCTTCCTCTCCTGTCTGCATAGAATCTTATAAGTAGCAGCTGCCCTCCTCCTCCTCCTCTCCTATCTACATAGAATCTTATAAGTAGCAGCTGCCCTCCTCCTCCTCTCCTATCTACATAGAATCTTATAAGTAACAGCTGCCCGCCTCCTCCTCTCCTATCTGCATAGAATCTTATAAGTAGCAGCTGCCCGCCACCTCTTCTCCTATCTTCATAGAATCTTATAAGTAGCAGCTGCCCTCCTCCACCTCAGCTATCTGCATAGAATCTTATAAGTAGCAGCTGCCCTCCTCCTCCTCTCCTATCTGCATACCATTATATAAGTAGTAGTTGCCCTCCTCCTCCTCTGCTATCTGCATAGAATCTTATAAGTAGCAGCTGCCTTCCTCCTCCTCTCTTATCTGCATACAATCTTATAAGTAGCAGCTGCCCTCCTCCACCTCAGCTATCTGCATAGAATCTTATAAGTAGCAGCTGCCCTCCTCCTCCTCTCCTATCTGCATACCATTATATAAGTAGTAGTTGCCCTCCTCCTCCTCTGCTATCTGCATAGAATCTTATAAGTAGCAGCTGCCCTCCTCCTCCTCTTCTTTCTGTGTAGAATCTTATAAGTAGCAGCTGCCCTCCTCCACCTCAGCTATCTGCATAGAATCTTATAAATAGCAGCTGCCCTCCTCCTCTCCTATCTACATAGAATCTTATAAGTAGCAGCTGCCCTCCTCCTCCTCTCCTATCTACATAGAATCTTATAAGTAGCAGCTGCCCTCCTCCTCCTCTCCTATCTACATAGAATCTTATAAGTAACAGCTGCCTTCCTCCTCCTCTCTTATCTGCATACAATCTTATAAGTAGCAGCTGCCCTCCTCCATCTTGGCTATCTGCATAGAATCTTATAAGTAGCAGCTGCCCTCCTCCTCCTCCTCTCTTATCTACATAGAATCTTATAAGTAGCAGCTGCCCTCCTCCTCCTCTCCTATCTACATAGAATCTTAGTAGTAACTGCCATCTCCTAGTTGAGAGCAGCCTGTAGTTGTCATCTGTCCCATTTTAAAGATTTCCAGTAATCCTAAAAGTAGTAATGATGTATTTTTTTCATATTATTTCCCTTTACCAATCAAAAAGGATTTATTCTCTGGGTTTATTACATAGTTTTGCTGAGATCAAGAGCAATAACAGTTGCATTTGTACACACATGGTCAAAATTGTTGGTATCCCCCATTTAATGAAAACCCACAATGGTCACAGAAATAACTTGAATCTGACAAAAGTATTAATAAATTAAAAATCTATGAAAATGAACATATGAAAGTCCGTCATTGCTTTTCAACCCTGCTTCCACAGAATTTAAAAAAAAATTAAACTCATGAAATAGGCCTGGACAGAAATGATGGTACCCCTGAGAATAATGTGCCAAAAGAAATGATGGTACCCCTGAGAATAATGTGACAAAAGAAATATGTTAAATCAAGTTGTGTCCACTAATTAGCATGACAGGTGTCTACAATCTTGTAATCAGTCAGTGGGCCTGTATATAGGGCTACAGATACTCACTGTACTGTTTGGTGACATGGTGTGTACCACACTCAACATGGACCAGAGGAAGCAAAGGAAAGAGTTGTGTCAGGAGATTAAAAAGAAAATTATTGACAAGCATGTTAAAGGTAAAAGTTATACGACCATCTCCAAGCAGCTTGATGTTCCTGTGACTACAGTTGCACATATTATTCAGAAATTTAAGATCCAAGGGACTGTAGCCAACCTCCCTGGACTTGGCCGCAGGAGGAAAATTGATGACAAATCAAAGAGACGGATAATACGAATGGTAACAAAAGAGCCCAATATAACTTCTAAAGAGATTAAAGGTGAACTTCAAGCTCAAGGAACATCAGTGTCAGATCGGACCATCTGTCGTTGTTTCATCCAAAGTGGACTTCATGGGAGACGACCAAGGAGAACACCATTGTTGAAAAAAAATCATAAAAAAGCCAGACTGAAATTTGCCAAACTACATGTTGACAACCCACAAAGCTTCTAGGAGAATGTTGGACAGATGAGACAAAAATGGAAGTTTTTGGCAAGGCACATCCGCTCTATGCTCACAGACGGAATAATGAAGCATATCAAGAAAAGAACACTGTCCCTACTGTGAAACATGGAGGAGGCTCTGTTATATTCTGGGGCTGCTTTGCTGCATCTGGCACAAGGTGTCTTGAATCTGTGTAGGGTACAATGAAATCTCAAGACTATCAAGGGATTCTAGAGAGAAATGTGCTGCCCAGTGTCAGAAAGCTTGGTCTAAGTTGCAGGTCATGGGTCTTGCAACAGGATAATGACCCAAAACACACAGCTAAAAACACCCAAGAATGGCGAAGAGGAAAACATTGGACTATTCTGAAGCGGCCTTCTATGAGCCCTGACCTAAATCCTATTGAGCATCTTTGGAAAGAGCTGAAACATGCTGTCTGGAAAAGGCAACCTTCAAACACGAGACAACTGTAGCAATTTGCTCATGAGGAGTGGGCCAAAATACCTGTCGAGAGGTGCAGAAGTCTCATTGACAGTTACAGGAATCATTTGATTGCAGTGATTGCCTCAAAAGGTTGTCCAACAAATTATTAAGTTAAGAGTACCATCATTTCTGTCCAGGCCTATTTCATGAGTTTAATTTTTTTTTCAATTCTGTGGAAGCAGGGTTGAAAAGCAATGTCTGACTTTCATTTGTTCATTTTCAAGGAATTTTAATTTATTATTACTTTTGTCAGATTCAAGTTATTTCTGTGACCACTGTGGGTTTTTCTTTCATTAAACAAGGGGTACCAACAATTTTGACCATGTGTGTAATTTGATAAGTTTGCTCAGTGTAAGTCCTCATTCACACATTCAGTATTTGGTCAGTATCTCATCAGTATTTGTATGCCAAAATCAGGAGTGGAACTTACAGAGAAAAATTATAATAGAAATATTGACACCTTTTCTGTGTTTTGGAGACACTCCTGGTTTTGGCATACAAACACTGATGAGATGCTGATCAAAAATACTGATGTGTGAAAGAGGCCTAAAAGTAACACAATTATATTTCCTCGTTGACATCTGCGTCATACCATCTTCATTGACATGGTTGCTGCATGGACATCACGACTACAGCACATTGCACTACAGCCAAATACTAGGCTCAGTGGTCTTGGGTGCAGGATTGTTGATCCCAGTGGTTGACATCAGTGATCACATGCTGCAGCTGTAACATTACAGCAAAGAAAAAAAAGCATAGAGTACTAGAGATGAGAGAATCCAAAAAGATTTGAATTCGGCAACTCACATTGGATGATGGATCTTACAAGGAAATATGATTCTCAGTGAAGTTGTTTGATGCAATTGAATGCTCTTTATTACGCTCACTTATCCTTCCATCCCTTCAGCCCACCATCCTGTCCTCAGTGCCTCTTTGTTTTCCCTTCCCCATTATGTGCATGATCTCCAGCTGCTTAACTCTAGGTCCTGCATCCTGGCACCTCTAGGCCTCCTGACGTTACTGTTCGCTGTGCCATCACTTGAGCAACGGACTTTGTAACATCGTGATGTCATGGTATGTGCTATGACTAGTGTTGAGCGAACATGCTCGACACTGCTCGGTACTCGCCCGAGCATCACGCTACTCGGGATGTTCGGCGAGCACCGAGCATTTCCGGGTTACTCGGGCGGGAGCTCGGGTCTCCGCCCTGCATGTTTGGCGCTCTTTACAGAGCCAATGAACATGCAGGGATTGCCAGCCAGTCACTGTAATGCTGCAGCCATGTTGGTTGTGGGCATTACAGTGATTGGCTGGCCGGACAGCGTCACCTCGAGTATTTAAAACCGGGCGCCGCCATCTTGGACACAGTCGCTCCGGATTAGACAGTGTAGGGACAGCGCTGCTGATTTAGGGAGAGATATAAACTGCAAAATAGTTAGTGTAGGGTCTGTAAAGGCTGCCAGATCAAGCAAACAGTCCTTTTCAGGACTAATATCCATCCCAGATACCAGGCAGGCAGGCTGTATATGAGACACAGTGGTTATACCAGCAAACGCTGCATTACAGTCCTGTGTGCTCCTGTTGCAGAAATTGCTGGACTTAGCACCAGGTGTCGGGGGCCAGGAAAAAATCCTTTTTTTTTCATTTTTTTCATCTAAATCCTCCTTTTTTTTCCTCCTTCACACTGTACAAATACCCGTCTTATTAACCTTTTGGTGTGCCCCGCCCCCCCCACCCCAAAAAAAGCATGTCTCTGATTTTTCAGACACAAATATAACTGTTGAAAATAGTCTCGTGTAGGCTAGAGAAACAGAAGTGTTGTTTTGCACTTCCACGGTTCAAACCTCTGTATTATCCATTTTGGGCCATTTGTATCTAAAAAAAAAAAAACAGTTTGAGTGTGTCGCTCACTGTTCAGCCGCAAATCTATATATTTAAAAAAGTCTGGTATACCCCAGTAAACAATAACTGTGGTTTTGCCATCCCACGGTAAAAAATCTCTATTATTCAGGTTTTGGTATATTTTCCGTAAAGAAAAACAGTAGTGTCTCCTTACTGTTGTGACACAAAAATATATCTGTTGAAAATAGTCTTGTGTAGGCCCGACATCCCAGTGTGGTTTCGCAGTTCCACGGGTCAAATCGCTGTACTATCCAGTTTTGGGCCTTTGGTATCTAAAAAAAAAAGCAGTTTGAGTGTGTCGCTCACTGTTCAGCCGCAAATATCTCTATTTAAAAAAGTGTGGTATACCCCAGTAAACAATAACTGTGGTTTTGCCATCCCATGGTAAAAAATCTCTATTATTCAGCTTTTGGTAGTTTTTTCCGTAAATAAAAACAGTAGTGTCTCCTGACTGTTGTGACACAAAAATATATCTGTTGAAAATAGTCTTGTGTAGGCCCGACATCCCAGTGTGGTTTCGCAGTTCCACGGGTCAAATCACTGTACTATCCAGTTTTGGGCCTTTGGTATCTAAAAAAAAAGCAGTTTGAGTGTGTCGCTCACTGTTCAGCCGCAAATATCTCTATTTAAAAAAGTGTGGTATACCCCAGTAAACAATAACTGTGGTTTTGCCATCCCACGGTAAAAAATCTCTATTATTCAGCTTTTGGTAGTTTTTTCCGTAAAGAAAAACAGTAGTGTCTCCTGACTGTTGTGACACAAAAATATATCTGTTGAAAATAGTCTTGTGTAGGCCCGACATCCCAGTGTGGTTTCGCAGTTCCACGGGTCAAATCGCTGTACTATCCAGTTTTGGGCCTTTGGTATCTAAAAAAAAGCAGTTTGAGTGTGTCGCTCACTGTTCAGCCGCAAATATCTCTATTTAAAAAAGTGTGGTATACCCCAGTAAACAATAACTGTGGTTTTCCTCTTCCACGGTTCTAAGCTACTCTTTATTACCCTTTTTCCATTGATAGTGCATGTGTGTCACCCTGGCCTGGATGCCACAAAATGTAATAAAGCTGTGTCTGAGAGCAAGGGGAAGGTTCTCTAGTCAGGGGAACATTAGCATGCAGTACCTCCTGTCTCAGGCCAGTAGGGGGAGCAGGCTGCCCCTATAAAAGCTGGTACTGGGGGCAGGGTTAGAGAGAACTGGATGACCTGTCTCAGCACTGAGACGTGTCCCGGAGCAGAGCAGGGACAGAAAGTTGTATTGCACCTAAGAGGAAGTGTGGCAGGAGGAGAGCCACAAGCCAGAGACAAGAGGCGAAGTGAGCCTGTCTTGGCAGATAGAGGACTTAATTTACCAGACTTTGGTGTCTGAGGCTGGGAGGATTCCACATCCTACAGCAGATAACCAGTCCGCAGGGGACTGTACTTCCCTTGGTCTAAGAAGCCTGGAGGCTCTGCCACAACAGAAGGGACCAGCAAAGCCGTATCAGGCTGAGAGCAGAAAGGAACCCACGTCGCAGGCTATACAGGCGAGAATACACGGGGAGCTTGGAAACGTGGGCTGTTACCCTATAAGGAGGAGATAGCCAGAAGGAGCGCAGAAAGCATGGCAGGCCTACACCCTCACCCTGACCAGGGCCAATTTCCCCGTTGCTCTCAGACATCCAGGTCCCCTCCTAGCCGGGACTGTTTGTGGGTCAATTTACCTGTTCTAGTAAAGACCCTGGACTGCAACCTGTTGTCTGTGTGCTCCTTGCTCCTCCAGCACTATCAGCACCGGGACTCTTACTACCATCACTCCCACCATCCACTACACTGCCCTGGGGCCGCACTCTTCCTGTGGGGAGTCACACCATCCCAGCTGCATACATCATCAGCCCCAGCGGTCTGCCTCGCAGCGGCGGTTCCTAATGACCGCAAATCCACAGGTGGCGTAGTCGGACATTATCAATAGTGCATAGCAGACTACCATTGGTCTGACCACCCTGAGCCACGGAACCTGGTTGCCACTACTACCCCCATCGTTCCCTACTGCCTGGATCCGAGTGCCCCACGGCCCAGGGGGCGAGTCAAAAGTGTAAGCTATTTTACTTCATTTACAATGGGCAAGGCGCGTGGCAAGGGATGTGGAAGTGGACGTTCTGGTGATGTTTGTGGCACATTTTCACCTTGGCCACGGCCCCGTCCTCTGCACGAACCAACAGCCACATCTTCTCGCTCTCACTTCTTGACCGAATTACTAGGGAAGCACAGAACAACACCAGTATTGAGAACTGATCAGTGTGAACAGGTTATTAATTGGATAGCAGATAATACTTCCAGTTACCTGGGCACCACCACCTCCGGTCTGTCTTCCACACGGTCAACTCTTAGTAGCCGTGAGTCTCGACCACATACTCCTCCTCACCCTGATGCTCCTTCCTCCCACCATGCCGAGTGTCGTCAGACAGCAAGTGATCCCACACTTGGACACTCTGAAGAGCTGTTCACTGGTCCATTTCCATATTTGGGCCCCTCGCCTGATACGCTTGAAGTGGTGGAAGAGGAGATCCCATGTTGCTATGCCCAAATATTTGAACAGCCACGGCCACAGGAAGTCGACGTTGGCAATCTGTCACAAGAGGTGGACGATGACGAGACACAATTGCCAGGAAGTGAGGAGGAGGATCGTAGTGCGCAAGTGGAAGAGGAGGAGGTGGTGGATGATCTAGTAACTGACCCAACGTGGAAGGAGGACATGCAGAGTGAGGCCAGCAGCACACAGGGGGAGGGAGGCAGAGTACCCCAACAGGCAGGAAGAAGCAGTGTGGTGGCCGCAGACAGAAGGCAGGCAACCGTTCCCCGTAACACCAACACAAGGGACGTTGCCAGTACAAGCGGTAGGTCTTCCAGAGTCTGGAATTTTTTTAAAGACTCTGCTGATAACCCCAAAAAGGCCTTATGTTCCACCTGCCATGCCAGCATCAGCAGGGGTGACAAAACTACCAGCCTGACCACCACCAGCATGATCAGGCACATGGCAGCAAAGCACCCGACTTTGTGGGGCGAAACCCAGGGTCCACGACCAGTGTCAGCGGGTGTCACCACTGCTTCTTCCACTGTTGTGCGTGCAATAGAACCCCCTGTTGTGTGTGCAAGGCAATCCCCTGTTCATACTGCATGTAAAGATGCCCCTCCTCTCAGTCTTCACTTGTTATGGCAGTTTCTCAAGAAACAGCATCAACGTCCACGTCCACGTCCCACCGCAGCGTTCAATTGTCCATATCCCAGACCTTTGAACGAAAGCGGAAATTCGCAGCTAACGCCCCACAGGCCACAGTCCTAAATTCGCACATTTCATGACTGCTTGCGTTGGAAATGCTGCCTTTTAGGCTGGTGGAGATGGAATCCTTCCGCAATCTTATGGCGGTGGCCGTCCCTCGGTACTCAGTCCCCAGCCGACACTATTTTGCCCGGTGTGCCATCCCCGCGCTACACGTGTCCCAAAGCATCTGCCGTGCCCTCAACAACGCAGTTACTGGGAGAGTCCACCTGACAATGGACACGTGGACAAGTGCTTGTGGCCAGGGACGGTACATCTCTCTGACGGCACACTGGGTAAACATAGTGGAAGCCGGGACCCAGTCGGACCTTGGGACGGAACACATCCTCCCCACACCGAGGATTGCGGGCCCTATGTCAGTCAGAGTTGCCCCCACAGTGTACAGCTCCTGCGCATCCTCCTCCTCCTCATGTTCAGCCTCCATCTCAGATATCACCACATCAGTTACAAGCTGGAAGCATTGCAGTACTGCCTCCGCCAAGCGGCAACAGGCTGTGCTGAAACTCATAAGCTTAGGTGATAAACCTCACACTGCTTGTGAGTTGTGGACAGCTGTGAAAGAGCAGGCAGATCTGTGGCTGAGACCGCTGAACCTACATCCCGGCATGGTCGTGTGTGACAATGGCCGTAACCTGGTGGCGGCTCTGAGGCGAGGTGAGATCACACACGTACCATGCCTGGCTCATGTGCTTAACCTCGTGGTTCAGCGGTTTCTTAAATCGTACCCCGAGTTGCCAGATCTGCTCGTGAAAGTACGCCACCTGTCAGCTCATTTTCGCAAGTCGGCTACAGCTTCCGCCGCCCTTGCTGTGTTGCAGCAGCTTTTGCAGCTTCCGGCACACCGACTGGTGTGTGATGTCCCCACACGTTGGAACTCTACCCTCCACATGTTGCAAAGGATTTGTGAGCAGAAGAGAGCAGTTGTGGAGTACCAGCTGCAACAAGGCCGTCGATATTCAGGTCAGACTCCACACTTAAGACCTCAGGAGTGGACCTGGATGTCTGACATATGTACCATCCTGACAAACTTTGAGGAGGCCACCAAGATGGTGAGTGGCGATGACGCCATCATTAGTGTCAGCATCCCACTTGTCTGTCTTTTGCAACGCTCTCTGCAGAGAATTAAAGAGGAGGCATTGCAGCCAGAGTATGATGAGATGGATCAAGAAGCAGTAGCGGGCGATTACACACAGCCCAGCCTCATCTCATCCCAACGTGCATTGGGGGACAATGAGGGAGAGGAGGAGGAGGAGGAAGAACAGGAGCTGCTATCATGTGTTGTAGACGGTAGTACATGTACAAGTGTCATACCGTCGGTTCAGCGTGGGTGGCCTGAGGACAGGGGGGAGGAGGAGGAGGTGGAGGAGAGCATGGTCAGTCGTCATCTTGGTGAGGACACGGAAATCTTGCCTGTTACCAGTCTGGCACGCATGGCTGACTTTATGTTACGCTGCCTTAACCGTGACCCTCGCGTTGTCAAAATGTTGGGTGACAGTCATTACTGGTTGGTGACACTTGTAGACCCCCGCTACAAGGAGAACTTTCACTTTCTTATTCCTGAGGTGGAGAGGTCTACAAAAATGGGGCAGTACCAGAAGGCCCTTGCTGCAGAACTCTTAAAAAAATTCCCATCTGAACACACTAGCGGCAGAGGTCACAGTTCGTTGCCCAACCAAGGCGTACAGGCGAGAGAGATGCAACTCCAATCCAGCAGAGGCAGGGGAACACTGTCAACGTTCTGGGACAGTTTTCTGACACCCGCCCAGCTTACAGGCCCTGAGGCGCGGGGTACTCTCACAAGGAGTGGAAAGTTTCAAAAGATGGTGAGGGAGTACCTTGCCGACCATACCAGCGTCCTCCGTGATTCCTCTGTGCCTTTTAATTATTGGGTATCCAAGCTGGACACTTGGAATGAACTCGCTCTGTACTCCTTGGAGGTTCTGGCCTGCCCTGCCGCTAGCGTGTTATCGGAGCGTGTTTTTAATACCGCTGGGGGAATTATAACTGATAAGTGCACTCGCCTGTCAACTGACAATGCTGACAAGCTGACCCTTATCAAAATGAACAAAGGCTGGATTGGGCCAGACTTCTCATCACCACCAAATGACAGCAGAGTAACATAAAGTCAAATCCACTGTGTTATTTCGGGAGGTGTATTCACATGCACCGCTTCACACCCACACATGGGTATACGCTTCCTCATTTCGGCTGTTTTATCTTCTTCTTCTTATCCTCAGCCTCCACCACCACTATACCACCAGGGTGCCAGCATTGCAAGTTCCTCCGTCCTTATTTTTGGCAGCTTTTGCTTGCAAGGCATAAGCAAATACTATGGGACACCCACTCCCCAATAATGGGACTTAAGTTTGTAATATGCTGTACTGCATGGCTCTTGTAAGGGGAATTGCAAGTTGCTCCGTCCTAATTTTTGGCAGCTTTTGCTTGCAAGGCATAAGCAAATACTATGGGACACCCACTCCCCAATAATGGGACTTATGTTTGTAATATGCTGTACTGCATGGCTCTTGTAAGGGGCATTGCAAGTTGCTCCGTCCTAATTTTTGGCAGCTTTTGCTTGCAAGGCATTAGCAAGTACTATGGGAGACCCACTCCCCAATAATGGGACTTATGTTTGTAATATGTTGTACTGCATGGCTCTTGTAATGGGCATTGCAAGTTGCTCCGTCCTAATTTTTGGCAGGTTTTGCTTGCAAGGCATAAGCAAATACTATGGGAGACTCACTCCCCAATAATGGGACTTATGTTTGTAATATGCTGTACTGCATGGCTCTTGTAAGGGGCATTGCAAGTTGCTCCGTCCTAATTTTTGGCAGCTTTTGCTTGCAAGGCATAAGGAAATACTATGGGAGACCCACTCCCCAATAATGGGACTTATGGTTGTAATATGCTGTACTGCATGGCTCTTGTAAGGGGCATTGCAAGCTGCTCCGTCCAAATTTTTAGCAGCTTTTGCTTGCAAGGCATAAGCAAATACTATGGGACACCCACTCCCCAATAATGGGACTTATTTTTGTAATATGCTGTACTGCATGTGACGCGCCCCCTGGGCCGTGTGTACACGTGTGTGGGATACCCGGTGCCGGGTCTCTGGGGTCTGTAGTCTCCGTGGCGGTGACCCGGTCCCGTGGCTCAGGCTGGTCAAACCAGTGGCAGTCTTTCTTAGGTTTTGAGGTTAATTGTCCTACTGCGCCACCCGTGGATTGCGGTCACGGAGTACCACCGCTGCGAGGCAGACCGCTGATGCTGGTGTTGTGTGCGCTGCAGAGAATGGGATAACTCCCCAAGGGAGGAGTATAGCCTCAGGGCAGTGAGTGTGGATGATGGGGGTGATGGTGCACGAGCGCATCAGGAACGACTCAGAGTCTTTGTGACGCGCCCCCTGGGCCATGTGTTAGGGATACCCGGAGCCGGATCAGATGGGGGTTGTAGTCTCCGAGTGGCTGTGACCCGGTCCGTGCCCAGGGTGTCAAACTCAGTGTGTGGCAGTCCTACAGATGTTATTAGAGTTCTTTGTGTCGACTACGCCACCCGTTGATTTGCGGTCAATACGGCCGCCGCTGCAGCAGGGTCCGCTGAGGCTGGTGGTATGTGTGCAGCTTCGGGTAGTATAACCCCCAACGGGAGGGGTATAGCCTCAGGGGGTCAGGTGTAGAGGATGGTGGTAGTGGTGGTGCAGTGTGGATGTTAAGAAGACTCCGAGCCGGGCTGTGCAGTTCAGGGTTTTTACTTACTGCTGTTCTTGTGGTCACTCTGGCCTTAAGTGACCGCCCGAGCCGTGCTGCGTCCACCAGGTCTTGGACTCGGCCAACCCCCAGGTGATTCTGGAGCGTGGTCCTGAGCTCCCTTTCTGACTTGTCCTTCTCTCTGGCCTTCCCCACCAGGGATCCACCTAAGTCCGGCTCCCTCGGGCCTCTTGTTGGTAAACCCTTGTCTCTGGGTTCCCTGACCCTATTCTTGGTTTGCCTTCCGGGTGGATTTAGTGGGTGGTCGTGGCAGATCCTGCCCACGACCTCCGGTCTCTGGCTAAGGTGTGCTGTAGCCTCCACCAGCTTGGGATCCGGTACCCTGTTGCCAACTCTTCACCCTCTGATCTAATTTTGGGTTCTTGGAGTTCCCTCTTCTCCCCCTCTGGGTCCTTCTTTCTCCTCTCTCTCTGCTTCTCAGGCTCTCTCAGACTGACCAAACCTCTACAAAAGACTGACGTCTCACAGACTGACCCTGATCTAAGATGGTTCCCACCTTATATACTCCCTCTATGTGTGAGCTCAGGTGACCAGCACCCAATGAGCTCCTAGCTTTACCCAGGCTGCTCCCCCTATCTGCCCCTACACTACTGGGATGTTCCACCCCCCTCCCACTCCAGCCAGGAACAGACACTGTCGTACCTGCACATTTCTCTAGTGGGAGTACCATCGGTCTGTTCCTCGGAAATGGGATGTGTGTAGTGCATGCAGCTAACTGAGCTCAGTTCCACACTCCATCCTTACCCGGGAGTGGAATATCACACCTCTGGGTTGAGGTGCAATACCCCTGTAGCAGCCGAATCCTCAGGGTGCTACATTCCCCCCTGGTAAACCACAGCACGTCCTCGGGCTGTAAGATAACAAAACATCAAAACATACAATTTTTTTTTTCCATAAACATCAACATATAAAACATCATATATATTATCAGCTATCAAACTTTTCATATAAAACTTTTCATAAATAACATTCTTGTTCCTCCGGCCACGGTGCAACTTGTGACCGGGTAAGGTGCGACAGTCTCTCTTGGAAGAAAACAGTTTCCTATAAAACCGGTAGGGGGCGCTTTAGGAAGCGCAACTATATACAAGGGAAATATGGCCGCTCTCAGTCCTCGGCCAGGTATTAGGGAGGAATGACCGCTCTCAGTCCTCGGTCAGTGGGAATAGGGACACACGGGTTTCAGTTCAATTGGCTGGTCCCAACGGGGACTATATTTTAACTAGAACAGTTCTTATACCCTGACGGGTAACTATGTACAGTCTCTCTCTACCGTACTTCAACGACGGCGTCCTCCTGCTCCTTCTTTAGATTCTTCAGACCCGTCCGGGTCCTCTTGCTCCTCCTCACACCGCAGCTCCTCCTCCGTCAGGCGATGCACATGGAGGGCGTAGGGTCCTTTGGCACACTTGTGCCGGGTGAAGGTGACCTCGTCCCCTACGTACAGGTCACGACCTCTGTGTCCCTCCGGCAGATGGCTTTCTACGTCTCTGCGGGTGACAAAGACGTCGCCGGGGGTCTGATGGTCTCTAATAAAGCCCCATCCGTGCTGCATATTGAATTTTATCACAGTCCCGGTGGCACGGGGACCATGAGCTGCACGGGGTTTCCTCCTGGTCCGGCTCTTCTGCTCCGCGCTCCTTATCTGCATTTGCTGTTCCCGGACCCGCCTCTCTCTCCGCTCCCTCTCGAAGACCTCGAGCTGCTGTCGGCAGCACTCTGCACGCTCCGCTGCGGCCGCCCGAGTCTCCTGAGTGAACCCCATGAGGTCTTCTCCGGTGGGGTCCCACTCGAACTGGATCTCCTCCAGTGGGGGCGAGGTCCTCCTTACGGGCTTCGGAGCCGGAATCAGGGGCTCGCACATGGGCCTTGCTCTCTGGAGTTCCAGCTGAATATACTCCTGGGGCCATACAAAGGGCTGCCCATCTGGGCACGTATGCTGGGCGAACAGGTCTTCACCCAGGTGCGGCACTCTAGATGTTGAGGGCGCGTTGATGGTAGCGGCGCCCGGGTCGACCAGGCCTTGCGACCAGGCTTGGGGCACCCTAAAGGCAAAGGGCACCGTAAGAACGGCGGCGCCCTGGGTTACTCGGCCCTGCGACCAGGCCGGTGGCTCCGTGGAGGTAGGGGGCGCTGTTGGTATTGCGGCGCCCGGAGGTACTAGGCCTTGCGACCAGGCCGATGGTATTTCCTGCTTTGCCGCGCTCAGGGTCGAGACGCGTGACGTCACAGGGGTCGCGGCCACGGTTACTGCTTGAGGCCTAGTCTGCGGCGGTGACGATGCAGCGACGGGCACGGCAGGGGGAACTTCGGGCTCTGCGACGGGGAGCTGGGGCAGGCGCGCGGTTTCCCGGCTCGGGGTAGAGACGTCCCCTTTACCTGCATCCGTCCGTTCAGCTCCCTTCTCGGCGCCGTCTCCTGCCTTCATTCCTCCTGCGCCATCCTCAGAGGCGGTCTGTCTCCTCGTCTCGGGCGGCATGCTCCGCTGACGGGTTCCGGTCTGCTGGGCCATCTCTCGGCTCCACTCCGCCAACGTCTCCCGCTGCACCCGGGCCATCCTCCGTGCGAGGCCCTCCAGCGCGGTCTGTGCACACTCCCGGTCTCGGGGGAGCTGTGCCAGGATCTCCACTAAGCCTAGTGGGGTTGTTGCTTGCAGCAGGCTCCTGGTCACTGGGTCGGTGCTGCCTGTCTCTCCCTCCATCTCCGGGTACGCTCTCTCTGGACTCTCCTCCAGACGTCTTGTCTCCGGGTGCGCTCTCTCCAGACTCCTCCAGGCTGCACCCATCTTCGTTCTCTTGTTCTGTCTCCGCCCACATTGAGGATGGTCCCGGGGCAACTTAGTGATTGTCAGTTCCAGGGGCAGTTCTCTCACGCTGATGGACACTTCCAGCATCACAGTCTCTGTTGGTGGGCGCGGTTTCCGCTTTTGGCGCCATTCTTCGACCTGGCCCACGATGGGAGGTGGCCTTTTGCCACCCTCTGGCACGCCCTTAATGGCGTCCGCTCCCCCAAGGCGGGAAATCCTTGGAAATGGCGGGAATCGTCTCCCAGTGGCGGGAAACTCCATGGATGGCGGGAAAAAGCTGCAAATGGCGGACAACCGGCGGGAAACGACCTGTGATGGGGTCCGTTGGCGGGGACCCTCCGGAACCGGCAGGAGACTTCTTTTTGAGGTAACGGTGAACTTTTCTTCAGGCACGCAGTACCCGGTTGTTGCGGGCACGTTATCCTGCCGACTACGCCAAAGTTGACGCGCCCCCTGGGCCATGTTGTTAGGGATACCCGGAGCCGGATCAGATGGGGGTTGTAGTCTCCGAGTGGCTGTGACCCGATCCGTGCCCAGGGTGTCAAACTCAGTGTGTGGCAGTCCTACAGATGTTATTAGAGTTCTTTGTGTCGACTACGCCACCCGTTGATTTGCGGTCAATACGGCCGCCGCTGCAGCAGGGTCCGCTGAGGCTGGTGGTATGTGTGCAGCTTCGGGTAGTATAACCCCCAACGGGAGGGGTATAGCCTCAGGGGGTCAGGTGTAGAGGATGGTGGTAGTGGTGGTGCAGTGTGGATATTAAGAAGACTCCGAGCCGGGCTGTGCAGTTCAGGGTTTTTACTTACTGCTGTTCTTGTGGTCACTCTGGCCTTAAGTGACCGCCCGAGCCGTGCTGCGTCCACCAGGTCTTGGACTCGGCCAACCCCCAGGTGATTCTGGAGCGTGGTCCTGAGCTCCCTTTCTGACTTGTCCTTCTCTCTGGCCTTCCCCACCAGGGATCCACCTAAGTCCGGCTCCCTCAGGCCTCTTGTTGGTAAACCCTTGTCTCTGGGTTCCCTGACCCTATTCTTGGTTTGCCTTCCGGGTGGATTTAGTGGGTGGTCATGGCAGATCCTGCCCACGACCTCCGGTCTCTGGCTAAGGTGTGCTGTAGCCTCCACCAGCTTGGGATCCGGTACCCTGTTGCCAACTCTTCACCCTCTGATCTAATTTTGGGTTCTTGGAGTTCCCTCTTCTCCCCCTCTGGGTCCTTCTTTCTCCTCTCTCTCTGCTTCTCAGGCTCTCTCAGACTGACCAAACCTCTACAAAAGACTGACGTCTCACAGACTGACCCTGATCTAAGATGGTTCCCACCTTATATACTCCCTCTATGTGTGAGCTCAGGTGACCAGCACCCAATGAGCTCCTAGCTTTACCCAGGCTGCTCCCCCTATCTGCCCCTACACTACTGGGATGTTCCACCCCCCTCCCACTCCAGCCAGGAACAGACACTGTCGTACCTGCACATTTCTCTAGTGGGAGTACCATCGGTCTGTTCCTCGGAAATGGGATGTGTGTAGTGCATGCAGCTAACTGAGCTCAGTTCCACACTCCATCCTTACCCGGGAGTGGAATATCACACCTCTGGGTTGAGGTGCAATACCCCTGTAGCAGCCGAATCCTCAGGGTGCTACATTTGCAGTGCAGTTCAGGGTCTTTACTGATGATTATAAGGTAGACCCTCCCGGGAGTACTGGCTAGCATAAGAGGCCTGGTCAGTCTGTGAGCAAGCAGGAGTTCCCCTGGCCAGGTGGAGTTGTAGGCCTCCCCGTCTGTCTGCACTCTTCCTGGCTACCTTGCTGTAAGCGGGTAGAAGTAGCCCACGTCCCTGAGTGTAGTGTAGTGAGTGTAGTGCTCACCCGTATGGCTGGTGACTTGGGGCCTTCTGTTAGCCTCCGCTCCACGACGGCGGTGCTGGTCCCTTGCTTGTGACTGAGCCTCCGGGCTTCTATGGCCAGAGGACCTGAAATCCCCTGCCGGCTGGTTTCTGCTGCTGGATATATAAGTCCTCACAGCCTCGGACTCCTTTGTCCGGTTCCTATTGTCTTCTGCGAGGGCGAGCTCTGCTCAGCTTCCAGCCCCTGGTCTTTAGCTCCTAGCTCCTACAGAGCTCCTTGCTGTTACTTTCCCTTGCTCTCACTCTGACTCTGACTGTTCTCTGTTCTCTGACTCACTCAACCCCGCCCCAGATCCAGTTTGTAAGGGCAGAATTCTCCCCTCCCAGGACTGGGGCAGGAGGATGTTGCATGTTTAAGGGATCCTGACCAGGAAACCTCCTACTTGCTCTCCGACGTAATATCTCTATTACTGTGGTGACCAGACCCCTGGGGTGCCACACATGGCTCTTGTAAGGGGCATTGCAGTTCCTCATAATTTTTGGAAAGCCTTCCATTCACTGCTTAGGCCAACAGTGCACAGGAGACCCAGTTGCTATAAATGGAAAAAAGGGTTTAGTTAACGCCCTCTGACCTCCATGTCATTTCCAAGGGGCATTGGAGTGCCTCGAAATTTTTGGTAGGCATTGCACTCACTGTATGCCCTATAACTGTGTAGCTGAACCGCTCCTTTTGTTACAGAAACATATCCTACAAGACATATCTGGTTGACTGGCCTGATATTGATGTGAATGGCCCCTGTTCCTCCTGCTCTTTCTCCTTTGCCACTACCTCATCCATCATTTATCACCTGAAGCTTTGTTTTAACGGGAGTCATAGAACTTGGATAGTAACAGGAAAACATCCAGCAATCCTCGGAGGAGGTAGGATATGCGCCAAAACGCTGACCACCTCAGGCCTAGCCGCTACTACATACATGCGCTTGCATTACAACAAAACAAAGCAGATGCTAACTTCTATCATCCTCATCATGCGCCTCACCTTGGCACTCTCAACTCCCCTGATGGAGAAGCCAGGGCCCACCGGAGGAGTCTGATAGTCCGGTGGGCTCGGCCAATGCTGCCCTAAAGCAGGCCAGGCTAAGAAAAGTGTGGGAAAGGTTACCGGGACAAATAGGGGTGGCTGGGGACCGAGTATGGACACCCGGCAACCCCCTGGAGGCTGGGGAGCAAGCGGGGACACCCGGCCACCAGGCGGCTGGGGACTGAGTATGGATACCAGGCCGCCGACACAGCCATGGCGTGGTGGCCAGATTCCGCCTCTACATGCCTAAAAGGCCCAATTTAAAGTGCAAGCAAGCAAGCAGTATGGTATTGCAGCCTGGGGGTGGGTGGGTGGCAGGCTGCATACTTGCGCTTGCATTGCAAGGAATGGGAGAGGTACAATTGAACACTGACCTGGGACAAGGACTTGAATGGGGATAGTTGCCAGTCTGCAACGACAGGTTCAAGGTGGGAGGCATCTTCGCATGTACCATGAACAGGTGTTTGGCATGCACACACTACAGCGGAATAGGCTCTCCTTCCCACTAAATGCACTGGGGAGGGCACAGGTAATGTTTTGGTATACGCGCTTAATCTTATGTATAAGGCACACCAGGACAAATAGGGGCGGCTGGGGACTGAGTATAGATACCTCGCTGCCGAAGCAGCCATGAGGTAGTGGCCAGCTTTGGCCTCCTCCAAACTAAAAGGCCCCATTTCAAGTGCAAGCTAGCAGTATGGAATTGCAGTCAGGGGGTGGGTGGGTGGCAGGCTGCACACTTACACTTGCATTAAAAGAAAACATAGCAGATGCTAACTTCTGTCATCATCATCATGCTCCTCACCTTGGCACTCTCAACTCCACCGATGGAGAAGTCAGGGCCCACCGGAGGAGTCTGGTTCTCTGATGGGCTCGTCCAATGCTGCCTAAAGCAGGCCGGGCTAAGAAAAGTGTGTGGGGGGATGTTCCAAGGAGAAATAGGGGCGGCTGGGGACCGCTTATGGACACCCGGCTGCCCCCAGGCGGCTGGGGACCGTATGTGGACACCTGGCCGCCGGGCGACTGGGGACTGAGTATGGATTCCAGGCCGCCAACACAGCCATGACGTGGTGGGCAGATTCCGCCTCCACATGCCTAAAAGGCCCAATTTCAAGTTCAAGCAGGCATGCAGTATGGTATTGCAGCCTGGGGGTGGGTGGGTGGCAGACTGCATACTTGCGCTTGTATTGCAAGGAATGGGGGAGGTACAATTGAACACTGCCCTGGGACTAGAACTTGCATGGGGATAGTTGCAAGTCTGCATCTTCTGATACGGCAAGGATCACTTATGATGGGCACACTTTTAGACAGTGACCTGGGAGTCAGAGATGCTTCCAGGGGTCTTCCCCATGCTGTTCCCATGTCTTTTCAGCACTTTATGCATGTGTCACACAGCACATGGCCAGATGAGGTTGTAAAATGTTAAAATGACATTTCCCGGTGAATGCATTTGTCATAGTTGAAAGCAATACAAAAGTGCAAAAACGCATAAAAAATGCTACTTGTAAACGTAGCCGAAGGTGTGGAGGAGTATTTTTGTTTTTGGTCATTTATTTTAACTTATACACAAGTCTTTTCCCTGGAAAGGATGTTCCTTAACATATTTCACAGGAAAAAAGTTTCACTTTCGTTTTTGAACGTTTTATTGTGAGCCCGTAAAAGTGGCTTAATACCTCTGACCACGTTGTTGACAGCAGTGACCTGGGGGTCAGAAATTCTTCCTGGGGCGATCCCCATGCTGTCCCCATGTCATTTGAGCACTGTCACTATCGTTTTGGGCACTTGTTAGGCTTTTAAAAGACTGCCGGGGGTGCCACCGCAAAAATGCTCGAGTCTCCCATAGACTAACATTGGGCTCGTTGCTCGGGTCAAGCACCCGAGTATCACGGCGAGCTCGGCCCGAGCTTCGAGCACCCGAGCATTTTAGTGCTCGCTCAACACTAGCTATGACAGCACACATGGATGTCAGACGTCTCGCCGTGTTAGAAGTCTTAGCCTGGAGTGAAGCAACAAAAAGAATGCACATGATGCTGTAAAAGTAAAGAAAGAGATGTGTCGGACCGGACCGCAGGCTGAGGGGATGGCAGGACAGGTGAGGTGGGTATTATTATTATTTTTTTATTGTTTTCCTATCTCTTTACGGTTCAGCTAAATTATGGCACTATTTTTCCGAATTTGCGTAGAGTAAATTACAAAAAAAATTGTATTCTGAACAATATGATTTTTTGTAAAATTTGGGGAGAATTCAAATCTACACAGAAAAATCTGTACAGAATACGGAAGTGCGACAGTCAATGTATGGCGAGAGCGAAAGAATATACCATATTTTTTCAGATTATGAGACGCACTTTTTACCCCCAAATTTGGGAGTTAAAAGGGTGTGCGTCTTATAATGCGAAGTTACGGTATTTTACCTAGGGCACAGTGTCGGATCGAGGTCCCAGATACAGGAGATTGGTGGTGGCTGCTGCGGGAGCGGGGCGATGCTGCGGGTCCCGTCCTCAGAAAAAGGGTCGCTGATTCCTGGAACCACGCCTCTGCTCACCGCCGACTTCTGAGGAGGGGGCCGCAGCATCGCCCTGCTACCGCTGCCCTCACCACCGCCTGGAATCAGCGACCCTTTTTCTGAGGACGGGGCTGCAGCATCACCCCGCTCCCGCCTCCGTCACCAATCTCCGGTATGTGTGGCCCTGGCTCCTGTGACCTCCGCTCCACCACTGCTGCCCCCCAGGTAAAAAGGATTATAAGGTGCACCATGTTATTAAAAAAAAAACACATTTTTTTACTATTTTGCCCCACACAATTTGAGGTGCGTCTTATAATCCGCAAAATACGGTACCTAATCAAATTCTACTTACAGATACCTATGTTTCAGATTATGATTATGCGTAGGCTGGAGATGGGCCCTAATTAACGGGGGAACTTTAGATGACTCACATGATGTATAAAGGCAATCTGCAAAGATACTATGATTAATAAGTGATTTTTGAAATTACATGATTATTATTGGGAATTCATTAGAGAACACTTATAAATAGCGACAGTCTTAATTACACTATTAACATGAGTGATAAACAGGCCCTGACTCTGTGAATCTGCAACTTCAAGGTGACAATATTTTTGTGTCTTAGGCTTTATAAGAATATGACTAAATATTACATTATTTCAATCCATGTAATCTACCACCGTGATGACACACTGCATATTTCTAGGAATTGTTACAGTTCTTGTCTAAGCCTGAAGGATGCATATCCCATCTCCCTGTTATAAATAAGGTGATGGTTTGGGTCTATTATTTAGAAGTGTAACATGCACTATTTGCTACATCTATTTTGCTATTTTTTACAGCTAACCTGACAGTTCAATTTGCTGCGCTGGGTGAAGGCATATATAATATTACTTACAGCGAAAGATCCATAACCAAAAGTGCTCGGCACTAGTGATGAGCGAGTGTATTCGTTACTATTCGCTATTCGCACGGATAGAACGGTATTCGGGATACTCGTTATTCTGCGAGTATTTGTGTACTCGCCTCGCTATATTCGGATGTCCCGCCCTGCAGTTTTGACGCCTCCTTTGCAGCCACTAAACATGTTGGGCTTCTTAACCAATCACAGTAATGCCGCAGACATCTTAGTTGTGATATTACTGTGATTGGCTGGCTGCCCAGCGTCTTAGGGTCTATTTAAGTCATGCTGCCGCCATTTAGTGCACATTGCATCTGGAGCCTGCGTTCTACAAGCATAGGGAGAGATCGCTGAGCTACTAGGGAGAGTGTTTAGGCCTCTTGATAAAACAAAAGCCCTTGTAAGGGTTATCTGCAGTATATACTAGTTCAGTGTTTAAAGGAGCCGCTCACTAGCTCCATAATACCACCAAAAAATAGCTCTTTTAAGAGCTGAAGACTCACAACAAAGTCAGAGTACAGGGGAGAGCTTGTGTATTAGCTAGGGAGAGGATAAAGTATTCTTCCAGTGTCCATCTTAAAACAGCTCTTGTCAGAGGCAAAGCAATATTTTTCCTGGACACACAGAATTAGCATTTTGTGCTGACTTTTTTTGGTCTCTAGCACTGGTCTATTTTCCCTGCTGTTTTAGGGGTCAGAGCCTGCCTTCTGTCCATATTAGTCTACGTAAAAAATCTTTGATTGCCCTGCACAAAGCAGTAGTCCAAACATTTCCTACTGCCTGCTACAAACAAGTACCAAGCCATTTTAACCACTATTTTGGGGTGTCAGCCTGCCTTATGTCTGTATTAGTCTACGTAAAAGATCTTTGATTGCCCTGCTCAAAGCAGAAGTACAAACATTTCCTACTGCCTGCTACAAAGCCGCTTCACATATGCCTCCATCTTGTGCCAGTCATTACACTCGTTGCCCATTTGCTACAGGGTCCACTATAAACTCATCACTCTCACCCACAAAGCTCTCCACAGTTCTGCACTGCCTTATATCTCCTCTCTCATCTCTGTCTATCGCCTTACACATGCCCTCCCTTCTACAAATGACCTAAGACTAACATCCCCCATAATTCGAACCTCGCACCTCCATCTCCAAGACTTCTCTCGTGCTGCACCAGTTCTCTGGAATGTTCTACCCCAGACGATCCGACTGATGCCTAGCCACCATGTCTTCAAGCGCGCTTTAAAAACTCATCTCTTTAAACAAGCCTACCGCCTCAATTACTCAGTAAACTAACTTTCCCCTGTTCCCTCCTTCTAAATATTATTCTAAATCTGCACCCTACTATTCATCTGTCTCCACACCCTCCATGCACACGATAACTACACTCGATACTTGATTATTGCACTTAAACATACTGGATGATGACGGGATCATGCAGTCTTATATGAAAATCCCGACTTATTATAATTGCCTGACCTGAAATAGCAAGCACTTTTCACTTATTGTGTCCACCCATTGCCTTGTTGAATGTAAGCTTGCGAGCAGGGACCTCACTCCTAATGTCACTGTTTAAACTGAATTTATTGTATGTACATGTCTCCGCTTAATTGTAAAGTGCAGCGGAATATGTTGGCACTATATTAATAAAATTATTATTACTGTTGGATAAAATGTGTATCACGCGAGGGTCTTGCCACAGACACTTTCACATGAACGGTGCCATGTGGGCCAAGCTGCAAAAAGGCAAATGTTCTGTGTCCACAACAGTAGAAACATTACCCATCCTCTCCTCACGCTGACTCTCCTCCTCCTACAACTCCTCCTCTCCAGCCCATCCAGGCTGGACAGACATGAAGCTTGGGTTGGGTGTCCCCTCTGTAGCATTACGAGTCCCCTCGGTAGCACAGAAAAACAAGTCTTCTCCCTCCTCATCTTCCTCCTCATCACCCTATGTTGCCTCAGAATATTGGCTAGGCTGGGTAGTATCACCCATTGGGAAATCTGACTCCATACCAACATGCTGGGCACTCAAAGTTTCCTCTTTGAGATTATGCAGTGATTGTTTCAAGAGACACAGCAGCGGCATGGTTACGCTGATAATAACCTGATCACCACTCATAAGGTTTGTGCAGTACTCAAAGTTCTCAAAAACTTCACAAATGCCAGCGATCCACACCCACTCGACAGTTGTTATGTGTGGTGGCTGACTCTCAGTCTGACGGGCATGCTAAAGCTGGTATTCAGCTACTGCCCTCTGCTGTTCACTAATCCTCGCCAACATATGATAGGTGGAGTTCCACCGAGTGCGCAGGTTGCAAATGAGTCAGTGACTTGGTAAATTCAAGCGCTTTTGCAGCGCTGTAAAAGCAGCAAAAGCAGTAGAGGAATGTCAGAAATGGGCGCTAATACGGTGCACCTTCTCAAGTAGGTACGGCAAATCACGGAAAATTTTCAGAAATTTCTAAACAACTAGGTTCAGCACGTGAGCAATGCACGGCACGTGTACCAGCTTGCCAATCTTTAAAGCCACCACCAGGTTACGCCCATTATTGCAGACGACCAGACCAGGTTGGAGTTGCAGCGGGGAGAGTCACTGATTGGTCTGTTGTTTTAAAGCTTGCCACAGCTCTGTTGCAGTGTGTGCTTTCTGACCTAAGCAGATCAGCTTCAGCAGAGTGTGTTGCCGCTTTGCCGATGCGCTTCTGCACAGGTCCCAGCTTGGCAGTGATGGGGAGGGTAATTCAGCAGAGGATGAGGAGCAGGAGAGGAAGTGGAATATGAAGAGGTGGAAACCATGACAGAAGTTGGTGGGATGTGTGATGTTCCAGTTTGCGCCTTTGTCCCACCCTCCACCAGGTTCCTCTAGTGTACCATGACAGAAATGTATCGTCCCTGTACACAACAATTTGTCCAGGTGTCCGTTGTTAGGTGGAGCTTCCGGGTTATGGCGTTGGTGAGAGCACGGTTCAGATTGTTTAACACGTGCTTGTGTAACGCAGGGACGGCATATCGGGCAAAATAGTGGCGGCTGTGAACATTGGCCACAGCCAAGAGATCACGGAAGACTGTGCTCCCACAAGCCTAAACTGCAACATCTCCACAGTTAGCAATTTGGCAATGTGCGAGTTTAGTATTTGTGCTTGTGGGTGCGTGGCTGGGTATTTACGCTTTCTTTCCAAGCTCTCAGGCACGGACAATTGGACGCTTTGCTGGCACAAGGAAGTGGATGTGGTTGATGTTTGTTGTGTGTGAGCAACCGCAGCTTGTGGGCAGGAGGTATGAGCGCCTGCTTCTTGAACAGCAGATTCTGAAGGACATAGCCCAGGCGACATGGCATAAGTCTCCACCGAACCCAAAAGTACTACAGATACTGGCTGGTGATGAGCTCATGCAGCCTTTATCTATCCCTCATCCCCATAAGATGGCTGGACCATCATTGTAAATAAGCCCATGTCCTTTGGGTCACCTCCACCTCATTGTAGATCGTAAGCTCTTACGAGCAGGGTCGTCATTATTTTTGCTTTAATTATTGTATTAACTTTAGCTATGTTACTTATGACTGTTGAACATGAACCTCTGAATTGTAAAGCGCTGCGGAATAGGTTGGCGCTATATAAATAAAGAGTATTATTATTGGCTTGAGCCGCAGAAGCAGATTTGGTACCCTGGCGTTCCGCCCACCTACTGGGGTGCTTGGCTGTCATGTGGTTTCTCATACTGGTGGTGCTCAGGTTGCCTTTGCCCTGGCCTCTGCTCAACTTGGTATGGCAGATGCTACAGACAACAATGTTTTTCTCTGAAGGACTTTCAAAAAAAAAATTCCACACAGCAGCTGAACGCCCCCTAGCCCTGATTTGGAGGTACTCTTGGGAACAGTTAACCCAGTTCTCACTCTGGGCAAACCACAACCCCTTGGTGCCTGTGTTGGTGCTACATATCCATCTTCCTCTGTGTTGCTGTCATGGCTATGCATGCCAATGGTCCAGGTCGGATCAGTGACCACCTCATCTTCTATCTCATCCTCCTTCCCAGTTGACATTGTAGGCTGACCTGATGGCAACTGACCTGATGGCAAATGTGTCTCATCATCATCAGCCTCCCCCTCTGGAGTCAGTAAATGACGTTCCTCCAAGTGGCTTCCTTCTGGCCGTAGGTCCTCAAATACTTGAGCATCAACGCACGCCACCTCCTCTTGTCCTTCTTCAATACTGCACGGTGATAGGCCAGAGCCAACCAAAAGATACGTACCAAACAGATCCTCAGAGTGGCCAAGCTTGGGGTCATATGTCTCCTGTGACTGATAATGGCGGGTGGAAGGAGAACCAGCTTCAGGATTGGAAGGGCCAGCCTTCTGTGTATCCACAGTAGACTGTGTGATCGTGGAAGATTTGATGCTGCTTGATAAATGCGTAGAGTCCTTGTCTGCTATCCAAGACAGAATCTGCTCTTACTCTTCTGGCTTCCACACACGTTTACTTTCCAGACCAAGAACTTTTTCCAGGAACATAGTGGATGCATCAAGCTTCTTCTGACCTTACACAGACTGAGTACCTTCTCACGTACCTCTGACAACACCACGTCCCTTAACAACAGGCTTTTTTGGCATTTTTGGTTTTGTTGACAGATTTTCAGATGTTGATGGCACAAGCCAAGCTAGCTGTCACAGACACAGCCATAATAGTGTCAACCATGACACAGCCCATAGGGTTAATTTTTACAAATCCTATGCACATTGTGCGGTGGACAAACCAGGACAGTATTCCTACTCCAGCCTAACTACTATTTGTGATTGGAGGCCCTTGGGATGGTGGCTTCCTGCGTCAACCATGACTCAGCCCATAGGGCTAATTTTCACTAACCTGTGCACATTGTGCAGTGGACAAATCTGTAATGTACAGTAGTCCTACCAAACTAATATTTGCAATTGGAGGCCCTTGTCACAGGTTGTGCCACATTGTGACTGAGATAGGGGATACATATTTAATAGAAATTTACACTGACTGTTGATGACCGACTTATGGCCCTCTGATAACTTGAATTGAGGGCTACAACTACTACAGTACTCCATCGCAGATAATGTTTGTCAAGGGAGGCCCTTGTCATGGAATCTTCCTGCACCAATGACAGAGCCTCCAGCCCCAGGAATATTTTTTGGAAATACGATGCACATTCTGCACTGGACCCAGTAGTACAGTATCAAGAAGTCTTCTCTTGCTATATAATCTGGGGAATATCTCCAAAATCTCTAATCCATTTGGAAAAGCTTCTCCAACCCATCCTGGAGGGGGGGCACCATATATCCTTTATCCATTGACTTGCACAAGTGATATATTTGAGCTCGTCATCCAGTTGACTAGTGCAGCTTTATTTTTCCGGTTCACAGAGTTCAGCCATACCTGAGGATCATAGGCCGCACTCACTGCTACCTTCTAGTACTCCATGTCTCTTGGCCATTTTCTCTGTCGTCTCTGCCCTTAAATGAGTTAAATTATAGTGAGGGCCCTACAATATGAATAAGCGAGGGCACTCTCAAATGTACACAATAGGCACCTCCAAAATTTCTAGAGGAGGGCACTTCAAAATTTATGTTACAGGGCCACACGAGGGCTCTCACAAAACTCAGCTTTCCTGCCTACTACAGGCCCTCTGAACATTTAAATTTGGGACTGCAGTATCACATGGTGGTGGAGGAGGAGGAAGAGGGTCAAGCCCAACGCTACAATGGGCACATTGTAAACTGCTATGATGGAGGGACCGCCCAAATGTCTAAGTAACAGCTGTCCCTCCAAAACTCATGTTACAGAGCCACCTGAGGCCTCCCAGGTCAAAGATCAACATACCTACTGGTGCGTTCTAGCTGTGCTTGTAAAGTGCTGTGGAATAGCGAACTAAAAATGATGTATGACAGAGGGACCTAAAAAATGTATAAGTCAGGGCTTTCCCAATTGTAAAAGGCGATTGTAAAAAAACGCCACAACAGTATGTGTGAACAAAGGCAAAAAGGGATATTTTTGGTTTCTCTGGTTTATTTAGCTTTATATACAAGTGATTATGCAGGAAAAACTTTTTCTTAACCTTTTTGGCCTGTTAAATGCAATTTAGGTAAGGTTTGGTAGTTGTTCTTGTGTGTCTGTAAAAGTGGCGTAATACTGAGACAAACTTATTCCCAGACACCATATGTGAGTCAGAAATGCATGCAGGCACATTCTCCAGGCTCTTCCCATTCTGTTTCTTCACTTTCCCATCCATTTCAGCCTTTTCCTCAGGCCCCAAGACCTCTCCACACCCCCGGAAGAAGGCACGTGGCCAAAACGTGCGTAGGGGCATTGGCGCCATAGACTAACACACATGTAAGTGGTTTAGGGTATACTTACTTTGGATGAGCTTGACCTTGGGTGTTGCTTAATATAGGAGGTCTATACTTGCATTATACACTTTATTCTCTATTTATACTATATTAAATGTGTCTTATAACTTGGGAGAGTGGGTTTGTTATACACTCCTCCTATAACTATTGTATAACTATTGTTCTAGATTAAGTGTGTGCTGTCGTATGGTGCCATTTTGGTCTCATTATCGAGTACTTTTTTGCAATTTTTGAATTTTGTTTGTGTGCTGTTTTTAGATTTATTGATATTAATAAAGTAACATCTTTTTAGATGCAGTGTTCTTGGTACGTTGTTTTTTTCTTTATTGAATACCCCAGACCTCTTTGTAGGGTCCAGCAGAAAATTACTCGCATTTCCCATTGACTTACTTTGTACTCGCTATTTGGAACGAATACGCGATTATTACAAAGTACTCGTTATGAGTATAGCGATTACGAATATTACGCTACTCGCTCATCATTACTCGGCACATATTTATGCAGTTTCGCTAATTGAAGCACGAAAGAATTCAGGAATATTCATAATTTGTGCTGTTCCACTAACTAGTAGAATAGACCTGTAACCGTAGAAACATGTGGTCTCCACCAAGGTTAAGTATACACAGATGAGAATACAGTATTTTATACTCGGTAACAATGGAATAATTGTCCTAACATTGACTTTTTCTTTTTTAGTATTTTTTGAATTTCGGTGTTTGTTGATAGACATTGAAAATGCATTATATTTTGTGCCCAAATTTACAAAGTTTCTGCTATTTGCAATAAACCGATTAAACAAACAATATATCGTATTTTTTTAAGATTATTTTATTAAAATGAACTCCCATGGGTGTGGTGAATATTCATTGCCTTTAATAGCTTGCACGCTGACAGCCGAGTGCAGCAGGAGCCGCGCTGCAGCTAAAGTGTGCACGCTATTAGGGAGAATGAATGGTCACTGCTCCCCATGCACACAGTCCCGGCGTGGGGAGCAGTGACTATTCCGGCACAGAGCGGGCCACATCGCTGGAGGAGGGAGGAGGTGAGTATGATTGTTTTTTTTATTTTTGTGCAGTGTGGCGGGGATCAGGGGGTGTCAAGCATACTAGGATAAGGGGGCCATACATACAGAGATGAAGGGGACCATGCATACAAGGATGAGGGGGGCCATACATACAGAGATGAGGGGGGCCATACATACAGGGATGAGGCATGTGGGGGGCCATACATCCAGGGATGAAGGGGGCCATACATCCAGGGATGAAGGGGGCCGTACATACCAGGATGAGGGGGGCCATACATACAGGGATGAAGGATGAGGGGGACTATAGATACAGGGATAAATGGGGCCATATATACCATGGTAAGGGGGGCCATACATACACAAAATAATAAGCATCCAGCGCCCTTTTGGGCGAATGATCCTAAGAAATCCAAGGTTTCTATGCCTTTTTTGAAATCATGAGTGTATCCAAACTGCCTGACCTTCTTGTTACCTGTTTTTAATATGAAGAAATAAATGGACCGTATATAAGAGGTAACATTTCTCCTTGCAGAGAGCGACATGTTAACCATGTCACAATGAGGAGACTTTTAAAGCCGCAATGCTGCTCTGGGAAATATGCAAATTGTCTCTTCAGAGAGGAAGAGAACCAGAACTCTAGTGCCACCTACAGGAAGTAGCAATCCTAAAAGTCAATAGTGACCCTTTAACGAGACTTATCACATGACTTGGGATATAAGCCAGAACCAGAAACTCAATTTGTTGACACTGTGTTTCGGGTACTGCCCCTTGTCAGTGCAAAGTGTCAGTTCTGGTTTGGCTGGATGAGAGGAGTCAGACCGTATCTAAGGGGTAACATTTCTCCATGCGGAGAGCGACATGTAGATTGAGTTTCTGGTTCTGGCTTATATCCTAAGTCATGTGATAAGGCTCGTTAAAGGGTCACTATTGACTTTTAGGATTGCTGCTTACTGTAGGTGTCACAAGAGTTCTGGAGAATATAAATTGAAATATTCCTGTATCACTTCAGTCACACTTCACTATACTGTGAGAAACAGCTGCAATCACTCCACTTTGTTTGACAACCTGTTTGCAGCATATGTGCGCAGAGCCGGCTGTCAATCAAAGTGCTGAGAAGTGATTACAGCCATGCTCACAGAACAGTGAGCGCTGACTCTAAACGCTTCTTGCTTGCCTCTATGCCTGAAAGCTATCAGCCTCAGGAAGAAAGTAAATAAATGTTTTCCCTGTAGCCGCGATTCCAGCAAGGCAGGCAGGCAGGCAAGATTTTGACACTATTTACCTGCAGATTAACACTATATCTGCAAGCAAATAGTGTTTCCCGACACAAGAGGATTTCCTTTAAGAAGTTGTTACTAGCAGTGTGTGAGACCATGAAGGTGAGATAATACAGTGTAGCATGCACAGAATTTCTCCTTTCATCATTAATTATACATTGCTCAACCTATGCCATTTGACTCACAAATATGACCTTGTTCACACACTATGTAGTCCCACAGAGCTCCCATATACACAATATTATACTCTAAAGTCCCCCCATGGAATAAATCCCTTACGGCCCATTCCACTCAAAACAGTGCACTATTATAATAAATATAATAAAAAAAAGACTCACTTTGCACCATTCTCGACAAAGCTGCTGCACTGAACCTCAGAAAACACAATGGACACATGCTTAACCCCTTAACGACCTTGGGCATATAGGTACAACCAAGGTCGCCTCCCTGCATTTGATGCTTGCTCCAGCACTGACCCCCTTCTTTCCCTGCACCTGATCTGATCAGCTGTCATGGGCGTCTAACAGCCGCGGGTGGATTCGAGATCTATCCGCGGCTGCTAATAAGTTAAGTGCCGCTGTCAATCTCTGACAGCAGCAATTAACACATGCCTTGCAGAAGCGCGTCACAAGACACGCCCATAGGCGCCACTGTCACATGATCGCCGGGCGCCGATAGGTTGTCATGACAGCCGGGGGTCTGCAAAAGACCTCCATGCCTGTCATTGTAAATCTCCTATGAACTTCAGCGCATGGCCGGCATTCATAGGAGATCATGATTTATGCTAAACATAGCAGGGCTGAAGCCCTCTTAGAACCCAGTTTTCCATGCCGTGTTTTCTCCATTTCCTCATGCAGTGTCCGCCCCTGGTTGGGTGTTTGTCTGTGTGAGTATGTGGTGTAAATTTACATGGAAAAATTAATTCCATGATATCAATTTCCTACGGATAATTACATCAATCTATAGAGAAATAAATAAGTGTATTCTAAAACACAGAGGACATTTAGAAAAGGCAGTGGTATTTTATCCAGCCTTCAATCGTAACTAATCCCATGCTACTTATTATAAAATATTTAAAAAAAAAAAATAATATAATAAAAAATAAAGATAACTAGTTAATAATTATACAAATATATATACTAAAACATAGAGCAAGCTTAAATTGTAGCACACCCCTGAAAACAGATAATGAAATGATGTTATACTGCTGCAAGATCCGCTATTTCTAATTATAAAGTGATATAGTCTATGCAAATAAATTTCAATAATTTGATAAATTCCATGAAATTAAAATATCGATGTCAAAATTAGTTTGAATTCCTTCTCTGTACATTCACAAAAAGTGCAAGAAGTCTACGATAATAGAAACAAGTCACCAATTCTGCATTTATCACCCACTCCTGAGAAAAAATAGCTGACAGCTGGCAGATCTTGGCAAGCACACTGCGCATGCATCCAACATTTTTTTCAGGAAGATGACGTGGAGGCCGGGGACGGAGAATGGAGCCGGAGGTACCGGGGGATAGCGGAGTTACCGGGGGGGGATGGGAGACTTGGGCAACATAATTTCTCTCTCCTCTGGCATGTATATCATGTCAGAAGAGAAATTATTTTAATAGCGGGCACAGTTTTTTTTTTTTTCGTCACGTCATGAGGGACCTGAAAATCCAGCTCTGATTATGTTCTGCAGGGTCTCCACTACGTCCGGAGATTTTCCGACTCTGGCGGGCACTATACCCTTATTCCTGATTGACATTTTAAAGCAGCAGTGAGGTAATAAGCCCCACAGTTTTTTTTTTTTTTTTTCGTCACGTCATGATGGACCTGAAAATCCAGCTCTGATTATGTTCTGCAGGGTCTCCACTACGTCCGGAGATTTTCCGACTCTGGGGGGCACTATACCCTTATTCCTGATTGACATTTTAAAGCAGCAGTGAGGTAATAAGCCCCTTAGTTTTAAGGCCCCACCGTTTCAATGCATATCGGCGGTCGTTAAGGGGTTAATAAAACCTTGAAGGCCATGTTGATGAAGGTCATAGAGAAGGACGGCCGAGAATAGGACTGTCTACTGCCGTACTTTCTGTTCTCCATCAGGCTTCTACTGGATTCTCCACTTTTGAACTGTTGCATGGTCTACACCCCTGTGGACTCCTAGATATAACGAAGGAGACCTGGGAGGCGGAGTCTGCACCCCACAGGAGTGTAATCGAACATATGACCCAGATGCAAGAGAGAATTGCCGAGGTGATGCCCATTGTGAAAGAACACCACCTCAAAGCACAAGAGCCACAGTTGAGGGTGTACAATAGATCGGCGTGGGTGAGACATTTTTGGGGATTGGGTACAGGTGCTGGAACCTCAGGTGGAGAGCAAATTCCTGGTCAAGTTGCAGTACCCCTATGAAGTAGTTGCAAAGGTTGGTGACGTCAACTATAAAGACCACCAACCAGGGAGACGGAAGCCCTACCGGGTGTACAGCGTCAACCTGATTAAGCCATGGTGAGATAGAGAGCCCGTAGAAGCTCCGTGTTTGGTGGCTAAGTCTGAAGCCAACGTGAAAGAGGTCAAGGTGACAGAGTCAATGTCATGTGCCCAAAAGCAACAGTGCCGAGAGTTGCTACATCGGAACAGAGACATTATCTTAGGACTACCAGGTTGTACTCAGATCATATAGCAGGGATGTCAAACTTGAGCACACAGAGGACCAAAATGAAAAACTTGGACAAAGTCACGTGCCAACCATTGTACAGTATAATGGACCCCACAAAGTCCTCCAAACAGAATAATGGGCCCCACATAGTCCTCCATACAGAATAATGGGCCCCACATAGTCCTCTATACAGAATAATGTGCCCCACATAGTCCTCCATACAGCAAAATGGCCCCACAGAGCGGTGATGGTTATGGTGGCAAATAAAACCACCCTGGGGGGCAGATTGGGCCCATGGGCCAGAGTTTGACATGTATGTCTTAAAACATGAGGTTCTTACAGAGCCTCATGTCTGGGTAAACTTGAAGCCACATTGAATTCCCAAAGCCGAGAGCTGAACTCGAAAGAGGTGAAGTGGATGCTGAGCCTGGGAGTCATTGAAGAGTCTAAAAGTGATTGGTCCAGTCCCATCGTCTTAGTGCTGAAACCAGGTGGTTTTGCAATGACTATAGGAAGCTGAATGAGGTCTCTAAGTTTGATACGTACCCAGTGCCCCATGTCAATGAATTAATTGAAAGGCTAGGGCCACCCAATACATTACCACCCTTGACCTCACAAAAGAGTATTGGCAAATTCCCATGTCCCAAGACGCCAAGGAGAAGACCTCCTTTTCAACGCCAGATGTATGCTTCCAGTACACAAGGATGCAGTTTGGGTTGCAAAGAGCACCAGCCTCCTTCCAGAGAGCCATGGACCGGATCCTAGCTCCCCACAAGAGGTACGCAAAGGCCTACCTGGATGATATCATGATCTTCAGCCAGGATTGGGGAAGCTATCTGAAAAAAGTTCAGGCAAAACCTGTAGAAATGTGCCTTGGGAATGGAGAAAGCTAAATACTTCGCCTATGTAATAGTCAGGGGCGGAATAAAGCCCCAAATAAATAAAGTTGACGCAATCCAAAGTTGGCTACAACCCCTCTCAAAGAAGCAGGTCAGAGTGTTCCTGATCATCTTGGGCTATTACCACCGGTTTATCCCTAACTTTGCCATGATAGCCACCCTTTGACGGATCTCCTTTAAGGGACAAAGTCGGCTAGGGCTAAGTGGTCTCCAGAAGCGGAGACGGCCTTCGAGGAACTGAAGCTAGCCCTGGCTGAAGCTAGCCAGTGTTTATGGCACTGGATTTCTCTAAGGAGTTTGTGGTCCAGACAGACGCGTTAGATGTCGGGCTGGGCGCTGTCCTATCACAAGAGGTGAAAGGGGAAGAGCACCCCATAATGTATATAAGTCGGAAACTGACATCATGAAAGAAGAATTACTCCCTAGTGAAGAAGGAATGTTTGGCCATCGAGTGGGCGTTGGACACTCTAAGGAGGTACTATCTCTTAGGCAGGAAATTCCCGCTGAGGTGGATGAGGGAAAAGAAGGGGAACAATGCCCAAGTGACCTGGTGGCTCCTAGCACTTCAGGATTTTAGCTTCCATGTAGAGCATAGACCCAGAAACTGCATGGCAATGCCGACGCACTGTTCAGGGTCCACTGTTTGTTGGCGGAAGGTGCCATCAAAAAAAATATTTTTTTAAATATTTAGAAAACCATGTAACACTTCACAAATATATGCTGCTTTGTGTTGGTAAATCACACAAAATCTACCGTATTTTTCAGACTATAAGACGCACTTTTTTCCTTAAAAATTTTGGAGGAAAATGGGGGGGGTGCGTGTTATAGTCCGAATGTTGCTGGGGGGGTATATATATACTGTGCTAGGGGGAGCGGTTGAGGCGGAGGAGCGGGGCACAAGAGGCAGCAGCAACCTGCTGCCGCCTACACTGTCCCCGTTGCTAAAGAAAATGAATATTCAGTGCCCATGGGCGTGGGGAGGGGGTGAATATTCATGCCCTTTAACAGCGGGCACACGTGATCGCCTGGCAGCTGCAGGAGCCTCGCTGTGGCTACGATGTGTGCCGGCTATTAAGGAGCAAGAAGTCACTGCTCCCGGCGCACACAGTCCCGGCGTGGGGACCAGTGACTTCCGGCAGCTGATTTCTCCTTGTGAGCCGCGCATGGCAGTGACGTCATGAGCGGCTCACATGTAGAGATCAGTGCGGGCAGACAGGATGCAGCGCTGGAGGAGAGAGAAGAAAGGTGAGTAGGAGCGTTTATTTTTTTATGTGCAGCCTGATGGGGATTAGGAGGACCATGCATAATAGGATAAGGATGAGGGGGCCACACATACCAGGGTAAGGATGAGGGGGGCATACATACCAGGATAAGGATGAGGGGGCCATACATACCAGGGTAAGGATGAGGGGGCCATAGATACCTGGGTAAGGATGAGTGGGCCATACATGTCAGGGTAAGGATGAGTGGGCCATGCATACCAGGATAAGGATGAGAGGGCCATGCATACCAGGATAGGGATGAGGGGTGCCATGCATACCAGGATAGGGATGAGGGGTGCCATGCATACCAGGATAGGGATGAGGGGTTCCATGCATACCAGGATAGGGATGAGGGGTGCCATGCATACCAGGATAGGGATGAGGGGTGCCATGCATACCAGGATAGGGATGAGGGGTGCCATGCATACCAGGATAGGGATGAGGGGTGCCATGCATACCAGGATAAGGATGAGGGGGCCATGCATACCAGGATAAGGATGAGGAGTGCCATGCATACCAGGATGGGGATGAGGGGTGCCATGCATACCAGGATAGGGATGAGGGGTGCCATGCATACCAGGATAGGGATGAGGGGTGCCATGCATACTAGGATAAGGATGAGGGGTGCCATGCATACCAGGATAAGGATGCGGGGTGCCATGTATACTAGGATAAGGATGCGGGGTGCCATGCATATCAGGATGGAGGAGTGCCATGCATATCAGGATGGGGATGGGAGCCACGTATAATAGGAAGGGGGGGCATATCTACCAGGATGGGGGATATTATCAGAATTGGGGGACATTACCCCTATTCCACTGTCAGCAGCAGACCTGCTTCCCCTTAACAGTGCACCGTGACCACATTTTTTGCTTACATTTTTTTTTCTATTTTCCTCCTCTAAAACCTAGGTACGTCTTATGGTCCGGTGCGTCTTATAGTCCGAAAAATACAGTAAATAAAATACATTTAAGCTTGTGAGTGTAATGTGAAAAAATGTGAAAAAGTTCATAGGGTATGAATACTTTTTCAAGGCACTGTAGCTCTATATACCAGTAAACTATGCCTAAACAAAAAAAAATAACCATTTAGCTTTTTAGGCATAGAAAATCTTCCTATACTAAGTGAGTCTGTAGCTTACTGCTAGAGTTTCTTGTTGGCATGCTGAGGTTTTGAGTTTGAATCCTGGGAAAAAACACATTTGTATTAAAGTTAATAGTTAACTACTTATAAAGGTATTTACTATCAGAGGCTTCTCCTCCTAATGTTCTGAGTCAGTGGACTAGAATTATAAAGAAGAAAACATTAGTCACAGCTGCATCTAAACTGGCTGCATATGCAGTATGTCTGCCCCTGCGCTAACACATATATACTCACACTAACCTACTACTGTATATGATGGATCTGTCATTCTGCTTGTCAGATCCTTCTTCATTTACCACATCTTGAGAACTGTGGAGAGGGTCTGAAACAGAGATACTGTAAATAGGGCGGCTGATAACGCAGACATTATAGAAAGGAGGAAGACCGTACATACAGGACTGATAACAGCTTTCTCCTGGAATTGCTGTGCTGTTCTACTCTTGTAGTTTTTAGTGTTCTGTCTCCTGACATTAGAGTCTGCTTCCTCCGGAACTGCGGAGGGTGAACTTAAAAAAAAATAATCAGGATGTCTGAGGAAGGGTGGTACTCAGACCCCTCTCTCCCCCCACATGCGCATGCCCTTAGACTATGGCATACATTCAAGTCCAGTCATCTTACAGCCAAAATTATTGTAAATGAACATATATAAACCTTGTATTAGTTAAATATTAATAAAAGTGTATTCCATAATTTGACGCCATTGATTGATCAGTAAGTTCAATTTTAAATAATTTCACATTCATGTAAGCACCGGTTTCTCAGGAAATCTTGAACCTTGTAAAACATCACGCTAATCTCTAATTAAAATGTAAATACATGGAATTGCTGCACTTTTAACTGCACTCAGCAGACATAATGTCATTGCATTTCAGCCTCAACTTTGGAGCAGTTTAACATCAAGTATAATTGAAATATTGACGATTTCTTTTTTGGCACAGGTGTTAAAAGTGTGCAAATAAACAAGCCAGGTAATTTATTGCCACATAACATTAATGCAGGATTCTACAATTAAAGTTCTGACAAACTATAATTTTATGCTACTTCTAATCAACAATAAAATCTCCATGCTGTATTATTGCTATTGCTTTTAAATATATTTTTTGTGTAACGCCAATGCAAAATTATGTCCATACAATCATAATATTCATTTTATAAATAATGAAAATAACTTAAAAATTACTTACTTCATAATAAAACTTTAGGGCCAATGCATTAGAGAGAAATCTGGACATTTGGAGCAGGAAATGGAAGAGTAATTTGAATATTGGCAGTGAAAATATTTCCGAGCACAGCTGAAATTGACATTTGTGGGCTTCCTAATAAGTTATGAAATAATGACCTTTCAGAAAATCTAATTAAGTTATTAAGTTATTATTATTTTTTTTTATTTCGCTATAAAATAGAACATTTGCTGTACAGCTTATAGATCAAAACGTGGCATTAGTATGAAAACCTCAGAAGAATCAATCCACCCCTAATTTGACCTTTATATTTATTTTTTATGCTAGCGGTACTACCCGGCTTCACCTGGGTTAATAACTGCTGTTAGCAAAATAGAATGTGTTAACAAAAATTTATTCTCCACAGAAAAACCACAAAACAAATAGATAGAAATGTAATTATTAAAAGGCAAAAACTAAGCTAATAGAAGCATTTCACAACATATATTTCAACACCAGAGATAATCCACACAGATTTAACTAAATTGGCCAAGTAATGTGAAGTAATCTTCTACTCCTTATTCGAGAGCCTTTTGATAAACAACATTTTTAGTTCTTCCTTCAGGTGCAAACACGAACAGATTTTTGGCTGTTCCAACTCTTGAACAGGCCACATAAAGTTGACCATGAGAAAAGCATGGAGATTGTAAATCGATTCCAACTACTTTCAAGGACTGTCCCTGAGCCTTGTTGATGGACATAGTAAATGCCAGTCGAACAGGAAACTGGAGGCGTTTAAAATCTAAAGGCAAATCAGATGGAATGAGAGGAATTGTTGGAATGAAAACATCTTCTCCTGTGGCACATTCTGTCAAAATGGTTGCCTCAATTACATGTGGAAGCAGGTTCTTAATCAAGAGTCTTGTTCCATTACACAGCTTTGGTGGATCCAGATTTCTCAATAGCAGAATAGGTGCTCCAGGTTTAAGAAAGAGGTTGTGAGGAGGAAGTCCTTGTGGCTCCAAGGAATTGAAGAACTCAGTTGGATAAAATAATGCTTGAGTAGGGTCTATTACTGTATCCACAGACTTGTAGGTTGTGCACACACCTGGAAGGAGATTTAGAATTTGAAGATTGATCTTGTTGACACTGTCATTTTTGGGAGCTAGAATAGCCCTTTCACACAGCCAGACAGAATTTTTGAAGTGGAGTTGAATGTTTGGAAAAACCTTTGCTTTCAACTCCTCAATGGAAGTCACAATGCAACAAAAGTTGCTTGGGAAGGTGATCTGTCCAGTGGTTGAGTTTACTGATTCCTTGCCATCTCCAATAGTCAACAGCTGGCTCGAAAACAGTCCAGTAGAAACATCGCCTGTCATGTAGACCCTCATGTTTGTGTTCAGTGACATTTTCTTTACTTTTCTCCAAAGGTTCGATGCTTTGAGACAGGCATTCAGTTCATCTCCAGGGGTTGATCTTGGAATAACAGGTAGTGTTTGGCGGAAGTCACTTGCCAAAACAACAACTACTCCTCCCATGATATATTAGTTGCTACGCAGGTCTTGCAGCAGTCTGTCCACTGCTTCCAGGGCCCTTTTGTGTGATATGGTGCATTTATCCCAAATGATGGCACTGCATTTTTGAAGCAATTTGGCCAGTCCTGATCGCTTGGCAATATTACACACGGGGCTGTCACTATGAGACAGGTTAAGTGGTAGTTTGAATGTCGAATGTGCTGTCCTGCCACCTTTTAAAAGCGTAGCTGCAATTCCAGAAGATGCCACTGCAAGTGCAATCTTTTTTTATTGTCGAAATTTTACCAGGAGCAAGTTGATTACAAATGTCTTTCCTGTTCCACCTGGAGCATCAAGGAAGACAATCCCACCTTTGTTGGTTTCACTGAAAATTAATATGTAGTTATAGGTGTCCCTTTAATCTGGTACCAATATTGACTCGTTCTGAGACACAAATGCTGTCAGTTCATCAATATTGTAGTTTGTTTCTAGGAAAATCTCCGTACACATTTGAATGCCTTCAGGATTTCTTATTGGAGCAGGCAAACCAAGCAACTGGAAGGCTTTTCCTGACATTGCTATGCACTGATCTTCAAGGAGAATTAAAGTTTCATTGAACATTTCCTCAGTGAAGTTGATGAGTTGCTGAGGATTTTCCCTTCTAATATGCATGAGGATGTCCTCACTGAGATCAATTTTGTTCTTTGTCCAAATCTCAAGAGGATTTGAAATGCTACAGGTTGTTAGAATAATAGCAAAGAGGTGTCTTAGTCGCTTTGTGGTTTGTATGGCTGCTGCTTCACTGAGGGTCATGTCCCAGTGTCCATCATTTTCCAAAAGTCCTTTTCTTCGGCAAGCTTCCCTGAATGTTTCACACACATGGCCTCCGACGGTCTTCAGGTCAGAGAATGATGTAGGGCCTTTGACAACATGAAGTAACATGCACAGATAGAAGCACTCTGCATTTGACGGATGAACAGTGTAGACGCGACCAAGAGTATCAGTTGCTTTCACCCCTGGATAGCCTTCAATATCAAGCCCCCGTTTCCTCCGTTCCAGTGTTTTTCTGGAGGGATTCCAAGTGTAGTACTCTAGTAAATCACAGTAGAGAATTGTTTTTGCAAAAGGGTCTTGTTGACACAGCTCAAAAAATGCCAAGAGGGTGGTCTTATGTGGTGTTAGGAGCTGCTGCTGCAAGTTTGCTGGGTTAAAGTAAATTCTCTGTCCATTTTCCAAGTGCACACTCAGATGGACAACTGGTGGGTAGCGCTCATGAATGGAGAATCCTAGTATTCTCCAAACAGCTTCATACTGCTTATGTACCTGCCCATTTGGAATGCCTCCACTTCATCAATAATAGGTCCATTTTTCTGGAGTTCAAAAACTGCTTGATCACTTCCTTTGTGGACATATTTGCAGATATTCTTGATTGATTTCACAGAGTGGCAAGATTCGACATTTATGTGGGCCTGGAAGATTTTTGAGAGCAAAGGGTTGTAAGGCACTACCCACCTGTTGTCAATTTCTATCTCTTGGAGTGATGATCCAACACGCATTTTGAGCTTTGCTATGAAACCACCATCCCCTGGCTTTCTTCTTCGGTAGACTGGATATCCATCTTGTCCTGTTTGGGTTTCTTGGACCAGGGATCGTGGGTAATGCTTTGAACACCTGCCATCAATCATACAGGGAGAATTTTTGTTCAGACTCCCACACGGACCATGGATCATGTTTTATTGTGATGGTGTCAATCAGCAATGGGTCAATTATGAGGGTCTGGCAATTCACTTCAGTACCTTTACTGGTGCGGATGTCAGGTACGGTCCAGGGTACTCGGTAGGAAGGGTGCACTTCAGGACTTCTCCCCAGTGAGTGGGTATAAGGCCTCCTGGTCTGTGTCTCCCTCTCTCTAAGCTCATGGCCAGCCTGCAACTGGGCCTAGCTTCTGTGTCGTGCTGTTCCTTCACCTGTCGCTTGGTAGTAGGACCTTTTTCTGGCAACCACTATCCCTGGATGCCGGGGCCTTCGTGGTTCCTAGTCCTGTCAAGGGTTTTGCTTCAGGTCGACCAGGGACTTGCAGTCCTCCTGGTATGCTGGTGATCCCTACTGGGTATGAAGGACCCTTTAGGCACGGACCCGGTGTCCATTTCATCTCTTGGGGTGAGCCTATGATGCTCCTCTGCCCCCTCAACTCCTCTCTCCTCTCCTCTTTGCCTCCGGCCACACTCGGGGCCCTCAGTGGCAGCACACTCTCTGAACAACTAACTGACTGCCTGGCTCCGCCCTCCATATATATATATCCCTAATGGGCTCCCTCTGGTGGTATGAGGTGGAAGGGTAGAGGTGTTTGTTTGTAATGAGGGCCTCTTGTGGAGAAGTCCGTCCATGCACCCTTTTGGGTCCTGTGGTACCTGTGAACAGCAGGGTGCCACACATGCAGACCACATCCATTTTTCCTATCTGAACTTTAGGATTATCCTGATAGTTTATGTCTGACTGGTAACAAAAGACTGCCTGTTTCAAATCTCCAACCATTTCCTGTGCCCTGGTGGAAAAAATAGCAATTCTCTTAGTGCCAAGTTGGCCTTCTCTCTGCTGAGATGACTCATTGGCCCTTGAGGAAGCAGCTCTTCTTCTCTTACCTGCAAGCCTCGCTTCCCTCTCCTCAGAAAGTTCATTGGCTCTTGAGGAAGCAGTTCTTGTTCTCTTATCTGCAAGCCTCACTTCCCTCTTCTCAGAAAGTTCACTGGCCCTTGAGGAAGCAGCTCTTGTTTTCATGTCTGCAAGCCTCGCTTCCCTCGCCTCAGAAACTTCATTGGCTCTTGAGGAAGCAGCTCTTGTTCTCTTGTCTGCAAGCCTCACTTCCCTCTGCTCAGGAAGTTCATTGGCTCTTGAGGAAACTGCTGCAAGCCTCGCTTCCCTCTCCTCAGAAACTTCATTGGCTCTTGAGGAAGCAGCTCTTGTTTTCATGTCTGCAAGCCTCGCTTCCCTCTCCTCAGAAAGTTCATTGGCCCTTGAGGAAGCAGCTCTTGTTTTCATGTCTGCAAGCCTCGCTTCCCTCTCCTCAGAAATTTCATTGGCTCTTGAGGAAGCAGCTCTTGTTTTCATGCCTGCAAGCCTCACTTCCCTGTCCTCAGAAAGTTCATTGGCCCTTGAGGAAGCAGCTCTTGTTCTCTTGTCTGCAAGCCTCACTTCCCTCTGCTCAGAATGTTCATTGGCTCTTGAGGAAACAGCTGCTGTTCTCATGTGTGTCAGCCTTGTTTCTCGGTCTTCACATTTTTCATTGGCCCGTAATGCAGATTTTCTTTTCGCATCAGCTGACATTCGTGCCATGAAATTCCTTTTCTTATGAGGCATTATTGTGGTAAAAATAGTCTGTAACTGGCAGTTTCTATATCCTCTCACATAGAAGTAATGTGACTGACATCAGCCTTTCTACCAACACACCCTAACTGACATCTTATTACCTTACACAAGCTTTGTTATACTGAGAATGTCCTTTGTTGCCTATATTAACCAATCACAGCTCAGATTAATTAACTGTAGCAAAATAGAAGCTGAGCTGTGATTGGTTGCTATTGGCAGCCTGATAAATCTTTGTGAGATGAGTTTTGTGTGTGCTGAGGGTGGTATATGTGTTCAAGCACGTGGTAGTGTGTGGCGCATTTTGTGTGTGTGTTCATATCCCTGTGTGTGGTGAGTATGAGTATCCCATGTCAGGGCCCCACCTTAACAACTGTACGGTATATACTGTTCGGCGCCATCACTCTCATTCTTTAATTCTCCCTTGTTCACATGTGGTAGCTGTCAATTTGCCTCCAACACTTTTCCTTTCACTTTTTCCCCATTATGTAGATAGGGGCAAAATTGTTTGGTGAATTGAAACGCGCGGGGTTAAAATTTTGCCTCACAACATAGCCTATGACGCTCTCGGGGTCCAGACGTGTGACTGTGCAAAATTTTGTGGCTGTAGCTGCGACGGTGCAGATGCCAATCCCGGACATACACACATTCAGCTTTATATATTAGATTAACACCTATAACTCTAAAATGTATTGTAAAGCCAATATTATGGTAAGCCAATATAAAACATACTCGCTTCAGGTATAGTATAAATGTGTTATTTTTATTTTGCCTTTTGGAGGATTGTGTATTTTCTCCTGCTATGCCCAAGAGTTGGGGAAGGTGAGTATAGCTGAGATTGTTATTTGTAATAGTTGCATCCCTGTGAATAAAAAATATATATTATGGGCCACTCATTTATTAATTCAAACTCAGATCTCTGTCCCCTGTTTATACATTGATGGCCTGTTGTAAGAATATATCAAACTGCACACTATTGAGAAAAACATTGGGACACCTACACATTACATTTCAGAAGCTTTTGACATTTCATTGTAAATCCATGGGTACTAATAAGGAGTTGGTCCCTCCTTTGCAGTTGTAATAGATTCTTCTTTTTTGGGAAGGCTTTCTACAAGATTTTGGAGTGTGTTTGGGAATTTTTGCCTTTTAATCCAGAATAGCATGGGTGGGATCAGTTAATGATGTTGGTTGAGAGAGCTTGTCTTGCAATCTCCATGTTAGTGCATCCCAAAGGTGTTCAGTAGTCAGGACTACATGTGAACCAATTAAATTCTTCCACACCAAACTCACTTTTCAACGCTTTTATGAGTTTTTTGTGTACTGGGGAATAGTCATACTGAAACAGAAAAAGGGCCTGCCCCAAACTGTTCCCACAAAATTGGAAGCAGTCAGTTGTCCATTATATATCTTGGTATGCTGAAGCATTATTATTTCTTCACTGGAACTAAGGACAACCCTTGAAAAACATCCCTATAGCATTATCCCTACTCCATTAAAATTTACAGTTAGCACAATGCAGTCAGGCAAGGAACTTTTCCTGGCATTCATCAAATTCCCATCATTCAGCCTTAAGAATGGATTCAACAGGGTGACCCAACAGGTCAAATTAAAACATTCAAACTGTTTTCTCATAATTTGATCTCCACCTAAAGCCACCCCATCGATTGATCGGAGACATCTTGGCAAAACACTGACACAGTTTAGCCGGTAATCCTCATCTTAAACACAGCCTTCTTAAGCACCCAAACATTATGAACAATAGTGCCAAGACTTGAAAACTGTTTAGCTCCCAGCAAACTGTGGGTTCTAAGCCACTTACCAACTAACCAACATACCTGGCTTACACCGAGTGATTGGATGGGAGTGTTTTGTTGTGATACGCCTTGTTGCAAATGTTTAAGTGACGCGCCCCCTGGGACATATTCCTTTTTGAGGGGAATACCCGGCACCGGATCAGATGGGGGGTTGTAGTCTCCGAGCGGCTGTGACCCGGCCCGTGCCCAGGGCGTCAAGCTCAGTGTTATGTGGCAGTCCTACAGATGTTATTAAGAGTTCTTTTGTGTCGACTACGCCACCCGTTGTGATGCGGTCACTGTGGCCGCCGCTGCAGCAGGGTCCGCTGAGGCTGATGGTGGGTGCGCAGCTTGGTGGGATAACCCCCAACGGGAGGGGTATAGCCTCAGGGGGGACAGGTGCAGAGGATGGGGGTTGTGGTGGTGCAGTGCAGACGGCAGTGAAGACAGAGTCGGGTTGTGCAGTTAAGGGTGTTTACTTACTGCAGATGTTGTACTGGTCACTCCAGCTTCGAGTGACCACCCGAGCCGTGCTGCGTCCACCAGGTCCTGGATCCAGCCAACCCCCAAACAAGTCCGGAGCGTGGCCCTGAGCTCTCCTTCTGTCCCGTTCTCTGGCCGTCCCCACCAGTGATCCACCTAGGTCCAGCTCCCTCGGGCCTTCTGTTGGGACACCCTTGGCCTTGGGTTCCCTGACCCTTCATGTGGTGTGCCTTCGGGGTGGATGTGGTGGGTGACCGTGGCAAACGCTGCCCACAGTCTCCGGTCTCTGGCTGGGGAATGTTTTTACCCCCACCAGCTTGGGTTCCGGTACCCTGTGCCGACTCTTCACCCGGGGTTTTGAATTTGGGATCTTAGAGTCCTGTTCTTCTGTGCCTCTGGGTCTCTCCCTTCTCCTCTCTCACTCTGGGTCTTTCTTCTCCTCTGCTCCTGACTTGTTCTCTGCATCTGACCCTGTTCTTAGTTGGTGCCCACCTTATATACACCCTCTATGTGTGAGCTCAGGTGACCAGCACCCAATGAGCTCCTAACTTTACCCAGGCTGCTCCCCCTATCTGCCCCTACACTACTTGGGATGTACCACCCCCCTCCCACTCCAGCCAGGAACAGACTCTGTCGTACCTGCACATTTCTAAGTGGGAGTACCGTCGGTCTGCTCCTCGGAAATGGGATGTGTGTAGTGCATGCAGCCTACCGAGCTCAGTTCCACACTCCTTCCTTACCCGGGAGTGGAATATCACACCTCTGGGTTGAGGTGCAATACCCCTGTAGCAGCCGAATCCTCAGGGTGCTACATTCCCCCCTGGTAAATCACAGCACGTCCTCGGGCTGTAAGACATAAAACATCACCAAAACATACAAATTTTTATAAACATTTAAAACATATAAAACATTATATAAATAACATATCTTAGCAGATAAAACTTTCTCGTCGTCTCAGGCTCCTGGTTCCTCCTCCTCCGGACACTGTGCAACGTGTGTCCGGGAAAAGTGCGACAGTCTCTTAGAAAAACAGGTTTTCTATAAAACCGGTAGGGGGCGCTTTAGGACGCGCAACTATATACAGGGGAAGTTGGCCGCTCTCAGTCCTCGGCCAGGTAAGGAGGGAAAGGGAATGGCTGCTCACAGTCCTCAGCCTGTGGGATTAAGGGGTTAACGGGCGAACAGTTCACTCAGCTGGTCCCAACGGGGACTATATATATGTAGCAACAGTTTCAGTTTCTTTATACCCCGATCGGGTAACTATTTACAGCACCTGCTCTGCCGCACTCAACGGCGTCTTCCTCCTGCTCTTTGCTTATAGCTGGTGGTAACTTCAGACCCGTCCGGGTCCTCTTGCTCCTCCTCCTCGCACCGCAACTCCTCCTCCGTCAGGCGGTGTACGTGGAGGGCGTAAGGTCCTTTGGCACACTTGTGCCGGGTGAAGGTGACCTCGTCTCCGATGTAGAGGTCACGACCTCTATGCCCCTCCGGCAGATGGGACTCAACGTCTCTGCGCGTTACAAAAACGTCGCCGGGGGTGTTGTGGTCTCTGATGAAGCCCCACCCATGCTGCTGGTTGAACTTGATCACTGTCCCGATGGTGCGGGGACAATGCGCTGCACGGGGGTCCCTCCTGGTCCGGCTCTTCTGCTCGGCGCTCCGTACTTGGGCCTGTTGTTCCCGGACCCGCCTCTCTCTCCGCTCCCTCGCAAACTCTTCGAGCTGCTGTCGGCAACACTCAGCACGCTCTGCTGCAGCTGCCCTGGTTTCCTGAGTGAACCCCATCAGGTCTTCTCCGGTGGGGTCCCACTCAAATTGGGCTTCTTCCAGAGGAGGCGAGATCCTTATCACGGGCTTCGGAGCCGGAATCAGGGGTGCACACATGGCCCCAACCCTCCTCTGGTGCTCCAGTTCGTAATACTTCTGGGGCCAGATGAAGGGCTGCCCGTCCGGCCACGTGTGCTGGGCAAACAAGTCCTCTCCCAGACGCGGCACCCTTGGTTTTACGGGTGCGGGCGCGGTGGTGGTGGCGCCCGGGTTGCCCAGGCCTTGCGGCCAGGCCTGGGGCACCTGGAAGGTGAAGGGCACCGTTAGGACGGCGGCGCCCTGGGCTACCTGGCCTTGCGACCAGGCCGGAGGCTCCGCGGAGGTAGGGGGCGCTGTTGGTGATGCGGCGCCCGGGGGTACTAGGCCTTGCGACCAGGCTGGTGGTACTTCCTGCTTGGTCACGCTCGGGGTCGAGGCGTGTGACGTCACAGGGGTCGCGGCGGCGGCTTCCGGTTGGGGCCTAGTCTGCGTCGGTGACATGGCGTTTTCGGGCACAGCAGGGGGACTTTCGGGCTCTGCGACGGGGAGCTGGGGCAGGTGGGCGGTGTCCCGGCTTGGGGTATAGACGTCCCCTTTACCTGCCTCCATGCGTTCGGCTCCCTTCTCGGCGCCGTCTCCGGCCTTTGGTCCTCCCGCGCCATCCTCAGAGGCGGTCTGTCTCCTCATCTTGGCTGGCGTGCTCCGGGTCTTGGTTTCAGCTTGCTGGGCCATCTCCCGGCTCCATTCCGCCAATATCTCGCGCTGTACCCGGGCCATCCTCCGTGCGAGGCCCTCCAGGGCAGTCTGTGCACACTCCCGGTCTCGGGGGAGCTGTGCAAGGACCTCCACTAGGCCTAGTGGGGTCGTGGTGTCTAGCAGGCTCCTGACCAACGGGTCGGTGCTGCTCTGCTCTTCTTCCAGCAGGCTCCTGGCCAGCGGGCCGGTGCTGCTCTGCTCTCTGGACATCTCCGGGTGAGCTTTTCTGCTGCTCCTCTCCAGGCTTCCTGCCTCCGGGTGCGCTCGCTCCAGACTGCTCCAGGCGGCACCCATCTTCGTTCTTTTCTTTCGTCTCCTCCCACTTCGAGGGCGGTCCCGGGGCAACTCGGTGACTGTCAGCTCCAGGGGTAGTTCTTTCACGCTGACAGACACCTCCAGCATCACAGTCTCTGTTGGTGGGGGCGGTTTCCACTTTTGGCGCCATTTTCTGTCCCGGCCCACGATGGGAGGCGGCCTCTTGCCCTCCTTTGGCACGCCCATAATGGCGTCCGCTGCTCTTCCAAGGCGGGAAACCTTCGGATTTGGCGGGAAGCGTCGCCCAGTGGCGGGAAACTCTGCAGATGGCGGGAACAAGCTGGAAATGGCGGACAATCGGCGGGAAACGACCTGTGATGGGGTCCGATGGCGTGGACCCTCCGGAACCGGCGGGAGACTTCTTTCTGAGGTAAACTTGCGCTTTTCTTCAGGCACGCAGTACCCGGGTGTTGCGGGCACGTGATCCTGCCGACTACGCCAAAGTTTGACGCGCCCCTGGGCCTGTGTCGCGCTTCGCTGCGCATGCGGGAGCTTACCCGGAGCCGGATCTGTGGAGGGTTGTAGTCTCGTGGCGGTGACCCGGTCCGTGCCCAGGGAGTCAAACTAGACGGCAGTCCATTAGTAGTAAATGGTTGATGACTACGCCACCCGTTGAGTGCAGCCAGGGGGCTGCTGCTGCAGGGCAGACCGCTGAGGCCGATGGTGGGATTGTGCAGCGTGATAGTATAACCCCCAACGGGAGGGGTATGGCCTCAGGGCAGCCGACGTGGATGATGGGGGTAGCAGGAACCACTCAGAGACGGTACGGTGTAGTTCAGGGTCTTTACTGGTAACAACAAAAGACCCTCCCGGAGTACTTGCTAGCGGATGGGGCCTGGTCAGTCCTTGAGCAGATGGGATCTCCCCTGGCCAGGCGTAGTTGTAGGCCTCCCAAACTGACTGTACTCTTCTGGCTACCTTGCTAGGAGCTGATGTAAGTAGCCCACGTCCCTGAGTGTACCGTGTGGTGCTCACCCGTATGGCCGGTGACTCGGGGCCTTCTAATGGCTTCCGCTCCACGATGGCGGTGCTGGTCCCACGCGTGTGACCGTGCCTTCGGGCTTCTGGGCCAGAGGACCTGAAATCCCCTGCCTGACGGATTCTGCTGCTGGGCAGGAATTAGTCCCCACAGCCTCGGACTCCGGGTCCGGTAAAAAAGTCTTCTTAGTCAGGGCGAACTCTGCAGCTGCCAGCCCCTGACTCCTTGTAACTGCTGTTTCTTCCTATGCTGTCTCTACTTCTTCTCTCTCACTCTGGGTCTTTCTTCTCCTCTGCTCCTGACTTGTTCTCTGCATCTGACCCTGTTCTTAGTTGGTGCCCACCTTATATACATCCTCTATGTGTGAGGTCAGGTGACCAGCACCCAATGAGCTCCTAACTTTACCCAGGCTGCTCCCCCTATCTGCCCCTACACTACTTGGGATGTACCACCCCCCTCCCACTCCAGCCAGGAACAGACTCGGTCGTACCTGCACATTTCTAAGTGGGAGTACCGTCGGTCTGCTCCTCGGAAATGGGATGTGTGTAGTGCATGCAGCCTACCGAGCTCAGTTCCACACTCCTTCCTTACCCGGGAGTGGAATATCACACCTCTGGGTTGAGGTGCAATACCCCTGTAGCAGCCGAATCCTCAGGGTGCTACATAAGCATTATACACAGATGCATTTCCTACAAAAGTAATTTTACCACCATTCTACAGTGTGATTCAGACCTTGTTGTCTATGTACAGTATTAGAATGCCCATGCAACTTTGGCTATGTGCCCACGATGCAGAAATGAAGCAGAAAATTTCTGCAGCATTTCTGCATCTCCCTGGCAGAAAAAACGCATGCAGATTGTGCATGCGTTTTTCCTGCAGAATACATGCGGATCCACATGCGTTTCCGCATGCAGATTGACAAGCGCTTTCCAGGCGATAGCATCACTTGGAAAGTGCTTGACAACTAGGTCACACTGTATAAATCCATGCAAACGGCATGGATTTATACAGTGTGAACCGTAAAAATTAAAACAAATAAAGCTATACTCACCCCCGAGGCCCCGGTGTGTGCTGCAGCGCTCGTTCCTGTCTGGTTCCCGGCTGCCGGCATATCGCGAGACAGAGCGGTGAAGGGCCTGCGGTCACATGACTGTGACATCACCTTAGGTCCTTCAGCGATGCCGGCATTCAGAGACAAGCCTTCGGAAAGGTGAGTATAAACTTTATTTGTTATTTTATTATTTTTTTACAGGTACAATGGTACCCAGGTCTGGATGAGAGTCTTCTCTCCTCCAGAACTGGGTACCATCCGCACATAGAGACGCATAGAAGCCGCTTGTACAAATGTACAGTCGCGGTTTCTATGCGTTTCAATGCAAGTCAATGGCGGGAGTTCCACTGCGCTTCGGCAAAATTAAATGACATGCTGCGGATTTTTGTACGCAGCATAAACGCTGTGGAAAAATCCGCAGCATGTGCATAGAACATGCGGAATCCCCTTGGGGACCATGGGTTGCGGATTACCTAGCGTTTCACAAGCGTTTCCGCTGCGGAAATTCCGCAGCATAAACGCTTGAAAAACCCTACGTGGGCACCCAGCCTTACACTAGATAGGCAGAACCACCCGGCTTCTAAGAACCAGACATAAAGGTAATCTGATGGCAAGTATTGGCAAGTTAAGGGGCTGTTATTTTCCCACATCCTGGCACCCCACAAATGGTGCCCCAGTTCCCATTTGCTGTAAGTGTGGGGCAGTTCACTCACATTTCGGCTGCAGGCCTCCGCTGTCTCCACGATCCTGGATCTAGGAACAGCCGCACATTCAATAGAGGACATCCAGTTTGTTTCAACATTTAACAATTTACTTGACATTTGCAGTATACCAGATTGTGTCATCCAGTATCTGACACAGCACCCTTCATCACTTGCTTCATCAACACAGTGCATTTCCATCATTTGCTTATGTTCGGCTTGGATTATCCCTATGCTTGATCCTCCTGTCAGCCCCAGGGATTTCCTGTTCATCTCCACAGTATTCTCGAGATTCACTATGTTTCCCTCAGGCATTTCCACTTCCAACTTCTTCTGTACAGAAGGAGTGTCAGTGCTCTCCACAGCTCTCAACTTGAGCCGTAGGCTCCGGACGTTAGGGGAATGTCCGCAGGGAGATTTGTACGATTTGTATTCCTTGCTTATTGTTTTATTATTCTTGTCCATGATTTTGTATTTATGAAAATTATTATCCCCATTTCATTTTTTGTCCCCCTTTTTAACTCTTTTTTTTTTGTTAGTTTCCACCCATTAGTCTCACTACGCCTTCCGCTGCACTTTCAGGCCCCCATTCAATGGCTCATATTGAGTTCAAATCTGGTTTCTCCTGCACTCCAAACTACAGTCTTTACATCACTTTTTGTTCTTTTTATTCATTTATAAGTATAGTTTCCTTTTTTGTATCACCTTTCACTCATCCACAGAGATTGCTCCTCTGTTATATGTTACCCATCTGATGTCCATACACTGCCAAATCTCAGGTTCTAATCACATTTCTCCTACACTCCAATTGCTTCTCCTCAACAATTTGTCTTTTATTTATGTGGTACCATTTATATGTGCATTTCCCTCTTTCCTTTGTCTTCTTTCCCACATTTGCCTGGGTGGCTCACCTGTTAAATATTCACTCACTGGCTTCTATTCACTGCCCCATCCTGGGTTCTTATCCCACTTCTACCACATTACAATCATTCAACTGTTCACAATTTATCAGTATTAAGGATGTTCCTTTTTTTTCATTTGGGTGCAGTAAGCATATTGACACCACAGGTGGATCACAGAATTTTATACCATTGTGCAGTGAAGAAAAAAATAATTTCATTTATACACCAAAATTTTGTTTTAGCCCCAGATTTTATGTTTTCACAATGGGAAATGGGTAAAAATGGCTCCAAATTGTGTCCCACAATTTTTGCTGAATGTTGAAATACCCCATATGTGGCTGTACAATACTGCTTAGCCATTCGGCGAGACTCGGAAGGGACAGAGCGCTATTTGCCTCCTGGAGCATAGATTTTTCTAGAATAGTATGTGGACTCCATATACAAGCAGCAGCAGATGTTGCTGAGTGAAAATTGCAAACTGCCGTTGTAGTGACCAGTAAGTTGTAGTTACCAGTACGTTGTGCCCAGCTAATGCTTCTGGAGACACACACCTGTAAATTAGACGGGCTCACATCGCTACAGAAATGCCAAACATGTGGATTCTAACTGCAGTTTAGGCACAATGAGGCTCAGAAGGGAGGGGGCATTTGGATTTGGGAGTGCAGAATTTGCTCGATTTCTTTTGGGGAGCGATGAGCCATGGTGCTTTTCCAGAGCCTTTGTGCAAGCAGTATTGTGGAAGCCCCTATATTTCCGATAACAGATGATGGACCTGAGTGGCGACTTGCTTTTCTTGTGGCTTGAGTTGCAACTTTTGTTGGGAACATTTTAAATCACATTTTAGATCACATTTATCCTTCGCTTTACGCTGAGCACTTATATTGGGGTTTCCATCTAAAACTCCAAGTGACATGATTCAGATTAACCCCAGAGGGATCCATTAATATATATGTTTTGAGGCAGCAGAGTTACTCTGGCCTCTGTTCAGCATTCTCCTTTTCAGAAGTGCACAAAACTGTGGGCGATTGCACTTTAAGGCTGTGTGCCCACGATGCGTATTTCATGCGTTTTTGGTGCGGAAATTTCTGCAGCGTAAAAGCATGGTAAGTCTTCTGCCATAGTCCCCTATGCAATTCCGCACTTTCAATGCCCATGCTGCGGATTTTTCCGCAGCGTTTATGCTGCGCTCAAAAATCCGCAGCATGTCCATTAATTTTGCGGAAGCGCAGCGTTTTCGCCGCCATTGACTTGCATTAGAACGCCCCAATTCCGCAAGACTGCATCTGTACTTGCGTAATTGGCGCGTTCTAATGTGCGGATGGTACCCGAGTGTGGAGAAGAGAAGACTCTCCTCCACACCCAGGTACCATAGAAACTGTAAAAAAAAGAATAAAATAAAAAATAAAGATTATATTCACCTTCTGGCGGCCCGCGCTGCGCTCCTTCTCCTTTGCCGGCACATCGCGTTGGACTGTAGGACCTGCGTTGATGTCACAGTCATGTGACGGTAGGTCCTTCAGTACAGGGCATCGCGATATCCCGGCAGCCAGGAACAAGCGCAGCAGCACACCCCGGGCCATCGGAAGGTAAGTATCAAGGTTTATTTTTTTATTTTTAACCATTCTAAAGTTCACACTATATAAATCCATGCTGTTTGCATGGATTTATATAGTGTGACCTAGTTGTCAAGCACTTTCAAAGTGATGCTAAAATCGCTTTGAAAGCACTTGTCAATCCGCATGCGGAAACGCATGTGAATCCGCATGTATTACGCAGGAAAAACGCATGTACAATCCGCATGCGTTTTTTCTGCCAGGGAGATGCAGAAATGCTGCAGAAATTTTCTGCTTCATTTCTGCATCGTGGGCACATAGCCTTATGCATGCCTATTAAAAAGACGGACGCGACAGATCATAGGCCAGATGACGTCCACAGTGCCTCCATCTGTCTCATTATAGAGAATCTTCCGCCAGGGGTTCTGTCTGAATCACATATTTCAGAGATTTACACGGAAACCCCGGTGTAAGCGCTCAGTGTAGAGCGCAGGATAAATGTGAGTCAGGCCTTACTGCGATCTTTGGGAGGCAGAGTGAACAAATTAACAGCTGGTGAAGAATTGGTTTTATTTATTTTTACGCCGTTCCTTGTGCAGTATAACTGATTAGGCGACTTTATTCTTCAGGTCGGTGCGATAACAGCGATACCAGATTTATATGGGCTTTTTATGTTTGGCTGCTATTACACACTTAAAAGACACTTTTTGTTGTAAAAACTAGTTTTTACATCGCCATATTTTGAGAAATGGTCCTGTGCTATGAGCGCCGACCACTAGGTGGCGCTCATAGCGATCAGCTCATGACAACCACTGGAGTCTGCTGCAGACCCAGGGTGGTCATACCCACGCATCGGTGACCCGCGATCATGTGACGGGGTCACCGATGGGCGGGGTAAGTGACACACTTCCGACGCGGCGATGTTAAATGCCGCTGTCAGAGATTGACAGCGGCATTTAACATGTTAACAGCCGCAGGTGGATCGCAATTCCACCTGCGGCTGTTGCGGGCACATGTTAGCTGAAGCCCTCACTGAACCGGGGGTTACAGCCTGTTGCGTACAAATACGGCACAGGCTGTAAAGGAGTTAATACCGTGTATTGCCCCCTCTAACATCAGTGACAGCTTGAAGTCTTTTGTGGTAGTTGTGGATGAGGTTCTTTATTTTCTCAGATGGTAAAGCTGCTCTTTCTTCTTGGCAAAAAGCCTCCAGTTCCTGTAAATTCCTGGGCTATCTAGCATGAACTGCGCGCTTGAGCTCTCCCCAGAGTGGCTCAATGATATTGAGGTCAGGAGACTGAGATGGCCATTCCAGAACCTTCACTTTGTTCTGCTGTAGCCAATGACTTGGCCTTGTGTTTTGGATTGTTGTTATGTTGGAATGTCCAAGTACGTCCCATGCGCAGCTTCCGGTCTGATGAGTGCAAATTTGCCTCCAATATTTGCTGATAACGTGCTGCATTCATCTTTCCAGTTTCTTGTGCCTTTGTAGCTCACACATCCCCGAAACATCAGCGATCCACCTCCGTGCTTTACTGTAGGAATTGTGTTCCTTTCATCATAGGCCTTGTTGACCTCTCTCCAAATGTAACGTTTATAGTTGTGGAAAAAAAATTAAATTTTAGTCTCATCACTCCAAATTACCTTGTTTCAGAAGTTTTGAGGCTTGTCTCTGTGCTGTTTGGCGTATTGTAGGCGAGATACTTTGTGGCATTTGCGCAGTAATGGCTTTCTTCTGGCGACTCGACCATACAGCCCATTTTTCTTCAAGTGCCTCCTTATTGTGCATCTTGAAACAGCCACACCGCTAGTTCTCAGAGAGTCCTGACTTTCAGCTGATGATATTTGTGGATTTTTTTTTGCATTCCGAACAATTTTCCTGGCAGTTGTGGCCAGAATTTTTGTTGGTCTACCTGACCATGGTTTGGTGGATATCTTTTTGTATCCCTTTCCTGTGTTATACAGTTCAACTACCTTTTCCCGTAGATCCGTTGACAATTCTTTTGCTTTCCCCATGACTCACAATCCAGAAACGTCAGTGACTTGATGAAGTATGCAAGAGTCTGTCTGGATCCCAGAAACTCACTCAACTTTTATGCACATACACTGATTACAAGCAAACAGGTCACAGGTGAGGATGTTACCTTTAGTAGCCATTCAAACCAATTTGTGTCAAATTATGTTATCAGGCCAAAATCACCAGGGTATGTGAACTTTTGATCAGGGTTATTGGATGTTTTTGGTTGTCATTAAGATTTAAAAAGAGAAAACACAGAAGTTGGACAATAAATAGCTTCACCCAACCAATAACCGTGAGTGGAGAAAAAGTTTTTTAGTTATCAATCATATTCTCTGAAACAAGGCCAAGAAATGAAAAATTCTTCTGGGGTATGTAAACTTTTGAGCACAACTTTATGTATACATATATACATATATAACAGGTACCTTTTCCTTGCTTGAGAAAGGTCCACAATTTGGGACTGAAACGTCGCCACAGCCACATGGGCTATTAAATAGCAACTTTTTTGCACTTTATGCTTGTGTGTTTGCTGCCTCTAATTTTTTGGATACTTCATAGGTCTGGTACGCACCTTGGGGTCCTTGCACCTGACTTCTTTTTGCTGCTTTTGGATTTTTTCTTCATGTGTATATATATATATATATATATATATATATATATATATATATATATATATATATATTAGTTTATAAGTATTTATTTTTATTTCATAAATATATGTATCCATTTTTTAAACATTTTTACATACATTTTCAGGTATATATTTATGTATATTATTCTTACTTATGAAATTATTTTATATGTATTATTTGTGAAGTTTTTAATATTGAATTTGGTTTGAACTGCTAACCTACACTATAATTCATTATTCTCCCTGCTATCCTAATGAAACAGATCCACATCAGCATGCTATGAAATCAGGACTTTAATTTTCCAGGTCAACCAATTATCATTAACTTAGCGACTTCTTTCTGCAGCATTTAAGGAGACTCCCTTGTACCACAACCATACCTTTAGAAAGAAGGGCTGGGACCCTTCGAAACACGTCGGTAATTTTGGCTCTTTTGGTACTTCATGATTTTCTGTGAAGTGACACACGATTCACATGGGTTCCAATCACGTGTCCCGCTATTGCTTTCGGCCGGAGCGAACTTCACCGCAGGCAAAGAGCCTGTCACGCCAAATGGGTAGATGCTCCCGCAACACAACATTTCCTCCTCAGACCCATGGATTTAACAAGACTCTACGTGCAGCAAGGATTCAGGTGCCTCCAGTGACTATTTCCATGAGACGATGCAGTTTTATTACCCCCGATTTATCAGGACCAACGGCTAAACATTGTTTGTTTTACCCAGTAGCTATTTCAACAACATATACAGACTTGATCATTTTACCAGTGTACCTTATTTAGCATTTATTGTTTCACATGTGAGTTGCTTTGAAAACACTATGTTTTGTGTATACAACCCATTTACTATTAAATAAATTGCACCTTACTTTATTTTGTGCAGTGTTCACCTAGCAATTACTAGACTCCTTTCTAAGGATTTCTAATTAGAGTCAACAATTGGTTTCTGTTTATATATGTGGTATTGTATATATTGTCCTTCTATACAGTAGTATTTGCAAGCGCAGTGGTGTTCCACAATTATGTAGCTATAGATTTCAAATGGACAACACACAAATCCATTTTTCCTACCTGCTGCTGCATCCTCAGTTAAGGATTTAGAGGGAAGCACCGGTGTTATATCATATACAATTCTAAAAAATCATGAATTCTAAGCAGAAAAAAAACATTTTTTTACATGACCAAGACATTAATGCTTAAAACAACGAAGGTCCCAAATTATGGGTAAAAAGAATAAGAAGTCCTGGAAGTGATTATAAGGCCCACACACAGCCTTGATCTCATCATCAAGCCTGTCTGGGATTAGATGAAGAGACACAATAATTTGACCATGCCTATATCCACAGGAGATTTGAGGTTCACCAAGATGTTTGAAACAACCTCCCTGCCGAGTTCCTTCAAAAACTGCGTGTAAGTGCACCCAGAAAAATGTATACGGTTTTGAAGGCTAAGGGCGGTCACACCAAATGTTGATGTGATTTTAGTCTATCTTTCTTCATTCACTTTGCATCTTATTAATTGATAAAAAAAAAACTATTCACACTTCTATTTTCAGAGCATTCGTACTTTGCATTTTTTCAACACGTGGCTAACACTTTTGGACAGTACTGTAAGGCTGAGTTCACACGATGCGTATTTCATGCGTTTCCGCGGCGTTTTTGCAGTTGCGTAAACGCCGCGGAAACGCATGAAAAACGCATGGTAGAAGGGAAGCAATGTTCCCCAATGGAAATCCGCATGTGCTGTGCCCATGATGCGGATTTTTCTGCAGCGTTAACGCTGCGGTCAAAAATCCGCAGCATGTCAATTAATTTTGCGGAAACGCGGCGATTTCGCCGCCATTGACTTGCATTAGAACGCGCCAATTCCGCAAGACAGCATTTGTACTTGCGTTATTGGCGCGTTCTAATATGCGGATGGTACCCGGGTGTGGAGGAGAGGAGAGTCTCATCCACACCCAGGTACCATTAAAAAAGCTGTAAAAAGAGAATAAAATAAAAAATAAATGTATTCTTACCTTCTGTCGGCCCGCGCAGCGCTCCCGCTTGGTTCCCGGCACTTGCAGTGAGTTGTAGGACCTGCGGTGACGTCAGAGTCATGTGACGGGTCACGTGACGCTGACGTCGGCAGGTCTTTCAATTCAAAGTTGCCGGCAGCCGGGAACTTTGTAAAGCAGGACAGCGCGGGCCATCAGAGGTAAGTATATACACTCTCTCGGGTCACACTATATAAATCCATGCTGTTTGCATGGATTTATATAGTGTGACCTAGTTGTCAAGCACTTTCCAGGTGATGCTAAAATCGCCTGGAAAGCGCTTGTCAATCTGCATGCGGAAACGCATGTCAATCTGCATGTGGATCCGCATGTATTCTGCAGGAAAAATGCATGCACAATCTGCATGCGTTTTTTCTGCCAGGGAGATGCAGAAATGATGCAGAAACATACCCTAAATGTCACCCAATATATCTATATATACGGTGTATTGTCTTCATTACATTTTAGTTCTGTTTTGTACCAGGGCTCATATACAGTGGGGAATATAAGTATTTGATACATTGCCGATTTTGCAAGTTTTCCCACCTACAAAGAATGGAGAGGTCTGTAATTTTTGCAAACGTAGTCAAGAACTACAGAAAATGTCTGACCTCTGTAATTGCAAACAAAAGTTTCTGTACCAAATATTAAGTTCTTTATTTCTATTGTATAAAATACTTATTTCATGCAATAAAATGTAATTTAATTATTTAAAACTCATGCAATGTGATTTTCTGGATTTTATTTTTACATCCTTTTTCTCACAGTTAAAGTTTACCTACGATAAAAATTACAGACCTCTCCATTTTTTGTAGGTGGAAAAATTTGCAAAATCGACAGTGTATCAAATACTTATTGTCAGGGATTCACACGATCCTGATTACTCACAGAGACCACCCACTGTGATCTCTTGAGCAAACAGCTCTTTGCTACCCCTATCGTCCGGACAATTGCATGATTAGCCGACGATCAATATAGGAGGCTGCAGGCTTTTCTCACTAAGTAATTATCAGCAAGCTAGCAGTGAGCATACGGCATACACACCACCTTCCAACGCATGGAATATATGTATATGCCCTCGTACTATCCCTGATAGCCTCATGATCAAGAAAGAAGGAATTCTGCGGTGTTAGTGAAGCGCTAGAACAACTAGACAGTGCATTAGGTTATAACACACAAACCTTTTATTGTTTAGTACACTCTCTAACGCCACAACGCGTTTCGATAGCAGACGCTATCTTCCTCAGGTAGATTCCCCAAACCTCAGGCTCTTCACCATTGGCGCTCTTACTGTTTTTGTTTTCCATGATAGCCTCATGATAACCCACTTAATATTATTCGCTACCACCACCGATCAATTTTAAAATACAATGCAGGCCTGTTCGGACGCCTGCTTTCTGGTAGTGTATATGGCTTTGGGGGAGGAAAAGGGACAGGACTAGTAAATTTTATATTTAATCTAAAAGGGAGGCGGTGTTTATGAAAAATATACAAAAGGTTTTACAAAAGGATACAATACATATGCAGTTACACGAAAATAAATGGGGTTAAAGAAGAACTTACTCGACAGATTGCAGACATGATTCAGTCTAGCTGGAGGGAAGCGTTCCTATGCCCGTTCAGCGAAAGTGACTGCATTTGATAAATATGTGACTTCCAACATGAGTACTGACCCATCCTCGGCTAGGTCTTTTATGTGGAAGGGGGGGACCTGCCCACACACCTCCTGTGATGACATCACGTGGGCTGGGCTCCACCCTTCATATTTTTATTACAATCTCTAACTTCTGGGATAACTTCTCGCTTGTTGATCGCAAAAGTTTGCAAGTGATGCCATATTCTTTAGTACAAATTTACCTTTCCTTAGAGACTACTCATGGTATAGCTGTGGTCCTTTATTCTGGTACTTTTGCACCACAGCTCACTGGAGGGGCCCACAGCTATGGAAAACTATGCATATTGTTCCTTAGCTGACCCTGCCACTAAAAATATGTGTCCCATTATTATCGGAAGTATGAAACGTCCGATATTCCATATTTCGTGTCGGCGAGACTGCAGATATCTGTTGAGCAAATGGGGAATGCCCTGAGGGTGAGAGAGAATTATTTTGAAGACAGGAATTGCATCCTTCTCACCTAGGTGAATATTTGTCCCATGCCGGCGTCACTAGAAAATACACTTGTATGTAAATTGGGTTAGTACCTCCCTTTGTACTAGCATTTGCCGATTAGTCACTTCTCCTGTGTGTGCTAATTTGCATAGACAGCTCCATAGATTGCCAGCTCTTCTACTAGAATAGAGAGGGAGAGATTTCCAATATTTCTATGACTCTTATTTTCCCCAATGTATATATAATATAATATAAATTTATTTGTGTAAAAAAAAAAAAAAAAAAAAGTACACATATTTGGTATCGCTGTGTCCGGAACAACCCTACCTATAAAACTGTCACACTAGTTAACCCTGTCAGTGAACACCATAAAAAACACTAAAAAAGGAGGCAAAAAACAATGCTTTTTCATCATACCGTTGAACAAAAAAGTAGAATAAAACACAATCAAAATGACTAATATAACTAAAAATGGTATAGATGAAAACGTCATCTTGTCCCTCAAAAAACAAGCTGCCATACAGCTCCATCAGTGGAAAAGTAAAAAAGCTATAGCTCTCAAAATACAGTGATACAAAAATAATTTTTTTTTTCTATAAAATAGTTTTTTATTGCGTAAAAGAGGCAAAACATATAAAAATGTTATAAATGTGGTATCGCTGTGATCGTACTGACCCCAAGAATAAAGCTGCCTTATCAATTTTGCCATACGTGGAATGGCATAAAAAAAAAATAAAATCCTGAGTTGGTGGATTTTGTTCATTCTGCCTCACAAAAATTAGAATAGAAAAAGATCAAAAAGCGTTATGTGACCAAAAATGGTACCAATAAAAACGTCAAGTCGTCCCGTAAAAACAATCCCTCACATGACTGTCAGCAGAAATATGGAAAAATTATAGCACTCAAAATATACCAAAGCATATTTTAGCAGCCAAACATAAAAAATATATAAATCTGGTATACCTGTAATCGCACCGATACGGAAAATAAAGTCATCTAATCACTTATACTGCACAAGGAATGGTTAAAAAATAAATAAAACCAATTCTTGTCCTACTATTGATTTGTTCATTCTGCTTCCCAAAGATCGCAGTATATCTCGGCTCATATTTATCTTGTGCTCTATGCTGAGCGCTTACAATGGGTTTTCGGTGTTAATCTCTGAAATACATTATTCAGATGGAACCCCTGGCAAAAGTTCTCTATTATGAGGCAGATGGGGACATTGTGGATGCCGTCTGGCCTGTGATTTGGCTGTATCCTTTTTAGGCATGCATAAAAGCTCGGTTCACCACAGTTTTGTGCACACGTGAAAAGATGGACACCTCTGAACAGAGGCCAGACGGAGTCCAGAGTAACTCTACTGCCTTGTTCTATAATGAGTTGAATGGTTCTTCTGAATCATGTCATTTGGAGATTTAGATGGAAATCCAGATGTAAGTACTCAGTGAAGAGTGCAGGATAAATGTGATCCCAAATGTTATGTAAAATGTTACCCATAAAAGTTTCAACTCAACTTACAAAAAAAGCAAGTCACCACTTAGGTCATCTGTCAATGGAAATATATGGGGCTTCCATGTTACTAGTAGTACAAAGGCTCTGGAAAAGAGCTATGGCTCTTCAGCCTCCAAAAGTAATCCAGGAAATTCTGCACTCCCAAATACAAATGCCCCTCTCCCTTCTGAGCCCCACAGTGTGCCTAAGCCACATTGAGCGTCCACATGTTTGGCATTTCGGGAGCTGGGGACATGAGCCGTCCTTATTTACGGGTCCATGTCTCCAGAAACATGAGCTAGGCATAATGTACTAGGCACTATAATGTACTGGGCACTACAATGTACTGGGCACTGCAATAGAAGATTTGCAATTTTCACTCAGCAAAATCCACTGCTGCTTGCTTCTGGAAAACACCGATGGAGTCAAATCATCACGACACCATTAGATAAATTCCCGAAGGGGTATAATTTCCAAAATGGAGTCACTTGAGGGGAATATTCTTCTGTTCTAGCACTTAGGGGATCTGTATATGCAGTCTGCAAATTATTCTATGAAAATCTGCGCTCCAGGAAGCAAATCGCGCTCTGTCCCTCTCAAGTCTCGCCGTGTGGCTAAGCAGTACTGTACAGCAGCATATGGGTTATTTATACGATCAGCAGAAAGTGTGTGACAAATTTTGGTACCATTTTTACCCATTTACCCTTGTAAAAATGTAAAATCTTTGGCTAAAACAAAATTTAAGTCGTAAAAATGTAATTAGTTTTTCTTCACTGCACAATGTTCTAAAATTCTGTGACTCACCAATGGCGTCAATATGATCACTGCACCCTTAGATGAATTCAGTGAGAGGTGTAGTTTGTAAAATGGGGTCACTTATGGGAGGGTTCTGCTCTTTTGGCACCTCAGTTGCTCTTTCAGTGGGTCATGACACCCGCAAACCATAATAGTAAAATCTTCACAACAATATGGCGCTCCTTCCCTTCTAAGCTTTGCACTTGGTTTCAAAAGCAGTTCCCGATCACATGTAGGGTATTGGCGCAGTCAGGAGAAATTGCACAATAAACTGAAAGTCCATTTTTTCTATTAACCCTAGTGATGAGCGAGCACTAAAATATTCGGGTGCTCGATGCTCGGGTCGAGCACATTGGAATACTCGGGTGCTCGACCCGAGCAGCGAGCCCAGTGTAAGTCTATGGGAAACTCGAGCATTTTTCAAGCGGCTCCCCCTGGCGGTCTGCAGAGGGCCTAAAAATTGCCCAAATCGATGGGAACAGTGCTCAAATGACATAGGGACAGCATGGGGAAGACCCCTGGAAGCTTTTCTGACTCCCAGGTCACTTCAGTCAACAATGTTGTCAGAGGTATTTCGCCACTTTTACGGACTCACAATAAAACATACAAAAACGAAACCAAAATGGATTTTCCTGGGAAATATGTTAAGGAACATCCTTTCCAGGGTAATGACTTGTATATAAAGCAAAATAAGTAACCAAAAACAAAAATGCTCCTCCACACCTTGGGCTATGTTCACACGTAGCATTTTTGATGCGATTTTTTTCACTTTTACATTGCTTTCGACCATGACAAATGCATTCACCGGGAAATGTCCTTTTAACATTTTACAATCTTATCTGGCCATCGTAGAGAGCCATCAGTCGTCTATGTTTTATTGTTCCCATTACTAAAGAGTGGGTCTCCTATACTGTTATTGCATATGCAGTGAGTGCCAGGGCTGCCCAAAATTTGGACGCACCCAAATACCAATTTGAAAATTTGGACACACCCCAAAAACAATGTTCCCATTATTAGGAAGTAGGTCTCCCATTGTGTTTGCCTATGCAGTGAATGCAAGTGTTGCCAAAAATTTGGAGGCACTTCAATGCCCTTTGGAAGAGATGTAGAAGGCCTCATGAAAAAATGTTCTCATTATTAGGAAGTGGATCTCCCAAAGTGTTGGTCTCCTATACTTGTAATGCCCATGCACTAAGTGTATGGGCTGACCAACATTTACCCCTGGGGGTATACATGAACATACTGTATAAAAAATTTTTTTTACGAGCATCATAAACACCCTTTAATAAAATTATGTGGGTGTTGCAACACGGACCACGGTCACTCTGGTGATGTGGTGGTGGAGAATGAGGAGAAGGAGGAGGACAAGAGCAAATAGCCAAAATCAGGAAACTTATACCCATGTCTGGATGTGAAAAGGTGCATGGGAATACACCTCCCAAGAAAAGACACTGGATTTGAGTTTATGTTACTCTGCTATCATTTGGTGATGCTGAGAAGTCTGCCCCAATCCAGCCCTTGTTCATTTTTATAAGAGCCAGCCTGTCAGCATTTTCAGCTGCCAGGCGGATGCGCTTATCAATTATAATTCCACCAGCGGCACTAAAAACCCACTCTGATAAAACGCCAGCGGCAGGGCAGGCTAGGACCTCCAAGTCCTAGAGAGCCAGTTCATTCCACGTATCCAGCTTGGATACCCAATAATTATAAGGCACAGAGGAATCACGGAGGACATTGGAACGGTCGGCAAGGTACACCCTCAGCATCTTCCCAAACTTTGCACTCCTTGTGAGAGTACCCCGCGCCTCAGGGTTTGTGCGATGGGGGGGACTGAGAAAATTTTCCCAGAACTTGGATAGTGTTCCCCCTCCTCTGCTGGATTGAAGTTGTGTCTCTCTCGCCTGTACTCCTTGGTTGTCCAACGAAGTGTGCCCTCTGCCGCCAGCGTTTTCAGATGGGAATTTTTTTAATTGTTTCGCAACAAGGGCCTTCTGATACAGCCCCATTTTTGTAGACCTGTCCACCTCAGGAATAAGATATATAAGTTCTCCTTGTAGCATGGGTATAGAAGTGTCACCAACCAGTAATGACTGTCACCCAAAATTTTGAGAATGCGAGGGTTATGGGAAAGGCAGCATAACATAAACTCAGCCATGCGTGCCAGACTACTAACAGGCAAGACTTTTGTGTCCTCACAAAGAGGATGACTGACCATGCTCTCCTCCTCCTCTCTGTCCTCTGGCCATCCTCGCTGAACAGAAGGTATGTCAGCTGTGCAGGTAGTACCGTCTATAGCGCATGAAACTAGCTCCTGTTCTTCCTCCTCCTCCTCCTCTTCCTCATTGTCACCCAATCGATGTTGGGATGAGATGAGGCTGGGCTGTGTGAAATCACCCTGTATGGTTCCTTGCTCCATCTCATCGTGCTCCACCTGCAATGCATCCTCTTTGATTGTGAGCAGAGAGCATTTCAGAAGACAGGGAAGCGGGATAGTGACACTAATTATGGCGTCATCGCCGCTCACCATCTTGGTGGAGTCTTCAAAGTTTTGGAGGATGGTACATATGTCTTACATCCATGTCCACTCCTGAGGTCCTATGTGCGGAGTCTGAATTGAATACTGACGGCCTTGTTGATGCTGGTACTCAACAACTGCCCTCTTCTGCTCACAAATCCTTCCACACATCTGCAGTGTACAGTTCCAACGCGTGGGGACATCACACACCAGTCTATGAGCCGGAAGCTGCAAACACTGCTGAAACACGGCAAGGGCGGCGGAACCTTTAACAAGCAGATCCGGCAGCTCTGGGTAGGATTTGAGAAACCACTGAACCACAAGATTAAGCACATGGGCCAGGTGTGTGAGCTCGCCTCACCTCAGAGCCGCCACAAGGTTCCGTCTACTGTCACACACTACCATGCCTGGCTGTAGGTTCAGCGGTGTGAGCCACAGATCTGCCTGCTCTTTCAAAGCTGTCCACAACTCTTCAGCATTGTGCGTTTTTTCACCTAACATATTAGCTTCAGCCTGTTGCCGCTTGGCCGAGGCCGTGCTGCAGTGCTTCCAGCTTGTGACTGATGTGGTCATTTCGGAGATGGAAGCTGAAGAGGAGGAGGATGAGGTGCAGGAGCTGTAGACGGTGGGGGCAATCGTGATTGACCTAGGGCCCGCTATCCTTGGCGTCGGGAGGATGTGTTCCGTCCCAAGGTCTGACTGGGTCCTGGCTTCCACTGTGTTAACCCAGTGTTCCGTCAGCGAGATGTACCGTCCCTGCCCACAAGCACTTGTCCACGTGTCTGTAGTTAGGTGGAATTTCCAGGTAACTGCGTTGTTGAGGGCACCGCTAATGTTTTGGGATACGTGCTTGTGTAATGCGGGGACGGCACACCAGGAGAAATAGTGGCGGCTGGGGACCGAGTACCGAGGGATGGCCGCTGTCATCAGGTTGCGGAATGCTTCCATCTCCACAAGCCTAAAAGGCAACAGTTCGAGCGCAAGCAGTCGTGAAATGTGAGAATTTAGTAGTGTGGCCTGTGGGGCGTTGGCTGCGTATTTGCGCTTGCGTTCCAAGAACTGGGGTATGGGCAACTGAACGCTGCGCTGGGACAAGGACATGGACGTGCTTCCTGATGCTGCTACTTGAGAGTGTGCAATGACAGGTGCAAGGCAGGAGGCATCTTCGCATGCGCAATGGACAGGGGATTGGCTTGCATGCACAACAGCGGAAGAAGTAATGGTGCCACCCGCAGACACTGTTCCTGGACCCTGTGGTTCGGCCCACAAAGTCGGGTGCTTTGCTGCCAAGTGCCTGATCATGCTGGTGGTGGTCAGGCTGGTCGTTTGGCCACCCCTGCTGATGCTCGCCTGGCAGGTGGTGCAAATGGCCTTTTTGGGGTTATCGGTAGAGTCTTTAAAAAATAACCAGACTCGGGAAGATCTAGCAGTTGTACTGGCAATTTCTTTCATGTTGGTGTTACAGGGAACGGTTGCCTGCCTTCTGTCTGCGGCCACCACACTGCTTCTTCCTGCCTTTTGGGGTGCTCTGCCTCCCTCTCCCTGTGTGCTGCCGTCCTCACTCTGCATGTCCTCCTGCCAGGTTGGGTCAGTTACTATATCATCCACCACCTCGTCTTCCACTTCCGCACCCTGGTCCTCCTCCAGACTTACTGGAAATTGTGTCTCATCATCGTCCACCTCTTGTGACACTTTCCCACCGTTACCTTCGTGTGACCATGGCTGCTCAAATATTTGGGCATCGCTAAATGTGATCTCCTCTTGCCCCGCTACAAGTGGACCGGGCGAGAGTCCCGAATCTATAAATGGAAAAGTGAACAGCTCTTCACAGTGTCCAAGTGTGGGATCAGTTGTCTCTGGGCACTCGGCATGGTGGTAGGAAGGAGGATCAGGGTGAGGAATATGCAGTCCAGACTCATGGCTACTGAGACTTGAACATGTGAAAGACAGGGTAGTGGTGGTGGCTAAGTGACTGGAAGCATTATCCGCTATCCAACCAACAACCTTTTGACACTGCTCTGGGTTCAATAGTGGTGTGCTGCGGTCCCCTAGGACTTGGGACAGGAAGGTGTGGGTGTTTGCTGTGGCACAATTTCAGCTTGACCACGGCCTTGTCCTCGGACTCTGCATGCACCATCATGTCCAGTTCCCCGTCCCTTGCCACGTGCCATGCCCATTTTAAATTGAGGACAATATCTTCCACGCTCACTACAAATGACCGAGTTTGGAGCGAACTTATATGTGATCCATGTGACGGAGAAAACACAGTTTTAAATACCTGGCCTGTAGGTAACTATTTTGAACAGCAAACTGGTGTCAATTGCTTCACTGACACACTGAAACAAATTTTTAATGGAGGCCAGAAATGGCAGTATTTTCTGAAAACGTATATGTAATCCGTGTGACAGAGAAAACACAGTTTTAAATACCTGGCCTGAGGTAACTAGTTTGAACAGCAAACTGGTGTCAATTGCTTCACTAACACACTGAAACAAATTTTTAATTGAGGCCAGATATGGCCGTATTTTCTGAAAACGTATATGCGATCCGTGTGACGGAGAAAACACGGTTTGAAATACCTGGATTTCTAGCTCTGTAATATGGAAAGGACCTGGCTGTATTCTGCAGTGCCAACAAGCAAATGGTGCAGAAAAACTGTTTTCTCTGGATTGCTTTTTAAGCAAATAATGAGGGTTAAGATCCAAAAAAAGTATTCCTGGCCCCTGAGACCTGGGCCTTTGAAATACCTGGCCTGTAGGTAACTAGTTGAACAGCAAACCGGTGTCACTTCGCTGACACAGTGAAAAAAAAATTGAATGGATGCCAAAAATGGCAGTATTTTCTGAAAACGTATATGTGATCCGTGTGACGGAGAAAACACAGTTTTAAATAGCTGGATTTCTAGCTCTGTAATATGGAAAGGACCTGGCTGTATTCTGCAGTGCCAACAAGCAAATGGTGCAGAAAAACAGTGTTCTCTGGATTGCTTTTTAAGCAAATAATGAGGGTTAAGATCCAAAAAAAGTATTCCTGGCCCCTGAGACCTGGGCCTTTGTCTAGAAATATCTAACAGCAGCAGAAGGCAGAATTGGAACGGAGCCTTCTTGTGCTATATGCACTGCAGTCTGCTATATACACTGCCTGCCTTTATACACAGCCTGCCTGATATCTCTGCAGATGGATTAGTCCTCAGATGGACTGTTTGTTAATATGGATATGTGTAATGTATGATTTTTCTCCCTACACTACCTAATACACAAGCAAATCTCTCCCTACTCTGCCTGATTATGGAGTGACTGTGACGAGCATGGCGGCGCCAGGTCTGATATACACCTGATGATGCTGTGCGGCCATCCAATCACTGTAATGCCACAACCATCATGGCTGCGGCATTACAATGAGTGGCAGGCAATCCCTGCATGTTGATTGGCGCTCTAAAGAGCGCCAAACATTCAGGGAGGGGACCCGAGCATCTGCCCGAGCATCTCGCAAGTACTCAGCGAGCTCCGAGTATCTCGAGTACTGAGATGCTCGGGCGAGTACCGAGTACTTGCGAGTATGCGCACTCATCACTAATTAACCCTTAAAAAATTTGGGGTTAAAACAACATTTTAATGGTAAAAATGTAATTATTCTTTCTTCACTGCCCAATGGTATAAAATTCTATGAGGCACATGTGGTGTCAACATGCTCACTGCACCCCAGGATGAAGTCATTGAGAGGTGTAGTTTGTAAAATGGGGCACTAATGTTTTTTTTGCTGTTCTGGCACCTCAGGGGCTCTGCCAATGTGACATGTCAGCCTCACATCATTCCAGCAAAATCTTACCTCCAATATTGTGCTTCTTCCATTCTGAGCTTTGCACTGTGACTCAAAATTAGTTTTTTGACCACATGTGGGGTATTGGTGTACTCAGGAGAAATTGCACAAAAAATGGTGTGGCCCATTTTGCTCCTGTTACTTGTGAAAATGAAAATTTAGGGCAAAACCCAACATTTTTGCAGAAAAAAATCATTATTTCATTTTCACAGTTCAATGTTAGAAACCTCTGTGAAGCACCTGGGGGTTCAATGTTCTTACCCCACATCTAGATAAATTCCTTGAGGGGTTAAGTTTCCAAAATTGCATAATTTGTGGGGGTTTTCCACTGTTCAGGCGAATCAGGGTCTCTCCAAACGTGACAATTTTGTGTTCAAAAAGTCAAATGGTGCTCCTTCCCTTTTGAACCCTGCCGTGCACCCAAACAGTAGTTTTCCAGCACGAATGAGGTACCAGCGTACTCAGGAAAAGTTGCACAACAAATTGTGTGGTGCATTTTTTCCTGTTATCCTTGTGAAAATAAAAAATTTGGCGCTAAAAGAATATTTTGTGAGAAAAATGTGATTTTTTTCACAGCTCTATATTATAAACTTCTGTGAAGGGTCTGGGGGTGCAATGTGCTCACCAAACATCTAGATACATTTCCTGAGGGTCTAATTTCCAAAATATAGTCACTTGTGGGGGGGGGGTTCCACTGTTTAGGCACATTAGGGGCTCTCCAAATGCGACATGGCATCCGCTCTAGATTCCAGTCAATTTAGCGTTCAAAAAGTCAAACGGTGCTTCTTCCCTTCCGAGCCCTGTCATGTGCCCAAACAAACAGTAGTTTTCCCCCACTTATAGGGTATCGGCATACTCAGGAGAAATTTCACAACAAATTTCATGGTCCATTTTCTCCTCTTATGCTTCTGAAAATAACAATTTTGGGTTTAAAGAAATTTTTTTGTGAAAATTAAATGTTCATTTTTTCCTTTCACATTGCTTCATTTTCTGTGAAGCATCTTAAGGGTTAATAAACTTTTTGAATGTGGTTTTGAGCACCAGTTTTTATTATGGCATTACTTTTGGGTATTTTAAGACATATAGGCCCCCCAAAGTTACTTTAAATGGGATGTGGTCCCTAATATAAATGGATTTGTAAATTTTGTTGGAAAAATTAGAAATTGTTGATCAAATTGTAACCCTTTTAACTTCCTAACAAAAAAAAAAAATATATATGTTTTAAACATGATGCGGATGCAAAGTAGACATATGGGAAATGTTATTTATTTACTATTTTGTGTGACCTAACTCTCTGGTTCAAGGGTATAAGAATTAAAAGTTTGAAAATTGCAAATTTTTTTAACTTTTCCCCAAACTTCCAATATTTTCTCAAATAAATGCAATTCATATCGAACAAATTTTACTGCAGTCTTAAAGTATAATATGAAAAATTCAAAAGGTAAAAGCTGGTGATAAAAAGCGCTAAGGCATATAAAATTCAGCAATTATTACCTTTATTAAAGTCCTTGTATAAACTCAACGCGTTTCCACGGCATGCAAGCCGTCTTCATCAGGTGATCAAGTATAATATGTTACGAGAAACCATTCTCAGAATCACTAGGATCCATTGAAGCTTTCCAGAGTTATTACCTTATAGAGTTGTTCAAAATGTTGTAATTGAAAGTTTTTTCAAATATTATGGGGGAAGGGGGTACGGAAAAGAAAAGGGTAGTCATTAGGAAAAACTTGGGGAAACAAGGGACAAATTGCAAAAAAGGGAGAAAGGAAGATACTTTGTAAAGCAGACAATATAAGGAAGGATCAAGAAAAGCATTTTATTCCTTTCATATAATAGCTGTTAATAAAATATTCAAATGCAGTATTGTAGAATGAAGATGACAAACGTTTTTGTTAGGACTCAGTTAAACATAAATTAGACATACATTTTTTATACCAAGGAAGCCATCGTAAATTGTATCTTCCGAAATTCTTGTGTCTTAGTGCAAAATTGTATTCATAGACATTGTGTGCTGAAATTCTTTGGATTATTTCAGTAATGGTTAGGATTTGTTTGTTTTTATTTTGTAGCAAATAAATGTTTGGTAACTAACAAAATATCACATATTATGTGTCTATACTTATTTGGAAAGAATTCAAGATCTATGAAGAAGAGAACAAGTTGCTGGGAAAAAGTAATATTAACCTGAGAAATGTTATATATCAGGTTTTGAATGCCATAGATGATTTAATTTAGGGCAACTCCAAAAGATATGGTTTATGCTTCCTATCTCTCCACATTCTCTCTAGCACAATGGGGAATGATTTTGAAAAGTTGTATTAAGTTTTTGGGGGGGAAAATACCATCTGGAAATTATCTTGCACTGTGTTTCCTGAAGAGAGGCACATGTTGAGTTGGAGTAAGTTGTATTTAAAGCTTTTTGTCGCTGATCAGTAGTAAAATTGTGTTGAAGATCCTTTTCCCAATTAATGATATTTGACTTATTTCTAAAGAATAGGTCCTCATTAAGTTTTTGACATATAATACTAGTTCTTCAAAATGATTCTGTTGTTGGATTATTTAATAGTTCTATGATGTCAGAAGGCATTTCAAGCTTCAGTTCCTTTTTATTCATAAGATAATTATTGATTTTTAGCCAATTACTATATTCTTTAGGATGTAAATTATACTTTTTAGTGATATCTTGAAAAGAAATTTATCCACTAGGATATCAAGAAGATTGTTAATTCTCTGGGTTTTCCATTTTGTCAGGTTTATACGGGGAAAATTAAGTCAAATATTTCCATTTCCAGAGGAATATTTTTTAGTTTAATAAGGGGTTATTTTTGTTTTAGAAGAACCATTAAGAGTTTCTATATTGAAACTGTAGTTTTAACTGTCCAAGATTTTGGCATTGTTATCGTTGGGTCTAATAAGTGAGCATCTATTAAAGCATAACGGGATTTGTTGTTGATAAACGCTTTTTCAATAGAAATCTAACTAGCTTTTTCATGCTTGTTTAGCCATTTTTGGCTTTACATTAAAATATTCGTGATATAGTAGCTAGACAAGTTAGGGAGATTAAAATCTCCTCTCTTTTTATGTTTAACCAAGATATTTTTAGCAATTCTGGACCTTTATTGCATCAAATGTATCTGAAGCGCTGTGTTTGAAATTTTTGATTCCAATACTTGGGAATCAAAAGTGGGATACAACGTAGTACGTATAAAAATTTAGGTAAAATTAACATTTTGTATGTAATTATTTTGCCCATCCATGTTAGTTCGGTCTTGGCTATACTTTGTAAGACTGATTGAATAGATTTTTGTAATGCCAGTAGTTTTTTTGCAACTAGTTGTGATAAAGAACTAGTTAAATAATTACCAAATATGATATGGGTTCTTCCCATCTAAAGGGGAACTCGTTCTTGATAATATTTTAGAGTTGCTCTTTAATATTGAAACTTATAATTTGTGATTTGGATTGGTTAACTTTGTAATAAGATACATTAGAGAAAGAGTCAAGATATCTTATTGAATTTAAAGGATCGGACAGTGTAAGAATGATATCGACTGCAAATAAAGTAGCCTTATACTTAGGTTTGTATGGATGCCTTTAATATCATCACACATTCTGATGGCTTCTGCCAAGAGCTCTATTATCAGTGCAAATAATGTTGGTGAGAGAGGGCAGCCCTGTGTAGTGCCATTAGATATCGTTCATCCCCTAGACAGATAGCTATTTGTTAAGATTCTTGCTGTTGGAGTTGTATAAAGTGCTTAGATGAGATTTAGAATGTTCCCATTGAATCTAAACTTCTCTAAATGGCAAATAGATATCCCCAATGGACTCTATCAAATGCCTTCTCTGCATCTAAGGCTAAGACCAGGGAAGGCATTTTATTGATATCAATGTGAGATAATAGGTTGATGATTTTCCGAGTGACATCATCTGTGAGCCTGCCTTGTATAAAATCAACTTTATCTTAATGTATTAGATAGGGGAGAATTTTTTGTATTCTGTTGGCTACTAATTTAGCAATTATCTTGCTATTTGAGTTTAGTAAGGAGATTGGCCGATAATTAGTTACTTCCTGTGGGTCTCCTTTGTTCTTGGGAATGACGGAGATTATGGCTTTTAACATTTCTGATGAGATGTGGCCACCTAATGAGATTTTGTTGGTTAATTTAGTTAAAAACGGGACAAATATTTGAGCAAAAGATTTATAATAATTGTTTATGAATCCATCTGGTCCTGGTGATTTCTGGTTTTTAAAAGAATGTATAATGGAACAAACTTGCTCTTTTGTAAAAGGAGCATTTAGCTTTAATAAATCATCAGATTTTAAAGAGGGACATTGCACTGAGGACAAAAAGTTATTAATTAAACAATCTGTGGGTTGCCGCAAGTCCTTACTTTCTTTTAAGTTGTAGAGTCTGCAGTGAAAAGTGATCAATTCCTCCACAATATCTTTTGGGTGTTTGAGTATTACCTTATAAAGTGACACTGGTCAGAATTGTAAAATTTGGCCTGGTCATGAAGGTAAAAACTGTCTTCGGGGGTGAAGGGGTTAAATACCACTAAGATTACTGGCTGATGCATCTAGGGGGCTAAACATGCATCTAGGGGGCTAAACAGCTCAGAGCCCTCTTTAGTGATGACACATGCTCAGCTTTAGTGCCTGCACCATGACATGCCATCATAGTTAGGAGGGTCACATGAATTACAGCTTACCTATAAATTCACCACAGGGCTGGAAAGGGTTAATCACATGAATCTGTTTTTCTAAAAAACTACTTTAACCAAATGAAAGGATATTTTGTATTTCACATTTTATGAAGTGCACATGACCTTGGAAATTATTACTTCCATCACACATAATCAATGTTTCCATCACATAAAATGACCCATCTGTTGCTGCATACACAGTAAAAGTGAAAGAGAAATTTTTAATTAGACTGAACAGATACTTTACTTAAAAATCTAACGAAAGCAGAACTGTGGTCCCGAAGGCTTTCACCCTATTAACTACAGAGCCTGTGCCCTCCGAGCCTCTCTGGCTTGAGGATAGCCATATGCAGAGCTAGAATTTTGCTTGGATCTGGGTCAATTAAGTACCACACTTCTCGCACTGTTAGTTTTAGCCTGCTGTTTATTTTTTTATTTTATTATTGAGTGTTTCACTAGTTAATCAGCAACACGTTTTTTTTTGTAATTTAAAAATGAAAGAAATACACAAAATGTAAGAAATCAAATATTAATTCAGCTGAAGAATTGTAATCCAGTATTTCACCCATGATTATTAATCCCAAATGCTGTTTGGGTTCCTTCCTAAATGTGGAAATAAAGCACAGCATCAACCACTACATGTACAAATGACGCTAAGTAATAATAATATCTGGTGTCACGCATGCAGATCGGACAGCTTACTCCAGTTACTTAATATTGACCTCTTTATGTTGTGGCTTATGATATGTTTATGGGTTTTAGCTTAGCTTATCAATCAATTTAGTGTCTATATGACAATATTTCCTATTTATTTGTTTCACTGAGCTGTATATTAATTGTATAGATTTGCTGGCAGACTTTTCTAGCTAGTTTTTCATTGCTGTCTATTCCCTGCATTTGACAACACATTTGAGTCACTTGCTTTTTAATATGTTATGTTTACTCTTTAGTAAAGCTAATACTTTTATACCTCTTTATATTGGCTCTTAGTGTCATTTCTTGTATAGGATTGTAATGCAGTGGTGTTCACACAGTGCGGTAAAGAGGCAGTGACCCAAGTTAGTCCAACTTAATAGTTTTTATTTTGCCAACTCACAACAAAAAAGGCAAATGTTATCCTCCATCCTTAACAGTGTGTAACACTCCTGCACCACCGTATCACTCGTGGATGCATCAGTGGCTTTGTTTTCTCTGGCCTGTGTTCAGCCTTACACAGGCCTGCACTGCACAGAGATCCTGTTCTCAAGCTGCAAACCAAACACTGACACACCCAAAGCTCAACTGAAAGTTTAAATGGGTTGGGGGTACATGTGCCACCCCCAAAACCCGGATCGGAGGGAGAGGTCCATCCCACTACCAATCCTATAGACCTCTCCAAAAATAATTCCCATGTCAGGTTTTCTTAAATCTGACTTGGTCAAATAGCTTGACCAAGTCCACACTTACTTTTATTTTTCACTGCCATCACAGCTGTGGCAGTGATTGCAATGCACTCCAGCAGGTTCAATATGCCTCTACGCACATTCTGGGGGACACATAACAACTCTCTTATAGGATTCCCCTCACTGTCTCACAAGGATCTATAATATGAAACCTGTACAATAGACCACATCATTTTGGTAAACCGTAAAAGAAATCTGCATGCTATTTATAGGCTAGCATTATATCTGTACATACATATAGTACAATGTAAGAGAATAGCACAAGAACATAAAACATAAGGCCCTTAGAGCAATAGCTGTGTCAAAATCTCTTTGAACATATGCCCTGATATATGCACGGGCGTACAGTCATAGAACATATGGCTTACATGTCTCCTATACTGTGCACACTTGTTTTTGTAGTCGACCTGTTACATTTTAACTCTAGGTTGTATGTGGCCATGCTTTTCAAACAAAACAGCTAACGATTTTGCAATAAATTGTCCATCATGGGTCTGTACTTTATGGAGTAGAAAATGGGGAGTGCAGCTAAACAGGACACCTCACCTTCCCGTCTAGGCTGTCCTCACTTTAGTCCACTAGACTGTTCCTGAGTGGGCTGTAGACTGGGGTTGAAAGGAAGTAAAGCAACAATATCAGTGATGTAAAGTAGCTGCAGCAGCCTACAGTACATCAATACTATCCTATTTCTATGTCTATAACTAGTCATACAATTGTTAGTTGTAGCCAATATTATCAGCCATGGTCGAAGGGGATGTTTCACTTCTTTTATGGAAAATAAAGTTAAAGAGTAACTAAACTTTGAAAATTAATGTTTTCAAATTTATCAGGCATTTTACTTGGCTGCAGATTGGTGTAAATGGAGTCCTGAGACCTCCACCGATTGCTAAATAGACCCCCGATCAAAATGCAGCTTAGCATACATAAGTGCATGTGTTCTGGCTGAGTGCACACATAGAGCAGAGTACAGATTCAGTAGAAAGCAGAGGCTACATTGCTATATGCTCCCGTCTGCGGAGCTGCACACTTCTCTGGGGTATATTGAGTGGGAGGTCTCAGGAACACGCACACAGAGCGACTCAATAAGCTATGAAGCTTATGCTTTCTATGGAATCCATACTCCACTCTGTGTGTGTACTCAGACAGGAACTCAAATGCACACTTTTCTGCTGAGCTGCCCAATGTTCAGAGATCTTTTGAGCGACAAGTGGGGGTCTCAGGGCTCAGACTCCCATCGATCTGCAAGCAATTAAAGTGCCTGCCAGATTTTGGAAAAAATGTTTAGCATTTATTATTCTTTAAAGTTCTATAAAAAAATTAAAATTCTGTTTGCTAAGAATTTTACCTATGAAAAGGGAAGAGCAGCTTTTAATATCAGTAAAGGGCATGAGTGATGAGTGATTAAGAAGAAGAAGGCTGAATAGAAGTTGAAAGAAGGGAGTGAGTAGATGTCACTGGTCGCCATTGCATGGAAGGGCCTTTTATTCATTCTTGCATGCTGTTGATGTTGGTGTTGTTAAGGCTGATGGAGTAAGGCAACTAACCACAACTATTTATCGACAATTATTTTTCTTGATCCATCTCCTGTGGACCAAAGCAGCAATCTTTACCAGTATTCCTATTTTAGAAAAAGTAGTAAACCTCCATTCATTACATAGCAATAGCATGTGGTATGTAATCTATTAGGTTTCCCCTCTCCCTTGGTCAAACACTTTAGATGGTGCAGCATCTAAGGATATAAAATGCCCACAAGGACAACTCCAATCATGGCAGCTGTGGCACAACAATAGCTGTGTATTACATACAGTATTTCCTTTAAATATTTTTTTGTCCTTTTATAACATGTATATGTAGGTATGATTTCCACAGATATCTGTTTCAACGGATATTTCTACAGAGTTATATCTAGGTTTGTCGTCACCCGGGGCAAGAATTCAATTTGGCTCCCCCTCCACAAGCAGTTTGAGTAGTCATCATGTGACCAATCATTCAAATGCAATTTATACACCTACCGTCACGTGTCAACTAGCTACTCTTCCTAATTCTGTCAATGTTCAGTGAAAAACTGAGAGAAGAAGGAAGAAAAGCCAGTTGAAAGTGTGAAAAAAATGCATGAGTGAAGTGGCCATGTGATGACTGCTGGAACCAGCAAGCAGAGCTGAATTCTGACAGTGAGTGCATTGCATCCTGTTAGGATTGACATGCTACAGTGTTTCATTTTATGATTTAAGGGCTTGTCCAGGTTTGAGATAAAAGTGTACAGACACTCTATGTGACTGCAGTCTTCTGAATTCTCACAGCGCATGCATTGGAAAGAGTTGACAGTCATGTGAGAACAAGTATGCGATTTGTATACTTCTGGCCACATTCCGACTTGACGTGCCCAACCTTGCTCAATTCATTTTCATTGACTGAGGCTATGATGCATGTCTAATCACATATTTGTGGTTTTTGTGACCTCCCACTGTCACTGCTAGCACAAGAGAATTCTGACAGCAGTGCACTCTGTGAGAATTCAGAAGTCTGCAGTCACATAGAATGACTGCCGACTCATCACAAACTTGGAGAACCCCTTTAGTACTCCTAACATAAATAAAAACATAGTAAGCCTTAACTTTTCAGATGGCACAACACTTTATTAACATAGCCATGTATCACGTAGTCTTACAAGTTAAGGATTGTTACATGTGCACAAGATCAGAATCAATAACAGCACACGAATCCATCACCAGAAACACTAGCAGTTCAGGAATCCATTATCAGAACCACCAGCAGTACAGAAATTCATCATCAAAACCACCAGCGGTACAGAAATACATCCTTATAACCCCTACCAGTACAGAAACACAGCATAAAAACTCTAATCAGTACAAGAATAAATCACAAGAACCACCATTGGTACAAAAATACATCACCAGAATCACCATCAGTACATGGTACATCAATTGTAATGTCAGGTCAGACCCATGTACATTTGCATCGTATGAACCTGCAACTTCCACTACGTCCTTAACAATGGTAAAAAGATACTTTACACACTAAATTGCAATAAAATGCAATTTAATTATTTAAAAATCATACAATGTGATTTCCTGGTTTTAATTTTTGGATTCTGTCTCTCACAGTTAAAGTGCACCTACAAAAATTACAGACTTCTCCATTCTTTGTAGCTGGGAAAACCTGCAAAATTCACAGTGTATCAAATACTAATTTTCCCCACTGTACATCCAGGTACCTTATAGAGGACGTTGTCTCTGAATGGAGTCGTTCTCTTTCTTTTCTTCATCTTGTCCAGATGCGATTATGACTTTTCACAGCCTCAGCTAATCCCTGCAGACTTCCATCTTCTCCGGTTATGTGCAGAATATTCCCATATGGTGACCTTAAAAATAGTACTGTCATTATAATGCTTTTGAATAAAAATATCTCCCTTATGCTGAGCCCCTGAATAAATACTTGCCCCTCAATATATTCTCTGCACAAAATATGACCCACACACTGTCCCTCTTATGGTACATGCACTCCACACTGCCCTCTCCTTTCCATACTGAGCACCCCTTTTCACACTGTCCTCTCACACTGTGTCATCCCATACAGGGCCCAGTCTCTATACTGTGCACCCTCATCACACTCCCCCTCCTTGGCATACTGTCCCCTCCTGGCTGTGCCCTTGCACTATTCCCCCATGCTTCCCCCCACACTACTCAGTTTCATTTCTGTGCCCTCTCACACTTTTCTCCCCCTATGTCTCTTTAATATTCTCCTCACACATTTCCCCCTCCCTCCTCATACTATCTCCTATCAATGGCCCCTGCTCCCCATTCTGTGTCCACATATATTCTTCCCCTCCCTCTTCATTCTGTCTGCATACATTCCTCCCCTCGCTACTCATACTATGTCCACAACCATCCCCATCCTAGCTCCCCATACTGTGTCTGCACACATGCTCCATGTTCTGTGTCTTCATACATTCCCCCTTCCCTCCTCATACTGTGTCTGCACCTATCCCTCCACTCACCATACTGTGTCTGCACAGACACACAACCCTCGCTCCCCATGCTGTATCTTCACCCATCTTACCCATTTTGTGTCCACATACATTCCCCCCTTGCTCCTCCTAGTGTGTTTGCACCCATCCCTCCACTCACCATACTGTGTCTGCACCTGTCCTTCCTTACACTGTTTCCTCATATATGCCCCATCTACCCTCTTGCTCCTCATACTGTGTTCTAAAATTTCTCCTGCTCACCCTATTGTGTCTGCACCCATCCATTCCTCGCTCCCTAAACTGTGTCCTCAAATCTTCCCTACCCCGTTACAATAAATCTTCAGTGTCTTCAGCTCCACTGGAGCACTTACTACCAATATTAGCTATGGTTTTCTCTATATAAAGAGCCCTTATTATACTTAGCCATGCCTCCTGATAAAGTCCAGTGCGATGAAACAACGTCAGAGTGCCTGTGCACCCCCTCCTTGTTTTTCTCCCTGGTGTCCATCATTCCTGGCCTCATAATGTCTATAGGTAATGAGTATGGTCCATAGTTATCTACTCCTTTGCACCTTATGCACATTATTTGATTGCTGCTATCAAGTGTGTTTTTTACCATAATACTCACTGTTTTGCAATTGTGACTTATTGCTGTGGATAAGTTATAAATGACATAGGGTTACTCATTTTTTTATTTAATAACTGTTGTTACCATTTAATGAGTTCTTTTCTAAGACACCTATTGCAATGCAATTCTGATATATACCTTGGCTGGGTTATGTATTGTTAGGGACGACACCGGCAGGATCATACAATATCCCACCACTGCCATCAATTTATCAGGGATTCGGCACATGCATGATCCCAGTTACTCACTATGTAGTTATCAGCAAGCAAGCAGTGAGCATATGGCATACACACCTCCGAATTCAAATGCATGGAATATGTGTATGTTCTCCCGTACGATCACTGCCAGCTTCACAATAACCCAGTTAAGATTATTCGCTGCCACCACCGATCAGTTTTAAAATATAATACAAGCTTGATTGGACTTCTGCTTTCTGGTAGCGTATGGCTTCAGGGGAGGGACAATTACAGAGCACAAGAAACAGAACTATTAAATTTTATATTTAATCCAAAGGGAGGCAGCGTTAATGAGAAAATATACAAAAGGTTTTACAAAGGGGGACAATACAATACAGAATGTACGGTTACACAAAATAAAGAGATTAACAGAAGAACTTACTAGACAGATCGCAGAGACGATTCAGTTTAGTTGGAGGGAGGCGCTCCAATGGACCTTTATGGAACGGGACCCTTGCTTACAAAATATGTATCTCCTGACATGAGTATAGGTCCAGGCTTAGCTTGATCTTTTATTCCGAAGGGGGGCCCTGCCCACACACCCACCTGTGATGACGTCACATTGGCAGGTCCCCACCCTTCATGGTTTTTATTAAATCTCTAATTTCTGCGATAACTTCTCGCTGGTTGATTGCAGAAGTTAGCAAGTGATGCCATATTTTTTATTGCAAATTTACCTTTCTTTAGAGACCAGACATGACATGGCTGCTGTCCGTTATTTTCATACCCCTGCGCCACAGCAGGGTTCACAGATATGGAAAAATATGTGTATTGTTCCATAGCTAAGCCTGCCGCTAAAAAATGTGTCCCATTGCAATCGGAAGTATAGAACGTCCGATATTCCATATTTCATGTTGGTGACTACGAGACTGCAGATCGTACACATGTGCAAATGAGAATGTCCTGGCTATTGTGGTGAGTGAGATAGATTTCCTTGTAGGTTTTAATGAGCAGTTTCATATTTAGACAGGTGTCTACTCATCACAGGTCTGTTCTACTAGGGGCTACATTCGTATGGTAATTAGCCTGGATAATTGAGTTTGCCACCTCTTGTGTGTGTACTGTCATTTGCATAGAAGCAGTTTGTCTACACTTCTAGCTCTTCTCCTGTGACAAATAGTATAGGGGAGGGGGGAAGAGCGGTTTTGGAGGGAAAAAGAGATCTTCAGCATTTTCTATGACACGTATTATACAGTGTCACCTATTTTTGTTCTTATTCATTGCATTTGGATAATATATATGGAATTTATGTTATATATTTGTTATATATTTTTTATATATCCTTTATGGCCAGTTATTACTGTCTATATCGATTTTTGGTATATGTTATATACTGACCAGGGGAGTACTCTGTTGGAGGACCTTTTGTCTCTTTCTTTCGGGATAATTTTTGTGGTCTTATATGATCAATTTTCCATCTTTATCCTGATTGATTTATTGTTTTAGTAGACCTTTTGCTATTTATAAGTATACTGTTCTTTGCATAACTGTTTAGTAAACTTGATTATTATATATATTTTTCTGGCTTTCCATTATGATATTATTCTAGTATAGTTCTATCATGCTGATTAGATAGGCAGTTCATTTTGGTTGTTCACAGATGTTGTTTGCGCCTCTGCAGCGAGTGATGTCAGCAGCCTGATCACATGAGCTGATCACATTACTGACGTCGCTCTTACCCAGGGATTCAATTGTATTCACGTCTGAATGATGCGAGTACAATTGATCACTGGGAGCTGGCATGATGCACTTTCTGTGAGCCGGCTCCCTGTCCGGGGGTGGAAAAAAATTCAGCTGCCAGGGAGACACCTCGGACCACTGCATCAGGCGGCCCGATGGCGGCGCTGTCGGGCCTTGCCTGCCCCACCCTAGATACGCCTTCGATTTATATCACCATAATACACCCTCACCCTAACAAGACCAAGAACGATCTCTAATGTAGATTGTGAGCCCCGATGGGGACAGTGCCCATAATGTCTGTAAAGCGCTGCGGAATTAATGGCGCTATATAAGTGAGTAAAATAAATAAATAAATAAATATTGGGGCTTTCATTGTCTATATTTCTTTATTTTCCTTAGTCATTGGCAAAGTTGATCTGGGTCAGCTAAGAATCAGCCTCTGCACCATGTTATGTGATCACTCAGTCCATTGCAAACGAAGACGTAAGCAGTTGTTCTCATTTCCCTTTTTCTGCAGTAGCCGCTTCTGGAAGTTTGTGTCTTGAAGTGAGGCAAGAAAAATATATATTTTCTCCTTGTACAGTAACATCATCATGTAATTGTATCACAATCATGTGTGCTGTAGACTATATACACTGCTAACATTAGCTTTACCATAAAGAGGTTTTCAAAACAGAATAAAATTATTACAGTGCTGCATTTGTCATTAAATGCTGATTACTAGCAACCCCAAATGTGAAGGGAAAGTTGCCAGCATAATTGTAAAATCAGAGTTTAAATATTGTGTTGTTGCATATACTAATTGGTTTGACTAGTTGGACAGGCGAGCATTAGTGCTGAGCAGCCCAGCCAGCTGATATCATGCCTAGCGAGTGCCCTCAACTCCCTCCTTGCTTCCTAAATCACACAAATGACCAGCAGCTTCCTTGACTTTGGGTATGCACAGTGATCTGCCTATGTGCTCTGCCCTGGTGTCACACCATGCAGACCCGATTTCTGACCGGTCGAGTACTTCCCTCTGCAATCTGACTGCTGATCTGCTGCACTGCTGTGTTATAGTGCTGACCCAGAAGATAGTAGCATATACAGTGAACTTGTAAGTGCTACTTGGTGGCTCAGCACTTTACACAGCAGCGCAGCAGTAGTGCAGTCAGATCGCAGCGGAAAGCACTCAGCCAGTCAGAATTTGGATCTGCTCGGTTTGGTGCGAGGGCAGTGGCACAAAGGCAGATCACTGTGCATGTCCAAAGTCATGTTGGCTGCCTAGCGTTTGTGTTATTTAGGAAGCAGGAAAGAGCTGAATGACTCAACAGAGACTGAAACCAGGCCTCTGTGTTTGTTATATCAGCTGGCTGTGCTGGACTGCTCAGCACTGTCCAACTAGTCATACTACTTAGAGCAGGGGTCTCAAACTCGGCTGGGTATATGGGCCGCACATGGAAAAAATTTGAATTTGGGGGGCCGCATTCTTTGTTCAATGTGACATTTTTAGTGATACCATTTTTTTTGTATACACCTTTTGAACATTTTTGCCGTGTTTATTTTTTTATGGCTTGGGTCGTTATGGATGTGGCGATAATAAACGTGCACTTTTTTGTGTTTACTTTAGTTTACATATAAAACAGCATTTTTAGTGCCCAATATTTTTTCATGCTTTATTTTATTTTTTATTTTTTTTACAATTTTATTTCCCCCAATTGGCCACATACAGTAATATTGTCTTACAATTAGCATCATATAGTAATAATGGAAAACATCTTGTAGTAATGTTCCCCATCCAAGTCCCCATCTTGTACTAATGTGCCCCATCCAGGTCCCCATCCTGTGGCTATGTGCCCCATCCAGGTCCCCATCCAGGTCCCCATCCTGTGGCAACGTTCCCCATCCTGGCGCCCATCTTGTACTAATGTGCCTCATCCAGGTCCCCATCTTAGGGCTATGTACCCCATCCAGGTCCCCATCCTGTGGCAATGTTCCCCATCCAGGTCCCCATCTTGTGGCTCTGGTCCCCATCTTGTGGCTCTGTGCCCCATCCAGGTCCACATCTTGAGGCTATGTGCCCCATCCAAGTCCACATCTTGAGGCTATGTGCCCCATCCAGGTCCACATCTTGAGGCTATGTGCCCCATCCAGGTCCACATCTTGAGGCTATGTGCCCCATCCAGGTCCACATCTTGTGGCTCTGTGCCCCATCCAGGTCCACATCTTGAGGCTATGTGCCCCATCCAGGTCCACATCTTGAAGCTATGTGCCCCATCCAGGTCCACATCTTGAGGCTCTGTGCCCCATCCAGGTCCCCATCTTGAAGCTATGTGCCCCATCCAGGTCCACATCTTGAGGCTATGTGCCCCATCCAGGTCCACATCTTGAGGCTATGTGCCCCATCCAGGTCCACATCTAGTGGCTCTGTGCCCCATCCAGGTCCACATCTTGAGGCTCTGTGCCCCATCCAGGTCCCCATCTTGAAGCTATGTGCCCCATCCAGGTCCACATCTTGAGGCTATGTGCCCCATCCAGGTCCACATCTTGTGGCTCTGTGCCCCATCCAGGTCCACATCTTGAGGCTATGTGCCCCATCCAGGTCCACATCTTGAAGCTATGTGCCCCATCCAGGTCCACATCTTGAGGCTCTGTGCCCCATCCAGGTCCACATCTTGAAGCTATGTGCCCCATCCAGGTCCACATCTTGAGGCTATGTGCCCCATCCAGGTCCCCATCTTGAAGCTATGTGCCCCATCCAGGTCCACATCTTGAGGCTATGTGCCCCATCCAGGTCTCCATCTTGAAGCTATGTGCCCCATCCAGGTCCCCATCTTGTGGCTATGTGCCCCATCCAGGTCCACATCTTGAGGCTATGTGCCCCATCCAGGTCCCCTCTTGTGGCTATGTGCCCCATCCAGGTCCCCTCTTGTGGCTCTGTGCCCTATCCCGGTCCCCATGTTGTGGCTATGAGCCCCCTGTGCTGTTCTTCACACACATAAAATAGAAAAAAAAAAAGATGATTCTCACCTGTCCTCCGTTCCCTCGGCGGCCTTCCTGCAGATGTGGCCCGCAGGCACCACAGAGTCAGACCCCTTGACGATCCCGACCTGGTCCAGGAGGAGCCGCCGACAGCAGCGCTGCATTGCCGCACAGAGACTGTCTCCCAGCACAGCATTTTCAATGTCAGCCGCCGGCCAATCAGAGGCCAGCAGCTGATATCTGCGTATGGCAATGACGTCATACTCGCTGCGCCGACATGCAGATATCAGCTGCTGGCCTCTGATTGGCCAGCGGCTGGCATTGGAAATGCAGTGCTGGGAAACAGTCTCTGTGTGGCAATTCAGCGCTGCTGTCGGCGGCTCCTCCTGGACCAGGTCGGGATCGTCAAGGGGTCTGTGCCTGCGGGCCGCATAAAGCAGCCTCAGGGGCCGCATGCAGCCCGCGGGCCGCGTGTTTGAGACCCCTGACTTAGAGTATGCAGCAACACAAGATTAAAATGCTGGTTTTACGACTATACTTGACTTGCAACTTTCCCTTAACATTGGGGTTGCTAGAAATCAGCATTTAATGACAAATGTAGCACTGTAAATAGTTAATAGGTGTAAGTCCTGCCGTCAGGTTCTCTTTAAGCAAAAGTTGACAGGTTGAACAAAAAACATATTTGTTATTTAAGGTTCCTTCAACTCCACATTCTATAAAATTCCATGTTTTCTGAAGTTATTTGGCCGTGAGTTTAAGGAAAAAGTAAAACATAAAACAAGTAAAAATGTCATGCTGTGGCATTAAGAGATCGTATGCACTTGATATTAATGAGTTGGAAACCAGTAAGTAACCATTAGGAAATACACAGGTCAGGATTCACATTTTAGACCAGAGGCTTTAATTTGATTTGTCTGATCTAGAAAGCTCATTATGTTATCTGGGAATTTGGCATTAATATATAGTGTAACTCAGTCAGTACTTCCCGATACAGAAAAAGAAATGAAAGCAGTTCTCCAGAAATCAGAAGTTTCCTCAGAGACACAATACATTTCATATCTTCCATAGAACATTTGAAAATGGCTCTATGGAAGAGCTGAAACTTGGCGCTTCTCTAAAGCTTGGATGAATTAATCACAATTTTTTCAGAATTTTTGGGGTGCTGCTTTCATATTTTTTAACTTCTGGTATTCAGGGGATTTGAATTGACCCTGTAAAAGTGTGTTTCATCAAGGATTCCTTACAATGCTGTTCCCTTCCTTTTCATCTTAGTTCGTAACTACCTTTGCTTCCTAAAATAAAAATCAATCATATAATTTCTTTTACTCAGGTAGATCTTGTACATCCATTTTGCGACAGGTTGGCTCCATTACAGACTGTAGCAGATCACTAGGGCCCCAGATGCCAAATACGTTTTGGTCAGCTTATTCTTGTAGGTCCCTTTTAATGAAAACTGATTGTATAATTGCATCTCATAATAGTAGAATCCCCTACCTCCGTCATCTGTCTAGTCTTTCCAGCACTCTATTTCCAAACTTGCTATAGCATTCATGTTTCTGGTTGCTAGAAGATATGTTCTACTGTATTCATGCTACCATTAAACCTATAACACCAAGTTCAGAGGTCAAAGAGGTAAACTAACTATACAGTGGCGGCTGAGGATTCATTCTTTTATTCAATTCTTCATTGACCTTTGACAGCAGCCCTCGAGCATTTAGAAATAGAACCTGAGCTTTCAATTGGGCAAAACGATTATATTTGGTATAGTAATACATTCCATAAAATGGCATCACATTTCGCCAGCATATGTATTTGGTAACATTATCGACGAAGAAAAAAATATATTCAATGGTTAGATGTAGTCCTGGTGCTGGGAACCTTAATGATCACCTGATATCTGTAGTAAAGCATGGCGTCAATTTCTCTGTACTGTCTTCATATTAGAAATGTCCTCTAAAATCTACAGGTAAATGAGAAGCTCCTTATGCCAAAATTTTGGGGTCTCGAATAGCTTAACTCTTAATACCTGAAGAAGGGTATATGAAAAATGTTATGTGAAAAAAACAAAAAACCTCTGCTTAAGACAAATTGGCCTTTAATTAAACTGTTGTTCCTGGAGAAATGTTTGAGTAAGGGCAAAGATTTAATTTGTTTTCATGGTTTTGTTAGATGACTTCTTTTTTTAGAATATACATTTCATAAATTATCACAAACACAAAGTTGGCAGTAAGTGTGGGCAAGAACGTGCTATTGTCAGTCAATGATTAATATGAGGTATTAATGCAATACTGTGTCTAGCAATATTTGCAGAAATAGTCTATTCTGCTAAAAATAAGCTGAGCAGAAAAGTGGACTAAACTATCTCAACGAGTTTTTACAGATACACATACGACTTATCATTTTGAGAAAATGTCTACAAATGTGATTTTTGGTTTGCTTATTGGAATAGTGTTTGATGTAAGCCTTTATGTTTGTGACTTTTTCTTGGCCAGTAGCTTATTTGGAGTATTCCATTTTTACCAGTGATAAGTGATAACAAATCATTGTTCAGTGTTATTTCTGTCAAAACCTATGGTTTTATAACATTCAGTATTCAATGCAATCTTGTTGTTCTGTTCCCTGAGAAAAACAATAAGCTAACAATATTTTTCATTCTAAGATTTTTCCAATTCTGGCTGCATAACTGTAGTCTTTTTTTTATAGTAGGGAATTGCACTGGTCATACTGTACATAAAAATTTGTACCCTTACAAATATTTATTTAAAGGGGTTCTCCACTTTCAACAAAGTGGACCCCAAACAATTGCAGCCCTTTAAAATAACAGGTCCAGATGGCACTCATGTTCCCCCTCTCCCGCCCAACGCTCTGCCATTTCTCAGTTCTGTGTTTTGGCTGCAGTGGTGATGTCATTGAGCCGTGACCGCTACAGCCCCTGAGTCCAGTAATTGTCTGCAGCAGTGATGCCAGAAGCTGATGTGATGTCATCACTGCAGCCAAAACAAAGAATGGCAGAGAGCCACAGCTGGGAAGTAGCAGGACTATGTGGCTTTATTTCCTATGCCTTGAAGCATTTTGAGTCGACTTTGCTGAAAATGGAAACACCTTTAACTCTCTAAACAACACTGAACGTTAGGCTTCAGATATAAACAGAAATATCTAATATGTTATTAGATATTGATTAGTAGTAGTGAAAGATGTTGTCTCACAATGGACAATGCCTTTAATTTGGGAGCTAGTGATCCGCTGATTTAGCTAAGAAAGACATGGTCATATGAACATTTCATTTGCAGCAACCATCCATAAATGTCTGGACCCTAAAATAAAGCAGTGTATGGTGTCATATTGTCCTGTGCATATAGTGGAAAGAAATCTTTGAAAACATAGTAAATTTCATGTTCTGTTAAAGTGTTTAACACACCCATTTTATATACATTACTTTATTAGGGAATTATGATGAGTTAAATAGGAGGATCCCATGTACTGTGTCTTGGCCAAAGTGGAGAGCAGTTACGAAGAGAGTCTATCTCTTTAGAGGATGTACCAGTATAATGTATACTTCCTCTTGTGATAATGCTGAATGGAAAATGGGCATTCTATGCCAGTTATCCCAAAGATACCAGCTGATTGCTGGAGTTACCAGCAGGGGAGCACTTAAATTGATTGACCTTAATGACAAGTATGATCCAAAGTGTGATCCATAGATCCGAGTTGCCATCTTCTAGTCTGTGGTTAGGGCGATCTATGCTCGCACAGGAATCACTAGGAGACTACGGCGTCAGGATCTCTGGTCTCTACAGGAACCGACAGATTCAGTTGCACTATTTAGATTTACTTATTATCCCAAGTGAGTAGTTAAACTTGCATAACACATGGCATGTGGATATGGCAGGAGACAGGTAAGCTATGCCAGATATTTAAACAAACATGCTTCTAGTTGTACTACACTATTTAATTGGCATATCTCTTTGCTTCATATATGTTTTAGCTGCTGATTTCTTTCACCTTTACCACCCTTTTTCACATTCTGCACATGCTCTCCACCTCAGCCTTTCCCTTCACCCCTTTCCCATGTATAATACTGAGACTTTAATTTAATTTAATTATTTTAATTTAATTTAATTTCTCAATCGCTCCAAACCATCCACAGCCACCATACAGTGCACAAAATGCTAACACAAATCATTGAACCATTTGCTCTTTCTATTTTTTCTCCTTATCCTTGTCTCTGGTGACATTCTCCCAACCCTGGGCCTCCTTCCATTATTGTATCTAACTGTCATCCTGCAACACGTAGAAACCCTGCCAATCTTATAAACATTCAGTGCTCGTCCTCTTCTGTCTCTTAATTGTGCTTTCTGGAACTCACAGTCAGCATGATTTTTTCCTTTCCAATTCCTTTTACTTTCTGGCTCTCACTGAAACCTAAACCCAGCAGTTCACCCCTGCTGCTCTCTTGCATAGGGGGCTTCAATTCTCACATACAGTGGGTACGGAAAGAATTCAGACCCCTTTTCATTTTTCACTCTGTTTCATTGCAGCCATTTGGTAAATTCTAAAAAGTTCATTTTTTTTCCCATTAAAACTTTGCACCCCATCTTGACTGAAAAAAAACAGAAATTTAAACATTTTTGAAAATTTATTAAAAAAGAAAAACTGAAATATCACATAGTCATAAGTATTCAGACCCTTTGCTCAGACACTAATATTTAAGTCACATGCTGTTCATTTCCTTGTGATCCTCCTTGAGATGGTTCTACTCCTTCATTGGAGTCCAGCTGTGTTTAATTAAACTGTTAGGACTTGATTTGGAAAGGCACACACCTGTCTATATAAGACCTCACAGCTCACAGTGCATGTCAGACCAAATGAGAATCATGAGCTCAAAGGAACTGCCCAAGGAGCCCAGAAACAGAATTGTGGCAAGGCACAGATCTGGCCAAGGTTACAAAAGAATTTCTGCATTACTCAAGGTTATTAAGAGCACAGTGGCCTCCATAATCCTTAAATGGATGAAGTTTGGGACCACCAGAAGTCTTCCTAGACCTGGCCGTCCAGCCAAACTGAGCAATCATGGGAGAAGAGCCTTGGTGAGACATATGAAAGCCTGCATAGAGTTTGCTCAAAAGTACATGAAGGACTCCCAAACTATGAGAAATAAGATTCTCTGGTCTGATGAAACTAAGATAGAACTTTTTGTTGATAATTCTAAGCGGTATGTGTGGAGAAAACCAGGCACTGCTCATCACCTGCCCAATACAATCCCAACAGTGAAACATGGTGGTGGCAGCATCATGCTATGGGGGTGTTTTTTAGCTGCAGGGACAGGACGACTAGTTGCAATTGAAGGAAACATAAATGTGGCCAAGTACTGAGATATCCTGGATGAAAACCTCTTCCAGAGTGCTCTGGACCTCAGACCTGGACGAAGGTTCACCTTCCAACAAGACTGACCCTAAGCACACAGCTAAAATAACAAAGGAGTGGCTTCAGAACAACTCTGTGACCATTCTTGACTGGCCCAGCCAGAGTCCTGACCCAAACCCAATTGAGCATCTCTGGAGAGACCTGAAAATGGCTGTCCCCCAAAGTTCACCATCCAACCTGATGGAACTGGAGAGGATCTGCAAGGAAGAATGGCAGAGGATCCCCAAATCCAGGTGTGTAAAACTTGCATCATTCCCAAGAAGACTCATGGCTGTACTAGCTCAAAAAGGTGCTTCTGCTCAATACTGAGCAAAGGGTCTGAATACTTATGACCATGTGATATTTCAGTTTTTCTTTTTTAATAAATTTGCAAAAATTTCTACATTTCTGTTTTTTTTTCAGTCAAGATGGGGTGCAGAGTGTACTTTAATGAGAAAAAAATGAACTTTTTGGAATTTACCAAATGGCTGCAATGAAACAAAGAGTAAAAAATTTAAAGGGGTCTGAATACTTTCTGTACCCACTGTACCCCCAGACCTAAGAACAGGCAAGGTGGAGGTGTTGGTCTGCTCCTTTCAGTATAATATGCTTTCCAGGTTATCCCCCCAGTACCCGCACTTATGTTTCCTTCCTTTGAAGTCCACTCTATTAGACTCTTCAAACCCTTCTCCCTGTGAGTGGCGGTTTTGTATTGCTCTCTTGGCTCCTCCTGTCAGTTTCTGGATCACTTTACCACCTGGCTTCCACACTTTAAATACTGCAACATCCCCACTCTCATCATAGGGGACTTTAACATCCCAATTGATGATATGCTCTCCCCATCTGTCACTCATCTTATTTCTTTATCTTCCTCCTTCGGCTTTTCACAGCTTACTAACTCTCCTACACATGAAGATGGGAATACGCTGGACCTGATCTTCTTCCGGCTCTGCTTTGTGCATGACTTTACTAACTCCCCTTTCCTGGTCTCTGAACACAACCTTCTTTCCTTTTCTGTAAGGAACTGGCCCCACACGAAGGATACCCCCACTTATCACACATACAGAAATCTATGTGCCATCAATACCCAGCTACTTATGAACACTGATAACAACACCGCAGAAGAAATGCTGGCACAGGCTTCCAGTATCCATTGTTTCAGATGCTGCACATCTTGTATCCTGATGGTGTGGTGTGGTATATGGGGTACAAAGATAGTGGGACCATTCTTCATCAATGGAAACCTCACTGCCACTGGATATCTGAAATTGCTACATGATGATGTATAGCCCTCTTTCTGCACTGAAGATGACACGTTCCCTGAGTTTTTCCAACAAGATGGTGCACCACCACATTATGGGTGTCAGGTCCAAGCATTCCTACATGAACAGTTTCCTGGAAAGTGGATTGATCGATCTGACCCCCTTAGACTTTTATCTTTGGGGTCATCTGAAGGCAATTGTCTATGCTGTGAAGATACGAGATGTGCAGCATCTGAAACAACGGATACTGGAAGCCTGTGCTAGCATTTCTTCTGCAATGTTGCTATCAGTGTGTGAAGAGTGGGAGAAGAGGGTTGCATTGACAATCCAACACAATGGGCAGCACATTGAACACATTTTATAAGTGGACATAAACTTGTAAAAAAGTCATGAAAGAATAAAGTTACGTTAAAACCATGCACACCATTGTTTTTCTTATGAAATTCTCAATAAGTTTGATGTGTCACATGACCCTCTTCCCATTGAAAAAAATAAAGTTGGATCCAAAATGGCCGACTTCAAAATGGCCACCATGGTCACCACCTATGTGCAAAAGTTTCCCCCCTCCCATATGCTAATGTGCCACAAACAGGAAGTTGATATCACCAACCATTCCCATTTAATTTAGGTGTATCCATATAAATGGCTCACCCTGTAGATAAAATATATTATGCTACCCCTAGTGTTTGCAACAGTAAAACCTCCACTTTAGTCCAGATCATAACAATGCAGGTCATAGGAAATTGAATAAAGTAATATATTGATGTCTGTGACTTCCAAAGAAATCCACATATTTTAATATGTGAATGAGCTTTTAAGATCTATGGGCCAGATATCGATCTCACAGTCTACTCTCCTGATCTCCCTGCAGAGTGGTGTGCAATATTATAACAAACACAGCACAACAGAACTAAACTTTGTCTCATTACAAGCACATCTGTAGATGCAGCTCTCCTGTTATAAGGTGATCTCCTGCTATCAGCTAAGATTCATAACTTTGAAACAAGACCTAGACATGAGATTAGAAGCAAAGGCATATCACATATGTCGTTTTTTATTGATGTGCCTCATTGCAAGGAAATATAACCTTGACATGAAAGGGTTTTATGCCATTTTAAAGTGTAAAATGTGAGTATGCCTTAGTTTTGATGCCTTTCTCTTTGTCTGACTTGATAGGGGGACACCGGTTTAACCATATATTAGACACCCTTAGTCTGACTGTTTGATTATATATATGGTAACGTACCTGTTGTTCTAATTTTGAAATCAATAAGTTCATCTAGTGCACTCTTCATTTCTGCATTGTTGATTCAGAAAAGTCAAAAGCTTACATGTGTTAGAAGCAAACTTTCTTGTGAATAATCTACAACAATATTTGTACAAAACATTTTTGTACAGATTTTCTGATGAAAGTCATTAGGGAGTCTTGGTCAGATTTACTGCAGAATTATCTGACAGGTGTGAACATACTGAAAAATGTAGCCCCCGCCATCAAAACAGTTCTGGTAACTAAAACACATAAGATATGGTCATCTCTGGTCACCTGAAAGAACAGAAAACACATTTCATTAGAAAGAAACTGGTGCTTTATTCTCCTTTTTGAAATATGCATAATTAAAAGGCATTAAGACATCTATTTACAATCTATAATTGGCTCTTGATTAGATATTTTATAGGCTTTTATAGTCAATACCTGATTAAAATTTCATGAAAATGAAAACAGCTTCAAGGGATAAAGAGGATCTGCACATTAGAAGCTAATACGTGAATGCCTTTAGTTATTCCAAGTAATGAAATGGCTTATTATAAATGCATGTAATGTTATATAAAAGCATATAGAAACTGCATGCAGGTGGCTAAGTACCGTATTTTTCGGATTATAAGACACATTGGACCGTAACATGCACCTCAAATTTTGGGGAGGAAAATAGGAGAATTTTTTTTTTTTCTTATGAGATGGGGTCCGTCTTATAGTCCGAATTTAAGGTATCTTACCTGGGGGTCGGCAGTGGTTGGGCATGGTCACAAGATGCATGGTCCTTTCTCAGGAAGCCAGTGGCAGCAGAAGTGGGGCAATATGGTAGACCCTGGATGGGAGGAGTTGAAGTTCCAGCAGTGCAATGCTGCAGGCCCAGGGTCGACGGTGAGCAGAGCGGAGTGCATTGATTTCTCCGGCAGCCATTTTCCTGAAGCCGTGTGCTTCATGTAAATGGCCACCTCCGGCGGTGCATGCACGGATTGAGATCCGGCAGCCATCTTCCTGAACACGTGGGCTCCAGGGAAAAGCAATGAACTCCGCTATGTTCATCGCCGACATTGGGACTGCAACATTGCCACACTTCTACCGCCGCCGGCTTCCTGAGGAAGGGACCCTGCATTGAAAGTGCATGAAGATGTCATCATGCAAGACCTTCATTTTAACCAAAATGATTCTGCATATATAGGTATGGTCATTTAATTAAAGAAAACTGACTGCCAAAAAGTTTTGCATACACTATTTATTGATCACAACATAGAGAGTAATTCATTGTTTACAATGCCATAACTTAATATTTTGTAGCATAACCTCTTGCTGTAATTACTGCACCACACTGAGGGTGCATTGTGGCCACTAGGATATTCAAGACATCTTGAGGGATCTTGCTCCATTCCATTTGCAAATTTGCAAACAATTCATCTTTATTGCTATTGGTACGCGACCCAACTCGTCGCCCTAGCTCATCCCAAAAGTGCTGTAGAGGTTTTAAATCAGGTGATTGGCTTGGCCATTGCAACACGCGAACATTTTTCTTTGCTAACCAATTTTTACTAAATTGGATGTGTGCTTTGGATCATTGTTTTGCTGGAATTTCCATACACTGCTTACTTTGGTTTTACCATGAAGCAGCATTACATTCTCCAGTATATCCTTGTAAATGGTAGCATTCATATTTCCATCAATTCTATGCAGAGGTCCAATGGCAGATACAGAAAAGCAGCCCCAAGCAATGACATTGCCACCACCATGTTTCACTGTAGGTGTTTGGTACCTTACATCAATACGTTTTCCAATTGGGCGGTATATATAGTGCTTGCCACAACACCTTAGACCAATCTCTCTCTTTCCATTGGCTGTGTTCTTTGGCAAACTGAAGTAGGACCTTCCGGTTATTTGTAGAGATGAAAGGCTTCTTGACTGGAACTCGCATTCAACCCTACTGCTCTTAGCTGTCACACTACAGTTTGACTAGTCACCTTGACCCCATATTCTTCGTTTATTTTGTGCAAAATCTGTACATCACTTTTATGGACATCAGCTACTGACTTTTTCTTAACAATGTGATCAACTTTGGAGGAAGTTTTGACTTCACTCTCAGAATAATAAGCTTCCTGACATCTGGTGATAAATTTGGCTTTGTATTTGCCATGTTCTAACTTAAAAACATACAGTAGATTAAATAAAAAAAATAAGGCAAAATTCGACTACCGATGACAAAATATGGCAAACATTTGTCCCAGCAAATTTTGAAAACTTTCAAATAAAGGGATAAAACAATGTCAAACATAATTTTCTTCCTTATAGCTGACAACCATTTGCTTCTGATTCACTAGAATCACCAGGAAAATGACATCACAACAACGAGACAGAAGTAATCACACTTTTTAAAAAAGTGCAAAACTTTTGGTCCCTACTGTATATATAGATACACATGCGGTCAAAATTGTTGGTACCCCTCGTTTAATGAAAGAAAAAACCACAACACCATAGTTGAAAAAAAATCATAAAAAAAACACTGAAATTTGCCAAACTACATGTTGACAAGCCACAAAGCTTCTGGGAGAATGTCCTATGGACAGATGAGACAAAAATCAAAGTTTTTGGCAAGGCACATCAACTTATGTTCACAGATGGAAATATGAAGCATATCAAGAAAAGAACACTGTCCCTACTGTGAAACATGGAGGAGGCTCTGTTATGTTCTGGGGCTGCTTTGCTGCATCTGGCACAGGGTGTCTTGAATCTGTGCAGGGTACAATGAAATCGCAAGTCTATCAAGGGATTCTAGAGAGAAATGTGCTGCCCAGTGTCAGAAAGCTTGGTCTCAGTTGCAGGTCATGGGTCTTGCAACAGGATAATGACCCAAAACACACAGCTAAAAGCACCTAAGAATGGCTAAGAGGAAAACATTGGACTATTCTGAAGTGGCCTTCTATGAGCCGTGACCTAAATCCTATTGAGCATCTTTGGAAAGAGCTGAAACATGCCATCTGGAAAAGGCAACCTTCGAGACAACTGTAGCAGTTTGCTCATGAGGAGTGGGCCAAAATACCTGTGGAGAGGTGCAGAAGTCTCATTGACAGTTACAGGAATCGTTTGATTGCAGTGATTGCCTCAAAAGGTTGTTCAACAAAATATTAAGTTAAGAGTACCATCATTTCTGTCCAGGCCTATTTCATGAGTTTAATTTTTTTTTAAATTCTGTGTAAGCAGGGTTGAAAAGCAATGTCTGACTTTCATTTGTCCATTTTCAAAGATTTTTTAATTTATTATTACTTTTGTCAGATTCAAATTATTTCTGTGACCATTATGGGTTTTTCTTTCATTAAACGAGGGGTGCCAACAATTTTGACCACGTGTGTATGTATACATTAGTGATGAGCAAGCACTAAAATTTTCGTTGCTCGAGTTGAGCAAATCGTAATGCTCGGGTGCGTGACTCGAACATTTAGCTCAATGTAAGTCAATGGGAAACTCAATCATTTTTACGTCGGCGGAAGGTCTGGAGGGAGCCTAAAAATTGACCAAATCGATGGAAACAGTGCTCAAATGACATGGGAACCGCATGGGGAAGACCCCTGGAAGCATCTCAGACTCCCAGGTCACTGCTGTGAACAATGTTGTCAGAGTATTATGCCACTTTTACAATAAAACATACAAAAACAAAGCCAAAATGCATTTTCCTGGAAAAAATGTTAAGGAACATTCTTCCCAGGGTAATGACTTCTATATAAGACAAAATAAATAACAAAAATAAAAAATGCTTCTCCACACCTCAGGCTATGTTCATACGTAGCGTTTTTGATGCGTTTTTGCACTTTTGAATTGCTTTTAACAGTGAAAAATCCATTCACCAGTAAATGTCATTTTAAAATTTTACTACCTTATCTGGCCATGTGGTGTGTGAGACATGATCAGACACATCCTGTTTCATTTATCAAGGAGGGACTGTGAAAGTCACAAAGCCTATTTTTATGAGGCCATCAGGTTGCCCTTACTGTTGTTAGAGGGCCAGCAGTCGTTCCTCACTATTGTTAGAGGGCCATCAGCCAGGTATGCTTTGTGTCATTGAAAATGCTGAAGATCTCTCTCTCCCTCCAAACTCCTCTTCCCCCCTCCCCTATACTATTTGTCACAGGAGAAGAGCTAGCAATCTAGACAAACTGCTTCTATGCAAATGGCAGCACACACAAGAGGTGGCAAACTCAATTATCCAATCTAATTACCATACGAATGTAGCCTCTAGTAGCCTCTAGCCCCTGCACAATAGCCAGGACATCTCCATTTGCACATATGTGGAATCTGCTGTCTCCTAGGCACCAACATGAAATATGGAATATCAGAAGTTCTATAATTCCGATCGCGATGGGACACATTTTTAGTGGCAGAGTTAGCTAAGGAACCATACGCATATTTATCCATATCTATACGCCCTGCCGGTCAGCTATATCGCAAAAGTACAAAAATAACGGACAACAGCCAGGTCATGTCCGGTCTCTAAAGAAAGGTAAATTTGCAATAAAAAATATGTCCATTGGGGCGCCTCCCCTCCAGCTAAACTGAATCGTCTCTGCGATCTGTTTAGTAAGTGTCTTCCATTAATCCCTTTTTATTTTGTGTAACTGTATATTCTGTATTGTATTGTCCCCCTTTGTAAAATCTTTTGTATATTTTCATAGACACTGCCTCCCTTTTGGATTAAATATAAAATTTAATAGTTCTGTTTCTACGCTACCAGAAAGCAGGCGTCCAATCAGGCCTGTTTTGTATTTGAATATTTAAATCTGATTGGTGGTGGCAGCGAATAATCTTAATTGGGTTATCGTGAAGCTGGCAGTGATCGTACGGGGGCATATACACATATTCCATTTGCTGGAATTGGAGGTGTGTACGCCATTTGCTCTCTGCTCGCTTGCTGATAACTACGTAGTGAGTAATCGGGATTGTGCATGTGCCGAATCTCTGGCAGCGGTGTGATATTGTATGATCCTGCCAGTTTCGACCCTGACACTTTGTTGTTCCCATTATTAAGGAGTGGGTCCCCTATACTGTTATTGCGTATGCAGTGACTGCAAGGGCTGCCAAAAATTTGGACACACTCCAATACCCCTTTGAGAGACATAGATGAGGGCCTCATTAAAATAATTATTCCCATCATTAAGGAGTGGGTCTCCTTTAGTGGTTATGCCCATGCAGTGGCCGCAAGGGCTGCCAAAAATTTGGATGCACTCCAATACCCCTTTGAAAAGACGTAGAAGTGATTCTCATTAACAAAATATTGTCCCCATTATTAAGGAATGGGTCTCTTATAGTGGTAATGCCCATGCAGTGACTGCAAAGGCTGCCAAAAATGTGCACACACTCCAATACCCCTTTGAAGAGACGTAGAGGAAGTCCTCATTAAAAAATTGTTCCCATTATTAAGGAGTGGGTCTCCTATACTGTTAATGCCCATGCACTAAGTGCATAGGCTGAAAAACATTTACCCCTGGAGGGTATACATGAACATACTGTATAACATACAGAATGTTAGAGGTAATCCTCTAAAAAATTCCTACGGGCATCATAAACACCCTTAAAAAAAATTATGTGGGAGTTTCATGATGGTTTCAGATGATCTCTTCATTTGACATTACAGACACCTTCTTATATCTGTCTCAATCTAGGATCCAGCGGCTACCTCCCTCCTGCTAATTGACACCCAGTCATGGGTATTTAAATACTTTCTGTTTGCTACAGGGAGGTGCCGGTGATATTCACATGTTCCCTTGTGAAGTCTTGGAGCTATTGCAGTCTGCTTACTCCCTCTCTGGTGCTAAGAGGACGTGTGGTGTAATCTGTCTGAAGTTGGTTCAAGCTAAGTTACTTTCCCCCATGCTTGTCTCCCTTGTTGTCTTTAGTTGTTAGTGGGGACTGACTAGTGCTCATCCCCCACCCCTTCCCTATCCAGGGCCAAGCTCTAGGGAAATACAGGGTTTAGGTTTCTGTGCGGAAATTTGTGAGGAACCAATATAGGGATGATAGGGGAGACAGGTTGATATCAGATCAGCCTAGGAGTTCTCCACTCCCCCTTTCCCTAGTGTCTGGGCTCCCTTCCCCTCTTCCCTTCGTGTTGCACTTAGTCCTTTCTCACACCTTGCGTGACAGTCACCCTGTTGATATGGTGGTGGAGGATAAGGAGAAGAAGGAGGATGACATAAAATGGACAAAATCAGGAGGTGTATACCCATGTCTGGGTGTGAAGAGGTGCATGAGAATAGATCACCCCCAAAAAATCAGTGGATTTGACTTTATGTTCCGCTGATATCATCTGGTGGTGTTGAGAAGTCTGGCCCAATGCAGCCTTTGTTCATTTTCATAAGAGTCAGCCTGTCAGCATTTTCAGTTGACAGGCGGATGCACCTATCAGTTATACTACCCCCCAAAAAACACTAAAAACCCGCTGTGACAAAATGCTAGCGGCAGGGCAGGACAGGACCTGCAAGGTGCAGAGATCCAGTTCATGCCATGTGTCCGGCTTGGACACCCAATAGTTATAAGACAGAGGAATCACAGAGGACGTTGGTACTGTTGTCAAGATACTCCTTCAGCAGCTTCCAAAACTTTTCCCTCCTGGTCAGAGTATCCGCACATCAGGGCCTGTGCGCTGGGAGTGTCTGAGAAAACTGTCCCACACCTTTGACAGTGTTCCCCTGCCTCTGCCGCATCGTATTTGTGTCTCCTTTGCCTGTACTCCTTGATTGTCCAACAAACTGTGACCTCTGCCCCCAGCGTTTTCAGACGGGAATTTTTTTAATAATCCTTCAACAAGGACCTTCTGGTACTGCAACATTTTATTAGACCTCTCCGCATTGGGAAAGAGAGATAGAAAGTTCTCCTTTTAGTGTGTGTCTAGAAGTCTGACCAACCAGTAATTAATGTTGCTCAAATTGCATACAACGCAAGGGTCACTGGAAAGGCAGCAGAACATGAAGTCAACCATGTGTGCCAGACTGCCAACAATCAAGTCTTCCCTGTCCTGACCATGAGGATTACTGTCCATGCTCTCTTCCTCCTCATCCTCCTCCTGGTCCTCCTCCTCATTCTCCCTCTCCTCAAGCCATCCACGCTGAACAAACGGTATGACTGTTGTATGGGTATTACCATCTGTAGCGCAGGAAAACAGCTCCTGTTCCTCCTCCTCCTCCTCATTATCACCCAGTCCACTTTGAGATGAGATGAGGCTGGGCTGTGTGGCATCACCCTGTATAGTTCCTTACTCCATCTCATTGTGCTCAGCCTGCAATGCCTCCTCTTTAATTGTGAGCAGCGAGCGTTTCAGTAGACAGAGAAGCAGGATGGTGACGCTAATTATGGCATCATCACTGCTCACCATCATGGTGGGGTCCTCAAAGTTTTGGAGGACGGCACAGATGTCAGACATCCATGCCCACTCATCAGCTCTTATGTGCGGATGCTGACCTGAATACCGATTGGCGTGTTGAAGCTAGTACTCAACAACTGCCCTCTGCTGCTCACAAATCCTTCCCAACATCTGCAACATTGAATTCCAACGCATGGTGACATTGCACACCAGTGTGTGAGCTGGAAGCTGCAAACGCTGCTAAAGCATGTTGAGGGGAGCAGAAGCTGTAGGTGACTTTCTGAAATGGGCACACACATGGCGTACTTTCAGAAGCAGCTCAGGCAGATCCAGGTAGGTTTTGAGAAACCGCTGAACCACTAGGTTGAGCACATGGCCCTGAAGTTGCCAAGCCTCAGAGCCGTCACCAGGTTCCGGCCATTGTCACACATGACCATGCCTGGCTGTAGATTCAGCGGTGACAGCCACAGATCTGCCTGCTCTGTTACAGCTGTCAACAACTCTGCAGAGGTGTGCGGTTTGTCACCTAAGCACATTAGCTTCAGCACAGCCTGTTGCTGCTTGGCCAAGGCAGCGCTTCCAGCTTCCGACTGATGTGGTCATTTCGAGATGGAGGCTGAAGCGGAGGTGCAGTAGCTGTAGAATGTGGGGGAAACCCTGATTGACCCAGGGCCCGCAATCCTTGGCATCTGGAGGATGTGTTCCATCCCAGGGTCCGACTGGGTCCCAGTTCCCCAATATTAATCCAGTGTGCCATCAGAGAGATGTACCGTCCCTGACCACAACACTTGTTCACATGTCCTTGGTTAGGTGGACCTTCTCAGTAACTATGTTGTTGAGGGCACAGGTAATGTTCTGGGACACGCGCTTGTGTAAGGTGGGATCGGCAAACCAGGAGAAATAGTGGCATTTGGGGTACCGAGGGACTGTCGCTACCATGAGGTTGCGGAAAGCTTCCATCTCCACGACCCTAAAACGCAATCTTTCAAGTTAAAACTTTAGGGAAATGTGGCAGTTTAGTGCTGTGGTTGGCTGCGTATTTGCGCTTGTGTTCAAAGGACTGGGGTAGGGACAACTGAACGCTGGGCGGGACAAGGACGTGGACGTGGTTGCTGATGTTCGTGGTTGCAAGTTTGCAACGACAGGTGTAGGCTGGGAGGCATCTTCACCTGCGCCATGGACAGAGGATTGGTATGCACGCACAACAAGGGATCAGGCAGTGGTGTCACCCGCATACACTGTTTCTGGCCCCTGGCGTTCGGCCCAACTAGTCGGATGCTTTGCTGTCATGTGCCTGAGCATTCTAGTGGTGGCCAGGCTGGTAGTTTTGCTGCCTCTGCTGATACTGGCATGGCAAATGTTGCAAATGGCCTTTTTGGGGTTAACTGGACAGTCTTTAAAAGAAAGCCAGACTCGGGAAGACCTAACAGTTGGACTGGCAACTTCCGTCGTGTTGGTGTTCCGTGAAACAGTTGCCTGCCTTGTGTCTGTGGCCTCCCCACTGCTTATTCCCGCCTGTTGTGGTGCTATGCCTCCCTCCTCCTCTGTGCTGCTGTCCTCTATGCATATCACCTTGCTAGGTTGGGTCAGTGACCTCATTTTCCACCACCTCGTCTTCCACATACGCACCTTGGGCCTCCTTCTGTATTGCTGGCAATTGTGTCTCATCTTCATCATCCACCTCTTGCAACAGTAATTGTATCTTCCCACCGTCGCCTTCATGTGACCGTGGCTGCTGAAATATTTGGTCATCGCTACATGCGATCTCCTCTTGCCCCGCTTGAAGCAGCCTGGGCGAGAGGCCTGAATCTTTAAATGGAAAAGTGAACAGCTCTTTGAAGTGTCTAAGTGTGGGATCACTTGTCTCTGGGCACTCAGCATGGTAGGAGGAAGGAGGATCAGGGTGAGGAATATGTGGTCCACACTCACGGGTACTGAGACTGGACCATGTGGAAGAATCCGTGGTGGTAAACGGACTGGAAGTATTATCTGCTATCCAACCAACAACCTTTTCACACTGCTCTGGCTTCAATAGTGGTGTTCCGCGGCCTCCTACAAAGTGGGACAGGAAGGTGGGGCGACATGATGTGGATGCTTGTTGTTCTTCTTCAGCAGGCATAATTTCAGCTTGCCCACGGCCTCGGCCTCTGCATGCATCATCATCATCACCATCAAGTCCACTTCCCCGTCTCTTGCCACGCGCCTTGCCCATTTTAAATAGAGTGTAATATTTGGCACGCGCCCCAAAATGTCAGGTTTATTACCGCCTATTATCGGATCATGTCTGATGACCACGGTTTTAGGCAGTGGCCTTGTAGTGTGGTATTGGTCAGCGACCAAGTGTGAATACATTGAACAACACACAACTGGCAGACTTTTAAATGGAGTATAATATTTGTCACGCTCCCAAATATGTCACGATTATTACCGCAGTAATATCAGATCACGTCTAATGACCACGGTTTTAGGCAACAGCCTTGTAGTGTGATATTAGTCAGCGACCAAGTGTGAATAGGTTGAACAACACTCAACTGGCTGATTTTAAATGGTGTATAATATTTGGCATGCTCACCAAAATGTCACAGTTATTACCGCAGTAATATCTGATGACGTCTGATGACCATTGTTTTAGGTAGTGGCCTTTAAGTATGGTATTGGTCAGCGACCAAGTGTGAATAGGTTTAATAACACAACAACTTTAAATGGAGTCTAAAATTTGGCACGCTCCCAAAAATGTCATGATTATTACCGCAGTAATATCGGATCACGTCTGATGATGGACAAGTTTCTCTGCTTCCACAATACAGCAATGCAAATAAAATTAAACAAATATGGGTGTATGCTGATTACAAGTAGTGTTGAGCCACCCCCGTAGTGTTCGAGTTCGGTTCGGTTCGTCGAACACCCGTGTGTTCGCCGAACTGTTCGTCGAACTGTTCGTCGAACACCTTCGAACACCGTTAAAACCAATGGCAGGCAAACAAAAACACATAGAAACACATAGAAAACACCTTCAAAGGTGTCCAAAAGCTGACAAACTGCTCAGAAGACACAACTAACACATGGAAAAGTGACAAGTACATATAGTCATGCGAAAAGAAAAGAGGTGGAGGAGTAAAAGGAGGGGGAGACACAGATATAGGCATGTCATGCCCTTCTAAAATCCAAAAAGTGAGAAGCCGAGACGGCCAGTCCGCTCCTGCCCGTGCCACCTCCGTGTCGCCGGGTTTGTGTCAGAGCCGCGGTGAACCCTGACGGCCAGCCCCCCTCTCCCAATACTGGTGCCTGTCCGCTGGTGGGTCGAGAGAGCCCCCCTGTGGTGGAGGCAGCTCTAAGCTTTTTAATTTAAATTGTCCCTCTAATTTGAATGAATACACTTTAAATCCATTTACAAGGATCTATTGGAGGGCAAGTCTCATGCCAGCAGCCGCGTAATTCCAGCTCCAGTAGCGTCCACTAAAGCTGCTGCAGTTAAAAAGCTTTTATAAGGATCGAGCTCGGCTGTCCACCGCAAGGCATCCTAGTGCCAGTCCCAGCCCCTATGCCTTGGGGTGCCTCCTGATGCTCTTCACTAAGTATCCCGTGGTCCCGAAGCATTTCCTTTGAAAAAATTAAGTGTCCAAACTACAGGTGGTGTAGCTTGCTTAACAGCCGGGATAATCGGCTGACTAGCAGACACTGCTACTAGGCACAAAGTATTTCCTGGGCTAGATGCAGTTAAAAATTTGTAAGTAGATACTCTCGTTGGATGCTGAGAAAGCATTCCATAGAGTCTCCTGGCACGCCATATATGATTCTCTTAAAAAGCTTGGGGTAGGGGTCTAGGGGACCCTTTTATAGCCAAAATCACGGCCCTGTATCACAATACGTCACCTAGGCTGAAGATAAATGGAACTGTAGCACCGAGGGCTCGGTTGCTACAGACGTATTGCACCTCACCCAGAGGTGTGATATCTCACTCTCAGATAAGGATGGAGTGTGGATCAGGACCCGACACCTGCATGCATTACACCACATTGCCGTGGGGCAGGGCGACCAATATGCCCCTGAGATGGGCACGACAGTCCCTGTCCCTGGCTGGAGTGGGGGGAGGGAACACTGAGGAAGGGGAACCCTGCAGTGCAGGAGCAGGGAGGAAGCAGTTCCTGGGTGCATTGAGAAGGGAGTATAAAAGGTGGGCACCATCTTAGTTCAGTGCAGAGAAGTCTGAGCAGAAGTGGCAGGGAGCAGGGGCTCTGCATGAGCTCTGCTCCGGAGGCGGGCCTAGTAACAGAGGCCCAGGCCTGCAAGAGGGAGAAGGAAGGAAGAGGAGCGGAGAAGGCTCCAGGAACGAGGAATGAAGGGATCCCAGGGGTGCGGACGGGCGAGTCGCCACCGCACGCCCGAATCCACCTGCGTGGAGGGGTCAGGCCAAAGGGGGAGACCGGTCCCCGAACTAGTGGAGGCAGGAAACGACCCTCAGCTAGAAACCGGAGGCTCTGACATTTTATGTGGCGCAGCCCCTTGCTCCACCCGCTAGGAAGGCACCACATAGGGTCAGGGAAACTGGCGCCAAGTTTACCAAGAGGAGGCCCGAGGCAGCCGGACAGAAGTGTTGGTAAGAAAGGCCAGACAAAGGACACACAAAGGGGGTCCTGTGAAGCGCTCCAAAGTTATCTGGGAGTTGTCTGAGCCCCTCACCTGGTGAGCACAGTACGACGTGGGCAGCCGTTACCTGCAGACGTGGTCTGGATAATAAGAACTGTGAGTAAAGGCCCTGAACTGCATCACTGACTCCGTGTCGTTACTGCTGCTGCCCTGCACCATCACCCCCATCCTCCGCATACACTGCCCTGAGGCTATACTCCTCCCGTGGGGAGTTATGCTACGCTCTGCTGCACCCACAACACCAGCCTTAGCGGTCTGCCCTGTAGCGGCGGTTCACTCTGACCGCAATCCACGGGTGGCGTAGTCGGACATTTAAACATCAAAACCACATAAATAGTTCCGCCACTGGTTTGACCACCCTGAGCCACGGAACCGGATCGCCGCCACGAAGACTACAACCACCAGCATCCACCAAAAAGGGTCCGGCTCCGGGTGTCCCAAGGCCCAGGGGGTGCGTCAGAACATTTTCATCACCTTTCACAATCACCAATGGGACAAGGCAGGGATGTCCTCTGTCCCCTCTCTTATACATCCTAGTGACGGAGCACCTGCTCTCATCAATTCGCCATAACCCCAATATTAGGTGGATTGAGGTGGGAGGCACCGAGTACAAGTGCTCTCTATTTGCTGATGATGTCCTAGTATATATCACTCAATCACATATATCCATCCCTGCTGTTATGGCTGAAATAGATCACTTTGTTACATGGTAAAATTTTAAAATCAATGCAGCGAAGTCTGAGGCCCTCGATGTCTCCCTCCCTAAATCCATATAGGATTCCATCCAGTCCAACTTTCCCTTTGCCTGGCCCTCACAGGGTATCAAATACTTAGGAATTCCTATTCATAGAGACCTCTCCCATCTATGTTATCTTAATTTTGGGCCCTTTATTGAACAATTCCATACAGACCACGGTTGGCAAGTTGGAACTGTGAGATTCACTACGTGCACCACTGGTATTTTGTGGAAAAGCACATGTAAGATTCTGCAACAGTCTTTGCTGATACTCCTGCATGCGTGCATCCCTTTCTATGGCAGGAATAATTTCTGCAAATTTACTTTTGTACCGGGGATCTAACAGTGTGGCAACCCAGTAGTCAGGATTATTTCTAATTCTCACAATTCGAGGGTCATGTTGCAGGTAGTGCAGCAAGAAGGCACTCATGTGTGTTGCGCATCCAGGAGCACCAAGTCCCTGTTGTGTTGGTGGCGAGGTAACAATCATGCTTCCTTCCTCTGTCCTCTCCCCCCAACCTCGCACAACAGAAATGTGATCAAGGTCTCCCTCATCTGATGAGTCTTCCATCAGTTCGTCCTCCACTTCTTCCTGGGCTCCTGCACCTTCCTCACTAGTTTGGCTGCTACCATGTGCCCTGGTAAAATCATCTCCCCCACCCTCACATGCCTGCCGCCCTGGTGCTGCCGACCGTCTGGACCTTGCAGATGTTAGCCCTTCCGCATACAACTCCTCCTCCTCTACTTCCTCCACCTCCTCTTGTGCCACCACCTGACTCCGAATTCTGTTTAACATGTGCTCCAGCATGTAAATCACCGGAATAGTCATGCTGATAATGGCATCGTCAGCACTAAACATCTTCGTCGCCATTTCAAAACTGTGCAGAAGGGTGCATAGGTCCCTGAACTGAGACCACTCCTCCAGTGTGATTTGCCCCACCTCTGAATCTCGTTGGCCCAGGCTATACGTCAGAACGTATTACACCAGGGCTTGTCGGTGCTGCCACAGTCGCTGCAACATGTGCAGAGTTGAATTCCACCGGGTAGGCACATCGCATTTTAGCCGGTGAAGTGGCAGGCCCAACGACTTCTGTAGAGATGTAAGTCGCTGAGCTGCGGGATGCGAACGGCGGAAGTGAGCACACAGCGACCGTGCCCTCTGCAGAAGGCCATCTAGTCTGGGATAGTGGGCTAAAAATTGCTGGACAACCAGGTTCAACACGTGAGCCATACAAGGCACGTGTGTGACATTGCCCCGGCGAAGGGCCGCACCCAGGTTTGCAGCATTGTCGCACACGGCCTTCCCTGGTTTCAGGTCCAGTGGAGACAACCATTCATGAAATTGGTTCTCCAGAGCTGACCACAACTCCTCAGCTGTGTGACTCACATTTCCCAGACATTTCAATGTAAAAACCGCCTGATGACGTTGAGCCCTACTGCCAGCATAGTAAGGAGGTGTGCAGGATCCCTTCTGCGCAGTTAGAAATCTTGTGGCATGACCAGACAGGCTTTGGGTGCAGGTGGAAGACCGAGAGGAGGTTGAGGAGGCAGAAGCAGTGGAGGAAAAATGACATAAAGAGGATTGACGCACAACTCGTGGGGACGGCAAGACTTGGACAGCAGCCCCTTGTCCTGCTGTCACCATAGTTACCCAGTGCCCAGTCAGCGACATGTAACGCCCCTGTCCATGCCTACTCGTCCAAGTGTCTGTGGTGAAATGCACCCTGTCACACACAGAGTTTCTCAAAGAAGCGGTGATGTTGTGTGCGACATGCTGGTGGAGCGCAGGCACACCTTTCTTTGAGAAGTAGTGCCGACTGGGCATCTGGTACTGGGGCACTGCGACGGACATAAGGTCTCGAAAATCCTCTGTGTCCACCAGGCGGAAAGGCAGCATTTCTGTAGCCAAGAGCTTGCAGATGGTGAAATTCAACCTCTTAGCTTTCTCATGGCTAGGAGGAAATGGTCTTTTACTTGTCCACATCTGAGGGACCGAGGGCTGGCTATTGTGCTTAGACGGGGTTGATAAGGGTGTCCCCGGCAAACTGCCGGTCTGTGAGGAAGATGCAGGCGGACATGTTAGGTTGCCTTGATCCAAAGGTGGTGCTATCGATGTCGGACAGCGCTCAAGACCAGCTGGTGTTACCACCTCCAAAGAAAATGATGACCTGCCAATCACGCTGGCTGTTGCGGGTAAAGAGGTGGCAGGTCTGCGCCCCAAAACAGGTGTGACTGCTGTCCCCCCAGTCACAGAGGATGAAGAGGCCGCGGATGCACAAGATATGGCAGACGGTGGTTGGCCCGGCCGGCTAGACCGCATTGTAGCACACTGAGCTTCCCACTGCAACTTATGCTTCATGTCCATGTGCCGGTTCATGCATGAAGTACTCAAACTATGTATTTTTTGGCCTCTACTTAGCTTTTGCTGACAAATGTTACAGATAACACGAGTTGGGTCATCTTTATCGATCTGAAAAAATGCCCAGGCTATGCAAGGCTTAGCACCCATGCGACCTGAAGAGCCACCACGACTTGTGGTGAGAGGCAGAGTTGTGTTTGAGGATGCAGTTGTTGACGTGCTTCCAGTACTACGTCTCTGTCCAGGAAGGCGCAACCTGACCTCGTCGTCACTAGCATCTTCCTCCACCTCCTCTGCTGACCTCATCTCTTGGCTGACTGTGGGTTGACAGTAAGTGGGATCTCCGACCTCATCATCATCACCCTGTGCGTTATCACACCCGTCGTCCTCAGAGCCAACCTGTTCCTGCCCTGACAAAAAACTAAAGTTGTCGCTCCAATCAGGTATTTGAGTCTTATCATCGTCTTCCTCATTGTCTCCACCAACAGGAGTTACAGTTTGGGAATGAGGGTCTACATTATGGTCAGAACCTTCTGCGTCTGGTCCTGGATCCGACTCATAAAGATTCTGGGCATCAGTGCAGATCATTTCCTCGTCTGGATTCACAGAAGCGCTGGAGTCGACCTCTGATTCCCAGGCTATAGTATGAGTAAACAGCTCTGCAGACTCAACCATCTGTTCTACCTCATACTCAGACGGGCAGCTGGAGATTTGGGAGCTGTGAGGAAGCAAGTGCGATTTGGGTGACACCTTTGAGGACTGGAGTATTTGTGATGTTGAAGTTGATGTGGAGGAGAGCCCACTTAAAGGAGCACTTGATATCCGTTGAAGCACCTGCTGTTTTTGTGCCTCATCTGGAATTTGTAGCGATTGGCGTGGCCGTAAGAAAGGGATCTTATCACATTGTCCGCTAAAAGAAGTAGACATTTTAGTTTGGCTGGAAGATGGTCTTTCTTCTGCACCTACCCCACGGACACAACCTTTTTTCCCCTTCCCAACACGCCTATTCCCCTTTCCACCAGCAGCAGGCCTTTTTCCACTCATTTTGGTGGTTAACTAATTCACAACTCTGGAGTTGTTTGCACAAAAAAACAATGGATGGTAACCGAGCAGAGCTGAGTGGCCAAACTGTGGTATTAGGCCAAAACTATTGGCTGGGTTAGATGCAGAAAAAAATTATTTTTAATTTGCAACCTGATGGAGGTCAGTATAGATGGACTAATAGACCAAGTCCCACACACCGCTAGAAGCCCAAATATTTTTTCAGAGCTAGATGCAGAAAATTTTTATATTCAATTTGCAACCTGATGGAGGTCAGTATAGATGGACTAATAGACCAAGTCCCACACACTGCTAGAAGCCCAAATATTTTTTCAGAGCTAGATGCAGAAAAAAATTATTTTTAATTTGCAACCTGATGGAGGTCAGTATAGATGGACTAATAGACCAAGTCCCACACACCGCTAGAAGCCCAAATATTTTTTCAGAGCTAGATGCAGAAAAAAATTATTTTTAATTTGCAACCTGATGGAGGTCAGTATAGATAGACTAATAGACCAAGTCCCACACCGCTAGAAGCCCAAATATTTTTTCAGAGCTAGATGCAGAAAAAAATTATATTCAATTTGCAACCTGCTGGAGGTCAGTATAGAAGGACTAATAGAACAAGTCCCACACACTGCTAGAAGCCCAAATATTTTTTCAGAGCTAAATGAAGAAAAAAATTATTTTTAATTTGCAACCTGATGGAGGTCAGTATAGATGGACTAATAGACCAAGTCCCACACACTGCTAGAAGCCCAAATATTTTTTCAGAGCTAGATGCAGAAAAAAATTATTTTTAATTTGCAACCTGATGGAGGTCAGTATAGATGGACTAATAGACCAAGTCCCACACATTGCTAGAAGCCCAAATATTTTTTCAGAGCTAGATGCAGAAAAAAATTATTTTTAATTTGCAACCTGATGGAGGTCAGTATAGATGGACTAATAGAACAAGTCCCACACGCTGCTAGAAGCCCAAATATTTTTTCAGAGATAAATGAAGAAAAAAATTATTTTTAATTTGCAACCTGATGGAGGTCAGTATAGATGGACTAATAGACCAAGTCCCACACACCGCTAGAAGCCCAAATATTTTTTCAGAGCTAGATGCAGAAAAAAATTATTTTTAATTTGCAACCTGATGGAGGTCAGTATAGATGGACTAATAGACCAAGTCCCACACACCGCTAGAAGCCCAAATATTTTTTCAGAGCTAGATGCAGAAAAAAATTATATTCAATTTGCAACCTGCTGGAGGTCAGTATAGAAGGACTAATAGAACAAGTCCCACACACTGCTAGAAGCCCAAATATTTTTTCAGAGCTAAATGAAGAAAAAAATTATTTTTAATTTGCAACCTGATGGAGGTCAGTATAGATGGACTAATAGACCAAGTCCCACACACTGCTAGAAGCCCAAATATTTTTTCAGAGCTAGATGCAGAAAAAAATTATTTTTAATTTGCAACCTGATGGAGGTCAGTATAGATGGACTAATAGACCAAGTCCCACACACTGCTAGAAGCCCAAATATTTTTTCAGAGCTAGATGCAGAAAAAAATTATTTTTAATTTGCAACCTGATGGAGGTCAGTATAGATGGACTAATAGAACAAGTCCCACACGCTGCTAGAAGCCCAAATATTTTTTCAGAGATAAATGAAGAAAAAAATTATTTTTAATTTGCAACCTGATGGAGGTCAGTATAGATGGACTAATAGACCAAGTCCCACACACTGCTAGAAGCCCAAATATTTTTTCAGAGCTAGATGCAGAAAAAAATTATTTTTAATTTGCAACCTGATGGAGGTCAGTATAGATGGACTAATAGACCAAGTCCCACACACCGCTAGAAGCCCAAATATTTTTTCAGAGCTAGATGCAGAAAAAAATTATATTCAATTTGCAACCTGCTGGAGGTCAGTATAGAAGGACTAATAGAACAAGTCCCACACACTGCTAGAAGCCCAAATATTTTTTCAGAGCTAAATGAAGAAAAAAATTATTTTTAATTTGCAACCTGATGGAGGTCAGTATAGATGGACTAATAGACCAAGTCCCACACACTGCTAGAAGCCCAAATATTTTTTCAGAGCTAGATGCAGAAAAAAATTATATTCAGTTTGCAACCTGATGGAGGTCAGTATAGATGGACTAATAGAATGATGCTATGCCCAAAAGATTTTACTTCACTAGGTGCAGTAAAAAAATTGGTATTCTATACACAGGTGGTATATCTTGCAACACAGATAGGCTACTCCACTGACTAACACACTCTGCAATAGGCCAAAAAGGATTAGCTTTGCTAGATTCAGCCAAATGCTGTGAAAAAAACTTGCACAGCACTGGCACAGACCTGCCTGGCAAAAACTGATAGGAACTGATGTAACCTAGTCCTGAAAAGGACTCCAATTACAATTAGTCTTTACTCCCACAATCTATCTATTTAAGAGCACAGACCTGCCTGATAAAAGTCGTAGGAAATGCTGTAACCTAGTCCTTAAAAGGACTGCAATCACAACTATTCCCTACTCCCAAGCTATCTGTATATTTGTGCGAAAATTGGCTTGAAATTAACAAGGTATAGCGCACACAGCAACAGCGGTGCCGTCTAACACGCAGCTGCAGCAGTGAGAAAATGGTGGCGACGGGGAAAATGGCTTGGTCTTATAGGGCAAGGACATGTGACATACACTGCCAATCACACATGCCCTTGCTTGTGTGAAAAAAAGCACTTCGCTCCGTGTGTGCGCTGCTGATAGGCTGACAGATTGCACCTCCCCACTGCAAATGCGGGAAAGAGAAAAAAAAATGGAGATCTTCATTGTTCCTGCAGATATCCATCCCCTGCCCCTCCCCCCGCCCCGCTGTACACTCAAACTGCGTATTAACATTAATTTTCATCATTACTGAGAAAAAATCCAGTTATGATTTTGGTGCACGAACAGTTATCGAACATAACCTCGAACAGCCGAATTTTTCTCAAATTGTTCGTGTTCGCCGACCGGCTCGAACACCGCCCAAAACAGCTCGAATTTGAGATTGGCGAACAGTTCGAGTAGAACAACGCTCATCTCTAATTACAAGCAAATGGAGCAGTAAAATGGTGTATTATTTTGCTTTTCAATCAAATAATCTGGATTAAGAGCAAAAAGAATTTTAGCCCTGATATCTAGGGCTATGGATATCAGTAACAGCAGCAGACAGAATGTGCAATGGACCCTATTCTGCTCTATACACTCTCCACAAACTCTGCCTGCCTAACTCCTGCTATCACCAGGATTCATATGCATCTGGATTAGTCCTTAAGACTGTTAGTTGAGATGTATATACTGTATATTGGTCTGGAATATCTATTACCTAACTAAATAAACCGTCAATTCTCTCTCTACCTCAGCAGCACCTCTCCCAACTCTGCCTGTCTGAAGGGTAGACTGTGACGAGCATAGGGTCACTGGGTTTTATGTAATGTGCAAAGTGTTGTGGTCAATTTGGGCGCCGGATACTGAATAGAGCACCTGAGACAGATGACTTAAAAGAAATGAACCTCTTTATTTGGATATTCTTATGCCCACATGTGGGCATAAGAATATCCAAATAAAGAGGTTTGTTTCTTTTAAGTCATCTGTCTCAGGTGCTCTATTCAGTATCCGGCACCCAAATTGACCACAACACTTTGCACATTGTCTCACCTTTCCCGTTGGGAGTTGTGGCTCGGGGCTGCAGGGAACTGGATGCACTTTCAGCAATAGGACCTGTGATGATGTCACCACCCGCGTGATCTACACCCGGAACCACGTGATCGGGAGCTCCATCTGCGGTTTCAGAGGAGACACAGTGGACGCGGTGGTAACGCAATCAGCATCAGTGGCTATTAAACTCGGGCTGTGCGGTCTGCACAACCGATGATGACGCTATGCGGCTTCCAATCACTGTATTGCCACAACCAACATGGTTGCTGCATTTCAATTAGTGGCAGACAATCGCTGCATGTTTATTCGCAGTCTAAACAGTGCCAAACATGGGGGCCGGGACTCGAGCTTCCGCCCCAGCATCCAGGAAGTACTCGCCGAGCATCTTGAACAGTGAGATACTCGGGCGAGTACCGAGCAGTAGTGAGCATGCTTGCTCATCACTAGTATATAGTAGTGTTCAAAATAATAGCAGTCCAATATGACTAACCAGATTAATCACTGTTTTTGGTATCTATATTATAATCGTACAAGCATCCCTCTGTCTGAAGCCTCTATAGACTGCGCAAGCGTGACACACCTGCACAGTCTGGCTCCAGATAGAAGAACGCATCGAGCCGTTACAGGTAAGAGGAGTGTATGACTCCGGAGATCGCGGAATGCGTAGACACTGAAAGCATACCGCAATCTACGGCGCCATACTTACATACTTACCTGACCGGGAGGAGCTTTGCCGCGGCGCCTCTCTTCTGGCCGGAGACTGGGGGATGAGGGGTACCATGCATACCAAGATTGGGGGTGAGGGGTACCATATATATCAGGATTGGGAGGTGAGGGGGCCACACATACCAGGATTGGGGGATGAGGGGCCCCACACATACCAGAATTGGGGGATGAGGGGTACCATACATACAAGGATTGAGGGGTGAGGGGTACCATGCATACAAGGATTGAGGGGTGATGGGTACCATGCATACCAGGATTGGGGGATGAGGGGTACCATGCATACCAGGATTGGGGGATGAGGGGTACCATGCATACCAGGATTGGGGGTGAGGGGACCATGCATACCAGGATTGGGGCATGAGGGGTGCCATGCATACCAGGATTGGGGGATGAGGAGTGTCATGCATACCAGGATAGGGATGAGGGGGCGATACATACCAGGATTGCGGGTGAGGGGACCATGGATACCAGGATTGGGGTATGAGGGGTACCATGCATACCAGGATTGGGGGATGAGGGGTACCATGTATACCAGGATTGGGGGATGAGGGGTGCCATGCATACCTGGATTGGGGGTGAGGGGTACCATGCATACCAGGATTGGGGGATGAGGGGTACTTGCATACCAGGATTGGGGGATGAGGGGTGCCATGCATACCAGGATTGGGGGTGAGGGGACCATGCATATCAGGATTGGGGGTGAGGGGTGCCATACATACCAGGATTGGGGGATGAGGGGGGCCATGCATACCAGGATTGGGGGTGAGGGGACCATGCATACCATGATTGGGGGGTGAGGGGTGCCATACATACCGGTATTGGGGATGAGGGGTACCATGCATACCAGAATAGGGATGAGCGGTACCATGCATACCAGGATAGGAATGCGGGGTACCATGCATACCAGGATGAGGGATGGGGTACCATGCATACGAGAATAGGGATGAGGGGTACCATACATACCAGAATAGGAATATGTGGTGCCATGCATACCAGGATTGGGAGATGAGGAATGCCATGCATACCAGGATAGGGATGATGGGGCCATACTTACCAGGATTGGGGATGAGGGAGCCATGCATACCAGGATGAGGGATTGGGTGCCATGCATACCAGGATTGGGGGATGAGGAGGCCATACATACCAGGATGAGGGGTACCATACATACCAGGATTGGGGGATGACGAGTGCCATGCATACCAGGATTTGGGATGAGAAAGCCATGCATATCAGGATGAAGGATTGGGTACCATACATGCCAGGATTGGGGGATTAGGGGTGCCATGCATACCAGGATTGGGATGAGGGGTGCCATGTATATCAAACGTGGGATGAGGGGGCCATGCATACCAGGATGAGAGATGGGGTGCCATGCATACCAGGATTGGGATGAGGGGTGCCATGTATACCAGATTTGAAATGAGGGGTGTCATGCATACCAGGATTTGGGGATGGGGGGTGCCATGCAAACCAGGATTGGGGATGGGGGGTGCCATGCATACCAGGATTGGAGATGAGGGGTGCCATGCATACGAGGATTGGGGATGAGGGGTGCCATGCATGCCAGGATCCAGGATAGGTGATGAGGGGTGCTATGTATACCAGGATTGGGGATGAAGGGTGCCATGCATACCAGGATTGGGGATTAGGGGTGCCATGCATACCAGGATTGGGGATGAGAGGTGCCATGCATACTAGGATGGGAGTGAGGGGCCCATGCATACCAGGATAAGGCTGAGGGGGCCATGCATACCAGGATTGGGAGTGAGGGGACCATGCATACCAGGATTGGGGGATGAGGGGTGCCATGCATACCTGGAATGGGGATGAGGGGTGCCATGCATACCAAGATTGGGGATGCGGGGTGCCATGCATACCAGGATTGGGGGATGAGGGGTGCCATGCATACCAGGATTGGGGATGAGGGGTGCCATGCATACCAGGATAGGGATGAAGGGTGCCATGCATACCAGGATTCAGATGAGGGGCCATGCATACCAGGATAGGGATGAGGGGTACCATGTATACCAGGATAGGGATGAGGGGTTCCATGCATACCAGGATGAGGGATGGGGTGCCATGCATATCAGTATAGGAATGAGGGGTGCCATGCATGCTACTATGAGGCTGAGGGGGCCATGCATACTAGGATTGGGGATGAGGGGTGCCAAGCATGCCAGGATTGGGTTGAGGGGTGCCATGCATACCAGGATTGGGGATGAGTGGTGCCATGCATACAGGATTGGGGGTGAGGGGTGCCATGCATACCAGGATTAGTGGTGAGGGGTACCATGCATACCAGGTACCAGGATTGGGTGTGAGTGGTGCCATGCATACTAGGATGGAAGCGAGGGGCCCATGCATACCAGGATAAGGCTGAGGGGGCCATGCATACCAGGATTGGGGATGAGGGGTGCCAAGCATGCCAGGATTTGGATGAGGGGTGCCATGCATACCAAGATTGGGGATGAGGGGTGCCATGCATACCAGGATAGGGATGAGGAGTGCCATGCATACCAGGATGGGAGTGAGGGTCCCATGCATACCAGGATAAGTCTGAGGGGGCCATGCATACCAGGTTTGGGGATGAGGGGTACCATGCATACCAGGTACCAGGATTGGGTGTGAGTGGTGCCATGCATACTAGGATGGAAGCGAGGGGCCCATGCATACCAGGATAAGGCTGAGGGGGCCATGCATACCAGGATTGGGGATGAGGGGTGCCAAGCATGCCAGGATTTGGATGAGGGGTGCCATGCATACCAAGATTGGGGATGAGGGGTGCCATGCATACCAGGATAGGGATGAGGAGTGCCATGCATACCAGGATGGGAGTGAGGGTCCCATGCATACCAGGATAAGTCTGAGGGGGCCATGCATACCAGGTTTGGGGATGAGGGGTGCCAAGCATGCCAGGATTGGGATGAGGGGTGCCATGCATACTACGATTGGGGATGAGTGGTGCCATGCATACAGGATTGGGGGTGAGTGGTGCCATGCATACCAGGATTGGTGATGAGGGGTGCCATGCATACCAGGATAGTGATGAGGGATGCCATGCATAACAGGATAGAGATGAGGGCAGCACATAACAGGATGGGGGGAACAGGATGGGGGCAGCTCAAATACCAGGATGGGGGCAGCACATATCAGCATGGGAGACCATATCCCAATAAATATGCTCGCCACCTGGCAAAGAACGGGCTCAATAGCTAGTAAATTATATTACCACATGTCAAGTAATTTATCAGTTGGTGCAGTAGATTCTAAGAAAACCAACATACTCAGCATTCATGATCTGCATGTTTTTGAATCTGTGTATTTGAATAATTAATTCTAAATAATAGCAGTGTGGAATTCAATTAGTGAGGTCAATCATTCTGTGAAGAAACAGGTGTAAATCAGGAGGCACTTATTTAAGGGTGAAGCCAGCACATGTTGAACATACATTTAATAATAAAAAAATGTATTGATATAGCGCCAACATATTCCGCAGCACTTTACAATCTAGCGGGGACATGTACAAACAATAAATTCAATACAAGGTAAGACAGTTTAAACAGTTACATTAGTAGTGAGGTCCCTGCTCGCAAGCTTACAATCTACAAGGACATTGGGTGACACAATAGGTGAAAAGTGCTTGTTATTTCAGGTCTAGCAATTATAATAGGGATTTTCATATGAAGCTGCATGATCCGGTCATCAGCCAGTATGTTTAAGTGCAATAATCAAGTATCGAGTGCAGTTATCGTGTGCATGGAGGGTGTGGAGACAGATGAATAGTAGGGAGCAGATTCTGAATAATTTAGAAGAAAGGAACAGGGGAAGTTTAGTTTACTGAGTTGAGTTGGTTAGCTTGTTTAAAGAGATGAGTTTCAAATGCACTTGAAGACATGGGGGCTAGTGATCAGTCAGATCGTCTGAGGTAGTGCATTCCATAGAACTGGTGCAGCACGAGAGAAGTCTTGGAGACGGAGTTGCGAGTTTCAGATTATGGGCTATGTTAGTCTTAGGCCATTTATAGAACGGAGGGCACGTGTAGGGCGATAGACAGAGATAATAGAGGAGATATAAGGTGATGCAGAACTGTGGAGAGCTTTGTGGGTGAGAGCGATGAGTTTATATTGGAGCCTGTAGCGAATGGGTAACCAGTTTAATGACTGGCATAAGATGGAGGCATCGGTGAAGCGGCTGGACAGAAATACGACCCTGGCTGCCGCATTCAGGACAGATTGGAGAGGAGAAAGTTTGGTAACAGGGAGACCTATCAGAAGAGAGTTGCAGCAGTCCAGACGAGAGTGAATAAGAGCGACAGTAAGAGTTTTAGCAGTTTCAAAGGTGAGAAAAAGGTCAGATTCTGGAGATGTTTTTAAGATGTAGTTGACAAGAGCGGGTGAGTGATCGGATATAGGGAATAAAGGAAAGTTTAGTGTCGAATATGACTCCAAGGCAGCAAGCATGCTGCTTGGGAGGTATAGTTGAACTGTCCAAGGTAATTACAAGTTTAGTTTTGGAGAGATTCAGTTTAAGATAGACGGAGGACATGATGTTAGAGACAGCAGACAAACAATCCTTGGCATTTTGTATTAGGGTAAGAGTGATGTAAGTGGAAGAAGTGTATAATTGGGTGTCGTCAGCATAGAAATGATACTGGAACCCAAATCTGCTGATTGTTTGTCCAATAGGGGCAGTATATAGAGAGAAGAGGAGGGGGCCTAGGACTGAGCCCTGCGGAACCCCGATAGTAAGGGGACGAGGAGAGGAAGAGGAGCCGGCAAAAGATACATTGAAGGAGCGGTCAGAGAGATAGGAGGAGAACCAGGAAAGAATGGTTTCCTTGATGCCTATAGAGCGTAGTATAGTGAGGAGTAGCTGGTGATCCACAGTGTCAAATGCGGCAGAGAGATTCAGGAAAATCAGCAGGGAGCAGTGACCTTTGGATTTAGCTGTTAGTAGATCATTAGAGACTTTAGTAATGGCAGTTTCAGTGGAGTGTAAAGAGTGGAAACCAGATTGTAGAGGGTTTCTCCTTTAAAGCCTGAGAAATATAGGTGTAACGGGTCTGGGAGGCGGAACCTCTGAGCTACTATACAAGGGGGCGGTCCTTGTAAGGAAGCGGGTGGTGACCAGGGAAGACGGGCAGGTAGTCACAGCAGGTGACCGGGACAGTCTCTGGGTAAACGGGCAGGTGGTCACGGCAAGTGACCGGGACAGTCTCTGGGTAAATGGGCAGGAGGTCACAGCAAGTGACCGGGGCAGTCTCTGGGTGAACGGGCAGGAGGTCACGGCAAGTGACCGGGGCAGTCTCTGGATGAACGGGCAGGAGGTCACGGCAAGTGACCGGGGCAGTCTCTGGGTAAAGGGTAGGTACGACCTGTGATGGCTGAGCCTCCAGGTAGGCTAGCAAGCAGATGGTAGATGTGTGCTCCCAGGGGAGCAAGCGAGAGTCTCTGGATAAACGGGAGGTCACAGCATGTGACGGCGGAGCCTCCAGGTAGGCCAACAGACAGGCAGCAGATGAGCGCTCCCAGGTGAGCGGGCAGGAGTCTCTGGAATGGCAGGTGGTCACAGCACGTGACGGCGGAGCCTCCAGGTAGGCCAACAGACAGGCAGCAGATGAGCGCACCCAGGTGAGCGGGCAGGAGTCTCTGGAATGGCAGGTGGTCACAGCACGTGACGGCGGAGCCTCCAGGTAAGCTAGCAGGCAGGTAGCAGATGTGCGCTCCAAGATGAGCGGGCAAGCTGGTCCATAGACAGACTGACAGGAGTAGGAAGGCAGACCGTCGGACCTCAGGCTAGCAAGCAGGTAGGAGGAATGTCAGGCAGGAAACAGGCAGCAAACTGGCAGGTTTCTGGCAGGTAACTGGCAGGTAACTGGCAACGGGACCTGAGGGCTGAAGCAGAGTAGTGAACAGTGCAACAACATTGCTCGGGCACCTCCATTTTGGAGGAGGTGCCTTATATATGGTGAAGTCCTCCGGCCATTGGCTGGGGACTCCTTAGGATGGCGCGCGCGGCCCCTTTAAGAGGGAGGGAGAGCGCGCGCCCTAAGCACAGTGGCCGGGAAGGAGCGCACGCTGCCAGCAGAGCGGGAGGAGGACGCCGGGCTCAGAGCAGAGGGGTGAGGGGAACAGCGTCCCTGCCTAGCAGAGGGCAGGGACGCCGGCGCTACAGTACCCCCCCCTTTAGGCCCCCCCTTTTTTAGGCCAGAGAGAAATTTAGCTAGGATGAGAGGGGCATGGATGTTCTCCCGGGGCTCCCACGTTCTCTCTTCAGGACCAAACCCCTTCCAATCTACTAGAAAAAAGGTCTTCCCTCTTACCCTTTTGGTGGCCAGAATGTTCTCTACCTCAAATTCGTTTTCAGCGGAAACCGGAGCAGGAGGCGTACCTGTAGACTTGGAAAAAGAGTTAAGTACCACAGGTTTGAGGAGAGATACATGGAAGGAGTTAGGGATCCGCAAGTTGGCCGGGAGTTTCAATTTATAGGCCACCGGATTGATCTGACTGATGACCTCCAGAGGACCGATGAACCGAGGCCCTAACTTATAGGAAGGAATCTTGAGCCGGACATACTTGGACGAGAGCCAGACCTTATCCCCTGGACGGAATTGAGGAGGATCCAGACGTTTTTTGTCAGCATGTCTTTTCATACGCTCGGATGACAGAAGGAGTGCGGACCGGGTACTCTCCCATATGGAGGAAAATTTGTTAACAAGAGATTCCGCAGCCGGATTGGCCACCGAGGTGGAGACGGGAAATGGGATCCGAGGATGCTGACCGAAGACAACAAAAAACGGGGATTTGGAGGAAGATTCGCTCTCGTGATTGTTGTAAGAAAATTCGGCCCATGGCAGGAGATCCACCCAGTCTGAATGGTGGGCATTAACGAAGTGCCGGAGGTAACTGGTCAGGTTCTGATTGATCCGCTCCACTTGACCATTAGACTGTGGGTGGTAAGCGGAGGAGAAGTCCAGGGTGACGTCTAGCAGTTTACAAGTGGCTCTCCAGAAGCGTGAGGTGAACTGTACCCCACGATCCGACACTATGTGGAGTGGCAGTCCATGAAGACGGAAGATGTGGCGGATAAAGTCTTTAGCCAGCTCGGGTGCAGACGGGAGGCCTGGCAGGGGAACGAAATGAGCCATCTTGGAAAAGCGGTCAGCGACCACCCAAATGACCGTACAACCGGCAGAGACGGTGAGATCAGTTATAAAGTCCATTGCTATATGCTGCCAGGGGGCAGCAGGTACTGGGAGCGGAAGGAGGCGACCGGCTGGCAGATGTCTCGGAACCTTGTTGCGGGCGCAGGACACACAGGCAGAAACAAAGTCTATTACGTCCTTGTGCAGGGTAGGCCACCAGTAGTGCCGGGTAATAAGCTGGAGGGTCTTTTTCTGACCGGCATGGCCAGCTAGTTTAGACGAGTGACCCCAGTGTAGGATCTTCTCCCGATCAGGTACTGATACGAACGTCTTACCGGGAGGGAGACGGTTTTGACTCACGGGAGCCACCTGCATTACTCTGGCGGGATCGATGATGTGTTTCGGTTCCTCCTCGAGATCAGACACCAGAAAGGAACGGGACAAGGCGTCCGCCTTGATGTTTTTGTCAGCCGGGCGAAAATGAAGAATAAAATCAAAGCGAGCAAAAGACAAGGACCACCGAGCTTGGCGCGGGTTAAGTCTCTGGGCATGCTGGAGGTAAGCCAAGTTCTTGTGGTCAGTGTAAATTATTACCGGGTGAAGAGCCCCTTCGAGCAGGTAACGCCACTCCTCCAATGCCAGCTTGATGGCCAATAACTCTCGATCTCCTATGGAATAGTTGCGCTCAGAAGAGGAGAAGAGTTTGGAGAAGAAGCCACAAGTTACCATTCTCCCGGAAGATGATTTTTGGGTAAGTACCGCTCCGGCTCCAGAGGAGGAGGCGTCAACCTCCAGGAAGAACTGCTTGTTGCCATCTGGGCGATGCAGCACCGGGGCGGAAGAGAAGGCCTGTTTTAAGGAAAGAAAGGCCTCCTCTGCTTCGGACGGCCACTGTCTGGGATTAGTGCCCTTACGGGTGAGCGCGGAAATTGGGTTAGTCCGGGAAGAGAAGTGCGGTATGAAGAGGCGGTAGTAGTTGGCGAAGCCCAGGAACCGCTGAATGGCCTTCAACCCCTCTGGTCGAGGCCATTTCTCGATGGCAGACAGTTTCTCTGGATCCATTCGTAGGCCGGTCTGAGAAATAATGTAGCCCAAAAACGGAAGCGAGGTCTGCTCAAAGAGGCACTTCTCATATTTAGCGAAGAGGTGATTCTGCCTGAGCCTGAGCAGGACCTGACGAACATCCCTCCGGTGAGTCTGGAGATCCGGAGAGAAGACCAAGATGTCGTCCAGGTACACCACTACGCAGGAGTAGAGAAGGTCCCGGAAGATGTCATTGACCAACTCTTGAAAGACGGCAGGAGCGTTACAGAGACCAAAGGGCATTACCAGATATTCATAGTGGCCGTCCCGGGTGTTGAATGCAGTCTTCCATTCATCCCCTTGACGGATACGGACCAGGTTGTACGCCCCACGGAGGTCCAGTTTGGTGAAGATTCTAGCCCCCCTCAGACGATCAAATAATTCTGGAATGAGTGGAAGGGAGTACTTATTCTTCACCGTGATCTGGTTAAGGCCTCTATAGTCTATACAGGGACGGAGAGAGCCGTCCTTCTTTTTTACGAAAAAGAAGCCTGCTCCCGCCGGGGAGGTAGATTTCCGGATGAATCCCCTGGCCAAATTCTCCTCAATATATTCGGACATCGACCGGGTCTCAGCAGCGGACAATGGGTAAATACGCCCACGGGGAGGCGTAGTACCGGGTAACAGGTCGATAGGACAGTCGTATGGTCTATGAGGGGGTAATGTCTCTGCCTCCTTTTTATTAAAGACATCAGCAAATGACCAATAGGGAATCGGAAGTCCAGGTAGATTAGTTGGGGTAGGAGAAGGACGGGTGGGATGAACAGGAACCAAACAAGTCTTATGACAGTCCTGTCCCCAGCGAAGGACTTCTCCGGTCTGCCAGTCAAGCACGGGTGCATGTCTCTGGAGCCAAGGTAGACCTAGTAAGAGGGCGTGAGAGAGTCCAGGCAGAACATGAAAAGAGATGCTCTCAGAATGCAGCATTCCCACCTGCAGAGTTATGGATTCGGTGATGAGTTGGATGGGACGTGGTAAGAGGCCCCCATCCACGGCAGCAACAGACAAGGGTACGGCCAGAGGTTTGGTGGGGATGCGGTATTTCTCTACCAGAGACTGTGAAATAAGATTCCCGGCTGCTCCAGAGTCAAGTTGGGCTAGTTCGCAATAACGGTTCTCCCCGCAGATGATTGAGACTGACAGCAGCAGAGATGGAGAGGATTTATTCTTGTCTAGGTCGACCTCTCTGAGCGAACCTAGACACAGGCGTTTCCCGACCTCTCCGGGCAGGTACGGATCCGGTGCTCCTTACTGCCACAGTAGAAGCAGCTCCCCTCGGCATGGCGTAAGTCCTGACGGGTTTTGACCATCTTGGTCTGGTCGACCTGCATAGGCTCAGGAAGGTGTACCTGGGGAGAAACGGAGGGAGTGACGGGTTTCTGGAAGGAAGGAGCTAGACGTGGAAACCTCCTCTCACGGGTGACCTCTTTGGCACGCTCCTGGAACCGTAGGTCAATCCGGGTGGCAAGAGTTATTAAATCATCGAGAGTGGTAGGAATGTCCCGACCGGCGAGTTCATCTTTAATACGGCCGGACAGACCCTCCCAGAAGACAAATACCAGAGCGTCGTTATCCCAGGCCAGCTCCGAGGCAAGGGTACGGAACCGTATGGCATATTGGCCCACGGTGAGACTTCCCTGACGGAGGCGTAGCAGAGACGATGCGGATGAGGTCTTCCGTCCAGGTTCATCGAAGACTTTCCGGAAAGCCGTGAGAAAGGCAGGCAAGTCGGACACCAGGGGGTCTCCTCTCTCCCATAGAGGATTCAGCCAAGCCAGTGCCTCCCCCGTGAGATGGGACATGATGAAGGCTACTTAGGCCCGGTCGGAATTAAACTGGTGGGACAGGAGTTCAAAGTGCAGGGTGCACTGGTTTATGAAGCCCCGAGCCTGAGCGGAGTCGCCTCCGAAGCGAGGAGGTGCAGAAAGCCGGGGTCCGGAGCAGGATACCATGGTATTGGTGGGCAGCGGCGCTGCCGGGTTGCGAGTCATGACTCTAGCGGTGGTTGCTGGTGGAGCAGTCAGAGTGTCCAGGCGTGAGTTGACATTCCGCAGGTGACCCAGGATGGACTCCTGTTGGGACCTCTGACGGGACAGTTCATGACATAGGTCCGAGAGCGAGGGAGCTTGGGTACCACCGGGTTCCATGGCCCGAGCAAACTGTAACGGGTCTGGGAGGCGGAACCTCTGAGCTACTATACAAGGGGGCGGTCCTTGTAAGGAAGCGGGTGGTGACCAGGGAAGATGGGCAGGTAGTCACAGCAGGTGACCGGGACAGTCTCTGGGTAAACGGGCAGGTGGTCACGGCAAGTGACCGGGACAGTCTCTGGGTAAATGGGCAGGAGGTCACAGCAAGTGACCGGGGCAGTCTCTTGGTGAACGGGCAGGAGGTCACGGCAAGTGACCGGGGCAGTCTCTGGATGAACGGGCAGGAGGTCACGGCAAGTGACCGGGGCAGTCTCTGGGTAAAGGGTAGGTACGACCTGTGATGGCTGAGCCTCCAGGTAGGCTAGCAAGCAGATGGTAGATGTGTGCTCCCAGGTGAGCAAGCGAGAGTCTCTGGATAAACGGGAGGTCACAGCATGTGACGGCGAAGCCTCCAGGTAGGCCAACAGACAGGCAGCAGATGAGCGCTCCCAGGTGAGCGGGCAGGAGTCTCTGGAATGGCAGGTGGTCACAGCACGTGACGGCGGAGCCTCCAGGTAGGCTAGCAGGCAGGTAGCAGATGTGCGCTCCCAGATGAGTGGGCAAGCTGGTCCATAGACAGACTGACAGGAGTAGGAAGGCAGACCGTCGGACCTCAGGCTAGCAAGCAGGTAGGAGGAATGTCAGGCAGGAAACAGACAGCAAACTGGCAGGTTTCTGGCAGGTAACTGGCAGGTAACTGGCAACGGGACCTGAGGGCTGAAGCAGAGTAGTGAACAGTACAACAACATTGCTCGGGCACCTCCATTTTGGAGGAGGTGCCTTATATATGGTGAAGTCCTCCGGCCATTGGCCGGGGACTCCTTAGGACGGCGCGCGCGGCCCCTTTAAGAGGGAGGGAGCGCGCGCATCCTAAGCACAGTGGCCGGGAAGGAGCGCGCGCTGCCAGCAGAGCGGGAGGAGGACGCCGGGCTCAGAGCAGAGGGGTGAGGGGAACAGCGTCCCTGCCTAGCAGAGGGCAGGGACGCCGGCGCTACAATAGGTTGTTCGAGTCATTGCTCAGAAGAACAGTGTACTTTGATTAAAAAGTTGATTGGAGAGGGTAAAACTTATAAAGAAGTGCAGACAATGAAAGGCTGTTCAGCTAAAATGATCTCCAATGCTTTAAAATGGAAAGCAAAACCAGAAACGCGTGGAAGAAAACAGAAGACTACCATTCGAATGGATCGAAGAATAGCCAGAATGGCAAAGGCTCAGCAGATGATCAGCTCCAGGATGATCAAAGACAGTCTCAAGTTAACTGTGAGTACTGTGACTGTTAGAAGACACCTTTGTGAAGCTAATCTCTTAGCAAGACGTCCCCGCAAAGTCCTACTGTTAAAAAAAAGACATGTGCTGAAGCGGATGCAATTTGCAAAAGAACACATCAATTGGCCTAAAGAGAAATGGAGAAACATTTTGTGGACTGATGAAAGTAAAATTGTTCTTTTGGGTCCAAGGCCCACAAACAGTTCATCAGATACGCCCTAAACTAAACTCTGCATTCAAGTCACAGTACACTCTGAAGACAGTGAAGCATAGTGGTGCAAACATCATTATATGAGCATGTTTTCTTACTATTGTGCCGGTCCTATTTACCGCATACCAGGGATCATGGACCAGTTGATGTTTCAACAAGACAATGACCCTAAACACACTAGTAAACAAGCAAAATCTTGCTTCCAGTCCAACAAAATTGAGGTTAAGTAGTGGCCAGCTCAATCCCTGGACCTTAATCCGATAGAACACTTGTGGGGTGACATCAAAAATGCTGGGGTGTCCAGTGTACTGAACAATATCTGGGTACAAGGGGATGATATAGGGGGGGTAAGGCCCTAACGGTAGGGAGCGAGTGATGGGACACCTCCTGACACCAACCTGTGTCTTGCCCTAAACTCTCCTAACACCCTATGCGGGTCCTTCCCCCCGCCGCCCTCACGTGCCTAATCCCTCAACTTATCCTAGCTAGTGAACTGGCCGACAAGGACACTAGCCTTATCACTACTGTTAATGAAACACAGGTTAAGATCACCAACAATCTTAATGATTTAGAGATGATCCGCAAAGAGGAGTGGACCAAAATTCCTCCTGACATGTGCGCAAACCTCATCATTAACTACAAACAACGTCTGACTGCTGTGCTTGCCAACAAAGGTTTTGCCACAAAGTATTAAGTGTTGTTTGTCAGAGGAATCAAATGCTTATTTCTCACTGCAAAATGCAAAAAAAATATTCTAATTTATACAATGTGATTTTCTTTATTTTTTTGGGGATATTCTATCTCTCAATGTTAAAATTAACCTACCCTTAAAATTATAGACTGTTCATGTCTTTGTCAGTGGGCAAACTAACAAAAACAGTAAGGGATCAAATAATTATTTCCTTCACTGTATGATTTTTAAATATTTAAATTGCATTTATTGCATGAAATAAGTATTTAATATAATAGAAATACAACTTACAAAGGCTGTACAGAGACCTTTGTTTGCAATTACAGAGGTCAGACGTTTCCTACAGTTCTTGACCAAGTTTGCACACATTGCAGCAGCAATTTTGGCCCACTCCTCCATACAGATCTTCTCCAGATCTGAGTTACGGATACTTTCATGGGAAGGGGGTACTATTATAATGAAGAGAGGAGATGGGGATTCTTTCCGGGCCCTCGGCTGGAAAGAATCATTAACATGAAGATATAAAATAAGATTTCACAACAACAAGATTATTAATATGAGACATACAGATAGGACTAGAGTAACATTTCTATCACCTGTATGCCCATATTAATAGGTTATATACGTTCCAGGGGGTGAGAGATTCCCTTTAATTAACAGCACCTGGCTGCCAGTTACCATCATAATAACTATGGAAGCAGGAAGGGTGTGCTTAATTTTTCATTCAGTACTTCGGAATTTTGGCATAGTTTTTGTTAAATAAACAATGACATGGTATAATTTGTCATGTGCCTCTGTTCATCTTGTATTCCTTCTAAGGATCTTTTTTTTATTATTATAGCTCTATAAGTAAAACCATAGAATTCAAAGAAGGTGTATTTAATTTCTCAAAGTGACTATACACATATTGATGTGCAAAAGTTTTAGGCAGGCATAGAAAAAATGCTGCAATGATAGAATGCTTTCAACGTGTTTATAGTTTATTTTTGTCCCTGAAAAAATACAAAACCATGGTTCCCATATCATCACTTCCCGGACTCCTTGTTCTTCTTTATGCTGAAGATAATTCTTAATGGCATTAGCTGTATGTTTGGGATCATTGTCCTGCTGCAGAATAAACTTAGATTCAGAGGCCTCGTTCTATGATGGATAAGTATTTCACAGCATTGAGAACACCATTAATCCAAACCAAATCTCCAACTCCATTTGATGAAATGTAGCTTTAAACTTTCAAGGGACCTCTGCCATGCTTTCCTGTTGCCTGTGTACAGGCATTACTTTACAAATCTCCAGTCCTTTGGCAAACAATCTGCCTTCTGTTACAGTCAAATATTTCATACTTTGACTCATCAGTAAAGAGCACCAGTTGCCATTTTTCTCCACCCCAGTTCCTATGTCTTTGTGCATAGTCGAGTCATTTAACCTTGCTTCTATATTGAAGGTATAGTTTTTGGTCGCAGTTCTTCCATGAAGATCACTGGACGAGACTTTGCCAAACAGTAGATTGGTGTCGCTGGTTTCCACTGGTTGCTGCCAGTTATTAGCTGATTGTACTGCTGGACTTCTTCTGACTTAAAGGGAAATAAGCATGGTGTGTCTTTTATCTGTTGCAATAAGTTTCATTCGCTGACCACTGGGTTTCCGGTTCTCACCTTTGCCCCTTTTTGGTGTCCTCAGTGCTGAGAAATACAGGCAGCTACCTATCCACATGCTGTACCATCAGGGAGGCTTCTTATTGGCTTCAATTTTATTTTGTAGCAGGACAACAACCCCAAACATACTGCTAATGTCATTAATAACTTTCTCCAGCTTAAAGAAGAACAAGGAATCCTGGAAGTGATAACCTAGCCCCCACAGAGCCCTGATCTCAACATCGAGTCACTATGGGATTACATGGAGAGACATAAAGATTTGTACTAGCCTACATCCTTGTAATATCTTTGGTTAGTTCTCCATATTGTTTGGACAATCTCTCTTCTGAAATTCTTTCAAAAACTGTGTGAGAATATACAATGATAAATTAATGCTGTTTAGAAGACAACTATAGTCACATCAAATATTGACTTGATTTATATTTCTCTTTTTGTTCATTCATTTTACATTTTGTTCATTGATAAAAAAAATATATATATACACTATATATACAGTCTTGACTGAAAGTGTTGGTACCCTTAAATTGTTCCAGAAAATGAAATATTTCTCCCAGAAAATTATTGCAATTTCACATATTTTGTTATTCACATGTCTATTTCCTATGTGTGTATTGGAACAACACAGAAAAACAGAGAGAAAAGGCAAATTGGACATATTTTCACACTAAACCTGCAAAATGGTCCGGACAGGATTGTTGGCACCTTTCCAAAAAATGTGGGTAAAAAACTTTTTTCAAGCATGCTGCAAGTAACAAGTGTTAGCAATATGAAAATCACACCTGAAACCAGGTAAAAAGGGGAGAAGCTGACTCAATCTTTGCATTGTGTGTGCTACACTAAACATGGAGAACAGAAATGGGAAAAGAGAACTGTGTGAGGACTTGAGAACCAAAATTGTTGAAAAATATCAACAATCTGAAGGTTACTAATTCATCTCCAGAGATCTTGATGTTCCTTTGTCAAGGGTGCCCAACATAATCAAGAAGTTTACAACCCATGGCACTGTAGCTAATCTCCCTGGACGTGGACGGCAGAGAAAAAATGATGAAAGGCTGTAATGCAGAATAGTCCGGATGATTGATAAGCAGCTCCAATCAAGTTTCAAAGAAATTCAAGCTGTCTTGCAGGGTGCATCAGTGTCAGCACAAACTATCCTTCGACATTTGAATGAAATGAAATACTATGGCAGGAGACCCAGGAGGACCCCACTGCTGACATAGAGACATAAAAAAGCTAGACTGCAGTTTGCCAAAATATACGTGAGTAAGCCAAAATTCTTCTGGGAAAGCGTCTGTCACCTAGTGACAAGGTACTGTGGGCACGTACTCGATCCCTCGAACTAGTGGCACCCTAGGCTATCCATGTCCCATGGATTACCCCAGATGGTGGAGATGCCAGGGTCTGGAACCTTGCTATGCTCCTATCTTACCCTTATCTGTTCCTCCCCCCACCCAGGAAGGTGTGAGGTTGAAGTGTATAGGCAAACACTAACCAGACAGACAGGGGTAAACAGATAGGGATAAAAGAAAACTTCAATCATACAAATACACTCACAAAACAACAAAGTGGGAAACAGGGGAGGAATAGGAAGGAAGAAACCAAATGGGAGAGGATAAGAATAAACATGCAAACCAACTCCACACAGAAATCCCCTGAAAAACTCTCCAACTGACTTCTCCAAACACTGAACTCTCTCCATCAACTCCTATCCAGGTAGTGATAACTATCACTGGCAAGGTCAGAAGCAAGGAGGAGGGTTCTTATACCTGCTGGGAGTAACGAACTCAGAACAGCTGATACAACCCAAGACAGAGAACGCCAGGAGTCCAACTAAGCAGTTTAACCCTTATAGCACCAGAGCGAAGAAAGCCAGAACTGCTAATAGGACATTGAAGCCGTTCTAACTACCGCAGGTGTATGTGTCACCAGACGCTGCGATTGTCTGACCCCACTCTGTTGGGGTTTCCCCTTGAGAGTACCCACCATCCTAATAGAGGACTCCGGACCCTCAGAACCCAGTTTATCAGGATGAAAGGTGTGAAAGGCTCGAAGCAACTTGGTCACTTGAACTTCAGACGCTGGTACCCACATTCTTTCCTCTGGACCATAACCCTTTCAAAGCACTAAATATTGAAGAGACCAGCGAACCAAGCGAGAATCAACAATTGTAGCTATCTGGAATTCCAAACTTCCATTAACCATGACAAAGGAAGGTGGTGGTAGAGATGGTACCAAGAAGGCCACAGATTTTTTGTGAAATACATTATGGATCTAAAAAGTAGATGGTAAAGCAAGGCCACTGTATTGAAGACGGCAACAATCTTATAGGAACCAAGGAACCTGGGTCCTAGTTTCCAAGAAGGAACCTTTAATTTAATATTCCTCGAGGATAACCACAGCAAATCACCCAGACACAGCTCCAGACCCAGCAAGCATTTCCATTAGCTATACTCTTGTATTTTGACCCCATTCTCCTTAAGTTATTAAGAACACCTCGCCATACTGATGTAATAGATGAGGAAAACCTTTCCTTCTTAGGTACCCCAGAAGAATTATTACTATTCAAAATGCAAAACTTAGGATGAAACCCATATGCCCCGAAAAACGGGGACTTGCCAGTTTATTCATGGCAATGAATATTTACAGCAAACTCCGCAAGGGTTACGAAACCCAGGGAACCCAGGGAAGGGATACAAAACCCACTCATCTTGATTTTCAAGAGTTCCGTTCACTCCCTGAGTTTGCCTATTAGATTGTAGAAGAAAGGCTGATGAAAATGAAAGTGAATCCCTAAACGAGCATATAATTCTTTCCAAAATTTAGACATAAATTGAACTCTCTGGTCGAAAACAATATCAGACGCAGTCCAATGTAATTTCACGAAATAAAAATTTGTGCCAATGTCTTGGCATTCGATAATGCAGGCAGTGCAATGAAATGAGCCTTCTTGCTGTATCTATCCACTGCCACCAATATTACTGTGTCACATTCTGACACGGGTGATGAAATCTACAGACTAATGAGTCCATGGTCTACAGGGAATTGCCAAAGGATGAAGAGCCCTGGACAGATGAGTATGTGGGGTCTTAGAATGCGAAAATACTTCTGGCAGCTACATAATCTTGAACATCCTGGTGCATCCTAGACCACCAAAAACGACTAGTAAGAAGGTCTGTGGTGGCTTTACTACCAGGATGTCCAGTCAGGACAATCAATCGTGATGTTCACTTAAAATTCTAAGACAGAGATTCACAGGGACAAACAGTTTACCTGAAGGAGAGGCAGCAGGGGCATCCCTCTGAGCTTCTATGACCTTCTTCTCCAGATCAGAACATATTGTAGCAATAACTACTTCTTTGTGTACTACCTCCCCCCAGAAAACCATGAGTCAATGCATCCGCCTCAATGTTCTTATCCCCCGAAAGTTGAATCTGGTAAAAAATAATGACCACCTTGCTTGTCTAGATGTAAGACATTTAGCAGATTCCAGTTACAATAGATTTTTGTGATTAGAGAGGACCATGAACAAATGAAGTAACCCTTTCAAAAAATGATGCCATTCCTCAAAGGCAAACTTTATTGCCAAGAGCTCCCTATAACTAATGTCATAATTCTTTTCGGTGGACAACAATTTTTTTGAGAAATATCCACACAGATGCAATTTACTTGGAGATGAACCCTTTTACAATACAGCCCCAACCCCTACCTCCGATGCGTCTACCTCCACAATGAATGGTTGAGTAACGTTATGATGTATAAGAATCGGACCAGAAGCAAAACATTTTGTTCACAGTGGCAAACACTTGATAGGCCGGTTTAGACCATTTGTAAAAGTATGTTCCTTTCCTGGTCATATCTGTAGGTGGTTTGGCCACTACCGAAAGTTCTTGATGAACTTGCAGTAATAGTTGGCAATACCCAGAACTGCTGTAAAGCTTTTACATTTTCAGGGCAATCTCATTCACAATCCCATTCCAGTACTGCCCGGACTTTCGCTGGATTCATATGAGAGCCAGTAGAAGATGATAGATCTTCCAGAAAATTATACTAATAACAATTTTTATTTTTATAGCACCAACATATTCTGCAGCGCTTTGCAATTTTAGGGCGGACTTGTTCAGACAATACAGACGTTACAGAATAAGCATAACTCATATCAAAAGGAGTGAGGGCCCTGCTCGCAAGCTTACAGTCTATGAGAAAATAGGGGAGACACAAAAGGTAACTTGTACATATGTTGTATAGTACAGCCATAATACACTAAATCGGGTATGTACCTAACACTACATGAACTGGTCACCAGCCAGTATATGTACAGTCCAGACAGAGGCTATTCACTGCATGGATGGTATGAACATTAATTTGAAGAAAATTTTATTATGGCCCAAACTAGGACAGATAGATAAGTGTGTTGAGGCGATAAGCCAATCTAAAGAAATGGGTTTTTATGGCACGCTTAAAACTGTGGGTATTCGGAATTAATCGAACTGTCTTGGGTAGTGCATTCCAAAGAATTGGCGCAGCACATGAGAAATCGAGGAGACGGGAGTGGGAAGTTCAGATTATGGAGGATTTTAGTTTTAAGTCATTGGCAGAACAGAGGGCACAGGTATGGTGGTAGACTGAGACGAGGGAGGAGATGTAGGGGATGCTGAAGCATGGAGCGCTTTGTGGGTAAGAATGATAAGATTATATTGAACTCTGTATTGGATGGGCAACCAGTGCAATGACTGGCACAGGGAAGAGGCATCGGTGTAGCGGTTGGTGAGGAATATGATCCTGGCTGCTGCGTTAAGGACGGATTGGAGAGGGGAAAATTTAGTAAGAGGGAGACCGATTAGTAAAGCGTTTCACTAGTCCAGACAAGAATGAATAAGAGCTACAGTAAGGCTATGTGCCCACGATGCAGAAATGAAGCAGAAAATTTCCTCTTCATTTCTGCATCTCCTTGCCCGGAAAAACACGTGCGGAATTTGACATGCGTTTTTCGCGCGTTTTTCGCGTGTTTTGCACATGTGGAATTGCCTTACGTTTTCTAATGCATTGTAGATGGCAATTCCGCATGCGAAAACGCACAAATAATGGACATGCTGTGGATTCTTCCGCACATCAAAAACGCAGAAAATTCCGCAGCATGGGCATTGAAAGTGCGGAATTTCATTGGGGACCATGGGGGAAGGATTACCAAGCGTTTCCCAAGCGTTTACACTGCAAAAATAAACGCTTGAAAAGCGCATCGTGGGCACGGACCCAAAGAGTTTTTGCCGAGTCAAATGTAAGAAAAGTTCTGATTCTTGAGATGCTTTTGAGGTGTAGATGACATGAACGAGCGAATGATTTCATGTGAGGAGTGAAGGAAAGATCTGAATCAAATATGACCCAAGACAGTGGACATGTTGCTGAAGAATAATGGTAGAGCCACAAACGGAAATGTCAATATTGGGCATAGGTAGGTTAGTGGAGGGAGGAAATGCGAGTAGTTCAGTTTTTGACAGACTCAGTTTTAGATAGAGGAAGGACATAATGTTAGAGACAGTGGAAAGACAATCACTGGTCTTTTGTAATAATTAGTGTTGAGCGATACCTTCCGATATCGGGAAATATCGGATCGGATTGGATCGGACCGATACCGAAAAAGTATCGGATATCGCCGATTCCGATACCGGAAACCAATGCAAGTCAATGGGACATAAATATCGGAATTAAAATAAACCCTTTCTTTCCTTGTAGGTTATTTCTACATGAAGGAAAACAACTAAGAATAATGTAGAATGTATTGGGGGAGGTGGGGGAGACAATAAAGGCATAGAGGTTTAGCCCAGTCAAATGGAATAGCAGGAATTAATATTTTTTTATTATGTTCTGAGTTACGGAAATATTAACTATGTTAAGTATTTTTATATTTTGTCAGATATTTATGTTTCACTACTTCCATGCTCTTCACCTTCTTTTTTACTTCTCCCACACTTTCTCCTTCATCATCCTCAGCATCTTTTTCATCCACTTCTTCTTCACCTTCTTCTTCTTCACCTTCTTCGTATTATTCTTTTTTTTACATTCTTCATATTCTACTTCTTCATCTTCTTCATATTCTTCTTCTTCATCATATTCTTATTTGTGACAGGCATTCCTGTAGTTGTTATCTATAAAAGGTTGGACATTACACCTTTCGTTCTGCCCGTCACAAAAGATTTACAACAGGATTTGTCCGCGTTCAGTTTGGCCTGCAGCAGCAGGTCTTTTCCAGGGGCACCACGAGGAGGAACGGACTCACCCCCATACACTGCTTAGTCATCTTCTGCTTATAATTTAGATATTATCTTTTGCTCTGATTTTTAGTCTTATGCTTAATGTTCTTCCGCTTTTTGTTCTGCAGCTTCTTGTATTTCTGCTTCTTGGTTTTCTGTCTCTTGTTTTTCTGTATCTTGGTGCTTGTCTTCTCTTCTTTGTCTTCTTGGTCAACTTCTTCAGGGTCATCTTCTTGGTCTTCTTCGGGGTGGTCTTCAGGGTCGTCGTCTTCGGGGGTCCTCGTCTTCGGGGTCCTCGTCTTCTTCGGGTTGGTCTTCTGGGTCCTCGTCTTCGGGGTCCTCGTCTTCTTCGGGGTGGTCTTCAGGGTCCTCGTCTTCTTCGGGGTGGTCTTCAGGGTCCTCGTCTTCTTCGGGGTGGTCTTCAGGGTCCTCGTCTTCAGGGTCATTGTCTTCGGGGTCCTCGTCTTCTTAGGGTTGGTCTTCAGGGTCCTCGTCTTCAGGGTCCTCGTCAGGGAGATCCAGAGTGATTACCAAGAACCATTTCAAAAAGCTTGAACTTGGAAATGTAGCAGAAGGTACAAGAAAGCTGAGGAACTACCGAGGACCAGCTGACGGTACTGGAACCCGGATGGATAGCAGAAGGTACAAGAGCCAATGGAACTACCGAGGACCAGCTGATGTTACTGGAACTCGGTTACTAAGCAGGAGGTACCTGTGCCAGAAAGCACTACCAAGGACCAGCAGACGTTGGTGGAACTTGGATACCGAGAAGGAGGCACCTAATCCAAAGGCACTGCCGAGAACCAGCTGACGGTACTGGAACCCGGATGGGTAGCAGAAGGTACAAGAGCCAATGGAACTACCGAGGACCAGCTGATGTTACTGGAACCCGGATGGGTAGCAGAAGGTACAAGAGCCAATGGAACTACCGAGGACCAGCTGATGTTACTGGAACTCGGTTACTAAGCAGGAGGTACCTGTGCCAGAAAGCACTACCAAGGACCAGCAGACGTTGGTGGAACTTGGATACCGAGAAGGAGGCACCTAATCCAAAGGCACTGCCGAGAACCAGCTGACGGTACTGGAACCCGGATGGGTAGCAGAAGGTACCCATGTAAAAAAAAAGTTCAAGGCCGCGAGCCGGCCGCAGTTACCAAAACCCACAGTCCTACAGAGGGTGCTTGTCCTATTGGCACTATGGAACCAGCCTTCATTGCCAGATCCCGCAGCCCACATAGGAGTCACCTAAACTGCAGGCACCATAGAGTCGGCTAACCCGACCGCAACACGACAGGACAACGCATTGGAGGCAAAGTGACGTTGACACTACCCGGAAACAGCTGGCGTGCTGGAACCAGGCTGGGCAGGAGGGAGTACCCGTGCCAAAGACACTGCCGAGAACCAGCTGACGGTACTGGAACCCGGATGGGTAGCAGAAGATACAAGAGCAAATGGAACTACCGAGGACCAGCTGATGTTACTGGAACCCGGATGGGTAGCAGAAGGTACAAGAGCCAATGGAACTACCGAGGACCAGCTGATGTTACTGGAACTCGGTTACTAAGCAGGAGGTACCTGTGCCAGAAAGCACTACCAAGGACCAGCAGACGTTGGTGGAACTTGGATACCGAGAAGGAGGCACCTAATCCAAAGGCACTGCCGAGAACCAGCTGACGGTACTGGAACCCGGATGGGTAGCAGAAGGTACCCATGTAAAAAAAAAGTTCAAGGCCGCGAGCCGGCCGCAGTTACCAAAACCCACAGTCCTACAGAGGGTGCTTGTCCTATTGGCACTATGGAACCAGCCTTCATTGCCAGATCCCGCAGCCCACATAGGAGTCACCTAAACTGCAGGCACCATAGAGTCGGCTAACCCGACCGCAACACGACAGGACAACGCATTGGAGGCAAAGTGACGTTGACACTACCCGGAAACAGCTGGCGTGCTGGAACCAGGCTGGGCAGGAGGGAGTACCCGTGCCAAAGACACTGCCGAGAACCAGCTGACGGTACTGGAACCCGGATGGGTAGCAGAAGATACAAGAGCAAATGGAACTACCGAGGACCAGCTGACGGTACTGGAACCCGGATGGGTAGCAGAAGGTACAAGAGCCAATGGAACTACCGAGGACCAGCTGATGTTACTGGAACTCGGTTACTAAGCAGGAGGTACCTGTGCCAGAAAGCACTACCAAGGACCAGCAGACGTTGGTGGAACTTGGATACCGAGAAGGAGGCACCTAATCCAAAGGCACTGCCGAGAACCAGCTGACGGTACTGGAACCCGGATGGGTAGCAGAAGATACAAGAGCAAATGGAACTACCGAGGACCAGCTGACGGTACTGGAACCCGGATGGGTAGCAGAAGATACAAGAGCAAATGGAACTACCGAGGACCAGCTGACGGTACTGGAACCCGGATGGGTAGCAGAAGGTACAAGAGCCAATGGAACTACCGAGGACCAGCTGATGTTACTGGAACTCGGTTACTAAGCAGGAGGTACCTGTGCCAGAAAGCACTACCAAGGACCAGCAGACGTTGGTGGAACTTGGATACCGAGAAGGAGGCACCTAATCCAAAGGCACTGCCGAGAACCAGCTGACGGTACTGGAACCCGGATGGGTAGCAGAAGATACAAGAGCAAATGGAACTACCGAGGACCAGCTGACGGTACTGGAACCCGGATGGGTAGCAGAAGGTACAAGAGCCAATGGAACTACCGAGGACCAGCTGATGTTACTGGAACTCGGTTACTAAGCAGGAGGTACCTGTGCCAGAAAGCACTACCAAGGACCAGCAGACGTTGGTGGAACTTGGATACCGAGAAGGAGGCACCTAATCCAAAGGCACTGCCGAGAACCAGCTGACGGTACTGGAACCCGGATGGGTAGCAGAAGATACAAGAGCAAATGGAACTACCGAGGACCAGCTGACGGTACTGGAACCCGGATGGGTAGCAGAAGATACAAGAGCAAATGGAACTACCGAGGACCAGCTGACGGTACTGGAACCCGGATGGGTAGCAGAAGGTACAAGAGCCAATGGAACTACCGAGGACCAGCTGATGTTACTGGAACTCGGTTACTAAGCAGGAGGTACCTGTGCCAGAAAGCACTACCAAGGACCAGCAGACGTTGGTGGAACTTGGATACCGAGAAGGAGGCACCTAATCCAAAGGCACTGCCGAGAACCAGCTGACGGTACTGGAACCCGGATGGGTAGCAGAAGGTACCCATGTAAAAAAAAAGTTCAAGGCCGCGAGCCGGCCGCAGTTACCAAAACCCACAGTCCTACAGAGGGTGCTTGTCCTATTGGCACTATGGAACCAGCCTTCATTGCCAGATCCCGCAGCCCACATAGGAGTCACCTAAACTGCAGGCACCATAGAGTCGGCTAACCCGACCGCAACACGACAGGACAACGCATTGGAGGCAAAGTGACGTTGACACTACCCGGAAACAGCTGGCGTGCTGGAACCAGGCTGGGCAGGAGGGAGTACCCGTGCCAAAGACACTGCCGAGAACCAGCTGACGGTACTGGAACCCGGATGGGTAGCAGAAGATACAAGAGCAAATGGAACTACCGAGGACCAGCTGACGGTACTGGAACCCGGATGGGTAGCAGAAGGTACAAGAGCCAATGGAACTACCGAGGACCAGCTGATGTTACTGGAACTCGGTTACTAAGCAGGAGGTACCTGTGCCAGAAAGCACTACCAAGGACCAGCAGACGTTGGTGGAACTTGGATACCGAGAAGGAGGCACCTAATCCAAAGGCACTGCCGAGAACCAGCTGACGGTACTGGAACCCGGATGGGTAGCAGAAGATACAAGAGCAAATGGAACTACCGAGGACCAGCTGACGGTACTGGAACCCGGATGGGTAGCAGAAGATACAAGAGCAAATGGAACTACCGAGGACCAGCTGACGGTACTGGAACCCGGATGGGTAGCAGAAGGTACAAGAGCCAATGGAACTACCGAGGACCAGCTGATGTTACTGGAACTCGGTTACTAAGCAGGAGGTACCTGTGCCAGAAAGCACTACCAAGGACCAGCAGACGTTGGTGGAACTTGGATACCGAGAAGGAGGCACCTAATCCAAAGGCACTGCCGAGAACCAGCTGACGGTACTGGAACCCGGATGGGTAGCAGAAGATACAAGAGCAAATGGAACTACCGAGGACCAGCTGACGGTACTGGAACCCGGATGGGTAGCAGAAGGTACAAGAGCCAATGGAACTACCGAGGACCAGCTGATGTTACTGGAACTCGGTTACTAAGCAGGAGGTACCTGTGCCAGAAAGCACTACCAAGGACCAGCAGACGTTGGTGGAACTTGGATACCGAGAAGGAGGCACCTAATCCAAAGGCACTGCCGAGAACCAGCTGACGGTACTGGAACCCGGATGGGTAGCAGAAGATACAAGAGCAAATGGAACTACCGAGGACCAGCTGACGGTACTGGAACCCGGATGGGTAGCAGAAGATACAAGAGCAAATGGAACTACCGAGGACCAGCTGACGGTACTGGAACCCGGATGGGTAGCAGAAGGTACAAGAGCCAATGGAACTACCGAGGACCAGCTGATGTTACTGGAACTCGGTTACTAAGCAGGAGGTACCTGTGCCAGAAAGCACTACCAAGGACCAGCAGACGTTGGTGGAACTTGGATACCGAGAAGGAGGCACCTAATCCAAAGGCACTGCCGAGAACCAGCTGACGGTACTGGAACCCGGATGGGTAGCAGAAGGTACCCATGTAAAAAAAAAGTTCAAGGCCGCGAGCCGGCCGCAGTTACCAAAACCCACAGTCCTACAGAGGGTGCTTGTCCTATTGGCACTATGGAACCAGCCTTCATTGCCAGATCCCGCAGCCCACATAGGAGTCACCTAAACTGCAGGCACCATAGAGTCGGCTAACCCGACCGCAACACGACAGGACAACGCATTGGAGGCAAAGTGACGTTGACACTACCCGGAAACAGCTGGCGTGCTGGAACCAGGCTGGGCAGGAGGGAGTACCCGTGCCAAAGACACTGCCGAGAACCAGCTGACGGTACTGGAACCCGGATGGGTAGCAGAAGGTACAAGAGCCAATGGAACTGCCGAGAACCAGCTGGCGGTGCTGGAGCCCAGGGTAAATACTAAAAACAGAAGAGCCAGAGGTGTATTTGGAGGAGGTTTTAAATCCGTACTACAGTGGATGTGGACAAAGCAGGAGAATTTGCCGGACACACAGCTGGGGATCAGCTGACGTTACTGAATCCCAATAACACTGGAGCAAGCGTTGACTGTGCAGACGGCACTTCTGAGCAGCAACTAGCGGTATTGGAGCCCAGGGTAAATACTAAAAACGGAGGAGCCAGAGGTGTAATTGGAGCAAGTTTTAAATAAGTAGCACAGTGAATATGGACAGAGCAGGAGAAATTGCCGTGAACACAGCAGGGGAACAGCTGACGTTACCGAACCCCAATAACACCGCAGCAAGTGTTGACTGTGCAGACGGCACTTCCGAGCGCCAACTGGCGGTGCTGGAGCCCAGGGATAAGAATGAAAACAGAGGAGCCAGAGGTGTAATTCGAGCAACTTTAAAATGTGTAGTACAGTGGATGTGGACAAAGCAGGAGAAATTGCCGTCCGCACAGCAGGAGAACAGCTGACGTTACTGAACCCCAATAACACGGCAGCAAGTGTTGACTGTGCAGACAGCACTTCCGAGCGCCAACTGGCGGTGTTGGAGCCCAGGGTAAATACTAAAAACGGAGGAGCCAGAGGTGTAATTGGAGCAAGTTTTAAATAAGTAGCACAGTGAATATGGACAGAGCAGGAGAAATTGCCGTGAACACAGCAGGGGAACAGCTGACGTTACCGAACCCCAATAACACCGCAGCAAGTGTTGACTGTGCAGACGGCACTTCCGAGCGCCAACTGGCGGTGCTGGAGCCCAGGGATAAGAATGAAAACAGAGAAGCCAGAGGTGTAATTGGAGCAACTTTAAAATCTGTAGTAGTGAGAATGTGGACAGAGCAGGAGAAATTGCCGTCCGCACAGCAGGGGAACAGCTGACGTTACTGAACCCCAATAACATGGTAGCAAGTGTTGACTGTGCAGACAGCACTTCCGAGCGCCAACTGGCGGTGCTGGAGCCCAGGGATAAGAATGAAAACAGAGGAGCCAGAGGTGTAATTGGAGCAACTTTAAAATCTGTAGTAGTGAGAATGTGGACAGAGCAGGAGAAATTGCCGTCCGCACAGCAGGGGAACAGCTGACGTTACTGAACCCCAATAACACGGCAGCAAGTGTTGACTGTGCAGACAGCACTTCCGAGCGCCAACTGGCGGTGTTGGAGCCCAGGGTAAATACTAAAAACGGAGGAGCCAGAGGTGTAATTGGAGCAAGTTTTAAATAAGTAGCACAGTGAATATGGACAGAGCAGGAGAAATTGCCGTGAACACAGCAGGGGAACAGCTGACGTTACTGAACCCCAATAACATGGTAGCAAGTGTTGACTGTGCAGACGGCACTTCCGAGCGCCAACTGGCGGTGCTGGAGCCCAGGGATAAGAATGAAAACAGAGGAGCCAGAGGTGTAATTCGAGCAACTTTAAAATGTGTAGTACAGTGGATGTGGACAAAGCAGGAGAAATTGCCGTCCGCACAGCAGGAGAACAGCTGACGTTACTGAACCCCAATAACACGGCAGCAAGTGTTGACTGTGCAGACGGCACTTCCGAGCGCCAACTGGCGGTGCTGGAGCCCAGGGATAAGAATGAAAACAGAGGAGCCAGAGGTGTAATTCGAGCAACTTTAAAATGTGTAGTACAGTGGATGTGGACAAAGCAGGAGAAATTGCCGTCCGCACAGCAGGAGAACAGCTGACGTTACTGAACCCCAATAACACGGCAGCAAGTGTTGACTGTGCAGACAGCACTTCCGAGCGCCAACTGGCGGTGTTGGAGCCCAGGGTAAATACTAAAAACGGAGGAGCCAGAGGTGTAATTGGAGCAAGTTTTAAATAAGTAGCACAGTGAATATGGACAGAGCAGGAGAAATTGCCGTGAACACAGCAGGGGAACAGCTGACGTTACCGAACCCCAATAACACCGCAGCAAGTGTTGACTGTGCAGACGGCACTTCCGAGCGCCAACTGGCGGTGCTGGAGCCCAGGGATAAGAATGAAAACAGAGGAGCCAGAGGTGTAATTGGAGCAACTTTAAAATCTGTAGTAGTGAGAATGTGGACAGAGCAGGAGAAATTGCCGTCCGCACAGCAGGGGAACAGCTGACGTTACTGAACCCCAATAACATGGTAGCAAGTGTTGACTGTGCAGACAGCACTTCCGAGCGCCAACTGGCGGTGCTGGAGCCCAGGGATAAGAATGAAAACAGAGGAGCCAGAGGAGTAATTGGAGCAACTTTAAAATGTGTAGTACAGTGGATGTGGACAAATCAGGAGAAATTGCCGTCCGCACAGCAGGAGAACAGCTGACGTTACTGAACCCCAATAACACGGCAGCAAGTGTTGACTGTGCAGACGGCACTTCCGAGCGCCAACTGGCGGTGTTGGAGCTCAGGGATTACAGTTCAGGTGGTAGAAACATGAACAGAACAGGAGACCTGGATACTGTTGCCAACCAATTATTTATTCTGGAAGAGGACTGGCAAATTCATGAGAGATCCAGGCCTTGTTCATTTTGAGAAAAGTAAGCCGGTCAACGTTATCGGAGGATAGTCGCATGCGACGGTCTGTTAGTACACCACCTGCGGCACTAAAGACGCGTTCCGATAATACACTAGCAGCAGGGCAAGCTAGCACCTCCAGTGCATACTGACTAAGCTCTGGCCATGTATCCAGCTTACAGACCCAAAACTTGAAGGGAGAAGAGCCGTCTGGGAGTACACTAAGAGGGCAAGACATGTAGTCTGTCACCATCTGACGGAAACGTTGCCTCCTGCTGACTGGAGCTGTCTGTGATGGTGTAGACATTTGTGGCGGCGGGGACACAAAACTTTGCCACATTTCGGCCATACTGGTCTTGCCTTGTGCTGAGGCGCTGCTTCTGCTCCCTCTTTGTGCAGAGCTTCCTCCACTGCCTCGACGCACTGAGCTGCTTTGTAAAGCACTAGCAGCACTGCTCTCGGTTGGAATGGAGAACATGATGGAATGCACCAGTGCGTCTTGGTACTCCCGCATTTTACGCTCCCGGTTCAATGGTGTTATGAGGCTTTGTAAGTTGTCCCGGTAGCGAGGATCTAGGAGGGTGGACACCCAATAATCAGCCGTGTTGAGAATGTGGGCGATGCGGCGGTCGTTTCTGAGGCACTGCAGCATGAAATCAACCATGTGCTGCAGACTGCCAACTGGCCAAGAAACGCTGTCCCCTGCTTGAGGCGTGATCTCTGCCTGCTCTGCATCACCCCACCCTCGCTCTAGATACTGACTACTAGAGCATTGTGTACCTCCCTCCTCTGGACAGATGTCTTCCTCATCCATTGACTCCTCCTCATCCTCCTCACAAAGTGTCCCCTGCCTAGGCCTTTGTGAGGAACCACGTTGCGCAGACTGTAGAGAAGCAGATGGCATTTGTGACTCCTCATCCTCCACCTCTTCCAAAACCTCGTCCCTTAGTGCTTGCAGTGTTTTTTCAAGCAGGCAGATAAGGGGGATAGTCATGCTGACTAGTGCATCATCTGCACTCGCCATCCGCGTGGAATAATCGAAGGCACGCAAAACGTGGCAAATGTCCTTCATAGAGGCCCACTCAGTGGTGGTGAAGTGTGAACGGCGCGCACTGCGACTTGTTTGCGCCTGCTGCAGCTGGTACTCCATTACTGCTGCCTGCTGCTCACACAACCTCTCCAACATATGTAACGTTGAATTCCACCTGGTGGGTAGGTCACATATGATGCGATGTTCCGGAAGACATAATCGGCGCTGCAGAGCTGCAATGCGTGATCTTGCATTGCTGGAACGCCGCAAGTGAGCGCACTCTATGCGGACCTTGTGAAGCAGTGCATCAAGATCCGGATAGTCCCTCAAAAAACTCTGCACGACCAAGTTGAGCACATGTGCCAGACATGGGATGTGAGTGAGGTTGCCTAGGCCCAGAGCTGCCACCAGATTTCGGCCATTGTCACAAACTACCATGCCTGGCTGGAGATTCGCTGGCACAAACCACACGTCACTCTGCTGCTTGATGGCATTCCAGAGCTCCTGCGCTGTGTGGCTTCGATTCCCCAAAGAAATTAATTTTAATACGGCCTGTTGACGTTTGGCCACGGCTGTGCTCATATCGGTCATCATAACAGGTAACCGTTCACGGGTCGATGTGGAGGTAGACCGTGACGGCTCCTGCAGCGCTGATTCAGAGGAACTGGAGTATGAGGAGGAGTCAATGTGTACAGACTGGATTCCTGCAATCCTTGGAGTTGGCAGAACACGTACAGCGCCACTCTCAAGATCTGTACCCGGCTCCACAACATTTACCCAATGGGCAGTGAGGGAAAGGTATCGTCCCTGTCCATGCTTACTGGTCCACGCATCAGTGGTCAGGTGGACCTTGCTACTGACGGCGTTTTGTAGCGCATGTTTAATTTTTCCCTCCACATGATGTTGCAGGGCAGGGACGGCTTGCCTGCTGAAATAAAAGCGGCTGGGCACGTTGTATTGTGGGACTGCCAATGCCATAAAGTTACGGAATGTGTCAGTCTCCACCAGCCTGAATGATAGCATTTCAAGGGCCAGTAGTTTAGCAATGCCAGCATTCAGAGCCTGTGCTCGGGGGTGGTTTGCCGAGTATGGGCGCCTTTTCTCCCATGCCTGTGCTAACGATGGCTGTAGACTGGCCTGGGAGTGTGAGGATGACTGGGAAAGTGGTGCTGTGGGTGGAATTACACTGTGTCTCTGTACAACAGTGCCAGAGATTCTTCCATGGCGATCCTGTGAGGAAGCCGAACCAGCTGTGTGTGAGCTGGAGGAAGAGGCTACAACACGAGCTGAAGAGGTGGTAGGTGGCGCTGTAGGTTGGCCTAGGTCTTCAGTGTGTTTGTGTAACTCCACCACGTGCTTGGTCCGCACATGTTTCCACATATTTGTGGTATTGAGGTTGCTGACACTTTTCCCTCTTTTCACCTTCTGATTACACAGCTTGCATTTGACAAAGCAAATGTCATCTGCAACTGTGTCAAAAAAGGACCAGGCACTGCAAGTCTTGGGAGCGCCCGCTTTGGATTTTGGAAGAGCCATGCTCCTAATGGGTGCCGAAGTGGAGGCTACAGGCAACCAAGTCTGCCCCCTCCCTCTCCCTCCTTTTTGGGCCGTTCGGGGAATCTCTTCCTCAGAGCTGCTCCCACCACCTTCCTGTCCCTCACGCCATGATGGGTCAAGGACCTCATCATCTACACCACCCTCTTCAAACAACTGCTTCTCCTGGGTAGTCTCGACAGCACAGTACGCACCAGAAAGTGGCACCTGAGTCTCATCATCAGATGCGTACTGAGGTGTGCTGCTGACCATAGGCACTGGCCCACCCGCCTCTTCAGATTCAGAGAGACAAAACGGTTGCGCATCACTGCATACTACCTCTTCTTCAAATTCTCGAATTCTGCTTGGCTGGCCCCCTCTTTCCAAGCCAAGAGATTCAGAGAACAGAAGTAGAGATGGCTCCTGTCCAGGGCTCTCTGACTGCCTGGGCAATTTGGCAGGTGGTGAAGAGACAGATGGGTGCTCTTCAGTGCTCAGGACCTGAGAGGATCTGGAACTAATTGAAGTCGATGCGTTAGCTGCCATCCATCCGACAACGGCTTCAATTTGGTCCTCGCGCAGCAGTGGGGTACGGCTAGCTCCTACAAAGCTGCGCATAAAGGACTGTTCCCTGGTAAAACTGGGGGATGCTGAGTCACTGGTGCCCGCAGCAGGCACAGAATCCCCACGTCCTCTCCCTGCAGGCACAGAATCCTCACGTCCTCTCCCTGCAGAAACTCCACGCCCACGCCCACGACCACGACCACATGCCTTACTCCCTGCCTTCTTCATCTTGGTAGACTGATAAAGATAGGCAGAAAAGTACTAAGGGCTTAGTGTGCTTATTCCTGAACAGCTGCTAACAGGTATAGGAAACACTAATTTTATAAAGTGTGGACTAGACTTTAATATGAGCTAATGTGGCCTACACAACTGTAAAGTGGAGTGTTTGGTGAACTTTATTTAGGTTTTTTTTGTCACAAAAAGACACTGGATGTGCCTAAAGATGTAATAACGATAGTATCACAAACTTTTTGTAGCTATTACAATGTAGGAAGGTAACCTACAATGCAATAGATGAGGCTGCAAAAAATAGGCTAATACTAATCTGGCTGGGGCTGCAGGGCCCAATGCTGCAGAAAGGCTCCTCTATCTACTCCTATATAGTGTGTTTGGAATCAATTTAGCTGAATATGGATGGAACCACCACACTAATAGGAGATATCAGGAAAAATTATGAATTGGCAATAAAGGACAATGTATGAGGCAGTGACACACACTGAGTGCACTACAACCAGACGGGGTTGAAGCACACACTACAGGGTGAGCTGCACTCACACACCAGACCTTGCAGACAGCGGTGAACAGTACAGATGCAGAGCACTGTGCACTAGTGCTGCAAGACGGAAAAAAATTCTCTATCTACTCCTATATAGTGTGTTTGGAACCAATTTAGCTGAATACAGATGGAACCACCACACTAATAGGAGATATCAGGAAAAATTATGAATTGGCAATAAAGGACAATGTATGAGGCAGTGACACACACTGAGTGCACTACAACCAGACGGGGTTGAAGCACACACTACAGGGTGAGCTGCACTCACACACCAGACCTTGCAGACAGCGGTGAACAGTACAGATGCAGAGCACTGTGCACTAGTGCTGCAAGACGGAAAAAAATTTCTCTATCTACTCCTATATAGTGTGTTTGGAACCAATTTAGCTGAATACAGATGGAACCACCACACTAATAGGAGATATCAGGAAAAATTATGAATTGGCAAAAAAGGACAATGTATGAGGCAGTGACACACACTGAGTGCACTACAACCAGACTTGGCTGAAGCACACACTACAGGGTGAGCTGCACTCACACACACAGACCTTGCAGATAGCGGTGAACAGCACAGGGAACTGTGCACTAGCACTGCAAGGCACAGTGATTTAGAAAGTAGCTTGGGTAAAGCAGTATAGAGCAAATAGGTAGCTAAAACTGTCCCTCAGAACAACAGCGTCCTATCCCTAACTGAATTCACAGCAGAGTGAGCTCAAAATGGCGGCGGTGGCTTTTATAGTGCATCATGACATCATTTCAGCAGCCAATCACAGCCATGCCATTAGTTAAGATGCCTACATGCCTAACAGGATGTGCCCACACTTCTTAGGATCCTCATTGGCTGAATAAAATGAAAATGTCTCATTGCATTATGGGAACTTCCGATTCCGGTATACGATATTGCAATAGTATCGGAATTAAGTATCGGAATTCCGATACCGCGAATATCGGCCGATACCCGATATTTCAGTATCGGAATGCTCAACACTAGTAATAATGCAAGGAGAAGAGGTGTATAATTGGTGTCATCAGCATAGAGATGGTACTGAAAACCGAATCTGGAGATTGTTTGTCCAATAGGAGCAGTGTATAAGGAGAAAAGAAGGGGGCCTAGGACTGATCCTTGAGGAACCCTGACAGTAAGGGGAAGGAGAGAGGAAGAAGAGCCAGCAAAAGACACAGAGAAGGAGCGGTCAGAGAGGTAGGAGGAAAACCAGGAGAGAACAGTGTCCTTGAGACCAATAGAGCGGAGCATAGTGAGGAGGAGCTAGTTATCCACAGTGCCAAATGCTGCAGAGAGATCCAGGAGAATCAGCAGGGAGTAGTGACCATTAGATTTAGCTGTTAGTAGATCATTAGAGACTTTATTGAGGACAGTTTCAGTAGAGTGTAAAGAGCGGAAACCAGATTGTAAAGGGTCAAGAAGAGACTTATTTGAGAGATAGCGGATTAAACGGGAGTGGACCAGGCGTTCCAGGAGTTTAGAGATAAAGGCAAGATTGGAGACAGGTCTGTAATTAGCAGCGCAGTTCTGGTCAAGGGATTTTTTTAAAGTAATGGATGTATGCTGGCGTGTTTAAAAGAGAAGGGAAAAATACCAGATGAGAGGGAGAGGTTGAATATTTTAGTTAGATGAGTGGTGACATCTGGAGAAAGGGACTGAAAGAGATGTGAGGGAATACGGTCACTGGTGCAAGTGGTAGGGCGAGAAGATGCAAGGAGCCTGATCACTTGTTCTTCCATGACTGGTTCAAAGTCAGAAAGTGAGCAAGATACAATGTGGCAGGGGAGAGCATGCATAACATTTGGGGATTGGGAGAAAATTTCCTGTCGGATATGGTCAATTTTTTCTTTGGAATAATTGGCCAGATTGTCAGCGCTGAGGTCAGTGGTCGGGGCCTGTGCTGTTTGATTAAGGAGAGAGTGAAAAGTGTCAAAGAGGCGTTTAGGATTATTGGAAAGTGAGATGATGAGGTTGTTAAAGTAGGTTTGTTTGGAGAGGTGACGGGCAGAGTTATGTTTTAAGCATAAATTTATAATGGATGAAATCTTCCTCCAGATTAGATTTTCTCTACAGCCATTCAGCGCACCTGGAGCACCACTGGAGAAAACGTGTTTGCGGCATGTGCCAGGGTTGTTGCCGTCTATGCTGAGTTGTTCTTTGTGTAGGAGGTGCAGCTTCATCCAGGGCGCATTTAAATGTTTCATTATAATGCTTCAGTATAGAGTCAGGACACGGGAGGGAGGAGATTGGGGCCAATGATGATTGCAACTTTTTCATAAATTTCTGGGTGTTAATGGTGCGTATATTTCTATAAGTGTGGAAAGTGGGGGTGTCTTGAGTAAGGTCACAGTTCTTGACAGAGAATGAAAGAAGGTTATGGTCAGAGAGCGGAAGAGGAGAGTTAGTAAAGTCATTACTGAGCAGAACCGGGAGAAGATCAGGTTCAGTGTGTTACCGTCTTCATGTGTAGGAGAATTAGTAAGCTGTGAAAGGCCGAAAGAGGAGGTTAGCGAAAAAAGATGAGCGGCAGATGGGGAAAGGGGAACACCAATTGGGATGTTAAAGACTCCTTTGATGAGAGTGGGGATGTTGCAGGATAGAAAATTTGGAAGCCAGCCGGCAAAGTGATCGGGGAACTGATGGGAGGGGCCTGGAGGGCACTACACAACTGCCACATGCAGTGAGAAGGGCTGGTAGAGTCTGACGGTGTGGGCTTCAAAAGAAGGGGAGATAAGGGAGGGTACTGGGGGGATAACCTGAAAAGTTCATTTTGCTGAAAGGAGCAGACCAACACCTCCACCAGATCTGTTGTCAGGTCTCGAGGTATGAGAGAGGTGTAGGCCACCATATAAGAGAGCAGCAGCGGCGGTGGTGTCAGACTGCTGGATCCATGTTTCAGTGAGAGGCAGAAGATTGAGGGAATTTGAGAGGAAAAATTCATGTATGTAGGAAAGTTTATTACATGCTGACCGCACGTTCCAAAGGGCACAATTGAAAGAGACAGAAGGCATGCAGGGAATATTAATGAGATTATCAGGGTTTCTGAATGAAGCAGGGATAAAGTTAGTGTTATTATTACAAGAAGGTCCTGGATTAGGAGAAATATCACCTGCGAGTAAGAGAGGGAAGATAGAGCGAGTGAGCAGATGGTTGAGTGATTTGTGAGAGTGTTTCTTGTGTTGTATGGTGGGAATGAATGGGCCTGTGCAGTATAACATTGTGAAGAGAGCATGACAGCTGTATATAGGAGAAGAGAGTAGAGAAGGGTTAATATGGATTAAATATGCAGAGTTTGTGGGAGAACGGTGAAAGTGGATGATTGTAGCAACTAGAACGTAAATAGCACAAATACAAATGGTGAACCCTGTTGGCAAATCAGATGACCTGTAAGCAAGTTTTGTTTAATTGTCTTGCATGTCTTACCTGTCTCCTGCCATGTCCAGCTGCCATATCTAACTGCCGAGGCACTTTGAAAAGATATGGTACTTTAATAAAATATGCATAAATGCTATATGCATAAATGCACCCTGCATAAATGCTACCCCTAGCCATGTCTCAATTTATAGGGAAATGTGTGCTTAGATCTAACACAGATTTAACTAGTTAGCAATCAATCAACTAGATTAAGACAACAGGAGACAATAAAACTGCAGAAAAAAAACAGACTGGCAATTCAACAATGATCATAAACTGTTAAAGTAAGTGTGATGACCTTAAAGGGGTTTTCCCACAAACAAAAGTTAATTTTAAAAATTTTCTGTGTCTGACTGTGTACGGAACATACCACATCTCCTGGGCAGGGGAGGAAGCAAAAGAATATACAGATATTACAGCAGGGGATCACAGAGGATTGATTTTGTGAGGTAAAATATTTCACTGTCTGTTTTTAAACAATATTTTACCTCACAAAATGAATCCTCTGCGATCCCCTGCTGTAATGTCTGTATTGTCTTTTGTTTCTTCCCCTGCTCAGGAGAAGTCTTATGTTCCATACATGGTCAGACACAGAAAATGTTTAAAATGAACTTTTGTTCGTGGGAAAACCCCTTTAAAGTATCATGGATTAAACAACGTAGCTGAATGAGATATATACCAATGAATAGCAGCTGAGCATTGCAGATGACATGGAAGTACAATGCAGATTTCAGAAGGGTTAACAAACAGCAGATGAATGAGATATATATACCTGTAGGAAGAGTAGAAAAATGAATATTAGATTTGCCATATCCAACTGCCGAGGCACCCCACAGAAAAGGAATCTTCTGAACAGTAAACATACATTCTTCTCACTTGACATAAAGTATATTTTCCCTGAGTATTTGTAGGACCTGCCTGACATGTACGTTATGTGACTCAAGGTCGGGCGAATAAATCAATATATTATCCAGATAGACTACACAAATCTCCCTGCCAGATTAAGGAAAATGTCATTTACAAAGTGCTGAAGCACGGCGGGAGCATTGGTCAACTGTCACGGGTGTATCAGGTTTGACAGACACTCATTCTGGATCCGGCTGTGGAAGGTCGCTGTGCTTGGCCTTGCAGACACCTTCTTGATCCCTTCATCATCCCTCCCTCTCTAGGACCCAGCGGTGATCTCCACCTTATGCTGCTAATTAGCACACCCTTTCAGGATCTTTAAATACCCTCAGTTTCTCCAGAGAATCGCTGGTGAGTAAATTCCTCTGTTCAGATATGGAGTTCTAGCAGTCAGCTAGATTCTTCTTGGAGTTCCTTTATGGATTGTAGTCATGATCTCTCTGGTGTCTTCTCAAGGCTAAGTGTATCCCCTTGTCTGTTTCCCATGTTTGTCTTTAGTTGCAGTGGGGCTGACTAGTACTCACCCCTCCCCCTCCCTTCCTAGGGCCTAGCTCTGGGGACAGCCAGGGCTAAAGTATCCTGCTCGGCGATAGGTGCGGATCCGATTTAGGAACTATAGGGGAGTGAGGGTGTTGTTAGATCAGCCTAGGGGTCTGCACTCCCCCTTTCCCTAGTTTCTGGGCTTTTCCCATTTTCCCGCCATCGTATGCTGGGTCCTTCCCATACCTAGCATGACATCAACCCAAATGGCATAACAAAGTTTACATAGTGTCCCTCAGGTGTAGTACAGGCAGTATTGCACTTACCCCTCTCCTTAATATGGATGTTATTATAGGCCCCCCTAAGGTCCAGTTTGGAAAACTACTTAACCACAGTGATTTTGATTAAAGAGATCCGGAATGAGAGGGAGAGAGTTTGAATCCCTAACAGCGATGCGATTTAGCTCCCGGAAATCCAAGCAGAGGCGCAGCCCCCCATCCTTTTTCTTAACAAAGAAAAATCTGTCGCCACCGGAGATGAGGAGGGTTTGATATGTCCCTTAGCAAGGCTCTCTGTAATAAAATCTTTCAAAATATTATACAACCTGCTCTTTGGCTACTTAGCCCCAGGAATCAAATTGACTGAGCAATCATAAGGGCGATGAGGTGGTAGTTCTTGACACCCTTGTTCTAAACACACATACTCATAATCAAATATTCTGGTAGAGACCTGGTAGTTACCATGGATACTAAGTGCTCATGCAGTTATTTTGACAGTAATTGCTCCACCTGACTACCTCACATGCCTTAAGGTCCACTACAGGATAGTGTAACGTCAGCCAAGGTAGGCAAAGAACCATTTGGGAGGGCAAGCTCTTTTAACACATAACCTTTTACATACAGTACAGACCAAAAGTTTGGATACACCTTCTCATTTAAAGATTTTTCTGTATTTTCATGACTATGAAAATTGTACATTCACACTGAAGGCATCAAAACTATGAATTAACACATGTGGAATTATATACTTAACAAAAAAGTGTGAAACAACTGAAAATATGTCTTATATTCTAGGTTCTTCAAAGTAGCCACCTTTTGCTTTGATTACTGCTTTGCACACTCTTGGCATTCTCTTGATGAGCTTTAAGAGGTAGTCACCGGAAATGGTTTTCACTTCACAGGTGTGCCCTGTCAGGTGTAATAAGTGGGATTTCTTGCCTTATAAATGGGGTTGGAACCATCAGTTGTGTTGTGCAGAAGTCAAGTGGATACACAGCTGATAGTCCTACTGAATAGACTGTTAGAATTTGTATTATGGCAAGAAAAAAGCAGCTAAGTAAAGAAAAATGAGTTGCCATCATTACTTTAAGAAATGAAGGTCAGTCAGTCCGAAAAATTGGGAAAACTTTGAAAGAGTCCCCAAGTGCAGTTGCAAAAACCAACAAGCGCTACAAAGAAACTGGCTCAGATGAGGACCACCCCAGAAAAAGAAGACCAAGAGTCACCTCTGCTTCTGAGGATAAGTTTATCCGAGTCACCAGCCTCAGAAATCGCAGGTTAACAGCAGCTCAGATTAGAGACCAGGTCAATGCCACACAGAGTTATAGCAGCAGACACATCTCTTCAACAACTGTTAAGAGGAGACTTTGTGCAGCAGGCCTTCATGGTAAAATAGCTGCTAGGAAACCACTGCTAAAGACAGGCAACAAGCAGAAGAGACTTGTTTGGGCTAAAGAACATAAGGAATGGACATTAGACCAGTGGAAATCTGTGCTTTAGTCTGATGAGTCCAAATTTGAGATCTTTGGTTCCAACCACCGTGTCTTTGTGCAACGCAGAAAAGGTGAACGGATGGACTCTACATGCCTGGTTCCCACCGTGAAGCATGGAAGAGGAGATGTGATGGTGTGGGGGTGCTTTGCTGGTGACACTGTTGGGGATTTATTCAAAATTGAAGGCATACTGAACCAGCATGGCTACCACAGCATCTTACAGCGGCATGCTATTCCATCCGGTTTGCGTTTAGTTGGACCATCATTTATTTTTCAACAGGACAATGACCCAAACACACCTCCAGGCTGTGTAAGGGCTATTTGACCAAGTAGGAAAGTGATGGGGTGCTACGCCAGATGACCTGGCCTCCACAGTCACCAGACCTGAACCCAATCGAGATGGTTTGGGGTGAGCTGGACCGCAGAGTGAAGGCAAAAGGGCCAACTACTGCTAAGCATCTCTGGGAACTCCTTCAAGATTGTTGGAAGACCATTTCCGGTGACTACCTCTTGAAGCTCATAAAGAGAATGTCAAGATTATGCAAAGCAGTCATCAAAGCAAAAGGTGGCTACTTTGAAGAACCTAGATTATAAGACATATTTTCAGTTGTTTCACACTTTTTGTTAAGTATATAATACCACATGTGTTAATTCATAGTTTTGGTGCCTTCAGTGTGAATGTACAATTTTTATAGTCATGAAAATACAGAAAAATCTTTAAATGAGAAGGTGTGTCCAAACTTTTGGTCTGTACTGTATATATACCTAATTTATTGTTCTAATTTTTTTTTCATTTTTTTTTTTTTTGTGATTTTTTAAAATATATATATATTTTTACTTTTTTACTCAGTCCCTTTATGGGACTTTAACTTTTATTTCTCTGATCGCTGGTATAATCCTTTGCAATGCACCAATTCGTGTACTCTAAACAGACCTCCATCGCTGGCAGTCTCGGAGGTCGTCATGACAACCACGAGTTGCCATGGCAACGATCAGACTTTTACAATGATGTTGTGGGGGTGCCGATCGCATGGAAGAGGGGGCCCCCTCAATCTTTCAGCCATCTAAATGCTGCAATCAATCACAGCATTTAGGGGGTTAAATGGCCTGGGGAGGTGCAGGCTATAACTTACACAGGCACAGCTTCTGTGCCCTTCTCTCGACCATGACGTAAACTTACATCAAATGTCATGAAGGGGTTAAATGCATTCCCGCTCTAAAGGAATGTAAATTGATAACCACTTTAGGTACCATGGTGCCCTATGGCCTCATTGAATTTCTCTGTATTTTCCTCCTTTATATAAATAGTATTTCTACTACTTATTTGACAAGATATTTTAATATAAATTTTAATTGCCCATAATATTGCATTATACTTATATATGGTTATTTTTCTATTTTTGTAGTTTTACACTGAACAAAAATATAAATGCAACACATTTGTGTTTGCTCTCATTTTTCATTAGCTGAACTCAAAGATCTAAGACTTTTTCTATGTACACAAAAGGCTTTTTTCGCTCAAATATTGTTCACAAATTTGTCTAAATCTGTGTTAGTGAAGACTTCTCTTTTGCCAAGATAATCTATCAACCACACAGGTGTGGCATATCCAGGTTGTATGATTATTGATACTATCTATTTTCCTCTTTCATTGTAATGTATGCTGTTAGTTATAGATATTTGACAGCACTTGAATGTGCTGCATATGCAATAACAGTGTAGGAGACCCACTCCTTAATAAGGGGAAAAAAAGGAGTGAGGCTCTTCACTACGTATATTCAAAGTGGTATTGAAGTGCATCCTAATTTTTAGCAGCCCTTGAACTTGCTGCATATGCAATAACAGTATAGGAGACCCACTCCTATGTTGCATATAGTACCAGGTGTCCCTTGTTGAAGAATTATTTAAAAAATCCCATCTGACAACGCTGGCGGCAGAGGTCACAGTTTCTTGGACAACCAAGGAGTTCAGGGGAAGGAGAAACAAAGCAGAGGCAGGGGAATGCTGTCAAAGGTCTGAACCTGATGCTCGGGTAACTTTGACAAGGAGGGAAAGGTTTTGGAAGATGCTGAAGGAGTATATTGGCAACCGTACCAGCATCCACTGTAATTCCTTTGTGCTGTACAACTATTGGTTATCCAAGCTGGACACATGACATGAACTGTCTCTCTGTGCCTTGGAGGTCCTGGCCACTAGCGTTTTGTCAGAAATGTTTTTTAGTGCCACCGGGGGTATTATAAAATATACGCAATAACAGTATAGGAGACCCACTCCTTAATAATGGGAAGGCCAATTGAAATCGATTCTATATTTTACAGTATTAGCTCTCTTATCTAAAAGTTGTTTATGGGTGAGCTATCGCAGTATAGATAGCGTATTACACCAGCCAGGTATTATTGCCTTATACTGCTGCTGCTGCTGCAAAAAAAAATCTATTCTATCCCTATTGATACCACTGTTAGCCGCATTTACAATAGAGACAGGTGGAAGATATTATCAGCTGGAGATGAGTGTTGTTCATTGTCGTCGAATACATCTCTTCCACAGTGCATTACTTGATTGATATTTTCCATGCACTCGTTGACCGATTCATATTTTTTAACTGTGATCTTTACTCTCAAATTCATGAAGGCAGGCAGGGTTTCTTGCGCTCCTTCATAGTTTTTGGGGCCGGTTAAAATCTATTTTTTATTTTACAGTATTTAAACAGCCATCAGGGGTCTTCAACAACCATGGGTAGAACGGTGGTCCACCTGCGGCTGTTAACCAGATTTAACACGCACCAGCCGGAAGTGGGTCACAAATCCTGCCCATCGGTGTCCCTGTCACATAATCGCAGGGGCGATGATGGGTTGTCATGACAGCCGGCGGGCTGCAGAAGACCCCTGTTCTTGTCATTGTGAATCTCCTACGAACGCCGGCTCATGTCCGGTGATCATAGGAGATTGTGATTTTTGCTGAAGCACTGTTATGTATAGCACAGGTGAACAGATGATTGCAGCTAAAAGTCTTCTTAAAGGGACTATTGAAGACAGTAAAAAGTGAAAAAAAAAGTTTTTAAAAATATGAAAATAAAACAATTAAAAAAAAACACATATATTTGGTATAGTTGCATTCAGAAATGTCTTTCAAAATGTAAAGTAAATTAATTTGATTGGTAAACGGTGTAATGAGAAAATAAGTGAAAACGTCAAAATTATGTTTTCGGCCTCCGTAACATTGCAATAAGAGGTCATCAAAACATTGCATGTACTCGAAAATGGTATCAATAACATATCAGCTCAGGGCGCAAAAAATAAGCCCTCACCCAGCCCCAGATCCTAAAAAATGAAACACCATGGGTCTCGGAAAATGACGACATAAGTGACATTTTTTTTCTTACAAATTTCGGAATATTGTTTCACCACTTAAATAAAAAAAAACTATACAGGTTTTGTATCTGCATACTCGTACTGACCTTGGGAATCATTGCTAGGTCAGTTTTACCATATAGTGAACTTGGTAAATAAAAAAAAACAATTGTGGAATTTCCCTTTTTTGCAATTTCACCGCACTTGGAATTCTTTTCACATTTTCCAGTAAACTATATGGTAAAATCAATAGTATAATTCAAGTATAACTTGTCCTGCTAAAAGTAAGCCCTCATACGACTATGTTGTATGTCTCCTTGGAAGAAGGAGAGGAAAAAAAGATTGCACAAAAACAAAAATTGCAAGGTCATGAATGGGGTTAAAAGAAATATAGTTGGTTTCCACTCTGGTAGCACAATAGCTTTAAATAAAAGTGACATACCCCCCCACCATCAATAAAAAAATAATCAAGTGAAGTCTGCGCTCCCAAAAAAAACTGCTTCCTCCCTTCTGAGCCTCACATTGTGCCTCATTCAGAGTTAGTATTCATGTGTTTTGCATTACTGTAGTGGGGAGAAACCACATAACAATATACCAGATGTGTGTCTCCAAAACATAGGCGGATTATAATGAGGGAATGGTGAGTGTGTGTGTGTGTGTGTGAGAGTGTGTGTGTTTGAGAGTGTGTGTGTTTGAGAGTGTGATTGAGAGTGTGTCTGTGTGTGCAGATATCATTGTGTGATGTCTGTTTATATATGTATTTTTGTGTTTCAAATGTGTTTATGCGTATGTATATGTCTGTATATGTTTGTGTGTGTGCATGACTGCGTGCGGCCTCCTGCTGTGTATAGATGGCTACGTGCGCCCCCCCTGCTGTGTATAGATGGCTACGTGCGGCCCCCTGCTGTGTATAGATGGCTACGTGCCGCCTCCCGCTGTGTATAGATGGCTACGTGCGGCCTCCCGCTGTGTATAGATGGCTACGTGCAGCCTCCCGCTGTGTATAGATGGCTACGTGTGGCCTCCCGCTGTGTATAGATAGCAACGTGCGGCCTCCCGCTGTGTATAGATGGCTACGTGCGGCCTCCCGCTGTGTATAGATGGCTACGTGCGGCCTCCCGCTGTGTATAGATGGCTACGTGCGGCCTTCCGCTGTGTATAGATGGCTACGTGCGGCCTCCTGCTGTGTATAGATGGCTATGTGCGGCCTCCCGCTGTGTATAGATGGCTACATGTGGCCTCCCGCTGTGTATAGATGGCTACGTGCGGCCTTCTGCTGTGTATAGATGGGTACGTGCGGCCTCCCGCTGTGTATAGATGGCTACGTGCGACCTCCTGCTGTGTATAGATGGCTACGTGTGCTCAATATTAAGCCATACAATTAATGTAAGGCTATGTTCCCACGATGCAGAAATGCTCTGGATTTTTTCTGAGCATTTCTGCTCTCCCTGGCAGAAAAAACGCATGTGGATTGTACATGCGTTTTTCCTGCTAGGGACAAGCGGAAGTGAAACGTTCTTCACATGCATTTCCGCATGCGGGTTGGCAATTCTTTCCAAGCGATTTTAGCATCACTTGGAAAAGTACTTGACAACTTGGTCACACTATATAAATCCATGCAACCCGCATGGATTTATATAGTGTGACCGTAAAAGAATGGTAAAAAATAAAAAATAAATATATACTTACCTTCTGATGACCTGCCAACATCAGCGGTCGTGTGACCCGTCACATGACTAAATGACGTCACCACAGGTCCGTTAGCCTACTGCGAACTGCCAGCAAGCCAGGACTAGTGTTGAGCCACCCCCGTAGTGTTCGAGTTCGGTTCGGTTCGTCGAACACCCGTGTGTTCGCCGAACTGTTCGTCGAACTGTTCGTCGAACACCTTCGAACACCGTTAAAACCAATGGCAGGCAAACAAAAACACATAGAAACACATAGAAAACACCTTCAAAGGTGTCCAAAAGCTGACAAACTGCTCAGAAGACACAACTAACACATGGAAAAGTGACAAGTACATATAGTCATGCGAAAAGAAAAGAGGTGGAGGAGTAAAAGGAGGGGGAGACACAGATATAGGCATGTCATGCCCTTCTAAAATCCAAAAAGTGAGAAGCCGAGACGGCCAGTCCGCTCCTGCCCGTGCCACCTCCGTGTCGCCGGGTTTGTGCCAGAGCCGCGGTGAACCCTGACGGCCAGCCCCCCTCTCCCAATACTGGTGCCTGTCCGCTGGTGGGTCGAGAGAGCCCCCCTGTGGTGGAGGCAGCTCTAAGCTTTTTAATTTAAATTGTCCCTCTAATTTGAATGAATACACTTTAAATCCATTTACAAGGATCTATTGGAGGGCAAGTCTCATGCCAGCAGCCGCGTAATTCCAGCTCCAGTAGCGTCCACTAAAGCTGCTGCAGTTAAAAAGCTTTTATAAGGATCGAGCTCGGCTGTCCACCGCAAGGCATCCTAGTGCCAGTCCCAGCCCCTATGCCTTGGGGTGCCTCCTGATGCTCTTCACTAAGTATCCCGTGGTCCCGAAGCATTTCCTTTGAAAAAATTAAGTGTCCAAACTACAGGTGGTGTAGCTTGCTTAACAGCCGGGATAATCGGCTGACTAGCAGACACTGCTACTAGGCACAAAGTATTTCCTGGGCTAGATGCAGTTAAAAATTTGTAAGTAGATACTCTCGTTGGATGCTGAGAAAGCATTCCATAGAGTCTCCTGGCACGCCATATATGATTCTCTTAAAAAGCTTGGGGTAGGGGTCTAGGGGACCCTTTTATAGCCAAAATCACGGCCCTGTATCACAATACGTCACCTAGGCTGAAGATAAATGGAACTGTAGCACCGAGGGCTCGGTTGCTACAGACGTATTGCACCTCACCCAGAGGTGTGATATCTCACTCTCAGATAAGGATGGAGTGTGGATCAGGACCCGACACCTGCATGCATTACACCACATTGCCGTGGGGCAGGGTGACCAATATGCCCCTGAGATGGGCACGACAGTCCCTGTCCCTGGCTGGAGTGGGGGGAGGGAACACTGAGGAAGGGGAACCCTGCAGTGCAGGAGCAGGGAGGAAGCAGTTCCTGGGTGCATTGAGAAGGGAGTATAAAAGGTGGGCACCATCTTAGTTCAGTGCAGAGAAGTCTGAGCAGAAGTGGCAGGGAGCAGGGGCTCTGCATGAGCTCTGCTCCGGAGGCGGGCCTAGTAACAGAGGCCCAGGCCTGCAAGAGGGAGAAGGAAGGAAGAGGAGCGGAGAAGGCTCCAGGAACGAGGAATGAAGGGATCCCAGGGGTGCGGACGGGCGAGTCGCCACCGCACGCCCGAATCCACCTGCGTGGAGGGGTCAGGCCAAAGGGGGAGACCGGTCCCCGAACTAGTGGAGGCAGGAAACGACCCTCAGCTAGAAACCGGAGGCTCTGACATTTTATGTGGCGCAGTCCCTTGCTCCACCCGCTAGGAAGGCACCACATAGGGTCAGGGAAACTGGCGCCAAGTTTACCAAGAGGAGGCCCGAGGCAGCCGGACAGAAGTGTTGGTAAGAAAGGCCAGACAAAGGACACACAAAGGGGGTCCTGTGAAGCGCTCCAAAGTTATCTGGGAGTTGTCTGAGCCCCTCACCTGGTGAGCACAGTACGACGTGGGCAGCCGTTACCTGCAGACGTGGTCTGGATAATAAGAACTGTGAGTAAAGGCCCTGAACTGCATCACTGACTCCGTGTCGTTACTGCTGCTGCCCTGCACCATCACCCCCATCCTCCGCATACACTGCCCTGAGGCTATACTCCTCCCGTGGGGAGTTATGCTACGCTCTGCTGCACCCACAACACCAGCCTTAGCGGTCTGCCCTGTAGCGGCGGTTCACTCTGACCGCAATCCACGGGTGGCGTAGTCGGACATTTAAACATCAAAACCACATAAATAGTTCCGCCACTGGTTTGACCGCCCTGAGCCACGGAACCGGATCGCCGCCACGAAGACTACAACCACCAGCATCCACCAAAAAGGGTCCGGCTCCGGGTGTCCCAAGGCCCAGGGGGTGCGTCAGAACATTTTCATCACCTTTCACAATCACCAATGGGACAAGGCAGGGATGTCCTCTGTCCCCTCTCTTATACATCCTAGTGACGGAGCACCTGCTCTCATCAATTCGCCATAACCCCAATATTAGGTGGATTGAGGTGGGAGGCACCGAGTACAAGTGCTCTCTATTTGCTGATGATGTCCTAGTATATATCACTCAATCACATATATCCATCCCTGCTGTTATGGCTGAAATAGATCACTTTGTTACATGGTAAAATTTTAAAATCAATGCAGCGAAGTTTGAGGCCCTCGATGTCTCCCTCCCTAAATCCATATAGGATTCCATCCAGTCCAACTTTCCCTTTGCCTGGCCCTCACAGGGTATCAAATACTTAGGAATTCCTATTCATAGAGACCTCTCCCATCTATGTTATCTTAATTTTGGGCCCTTTATTGAACAATTCCATACAGACCACGGTTGGCAAGTTGGAACTGTGAGATTCACTACGTGCACCACTGGTATTTTGTGGAAAAGCACATGTAAGATTCTGCAACAGTCTCTGCTGATACTCCTGCATGCGTGCATCCCTTTCTATGGCAGGAATAATTTCTGCAAATTTACTTTTGTACCGGGGATCTAACAGTGTGGCAACCCAGTAGTCAGGATTATTTCTAATTCTCACAATTCGAGGGTCATGTTGCAGGTAGTGCAGCAAGAAGGCACTCATGTGTGTTGCGCATCCAGGAGCACCAAGTCCCTGTTGTGTTGGTGGCGAGGTAACAATCATGCTTCCTTCCTCTGTCCTCTCCCCCCAACCTCGCACAACAGAAATGTGATCAAGGTCTCCCTCATCTGATGAGTCTTCCATCAGTTCGTCCTCCACTTCTTCCTGGGCTCCTGCACCTTCCTCACTAGTTTGGCTGCTACCATGCGCCCTGGTAAAATCATCTCCCCCACCCTCACATGCCTGCCGCCCTGGTGCTGCCGACCGTCTGGACCTTGCAGATGTTAGCCCTTCCGCATACAACTCCTCCTCCTCTACATCCTCCACCTCCTCTTGTGCCACCACCTGACTCCGAATTCTGTTTAACATGTGCTCCAGCATGTAAATCACCGGAATAGTCATGCTGATAATGGCATCGTCAGCACTAAACATCTTCGTCGCCATTTCAAAACTGTGCAGAAGGGTGCATAGGTCCCTGATCTGAGACCACTCCTCCAGCGTGATTTGCCCCACCTCTGAATCTCGTTGGCCCAGGCTATACGTCAGAACGTATTGCACCAGGGCTTGTCGGTGCTGCCACAGTCGCTGCAACATGTGCAGAGTTGAATTCCACCGGGTAGGCACATCGCATTTTAGCCGGTGAAGTGGCAGGCCCAACGACTTCTGTAGAGATGTAAGTCGCTGAGCTGCGGGATGCGAACGGCGGAAGTGAGCACACAGCGACCGTGCCCTCTGCAGAAGGCCATCTAGTCTGGGATAGTGGGCTAAAAATTGCTGGACAACCAGGTTCAACACGTGAGCCATACAAGGCACGTGTGTGACATTGCCCCGGCGAAGGGCCGCACCCAGGTTTGCAGCATTGTCGCACACGGCCTTCCCTGGTTTCAGGTCCAGTGGAGACAACCAGTCATGAAATTGGTTCTCCAGAGCTGACCACAACTCCTCAGCTGTGTGACTCACATTTCCCAGACATTTCAATGTAAAAACCGCCTGATGACGTTGAGCCCTACTGCCAGCATAGTAAAGAGGTGTGCAGGATCCCTTCTGCGCAGTTAGAAAGCTTGTGGCATGACCAGACAGGCTTTGGGTGCAGGTGGAAGACCGAGAGGAGGTTGAGGAGGCAGAAGCAGTGGAGGAAAAATGACATAAAGAGGATTGACGCACAACTCGTGGGGACGGCAAGACTTGGACAGCAGCCCCTTGTCCTGCTGTCACCATAGTTACCCAGTGCCCAGTCAGCGACATGTAACGCCCCTGTCCATGCCTACTCGTCCAAGTGTCTGTGGTGAAATGCACCCTGTCACACACAGAGTTTCTCAAAGAAGCGGTGATGTTGTGTGCGACATGCTGGTGGAGCGCAGGCACACCTTTCTTTGAGAAGTAGTGCCGACTGGGCATCTGGTACTGGGGCACTGCGACGGACATAAGGTCTCGAAAATCCTCTGTGTCCACCAGGCGGAAAGGCAGCATTTCTGTAGCCAAGAGCTTGCAGATGGTGAAATTCAACCTCTTAGCTTTCTCATGGCTAGGAGGAAATGGTCTTTTACTTGTCCACATCTGAGGGACCGAGGGCTGGCTATTGTGCTTAGACGGGGTTGATAAGGGTGTCCCCGGCAAACTGCCGGTCTGTGAGGAAGATGCAGGCGGACATGTTAGGTTGCCTTGATCCAAAGGTGGTGCTATCGATGTCGGACAGCGCTCAAGACCAGCTGGTGTTACCACCTCCAAAGAAAATGATGACCTGCCAATCACGCTGGCTGTTGCGGGTAAAGAGGTGGCAGGTCTGCGCCCCAAAACAGGTGTGACTGCTGTCCCCCCAGTCACAGAGGATGAAGAGGCCGCGGATGCACAAGATATGGCAGACGGTGGTTGGCCCGGCCGGCTAGACCGCATTGTAGCACACTGAGCTTCCCACTGCAACTTATGCTTCATGTCCATGTGCCGGTTCATGCATGAAGTACTCAAACTATGTATTTTTTGGCCTCTACTTAGCTTTTGCTGACAAATGTTACAGATAACACGAGTTGGGTCATCTTTATCGATCTGAAAAAATGCCCAGGCTATGCAAGGCTTAGCACCCATGCGACCTGAAGAGCCACCACGACTTGTGGTGAGAGGCAGAGTTGTGTTTGAGGATGCAGTTGTTGACGTGCTTCCAGTACTACGTCTCTGTCCAGGAAGGCGCAACCTGACCTCGTCGTCACTAGCATCTTCCTCCACCTCCTCTGCTGACCTCATCTCTTGGCTGACTGTGGGTTGACAGTAAGTGGGATCTCCGACCTCATCATCATCACCCTGTGCGTTATCACACCCGTCGTCCTCAGAGCCAACCTGTTCCTGCCCTGACAAAAAACTAAAGTTGTCGCTCCAATCAGGTATTTGAGTCTTATCATCGTCTTCCTCATTGTCTCCACCAACAGGAGTTACAGTTTGGGAATGAGGGTCTACATTATGGTCAGAACCTTCTGCGTCTGGTCCTGGATCCGACTCATAAAGATTCTGGGCATCAGTGCAGATCATTTCCTCGTCTGGATTCACAGAAGCGCTGGAGTCGACCTCTGATTCCCAGGCTATAGTATGAGTAAACAGCTCTGCAGACTCAACCATCTGTTCTACCTCATACTCAGACGGGCAGCTGGAGATTTGGGAGCTGTGAGGAAGCAAGTGCGATTTGGGTGACACCTTTGAGGACTGGAGTATTTGTGATGTTGAAGTTGATGTGGAGGAGAGCCCACTTAAAGGAGCACTTGATATCCGTTGAAGCACCTGCTGTTTTTGTGCCTCATCTGGAATTTGTAGCAATTGGCGTGGCCGTAAGAAAGGGATCTTATCACATTGTCCGCTAAAAGAAGTAGACATTTTAGTTTGGCTGGAAGATGGTCTTTCTTCTGCACCTACCCCACGGACACAACCTTTTTTCCCCTTCCCAACACGCCTATTCCCCTTTCCACCAGCAGCAGGCCTTTTTCCACTCATTTTGGTGGTTAACTAATTCACAACTCTGCAGTTGTTTGCACAAAAAAACAATGGATGGTAACCGAGCAGAGCTGAGTGGCCAAACTGTGGTATTAGGCCAAAACTATTGGCTGGGTTAGATGCAGAAAAAAATTATTTTTAATTTGCAACCTGATGGAGGTCAGTATAGATGGACTAATAGACCAAGTCCCACACACCGCTAGAAGCCCAAATATTTTTTCAGAGCTAGATGCAGAAAAAAATTATTTTTAATTTGCAACCTGATGGAGGTCAGTATAGATGGACTAATAGACCAAGTCCCACACACCGCTAGAAGCCCAAATATTTTTTCAGAGCTAGATGCAGAAAAAAATTATATTCAATTTGCAACCTGCTGGACGTCAGTATAGAAGGACTAATAGAACAAGTCCCACACACCGCTAGAAGCCCAAATATTTTTTCAGAGCTAAATGAAGAAAAAAAATATTTTTAATTTGCAACCTGATGGAGGTCAGTATAGATGGACTAATAGACCAAGTCCCACACACTGCTAGAAGCCCAAATATTTTTTCAGAGCTAGATGCAGAAAAAAATTATTTTTAATTTGCAACCTGATGGAGGTCAGTATAGATGGACTAATAGACCAAGTCTCACACACCGCTAGAAGCCCAAATATTTTTTCAGAGCTAGATGCAGAAATTTTTTTTATTCAATTTGCAACCTGATGGAGGTCAGTATAGATGGACTAATAGACCAAGTCCCACACACTGCTAGAAGCCCAAATATTTTTTCAGAGCTAGATGCAGAAAAAAATTATTTTTAATTTGCAACCTGATGGAGGTCAGTATAGATGGACTAATAGACCAAGTCCCACACACTGCTAGAAGCCCAAATATTTTTTCAGAGCTAGATGCAGAAAAAAATTATTTTTAATTTGCAACCTGATGGAGGTCAGTATAGATGGACTAATAGAACAAGTCCCACACGCTGCTAGAAGCCCAAATATTTTTTCAGAGATAAATGAAGAAAAAAATTATTTTTAATTTGCAACCTGATGGAGGTCAGTATAGATGGACTAATAGACCAAGTCCCACACACTGCTAGAAGCCCAAATATTTTTTCAGAGCTAGATGCAGAAAAAAATTATTTTTAATTTGCAACCTGATGGAGGTCAGTATAGATGGACTAATAGACCAAGTCCCACACACCGCTAGAAGCCCAAATATTTTTTCAGAGCTAGATGCAGAAAAAAATTATATTCAATTTGCAACCTGCTGGAGGTCAGTATAGAAGGACTAATAGAACAAGTCCCACACACTGCTAGAAGCCCAAATATTTTTTCAGAGCTAAATGAAGAAAAAAATTATTTTTAATTTGCAACCTGATGGAGGTCAGTATAGATGGACTAATAGACCAAGTCCCACACACTGCTAGAAGCCCAAATATTTTTTCAGAGCTAGATGCAGAAAAAAATTATATTCAGTTTGCAACCTGATGGAGGTCAGTATAGATGGACTAATAGAATGATGCTATGCCCAAAAGATTTTACTTCACTAGGTGCAGTAAAAAAATTGGTATTCTATACACAGGTGGTATATCTTGCAACACAGATAGGCTACTCCACTGACTAACACACTCTGCAATAGGCCAAAAAGGATTAGCTTTGCTAGATTCAGCCAAATGCTGTGAAAAAAACTTGCACAGCACTGGCACAGACCTGCCTGGCAAAAACTGATAGGAACTGATGTAACCTAGTCCTGAAAAGGACTCCAATTACAATTAGTCTTTACTCCCACAATCTATCTATTTAAGAGCACAGACCTGCCTGATAAAAGTCGTAGGAAATGCTGTAACCTAGTCCTTAAAAGGACTGCAATCACAACTATTCCCTACTCCCAAGCTATCTGTATATTTGTGCGAAAATTGGCTTGAAATTAACAAGGTATAGCGCACACAGCAACAGCGGTGCCGTCTAACACGCAGCTGCAGCAGTGAGAAAATGGTGGCGACGGGGAAAATGGCTTGGTCTTATAGGGCAAGGACATGTGACATACACTGCCAATCACACATGCCCTTGCTTGTGTGAAAAAAAGCACTTCGCTCCGTGTGTGCGCTGCTGATAGGCTGACAGATTGCACCTCCCCACTGCAAATGCGGGAAAGAGAAAAAAAAATGGAGATCTTCATTGTTCCTGCAGAGATCCATCCCCTGCCCCTCCCCCCGCCCCGCTGTACACTCAAACTGCGTATTAACATTAATTTTCATCATTACTGAGAAAAAATCCAGTTATGATTTTGGTGCACGAACAGTTATCGAACATAACCTCGAACAGCCGAATTTTTCTCAAATTGTTCGTGTTCGCCGACCGGCTCGAACACCGCCCAAAACAGCTCGAATTTGAGATTGGCGAACAGTTCGAGTAGAACAACGCTCATCTCTAGCCAGGACGCATCGGACAAAGACACCGGGGGCCATCAGAAGGTAAGTATAATATTTATTTTTTATTTTATTCTTTTTTTTACAGGTTCTATGGTACCCAGGTCCGGAGGAGAGTCTCCTGTTCTCCTGACCCGGGTACCATCCGCACATTGAAACGCATGGAATTCGCATGTACAGATGCCATGATGTGGGTTCCATGCGTTCCAATGCAAGACAATGGCGGCGAAAACGCCACGCTTCTGCAAAATAATTGGTAGTGCTGCGGATTTTTCCGCAATAATAATCCACAGTGGAAATTTCCGCAGCATGTGCACAGCACATGCGGATTATCATTGGGGAACATGGCAGACCTTCTACCAAGCATTTTTTAAGCATTTCTGCAGCGGAATTGCTGCTGTGGAAACGCTTAAAAAACGCATAGTGGGCACACAGCCTAAAAAAAAATATTATAATTAATATATTAATATTGTGCCAAATTAATTTCACGTGAACTATCACATGATCTATCACAGGGGATCATGTGACATGTGATACATCAGGTGTGTGTGTGTGTGTGGGGTGGGGGGGGGCGCCTTCTAAACTGCCTGGGGCCCTTGCTACTCTTAATCCACCCCTGCTCCAAAAGCACAGGCTGGGTGCATAGTATTTGGGCACTAGGCTGGCATATTATCAATTTTCACTCTGCAACAACCAATGAGTGCTTATTTCTGGAAAACACATGTGAGGCCAAAATAGTCTTTATACCCATATATGAATTCTAAACAAGTGTCATTTACAAATTGGGGTCATTAGTGAGAGAATATGTATTCATAACACTTAGGGGCTCTTCAAATGACATTACTCCAAGAAAACATGCTTTCCAAAAGTTAAATTGAACCTCTACCCTCCCAAGCCCTGCTGTGTGGCCAAACAGTACTGTATTACAATATGTGGGTTATCACAGTGTTTGGAAGAAATTGTGTAACAAATTATGGGTTCATTCTCACCTATTACATCTGGTGAAAATGAAAAAATCTGGAGCAAAAACAAAATTTTATTTGTGAAAATATTACTTTTTTATGGCCCAATGGTAAAAAAAATTGTGAAATACCCTTGGTGTCAACATGCACACTCCACCTCTAGATGAATTGTATGATTGGTGTATTTTGTAAAATTGGGTTACTTGGGAATTATGCTGTTCTGGCACCTCAGGAGCTCTGCTTATGTTACAATACATCTGGAAACCATTGAAGCAAAATTTGCTTTCCAAACTGGCTTTTCTTCCTCTCTGAGCTTTGAAGTATATCTGAACAGTACTTTCTGACCACATACATGGGGATTTTCATATTGAGGAGAAATTGAGTTAAAAACTGTAGGGTTCATTTTTTCCTGTTACCTGTGTGAAAATGAAAACTTTTGGGTTAAAACAACATTTTTGTGGAAATCTTTTAATTTTCACCTGCAAGTGTGATACAATTCGGTGAACCACCTATGGGTTCAAGATGCTTACTACACCCATAGATTAATTCCGTGAGTTGTCTAGTTTCCAAAGTAAGGCCACTTGTTTGGGGTTTCTGCTATTTTGGCACCTCAGGGGCTCTTCAAATGTGCCATGGCCTCTGAAATGTACTCCAGTTAAAATTGTGCACCAAAAGTCAAACAGCTCTCTTTCTTTTCCAAGCCCTGAGTTATACCTGTATAATAGTTTTGGATCACATATAGAGTGTATGAGGTATTGCACAACAAATTGGAAGGTCCATTTGTTCATGTAACCCTTGTGAAAAAATATTGGGGCTAAAACATCTTATTTTTTCATTTTATTGCCCCTGTGACATAAAATTCAGTAGATCAATTATGAGTTCATGATGCTCTTCACTCTCCAAGATTAATTCCTTGAGGGCTTTATTTTCCAAAATACAGTCACTCCTGGGGGTTTTCTGTTGTCTTTGCACTTCAGGGGCTCTTCAAATGCGACATGGCGTCTGCTGTCTATTCCAAACAAAATTGCACACCAAAAGTTGAAGGGCGCTCCTTTACTTTCAATTCTCAGCTGTGTGCCAAAATATTAGATTTTGACCACATATAAGCATACTCAGGAGAAATTGTAAAACAAGGTGTGAGGTCCATTTTCTCCTGTTACTCTTATGAGAAATTTGGAGCTAAAGCAACATTTTAATGAAAAAAACAAAAATTGTCATTTTTCGTGCCCCAATTTATAATATACTGTGAAACACCTATGGGTCCAAAATGGTCATTACCCCTTCCTAGATGGAATCTTTGAGGAGTGTAGTTTTTAAAATAGGATCATTTGTAGTGGATTTGTGCCGTTTTGACGCCTCAGGGGCTCTACAGGTTTGACATTGCTTCCACAAAATATTCCAGCCAAAATTGCACCCCAAATGTCAAACAGTGCTCTTTTCATTCCGAGCTTTACCGTTTACCCAAACAGTAGCTTCTGACAACATATGGGACATCGGTGTAGAAATTGTACAAGTTGAGGGCTCCATTTTTTCCCAAGTGTTTTATAGTAACATTTTCATGGAAAAACTGAAGTTTTTGTTTTTAAATCTGATGTGCGTTAAATCTTGTGAATAACTTGAAGGGTTAACAGACTTTTTAAATGCAATTTTGAAAATCTTGAGAAGTACAGTTTTTCAGATGCGGTCTAAAATATAGGCCCCTAAAAGTCACTTCAAAAGTAAAGTGGCCCTCCTAAAATTAGGAATTGTAAATTTCATTGCTGTCCCATAAAGTAATAGTGCCCACACACAGTTGTAGTGATCTTTTCAATTTCTTCAAACAGTAATAGTGTCCTTTTTAAGGCCCAAACTGGACTAGTTCATCTTGTAGTGTTCCACATCGTAATAATGCCCGTGTATGTATGGGCGGTAAATTTCCATTAAAGCAAAGATAGAAAGATCTAATATCACGTAAATCATCAGTGAGTGAAAAAAAGATTAGGTATTGGAGAGCCTTGATTTCAGATTAATAATGTATTCCAATCACACCTGGCCAGATTAAAAACTTCTTGCTCAAAATATGTCTTCAGGAGAGGCACCTTGAACGTTTGAACATAATGAAAAGTGGCTAGGCCTAATATTAGGAAATTCCTTTCATTCTATTACAATAGTTAAGAAAATGGATGTAGGCACCTTTCATGCCTCTGACCATGAAGAATACAATTGGTATTTAAGAATTCTTCAATACATAATTTAAGTGTGACAGAATAAATATTCATCAATATTTTGGTAATGTGGTTAAACATAAATGTTAGAAAGCTGTAGATCAGGCTGTCATTGTATTAAGGTGGAAAAGCACTGAAAACAGTTTAACCCATTTGAATAGTAGCTGTGCATGCCACATATGCACCTTAGAGAACCGTGTTATTTCTGCATTTTTCGCTCAGTTTTGAGATCATTATTTCAGCATAAGGCTGAAGTCACTAGTGCAGTTTTACATGTAGGTTTGTGAGCCAAAGGTGGATTAATAAAAGACAATGTATAAAGGAATGACATTTATTTCTACTTAGTATCTACAGTGCAAAAGTTTGGGCACCCCTGGTCAAAATTACTGTTAATGTGAACAGTTTAAGCAAGTTGAAGATTAAATGATCTCTAAAATGTCTAAGCTTAAAGATAACACATTTCCTTTCTATTTTAGGCAACAAAAATTATATATATTTTCATCTTTTACATTTTAAAAATTACAAAGAGGAAAATCGGTCGATGCAAAAGTTTGAGCACCCTGCATGGTTTGTACCTAGTAGCAGCCCCTTTTGAAAGTATCACAGCTTGTAAATGCTTTTTGTAGCCAGACAAGATTCTTTCATTTCTTGTTTGAGGGATATTCATCCATTCTTCCATTTCTGTAAGATTCCTGGGTCGTCTTACATGCACTCCTACTTTGAGGTCTAGCCACAGATTTTCAATGATGTTCAGATCAGGGGACTGTGAGGGCTATTGTAAAACCTTCAGCTCATGCTTTTTGCGGTAGCCTATTGTGTATTTTGACGTGTGTTTAGAATTATTATCCATTTGTAGAAGCCATCCTCTTTTCAACTTCAGCTTTTTTTTACAGATGGTGTTATATTTGCATCATGAATTTGTTGAAATTTTATTGACTCCATTTTCCCCTCTACCTGTGAAATGTTCCCCGTGCCATTGGCTGCAACACAACTCAAAAGCATGATTGATCCATCCCCATGCTTAATGATTGGTGATAAATTATTTTCCTGAAAATCTGTACCCTTTTTTCTCCACACATACCTTTGATCATTGTGGCCAAAAAGTTCTATTTTAACCTCATCGGTCCACAGGATTTGTTTCCAAAATACATCAGGCTTGTTTAGATGTTATTTTGCATACTTCTGATACTGAACTCTATGATGAGGATGCAGGAGAGATTTTCTTCTGAAGACTCTTCCATGAAGGCCATATTTATGCAGGTGTCTCTGAATGGTAGAATAATGTACTACAACTCCGGAGTCTGCTAAATCTTTCTGAAGGTCTTTTGCAGTCAAGCATGGGTTCTGATTTGCCTCTCTATCAATCCTACGAGCAGCTCTCGCTGAAATTTTGCTTTGTCTTCCAGACCTTATTTTGACTTCCACTGTTCTTGTTAACTACCATTTCTAAATTATATTTCAAACTGAGGAAAGTTCTGCTTTGTGGACCTCTACCATTTTCATTTTCAGAGTGTTAGGCTATGTGCCCACGATGCAGAAATGCTGCATATTTTTTACGCTTCTCCCTGGCAGGAAAACGCATGCATTTTTTACATGTGTTTTTCCCACCAGGTAGAAGCGTTTGTCAAGTGTCTTTGCATGCATTTCTGCATGCGGGTTATCAAGCGCTTTTCCAAGTGATTTTAGCATCACTTGGAAAAGTGCTTGACAACTTGTTCACACTATATAAATCCATGCAATCGGCATGGTTTTATAGTAGTGTGACCAAGTTAGTTAAAAAAAAAGAATAAGAATGGTAAAAAATAAAAAAATAAAGTTTATACTCACCTTCCGTTGTCCTCCCGGTGTTATCTCCGCTTCGTCCGGTGTGTTGGGCGGCTCGCGCTGTTGTGAAGGACCTGCGGTGACATCATTGAGCCATGTGATGGGTCACATGACTCAGTGACGTCATGTCAGGTTCTTCACAACAGTGCAAGCATTGCAAGAGACCGGACGGAGCAGACAAAACACCGGGAGGACATCGGACGTGAGTATAAACTTTATTTTTTATTTTAAATTATTTCTTTTACAGTTTCTATGGTACCCAGGTCTGGATGAGAGTCTCCTCTCCTCCAGACTTGGGTGCCATCCGCACATAGAAACGCATAATATCCGTGTGTAAAAATGTACTGACACGGATATTATGCGCTTCAATGCAAGTCAATGGCGTCGATTACGCTGCGTGTCCGCAAAATTAATGGACATGCTGCGGATTTTTGAGCGCAGCATAAATGCTGCGGAAAAATCCGCAGCATGGGCATTGACATTGTGGCTTCTCATTGGGGACCATGGGGGGCGGATTATCAAGCGTTTCCCAAGCGTTTATGCTGTGGAAATTCCGCAGCATAAACGCTTGGAAAACGCATAGTGGGCACACAGCCTTAGACAGCTGCTTAGAAGAACACATGGCTGCTGTTTTTTGGCACAAGGTTAGAGCAGGCTAGGTTTTTATAAAGCTGGGAAATTTGCACCACCTGGCCTTTCCTAATGTTGATAGTGAACAATAACCCTAACAGGCTAATTAAGGTCTGAAACCTTGGTCAAAGTTATCAGAGCACACAAGTCTCCAAGGGTGCCCAAACTTTTGCACTGGCCTATTTTCCTTTTTGAAATTTTTAAAATGAAAAAAAAATGACAATATATTTTTTAGGGCCTAAAATACAAAGGAAATGTGCTTCTCTGCAGCATATATTGCCCCTCCTGGAACAGGACACCATCAGAGGGCAGCAGTGAAGTTACTTACTACAGCTTCTAATCTCAAGTGAAAAATCTAACCCTAAACAATGCTAAAATGCGACGATGAAATATATTAAAAACCAGAACATAAGGTCAGAAGATGTCTCTACTGCAGTATCTTATCTTAAACGATATCATCTGCAGTAGATATCCCTGATATTTGGTCTATAATGCGATCAATAAATAACCAAGGAAATGTTATTGAAGTTTATTATGTTTTGCCTATTCTCAAATTTTACCAGATCTAAGTTGTCCCACAGGAAAAACTAATGAAGGTCACAGAAGCATGTAACACACCTAATCAACAACAAGCATCTGTAATTAAATGCTAGACTTCTACATGGGTGAAATAAATACTTTCAGAAGCTACTTATCACAGCCCTACAACGGAAATTAATTATACATACTTTTAAAGTAGACATTTTAAAATATAACATTTTATACTCACTAAAAAATATATAAAAAACAAACAAAAAAAGCAAAAGAAAAACAGGATTCCATGAACTAGTGGCTGCCAGTAGTCAGTCTTTTATTGAATCTGCTCTGTCACTAGATTTCACAGTATAAGCAGCATATATCTTTAAATAGATCTCTTAAACTTTATGAGGCTGGTTTACTTAATTTAAAAATCAGTGTCATAGAGCCTATACAATCCTTTGTAAAAGTTTATCTGCGTAATATCAAAATGGGGATATTAATAGTCCACCTCTGACAAAAAAATCCCCATTTTAATATCACATTTATACAGCCATTCTGACCTGCCTTTTCAAAGTAAATACACCATCCTCATCAATTCTAATTTCAGCTTAATAATGTATAGAGTTTGTATTGTGAATTCTGATGACAGATCTTGTTTAATTAAAATATTATTCTCAACACTGCTGTTAATGCCTTTTACTTCCTTGTATTTTTTTTGGGAGGCTGAGGGTTAACTCCTTTTTGATTTACAGTTCTGATTCAGTAGCTTCATCCTACTGCTGAGTTCCTGCTTGCTAATGTGACACATTAACTATCACTCAGTGTGTTTTTCTAAATCTACATTGTTATCACCATATTTATATATGGAGATATTAGTGCCTTTGAATAAGCACATTGTTCAGGTGAGAGATGTGATTACTGGAAATGTTCTGGAAACTGCCAATGGTGGGGGCAGTGGACTGTGATTTTGCAGGACTGATAACAGATCAGAAACTCACTGTCTAGCTAACTTGCTGACTAACTAAAGAAATTTAACCCATTTACGACATTGGACGTATGAGTACGTCCAAGGTCTCCACCCCATGTTTGATGTGGGCTTCAGCCATGAGCGTGCATCTTTACCGGCACATGACAGCTAATCTAATCAGTTGTCATGTTCCCCTAATGGGTAGAATTGCGATCCACCCGCCGCTGTTAACATGTCAAAGTCCGACAGTAGCATTTAACATGGCCGCACCGGAAGTGCGCCATAAAACCAGCCCATCTGCGCGCCCGTCACATGATAGCAGGTCGACAATGGGTTGACATGGCAACCCGGAGTCTGCAGGAGACCCCTGTGGTTGTCATAGCCAATCTGCTATGAGCGTCGCCCAGCGGTCTGCGTTCATAGCAGATGAGCATTTTTGTTACACATAGCGCTATGTGTAACACAGGCGATCAGATGATCTCAGCTTCTAGTCTCCCATGGAGACTATTGAAGCTAATGAAAAGTGAAAAAAATGTTTTTAAAAATATAAAAAAATATAAAAGTTCAAATCACCCCCCTTTCGCCCCATTCAAAATAAAACGTAGAAAAAAATCAAAAATACACCACGTTTGCCAATTCGCCACATTCATATTCGCCCAATCTATCATTATATGAAAAGAATTAATCCGATCGGTAAATGGCTTAATGAGAAGAAAAGAAAAAAAATCAAAACTCTAGAATTATGGTTTTCTTGTCGCCACAGCACTGCAATAAAATGCAGTAACGGGTGATCAAAACAACGTATCTACACCAATATCATTAAAAACTTCAGTTCGTCGCGCAAAAAATAAGTTCTCGCCCAGCCCCAGATCCTGAAAAATGGAGATCTCGGATAATAGCACCATTTTTTTTTCACCACTTAAATAAAAAGGAGCCTATACATGTCTGGTATCTGTAAACTCGTAATGACCTGGAGAATCATAATGGCAGGTCAGTTTTATCATTTAGGGAACACAGTAAAAAAAAAACTATTGTGGCTTTACACTTTTTTTTAAATTTTACCGCATTTGGATTTTTTTTTCCCGTTTTCCAGTACACGATCTGGTAAAACCAATGGTGTGGTTCAAAAGTACAACTCGTCCTACAAAAAACAAACCCTCAACTGGCCATATTGACGGAAAAAAAAAAGTTATGGCTCTGGGAAGAAGAGGAACAGAAAAACAAAAACACAAAAACAAAAAGTGGTAAAGGGCTAATAACATTAGAATACCCCATTATTCTATGTTATTAAGTTTCTTTAGTTAGCTAGACTGCATGAAAATAAGCAAGTTTGTAAATGCCAAGCTTTTTCTATTTGCTTTCATTATTCTGGAATGAAAGTTTTTATTTTACATAGTGTACAGTTTGTTTCCAAGGAGATCAACCACCAGTGGCTGGCGAGAATAGAGTTCATTGCATGCATGAGAGCCACAACCACTTCAACAGCTGATCAGCTGGGGCGCCACAATTATTACCCTCACCCATAAATTTTCTGATCCTAGAACTTGTCTTTCAGTTATTCAGGGGTCCCTGGATTCTTGGTTTAAAAAGAATATATAGATCAGGTAATCTTTCGCATTGTCAGAAAACATGGAATAGTTGGTCATGTAATGGATGGAAAGGTGAGCCCACTGGAATTCAATTCAGGTTCATAGCCTACCTTATCAGGGCATATGGGGTTAACTTTATAAGACAAACCGTTTATGATGGGAGTGTATATCTTTTAAGCTAAGTTCCCATGCCTGGTCTTTAGTTAGTTTTTTATTCTGCTGTGTATTTTCATGCACAAAAAAACAGCTTATTACAATTCCACAAGGATGGAGTTTATGTAAATCTTATGCCACTGTGCTGTTTATAATGCTGCAGAAATTAACTTGCCGTGTGCTTTTCAAATTCGCAGCATTGGAAACTCCCTTATACTGTAGTAAGTAGGCATTTTATTTGCAATGTTTCCACATGGATAGGAATGAGATGTGGAAAGTCCGTATCTATAAACTGCTTATGCATTTTTAGTGCATTTCCACAGCGAAATGGAGTAAAACCTAAATTATCTACATGTAACGTCGTCAATAATGTTTTTCAAAGCTAGGTAGCTTAGCACATGGGAAGTTATCAAGATAAAATCATTTTATATGTAACATGAGATAACAAAAAGAGACAAAAACCGTAGCTGAAAAAAGCTAGATAAAAATGCATGTAAATAAAAACTCAGTAAAAAACACTAAAAGAAAACCAAATTTAACTAAAATTATCTAATTAGTGGAGAAATGCAACTACCTGCCTGTTCTACCCAGCACTGGCTTAGAGTGGTCACTGACTGCTCCAGACAACGATTCATGGGCTGCACGTCAACAGAGCAGCTCCTCTTCCTTTGGACTCCTCTGTCGATAGGGCATGACTGCCGACATCACCCTGATTGACAGAAATTAGGCAGCAGGGAGACGACTGTCAATCAGGGTGACGTCGGCAGTCATGCCCCATTAAAGAGCGTAGTGGAAGAGAAGCCGCTGCATCACTGGCAGGAGAGGTCTGTGAAGGCGCCGGGCACAACAGGCGGGTAGTTAGCAACCACCTGCCTGTTAGTCCTTAGGCCAGAGTAAAAATAACTTAAATAGTACTGGATAACCACTTTAAGCTCCCAAAATATGTATTGATGGATTCAACAAGATCTGCTTCTTACAACTTCTTTATGTTACTTCTTGACAAATTGCAAACACCACAAATCTGCTCAAGTTCAAGTAGAACCCTGATCATGCTTCTTCAAAATGCTATCATAAGCATTAGAACATGACATTTACTCTTAGGACACGGCCCCACTATCAGTTTTTGGACAGTATTCAGTCAGTATTTTTTCTCAGGAGTCGGAGCCAAAACCAGGTGAGGAACAATCATAGAATAATGGGTATAATAGAAACAAGTACACCAATTCTGTATTTATCATCCACTGATTTTGGGGCCGTGGCCTAATAAGCACTGTTTTCTGCACTATAACTTTAATGAAATTCAATATTTTTTCTGTCAACTGTTCATGTTATATTTTATTATGTGAGTAGTGTCCGTGTGGGCCCAGGGCCAAATTGAAAATTATTTTCCTAAGCAATGTTAGTTTTAAATGCTAGCATAAGCGTAACACTGTTGCCGGCGCCTCTGCATGGTTCCCCTCCCCTCTCCATGCAGGGACGTTGGCATATTCACCGTCCCAGACGCGCGGTGTGTCCTTCGGAATGCTCTTTGCATCCTTTGGTTTCCTGGCGGTGCGACTTGTGTGCACGTATGCTGCCCTGTTCTTAAAGGGCCCACACACACACCTGCTAAGAAGCCCCAGGCAATAGTTGGGAGACATCTTGTTTAAAAGGCAACTCCCCAATAGGGAGGTGCCAAGCAATGAGTATCATTAGTGTGTTATTGGTGCAACTAGTGAGTTGTTAGGGCCCCTGTCCTTGCATGGCCAGTCCTGAAACCATAGTCCCTGGTCCTTGCGTGGCCAGTCCTGAACCATATTCCCTAATCATTGCATAGCCAGTCCTGAACCCGTAGTCTCTGGTCTTTGCATGGCCAGTCCTGAACCCATAGTCTCCGATCCTTGCGTGGCCACTCCTGAACCTGTAGTCCCCTGGTCTGTGTGCAGCCAGTACCTGAATCTACAGGGTGGGCCATTTATATGGATGCATCTAAATTAAATGGGAATGGTTGGTGATATCAACTTCCTGTTTGTGGCACATTAGTATATGGGAGGGGAAAACTTTTCCAGATGAGTGGTGACCATGGCGGCCATTTTGAAGTCGGCCATTTTGGATCCAACTTTATTTTTTTAATGGGAAGAGGGTCATGTGACACATCAAACTTATTGAGAATTTCATAAAAAAAACAATGGTGTGCTTGGTTTTAATGTAACTTTATTCTTTCATGTGTTCAAAGTGCTGCCCATTGTGTGGGATTGTCAATGCAACCCTGTTTTCCCACTCTTGACACACTGATAGCAACATCGCAGAAGAAATGCTAGCACAGGCTTCCAGTATCCGTCGTTTCAGATGCTGCACATCTCGTATCTTCACAGCATAGACAATTGCCTTCAGATGACCCCAAAGATAAAAGTCTAAGGGGGTCAGATCAGGAGACCTTGGTGGCCATTCAACTGGCCCACGAAGACCAATCCACTTTCCAGGAAACTGTTCATGTAGGAATGCTCGGACCTGACATCCATAATGTGGTGGTGCACCATCTTGTTGGAAACACTCAGGGAACGTGCCATCTTCAGTGCAAAAGAGGGCAACACATCATCATGTAGCAATTTCAGATATCCAGTGGCATTGGGGTTTCCATTGATGAAGAATGGCCCCACTATCTTTGTACCCCATATACCACACCATACCATCAAGATACGAGATGTGCAGCATCCATTGAAAAAAATAAAGTTGGATCCAAAATGGCCGACTTCAAAATGGCCACCATGGTCACCACCCATTTAGAACAGTTTTCCCCCTCCCATATACTAATGTGCCACAAACAGGAAGTTGATATCACCAACCATTCCAATTTAATTTAGGTGTATCCATATAAAAGGCCCACCCTGTATATTCGAGACCTGTGTGTCTGAACATGTCTCTATCCAAGTATTCTATCCATGTATCCGGACTGTCCTATCAGTCTCCGAATCAGCCCTGTCTGAGACTCTGTGTCAGTAAACATTTTGCAGAGGATCCAGAATTTAGTAGTCTATACGGAGCCCGAGTCCTATCCTTGTCTGCGTACCTGACCCCTGGGGTCAGCAGTCGAGTACTGGGGATTACCTAGGAGTGGTACCTGGCGGCTACCTGCAGCTTAAGCCTGACTGCACCATCAGGAGCTCCAGTGAACACCAGGTAACCGCTTAGCTACACCCCTATGAGGTAAACCCAGCCCTGTGGCACATTGGGTTCCCAAACCACATGCGCCACCTGCAGCGTAACAATTAGAGACTTCCTGACTAAGTTTAAACCTTGTGTTCCAGAAAAATGCGATGTTTAGCCTTTTATATAGGTACACTTTTTTTCACACATGCCTAATATACATAGCAAAAGGCAATGGTATGCAGCAGACCCCCTTATAAAAGAGGTAACACAGTTGCAATATACTGATGAAACAACCACTCTCAGCCTACCAATCCATGGAGGGGATGAATGCCTAGTATTAGAATTTCACACAGATGAAACTTTCAATAGAGCGCAGTCACACACAAGAATAGCAACTTGCCCAGCTAACAGCCTATTACATGGCCCTACTATTTGATTAGGCGGGCTGCCCATCACTCTATCAGTGCAAACCCCTAGTTTACAGGGTCACCATTGATGGGCCTTGCTCCACTCTGTAAACATAAAATGTGCAAAAAAAAATATAAAATAATATTAGAAGGTATTGGTTAATATTTTGGCCAAAATACACAAGCTCGCAACCCACTTCAAGGGTCCTTACTGTCTTGTGAGTTCCTACTCTACAGTATAAAATAGCACAAAAAACCAAGCAATGTGAACTGAGGTCTAAGATGGTACACATGCAAGAAATAGGAGCATGTTCACACTAGGTTTTGCTTCTTTTTGCTAGTGTGAACATGCTCCTATTTCTTGCATGTGTACCATCTTAGACCTCAGTTCACATTGCTTGGTTTTTTGTCTTGTTTGCATTCTGTGCAAATTAAAGGTGTGGCATCCCCTTTGTTGAGCTGATTAGTATATATGTAGACTACCACGGGCCTAGGTGGTCTGAAGTTGGGACCTGGTCCTATTTGTCTACCCTTTTATATGCATTACTTTTTTAATATAGACAGTGTAGGTACCGTCCCAATTTAGGGTCACCTTGTCGCTGGTGGGACGGCTTGTATACTTTTTTTGATCAAAAATAGTTCACTAAGTACCCTATATTTAATATGCAACTTTGCTTTACATTTATATATAATGATGGTAGGGTATGAGATATATTTTTTGTCGTTTGTAGGTTTTGAGTATAAAATAGCACAGCCTAAGCAATAAAAGGAATTTTAAAAATTCCCTAAAGAATTCAATTATAGACATAACAAAAACGCAAGCCCTATTGCAAGTTTCATCTGTGTGCAATTCTAATAATAGGAAATCACCCCCTCCATGGATTGGTAGACTGAGAGTGGTTGTTTCATCAGTATTTTAACCATTTCTGGTTTCGCTACCTTTGGGAACTGTTTGGTGTTCACTGCATATTTACATGTTCTACACTTATAATTACCAGAAATGGTTAAAATTCAAAACTTTATTAACTACAATAGTTCACATGTTATATATATAATTACCTGTAATGTCTGTAATCTCTCATACATAGGCTGCACTACGAGGAAATTGCGACAGTGTATCAATGAGCATCTCCGGGATTCAGTGAACGGTGAAGCCTCTAATCCATCCAATGTATCCAAGCATTTTTTTCAAGTACATGGAGGAAATCTGAGGGGTTTCCAATTCTTTGGGATGGAAAGAGTTAACAAGCTTAGGAGAGGTGGGGCTTGGAGACAGGAAACCCACTGGATCCTGATGATGGAGACCGCCCACCCCATCGGCCTAAATAAACATTCGGAATTGAGTCTATTCTATTAGAACCGTTCACTAATCCCATTTATAGCACCTTGTTTCAATATTGTAATCTGTTTTTAAACTTGTATATGTGTTTTGTATTGGCATTTTAAAATGTGTTTGATACAGAGGTTTTGTAAGTCATGTGACTAGGGAGGCGGGACATGTTTGCACGGCTAGGTTAAATTCCCCATGCCACAGCCATAAAGCTAGGTTATGATTAAGGGGTACACATAGCCCTGAAACGCGTAAACCAGTGTCCTGGGACCTTGCTGTATCAAGCCCTCCACCTCCAAAATGTTTGCCTGTGTTTTTACATCTAAGAATTTTTGGAATAAAGCTTTGGAACATATAGCATTGGTGCCGGAATTTTTCGTATTGAATTGGACTCTTTGGGATTGTGGCAAGGCACAAAGGGACAGGTGAGCAGGAGAAAAAAATCTTTTTCTTTATTTATGATGCTCACCTGACCCTGGGAACATTCACAAGAATGTTCCCAGGGTGGTAAGCTCACCGGGGCTTATCAGCTTATCAACCCCAGTGGCCTCCTGCAGCATGAATACTGATAGGGGTGATTTTACAATTTTTTAAATTTTAGGCTCTGTTCCCCCGATCCAGATGTAGCAGCGCTTTGGACGCATATTTTTTGCTGCGTCCAAAAAGTTGCATTCTATTGAAATCAGGTGAATCCACATGTGTTCACTGAACCATGCGTATTTACTGCATTCTATACATTCTAGTGGTCATATTTCTGTTGCAAAGACTAGCGACTCCACAAAAGAATTTGACATGCTGTGGTCCTGAAAGACGCGCTGCATGTCAGTGTCCACGGGTGATTCACAGCCTCTGATGCGCGCATAGGTAACATGGAATTTCTAGAGATCCCATCCACTATGCTGTAACATCTGAACGCTGCAGGTTTGACTCTGTATAAACACACAGCATCAAACCTGCAGCGGCTCCTGACCGTGGCCACGTACCTAAACTCACCCGCAGCATGTACATTTCTGTAGTGGACATGCTAGTCTCCGCTGCAGATTTGACCAATTGAAGTGTCATTATATGCGGTGGATTCACATGTACCAACAATAAAAGCATTAGAACACCGCGTTTTGAACGCAACAAAAATGTGCTGCTTCCAAAGCGCTACTGAGTGCTGATCGGGGGGACATAGTGGCTAACCAACCAGCTGTGAGATGTTATTTAATGGCCAGGGACCATGTTTGCAAATGGCACCTTCCCAGGCTAAAAATACCACCTCACAGCAGCTTCATAAATTACATGAATAGAAATGCTAATGAAGATTTGGTGAATGGGACTAGTTGACACCCAGCTCTTTTGTTTGGTTATGACAAGGTGTCAATCAGACCTTTTCATGACCAAAGCTAATTAAAGTAAAGTAAAAATAAACACACAGACACAGAGCAAACACTTTATTTGAAATACAGCAGACACATTCTTTAATCATTTAAATTAACCAATATACTCATCCCAGGTCTGACGGTAATCCAAGCAATGTCCCACCAAATAACTTTATTTAGCTTCAAAAAGCATTCATTGATGTACAAAAACGCTTCAAAAACCGCATCAAAAACGCTTCAAAAATGCCCAGCGTTTTTCCTGCCAAGGAGATGCAGAAACGCTCAGGAAATTTCTACTTCAAATCCTGATTGTGCGCACATACCCTTATGGTCCATTTTACATAGAGGTGTAAATAGAATTGTATTAGCATATAATATCCATAATAATATATTTTCAGTGCAATGCTCAGTTGCTGTGCAGTGTGTCGTTACAGAAACCAATAAATATTGATTGTGGTTTAAGAATGTATTAATTGAATCAACTTTCTCTTGATTTAAAGAACAAAATACTAAAACTGAATTGCACAATGATTTGAATCTTTCCTTAGCAAGCACATAATCATTAAGCAGTACAGCAGGCGGAATCATGTCAAGTAGCTCGTCTCCTGTGTGTTGTTACAGCAGATTAGAAACTGATGGGCGCCTGCACAGCAGATCACACGGGGACCAAAGGTGTATGATGATCATATTTCTTTTCTGCTGTCTCTGCAGATCCCTGTCAAAGCATGAAATGCCATTTTCCTTATGTACGAGGCCAAGATTATAAAGCTTCTTTGAAAATTAGTGACTCAACAGTAAGTTATTGCATTCTTCCTACTCATAACAGAAGAAAGCTTTTCATTCTCTAAAAATATGACCCTCAACTTTGTGGGTGTAAAGAATGTAAAATGATTTCACAGACGTTAAGAACAGACCTTTATTTTATTAAAGTCGTACTGATCCTGGAATTCCAATGCAATACCACTCTTTTACTAAATTCTATATTTCTCTGTATATTTTCTTTTGTTTCTCTGAATAATCAATTAATAATTAATAAAGACAGACACTAATGGACAAATTCTTCATACAACCTCCGAGGATTAAATATACATTAGGATCAGACCCTGGCCTGGACCTAAAGCAACACATTAAGCTAACTGTTCTACTTTAATAATGAGATTGACCTGGGATCAAGATTAGCAGGGCAAGGCTACAGTTTTTCTTTAATCAAAAATTTAGTATGTCTCACTGTTTTTAGGTGTCGGTACTATATGTCAGCTCTGATGTAAATTTTTACTGTCTTGTCTATAGGATGTGAAGAAAAGAAAGTGTTTTTAGAAATAGATATTATATGGTCACTCATTACAGTATGTAAGATTCCATAACTCTTGAAACTGATTTTTTTAATTTAATTTGCATGAAAACTAGAAAAAAATCTAGGAAAAAATAATGATAATAATATATCCATAGAATATTTGTTCAAGATGAAAGTCATCATTGGTAGCATACCGTATGGATCCTGTATAAACGGACCCTTTTAAAATGAAAGAAACACTCACATACAATGTTTTAAGCCCTTAACTTGTATAACTGTATGCTGTTTGTAAGGTAGTCTAAGTGTATTACTTTACTTAGCTTCTCCGGGTCCTAGCATAACTCTGGTCTTCTTCTCTCTCATGTGACTGCAGTTCCGACTTATCAGTAGTGTTGAGCCACCCCCGTAGTGTTCGAGTTCGGTTCGGTTCGTCGAACACCCGTGTGTTCGCCGAACTGTTCGTCGAACTGTTCGTCGAACACCTTCGAACACCGTTAAAACCAATGGCAGGCAAACAAAAACACATAGAAACACATAGAAAACACCTTCAAAGGTGTCCAAAAGCTGACAAACTGCTCAGAAGACATAACTAACACATGGAAAAGTGACAAGTACATATAGTCATGCGAAAATAAAAGAGGTGGAGGAGTAAAAGGAGGGGGAGACACAGATATAGGCATGTCATGCCCTTCTAAAATCCAAAAAGTGAGAAGCCGACACGGCCAGTCCGCTCCTGCCCGTGCCACCTCCGTGTCGCCGGGTTTGTGCCAGAGCCGCGGTGAACCCTGACGGCCAGCCCCCCTCTCCCAATACTGGTGCCTGTCCGCTGATGGGTCGAGCGAGCCCCCCTGTGGTGGAGGCAGCTCTAAGCTTTTTAATTTAAATTGTCTCTCTAATTTGAATGAATACACTTTAAATCCATTTACAAGGATCTATTGGAGGGCAAGTCTCATGCCAGCAGCCGCGGTAATTCCAGCTCCAGTAGCGTCCACTAAAGCTGCTGCAGTTAAAAAGCTTTTATAAGGATCGAGCTCGGCTGTCCACCGCAAGGCATCCTACTGCCAGTCCCAGCCCCTATGCCTTGGGGTGCCTCCTGATGCTCTTCACTAAGTATCCCATGGTCCCGAAGCATTTCCTTTGAAAAAATTAAGTGTCTAAACTACAGGTGGTGTAGCTTGCTTAACAGCCGGGATAATCCGCTGACTAGCAGACACTGCTACTAGGCACAAAGTATTTCCTGGGCTAGATGCAGTTAAAAATTTGTAATTAGATACTCTCGTTGGATGCTGAGAAAGCATTCCATAGAGTCTCCTGGCACGCCATATATGATTCTCTTAAAAAGCTTGGGGTAGGGGTCTAGGGGACCCTTTTATAGCCAAAATCACGGCCCTGTATCGCAATACGTCACCTAGGCTGAAGATAAATGGAACTGTAGCACCCTGAGGGCTCGGTTGCTACAGACGTATTGCACCTCACCCAGAGGTGTGATATCTCACTCTCAGGTAAGGATGGAGTGTGGATCAGGACCTGACACCTGCATGCATTACACCACATTGCCGTGGGGCAGGGCGACCAATATGCCCCTGAGATGGGCACGACAGTCCCTGTCCCTGGCTGGAGTGGGGGGAGGGAACACTGAGGAAGGGGAACCCTGTAGTGCAGGAGCAGGGAGGAAGCAGTTCCTGGGTGCATTGAGAAGGGAGTATAAAAGGTGGGCACCATCTTAGTTCAGTGCAGAGAAGTCTGAGCAGAAGTGGCAGGGAGCAGGGGCTCTGCATGAGCTCTGCTCCGGAGGCGGGCCTAGTAACAGAGGCCCAGGCCTGGAAGAGGGAGAAGGAAGGAAGAGGAGCGGAGAAGGCTCCAGGAATGAGGAATGAAGGGATCCCAGGGGTGCGGACGGGCGAGTCGCCACCGCACGCCCGAATCCACCTGCGTGGAGGGGTCAGGCCAAAGGGGGAGACCGGTCCCCGAACTAGTGGAGGCAGGAAACGACCCTCAGCTAGAAACCGGAGGCTCTGACATTTTATGTGGCGCAGCCCCTCGCTACACCCGCTAGGAAGGCACCACATAGGGTCAGGGAAACTGGCGCCAAGTTTACCAAGAGGAGGCCCGAGGCAGCCGGACAGAAGTGTTGGTAAGAAAGGCCAGACAAAGGACACACAAAGGGGGTCCAGTGAAGTGCTCCAAAGTTATCTGGGAGTTGTCTGAGCCCCTCACCTGGTGAGCACAGTACGACGTGGGCAGCCGTTACCTGCAGACGTGGTCTGGATAATAAGAACTGTGAGTAAAGGCCCTGGACTGCATCACTGACTCCGTGTCGTTACTGCTGCTGCCCTGCACCATCACCCCCATCCTCCGCATACACTGCCCTGAGGCTATACTCCTCCCGTGGGGAGTTATGCTACGCTCTGCTGCACCCACAACACCAGCCTCAGCGGTCTGCCCTGTAGCGGCGGTTCACTCTGACCGCAATCCACGGGTGGCGTAGTAGGACATTTAAACATCAAAACCACATAAATAGTTCCGCCACTGGTTTGACCGCCCTGAGCCACGGAACCGGGTCGCCGCCACGAAGACTACAACCACTAGCATCCACCAAAAAGGGTCCGGCTCCGGGTGTCCCAAGGCCAAGGGGGTGCGTCAGAACATTTTCATCACCTTTCACAATCACCAATGGGACAAGGCAGGGATGTCCTCTGTCCCCTCTCTTATACATCCTAGTGACGGAGCACCTGCTCTCATCAATTCGCCATAACCCCAATATTAGGTGGATTGAGGTGGGAGGCACCGAGTACAAGTGCTCTCTATTTGCTGATGATGTCCTAGTATATATCACTCAATCACATATATCCATCCCTGTTGTTATGGCTGAAATAGATCACTTTGTTACATGGTAAAATTTTAAAATCAATGCAGCGAAGTCTGAGGCCCTCGATGTCTCCCTCCCCAAATCCATATAGGATTCCATCCAGTCCAACTTTCCCTTTGCCTGGTCCTCACAGGGTATCAAATACTTAGGAATTCCTATTCATAGAGACCTCTCCCATCTATGTTATCTTAATTTTGGGCCCTTTATTGAACAATTCCATACAGACCACGGTTGGCAAGTTAGAACTGTAAGATTCACTACGTGAACCACTGGTGTTTTGTGGAAAAGCACATGTACACTGCGTTCCAAATTATTATGCAAAAAGTGTTTAGGAGTGATAAGGGAAGAATTTGTTTGTTTGTCAGTTAAACTCATTGATGGTGATGTGTGTCAGGGCTCTTTATATCACTGTAAGCAATTGCAGACACCTGTGCTAATTAGTTTGGCAGGTGTGTCCAATGAAAGGCAAGACTACTTAAGAAGGCTCTCTCACATTATTAAGCAGCCTACATTTTCTGCCAAAATGGGAAAGAAAAAGGATGTGTCGGCTGCTGAGAAGCAACAAATTGTGGAGTGTTTAGGTCAAGGCATGACTACAATCAACATTGTGCGATGATCAGGATGAAGTGTCTTGGCAATCAAGAAGTATGTAGCTGATTCACAGTACACACGTGTGCGTGCTGATAAGGGCAAATTGAGGACTCTTTCCTACAGGCAATTACGTCAGGTTAAAAGAGCAGCGGCAAGAAAGCCTTGTCATAGCAGCAGACAAGTTTTTGAAGCTGCTGGTGCCTCCAACGTCCCCCGAACAACAAGATGCAGGGTCCTTCAGAGGTTTGCAGCTGTGCATACGCCATCCTGTCGACCTCCTCTATCCACTTCACACAAGCAGAAACGGCTCCAGTGGGCCAAACATTACATGAAGACTGATTTCAAAACTGTTTTGTTCACGGATGAGTGCCGTGCAGCGCTCGATGGTCCAGATGGATGGAGTGGAGGATGGCTGGTTGATGGACACCCCACGCAAACACGGCTACAGCGCCAACAAGGAGGAGGTGGAGTAATGTTTTGGGCTGGAATCATGGGGAGAGAGATTGTCGGCCACTTTAGGATCCCTGAAGGCGCTAAAGATGAACTCCATAATGTATGTGGATTTTCTCAAACAGCACTTCCTGCCATGGTTCAAGAAGAAGAACCGTGTATTTCACAGCAAGATCATTTTTCTGCATGATAATGCACCATCTCATGCTGCACATAAAACATCTGCATCTCTGGCTGATATGGGCATAAAAGGGGACAAACTTATGGTGTGACCCCCATGCTCCCCTGACCTCTACCCCATTCAGAACCTTTGGAGCATCATTAAAAGGAGTGTCTATGATGGCGGGAGGCAGTTCACATCTAAGCAACAGCTCTGGGAGGGTATTCTGTCCTCATGCAAAACAATTGAAGCAGAAACCATCCAAAATCTGACAAATTCAATGGACGAGAGAGTTCAGAAGCTCCTTTCGAACAAGGGGTCCTATGTGAAAATGTAACATCACCTACAATAAAGTTTTGAGTTGAAAACTGTTTGATTTCAGTTTCTAACAACCTGCTAATGCTTATAATTTCAAAAATGACCATTTTTTTGGTCTTTATTAAAATGAAAAGGTTGATCGAAAAGTTTGGGGGATCTAAGAGTGTGGCAACCCAGTAGTCATGATTACTTCGAATTCTGACAATATGAGGGTCATGCTGCAGGTAGTGCAGCAAGAAGGCACTTATGTGTCTTGCGCATCTCGGAGCCCCAAAATTATTTTCCGGGCTAGATGCAGCTAAAAATTATTTTTAATTTTAAATCTGGTGGAGCTTATTATAGATGGCCTAATAGGATCAGTGCTGCACACTGCTACAAAGCCCAAATTATTTTCCAGTCAAGATACAGATAAACATGATTAGTAATTTGAAAGCTTAAAACGGTTGGTAGGGTGATTTTAACCAATCATCAAGCTTTTACTCTCCCCAGGATGACACAGGGGTAGAAAAGTCATTTCGGATCCATGATTTGTTCATCTTTATGAACATGAGTCTGTCTACATTATCAGTGGAGAGCCGCGTGCGCTTATCTGTCAGCACACCACCAGCAGCGCTGAACACACGTTCAGACAGAATGCTGGCTGCGGGGCATGACAAGATCTCCAAGGCGTAAGTGGCTAGCTCCGGCCATTTATCCAGATTGGAAGCCCAAAAAGAGCAAGGGTCCAGTGACACAGTCGTGGCTTCAATGTTTACTTGGAGATACTCCTGTACCATCGTCTCTAGGCGTTGACTATGTGTCAGACTTCTTGTCTCCTGTGGCCTTGCAAAGGATGGGCTAAAAAAGTGGTGAAATGATTCCGCAAAATTGATGTTACCAGCAGATACTGTGGTTCTGTTACGGTTTGAGTGCTGAACACTTGACGGTCCCACGGTTGGCAAGTTGGAACTGTGAGATTCACTACGTGCACCACTGGTATTTTGTGGAAAAGCACATGTAAGATTCTGCAACAGTCTCTGCTGATACTCCTGCATGCGTGCATCCCTTTCTATGGCAGGAATAATTTCTGCAAATTTACTTTTGTACCGGGGATCTAACAGTGTGGCAACCCAGTAGTCAGGATTATTTCTAATTCTCACAATTCGAGGGTCATGTTGCAGGTAGTGCAGCAAGAAGGCACTCATGTGTGTTGCGCATCCAGGAGCACCAAGTCCCTGTTGTGTTGGTGGCGAGGTAACAATCATGCTTCCTTCCTCTGTCCTCTCCCCCCAACCTCGCACAACAGAAATGTGATCAAGGTCTCCCTCATCTGATGAGTCTTCCATCAGTTCGTCCTCCACTTCTTCCTGGGCTCCTGCACCTTCCTCACTAGTTAGGCTGCTACCATGCGCCCTGGTAAAACCATCTCCCCCACCCTCACATGCCTGCCGCCTTGGTGCTGCCGACCGTCTGGACCTTGCAGATGTTAGCCCTTCCGCATACAACTCCTCCTCCTCTACTTCCTCCACCTCCTCTTGTGCCACCACCTGACTCCGAATTCTGTTTAACATGTGCTCCAGCATGTAGATCACCGGAATAGTCATGCTGATAATGGCATCGTCAGCACTAAACATCTTCGTCGCCATTTCAAAACTGTGCAGAAGGGTGCATAGGTCCCTGATCTGAGACCACTCCTCCAGCGTGATTTGCCCCACCTCTGAATCTCGTTGGCCCAGGCTATACGTCAGAACGTATTGCACCAGGGCTTGTCGGTGCTGCCACAGTCGCTGCAACATGTGCAGAGTTGAATTCCACCGGGTAGGCACATCGCATTTTAGCCGGTGAAGTGGCAGGCCCAACGACTTCTGTAGAGATGTAAGTCGCTGAGCTGCGGGATGCGAACGGCGGAAGTGAGCACACAGCAACCGTGCCCTCTGCAGAAGGCCATCTAGTCTGGGATAGTGGGCTAAAAATTGCTGGACAACCAGGTTCAACACGTGAGCCATACAAGGCACGTGTGTGACATTGCCCCGGCGAAGGGCCGCACCCAGGTTTGCAGCATTGTCGCACACGGCCTTCCCTGGTTTCAGGTCCAGTGGAGACAACCATTCATGAAATTGGTTCTCCAGAGCTGACCACAACTCCTCAGCTGTGTGACTCACATTTCCCAGACATTTCAAAGTAAAAACCGCCTGATGACGTTGAGCCCTACTGCCAGCATAGTAAGGAGGTGTGCAGGATCCCTTCTGCGCAGTTAGAAAGCTTGTGGCATGACCAGACAGGCTTTGGGTGCAGGTGGAAGACCGAGAGGAGGTTGAGGAGGCAGAAGCAGTGGAGGAACTTTGACATAAAGAGGATTGACGCACAACTCGTGGGGACGGCAAGACTTGGACAGCAGCCCCTTGTCCTGCTGTCACCATAGTTACCCAGTGCCCAGTCAGCGACATGTAACGCCCCTGTCCATGCCTACTCGTCCAAGTGTCTGTGGTGAAATGCACCCTGTCACACACAGAGTTTCTCAAAGAAGCGTTGATGTTGTGTGCGACATGCTGGTGGAGCGCAGGCACACCTTTCTTTGAGAAGTAGTGCTGACTGGGCATCTGGTACTGGGGCATTGCGACGGACATAAGGTCTCGAAAATCCTCTGTGTCCACCAGGCGGAAAGGCAGCATTTCTGTAGCCAAGAGCTTGCAGATGGTGAAATTCAACCTCTTAGCTTTCTCATGGCTAGGAGGAAATGGTCTTTTACTTGTCCACATCTGAGGGACCGAGGGCTGGCTATTGTGCTTAGACGGGGTTGATAAGGGTGCCCCCGGCAAACTGCCGGTCTGTGAGGAAGATGCAGGCGGACATGTTAGGTTGCCTTGATCCAAAGGTGGTGCTATCGATGTCGGACAGCGCTCAACACCAGCTGGTGTTACCACCTCCAAAGAAAATGATGACCTGCCAATCACGCTGGCTGTTGCGGGTAAAGAGGTGGCAGGTCTACGCCCCAAAACAGGTGTGACTGCTGTCCCCCCAGTCACAGAGGATGAAGAGGCCGCGGATGCACAAGATATGGCAGACGGCGGTAGGCCCGGCCGGCTAGGCCGCATTGTAGCACACTGAGCTTCCCACTGCAACTTATGCTTCATGTCCATGTGCCGGTTCATGCATGAAGTACTCAAACTATGTATTTTTTGGCCTCTACTTAGCTTTTGCTGACAAATGTTACAGATAACACGAGTTGGGTCATCTTTATCGATCTGAAAAAATGCCCAGGCTATGCAAGGCTTAGCACCCATGCGACCTGAAGAGCCACCACGACTTGTGGTGAGAGGCAGAGTTGTGTTTGAGGATGCAGTTGTTGATGTGCTTCCAGTACTACGTCTCTGTCCAGGAAGACGCAACCTGACCTCGTCGTCACTAGCATCTTCCTCCACCTCCTCTGCTGACCTCATTTCTTGGCTGACTGTGGGTTGACAGTAAGTGGGATCTCCAACCTCATCATCATCACCCTGTGTGTTATCACACCCGTCGTCCTCAGAGCCAACCTGTTCCTGCCCTGACAAAAAACTAAAGTTGTCGCTCCAATCAGGTATTTGAGTCTTATCATCATCTTCCTCATTGTCTCCACCAACAGGAGTTACAGTTTGGGAATGAGGGTCTACATTATGGTCAGAACCTTCTGCGTCTGGTCCTGGATCCGACTCATAAAGATTCTGGGCATCAGTGCAGATCATTTCCTCGTCTGGATTCACAGAAGCGCTGGAGTCGACCTCTGATTCCCAGGCTATAGTATGAGTAAACAGCTCTGCAGACTCAACCATCTGTTCTACCTCATACTCAGACGGGCAGCTGGAGATTTGGGAGCTGTGAGGAAGCAAGTGCGATTTGGGTGACACCTTTGAGGACTGGAGTATTTGTGATGTTGAAGTTGATGTGGAGGAGAGCCCACTTAAAGGAGCACTTGATATCCGTTGAAGCACCTGCTGTTTTTGTGCCTCATCTGGAATTTGTAGCGATTGGCGTGGCCGTAAGAAAGGGATCTTATCACATTGTCCGCTAAAAGAAGTAGACATTTTAGTTTGGCTGGAAGATGGTCTTTCTTCTGCAGATGTTACTGTTGCTTTAACACCTACCCCACGGACACAACCTTTTTTCTCCTTCCCAACACGCCTATTCCCCTTTCCACCAGCAGCAGGCCTTTTTCCACTCATTTTGGTGGTTAACTAATTCACAACTCTGGAGTTGTTTGCACAAAAAAACAATGGATGGTAACTGAGCAGAGCTGAGTGGCCAAACTGTGGTATTAGGCCAAAACTATTGGCTGGGTTAGATGCAGAAAAAAATTATATTCAATTTGCAACCTGATGGAGGTCAGTATAGATGGACTAATACAACAAGTCCCACACACAGCTAGAAGCCCAATATTTTTTCAGAGGTAGATGCAGAAAAAAATATATTCAGTTTGCAACCTGATGGAGGTCAGTATAGATGGACTAATACAACAAGTCCCACACACAGCTAGAAGCCCAATATTTTTTCAGAGGTAGATGCAGAAAAAAATATATTCAGTTTGCAACCTGATGGAGGTCAGTATAGATGGACTAATACAACAAGTCCCACACACAGCTAGAAGCCCAATATTTTTTCAGAGGTAGATGCAGAAAAAAATATATTCAGTTTGCAACCTGATGGAGGTCAGTATAGATGGACTAATACAACAAGTCCGACACACAGCTAGAAGCCCAAATATTTTTTCAGAGGTACTGTAGATGCAGATAAAAATTATTTTGAATTTGCAACCTGATGGAGGTCAGTATAGATGGACTAATAGAGAAAGTCCGACACACTGCTAGAAGGCCAAATATTTTTTCAGAGCTAGATGCAGAAAAAAATTATATTCAGTTTGCAACCTGATGGAGGTCAGTATAGATGGACTAATACAACAAGTCCCACACACAGCTAGAAGCCCAATATTTTTTCAGAGGTAGATGCAGAAAAAAATATATCCAGTTTGCAACCTGATGGAGGTCAGTATAGATGGACTAATACAACAAGTCCCACACACAGCTAGAAGCCCAATATTTTTTCAGAGGTAGATGCAGAAAAAAATATATTCAGTTTGCAACCTGATGGAGGTCAGTATAGATGGACTAATACAACAAGTCCCACACACAGCTAGAAGCCCAAATATTTTTTCAGAGGTACTGTAGATGCAGATAAAAATTATTTTGAATTTGCAACCTGATGGAGGTCAGTATAGATGGACTAATAGAGAAAGTCCGACACACTGCTAGAAGGCCAAATATTTTTTCAGAGCTAGATGCAGAAAAAAATTATATTCAGTTTGCAACCTGATGGAGGTCTGTATAGATGGATTAATAGAACAAGACCCACACACAGCTAGAAGCCCAATATTTTTTCAGAGGTAGATGCAGAAAAAAATATATTCAGTTTGCAACCTGATGGAGGTCAGTATAGATGGACTAATACAACAAGTCCCACACACAGCTAGAAGCCCAATATTTTTTCAGAGGTAGATGCAGAAAAAAATATATTCAGTTTGCAACCTGATGGAGGTCAGTATAGATGGACTAATACAACAAGTCCCACACACAGCTAGAAGCCCAAATATTTTTTCAGAGGTACTGTAGATGCAGATAAAAATTATTTTGAATTTGCAACCTGATGGAGGTCAGTATAGATGGACTAATAGAGAAAGTCCGACACACTGCTAGAAGGCCAAATATTTTTTCAGAGCTAGATGCAGAAAAAAATTATATTCAGTTTGCAACCTGATGGAGGTCTGTATAGATGGATTAATAGAACAAGACCCACACACAGCTAGAAGCCCAATATTTTTTCAGAGGTAGATGCAGAAAAAAATATATTCAGTTTGCAACCTGATGGAGGTCAGTATAGATGGACTAATACAACAAGTCCCACACACAGCTAGAAGCCCAAATATTTTTTCAGAGGTACTGTAGATGCAGATAAAAATTATTTTGAATTTGCAACCTGATGGAGGTCAGTATAGATGGACTAATAGAGAAAGTCCGACACACTGCTAGAAGGCCAAATATTTTTTCAGAGGTACTGTAGATGCAGATAAAAATTATTTTTAATTTGCAACCTGATGGAGGTCAGTATAGATGGACTAATAGAGAAAGTCCGACACACTACTAGAAGGCCAAATATTTTTTCAGAGCTAGATGCAGAAAAAAATTATATTCAGTTTGCAACCTGATGGAGGTCAGTATAGATGGACTAATACAACAAGTCCCACACACAGCTAGAAGCCCAATATTTTTTCAGAGGTAGATGCAGAAAAAAATATATTCAGTTTGCAACCTGATGGAGGTCAGTATAGATGGACTAATACAACAAGTCCCACACACAGGTAGAAGCCCAATATTTTTTCAGAGGTAGATGCAGAAAAAAATATATTCAGTTTGCAACCTGATGGAGGTCAGTATAGATGGACTAATACAACAAGTCCCACACACAGCTAGAAGCCCAAATATTTTTTCAGAGGTACTGTAGATGCAGATAAAAATTATTTTGAATTTGCAACCTGATGGAGGTCAGTATAGATGGACTAATAGAGAAAGTCCGACACACTGCTAGAAGGCCAAATATTTTTTCAGAGCTAGATGCAGAAAAAAATTATATTCAGTTTGCAACCTGATGGAGGTCTGTATAGATGGATTAATAGAACAAGACCCACACACAGCTAGAAGCCCAATATTTTTTCAGAGGTAGATGCAGAAAAAAATATATTCAGTTTGCAACCTGATGGAGGTCAGTATAGATGGACTAATACAACAAGTCCCACACACAGCTAGAAGCCCAAATATTTTTTCAGAGGTACTGTAGATGCAGATAAAAATTATTTTGAATTTGCAACCTGATGGAGGTCAGTATAGATGGACTAATAGAGAAAGTCCGACACACTGCTAGAAGGCCAAATATTTTTTCAGAGGTACTGTAGATACAGATAAAAATTATTTTTAATTTGCAACCTGATGGAGGTCAGTATAGATGGACTAATAGAGAAAGTCCGACACACTACTAGACGGCCAAATATTTTTTCAGAGCTAGATGCAGAAAAAAATTATATTCAGTTTGCAACCTGATGGAGGTCTGTATAGATGGATTAATAGAACAAGACCCACACATAGCTAGAAGCCCAATATTTTTTCAGAGGTAGATGCAGAAAAAAATATATTCAGTTTGCAACCTGATGGAGGTCAGTATAGATGGACTAATACAACAAGTCCCACACACAGCTAGAAGGCCAAATATTTTTTAAGAGGTACTGTAGATGCAGATAAAAATTATTTTGAATTTGCAACCTGATGGAGGTCAGTATAGATGGACTAATAGAGAAAGTCCGACACACTACTAGAAGGCCAAATATTTTTTCAGAGCTAGATGCAGAAAAAAATTATATTCAGTTTGCAACCTGATGGAGGTCAGTATAGATGAACTAATACAACAAGTCCCACACACAGCTAGAAGCCCAATATTTTTTCAGAGGTAGATGCAGAAAAAAATATATTCAGTTTGCAACCTGATGGAGGTCAGTATAGATGGACTAATACAACAAGTCCCACACACAGCTAGAAGCCCAAATATTTTTTCAGAGGTACTGTAGATGCAGATAAAAATTATTTTGAATTTGCAACCTGATGGAGGTTAGTATAGATGGACTAATAGAGAAAGTCCGACACACTGCTAGAAGGCCAAATATTTTTTCAGAGCTAGATGCAGAAAAAAAATAGATTCAGTTTGCAACCTGATGGAGGTCAGTATAGATGGACTAATAGAATGATGCTATGCCCAAAAGATTTTACTTCACTAGGTGCAGTAAAAAAATTGGTATTCTATACACAGGTGGTATATCTTGCAACACAGATAGGCTACTCCACTGACTAACACACTCTGCAATAGGCCAAAAAGGATTAGCTTTGCTAGATTCAGCCAAATGCTGTGAAAAAAACTTGCACTGCACTGGCACAGACCTGCCTGGCAAAAACTGATAGGAACTGATGTAACCTAGTCCTGAAAAGGACTCCAATTACAATTAGTCTTTACTCCCACAACCTATCTATTTAAGAGCACAGACCTGCCTGATAAAAGTCGTAGGAAATGCTGTAACCTAGTCCTTAAAAGGACTGCAATCACAACTATTCCCTACTACCAAGCTATCTGTATATTTGTGCGAAAATTGGCTTGAAATTAACAAGGTATAGCGCACACAGCAACAGCAGTGCCGTCTAACACGCAGCTGCAGCAGTGAGAAAATGGTGGCGACGGGGAAAATGGCTTGGTCTTATAGGGCAAGGACATGTGACATACACTGCCAATGACACATGCCCTTGCTTGTGTGAAAAAAAGCACTTCGCTCCGTGTGTGCGCTGCTGATAGGCTGACAGATTGCACCTCCTCACTGTAAATGCGGGAAAGAGAAAAAAAAATGGAGATCTTCATTGTTCCTGCAGAGATCCATCCCCTGCCCCTCCCCCCACCCCGCTGTACACTCAAACTGCGTATTAACATTAATTTTCATCATTACTGAGAAAAAATCCAGTTATGATTTTGGTGCACGAACAGTTATCGAACATAACCTCGAACAGCCGAATTTTTCTCAAATTGTTCGTGTTCGCCGACCGGCTCGAACACCGCCCAAAACAGCTCGAATTTGAGATTGGCGAACAGTTCGAGTAGAACAACGCTCATCTCTACTTATCAGATCACACTGGGTTTTTGAGCCAAAAGTTGCTTTTACAATGTGTCCGTCCTAGTGGCTAGTCTGAATTGCAGTCATGTGAGTGAGAAGAGGACCGAAGCGGCACTGGAAATCGGGGACGACGGCGATTGGTAAGTAAGTTAACACACTTACATTACATCACATGTACAGTGGGGAAGATAAGTATTTGATAGACTGCTGATTTTGCAAGTTTTCCCTCCTACAAAGAATGGAGAGGTCTGCCATTTTTATCGTAGGTACACTTCAACGGTGAGAGACAAAATCTAATGTAAAAAATCCAGAAAATCACATTGTATGATTTGTACATAATTAATTAGCATTTTTTTGCATGAAATAAGTATTTGATACAATAGAAAAACAGAACTTAATATTTGGTACAGAAATCTTTGATTGCAATTACAGAGGTCAGACATTTCATATAGTTCTTGATCAATTTTGCACACATTGCAGCAGGGATTTTAGTCCACTCCTCCATACAGATCTTCTTCAGATCTTTTAGGTTTCGGGGCTGTCGCTGAACAACATGAAGTTTCAGCTCCCTCCAAAGATTTTCTATTGGGTTCAGTGCTTTCCTGTGAAATATGTTAACCCCTTAACGACCATGGGTCTTTCTGTTTTTGTGTTTTCCTTTTTTGCTCCCCTTCTTCCCAGAGCCAGAACTTTTTTAATTTTCGTTCAATATGGCCATGTGAGGGCTTATTTTTTGCGGGACGAGTTGTACTTTTAAACACCATCACTGGTTTTACCATATCGTGTGCTGGAAAATGGGAAAAAAATTCCAAGTGCAGTGAAACTGCATAAAAAATGCAATTCCACAGTTGTTTTTTGGGTCCTTTTTTTACCACGTTCACAGATTGCTAAAACTGACCTGCCATCATTATTTTCCAGGTCATTACGAGTTCATAGACACCAAACATATATAGGTTCTTTTTTATTTAAGTGGTGAAAAAAAAATCCAAATCTTGCTAAAAAAAACAAAAAAAATGACGCCATTTTCCGAGACCCTTAGCTTCTCCATTTTTCGGGATCTGGGGCCAGGTGAGGGCTTATTTTTTGCGTGCCAGGCTGACGTTTTTATTGATACCATTTTGGGGTAGATCCGATGTTTTGATCGCCCGTTATTGCATTTTATTGCAAATTTGTAGCGACCAAAAAAACTTAATTCTGGCGTTTAAATTTTTTTTTCTTGTTACGCCGTTTACTGATTGTATTAATTCTTCTTTTATATTGATAGATCGGGCGATTCTGAACGCGGTGATACCAAATATGTGTATGTGGTTTTTTTTTATATATATATTTTATTTTGAATGGGGACTTAAACTTTTATATATTTTTTATTTTTTTAAAAACTTTTTTTTTACACTTTCTGCTTGCTTTTATAGTCTCCAGAGGAGACTAGAAGCAGCAGTTGTCTGATTGCTTCTACTGCATACAAGCGATGAGCAGATCGCTTGTATGCAGGAGAAATGCTCACTTGCTATGAGCGCTGACCACTAGGTGGCGCTCATAGCAATTGAGACATGACAACCACAGGCGTCTGCTGCAGACCCTGAGTTCTCATGCCCAACCATTGGTGACCCGCGATCACATGATGGGGTCACTGATGGGCGGGGCTTAGGACTCCCGGAAGCGCGAGTTAAATGCCACTGTCAGAGATTTAACATGTTAACAGCCGCGGGTGGATTGCGATTCCAATAATCAGCTGACATGTGCTCGCTTCAGTGCGGGCTCACCGCCGGAGCCCCCGCTGAACCGGCCATCCCGACCTGGTGCGTACTATTACTGACCAGGTCGGAAAGGGGTTAAGGAACATCCTTTCCAGGGTAAAGACTTGTGTATAAGGTAAAATAAATAACCAAAAACAAAAATACTCCTCCACACCTTGGGCTATGTTCACAAGTAGCATTTTTTATGCGTTTTTGCACGTTTGTATTGCTTTCAACCGTGACAAATGCATTCACCGGGAAATGTCATTTTAACATTTTACAACCTTATCTGGCCATGTGCTGTGTGACACATGCATACAGTGCTGAAAAGACATGGGAGCAGCATGGGGAAGACCCCTGGAAGCATCTCTGACACCCAGGTCACTGCCTAAAAGTGTGCCCATCAGAAGTGATCCTTGCCGCACCAGAAGATGCAGACTTGCAACTATCCCCGTGCAAGTCCTTGTCCCAGGGCAGTGTTCAATTGTACCTCCCCCATAACTTGCAATACAAGCGCAAGTATGCAGCCTGCCACCCACCCACCCCCAGGCTGCAATACCATACTGCTAGCTTGCTTGCACTTGAAATTGGGCCTTTTAGGCATGTGGAGGTGGAATCTGGCCACCACGTCATGGCTGCGTCGGTAGCCTGGTATTCATACTCAGTCCCCAGCCGCCCGGCGGCCGGGTGTCCACGCTTGGTCCCCAGCCGCCAGGGGGCGGCTGGGTGTCCATACTCAGTCCCCAGCCGCCCCGCGGCCGGGTGCCCACACACAGTTCCCAGCCGCGTGGGGGTGGCCGGGTGTCCATAGACGGTCCCCAGCCACCCCTATTTGTCCCGGTGCGCGTTATACACAAGCGCGCATACCAAAACATTACCTGTGCCCTCCCCAGTGCATTTAGTGGGAAGGACAGCCTAACCACAAACACGTGGACAAGTGAATGTGGCCAGGAATGGTCCATCTCACTGACGCCTTCACACTGGGTTAATATTGTGGAAGCCGGGACACAGTTGGACACTGGGATGCAACACGTCCTCCAGACATAGAGGATTGCGGGTCCTGGGTCAATCAAGCTTCAACACAAAGTTCAGAAGGTAGACAGCTGCAGTGGTCGGCCTCCTACACAACGAGTAAATTATTCATGATCATGAGGCCATCCACCTCCTTAGCTTTCTGTTCCTTGGAATGCAAGCGCATGTATGTAGTAGCAGCTAGGCCTGAGGTGGTCAGCGTTTTGGCGCATATTCTACCTCCTTCGAGGATTGCTGCATGTTTTCCTGTTACTATCCCAGTTCTATGACTCCCGTTAAAACAAAGCTTCAGGTGATGAATGATGGATGAGGTGGTGGCAAAGGAGAAAGAGCAGGAGGAACAGGGACCATTCACATCAATATCAGGCCAGCCAACCACACATGTCTTGTAGGATATGTTTCTGTACCAAAAGGAGCGGTTCAGCTACACAGTTATAAGGCATACAGTGAATGCAATGCCTACCAAAAATTTCGAGGCACTCCAATGCCCCTTGGAAGTGACATGGAGGTCAGAGGGCCTTAACTAAACCGTTTTTTCCATTTATAGCAACTGGGTCTCCTGTACACTGTTGGCCTAAGCAGTGAATGGAAGGCTTTCCAAAAATTATTAGGCACTGCAATGCCCCTTGAAACAGACGTGGATTACAGCGTATTAAAAACCTTCTACCCATTATTGGGGAGTGGGTCTCCCTTAGTGTTCGCCTATGCATTGAAAAGTAAAAGCTGACAAAAATTAGGAGGAAATGCAATGCCCGTTGCAAGAGTCGTGGAGGTTAGAGGTAATTAAAAACAACATGTCAATGCCCCTTGGAAGAGTTGTGGAGTTCAGAGTGGTTTAACAAGACGGTTTTAATGCCCCTTAGAAGAGACGTGGAGTTCAGAGTGGTTTAACAAGACAGTTTTAATGCCCCTTGGAAGAGATGTGGAGGTCGCAGTAGCTTAACAAGACGGTTTTAATGCCCCTTGGAAGAGTGGTGGAGGTTGCAGTGGAATAAAAAGACAATATCAATGCCCCTTGGAAGAGTGGTGGAGGTTACAGTGGAATAAAAAGACAATATCAACGCCCTGTGGAAGAGACGTGGAGGTCACAGTAGCTTAACAAGACGCTTTTAATGCCCCTTGGAAGAGTGGTGGAGGTCGCAGTGGAATAAAAAGACAATATTAACGACCCTTGGAAGAGACGTGGAGGTCACAGTAGCTTAACAAGACGATTTTAATGCCCCTTACAAGAGCCATGCAGTACAGCATATTAAAAACATTATTCCCATTATTGGGGAGTGGGTCTCCCATAGTCTTTGCCTATGCCTTCCAAGCAAAAGCTGCCAAAAATTAGGAAGGGGGAACTTGCAATGTCCCTTACAAGAGCCATGCAGTACAGCATATTAAAAACATTATTCCCATTATTGGGGAGTGGGTCTCCCATAGTCTTTGCCTATGCCTTCCGAGGAAAAGCTGCCAAAAATTAGGACAGAGGAACTTGCAATGCTGGCAACATGGACCACGGTCACGCTGGTGGTATAGTGGTCGTGGAGGCTGAGGATAAGGAGAAGAGCAAAAAACAGCCGAAATGAGGAAGCGTATACACATGTGTGGGTGTGAAGCGATGCATGGGAATACACCTCCCGAAATAACACAGTGGATTTGACTTTATGTTACTCTGCTGTCATTTGGTGGTGATGAGAAGTCTGGCCCAATCCAGCCCTTGTTCATTTTGATAAGGGTCAGCTTGTCAGCATTGTCAGTTGACAGGCGAGTGCGCTTATCAGTTATAATTCCCCCAGCGGCACTAAAAACACGCTCCGATAACACGCTAGCGGCAGGGCAGGCCAGGACCTCCAAGGCATACAGAGTGAGTTCATTCCAAGTGTCCAGCTTGGATACCCAATAATTAAAAGGCACAGAGGAATCACGGAGGACGCTGGTACTCCCTCGCCATCTTTTGAAACTTTCCACTCCTTGTGAGAGTACCCTGCGCCTCAGGGCCTGTAAGCTGGGTTGGTCTCAGAAAACTGTCCTAGAACGTTGACAGTGTTCCCCTGCCTCTGCTGGATTGGAGTTGCGTCTCTCTCGCCTGTATGCCTTAGTTGGGCAGCGAACTGTGACCTCTGCCGCTACCGTGTTCAGATGGGAATTTTTTTAATAGTTCTGCAGCAAGGGCCTTCTGGTACTGCCCCATTTTTGTAGACCTCTCCAACTCAGGAATAAGAGAGTGAAAGTTCTCCTTGTAGAGGGGGTCTAAAATTGTCATCAACCAGTAATGACTGTCACCCAACATTTTGACAATGCGAGGGTCACGGTTAAGGCAGCGTAACATAAAGTCAGCCGTGCGTGCCAGACAGGTAACGGGCAAGACTTCCGTGTCCTCACCAAGATGACGACTGATAGTGTTGAGTGATCACTAAAATGCTCGGGTGCTCGAAGCTCGGGCCGAGCTTACCGTGATACTCAGGTGCTCGACCCGAGCAACGAGCCCAATGTTAGTCTATGGGAGACCCGAGCATTTTTGCGGCAGCACCCCCGGCAGTCTGTAAAAAGCCTAAAAAGTGCCCAAAACGATAGTGACAGTGCTCAAAAGACATGGGGGCAGCATGGGGATCGCCCCTGGAAGCATTTCTGACCCCCAGGTCACTGCTGTCAACAACGTGGTCAGAGGTATTAAGCCACTTTTGCGGGCTCACAATAAAACGTTCAAAAACGAAACTGAAACGGTTTTCCTGTGAAATATGTTAAGGAATTTCCTTTCCAGGGTAAAAACTTGTGTATAAGGTAAAATAAATAACCAAAAGCAAAAATACTCCTCCACACCTTGGGCTATGTTCACAAGTAGCATTTTTCATGTGTTTTTGCACTTTTGTATTGCTTTCAACCGTGACAAATGCGTTCCCCGGGAAATGTCATTTTAACATTTTACAACCTTATCTGGCCATGTGGTGTCTGATACATGCATACAGTGCTGAAAAGACAAGGGATCAGCATGGGGAAGACCCCTGGAAGCATCTCTGACCCCCAGGTCACTGTCTAAAAGTGTGCCCATCAGAAGTGATCCTTGCCGCACCAGAAGATGCAGACTTGCAACTATCCCCATGCAAGTCCTTGTCCCAGGGCAGTGTTCAATTGTACCTCCCCCATTCCTTGCAAAGCAAGCGAAAATATGCAGCCAACCACCCACCCGCAGGCTGCAATACCATACTGCTAGCTTTCACTTGAAATGGGGCCTTTTAGTTTGGAGGAGGCCGAAGCTGGCCACTACCTCATGGCCGCTTCGGCAGCGAGGTATCCATACTCTGTCCCCAGCTGCCCGGCGGCTGGGTGTCCACGCTTGGTCCCCAGCCGCCAGGTGGCGGCCAGGTGTCCATACTCGGTCCCCAGCCGCCCTGATTTCTCCTGTCACCTTCCCCCACACTTTTCTTAGCCTCGCCTGCTTTAGGGCAGCATTGGACGAGCCCACCAGAGAACCAGACTCCTCCGGTGGGCCCTGGCTTCTCCATCAGGGGAGTTGAGAGTGCCTAGGTGAGGAGCATGATGATGATGATAGAAGTTAGCATCTGCTTTGTTTTCTTGGAATGCAAGCGCATGTATGTAGTAGCGGCTAGTCCTGAGGTGGTCCGCGTTTTGGCGCATATCCTACCTCCTCCGAGGATTGCTGGATGTTTTCCTGCTACTATCCCAGTTCTATGACTCCCGTTAAAACAAAGCTTCAGGTGATAAATGATGGATGAGGTGGTGGCAAAGGAGAAAGAGCAGGAGGAACAGGGACCATTCACATCAATATCAGGAGAGTCAACCAGATATGTCTTGTAGGATATGTGTAACGGGTCTGGGAGGCGGAACCTCTGAGCTACTATACAAGGGGGCGGTCCTTGTAAGGGAGCGGGTGGCGACCAGGCAGGCAGTCACAGCAGGTGACCAGGACAGTCTCTGGAAGAACGGGCAGGAGGTCACGGCAAGTGACCGGGGCAGTCTCTGGATGAACGGGCAGATGGTCACGGCAAGTGACCGGGGCAGTCTCTGGAAGAACGGGCAGATGGTCACGGCAAGTGACCGGGGCAGTCTCTGGGTAAAGGGTTGGTACGACCTGTGGCGGCTGATGTTAGACGTGAGCTCCCAGGTGAGCAGGCGAGAGTCTCTGGATAAACGGGTGGTCACAGCATGTGACGGCGGAGCCTCCAGGAAGACCAACAGATAGGCGGCAGATGAGCGCTCCCAGGTAAGCGGGCAGAAGTCTCTGGACAGGCGGGTGGTCACAGCACGTGACGGCAGAGCCTCCAGGTAGGCTAGCAGACAGGCAGCAGATGAGCGCTCCCAGGTGAGCGGGCAGGAGTCACTGGACAGGCAGGTGGTCACAGCACGTGACGACGGAGCCTCCAGGTAGGCTAGCAGGCAGGTAGCAGATGTGCGCTCCCAGGTGAGCGGGCAAGCTGGTCCATAGACAGACTGACAGGAGTTGGAAGGCAGACCGTCGGACCTCAGGCAAGCAGGCAGGTAGCTGATGTGCGCTCCCAGGTGAGCGGGCAAGCTGGTCCTTAGACAGACTGACAGGAGTTGTAAGGCAGACCGTCGGACCTCAGGCTAGCAGGCAGGTAGCAGAATATCAGGCAGGAATAAGACAGCAAGCTGGCAGGAATCTGGCAGGTATCTGGCAGGTAACTGGCAACGGGACCTGAGGGCTGAAGCAGAGTAGTGAACAGTGCAACAACATTGCTTGGGCACCTCCATTTTGGAGGAGGTGCCTTATATATGGTGAAGTCCTCCGGCCATTGGCCGGGGACTCCTTAGGACGGCGCGCGCGGCCCCTTTAAGAGGGAGGGAGAGCGCGCGCGCGCGCCCTAAGCACAGTGGCCGGGAAGGAGCGCGCGCTACCAGCAGAGCGGGAGGAGGACGCTGGGCACGGAGCAGAGAGGTGAGGGGAACAGCGTCCCTGCCTAGCAGAGGGCAGGGACGCCGGCGCTACAGTACCCCCCCCTTTAGGCCCCCCTTTTTTAGGCCAGACAGAAATTTAGCAAGGATAAGAGGGGCATGGATGTTCTCCCGGGGCTCCCACGTTCTCTCCTCAGGACCAAACCCCTTCCAATCTACTAGAAAAAAGGTCTTTCCTCTTACCCTTTTGGTGGCAAGAATGTTCTCTACCTCAAACTCGTCCTCAGCAGAAACCGGAGCAGGAGGCGTACCTGTAGACTTGGAAAAAGAGTTAAGTACCACAGGTTTGAGGAGAGATACATGGAAGGAGTTAGGGATCCGTAAGTTGGCCGGGAGTTTCAATTTATAGGCCACCGGGTTGATCTGACTGATGACCTCCAGAGGACCGATGAACCGAGGCCCTAACTTGTAAGAAGGTATCTTGAGTCGGACATATTTAGATGAGAGCCAGACTTTATCTCCAGGACGAAATTGTGGAGGATCCAGGCATTTTTTGTCAGCGTGTCTTTTCATCCGTTCGGATGACTGAAGGAGTGCGGATCGGGTACTCTCCCAAATGGAGGAAAATTTGCTAACGAGAGATTCCGCAGCCGGGTTGTCCACAGAGGTGGAGACAGGAAAAGGAATCCGAGGATGCTGACCGAAGACTACAAAAAACGGGGATTTGGAGGAGGATTCGCTCTCGTGATTGTTATAAGAGAACTCGGCCCATGGTAGGAGATCCACCCAGTCTGAATGATGGGCATTAACGAAGTGCCGGAGGTAACTGGTCAGGATCTGATTGATCCGCTCCACTTGACCATTGGACTGTGGGTGGTAAGCGGAAGAGAAGTCCAGGGTGACGTCTAGCAGTTTACAAGTGGCTCTCCAGAAGCGTGAGGTGAACTGCACCCCACGATCCGACACGATGTGGAGGGGCAGGCCATGAAGACGAAAGATGTGACGAATAAAGTCTTTAGCTAGCTCGGGTGCAGACGGGAGGCCTGGCAGGGGAACGAAATGAGCCATCTTGGAGAAGCGGTCAGCGACCACCCAAATGACCGTACAACCGGCAGAGACTGGGAGGTCAGTTATAAAGTCCATTGCTATATGCTGCCAGGGGGCAGCAGGTACAGAAAGCGGAAGGAGGCGACCGGCTGGCAGGTGTCTCGGAACCTTGTTGCGGGCGCAGGACACACAGGCAGAAACAAAGTCTATTACGTCCTTGTGCAGGGTAGGCCACCAGTAGTGCCGGGTAATAAGCTGGAGGGTCTTTTTCTGACCGGCGTGGCCAGCCAGTTTAGACGAGTGACCCCAGTGAAGGATCTTCTCCCGATCAGGTACTGATACGAACGTCTTTCCGGGAGGGAGACGATTTAGACTCACGGGAGCCACCTGCATTACTCTGGCGGGATCGATGATGTGTTTCGGATCTTCCTCGAGATCAGACACCAGAAAGGATCGAGACAAGGCGTCCGCCTTAACGTTTTTGTCAGCCGGGCGAAAATGAAGAACAAAATCAAAGCGAGCAAAAAACAAGGACCACCGGGCTTGGCGCGGGTTAAGTCTCTGGGCATGCTGGAGGTAAGCCAAGTTCTTGTGGTCAGTGTAAATTATTACCGGGTGAAGAGCCCCCTCGAGCAGGTAACGCCACTCCTCCAATGCCAGTTTGATGGCCAATAACTCTCGGTCTCCTATGGAATAATTGCGCTCTGAGGAGGAGAAGAGTTTAGAGAAGAAGCCGCAAGTTACCATCCTCCCGGAAGATGATTTTTGAGTAAGTACCGCTCCGGCTCCAGAGGAGGAGGCGTCAACTTCCAGGAAGAACTACTTGTTGCCGTCCGGGCGATGCAGCACCAGGGTGGAAGAGAAGGCCTGTTTTAAGGAAAGGCCTCCTCTGCTTCGGGCGGCCACTCTTTGGGATTAGTACCTTTACGGGTGAGCGCGGAAATTGGGGCAGTCCAGGAAGAGAAGTGTGGTATGAAGAGGCGGTAGTAGTTGGCGAAGCCCAGGAACCGCTGAATGGCCTTCAACCTCTCCGGTCGAGGCCATTTCTCGATGGCAGACAGTTTCTCTGGATCCATTCATAGGCCGGTCTGAGAAATAATGTAGCCCAAAAACGGAAGCGAGGTCTGCTCAAAGATGCACTTCTCGTATTTAGCGAAGAGGTGATTCTGCCTGAGCCTGAGCAGGACCTGACGAACGTCCCTCCGGTGAGTCTGGAGATCCGGAGAGAAGACCAAGATGTCGTCCAGGTACACCACTACGCAGGAGTAGAGAAGGTCCCGGAAGATGTCATTGACCAACTCTTGAAAGACGGCAGGAGCGTTACAGAGACCAAAGGGCATTACCAGATATTCATAGTGGCCGTCCCGGGTGTTGAATGCCGTCTTCCATTCATCCCCCTGACGGATACGAACCAGGTTGTACGCCCCACGGAGGTCCAGTTTGGTGAAGATTCTAGCCCCCCTCAGACGATCAAATAACTCCGGAATGAGTGGAAGGGGGTACTTATTCTTCACCGTGATCTGGTTAAGGCCTCTATAGTCTATACAGGGACGGAGAGAGCCGTCCTTCTTTTTGACGAAAAAGAAGCCTGCTCCCGCCGGGGAGGTAGGTTTCCGGATGAATCCCCTGGCCAGATTCTCCTCAATATATTCGGACATCGACCGGGTCTCAGCAGCGGATAATGGATAAATACGCCCACGGGGAGGAGTAGTACCGGGTAACAGGTCGATAGGGCAGTCGTATGGTCTATGAGGGTGTAGTGTCTCTGCCTCCTTTTTATTAAAGACATCAGCATAAGACCAATAAGGAATCGGAAGTCCAGGTAGATTAGCTGGGGTAGGAGAAGGACGGACGGGATGGACGGGAACCAGACAGGTCTTATGGCAGTCCTGTCCCCAGCGAAGGACCTCTCCGGTCTGCCAGTCAAGCACGGGTGCATGTCTCTGGAGCCAAGGTAGACCTAGCAAGAGGGCGTGAGAGAGTCCAGGCAGAACATGAAAGGAGATACTCTCAGAATGCAGCATTCCCATCTGCAGAGTAATGGATTCGGTGATGAGTTGGATGGGGCATGGTAAGAGACCCCCATCCACGGCAGCAACAGACATGGATACAGCCAGAGGTTTGGTGGGGATGTGGTATTTCTCTACCAGGGACTGTGAAATAAGATTCCCGGCTGCTCCAGAGTCAAGTTGGGCTAGTTCGAAATAATGGTTCTCCCCGCAGACGATAGAGACTGACAGCAGCAGAGATGGAGAGGATTTATTCTTGTCTAGGTCGACCTCTCTCAGCGAACCTAGACACAGGCGTTTCCCGACCTCTCCGGGCAGGCACGGATCCGGTGCTCCTTACTGCCACAGTAGAAGCAGCTCCCCTCGGCACGGCGTAAGTCCTGACGGGTTTTGACCATCTTGGTCTGGTCGACCTGCATAGGCTCAGGAGAGTGTACCTGGGGAGAGACGGAGGGAGTGACGGGTTTCTGAAAAGTAGGAGCTAGACGTGGAAACCTCCTCTGACGGGTGACCTCTTTGGCACGCTCCTGGAACCGTAGGTCAATCCGGGTGGCAAGAGTTATTAGGTCACCGAGAGTGGTAGGAATGTCCCGACCGGCAAGTTCATCTTTAATACGGCCGGACAGACCCTCCCAGAAGACGGATACCAGAGCGTCGTTATCCCAGACCAGCTCCGAGGCAAGGGTACGGAACCGTATGGCATATTGGCCCACGGTGAGACTTCCCTGACGGAGGCGTAGCAGTGATGATGCGGATGAGGTCTTCCGTCCGGGTTCGTCGAAGACTTTCCGGAAAGCCGTGAGAAAGGCAGGCAAGTTGGACACCAGGGGGTCTCCTCTCTCCCATAGAGGATTTAGCCAGGCCAGGGCCTCCCCGGTGAGATGGGACATGATGAAGGCAATTTTGGCCCGGTCGGAGTTAAACTGGTGGGACAGGAGTTCAAAGTGCAGGGTGCACTGATTTATGAAGCCCCGAGCCTGGGCGGAGTCATCTCCGAAGGGAGGAGGTGCAGAAAGCCGGGGTCCGGGGTAGAATACCATGGTATTAGTGGGCAGCGGAGCTGCCGGATTGCGAGTCATGGCACTGGCGGAGGTTGCTGGCGGAGCAGTCAGAGTGTCCAGGCGAGAATTGACATTCCGCAGGTGACCCAGGATGGACTCCTGTTGGGACCTCTGACGGGACAGTTCATGACACAGGTCCGAGAGCGAGGGAGCTTGGGTGCCACCGGGTTCCATGGCCCGAGCAAACTGTAACGGGTCTGGGAGGCGGAACCTCTGAGCTACTCTACAAGGGGGCGGTCCTTGTAAGGGAGCGGGTGGCGACCAGGCAGGCAGTCACAGCAGGTGACCGGGACAGTCTCTGGAAGAACGGGCAGGAGGTCACGGCAAGTGACCGGGGCAGTCTCTGGATGAACGGGCAGATGGTCACGGCAAGTGACCGGGGCAGTCTCTGGAAGAACGGGCAGATGGTCACGGCAAGTGACCGGGGCAGTCTCTGGGTAAAGGGTTGGTACGACCTGTGGCGGCTGATGGTAGACTTGAGCTCCCAGGTGAGCAGGCGAGAGTCTCTGGATAAACGGGTGGTCACAGCATGTGACGGCGGATCCTCCAGGAAGACCAACAGACAGGCGGCAGATGAGCGCTCCCAGGTGAGCGGGCAGAAGTCTCTGGACAGGCGGGTGGTCACAGCACGTGACGGCAGAGCCTCCAGGTAGGCTAGCAGACAGGCAGCAGATGAGCGCTCCCAGGTGAGCGGGCAGGAGTCAATGGACAGGCAGGTGGTCACAGCACGTGACGGCGGAGCCTCCAGGTAGGCTAGCAGGTAGGTAGCAGATGTGCGCTCCCAGGTGTGCGGGCAAGCTGGTCCATAGACAGACTGACAGGAGTTGGAAGGCAGACCGTCGGACCTCAGGCAAGCAGGCAGGTAGCTGATGTGCGCTCCCAGGTGAGCGGGCAAGCTGGTCCTTAGACAGACTGACAGGAGTTGTAAGGCAGACCGTCGGACCTCAGGCTAGCAGGCAGGTAGCAGAATATCAGGCAGGAATAAGACAGCAAGCTGGCAGGAATCTGGCAGGTATCTGGCAGGTAACTGGCAACGGGACCTGAGGGCTGAAGCAGAGTAGTGAACAGTGCAACAACATTGCTCGGGCACCTCCATTTTGGAGGAGGTGCATTATATATGGTGAAGTCCTCCGGCCATTGGCCGGGGACTCCTTAGGACGGCGCGCGCGGCCCCTTTAAGAGGGAGGGAGAGCGCGCGCGCCCTAAGCACAGTGGCCGGGAAGGAGCGCGCGCTGCCAGCAGAGCGGGAGGAGGACGCTGGGCACGGAGCAGAGAGGTGAAGGGAACAGCGTCCCTGCCTAGCAGAGGGCAGGGACGCCGGCGCTACAATATGTTTCTGTAACAAGAGGAGCGGTTCGGCTACACAGTTATAGGGCAAACAGTGAGTGCGATGCCTACCAAAAATTTTGAGCCACTCCAATGCCCCTTGGAAATGACATGGAGGTCAGAGGGCGTTAACTAAACCTTTTTTTCGTTTTATAGCAACTGGGTCTCCCGTGCACTGTTGGCCTAAGCAGTGAATGGAAGGCTTTCCAAAAATTATGAGGAACTGCAATGCCTCTTAAAAGAGCCATGTGTGGCACCCCAGGGGTCTGGTTACCACAGTAATAGAGATATTACGTCGGAGAGCAAGTGGGAGGTTTCCTGGTCAGGATCCCTTAATCATGCAACATCCTCCTGCCCCAGTCCTGGGAGGAGAGAATTCTGCCCTTATAAACTGGATCTGGGGCGTGGTTGAGTGAGTCAGAGAACAGTCAGAGTCAGAGTGAGAGCAAGGGAAAATAACAGCAAGGAGCTCTGTAGGAGCTAGGAGCTAAAGACCAGGGGCTGGAAGCTGAGCAGAGCTCGCCCTGGCAGAAGACAATAGGAACCGGACACAGGAGTCCGAAGCTGTGAGGACTTATATATCCAGCAGCAGAAACCAGCCGGCAGGGGATTTCAGGTCCTCTGGCCATAGAAGCCCGGAGGCTCAGTCACAAGCAAGGGACCAGCACCGCCATCGTGGAGCGGAGGCTAACAGAAGGCCCCAAGTCACCAGCCATATGGGTGAGCACTACACGGTATACTCAGGGACGTGGGCTACTTCTACCCGCTTACAGCAAGGTAGCCAGGAAGAGTGCAGACAGACGGGGAGGCCTACAACTCCACCTGGCCAGGGGAACTGCTGCTTGCTCACAGACTGACCAGGCCTCTTATGCTAGCCAGTACTCCCGGAGGGTCTACCTTATAATCATCAGTAAAGACCCTGAACTACACTGCAAAGACTCTGAGCCGTTCCTGCAGCGCTCATGCACCATCACCCCCATCATCCACACTCACTGCCCTGAGGCTATACTCCTCCCGAGGGGAGTTATCCCATTCTATGCTGCGCACACAACACCAGCCTCAGCGGTCTGCCTCGCAGCGGTGGTACTCCTTGACCGCAATCCACGGGTGGCGCAGTCGGACAATTAACCTCAAAACCTAAGAAAGACTGCAACTGGTTTGACCAGCCTGAGCCACGGGACCGGGTCACCGCCACGGAGACTACAGACCCCAGAGACCCGGCACCGGGTATCCCACACACGTGTACACACGGCCCAGGGGGCGCGTCACATGCAGTACAGCATATTACAAACATAAGTCCCATTATTGGGGAGTGGGTGTCCCATAGTATTTGCTTATGCCTTGCAAGCAAAAGCTGCCAAAAATTAGGACGGAGCAAATTGCAATGCCCCTTACAAGAGCCATGCAGTACAGCATATTACAAACATAAGTCCCATTATTGGGGAGTGGGTCTCCCATAGTATTTGCTTATGCCTTGCAAGCAAAAGCTGCCAAAAATTAGGACGGAGCAACTTGCAATGCCCCTTACAAGAGCCATGCAGTACAGCATATTACAAACATAAGTCCCATTATTGGGGAGTGGGTCTCCCATAGTATTTGCTTATGCTTTCCCAGCAAAAGCTGCCAAAAATTAGGACGGAGCAACTTGCAATGCCCCTTACAAGAGCCATGCAGTACAGCATATTACAACCATAAGTCCCATTATTGGGGAGTGGGTGTCCCATGGTATTTGCTTATGGTTTCCCAGCAAAAGCTGCCAAAAATTAGGATGGAGGAACTTGCAATGCTGGCACCCTGGTGGTATAGTGGTGGTGGAGGCTGAGGATAAGGAGAAGAAGATTAAACAGCCGAAATGAGGAAGCGTATACCCATGTGTGGGTGTGAAGCGGTGCATGTGAATACACCTCCCGAAATAACACAGTGGATTTGACTTTATGTTACTCTGCTGTCATTTGGTGGTGATGAGAAGTCTGGCCCAATCCAGCCCTTGTTCATTTTGATAAGGGTCAGCTTGTCAGCATTGTCAGTTGACAGGCGAGTGCGCTTATCAGTTATAATTCCCCCAGCGGCACTAAAAACACGCTCCGATAACACGCTAGCGGCAGGGCAAGCCAGGACCTCCAAGGCGTACAGAGCGAGTTCATTCCAAGTGTCCAGCTTGGATACCCAATAATTAAAAGGCACAGAGGAATCACGGAGGACGCTGGTACGATGGGCAAGGTACTCCCTCACCATCTTTTGAAACTTTCCACTCCTTGTGAGAGTACCCCGCGCCTCAGGGCCTGTAAGCTGGGCGGGTGTCAGAAAACTGTCCCAGAACGTTGACAGTGTTCCCCTGCCTCTGCTGGATTGGAGTTGCATCTCTCTCGCCTGTACGCCTTGGTTGGGCAACGAACTGTGACCTCTGCTGCTAGCGTGTTCAGATGGGAATTTTTTTAAGAGTTCTGCAGCAAGGGCCTACTGGTATTGCCCCATTTTTGTAGACCTCTCCACCTCAGGAATAAGAGAGTGAAAGTTCTCCTTGTAGCGGGGGTCTACAAGTGTCACCAACCAGTAATGACTGTCACCCAACATTTTGATAACGCGAGGGTCACGGTTAAGGCAGCGTAACATAAAGTCAGCCATGCGTGCCAGACTGGTAACGGGCAAGATTTCCGTGTCCTCACCAAGATGACGACTGACCATGCTCTCCTCCTCCTCTTCCTCCTCCCCCCTGTCCTCAGGCCACCGACGCTGAACCGACGATATGACACTTGTACAGGTACTACCGTCTACAACGCATGATAGCAGCTCCTGTTCTTCCTCCTCCTCCTCCTCCTCCTCCTCTCCCTCATTGTCCCCCAATGCACGTTGGGATGAGATGAGGCTGGGCTGTGTGTAATCGCCCGCTACGGCTTCTTGATCCATCTCATCATACTCTGGCTGCAATGCCTCCTCTTTAATTCTCTGCAAAGAGCGTTGCAAAAGACAGACAAGTGGGATGCTGACACTAATGATGGCATCATCGCCACTCACCATCTTCGTGGCCTCCTCAAAGTTTGTCAGGATGGTACATATGTAAGACATCCAGGTCCACTCCTGAGGTCTTATGTGTGGAGTCTGACCTGAATATCGACGGCCTTGTTGCAGCTGGTACTCCACAACTGCTCTCTTCTGCTCACAAATCCTTTGCAACATGTGGAGCGTAGAGTTCCAACGTGTGGGGACATCACACGCCAGTCGGTGTGCCGGAAGCTGCAAACTCTGCTGCAACACAGCAAGGGCGGCGGAAGCTGTAGCCGACTTGCGAAAATGAGCTGACAGGCGGCGTACTTTCACGAGCAGATCTGGCAACTCGGGGTACGATTTAAGAAACCGCTGAACCACGAGGTTAAGCACATGAGCCAGGCATGGTATGTGTGTGATCTCACCTCGCCTCAGAGCCGCCACCAGGTTACGGCCATTGTCACACACAACCATGCCGGGATGTAGGTTCAGCGGTCTCAGCCACAGATCTGCCTGCTCTTTCACAGCTGTCCACAACTCACAAGCAGTGTGAGGTTTATCACCTAAGCTTATGAGTTTCAGCACAGCCTGTTGCCGCTTGGCGGAGGCAGTACTGCAATGCTTCCAGCTTGTAACTGATGTGGTGATATCTGAGATGGAGTCTGAACATGAGGAGGAGGAGGAGGAGGATGCGCAGGAGCTGTACACTGTGGGGGCAACTCTGACTGACATAGGGCCCGCAATCCTCGGTGTGGGGAGGATGTGTTCCGTCCCAAGGTCCGACTGGGTCCCGGCTTCCACTATGTTTACCCAGTGTGCCGTCAGAGAGATGTACCGTCCCTGGCCACAAGCACTTGTCCACGTGTCCGTTGTCAGGTGGACTCTCCCAGTAACTGCGTTGTTGAGGGCACGGCAGATGCTTTGGTACACGAGCTTGTGTAGTGCTGGGATGGCACACAGGGCAAAATAGTGTCGGCTGGGGACCGAGGACCGAGGGACGGCCACCGCCATAAGATTGCGGAAGGATTCCGTCTCCACCAGCCTAAAAGGCAGCATTTCCAATGCAAGCAGTCGTGAAATGTGCGAATTTAGGACTGTGGCCTGTGGGGCGTTAGCTGCAAATTTCCGCTTTCGTTCAAAGGTCTGGGATATGGACAATTGAACGCTGAGGTGGGACGTAGACGTGGACGTTGATGCTGTTTCTTGAGAAACTGCCATAACAAGTGAAGACTGAGAGGAGGGGGCATCTTTACATGCAGTATGGACAGGGAATTGCCTTGCACACACAACAGGGGGTTCTATTGCACGCACAACAGTGGAAGAAGCAGTGGTGACACCCGCTGACACTGGTCGTGGACCCTGGGTTTCGCCCCACAAAGTCGGGTGCTTTGCTGCCATGTGCCTGATCATGCTGGTGGTGGTCAGGCTGGTAGTTTTGTCACCCCTGCTGATGCTGGCATGGCAGGTGGAACATATGGCCTTTTTGGGGTTATCAGCAGAGTCTTTAAAAAATTCCAGACTCTGGAAGACCTACCGCTTGTACTGGCAATGTCCCTCGTGTTGGTGTTACGGGGAACGGTTGCCTGCGTTCTGTCTGCGGCCACCACACTGCTTCTTCCTCCCTGTTGGGGTACTCTGCCTCCCTCCCCCTGTGTGCTGCTGGCCTCACTCTGCATGTCCTCCTTCCACGTTGGGTCAGTTACCAGATCATCCACCACCTCCTCCTCTTCCACTTGCACACCACGATCCTCCTCCTCACTTCCTGGCATTTGTGTCTCGTCATCGTCCACCTCTTGTGACAGATTGCCAACGTCGACTTCCTGTGGCCGTGGCTGTTCAAATATTTGGGCATCGCAACATGGGATCTCCTCTTCCACCACTTCAAACGTATCAGGCGAGGGGCCCAAATATGGAAATGGACCAGTGAACAGCTCTTCAGAGTGTCCAAGTGTGGGGTCACTTGCTGTCTGATGACACTCGGCATGGTGGGAGGAAGGAGCATCAGGGTGAGGAGGAGTATGCGGTCGAGACTCACGGCTACTAAGAGTTGACCGTGTGGAAGACAGACCGGAGGTGGTGGTGCCCAGGTAACTGGAAGTATTGTCTGCTATCCAATTAATAACCTGTTCACATTGATCAGTTCTCAATACTGGTGTTGTTCTGTGCTTCCCTAGTAATTCGGTCAAGAAGTGGGAGCGAGAAGATGTGGCTGTTGGTTGTGGCACATTTTCACCTTGGCCACGGCCCCGTCCTCTGCACGAACCATCACCAGAACGTCCACTTCCACGCCCCTTGCCACGCGCCTTGCCCATTGTAAATGAAGTAAAATAGCTTACACTTGCACTATCAATGGAAAAAGGGTAATAAAGAGTAGATGAGAACCGTGGAAGAGGAAAACCACAGTTATTGTTTACTGGGGTATACCACACTTTTTTAAATAGAGATATTTGCGGCTGAACAGTGAGCGACACACTCAAACTGCTTTTTTTTAGATACCAAAGGCCCAAAACTGGATAGTACAGCGATTTGACCCGTGGAACTGCGAAACCACACTGGGATGTTGGGCCTACACAAGACTATTTTCAACAGATATATTTTTGTGTCACAACAGTCAGGAGACACTACTGTTTTTCTTTACGGAAAAAACTACCAAAACCTGAATAATAGAGATTTTTTACCGTGGAACAGCAAAACCACAGTTATAATTTACTGGTGTATACCAGGCTTTTTAAAATATATATATGTTTGCGGCTGAACAGTGAGCGACACACTCAAACTGTTTTTTTTAGATACAAATGGCCCAAAAGTGGATAATACAGAGGTTTGTACCGTGGAACTGCAAAACCACACTTGTATTTCTCGGGCCTACACCAGACTATTTTCAACAGATATATTTGTGTCTGAAAAATCAGGGAGACACTTATTTTTTTTTTTTTTTTTTACAGCAAAAAATGCAAAAAGCAGGATAATAGAGATTTTTTACCGTGGAACAGCAAAAGTACACTTCTGTCTCTCTGGCCTACACCAGACTATTTTCAACAGATATATTTGTGTCTGAAAAATCAGGGAGACACTATTATTATTTTTATACAGCAAAAAATGCCAAAAACAGGATAATAGAGATGTTTTACCATGGAACATCAAAACCACAGTAATAATTTACTGGTGTATACCAGGCTTTTTAAAATATATATATATTTGCGGCTGAACAGTGAGCGACACAGTCAAACTGTTTTTTTTAGATACAAATCGCCCAAAAGTGGATAATACAGAGGTTTGTACCGTGGAACTGCAAAACCACACTTGTATTTCTCGGGCCTACACCAGACTATTTTCAACAGATATATTTGTGTCTGAAAAATCAGGGAGACACTATTTTTTTTTTTTTTTACAGCAAAAAATGCAAAAAGCAGGATAATAGAGATTTTTTACCGTGGAACAGCAAAAGCACACTTCTATCTCTCTGGCCTACACCAGACTATTTTCAACAGATATATTTGTGTCTGAAAAATCAGGGAGACACTATTATTATTTTTATACAGCAAAAAATGCCAAAAACAGGATAATAGAGATGTTTTACCGTGGAACATCAAAACCACAGTAATAATTTACTGGTGTATACCAGGCTTTTTAAAATATATATATATTTGCGGCTGAACAGTGAGCGACACACTCAAACTGTTTTTTTTAGATACAAATGGCCCAAAAGTGGATAATACAGAGGTTTGTACCGTGGAACTGCAAAACCACACTTGTATTTCTCGGGCCTACACCAGACTATTTTCAACAGATATATTTGTGTCTGAAAAATCAGGGAGACACTATTTATTTATTTTTTTTACAGCAAAAAATGCAAAAAGCAGGATAATAGAGATTTTTTACCGTGGAACAGCAAAAGCACACTTCTGTCTCTCTGGCCTACACCAGACTATTTTCAACAGATATATTTGTGTCTGAAAAATCAGGGAGACGCTATTATTATTTTTATACAGCAAAAAATGCCAAAAACAGGATAATAGAGATGTTTTACCGTGGAACATCAAAACCACAGTAATAATTTACTGGTGTATACCAGGCTTTTTAAAATATATATATATTTGCGGCTGAACAGTGAGCGACACAGTCAAACAGTTTTTTTTAGATACAAATGGCCCAAAAGTGGATAATACAGAGGTTTGTACCGTGGAACTGCAAAACCACACTTGTATTTCTCGGGCCTACACCAGACTATTTTCAACAGATATATTTGTGTCTGAAAAATCAGGGAGACACTATTTTTAATTTTTTTTACAGCAAAAAATGCAAAAAGCAGGATAATAGAGATTTTTTACCGTGGAACAGCAAAAGCACACTTCTATCTCTCTGGCCTACACCAGACTATTTTCAACAGATATATTTGTGTCTGAAAAATCAGGGAGACACTATTATTATTTTTATACAGCAAAAAATGCCAAAAACAGGATAATAGAGATGTTTTACTGTGGAACATCAAAACCACAGTAATAATTTACTGGTGTATACCAGGCTTTTTAAAATATATATATATTTACATAGTTTGTATGTAAAGCCGAATAAAGACTTGCGTCCATCAAGTTCGACCTGTTAGTTCTGTAATTGCTAAAGTTGATCCAGAGGAGGGCAAAAACCCCAAATGATTTGGCCAATCTTCACCTGAGGAAAAATTCCCTCCCGACTCTGAAACCAGCAGTCAGAATAAATCCCTGTATCAACCTACTATTTTATTTTATTTTTAAGTATATGCTGAAATCTGCCTGGTATCTAGAAATGCATCCAGTCCCCGCTTGAACTGGTGTAGTGAATCCGATATTACCGTCTCCTCACTCAGTGAATTCCATATTCTCACTGCTCTTACCGTAAAGAACCCCTTCCTATGCTGGTGCTGAAACCTTTTCTCTTCCAGTCTTAGTGAGTGCCCTCTTGTTACCGTAATATCCCTCCTTTTGAACAAATCCCGGGCAAGATCTCTATACTGTCCCCTAACATATTTGTACACATTTATTATGTCCCCCCTCAACCTTCTCTTTTCCAGGCTGAATAGTTCTAGTTTTGCCAACCTCTCTGGGTATTGCAGTCCCTCCATTCCCTTTATTAATTTTGTTGCCCTCCTTTGTACCTTTTCAAGCTCATTTATATCCTTTCTATATATTGGGGCCCATAACTGAGCACAGTATTCCAAGTGTGGTCTGACCAGTGCTTTGTACAGTGGAAGAACAATGTTCTCATCCTTTGCAGCTATACCTCTTCTGATACATCCCATTACCCTGTTTGCCCTTACAGCAGCGTCCTGACTTTGGGCACTCCAATTTAGTTTGCTATCAATCAAGATGCCCAAGTCCTTCTCCATCTCTGAATTCCCCAATGATTTCCCATTCAGTGAGTACTGGTGACTTCCATTTTTCCTTCCCATATGTATGACCTTACATTTCTCCTCGTTAAACCTCATTTGCCATTTGATGCTCCACCTACCCAGCTTATCCAAATCCCTCTGTAGGTCTGCACTGTCCTCTTTTGTATTAATTGTTTTACATAACTTTGTGTCATCTGCAAATATTGATATTTTACTATTTATCCCGTTGACTATGTCGTTAATAAAGATATTAAATAACATTGGGCCTAGTACAGACCCCTGTGGTACCCCACTAGTGACGCTTGCCCAATCTGAGTATATTCCATTTATAACCACCCTCTGCCTTCTGTCCTGAAGCCAGTTAGCTACCCACTTGCAGACATTTTCCCCCAGCCCCATCATTCTCATTTTGTATACCAACCTATTATGTGGCACGCTATCGAACGCTTTTGAGAAGTCTAGATACACGACATCCACTGGTTCCCCCTGATCTACTCGAGAGCTAACCTCCTCGTAGAAGTCAATCAGGTTTGTTTGGCAGGAGCGATTCCTCATGAATCCATGTTGGTTCGGGATTAAAAGATTATTAGCATCAAGATGCTCCGTAATTGCCTCTTTAATGAAGCTTTCAAAAGTTTTGCCCACAACGGACGTCAGACTCACCGGCCGATAGTTTCCGGCGTCACTTTTCGCTCCCTTTTTGAATATTGGCACTACATTCGCCTGTCGCCAATCAAGTGGCACAGACCCAGTCTCAACAGAGTCCTTAAATATAAGATATAACGGTCTGTCTATCACATTACTTAGTTCCCTTAGTACCCGTGGGTGTATGCCATCAGGTCCTGGTGATTTGTTTATTTTAATGTTACTGAGGCGTTTCTGTACCCCAGCTTGGGTTAGATTTGTCATACTTAGTGGAGGATTAAGTTTGTCACTTCTCATTTCTCCTGTTAGTTCTATTTCCTTTGTGAAAGTTGTCGAAAAAAAATTATTTAATAGATTAGCTTTATCCTCATCTTTCTCTATGATTTTGCCTTCCTCACTTTTTATCGGTCCAATATTATCCGATTTAATCCTTTTACTATTTATATACGTAAAGAACAGTTTGGGATTTGATCTACTTTCCCTAGCAATACGTCTCTCTGTTTCCTCCTTCGCTATTTTTATTTGTTTTTTACAGGTTCTCCTTTTTTCCTTGTAACTCATTAGTGCCTCCTTACTGTTTTCCTGTTTTAATCTCTTGAATGCCTCTTTTTTGCTATTTAACGCCCCTTTTACGTTCTTGTTCAACCATATTGGTTTCCTCTTATTTCTGGCCCTTTTATTCCCATTCGGTATATATCTCTCACACTGAGTATTCAGAATTCTTTTGAAGGTTTCCCATTTACTATTCGTATTCCTTTGATTAAGAACTTTGTCCCAGTCAATAAGTTGAAGGCTTTCTTTCAGCTGATCAAACTTCGCCCTCCTAAAGTTTAATGTTTTTGTTGTTTCCTTATTGATAACCCTACTGAAGGGCATTTTGAAGTCGATAATATTATGGTCGCTATTACCTAGGTGCCCCCCTATCTGTACCTCAGTTATTCTATCAGGCCTATTAGTCAATATTAAGTCCAACACGGCCTTCCCTCTCGTTGGTTCCTGCACTAGTTGGGAGAGATAATAATCCTTAATATTTGTCAAGAACCTTTTTCCTTTCTGAGATCTACAGGTTTCTGTTTCCCAGTCAATATCCGGGTAGTTGAAATCCCCCATTACAATCACTTCATTATGTTTTGCTACTTTGTCTATTTGTCCTAATAGCAGATTCTCATTCTCCTCTGTTATATTGGGTGGCTTATAGCAGACCCCCAGTAATATTTTATTATTATTTTTAGTTCCCTCTATCTCTACCCACATGGACTCGACCCCCTCTTCTCCCTCTCCTATATCTTCCCTTAGTCTGGGTTTTAGACATGACTTTACATATAAGCAGACTCCTCCGCCTTTCCCCTGTTTCCGGTCCCTTCTAAATAAACTATAATCTAATAAATTTACCGCCCAGTCATAGCTATCATCTAGCCAAGTCTCTGTTATACCTACGATGTCATACCTCTCCTCCGATATAAGCGCCTGCAGCTCATCCGCCTTATTGGTCAGGCTTCTTGCGTTGGTCAGCATGCAAGATAAAACTTTGGGGTTATTTAGCATCCTATTCTTCTCTAACGATCTAACTGTACTATCCCCACCCCCCTCTCCACCCTCATTATATTCACTTCTCCCCTTCCCCCTTGATTGCCTCACATCCCACCTATTTCCTTGGTTTCCCCCCCCGTCTCTAGTTTAAAAACTCCTCCAACCTATTAGCCATCTTCTTCCCCAGCACCGCTGCACCCTCCCCATTGAGGTGCAGCCCGTCCCTACGGTAGAGCCTGTAGCCGACCGCGAAGTCGGCCCAGTTCTCCATGAACCCAAACCCTTCTGCCTTGCACCAACTCTTTAGCCACTTATTCACCTCCCTAACTTCCCGTTGGCGCTCCTGTGTGGCTCGCGGGATTGGTAGTATTTCTGAGAAAACTACCTTGGAGGTTCTTGCCCTAAGCTTCCTACCTAGGTCCCTGAAATCATTTTTAAGGACCCTCCATCTACCACTCACTTTGTCTTTGGTGCCGATGTGGACCATGACCGCTGGGTCTTCGCCAGCCCCACCCAGTAACCTGTCAACCCGATCCGCGATGTGCCAGACTCGAGCGCCAGGGAGGCAGCACACCGTTCGGCGATCCTGGTCTTTGTGACAGATTGCCCTGTCTGTCCCCCTAATAATAGAGTCACCCACTACCAGAACCTGTCTTGCCTGCCCTACACTTCCCCCCTCCCCCTCATTACTGGAGCATACACTCCCCTGGCGGTCAGAGGATCTGTCGTGCTCCAATAATGCCGGTTCTGAACCAGCCTTCCTATACTTCTTCCCTCTATCCCTCCTAACTGTTATCCAGCTCCCTGCCTGTTCAGCCTGCACTTCCCCTCTATGCTCCACCCCCAGTATTGACCCATTGAGTGTCTGCTCGGTGAGCAGCAAACTCCGTTCCATGTTGTCGATGCTCCTCAGTACCGCTATCTGAGCACTTAGATCCAGAATTTGGGCTTCCAAGTGCACGATATGCTCACATCTCTCGCAGCAGTATGGATCCTCGAGCGGTTGTTCACGGAATGCATACATTGTGCAAGATGTACACTGCACGGCTCCGGCCAAAATGGACGTCATTCTAAATATGGGGATACAGTCAGGGGATACAAGTACAAAACACAATTATTTATATATAGGTGTATGGACGGGTATGGCGGCTGAACAGTGAGCGACACACTCAAACTGTTTTTTTTAGATACAAATGGCCCAAAAGTGGATAATACAGAGGTATGTACTGTGGAACTGCAAAACCACACTTGTATTTCTCGGGACTACACCAGACTATTTTCAACAGATATATTTGTGTCTGAAAAATCAGGGAGACACTATTTATTTTTTTTTTTACAGCAAAAAATGCAAAAAGCAGGATAATAGAGATTTTTTACCGTGGAACAGCAAAAGCACACTTCTGTCTCTCTGGCCTACACCAGACTATTTTCAACAGATATATTTGTGTCTGAAAAATCAGGGAGACGCTATTATTATTTTTATACAGCAAAAAATGCCAAAAACAGGATAATAGAGATGTTTTACCGTGGAACATTCAAACCACAGTAATAATTTACTGGTGTATACCAGGCTTTTTAAAATATATATATATTTGCGGCTGAACAGTGAGCGACACACTCAAACTGTTTTTTTTAGATACAAATGGCCCAAAAGTGGATAATACAGAGGTTTGTACCGTGGAACTGCAAAACCACACTTGTATTTCTCGGGCCTACACCAGACTATTTTCAACAGATATATTTGTGTCTGAAAAATCAGGGAGACACTATTTTTTTTTTTTTTACAGCAAAAAATGCAAAAAGCAGGATAATAGAGATTTTTTACCGTGGAACAGCAAAAGCACACTTCTATCTCTCTGGCCTACACCAGACTATTTTCAACAGATATATTTGTGTCTGAAAAATCAGGGAGACACTATTATTATTTTTATGCAGCAAAAAATGCCAAAAACAGGATAATAGAGATGTTTTACCGTGGAACATCAAAACCACAGTAATAATTTACTGGTGTATACCAGGCTTTTTAAAATATATATATATTTACATAGTTTGTATGTAAAGCCGAATAAAGACTTGCGTCCATCAAGTTCGACCTGTTAGTTCTGTAATTGCTAAAGTTGATCCAGAGGAGGGCAAAAACCCCAAATGATTTGGCCAATCTTCACCTGAGGAAAAATTCCCTCCCGACTCTGAAACCAGCAGTCAGAATAAATCCCTGTATCAACCTACTATTTTATTTTATTTTTAAGTATATGCTGAAATCTGCCTGGTATCTAGAAATGCATCCAGTCCCCGCTTGAACTGGTGTAGTGAATCCGATATTACCGTCTCCTCACTCAGTGAATTCCATATTCTCACTGCTCTTACCGTAAAGAACCCCTTCCTATGCTGGTGCTGAAACCTTTTCTCTTCCAGTCTTAGTGAGTGCCCTCTTGTTACCGTAATATCCCTCCTTTTGAACAAATCCCGGGCAAGATCTCTATACTGTCCCCTAACATATTTGTACACATTTATTATGTCCCCCCTCAACCTTCTCTTTTCCAGGCTGAATAGTTCTAGTTTTGCCAACCTCTCTGGGTATTGCAGTCCCTCCATTCCCTTTATTAATTTTGTTGCCCTCCTTTGTACCTTTTCAAGCTCATTTATATCCTTTCTATATATTGGGGCCCATAACTGAGCACAGTATTCCAAGTGTGGTCTGACCAGTGCTTTGTACAGTGGAAGAACAATGTTCTCATCCTTTGCAGCTATACCTCTTCTGATACATCCCATTACCCTGTTTGCCCTTACAGCAGCGTCCTGACTTTGGGCACTCCAATTTAGTTTGCTATCAATCAAGATGCCCAAGTCCTTCTCCATCTCTGAATTCCCCAATGATTTCCCATTCAGTGAGTACTGGTGACTTCCATTTTTCCTTCCCATATGTATGACCTTACATTTCTCCTCGTTAAACCTCATTTGCCATTTGATGCTCCACCTACCCAGCTTATCCAAATCCCTCTGTAGGTCTGCACTGTCCTCTTTTGTATTAATTGTTTTACATAACTTTGTGTCATCTGCAAATATTGATATTTTACTATTTATCCCGTTGACTATGTCGTTAATAAAGATATTAAATAACATTGGGCCTAGTACAGACCCCTGTGGTACCCCACTAGTGACGCTTACCCAATCTGAGTATATTCCATTTATAACCACCCTCTGCCTTCTATCCTGAAGCCAGTTAGCTACCCACTTGCAGACATTTTCCCCCACCACCATCATTCTCATTTTGTATACCAACCTATTATGTGGCACGCTATCGAACGCTTTTGAGAAGTCGAGATACACGACATCCACTGGTTCCCCCTGATCTACTCGAGAGCTAACCTCCTCGTAGAAGTCAATCAGGTTTGTTTGGCAGGAGCGATTCCTCATGAATCCATGTTGGTTCGGGATTAAAAGATTATTAGCATCAAGATGCTCCGTAATTGCCTCTTTAATGAAGCTTTCAAAAGTTTTGCCCACAACGGACGTCAGACTCACCGGCCGATAGTTTCCGGCGTCACTTTTCGCTCCCTTTTTGAATATTGGCACTACATTCGCCTGTCGCCAATCAAGTGGCACAGACCCAGTCTCAACAGAGTCCTTAAATATAAGATATAACGGTCTGTCTATCACATTACTTAGTTCCCTTAGTACCCGTGGGTGTATGCCATCAGGTCCTGGTGATTTGTTTATTTTAATGTTACTGAGGCGTTTCTGTACCCCAGCTTGGGTTAGATTTGTCATACTTAGTGGAGGATTAAGTTTGTCACTTCTCATTTCTCCTGTTAGTTCTATTTCCTTTGTGAAAGTTGTCGAAAAAAAATTATTTAATAGATTAGCTTTATCCTCATCTTTCTCTATGATTTTGCCTTCCTCACTTTTTATCGGTCCAATATTATCCGATTTAATCCTTTTACTATTTATATACGTAAAGAACAGTTTGGGATTTGATCTACTTTCCCTAGCAATACGTCTCTCTGTTTCCTCCTTCGCTATTTTTATTTGTTTTTTACAGGTTCTCCTTTTTTCCTTGTAACTCATTAGTGCCTCCTTACTGTTTTCCTGTTTTAATCTCTTGAATGCCTCTTTTTTGCTATTTAACGCCCCTTTTACGTTCTTGTTCAACCATATTGGTTTCCTCTTATTTCTGGCCCTTTTATTCCCATACGGTATATATCTCTCACACTGAGTATTCAGAATTCTTTTGAAGGTTTCCCATTTACTATTCGTATTCCTTTGATTAAGAACTTTGTCCCAGTCAATAAGTTGAAGGCTTTCTTTCAGCTAATCAAACTTCGCCCTCCTAAAGTTTAATGTTTTTGTTGTTCCCTTATTGATAACCCTACTGAAGGGCATTTTGAAGTCGATAATATTATGGTCGCTATTACCTAGGTGCCCCCCTATCTGTACCTCAGTTATTCTATCAGGCCTATTAGTCAATATTAAGTCCAACACGGCCTTCCCTCTCGTTGGTTCCTGCACTAGTTGGGAGAGATAATTATCCTTAATATTTGTCAAGAACCTTTTTCCTTTCTGAGATCTACAGGTTTCTGTTTCCCAGTCAATATCCGGGTAGTTGAAATCCCCCATTACAATCACTTCATTATGTTTTGCTACTTTGTCTATTTGTCCTAATAGCAGATTCTCATTCTCCTCTGTTATATTGGGTGGCTTATAGCAGACCCCCAGTAATATTTTATTATTATTTTTAGTTCCCTCTATCTCTACCCACATGGACTCGACCCCCTCTTCTCCCTCTCCTATATCTTCCCTTAGTCTGGGTTTTAGACATGACTTTACATATAAGCAGACTCCTCCGCCTTTCCCCTGTTTCCGGTCCCTTCTAAATAAACTATAATCTAATAAATTTACCGCCCAGTCGTAGCTATCATCTAGCCAAGTCTCTGTTATACCTACGATGTCATACCTCTCCTCCGATATAAGCGCCTGCAGCTCATCCGCCTTATTGGTCAGGCTTCTTGCGTTGGTCAGCATGCAAGATAAAACTTTGGGGTTATTTAGCATCCTATTCTTCTCTAACGATCTAACTGTACTATCCCCACCCCCCTCTCCACCCTCATTATATTCACTTCTCCCCTTCCCCCTTGATTGCCTCACATCCCACCTATTTCCTTGGTTTCCCCCCCCCGTCTCTAGTTTAAAAACTCCTCCAACCTATTAGCCATCTTCTTCCCCAGCACCGCTGCACCCTCCCCATTGAGGTGCAGCCCGTCCCTACGGTAGAGCCTGTAGCCGACCGCGAAGTCGGCCCAGTTCTCCATGAACCCAAACCCTTCTGCCTTGCACCAACTCTTTAGCCACTTATTCACCTCCCTAACTTCCCGTTGGCGCTCCTGTGTGGCTCGCGGGATTGGTAGTATTTCTGAGAAAACTACCTTGGAGGTTCTTGCCCTAAGCTTCCTACCTAGGTCCCTGAAATCATTTTTAAGGACCCTCCATCTACCACTCACTTTGTCTTTGGTGCCGATGTGGACCATGACCGCTGGGTCTTCGCCAGCCCCACCCAGTAACCTGTCAACCCGATCCGCGATGTGCCAGACTCGAGCGCCAGGGAGGCAGCACACCGTTCGGCGATCCTGGTCTTTGTGACAGATTGCCCTGTCTGTCCCCCTAATAATAGAGTCACCCACTACCAGAACCTGTCTTGCCTGCCCTACACTTCCCCCCTCCCCCTCATTACTGGAGCATACACTCCCCTGGCGGTCAGAGGATCTGTCGTGCTCCAATAATGCCGGTTCTGAACCAGCCTTCCTATATTTCTTCCCTCTATCCCTCCTAACTGTTATCCAGCTCCCTGCCTGTTCAGCCTGCACTTCCCCTCTATGCTCCACCCCCAGTATTGACCCATTGAGTGTCTGCTCGGTGAGCAGCAAACTCCGTTCCATGTTGTCGATGCTCCTCAGTACCGCTATCTGAGCACTTAGATCCAGAATTTGGGCTTCCAAGTGCACGATATGCTCACATCTCTCGCAGCAGTATGGATCCTCGAGCGGTTGCTCACGGAATGCATACATTGTGCAAGATGTACACTGCACGGCTCCGGCCAAAATGGACGTCATTCTAAATATGGGGATACAGTCAGGGGATACAAGTACAAAACACAATTATTTATATATAGGTGTATGGACGGGTATGGCGGCTGAACAGTGAGCGACACACTCAAACTGTTTTTTTTAGATACAAATGGCCCAAAAGTGGATAATACAGAGGTTTGTACCGTGGAACTGCAAAACCACACTTGTATTTCTCTGGCCTACACCAGACTATTTTCAACAGATATATTTGTGTCTGAAAAATCAGGGAGACACTATTTATTTTTTTTTTTACAGCAAAAAATGCAAAAAGCAGGATAATAGAGATTTTTTACCGTGGAACAGCAAAAGCACACTTCTGTCTCTCTGGCCTACACCAGACTATTTTCAACAGATATATTTGTGTCTGAAAAATCAGGGAGACGCTATTATTATTTTTATACAGCAAAAAATGCCAAAAACAGGATAATAGAGATGTTTTACCGTGGAACATTCAAACCACAGTAATAATTTACTGGTGTATACCAGGCTTTTTAAAATATATATATATTTGCGGCTGAACAGTGAGCGACACACTCAAACTGTTTTTTTTAGATACAAATGGCCCAAAAGTGGATAATACAGAGGTTTGTACCGTGGAACTGCAAAACCACACTTGTATTTCTCGGGCCTACACCAGACTATTTTCAACAGATATATTTGTGTCTGAAAAATCAGGGAGACACTATTTTTTTTTTTTTTACAGCAAAAAATGCAAAAAGCAGGATAATAGAGATTTTTTACCGTGGAACAGCAAAAGCACACTTCTGTCTCTCTGGCCTACACCAGACTATTTTCAACAGATATATTTGTGTCTGAAAAATCAGGGAGACACTTATTATTTTTATACAGCAAAAAATGCCAAAAACAGGATAATAGAGATGTTTTACCGTGGAACATCAAAACCACAGTAATAATTTACTGGTGTATACCAGGCTTTTTAAAATATATATATATATTTGCGGCTGAACAGTGAGCGACACACTCAAACTGTTTTTTTTAGATCCAAATGGCCCATAGAACTGCAAAACCACACTTCTATTTCTCTGGCCTACACAAGACTATTTTCAACAGATATATTTGTGTCTGAAAAATCAGAGGCACACTTTTTTTTTGGGGGGGGCACCAAAAGGTTAATAAGATGGGTATTTGTACATTGTGAAGGAGGAAAAAAAAAGGGGATTTAGATAAAAAAAAGGATTTTTCCTGGCCCCCGTGACCTGGAGCTAAGTCCAGCAATTTCAGCAACAGGAGCAGCACACAGGATTGTAATGCAGCGTTTGCTGGTATAACCACTGCGTCTCCTATAGAGCCTGCCTGCCTGATATACCTGGGATGGATATTAGTCCTGAGAAGGACTGTTTGTTTGATCTGGCAGCCTTTACAGACCCTACACTAACTATTTTGCAGGATATATCTCTCCCTAAATCAGCAGCGCTGTCCCTACACTGTCTGATCCGGAGCGACTGTGTCCAAGATGGCGGCGCCCGGTTTTAAATATTCGAGGTGACGCTGTGCGGCCAGCCAATCACTGTAATGCCCACAAACAACATGGCTGCGGCATTACAATGACTGGCTGGCAATCCCTGCATGTTCATTGGCTCTGTAAAGAGCGCCAAACATGAAGGGTGGAGACCCGAGCTCCCGCCCGAGTAACCCGGAAATGCTCGGTGCTCGTCGAACATCCCGAGTAGCGTGATGCTCGGGCGAGTACCGAGCAGTGTCGAGCATGTTCGCTCAACACTAATTTTCAGTTGTTTCACACTTTTTTGTTGAGTATATAACTCCACATGTGTTAATTCATAGTTTTGATGCCTTCAGTGTGAATGTACAATTTTCATAGTCATGAAAATACAGAAAAATCTTTAAATGAGGTGTGTCCAAACTTTTGGTCTTTACTGTATATATAAGAGCTGTCTCTCTGTTAGTTTTTCATCCTAGGATCATTCTCACTGGCTATTATTCTAAGAGGATTACAGCATCCGTATAGACACATACAAACTCACATCTCTTAGCTCTTTTAACAAAGTGAAATAGTTGTTTTCTGTATGACTTTATCAGTATCTCTTATCGCTTTGGAGGAATTTTAGCCAACTCTTCATTACAATGTTGTTCATTTTATTGATGTTGGTTTTCTTAAAGTCCTACTGCAGCCTTTTAGTTGGGTTGAGGTCTGTTGCATGACCCATTTTGGCAAAGCTTTAGATTTTGAATGGATGGGTTCATAATTCACTCTAAAATACTTTTGCATGCAGAGAAGTTCATTCAATGATAAGGTGCTCAGGTCCTGTGACTGTAAAATAAGGCAAAACAATCACCACAGCCATTCCTGATCATTGGTATGAGGTGTAAGTGCTGATGTGCAGTGTTTAATTTTTTACCAAACGTAATGTTATAGCCAAACATCTCAACTTTGGTCTCTTCTGTAAAAAGTACATGGTTATGTGGCACCCCAGGGGTCTGGTTTCCACAGTAACGGCAATGTTATGTCTGAGAGCAGGTGGGAGGACTCTTGGTCAGGAATCCTATGCATGCCACACCTCCTGCCCAGTCCTGGGAGGGGAAGAACTTCCCCTGTATAAACCTGGGGCTGAGGCAGGGTTAGAGAGTGGAGAGGGAGAGTTCAGCCAGGAGGGCTGACAGGGAGCTGTGGCTCCGGCTGGGCCCAGCTCCTGGGCCATGCCAGAAGTAGAGAAGAGAAGCAGCATAGGAAGAAACAACAGGAGCTCTGTGGGAGCAGTGTTACAAAGAGTCAGGGGCTGGCAGCTGCAGAGCTCGCCCTGACTGAGAAGATTTCTTACCGGACCCGGAGTCCGAGGCTGTGGGGACTAACTCCTACCCAGCAGCAGAATCCGTCAGGCAGGGGATTTCAGGTCCTCTGGCCAAGAAACCCGAAGGCACGGTCACACGCATGGGACCAGCACCGCCGTCGTGGAGCGGAAGCTACTAGAAGGCCCCGAGTCACCGGCCATACGGGTGAGCACCACACGGTACACTCAGGGACGTGGGCTACTTATACTCGCTTCTAGCAAGGTAGCCAGAAGAGTATCGTTAGTTTGGGAGGCCTACAACTCCGCCTGGCCAGGGGAGATCCCATCTGCTCAAGGACTGACCAGGCCCCAACCGCTAGCCAGTACTCCGGGAGGGTCTATCTTTGTCACCAGTAAAGACCCTGAACTACACCGCATCGTCTCTGAGTGGTTCCTGCTACCCCCATCATCCACGTCGGCTGCCCTGAGGCCATACCCCTCCCGTTGGGGGTTATACCATCCACGCTGCACCATCCTTCCACCGACCTCAGCGGTCTGCCCTGCAGCGGCAGCTCCATAGCTGCATTCAACGGGTGGCGTAGTCGTCCATCATCTACCGCTGATACAGCGCCACTTAGTCTGACTCCCTGGGCACGAACCGGATCACCGCCACGAGACTACAACCCTCAAGAGATCCGGCTCCGGGTAAGCTCCCGCGTGCGCAACGCAGCGCGACACAGGCCCAGGGTCGCGTCAACTTTTGGCGTAGTCGGCAGGATTTCGTGCCCGCAACCACCGGGTACTGCGTGCCTGAAAAAGACTGTTCAAACTTACCTGTGGTGAAGATTCCCGCCATCCGGCGCCATCTTCCGCTTCCTTCCCGCCATCGGTGGAATTTTCCCGCCATCCGGCGCCATCTTCGGCCTTCTTCCCGCCATACGTGGAGTTTTCCCGCCATTGGACGCCATCTTGAGGACGCCGCGCGGGAAGAAGAGGGGCGTGGACTCCGAAAGCGCGCGAGAACTGAAGCCCCGCCTCACGTCCGGACGTTGCGTAAGGTCCTGGAAGGAACCCAGCAGACGCCGACGTCACAGGAGCGCGACGGAAGGTCCTCAACCCTGACGATCCACTGCGGAGCCGCGGCCTACGGAAGAGGATCATCGCAAGGTAGGCCACGGTCCACTAGGGGGGAGAAGGATGTCGGATACGGAGGAGAGCTTCACCGCTTCAATCCCCGCCAGCGCCACCGCTGTTTCGGTCATGCCTTTCACCATGCCCTATATCCCGGGGGCAGCCTGGCTACCCCAGTACTCAGGGGAATCGCATACCCTGCATGACTTTAGAGAAAAGCTGGATAGCCTCTTCCAGGTGTACCCCCTTACAGAAGAGCAAAAAGTGAGCATCCTGGTGGCCCAATTAACCGGGGCAGCCCAAAGGGAGGTAAAGTCCTGGCCACCTGGGGGGAGGACTGTCGCAGAGATACTAACCCAGCTAACCGAGGAGGAGCTGCAGTACTACCTATACGAGGAAAGCCAAGAGGACCCGGACGGGTCTGAGGACTACCCTCAGGAGGGAGCACAAAGAGGACATAGCTACTGAAGGGAAGTAGCGTGAATAAAGAGCTGTACATAGTTACCCGTTAGGGTACAAGGACTGCTGCTAATTAAAATATGGTCCCCGTTGGGATTAGTGAATTGTTCCCCGTGTGTCCCTATCCCTTACCAGGCTGAGGACTGTGAGCAGCCATCCCCTATCCCTTACCAGGCTGAGGACTGTGAGCAGCCAATCCTTATCCCCACTGGCCGAGGACTGAGAGCGGCCATATCCTGTAAATAATTATGTGTTTCTAGTAATTTATGGGAGTCTTTGGTGGATTTGCCGGGAATCCTTTGTACATAGTTGGAGCGTAACCCAGGACAGACTAAAGACTGTTAAGGACTCGGGGCAGGACAGACCCCTACCTGGTTACGTCTCCCTGTTTTGGTGAAATGGACACCTTGCTTTTCTTCAAAAACTGCACCCGGTTGCGGACACGCCGTAACCATCTTTATGTGTTTTTCTTATTGTATTATTATTGTTTATACCTTGTTATGTTTTTCTAAAAATATGTTTAGTCCCGGAGTACTAAATTTCACTAGGGGGGAATGTGGCACCCCAGGGGTCTGGTTTCCACAGTAACGGCAATGTTATGTCTGAGAGCAGGTGGGAGGTCTCTTGGTCAGGAATCCTATGCATGCCACACCTCCTGCCCAGTCCTGGGAGGGGAAGAACTTCCCCTGTATAAACCTGGGGCTGAGGCAGGGTTAGAGAGTGGAGAGGGAGAGTTCAGCCAGGAGGGCTGACAGGGAGCTGTGGCTCCGGCTGGGCCCAGCTCCTGGGCCATGCCAGAAGTAGAGAAGAGAAGCAGCATAGGAAGAAACAACAGGAGCTCTGTGGGAGCAGTGTTACAAAGAGTCAGGGGCTGGCAGCTGCAGAGCTCGCCCTGACTGAGAAGATTTCTTACCGGACCCGGAGTCCGAGGCTGTGGGGACTAACTCCTACCCAGCAGCAGAATCCGTCAGGCAGGGGATTTCAGGTCCTCTGGCCAAGAAACCCGAAGGCACGGTCACACGCATGGGACCAGCACCGCTGTCGTGGAGCGGAAGCTACTAGAAGGCCCCGAGTCACCGGCCATACGGGTGAGCACCACACGGTACACTCAGGGACGTGGGCTACTTATACTCGCTTCTAGCAAGGTAGCCAGAAGAGTATCGTTAGTTTGGGAGGCCTACAACTCCGCCTGGCCAGGGGAGATCCCATCTGCTCAAGGACTGACCAGGCCCCAACCGCTAGCCAGTACTCCGGGAGGGTCTATCTTTGTCACCAGTAAAGACCCTGAACTACACCGCATCGTCTCTGAGTGGTTCCTGCTACCCCCATCATCCACGTCGGCTGCCCTGAGGCCATACCCCTCCCGTTGGGGGTTATACCATCCACGCTGCACCATCCTTCCACCGGCCTCAGCGGTCTGCCCTGCAGCGGCAGCTCCATAGCTGCATTCAACGGGTGGCGTAGTCGTCCATCATCTACCGCTGATACAGCGCCACTTAGTCTGACTCCCTGGGCACGAACCGGATCACCGCCACGAGACTACAACCCTCAAGAGATCCGGCTCCGGGTAAGCTCCCGCGTGCGCAACGCAGCGCGACACAGGCCCAGGGTCGCGTCAACTTTTGGCGTAGTCGGCAGGATTTCGTGCCCGCAACCACCGGGTACTGCGTGCCTGAAAAAGACTGTTCAAACTTACCTGTGGTGAAGATTCCCGCCATCCGGCGCCATCTTCCGCTTCCTTCCCGCCATCGGTGGAATTTTCCCGCCATCCGGCGCCATCTTCGGCCTTCTTCCCGCCATACGTGGAGTTTTCCCGCCATTGGACGCCATCTTGAGGACGCCGCGCGGGAAGAAGAGGGGCGTGGACTCCGAAAGCGCGCGAGAACTGAAGCCCCGCCTCACGTCCGGACGTTGCGTAAGGTCCTGGAAGGAACCCAGCAGACGCCGACGTCACAGGAGCGCGACGGAAGGTCCTCAACCCTGACGATCCACTGCGGAGCCGCGGCCTACGGAAGAGGATCATCGCAAGGTAGGCCACGGTCCACTAGGGGGGAGAAGGATGTCGGATACGGAGGAGAGCTTCACCGCTTCAATCCCCGCCAGCGCCACCGCTGTTTCGGTCATGCCTTTCACCATGCCCTATATCCCGGGGGCAGCCTGGCTACCCCAGTACTCAGGGGAATCGCATACCCTGCATGACTTTAGAGAAAAGCTGGATAGCCTCTTCCAGGTGTACCCCCTTACAGAAGAGCAAAAAGTGAGCATCCTGGTGGCCCAATTAACCGGGGCAGCCCAAAGGGAGGTAAAGTCCTGGCCACCTGGGGGGAGGACTGTCGCAGAGATACTAACCCAGCTAACCGAGGAGGAGCTGCAGTACTACCTATACGAGGAAAGCCAAGAGGACCCGGACGGGTCTGAGGACTACCCTCAGGAGGGAGCACAAAGAGGACATAGCTACTGAAGGGAAGTAGCGTGAATAAAGAGCTGTACATAGTTACCCGTTAGGGTACAAGGACTGCTGCTAATTAAAATATGGTCCCCGTTGGGATTAGTGAATTGTTCCCCGTGTGTCCCTATCCCTTACCAGGCTGAGGACTGTGAGCAGCCATCCCCTATCCCTTACCAGGCTGAGGACTGTGAGCAGCCAATCCTTATCCCCACTGGCCGAGGACTGAGAGCGGCCATATCCTGTAAATAATTATGTGTTTCTAGTAATTTATGGGAGTCTTTGGTGGATTTGCCGGGAATCCTTTGTACATAGTTGGAGCGTAACCCAGGACAGACTAAAGACTGTTAAGGACTCGGGGCAGGACAGACCCCTACCTGGTTACGTCTCCCTGTTTTGGTGAAATGGACACCTTGCTTTTCTTCAAAAACTGCACCCGGTTGCGGACACGCCGTAACCATCTTTATGTGTTTTTCTTATTGTATTATTATTGTTTATACCTTGTTATGTTTTTCTAAAAATATGTTTAGTCCCGGAGTACTAAATTTCACTAGGGGGGAATGTGGCACCCCAGGGGTCTGGTTTCCACAGTAACGGCAATGTTATGTCTGAGAGCAGGTGGGAGGTCTCTTGGTCAGGAATCCTATGCATGCCACACCTCCTGCCCAGTCCTGGGAGGGGAAGAACTTCCCCTGTATAAACCTGGGGCTGAGGCAGGGTTAGAGAGTGGAGAGGGAGAGTTCAGCCAGGAGGGCTGACAGGGAGCTGTGGCTCCGGCTGGGCCCAGCTCCTGGGCCATGCCAGAAGTAGAGAAGAGAAGCAGCATAGGAAGAAACAACAGGAGCTCTGTGGGAGCAGTGTTACAAAGAGTCAGGGGCTGGCAGCTGCAGAGCTCGCCCTGACTGAGAAGATTTCTTACCGGACCCGGAGTCCGAGGCTGTGGGGACTAACTCCTACCCAGCAGCAGAATCCGTCAGGCAGGGGATTTCAGGTCCTCTGGCCAAGAAACCCGAAGGCACGGTCACACGCATGGGACCAGCACCGCTGTCGTGGAGCGGAAGCTACTAGAAGGCCCCGAGTCACCGGCCATACGGGTGAGCACCACACGGTACACTCAGGGACGTGGGCTACTTATACTCGCTTCTAGCAAGGTAGCCAGAAGAGTATCGTTAGTTTGGGAGGCCTACAACTCCGCCTGGCCAGGGGAGATCCCATCTGCTCAAGGACTGACCAGGCCCCAACCGCTAGCCAGTACTCCGGGAGGGTCTATCTTTGTCACCAGTAAAGACCCTGAACTACACCGCATCGTCTCTGAGTGGTTCCTGCTACCCCCATCATCCACGTCGGCTGCCCTGAGGCCATACCCCTCCCGTTGGGGGTTATACCATCCACGCTGCACCATCCTTCCACCGGCCTCAGCGGTCTGCCCTGCAGCGGCAGCTCCATAGCTGCATTCAACGGGTGGCGTAGTCGTCCATCATCTACCGCTGATACAGCGCCACTTAGTCTGACTCCCTGGGCACGAACCGGATCACCGCCACGAGACTACAACCCTCAAGAGATCCGGCTCCGGGTAAGCTCCCGCGTGCGCAACGCAGCGCGACACAGGCCCAGGGGCGCGTCAGTTACACAGGTCTTTAGGTTTGTTCAGTTACAACTTTGAAACTTTAGCTATGCTGCCATGTTGCCACATTTCATTTTAGAACAGACTTTATACAGACAGCCCTTTCAAACAAGTCATGCTTGATCAGTCTTTTTCTAATGGTAGTGTTATGAACTTGAACTTTAACATGCTGAGGCCTGTAAAATATGAGCTGAGGTACTTGGATTTTTTCAATTTCTGTGAGCTGTGCACAGTCTGCCCGTGCAGTGAATTTGCAGGTACGTCCACTTCTGGATTATCAACTGTCTTGAAGGTTTCTTTCTTATGAATAATATTTCTCACTATAGAATGATGGACTCCAAATTCTTTAGAAATGTCCTTGTAACCCTTCCCATGAGCAGCAATAGTTGCTTCTCTAAGATTATTGCTGATCTTTGGCATTGTGATCAGTACACCTGAATGCTCTAGAACAACAAACTGACAAATCTGCATTTATAAAGGTAGCAACACTTGCTGATGAACAAGTATAGGAGGGCATTTGACTAGTAGCACCTGGCTTCTACTCACCCTCTTAGTTCCCATGGAAGTGGTAAGGGTGCACTTAATTTTTCACACTGCTTTTGCATTTTAGCCTAGGGTTTGTTAAATATGTAATGATATGTACATAATTTAATTTTTCATGTATTGTTGTTCATATGATGAGATATTGCTGATGTCCTAGTTTATAAAACCATAGAATTCAGTGAGGTTGTGTTTAGTTTTTCTCATGACTTTATACACATACACATGGTAGTGTATGGTAATTGACACCAAGAAACAGCAGATCCTTTACGCCCTGTATATAGCAAGATGAGACTTCCATGGACTGGACATCCCATGGATGCGTGGTTAAATTGAGATCTGGAAAATGTGGAGGTCATGTCAACTTCTTGAAATCTTTAATTCTTTAAATAAAAAAAGAGTGTTAGCATCTATGCAGATGAATAAGTTGAGTGTGAGTTGCATTTGTATTTTTTTGCAGCTCCTAGCAACCATTGCCATGGAACATACAGTGGGGCCCCAAAACATCACTGCTCTAGAGGAGATCTGCATGGAGGAATGGGCCAACATACCAGCAACAGTGTGTGCCAACCTTGTGAAGACTTACAGAAAACGTTTGACCTCGGTCATTGCCAACAAAGGATATATAACAAAGTATTGAGATGAACTTTTGTAATTGACCAAATACTTATTTTCCACCAAAATTTGAAAAAAAAATCTTTCCAAATCAGACAATGTGATTTTTAGGATTTGTTTTCTCATTTTGTCTCTCATAGTTGAGGTCTACCTATGATGTCAATTACAGGCCTCTCTCATTTTTTTAAGTGGGAGAACTTGCACTATTGGTGGCTGACTAAATACTTTTTTTCCCCACTGTATTGAAGATTTAATCATGTTCTTACAACTATCTGTCACGGGTGTGTCAGGGTTGACAGACAGTCATACAGTGTTCGGCTGTAGAAGGTCACTGCGTTTGGCCTTACAAACATCTCTCTGATCCTTTTATGATTACTCTCTCTTTAGGACCCAGCGGTGATCCTCACCTTGCTTGGGGATTATACTTTTCCCTTTAGGACCCTGGGGTATCCTCAACTTTCTGCTGCTAATCAGCACTTCCTTGCAGTGTCCTTAAATACACTCAGATCCTCAGAGAGTTGCAGGTGATAGCGTTTATAGCTATTCAGGCCTCGGATTCTAGTAGTCGACTTGGAGTTTCTTTGTGGATTGTTGCCGTGCTTTCTCCGTATTCATTTTGGAGCTAAGTGTATTCCCTTGTTTGTTTCCCCTGTGTGTGGTTTAGTTTGTAGAGGAGCTGACTGATGGCTCACCCCTCCTTCTCCCTACCTTGGGCTTAGCCTTAGGTTCAGCTAGGACCAGGTTTCCTGCTCAGCGATAGGTGCAGAACCTATATAGGGTCTATAGGGGAGTCAGGGTTTGTCACTAGATTTGTTTAGGGGTCTCCACTCTCCCTTTCCCTAGTTTTAGGGCTCCTTCTCCTTTTCTCGTCATTATACGCTGGGTTCTCCCCATACCTTTCTTGACCCTATCACCAGCCATTAAAAAAAACATGACTTTCAGTTTTTCTTGTTTTTTTTTGTGTTGTTATGGATCCTGTTTCGGTGCTGTCGTAGCAGCTTTGCGGTTTGTCACTGGAGGTAACCGACCTTCGATCTGCTGTTCAGCAGCAACAGCACTGGCCGCAGACTCCTAATGTTGGGTACTCTGCTGGTAGGCTGGTCCAGCTTGAGCCCAAAATTGCCCTCCCAGACAGGTTTTCAGGAGGTAGAGACAAATTTTTATTGTTTTAAGAAGCTTGTAAATTATACTTTAAGCTTCGATCCTACTCTTCTGGAGATGAGGAGCAGTGAGTGGGGATTGTGATATCACTGTTTCAAGGAGATCCCCAATCCTGGGCTTTCTCTTTGCCACAGGGCTCTGCTTTCCTCCGATCAGCTGAATAATTTTTCGGGGCTCTGGCACTCATGTATGATGATCCTGACTGAATTTCCTTAGCTGAATCCCGGCTGTGTAGCCTTCAGCAGGGAGATGAGTCAGCGGAAACTTATAGTTCTGAATTTCCTAGATGAGCAACCGATATCAGGTGGAATGGCCCCATCTCTTTGAAGCCAATTTTGTCAGTGTCTTTCAGAAAGGTTGAAGGATGCCTTGGCAGTTTACGAAACCCCTGGGTCCGTGGAGGCTGCCATGTCATTGGCTATACACGTAGATAGACGCCTTAGGGATTGGAGGGTGAGACCACCTTCTCCAGAGCCCCTTTTTCGGGGCAACACCCCATTGCCGGGGGGGCAGTCTGGGGGTGAACCTGTACTCATGGATTTGGAGGACGCCATGCAGTTAGGGGAAGCTACTGCATCACATATTTCCCCTGAAATCCGCAAGGGAAAGGGGGGGTGTTTTTTGTGGTAAAAAGGGACATTTTATTGGGGTCTGTCCCTCGGTTCCTAAGCAAAAAGGAACATCTGAAACTCAATTGACCCTTGGTAGTATGGGGTTGGTTAATCAGGGGGTGTGTTTCTCTTCTACATGCAGCTCTCAGTTTGTCCTGATGGCAGAGTTGGTGCTAGAGAGCAAGACTGAGAAAATTTCTGTGTTTTTGGACAGTGGATCTGGAATCAGCATGGTTGATGTTGGATTTGTGAGAACTCATGGGCTTACTTGCAGTACGTTAACTAAGCCCATCCCCTTTTATGCCATCGACTCAGCCCAACTGGCTCAGAGATGTCTGACACAGATTGTACATGATATAAAACTGAGGGTGGGTCACCTTCATTATGAAGTAATTCCTTGTTTTGTCCTGGAGGCCCTTCCCATTCCTGTTGTACTGGGTCTACCCTGGTTGGTGAAACATAATCCGGTAGTGGATTAGCAATCCAAGGAAATTGTTGAATGGGGAGATTACTGTCATGAAAACTGCTTAAACATTTCTCTTTCTGCGGTTTCTACGGAGACCATACCTGCATTTCTGTCTGGTTTTGAGGACATATTTTCTGGGATGGGGTGTCAGGATTTGCCTCCTCATCATGCTTATGACTGTCCCATTAACCTGATTCCCGGAGCTAAACTACCCAAGTCCAGACTGTATAATCTTTCTGGTCCTGAGAGACAAGCCATGAAGGATTTCATTGCTGAGAGTCTGGAGAAGGAACATGTCAGACCTTCCTCTTCGCCCGTGGCAGCAGTGTTCTTGTTCGTTAAGAAGAAAGGTGGAGGTTTCCATCCCTGTTTAGATTTGAATCAATCCTCTTCCTCTGATTCCAGATTTATTCAACCAGATTGTGGGAGCTGAAGTGTTTTCCAAGTTAGATTTAAGGGGAGCCTACAATCTGGTTAGGATCAGAGAGGGGGATGAATGGAAAACGGCTTTTAATACCCCTGAGGGGCATTTCAAGTGTCTGATTATGCCTTTTGGTCTGATCAATGCACCTGCAGTTTTCCAACATTTCGTAAATGATATTTTCCACTATTTAGTGGGCAGGTTTGTGGTGGTCTATTTGGATGATATTTTGATTTACTCATCTGATTTAGAGACACATCAGAATTTCCAAGATGGGCAACCGATATCAGGTGGAATGACCCGGCTCTTAGAAGCCAATTTTGTCAGGGTCTTTCAGAAAGGTTGAAGGATGACTTGGCAGTTTACGAAACCCCTGGGTCCATGGAGGCTGCCATGTCATTGGCTATATACGTAGATAGACGCCTTAGGGATTGGAGGGTGAGACCACCTTCTCCAGAGCCCCTTTTTCGGGGCAACACCCCATTGCCGGGGGGGGCAGTCTGGGGGTGAACCTGTACTCATGGATTTGGAGGACGCCATGCAGTTAGGGGAAGCTACTGCATCACATATTTCCCCTGAAATCCGCAAGGGAAAGGGGAGGTGTTTTTTGTGGTAAAAAGGGACATTTTATTGGGGTCTGTCCCTCTGTTCCTAAGCAAAAAGGAACATCTGAAACTCAATTGACCCTTGGTAGTATGGGGTTGGATAATCATGGGGTGTGTTTCTCTTCTACATGCAGCTCTCAGTTTGTCCTGACGGCAGAGTTGGTGCTAGAGAGCAAGACTGAGAAAATTTCTGTGTTTTTGGACAGTGGATCTGGAGTCAGCATGGTTGATGTTGGATTTGTGAGAACTCATGGGCTTACTTGCAGTACGTTAACTAAGCCCATCCCCTTTTATGCCATTGACTCAGCCCAACTGGCTCAGAGATGTCTGACACAGATTGTACATGATATAAAACTGAGGGTGGGTCACCTTCATTATGAAGTAATTCCTTGTTTTGTCCTGGAGGCCCTTCCCATTCCTGTTGTACTGGGCCTACTGGATCAGAGAGGGGGATGAATGGAAAACGGCTTTCAATACCCCTGAGGGGCATTTCAAGAGTCTGATTATGCCTTTTGGTCTGATCAATGCACCTGCGGTTTTCCAACATTTCGTAAATGATATTTTCCACTATTTAGTGGGCAGGTTTGTGGTGGTCTATTTGGATGATATTTTGATTTACTCACCTGATTTAGAGACACATCAGGATCATGTTAAACAGGTACTATGGATTTAAGAGATAACAAACTTTATGCCAAACTGGAGAAATGTGTTTTCGCTGTCCATGAGGTGCAATTTTTGGGGTTCCTGTTGTCACCGTCGGGTTTTCGGATGGATCCGGAGAAGTTCCATGTTATACTTGATTGGGATCATCCTGAGAACTTGAAGGCATTTCAGAGCTTTCTACTAATTTTTACCAGAAATGTATCCCAATTTATTCGGTAATAATGAAACCCCTCACTGACATGCCAAAAAAGTCATTGGATGTTTCTCTTTTTCCTCTTTAAAGAGATGTTTCACCACAGCACCTATACTCAGTCAACCCAATGTTTCTCAACCTTTCATAGTTGAAGTTGATGCATCAGAGTTAGAAGTTGGGTCTGTGTTGTCTCATTGTCCGTCCCCTGGTAAATGGCATCCATGTGCTTTCTTTTCCAAGAAGCTGTCTTTGGCAGAGAGAAATCATGGCATGGGTAATAGGGAGCTTTTGGTGATTAAATTGGCTTTCGAGGAATGGCGATATTGGTTGGAGGGTCCAGTCCATCCTATTACTCTTATCACGGACCTTAAGAACCTGTCATATCTCCAGTCTGCTAAGCATCTCAACCCTAGGCAGGCTAGATGGTCTTTGTTTTTTTACTAGGTTAAAAACATCAAGGCTGATGCATTGTCCCGGAGCTTCCCTGGTGGTAGTAACCATGAGAACCCTGTCCCTAATTTGCAGAAGAGGGTGGTCATTTCATCCTTGGCCTGACCTGGAAGGGAAGGTGTTGGAGGCTCAGGGGGACGCCCCTGTCTTCTGTCGTTTGGGGAGGTTGTTTGTGCCATCTAATCTGCGCCGTAAAGTAATTAGGGAACATCACAAGTCTCATCCAGGTAGTAAGGCAACTGTGGACCTCTATTCCCCTCGTTTTTGGTGGTTGGGGTTGCTTCAGGATGTGGTTGACCATGTGTCTGCTTATAGTATTTGCGCACGTTCTAAAGTACCGTACACTCGTCCGTCTGGTTCTCTTCTGCCGCTGCCTATTCCTAGTAGACCATGGACATACTTGTCCATGGATTTTATTACTGTATCTGCAGGCAAGACTGTGATTTTGGTGGTTGTGGATAGATTAAGTAAGATGGTACATTTCATCGCATTACCGGCACTTCCAAATGCCAAGACTCTGACTCAGGTATTCATTAATGAGATTGTGAAGCTTCACGAGGTTCCTTCCAATGTGGTGTCAGATCGGAGGACCTAGTTCCTTTCAAATTCTGGAAAGCTTTTTGTACTCGACTGGGGGTGTACTTATCTTTTTCTTTTGCCTTCCATCCTCAGTGGAATGGACAGACTGAGCGCATAAATCAAAATTTGGAGACTTATCTCAAATGTTTTGTCTCCGAGAGCCAGGAGGATTGGGCATCTTACTTATTGTTGGCTGAGTTTGCTATAAACAATCGTCACCAAGAGTCTACTGGCAGGTCACCCTTCTTTGGTGCATATGGTGCGTACAGTTTTCAACCGCAGTTTGGTACTTTTAGTGGTGGAGGGGCTTCGGGAGTTCCTGAGGAGGAGCGTTTTGCTTAGTCACTCTTTTCTGTGTGGCAGGGGGTTCGGAATAATTTGAAACTCATGGGAGACAGATACAAACTTATTGCTGACAGGAAACGCTCACCAGGTTCCGACCTAATGACTTTGTGTGGTAGTCTACCAGAAATATCAAGTTGAAGGTTCCTTCCTGAAAGCTGGGACCTAGGTTTATTGATCCCTATAAAATAACCGCCGTCACTAACCCAACAGCGTTTCGTCTGGGATTGCCTCAGGCTCTTAGGATCCACAATGTGTTTCACAGGTCTCAGCTTAAGAAGTTTGTGTTCATTTTGAGCGAAATCTGTACAGCACTTTTATGGACATCAGATACTGACTTTTTCTTAATAATGTGATCAACTTTAGACAAAGTTTTCCGTGGTAGTCCACTTCTATCTTTGTCAGCTGATCCTTAACCTTCTTTTTCTTTCTTGAATATATGTGACACTTGCCTCTGAGAACAGTTGTACAGTTTAGTTCCATAGCTACTTCTTTTTGGCTTTTGCCTGACTTCACTCTAAGAATAATAAGCTTCCTGACATCTGGTAATAAATTTGGCTATGTCATTGCCATATTTTAACCTCAAACACACGCAAAAAAATGTAGGCAAAATTTGTCTACCCATGACAAAATATGCAAAGCTTTTGGCCCAGCAAATGTTGAAAACTAACACATAAAGGTATAAAACAATGTCAAACACAATTTTCTTCCCTTTAGCTGACAACCACTTGCTTCTAGTTCACTAAAATCACCAAGACAATGGCATCACAACAACCAGACAGAAGTAATCACACTTTTAAAAAATATGCAAAACTTTTGGCCGCTACTGTATAGCACAGCTCTGATATCACACAGTGAAGAACACACCTTTTCAGTGCTGTTTCATAGGTTTAAAATAAAAAGGCATTTGTCCATCTACTTCAACCATTCTTGATCAATTATTTTACACATTGTTAGATTATTTATAAACCTCAATGCTGACATAGTATCTTCCATTACTACCTCTTGTGGTAGGTAGTGTTGAGCCACCCCCGTAGTGTTCGAGTTCGGTTCAGTTCGTCGAACACCCGTGTGTTCGCCGAACTGTTCGTCGAACTGTTCGTCGAACACCTTCGAACACCGTTAAAACCAATGGCAGGCAAACAAAAACACATAGAAACACATAGAAAACACCTTCAAAGGTGTCCAAAAGCTGACAAACTGCTCAGAAGACACAACTAACACATGGAAAAGTGACAAGTACATATAGTCATGCGAAAAGAAAAGAGGTGGAGGAGTAAAAGGAGGGGGAGACACAGATATAGGCATGTCATGCCCTTCTAAAATCCAAAAAGTGAGAAGCCGAGACGGCCAGTCCGCTCCTGCCCGTGCCACCTCCATGTCGCCGGGTTTGTGCCAGAGCCGCGGTGAACCCTGACGGCCAGCCCCCCTCTCCCAATACTGGTGCCTGTCCGCTGGTGGGTCGAGAGAGCCCCCCTGTGGTGGAGGCAGCTCTAAGGTTTTTAATTTAAATTGTCCCTCTAATTTGAATGAATACACTTTAAATCCATTTACAAGGATCTATTGGAGGGCAAGTCTCATGCCAGCAGCCGCGTAATTCCAGCTCCAGTAGCGTCCACTAAAGCTGCTGCAGTTAAAAAGCTTTTATAAGGATCGAGCTCGGCTGTCCACCGCAAGGCATCCTACTGCCAGTCCCAGCCCCTATGCCTTGGGGTGCCTCCTGATGCTCTTCACTGAGTATCCCGTGGTCCCGAAGCATTTCCTTTGAAAAAATTAAGTGTCCAAACTACAGGTGGTGTAGCTTGCTTAACAGCCGGGATAATCCGCTGACTAGCAGACACTGCTACTAGGCACAAAGTATTTCCTGGGCTAGATGCAGTTAAAAATTTGTAAGTAGATACTCTCGTTGGATGCTGAGAAAGCATTCCATAGAGTCTCCTGGCACGCCATATATGATTCTCTTAAAAAGCTTGGGGTAGGGGTCTAGGGGACCCTTTTATAGCCAAAATCACGGCCCTGTATCACAATACGTCACCTAGGCTGAAGATAAATGGAACTGTAGCACCGAGGGCTCGGTTGCTACAGACGTATTGCACCTCACCCAGAGGTGTGATATCTCACTCTCAGATAAGGATGGAGTGTGGATCAGGACTCGACACCTGCATGCATTACACCACATTGCCGTGGGGCAGGGCGACCAATATGCCCCGGAGATGGGCACGACAGTCCCTGTCCCTGGCTGGAGTGGGGGGAGGGAACACTGAGGAAGGGGAACCCTGCAGTGCAGGAGCAGGGAGGAAGCAGTTCCTGGGTGCATTGAGAAGGGAGTATAAAAGGTGGGCACCATCTTAGTTCAGTGCAGAGAAGTCTGAGCAGAAGTGGCAGGGAGCAGGGGCTCTGCATGAGCTCTGCTCCGGAGGCGGGCCTAGTAACAGAGGCCCAGGCCTGCAAGAGGGAGAAGGAAGGAAGAGGAGCGGAGAAGGCTCCAGGAACGAGGAATGAAGGGATCCCAGGGGTGCGGACGGGCGAGTCGCCACCGCACGCCCGAATCCACCTGCGTGGAGGGGTCAGGCCAAAGGGGGAGACCGGTCCCCAAACTAGTGGAGGCAGGAAACGACCCTCAGCTAGAAACCGGAGGCTCTGACATTTTATGTGGCGCAGCCCCTTGCTCCACCCGCTAGGAAGGCACCACATAGGGTCAGGGAAACTGGCGCCAAGTTTACCAAGAGGAGGCCCGAGGCAGCCGGACAGAAGTGTTGGTAAGAAAGGCCAGACAAAGGACACACAAAGGGGGTCCTGTGAAGCGCTCCAAAGTTATCTGGGAGTTGTCTGAGCCCCTCACCTGGTGAGCACAGTACGACGTGGGCAGCCGTTACCTGCAGACGTGGTCTGGATAATAAGAACTGTGAGTAAAGGCCCTGAACTGCATCACTGACTCCTTGTCGTTACTGCTGCTGCCCTGCACCATTACCCCCATCCTCCGCATACACTGCCCTGAGGCTATACTCCTCCCGTGGGGAGTTATGCTACGCTCTGCTGCACCCACAACACCAGCCTTAGCGGTCTGCCCTGTAGCGGCGGTTCACTCTGACCGCAATCCACGGGTGGCGTAGTCGGACATTTAAACATCAAAACCACATAAATAGTTCCGCCACTGGTTTGACCGCCCTGAGCCACGGAACCGGATCGCCGCCACGAAGACTATAACCACCAGCATCCACCAAAAAGGGTCCGGCTCCGGGTGTCCCAAGGCCCAGGGGGTGCGTCAGAACATTTTCATCACCTTTCACAATCACCAATGGGACAAGGCAGGGATGTCCTCTGTCCCCTCTCTTATACATCCTAGTGACGGAGCACCTGCTCTCATCAATTCGCCATAACCCCAATATTAGGTGGATTGAGGTGGGAGGCACCGAGTACAAGTGCTCTCTATTTGCTGATGATGTCCTAGTATATATCACTCAATCACATATATCCATCCCTGCTGTTATGGCTGAAATAGATCACTTTGTTACATGGTAAAATTTTAAAATCAATGCAGCGAAGTCTGAGGCCCTCGATGTCTCCCTCCCTAAATCCATATAGGATTCCATCCAGTCCAACTTTCCCTTTGCCTGGCCCTCACAGGGTATCAAATACTTAGGAATTCCTATTCATAGAGACCTCTCCCATCTATGTTATCTTAATTTTGGGCCCTTTATTGAACAATTCCATACAGACCACGGTTGGCAAGTTAGAACTGTAAGATTCACTACGTGAACCACTGGTGTTTTGTGGAAAAGCACATGTACACCGCGTTCCAAATTATTATGCAAAAAGTGTTTAGGAGTGATAAGGGAAGAATTTGTTTGTTTGTCAGTTAAACTCATTGATGGTGATGTGTGTCAGGGCTCTTTATATCACTGTAAGCAATTGCAGACACCTGTGCTAATTAGTTTGGCAGGTGTGTCCAATGAAAGGCAAGACTACTTAAGAAGGCTCTCTCACATTATTAAGCAGCCTACATTTTCTGCCAAAATGGGAAAGAAAAAGGATGTGTCGGCTGCTGAGAAGCAACAAATTGTGGAGTGTTTAGGTCAAGGCATGACTACAATCAACATTGTGCGATGATCAGGATGAAGTGTCTTGGCAATCAAGAAGTATGTAGCTGATTCACAGTACACACGTGTGCGTGCTGATAAGGGCAAATTGAGGACTCTTTCCTACAGGCAATTACGTCAGGTTGAAAGAGCAGCGGCAAAAAAGCCTTGTCATAGCAGCAGACAAGTTTTTGAAGCTGCTTGTGCCTCCAACGTCCCCCGAACAACAAGATGCAGGGTCCTTCAGAGGTTTGCAGCTGTGCATACGCCATCCTGTCGACCTCCTCTATCCACTTCACACAAGCAGAAACGGCTCCAGTGGGCCAAACATTACATGAAGACTGATTTCAAAACTGTTTTGTTCACGGATGAGTGCCATGCAGCGCTCGATGGTCCAGATGAATGGAGTGGAGGATGGCTGGTTGATGGACACCCCACGCAAACACGGCTACAGCGCCAACAAGGAGGAGGTGGAGTAATGTTTTGGGCTGGAATCATGGGGAGAGAGATTGTCGGCCCCTTTAGGATCCCTGAAGGCGCTAAAGATGAACTCCATAATGTATGTGGATTTTCTCAAACAGCACTTCCTGCCATGGTTCAAGAAGAAGAACCGTGTATTTCACAGCAAGATCATTTTTCTGCATGATAATGCACCATCTCATGCTGCACATAAAACATCTGCATCTCTGGCTGATATGGGCATAAAAGGGGACAAACTTATGGTGTGACCCCCATGCTCCCCTGACCTCTACCCCATTCAGAACCTTTGGAGCATCATTAAAAGGAGTGTCTATGATGGCGGGAGGCAGTTCACATCTAAGCAACAGCTCTGGGAGGGTATTCTGTCCTCATGCAAAACAATTGAAGCAGAAACCATCCAAAACCTGACAAATTCAATGGACGAGAGAGTTCAGAAGCTCCTTTCGAACAAGGGGTCCTATGTGAAAATGTAACATCACCTAGAATAAAGTTTTGAGTTGAAAACTGTTTGATTTCAGTTTCTAACAACCTGCTAATGCTTATAATTTCAAAAATGACCATTTTTTTGGTCTTTATTAAAATGAAAAGGTTGATCGAAAAGTTTGGGGGATCTAAGAGTGTAGCAACCCAGTAGTCATGATTACTTCGAATTCTGACAATATGAGGGTCATGCTGCAGGTAGTGCAGCAAGAAGGCACTTATGTGTCTTGCGCATCTCAGAGCCCCAAAATTATTTTCCGGGCTAGATGCAGCTAAAAATTATTTTTAATTTTAAATCTGGTGAAGCTTATTATAGATGGCCTAATAGGATCAGTGCTGCACACTGCTACAAAGCCCAAATTATTTTCCAGTCAAGATACAGATAAACATGATTAGTAATTTGAAAGCTTAAAACGGTTGGTAGGGTGATTTTAACCAATCATCAAGCTTTTACTCTCCCCAGGATGACACAGGGGTAGAAAAGTCGTTTCGGATCCATGATTTGTTCATCTTTATGAACGTGAGTCTGTCTACATTATCAGTGGAGAGCCGCGTGCGCTTATCTGTCAGCACACCACCAGCAGCGCTGAACACACGTTCAGACAGAACGCTGGCTGCGGGGCATGACAAGATCTCCAAGGCGTAAGTGGCTAGCTCCGGCCATTTATCCAGATTGGAAGCCCAAAAAGAGCAAGGGTCCAGTGACACAGTCGTGGCTTCAATGTTTACTTGGAGATACTCCTGTACCATCGTCTCTAGGCGTTGACTATGTGTCAGACTTCTTGTCTCCTGTGGCCTTGCAAAGGATGGGCTAAAAAAGTGGTGAAATGATTCCGCAAAATTGATGTTACCAGCAGATACTGTGGTTCTGTTACGGTTTGAGTGCTGAACACTTGACGGTCCCACGGTTGGCAAGTTGGAACTGTGAGATTCACTACGTGCACCACTGGTATTTTGTGGAAAAGCACATGTAAGATTCTGCAACAGTCTCTGCTGATACTCCTGCATGCGTGCATCCCTTTCTATGGCAGGAATAATTTCTGCAAATTTACTTTTGTACCGGGGATCTAACAGTGTGGCAACCCAGTAGTCAGGATTATTTCTAATTCTCACAATTCGAGGGTCATGTTGCAGGTAGTGCAGCAAGAAGGCACTCATGTGTGTTGTGCATCCAGGAGCACCAAGTCCCTGTTGTGTTGGTGGCGAGGTAACAATCATGCTTCCTTCCTCTGTCCTCTCCCCCCAACCTCGCACAACAGAAATGTGATCAATTTCTCCCTCATCTGATGAGTCTTCCATCAGTTCGTCCTCCACTTCTTCCTGGGCTCCTGCACCTTCCTCACTAGTTTGGCTGCTACCATGCGCCCTGGTAAAATCATCTCCCCCACCCTCACATGCCTGCCGCCTTGGTGCTGCCGACCGTCTGGACCTTGCAGATGTTAGCCCTTCCGCATACAACTCCTCCTCCTCTACTTCCTCCACCTCCTCTTGTGCCACCACCTGACTCCGAATTCTGTTTAACATGTGCTCCAGCATGTAAATCACCGGAATAGTCATGCTGATAATGGCATCGTCAGCACTAAACATCTTCGTCGCCATTTCAAAACTGTGCAGAAGGGTGCATAGGTCCCTGATCTGAGACCACTCCTCCAGCGTGATTTGCCCCACCTCTGAATCTCGTTGGCCCAGGCTATACGTCAGAACGTATTGCACCAGGGCTTGTCGGTGCTGCCACAGTCGCTGCAACATGTGCAGAGTTGAATTCCACCGGGTAGGCACATCGCATTTTAGCCGGTGAAGTGGCAGGCCCAACGACTTCTGTAGAGATGTAAGTCGCTGGGCTGCGGGATGCGAACGGCGGAAGTGAGCACACAGCGACCGTGCCCTCTGCAGAAGGCCATCTAGTCTGGGATAGTGGGCTAAAAATTGCTGGACAACCAGGTTCAACACGTGAGCCATACAAGGCACGTGTGTGACATTGCCCCGGCGAAGGGCCGCACCCAGGTTTGCAGCATTGTCGCACACGGCCTTCCCTGGTTTCAGGTCCAGTGGAGACAACCATTCATGAAATTGGTTCTCCAGAGCTGACCACAACTCCTCAGCTGTGTGACTCACATTTCCCAGACATTTCAATGTAAAAACCGCCTGATGACGTTGAGCCCTACTGCCAGCATAGTAAGGAGGTGTGCAGGATCCCTTCTGCGCAGTTAGAAAGCTTGTGGCATGACCAGACAGGCTTTGGGTGCAGGTGGAAGACCGAGAGGAGGTTGAGGAGGCAGAAGCAGTGGAAGAACTTTGACATAAAGAGGATTGACGCACAACTCGTGGGGATGGCAAGACTTGGACAGCAGCCCCTTGTCCTGCTGTCACCATAGTTACCGAGTGCCCAGTCAGCGACATGTAACGCCCCTGTCCATGCCTACTCGTCCAAGTGTCTGTGGTGAAATGCACCCTGTCACACACAGAGTTTCTCAAAGAAGCGGTGATGTTGTGTGCGACATGCTGGTGGAGCGCAGGCACACCTTTCTTTGAGAAGTAGTGCCGACTGGGCATCTGGTACTGGGGCACTGCGACGGACATAAGGTCTCGAAAATCCTCTGTGTCCACCAGGCGGAAAGGCAGCATTTCTGTAGCCAAGAGCTTGCAGATGGTGAAATTCAACCTCTTAGCTTTCTCATGGCTAGGAGGAAATGGTCTTTTACTTGTCCACATCTGAGGGACCGAGGGCTGGCTATTGTGCTTAGACCGGGTTGATAAGGGTGTCCCCGGCAAACTGCCGGTCTGTGAGGAAGATGCAGGCGGACATGTTAGGTTGACTTGATCCAAAGGTGGTGCTATCGATGTCGGACAGCGCTCAAGACCAGCTGGTGTTACCACCTCCAAAGAAAATGATGACCTGCCAATCACGCTGGCTGTTGCGGGTAAAGAGGTGGCAGGTCTGCGCCCCAAAACAGGTGTGACTGCTGTCCCCCCAGTCACAGAGGATGAAGAGGCCGCGGATGCACAAGATATGGCAGACGGTGGTTGGCCCGGCCGGCTAGGCCGCATTGTAGCACACTGAGCTTCCCACTGCAACTTATGCTTCATGTCCATGTGCCGGTTCATGCATGAAGTACTCAAACTATGTATTTTTTTGCCTCTACTTAGCTTTTGCTGACAAATGTTACAGATAACACGAGTTGGGTCATCTTTATCGATCTGAAAAAATGCCCAGGCTATGCAAGGCTTAGCACCCATACGACCTGAAGAGCCACCACGACTTGTGGTGAGAGGCAGAGTTGTGTTTGAGGATGCAGTTGTTGACGTGCTTCCAGTACTACGTCTCTGTCCAGGAAGGCGCAACCTGACCTCGTCGTCACTAGCATCTTCCTCCACCTCCTCTGCTGACCTCATCTCTTGGCTGACTGTGGGTTGACAGTAAGTGGGATCTCCGACCTCATCATCATCACCCTGTGCGTTATCACACCCGTCGTCCTCAGAGCCAACCTGTTCCTGCCCTGACAAAAAACTAAAGTTGTCGCTCCAATCAGGTATTTGAGTCTTATCATCGTCTTCCTCATTGTCTCCACCAACAGGAGTTACAGTTTGGGAATGAGGGTCTACATTATGGTCAGAACCTTCTGCGTCTGGTCCTGGATCCGACTCATAAAGATTCTGGGCATCAGTGCAGATCATTTCCTCGTCTGGATTCACAGAAGCGCTGGAGTCGACCTCTGATTCCCAGGCTATAGTATGAGTAAACAGCTCTGCAGACTCAACCATCTGTTCTACCTCATACTCAGACGGGCAGCTGGAGATTTGGGAGCTGTGAGGAAGCAAGTGCGATTTGGGTGACACCTTTGAGGACTGGAGTATTTGTGATGTTGAAGTTGATGTGGAGGAGAGCCCACTTAAAGGAGCACTTGATATCCGTTGAAGCACCTGCTGTTTTTGTGCCTCATCTGGAATTTGTAGCGATTGGCGTGGCCGTAAGAAAGGGATCTTATCACATTGTCCGCTAAAAGAAGTAGACATTTTAGTTTGGCTGGAAGATGGTCTTTCTTCTGCACCTACCCCACGGACACAACCATTTTTTCCCTTCCCAACACGCCTATTCCCCTTTCCACCAGCAGCAGGCCTTTTTCCACTCATTTTGGTGGTTAACTAATTCACAACTCTGGAGTTGTTTGCACAAAAAAACAATGGATGGTAACCGAGCAGAGCTGAGTGGCCAAACTGTGGTATTAGGCCAAAACTATTGGCTGGGTTAGATGCAGAAAAAAATTATTTTTAATTTGCAACCTGATGGAGGTCAGTATAGATGGACTAATAGACCAAGTCCCACACACTGCTAGAAGCCCAAATATTTTTTCAGAGCTAGATGCAGAAAAAAATTATTTTTAATTTGCAACCTGATGGAGGTCAGTATAGATGGACTAATAGAACAAGTCCCACACGCTGCTAGAAGCCCAAATATTTTTTCAGAGATAAATGAAGAAAAAAATTATTTTTAATTTGCAACCTGATGGAGGTCAGTATAGATGGACTAATAGACCAAGTCCCACACACTGCTAGAAGCCCAAATATTTTTTCTTAGCTAGATGCAGAAAAAAATTATTTTTAATTTGCAACCTGATGGAGGTCAGTATAGATGGACTAATAGACCAAGTCCCACACACCGCTAGAAGCCCAAATATTTTTTCAGAGCTAGATGCAGAAAAAAATTATATTCAATTTGCAACCTGCTGGAGGTCAGTATAGAAGGACTAATAGAACAAGTCCCACACACTGCTAGAAGCCCAAATATTTTTTCAGAGCTAAATGAAGAAAAAAATTATTTTTAATTTGCAACCTGATGGAGGTCAGTATAGATGGACTAATAGACCAAGTCCCACACACTGCTAGAAGCCCAAATATTTTTTCAGAGCTAGATGCAGAAAAAAATTATTTTTAATTTGCAACCTGATGGAGGTCAGTATAGATGGACTAATAGACCAAGTCCCACACACCGCTAGAAGCCCAAATATTTTTTCAGAGCTAGATGCAGAAATTTTTTTTATTCATTTTGCAACCTGATGGAGGTCAGTATAGATGGACTAATAGACCAAGTCCCACACACTGCTAGAAGCCCAAATATTTTTTCAGAGCTAGATGCAGAAAAAAATTATTTTTAATTTGCAACCTGATGGAGGTCAGTATAGATGGACTAATAGACCAAGTCCCACACACTGCTAGAAGCCCAAATATTTTTTCAGAGCTAGATGCAGAAAAAAATTATTTTTAATTTGCAACCTGATGGAGGTCAGTATAGATGGACTAATAGACCAAGTCCCACACACCGCTAGAAGCCCAAATATTTTTTCAGAGCTAGATGCAGAAAAAAATTATATTCAATTTGCAACCTGCTGGAGGTCAGTATAGAAGGACTAATAGAACAAGTCCCACACACTGCTAGAAGCCCAAATATTTTTTCAGAGCTAAATGAAGAAAAAAATTATTTTTAATTTGCAACCTGATGGAGGTCAGTATAGATGGACTAATAGACCAAGTCACACACACTGCTAGAAGCCCAAATATTTTTTCAGAGCTAGATGCAGAAAAAAATTATTTTTAATTTGCAACCTGATGGAGGTCAGTATAGATGGACTAATAGACCAAGTCCCACACACTGCTAGAAGCCCAAATATTTTTTCAGAGCTAGATGCAGAAAATTTTTTTATTCAATTTGCAACCTGATGGAGGTCAGTATAGATGGACTAATAGACCAAGTCCCACACACTGCTAGAAGCCCAAATATTTTTTCAGAGCTAGATGCAGAAAAAAATTATTTTTAATTTGCAACCTGATGGAGGTCAGTATAGATGGACTAATAGACCAAGCCCCACACACTGCTAGAAGCCCAAATATTTTTTCAGAGCTAGATGCAGAAAAAAATTATTTTTAATTTGCAACCTGATGGAGGTCAGTATAGATGGACTAATAGACCAAGTCCCACACACTGCTAGAAGCCCAAATATTTTTTCAGAGCTAGATGCAGAAAAAAATTATTTTTAATTTGCAACCTGATGGAGGTCAGTATAGATGGACTAATAGACCAAGTCCCACACACCGCTAGAAGCCCAAATATTTTTTCAGAGCTAGATGCAGAAAAAAATTATATTCAATTTGCAACCTGCTGGAGGTCAGTATAGAAGGACTAATAGAACAAGTCCCACACACTGCTAGAAGCCCAAATATTTTTTCAGAGCTAAATGAAGAAAAAAATTATTTTTAATTTGCAACCTGATGGAGGTCAGTATAGATGGACTAATAGACCAAGTCCCACACACTGCTAGAAGCCCAAATATTTTTTCAGAGCTAGATGCAGAAAAAAATTATTTTTAATTTGCAACCTGATGGAGGTCAGTATAGATGGACTAATAGACCAAGTCCCACACACCGCTAGAAGCCCAAATATTTTTTCAGAGCTAGATGCAGAAAATTTTTTTATTCAATTTGCAACCTGATGGAGGTCAGTATAGATGGACTAATAGACCAAGTCCCACACACTGCTAGAAGCCCAAATATTTTTTCAGAGCTAGATGCAGAAAAAAATTATTTTTAATTTGCAACCTGATGGAGGTCAGTATAGATGGACTAATAGACCAAGTCCCACACACTGCTAGAAGCCCAAATATTTTTTCAGAGCTAGATGCAGAAAAAAATTATTTTTAATTTGCAACCTGATGGAGGTCAGTATAGATGGACTAATAGAACAAGTCCCACACGCTGCTAGAAGCCCAAATATTTTTTCAGAGATAAATGAAGAAAAAAATTATTTTTAATTTGCAACCTGATGGAGGTCAGTATAGATGGACTAATAGACCAAGTCCCACACACTGCTAGAAGCCCAAATATTTTTTCAGAGCTAGATGCAGAAAAAAATTATTTTTAATTTGCAACCTGATGGAGGTCAGTATAGATGGACTAATAGACCAAGTCCCACACACCGCTAGAAGCCCAAATATTTTTTCAGAGCTAGATGCAGAAAAAAATTATATTCAATTTGCAACCTGCTGGAGGTCAGTATAGAAGGACTAATAGAACAAGTCCCACACACTGCTAGAAGCCCAAATATTTTTTCAGAGCTAAATGAAGAAAAAAATTATTTTTAATTTGCAACCTGATGGAGGTCAGTATAGAAGGACTAATAGACCAAGTCCCACACACTGCTAGAAGCCCAAATATTTTTTCAGAGCTAGATGCAGAAAAAAATTATATTCAGTTTGCAACCTGATGGAGGTCAGTATAGATGGACTAATAGAATGATGCTATGCCCAAAAGATTTTACTTCACTAGGTGCAGTAAAAAAATTGGCATTCTATACACAGGTGGTATATCTTGCAACACAGATAGGCTACTCCACTGACTAACACACTCTGCAATAGGCCAAAAAGGATTAGCTTTGCTAGATTCAGCCAAATGCTGTGAAAAAAACTTGCACAGCACTGGCACAGACCTGCCTGGCAAAAACTGATAGGAACTGATGTAACCTAGTCCTGAAAAGGACTCCAATTACAATTAGTCTTTACTCCCACAATCTATCTATTTAAGAGCACAGACCTGCTTGATAAAAGTCGTAGGAAATGCTGTAACCTAGTCCTTAAGAGGACTGCAATCACAACTATTCCCTACTCCCAAGCTATCTGTATATTTGTGCGAAAATTGGCTTGAAATTAACAAGGTATAGCGCACACAGCAACAGCAGTGCCGTCTAACACGCAGCTGCAGCAGTGAGAAAATGGTGGCGACGGGGAAAATGGCTTGGTCTTATAGGGCAAGGTCATGTGACATACACTGCCAATCACACATGCCCTTGCTTGTGTGAAAAAAAGCACTTCGCTCCGTGTGTGCGCTGCTGATAGGCTGACAGATTGCACCTCCCCACTGCAAATGCGGGAAAGAGAAAAAAAAATGGAGATCTTCATTGTTCCTGCAGAGATCCATCCCCTGCCCCTCCCCCCGCCCCGCTGTACACTCAAACTGCGTATTAACATTAATTTTCATCATTACTGAGAAAAAATCCAGTTATGATTTTGGTGCACGAACAGTTATCGAACATAACCTCGAACAGCCGAATTTTTCTCAAATTGTTCGTGTTCGCCGACCGGCTCGAACACCGCCCAAAACAGCTCGAATTTGAGATTGGCGAACAGTTCGAGTAGAACAACGCTCATCTCTAGTGGTAGGGCATTCCACATTCTGACTACTCAAACTGTGAAGAACCCTTTCTTAGTATCTAAATCAACTTACCTCCACACATAATGAATATTTCCTATTTTTTAGCAAGTTCTTTTTTCTAAGCTTATCAGGACCAATTTTTCTAACTTCTCTTTATGAGAAACTTTACACTCCATTTAAAAGTCCAGTTGCTTTTGAACCCTCTATATCTTTCCAATATTCTTTTTAGACTGTAGAGCCCCAAACTGGATTCAAGATGTGGCCTTATGAGGGATTTATATAGAGATATTATTAAATTGGGATTAATGTGTACATCCTACTTAGAATGCCTACATCCTTCTCTTTTTCTGTAATCTCAAGTATATTTACATTTGATGTATATGAATCACAATACGATTACATGCATAACTTTATATTTATCAATATTAAAATATGTCATATTTGTCATGTTTTGCCTGTGCAACCATGTTATCTGTAATATTATTTTACTTTCTGTGACAGTGTCACTGGTGTTATATGTGAGGGGAGGTATGTGTCACTCAGGATGCTCTCCTGTGTGAACTAAGACCTACTTTATTTTTCTGCCAGCGTGTTATATGCTGGTAGGCTTACTCTGTTAAAGGGTGTGCGGTTTTATGGGAATGGCAAAGAGGGCGGGACGCCATTCCCCCTACCTCCCCTCAGGGTGTGGCTGAGCAATGTGTAAAAGCTCAGTCCCTTTTTTTTCCTCTGGAGTGTGGTCTGGGAGAGGGAAGTCTCCAGACAGTATTGTGGAAGCTGCAGAGCTTTTCACATGGACTTTAGCAGTGCAGTTTATGCTACCGAGAGCGGCGGAACCCGCTCATCTATGGACTGAGTTATACTTTGTTTTTGTTTTTTTTTCGTTTAACCCAGAGGGGTCATGTTTGTTTTTCCTGTGAAACCTGCATGAGTTTATGGCTGATAATAAACCAGCAGAAAGGAAACCTGAGAGCGTGTGTCCTGAGTCTGCCTCCAGGAGAGCCGAGCGAGTTGTCTTGCCTCAGTTGGTGTGAGAGTGCGTGCAGGATTCCAGGAACACGTTTACCTGCTACAAAGACCGGTGGATGTCCTGGGTGAAGGCCGCCAGCCAGCCAGGGAAGTCCAGCAGCATGGAGGAGCTCGTTAAGCACCTGGTCCAGGCCCAGAAGAGCATGCAGCAGCAACCCCTGCAGGCCCAGCAGAGCATGCAGCAGCAGCACCAGGAGAGTATGCAGCAGGCCCAGCGGAGCATGCAGCAGCAGCACCAGGAGACGACCAAACTGTTGCTTCAGCAGATCCAGTTGCAGCAAAAGTCACAGCAGCAGCACCAGCAGGAGGCGCAGCAGCACCAGCAGGAGGCGCAACAGCAGATACAGCTTTTGGCGGACGCCATCCAGAGCAGGGCAGCCGCCCCACCCCCAGGGCCGACAGATGATTCTCACGTCAGGAAGGCGGTAAGGCGGGCCATGCAGAAGGTGACCCCTGGGGATGACGTAGAAGCATTTCTGACTGTTTTGAGAGGGTGGCTGATCGTGAGAGACTTCCTCCAGCACAGTGGGCAGAGGTTCTGGCGCCATATTTATCGGGTGAACCCCAGAAGGCGTATTTTGACTTGGCGCTGCAAGATGCTAAGGAATATGCCAAACTAAAGACAGAGATCTTAGCATGTCTAGGAGTAAATATGGCGGTAAGAGCCCAGCGAGTTCATCACTGGGTGTATGCTAGCATCAAACCCCCTCGCTCGCAGATGTTTGACCTCCTGCATCTTGTTCAGAAGTGGCTACAACCGGAGTCCTCCACTCCGGCCCAGATGGTTGAGCGGGTGGTGATTGACAGGTTCATGGATTCCCTTCCCAAGCCAGTACAGACCTGGGTTGCCCATGGTGATCCCCAGAACGCAGATGACTTCATCGGCCTGGTAGAGAGGTACCAGGTAGTTGAGAGATCTCTTGGGAAGCCGGATGCAGTCACTTCTCCCTACTGGGATACCCAAAAGGGGGCGGGTTCACCACGGAAGGGGTCTAGAGCCACCACTGGGGGACGTCCCACTCCTACTGAAGGTGCCTTTAGAACAGTTGGTAAAGATATAGTTTGCTGGCGGTGTCACAACCCTGGACTTGTAGCCGCCAGGTGTCAAATATCCCCTGAGCCCAAGGACTGCAGCCTAGGCAGACGGGTCTCCTATTATGCCTATCCAGCCTGTAGCGTGGACTGTCAACCCGGCGAGGGGCCGCAGGCGTGTGCAGTGTCCATTAATGGAGTAAAAGTGCTTGGGCTGTTGGACTCCGGGAGTCTGGTGACCTTGATCAGAGCATCCCTTCCTCACCAATTGATCCCTTCCAAAACCCTGGGCGTTTGGTGCATCAATGGTGACGCCAAGGACTATCCCGTGGCCACAGTAACAGTGGGGACAGACTGTGGTGCCCAGTCCCATGAAGTCGGGGTAGTAAAGGACCTGATACATCCCGTCATATTGGGCCGCGATTTTTCCTTATTCTGGGACTTGTGGGGGAAGGGAACTGGACTAAGTAGTATGGGGAAAAGCCAGGTCCTTGAAGAAGAACCCCCGACGAAGTCTCAGATGGAGGAGTTCCCACTGTGCGTCCTTGTCGGGGATGAGGGTGAGACGGTGACCGAGGAGGCCGACCTCCCTGCGTTAGATATGTCCAAAGAGAACTTTGGGACTGCTTAAGTTCGAGACCTGACCTTAAAAGGAGCGTTTGACCAGGTTACTGTATGTAATGGGGTTGCCCAAGAGCCGGGGGCCGACACCAGATTCCCCCACTTTGCAGTGCAGGGGGAGTTGCTATATCGGGTGGCCAAACTGAGGGGCGGTGAGATAGTGGAACAGCTGTTAGTACCGGGGCCATACAGACGGCGGGTGCTAGATATGGCCCATTCACATGTTCTGGGGGGACACCTAGGGGTCGAGAAAACTCAGGAGAGGATATTGAGAAGGTTTTATTGGCCAGGGTGTTATCGAGAAGTTCAAAACTATTGTAGGTCCTGCCCCACCTGCCAAATAACCGCTCCCTCCTCCCACTTCCGTAGCCCCTTAGTCCCACTACCTGTGATAGAGGTTCCCTTTGAGAGGATTGCCATGGACCTCGTGGGCCCCTTAGTTAAATCAGCTCGGGGCCACCAATATATCCTGGTCATCATGGACTATGCGACTCGGTATCCGGAAGCGGTTCCCCTAAGGAACATGTCCAGTAAAAGTATAGCCCGAGAGCTGGTCCATATATTTGCTGGGACAGGTCTACCCAAAGAGATTCTGACAGACCAAGGAACCCCCTTCATGAGCAAGGTGATGAAGGAGCTTTGCAGAGTCCTTCAGATAACCCAGCTTCGGACCTCAGTTTATCATCCACAGACGGACGGCCTAGTGGAACGCTTCAACAAGACCTTAAAGGCGATGCTCAAGAAGGTCGTTGAAAAGGATGGGCGAGACTGGGACTACCTGCTCCCATTTCTGCTTTTCTCGGTCAGAGAAGTTCCTCAAGCCTCCACTGGCTTCTCTTCATTTGAGCTCCTATATGGGCGGCATCCAAGAGGTCTCCTAGACATCGCCAAGGAAACTTGGGAGACTGAAGTCACACCACACCGTAGTTTCATCGAACATGTCGCCCAGTTACAGGAGAGAATGTCAAAGGTGATGCCCATCGTGAAGGAACACCTCCTCCAGGCGCAGGAAGCTCAGGCGAGGGTCTATAACCGGTCGGCGAGACTAAGACAGTTCCAGCCCGGGGACCGTGTTTTGGTGCTGATCCCTACCATCGAGAGCAAGTTCCTCGCCAAGTGGCAAGGTCCATACGAGGTGGTGGAGAAAGTCAGCGAGGTTAATTATAAAGTCCACCAGCCTGGCCGAAGAAAACCGCATCAAATATATCATGTAAATTTGCTCAAGCCGTGGCGGGACCGTGAACTTGTGGAAACTCCTTGCCTGGGAGCCGCACCAGAAGGCAAGGTGGAGGAGGTCACTATTGCAGAGACTCTATCATCGGCCAAAGAAGCAACAGTGTCGAGAATTACTACAGTGGAATCGGGAGCTGTTCTCAGAGTTGCCGGGACATACTCAAGTCGTAGAGCATGATGTGCTTACAGAGCCGCACGTACGAGTGAATCTGAAGCCGTATCGGATTCCGGAAGCACGCCGGGAGGTGATCTCGGCCGAGGTGAAGAGGATGTTAGACCTCGGAGTAATAGAGGAGTCAAAGAATGGGTGGTCGAGCCCAATCGTCCTCGTGCCGAAACCCAATGGAGAGTGGAGGTTTTGTAATGACTACCGCCGGCTGAATGAGGTATCCAAGTGTGACGCGTACCCAATGCCCCACGTCGACGAACTCATCGAGAGGCTTGGACCGGCGAGTTATTTCACCACTCTTGACCTGACGAAGGGCTACTAGCAGATCCCCATGTCCCAGATGGCTAAGGAGAAGACGGCTTTCTAAACACCTGATGGGTGTTTTCAATACACGCGGATGCCGTTCGGACTCCATACAGGTCCCCAGCCACTTTCCAGAGGGCTATGGATCGGATCCTAGCCCCACATAAGAAGTATGCCGCAGCCTACCTCGACGACATTGTGGTCTTTAGCCCAGACTGGGCTAGTCACCTACCTAAACTACAGGCCGTTCTGGACGCGCTAAGGAAGGCAGGATTTACCATAAATCCAAGAAAGTGTGCCATCAGGAAGGAGGAGGCCAAGTACCTGGGCTATGTTGTTGGGAGAGGCGAAATAAAGCCGCAAATCAAGAAAGTGGAGGCAATTCAAACCTGGCCACAACCACTCTCGAAGAAGCAGGTGAGAGCATTCCTAGGAATGGTAGGATACTACCGGCGGTTTATCCCGAATTTCGCCATGATTGCCGCGCCACTAACGGATCTTCTAAAAGGCACCAAATCAACCATGGTGAAATGAACGGAAGAAACGGAGACCGCGTTTCAACAGTTGAAGCTAACATTGTGCAAGCAGCCGGTCCTGGTCGCGCCAGACTTCAAGAAAGAATTTGTGGTCCAGACGGATGCTTCAGAGGTTGGTCTAGGGGCTGTACTCTCCCAAGAGATAAATGGGGAAGAACATCCCATTCTCTATCTAAGCCGAAAGCTGTCCTCCTGCGAGAAGAACTACGCCATAGTAGAGAAAGAGTGTTTAGCCATAAAATGGGCCGTGGATACACTGAAATATTACCTACTAGGCCGGAAGTTTAGATTAGTATCAGACCATGCCCCGTTGAGATGGTTGAGGGAGAAGAGGGGTAAAAATGCCAGGGTAACTAGATGGTTCCTAGGACTTCAAGAGTTTAACTTTCACGTGGAGCATAGGCCCGGGAAGTTACATGGGAATGCAGATGCCCTCTCTAGGATTCCCTGCCTGGTGTCAGAAGGTGACCAAACCCCCGGCTTTGGGCAGAGGGGGGGAATATGTGACAGTGTCACTGGTGTTATATGTGAGGGGAGGTATGTGTCACTCAGGATGCTCTCCTGTGTGAACTAAGACCTACTTTATTTTTCTGCCAGCGTGTTATATGCTGGTAGGCTTACTCTGTTAAAGGGTGTGCGGTTTTATGGGAATGGCAAAGAGGGCGGGACGCCATTCCCCCTACCTCCCCTCAGGGTGTGGCTGAGCAATGTGTAAAAGCTCAGTCCCTTTTTTTTTCTCTGGAGTGTGGTCTAGGAGAGGGAAGTCTCCAGACAGTATTGTGGAAGCTGCAGAGCTTTTCACATGGACTTTAGCAGTGCAGTTTATGCTATCGAGAGCGGCGGAACCCGCTCATCTATGGACTGAGTTATACTTTGTTTTGTTTTTTTTTTTGTTTAACCCAGAGGGGTCATGTTTGTTTTTCCTGTGAAACCTGCATGAGTTTATGGCTGATAATAAACTAGCAGAAAGGAAACCTGAGAACGTGTGTCCTGAGTCTGCCTCCAGGAGAGCCGAGCGAGTCGTCTTGCCACATTTCCTATAAAGTTTTGTGTCACTAGCAATCACTGACACTTTACTTTTAATCCCATCCACAAGGTCATTAATAAACAGTTTATCAAGGATACTGACTTTTCCCACTTAGAGAATGTACCATTTTTAATGACTTTGTTTTTAGTCCACTGACTAGATTTTTACCCATGTCCATACTGTGTCCCAAAGCCCTTGATTCCAAAGTATCACAACAAAACTTTTGTGGCACAATATCAAATGCCTTTGCAAAGTCCAGACATATCACACCAGCCTCATGGCCAACAAACAGATTTGCAGGAGCTGAAATAGTTAACCCCTTTAAAGCCTGGGGTGTATTAGTACGCCCCAGGCCATCACCCGCGGTTCAGTGAGGGCTCCGGCGGTGAGCCCGCACTGAACCGAGCACATGTCAGCTGATTATTACAGCTGACATGTGCCCGCAACAGCCGCGGGTGGAATCGCGATCCACCCGCGGATGTTAACCAGTTAAATGCCGCTGTCAATCTCTGACTTGGGCATTTAACAGCGCCGCACCGGAAGCGCGTCACTTACCCCGCCCATCGGTGACCCCGTCACGTGATCGCGGGTCACTGATGGGTGGGCATGACAACCCTGGGTCTGCAGCAGACCCCAGTGGTTGTCATGTAATGATCGCTATGAGCGCCACCTAGTGGTCGGCGCTCACAGCACAGGAGCATTTCTGCTACATAGAGGTGACCTGCTCATCACCTCTATGTAGGAGAGGCGATCGGACAGTTGCTTCTTCTAGTCTCCTATGGAGACTATAGAAGCAAGCAAAAAGTGTAAAAAAAATGTTTTTAAAAATAGGTATGTACTGGATATACAGTCATGGCTGAAGGTGTTGGCACCCTTGAAATTGTTTCAGAAAATGGTGTATTGCTCCCAGAAAATTATTGCAATTACACATGTTTTGTTACACATGTTTATTTTCTTTGTGTGCATTGGAACAACACAAAAAAAAAACTAAAGGCAAGTTGGGCATAATGTGACTCAAAACCCCAAAAATGGGCCTGACAAAAATGTTGGCGCCTTTCCAAGATTGCGGGTAAACAACTTTGTTTCAAGCATGTGATGCTCTTTCAAACTCACCTGTGGCAAGTAACAGGTGTGGATAATATGAAAATCATACCTGAAACCAAATAAAAAGGGGAGAAGTTGACTCAATCTTTGCATTGTGTCTGTATGTGCCACACTAAGCATGGAGAACAGAAATAGGAGAAGAAAACTGTTTGAGGACTTGGGGACCAAAATTGTTGAACAATATCAATAATCTCAAGGTTACAAGTCCAGCACGAGAGATCTTGATGTTCCTTTGTCCAAGGTTTACAACCCACTGTAGCTAGTCTCCCTGGACAAGGACGGCAGAGAAAAATAAAGAAATATTGAAACGCAGGATAGTCAGGATGGTGGATAAGCAGCCTCAATCAAGTTCCAAAGAAATTCAAGCTGTCCTACAGGCTCAGAGTGCATTGGTGTCAGCGCAAACTATCTGTTGACATTTGAATAAAATAAAACGCTATGGCAGAAGACCTAGGAAGACACTATTGCTAACACACACTCATAATAAAGCTAGACTGCAGTTTGCCAAAATATATGTGAGTAAGCCAAAATCTTTCTGGGAAAGCGTCTTGTGGACAGATGAGTCCAAGATAGACCCTTTTTGATAAAGCGCATCATTCAACTGTTTAACGAAAAACAGAGTGAGGCCTACAAAGAAAAGAACACAGTACCTATAGTCAAATATGGTGGAGATTCAAAGATGTTTTGGGGTTGTTTTGCTGCCTCTGGCACTGGGTGCCTTTACTATGTGCAAGTCATCATGAATTTTGAAGATCACCAAAGGATTTTAGGTTGCAATGTAGTGCCCAGCGTCAGAAAACTGGGCTTGCGTCCTAGGTCATGGTTTTCCAGCAAGACAATTAACCCAAACATACTTCAAGAAGCACTCTGAAATGGATGGAGACAAAGAGAGTTCTAAAGTGGCCAGCAATGAGTCCGGTCTAAATCCCATTGAACACCTGTGAAGAGATTTTAAATTGCTGTTGGGAGAAAGAAGGCAACCTTCAAATATAGAAAAGAGAGACCTGGAGCAGTTTGCAAAAGAAGAGTGGTCCAAAATTCTGCATGAGAGATGTAATAAGCTTGTTGATGGTTATAGGAAGCGATTGATTGCAGTTATTAATTCTAAAGGGTGTTGTCAGGGGTGTGTCAGGGTTGACAGAACGTCATTCGGTGTCCGGCTGTAGAAGGTTGCTGCATTTGGCCTTACAAACATCTCAATGATCCTTTCATGATTCCTCTCTCTTTAGAACCCAGCAGTGATCCTCACCTTGCTTAAGGATTATACCTTTTCTTTTAGGACCCTGAGGTATCGTCACCTTTCTGCTGCTAATCAGCACTTCCTTGCTGTGTCATTAAATACACTCAGATCCTCAGAGAGTTGCTGGTGATAGCGTTTACACCTATTCAGGCCTGGGATTCTAGTAGTCAACTAGAATTAACTTGGAGTTCCTTCATGGATTGTTGCTGTGCTTTCTCCGGTGTCCTCTTGGAGCTAAGTGTATTCTACAGTTTGTTTCCCCTGTGTGCACTTTAGCTTGTAGTGGGGCTGACTTAGTGCTAACCCCTCCCACTCCCTACCAAGGGCATAGCCTTAAGGTCTGCTAGAGCCAGGTTTTCTGCTTGGTGATAGGTGCAGAACCTATTTAGGATCTACAGGGGAAACAGGATTTGTCGTCAGATCTGTTTAGTGGTCTCCACTCTCCTTTCCCTAGTTGTAGGGCTCCCTCTCCTTTTTCCGTCATTATATGCTGGGTTCTCCCCATACCTAGCGTGACAGGTGTGCAACCAAATATTAATTTGAGGGTGCCAACAACTTGGTCCAGCTCATTTTTGGGGTTTAGTGTGAAATTATGTCCAATTTGCCTTTTGTTCTCAATTTTATTGTGTTGTTCCAATACACACAAAGGAAATAAACATGTGTATAACAAAACATGTGTACCCATGGATATCGGTAGATTCACCTGACATTAATCTAATGTGTATTGGGGCCTTCATCCTCCACATTTGTGACCTAGCCATGGCACTTATCGTGCCAGGTTTCTGTTATGCCCAGGACATCCTAATCTATCTCTGTCATTAAAATCACATTTATTCTTTGTGGCATCCCTATTTTCCTTTCTTGTCGGAGCCCATCTAAATCTCTATTAATCCCTGATGTATCCCCCTCTCACCCTGCTTTTGTTCAGAGAGAAAATGATGCATAACCTAATGCAGGATAAGAGATTGGTGAACAGGGGCAACTAGCTATAGTGAACACATCATATGTTTATACTTATCTTTTAATGGGATGTTTTATTAAAGAGCTAGTCAGAGGAGGTTTAATTATCTATCTTGGTATTGTGATAAGCAGAGTGCAGAATCCAAATGAAATGTACGGTATTTGTTCTAATCTTGGAGGGGTTGTCCAGGAATACAGCAAAATAAATAACTAAAGGAAATTTAATTATAAATACAATTTAATATACTAGTGATGAGAAAATTTGTGGAAATTTCCTTGAATATGGTAAAAAAATTATACTATATAAATAGAATGTTCCTTATTATGCGTTGATATGAAATAAAAATAAAAAGACTCACCTTGCTGTTGCTTACCTGTCCCTCTGCCACAGCCCCTTGCACTTTCTTCCGCTGTCCAGAAAGAGGAAAAGAATGATGCATGTGGTGCAGAAGTAAAGCAGGGACTGGTAGGAGCTTCATGCAGAACCTTTTAGAGGGCTGTGGAGGTGGCACAGGTGAGCGCTATTTTGCTCAATTTGATCAAAGTGAATCACAAATACTTTGGATTCAGGAGAACTCAATTTTTTTAAGTAAAATTCAGATTTACTCATCTCTACTAAATACCTTCAGTTAGCAAATCATGCCTATTTTGTCGAGAGAGGTAATCACTATAGAATTAAAATGTCCATCAACTTGTTAAACTGATAGAAACCTGTCCTATAATGTTAATAGGGCAGATACCTGTGAGCATCTCCGGGCACAGCAGAGGATCTTCCTAATGCACATGCTCACAAATTCCTGTCCTATTACCATTCTAGGACAGGCTTCTTGTCAGTGTAACAAGGAGGCAGACATTTTAATGATATAGTGATTACTTCCCTACACAAAACTAGTAAGATTTGCTATTAGCTGCTTATTGTTGATAACCACATTTTATTTCCGGCAAACACCTTTCATAAAGTATTATAAATAAAAATTTACATGTGACAGATCTGTTGTAGTATTTTGTGCAACTGACAATCAATTCAGTTACATACATCTCTGCAATAAATGTGTTGTGTGATCTTAGATGTAATGCAAGTGAAACTGATACAGAAAGTTCTTTATATGTGTCATAGATGTAATGCTAAAATCTGTAAAGCTATCTATTAAGAAGGGACATGTTATTCTCATATTGAGGATTGAAGCATGACTTAGTTATAACTTGGAAAAGGAACAAGAGCTAGCACTTCATCTGCTTTATGACCTCCTGCTGTGAACAGGTAAATGAAGTAGGGTATTTGCTGAAGAACAGCCATGAAGTCTGGGCTCAGTGTAAGCAAGAGGCTGAGAAGTGACAAATCTATCACCTTTAGTGAAAACTCATTTAGTCTTCAAAGGTATTATAGCAGACATTAGGGCGCCAAAGTCCAGTTATGAATATTGTTTTTTGTCTTTTTTTAAACGGTGTAGATTCTTGAATTAAAATCATTGTCAATTTTGGAAGACACAGTTTGCTGTAGTTCTGTACCTCTTTCCTAAAAGAAGAGATTACCTCCTCTAATATCTGCACCATTTCTGTGACACAGGTTTAGTACTTTTCTTTTGTTATCTCTTTTTATTTTATGTAATTGTACAGTGGCATGTAAAAGTTTGTCCAATCCTGATCAAAATTACTGTTATTGTGAACAGTTAAGCAAGTTGAAGATACAATTATCTTAAAAGGCCTAAGGTATACATAACTCATTTCCTTTGTATATTAGGTAATATATATATATATATATATATATATATACAGTACAGACCAAAAGTTTGGACACACCTTCTCATTTAAAGATTTTTCTGTATTTTCATGACTTTGAAAATTGTAAATTCCCCCTGAAAACTATGAATTAACACATGTGGAATTATATACTTAACTAAAAAGTGTGAAACAACTGAAAATATCTCTTATATTCTAGGCTCTTCAAAGTAGCCACCTTTTGCTTTGATGACTGCTTTGCAGACTCTTGGCATTTTCTTGATGAGCTTCAAGAGGTAGTCACCGGAAATGGTCTTCCAACAATCTTGAAAGAGTTCCCAGAGATGCTTAGCACTTGTTGGCCCTTTTGCGTTCACTCTGCGGTCCAGCTCACCCCAAACCATCTCGATTGGGTTCAGGTCTGGTGACTGTGGAGGCCAGGTCATCTGGCGTAGCACCCCATCACTCTCCTTCTTGGTCAAATAGCCGTACATGGCCTGGAGGTGTGTTTGGGGTCATTGTCCTGTTGAAAAATAAATGATGGTCCAACTAAACGCAAACCGGATGGAATAGCATGCCGCTGCAAGATGCTGTGGTAGTCATGCTGGTTCAGTATGCCTTCAATTTTGAATAAATCCCCAACAGTGTCACCAGCAAAGCACCCCCACGCCATCACACCTCCTCCTCCATGCTTCACGGTGGGAACCAGGCATGTAAAGTCCATCCGTTCACCTTTTCTGCGTCACACAAAGACACGGTGGTTGGAACCAAAGATCTCAAATTTGGACTCCTCAACCAAAGCACACATTTCCACTGGTCTAATGTCCATTCCTTGTGTTCTTTAGCCCAAACTTGTATCTTCTGCTTGTTGCCTGTCCTTAGCAGTGGTTTCCTAGCAGCTATTTTACAATGAAGGCCTGCTGCACAAAGTCTCCTCTTAACAGTTGTAGAGATGTGTCTGCTGCTAGAACTCTGTGTAGCATTGACCTGGTCGCTAATCTGAGCTGCTGTTAACCTGCGATTTCTGAGGCTGGTGACTCGGATAAACTTATCCTCAGAAGCAGAGGTGACTATTGGTCTTCCTTTCCTGGGGCGGTCCTCATGTGAGCCAGTTTCTTTGTAGCGCTTGATGGTTTTTGCAACTGCACTTGGGGACACTTTCAAAGTTTGCCCAATTTTTCGGACTGACTGATCTTCATTTCTTAAAGTAATGATGGCCACTTCTTTTTCTTTACTTAGCTTCTTTTTTCTTGCCATAATACAAACTCTAACAGTCTATTCAGTAGGACTATCAGCTGTGTATCCACCTGACTTCTGCACAACACAACTGATGGTCCCAACCCCATTTATAAGGCAAGAAATCCCACTTACTAAACCTGACAGGGCACACCTGTGAAGTGAAAACCATTTCCGGTGACTACCTCTTGAAGCTCATCAAGAGAATGCCAAGAGTGTGCAAACTAGTCATCAAAGCAAAAGGTAGCTACTTTGAAGAACCTAGAATATAAGACATATTTTCAGTTGTTTCACACTTTTTTGTTAAGTATATAATTCCACATGTGTTAATTCATAGTTTTGATGCCTTCAGTGTGAATGTACAATTTTCAAAGTCATGAAAATACAGAAAAATCTTTAAATGAGAAGGTGTGTCCAAACTTTTGGTCTGTACTGTATATATATATATATATATTGTAAGGTAGCGCTATTCATCACGCTGGGGGGCACTCGCTTTACCGGGTCAATTAAAGCACACATGCAACGCTTTCCGGTAATTCACAGTCCAGCAGTTTATTACATCTCATAAACCTCTCATAACATAGTCCATCTCAGTGGCTCGCCGACATGTTACACATAATATCCCAGAGCCTTTCTAGTGACAGATATGCCCACTTGGCTCCAGATACAGCCTTCAGCAAGGTAACAATATCAATGTCCACATCAAGCAGCTTTTTTACCTTTGCCGGGTCGTAGCTGCTTCAGTCAGCTCGGTTCTGCCACAGCTGTGGCTTTAAGGCTTCCCAGATGGGGCCTCCAGGCCACTTACCTTCCAAGGCTACTGGTATCTCAAACACAGGGGACCCAGCCTCTGCCTTCCAGGCTAGTGGAGTCCCACACAGGGACCAGGCCTCTCGCCCTCCAAGGCTACTGGTATTCTAAACACAGGGGGATCCAGCCTCTGCCTCCCAGGCTTCCCCAGGCCTCTCTCTCTAGGCCTCACCAGGCCACTCTTTCTCCACCTGTTTCAAAACTACAAGGGTTTATATATCCTTTTGTTCTCACAGGACCTGTGATGATGTTACAGTCTCGTGATCAGTCACCTGAGGGGGAGGTAAATGGTCAGCTAGAGCACACCCCCTGGACATTCTAGCAATGCAGCAAGCCGCTGCATTACAATATATATATATATGTTGTAATTTTTTTTTTTTCATTTTAAAAATTACAGAAAGTAAAATGGTCTGATGAAAACATTTGGGCTTTGATTAAGGTTTCAGAAATTAATCAGCCTGTAAGGGTTATGCCTTGTTCACTGTCATCATTAGGAAAGGCCAGGTGATGCAAATTTCCCATCTTTATAAAAAACCCAGCCTTCTCTAGCCTTGTGCCAAAAAACCGCAGCCATGTTTTTTTTTTTTCTAAGCAGCTGCTTAGCACTCTGAAAATGAAAATGGTGGAGGCCCACAAAGCAGGAGAAGACTATAAGACAATCAAAGTTTGAAATGTAATTAAGAAATGACAGTTAACATGAATAGTGGAGGTCAAAAGAAGGTCTGGAATTCCAAGCATAATTTCAGTGAGAGCTGCTCATAGGATTGCTAGAGAGGCAAATCAGAACCCCCGCTTGACTGCTAAAGACCTTCAGAAAGATTTAGCAGACTCTGGAGTTGTGGTACATTGTTTTACTGTTAATATTTTTCAGAAGGCACAACTATGGCCTTCATGGAAGAGTCATCAGAGGAAAACATCTCCTGCATCCTCACCATAAAATTCAGCGTCAGAAGTGTGCAAAAGAACATCTAAGCAAGACTGATGCATTGAGGTTAAAAAAGAACATTTTGGCCACAATGATCAAAAGTATATGTGGGAAAAAAAGGGCTTAGAATTTCAGGAAAAGAACATCTCACCAACCATGAAGCATGGGGGTGGAGCAATCATGCTTTGTGGTTGTATTGCGGCCAATGGCACGGAGAACATTTCAAAGGTAGAGGGAAGAATGGAGTCAATGAAATTTCAACAAATTCTTGATGCAAATATAACACCATTTGTAAAATAGCTGAAGTTGAAAAGAGGATGGCTTCTACAAATGGATAATGATCCTAAACACACGTCAAAATACACAACAGGCTACCTCAAAAAGCACAAGCTGAAGATTTTACAATGGCCCTCACAGTCCCCTGATCTGAACATCATTGAAAATCTGTAGCTAGACCTAAAAATAGCAGTGCATGCAATAAGACCAAAGAATCTCACAGAACTGAAAAAATTGTCCAAGGAAGAATGGATGAAAATTCCTCAAACAAGAATTGAAAGACTCTTGCCTGGCTATAAAAAGCATTTACAATCCGTGATACTTTCAAAAGTGGGTGCTACTTGGTACTGACCATGCAGGGTGCCCAAACTTTTGAATTGGCCCATTTTTTTAAAATTTAAAAATAAAAATATTCTGTATTTTTTGGACTATAAGATGCACTGGACCATAATACGCACCTAGGTTTTAGAGGAGGAAAATAGAAATTTTTTTTAGCAAAAAATGTGGTTACGATGCACTGCTAAGGGGGAGGAGGTCTGCTGCTGACACTGGTATAGGAGTAATGTTCCCCAATTGTGTTAATATCCCCATCCTGGTATATATGCCCCCCTTCCTATTATACGTGGCCCCAATCCCCATCCTGGTATGCATGGCACCCCTCCAACAAGATATGCGTGGCACTCCTCCATCCTGATATGCATGGCACCCCTCCATCCTGCTATGCTTGGCACCCCTCAATCCTGATATGCCAGGCACCCCTCCATCCTGGTATGCATGGCCCCCCTCATCCCTATCCTGGTATGCATGGCACCCCTCATCCTTATCCTGGTATACATGGCACACCTCATCCTTATCCTGGTATGCATTGCACCCCTCATCCCTATCCTGTTATGCATGGCACCCCTCATCCCTATCCTGATATGAACGGCCCCCTCATCTTTATCCTGGTATGCATGGCCCCCTCATCCTTATCCTGGTATGCATGGCCCCTTCATCCCTATCCTGGTATGCATGGTACCCCTGATCCCTATCCTGTTATGCATGGCACCCCTCATCTCTATCCTGATATGCATGGCCCCCGCATCCTTATCCTGGTATGCATGGTCCCCCTCATCCCTATCCTGATAAGCACGGCCCCCTCATCCTTATCCTGGTATGCATGGCACCCCTCATCCCTATCCTGGTATGCATGGAACCCCTCATCCCTATCCTGTTATGCATGGCACCCCTCATCCCTATCCTGATATGCATGGCCCCCTCATCCTTATCCTGGTATGCATGGCCCCCTCATCCTTATCCTGGTATGCATGGCCCCTTCATCCTTATCCTGGTATGCATGGCACCCCTCATCCCTATCCTGATATGCACGGCCCCCTCATCCTTATCCTGGTATGCATGGCAACCCTCAACCTTATCCTGTTATGCATGGAACCCCTCATCCCTATCCTGTTATGCATGGCACCCCTCATCCCTATCCTGATATGCATGGTCCCCTCATCCTTATCCTGGTATGCATGGCCCCCTCAGCCTTATCCTGGTATGCATGGCCCCTTCATCCCTATCCTGGTATGAATGGCACCCCTCATCCCTATCCTGTTATGCATGGCACCCCTCATCCCTATCCTGATATGCATGGCCCCCTGATCCTTCTCCTGGTATGCATGGTCCCCTTCATCCCTATCCTGATATGCACTGCCCCCTTATCCTTATTTGCATGGTCCCCTCATCCTTATCCTGGTATGCATGGCCCCTTCATCCCTTTCCTGGTATGCATGGCACCCCTCATGCCTATCCTGTTAAGCATGGCACCCCTCATCCCTATCCTGTTATGCATGGCACCCCTCATCCCTAGCCTGATATGCATGGCCGCCTCATCCTTATCCTGGTATGCATGGTCCTCTCATCCTTATCCTGGTATGCATGGCCCCCTCATCCTTATCCTGGTATGCATGGCCCCCTCATCCTTATCCTGGTATGCATGGCACCGCTCCATCCTGATATGCCTGGCACCCCTCCATCCTGGTATGCATGGCACCCCTCATCCCTATCCTAGTATGCATGGCACCCCTCATCCTTATCCTGGTATGCATGGAACCCCTCATCCTTATCCTGGTATGCATGGTACTCCTCATCCCTATCCTGTTATGCATAGCACCCCTCATCCCTATCCTGTTATGCATAGCACCCCTCATCCCTATCCTGATATGCATGGCCCCCTCATCCTTATCCTGGTATGCATGGCCCCCTCATCCTTATCCTGGTATGCATGGCCCCTTCATCCCTATCCTGGTATGCATGGCACCCCTCATCCCTATCCTGATATGCATGGCACCCCTCATCCCTATCCTGATATGCATGGCACCCCTCATCCCTATCCTGATATGCATGGCCCCCTCATCCTTATCCTGGTATGCATGGCCCCTTCATCCCTTTCCTGGTATGCATGGCACCCCTCATCCCTATCCTGTTAAGCATGGCACCCCTCATCCCTATCCTGTTATGCATGGCACCCTTCATCCCTAGCCTGATATGCATGGCCGCCTCATCCTTATCCTGGTATGCATGGTCCTCTCATCCTTATCCTGGTATGCATGGCCCCCTCATCCTTATCCTGGTATGCATGGCCCCCTCATCCTTATCCTGGTATGCATGGCACCCCTCCATCCTGATATGCCTGGCACCCCTCCATCCTGGTATGCATGGCACCCCTCATCCCTATCCTAGTATGCATGGCACCCCTCATCCTTATCCTGGTATGCATGGAACCCCTCATCCTTATCCTGGTATGCATGGCACTCCTCATCCCTATCCTGTTATGCATAGCACCCCTCATCCCTATCCTGTTATGCATAGCACCCCTCATCCCTATCCTGATATGCATGGCCCCCTCATCCTTATCCTGATATGCATGGCCCCCTCATCCTTATCCTGGTATGCATGGCCCCTTCATCCCTATCCTGGTATGCATGGCACCCCTCATCCCTATCCTGATATGCATGGCACCCCTCATCCCTATCCTGATATGCATGGCACCCCTCATCCCTATCCTGATATGCATGGCCCCCTCATCCTTATCCTGGTATGCATGGTCTCCCTCATCCCTATCCTGATATGCACGGCCCCATCATCCTTATCCTGGTATGCATGGTCCCCTCATCCTCATCCTGGTATGCATGGCCCCTTCATCCCTATCCTGGTATGCATGGCACCCCTCATCCCTATCCTGTTATGCATGGCACCCCTCATCCCTATCCTGTTATGCATGGCACCCCTCATCCCTAGCCTGATATGCATGGCCGCCTCATCCTTAACCTGGTATGTATGGTCCTCTCATCCTTACCACAATATGCATGGCCCCCTCATCTGTATCCTGGTATGCATGGCCCCCCCTGATCTTTATCCTGGTATGCATGCCCCCCTCATCCTTATCCTGGTATGCATGCCCCCCCTAATCCCCATCACACTGCACATAAAAAAATAAACACTCCTGCTCACCTTCCTTCTCTCTTCTCCAGCGGTGCATCCTGTCTGGCCGCACTGATCTTGCAATATGAGCCGCGCGTGACGTCACTGCCACGCCCGGTATATCCTGGTATGCATGCCCCCCCTAATCCCCATCACGCTGCACATAAAAAAATAAACTCTCCTGCTCACCTTCTTTCTCTCTCCTCCAGCGGTGCATCCAGTTTGCCCGCACTGATCTTGCAATGTGAGCCGCGCGTGACGTCACTGCCATGCCCGGCTCACAAGGTGAGATCAGCTACTGGAAAAGTCACTGCTCCCAACGCCGGGACTTTGTGCGTGGGGAGCAGTGACTTCATGCTCCTTAATAGCTGGCACACAGCATTGTCATTAGCTTCTGCAGAAACGCTGAAAAGTTCTTCTCTTTCAACATTCTGAAGAAATTTTTCTGTTCTATCAAGGAACTCCTCATCTTTATTGATGAGCTTCAGTGTAGCTATTCTGTCCTGTCAAAATTTCTGGCTTGTAAAGTTTGTCTTTTCCTCTAACAAGTCTGTAAACATATAGCACATTTTTCAGCACACCATATGGGTAATCTCCTTCATGTTGAACAAAATGAATTGTTGCTGAACTGTTGTAAAGATTTGCGCACCTTACAGCTTGCTATTTGATGACTTCCTTCAAGCAGCTACACCCAAAGATCTTCTGACTCATGGCGACTCTTCTCAGAATGCATCGGAAATATGCAAATTACCTCCCGTGAGCTTCAATTCCTAGTTTTAAGCTTGAGGGAGCATCCAAAAGCAAGCCACAAAAGAATGGACCAGTCACTTCTTTTAGCTGATTCGCGGCTTTATAAGCCTTGAGTTGTTAAAAGAAATTACAAAAGATGGAACATGTACACAGAAAGTCTTTTTGACAAAAAAGGTGAAGGGGTGTGTATTTCCATAAGATCCAACTTAAAACCTGTGCTCAATGACAACATTGGGGGGAGCTGCGACAATGTAGAGTCAGTCTGGGTAAATGTGCATGGGGATTGCCATAATGGAAAGCTGCCACTTGGAGTTTGTTACAAGCCTCCTATTATAGCTGAACAGGTAGAGGACGAAATGCTGGAACAAATTAAAAATGCAGCAAATAATGATAGGGTCCTTATCATGGGTGTAACATACCTGGCGGCGTCCTTGCATAGTGGTCCATCTCCCACTGTGCAAGAGCGCGCACTTGATCTCCAGTCCAGAATGTCTCTCTGGCTTCCCTCCATGCTGTCTGTTTGTGTCTGTTTCTGCTGCTTAAGGGCAGCGCCCGATCACTTCCTGCTTTTTGTACCTGCTGTGGGTCACACCCCTTGTGCGTCCTCAGCCTATTGCTGTCTGTCACCTGGTATATAGCTCAGCTGCTCCAATCAATCCCTGCCTGAGCATAGGGTTTCATTCAGTGTGTGCTTGCACTCTGAAGGTGCCAGGTCCCGTTCTGTGTTCTCTTGTCTGCCTATCCTGGAGGCTGTATTTCCAGGCCTGTCTGAACACGCTCCTAGCCTGTTCCTCCTGCCTTCTAGGGGCCGATTACCTAGACCCGCTCCTGTATCTTGTCTGTCCTGTCTGAACACGCTCCTTGCCTGTTCGTCCTGCCTCTCTGGGGGCCGTATTCCCAGACCCGCTCCTGTATTCCGCTGCAGTGTCGGTCTCCTCCGTACACTCAGTTCCAGTCTGAACTCTCTCCTATCCTTTACCTGTTTTGCCTCTATGTCCGTTCCCTTCCTTTTTCTGCAGAGTCTGAACTCGTACCTAACTCCTGCTTGTTGTCTCTGTACTCCCGTTTGTGAGTTTGTGGTCCACTCGCTACTTCACTGCAAGTACCCTGTGGGTATCTGGCTCTGCCTTTCCCTTCCTGTCTGTTCCGTGTGAACAGAGCCCTGTCCCCCCTGCTCAGCCTAGCCTGCTCTGACTCCTTTGCTCACTGCTCCGGCAGCCTTGCTCCGCTCTGACCCTTTTGCTCACTGCTCCGGCAGTCTCGCTCCGCTCTTATCCTTTTGCTCACCGCTCCGGTGGTTCTAGCCTGCTCTGACTCCTTTGCTCACCGCTCCGGCGGTTCTAGCCTGCTCTGACTCCTTTGCTTACCGCTCCGGCGGTTCTAGCCTGCTCTGACTCCTTTGCTCACCGCTCCGGCGGTTCTAGCCTGCTCTGACTCCTTTGCTCACCGCTCCGGCGGTTCTAGCCTGCTCTGACTCCTTTGCTCACCGCTCCGGCGGTTCTAGCCTGCTCTGACTCCTTTGCTCACCGCTCCGGCGGTTCTAGCCTGCTCTGACTCCTTTGCTCACCCCTCCGGCGGTTCTAGCCTGCTCTGACTCCTTTGCTTACCGCTCCGGCGGTTCTAGCCTGCTCTGACTCCTTTGCTCGCTGCTCCGGCAGCCTTGCTCCGCTCTTATCCTTTTGCTCACTGCTCCGGCAGTCTCGCTCCGCTCTTATCCTTTTGCTCACTGCTCCGGCAGTCTCGCTCCTCTCTTGCTCACCGCTCCAAGCGGTCTCGTCCTGCTTTACTCTTGCTCACTGCTCCGGCAATCTCGCTCAGCTCTGACCCTTTGCTTACCGCTCCTGGCGGCCTTGTCCTGCTCTACTCTTGCTCACCGCTCCAGGCGGTCTTGTCCTGCCCTGTTCTCGCTCACCTCTCTGGGTGGCCTCACTCTGCTGTGTTTGTCCGCCACATCTGTGGTTCTGTTCCTGAGTCCCAGTGTGTACTGGGTCCTATCCCGCCAGTGTCCCTACCTGCTAGTGCCTCCTTGTCTGCACTCTAGCTGTGCTTGCCTGTACCCCTCTGCCTATATTGTTCCTGAGTCCCAGTGTGTACTGGGTCCTATCCCGCCTGTGTTCCTACCTGCTAGTGCCTCCCTGTCTGCACTCTAGCTGTGCTTGCCTGTACCCCCCTGCCTGCATACCCGCCTGCCTGCATACCAGTCGTGCCTGCCTATACCCACCAGTCAGTGCGCCAGCCTAACCAGTCTGTTCCTGTGTTCCCCTGTGTGGGTCAACAGCCGTGTCCGGGGTCTGTCCTGGAGTAGCACCTGGTCCCTCTGCTCGGTTCCTCCTTGGTGCACTGGCGTCGTATGCCGTCGTGCGACCCTGGTCGGATCGGGTGAATACCTAGTTACGCCCCTCCAGGCAATCACTCTCCGGCACGGTCCAGTGGAATCACACGCACACGCCGCTCAGCCCGGGCGTGTGCATTACAATGGGGCATTTTAACTATCCAGATATTCAATGGGACATAGGATCTTAAAGTTGTGCTAAAAGCTTCAAGTTCTTATCTACAGTTCAGGACAATTACCTCTCTCAGCTGGTAGATTAACTAACCAGAGGAGGTAATCTGCTGGATCTGGTGCTGTCAAATAGACCAGATACAATTTCAGATCTACAGGTCCGGAAGCATTTGGGAAACAGCGACCATAATATGGTAAGTTTCAATGTAATATTTAATAAAACATTTCAAAAAGGAAATGCAAAAACCTGGAACTTTAGGAAAGGAACTTTAGGAATTTCAGCAAATTAAGGGAAGAGCTTAATCGTGTAGACTGGGACCATGTCATGGTACCTGGGGATATCAAACATAAATGGGGCATGATTAAGGAAATACTACTAGAATCCTGTAGGAAATTTATACCATTTGGTAATAAAATGTCCAGGAATAAAAAGAAACCATTATGGATAAATAAGACAAAAACAAATGGCATTCAAAATCTTGAAGGCCAAGAATACAGAAATAGTATTTCAGGAGTATAAAGACCTAAATAAGAAATCTAAAAAATAAATCAAGCAAAATTATCTACAGAGCAACAAATCGCCAAGGACATTAAATTAAATCCCCAATTTTTTTTTATACATACCGTATTTTTCGGACTATAAGACACACTTTTTTCCTCCAAAATTTTGGAGGAAAGTGGGGGGTGCGTCTTATAGTCCGAATACTATATAACTGGCTGTGCATGGTGGTGGGTGTGGGGGAGCGGCTGCGGGGTATCAGCGTGGCACAGGAGGCAGCAGCCACCTGCTGCAGCCTACGCTGTGCCCGCTACTAAAGAAAATGAATATTCCTAGCTCCCCACGCCCATGGGCGTGGAGAGCAATGAATATTCATTTCTCTTAATAGCCGGCACACTGGAGCCGCAGCGCGGCTCCTGCTGCCGCTCCGCGGTCTGTGTGCCCGCTATTAAAGCTCATGAATATTCCCTGCAGCCCACTCCCATGGGTTGTAGTGAATATTCATGGTCTTTAATAGCAGGCACACTGACCACAGAGCGGCAGCAGGAGCTGCGCTGTGGTACAGTGTGCCGGCTATTGAACAGACTGGTCACTGCTCCCCATGCACAAAGTCCCGGCATGGGGAGCAGTGACTATTCCAGCACAGCGTCTCACACTGTGTGAGGGCGCATGGCGGCTCACACAGTGAGAGTGTCGGCAGCAGAGCAGGACAGCGCTGGAGGAGAGAGGAGGTGAGTATGATTGTTTTTTTTTTTTGTGGGCAGCATAATGGCGGCTCAGAGGGTGCCATGCATACCAGGATGGGGGCTCAAGGGGTGCCATGCAAACCAGGATGGGGGCTCAGAGAGTGCTATGCATACCAGGATGAGGGCTCAGAGGGTGCCATGCATACCAGGATGGGGGCTCAAGGAGTGTCATGCATACCAGGATGGGGGCTCAGGGTGTGCCATGCATACCAGGATGGGGGCTCAAGGGGTGCCATGGACACCAGGATGGGGGCTTAGAGGGTGCCATGCTTACCAGGTTGGGGGCTCAAGGGGTGCCATGCATAACAGGATGGGGGCTCAAGGGGTGCCATGCATACCAGGATGGGGGTTCAGAGGGTGCCATGCATACAAGGATTGGGGCTCAAGGCGTACCATGCATACCAGGATGGGGGCTCAAGGAGTGCCATGCATACCAGTATGGGGGCTCAAGGGGTGCCATGCATTCCAGGATGGGGGATCAAGGGGTGCACGACAGATCCTCTGACCGCCGGGGGAGTGTATACTCCAGTAATGAGGGGGAGTGGGGAAGTGTAGGGCAGGCAAGACAGTTTCTGGTAGTGGGTGACTCTAATATTAGGGGGACAGACAGGGCAATCTGTCACAAAGACCAGGATCGCCGAACGGTGTGCTGCCTCCCTGGCGCTCGAGTCCGGCACATCGCAGATCGGGTTGACAGGTTACTGGGTGGGGCTGGCGAAGACCCAGTGGTCATGATCCACATCGGCACCAATGACAAAGTGAGTGGTAGATGGAGGGTCCTTGAAAATGATTTCAGGGACCTAGGTAGGAAGCTTAGGGCAAGGACCTCCAAGGTAGTTTTCTCAGAAATACTACCAATCCCGCGAGCCACACAGGAGCGCCAACGGGAAGTTAGGGAGGTGAATAAGTGGCTAAAGAGTTGGTGCAAGGCAGAAGGGTTTGGGTTCATGGAGAACTGGGCCGACTTCACGGTCGGCTACAGGCTCTACCGTAGGGACGGGCTGCACCTCAATGGGGAGGGTGCAGCGGTGCTGGGGAAGAAGATGGCTAATAGGTTGGAGGAGTTTTTAAACTAGAGACGGGGGGGGGAAACCAAGGAAATAGGTGGGATGTGAGGCAAGCAAGGGGGAAGGGGAGAAGTGAATATAATGAGGGTGGAGAGGGGGGTGGGGATAGTACAGTTAGATCGTTAGAGAAGAATAGGATGCTCAATAACCCCAAAGTTTTATCTTGCATGCTGACCAACGCAAGAAGCCTGACCAATAAGGCGGATGAGCTGCGGGCGCTTATATCGGAGGAGAGGTATGACATCGTAGGTATAACAGAGACTTGGCTAGACGATAGCTACGACTGGGCAGTAAATTTATTAGATTATAGTTTATTTAGAAGGGACCGGAAACAGGGGAAAGGCGGAGGAGTCTGCTTATATGTAAAGTCATGTCTAAAGCCCAGACTAAGGGAAGATATAGGAGAGGGAGAAGAGGGGGTCGAGTCCATGTGGGTAGAGATAGAGGGGGCAAAAAATAATAATAAAATATTACTGGGGGTCTGCTATAAGCCACCAAATATAACAGAGGAGAATGAGAATCTGCTATTAGGACAAATAGACAAAGTAGCAAAACATAATGAAGTGATTGTAATGGGGGATTTCAACTACCCCGATATTGACTGGGAAACAGAAACCTGTAGATCTCAGAAAGGAAAAAGGTTCTTGACAAATATTAAGGATAATTATCTCTCCCAACTAGTGCAGGAACCAACGAGAGGGAAGGCCGTGTTGGACTTAATATTGACTAATAGGCCTGATAGAATAACTGAGGTACAGATAGGGGGGCACCTAGGTAATAGCGATCATAATATTATCGACTTCAAAATGCCCTTCAGTAGGGTTATCAATAAGGGAACAACAAAAACATTAAACTTTAGGAGGGCGACGTTTGATCAGCTGATAGAAAACCTTCAACTTATTGACTGGGACAAAGTACTTAATCAATGGAATACGAATAGTAAATGGGAAACCTTCAAAAGAATTCTGAATACTCAGTGCGAGAGGTATATACCGTATGGGAATAAAAGGGCCAGAAATAAGAGGAAACCAATATGGTTGAACAAGAACGTAAAAGGGGCGTTAAATAGCAAAAAAGAGGCATTCAAGAGATTAAAACAGGAAAACAGTAAGGAGGCACTAATGTGTTACAAGGAAAAAATGAGAACCTGTAAAAAACAAATAAAAATAGCGAAGGAGGAAACAGAGAAACGTATTGCTAGGGAAAGTAGATCAAATCCCAAACTGTTCTTTACGTATATAAATAGTAAAAGGATTAAATCGGATAATATTGGACCGATAAAAAGTGAGGAAGGCAAAATCATAGAGAAAGATGAGGATAAAGCTAATCTATTAAATAATTTTTTTTCGACAACTTTCACAAAGGAAATAGAACTAACAGGAGAAATGAGAAGTGACAAGCTTAATCCTCCACTAAGTATGACTAATCTAACCCAAGTTGAGGTACAGAAACGCCTCAGTAACATTAAAATAAATTACCAGGACCTGATGGCATACACCCACGGGTACTAAGGGAACTAAGTAATGTGATATACAGACCGTTATATCTTATATTTAAGGACTCTGTTGAGACTGGGTCTGTGCCACTTGATTGGCGACAGGCGAATGTAGTGCCAATATTCAAAAAGGGAGCGAAAAGTGACGCCGGAAACTATCGGCCGGTGAGTCTGACGTCCGTTGTGGGCAAAATTTTTGAAAGCTTCATTAAAGAGGCAATTACGGAGCATCTTGATGCTAATAATCTTTTAATCCCGAACCAACATGGATTCACGAGGAATCGCTCCTGCCAAACAAACCTGATTGACTTCTACGAGGAGGTTAGCTCTCGAGTAGATCAGGGGGAACCAGTGGATGTCGTGTATCTCGACTTCTCAAAAGCGTTCGATAGCGTGCCACATAATAGGTTGGTATACAAAATGAGAATGATGGGTCTGGGGGAAAATGTCTGCAAGTGGGTAGCTAACTGGCTAAAGGATAGAAGGCAGAGGGTGGTTATAAATGGAATATACTCAGATTGGGTAAGCGTCACTAGTGGGGTACCACAGGGGTCTGTACTAGGCCCAATGTTATTTAATATCTTTATTAACGACATAATCAACGGGATAAATAGTAAAATATCAATATTTGCAGATGACACAAAGTTATGTAAAACAATTAATACAAAAGAGGACAGTGCAGACCTACAGAGGGATTTGGATAAGCTGGGTAGGTGGAGCATCAAATGGCAAATGAGGTTTAACGAGGAGAAATGTAAGGTCATACATATGGGAAGGAAAAATGGAAGTCACCAGTACTCACTGAATGGGAAATCATTGGGGAATTCAGAGATGGAGAAGGACTTGGGCATCTTGATTGAGAGCAAACTAAATTGGAGTGCCCAAAGTCAGGCCGCTGCTGTAAGGGCAAACAGGGTAATGGGATGTATCAGAAGAGGTATAGCTGCAAAGGATGAGAACATTGTTCTTCCACTGTACAAAGCACTGGTCAGACCGCACTTGGAATACTGTGCTCAGTTATGGGCCCCAATATATAGAAAGGATATAAATGAGCTTGAAAAGGTACAAAGGAGGGCAACAAAATTAATAAAGGGAATGGAGGGACTGCAATACCCAGAGAGGTTGGCAAAACTAGGACTATTCAGCCTGGAAAAGAGAAGGTTGAGGGGGGACATAATAAATATGTACAAATATGTTAGGGGACAGTATAGAGATCTTGCCCGGGATTTGTTCAAAAGGAGGGATATTACGGTAACAAGAGGGCATTCACTAAGACTGGAAGAGAAAAGGTTTCAGCACCAGCATAGGAAGGAGTTCTTTACGGTAAGAGCAGTGAGAATAAGTAATTCACAGAGTGAGGAGACGGTAATGTCGGATTCACTGCACCAGTTCAAGCGGGGACTGGATGCATTTCTAGATACCAGGCAGATTTCAGCGTATACTTAAAAATAAAATAAAATAGTAGGTTGATACAGGGATTTATTCTGACTGCTGGTTTCAGAGTCGGGAGGGAATTTTTCCTCAGGTGAAGATTGGCTAAATCATTTGGGGTTTTTGCCCTCCTCTGGATCAACTTTAGCAATTACAGAACTAACAGGTCGAAGTTGATGGACGCAAGTCTTTATTCGGCTTTACAAACTATGTTACTATGTTACTATGAATACTAGAATGGGGATCAGGGGGTGCTATGCATACCAGGAAGGGGGATCAAGGGGTGCCATGCATACCAGAAAGGGGGATCAAGGAGTGCCATGCATACCAGGATGGGGGACCAAGGGGTGTCATGCATGCCAGGATGGGGGATCAAGGGGTACCATGCATACCAGGATGGGGATGGGGACCAGGAAGGAGGGGCCATATATACCAGGATGGAGGATATTAACAGAATTGGGGGACATTACCGCAATACCAGTATCAGCAGCAGACCCCCTCCCCCATAACAGGACATCATGACCACATTTTTTGCGTACATTTTTTTCCCTATTTTCTTCCTCTAAAATCTAGGTGCGTCTTATGGTCTGGTGCATCTTATAGTCTGAAAAATACAGTACATCAATGACAAAAAGAGAAAATCAGATGGTATCGGCCCCTTAAAAGACGATAATAATAAGATAATTATAGAGGACAAAGAAAAGGCTGAGATATTAATCAGACACTTTTCATCCGTGTTCACCAACAAACAGTCTGTTCCAGGGATCTTTCAACAGGCCAAAAATCAAAGTTCACCACCTGATATAACTAGTTTAACACAAAAAGAAGTACGCCTGCGTCTGAACAAATTAAACATTGACAAATCCCCTGGACCAGATGGTATTCATCCACGGATACTGAGGGAATTGAGCTCAGTAATAGATAAACCGCTGTATCTCTTATTCTTAGACCCTCTTGTAACAGGGGTAGTGCCACAGTATTGGAGGATAGCCAATGTGGTACCGATTTTTAAGTAAGGTAAGAAGGTGGATCCAGGTAACTACCGTCCGGTGTGTCTGACATTAATAGTGTGCAAAGTTTTTGAGGGCATAATAAGGGATGACCTGTCGAGTTATATTGCAGAGAATAATATAATAAATGATAATCATCACGGATTCATGAAGAATAGGTTGGGTTTAACAAACATGTTGGGGTTCTATGAAGAGGTAAGTACAAATTTGGATGTTGGTAATGCGGCTGATGTGATTTATCTGGACTTTTTGAAGGCATTTGATGCAGTACCACATAGCAGCCTTATACTGAAGCTACAGAAGTAAGGACTTGAGGGAACTATATGTAGATGGGTAAGGAATTGGCTAAATGATAGGAAACAAGGGGTCGTCATAAATGGTACATTCTTTAAATGGGACGTAGTCAGCAGTGAGGTGCCGCAGGGATCTGTGCTGGGACCAATTCTCTTTAGCCTCTTTATTTATGACCTGGGGGATGGGATTGTGAGTAAAGTGTCAGTTTTTGCTGACGATACCAAACTATGTAGGATATTAAAATCTGATTTTGACATTACGATATTGCAGAACAATCTGGATAAGATGACTGAATGGGCATACACTTGGCGGATGAGGTCTAATGTACATAAATGTAGAGTAATGCACCTAGTACGGAGTAATCCTATTGCTACATATATATTAAATGGGAGTATACTCTGAACTACAGAACAGGAGAAAGATTTGGGTATTCTGGTTACGAGTAAGCTGAGCAGCAGTACTCAATGTTAAGCAGCTGCCGCAAAAGCAAATAAGATTTTCGGGTGTATAAAAAGAGAAATAAAATCTCGCGATCCCAGCGTACTGTTGCCCCTTTATAAATCACTAGTGAGGCCATATCTGGAATATGAGATCCAGTTTTGGGCTCCATGTTTTCAAAAAGATATTCAGAAGTTAGAGTCAGTTCAAAGGCGGGCAACTAGAATATGACAAGGGATGGAAGGCCTCTCATATGATGAGAGGTTGAAAAAGTTGAGTCTGTTTAGCTTACAAAAACGACACCTCAGAGGGGATCTAATTTACATGTATAAATATGTGTGTGGTCAGTACAAAAGTCTAGCCCATGATTTATTCCTTCCAAAGACCATACTAAGGACCAGGGGGCACTCATTATGGGTGGAAGAAAGGCGATTCCGACATCTAAACAGGAAAGGTTTCTTTATAGTAAGAGCAGTTGGACTGTAGAATTCCCTACCACAAGAGGTAGTAATGGCCGACACTATAACAGCATTCAAAAAAGGGCTGGATGATTTCCTCGATACACATAACATTGTGGGCTACAGGTAAATTAGACAAAATGTTACACCTATATTAGTACATTTGATCCAGGGTTCTAGGACTGATCGCCTTTCTTAGGGTCAAGAAGGAATTTTTCCCCGTGATGCAAATTGACTGAATGTGTCCTGCGGTTTTTGCCTTCTGGATCAACAGATTTAGCCACAAGGATTTTAGTAATACCATAACAGTAATACAAAAATAAAACTAATTAAAAAATTATAAACTGGTTTATTTGTAATTGTAATAGTGCAATAATGATGAAAATGGTAATTCATTTGTGAGGACTACTTCCAGTAATTTAGTCTAGTGTTGGTATGGGGAGTACAATTGCAGGAGAAAGGTTGAACTTGATGGACCTAGGTCTTTATTCAACCTACGTTACTATGTTACATTAGTGTGCATATATTCATTCTTTTTTGTGCTTTTTAGTGCTTTTCAAGGTGGGCTCTATGCGGAATCCAAATGAATTGTGTGCATACAACCTAAATCTGGTATTATTGTACTGATCACAAGAATAAAGCTATTTCATCACACGACACGATGCATGGCATAAGAAACAATAAAGTAAATTCTTAAACTGCTGTTTATTCATCAGGCTGCCTCCCAAAAATCAGCATAAAGCTAGGTACACATTTATCCTGTACTTTATTCTGACCACATACCTCAGATCTTTCCATCTAAAACACAAAAAGATGGATATTTCCACAATAGAGGCCAGATGGAGTCCAAATTGACTATGTCTGTCACATTATAGTGAATCTGATGTATTTTCTGAATCACTTTTTTGGGATTGGTATATGCTTATCATACAGCAAAATATGGGCAGCACGGTGGCTCAGTGGTTAGCCATGCAGCACTGGGTTCCTGGGTTCACATCCCACCAAGGACAACATCTGCAAGGAGTTTGTATGTTCTCCCCATGTTTGCGTGGGTTTCCTCGTACACACCCTCTATTCCTTCCTGGCCAATCACTGTGTTAGGATTTATATACATACTTACATTATGCTGATCGCCGTGAGACGCATCATACAGAGGCTTGTCTTTAGCCTTCCATAGGAACAAGTTTGCAGAATGAAACCTTTCCCATAGAGGAACACCTGACCTCTATCGTGTCATGCAGAGAGGAGGTGTAGAATACGCCCACATCTCTATTAAATGCAGTGTACGCCCCCTTTTACTAATATCTTGTTAGGGGCTTGATATTTACCGGTGACACATTTTAATACGGGGCATCTACTTTCCTTCTAGTCAAAGACCGCTTCATTACAAGCCTATCATCTTGTACCCTATTTGGCACTAATCTAGTTATGAACTTTAGTGACATTCGACACTGATCTTTAAGGTTACCGCCATTAGTAACTTCTCTAAGTCCATACAGAAGTGCTGTCTATTGACTCTTTTCTTCTTTCATCTGTCATACTTAATGTTAGTGTCATATGAAAAAAACTATCAACTCATGATAAAGCACAGCAAATATACTGATTACTATAGTAATATTCAATAGTCCACTAATGGAAAAAATGCATTGAATACCTCATATTAATCAACATAATAGTCAGCAACATGAAATAGATATGTCCAAATAGAGATTGAAAACTCAAAACTAATTGATCAATACATATTGCGATAGAGTGACCAAAGAATAGGAATAAAAGGGGACGAAAAAAGGGGAAAAAAACAAATTTTAATGATCTAATTAGTGATGAGCGAGCACTAAAATACTCGGGTACTCGTTTGAGTCAAGCAAATTGGAATGCTCGAGTGCTCGGTCCGAGTAACGAGCCCAATGTAAGTCTATGGGAAACTTGAGCATTTTTCAGGTGGCTCCCCTCGGCGATCTGCAGAGGGCCTAAAAATTGACAAATCGTTGAGAACAGTGCTCAAATGACATGGGAACAGCATGGAGAAGACCCCTGGCTCCCAGGTCACTTTTACAGACTCACAATAAAACATAAAAAAGCAAAACCAAAATGGATTTTCTGGGAAATATGTTAAGGAACATCTTTTCCAGGGTAATGACTTGTATATAAGGAAAAATAACCAAAACCAAAAATGCTCCTACACACCTTGGGCTATGTTCACACATAGCATTTTTGATGAGTTTTTGCACTTTTGCATTGCTTTCAACCAAGACAAATACATTCACCGGGAAATGTCATTTTAACATTTTACAACCTTATCTGGCCATGTGGTGTGTGACACATCATCAGACACATCCTGTTTCATTTATGATGGAGGGACTCTGAAAGTCACAAAGACTATTTTTATAGGGCTATCAGGCGGCCCTTAATATTCTTAAAGGGCCAGCAGTCGGCTATGCTTTGTTGTTCCCATTATTTATTAATGAGTGGGTCTCCTATACTGTTATTTCGTATGCAGTGACTGCAAGGGCTGCCAAAAATTTAGACGCAACCCAATACCCCTTTGAAGAGACATAGAGGAGGGTCTCAGTATAAAAATTTTCCCATTATAAAGGAGCGGGATTCCTATAGTGGTAATGCCTATGCTGTGACTGCAAGGCCTGCCAAAATTTGGGAAAAAACCCACCAACAATTTAAAGACACATACAGCTGGGCCACAGTAACAATATGTTTGCATTAGAAAGGAGAGGGTCTGCTATTCAGTTATAGGGTATGCAGTGAATCCAACGGCTGCCAAAAGTTAGGAAAAACCCCAATAACAATTTAAAGACACATACAGCTGGGCCACAGTAACGAGTACGACATGTTCCCATTAGAAAGGAGAGGGTCTGCTATTCAGTTATAGGGTATGCAGTGAAGGAATGGCTGCCAAAAATTTGGAGGAACTCAAATGCCCCTTTCAAGAGACGTAGAGGTCGGAGGGCCTCCTGCAAAAAATGCTCCCATTATTAGGAAGTGGGTCTTCCATACTGTTTGCCTATGCAGTGAAGCAACGGATGCCAAAAATTTGGAGGAATGCCAGTGCTCCTTGCAAGAGATGTAGAGGTTGGAGGGCCTCCTGCAAAAAATGCTCCCATTATTAGGAAGTGTGTCTCCCATACTGTTTGCCTATTCAGTGAAGCACTGGCTGCCAATATTTGGAGGAACTCCAATGCCCCTTGCAAGAGACGTAGATATGTTGATATGGTACATATGGTGGTGATATGGTGGTAGAGGATGATGATGCGTAGAAGGAGGAGGACAAGAGCAAATAGACAAAATCAGGAAGCGCATACCCATGTCTGGGTGTGAAGACAGACATGCATGGGAATAGAGTTAGACCTCCCAAAAAAAAGACACTGTATTTGAGTTTACGCTGCTATCATTCGGTGGTGTTGAGAAGTCTGGCCCAATCCAGCCCTTGCTCATTTTTATAAGAGTCAGCCTGTCAGCATTTTCAGTTGACAGGCGGTTATAATTCAACCCGCGGCACTAAAAACCCGCACTGACAAAACTCTAGCGGCAGGGCAGGCCAGGACCTCCAAGGCGTAGAGAGCCAGTTAATGCCCCGTGTCCAGCTTGGATACCCAATAATTATAAGGCACAGAGGAATCATGGAGGATGTTGGTACGGTCAGCAAGGTACTCCCTCACCATCTTCCGAAACTTTTCCTTCCTTGGGAGAATACCCCGCGCCTCAGGGCCTGTGCAATTAGAGGGTCTGATAAAACTGTCCCAGAACTTTGACAATGTTCTCCTGCCTCTGCTGGATTGTATTTGTGTCTCTCTTGCCTGTACTCCTTGATTGTCCAGCGAACTGTGACTTCTGACTCCAGCATTTTCAGATGGGAGTTTTTTAAATAATTCCGCAACAAGGGCCTTCTCGTACTGCCCCATTTTATTAGGCCAGTCCTTCAAGGGAACAAGAGACAGAAAGTTCTCCTTGTAGCGTGGGGCTAGAAATGTCACCTACCAGTAATGACTGTCGTCCAAAATTTGAACTACACGAAGGTCACGGGAAAGGCAGTGAAACATAAACTCAGCCATGTGTGCCACAATGCAAAGAGGCAAGACTTCCGTGTCCTCACAAAGAGGATGACTGACCATGCTCTCATCCTCCTCTCTGTCCTCAGGCCATCCACGCTGAACAGACGGTATGACAGTTGTGCAGGTAGTACCGACTACAGCGCAGGAAACTAGCTCCTGTTCTTCCTCCTCCTCCCCCTCTTCCTCATTGTCACCCAATCCACGTTGGGATGAGATGAGGCTGGGCTGTATGTTTCCTTGCTTTATCTCATCGTGCTCCACCTTCAATGCATCCTCTTTAATTGTGAGCAGAGAGTGTTTCAGAATACAGAGAAGCAGGATGGTGATGCTAATTATGGCTTCATCGCCACTTACCTTCTTGGTGGAGTCCTCAAAGTTTTGGAGGATGGTACAAATGTCTGACATCCATGTCCACTCCTGAGGTTTTATGTTTGGAGTCTGACCTGAAAACCAATGGCCTTGTTGATGCTGGTAGTCAACAAATGCCCTCTTCTGCTCACAAATCCTTTCCAACATCTGCAATGTAGAGTTCCAATGTGTGGGGGCATCGCAGATAAGTTGGTGAGCTGGAAGCTGCAAACTCTGCTGAAGCATGGCAAGGGCGGCGGAAGCTGTAGCTGACTTTCTAAAATGGGCACACAGGTGGCTTTACTTTGATAAGCAGATCCGACAGATCCGGGTAGGTTTTGAGAAACCGCTGAATCACGAGGTTAAGCACATGGGTCAGGCATAGTATGTGTGTGAGCTCGCTTCGCCTCAGAGCTACCACCAGGTTCCGGCCATTGTCACACACGACCATGCCTGGCTGTAGGATCAGCGGTGTCAGCCACAGATCTGCCTGCTCTTTCAGAGTTGTCCACAATTCTTCAGTGTTGTGTGGTTTGTCACCTAAGCATATTAGCTTCAGCACAGCCTATTGCCGCTTGGCTGAGGCAGTGCTGCAATGCTTCCAGCTTCTGACTGATGTGGTCATTTCAAATATGGAGCCTGAAGAGGAGGAGAAGGTGCAGGAGCCGTAGAATGTGGAGGCAACCCTGATTGACCCAGGGCCCGCAACCCTTGGTGTCGGGATAACGTGTTCCATCCCAAGGTCCGACTGCGTCCCGGCTTCCACTATATTAACCCAGTGTGCCATCAGTGAGATGTACCGTCCCTGCCCACAAGCATTTGTCCACGTGTCCGTGGTTAGGTGGACTATCCCAGTAACTGCATTGTGGAGGGCACATCTAATGTTGTGGGACACGTGCTCGTGTAATGCAGGGACTGCACACCGGGAGAAATAGTGGCAGCTGGAGACTGAGTACCGAGGGATGGCACCCGCCATCAGGTTGCGGAAAGCTTCCGTCTCCACGAGCCTTAAAGGCAACATTTCAAGCGCAAGCATTCGCAAAATGTGTGAATTCAGTAGTGTGGCCTGTGGGGCGTTGGCTGCGTATTTGCGTTTGCATTCCAAGGACTGGGGTAGGGGCAACTGAACTCTGTGCTGGGACAAGGATGTGGACGTGCTTGCTGATGGTGCAAGTTGAGAGTGTTCAATGACAGGTGCACGGCAGGAGGCAACTTGGCATGCTCCATGGACAGGGGATTTGCGTGCATGCACAACAACGGAACAAGCAGTGATGTCACGCTCAGACACATGCTGGAACCTGGGGTTCAGCCCACTTAGTCAGGTGCTTTGCTGTCATGTGCCTGATGGTGGCCGGGCTGCTAGCTTTGCTACCCCTGCTGATGCTGGGATGGCAAGTGGTGCAAATGGCCTTTTTGGGGTTATCTGTACAGTCTTTAAAAAATAACCAGACTCGGGAAGACCTAACAGTTGTACTGGCAACTTCCGTCGTGTTGGCGTTACGAGGAAGTCTTTCCCGCCTTGTGTCTGCGGCCACCACACTGCTTCTTCCTGTCTGTTGTGGTGCTACGTCTCCCTCCCCGTGCATGCTGCTGTCCTCGCTCTGTATGTCCCCATGCCAGGTTGGGTCCGTTACTATATCATCCACCACCTAATCTTCCACTTCCGCACCCTGGTTCTCCTCCTAACTTTCTGGCAATTGTGTCTCATCATCATCCACCTCTTATGACAGTAATTGCACTTTCCCACCGTCGCCTTCATATGACCGTGGCTGCTCCAATATTTGGGCATCACTACACGCATTCTCCTCTTGACTCGCTTGAAGCTGGCCGGGCGAAAGGCCCTAATCTACAAATGGAGAAGTGAACAGCTCTTCTGAGTGTCCAAGTGTGGGATCAGTTGTCTTTGGGCACTCAGCATGGTGGGAGGAAGGAGGATCAGGGTGATGAATACGCAGTCCAGACTCACAGCTACTGAGACTTAACCGTGTGTAAGACAGGGTGGTGGTGGTTAAGTGACTGGAAGCATTATCTGCTATCCAACCAATAACCTTTTGACACTGCTCTGTGTTCAGTAGAGGTGTTCGGCGGTCCCTTTGTAATTGGGACAGGAAGGTCGAGCGATAAGATGTGGGTGTTTGTTGTGGCACAATTTCAGCTTGCCCTCGGCCACATCCCCGGCCTCTGCATGCACTATCACCATCACGTCCACTTCCCCGTCCCTTGCCCATTTTTAATGAAGGACAATATTTTCCACGTTCACGAGAAATGGCTAATTTTGGAATGCTATTATATGTGATACGTCTGACAGAGAACCACAATTTTAAATATCAGACCCGTAATTTGCTAATGCTATTCTTCACAGACACCTAGTGTGAATAGCTTGACCGACACACTGCAACGGAATGAAAATGGAAGAAATGTCTGATTTTGGAACACTTTTATAGGTGTTATGTCTAACAGAGAATCCCGGGTTTACATAGCAGACCTGTAATTTGCTAATATTATCCTTCACAGACACCCAGTGTGAATAACTTGACCAACACACTGCAGCGCAATGAAAATGGAAGAAATGTCTGATTTTGGAACACTCTTATAGGTGTTATGTCTGACAGAGAACCACAGTTTTAAATAGCAGGTCTGTAATTTACTGATTCTATTCTTCACAGACACCTAGTGTGAATAGCTTGACGGACACACTGCACCAGAATGGTAAAGGAGGCCAATATTTTCCACCCTCAGTTTAAATTTATGAATTTTTATCGCTGAAATATGGAACAGATCTGGCTTTATTCTGCAGTGAGAACAAGCAAATGGAGCAGAAAAATGGTGTACTATGGATTGCTTTTTAACCCTAGCATGTGTGACGTTACAAACCTACACTTTTACTTAACGGGGATCTTTTAGGAGAAACATAAATAACTTTTACAAGTTACTTTCAAAATTGCAAAATAAGATATGAATAATGCACAACATTTTAATTATAATTTTTTGTAGAAAAACATCAAAAAACATTTTTTTTCCAAATTTCAAACAATATGAAAAACACACAAAGGTATATAAATCTAGAGTAAACTAGCTGCAGCTACATTTCTTTTCTAACTTTTTCTTTTCAATTTTATTGGTCTTCCAAACAATTTTCCCATGTTATCTTTTCTGAAGAATGTTCTTTACAGACACTTTCCCCACAATTGGTACAAAATCGCTCAGTTTTCCTCTCTAAGTTTCTTGGAAAAATGAAACAACACTTTTGTTTTCTTTCTCCTGGCCCTGTAATATCCTGAAACTGTACACCATTTCATTGCTTCTTTAGTTTGCTTTGGCAAGCATTTCATGTTGCTTTGCTCCATCATGTGAGGCATTACAAGTTCATGGCAAAGGTCCTTCAAGAATAGGCATCTCCTGTCCTTCCTCCTTGCATGGAATTCTGGATGAGTTTCTATATAAATAGTGAATGAATTCAGGGCTGCTACATCAAGCATATTTGAAAAAATTACTACAGGCCAACGTCTTGTTTGCCTCTTGCATGAAAATTCTCCCACCATTTCATCCATTTTGTCTACGCCTACTTTAGTTTTATTGTAATACAGGATGATTTCTGGTTTCAATTTCCTGTCATTGCTGTCAATACTGCAATCATAATGCATGGTACTGAGTAATATAACGGATTTCTCCTTCTTCGCTTTGTAAGATACCAGTGTTGCTTTGTTGTTGAAACCAAAGACAATCTCATAAAGTGCTCGCTATCGATTGTGTTTCATTGCTTGTGGAGTTTCTCGTCGGTTTGGCTTCATAGTACCAACAAGTGTAACAGCTTTTTCAAGCAGAAAATTGCCCAGTGCAACATTGGTACAATAATTGTCCATGGTAATGCTTCTACCTGAATTGTATATTGGTATAGCAAGTGTTTTCACAATCTCAGACCCTAGATCTTTCTGTACTGGTGCATCAACTTCTTTGCCACAGTAGATAAGCCATTTATGCCTTAATAATTTGCAGAATCACACATCCAGAAGTTTGTTATTCCATACTTGGCTGGTTTACTGGGCATGTATTGTATGAACTTGCAACATCCTCTGAAGGGTACAAGTTTCTCATCTACTGTTACATTAGTACTAGGATTGTAAAGTTTTGTGCAATTTTTGATAAATATGTTCCAGATATAAGTGATAGAGGCTAATTTGTCTGATTGGAACCTCGCTGCACGAGTTCGCTTATCATCAAATCGAATGTTTCTTCTAATTTCCTCATATCTGTCCACTGCCATTGTCACTTTATAGTGTGGATCAGAAAGTGGGTCCAGAAATAATTCTCTGATTGGAACATCATACAATTTTTGATTCCTTGCCAGTTGTAAAAGTCCAATATATGCATAAAGTTCCTCTTTTGAGATATCTTTCCAGGACTTATTTTTTGCAGAAGCGATACGTCTTCCTTCTAGGCATAATCACTCACTCCCAAAATAACATGACATCATCACATGGCATGATCCACCCCCTGGCCCCTCCACCAGCAACCCTGACTACAAATAAAGTAACTTGAGGCACAAATACTGCTGAGTACATGATAAAAATAGCAGGGGCCTAAAAGGCTCCCGTTCCGTACAGATGTGGTTTTCCCCAAAAAAGCATTGTTACACCAAAATGCCTATCAAAAAAATTATATGAACAACTGGATATTACCAACGACGACATACTTGAGGAATACCTAGAGTTTCAAAATTCTAACTAAAGTAATTTTGCAGATAATAGAAAAAAGTAAGCATCGGGGCCTAAAAGGCCCCCGATACAAATTGTAGGGTTAAACAAATAACAAGGATAAAGATCAAAAAATTTTTTCCATGGCCCCTGATATTTTGGGCTATGTCTACAAATATCAATAAGAACAGCAGCAGCAGGAACATTCAATGGACCCTCTTGCACTATATGCACTGCAGTCTGCCACATACACTGCCTGCCTGCCTAATTCCTGCTATCACCACTGAATATATGCAGCTGGATTAGTCCTTAGAAGGACTGTTAGTTCAGATGGATATATATATATATATATATATATATATATATGTTGTGGAATGCCTGCCTATACTAACAAGACGTTCAATGGACCCTCTTGTGCTGTATCACGCACTGCAGTCTGCAACATACACTGCCTGCCTAACTCCTGCTATCACCACTGAATATATGCAGCTGGATTATTCTGAGGACTAAGGACTATTCTGAGGACTGTTAGTTCAGTTGGATATATATATATATATATATATATATATATATATATATATGTTGTGGAATACCTATACTAACTATGAAGAAGCTAATCTCTTCCTGACACAGCAGCAGTTCCCCCTACTCTGCCTGGTTCCGGAGTAGACTGTGATGAGCATGGTGGAGCCCGGTCTTATATACACCTGATGATGCTGTGCAGCCAGCCAATCAGTGTAATGCCCACAACCAACATGGCTACGGTATTACAGTGCATGGCAGGCAATCCTTGCATGTTCATTGGCTCTCTAAAGAGCACCAAACATGCAGGGAGGGGACCTGAGTTCCCGTCCGAGCAACCCGGAAATACTCGCCGAGCTCGTCGAGCCCAGTGATGCTCGTGCGAGTACCCAACAGTGGCGAGCACGTTCGCTAATCACTAGATATAATTAATATCAAATTGATGTGCTAGTTTAATAGTTTCGGAATTCATATTCATTATGAAGGATAAGGCTAGGCTCTAAACATTAGTAGTAAATGGCACACGGAGACCACGAAGATTCCCCAGAATCAAAAGGATCCCAGTGATAAGTACAAGGCATCGATAAATCTGGAGAAAGACAAAGTTTTGTTTAGTCCTCCAGACTACATGATTTCATTTTGTATATCCACCTACACTCTTTTTGAAGCAGCAAACGGTCCCAGTTGCCTCCTCTCAGTGGGGTACGTACCACCTCTATTGCTTGAAAGCGTAAACCAAAGGGGTCTGTAGTATGTTTCTCAAGCATATGTCTGGATAATGCTGTATTTTCTTTACGCCTAATGTATCCAATATGATCGAAAATCTGTCTTCTTAGCTCTCTCTTGTTTTTACCAATATAGTTCTTCTGACATTGGCAATTTACCATTCCTTGTGTTGTGCAATTCGCAAACTCGCGATTGTGAAATACTTGACTTGTGGAGGCGCTTACAAAGGTCTTACTTTTATCAATGTACTTACATGCCTTGCAACCTCCACATTTGTATGTATCAAGGATTTCTCTATTCAGCCAGGTATTGCCGCTAATATTACCTTCTTCCACAAAATGGCTTCGTACTAGATGCGCCCTCAGATTTTTTCCTCTTCTGTATGGAAAATTAGGTCTATCCTGCACCACATCTGTCAAATCCTTATCGGCTTTGAGTATCCCCCAAATGTCATGTAGAATGTCTTTGACACTCCGATCGTCGTAGGTACCTATCTAGTGAATCCCAGTCTCCTGTTTGTCTTTCATCTTAGAACTGAGGCGCGTATCTCTGTTTTTGGCTAGAGCATGACGATAGTCCTCACCCAACACTTTCCTCAGATAACCTTTCTGCAAAAAACTTTCTTGTAGATCTTTTGATTTAGTCATATATTCTCGCACTGTCGAACAGTGACTAAATATATGACTAAATTAAAAGATCTACAAGACCTCTTTGCTTTACGCTTTCAAGCAATAGAGGTTGTACGTACCCCACTGAGAGGAGGCAACTGGGACCAGTTGTTGCTTCAAAAAGAGTGTAGGTAGATCTACAAAATGAAATCATGTAGTCCAGAAGGACTAAACAAAACTTTGTCTTTCTCCAGATTTATCGATTCCTAGTACACATCACTGGGATCCTTTTGATTCCGGGAAATCTTCGTGGTCTCCGTGTGCAATTTACTACTAATGTTTAGATCATAGCTTTATCCTTCATAATGAATATGAATTCAAACACTATTAAACTAGCACATCAATTTGATATTGATTATATAATTAAAAATAGTTTTTTTTTCCGCTTTTTTCCTTTTATCATCCCCTTTTATTACTATTCTTTGGTCACTCTACCGCCATATGTATTGATCAATTAGTTTTCAGTTTTCAATCTCTATTTGGACATATTTATATTCTCTATGTTGCTGACTATTATGTTGATTAATATGAGGTATTTAATGCATTTTTTCCGTTATTGGACTATTGAATACTACTATAGTAATCAGTATATTTTCTGTGCTTTATCATGAGTATGTTGATAGTTTTTTTTATATGACACTAACATTAAGTATGACAGATGAAAGAAGAAAAGAGTCAATAGACAGCACTTCTGTATGGACTTAGAGAAGTTACTAATGGCGGTAACAACCTTAAAGATCAGTGTGGAATGTCACTAAAGTTCATAACTGGATTAGTGCCAAATAGGGGACAAGATGATAGGCTTGTAATGAAACGGTCTTTGACTAGAAGGAAAGTAGATGCCCCGTATTAAAATGTGTCACCGGTAAATATCAAGCCCCTTACAAGATATTAGTAAAAGGAGGCGTCCACTGCATGATGCAATGCATTGAATAGAGATGTGGGCATATTCTACACCTCCTCTCTGCATGACATGATAGAGGTCAGGTGTTCCTCTATGGGAAAGGTTTCATTCTGCAGACGTGTTCCTATGGGAGGCTAAAGACAAGCCTCTATATGACGCGTCTCACGGCGATCAGCATAATGTAAGTATGTATATAAATCCTAACACAGTGATTGGCCAGCAAGGAATAGAGGGTGTGTACGAGGAGGGACTTTTCCTCCTATAAAGATGTGCTGGTTTGGCCACCAAACACGGCCGGCAACCCTGCCAATATGTTTATCATGTAACAAAATGCTACCTGAATATCTCAAAAAGACTGCTAGCCCCTGATGATCATAGCAGTCAAAAACTGAGATGATGAAACAATTAGGGCTGATTAATTAGTTAAATGTACGTAGGGTGTAGCATTTATCACATGAACACGTAGGTCAGACACGTTATGCTGCAGCAGCTGAGATAAACAATCTCAGTATTAGTACACAGATGCAGTGTACCAAACCCTGGCTAAAGGGTATGTCACTCACCTTCTCAAATTCAAGTTCCCAGGAGCATTTACTTCATTGCTTGAGTGCTCCCTTGATATTTGCTATTAGGTGTGGGAATATTTAGACCAATACAAATATTGATTGAAGTATTTGTTATTTAGAATAGCCAGAGGAAATACTATGTGATATTAGTGTGGACCTAATAAATCTATGCCAGGTTTTCTATTTGAGTACTAGTAACATTTATATTTATACAAACACCTTAATGCAACACCCTACTGTGACTTCAGACCAGGGACACAAAGTCAATCTATTGGCAATAATATTTTTATACAGTATTTATTGATGCAATTTTAATGAATTTATTAAAAGTTAATTTTTAGTTTTATTTCACTCCATTTGTTTAAGTCTGTGGGTTTTCAATGTTACTGGTAGCATAAAAGCTCTGGAAAAGTGGCTTATCTTATTCTCCCAAAATAAAATCCAGAGAATTCTGCGCTCTCAAAACCAAGTGGTCCCCTATCTTCTGAATATGTTTTCGATTGCTGTAGAGAGAAGAACCCACTTAATTTACAGTCTTCTTTTCTCCATAAGCACAAGATGGGTACAATATACTGGGCAGTATGCTGGCATATTTGTAATTTTCATTCTGCAAAATCCACTGTATGGTTTTTCTAGAAACCACATATTGGTCAAAAATAGTGAATGCACCCATAGATAAATTCTACAATGAGTGCAGTTTCCAAAATGGGGTCACTTTTGTTTTTTTTATTATGGAACCTTAGGGGCTCGGCAAATAGCAGACTGTTCTAGTAAAGTCTGCGTATCAAAAGTTAAATGACACTCCTTTCTTCTGAGCCCTCCTGTGTAGCTGGATAATAGTTTACAAGGAAATGTGGTGTATTACCGAATTCAGGAGAAATTTTGTAAAAAAACTTTCTGCTCCATTTTCTACTAGTACTCCTCCTGAGATTGAAATTGTTGAGGCTAAATTATCATTTTAGCAGAAAAAAATATTTTTTGTTTTCACAGCCAGATCTTATAAATTTCTATGACACACCCGTGGGTTACAAATCCTCACTACACCCTTAGATGAATTTCTTGAAGGGTTTCGTTTGTAAAATGGGGTGACATGTTTTGGGGATTATGCTTTTTGGGCACTTTAAACACTCTGCAAATAAAACATGGTGTTCACAGCCTATTCCAGCCTGATTTGTTCTCCAAAAATCAAAGCTTATTCTTATTCAAACATTTCACTGCCTGTTTCTAAACAATATTTTAATTCAAAAATTCAAAGAATTAGCTGTGATCCCCTGCTGTAATGTTTGTATACTCTTTTGCTTCCTCCCCTGCCCAGGAGATGTGGTATGATCAGACCCTGTCCCTGCATGGTCATACACAGCCATTACACATTACATAGCAGGGGTACATTTATAAGATTATCTCAGTACAGGAATATTTTATTTAAACACATCAAATTGTGGAGATTATTATTATTTCAAAATCTATTGATTAAAATGAACTTTGTTCATGGGAAAATCCCTTTACGTTTGCAAGAATGAAGAGTCAGAAGGGTGGACAGATTGGATGGAATGTTCTATCCCTTTGTTGGGGAGGGGATGATGTATTTCTGTGAGAAATAATGATGGCTGGGTATCTTCCAATGAGGCAGTGGAATCCACTAAGTGGTATGCCAGTGACTGCACCACCAACAACTTGAACAGGCCGCAGTTAAGTTGGTGCACAAGCAGATGACTGTGAGTATATGGCTGTTTTTTTGCAACAAAATCAGGTATGGATATCTGATTGTGCAATAGAATAGCAGGAGGAGAAGTAGTCAGAGTACAACAATCAATGGATGATGATAGTGACACCAATCAAGAACTCCTTGAGGATGTGGTGGGGTATCAGAAAAATGAGCGCAAGGTGAAGGGAGAGGACTGGCAGCTTGAGCTTTGCGCAAATTGCTGGCAACTTGCATTTTCCATTGAAGCAGATGATGTCCCTTCACATGCTAATGGAGTGTTGAAGTTCCTAGTCTATTTGAGCTGGGACATCCACAGCTTATTTTCCTTATTCAGAGCCGGCACACTGCAAAGATTCATTGTCCAGCAACATAGAAAATAATTCATATATCCAAGACGTTTGCACATGGCTCTTGTTCCCACCACAACCACAAACAGAACTTTTTATCAACAACTCCATCACCTTCTTCTACTTATAAGATCACTTCCTTGTTACACAATCTATTTTTTATGTGTGTCTACCACACAATACTCATTATTATTATCATCATCATCCCTGATCAGCCGACAGTTGTTTCAGTGTGGGAAATGTCCTGAGCTCCTTGTACCCTCTTGATTCCCACCTCTAGATTTGCACTAACTCAAAATGCGACTACCAACTCGGATGCCAGTGCTCCTACCATCATGGCTCAATTCCACCAACACATCTAGGCATTTGAATCATGACCCCCACATCCTCAGCCCTCATCTAATTGTAGTCCAAGCACTTACTGTTCATCTCATCCAATGTATCAACTGGAATAAGTTGTGGTGAAATATCTTTCTTAGTCTCTGTAGTTCTATGGCTTATTGGACTAAAGGGCAGAAAATACAGGTACCATTGATGCAATTAAAAGTCTGCAATCTAAAAGATTAACTATTATTGCTGTGGAGTAAGAGAACTATGCAGAACAGAACAATGACATAAATTGGCAGTGTCAATGTCAGAAGTAATATCCTGCTGTGATTGAGACTAGTGATGTGTCATATATTTTATAATGTCCTCTACTTCCTCCCCACTAATACTGTTCCAGGAGGCAAAGGAGGACAATTATGACTGACTTATGGTATTACAACAACTTGCAGAGATGCTGTCCGGTGTTGGTGGGCTGCTGTCGGTGTAGGTGCACATAAAAGACAAACATCCACATAAAAATGCTTAAAAACCCAGTTTGAACCAAAAGGGCAGTGCGGTTGCACAGTAATTATAAGGGTACAGATAACTCAATCCAGTACTGACTGGCTAATATACGTTTTATTAATTTATTTCCTATTCCTGACATATACAGTACAGACCAAAAGTTTGGACACACCTCATTTAAAGATTGTTCTGTATTTTCATGACTATGAAAATTGTACATTCACACTGAAGGCATCAAAACTATGAATTAACACATGTGGAATTATATACTTAACAAAAAAGTATGAAACAACTGAAAATATGTCTTATATTCTAGGTTCTTCAAAGTAGCCACCTTTTGCTTTGATGACTGCTTTGCACACTCTTGGCATTCTCTTGATGAGCTTCAAGAGGTAATCACCGAAAATGGTTTTCACTTCACAGGTGTGCCCTTTCAGGTTTAATAAGTGGGATTTCTTGCCTTATAAATGGTGTTGGGACCATCAGTTGTGTTGTGCAGAAGTCAAGTGGATACACAGCTGATAGTCCTACTGAATAGACTGTTAGAATTTGTATTATGGCAAGAAAAAAGCAGGTAAGTAAAGAAAAACGAGTGACCATCATTACTTTAAGAAATGAAGGACAGTCAGTCCGAAAAATTGGGCAAACTTTGAAAGTGTCCCCAAGTGCAGTTGCATCAAGCGCTACAAAGAAACTGGCTCACATGAGGACCGCCCCAGGAAAGGAAGACCAAGAGTCACCTCTGCTTCTGAGGATAAGTTTATCCGAGTCACCAGCCTCAGAAATCGCAGGTTAACAGCAGCTCAAATTAGAGACCAGGTCAGTGCCACACAGAGTTCTAGCAGCAGACACATCTCTACAACAAGTGTCAAGAGGAAACTTTGTGCAGCAGGCCTTCATGGTAAAATAGCTGCTAGGAAACCACTGCTAAGGACAGGCAACAAGCAAAAGAGACTTAATGGGCAAAAGAGCACAAGGAATGGACATTATACCAGTGGAAATCTGTGCTTTGGTCTGATGAATCCAAATTTGAGATCTTTGGTTCCAACCACCGTGTCTTTGTGAGACGCAGAAAAGGTGAACGGATGGACTCTACATGCCTGCTTCCCACCGTGAAGCATGGAGGAGGAGGTGTGATGGTGTGGGGGTGCTTTGCTGGTGACAGTGTTGGCGATTTATTCAAAATTGAAAGCACACTGAACCAGCATGGCTCCCACTGCATCTTGCAGCGGCATTCTATTCCATCCGGTTTGCGTTTAGTTGGACCATCATTTATTTTTCAACAGGACAATGACCCCAAACACACCTCCAGGCTGTGTAAGGGCTATTTGACCAAGAAGGAGAGTGATGGGGTGCTACGCCAGATGACCTGGCCTCCACAGTCACCAGACCTGAACCCAATCGAGATGGTTTGGGGTGTGCTGGACCGCAGAGTGAAGGCAAAAGGGCCAACAAGTGCTAAGCATCTCTGGGAACTCCTTCAAGATTGTTGGAAGACCATTTCCGGTGACTACCTCTTGAAGCTCATCAAGAGCATACGAAGAGTGTGCAAAGCAGTCATCAAAGCAAAAGGTGGCTACTTTGAAGAACCTAGAATATAAGACATATTTTCAGTTGTTTCACACTTTTTTGTTAAGTATATAATTCCACATGTGTTAATTCATAGTTTTGATGCCTTCAGTGTGAATGTACAATTTTCATAGTCAGGAAAATACTGAAAAATCTTTAAATGAGAAGGTGTGTCCAAACTTTTGGTCTGTACTGTATGTATAATATATTAATTTAAGTGATATATATGGGTGATTAACAGGCTTTAGTATTATATGCTATATCTTGCTGACAAACCATATGGAACAAATAATGTAACCTGCATCAAATATAATTGTAATATTAAGATATGATGCTAGCTTGTAATTACTATAGTACTGAACTTTCTCCCTTTAAAATGTGATTGGTATGGATATACACATGGTAAATGTCTACTGACTGTGACTTATGTTTTATATCTATACAAGTTCTGCCAGTGCAGATGCGGTATAAAGAATAACCATGGGCAGGCTATTCTTGTAACTCTGAAAACTTCCAGTACGAATTGTTAAGAAAGAAAGAAATGGCAATATTTTGTTTCTGTTTTGGTTTTCGCCTGTTTCTTGGCTTGTCTGAACTTGCTTCTATTTTGCATGCATACCAACTTGACTCCAGTTCATTTCTTTTGGTTTTCGCTTTAGGTTTCTGCATTGAGTGCAGGTAATAGTGTGGCCACCCTTCATTTGAGCTGGATATCACATTTAAAAGCACCTCACTAGCTGTGTGTCCTTGTTTGGGGCCTGGTCCTTCCCAGCCCTTATTCACACAGGACGTCACTATGACGCAGGGTAAGGTTTTAATATAAGAAGTTAGGACCATCCAGAGCCTGGATACACCTTGACGTTGGTAGGATGACTTCTACGCTATTTACGAAGTACCCAGTGTTATTTATATGCACTATTGCTTTTACTTATTCATTTACAGCATGGCATTTATTTTATTTAATTTTGTTTCTGTTTTGGTTTTAGTCTTCTGTGATGTGTAAAATGGCAACAAATTTGTGCAAAACATATCACATATTGTTTGAATTCGCTGAGTTCAGCAAATTTCTAAAAATTCAGTACAAATTCGATTCATCTCTAGTTTTTAGAGTAAAATTTCAAATCTGTAGCAAAGTATAACATTTCAATATCAAGCAGCATAAAGTCATTAAAACGGAAGTGTTTTCTTTTCCAGATCAGTTTGTAAAAGATGGTATGATTATTTAAATAACTGAAGGGCCCTAGATCAATCCCATTTTAAGCAATGTACAGATGTGCAATGATCCTTTCCAAGCATTACCTACACCTTTCTGCTCCCGGATATATCCGCTTATTGGCCACCAATAGTTTAGACTCAGATAACCCCTTTATCTCTGCCTTCATATCTCATTTCAGGATTGCTGTTTGTGGATACCATCAGCAGTAACTGAGTTGATAAAGTAGGCACATGGAGAACAAGTAATTTTCCAAGACTTCATTATCAAAAACAAATGTACATTACAAGCATGTTATTCTTACAGTGCATTATGCACTTCAACACTACCTAAATTGAAAAACTCCTTTTACAACATTGCATTCCATTGTATCACCCTAACATTCTTAATTTTTCTAGCAATTTAGCTGTTATAAGGCCTGCTTTTTGTGGGATGACATGTGTTTTTCAATGGCTCCATTTTGGGTAACATGCATTGTAATTAATTCACTAACTTTGGGGTGGCATGGAGATAAAACAGCAATAATTCAGCTATTATTTTGTAAGGATTTTTTTTCAGTTTACTGTGTGACAAAAATAAAAAATATACTTTTTTAAACTTTTTTGGGCACTAATACTATAGCAATATTATATATTATAGCAATAATAGCAAATATGTGTTATTTTTTGTGAATTAACCCTTCAGGACTGACCAACATTTTCTTTAGTTTTTTTTTCACTGTCGCATTCAGAGAGCCATAACATTTTTATATTTCCTTATTTTCTTTTATGTAAATGTATGGGGGCTTGTGTTTTTTTATTTTTAGAAATTAGGTGTATTCATCAGTGTCACCATTCTGGTGTATAAATACAGTTGAAACCAGAAGTTTACCTACATTGTAAAAAAGACACATATGCATGTTTTTCTCAATATCTGACATGAAATCAGAATAAACTTTTTCCGTTTTAGACCAATTAGGATTACCATCATTTTTAATATTTGCCAAATGTCAGACTAATGAGAGAGAGAGAATATTTTAAGGCATTTTTATTACTTACTTTAGGAAACTCCTGGAAGCGGTTTCCCCTGTCTATCCAGGAATAGCTGCAGTCTATCACTTTTGAATCAATACCAAAATGAGAGTTGTGCCTCAGGCAGCACAACAATGTCAGGTGAATAAGTTTTCTCATACAACTCACCTTTTACAACTTGACTACTCTTCTCAATCTATACCCTTGGCCTGGGCAGCTCATAAAATCCTATGGCTTCCAGTACCATCTGCACGCTGATGACACCCAGATCTACCTCTCTGGCCCAGACGTCACCTCTCTGCTGTCCAGAATCCCAGCATGTCTAGCAGCCATATCCTCCTTCTTCTCCTCCCGCTACCTCAAGCTCAATGTGGACAAAACTGAACTCATTATCTTTCCCCCATCTCGCATATCTTCCCCACCTGATCTATCTATCACAATAAACGACATCACTCTTTCCGCTATACCGACAATCCGCTGCCTCGGAGTAACCCTTGACTCTGCCCTGTCCTTCAAACCCCACATCCAAGCTCTCGCCACCTCCTGTCGCCTCCAGCTCAAAAACATTTCCAGAATCCGCCCTTTCCTCAACCCTCAATCTACTAAACTGCTTGTGCATGCCCTCATCATCTCCCGCCTCGACTATTGCAACATTCTCCTTTGTGGCCTCCCTGCTAACACTCTCGCACCCCTCCAGTCCATCCTCAACTCTGCTGCACGACTCGTTCATCTCTCACCTCGCTACTCCTCTGCTACCCCCCTTTGCAAATCGCTTCACTGGCTCCCAATTGCCCAGCGCATCCAGTTCAAATTACTAACACTGACCTACAAAGCCATCCATAACCTCTCTCCTCCGTACATCTCTGAACTAATCTACCGATATATTCCCTCACGTAACCCCCGGTCCTCCCACGACCTCCTTCTCTCCTCCACACTTATCCGTTCCTCACGCAATCGCCTCCAAGATTTCTCCCGAATATCCCCCATCCTATGGAATTCTGTGCCTCAACACATCCGATTATCCACCACATCCGGATCCTTCAGATGGAACCTGAAAACCCATCTCTTCAAGAAAGCTTACAGCCTGCAATGACCCCGCTGCCTCCTCAACAACGCCGAAGCTACTACTAATGCAACCCCCCAACCTACTGTCTCCTCCCTATTCCCGTAGAATGTAAGCCCGCAAGGGCAGGGTCCTCTTCTCCCCGTACCAGTCTATCTTTGTTAGTTTGTTTACTGTAGTGATATTCCTATTTTGTATGTAACTCCTTATGTACAGCGCCATGGAATCAATGGCGCTATATAAATTAATAATAATAATAATAATAACTTGACAGAAACTCACTACGCTTAGATAGCGCGTCTTTTTTTCTCTTTTAGGATACTCCATACAATAAACCAACTATTGTGAGAAGCTGGTGAAAGAATATCCCAAACGTTTGACCCAAATCATTCAGTTTAAGGGCAATGGTACCAAATACTAATGAAATGTATGTAAACTTTTGACTTTGCAGTAAGTAATAAAAATGCCTTAAAACATTCTCTCTCTCTCATTATTCTGGCATTTGGCAAATATTAAAAATTATGGTAATACTAATTGACCTAAAGCAGGAAAGGTTTATTCTGATTTCATGTCAGAACATGCATATGTGATTTTTTATATAGTGTATATAAACTCCTGGTTTGAACTGTAACTTATTAAGCTACTTTCCTGGGAGAAAAAACAGCAATTCTAAAATCTTTTCTTTATTTAAAACTTTACACTATTCAAATAAAGTGTGCAGCATGGTGAACGATGAATCATCATTTGGGGTCCAGTACGATTATAGCAATACCAAATTTATATAATTTTATTTAGGTTTTATGACATTTGTATGTTAAATGTACTGAAATAAAATCATTTCTTTAGTTTAGTTTTTATTACAGTATTTGGGAGGCGGAGTGAAAAAAAAACTATTTTGAAATAAAATCTATAAATATATATCAGTTATGGATAAAGACAAAATCTATTCATTTTTTTAAACACTATTCTCCATTCGGGTTGGTTGACATGTACTGGAATCTATTCTGTAGGTCAATATAATTAAGATTATATCAAACTTTTATTCCATCTATTTTTTTCACAGTGTTCACCATAATATGTCATATCTAAAAACAAATAGTATAAATGAAAATGCCACTTTGTCCTGTAAAAAATAAGCTTTAGTATGGCTCTTTCAGAAAAAAAAATATCAAAGTTACAGTTCTCATAATATGGCGATGCAAAAACAAATTCATTTTTGTAAAATATTGTTTTTAGTATTTAAAAGTAGCATAGCATAAAAAACTACTTAAATCTGGTATCGCTATAATTGTACTGACCCAAAAGATAAATCAGTCATCACTTTTACCGCATGGTGAACTGCACAAAAAAAGAATAAAAACAACAATTGAATTGCAGTTTTTTGTTCATTCTGCGTCTGAAAAATCTAAATAAAAAGCAATCAATAAATGCTATATACCGCAAAAGGATACAAAAAAAATCTTCAACTCGTCATGCAAAAAAAAAGCCCTTCTACAGCTCTGCTCGCCAAAAAATAAAAAAGTTACAGCTCTCAGAATATGGTGACGAAAAAATATATTTTTTATAAAAATGCATGTTTAGTGTGTGATAGTAGCAAAACATAAAAAACAACAATATAAATTTGGAATCTTTGTAAAGGTACTGACCCAAAGAATAAATCAGTGTTATCACTTATACTGCGTGAAAAACGGCATAAAAATAAAGACTATTCTTTTCCTGCTGTCTATTTGTTCATTCTGCCTCCTAAAAATTGGAATAAGGCTTGGCTCTCTTCCATCCTGCACCCTCCACTGAGCGCTTACACCGGGGTTTTCGTGTAAATCCCAAAACACAATTCAGGCAAAACCCCAGATGGAACCACTCACTGTAATGAGGCATGGAGTCACTTTGGACTCCATCTGGTTTCTGTTCCGATGGTGTCCCATCATTTTACACATCTTTTTAGCACACAAGTGTGGACGACAACAGTTCTGTGCACACCTAAAAAGATGGATACCAATGGAACAAGTGCTAAACGGAGTCCAAAGTGTCTCCATCTGCCTTATTATGGTGGGTGGTTCCGCCAGGGGTTAAGTCTGATTTCATATTTTTGTGGGATTTACACGGAAACCCTGAAATGAGTTCTCAGAAACACAAGAATGTGATCCCAGCTTATACTGAAAGCAATCAAAAAAAGGTTATGTACCCCAAAAATGTTAGCAATAAAACCTCTAATTTTCCTCCACTAAACCAGCCCCCTCTCAGGTCCATCATTTGTCACTGAAACTATAAGTAGTTCACACGATGCTGATACAACAAAGACTCTGGAAAAGTGACATGGCTCCCACCTCCTCAAATAAAATCCAGTGAAATCTGTGCTCCCAAATCCAAATGCACCATTCTTCTGAGCCCCACTGTACCTAAATCACAGTAAGTGACCATATATTTGGCATAATTATAGCAGAAAGAGCTAAATTAGCAATTTACAGGGTGCGTTTCTCCAGAAGCACAAGGTGGGCACAATGTATGGGCACTAAACTGGCAGATTTGCAATTCTCAAAAAACAAACAAACTTGGCATGGCTATAAGAACACCTGAGAGCCCAAAATAGCACTGCAGCTGTAGATGAATTCATTAAGAAATGCAATTTCTAAAATGGGATAACTTTCGTTTTTTTTGTGGTGTCCTGGAACCTTTGGGGCTTTGCAAATGTCGCCTGCAAACTTTTCAGCAAAATCTGTGTTCCAAAATCCAAATAGCGCTTCTTCCTGCTCAGCCCTGGGCCTAACAGTAGTTTCTGATAACAAATATATAGGGCATCAATGTATTCAGGAGAAATTTTGCAAAAAATTTAAGGTTGAGTTTCACCTATTAACCCTTGTGTAACTGAAAAATATGCAGCTAATAAAAAAAAAAAATTTACCACTGAAATGTTATATTTCCACCTCCCAATGTTATAAAATTATTTGTGTTGCCTGTGGGTTCAAAATGCTGACTACACCGGAAGATGAATTCCTTAACGGGAACCTGTCATGTCCTGTCTACTATGTAAACTGCCCCCATTGCGTTGTTAGTGATGCAATTTGCATCACTGACACGCTTTTTTCATTAAAATTGGTGCTTATATCATGATTATAAAGCATTTTATAAACTTATATCATACTTGCTCATACAGTTATAGGGGTGTGATTCTCATATTTACTGCATGCGCAGTAAAGCTGGGAAACTACACAGCCTCACTGCGCACGCACAGGGAGCCGCTTGTCACAGCGCTTGCACGGCTTCCAGCACTGCAAGCTTCTGGCTGGCCATGTCATACTGTGCAAGTGCCCCATATTAAAAGCGCTCGCCGGGAGCAAAATTCAAATATTTTGGGGGGCGCCAGCCATGACATGACATGACGAGCAGATATTATATAAGCTAATAAAATGCCTTATAATCATGATATAAGCACCAATTTTAATGAAAAAAGTGTGTTAGTGATGTACATCACTAACAACACAATGGGGGCAGTTTACATAGTAGATAAGACATGACAGGTTCCCTTTAAGAAGTGACATTTGCAATATGGGGTCACTTATGTTTTTTTATTTTTTGGCAACTCTGGGGCTTTGCAAATACAACACAATGTCCAAATTTACATTCCAAAAATTAAATAGCACTTTTTGCTTTCCAAGTTTTGCCATGTACCCAAACATTTTTTTGACCACATACGAAATTGAATAACAAATTATGTGGTAAATTTTTTCCTATTATGGAAATTATAAATTTGGTGCTAAAACAGTATTTTAGTTAAAACATTTATTTTTTTGTTTTCACATCTAAATGTTGTAAAGTTTCAGAAATCACCTGTGAGTTATACAGTAAATGCTCAATACACAATTTCTTGAGGGGTCTATTCTCCTAAATGGGCTCATATGTGGGGGATTTCTGCTGTTTTTACATGTCAGGAAGTCTGCAAATGCCATATGGCATTCACAATCTATTCCAGCCAAATTTACGTTCCAAAAATCAAATAGTGCTCTTTCTCTTTCCTTTCCGAGCCCATCCATGTGCCCAAACAGCAGTTTTTGACCATATATTGCGTATCATTGCATTCGGGAAAAATTGTATAACAAATTATGGGGTCCATTTTCTCCTGTTATTCCTTGCGAAAATTACAAACATGGGGCTAAAACAACATTTTAGCAAAAAAAAAAAATTATTTCCACATCCCAATTTTAAAAGGTTATATGAAGGATGTATGGGTTAAAAATGCTTAAATCACTCCTAAATTAATTCCTTAAGGGATCTAGTTTCCAAAACTGGGTCACTTTTTTGGGATTTCTGCTGTTCTGGCACCTCAACGACTCAGCAAATGTGATATGGTGTCTAGAATCTGTTGCTCCCAAATTTACTTTCCTAAAATAAATTACCTTTCTCTCCATTTTGGACCCTGCTATGAGTCCAAACTGCAGTTTTTGACCAACATATGGGATATTACCACATTCTGGAGAAATTACATAACATTTTATTCTGTTACCCTTTGTGAAAATTACAAACTTGGGGCTAAAATAACATGATTTTTCATTATAACACTCAAATGTTATAAAGTTATGTGAAGCACCAAAATGTTCAACACACCCCTAGATGAATTCATCGAGAGGTTCAGTTTCCAAAATGGGGTCACTTGTGGGGGTTACTGCTGTTTTTGCATCTCAGGGCCCCTGCAAATGAGATATGGTGTCCTCAATCTATTCCAGCAAATTTACTCTCCACATAACAAATAGTGTTTCTTCTCTTCTGAGCCCTGCCATGTGGTGTTTGACTACATATCAGGTATTGCCATATTTGGGACAAGTTGCGTAATACATTTCAGGGTCCATTTTCTCCTATTCCCCTTTTTGTTTGGTATGAATATCCGGTTTAAGGATATAAGCATTGAAAGCTTGAAAATTGCAAATTTTTATACATTTTCATCACATTTCAGATATTTTCACAAAAACGAAAAACTTATCGACTAAAATTTACCACTAGCATAAAGTGCAATATGTCATGAAAAAAACAATCACAGATTCACCACAATATGTGGAAGCATTCTGGAGTTATTACCACATAAAGTGACACTGGTCAGATTTTAAAAATGGGGCTTGGTCATTAAGGTTAAAATTGGCTTTGTCACTAAGGGGTTAACATGTTACCTCTATTTTGCAGTTCAATATAATTATGGGGATGCCCAATGTACAGTACAGACCAAAAGTTTGGACACACATTCTCATTTAAAGATTTTTCTGTATTTTCATGACTTTGAAAATTGTACATTCACACTGAAGGCACCAAAACTATGAATTAACACATGTGGAATTATATACTTAACAAAAAAAGCGTGAAACAACTGAAAATATGTCTTATATTCTAGGTTCTTCAAAGGAGCCACCTTTTGCTTTGATGACTGCTTTGCACACTCTTGGCATTCTCTTGATGAGCTTCAAGAGGTAGTCACCGGAAATGGTCTTCCAACAATCTTGAAGGAGTTCCCTGAGATGCTTAGCACTTGTTGGCCCTTTTGCCTTCACTCTGCGGTCCAGCTCACCCCAAACCATCTCGATTGGGTTCAGGTCTGATGACTGTGGAGGCCAGGTCATCTGGCGTAGCACCCCATCACTCTCCTACTTGGTCAAATAGCCCTTACACAGCCTGGAGGTGTGTTTGGGGTCATTGTCCTGTTGAAAAATAAATGATGGTACAACTAAACGCAAACCGGATGGAATAGCATGCCGCTGCAAGATGCTGTGGTAGCCATGCTGGTTCAGTATGTCTTCAATTTAGAATAAATCCCCACTGCGCATTCGCTATGACGAGCGGCTACGGCCGCACACCGTGAAGCTGGGAACTTCACTGCGCAAGAGCGGGGAGCAGCTCGTTATAGCGCATGCGCAGTGAAGCTGGTAACTACACAGCCTCACTGCGCATGCGTGGTGGCTCCCAGAGCTGCAAAGCTTTACTGCCTGGCCGTATCATACTGTGCAAGCATCCATAACTTCAGCGCTCACCGGGAGCAAAATTCAAATACATGGGTGGCGCCAGCCCTGACTGATGCGGCGCTACCCATGACTGAATGTGAGAATTACAACCCTATGACTGAACGAGCAGGTATGATTATAAGTATATAAAATGCTATATAATTATTTTATTTGCACCAATTTTAATGAAAAAAGTGTGTTAGTGATGCACATTGCATCACTAACAACGCTATAGGGGCAGTTTACATAGTAGCTAAGACATGACGGGTTTCATTTATATAATAAACTATTACAGAATACCTATTTTAGTTTTTTATTCAATTTTGCCTCACTTAGATTTCTTTCCCTCCATTTTCAGTATATTTTAGGATAAAATAAATAGTTTCATTCAAAACTACAAGTCATCCTGCAAAAACAAACTCTGATATGGCTAAAGGTTGAAGATAAAAATAAAAGTGTTATGGCTCTTGGAAGAAAAGAAAAGGAAATTAAGTGATAAACTTCAGAAATGGCTGCACTTCCACAGGGTTAAGTTAAAGCATTCTATGAAGCTCACATAGAAGTTGGGTTGAACTCATGGACCCCACTAACTTAATCCTGTGGCAATTATGTTTTCAATGTTGAGTTGTTTTTTAATATTCTCAAAGAAAGTACTGTATGCTAAACTTTATGCAAAAAATGCTCCACACTAGAGAAAATAACATGAGTAATAACTATTAGTAAAAAACCGAATTGAATGGCACCTTACCAATGCAAGTTGACTTAGCGTAAGATGCATGTAAAGTACTGACATGATGTTAAAAAAAATCTTTCTGCAGCTGAAAAGTAAATGCGAAAACGAAGGCATAGACAAGATTTTAGTACAGGCATTAATCTCCACATAGTGTAATGGCCTTATTCTTACTTAGAGTTATAATTTATTGCTAACTCTAAAAAATGTTATCGTTGCAAAATAGTAGATGCTAAAAAATTTATGATAACACATTGAATTTATGAAGTGCTTTATTTTCTTTTTATTTATGCTAAAATAAAGGGTTCAAGTGCCACTTGTGCTAATATGATCCGGTGGCGGTGGCGGGGGGGGGGGTGTTGCAGGGCGTGACTGACATCCATTACCACAGGCTGAAATATAACTATCCTCCCAATCTTTATAAGCCATGGTAAATAACGATTGTGGAATCAAAGTGGTAGACCAATGTATAGTGGGTGTTCCCTCTGTCATCCCATCATCATGTCCATAATGCAATAATAGGGTGGTTGTAATAGGTTGCCATCATAATCGGGGGGTCTAACAGACTTCCAGGTCTGCCATGAATGTATTCCTGTTAGGTTTTGTAGAGTATTATAAAAGTGATAAAACAACTGTAAGCCCAAGTCCCATAGAAAGACTGAAAATACATTTCGAAAAAGTTATAGTGCTCAGAAAAATAAAAATGTCCAAAGTAAAAAAAAAAAAAGAAAAACATTTATTTTGGGGAAAAATATAAATAATTGCATTACTGTTTGTGATGCAACCATATCAACCCGCATAGCAAAACAAATGCATTATTATCAGGGCATGATCAATGCCAATAAGGAAAGAAATAATTGCTTCATGGCCTATTTTTCAGGAGTTCTGGGGGGCAGTAACATCACTGAAATGGATGGAAGAAAGAACAAATGGGAGCAGCATGTGGAAGATGCCTGGATGTATCTCTGACTAACCAGAATGAACACTAATTTCCATCAGATGATACCGACATTTGACAATGAGAAATACAACAAGATGGGACAAAGCAAGAACTTGACTTGAATGAAACTAAAGCAGTTGACGTGGCTAGTGAAGACTATGTGGATAGTAAAGATCTTACCACCATTGTTATATTAAAAATTGAAGAAACAAAACATAAATGGGATGGAAAAAGCCGCATTCACTGTAACTAGAGAAGAGCAGAGGGTCAGGAGAGTCACCATACCTGAACCCAATCGAGATGGTTTGGGGTGAGCTGGACCGCAAAGTGAAGACAAAAGTGCCAACAAGTGCTAAGCATCTCTGGGAACTCCTTCAAGATTGTTGGAAGACCATTTCCGGTGACTACCTGTTGAAGCTCATCAAGAGAATGCCAAGAGTGTGCAAAGCAGTCATCAAAGCAAAAGGTGGCTACTTTGAAGAACCTAGAATATAAGACATATTTTCAGTTGTTTCACACTTTTTTGTTAAGTATATAATTCCACATGTGTTAATTCATAGTTTTGATGCCTTCAGTGTGAATGTACAATTTTCAAAGTCATGAAAATACAGAAAAATCTTTAAATGAGAAGGTGTGTCCAAACTTTTGGTCTGTACTGTATATATGTGACAGAATTTTAGAGGTAGGCCTCTAAAATGTATACAGTAGGGCATCATACAGTTCACATCCTTGAAAAATTAGGAGCGAGGGTTGCATCATGACCCTGTAGATATGGAGGAGGATAACACTAAAAATTCGAAAACAAGAACTGTGTAGACTTGTTTGGGTACGAAGGGGTGCATGGGAATACACCAGAAAAAAAGGAACATTTTAGTTGACTTTATGTTCTGCTGCTGTCATCTGGTGGGGTTGTGAAGTCTGGGCCAATCCAGGCCTTGTTCATTTTGATAAGAGTCAGCTTGTCAGCATTTTCAGTTGACAAGCGGATGCTGCTATCAGTTATTATGCCCCACTGTAAACCCGCTCTGACAAAACGCTAGGGCAGGCCAGCACCTCCAAGGCGTAGAGGGACAGTTCAACCCATATGTCCAGCTTGGACATGTGCAGCAAACAGGAATCAGGAAGGACACTGGTACTTACCTCCTTGTCAGAGTACCACACAAATCACGGCCTGGGAACTGGGAAGGTCTAATGAAACTGTCCCAAACCTCTGATAGTGTTCCCCTGCCTCTGTTGCACCTGATGTGTGCTTCTCTCTCCTCTCTACTCCTTGGGAAATTTTTTAACCAATTCTTCAATTTTCTCCTTCTGGTATTGCACCATTTTATAGGTATAGCAAGATGTGGGAAACTTCCTTAAAACATAACCTTTAATTCATTGGTTAAAACACCACTAGATATGGTATGAAAACAAGACACGCAAACATATAAACCTCACTACGGGTACAAGAGTAAGTCAATATGGATGTTACTCTGCGGTGATATGCTGTAAATACAGCAGTAAACTCAAAAGCATCTCTGACAGCAAAACACAAAGGGTGAGTGTCATGCAAGGTGTGGGAAAGACTTAGTGCAACACAAAGAGAAGAGGGAAAGGAAGCCCAGACTTAACGGAAAGGGGGGAGTGGAGGCCTCTTGGCTGATAGAATATCACCCTGTCTCCCCTAACGTCCCTATATTGGCTCTTCACCAATCGCCGCACGCGTCACTCGCCCTGTATTTCCATGGCATTTGGCTAGGGAAGGGAGGAGATGAGCATTAGTCGATCCCCACTGACACTAAAGACAATAAGAGGGGACAAACAAAGGGGAATTGCTTAGCTTTAGACGACTCCAGACAACTGCGCACACATCTTCAACACCAAAGAGGAAGAAGTACTGCTCTTGCTCAAGCCTTCATAAGGAGTAATGAATATCGCCGGCACCTCCCTCTGGAACACAGCAGGAATTTTTACACCCAGGCCAGGGTATTAATTAGCCAGAGGAAGGTAGCCGCTCGGTCCTAGAGACATCCTCTAAGAAGATGTCTGCAATGCCAAATGTAGAGATCTCCTGCAACCCACTGCAGGGAGACTGCCTGTCACTTCTGACACACTCATGACAGTACCCCCCCCTCTACGAGTGGCCTCCGGACACTCAGGAGTGGGTTTCTAAGGATAAGAGGTGTGGAATGAATGAAACAACCTGGGAGCGTTCACCTCTGATGCTGAAACCCACATCCTCTCCTCTGGACCACAGCCTTTCCAGTGCACGAAGTATTATAGAGAACGACATTGAAGATGAGAATCTACAATCCTCGAAATCTGGAATTCCAGATTACCATCAACCATTACTGGGGGCGGTGGTAAAGGCGAGGGTTCAAGAGGTTCCACATACTTCTTGAGTAAGGACCTAGGGAACACGTTGTGGAGCTTATGGGCCTGAGGAAGTTCATGACGAAACGCTGCTCGGTTACTGACAGTGGTTATTTTATAGGGACCAATAACCTAGGTCCCAGCTTCCAATAAGGAACTTTCAATCTTATATTCCTGGTAGACAACCACACAGTCATTCACATTCAGGTCCGGACCAGGCAAGCGTTTTCTGTCAGCCATACATTTATACCTGTCTCCCCTGATCTTTAAATTACTCAGAATACCCTGCCATACCGAGGAGAGCAACAAAGCAAACTGTTCCTCCTCAGGAACTCCTGAATCTCCTCCCCCACTAAAGGTACCAAACTGTGGGTGATAACTGTACGCACCGAAGAACGGTGACCTGCCATTGGATTCTTGACGATGATTATTAATGGCAAATTCTCCCAGCCGTAAGTAGGATGCCTAATCCTCCTAATTTTCGGAGACGAAACACCTGAGGTAGGTCTCCAAATTCTGATTGTCACGCTCGGTCTGTCCATTCAATTGAGGGTGTAAGACAGAGGAAAAGGACAGCTCCACCCCCAGTCGAGAACAGAATTCATTCCAAAACTTGGAAAAAAACTGGGTCCCCCGATCTGACACCACATCGGAGGGAACCCCGTAAAGATTCACAATCTCATTTATGAACACCTGAGCAAGTGTCTTGGCAATTGGAAGCGCAGGCAATGCAACAAAGTGAACCATTTTACTGAACCTATCTACTACCACCAAAACCACCTTTTTGCCTGCATAAACCGGTAGGTCATTAATAACATCCATGGACAAATGTATTCATGGCCTACTTGGGATAGGTAGCGGAAGAAGAGTACCAGACGGACGGGTATGCGAAACCTTAGAAAGGGTGCAAATACTACAAGCAGCTACGTGTTCAATCACATCCCGATGCTACCCTGGCCACCAAAAACGACGAGAGAGGAGTTCCACGGTTGTCATACCACCTGGATGACCAGCAAGCACAGAGTTATGATGTTCCTTAATTACTTTGCGGCGCAGATTAGATGGTACAAATAACTTCGGTGAAGGGCCGAAGGCAGAGGCGTCCCCCTGAGCCTCCAACACCTCACCCTCCCGTTCAGGATACAGTGCCGAAATGACTACTCCTCTCTGTAATATCGGGGCAGGGTTCTCATGGTTACCACCACCAGGGAAGCTCTAGGACAAAGCATCAGCCTTGACATTTTTTACCCCTGGACGAAAAGTGACAGCAAAATTGAACCTAGTAAAAAACAGGGACCATCTGGCTTGCCTAGGGTTGAGACGTTTAGCTGACTGGAGATATGACAGGTTCTTATGGTCAGTAATAACAGTAATAGGATGGACAGCCCCCTCCAATCAATGTCACCATTCTTTGAACGCCAACTTGATTGCCAAAAGTTCCCTATTACCCACGTTATAATTTCTCTCAGCCGAAGACAATTTTTTAGAAAAGAAGGCGTATGGATGCCATTTGCCAGGGGACGGACCCAGAGACAACACAGCCCCAACCCCGACATCCGACGCATCAACCTCCACAATAAAGGGTTGGGAAACATAGGGTTGACTGAGTATAGGTGCAGTGGCAAAATGATTCTTTAAGGAAGAATAAACCTGGAGGGAGGCATCCGACCATTTGGAAAAATCAGACCCCTTCTTAGTCATGTCAGTAAGGGGTCTCACAATTAGACTAATTTTGGATGAATTTGCAGTAAAAATTAGTAAAGCCCAGAAAGCATTGTAGAGCCTTCAGTTTCCCGGGATGTTCCCAATCAAGGACTGCATGGCTCTTCTCTGGATCCATCCGAAAACCCGAAGATGACAACAAGTACCCCAAAAACTGCACCTCCTGAACAGCGAAAACACAATTTTCCAGTTTGGCATAAAGTTTGTTATCCCTTAATATCTGGAGCACATGCTTAACATGCCCCTTATGTGTCACAAAATCAGGTGAGTAAACTAAAATATCATCAAAATAGACCACCACAAACCTCCCCACCAAATAATGGAAAATATAATTTATGAAATGCTGGAATACCGCATGTGCATTGGTCAAACCAAAAGGCATAACCAGACTCTCGAAATGTCCTTCCGGGGTATTAAACGCTGTTTTCCATTCGTCCCCTTCTCTGATTCTAACCAGATTGTAGGCTCCCATTAAAGCCAACTTGGAGAATATCTTCGCTCCTACAACCTGGCTGAACAAACCAGGAATCAGAGGAAGAGGGTATGGATCATGTATGGTAATTTGATTTAATTCCCAGAAATCTAAACAGGGACATAGACCGCCATCTTTTTTCTTCACAAAGAAGAACCCTGCCCCCATGGGCGAAGATGAGGGTTTGATATGTTCCTTCTTCAGACTTTCCGCAATGAAATCCTTCATGGCTTGTCTCTCAGGGCCAGAAAAATTATACAGTCTGGACTTCGGTAGTTTAGCTCTGGGGTCAGGTTAATAGAACAGTCATAAGCACGATGAGGAGGCAAATCTTGACACCCCCTCTCAGAAAAAACATCCTCAAAACCAGACAGAAAAGCGGGTAATATTTCCATAGAGACAGTAGCAAGGGAAATATCTAACCAGTTCTCATGACAATAATCTCCCCATTCAATAATCTCCCCGGCTTGCCAATCCACCAACGGATTATGTTTAACAAGTCAAATAATACCCAAAACAATCGGTGTGGGAAGATTGTCCAGGACATAGCAAGGGATTATTTCACAATGAACTGACCCCACCCTCAGTTTTACTTTATGTACAATCTGAGTAAATGCTTTCTGTGCAAGTGGTGCCGAGTCGATGGCGAAGATGGAAATAGGTTTATCTAAAGTACAGCAAGCAAGACCATGAGTTTTCACAAACTCTGCATCAACCATGCTGACTCCGGCTTCACTGTCAACAAACACATAAACTTTCTCGGTTTTGCTCTCTAGCACCACCTCTGCTGTCAGGACAAAGCGGTAACTGCAGGTTGGCAACAAATGCACCCCTTGTTTATCCAACTCCAGACTACCAAGAGTTAATCGAGTCTCCTTTTGTTTAGGAATTAAAGGACAGGTCCCAAAAAAATGTCCCTTTTTCCCATGAAAAAACATACGCTTTTTTTCTTGCGAATCACCCAGGAGATGTATGATGCAGAGATACCCCCTACCTGCATGGGTTCCTCCACCTCCCCCAGTTCTGGATCACCTCCAGACCGCTCCCCCGACAGAGGTACACAACCCCGACAAGATTACCCCGGAGAAGATGGTCTCACCCATCTATCTCGAAGGCATCTATCAAGACGTATGGCCAATGACATGGCAGCCTCCAAGGACTGAGGGGTTTCATATACTGCCAAGGCATCTTTCAACCTTTCAGCAAGCACCTCACAAAAATGACTTCTAAGGGCTGTCATTCCATTTGGAATCTGTTGCACATTTATGGAATTCCGAACAATACGTCTCCACTGACCGATTCCCGTGCTGAAGGCGACGTAGCTTAGACTCAGCCAAGGCGACTCGGTCAGGGTCATCATAGATGAGGGCCAGAGCCCCGAAAAAACCCTCCACAGACTGGAGACAAACCGAGTCCTGCGGTAAAGAAAACGCCCATGACTGAGGATCTCCCTGCAGTAGAGAGATCACAATTCCAACCCGTTGCTCCTTATTTCCGGATGAGTAAGGACGAAGTTTAAAATACAGTTTGCAGGCCTCCTTGAATGCAAAAAAACTTATCTTACGTCCTGAAAATCTGTCTGGGAGGGCAACCTTGGGTTCATGCTGGACAGGCCTACCTGCAGAGACCCCCACATTGGCGACCTGTAGCCGCTAATGCTGCTGCTGAACCTCACAGCTGAGGTCATTCACCTCCAGAGACAGCCTGCGCAGCTGCTCCGTGAGCTCTGCAACTGATCCCATACCAAGGGAGAAAGGAAAAAAAAAAGGTCCACAACCAAAAACACACAGAGAACCACATAAAGGGGAAAAAAAACAAAGTGTCAGCTTTTTTTTTCCTTTTCAAAATATGCTTGGCCGGCGATAATATCACGCAAGGTGCAGGAAAGACTTACTGCAACATAAAGGGAAGAGGGAAAGGAAGCCCAGACTCTAGGGATAGGGGGGGAGTGGAAACCTCCTGGCTGATAAAATATCACCCTGCCTACCCTAACGTCCCTATATAGGCTCTTCACCAATCGCCGCACGCATTCCTCTCCCTGTCTTTCCCTGACATTTGGCTAAGGTTAGGGAAGGGAGGAGATGAGCACTAGTCGATCCCCACTGACACTAAAGACAACAAGGGGGGATATACAAAGGGGAATTGCTTAGCTTTAGACGACTCCAGACAACTGCGAACACGTCCTCAACACCAGAGAGGAATAAGTACTGCTCTTGCTCAAGCCTTCACAAGGAGTAATGAATATCGCCGGCACCTCCCTCTGGAACACAGCAGGTATTTATACACCCAGGCCAGGGTATTAATTAGCCAGTTAAAGGTAGCCGCTGGGTCCTAGAGACAGTCTCTAAGAAGATGCCTGCAATGCCAAACGTAGAGATCTCCTGCAACCCACTGCAGAGCGACTGTCTTTCATTTCTGACACACCCGTGACAGTGAGATAGATTTTAATTTCAACAGCCAAAATGTCCCACATAATAGGTAAGCCAGCTTTACCATCAGTCTGGATATATTATAAAAAGGAATTCTCTCACTCAAGGCTGGCAGTTTTTTCAGGCATCAGGTACCACACTTCTACTTGAGCCAACAGGATGAAAGCGAATCTGACTCGCCCCCTGGGCCGTGGGGCACTCGGAGCCGGGCAACAGGGCAATAATGGGGGTAGTAGTGGCAACCTGGTCCGTGGCTCAGGGTGGTCAGACCAAACGTTGTGGCAGTCTATTTTTAGGGTTTTAAATGTCCGACTACGCCACCCGTGGATTGCGGTCAGGGTTAACCGCCGCTGCAGTGCAGACCACTGGGGCAGATGTAGGTGTGCAGCACTAAGTAGTATAACTCCCCACGGGAGGAGTGTGGCCCCAAGGCAGTATATACAGTCATGGCCAAAAGTATTGAGAATGAGACAAATAGTAATTTTTCCAAAGTTTACTGCTTCATTTTTTGTAATGGCAATTCGCATATACTCCTGAATGTCAAAGAGTGATCAGCTTAACAGCAATTACTGTACTTGCAAAGTCAATATTTGCCCAGAAAATGAACTTTAACCCCCAAAACACATTTCAACATCATTGCAGTCCTGCCTTAAAAGGAGCAGCTAACATCGTTTTAGTGATTGATCCATTAACACAGGTGTGGGTGTTGATGAGGACAGGGCTGGCGATCAATCAGTCATGATTAAGTAAGAATGACATCACTGGACACTTTAAAAGGAGGCTGGTTCTTGGTATCATTGCTTCTCTTCAGTTAACCATGGTTATCTCTAAAGAAACACATGCAGCCATCATTGCACTGCACAAAAATGGCCTAACAGGGAAGAGGATCGCAGCTACAAAGATTGCACATCAGTCAACAATCTATCTCATCATCAAGAACTTCAAGGAGAGAGCTTCCATTGTTGTCAAAAAGGCTCCAGGGCGCCCAAGAAAGACCAGCAAGCGCCAGGACCGTATCTTAAAACTGTTTCAGCTGCGGGATCGGACTACCAGCAGTGCCGAGCTTGCTCAGGAATGGCAGCAGGCTGGTGTGAGTGCTTCTGCACGCACTGTGAGGCGGAGACTCTTTGAGCAAGGGCTGGTTTCAAGGAGGGCAGCAAAGAAGCCACTTCTCTCCAGAAAAAACATCAGGGACCGAATGATATTCTGCATAAGGTACAGGGAGTGGACTGCTGAGGACTGGGGCAAAGTCATTTTCTCTGATGAATCCCCTTTTCGATTGTTTGGGACATCTGCAAAAACAGCTTATTCGGTGAAGAAGAGGTGAGCGCTACCACCAGTCTTGTCTCATGCCAACTGTAAAGCATCCTGAAACCATTCATGTGTGGGGTTGCTTCTCAGCCAAGGGAATCGGCTCACTCATAGTCTTGCCTAAAAACACAGCCATGAATAAAGAATGGTACCAGAATGTCCTCCAAGAGCAACTTCTCCCAACCGTCCAAGAGCAGTTTGGCGCCCAACAATGCCTTTTCCAGCATGATGGAGCACCTTGCCATAAAGCAAAGGTGATAACTAAATGGCTCATGGAACAAAAACATAGAGATTTTGGGTCCATGGCCTGGAAACTCCCCAGATCTTAATCCCATTGAGAACTTGTGGTCAATCATCAAGAGACAGGTGGACAAACAAAAACCAACAAATTCTGGCAAAATGCAAGCATTGATTATGCAAGAATGGACTGCTATCAGTCAGGATTTGGTCCAAAAGTTGATTGAGAGCATGCCAGGGAGAATTACAGAGGTCTTGAAGAAGAAGGGGCAACACTGCAAATATTGACTTGCTGCATTAACTAATTTCTAACTGTCAATATAACCTATTGGTACTCATAATATGATTGCAATTATATTTCTGTATGTGATGTAAACATCAGACAAACACTAATGAAAACCAGAGGCCAGCAGATCATGTGAAAATATAATTTTGGTGTCATTCTCAAAACTTTTGGCCATGACTGTAGATGGATGATGGAGGGGATGATTCTGATTGCAATAGCCAGGAGACGGAGGCCTCTTAAACAGTTCAGGGTCTTTATTAGAACAGATGAGTTGACCCAAAAACAGTCCCGGCTAGGAGGGGGCCTGGATGTCTGAGAACAAGTGGGAAGCTGGCCCTGGTCAGGTTGAGGGTGAAGGCCTACCGTATTCTCTGCGCTCCTTCTGGCTATTTCCCTCCTGGTGGTGTAACAGCCCACGTTCCTGAGCTCGGCGTGTCTTCTCACCCGTATGGCTTGCAACTTGGGTTCCTTTCTATTCTTGGCCTGGTGCAGCTTTGCTGGTCCCTTCTGCTGTGGCGGAACCTCCGGGCTTCTTAGGCCAAGGGACATACAATCCCCTGTGGACTGGTTATTTGCTGTAGGACTTGGAATCCTAACAGCCTCGGACACCAAAGCACCGGTAGTTCAGTTTCTCTCTCTGCCAGGACAGGCTCCCCTCGCCTTCCGTCCCTGGCTCATGGCTCCTCTACTGCCACTCGTCCTCCTCAGCCTCAGCTGAACTGGCTCTCCCTTCTCTGGGACACCTCTCACTCCAGAGACAGGTCGTCTAAAACTCTCTAACCCTGCCCCCAGTTCCAGCTTTTATAGGGGCAGCTTGCTCCCCCTACTGGCCTGGGACAGGAGGTGCTGCATGCTAATGGTCCCTGACCACAGGACCTCCCCCTTGCTCTCAGACACAGCATTATTATACATTTGTGGCATCCAGGCCAGGGTGACACAAATCCATGTGCATATCTAGCATTCCACTCACAGACCATGTAAGGGGTCCCACTTTTTGTCAAAGAAATCTCTTCCCGACACATTTCTTCCTTCTTTGGGATTCATCAGGGAATAGAGTGATTTAATCATAGGGAAGTTTTCACCTTCGCCTCCTATGTCCAGCTAGATATGTTCATAGATTCACTTTCATCCTGATGGACCAAATAGAAGTGCCTGAAAAAACTATCACGAGTAATGTTATGGGGTACGTGCTGGTGTAAGGATTTTCGTGCAAAATAGTTAGTGGCTGGAGACCGAGTACCAAGAGACAGCTGCCACCATGAGATTGTGAAAAGCCTTAGTGTCCACAAGCCTAAAGGGCAACATTTCCAAGGCAAGCAGTTTGGAAATGTGATTGTTTAGTGTTTGAGCCTGTGGGTGACTTGGTATTTACACTTGCGTTCCAAGGCCTGGGGTAGAGACTGCTGAATGCTGCGCTGGGACAACACAGTGGATTTGGTTGCTGATACTGCTTGCAAATGTGCAGCGACAGGTGCAGGGCAAGTAGCATCTGCGCCTGCATCATGGACAGGGAATTGGCAAGCATGTAGCACTGAGGAAGAGGCAGTGATTTCACCCGCAGGCACTGATTGTGGACTCAGACGTTCGGCCCACTTAGTCGGGTGCTTGAATCACATGTTCCTTAGCATGCTCATGGTGGTCATGCTGAAAGTGGTCTGGCCTCTGATGAGCTTGGCATGGCACAGTTTGCAAATGACTATTTTCTTGTCTTTTGCATTTTCCATAAAAAAGCACCAGACTGGTGTACACAACCTTTGGCATAGTATCTGGGCATATCTGGGTGCTCTGTGGAACCGTTGACCATTTTCTCCCTTTGGCCACAACACTACCTCTTCCTGACTGTTGCGGTGCTGCGGATCCCTCCCCCTCTGCACTGCTGTGCTTGCTCTGCATGCCACCTTGCTAGGTTGGGTCAGTGACTTCATCATCAACCACCTCATCTTCCACTTCCTCACTCTGGTCCTCCTCCTGACTTGTTGACGTAACATAACTTGTTGGGAACTGTGTTTTATCATCATCCTCTTGAGACAGTAATTGCAGTTCCCCACCGTCGTCTTCTGACCATGTCTGCTCAGATATTTGGACATCACCGCACACAATCTCCTCATGTCCCTCTTTGAACTTGCATAGTAAGAGGCCAGAAGAAGCCATGAATGGAAAGATAAAGAGCTCGTTATAGTGTCCAAGTGTTGGATCACTTGTCTCCTGGGACTCGCCATGGTGGTAGGAAGGAGGATCAGATGAGGATTATGTGTACAAGACTCTTGCCTACTGAGATTGGATCATGTGGAAGACATGGTGGTGCTGTGAAACAAACTGAAAGTATGATCTGCAATCCAACCAACCACCTGTTTGCAGTATTCTAGCTTCAAGTGTTGTGGGTCTCATAGATGAGCATGTTTGTTGTTCTCCCACAGCAGGCACAGTTTCACCTTTCCCATGGCCTCTGCGTGCATCAGCAGCACATCCAGTTCCCAGTCCTTTACGGCCTTGCACATTTTTAATTAGGTATGCAGCTAACAGCAGTATTAATAGGGACTAGAGTAGAATATATGAAGCCCTGATAAAGATTTTCTTTTCTTTAGCAGCGCTTGTAATGCAATATCCCTTCTCCACCAGCTTTCCTCACACTCAATAGTACTGATCACAGAGGTATTGTATACAATAGATGGAGCTCTGATAAGGATTTTTTTGTTTCTTCAGCAACGCCTATAATGCACTATCCCTTTTCCACCAAGTTTCCCTACACTCAAAAGTACAGATCGCAGTGGTATTGAATACAATAGATTGAGCCCTGATAAGGACTGTTGGTTTTAGTTTTTTTCAGCAAGGCCTAAAATGATCACTTTCCCTTCTGTAGCGACTCTCCCTACTCTGTTTCCGGCTACAGTGTGGTGAGCATTGTGTCACCGGGTCTTATATAGACCCAATGACGTAATGCGGCCAGTCACTCACAGTAATGTCAGTAGCCAACATTGATACGGTATTACCGTGATTGGCAGGCATTCCCCGCATGATTAGTGGCTGAAAATCAGCAGTGAAACATGCAGGGCAGGGAATCGAGCATGGCACCCGAGTACCCAGATACTCGATCAAGTATTGAGCGTCTTGAGCACCAGGATGCTCGATCGAGTACCGAGCAGTGCCGCAAACGCTCGCCCATCACTAAATGGCACCACTTAGTTTACCATACAATGTACTGACAATTGTACAACTAGATGTTGGGTGGAATGACAAAAATTCAGCATTCACTTTGCGATAAAAATTTATTAAGTTAACTTTGCGTACCAGTACAATTATGGAACTGCCAAACTAATATAGTTGTTTTATTGCAGGGAGTGCTGTAATTTTTATTTATTTTTTTTTAATTTTGGAATAAATATGCCTTTCGCTGCTTCTTTTTTTTAAGGTTAAGTGACCAGGAAATAGCAGTTCTGGCATAATTTCGTTTTCAACAGCATTTACCATATGTGATAGATAACTTAATATTTGTTAACAGTTTTAGTTTGGACAATTCCCAGTATTTTTAATTTACAAATGGGAAAAGGGTCTTTAAACTTTTATATACTGTATACATTTTTTGTGGTGTTTTTAAAAACGAGTCCTCCTAAAGGATTGCATGATCACTTGTACAACAAACTGCAAGACTTCACTCTTGCAGTGTATTGTCTTGTTAGTGCTCTCGTTTGAAGTCTTCCCAGTACAAAAATGGCAGACATTGATGCCATGACAACCCTTCAGTACCCCATGACTATGCAGATGGAGTGACAAAGGGCCTCACCCATCTGTCTCACTACTTAAATAACTCGGTCACTAATAGCATTAAGCATCAAAGGGCTTTAAGCTACCTCCAATAATTGCAGGTGGGTCACAAATCCATAATACGGCCCAGCACCCGCTGTGTATGGAGAAAGCACTCAAAGTACATCAACATAACAGAAAAAAATGAAATTAAAAAATGTAAATGTGCAAGAAGAAGTAAACAAAAAGGACAACCTGATAAGGGTAACTGTGCTTTCAAAAAACTTTTCAGAATATGCTGTCATGACTGTACAGGAGAAATAACACTATTTCTGCCCATAAATATGACTTGCATTCTGCATTTCCACCAGTTTTCCCCTCTACAAACTCTACAGGTGCTTCTCACAAAATTAGAATATCATCAAAAAGTTAATTTAATTTAGTTCTTCAATACAAAAAGTGAAACTCTTATATTATATAGAGTCATTACAGAGTGATCTATTTCAAGTGTTTATTTCTCTTATTGTTGATGATTATGGCTTACAGCCAATGAAAACACAAAAATTATCTCAGTAAATTAGAATACTTTATAACACCAGTTTGAAAAATTATTTTAAAATCCGAAATGTTGGCGTAAGGAAATGTATGTTCAGTAAATGCACTCAATACTTGGTCGGGGTTCCTTTTGCATCAATTACTGCATCAATGAGGCATGGCATGGAGGTGATAAGACTGTGGCATTCCTGAGGTGTTATGGAAGCCCAGGTGGCTTTGATAGCAGCCTTCAGCTCATCTGCATTGTTGGGTCTGGTGTCTCTCATCTTCCTCTTGACAATACCCCATAGATTTTCTATGGGATTAAGGTCAGGCGAGTTTGCTGGCCAATCAAGCACAGTGATACTGTTGTTTTTAAACCAGGTATTGGTACTTTTGGCAGTGTGGACAGGTGCCAAGTCCTGCTGGAGAATGAAATTTCCATCTCCAAAAAGCTTGTCGGCAGAGGGAAGCATGAAGTGCTCTAAAATTTCCTGGTAGACGGCTGCGCTGACTTTGGTCTTGATAAAACACAGTGGACCTACACCAGCAGATGACATGGCTCCGAAAACCATGACTGATTATGGAAACTTCACACTAGACCTCAAGCAGCTTGGATTGTGTGCCTCTCCACTCTTCCTCCAGACTCTGGGACCTTGATTTCCAAATGAAATGCAAAATTTACTTTCATCTGAAAACAACACCTTAGACCACTGAGCAAGAGTACAAGTTTTTTTCTCCTTGGCCCAGGTAAGACTCTTCTGGTATTGTCTATTGGTCATGAGTGGCTTGACACAAGGAATACGACACTTGTAGCCCATGTCCTGGATATGTGTGGTGAGTGGTGGCTCTTAAAGCAATGACTCCAGCAGCTGTCCACTCCTTGTGAATCTCCCCCAAATTTTTGAATGGCCTTTTCTTAACAATCCTTTCAAGGCTGCGGTTATCCCGGTTGCTTTTCACCTTTTTCTGCCACACTTTTTCCTTCCACTCAACTTTCCATTAATATGCTTGGATACAGCACTCTGTGAACAGCCAGCTTCTTTGGCAATGACCTTTTATTGCTTACCCTCCTTGTGGAGTATGTCAATGACTGCCTCCTTGACATCTTTAAAGTCAGCAGTCTTCCCCATGATTGTGGAGCCTACTGAAACAGACTAAGGGACCTTTTTTAATTGCTTAGGAAGCCTTTGCACGTGTTTTTTGTCATTTATTCTAATTTACTGAGATAATGACTTTTGTGTTTTCACTGGCTGTAAGCGATAATCATCAACATTAACAGAAATAAACACTTGAAATAGATCACTCTGTTTGTAATTACTCTATATAATATATGAGTTTCACTATTTGTATTGAAGAACTGAAATAAATTAACTTTATGATGATATTCTAATTTTGTGAGAAGCACCTGTATATCTTAATATGAATTGACTTTGAGATGGTTTGATGAGGTTATCTTCTGTGGCTAGCTTCTGTGATCTCTTTGATTCACAGCACAGCACATAGAGAAGGATTGAAGATTAAATATCAGGGTCTATAAGTACAGCAAGTACCAGAGACAGTCTTAGGATGTGGTAGTTCCTGGTAGTGTAGTCTAGTTGAGAAGCAGTCAGAAGTGAGTGTAATTTGAATGCTTTTACTTGAGTTCAGAGTGAACAATGCATTAACGCACCACTTCAGCATTTTTTTTATTGTAACTCTGAAATAGTGCTTCTAATGTAAGTTCCCTACCCCTAGCTTTATACTTACCAGCCGCCATCTTCATCTGTTCTCGGTGCCGCTCTCGTCTGTCTACTGCAGGTTGTGACCTGCCAGATCGCTTCAGTGTTTGCTGGGTGATCTGGAAGTCACAACTCAATTTAAGTCTATGAGAGCCAGAATGAGACCAAAACAAGGATCTCATAGATTTATATTGAGAGCTTATGACCGTTACCTCTGACTTCCAGTCAGTCAGAAGTTGAGGTTACAAAATGGCAGCGCAGGAGCGAAACAGCCCCGGGAAGAGCTGAAGACAATGGCTGGTAAGTATAAGACTTGTGGCAGGGAACTTACAGTAGTTGCACCACTCCAGTGCTGAAATAAAAAAAAAATAAAAAACCGCGCTGGGGTGGTGCTTTAAAACATGCTTCTTAACATGACACAGGAGCATATCGGTACACTGCCTGTCTCCTTTCCTCTGCTTTTTGTACTGGTAAGGGCCCTTTCATATATTTTTTGTTTATCAATGTTAAGCAATGATGCTGTTAGGGGCTGAGCTGGTGAGATGAATCTGTAAACGCCAGTCAAGGTAAAGCAAACGGACCTAGGGCAAGTGTACAGCAAGTCGGATTGGCCAGATGCCATGTGGGACAGAGGACCAAGACAGCAGGCAGACATCTAAGGCTGTGCGAATGTGTTGCATTTTTTGTCACATTTTCATTATTTTTTTCGACCTAATTTTGTCACAAAACCTGAAGTGTTTCCTGATGACAGCAAATTGAATGAGAATCCTGAAGTGTCATGCACATGCTGCTTATTTTTGACTTGCAAATGTAGAGCACATTTAAATCTGCAACATGTCAATTATTTCAACATTTTGCTGCAGATTTCACTCATACTAATTAGTGGGGAAAATTTTGCAACAAAAATGCATGTAAAAATAAAACGCACATATTTTACACTGAATTTTTCCTGCCAAGAGATGCAGTAATGGTGCAGAAATGTCTGCACCAACTACTTAACGTGTGCACATACCCTAATGCTGCATTCACCTACATAAGTATGGTGTTCCCCTGGGGCTCAGCACTAATGTTATAATATGCGTATTGTACTGGAAACAAGGTTACACTGTATAAGCAATGAGACGTAAATTTAGATAGATGGAGATGACAGACAGCCATATAGAGCAGTAAACTGCCGTCATGGCAATCTATTCTCCGTTACATTGAATGCTACAATGTATTAATCAGTAATATACTGCTGTGTTTTGCCAAGTGTATTAAAATATTATTCCATACTTAATACAGAAATATTTCGGTTTGTTTTCTTTGTGTTAATACAGTTGCCCTAAATGAACTATTATGCATTTGTAAATACGGCCATATCCCGACCATAGTAAATGAATAAATACAATTTCTAATGTTACCATGTACTTTTGAAGTCTCTACCAATAAAATGCTCTGCTCAGAGTCTGGAGCAGTGTCTAGCAAGCATCTGCAAAGCATTAAACTCGCAGCAACACTTCCCGTCTCAGATTCCTGTCCTTTTGTCTAGTAAGTAAGTAGCCGCTGTTTTGTCTCGTTTTCTTTTAGGCTTTTGGAACTAATTGTGTTTGTTACTTGAAGTTTCTGAAAATGTTGCCTTCATAGGTCCAAGCAGCGTCTTTGTCTCCCATTAACCTATGGATGTTATCAGGGGATCACATGTTTCAGGGATCTGGATTTCTGAATAACATGGCAGCATGCCCAAATAATTTTCCACTGAGGATCTGTAAACTAGTAGCTCAGTGGAAGAAGGGGATTTGTGACTCGGACACTACGGTTTGTGTGAAATGAAATATTTCTCCACTATTAATGGGAATGTCAGTGTGATTAGAGTAAAGGTCTCTGGAACTATAAGTGTGGCTGATAAACAGAGAATTGGGTCATGTTGTTCAGACTTGTGATTTGCTGTTATTCATGATAATAATGCTGTTCATGGGACAGAGCAGAAATATCAGAGTTCAGAATGAGAACAAACCAAGCTGTTGAGTATTTCCCGGTGCCTTTGTAAGTGCTGATTTATATGCACCTCTTTATCACTTCACATTCACCGAGCATAACAAAAGAAGAATGGGAAATCTAAGAGTGGGAAAACTGAAGCCTTTCATTTTTATATTCTGTTTTTCTTTTTATAAAAATGCTTAGTGCACGGAATAGCACAAGCCCACAGACTTCTGCACGAAATGCACTGCAGAGCAGGTTCCCCCTGAGCGCCAGTCCCCCTGTTTGTGCTTTACCTACAGAAGTAGAGGCGCTTAGCCTAGTTTCTGTTTTTTAGTAGTGTACAGGCCGACAATATGCGGTGACTTTGCATTGCAGACCTCGTTATATGTTGCCCTGGAGGTACAGTGCTGAGCTTCCCTTGACTTGATCTACTGTTCTGTCCATAGCTTGTGACCAGTGATTGCCTTCTGTATTTGATCCAGGCGCTTTAATTCAGTGCGTTGATGTCCATCTCAGTTAACCACATAGCATGCGGTATCTTTAATTTTGTATCTGTTGGTTGTTTCTTTAAAAATGGGACTAATTTGTTCCAAGGTGCTCTTTGCTACTGCTCTGCAGCTGACTCATTAGTTGCACTACAGCAGCAATTTAAAGGGGTTGGACACTTTATTTTAACAAATGTGTTGGAGACATAACTTTGTGGCACTCACTAGTATATATTTATTGGGTTCTCCTCCTGCACTTGTTAGTGTAGCTTTCCTCACAACTCTCATGTCCTAATAATCACAGAGGAGCATATGACCAGACATATCGATCCGGACTGGAGAGATGAAACATACATTACACAGGAAAGCTGTTTCTCAATTGGTGGAGACTGATGGACAAGATTGGTTGCATGCTACTCCATCAGCAGCCATTTTGTGGACAGGAGAGCTGGGACAAAAGCAGATCTGTTAAGTGCAGGAGGAGAATCTGTAATACCTGTATATTGAAAAGTGCAGGAGGAGAATCTGTAATACCTGTATATTGATAAGTTCAGGAGGAGAACCTGTAATACCTGTATATTTGTTGATAAGTGCAGGCGGAGAACCTGTAATACCTGTATATTGATAAGTGCAGGAGGAGAACCTGTAATACCTGTATCTTGATAAGTGCAGGAGATGTACCTGTATATTGATAAGTGCAGGAGGAGAACCTGTAATACCTGTATATTGATAAGTGCAGGAGGAGAACCTGTAATACCTGTATCTTGATAAGTGCAGGAGGAGATGTACCTGTATATTGATAAGTGCAGGAGGAGAACATGTAATACCTGTATCTTGATAAGTGCAGGAGGAGATGTACCTGTATATTGATAAGTGCAGGAGGAGAACATGTAATACCTGTATATTGATAAGTGGCACAAAATCATGTCACCAATATATTTGTGGGAAAAAAATAAAGTGGTCACCCCCTTATAACTTTTGAGGTTAAAATGTTTGTACAATAAACCTTTCTATGGGATAAATACTGTCTATCTGACTGACTGACTTTATTTATATAGAGCCAACAAATTCTGTGGCACTTATTACTATTATTATTATTATTATTCTATGGCACTTAAGCGGTGACATGTACAGACAATAAAAACAATACAAAGTAATACATAGTTCAACAGTTACAGGAGTAGTGCGGGCCGTGCTTATCAGCTTACACTCCATATGAAAATAGAGGGGAGGACACAATAGGTAAGAATATAATATGATTGATTTTATATACCTTTGTGAGTGGTCAATGGATACTTTGTATTCATATGTAGGTATGAAGTTCTTGCATTGTATGGTTCAGTAATCATTATAAATAGGACTTTTCAAACAACACTGCATGAATCAGTCATCAGGCAGTATCTGTATAAGTACAGTTACCAAGTGTTATTGGGTGCATAAAGGATGTGGACACAGATAAGTAGGAGGAATCAGATTCTGAGGAAAATTTAGAAATCGGGAACAATGAAGAGTTAGATCAGTGGAGTGAGGTGATAAGCCTAAAGAGTTGTGTTTTCAAAGCACACTTAAAAATATGAGGGTATTCTTCTTATTATCTGGGGTAGTGCATTCCAGAAAACTGGTGTAGCATGAGAGAAGTCTTAAAATTTTGGATTATGGAGGATCTTAGTCTTAGATCAGTTGCAGAATGGGCAGCACAAGTAGGGTGGTAGACAGAGATGAGAGAGGAGATATAAGATGGTGCAAAACTATGGAGAGCTTTATGAGTGAAAAAGAGAAGTTGTACTGTGTTCTGTAGCGAATTGGTAACCAGTGCAATGACTGGTGGAGGCATTGGTTTAGCAGCTGGACTGAAATATGACCCTGGCTGCCACATTCAGAATGTATTGGAGAAAATAAATTTTGTTCAGAGGGAGACCAGTCAGCAAAGAATTGCAGTAGTCCAGATGAGAATGAATAAGAGAGACAGTAAGAGTTATTGCAGTTTCAAAGGTGAAAAAAGATCAGATTCTGGAGATGTTTTTAAGATGCAGGTTATATGAGCGAGTGAGTGATTGGATATAGAGAATAAAGGAAAGTTCTGTGTTAAATATGACCACAAGACAGTGAGAATGCTGCTTGGGAGTAATGGTTTAACCACCCAAAGCAGTTCTATTAACTGTCTATAGAAGTGGTGGTCTCACATGCTCACTAAGGTTCATTCAAAGGTTCATTCACACAGCGGGCTTTACAGTGAACCTGACAGCTCATACTTTCTGCCTGATCCATGGGTACCATGTATCAGACAATGGATGTATGATTTAAGACATGCATGTTTAACTCTGAAACACTGCAGCATTTTAGAGAAAAACCTAGTTGAAAAGCTGTACAATCGTTACCACTGATCTCAGTCGGCAATGAAGAGCATGTGCTGTGATTGTGCACATCACACAGATGACAGCGAGTAACTGCAGCCTCTGCTCCCTGATGACGCTTTGTTTGAGTTTCCCATCATGCACTGGGATTCTCAAACGAAACGTCATCACAAAGTAGGGGAAAAAAATAGAATAGCAGTTAGTGTATTTAGGGAATGGTAGGGAAATTTTAATTCAAGCATAATAGAAATTAGTTTAGATTACGGCACTAAATAGCTAGGGATTTAGATGAGAATTTCTATGGCCTTCAGACCACCCCTTTAAGTGTATCCATGATCTATTTGGATCATTGATAGATTTGCTCATAGTTTTTAGGTTGTTCTCTCACATCAATAGATTACCAACAACCTACATAGTGTTTAAGGCTAACTTCACAGCTGTGTCTCAGGAAACGAGGTAGAAATTAATGAAGATGTCTTCACGCCCAGACATTGGTATATGCTTCCTGATCTTGTCTATTTGCTCTTGTCCTCCTCCTTCTCCTCATCCTCATCCTCCACCACCATATCACCACCATATCTACCACATCACTATATCTACTTATCTTGCAAGGGGCATTGGAGTTCCTCCAAATTTTTGGCAGCCGTTGAATTCACTGCATAGGCTAACAATATGGGAGTCCCACTTCCTAATAATGGGAACATTGTTTTGAGGAAGCCTTCTGACCTCTATGACTCTTGCAAGGGGTATTGGAGTGCCTCCAAATTTTTGGCAGCCTTTGCAGTCACTGCACATGCAAGAACAGTATGGGAGAACCACTCCTTGCTAATGGGAACATGACGTTACTGTGGCCCAGCTCTATGTGTCTTTAAATTGTTATTGGGGTTTTTCCCAAATTTTGGCAGTCCTTGCAGTCACTGCATGGGCATTACAACTATAGAAGACCCGCTCCTTTCTAATGGGAACATGTCATTGCTGTGGCCCAGCTCTATGTGTCTTTAAATTGTTTTTGGGGTTTTTCCTAAATTTTGGCAGCTGCCGGACACACTGCATACCCTATAACTGGATAGCAGACCCGCTCCTTTCTAATGGGAACATGTCATTACTGTGGCCCAGCTCTATGTGTCTTTAAATTGTTATTGAGGTTTTTCCCAAATTTTGGCAGCCCTTGCCGTCACTGCATGGGCATTACCACTATAGGAGACACACTTCTTTATAATGGGAACATTTTTTTTACTGAGGCCCTCGTTTATGTCTCTTCAAAGGAGTATTGGGGTGCGTCCAAATTTTTGGCAGCCCTTGCAGTTACTGCATATGCAATAACAGTATAGGAGACACACTCTTTAATAATGGGAACAACAAAGCATAGCCGACTGCTGGGCCTTTAAGAATTGTAAGGGCCGCCTGATGTCCCTATAAAATAGTCTTTGTGACTTTCAGAGTCCCTCATTCATAAATGAAACAGGATGTGTCTGATCATGTCTCACGCACCACATGGCAAGATAAGGTAGTAAAATGTTAAAATTACATTTACCGGTGAATGTATTTTTCACCATTGAAAGCAATGCAAAAGTGCAAAATTGCATCAAAAACGCTACGTGTGAACATAGCCCAAGGTGTGGAGGAGCATTTTTGTTTTTGGTTATTTATTTTGCCTTATATACAAGTCATTACCCTGGAAAGGCTGTTCCTTAACATTTTTTCCCAGGAAAATCCATTTTGGTTTAGTTTTTATATGTTTTATTGTGAGTCTGTAAAAGTGGCGTAATACCTCTGACAACATTGTTGACAGCAGTGACCTGGGAGTCAGATATGGTTCCAGGGGTCTTCCCCCTGCTGTTCCCATGTCATTTTAGCACTGTTCCCATCAATTTGGGCAATTTTTAGGTCCTCTGCAGACCGCCGGGGGGACGGGCCGCCAGAAAAATGCTCGAGTTTCCCATAGACTTACATTGGGCTCGTTCCTCGGACTGAGCACTCGAGCGTCCCAATTTGCTCAACCCGAGCAACGAGTACCCGAACATTTTAGTGCTCGCTCGTCACTAGTAGTGTTGAGCAAATTTGTTCGTCATTTCAAATTCGTGTTCGTGTACGTGGTTCCGACTTGTTCGCACCGAAAAATCGGCTCCACCCATGAACGTCCTTGATTTGCCATGCTGTTACACAGATGTCATCTGTGTGACAGCGTCGCAAATCCGGGATGTTCATGGGCGGAGTCGATTTTTTGTCGCGAACAAGTCGGAACCATGTACATGAACACGAATTTGAAATGACGAACAAATTCGCTCAACACTAACCACTAGTAGAAATCTTAGAAATTTACTGGAGTGCTTGAAGTACAGTTTATTTACTTTACTTACTTGTATAGTAACATTAATATCCACAGCACTTCACAGACATTTTCATGACCATTGGGGGCAATGGCTCAAAATTAGGGCTCACAATAAAAATTCCCTTTTGTTATGTCTTTGGGATTAAACCCACACAAACACGAGGAGAGCATACAAACTCCTTGCAGACAGTGGCATAACGACTGTGGTCGCCGTTGCAGCCGTGCCTAGCGGGTCAGGGTCCCGCCAGCACCAGCAGAAACTTCAACTGGATGTGCGTTCTCGAACGCACATCTAGTTGGAGTGTATTGCACCGCACAGATAATAAACGCTGCCGGCCAATTAGAGGCCAGCAGCTGACATCGGCGTGTACATGACCATGGGCACATGCCAGTGATGTCATGTGCTCCTGTCACATGCTGAAGTCAACTGCCAGCTTCCGAAGAGGATGCGCGTGGTGGTGGAGCGAAGGGAAAGTGAGTATTTTTTATTTTTTAATCAGTGGCCATACTAAAATGTATGACTATGGTCTGTGCATTATACAGTACTTTATGGATGACTATGGGCCATGCATTATACTTTATGGATGACTACTGGCCATGCATTATACTTCATGGGTGACTATAGGCAGTGCATTATACTTTATGGATGACTATGGGTCGTGCATTATACTTTATGGAAGACTATGGGCTGTGCATTATATTTTATGAAGAACTATGGGCTGTGCATTCTACTATATGGAGGACTATGGACTGTGCAGTATATTATATGGCAGACTATGGGATACATTATACTATATGGTTTACTATGCAGGTGCGTTATACTATATAAAGGTCTATGCAGAGTGTAATATACTTCTGCTATGGGGCCCCATGACTTTTATGTACGCCACTGGTGAGTATAATGGTTTATATACCAGGATGGGGTGCAGGATAAGGGATATATACCAGGATGGAGCCAGGTTAAAGGACATATATACCAGGATGAAGGGCATATATATACACTGCTCCAAAAAATAAAGGGAACACTTAAACAACACAATGTAACTCCAAGTCAATAACACTTCTGTGAAATCTACCTGTCCAGTTATGAAGCAACACTTATTGTGAATCAATTTCTCCTGCTGTTGTGCAAACTGGTAACAGACAACTGGTAGAAATGATAGGTAATTAGCAAGATACCCCCTATAAAGGAGAGGTTCTGCAGGTGGTGACCACAGACCATTTCTCTGTTCTCATCCTTTTTGGCTGTTGTTTTGGTCACTTTTTCATTTTGCCATGGCTTTCAACCCTAGAGGTACAGTAGCATGAGGCGGTGTCTACAGTACAACACACAGAAGTTGCTCAGCTAGTGCAGTTCATCCAGGATGGCACATCAGTGCGAGCTGTGGCAAAAAGGATAGCCGTGTCTGTCAGCACAGTGTCCAGAGCATGGAGGAGATACCAGGAGTTGTGGAGGCAGCCATAGGAGGGCAACAACCCAGCAGCAGGACCCTTGCCTCCTCCTTTGTGCAAGGAGGAACAGGAGGAGCACTGCCAGAGCCCTGCAAAATGACCTCCAGCAGGCCACAAATGTGCATGTGTCTGCACAAACGGTTAGAAACCGACTCCATGAGGGTGGTATGAGGGCCCGATGTCCACAGATGGGGGTTGTGCTCACAGCCCAACACCATGCAGGACGCTTTGCATTTGCCACAGAACACCAGGATTGGCTAAGTCGCCACTGGCGCCCTGTGCTCTTCACAGATGAAAGCAGGTTCACACTGAGCACATGTGACAGACGTGACAGAGTCTGTAGACGCCGTGGAGAGCGATCTGCTGCCTGCAACATCCTTCAGCATGACCGGTTTGGCAGTGGGTCAGTAATGGTGTGGGGTGGCATTTCTTTGGAGGGCCGCACAGCTCTCCATGTGCTCGCCAGAGGTAGCCTGACTGCCATTAGGTACCGAGATGAGATCCTCAAACCCCTTGTGAGACCATATGCTGGTGTGGTTGGCCCTGAGTTCCTCCTAATGCAGGACAATGCCAGGCCTCATGTGGCTGGAGTGTGTCAGCAGTTCCTGCAAGAAGAAGGCATTGAAGCTATGGACTGGCCCGCCCGTTCCCCAGACCTGAATCTGATTGAGCACATCTGGGACATCATGTCTCGCTCCAACCACCAACGGTCACGTTGCACCACAGACTGTCCAGGATTTGGCGGATGCTTTAGTCCAGGTCTGGGAGGAGATCCCACAGGAGACCATCCGCAACCTCATCAGGAGCATGCCCAGGCATTGTAGGGAGGTCATACAGGCATGTGGAGGCCACACACAATACTGAGCCTCATTTTGACTTGTTTTAAGGACATTACATCAAAGTTGGATCAGCCTGTAATGTGTTTTTCCACTTTAATTTGGGGGTGACTCCAAATCCAGGCCTCCATTGGTTAATATATTTGATTTCTATTGATGATTTTTGTGTGATTTTGTTGTCAGCACATTCAACTTTGTACAGAACAAAGTATTCAATGAGAATATTTCATTCATTCAGATCTTGGATGTGTTCTTTGAGTGTTCCCTTAATTTTTTGGGCAGTGTATATTATATTTTTTTATTCAGGAATCTTGCATTGGGGCCCATCAGACTCTAGTTCTGCCATTGCTTGCAGATGTTGTTTTTGGTGGCATTTGAACCCAGGACCCCAGTGCTGCAAGGCTACAGCGCTAGCGACAAAACCATGTGCAGTTAAGGTTTAACCATGGCATTAGCTTCATAATACACTGATGAGAAAAAGGTTAACAATGTGTTGAACTTTTGACTTCAGGCTCCATATCTCACCATCCACTACTGCTTCGAACATGAAACTGCCATCCTTTATAGACAATCATCTTGACTATCTTATACATAAATTTGACTTGTAACTATTTAGCATATGATTAGTTATGCAAATTCTTGTCATGTCACTGCATTGTTACTGTTTTGCTCCTGATGGTGTAAAAATCTTTTTCTTCCTGTATACTACAAAATACAACCTGTTCTCACATTCATTAATAGCTCAGTGTGTTATTAGGTTGATCCCCAAGCGAAAGGTCACTGGTTCAAATGAAGGAGCAGCCATGAAGAATATTTCCCAAGAAAAGAGAAACAACATCATCCAGCTCATTGATAGTGGTCTGTCAGCAAAGAAAATAGACTAGGCTCTGTTGGGTGCAAATTGGTCTGGAAGAAACAAGGGGAAAAAAAGGCTAACGGATCGAGAAATTGACAAAGCTATCAAGTTCGACATGTTTGAATCTGAACGTGGGCATGCTCAGAAGGATTCATGCAGTGTTGAAAGCCTAAGATGAATTTACAAAATACTAACAAAATAATAAAAATTAAAATGTAGATTTTTTTAGGAGCAAAAGAGTAACTATGCAGTGACATGACAAGAATCTGCATAACGTATCATATGCTAAATAGTTGCAAGTCAAATTTATGTATGAGATAGCCAAGATGATTGTCTATAAAATGATGGTAGTCTCACGTATGAATCAGTTGTGGATGGTGAGATATGGATCCTGAAAATCAAAAGTTCAAAACTATGTTCAATTAGCAGACTCCTCTCCTCATTTTCTGCCTTGATTATTCACTCCTTCTTCCATAATAAAATCTGAGATAAGATACATTATCAGCTTACAATTCATATACTGAATCTGACTTTACAGCACTATTTCATGACATCTGGCAGTACAGATGAAAATGGATTCTGAATTGGCACACACAATCTTCCAATAATTTTGTGTGCAAAACAGAAAATTGATCTGATAGCTAAGCATTATATTTACACTGTGTGCAGAATTATTAGGCAAGTTGTATTTTAGAGATTTATTTTTATTATTGATCAACAACTATGTTCTCAATCAACCCAAAAGACTCATAAATATCCAAGCTTATTATTTTTGGAAGTTGGAGTGGGTTTTTTTTAGATTTGGCTATCTTAGGAGGATATCTGTTTGTACAGGTAACTATTACTTTGCAGAATTATTAGGCAACTTAATAAAAAACAAATATAATCCCATCTCACTTGTTTATTTTCACCAGGTAAACAAACCAATATCAGTGCACAAAATCTAGAAATAAAAATTTCTGACATGCAAAAACAAAAACCAAAAAAATGAGTGATCAATATAGCCACCTTTCTTTATGATGACACTCAACAGCCTTCCATCCATAGATTCTATCAGTTGCTTGATCTGTTTTCGATCAACATTGCACGCAGCAGCCACCACAGCCTCCCAGACACTGTTCCGAGAGGTGTACTCTTTTCCCTCCCGGTAGATCTCACATTTTATGATGGACCACAGGTTCTCTATGGGGTTCAGATCAGGTGAACAAGGGGGCCATGTCATTATGTTTTCTTCTTTTAGACCTTTACTGGCCAGCCACGCTGTGGAGTAGTTTGATGCATGTGATGGAGCGTTGTCCTGCATGAAAATCATGTTTTTCTTGAACGATACCGACTTCTTCCTGTACCACTGCTTGAAGAAGTTGTCTTCTCGAAACTGTCAGTAGGTCTGGGAGTTGAGCTTCACTCCATCCTCAACCCAAAAAGGTCCCACAAGTTCATCTTTGATGATACCAGCCCATACCGGTACCCCACCTCCACCTTGCTGGCGTCTGAGTCGGAGTGGAGCTCTCTGCCCTTTACTGATCCAGCCTCTGGCCCATCCATCTGGCCCATCAAGAGTCACTCTCATTGCATCAGTCCATAAAACCTTTGAAAAATCAGTCTTAAGATATTTCTTGGCCCATTCTTGACGTTTTATCTTATGTTTCTTGTTCAAAGGTGGTCGTTTTTCAGCCTTCCTTACCTTGGCCATGTCCCTGAGTATCGGGCACCTTGTGCTTTTTGATACTCCAGTAACGTTGCAGCTCTGAAATATGGCAAAACTGGTGGCGAATGGCACCTTGGCAGCTTCACACTTGATTTTCCTCAATTCATGGGCTGTTATTTTGCACCTTTTTTGGCCAACACGCTTCTTGCGACCCTGTTGGCTATTTGCCATGAAAAGCTTGATTGTTCGGTGATCACGCTTCAAAAGTTTGGAAATTTCAAGACTGCTGCATTCCTCTCCAAGACATCTCACAATTTTGGACTTTTCAGAGCCCGTCAAATCTCTCTTCTGACCCATTTTGCCAAAGAAAAGGAAGTTGCCTAATAATTAAGCACACCTTATATAGAGTGTTGATATCATTAGTCAGAGATGCATATCACCAGATTTACTTAATTGGTAGTTGGCTCTCAAGCCTATGCAGCTTGGAGTAGGACAACATGTCTAAAACGTATCATGTGATCAAAATACTCATTTGCCTAATAATTCTGCACACAGTGTAGTATCCTTCTTATATAGTGTATAAGATAATCACTAGTGATGAGCGAGCATACTCACAAGTACTCTGTGCTTGTCTGAGCATCTCAGTACTCGAGATGCTCGGAGCTCGCCAAGTACTTCCGAGATGCTCAGGCGGTTGCTCAGGTCCCTTCCCTGCATGTTTGGCGTTCTTTAGAAAGCCAATCAGCAAGCAAGGATTGTCTGCCACACACTGTAATGCTGCAGCCATGTTGGTTGTGGCATTACAGTGATTAGCTGGCCACACAGCGTCATCAGGTCTATATCAGATCTGGCGCCGCCGTGCTTGTCACAGTCTACTCCACAATCAATCAGTGTAGGGAGAGGTGCTTCTGAGCTAGGGAGAGATTTGGTTGTTTTTTAGTTAGTGTAGGTGTTCCACAAGATTCTCTACATATCCATCTCAACTAACAATCCTTCTGAGGACTAATCCAGCTGCAGAGATATCAGTGTTAGGCAGGCAGGGTATATAGCAGACTGCAGTGCATATAGCAAGAGGGTCCATTCCAGTTCTGTCTGCTGGTGCTTTTACAGATATTTGTAGAAATAGCCCCAGGTATCAGGGGCCAGGAATAATTTTGTTTTATCTTAATCCTGATTATTTGCTTAAAAAGCAATCCAGAGAACACCACTTTTCTGCGGCATTTGCTTGTTGGCACTGCAGAATACAGCCAGGTCCTTTCCATATTACAGCGCTAAAAATCCAGCTATTTAAAACTGTGGTTTGTCCGTTACATGGATCACAAGTAAGTTCGCTCAAAATTCTGACATTTATCGCCTCCATTAAAATTTTGTTTCAGTGTGTCAGCGAAGTTATTGACACCAGTTTGCTGTTAAAAATAGTTACCTACAGGACAGCTATTTAAAACTATAGTTTGTCCACCACACGGATCACATATAAGTTCGCTCAAAATTCTGCCATTTCTGGCCTCCATTAAAATTTTTTTTCAGTGTGTCAGCGAAGTTATTGACACCAGTTTGCTGTTAAAAATAGTTACCTACAGGCCAGCTATTTAAAACTGTGGTTTATCCGTCACAGGGGTCACATATAAGTTCTCTCCAAATTCAGCCATTTGTAGTGAGCGTGATATTGTCCTCCATTTAAAATGGGCAAGGCGATTGGCAAGGGATGGGCAACTGGACGTGATGGTGATGGTGCATGCAGAGGCTGAGGCCGTGGGTAAGCTGAAATTGTGCCACAGCAAACACCCACATCTTCTCGCCCGACCTTCCTGTCCCAATTACTAAGGGCCCGCAGCACACCACTATTGAACCCAGAGCAGTGTCAAAAGATTGTTGGTTGGATAGCGGATAAGGCTACCAGTCATTTTGCCACCACCACTCTGTTTACTACACGGTCAAGTCTCAGTAGCCCTGAGTCTGGACCGTGTATTCCTCACCCTGATACTCCTTCCTCCCACCATGCCGAGTGCCCGGAGACAACTGATCCCACACTTGGACACTCCAAAGAGCTGTTCACTTTTCCATTTATAGATTTGGGTCTCTCAACTGGTCCACTTGAAACAGGGCAAGAGGAGATCGCATGTAGTGATGCCCAAATATTTAAGCAGCCACAGTCATATGAAGGCGACGGTGGGAAAGTGTCACAAGAGGTGGATGATGATGAGACACAATTGCCAGAAAGTCAGGAGGAGGACCACGATGTGGAAGTGGAAGACGAGGTGGTGGATGATATAGTAACTGACCAACCTGCAGACATGCAGAGCGAGTATAGCAGCACACAGGGTAAGGGAGGCAGAGCACTCCACCAGGCATGAAGAAGCAGTGTGGTGGCCGCAGACAGAAGGCAGGCAACCGTTCCCCGTAACACCAACACGATGGAAGTTGGCAGTACAACTGTTAGGTCTTCCCGAGTCTGGTTGTTTTTTAAAGACTCTGCCGATAACCCCACAAAGGCCATTTGCACCACCTGCCAGGCCAGCATGAGCAGGGGTGGCAAAACTAGCAGCCTGACCACCACCAGCATGATCAGGCACATGGAATCAAAGCACCCAACTTTGTGGGACGAACCCCAGGGTCCCGGAACAGTGTCTGCGGGTGACAACACTGCTTGTTCTGCTGTTGTGCGTGCAATCCAATCCCCTGTCCATAGTGTATGCGAAGATGCCTCCTGCCCTGCACCTGACGTTGCACACTCTCAACTACCACCATCAGCAAGCACGTCCTTGTCCCAACGCAGCGTTCAGTTGTCCATACTCCAGTCCTTGGAATGCAAGCGCAAATACACAGCCAACGCCCCACAGGCCACACTAATAAATTCCCACATTTCGTGACTGCTTACGCTTGAAATGTAGCCTTTTAGGCTCGTGGAGACGGAAGCTTTCCGCAACCTGATGGTGGCGGCCGTCCCTCGGTACTCTGTCCCCAGCCGCCACTATTTCTCCCAGTGTGCCGTCCCTGCATTACACAAGCACGTGTCCCACAACATTAGCCGTGCCCTCAACAATGCAGTTACTGGGAAAGTCCACCTAACCACGGACACGTGGACAAATGCTTGTGGGCAGGGACGGTAAATCTCGCTGACGGCACACTGGGTTAACATAGTGGAAGCCAGGACTCAGTCGGACCTTGGGACTGAACACATCCTCCCGACGCTGAGGATTGCGGGCCCTAGGTCAATCAGGATTGCCCCCACTGTCTATAGCTCCTGCACCTCATCCTCCTCAGCGTCCTCCTCCTCTTCAGCCTCCATCTCTGAAATGACCACATCAGTCACAAGCTGGAAGCACTGCAGCACTGCCTCAGCCAAGCGGCAACAGGCTGTGCTGAAGCTAATATTCTTAGGTGACAAACCACTCAATGCTGAAGAGTTGTGGACAGCTCTGAAAGAGCAGGCAGATCTGTATCTGACACCGCTGAACCTACAGCCAGGCATGGTCGTGTGTGACAATGGCCGGAACCTGGTGGTGGCTCTGAGGCGAGCTCACACATGTACCATGCCTGGCCCATGTGCTTAACCTCGTGGTTCAATGGTTTCTCAAAACCTACCCAGATCTTCCGGATCTGCTTGTCAAAGTATGCCACCTGTGTGCCCATTTTAGAAAGTCAGCTACAGCTTCCGCCGCCCTTGCCGTGCTTCAGCAGCGTTTGCAGCTTCCGGCTCACCGACTAGTGTGTGATGTCCTCATGCATTGGAACTCTACACTGCAGATGTTGGGAAGGATTTGTGAGCAGAAGAGGGCATTTGTTGACTACCAGCATCACTGAGGCTGTATTCAGTTCAGACTCCACAAATAAGACCTCAGGAGTGGACATGGATGTCAGACTGATGTACCATCCTCCAAAACTTTGAGGACTCCACCAAGATGGTGAGCAGCAATGATGTCTTAATTAGCGTCCCCATCCCGCTTCTCTGTCTTCTGAAACACTCTCTGCTCACAATCAAAGATGATGCATTGCAGGCGGAGCACGATGAGATGGAGCAAGGAACAATACAGGGTGATTCCACATAGCCCAGCCTCATCTTATCCCAATGTGGATTGGGTGACAATAAGGAAGAGGAGGAAGAACAGGAGCTATTTTCCTGTGCTATAGACGGTACTACCTGTAGAACTGTCATACTGTTTGTTTAGCGTGGATGGCCTGAGGACATGGAGGAGGAGAGCATGGTCAGTCGCCCTCTTGGTGAAGACACGGAAGTCTTACCTGTTAGCAGTCTGGTGCACATGGCTGATTTTATGTTACGCTGCCTTTCCCTTGACCCTCGCGTTCTCAAAATTTTGGGTGACAGTCATTACTGGTTGGTGACACTTCTAGACCCACACTACAAGGAGAACTTTCTATCTCTTATTCCTGAGGCAGACAAGTCTACAAAAATGGGGCAGTACCAGAAGGCCCTTGTTGCGGAACTATTAAAAAAATTCCCATCTGAAAACGCTGGTGGCAGAGGTCACAGTTTGTTGGACAACCAAGGAGTACAGGTGAGAGAGACACAACTCCAATCCAGCAGAGGCAAGGGAAAACTGTCAAAGTTCTGGAAGAGTTTTCTCAGCCCCTCCTATCGCACAGACCCTGAGGCGCGGGGTACTCTCACAAGGAGTGCAAAGTTTGGGAAGATGCTGAGGGAGTACCTTGCCGACCATACCAACGTCCTCCGTGATACCTCTGTGCCTTATAATTATTGGGTATCCAAGCTGGACACGTGGCATGAACTGGCTCTTTACGCCTTGGAGGTCCTGGCCTGCCCTGCCGCTAACGTTTTGTCAGAGCGGGTTTTTAGTGCCGCTGGTGGAATTATAACTGATAAGCGCATCCGCCTGTCAACTGAAAATGCTGACAGGCTGATGTGGTGCCCCTGAGGGTTCAGTCGCCACAGAGGTACTGCATCTCACCAAGAGGTGTGGTATCTCACTCTCAGGTAAGGATGGAGTACTGCCCGGGACCCACCCTCTTGCATCCATTACACTCCACTTCAGAGGGAAGGGCGAGATTGCTCCTAAGGGAGAGCACAGTCCCTGGTCCCTGGCTGGAGGGTGGAACCGTGTAGTGGGTGTGGGTGGAGGAAGTAGTTTAGGGGAGCACTTCAGGAGGAGTATAAGAAAGCAAGGAACCATCTAGAAGGAGTTCAGTAAGGGGTGAGTCCTGCTCAGGAGAGCAGTGGAGGAGGTCCAGGCTCCTGGCTCCAGTGCTTGGAGCAGGAGTTGAGAGGAGTGGGGCCTAGTAAGAGAGGCCCAGGAAAAAGAGAGAAAGAGGACGGGAACAGGGAAGGCTCCAAGAGGAACAGAGGGGATTCTAGGGGCACGGGAAGTGCGAATGCCACCTGTGCACCCGAATCTTCAGGAACGTGGAGGGATCAGGCCGCAAAGAGGACCGACCCCTAACTAGTGGAGAACTACAAGGCTCAGCTAGAAACTGGAGGCTTCTTTACTTTCAGGGTGAAGCTGCTCACAACCGCAACTACATCGCTAAAAAGGTAGCCACATAGGATTCAGGGAACTGCAAGTTGCCCGCCAAAATCTGAGGTTACTGGCTTAAGACACTGGTAGCGAGGCTCAGGGCAGGAGGGTGAGAGCCAGCACAGGAAGACGACCGAGGAAGGAACATAGAAAGGAGTCCCGTTATGTACTTCTGAAATACCTGAGGGATTGCTGAATCCCTTCCTTGGTGAACACAGGACAGCGTGGGTGGTTACCCTGGTACTGGTAGCATGGAGTTCAACAACTGTGAGTAAACCTTGAAGACTGCATCCCATTGTGTCCTGTAATTGCTATCTGCGCCATCCCCTGCACTACACTGCACAGCAACATCTACCTCATCTATAACATCACTGCACCGCCCTGGAGCTTAGCTCTACCTGTGGAGAGCTGAACCAACTCTGCTGCGTCACCATCAGCTCCAGAGGATCTGCATCGCATACCATAGGTGGAGTCACGAGCATTAAACCATAAAAACTATAATCTCCTTCTATTGACCGCCCTGGGTCACGGACCGGGTCACTGCCACTGTGACATCCCCAGCACCGACCGTCCCGGCACCGAGTACCCCACGGCCCAGGGGGTGCGTCACTGACTCTTTTAAAAATGAACAAGGGCTGGATTGGGCCAGACTTCTCAACACCACCGAATGATAACAGCGTAACATAAATTCAAATACAGTGTCTTATTTTTGGGAGGTCTAACTCTATTCCCATGCACCTCTGTCTTCACAAACAGACATGGGTATACGCTACCTGATTTTGTCTATTTGCTCTTGTCCTCCTCCTTCTCCTCATCCTCCACCACCATATCACCACCATATCTACCACATCACTATATCTACTTATCTTGCAAGGGGCATTGGAGTTCCTCCAAAGGCACATCCGCCTGTCAACTGAAAATGCTGACAGACTGACTCTTATAAAAATGATCAAGGGCTGGATTGGGCCAGACTTCTCAACACCACCGAATAATAGCAGCGTAACATAAACTCAAATCCAGTGTCTTTTTTTGAGAGGTGTATTCCCATTCACCTTTTCACACCCACACATTGGTATACACTTCCTGATCTTGTCTATTTGCTCTGTCCTCCTCCTTCTCCTCATCCTTATCCTCCACTACCATATCACCAGGGTGTCCGTGGTCCGTGATGCAACACCCACATAATTTTTTTGAAGGGTGTTTATGATGCCGGTAAAAAAAAATTGTTATACAGTATGTTCATGTATACCCCCCAGGGGTAAATGTTTGTCAGCCCATAGACTTAGTGCATGGGCATTACAAGTATAGGAGACCCGCTCCTTTCTAATGGGAACATTTTTTTATGAGGCCCTCCTCCACGTCTTTCCAAGGGGCATTGGAGTGCATTCCAATTTTTTTCAGCCCTTGCATTCACTGCATAGGCCAACACTATGGGAGACCCACTTTCTAATAATGGGAACATTGTTTTCAGGAGGCCCTCTGACTTCCACGTCTCTTCCAAGGGGCATTGGACTGCCTCACAATTTTTGGCAACCCTTGCATTCACTGCATAGGCAAACACAATGGGAGACCCACTTCCTAATAATGGGAAAAAAAAATTTCAGAAGGCCCTCCTCTACTTCTCTTCCAAGGGGCATTGGAGTAGGTCCAAATTTTTGGCAGCCCTTGCATTCACTGCATAGGCAAACAGTATGGGAGACCCACTTCCTAATAATGGGAACATTGTTTTCAGGAGGCCCTCCTCTAAGTCTTTTCAAAGGGGTATTGGGGTGCGTCCAAATTTTCAAAGGAGCATTGGGGTGCTTCCAAATTTTGGGCAGCCCTGCAACTCACTGCATACGCAATAACAGTATAGGAGACCCACTCTTTAGTAATGGGAACAACAAAGCATAGCCGGCTGATGGCTCTCTAAGAATAGTGAGGGCCGACTTCTGGCCTTTTAAGAATAGAAAAGGCCGCCTGATGGCCCCATAAAAATAGGCTTTGTGACTTTCAGAGTCCCTCCTTCATAAATGAAACAGGATGTGTCTGATCTTGTCTCACACGCCACATGACCAGATAAGGTTGTAAAATGTTAAAATGACATTTCCCGGTGAATGCATTTCTCACGGTTGAAAGCAATGCAAAAGTGCAAAAAGACATCAAAAACGCTATGTGTGAACATAGCCCAAGGTGTGGAGGAGTATTTTTGTTTTTGGTTATTTATTTTTCCTTATATACAAGTCATTACCCTGGAAAGGATGTTCCTTAACATATATCCCAGGAAAATCCATTTTAGTTTCGTTTTTATATGTTTTATTGTGAGTCCATAAAAGTGGCGTAATACCTCTGACAACATTGTTGACAGCAGTGACCTGGGAGTCAGAAATGCTTCCAGGGGTCTTCCCCATGCTGTTCCCATGTCATTTGAGCACTATCCCCTTCGATTTCTGAAATTTCCAGTGCCTCTGCAGACCGCCTGGGGGGCTGCCAGAAAAATGCTTGAGTTTCCCATAGACTTACATTGGGCTTGTTGCTCGGGTCGAGGACCCAAGTATTCTAATGTGCTCGACCCGAACAACGAGCACCCGAGCATTTTAGTGCTTGCCCAACACTGCTAGTGAGCAACTGCAGTGCTGCCATCTGTGATGTCCTGTAACAGCAGGGGCAGTGGAAGCTTTGGGAAGTGAGTGCAGCCTCAGCTTCTTTTGACATCCTGTTTGAGACTCCTCTCTAATGAAATGTCACTGGAAAAGAAGTTAAAACATATTAGAGATTAGCAGATAGAGAGAAGTGTAGGGTATTGTATTTGACACCATTGAAATTGTTTCAGAAAATGAAGTATTTCTCCAAGAAAATTATTGCAATTATACATGTTTTGTTATAGAAGTGTTTATTTCCTTTGTGTATATTGGAACAACACAAAAAAAGAGAAAAAAAAAGCAAATTGGACATAATTTCACACAAAACCCCAAAAATGGTCTGGATAAAATTGTTGGCACCTTTCCAAAATTGTAGGTAAAAATAATTTTTTTTTCAAGCATGTGAAGCTCCTTCAAACTCACCTGTGGCAAGTAACAGGTGTTGCCAATATGAAAATCACATCTGAAACCATATAAAAAAGGGAGAAGTTGACTCAATCTTTGCATTGTGTGTCTGTGTGTGTTGCACTTAGCATGGGGAACAGAAAGAGGAGAAACAGAAAGAGGTTATAGGATGAGATTGATTGCAGTTATTTATTCCAAAGGGTGTGCAACCAAATATAAAGTTGAGGCCCATTTTTGGGGTTTTGTGTGAAATTACATCCAATTTGCCCTTTTTTCTCAACACTTTTGCCATGACTCTATATTTCAGGAAGGGGCCCAGGATGGTAGATATGTATGCCAGGAGAGGGCCCAGAAGGGGGAACATGTATACCAATATGGGGGAAATGTATACCTGTACGAGGCTCAAGATGATGAACATATATACCAGGAAGTGGACCAAGATGTGAGATATGTATACCAAGAATGGGGACATATATACCAGAAAGGGGCCAAGGATGGGGAACATTAGTATACAATGAAGGGGGAGACATATATCTCTTCACAGGATTTAGATCGCTACAAGGGCCTATACATCTGACCAACATGCAGGGTAGGCCCAGGTCCAAATTTTGCAACGGGAAAATTGGACTATAGTTACGCCACTGCTTTCATCTGTATTTTATTTTGTATTGCATTGTGAACTGTTTTACCTTTTGACAAGAAAATAAAGCAGACTGAGGAATGTAAAAAGCAAATTCCAGAGAAAGCAGTCCCTTGCTTAGAAGCTTGCTGAAAATTAATTTGTGGTTGGGTTTAAGAGAAGCTGTTGAAATCTGTTTTCAGAAAGCCTCCTAGTAAGAGGATAATTGACCTCCTAAAAGCAACAATTTGTTAGACCTAAAACAGCATGGCTTTTTTTGTAAGAAGATATTGTCAAACTAATCTCACTGATTTCTTTGACTATATCACAATAGTGTTGGCTTAAGGTGGTGTTATGAATATTGAATATCTTCAAGTAAAAGACAAAAAGTTCTTCTATCTGGGACATTTACAGTCATGGCCGAAAGTGTTGGCAGTAGTGATGATTGAGCGTGTATGGTTAACCCTTTCAGCGAGCACGCTTGGGTGCTCGCCGAATATTTTCGGAGTGGTCGACATCTATGTTAGTGTCACGCGGCTGCATGTGTCACGGCTGTTAGACAGCTGTGACACATGCAGGGATTGCCTAACAGCCGTGACACATGCAGCCGTGGTGACACTAACATAGATGCTGAGCACGCCGAAAATACTCGGCGAGCACCCGAGCGGGCTCGTCTACAGGGTTAACAATACACGCTCGATCATCACTAGTTGGCACCCTTGAAATTGTTACAGAAAATGAAGTATTTCTCCCAGAAAATGATTGCAATTATACATGTTTTGTTATAAACATATTTATTTCCTTTGTGTGTATTGGAATAACACAAAAAACAGGGGAAAAAAGTAAAAATCTGCATAATTTCACACAAAACCCCAAAAATGAGCAAGACAAAATTGTTGTCAACTTTCCAAAATTGTGAGTAAACAATTTTGTTTCAAGCATGTGATTCTCGTTCAAACTCACCTGTGGCAAGTAACATGAGTGGGCAATATGAAAATTGCACCTGAAACAAGATAAAGATATCTGAGAAAAGATATAATAATAATTTTTGTTTAGATAGCGCCAACATATTCTGCAGCACTTTACAATTAAGTAGGGACATGTACAGACAATATAAACAATACAATGAATCACATTGCAACAGTTGCATGAGGAGTGAGGGCCCTGTTCGCAAGCTTACAATCTATATGGAAATGGGGGGACACAATAGGAAGAACATGGTCATCAGCCAGTATCCGTCTAAGGGCAGTTACCATGTGGTATTTGGTGCATGGCAGATGTGGAGACAGATGAATACGCAGGGTCAGATTAAGATTAAAATTTAGGAGGGAACAGGGGAGAGTTAGGTTGGTGAGTTGAGGTGGTAGGCTTGTCTAAACAGATGTGTTTTTAAAGCACGTTTGAAGACATGGGGACTAGATATCAGTCGGATCGTTTGGGGCAGTGCATTCCAGAAAACTGGTGCGGCATGAGAGAAGTCTTGGAGCCGGAGGTGTGAGGTTCGGATTAAGGAGGATATCAACAATCTCAAGGTTACAAGTCCATCTCCAAAGATCTTGATGTTCTTTTGTCCACTGTGTGCAACATAATCAAGAAATTTACAACCCATGGCACTGTAGCTAATCTCCCTGGACATGGACGACAGAGAAAAATTGATGAACTGTTGCAACACAGAATAGTCTGGATGGTGTTTAAGCAGTCCCAATCAAGTGCCAAAGAAATTCAAGCTGTCCTGCAGGCTCAGGGAGCACCAGTGTCAGCGCAAAATATCCGTCGACATTTGAATGAAATGAAACACTATGGCAGGAGATCCATGAGAACCTCACTGCTGACACCAAGACATAAAAAAACTAGAATGCATTTTGCCAAATTGTACATGAATAAGCCCAAATCCCTCTGGGACCAAGATAAAGCTGTTTGGTAAAACACATCATTCTACTGTTTACTGAAAATTGAATGAGGGCTACAAAGAAAAGAATACAATACCTATTGTCTAATATGGTGGAAATTCAAAGATGTTTTAGGGTTGTTTTGCTGCCTCTGGCACTGGGTGACTTTACTGCGTGCAAGGCATCATGAAATCTGAAGATTTCCAAAGGATTTTAGGTTGCAATGTAGAACCCAGAAATCTGGGCTTGCGTCCTAGGTCATGGGTCTTTCAGCGGGACAATGACCCCAAACATACTTCAAGAAGCACCCAGAAATTAATGGAAACAAAGCACTGGAGAATTCTGAAGTGGCTGGCAATGAGTCTGGATCTAAATCTCATTGAACACCTGTGGAGAGATCTTAGAATTGCTGTTGGGAGAAGGCACCCTTCAGGTATGAGAGACCTGAAGCAGTTTGCAAAAGAAGAGTGGTCCAAAATTCCTGTTTAGAGTTGTAAGAAGCTTGTTGATGGTTATAGGAAGCGATTGATTGCAGTTATGTATTCCAAAGGGTATGCAATCTAATATTAAGTTGAGGGTGCTAAAAAATTTGTCCGGCCTATTTTTGAAGTTTTGTGTGAAATTATGCCCTATTTGCTTTTTTTTTCTCTGTTTTTTGTGCTGTTCTATACACACAAAGAAAATAAACGTGTATAACAAAATGTGCAATTGCTATAATTTTCTGGGAGATATACTTCATTTTCTGGAACAATTTCAAGGGTGTCAACACTTTTGGTCATGTACAGTACAGACCGAAAGTTTGGACACACCTTCTCATTTAAAGATTTTTCTGTATTTTCATGACTATGAAAATCGTACATTCACGCTGAAGGCATCAAAACTATGAATTAACACATGTGGAATTATATACTTAACAAAAAAGTGTGAAACAACTGAAAATATGTCTTATATTCTAGGTTCTTCAAAGTAGCCACCTTTTGCTTTGATAACAGCTTTGCACACTCTTGGCATTCTCTTGATGAGCTTCAAGAGGTAGTCACCGGAAATGGTCTTCCAACAATCTTGAAGTAGTTCCCAGAGATGCTTAGCACTTGTTGGCCCTTTTGCCTTCACTCTGCGGTCCAGCTCACCCAAAACCTGTTGAAACTCATATTAATCTCTAGAATAGGTTCCTGAAATGGAAAATTGCTGAGTTCGTAGGTTCTCATGATAAATGTGTGCCTATTTATGCTATATCTTATTTTTCTGTGAAAGAGGACCTGTCAACAGTCTGATCATCTTTAACTTGTTACATCATGGAATAATGACTGCTGAGCTGAATAAAATAGTTTTTATTTTTTTAATTTCACTTCATCATTGCAGAGATATTATCTTGTAAATTTTAGGTTAGAATTTGTGTTCAGCAGGATTTCACACCCCAAACTATTTATATGTGAAGGTATTGTTCGACTTTTCATTGAAAGAGATACCTTTACATGACCAGTCATTCCGCTGTTGCAGAGAAAATAGTGTTTAAATTGATATGCAAATGAGCCTGAAGAGCTATTGTAGATCTGAAGCCTCTGTCACTCCAGCTCTATTTTCTGCCCAGTGCCACCTCTTCCTACATGACTGATGGTTCCTTTGCCTAAGGTCATACAACAAAGAGGCTGTCAGCCAAGCAGGTTAGATAATAGAGCTGGAGTGACAGAGGCATCAGATATACAGAAGTGTTAAAAATAATAACAGTGTGTTCAAAAACAGAGTTAAGCACAAAATCTTTATACTAGTTTTTATTTCTATGCATTGAAAACATTGCACACTGTTTTGTAATTCAAAACATGAAGAGAAATGTATATAATTTTCACTACTTTGCAGGAAATAGCAAAAAATGAACATTGCTATATTTTAGAACAGCCCAGTGTCTGCATTTGTTTTTACAAACTCACAATATGTACTCTATTTTTGAGGATTTAGCATTCCTGTGAATCACTAACCTAATATTTAGTTGTATACCCACCGTTGTTTTAGAACTGCTTCAGATCTATGTTGCATGGAGTCAACCAACTTCTGGCACCTGTCAGCAGGATGCTTTGACTACATCCCACAAATTTTTGGCATTTGTTGACTTTGCCTGAGAAACTGCATTTTTTATATCGCCCCACAAGTATTCTATGTGATTAAGGTTCGGGAATTTGGCTTTCCACTCCATAACATCAATTTTGTTGGACTGGAACCAAGATTTTGCCCATTTACTCATGTGTTTAGGGTCGTTGACTTGTTGAAACACCCATTTCAAGGGCATATCCTCTTCAGCATAAGGCAACATGACCTCTTCAAGTATTTTACTATATGCAAACTGGTCCATGATCCCTGGTATGTGGCAAATAGGTCCGGCATCATAGTAAGGGAAACATGCCCATGTCATGATGATTGCACCACCATGCTTCACTGTCTTTAGAGAGTACTGTGGCTTGAATGCAGAGTTTGGGGGTCATCTGACGTCCTTAATGCGGCCCTTGGACCCAAAAAGAACAATTTTACTTTCAAAGTTCACAAAATTTTGCTCCATTTCTCTTTAGGTCAATTGATGTGTTCTTTGGCAAATTGTATCCCCTTCAGTACATGTCTTTTTAACAGTGGGACTTTGCGGGGACTTCACAAGAGATTAGCTTCACACAGGCGTCTTCTGTCACAGTACTCACAGGTAACTTGAGACTGTCTTTGATCACCCTGGAGCAGATTATTGGCTGAGCCTTTACCATTCTGGCTATTCTTCGATCCATTTGAATGGTAGTCTTCTGTTTTCTTCCATGTCTCTCTGGTTTTGCTTTCCATTTTAAAGCATTGGAGATCATTTTCGCCGAACAGTCAATCATTGTCTGCACTTTATAGGTTTTACCCTCTCCAATCAACTTTTTTAATCAAAGTACTCTGTTCTTCTGAACAATGTCTCGATCGACCCAAATTTCTCAGGCTTTCAATGAGAAATGCATGTACAACATGTGCTGGCTTCACCCTTAAATAAGGGCCACCTGATTCACACCTGTTTCTTCACAGAATGATTGACCTCACTAATTTAACTCCACACTGCTATTATTTTGAACACACCCCTTTCAATTAATTATTCATATACACAGACTCAAAAACATGCAGATCATGAATGCTAAGCCTGTTGGTTTTCTTAGAATCGACTGCACCAACTGGTAAATTGTTTGACATGTGGTAATATCATTTATACCAAAAAATGATTTATCTGGTTAGTCATATTGGACTGCTATTATTTTGAACACTACTGTACAATAGCTCTTCAGAATCATTTGCATTTCAATTCAAACACTGATTTCTCAAAGGAGGGACGGAATGGCTATATAAAGGTATTGTCAGACTTGTCTATGAAAGAGCTATAGGCACACAAATAACTGACAGGTTTCTTTTAGCATAAATTCTAACCTAATTTTTACAAGGTAATATCTGTGACAAGGAGAGGAGAAATTAATTCCCTTTAAATCCAAGAGAATATTACTAGTGTTGAGCCACCCCCGTAGTGTTCGAGTTCGGTTCGGTTCGTCGAACACCCGTGTGTTCGCCGAACTGTTCGTCGAACTGTTCGTCGAACACCTTCGAACACCGTTAAAACCAATGGCAGGCAAACAAAAACACATAGAAACACATAGAAAACACCTTCAAAGGTGTCCAAAAGCTGACAAACTGCTCAGAAGACACAACTAACACATGGAAAAGTGACAAGTACATATAGTCATGAGAAAAGAAAAGAGGTGGAGGAGTAAAAGGAGGGGGAGACACAGATATAGGCATGTCATGCCCTTCTAAAATCCAAAAAGTGAGAAGCCGACACATTCAGTCCGCTCCTGCCCGTGCCACCTCCGTGTCGCCGGGTTTGTGCCAGAGCCGCGGTGAACCCTGACGGCCAGCCCCCCTCTCCCAATACTGGTGCCTGTCCGCTGGTGGGTCGAGCGAGCCCCCCTGTGGTGGAGGCAGCTCTAAGCTTTTTAATTTAAATTGTCTCTCTAATTTGAATGAATACACTTTAAATCCATTTACAAGGATCTATTGGAGGGCAAGTCTCATGCCAGCAGCCGCGTAATTCCAGCTCCAGTAGCGTCCACTAAAGCTGCTGCAGTTAAAAAGCTTTTATAAGGATCGAGCTCGGCTGTCCATCGCAAGGCATCCTACTGCCAGTCCCAGCCCCTATGCCTTGGGGTGCCTCCTGATGCTCTTTACTGAGTATCCCGTGGTCCCGAAGCATTTCCTTTGAAAAAATTAAGTGTCCAAACTACAGGTGGTGTAGCTTGCTTAACAGCCAGGATAATCCGCTGACTAGCAGACACTGCTACTAGGCACAAAGTATTTCCTGGGCTAGATGCAGTTAAAAATTTGTAATTAGATACTCTCGTTGGATGCTGAGAAAGCATTCCATAGAGTCTCCTGGCACGCCATATATGATTCTCTTAAAAAGCTTGGGGTAGGGGTCTAGGGGACCCTTTTATAGCCAAAATCACGGCCCTGTATCGCAATACGTCACCTAGGCTGAAGATAAATGGAACTGTAGCACCCTGAGGGCTCGGTTGCTACAGAGGTATTGCACCTCACCCAGAGATGTGATATCTCACTCTCAGGTAAGGATGGAGTGTGGATCAGGACCCGACACCTGCATGCATTACACCACATTGCCGTGGGGCAGGGCGACCAATATGCCCCTGAGATGGGCACGACAGTCCCTGTCCCTGGCTGGAGTGGGGGGAGGGAACACTGAGGAAGGGGAACCCTGTAGTGCAGGAGCAGGGAGGAAGCAGTTCCTGGGTGCATTGAGAAGGGAGTATAAAAGGTGGGCACCATCTTAGTTCAGTGCAGAGAAGTCTGAGCAGAAGTGGCAGGGAGCAGGGGCTCTGCATGAGCTCTGCTCCGGAGGCGGGCCTAGTAACAGAGGCCCAGGCCTGGAAGAGGGAGAAGGAAGGAAGAGGAGCGGAGAAGGCTCCAGGAACGAGGAACGAAGGGATCCCAGGGGTGCGGACGGGCGAGTCGCCACCGCAAGCCCGAATCCACCTGCATGGAGGGGTCAGGCCAAAGGGGGAGACCGGTCCCCGAAACTAGTGGAGGCAGGAAACGACCCTCAGCTAGAAACCGGAGGCTGTGACATTTTATGTGGCACAGCCCCTCGCTACACCCGCTAGGAGGGCAGCACATAGGGTCAGGGAAACTGGCGCCAAGTTTACCAAGAGGAGGCCCGAGGCAGCCGGACAGAAGGGTTGGTAAGAAAGGCCAGACAAAGGACACACAAAGGGGGTCCTGTGAAGCGCTCCAAAGTTATCTGGGAGTTGTCTGAGCCCCTCACCTGATGAGCACAGTACGACGTGGGCAGCCGTTACCTGCAGACGTGGTCTGGATAATAAGAACTGTGAGTAAAGGCCCTGGACTGCATCACTGACTCCGTGTCGTTACTGCTGCTGCCCTGCACCATCACCCCCATTCTCCGCATACACTGCCCTGAGGCTATACTCCTCCCGTGGGGAGTTATGCTACGCTCTGCTGCACCCACAACACCAGCCTCAGCGGTCTGCCCTGCAGCGGCGGTTCACTCTGACCGCAATCCACGGGTGGCGTAGTCGGACATTTAAACATCAAAACCACATAAATAGTTCCGCCACTGGTTTGACCACCCTGAGCCACGGAACCGGGTCGCCGCCACAAAGACTACAACCACCAGCATCCACCAAAAAGGGTCCGGCTCCGGGTGTCCCAAGGCCCAGGGGGTGCATCAGAACATTTTCATCACCTTTCACAATCACCAATGGGACAAGGCAGGGATGTCCTCTGTCCCCTCTTTTATACATCCTAGTGATGGAGCACCTGCTTTCATCAATTCGCCATAACCCCAATTTTAGGTGGATTGAGGTGGGAGGCACCGAGTACAAGTGCTCTCTATTTGCTGATGATGTACTAGTATATATCACTCAATCACATATATCCATCTATGCTGTTATGGCTGAAATAGATCACTTTGTTACATGGTCAAATTTTAAAATCAATGCAGCGAAGTCTGAGGCCCTCGATGTCTCCCTCCCCAAATCCATATAGGATTCCATCCAGTCCAACTTTCCCTTTGCCTGGCCCTCACAGGGTATCAAATACTTAGGAATTCCTATTCATAGAGACCTCTCCCATCTATGTTATCTTAATTTTGGGCCCTTTATTGAACAACTCCATACAGACCACGGTTGGCAAGTTAGAACTGTAAGATTCACTACGTGAACCACTGGTGTTTTGTGGAAAAGCACATGTACACTGTGTTCCAAATTATTATGCAAAAAGTGTTTAGGAGTGATAAGGGAAGAATTTGTTTGTCAGTTAAACTCATTGATGGTGATGTGTGTCAGGGCTCTTTATATCACTGAAAGCAATTGCAGACACCTGTGCTAATTAGTTTGGCAAGTGTGTCCAATGAAAGGCAAGACTACTTAAGAAGGCTGTCTCACATTATTAAGCAGCCTACATTTTCTGCCAAAATGGGAAAGAAAAAGGATGTGTCGGCTGCTGAGAAGCAACAAATTGTGGAGTGTTTAGGTCAAGGCATGAATACAATCAACATTGTGCGATGATCAGGATGAAGTGTCTTGGCAATCAAGAAGTATGTAGCTGATTCACAGTACACACGTGTGCGTGCTGATAAGGGCAAATTGAGGACTCTTTCCTACAGGCAATTACGTCAGGTTAAAAGAGCAGCGGCAAAAAAGCCTTGTCATAGCAGCAGACAAGTTTTTGAAGCTGCTGGTGCCTCCAACGTCCCCCGAACAACAAGATGCAGGGTCCTTCAGAGGTTTGCAGCTGTACATATGCCATCCTGTAGACCACTTCACACAAGCAGAAACGGCTCCAGTGGGCCAAACATTACATGAAGACTGATTTCAAAACTGTTTTGTTCACGGATGAGTGCCATGCAGCGCTCGATGGTCCAGATGAATGGAGTGGAGGATGGCTGGTTGATGGACACCCCACGCAAACACGGCTACAGCGCCAACAAGGAGGAGGTGGAGTAATGTTTTGGGCTGGAATCATGGGGAGAGAGATTGTCGGCCCCTTTAGGATCCCTGAAGGCGCTAAAGATGAACTCCATAATGTATGTGGATTTTCTCAAACAGCACTTCCTGCCATGGTTCAAGAAGAAGAACCATGTATTTCACAGCAAGATCATTTTTTTGCATGATAATGCACCATCTCATGCTGCACATAAAACATCTGCATCTCTGGCTGATATGGGCATAAAAGGGGACAAACTTATGGTGTGACCCCCATGCTCCCCTGACCTCTACCCCATTCAGAACCTCTGGAGCATCATCAAAAGGAGTGTCTATGATGGCGGGAGGCAGTTCACATCTAAGCAACAGCTCTGGGAGGGTATTCTGTCCTCATGCAAAACAATTGAAGCAGAAACCATCCAAAACCTGACAAATTCAATGGACGAGAGAGTTCAGAAGCTCCTTTCGAACAAGGGGTCCTATGTGCAAATGTAACATCACCTAGAATAAAGTTTTGAGTTGAAAACTGTTTGATTTCAGTTTCTAATAACCTGCTAATGCTTATAATTTCAAAAATGACAATTTTTTTGGTCTTTATTAAAATGAAAAGGTTGATCGAAAAGTTTGGGGGATCTAAGAGTGTGGCAACCCAGTAGTAATGATTACTTCGAATTCTGACAATATGAGGGTCATGTTGCAGGTAGTGCAGCAAGAAGGCACTTATGTGTCTTGCGCATCTCGGAGCCCCAAAATTATTTTCCGGGCTAGATGCAGCTAAAAATTATTATTAATTTTAAATCTGGTGGAGCTTAGTATAGATGGCCTAATAGAATCAGTACTGCACACTGCTACAAAGCCCAAATAATTTTCCAGCCAAGATACAGATAAACATGATTAGTAATTTTAAATCTGGTGGAGCTTATTATAGATGGCCTAATAGAATCAGTGCTGCACACTGCTACAAAGCCCAAATTATTTTCCAGCCAAGATACAGATAAACATGATTAGTAATTTGAAAGCTTAAAACGGTTGGTAGGGTGATTTTAACCAATCATCAAGCTTTTACTCTCCCCAGGATGACACAGGGGTAGAAAAGTCGTTTCGGATCCATGATTTGTTCATCTTTATGAACGTGAGTCTGTCTACATTATCAGTGGAGAGGCGCGTGCGCTTATCTGTCAGCACACCACCAGCAGCGCTGAACACACGAACGCTGGCTGCGGGGCATGACAAGATCTCCAAGGCGTAAGTGGCTAGCTCTGGCCATTTATCCAGATTGGAAGCCCAAAAAGAGCAAGGGTCCAGTGACACAGTCATGGCTTCAATGTTTACTTGGAGATACTCCTGTACCATCGTCTCTAGGCGTTGACTATGTGTCAGACTTCTTGTCTCCTGTGGCCTTGCAAAGGATGGGCTAAAAAAGTGGTGAAATGATTCCGCAAAATTGATGTTACCAGCAGATACTGTGGTTCTGTTACGGTTTGAGTGCTGAACACTTGACGGTCCCACGGTTGGCAAGTTGGAACTGTGAGATTCACTACGTGCACCACTGGTGTTTTGTGGAAAAGCACATGTAAGATTCTGCAACAGTCTCTGCTGATACTCCTGCATGCGTGCATCCCTTTCTATGGCAGGAATAATTTCTGCAAATTTACTTTTGTACCGGGGATCTAACAGTGTGGCAACCCAGTAGTCAGGATTATTTCTAATTCTCACAATTCGAGGGTCATGTTGCAGGTAGTGCAGCAAGAAGGCACTCATGTGTGTTGCGCATCCAGGAGCACCAAGTCCCTGTTGTGTTGGTGGCGAGGTAACAATCATGCTTCCTTCCTCTGTCCTCTCCCCCCAACCTCGCACAACAGAAATGTGATCAAGGTCTCCCTCATCTGATGAGTCTTCCATCAGTTCGTCCTCCACTTCTTCCTGGGCTCCTGCACCTTCCTCACTAGTTTGGCTGCTACCATGCGCCCTGGTAAAACCATCTCCCCCACCCTCACATGCCTGCCGCCTTGGTGCTGCCGACCGTCTGGACCTTGCAGATGTTAGCCCTTCCGCATACAACTCCTCCTCCTCTACTTCCTCCACCTCCTCTTGTGCCACCACCTGACTCCGAATTCTGTTTAACATGTGCTCCAGCATGTAAATCACCGGAATAGTCATGCTGATAATGGCATCGTCAGCACTAAACATCTTCGTCGCCATTTCAAAACTGTGCAGAAGGGTGCATAGGTCCCTGATTTGAGACCACTCCTCCAGCGTGATTTGCCCCACCTCCGGATCTCGTTGGCCCAGGCTATACGTCAGAACGTATTGCACCAGGGCTTGTCGGTGCTGCCACAGTCGCTGCAACATGTGCAGAGTTGAATTCCACCGGGTAGGCACATTGCATTTTAGCCGGTGAAGTGGCAGGCCCAACGACTTCTGTAGAGATGTAAGTCGCTGAGCTGTGGGATGCGAACGGCGGAAGTGAGCACACAGCGACCGTGCCCTCTGCAGAAGGCCATCTAGTCTGGGATAGTGGGCTAAAAATTGTTGGACAACCAGGTTCAACACGTGAGCCATACAAGGCACGTGTGTGACATTGCCCCGGCGAAGAGCCGCACCCAGGTTTGCAGCATTGTCGCACACGGCCTTCCCTGGTTTCAGGTCCAGTGGAGACAACCATTCATGAAATTGGTTCTCCAGAGCTGACCACAACTCCTCAGCTGTGTGGCTCACATTTCCCAGACATTTCAAAGTAAAAACCGCCTGATGACGTTGAGCCCTACTGCCAGCATAGTAAGGAGGTGTGCAGGATCCCTTCTGCGCAGTTAGAAAGCTTGTGGCATGACCAGACAGGCTTTGGGTGCAGGTGGAAGACCGAGAGGAGGTTGAGGAGGCAGAAGCAGTGGAGGAACTTTGACATAAAGAGGATTGACGCACAACTCGTGGGGACGGCAAGACTTGGACAGCAGCCCCTTGTCCTGCTGTCACCATAGTTACCCAGTGCCCAGTCAGCGACATGTAACGCCCCTGTCCATGCCTACTCGTCCAAGTGTCTGTGGTGAAATGCACCCTGTCACACACAGAGTTTCTCAAAGAAGCGGTGATGTTGTGTGCGACATGCTGGTGGAGCGCAGGCACACCTTTCTTTGAGAAGTAGTGCCGACTGGGCATCTGGTACTGGGGCACTGCGATGGACATAAGGTCTCGAAAATCCTCTGTGTCCACCAGGCGGAAAGGCAGCATTTCTGTAGCCAAGAGCTTGCAGATGGTGAAATTCAACCTCTTAGCTTTCTCATGGCTAGGAGGAAATGGTCTTTTACTTGTCCACATCTGAGGGACCGAGGGCTGGCTATTGTGCTTAGACGGGGTTGATAAGGGTGTCCCCGGCAAACTGCCGGTTTGTGAGGAAGATGCAGGCGGATATGTTAGGTTGCCTTGATCCAAAGGTGGTGCTATCGATGTCGGACAGCGCTCAACACCAGCTGGTGTTACCACCTCCAAAGAAAATGATGACCTGCCAATCACGCTGGCTGTTGCGGGTAAAGAGGTGGCAGGTCTGCGCCCCAAAACAGGTGTGACTGCTGTCCCCCCAGTCACAGAGGATGAAGAGGCCGCGGATGCACAAGATATGGCAGACGGTGGTTGGCTCGGCCGGCTAGGCTGCATTGTAGCACACTGAGCTTCCCAGTGCAACTTATGCTTCATGTCCATGTGCCGGTTCATGCATGAAGTACTCAAACTATGTATTTTTTGGCCTCTACTTAGCTTTTGCTGACAAATGTTACAGATAACACGAGTTGGGTCATCTTTATCGATCTGAAAAAATGCCCAGGCTATGCAAGGCTTAGCACCCATGCGACCTGAAGAGCCACCACGACTTGTGGTGAGAGGCAGAGTTGTGTTTGAGGATGCAGTTGTTGACGTGCTTCCAGTACTACGTCTCTGTCCAGGAAGGTGCAACCTGACCTCGTCGTCACTAGCATCTTCCTCCACCTCCTCTGCTGACCTCATCTCTTGGCTGACTGTGGGTTGACAGTAAGTGGGATCTCCAACCTCATCATCATCACCCTGTGCATTATCACACCCGTCGTCCTCAGAGCCAACCTGTTCCTGCTCTGACAAAAAACTAAAGTTGTCGCTCCAATCAGGTATTTGAGTCTCATCATCGTCTTCCTCATTGTCTCCACCAACAGGAGTTACAGTTTGGGAATGAGGGTCTACATTATGGTCAGAACCTTCTGCGTCTGGTCCTGGATCCGATTCATAAAGATTCTGGGCATCAGTGCAGATCATTTCCTCGTCTGGATTCACAGAAGCGCTGGAGTCGACCTCTGATTCCCAGGCTATAGTATGAGTAAACAGCTCTGAAGACTCAACCATCTGTTCTACCTCATACTCAGACGGGCAGCTGGAGATTTGGGAGCTGTGAGGAAGCAAGTGCGATTGGGGTGACACCTTTGAGGACTGGAGTATTTGTGATGTTGAAGTTGATGTGGAGGAGAGCCCACTTAAAGGAGCACTTGATATCCGTTGAAGCACCTGCTGTTTTTGTGCCTCATCTGGAATTTGTAGCGATTGGCGTGGCCGTAAGAAAGGGATCTTATCACATTGTCCGCTAAAAGAAGTAGACATTTTAGTTTGGCTGGAAGATGGTCTTTCTTCTGCAGATGTTACTGTTGCTTTAACACCTACCCCACGGACACAACCTTTTTTCCCCTTCCCAACACGCCTATTCCCCTTTCCACCAGCAGCAGGCCTTTTTCCACTCATTTTGGTGGTTAACTAATTCACAACTCTGGAGTTGTTTGCACAAAAAAACAATGGATGGGAACCGAGCAGAGCTGAGTGGCCAAACTGTGGTATTAGGCCAAAACAATTGGCTGGGTTAGATGCAGAAAAAAATTATATTCAATTTGCAACCTGATGGAGGTCAGTATAGATGGACTAATAGAGAAAGTCCCACACACAGCTAGAAGCCCAAATATTTTTTCAGAGGTAGATGCAGAAAAAAAATATATTCAGTTTGCAACCTGATGGAGGTCAGTATAGATGGACTAATAGAGAAAGTCCCACACACTGCTAGAAGGCCAAATATTTTTTCAGAGCTAGATGCAGACAAAAAAATATTTTTAATTTGCAACCTGATGGAGGTCAGTATAGATGGACTAATAGAGAAAGTCCCACACACTGCTAGAAGGCCAAATATTTTTTCAGAGCTAGATGCAGAAAAAAATTATATTCAGTTTGCAACCTGATGGAGGTCAGTATAGATGGACTAATAGAACAAGTCCCACACACGGCTAGAAGCCCAAATATTTTTTCAGAAGTAGATGCAGATAAAAATTATTTTTAATTTGCAACCTGATGGAGGTCAGTATAGTTGGACTAATAGAGAAAGTCCCACACACTGCTAGAAGGCCAAATATTTTTTCAGAGCTAGATGCAGACAAAAAATTATTTTCAGTTTGCAACCTGATGAAGGTCAGTATAGATGGACTAATAGAACAAGTCCCACACACAGCTAGAAGCCCAAATATTTTTTCAGAGGTAGATGCAGAAAAAAATTATATTCAGTTTGCAACCTGATGGAGGTTTGTATAGATGGATTAATAGAACAAGTCCCACACACAGCTAGAAGCCCAATATTTTTTCACAGGTAGATGCAGAAAAAAAATATATTCAGTATGCAACCTGATGGATGTCAGTATAGATGGACTAATAGAGAAAGTCCCACACACTGCTAGAAGGCCAAATATTTTTTCAGTGCTAGATGCAGACAAAAAATTATTTTTAATTTGCAACCTGATGGAGGTCAGTATAGATGGACTAATAGAGAAAGTCCCACACACTGCTAGAAGGCCAAATATTTTTTCAGAGCTGGATGCAGATAAAAATTATTTTTAATTTGCAACCTGATGGAGGTCAGTATAGATGGACTAATAGAGAAAGTCCCACACACTGCTAGAAGGCCAAATATTTTTTCAGAGCTGGATGCAGATAAAAATTATTTTTAATTTGCAACCTGATGGAGGTCAGTATAGATGGACTAATAGAGAAAGTCCCACACACTGCTAGAAGGCCAAATATTTTTTCAGAGCTAGATGCAGACAAAAAATTATTTTCAGTTTGCAACCTGATGGAGGTCAGTATAGATGGACTAATAGAACAAGTCCCACACACAGCTAGAAGCCCAAATATTTTTTCAGAGGTAGATGCAGAAAAAAATTATATTCAGTTTGCAACCTGATGGAGGTCTGTATAGATGGATTAATAGAACAAGTCCCACACACAGCTAGAAGCCCAATATTTTTTCAGAGGTAGATGCAGAAAAAAAATATATTCAGTTTGCAACCTGATGGAGGTCAGTATAGATGGACTAATAGAGAAAGTCCCACACACTGCTAGAAGGCCAAATATTTTTTCAGAGCTAGATGCAGACAAAAAATTATTTTTAATTTGCAACCTGATGAAGGTCAGTATAGATGGACTACTAGAGAAAGTCCCACACACTGCTAGAAGGCCAAATATTTTTTCAGAGCTGGATGAAGATAAAAAATTTTTTTAATTTGCAACCTGATGGAGGTCAGTATAGATGGACTAATAGAGAAAGTCCCACACACTGCTAGAAGGCCAAATATTTTTTCAGAGCTGGATGCAGATAAAAATTATTTTTAATTTGCAACCTGATGGAGGTCAGTATAGATGGACTAATAGAGAAAGTCCCACACACTGCTAGAAGGCCAAATATTTTTTCAGAGCTAGATGCAGAAAAAAATTATATTCAGTTTGCAACCTGATGGAGGTCAGTATAGATGGACTAATAGAACAAGTCCCACACACAGCTAGAAGCCCAAATATTTTTTCAGAGGTAGATGCAGATAAAAATTATTTTTAATTTGCAACCTGATGGAGGTCAGTATAGATGGACTAATAGAGAAAGTCCCACACACTGCTAGAAGGCCAAATATTTTTTCAGAGCTAGATGCAGACAAAAAATTATTTTCAGTTTGCAACCTGATGGAGGTCAGTATAGATGGACTAATAGAACAAGTCCCACACACAGCTAGAAGCCCAAATATTTTTTCAGAGGTAGATGCAGAAAAAAATTATATTCAGTTTGCAACCTGATGGAGGTCTGTATAGATGGATTAATAGAACAAGTCCCACACACAGCTAGAAGCCCAATATTTTTTCAGAGGTAGATGCAGAAAAAAAATATATTCAGTTTGCAACCTGATGGAGGTCAGTATAGATGGACTAATAGAACAAGTCCCACACACTGCTAGAAGCCCAAATATTTTTTCAGAGGTAGATGCAGAAAAAAATTATATTCAGTTTGCAACCTGATGGAGGTCTGTATAGATGGATTAATAGAGCAAGTCCCACACACTGCTAGAAGCCCAATATTTTTTCAGAGGTAGATGCAGAAAAAAAATATATTCAGTTTGCAACCTGATGGAGGTCAGTATAGATGGACTAATAGAGAAAGTCCCACACACTGCTAGAAGGCCAAATATTTTTTCAGAGCTAGATGCAGAAAAAAATTATATTCAGTTTGCAACCTGATGGAGGTCAGTATAGATGGACTAATAGAACAAGTCCCACACACTGCTAGAAGCCCAAATATTTTTTCAGAGCTAGATGCAGAAAAAAATTATATTCAATTTGCAACCTGATGGAGGTCAGTATAGATGGACTAATAGAATGATGCTATGCCCAAAAGATTTTACTTCACTAGGTGCAGTAAAAAAATTGGTATTCTATACACAGGTGGTATATCTTGCAACAAAGATAGGCTACTCCACTGACTAACACACTCTGCAATAGGCCAAAAAGGATTAGCTTTGCTAGATTCAGCCAAATGCTGTGAAAAAAACTTGCACAGCACTGGCACAGACCTGCCTGGCAAAAACTGATAGGAACTGATGTAACCTAGTCCTGAAAAGGACTGCAATTACAATTAGTCTTTACTCCCACAATCTATCTATTTAAGAGCACAGACCTGCCTGATAAAAGTCGTAGGAAATGCTGTAACCTAGTCCTTAAAAGGACTGCAATCACAACTATTCCCTACTCCCAAGCTATCTGTAGATTTGTTCGAAAATTGGCTTGAAATTAACAAGGTATAGCGCACACAGCAACAGAGGTGCCGTCTAACACGCAGCTGCAGCAGTGAGAAAATGGTGGCGACGGGGAAAATGGCTTGGTCTTATAGGGCAAGGACATGTGACATACACTGCCAATGACACATGCCCTTGCTTGTGTGAAAAAAGCACTTCGCTCCGTGTGTGCGCTGCTGATAGGCTGACAGATTGCACCTCCCCACTGTAAATGCGGGAAAGAGAAAAAATAATGTAGATCTTCATTATTCCTGCAGAGATCCATCCCCTGCCCCTCCCCCCACCCCGCTGTACACTCAAACTGCGTATTAACATTAATTTTCATCATTACTGAGAAAAAATCCAGTTATGATTTTGGTGCACGAACAGTTATCGAACATAACCTCGAACAGCCGAATTTTTCTCAAATCGTTCGTGTTCGCCGAACGGCTCGAACATCGCCCAAAACAGCTCGAATTTGAGATTGGCGAACAGTTCGAGTAGAACAACGCTCATCTCTAAATATTACCAAATATTTTTCAATGTGGGTTTGTACTCCTACATGAAGTTTACCAATCATAAGCAGGCAACAACATGCTAGGGGGAAAAGAACACTCCCTCAAAAAAAAACTTAGAGAGGGTTTCTCAGTGTGAAACATATAATGACAGAAAGTTTTCTCTCACTAATCTCACTGCAAAGCTGTGTGTGAATAAACAGTGCAGGGAGAAGAGCAGAGATGGGTATGATAATTAACAAATCTTCAGCTTTTATCTCACAGCAATGTAGGGAGAGTAGCTGTAACAGCTGAGCTTTGTCTTATTGCAAACATGACTGCAGCTGTCTTCTCACAGTACTGTTACCTCTTCCATACTGCCCCTCCCCCACTGACTGCCTTGAATTGAAGACTGAATAGGTGTTAACAACTGCCCTATGCTCTGCTCAACACATTATAATCATGCACTGCTCTGCAGTGCGATCAGTGAGGTAAGCAGGTTGTTTGTCAGTACATGTCTCACACATGGAAAAAAAAAATTGCTATATGCTGTCGTGGGGGATGTGTTCATTTTTTTCCCAGTATGTTGCTACCTACTTAGGATTGGTCAACCTGATGCGGGGGAAGAAGAACATGCTTCCAGAGAAAAATCTCATGTGATGCCCTCTTGGACATAAGATAAATTATAACCTAAATTTTACAAGCGAGTATCTCTGCAATGGAGAGGAGAAATTAAGAAATAAAACACATTTGTTCATTCAGCTTTGCAGTCACGAGTCTATGATATGGCCACTTTAACATGCTCAAACTAATGAAAGTTCTTCTTTCTAAACAATGCAACAATCAACATGCTCATATGTTTCATATCACTAATACATCTTTTTCATTTAGTTTTAGAAGGAAAAAGACGGAATTATTTAATTGTGCAACATGAATCGAGCATTTAGCAGAAAGAAAGGTAAGCCGTTTATAAATGCCAACCATGGCTTCTTCTGTACTTATGATCCGAATTGTTAGGTGTATAAAATGAGTGATCCATATGATAGTAATTATTGTGGCTAACACGTACTGCATTACCCTTATTGAAATATGCTATTGGATGAGCCTTTTATGTAATTTAAGCTTTTAATCCGTATTTCTCTGAGAATATTAAAAAAGAGTACCTTATATTAATTTGAGACTGCCCTTTTTATTTAATAGAATAGTGGACAGCCCCAGAATGGTGATTTTTGTAAAAAATTGTTACCGGCAGATAACATTACTGATGACAGCGCTCGTCACAGCAGCCGCATTCATACGTTACTCTCAGTGTGTTCCGGCGGCCACATGTGGTGAGCGGTCACATTACTGATGACAGTGCTCAACACAGCCTCCGGGTGTAGCAGATTCAGGAATCGTCATGGGACCTCCTTGTTATGGATTTACAATGGAACCCTTTGGAATATTTTATTTTTTTCATGGTATTAAATGGGTAAAAGAGAGTTGGGGAGTGCTTTTTACAATTAAAGGACTTTTCTCTCTGTATGTGTTTATTTCTTTTGACTGCGGGGTTAGTAATGGGGGTGTCTTATAGACACCTCTCCATTACTAACCCCTAACTTGATGTGAGCGGACATTACACAGCTAACATCAACACCAAAACCATTACCCCAATTGCCGCAGCACCAGGACAATCGGGAAGAGTGGAGGCTAAGCATTGAAATTGATGCATCTAATGGATGCGCAATTTCTGGGGCAGCTGAGGTCTGGTGTTATTAGTCCAGGAGGGGGACAATATCCACGGCCCCTTTCCAGATGATTAATATCAGCCCACAGCTGTCTGTTTAGCCTCTGCTGGTTATTAAAAATAGGGGGGACTCCACGTCATTTTTTTTGGGGTCCGTTTCTTAATAACCACTAAAGGTTACATAGACAGCTGTGAGCTGATATTAATAGGTTGGGAAGATTCATGGATAGTGGGCCCATTCCCAGAATAATAACACCAGTCCCCAGCTGTCTGCTTCCATTTAGCCAGTTATTAAAAATAAGGGGGATTCCACGCCATTTTTTAAATTAATTATTTATTTAACTGGTTTAAAAAGGCTAAACACCCTTTAGTGCCACATGAAAGGCACTAAGAGGTGATAGCTTATTATATGTATGGGGCTTGTGACATTAAGTATCTACAGGATATCTCTCCTATTTATTCTATCTACCTATGTATATAAGATTGCTTTATTACTTAGAATACTAACTTTAAATTATATTTGACAGTGTTTTGCTGTTTCAATGCAATCAGTGTTTTATCAACAGAAGATTAACACTGCAGGACAAGCTGCCCACTTGCCTCCTAGTCCAACCACATCTCCAGTACTGATTAGCAGCTTTCTGTAAATATACATTGTACACAGAAAGCTGTGGTGTGGAAGGGGGTTATACAGTGCTGCTTACCATTATTGGTACCCCCAAATGTTTGTACAATATCTTCAGAAATAAATGGAAATGTACCAAAGTTATATCCTCAGGATTTTTTAATTAGTGGTCCAAAGTAATGCAACACTGAAACATTGTTTTTCAACTTCCATGTTGCAATTTCAAAGAAAAAAAACAAAATAAACAGCACCCCTAATTAATACTTGGCTGCACACTCTTTGGCATTGCTGACAGCCTCCAAACGTTTCTTGTAGCCATCTATAAGCTTCTTGCACTTCTCAGCTGGAATTTTCTCCCACTCTTCCTTTGCAGTTTGTTCAAGATCTTGGATGTTTTTAGAGTTCTTTTTCCCAATGGCAGATTTCAGCTCACCCAAATTTTCAATGGGATTGAGGTCAGGACTCATTGCTTACCATTTTAAACAGTCCATTTTTTCTTTTTCAACCATTCCTGTGTACTTTTGGATGTGTGCTTTGAGTCATTGTCTTGTTGGAGGACCCATGATCTTTGACTCAAACCAAGTTTTCTTTCACTGGGTAGGTCATTTCGCTTTAAAATCTCTTGATAATTCTCTGATTTCATGATTCCTGTGATACGGTCATGGCCTCCAGTACCAGATGCAGCAAAGCAACCCCACAGCATTATGGATTCTCCACCACTTACTGTTGGGAGGGTGTTCTTTTCCTTATAAGCTTCATTGCGCAGTCTGTAAACAAACTATTGCTTTGCATTGCCAAAAAGTGCTATTTTTGTTTCATCTGTCCACAGCACATTTTCCCAGAAGGATTGTGGTTTGTCAAGGTAACGTAGTTACATAGTAATATAGTAACGTCGGTTGAATAAAGACCTAGGTTCATCAAGTTCAACCTTCCTCCCCTATTGTATATTTTGTCTAAATTAACTGTAATCCACAATGTTATGTGTATTGAGGAAATCATCCAGCCCCTTTTTAAAAGGTGTTATAGTGTCGGCCATTACTACCTCTTGTGGTAGGGCATTCCACAGTCTGACTGCTCTTATTGTAAAGAACCCTTTCCTGTTTACGTGCCAGAATCGCCTTTCTTCCACCCATAATGAGTGCCCCCTGGTCCTTAGTATGGTCTTTGGAAGGAATAAGTCATGTGCCAGTCCTATGTACTGACCACACATATATTTATACATGTAAATGAGATCCCATCTAAGGCGTCATTTTTCTAAGCTAAACAAGCTCAACCTTTTCAACCTCTCATCATATTAGAGGCCTTCCATCACTTGTAATAATCTAGTTGCCCCTTTGAACTGACTCTAACTTGTGAATATCCTTTTAAAATGTGGAGCCCAAAGCCGCATCCCATATTCTATATGTGACCTCACCAGTGATTTATAAAGGGGCTACAGTACATTGGGATTTTGTTATGCACACGCACGGACTGACTGGCGTGTGCGTATTTAGCGATCCCACTGGACCATGAACCGGAGAGTGCCTGGAGGGGCGTAACTAAGTATCTACCCAATCCGACCAAGGTCGCACGACGGCATACGATGCCTGTGCACCAGGGAGGAACCGAGCAGAGAGACCAGGTGCGACTCCAGGTCAGACCCTGGACACGGCTGTTGACCCACACCGGGGAATACAGGAACAGGCAGGTTAGAGCACAGGCTGGGTAGGGTCCAGTACAGACTAGGAGACGGGTTCAGAGCCGCAGATGCGGTTATCAAGCAGAGTAAAGCGAAACCGCAGGTGCGGTGGACAGGGCTGAGCAGAGCGAAACCGCAAGTGCGGTGGACAGGGCTGAGCAGAGCGAAACCGCAAGTGCGGTGGACAAGGGAGAGCAGAGCGAAACCGCAGATGCGGTGGACAAGGCAGAGCAGAGCGAAACCGCAAGTGCGGTGGACAAGGCAGAGCAGAGCGAAACCACAGATGCGGTGGACAAGGCAGAGCAGAGCGAAACCACAAGTGCGCTGGACAAGGCAGAGCAGAGCGAAACCGCAAGTGCGGTGGACAAGGCAGAGCAGAGCGAAACCGCAAGTGCGGTGGACAAGGCAGAGCAGAGCGAAACCACAAGTGCGGTGGACAAGGCACAGCAGAGCGAAACCGCAAGTGCGGTGGACAAGGCAGAGCAGAGCAAAACCGCAAGTGCAGTGGACAGGGCTGAGCAGAGCGAAACCACAGATGCGGTGGACAAGGCAGAGCAGAGCGAAACCGCAAGTGCGGTGGACAAGGCTGAGCAGAGCGGGCAGAAACCGCAAGAGCAGTAAGTAAGGCAGAACAGAGATAAATCGCCAAAGCGGTGAGCAAAGACAGAGCAGAGGGGACAGGGCTCTGTTCACACGGAACAGACTGGAAGGGAAAAGCAGAACCAGATACACACAAGGTACTTGCAAAGAAGTAGCGAGTGGACTCCAAACTCACAAACAGAAGTACAGCGACAACGAGTAGGAGTTAGGTGCAGGTTCAGACTCTGCAGAAAAAGAGAAGAAACGGACACAGAGACAAAACAGGTAAGAGGCCAGGAGACAGTTCAGACAGTTCAGACAAGAACTGTACTGCAACGAAATACAGGAATGAGCCTAAGTAAAGCCAAGTGCTGGTTCAGACACTGCAGCAAAAAGGAGGAAACGGACATAGAGACAAAACAAGAAACAGGTTAGGAGACAGTTCAGACAGGAACTGTTACTGCAACGAAATACAGGAACGAGCCTAGGTAAAGCCAAGTGCTGGTTCAGACACTGTGGCAAAAGGGAGGAAACAGACATAGAGACAAAACAAGTAACAGGTTAGGAGACCATTCAGACAGGAACTGTTACTGCAACAGAATACAGGAACGAGCCTAGGTATAGCCAAGCGGTGGTTCAGACACTGCAGAAAAAGGGAGGAAACGGACATAGAGACAAAACAAGTAACAGGTTAGGAGACAGTTCAGACAGGAACTGTTACTGCAGCGAAATACAGGAACGAGCCTGGGTATACGGCCCCCAGAGGCAGCAACAAACAGGCTAGGAGCGTGTTCAGACAGGCCTGGAAATACAGCCTCCAGGAAGGCAGACAAGCAGGGAAAAACAGAACGGGACCTGGCACATCCAGAGTCTAGAAGCACACTGAATGTTAAAGTTGCTCAGGCATCAGCTTCCAAGTGAAGCTGGTTTAAATATCCAGTGACTGACAGCAATAGGCTGAGGACGCATTAGGGGTGTGCCCACAGCAGCTACAAGAATCAGGAAGTAACCAGGCCACCGCCCTAAACAGTCAGAACAGAGACAAACTGACAGCATGGAAAGAAGCCAGGCTTGCAGACTGGACTGATGATCAAGTTTGCGATCTTGCATAGTGAGAGATGGTGCACTATGCAAGCCCACCACCAGGTATGTTACAGATTTTATTTCTATTGTTATACATCCTAAAATACTGTTTGCTTTTGTGGCTGCTGCTTGACATTGAGTACTGCTGCTCAGCTTACTTGTAACCAGAATACCCAAGTCCTTCTCCTGTTCTGTAGTCCCGAGTATACTCCCATTTAATGTATATGCAGCAACAGTATTACTCCATCCTAGGTGCACTACTCTACATTTATCTACATCAAGCTTCATCTGCCAAGTGTTTACCTATTCAGTCATCTTATCCAGATTGTTCTGCAATATAGTAATGTCAAGATCAGTTTTTAATATTCTATATAGTTTGGTGTCGTCAGCAAAGCCTGACACTTTACTCTCAATCCCATCCCCCAGGTCATTAATAAAGAGGTTAAAAAGAATCGGTCCTAGCACACCTAACACCGGAAATGAGGAGCAAAGGGGGTTGGTATTGTGATCTCTCTACTGCAGGGAGATCCTCAGTCGTGGGTGTTTTCTTTACCCCAGGACTCGGTTTGTTTCCAGTCTGTGGAGGGTTTTTTCTGGGCCCTGGTCCTCATCTTTGATGACCCTGACCGAGTCGCCTTGGCTGAGTCTAGGCTACGTCGCCTTCAGCAGGGGAATCGGTCAGCGGAGACATACAGTTCAGAATTCCGTAGATGGGCAATGGATTTCAAATGTAATGACTCAGCCCTTAGAAGTCAGTTTTGTGAGGTGCTTACTGAAAGGTTGAAAGATGCCTTGGCAGTATATGAAACCCCTCAGTCCTTGGAGGTTGCCATGTCATTGACCATACGTCTTGATAGGCGCCTTTGGGATAGACGGGTGAGACCACCTTCTCCGGGGCCTTATTGTCAGGGTTGTGTACCTCTGCCAGGGGAGCGGTCTGGGGTTGAGCCAGTACTGGGGGAGGTGGAGGAACCCATGCAGTTAGGGGGTGTCTCTACAACATACATCTCCCCGGAGATTCGCAGGAAAAAAGGCATATTATTTTGTGCCTAAACAAAAGGAGACTCAATTAACTTTTGGTAGTCTGGAGTTGGATAAACAAGGGGTGCATTTGTTACCGACCTGCAGTTCCCACTTTGTCCTGTCAGCAGAGGTGGCGCTAGAGAGCAAAACCGAGAAAATTTCTGGGTTTGTTGACAGTGGAGTCGGAGTCAGCATGGTTTGTGAAAACTCATGGTCTTGCTTGCTGTGCTTTAGCTGAACCTATTTCCATCTTTGCCATTGACTCGGCACCGTTTGTACAGAAAGCATTTACTCAGATTGTACGTAATGTAAAACTAAGGGTGGTGTTAGTTCACTGTGAAATAATCCCTTGCTATGTCCTGGACAATCTTCCCACACCGATTGTTTTGGGTATTCTTTGGCTTGTTAAACATTATCCGTTGGTGGATTGGCAAGCCAGGGAGATTATTGAATGGGGAGATTACTGCCATGAGAACTGTTTAGCTATTTCCTTTGCTACAGTCTCTACGGAAATATTACCTGCTTTTCTGTCTGGTTTTAAGGACGTTTTTTTCTGAGACGGGGTGTCAGGATTTGCCTCCTTATCTTGCTTATGACTGTACTATTATGCTGACCCGCGGAGCTAAACTACCGAAATCCAGACTGTATATTCTTTCTGGATTTCATTGCGGAAAGTCTGGAGAAGGGACTTATCAGACCCTCATCTTTGCCCGTGGTGGCAGGGTTCTCCTTTGTGAAGAAAAAAAATCAAATTACAATCCGTGATCCATACCCTCTTACTCTGATTCCTGATTTGTTCAGCCAGGTTGTAGGAACTAAGATATTCTCCAAGTTGGATTTAATGGGAGCCCACAACCTGGTTAGAATCAGAGAAGGGGACGAATTTAAAACAGCGTTCAATACCCCGGAAGGAGATTTCAAGAGTTTGGTTATGCCTTTTGGTTTGACCAATGCTCCTGCGGTATTCCAGCATTTCAGAAATTATATTTTCCATCATTTGGTGGGGAGGTTTGTGGTGGTCTATCTGGACTATACTTTGGTTTACTCACCTGATTTTGAGACTCATCGGGGGCATGTTAAGCATGTGCTCCAGATATTAAGGGATAACAAACTTTATGACAAACTGGAAAAATATGTTTTCTCTGTTCAGGAGGTGCAGTTTTTGGGGTACTTGTTGTCATCTTCGGGTTTTCTGATGGATCCGGAAAAGATCCGAGCAGTTCTAGACTGGGAACGTCCTGAGAACCTGAAGGCTCTACAACCTTTTTCTGGGCTTTACTAATTTTTACTGCAAATTCATCCAAAATTACTCTGTTATTGTTAAACTCCTTACTGACATCACCAAAAAGGGGCCTGATTTTTCCAAATGGTCAGATGCTCACCTCCAAACTTTTTCTTCTTTAAAGAATCATTTTGCCACTGCACCTATACTCAGTCAACCCGATGTTTCCCAACCCTTTATTATGGAGGTTGATGCGTCTGATGTCGGGGTTGCGGCTGTGTTGTCTCAGGGTTCGTCTCCTAGTAATTGGCGTCCATGCGCCTTCTTTTCTAAAAAATTGTCTTCGGCTGAGAGAAATTATGACATGGGTAATAGGGAACTTTTGGGAATCAAATTGGTGTTCAAGGAATGGTTTGAGGGGGCTGTCCATCCTATTACTGTTATTACTGACCATAAGAACCTGTCATATCTCCAGTCAGCTAAATGTCTCAACCCTAGGCAAGCCAGATGGTCCCTGTTTTTAACTAGGTTCAATTTTGTTGTCACTTTTTGTCCAGGGGTCAAAAATGTCAAAGCTGATGCTTTGTCCTGGAGCTTCCCTGGTGGTGGTGACCATGAGAACCCTGCCATGATATTACAGAAAGGGGTAATCATTTCGGACACCCCTGCCTCCTGCCCTTCAGGAAGGTTATCTGTAGCATGTAATCTGCGCCGCAAAGTAATTAAGGAACATCATAACTCTGTGCTTACTGGGCATCCAGGTGGTAAGGCAACCACAGACCTCTTCGCTCGTAGATTTTGGTGGCCTTGGTTGCATCGGGATGTGATTGAACACGTAGCTCCATGTAGTATTTGCGCGCGTTCTAAGGTTTCACATACTCGTCCGTTTGGTAATCTTCTTCCGCTACCTATGCCTAGTAGGCTACGGACACACTTGTCCATGGATTTTATTACTGACCTACCGGTTTCTGCAGGCAAAACGGTGGTTTTGGTGGTAGTAGATAGATTCAGTAAATGGTTCACTTCATCACATTGCCTGCACTTCCAAATGCCAAGACACTTGCTCAGGTGTTTATAAATGAGATTGTGAAGCTTCACGGGGTACCCTCCCCTCCCATGTGGTGTCAGATCTGAAGACCCAGTTTGTTTCCCAGTTCTGGAAGGCATTCTGTTCTCTACTGGGGGTGGAGCTGTCCTTTTCCTCTGCCTTGCACCCTCAGTCGAATGGTCAGACCGAGCCTGACAATCAGAATTTGGAGAACTAGTTCAGGTGTTTTGTTTCTGAAAATCAGGAGGATTGGGCATCCTACTTACCACTGGCAGAATTTGCCATTAATAATCATCGTCAAGAATCCACTGGCAGGTCACTGTTCTTCGGTGCATACGGTTATCACCCACAGTTTGGTACCTTTAATGGGGGAGGAGCTTCAGAAGTTCCTGAGCAGGAACAGTTTGCTTCATTGCTCTTCTCGGTATGGCAGGGTATTCTGAGTAATTTAAAGATAATGGGAGACAGGTATAAACGTATGGCTGACAGAAAACGCTTGCCAGGTCTGGACCTGAATGTGAATGACTTTGTGTGATTGTCTACCAGGAATATAAGATTGAAAGTTCCTTCTTGGAAGCTGGGATCTAGGTTTATTGGTCCCTATAAAATAACCGCCATCATTAACCCAGCAGCGTTTCATCTTGAACTTCCTCAGACCCTTAAGATCCACAACGTGTTCCACAGGTCCTTACTCAAAAAGTATAAGGAACCTCTTGAGCCCTCACCTCTACCACCACCCCCTGAAATGGTTGATGGTAATCTGGAGTTCCAGATTTTGAGGATTGTTGATTCTCATCTCCAACGTTGTTCTCTACAATATTTGGTTCACTGGAAAGGCTATGGTCCAGAGGAGAGGATGTGGGTTTCAGCATCAGAGGTGAACGCTCACAGGTTGGTTCACTCATTCCATACCTCTTATCCTGAGAAACCCGGTCCTCAGTGTCCGGAGACCACTCGTAGAGGGGGTGTACTGCCACGGGTGTGTCAAAAGTGACAGACAGTCGCCCTGCAGTTGGTTGCAGGAGATCTCTACGTTTGGCATTACAGACATCTTCTTAGAGGCTGTCTCTAGGACCCAGCGGCTACCTTCCTCTGGCTAATTAACACCCTGCCTCGGTGTAGAAATACCTGCTGTGTTTGAGAGGGAGGTTCCGGTGACATTCATTACTACTTGTGAGGCTTTAGCAAGAGCAGTACTTCGTCCTCTCTGGAGCTTGAGAACGTATGCTCATTTATCTGGAGTCGTCTAAAGCTAAGCAATTTCCTACTGTTGTGTACCCTTGTTGTCTATAGATCGACTAGTGCTCATCTCCTCCCTTCCCTAGCCATAGCCATATGCCAGGGAAAGACAGGGCGAGGCACGCGTGTGGCGATTGAAGAGCCAATACAGGGACGTTAGGGGAGGCAGGGTGACGCTAGATCAACCTAGGAGGTCTCTATTTCCCTCCTTTCCCTAGAGGCTGGGCTCCCTTTCTCTCTTCCCTTTGTGTTGCACTAAGTCTTTCCCACACCTTGCATGACACAGGGACCCTGCTGTCTTTGTGTGGACCTCAGTAATGCCACAAGAAAAAAAAATCTGCTGGATGTTCGATTTCACAGATACACAGGACACTAGTTATCTAAACTATCTGACTTAGAAGCAGCCACATATCTATCTAGATAAAATCTCTTAATATGCAGTAGTAGCGTCCAGCAGCAGTGTCTGTGACTTGTTATAATTAGGAAATGGCGCTGACACAACATGTCCGCTCTTTATATAGAGAGAATATGTGATTTCAGCAGTCAATGGCACAAGCCCTTGTGTCTGGACAGAGTGGATGCTTCCTGCACCCTGATTGGCTAGCAGCGATTTGCACACATAAAGTTAGGGGGGAAAAATTAGAAGCACTGCGCTGTTCTCAGCTTTTGTCAGCTCTCCCCCCAGCCCCTCCCCTCATCAAACATGTCCCCCCGCTCATCATACACAAGCAGTATGCTAGACAAAGTGTTATAAACAGTTTAGTTGCAGCACAATAATTTTCCCGCACTTTTTCACTGAATGTCACCGATTTTGGCAGATTTTAAGAAAAAATGCTTGTGTTTCCGATCACGAATCCGAAGGTGTTATATTCGTGCCAAATTTAACATTTGCGATCGTTTTTCGAACATATTCGCTCATCACTAGTTATCTAGCTGTTGTTAGATTGCCCACTTCATTAGTCAGAGTTATCTGACACAGTGACACAACACTCGACTCAAAAATGCTGTGTGCATGCAATATTGATTATACACACACCGTAGATAATAACCAGGGATATAAGCAGTTCAAAGATTCAAAATTGCTGTAATATGTTACCCAGTATCATTATTCTGAATTATACAGACTGAACTACCGATGTTCAAAGAAAAATATGCAGCTTAATCTAGAAGTGTTACATGAGTGAATCATGGCTAGTGTTACTGCAAATCCGTGCAACAATGTGTCTGCTGTTACACTCAAATAAATATGGAAATCTTGCTTCATGAGTGCATGACTGTCCTAAAAAAGAGGATTGATCTCACCCATTTTCTCAGTGGTCCTATTGGAACGAGCATCTCCGTGCTATATCCATGACCGTGTATGGCCTACTTGGGTGGGTGAAGGGTACCCCATCACTCTTATTAACCCTCCCTACCCCCACCACAAAATGAACCATTATTCTTTTGGATAATTTAGCCACAGCGGCCATTTATTTAACAATACAACATAATAACCATAATAACTTACAAAAGAGGAGGGGTTCTTCGAGCTAAAAGATCTGGTGCATATTTTAATTTACCAACAGGCCATTTTACCCTCAGCCATGAAACCAAGCTCAAGAGCACCATACTACCACAGTACGTGGTATCTTCGACACCATAAGCTCCCGGTGTAAAACCCTGTCCAGAGCAAACCAAATGTCAGATCAACCTTTAATGAACTTAATAACGTAGGGAATTGGCTCCCCCCCCTCAGACCTGGGGTGGAAGGTGTTGTGTGTGCCCAAGAGTACATCTCCCCCTGCACCTATGGATCCTGTGGTAATCCCCCGCAGGGGTGCCACAGAATTATCCATATAATTCCCTCCACCACCAATTATATACCAACTCCAAGAACGACGGCCCCCGCCACCAAGAGCAGCACTGATACCTCAGGCTCGTGAGACCCCCAACACACCCAATGCCCTTTCAATTCCCTCTTGAAGAGCGAGTGTCCATATGTTAATACCTATAGCATTCAAATGAACACCATCTCACAACCAAAAAATTTCCTTCCCCCAACTCAAGATCGTGATGTCTCTCGCAAACACCCCCGTTCCTGGACACAAAGGCCAAAATTGCCCTATTCAATTTAATCCTTGCCCTGTTAATCCCCTTCACTGATCTTGCCAATCTCCATGTTTTTCTTGGCACAATCTCCGACCAGACAATTAAAATCCCCGGGTAGGATACCCACAATCTCAGCAGATCGAAATGAATATCCCTCATTATCTCGCCTAGAAACCAAATCATTGTCGCCCACCTGCAGCACTGAAATATCTGGCATTCTATCTAAACGGGCCGCCTACTTTGATTCTGGTAATACCCTACTCCATACCATTCGCCTGAATCGAAGCCACCAAATTACCACTTCTTCTCGCCAGAAACCTAACTTAATGGCTCTATGCCAACTCCCAAAGAACCTTTTTCAAAACTGCCAGAAACTGGAACCAGGATAAAAATAGGCCATTTTCATGACAGAGTAAAGGACCAACTCTGCCCGGCCAAAGCTGCCAAAATTTAACCAAACACCTCCTGGGGCACTTCACTGTCCCATCCATCCATCCTAACACCACATATCTCCCACTCCCCAACTGGTCAGTTTCTGATCTTCTGATCCAAAAATATATACCGCCAACCCAGCAACTAACATCTTCCACAAACTAACCACCCACCCTAACCTTGCTGGGCACTACAAGCTCCCCCACTCTCAGTGCCCCAAAAAATTCCAGCGAAAAAGCCAATCCATACAACACCTTCTCAAAATCCGAACTACAGATACGCTCCACCGCTTACCTTAGCCTCTCCAATACACTAAACATTATAGGCCTACGCTGATCCTTCCCGCTCTGACCCCTTCTAAAACCCTTTAATGCCTGCCTCACCAAGAAAACTATTGTTACATTACTAAGGCCCTTTAACTTAAAACCAAAAGCGAGACCCGCTACAAACTTTTTAACTGTTGATACCGACCAACCCACATCTGCTGCCCTACTCACAAAAAGCAAAACCACTAACATCCTCTCCTCGTCCGAGGAGGGTTCTAACATTAATACCGTCACAAAAATACAATAAAACCATACACTGGGTACAAAGACTGTTTAGAGAGGGAAAGGAATATGACAGCCCCTGTACCACCCTTACAGGCGGTCCTACTCAGTGATTGACAGCTGCCTCTGCATACACAGTGATACAGGAAAGACTGCCAATCAATGAATAAGCTAGAAGAGAAACATTAGGTGGGTTGTTTGCGCTGGTAATGAAGATCCGTAAGAATCGTCCAGGAAATTGATGAGTCACTGACACTCCGTGTGTTCCTTTTTGGCACCTTTATTTGAATTTATTTCCTATTTAAAGGAGTTTTCCCATGAACAAAAGTTCATTTTAATCAATGGCTGTGTCTGACCGTGAATGGTACATGGTCAGATCATACCACATCTCCTGGGCAAGTCAGGAAGCAAAAGACTATGAAGACATTACAGCAGGGGATCAGAGCTGATTCTTTCTTTGAAGTAAAACATTGTTTAACCCCTTTCTGACATGGTCAGTAATAGTAAGTCCCTGTGCCCTGGGCCTATTGGACCAGGTACGTACTATTACGCGCATTGCGATCACACCCACATACAAGCGGTGCGGGGCGATCGCCGCCAGGTGTCAGCTGATTCTCACAGCTGACACCTGGTGCTATGTGCCAGGAGCGGTCAAGCACCGCTCCCAGCACATAAAACCCTGAAATGCTGCGATCAAAGTCGATCGCAGCATTCCGTGACCAAGGGGAGGTAAACGCGGCTTATTTACCCCCTCTCCAGTGTCCTGCGCTGTCTGTGTCAGATCCCGGTAGTTGTCATGGTGACCCAATGTCATCATGACAACAACCGGGTCACCTGGCAGCAGTAAGTTACTTTGATCATGCGCAGTGCACGATCAAAGTAACTTCTGAGTGTGCAGCGTTGACAGGCTGCATAGCATAGAGATGGTGCAAGAAATCAGCCTGCAAAAAAATCAAAGTCCCATAGTGGGACCAAGCGTAAAAGTTAAAAAAAAGTATCAGAAAGTGAAACAAAAAATTGTAAAAATGTTTTAAAAAAAATAAAAAAAATAATCCAAAAAAATAAAAATATACTGTACCTCTAAATAAATATTATTATGAAAAAAAACAAACAATGAAAGTACACATGTTTGATATTGCCACGTCCGGAACGATCTGACCTATAAAACCGTCCCAGTTAACTCCTTTAGTGAACACGGTAAAAAAAAAAATCGAAGCAAAAAACGATGCTTTAACATCATACTGCCAAACAAAAAATGGAATAAAACGTGATCAAAAAGACGAATGTAAATAAAAATGTTACAGCTGAAAACATCATCTTGTCCTGCAAAAAACAAGCATTTCTGCATCTCCCTGGCAGAAAAAACGCATGCAGATTGTGCATGCGTTTTTCCTGCAGAATACATGCGGAATACATGCGGATTCACATGCGTACCCACATGTGTTAACGCATGTGTTTCCGCATGCGGACTGACAAGCACTTTCCAAGCGATAGCATCACTTGGAAAGTGCTTGACAACTTGGAAAGTGCTTGACAACTAGGTCACACTATATAAATCCATGCAAAAGGCATGGATTTATATAGTGTGACCATAAAAGTAAAAAAATAAAGCTATACTCACCCCCGATGCTGCCGCGTGTGCTGTCGCGCTCGTCCTGGCTTCTTCCGGGTTGCCGGCATCTCGGGAGACAGCCTGCGGTCACATGACCGCGACGTCATCTCAGGTCCTGGAAGGAGAAGCGCTGCAGGGGCCGCCGGACAGGTGAATATAAACTTTATTTGTTATTTTATTCTTTTTTTTACAGGTACAATGGTACCCAGGTCTGGATGAGAGTCTTCTCTCCTCCAGAACTGGGTACCATCCGCACATAGAGACGCATAAAATCCGCTTGTACAAATGTACAGACACTGATTCTATGCGTCTCAATGCAAGTCAATGGCGGCTCTTCCGCTGCGCTTCCGCAAAATTAATGAACATGCTGCGGATTTATTTGCGCTGCAGAAACGCTGCGGAAAAATCCGCAGCATGTGCATTGACATTGCGGAATGCCATTGGGGACCATGGGGTGCGGATTACAATGCGTTTTTGATGCCTTTCCGCTGCGGAAATTCCGCAGCATAAACGCATGAAAAACGCATCGTGTGCATGCAGCCTAAGTTCTCAGAATAAAGCGATACAATTTTTTTTTCTATAAAATAGTTTTTATTGTGTAAAAGCGCCAAAACATAAAAAAATGATATAAATGTGGTACCGCTGTAAACGTACTGACCCGAAGAATAAAGCTACTTTATCAATTTTACAACACACAAAACGGCATAAAAAACCCCCAAAAACATAATTCTAAAATTGTTGATTTTTGTCTATGCTACATCCCAAAAATCGGAATAGAAAGTGATCAAAAAATGTCACATGCCCAAAATTGGTACCAATAAAAAGACAAACTAGCAGTTACATGACTCTGTCGTTAGCTCTCAAAATATGGCAATGCAAAAACTAGTCTTTGCAAAAAAAAGGGTTTTTTAGTGTGTGACAGCTGTCTATAATAAAAACCCAATATGAATCTGATATTGCTGTAATTGCACTGACCCGAAGTATAAAGTAGTCTAATCACTTATACCGCACCAGGAAAGGCGTAAAAAATAATCTCTAGGGTTAAGGTTGTGCTAGGGTTAGGGTTGTGTTAGGGTTAGGGTTGTGTTAGGGTAGTACTAGGGTTAGGGTTGTGCTAAGGTTAGGGTTGTGCTAGGGTTAGGGTTGTGTTGGGGTTGGGAGTTTTTCAAAAGTAAAGAAAAAAAATGCTGACGATATGGCGACTAGTGTTGAGCACAAGTGCTTGCTACTTGAGTTTTCATTGGGTGCTTGGGTATGCACCGAGTATCGCGGGTGCTCGAGTGACATGCTTAGTGGCCAAAAAGAAGCTTGCAGGGATTGCCTACTATGCACGAGCGATCCCCACGTGTTTTTTTTCGGGTGTCTAATATCCGTGAAATATGTGGGACGGAGACTCGACCATGTCAGTCGAGCACTCGTGATACATGGTGCATACTCGAGTACCTGATGCAAACTCAAGTAGCAAGCACTTGCGCGCAAGACTAATGACAACTTATTCAATATGATGGCCTAATGCTATCAAATTCTGTGTCGTACCTCTGGGTTCAAAATGTTCACCTTACCCCTTGATAAAATACTTGAGGGGGCTAGTTCCTAAAATGGGGTCACTTGTGGGGGGTTTCCACTATTTAGGTGCATCAGGGGCTCTCCAAATGCAACATGGAGTCCGCTCTCGATTCCAGCCAATTTTGCGTTCATAAAGTCACGCAGTGCTCCTTCCCTTCTGAACCCTACCGTGCGTCCAAACAGTGTATTTTCCCCACATATGGGGTATCAACGTACTCAGGAGAAATTGCACAACAGTTTTCGGCATCCATTTTCTCCTCTTACCTTTGTGAAAATAAAAAATTTGGGGCTAAAAAGAATTTTTGTGGAAAAAGGTTGATTTATTTATTTTCAGGGCTCTACGTTATAACTTCTGTGAAGCACCTGGGGGTTCAAGGTGCTCACCACAAAGCTAGATAAGTTCTCTGAGGGGCCTAGTGTCCAAAATTGTGTTACTTGTGGGGGGTTTCCACTGTTTAGGCACATCAGGTGCTCCCTAAACGCAAAATGCCGTTCGCTAATTATTCAAGCAAATTTTACATTCAAAAAGTCAAATATCGCTCCTTCCCTTCCGAACCCTGCCGTGTGCCCAAACAGTGGTTTTCCCCCACATACTCAGGAGAAATTGCACAAGTTTTGGGGTCCATTTTTTCCTGTTACCCTTGCGAAAATAAAAAAATTGGGGTCTAAATTAACATTTTTGTGAAAAAAGTTAAATGTTCATTTTTTTTCTTCCACATTCCAAAAATTCCTGTGAAGCACGTGAAGGGTTAATAAACTTCTTGAATGTGGTTTTGAGCACTGTGAGAGGTGCAGTTTTTAGAACGGTGTCACTTTTGGGTATTTTCTGTCATAAAGGCCCCTCAAAGTCACTTCAAATGTGATGTAGTCCCTAAAAAAATGGTTTTGCAAATGTTGTTGGAAAAATGAGAAATCACTGGTCAAATTTTAACCCTTTAACTTCCTAACAAAAAATTATTTTGGTTCCAAAATTGTGCTGATGTAAAGTAGACATGCGGGAAATGTTACTTATTAACTACTTTGTGTGACATATCTCTCTGGACATGAAAATTAAAAGTTTGAAAATTGCAAAATTTTCAACATTTTTGTCAAATTTCTGATTTTTTCACAAATAACGCAAGTCATGTCGAATAAATTTTACAACTATCATGAAGTACAATATGTCACGAAAAAACAGTCTCAGAATCAGGGGGATCCGTTGAAGCGTTCCAGAGTAATTACCTCATAAAGTGGCAGTGGCCAGAATTGTAAAAATTGGCCTGGTCATTAACGTGCAAACACCCTCAAGTGTAAAGGGGTTAAATACAGGCAGTGAAATGTTTTGCCTCACAAAAAGAATCAGCTGCAATCCCCTTCTATAATATCTGTATATTCTTTTGCGTCCTTTCCTGCCCAGGAGATGTGGTATGATCAGACTATGTTCTGTACACGGTCAGACACAGCCATTACACAGTACACAGCAGGGGAACATTTCTAAGATTATCTCAGCATTTTATTTAAGCACATCCAATTGTGGAAATTTTTATTATTCCAATATCTGTTAATTAAAATCAACTTTCGTTCGTGGGAAAACCCCTTTAAGTCAGTTACTATGAAGTCAAGTCCTTTGTTTGTGGTTACTCTATATCCTGAAGAAGAAGTCTGAAGACTTGAAGACTTCGAAACGCCTTGATAATAAAACAGTATCAAGTTTACTTTGTATTGTGGAAAGTGTTGAGCGAGCACTAAAATGCTCGGGTGCTCGAAGCTCGGGCCGAGCTCACCGTGATACTCTGGTGCTCGACCCGAGCAACGAGCCCAATGTTAGTCTATGGGAGACCCGAGCATTTTTGCGGCGGCACCCCCGGCAGTCTGTAGAAAGCCTAAAAAGTGCACAAAACGATAGTGACAGTGCTCAAATGACATGGGGACAGCATGGGGATCGCCCCAGAAAGCATTTCTGACCCCCATGTCACTGCTGTCAACAACGTGGTCAGAGGTATTAAGCCACTTTTACGGGCTCACAATAAAGCGTTCAAAAACGAAACTGAAAGTGCTTTCCTGTGAAATATGTTAAGGAACATCCTTTCCAGTGTAAAGACTTGTGTATAAGGTAAAATAAATAACCAAAAACAAAAATACTCCTCCACACCTTGGGCTATGTTCACAAGTAGCATTTTTTATGCTTTTTTGCACTTTTGTATTGCTTTCAACCGTGACAAATGCATTCACCGGGAAATGTCATTTTAACATTTTACAATCTTATCTGGCCATGTGCTGTGTGACACATGCATACAGTGCTGAAAAGACATGGGAACAGCATGGGGAAGACCCCTGGAAGCATCTCTGACACCCAGGTCACTGCCTAAAAGTGTGCCCATCAGAAGTGATTCTTGCCGCATCAGACTTGCAAGTCCTTGTCTCAGGGCAGTGTTCAATTGTACCTCCCCCATTCCTTGCAATGCAAGCTCAAGTATGCAGCCTGCCACACACCCACCACCAGGCTGCAATACCATACTGCTTGCTTGCACTTGAAAATGGGCCTTTTAGGCATGTGGAGGTGGCATCTGGCCACCACGTCATGGTTGCGTCGGCGGCCTGGTATCCATACTCAGTCCCCAGCCGCCCGGCGGCCGGGTGTCCACACTTGGTCCCCAGCCGCCAGGGGGCGGCCAGGTGTCCATTCTTGGTCCCCAGCTGCCAGGGGGCGGCCAGGTGTCCATTCTCGGTCCCCAGCCGCCCCGCGGCCGGGTGCCCACACACGGTCCCCAGTTGCCTGGGGGCAGCCGGGTGTCCATAAACCGTCCCCAGCCGCCCCTATTTGAAGGACAGCCTAACCACAAACATGTGGACAAGTGAATGTGGCCAGGGATGGTCCATCTGACTGACGCCGTCACACTGGGTTAATATTGTGGAAGCCTGGACACAGTTGGACACTGGGATGCAACACGTCCTCCAGACATAGAGGATTGCGGGTCCTGGGTCAATCAGGCTTCAACACAAAGTTCAGAAGGTAGACAGCAGCAGTGGTTGGCCTGGTACACAACGAGTAAATTATTCATGATAATTAGGCCATACATCTCCTTAGCTTTCTGTTCCTTGGAATGCAAGTGCATGTATGTAGTAGCGGCTAGGCCTGAGGTGGTCAGCGTTTTGGCACATATCCTACCTCCTCCGAGGATTGCTGGATGTTTTCCTGCTACTATCCCAGTTCTATGACTCCCGTTAAAACAAATCTTCAGGTGATGAATGATGGATGAGGTGGTGGCAAAGGAGAAAGAGCAGGAGGAACAGGGACCATTCACATCAATATCAGGCCAGTCAGCCACACGTCTTGTAGAATATGTTTCTGTACCAAAAGGAGCGGTTCGGCTACACAGTTATAGGGCATACAGTGAGTGCAATGCCTACCAAAAATTTCGAGGCACTCCAATGCCCCTTGGAAGTGACATGGAGGTCAGAGGGCCTTAACTAAACTGTTTTTTCCATTTATAGCAACTGGGTCTCCTGTACACTGTTGGCCTAAGCAGTGAATGGAAGGCTTTCCAAAAATTATGAGGAACTGCAATGCCCCTTGAAACAGATGTGGATTACAGCATACTAAAATCCTTCTACCCATTATTGGGGAGTGGGTCTCCCTTAGCGTTCGCCTATGCATTGAAAAGCAAAAGCTGACTAAAATTAGCAGGAAATGCAATGCCCGTTGGAAGAGTCGTGGAGGTTAGAGTTAATTAACAACAACATTTCAATGCCCCTTGGAAGAGCTGTGGAATTCAGAGTGGTTTAACAAGACGCTTTTAATGCCCCTTGGAAGAGTGGTGGAGGTCACAGTAGCTTAACAAGATGGTTTTAATGCCCCTTGGAAGAGTGGTGGAGGTCACAGTAGCTTTACAACACGGTTTTAAAGCCCCTTGGAAGAGATGTGGAGGTTACAGTGGAATAAAAAGACAATATCAATGCCCCTTGGAAGAGTGGTGGAGATCGCAGTAGCTTAACAAGACGGTTTTAAAGCCCCTTGGAAGATTGGTGGAGGTCACAGTAGCTTAACAAGACGGTTTTAATGCCCCTTGGAAGAGTGGTGGAGGTCGCAGTAGCTTAAAAAGACGGTTTTAATGCCCCTTGGAAGTGACGTGGAGTTCAGAGTGGTTTAACAAGACGGTTTTAATGCCCCTTGGAAGAGACGTGGAGGTCACAGTAGCTTAACAAGATGGTTTTGAAGCCCATTGAAAGAGTGGTGGAGGTCGCAGTAGCTTAACAAGACGGTTTTAATGCCCCTTGGAAGAGACGTGGAGTTCAGAGAGGTTTAACAAGACGGTTTTAATGCCCCTTGGAAGAGACGTGGAGGTCACAGTAGCTTAACAAGACGTTTTTAATGCCCCTTGGAAGAGTGGTGGAGGTCGCAGTAGCTTAACAAGACTGTTTTAAAGCCCCTTGGAAGAGACGTGGAGGTCACAGTGGAATAAAAAGACAATATCAATGCCCCTTGGAAGAGTGGTGGAGGTCGCAGTAGATTAACAAGATGGTTTTAATGCCCCTTGGAAGAGTGGTGAAGGTCGCAGTAGCTACACAAGACGGTTTTAAAGCCCCTTGGAAGAGACGTGGAGGTCACAGTGGAATAAAAAGACAATATCAATGCCCCTTGGAAGAGTGGTGGAGGTCACAGTAGCTTAACAAGACGGTTTTAATGTTCCATGGAAGAGTGGTGGAGGTCGTAGTAGCTTAACAAGATGGTTTTAATGCCCCTTGGAAGAGACGTGGACTTCAGAGTGGTTTAACAAGTCGGTTTTAATGCCCCTTGGAAGAGACGTGGAGGTCACAGTAGCTTAACAAGACGGTTTTAATGCCCCTTGGAAGAGTGATGGAGGTCGCAGTAGCTTAACAAGACTGTTTTAAAGCCCCTTGGAAGAGATGTGAAGGTCACAGTGGAATAAAAAGACAATATCAATGCCCCTTGGAAGAGATTTGGAGTTCAGAGTGGTTTTTCAAGACGGTTTTAAAGCCCCTTGGAAGAGACGTGGAGGTCACAATGGAATAAAAAGACAATATCAATGCCCCTTGGAAGAGTGGTGGAGGTCGCAGTAGCTTAACAAGACGGTTTTAATGCCCCTTGGAAGAGACGTGGAGTTCAGAGTGGTTTAAGAAGACGATTTTAATGCCCCTTGGGAGAGTGGTGTAGGTTGCAGTAGCTTAACAAGACTATTTTAATGCCCCTTACAAGAGCCATGCAGTACAGCATATTCAAAACATTATTCCCATTATCGGGGAGTCGGTCTCCCATAGTCTTTGCCTATGCCTTCCAAGCAAAAGCTGCCAAAAATTAGGACGGAGGAACTTGCAATGCTGGCAAACAAGAGCCATGCCCAACAGCATATTCAAAACATTATTCCCATTATTGGGGAGTTGGTCTCCCATAGTCTTTGCCTATGCCTTCCAAGCAAAAGGTGCCAAAAATAAGGACGGAGGAACTTGCAATGCTGGCCAACAAGAGCCATGCAGTACAGCATATTCAAAACATTATTCCCATTATTGGGGAGTGGGTCTCCCATAGTCTTTGCCTATGCCTTCCAAGCAAAAGCTGCCAAAACTTAGGACGGAGGAACTTGCAATGCTGGCAAACAAGAACCATGCACTACAGCATATTCAAAACATTATTCCCATTATTGGGGCGTGGGTCTCCCATAGTTTTTGCCTATGCCTTCCAAGCAAAAGCTGAAAAAATTAGGACGGAGGAACTTGCAATGCTGGCAACACGGACCACGGTCACCCTGGTCCGTGGTGGTGGAGGCTGAGGATAAGGAGAAGAGCAAAATACAGCTGAAATGAGGAAGCATATACCCATGTGTGGGTGTGAAGCGCTGCATGGGAATACACCTCCCGAAATAACACAGTGGATTTGACTTTATGTTACTCTGCTGTCATTTAGTGGTGATGAGAAGTCTGACCCAATCCAGCCCTTGTTCATTTTGATAAGGGTCAGCTTGTCAGCATTGTCAGTTGACAGGCGAGTGTGCTTATCAGTTATAATTCCCCCAGCGGCACTAAAAACACGCTCTGATAACACACTAGCGGCAGGGCAGGCCAGGACCTCCAAGGCATACAGAGCGAGTTTATTCCAAGTGTCCAGCTTGGATACCCAATAATTAAAAGGCACAGAGGAATCACGGAGGATGCTGGTACGGTCGGCAAGGTACCCCCTCACCATCTTTTGAATCTTTCCACTCCTTGTGAGAGTACCCCGCGCCTCAGGGCCTGTAAGCTGGGCGGGTCTCAGAAAACTGTCCCAGAATGTTGACAGTGTTCTCCTGCCTCTGCTGGATTGGAGCTGCGTCTCTCTCACCTGTACGCCTTGGTTGGTCAACGAACTGTGACCTCTGCTGCTAGCGTGTTCAGATGGGAATTTTTTTTAACAGTTCTGCTGCAAGGCCCTTCTGGTACTGCCACATTTTTGTAAACCTCTCCACCTCAGGAATAAGAGAGTGAAAGTTCTCCTTGTAGCGGGGGTCTAAAAGTGTCACCAACCAGTAATGACTGTCACCCAACATTTTGACAACGCGAGGGTCACGGTTAAGGCAGCGTAACATAAAGCCATGCGTGCCAGACTGTTAACGGGCAAGACTTCCGTGTCTTCACCAAGATGACGACTGACCATGCTCTCCTCCTCCTTCCCCCTGTCCTCAGGCCACCCACTCTGAACCAACGGTATGACAGTTGTACAGGTACTACCGTCTACAGCGCATGATACCAGCTCCTGTTCTTCCTCCTCCTCCTCTCCCTCATTGTCCCCCAATGCACGTTAGGATGAGATGAGGCTGGGCTGTGTGTAATCGCCCGTTACGGCTTCTTGATCCATCTCATCATACTCTGGCTGCAATGCCTCCTCTTTAATTTTCTGCAGAGAGCGTTGCAAAAGACAGACAAGTGGGATGCTGACGCTAATGATGGCGTCATCACCACTCACCATCTTGGTGGACTCCTCAAAGTTTGTCAGGATGGTACATATGTCAGACATCCAGGTCCACTCCTGAGGTCTTATGTGTGGAGTCTGACCTTAATATCGACGGCCTTGTTGCAGCTGGTACTCCACAACTGCTCTCTTCTGCTCACAAATCCTTTGCAACATGTGGAGGGTAGAGTTCCAACGTGTGGGGACATCACACACCAGTCGGTGTGCCGGAAGCTGCAAACATTGCTGCAACACAACAAGGGTGGCGGAAGCTGTAGCCGACTTCCGAAAATGAGTTTGCAGGCGGCGTACTTTGACGAGCAGATTTGGCAACTCGAAGTACGATTTAAGAAACCGCTGAACCACGAGGTTAAGCACATGAGCCAGGCATGGTACGTGTGTGATCTCGCCTCGTCTCAGAGCCGCCACCAGGTTACGGCCATTGTCACCCACGACCATGCCTGGATTTAGGTTCAGCACTCTCAGCCACAGATCTGCCTGCTCTTTCACAGCTGTCCACAACTCACAAGCAGTGTGAGGTTTATCACCTAAGCTTATGTGCTTCAGCACAGCCTGTTGCCGCTTGGCTGAGGCAGTACTGCAGTGCTTCCAACTTGTAACTGATGTGGTGATATCTGAGATGGAGGCTGAACATGAGGAGGAGGAGGAGGAGGATGATGCGCAGGAGCTGTACACTGTGGGGGCAACTCTGACTGACACAGGGCCTGCAATCCTCGGTATGGGGAGGATGTGTTCCGTCCCAAGGTCCGACTGGGTCCCGGCTTCCACTATGTTTACCCAGTGTACCGTCAGGGAGCTGTACCGTCCCTGGCCACAAGCACTTGTCCACGTGTCCTTTGTCAGGTGGACTCTCCCAGTAACTGCGTTGTTGAGTGCATGGCAGATCTTTTTGGACACGTGCTTGTGTAGTGCGGGGATGGCACACCAGGCAAAGTAGTGTCGGCTGGGGACCAAGTACCAAGGGACGGCCACCGCCATAAAGTTGCGGAAGGATTTCGTCTCCACCAGCCTAAAAAGCAGAATTTCCAACGCAAGCAGTCATGAAATCTGCGAATTTAGGACTGTGGCCTGTGGAGCGTTGGCTGCGAATTTGCGCTTTCGTTCAAAGCTCTGGGATATAGACAATTGAACGCTGCAGTGTGACGTGGACGTGGACGTTGATGCTGTTTCTTGAGAAGCTGCCATAACAATTGAAGACTGAGAGGAGGGGACATCTTTGCGTGCAGTATGGACAGGGGATTGCCTTGCACGCACAACAGGCGGTTCTCTTACACGCACAAGAGCGGAAGAAGCAGTGGTGACACCCGCTGACACTGGTCGTGGAACCTGGGGTTCGCCCCACAAAGTCGGGTGCTTTGCTGACATGTGCCTGATCATGCTGGTGGTGGTCAGGCTGGTAGTTTTGTCACCCCTGCTGATGCTGGCATGGCAGGTGGTACAAATGGCCTTTTTGGGGTTATCAGCTGAGTCTTTAAAATATTCCAGAGTCTGGAAGACCTACCGGTTGTACTGGCAACATCCTTCGTGTTGGTGTTACGGGGAACTGTTGCCTGCCTTCTGTGTGCGGCCACCACACTGCTTATTTCTGCCTGTTGGGGTACTCTGCCTCCCTCCCCCTGTGTGCTGCTGGCCTCGCTCTGCGTGTCCTCCTGCCACGTTGGGTCAGTTACTAGATCATCCACCACCTCCTCCTCTTCTACTTGCGCACCACGATTCTCCTCTTCACTTCATGGCAATTGTGTCTTGTCATCGTCCACCTCTTGTGACAAATTGCCAGCGTCGACTTCCTCTGGCCGTGGCTGTTCAAATATTTGGGCATCGCTACATGGGATCTCCTCTTCCACCACTTTAAGCGGAGCCGACGAGGGACACAAATATGTAAATGGACCAGTAAACAGCCCTTCAGAGTGTCCAACTGTGGGATCAGTTGCTGTCTGACGACACTCGGCATGGTGGGAGGAAGGAGTATCAGGGTGAGGAGGAGTATGCGGTCGAGACTTACTTCTACTAAAACTTGACCGTGTGGAAGACAGACCGGAGGTGGTGGTGCCCAGGTAACTGGAAGTATTATCTGCTATCCAATTAATAACTTGTTCACACTGATCAATTCGCAATACTGGTGTTGTAGTGTGCTTCCCTAGTAATTTGGTCAAGAAGTGGGAGCGAGAAGATGTGACTGTTGGTTGTGGCACATTTTCACCTTGGCCACGGCCCCATCCTCAACACGCACCATCACCAGAACATCCAGTTCCACGTCCCTTGCCACGCTGCTTGCCCATTGTAAATGAAGTAAAATAGCTTACACTCGCACTATCAATGGAAACAGGGTAATAAGAAGGAGATTAGAACCGCGGAAGAGGAAAATCACAGGCCTACACCAGAATCTTTTAAACAGATATACTTGTGTCTGAACAGTCAGTGAGACACTATTACTGTTGTTTTTTACGGAAAACGGCCAAAAGCTGGATAATACAGAGATTTGAACTCTGGAACTCCAAAACCAAAGTTCTAGTTATCTGGCCTACACCAGACTCTTTTAAACAGATATATTGGTGTCTGAACAGTCACAGACACACTCAATTTTTTTTTTTGGGGGATTTTTCCTGGCCCCTGAGACCGGGGGATAAGTCTAGCAATTTGACCAGCAGGAGCACACAGGACTGTAATGCACTGTTTGTTGGTATAACCATTGCGTCTCCTATACACCCTGCCTGTCTGCCTAATATGTAGGATGGATATTAGTCCTGAGAAGGACTGTTTGTTTGATTTGGCAGGCTTTAGAGACCCTACACTAACTATTTCGCACTATATATCTCTTCTTAACTCAGCAGCACTGACCCTACACTGTCTGATCCCGGGCGACTGTGTCCAAGATGGCGGCGCCCGGTTTTAAATACTCAAGGTGACGCTGTGCGGCCAGCCAATCACTGTAATGCCCACAACCAACATGGCTGCGGCATTACAGTGACTGGCTGGCAATCCCTGCATGTTCATTGGCTCTGTAAAGAACGCCAAACGTGCAGGGCGGAGACCCAAGCTCCCGCCCGAGTAACAATGAAATGCTCGGTGCTCGCCGAACATCCCGAGTAGTGAGATGTGCGGGCGAGTAGTGAGATGCTCGGGTGAGTACCGAGCAGTGTCGAGCATGCTCGCTCAACACTAATCGTGGACCATTCTTAAGGATCTGCATCAGCCGCACAGACGACAACCTATTGTTTCTCTTCTGACGTTTCAATATTTTTTGTTGTTATGTGCATGCCACTAAGTTTAGATAGGGTGAGATAGATTTCATGAATTCTTGGAATCCTGGGGGAACCGTTACTCAGGGCGACCATACATGGCAGCTTTTTCAGTCATGAGATGTATTCACTTGCTAGTACAGACACATTTGACAGAGTCCTCATGAACAGGTGAACAGTAGAATTTAATGTAGAAGCACGGCCAGTACAAATCAAATCCTTTACAGCAACAGATTTTCCAGTAACAACATTAATCGGCTTCTTCACCAGGGCACGGTAAGCAACAGCCTCTTTTAGCAGCACAATTCAGCGCTCCCACGACCAAAGTCTTTTAAGTCACACTATTTAGTGCACCCACCAGTGGTCCACAGTGCCACACACTTTTCCTTCTATACAGTGAGGTACAGAAGAGGGGTGTGGGTTAAATTGAAGTATGAGTCCAGTCCTCAGACGTGGTGTTCAACCCTTTCTTCTGCTTTAAAACAGTTATCTACTGCTTCAACTTCTTTCTGATGCAGATACTCTTAGCAACGACAGGCAGTTGCAGTAAGAGAGTTCCAGAATCCTCATAAGCCTGGTGAAGAGGTCTGCATCCCTCAATCTCACTCTCCAGCTCAGCACTGACTCTCCCTAGTCCATCTGGGGCAGGCCTCACCACTCCCCTAAGCTGCACCCTGTTAACCCCTTTAGATGCTTGATGCTTAACAACATCATATTCAGTATCTACCCTTCACACTCTTCCCTCCTTTTTGAATGTCGTCCTCGACATTGGCCTTCTACCTGGTTGACCTTAGCCAGCCCCTTGGAGTTGCTCTACCCTAACTATCACTAACAGTGTTCCCCCAATACTGCCCTTCAAATAAAGATGAGGTGATGGCTGGACACTGTGGACAATGTGTTACCATCTTATCACTCTAAACACATATTCATGACAATTCTTCTATCCCACTTTTGTTGGTTAGTCTCCTGTAAGGCTGAATTCACACGATGCGGTTTTAATGCGTTTCCGCTGCATTTTTTCCTCATTAAAACCGCTTGGTAAGAGGTCTGCCATGTACAGCAATGATAATCCGCATGTGCTGTGCACATGATGCGGAAATTTCCGCTGCGGATTATCATTGCGGCACAAACCGCAGCACAACCAATTTAGGCGCAATTTTTGCTGCAAAATCACGCCGATTGACTTACATTGAATCGCAGCAAACCCACATGTATAATATCTATACATGCGGATTTGCTGTGTTTCAATGTAAAACAATAGGTGCAAAATCGCACTGCGGCTGGTATGCGGGTCGGGAGAGGAGGCTGCTACTCCTCTCATCCACCCGCTGCTCTGGCTGATAACTGCGAGAGCAGCGTGGATGGGAGAAGCAGCAGTCTGCTCCTCCCAGCCCGTGTGCCAGTGGCAGTGTAAAAAAGAATCAAAAAGTAAAAATAAAAAAATAAACCTTCATACTCACCTCTCCGGCGGCCCCCAGTGTCCTCTTGGGCGATGCTGTCCCATCGCCGGCTCGCTGTCCTCTGTGGGGCATGCGCTTGCGCCCCGCAGTGTACTTCCAGGACCTGCGGTGAAGTCACTGGTCACCTGATGGTCATGCGACCTTCAGGTGATCAGTGACGTCACCAATCAGGTGATCAGTGCCTCAGCAATCAGCTGATAGTCACATGACCATCAGTTGATTACTAAAGCTGGTACTCAGCTGATCGGTCTCATGACCGATCAGCTGATGCTGAGCGTGGGAAGATTCACAAGAATTTTCCCACACTCTCTAGCTCCCTGGGGCTTATCAGCTGATTTTACACCCCTGTCAGTATACAGTGCTGTACTTTACAGCTGTGACATCAGTGATTGCTGATGTCACAGCTGTAGAAATGATCCGGATCGTCGTGGCACCTTGGCTTTACGTGTATTACGTCGTTGATGGTGGACAGGTAAGGAATAGAGATGAGCGTTGTTCTACTCGAACTGTTCGCCAATCTCAAATTCGAGCTGTTTTGGGCGGTGTTCGAGCCGTTCGGCGAACACGAACAATTTGAGAAAAATTCGGCTGTTCGAGGTTATGTTCGATAACTGTTCGTGCACCAAAATCATAACTGGATTTTTTCTCAGTAATGATGAAAATTAATGTTAATACGCAGTTTGAGTGTACAGCGGGGTGGGGGAGGGGCAGGGGATGGATCTCTGCAGGAACAATGAAGATCTCCATTTTTTTTTCTCTTTCCCGCATTTGCAGTGGGGAGGTGCAATCTGTCAGCCTATCAGCAGCGCACACACGGAGCGAAGTGCTTTTTTTCACACAAGCAAGGGCATGTGTCATTGGCAGTGTATGTCACATGTCCTTGCCCTATAAGACCAAGCCATTTTCCCCGTCGCCACCATTTTCTCACTGCTGCAGCTGCGTGTTAGACGGCACCGCTGTTGCTGTGTGCGCTATACCTTGTTAATTTCAAGCCAATTTTCGCACAAATATACAGATAGCTTGGGAGTAGGGAATAGTTGTGATTGCAGTCCTTTTAAGGACTAGGTTACAGCATTTCCTATGACTTTTATCAGGGAGGTCTGTGCTCTTAAATAGATAGGTTGTGGGAGTAAAGACTAATTGTAATTGGAGTCCTTTTCAGGACTAGGTTACATGAGTTCCTGTCAGTTTTTGCCAGGCAGGTCTGTGCCAGTGCTGTGCAAGTTTTTTTCACAGCATTTGGCTGAATCTAGCAAAGCTAATCCTTTTTGGCCTATTGCAGAGTGTGTTAGTCAGTGGAGTAGCCTATCTGTGTTGCAAGATATAACACCTGTGTATAGAATACCAATTTTTTTACTGCACCTAGTGAAGTAAAATCTTTTGGGCATAGCATCATTCTATTAGTCCATCTATACTGACCTCCATCAGGTTGCAAACTGAATATAATTTTTTTCTGCATCTAGCTCTGAAAAAATATTTGGGCTTCTAGCAGTGTGTGGGACTTGGTCTATTAGTCCTTCTATACTGACCTCCATCAGGTTGCAAATTAAAAATAATTTTTTTCTTCATTTAGCTCTGAAAAAATATTTGGGCTTCTAGCAGTGTGTGGGACTTGTTCTATTAGTCCTTCTATACTGACCTCCAGCAGGTTGCAAATTGAATATAATTTTTTTCTGCATCTAGCTCTGAAAAAATAGTTGGGCTTCTAGCGGTGTGTGGGACTTGGTCTATTAGTCCATCTATACTGACCTCCATCAGGTTGCAAATTAAAAATAATTTTTTTCTGCATCTAGCTCTGAAAAAATATTTGGGCTTCTAGCAGTGTGTGGGACTTGGTCTATTAGTCCATCTATACTGACCTCCATCAGGTTGCAAATTAAAAATAATTTTTTTCTGCATCTAGCTCTGAAAAAATATTTGGGCTTCTAGCAGTGTGTGGGACTTGGTCTATTAGTCCATCTATACTGACCTCCATCAGGTTGCAAATTAAAAATAATTTTTTTCTGCATCTAGCTCTGAAAAAATATTTGGTCTTCTAGCAGTGTGTGGGACTTGGTCTATTAGTCCATCTATACTGACCTCCATCAGGTTGCAAATTAAAAATAATTTTTTTCTTCATTTAGCACTGAAAAAATATTTGGGCTTCTAGCAGTGTGTGGGACTTGTTCTATTAGTCCTTCTATACTGACCTCCAGCAGGTTGCAAATTGAATATAATTTTTTTCTGCATCTAGCTCTGAAAAAATAGTTGGGCTTCTAGCGGTGTGTGGGACTTGGTCTATTAGTCCATCTATACTGACCTCCATCAGGTTGCAAATTAAAAATAATTTTTTTCTGCATCTAGCTCTGAAAAAATATTTGGGCTTCTAGCAGTGTGTGGGACTTGTTCTATTAGTCCTTCTATACTGACCTCCAGCAGGTTGCAAATTGAATATAATTTTTTTCTGCATCTAGCTCTGAAAAAATAGTTGGGCTTCTAGCGGTGTGTGGGACTTGGTCTATTAGTCCATCTATACTGACCTCCATCAGGTTGCAAATTAAAAATAATTTTTTTCTGCATCTAGCTCTGAAAAAATATTTGGGCTTCTAGCAGTGTGTGGGACTTGGTCTATTAGTCCATCTATACTGACCTCCATCAGGTTGCAAATTAAAAATAATTTTTTTCTGCATCTAGCTCTGAAAAAATATTTGGGCTTCTAGCAGTGTGTGGGACTTGGTCTATTAGTCCATCTATACTGACCTCCATCAGGTTGCAAATTAAAAATAATTTTTTTCTGCATCTAGCTCTGAAAAAATATTTGGGCTTCTAGCAGTGTGTGGGACTTGGTCTATTAGTCCATCTATACTGACCTCCATCAGGTTGCAAATTAAAAATAATTTTTTTCTTCATTTAGCACTGAAAAAATATTTGGGCTTCTAGCAGTGTGTGGGACTTGTTCTATTAGTCCTTCTATACTGACCTCCAGCAGGTTGCAAATTGAATATAATTTTTTTCTGCATCTAGCTCTGAAAAAATAGTTGGGCTTCTAGCGGTGTGTGGGACTTGGTCTATTAGTCCATCTATACTGACCTCCATCAGGTTGCAAATTAAAAATAATTTTTTTCTGCATCTAGCTCTGAAAAAATATTTGGGCTTCTAGCAGTGTGTGGGACTTGGTCTATTAGTCCATCTATGCTGACCTCCATCAGGTTGCAAATTAAAAATAATTTTTTTCTGCATCTAGCTCTGAAAAAATATTTGGGCTTCTAGCGGTGTGTGGGACTTGGTCTATTAGTCCATCTATACTGACCTCCATCAGGTTGCAAATTAAAAATAATTTTTTTCTGCATCTAGCTCTGAAAAAATATTTGGGCTTCTAGCAGTGTGTGGGACTTGGTCTGTTAGTCCATCTATACTGACCTCCATCAGGTTGCAAATTAAAAATATTTTTTTTCTGCATCTAGCTCTGAAAAAATATTTGGGCTTCTAGCGGTGTGTGGGACTTGGTTTATTAGTCCATCTATACTGACCTCCATCAGGTTGCAAATTAAAAATAATTTTTTTCTGCATCTAGCTCTGAAAAAATATTTGGGCTTCTAGCAGTGTGTGGGACTTGGTCTATTAGTCCATCTATACTGACCTCCATCAGGTTGCAAATTAAAAATAATTTTTTTCTTCATTTAGCTCTGAAAAAATATTTGGGCTTCTAGCAGTGTGTGGGACTTGTTCTATTAGTCCTTCTATACTGACCTCCAGCAGGTTGCAAATTGAATATAATTTTTTTCTGCATCTAGCTCTGAAAAAATAGTTGGGCTTCTAGCGGTGTGTGGGACTTGGTCTATTAGTCCATCTATACTGACCTCCATCAGGTTGCAAATTAAAAATAATTTTTTTCTGCATCTAGCTCTGAAAAAATATTTGGGCTTCTAGCAGTGTGTGGGACTTGGTCTATTAGTCCATCTATACTGACCTCCATCAGGTTGCAAATTAAAAATAATTTTTATCTGCATCTACAGTACCTCTGAAAAAATATTTGGGCTTCTAGAAGTGTGTGGGACTATTTGTATTAGTCCATCTATACTGACCTCCATCAGGTTGCAAATTCAAAATAATTTTTTTTCTGCATCTAACCCAGCCAATAGTTTTGGCCTAATACCACAGTTTGGCCACTCAGCTCTGCTCGGTTACCATCCATTGTTTTTTTGTGCAAACAACTCCAGAGTTGTGAATTAGTTAACCACCAAAATGAGTGGAAAAAGGCCTGCTGCTGGTGGAAAGGGGAATAGGCGTGTTGGGAAGGGGAAAAAAGGTTGTGTCCGTGGGGTAGGTGTTAAAGCAACAGTAACATCTGCAGAAGAAAGACCATCTTCCAGCCAAACTAAAATGTCTACTTCTTTTAGCGGACAATGTGATAAGATCCCTTTCTTACGGCCACGCCAATCGCTACAAATTCCAGATGAGGCACAAAAACAGCAGGTGCTTCAACGGATATCAAGTGCTCCTTTAAGTGGGCTCTCCTCCACATCAACTTCAACATCACAAATACTCCAGTCCTCAAAGGTGTCACCCAAATCGCACTTGCTTCCTCACAGCTCCCAAATCTCCAGCTGCCCGTCTGAGTATGAGGTAGAACAGATGGTTGAGTCTGCAGAGCTGTTTACTCATACTATAGCCTGGGAATCAGAGGTCGACTCCAGCGCTTCTGTGAATCCAGACGAGGAAATGATCTGCACTGATGCCCAGAATCTTTATGAGTCGGATCCAGGACCAGACGCAGAAGGTTCTGACCATAATGTAGACCCTGATTCCCAAACTGTAACTCCTGTTGGTGGAGACAATGAGGAAGACGATGATAAGACTCAAATACCTGATTGGAGCGACAACTTTAGTTTTTTGTCAGGGCAGGAACAGGTTGGCTCTGAGGACGACGGGTGTGATAACGCACAGGGTGATGATGATGAGGTCGGAGATCCCACTTACTGTCAACCCACAGTCAGCCAAGAGATGAGGTCAGCAGAGGAGGTGGAGGAAGATGCTAGTGACGACGAGGTCAGGTTGCGCCTTCCTGGACAGAGACGTAGTACTGGAAGCACGTCAACAACTGCATCCTCAAACACAACTCTGCCTCTCACCACAAGTCGTGGTGGCTCTTCAGGTCGCATGGGTGCTAAGCCTTGCATAGCCTGGGCATTTTTTCAGATCGATAAAGATGACCCAACTCGTGTTATCTGTAACATTTGTCAGCAAAAGCTAAGTAGAGGCCAAAAAATACATAGTTTGAGTACTTCATGCATGAACCGGCACATGGACATGAAGCATAAGTTGCAGTGGGAAGCTCAGTGTGCTACAATGCGGCCTAGCCGGCCGGGCCAATCACCGTCTGCCATATCTTGTGCATCCGCGGCCTCTTCATCCTCTGTGACTGGGGGGACAGCAGTCACACCTGTTTTGGGGCGCAGACCTGCCACCTCTTTACCCGCAACAGCCAGCGTGATTGGCAGGTCATCATTTTCTTTGGAGGTGGTAACACCAGCTGGTGTTGAGCGCTGTCCGACATCGATAGCACCACCTTTGGATCAAGGCAACCTAACATGTCCGCCTGCATCTTCCTCACAGACCGGCAGTTTGCCGGGGACACCCTTATCAACCCCGTCTAAGCACAATAGCCAGCCCTCGGTCCCTCAGATGTGGACAAGTAAAAGACCATTTCCTCCTAGCCATGAGAAAGCTAAGAGGTTGAATTTCACCATCTGCAAGCTCTTGGCTACAGAAATGCTGCCTTTCCGCCTGGTGGACACAGAGGATTTTCGAGACCTTATGTCCGTCGCAGTGCCCCAGTACCAGATGCCCAGTCGGCACTACTTCTCAAAGAAAGGTGTGCCTGTGCTCCACCAGCATGTCGCACACAACATCACCGCTTCTTTGAGAAACTCTGTGTGTGACAGGGTGCATTTCACCACAGACACTTGGACGAGTAGGCATGGACAGGGGCGTTACATGTCGCTGACTGGGCACTGGGTAACTATGGTGACAGCAGGACAAGGGGCTGCTGTCCAAGTCTTGCCGTCCCCACGAGTTGTGCGTCAATCCTCTTTATGTCAAAGTTCCTCCACTGCTTCTGCCTCCTCAACCTCCTCTCGGTCTTCCACCTGCACCCAAAGCCTGTCTGGTCATGCCACAAGCTTTCTAACTGCGCAGAAGGGATCCTGCACACCTCCTTACTATGCTGGCAGTAGGGCTCAACGTCATGAGGCGGTTTTTACATTGAAATGTCTGGGAAATGTGAGTCACACAGCTGAGGAGTTGTGGTCAGCTCTGGAGAACCAATTTCATGAATGGTTGTCTCCACTGGACCTGAAACCAGGGAAGGCCGTGTGCGACAATGCTGCAAACCTGGGTGCGGCCCTTCGCCAGGGCAATGTCACACACGTGCCTTGTATGGCTCACGTGTTGAACCTGGTTGTCCAGCAATTTTTAGCCCACTATCCCAGACTAGATGGCCTTCTGCAGAGGGCACGGTCGCTGTGTGCTCACTTCCGCCGTTCGCATCCCGCAGCTCAGCGACTTACATCTCTACAGAAGTCGTTGGGCCTGCCACTTCACCGGCTAAAATGCGATGTGCCTACCCGGTGGAATTCAACTCTGCACATGTTGCAGCGACTGTGGCAGCACCGACAAGCCCTGGTGCGATACGTTCTGACGTATAGCCTGGGCCAACGAGATTCAGAGGTGGGGCAAATCACGCTGGAGGAGTGGTCTCAGATCAGGGACCTATGCACCCTTCTGCACAGTTTTGAAATGGCGACGAAGATGTTTAGTGCTGACGATGCCATTATCAGCATGACTATTCCGGTGATTTACATGCTGGAGCACATGTTAAACAGAATTCGGAGTCAGGTGGTGGCACAAGAGGAGGTGGAGGAAGTAGAGGAGGAGGAGTTGTATGCGGAAGGGCTAACATCTGCAAGGTCCAGACGGTCGGCAGCACCAAGGCGGCAGGCATGTGAGGGTGGGGGAGATGGTTTTACCAGGGCGCATGGTAGCAGCCAAACTAGTGAGGAAGGTGCAGGAGCCCAGGAAGAAGTGGAGGACGAACTGATGGAAGACTCATCAGATGAGGGAGACCTTGATCACATTTCTGTTGTGCGAGGTTGGGGGGAGAGGACAGAGGAAGGAAGCATGATTGTTACCTCGCCACCAACACAACAGGGACTTGGTGCTCCTGGATGCGCAACACACATGAGTGCCTTCTTGCTGCACTACCTGCAACATGACCCTCGAATTGTGAGAATTAGAAATAATCCTGACTACTGGGTTGCCACACTGTTAGATCCCCGGTACAAAAGTAAATTTGCAGAAATTATTCCTGCCATAGAAAGGGATGCACGCATGCAGGAGTATCAGCAGAGACTGTTGCAGAATCTTACATGTGCTTTTCCACAAAATACCAGTGGTGCACGTAGTGAATCTCACAGTTCCAACTTGCCAACCGTGGGACCGTCAAGTGTTCAGCACTCAAACCGTAACAGAACCACAGTATCTGCTGGTAACATCAATTTTGCGAAATCATTTCACCACTTTTTTAGCCCATCCTTTGCAAGGCCACAGGAGACAAGAAGTCTGACACATAGTCAACGCCTAGAGACGATGGTACAGGAGTATCTCCAAGTAAACATTGAAGCCACGACTGTGTCACTGGACCCTTGCTCTTTTTGGGCTTCCAATCTGGATAAATGGCCGGAGCTAGCCACTTACGCCTTGGAGATCTTGTCATGCCCCGCAGCCAGCGTTCTGTCTGAACGTGTGTTCAGCGCTGCTGGTGGTGTGCTGACAGATAAGCGCATGCGGCTCTCCACTGATAATGTAGACAGACTCACGTTCATAAAGATGAACAAATCATGGATCCGAAACGACTTTTCTACCCCTGTGTCATCCTGGGGAGAGTAAAAGCTTGATGATTGGTTAAAATCACCCTACCAACCGTTTTAAGCTTTCAAATTACTAATCATGTTTATCTGTATCTTGACTGGAAAATAATTTGGGCTTTGTAGCAGTGTGCAGCACTGATCCTATTAGGCCATCTATACTAAAGCTTCACCAGATTTAAAATTAAAAATAATTTTTAGCTGCATCTAGCCCGGAAAATAATTTTGGGGCTCCGAGATGCGCAAGGCACATAAGTGCCTTCTTGCTGCACTACCTGCAGCATGACCCTCATATTGTCAGAATTCGAAGTAATCATGACTACTGGGTTGCCACACTCTTAGATCCCCCAAACTTTTCGATCAACCTTTTCATTTTAATAAAGACCAAAAAATGGTCATTTTTGAAATTATAAGCATTAGCAGGTTGTTAGAAACTGAAATCAAACAGTTTTCAACTCAAAACTTTATTCTAGGTGATGTTCCATTTTCACATAGGACCCCTTGTTCGAAAGGAGCTTCTGAACTCTCTCGTCCATTGAATTTGTCAGGTTTTGGATGGTTTCTGCTTCAATTGTTTTGCATGAGGACAGAATACCCTCCCAGAGCTGTTGCTTAGATGTGAACTGCCTCCCGCCATCATAGACACTCCTTTTAATGATGCTCCAAAGGTTCTGAATGGGGTAGAGGTCAGGGGAGCATGGGGGTCACACCATAAGTTTGTCCCCTTTTATGCCCATATCAGCCAGAGATGCAGATGTTTTATGTGCAGCATGAGATGGTGCATTATCATGCAGAAAAATGATCTTGCTGTGAAATACACGGTTCTTCTTCTTGAACCATGGCAGGTAGTGCTGTTTGAGAAAATCCACATACATTATGGAGTTCATCTTTAGCGCCTTCAGGGATCCTAAAGGGGCCGACAATCTCTCTCCCCATGATTCCAGCCCAAAACATTACTCCACCTCCTCATTGTTGGCGCTGTAGCCGTGTTTGCGTGGGGTGTCCATCAACCAGCCATCCTCCACTCCATCCATCTGGACCATCGAGCGCTGCACGGCACTCATCCGTGAACAAAACAGTTTTGAAATCAGTCTTCATGTAATGTTTGGCCCACTGGAGCCGTTTCTGCTTGTGTGAAGTGGATAGAGGAGGTCGACAGGATGGCGCATGCACAGCTGCAAACCTCTGAAGGACCCTGCATCTTGTTGTTCGGGGGACGTTGGAGGCACAAGCAGCTTTAAAAACTTGTCTGCTGCTATGACAAGGCTTTTTTGCCGCTGCTCTTTCAACCTGACGTAATTGCCTGTAGGAAAGAGTCCTCAATTTGCCCTTATCAGCACGCACACATGTGTACTGTGAATCAGCTACATACTTCTTGATTGCCAAGACACTTCATCCTGATCATCGCACAATGTTGATTGTAGTCATGCCTTGACCTAAACACTCCACAATTTGTTGCTTCTCAGCAGCCGACACATCCTTTTTCTTTCCCATTTTGGCAGAAAATGTAGGCTGCTTAATAATGTGAGAGAGCCTTCTTAAGTAGTCTTGCCTTTCATTGGACACACCTGCCAAACTAATTAGCACAGGTGTCTGCAATTGCTTACAGTGATATAAAGAGCCCTGACACACATCACCATCAATGAGTTTAACTGACAAACAAACAAATTCTTCCCTTATCACTCCTAAACACTTTTTGTATAATAATTTGGAACGCAGTGTACATGTGCTTTTCCACAAAACACCAGTGGTTCACGTAGTGAATCTTACAGTTCTAACTTGCCAACCGTGGTCTGTATGGAGTTGTTCAATAAAGGGCCCAAAATTAAGATAACATAGATGGGAGAGGTCTCTATGAATAGGAATTCCTAAGTATTTGATACCCTGTGAGGGCCAGGCAAAGGGAAAGTTGGACTGGATGGAATCCTATATGGATTTGGGGAGGGAGACATCGAGGGCCTCAGACTTCGCTGCATTGATTTTAAAATTTGACCATGTAACAAAGTGATCTATTTCAGCCATAACAGCATGGATGGATATATGTGATTGAGTGATATATACTAGGACATCATCAGCAAATAGAGAGCACTTGTACTCGGTGCCTCCCACCTCAATCCACCTAATATTGGGGTTATGGCGAATTGATGAGAGCAGGTGCTCCGTCACTAGGATGTATAAGAGAGGGGACAGAGGACATCACTGCCTTGTCCCATTGGTGATTGTGAAAGGTGATGAAAATGTTCTGACGCACCCCCTGGGCCTTGGGACACCCGGAGCCGGACCCTTTTTGGTGGATGCTGGTGGTTGTAGTCTTCGTGGCGGCGACCCAGTTCCGTGGCTCAGGGCGGTCAAACCAGTGGCGGAACTATTTATGTTGTTTTCATGTTTAAATGTCCGACTACGCCACCCGTGGATTGCGGTCAGAGTGAACCGCCGCTACAGGACAGACCACTGAGGCTGGTGTTGTGGGTGCAGCAGAGCGTAGCATAACTCCCCACGGGAGGAGTATAGCCTCAGGGCAGTGTATGCGGAGGATGGGGGTGATGGTGCAGGGCAGCAGCAGTAACGACACGGAGTCAGTGATGCAGTTCAGGGCCTTTACTCACAGTTCTTATTATCCAGACCACGTCTGCAGGTAACGGCTGCCCACGTCGTACTGTGCTCACCAGGTGAGGGGCTCAGACAACTCCCAGATAACTTTGGAGCACTTCACAGGACCCCCTTTGTGTGTCCTTTGTCTGGCCTTTCTTACCAACACTTCTGTCCGGCTGCCTCGGGCCTCCTCTTGGTAAACTTGGCGCCAGTTTCCCTGACCCTATGTGGTGCCTTCCTAGCGGGTGTAGCGAGGGGCTGCGCCACATAAAATGTCAGAGCCTCCGGTTTCTAGCTGAGGGTCGTTTCCTGCCTCCACTAGTTCGGGGACCGGTCTCCCCCTTTGGCCTGACCCCTCCACGCAGGTGGATTCGGGCGTGCGGTGGCGACTCGCCCGTCCGCACCCCTGGGATCCCTTCATTCCTCGTTCCTGGAGCCTTCTCCGCTCCTCTTCCTTCCTTCTCCCTCTTCCAGGCCTGGGCCTCTGTTACTAGGCCCACCTCCGGAGCAGAGCTCATGCAGAGCCCCTGCTCCCTGCCACTTCTGCTCAGACTTCTCTGCACTGAACTAAGATGGTGCCCACCTTTTATACTCCCTTCTCAATGCACCCAGGAACTGCTTCCTCCCTGCTCCTGCACTACAGGGTTCCCCTTCCTCAGTGTTCCCTCCCCCCACTCCAGCCAGGGACAGGGACTGTCGTGCCCATCTCAGGGGCATATTGGTCGCCCTGCCCCACGGCAATGTGGTGTAATGCATGCAGGTGTCGGGTCCTGATCCACACTCCATCCTTACCTGAGAGTGAGATATCACACCTCTGGGTGAGGTGCAATACCTCTGTAGCAACCGAGCCCTCAGGGTGCTACAGTTCCATTTATCTTCAGCCTAGGTGACGTATTGCGATACAGGGCCGTGATTTTGGCTATAAAAGGGTCCCCTAGACCCCTACCCCAAGCTTTTTAAGAGAATCATATATGGCGTGCCAGGAGACTCTATGGAATGCTTTCTCAGCATCCAACGAGAGTATCTAATTACAAATTTTTAACTGCATCTAGCCCAGGAAATACTTTGTGCCTAGTAGCAGTGTCTGCTAGTGAGCGGATTATCCCGGCTGTTAAGCAAGCTGCACCACCTGTAGTTTAGACACTTAATTTTTTCAAAGGAAATGCTTCGGGACCATGGGATACTTAGTGAAGAGCATCAGGAGGCACCCCAAGGCATAGGGGCTGGGACTGGCAGTAGGATGCCTTGCGGTGGACAGCCGAGCTCGATCCTTATAAAAGCTTTTTAACTGCAGCAGCTTTAGTGGACGCTACTGGAGCTGGAATTACCGCGGCTGCTGGCATGAGACTTGCCCTCCAATAGATCCTTGTAAATGGATTTAAAGTGTATTCATTCAAATTAGAGAGACAATTTAAATTAAAAAGCTTAGAGCTGCCTCCACCACAGGGGGGCTCGCTCGACCCACCAGCGGACAGTCACCAGTATTGGGAGAGGGGGGCTGGCCGTCAGGGTTCACCGCGGCTCTGGCACAAACCCGGCGACACGGAGGTGGCACGGGCAGGAGCGGACTGAATGTGTCGGCTTCTCACTTTTTGGATTTTAGAAGGGCATGACATGCCTATATCTGTGTCTCCCCCTCCTTTTACTCCTCCACCTCTTTTCTTTTCGCATGACTATATGTACTTGTCACTTTTCCATGTGTTAGTTATGTCTTCTGAGCAGTTTGTCAGCTTTTGGACACCTTTGAAGGTGTTTTCTATGTGTTTCTATGTGTTTTTGTTTGCCTGCCATTGGTTTTAACGGTGTTCGAAGGTGTTCGACGAACAGTTCGACGAACAGTTCGGCGAACACACGGGTGTTCGACGAACCGAACCGAACTCGAACACTACGGGGGTGGCTCAACACTAGTAAGGAATATGGTTGTTTTTTTATGTTTTTTTCAGGAGATAGAGGGCTTCGTTGAGTCGGGTAATAAAAAAAATAGTCTGTTTTATTTCATTAAAATTATTTATTCTGGCCATGTCTTTTATTGAAAATGCGCCGACCATTTTACTACACGGATAGTAATGGGGGCGTCCTATAGTCATTGCTTATACTAACCTGAACTTCACGTCACTCGCCAATACAAGGCTGACGTGAACCCCAACCCCATTACCCACTGTCACCGATACAGGGCAGCGTGAAAGAGCAAGGCTAAGTGCCAGATTTGGATCATCGTGTGTGTTCCATTTCTGGGACTGCTGAGGGGGGATATTAATAGCTGTGGAGGGGCTAGTATTCATGGCCCCTTCCCTGGCTATTAATATCAGCCCGCAGCTGTCTAGTTTAGCCTTTGCTGGCTAGATTTTATAAGGGGACCCCATGTCAATTTTTTTCTGGGGTCTCCCTGTAATCTAGCCCGTAAAGGTTAAACAAACATCTGTGAGCTGATATTAATAGCCAGGGAACATTGTTGGCTAATGGCCCCTTCCGCTGATATACTAATATCAGCCCCCAGTGGTCGGCTTTCCCTCTGCTGGTTATAAAAATGACGCGGGAGCCCATGCCATTTTTTATTTTTATTTTAGGCTTTGTGCCCATAATTCAGATGTAGCAGCGCTTTGGACGCAAATTTTTGCTGCGTCCAAAACATTGCATTCTATTGAACGCAGGTAAATCCACATGTGCTCACTGAATCATGCATTTTTACTGCATTCTATACATTCTAGTGGTCAAATTTCTGTTGCGGAGACTAGCAACTCTACAAGAGAAATTAACATGCCGCGGTCCTGAAAGACACGCCGCATGTCAGTGTCCACGGGTGATTCGAAGCCTCTGATACACGCATAGCGGACATGGGATTTCTAGAGATTCCATCCACTATGCTGTAACATCTGGACGCTGCGGGTTTGACGCTGTATTTACACACAGCGTCAAACCTGCAGCAGCTTTTGACCGTGGCCACATACCCAAACTCACCCGCAGCGTATCAATTTCTGTAGCGAACACGCTAGTCTCCGCTGCAGATTTTGAAGTGTGACTATATGTGGTGGATTCACATGTAACAACAACAAAAGTGTGGCATTAGAACACCGCGTTTTGGATGCAACAAAAATACGTTGTGTACAAAGCGCTGCTGAGTGCTGGTCGGGGTGGCGTAGCGGCTAACAAACCAGCTGGGAGATGTTAATTATGACCAGGGAAATGTTTGCCTAATGTGGGGGGGTCTGCAATACCAAGACAGGTTATTACACTTGGGGTTATTTACTGTGGAAAAAAGAAGGCTTAGGGGTGATCTTATTACTATATACAAGTATATGAGGGGACAGTACAAAGACCTTTCTACTGATCTTTTTACTCTGAGGCCTTAAACGGGGACAAGGGGGCATCTTCTACGTCTTGAGGAAAGAAGGTTTAATCATAATCACAGACGGGGATTCTTTACTGTAAGAGCAGTGAGACTATGGAACTCTCTGCCGCATGATGTTGTAATGAGTGATTCACTGTTAAAATTTAAGAAGGGCATGGATGCCTTTCTTAAAAAGTATAATATTGCAGGTTATAAATACTAGATTCCTTGATAGGGCGTTGATCCAGGGAACTAGTCTGATTGTCGTATGGAGTCGGGAAGGAATTTTTTCCCCCATGTGGAGCTTAGTGTTTGCCACATGTTTTTTTTTGCCTTCCTCTGGATCAACATGTTAGGCTATGGGTTGAACTAGATGGACTTTGTCTTCCTTCAACCTTAAAAAAAAACTAGGTGTGTACCTTCCCAGGCTAAGAAAAAACATCTCACAGCAGTTGCATAAATTACATGAATAGAAATGCTAATGGGTGAATGGGACAAGCTGACACCCAGCTCTTTTGTTTGGTGATGTCAAGATGTCAATCAGACCTTTTCATGACAAAACAAAGTAAAGAAACAGACAAACACAGTGTAAACATTTTATTTGAAATACAACAGACACATTCTTTAATCATTTAAATGAACCAAATACTCACCCCAGCTCTTATTGTAATCCAAGGGCTTAAGCAATGTCCCACCAACTTTATTTAGCTCCAGAAATCATTCATTGATGTTCAAAAACGCTTCAAAAAAAGCTTAAAAAACGCATGTAAAAACACGTCAAAGATGCATCAAAAACGCATGTAAATCCGCATGCGTTTTTTTTCTGCCAGGGAGAGACAAAAACGCTCAGGAAATTTCTGCTTCAAATCTGCATCTTGGACACATACCCTAAGGCTGTGTGCCCACATAGCGTTTTTCAAGCGTTTTTGATGCGGAATTTCCGCAACGGAAACGCTTGTAAAACGCTTGGTAACCCGCACCCCATGGTCCCCAATAAAAAACGCAAGGCAATTCCGCATGTGGAAAACGCGTGATAAACGCGCGAAAAATGCGCGATAAACGCGTGCGTTTTTCCGGGAGAGGACTTGCAGAAATGAAGCAGAAATTTTCTGCTTCATAAATGCAACGTGGGCACATAGCCTGAGGCTATGTGCCCACGATGCAGAAATGCTGCATATTTTTTCCTCTTCTCCCTGGCAGGAAAAACGCATGCGGTTTATACATGCGTTTTCCTGCCAGGTAGAAGCGTTTGTCAGGCTATGTGCCCACGTTGCATAAATGAAGCAGAAAATTTCTGCTTCATTTCTGCAAGTCCTCTCCCGGAAAAAAGCATGCGGAATTCCGCACGCGTTTATCGCGCGTTTTTCGCGCGTTTATCACGCGTTTTCCACATGCGGAATTGCCTTGCGTTTTTTATGCATTGGACAAAGGCAATTCTGCTTGCGGAAACGCAAAATTAATTGACATGCTGCGGATTTTTGAACGCAGCATAAACGCTGCGGAAAAATCCGCAGCATGTGCATAGAACTTGCGGAATCCCATTGGGGACCATGGGGTGCGGGTTACCAAGCGTTTTACAAGCGTTTCCGCTGCGGAAATTCCGCATCAAAAACGCTTGAAAAACGCAACGTGGGCACACAGCCTCAAGCGTTTTTGTATGCATTTCTGCATGTGGGTTATCAAGCGCTCTTCCAAGCGATTTTAGCATCACTTGGAAAAGTGCTTGACAACTTGTTAACACTATATAAATCCATGCAACCAGCATGGATTTATAGTAGTGTGACCAAGTTAGTTAAAAAAAAAAGAATAAGAATGGTAAAAAATAAAAAAAAAGATTATACTTACCTTCCGATGTCTTCCCGGTGTTTTCTCCACCGCGTCCGGTCTCTTGCACTGCTCGCGGTGGTGTGAAGGACCTGCGGTGACGTCATTGAGTCATATGACAGGTCACATGACTCAATGACGTCATGGCAGGTCCTTCACAACACCGCGACCCATGCAGCAGACCAGACGAAGGGAAGAAAACACCGGGAAGACATCAGAAGCTGAGTATAACCTTTATTTTTTATTTTAAATTATTTTTTTTACAATTTCTATGGTACCCAGGTCTGGATGAGGGTCTCCTCTCCTCCAGACCTGGGTAGCATCCGCACATTGAACAGTGTGATATCCTCTTGCGTACATGTAGTGATGCGGATGTCACGTGGTCCAATGCAAGTCAATGGCATCGATTACACTGCGTGTCCGCAAAATTAATGGACATGCTGTGGATTTTTGAGCGCAGCATAAATGCTGCGGAAAAATCCGCAGCATGGGCTTTGACATTGCGGCTTGTCATTGGGGACCATGAGGGACGGATTACCAAGATTTTCCAAAGCGTTTACGCTGCGTAAATTCCGCAGCATAAACGCTTGGAAAATGCTTCGTGGGCACGCAAAAACACTATTTGAACCAACAGCCATTCTTCAGATGGAGCTTTTCATTCGTCTTCAACTGGCTCTACCTGACTACCTCTAAGCAATTTTGTCAAATTCAAGCATAAAACATTTGAAGACTGCAACAGTTTTTACAAAATAGATGGCAGTCAAAAAACCACATACAATCAACACAGTCAATATTCCTGAGAAAGTTCATGTAGATTTACGAAACACTGTCCTTTGTTTCCTAAGGCATGGGGTCCTCTGTCCTTCTAGGTAAGGACCCTGGAACAGGCAAAGGGACAATCCTTTAAAACAGGGGCAGAAACAATGTCCATTTCTTGTAAACAATCAGGGCACAGTCCATAAGTTGAGAGTGAAGACTCCCCAACTTTGCTTGAGGTGCCTGCATATCCAGCAGAAAAGGGCACAACAGCTGCAAATAGAAATAAGGAAAAAAAAATTATAGCTTGTCCAGCTATTCAAGTAATGTATTTCAACATAGCCCTATCCAGCCTTAACAAAAAACAAGTTGGCAGCAAACAGTCCTTTTATTGTAGCAACAGTCACTGGTGGCTTCTCCAGCCTGTAAGGTAGACAACATTAAGATACCTAGGACCCGATTCGCCCAGCCGGAACAGTCACTTGAGAGACGGGGAACTGTCTCTAAATCTTTTAGTGCAACAAGCACAACACTGTGACTACTTCGGCATTGTGTTATGGTCCTAATCTACTTTTTCCTTCTTTTGGCCCTCAGCAGGAATGGACTGCACCCCACAGGATACATAGACCTGACTGCTAGTACCGTGTATGGTAGGTAGTTGTACCGGTACTGTTGTAGGTCACGCCCTTCCCTATGCCATTGAGGCAGCCACCTCTCAAGATGTCATCTGAGGGGCCAGTTCTCCTTACTGGGGAGGTCAAACCCCAAATTGGTATCCTGGGAAGAGTCCTCTTACCTGACCCTCTGCCATAAGGTCCTCCAGTCGCTGTGCAGACTGCTTCCCTGGCATAACTTGTGGCTGCGCTGTGGGCAATTGTCGCGTGCGGGGTCCTGAACTCCCAGTTCCCTGGCCTGGGTGCTGCTGGGAGCTGCCATTTTCTCACCGCGTGACATCTCAGTCTTGTCCCAAAGCCCTGTGCCTCTTGCGAAAGCAGGTGTCAGCCATGCACCAGTCCAGGCCTCCACTCCAGTGAGTGCCTTTCATCGCTGGTCGTGGTAGGTGGTGGTGGGCGGTACCTGCCTGAGTCTGCCTCTGGTCAGTGCGGACAGCTCCTCCAGGGATCCAGCAAAAGGCAGCAGCACTGTTGTGGGCGCAGCTCCTGGTGATGCGGTCCCGGCAACGCGGCAGTGATGGTTGACCTCCAGAGAAACCGGTGGTACATGGGGTACCTCTATTTGTCTGGGGGACCGCGAACCTGCATCCTCCAAGATCGTGGTGTCCATAGGGATTCCTGCCTGCGGGGTAGATGCCGGATACTCTGTCATGATACAACAATAATAGGAGATGCAGCCTCTTCCTCCAACTCACCTGACAGGAATGGCGTTCTTCCCACATGGAGAGCTCCTGTTCCATTTTACTCCTCCCCCTCTGGAACAGTACCTCACTGACCATTGGTCCTGCACTTGGGTAGGTGGGGTTACTCTTCCTACAGGACAGCCTTGTCCAGACTGCTCATCTGCAGGGAGTTTGGCTCTGCTTCGCGCGCTTTTAGCACACACTCCTACAAGATGGGATGTCCTCCTTCTTCCCCACTGTGTTGTAGGGTGCCATTTTAACAAATACAGTCGCCATTTTAACTTTACAACATGTGCGTCTTGCAGGTGCCTGGTTCTGTACTTTACTTCCTAGTTCTTCCTTTGCCCATTTCAATGGTATAGCAGAGTTGATTTGAGGTACTGTGCTGCTGTGTTTTCCAGTCACTTTTCCTCTTCTCCCTCTACACGCTAATTCCAGCTCAGGATTCCCCATGCAGACCACCAATTTTACGTACACGCTGCTAAGTTTAGATAGGGCGAGACAGGTTTCATGAATTCTTGGAATCCTGGAAGAACCGTTACTCAGGGCGACCATACATTGCAGCTTTCTCACTCATAAGATTTATTCACTTGCTGGCACAGACACACTTGACAGATTCCTCATGAACAAGTGAACAATAGAATTTAATGTAGAAGCACGGCCAGTACAAGTCAAATCCTTAACAGCAACAGGCTTTCCAGTAACAACATTAATCAGCTTCTTTTCTCAAGGCACAGTAAGTAACAGTCTCTTTTAGCAGCACAATTCAGCACTCCCACAACCACAATGTTTTAAGTTACTCTATTTAGTGCAACCACCAGCAGTTCCTTTCCTCAGTGCCGCACACTTTACCTTCTATGCAGTGAGGTACGGGGGGTAAACGGAAGGTTGAGTCCAATCCTCAGACATGGTGTTCAATCCTTTCTTCTGCTTTACAACAGTTAACTCCTGCTTCAACTTCTTTCTGATGTAGATACTCTTAGCAATGACAGGCAGTCGCAGTAAGACAGTTACAGAACCCTCATCAGCCTGGTGAAGAGGTCTGCATCCTTCAAGCTCACTCTCCAGCTCAGCACTGACTCTACCCAGTCCAACTGGGGCAGGCCTGACCACTCCACTAAGCTGCACCCTGTTAAACCCCTTTAGATGCTGGCTGCTTAACAACATCATATGCAGTATCTACCTATCACACTGGGACTGCAGCAGCTGACAAATTTAAGCTTGAATCTTGTTGTATGATACACAACTTTACCAGGTGTGCAACTCCCTGTACCTTATTGTATATTATCATTAACTTTTCCCTACAATTACTGAATAAAACCGTCCATTAGACTCATACGCATACAAACACCAGGGATTTCAGAAACTAAAATGTAAATTTTACTGAAAGTTTACCCACAAAAATATAAATCCGTCCAGCTCTTCCTGCGTTATAGCATCCTGCCTGCCGATCAGATACCATTTTCAATATGACAGGTTCCCTTTAATGGGAGGTATGAATATGTGTAGCACCCTGAGGACTCGGCTGCTACAGGGGTATTACACCTCAAGCCAGAGGTGTGGTATTCCACTCCCGGGTAAGGATGGAGTGTGGGACTGAGCTCAGATAGCTGCATACACTACATACATCCCATTTCCGGGGGACAGATCGACGGTACTCCCACCAGTTTATGTGCAGGTACGACAGTGTCTGTCCCTGGCTGGAGTGGGAGGGGGGTGGAACATCCCAGTAGTGTAGGGGCAGATAGGGGGAGCAGTCTGGGTAAGGCTAGGAGCTCATTGGGTGCTGGTCACCTGAGCTCACACATAGAGGGAGTATATAAGGTGGGCACCATCTTAGATCAGGGTCAGTCAGTCTGTCAGAGTTTAGCCAGAGGAGCAGAGCAGAGAAGCTCAGCCAGAAGGGCTGACAGGGAGTTGTGGTTCCGGCTGGGCCCAGCTCCAAGGCCAAGACTGAGAGAGAGAGAGAGAGAGGAGTCAGAAGGACCCAGAGAGAAGGAGAAGGAACCCCAAGACCCCAGAATACAAGCAGCAGGGTGAAGGGTTGGCACCCAGGGTACCGGATCCCAAGCTGGCAGAGGACAAAGCGCACCTTAGCCAGAGACCGGAGGTCGTGGGCAGGATCTGCCACGACCCTCACTAAATCCACTAGGAAGGCATACCAGGTATAGGGTCAGGGAACCCAGAAGGGGTGTACCCACCAAGAGACCCGAGGGAGCCGGACATAGGTGGATCCCTGGTGAGAACGGCCAGAAGAGAGGGAAAGTCAGACAGGAGCTCAGGACCACGCTCCAGAATTACTTGGGGGTTGGCCGAGTCCAGGACCTGGTGGACGCAGCACGGCTCGGGTGGTCGCTTCAGGCCAGAGTGACCATAAGAACACCTGTAAGTAAAAACCCCTGAACTGCACAGCCCGACTCTGAGTCTTCTTGCTTAGCTCTCCTGCACCTGCACAACCACCATCCTCTACATCTGACCCCCTGAGGCTATACCCCTCCCGTTGGGGGTTATACTACCAGAGCTGCACACATACCACCAGCCTCAGCGGACCCTGCTGCAGCGGCGGCCTTTTGACCGCAAATCAACGGGTGGCGTAGTCGACACTAAAGAACATTTAACAACATCTGTAAAGACTGCCACACACTGAGTTTGACACCCTGGGCACGGACCGGGTGGCCGCCACTCGGAGACTACAACCCCCATCTGATCCGGTTCCGGGTATCCCCAAACAGCACTGGCCCAGGGGGCGCGTCAACTTTGGCGTAGTCGGCAGGATTTCGTGCCCACAACCACCGGGTACTGCGTGCCTGAAGAGAAGTTCAAATTTACCTTAAGAAGAAGTCTCCCGCCGGTTCCAGAGGGTCCCCGCCATGGGACGCCATCACGGATCGTTCCCCGCCGGTTGCCCGCCATCTGCAGCCTTTTCCCGCCATCCACGGAGTTTCCCGCCACTGGGAGACGATTCCCGCCATTTCCAGAAGATTTCCCGCCTTGGAAGAGCGGACGCCATTATGGGCGTGCCAGAGGGTGGCAAGAGGTCACCTCCCATCGTGGGCCAGGTCAAGGAATGGCGCCAAAAGCGGAAACCGCCCCCACCAACAGAGACTGTGATGCTGGAGATGTCCATCAGCGTGAGAGAACTGCCCCTGGAACTGACAATCACAAAGTTGCCCCGGGACCACCTTCAATGTGGGCGGAGACAGAACAAGAGAGAGAAGATGGGTGCAGCCTGGAGGAGTCTGGAGAGAGCGCACCCGGAGACAAGAGGTCTGGAGAGGACTCCGGAGAAGTCGTACCCGGAGATGGAAGGAGAGTCAGGCAGCACCGACCCTGTGGTCAGGAGCCTGCTGCAAGCAACAACCCCACTAGGCTTAGTGGAGATCCTGGCACAGCTCCCCCGAGACCGGGAGTGTACGCAGACCGCGCTGGAGCGCCTCGCATGGAGGATGGCCCAGGTGCAGCGAGAGACGCTGACGGAGTGGAGCCGAGAGATGGCCCTGCAGGCAAGAACCCGCCAGCGAAGCACGCCACCCGAGATGAGGAGACAGACCGCCTCTGAGGATGGTGCAGGAGGAGTGAAGGCCGGAGACGGCGCCGAGGAGGGAGCTGAACAGACGGAGGCAGGTAAAGGGGACGTCCCTACCCCGAGCCGAGAAACCGCGTGCCTGCCCCAGCTCCCCGTCGCAGAGCCCGAAATTCCCCCTGCCGTGCCCGTCGCTGCATCGTCACCGCTCCAGACAAGGCCTCAAGCAGAAGCCGCGGCCGCGACCCCTGTGACGTCACGCGCCTCAACCCTGAGCGCGGCAAAGCAGGAAACACCACCGGCCTGGTCGCAAGGTCCAGTACCCCCGGGCGCCGCAGTTCCAACAGCGCCCTCTACCTCCACTGAGCCACCGGCGTGGTCGCTGGGCCAAGTTACCCCGGGCGCCGCCGTCTTCACGGTGCCCTTTACCTTCAGGGTGCCCCAAGCCTGGTCGCAAGGCCTAGTGAACCCGGGCGCCGCTACCACCACCGCGCCCTCAACTTCCACCGTGCCGCACCTGGGTGAAGACTTGTTTGCCCAGCACACGTGCCCGGATGGGCAGCCCTTTGTGTGGCCACCGGAGTTCCACCATCCCCGACTCCGGAAAGAAAGACCCCTAGATGAGCCCCTGATTCCGGTTCCGAAGCCCGTTAAGATCACCCCACTCTCGTTGGAGGAAGCGCAGTTTGCGTGGGACCCCACCGGAGGAGACCTCATGGGATTCACCCAAGAGACTCGGGCAGCCGCAGCTGAGCGTGCGGAGTGCTGCCGGCAGCAGTTAGAGGTCTTCGACCGGGAGCGAAGAGAGAGGCGGGTCCGAGAGCAGCGGCTGCAGGAACAGAGCGCAGGGCAGAAGAGCAGGATCAGGAGAGACCCCCGTGCAGCTCACGGTCCCCGTGCCACCGGGACTGTAATTAAATTCCAACTGCAGCACGGTTGGGGTTTCATCAGGGATCATCACACCCCCGGCGACGTCTTTGTCACCAGAAGAGACGTGGAGTCCCATCTGCCGGAGGGACACAGAGGTCGTGACCTATATGTAGGGGACGAGGTCACGTTCACCCGGCACAAGTGTGCCAAAGGACCCTACGCCCTCCATGTACACCGGCTGACGGAGGAGGAGCTACGGTGTGAAGAGGAGCAAGAGGATCCGGACGGGTCTGAAGGAGGAGCAGGAGTACGCCGTCATTAAAGTACGGTAAAGAGACTGTACATAGTTACCCGTCGGGGTATAAGAACTGTTACTGGTGCTAGTTAAAATATAGTCCCCGTTGGGACCAGCAAATTGAACTGTTCCAGTGTGTCCCATCTCCCCATAGGCTGAGGACTGTGAACAGCCATCCCTAATCCCACTGGCCGAGGACTGAGAGCGGCCATACCTTCCCTTGTATATAGTTGCGCTTTCTAAGGCGCCCCCTACCGGTTTTATAGGAAAGCTGTGTTTTTCTTTCCAGAAGAGACTGTCGCACTTTACCCGGTCACAAGTTGCACCGTGGCCGGAGGAACAAGAATGTTTATATGAAAAAGTTTTATGCTGATAATATATGATGTTTTATATGTTTATGTCTTATGAAAAAAATTTGTATGTTTTGGATGTTTATTCTCTTACAGCCCGAGGACGTGCTGTGATTTACCAGGGGGGAATGTAGCACCCTGAGGACTCGGCTGCTACAGGGGTATTACACCTCAAGCCAGAGGTGTGGTATTCCACTCCCGGGTAAGGATGGAGTGTGGGACTGAGCTCAGATAGCTGCATACACTACATACATCCCATTTCCGGGGGACAGATCGACGGTACTCCCACCAGTTTATGTGCAGGTACGACAGTGTCTGTCCCTGGCTGGAGTGGGAGGGGGGTGGAACATCCCAGTAGTGTAGGGGCAGATAGGGGGAGCAGTCTGGGTAAGGCTAGGAGCTCATTGGGTGCTGGTCACCTGAGCTCACACATAGAGGGAGTATATAAGGTGGGCACCATCTTAGATCAGGGTCAGTCAGTCTGTCAGAGTTTAGCCAGAGGAGCAGAGCAGAGAAGCTCAGCCAGAAGGGCTGACAGGGAGTTGTGGTTCCGGCTGGGCCCAGCTCCAAGGCCAAGACTGAGAGAGAGAGAGAGAGAGAGGAGTCAGAAGGACCCAGAGAGAAGGAGAAGGAACCCCAAGACCCCAGAATACAAGCAGCAGGGTGAAGGGTTGGCACCCAGGGTACCGGATCCCAAGCTGGCAGAGGACAAAGCGCACCTTAGCCAGAGACCGGAGGTCGTGGGCAGGATCTGCCACGACCCTCACTAAATCCACTAGGAAGGCATACCAGGTATAGGGTCAGGGAACCCAGAAGGGGTGTACCCACCAAGAGACCCGAGGGAGCCGGACATAGGTGGATCCCTGGTGAGAACGGCCAGAAGAGAGGGAAAGTCAGACAGGAGCTCAGGACCACGCTCCAGAATTACTTGGGGGTTGGCCGAGTCCAGGACCTGGTGGACGCAGCACGGCTCGGGTGGTCGCTTCAGGCCAGAGTGACCATAAGAACACCCGTAAGTAAAAACCCCTGAACTGCACAGCCCGACTCTGAGTCTTCTTGCTTAGCTCTCCTGCACCTGCACAACCACCATCCTCTACATCTGACCCCCTGAGGCTATACCCCTCCTGTTGGGGGTTATACTACCAGAGCTGCACACATACCACCAGCCTCAGCGGACCCTGCTGCAGCGGCGGCCTTTTGACCGCAAATCAACGGGTGGTGTAGTCGACACTAAAGAACATTTAACAACATCTGTAAAGACTGCCACACACTGAGTTTGACACCCTGGGCACGGACCGGGTCGCCGCCACTCGGAGACTACAACCCCCATCTGATCCGGTTCCGGGTATCCCCAAACAGCACTGGCCCAGGAGGCGCGTCATATGCACTTACACTCAGGTGTCAGTGTTTTCACTTTAAAACTATCTTAAAACACTTTGAAAAGTTGCAAAATTTTTGTGCAATGCAGAGATATGCTAACATTTTAAGATAAATGGCATTTTCACACCAGTACGAAGCAACTCCGGCAAAATGGGCAAAGCTGGGTAAAAGCTGGGTGAGCTGGGGAAGGGAAGGGGCATGCCTTTGTTCAAATGTTCAAATTCATTGAAAAGCAAAAAAACACATTATACCAGAAATGTTACTCCAGTAAGAGAGGATTCACTGGCTGTTGTTAGCCTATAGATGAGTGACATACACTGGCATGTAAAAACGTGGGCATCCCTGGTCAAAATTACTGTTATTGTGAACAATTAAGCAAGTTGAAGATGAAATGATCTCTAAAAGGCCTAAAGATAAAGATGACACATTTCCTTTGTATTTTAGGCAAAAAAAAATATATTGTCATTCAGGGCCAGCGTTAGCACCCGGGCAAGTGGCGGGGCCCTGAGCAGGCGGGGGACCACCCGCCATCGGGCACCCCACCACGCTATGGGACCCGTGAGCAGAGGAGAGCGGTGCCAGCGCCCGCTCCACCCGCTTGCTCAGGGCCCCAGGACCAGGCACAATACTTACCTCTCCCCGTGCCTCCACAGCAGCTCCGAACTCTTCCGCGGCTGCTGCACTGGAACGTCTCAGGTCAGAGGGCGCGGTGACGTATTTGATTTTTTTTTTTATATTGTATGGGGGCATGGGGCATAAGGAAGGGGGGGTGACATCCTGCATGGGGCATTATAAGGAAGAGGGGTGTGTGACATCCTGCATGGGGCATTATCAGGGAGGGGGGGTGTGACATCCTGAATGGGGCGATATAAGGGAGAGGGTGTGTGACATCCTGCATGGCGCATTATAAGGGAGGGGGTGTGACATCCTGCATGGGGCATTATAAGGGAGGGGGGGTGACATCCTGCATGGGGCATTATAAGGGACGGGGGTGTGTGACATCCTGCATGGGGCATTAAAAGGGGGGTTGACAACCTGCATGGGGCATTATAAGGGGGGGTGACATCCTGCATGGGGCATTATAAGGGGGGTGTGACATCCTGCATGGGGCATTATAAGGAAGGGTGGTGTGACATCCTGCATGGGGCATTATGTGGGGGGGACAACCTGCATGGGGCATTATGTGGGGGGAACAGCCTGCATGGGGCATTGTGTGGGGGGAACAGCCTGTGTGGGGCATTATGTGGGGGGAACAGCCTGCGTGGGGCATTATGTGAGGGGAATAGCCTGCATGAGGCATTATGTGGGGGGAGCAGTCTGCATGGAGCATTATGTGGGGGCACAGCCTGCATGGATCATTATATGGGGGCCAGTCTCCTGTATGGAGCATATTATGGGGGCCAGTATACTGTGTGGAGTGATTCGCCGGTTTCTGAGCTATTGTGGAATTTACAATAGATATCACTCATGTAATGTAAGAAGTGAAATCTTTGCATTGTACTATATATATATTTCTCTTCGGTATATGTGCATCATGTATCGTGGTATAAACCTGAAGGTGTGAACTGGAACATAAATTGATGTGCATGCAAAATGTAAATGCATGTTCACAGAAGGCCATTAGACAAAGAGAAACCAAAGACAAGAAAAATACCCAAATGATTAAAAGTAAATGTATAGATCGCACAGTGCAAAAATAATAATAAATAATAAAGGGTATTTAGTTAACATAATTTTGATCAAAATAATGTAAAAGCCATCCCGCCACGTCACGGCATCCCTTGTGGGACAGTCCTAACTCTAATATTAAAAACCTTACCATTTGTCAAGTGACATACATATGGACAAGGACAGAGAGACTGGATCCCTGGTGCAAGCATAAAACCGAGGCAGGATCAGCGTCCCAGCCCAGACAAAGGGCGGCCACACCCTTTTATATGCACTCAAGCATACTAACTACAAAGAAAAAACCTGAAGGTGTGAACTGGAACAAAAATTTATGTGCATGCAAAATGTAAATGCATGTTCACACAAGGCCATTAGACAAAGAGAAACCAAAGACAAGAAAAATACTCAAATGATTAAAAGTAAATGTATAAATCGCACAGTGCAAAAATATTAATAAATAATAAAGGGTATTTAGTTAACATAATTTTGATCAAAATAATGGGGGCCAGTATACTGTGTGGAGTGATTCGCCGGTTTCTGAGCTATTGTGGAATTTACAATAGATATCACTCATGTAATGTAAGAAGTGAAATCTTTGCATTGTACTATATATATATATATATATATATATATATATTTCTCTTCGGTATCTGTGCATCATGAATCGTGGTATGTGTTAAATGGGCCCACTGAGACTTTTTCGCCCAGGGCCCACAAAAACCTGGAGCTGGCCTTGTTTTCATCTATTGCATTTTATTAATTACAAAAAAGGAAAATGGACCCGGTGGAAAAGTTTGGGCATCTTGAACAGTTAGTACCTATAAAATAAACCAACAAAGAAGCTCCCATCCAGAAGACAAATAATGAATATAAATCGAAAGTAATAAAATATATGAATTTTATTAAACATATTAAAAAACAAATCAATCATTAAAAAAGGAGAACCTACTACCAATAAGCTAATCAAGGTACAAAAAATGATGCTTATCATACAATACAGGTGTTTCTCACAAAAATAGAATATCATCAAAAAGTTAATTTATTTCAGTTCTTCAATCCAAAAAGTGAAACTCATATATTATATAGAGTTATTACAAGCAGAGTGATCTATTTTAAAAGTTTATTTTTGTTAATGTTGATGATTATGGCTTACAGCCAATGAAAACACAAAAGTCATTATCTCAGTAAATTAGAATACTTTATAACAACAGCTTGAAAAATGTTTTGAAAATCCGAAATGTAGGGCCTACTGAAATGTATGTTCAGTAAATGCACTCAATACTAGGTCTCTGCTCCTTTTGCATCAATTACAGCATCAATGCGGCGTGGCATGGAGGCGATCAGTCTGTGGCACTGCTGAGGTGTTATGGAAGCCCAGGTTGCTTTGATAGCAGCTTTCAGCTCGTCTGTATGTAGAAAGAATATTAAATATGTGCCACAATCAACATGAAGAAATACAGTACCAGAAATTAACATAAAGTGTCCAGTTCGAATATAAAATACAATATATTATAAAGTGCTCAGTGCATAAAATAGGTTTTAATTTGACAAAAATAGAAGCAGAAAAGTAGATTTAAGTAATTACATCTCCATCTAGTGGAGCTATTGCCACTTTAGGATGCAAAGCACTGGACAATTACCATGTAGGTATAGATGAGGTACTACATATATAGATGGACATAGTTAAACCAGACCAGGGATTATACACTCAAATACACACCCATAAAAATAATGTCAAGCCTAATGGCTATAGTATGGGGTGACATGGTGCATAATCCAGATGCCTTAAGCGCCGAAACTAGGGATCCGGCAGCGTGGTAGCCTGTAGGGAGCGCCATCCACAGCTGGCATCCGGATTATCGCACAGCTGATTGGCTGTGTGACTGTATAAAAGACTGCAGCTCTCTCGAACATGCACCCTCTCTGAAGAAGCGACAACATGAAATGCGCGTTAGGGGGATGCTTATCTTGGTAAATTGATTTTCTTTTTACCTATTTGCGGCTACTTTTTGTGATTGCCATCAGTCCAGTTGTTGTTCACCCCTTTGCTTCACCAAGGCTATAAGAAGATAGCAAAGCGTTTTACAAGTTGCCCTTCCCTCAGTTTGAAATGTAATTAAGAAATGGCAGCTAACAGGAAAAGTGGATGTCAAGATGCAGCCTGGAAGACCAAGCAAAATTTCAGAGAGCTGCTCATAGGATTGATAGAGAGGTAAATCAGAACCCCCGCTTGAGTGCAAAAGACCTTCAGAAAGATTTAGCAGACTCTGAATCAGAAAAAAAACTCTCCTGCATTCTCACCATAAAATGCAGCATCAGATGTATGCCAAAGAACATCTAAACAAGTCTGATGCGTTTGGAAACAAAGAAATGCATTATGTTTAACTTTAGCCCATTTAGAGATCATTTCATCTTCAACTTGCGATGGGGTTGCTGGGTTTTGCAACCCCCACCGATCAGACATTGATGACCTATCCTAAGGATAGTCCTTCAATGTTAAAGTAGTGGACAGCCTCTTTAAGAGGGGCACACAGAATTCTGGCGTAATTGCTTGGATGAATCAGAGCCTTCTATAGGCTGTATGTACATGTTATCTCTATGATACCATGATTACATTGCTTGTTGAGATATTGCTTATTAGATAAGCATATAATCCTAGTATAATAGCATAATTGGTCTCATTAACTCTAATGTTTCATGCGGTTTGCACTAGGTGAACTATAAAATACATCTCATGACGAAAACATGTAATAAAGTAAAGGTATTTTATTTGGTCTAAGTTGCTTTGGACTAAAATGACAACTATTTCATGTAGTGAGTGTGACCTTATTGGAAATTCAATTATATTTTTATGTACCACTTCCCGGCTGTCACCAGAAGAATTATGTCCATATTAGAATGTAATACAATGCTAAGGAAATGAAGGACAAAAATAATGTACTATGAGATGAACTATAAAATCTGTTCAATCTTGTCTTTCCAGATAAATCATGGATGCACACCCCTGAAGCTTTATCAAAAAACTTCATTGCCTACAATGCTAAGGTAAGCACTGTGTCATTTCACCGAACACTTCAGATGGTTTATATCTATAAACACACATTGAATTCGGTCCACTTACTGCCTCATTTCTGCTGAAGATAACGGCTGTGTGCTAATGTGTTCTAGATCGAGTGATTGAGTGAGATTCATTAGTATTGAGAAGTAGGAAGGTTAATACCGCACCATACACCGCAGTCTAAAGCAATGTGGAGGAGAAAGGTTTCATTTACACATTACATTTAAAACTTTTGTAGTTACTGTACATTAGAATTGTTCTTTTCCTTGTTTACTATGGACAGTGTGAACTTGTGCAGACCTCTAAGGGCTCTCTCTCTAGCGTATAAGAAATAGCTCTGATGTTGCTCCTGAAAAGTTGTACGAGTCCAATCAATATGGTTAAACTTATGTCATGCTAGTGTCGTACGACTACAATGCGATTTTTCTCAACTAGCATCCGTATGACATGCTTATGCAATCTGTATGCAATGCGTTTATAACATCAGCTTTTACATAGTGTAATTCTCTGTGTAATTTAAAGCTAGTTTTTAAACTAATAAAGCAATCTTATATACAGATATAGATAGAATAGATAAATAGAGTAGATAGATAAAATGGATGTATAGAATACTGTATATAGAATAGATAATATTGAATAGATAGATGTTCTGTAGATATTTAATGTCGCATGCCTCCTACATATGACAAACTTTCACCCTTTATTGCCTTTCATGTGTCACTAAAGGGTGTTTCACCTTATTTAACCTATTAAATAAATAAATCATTTAAAAAAAAAAATTATGTGGGGTTCCCCCTATTTTTGATATGCAGCCAAGGTAAAGCAGACAGCTGCGAGCTATTATCAGGTTGAGAAGGGCCCAAGAACCAGGGACCAAAAATGCAAGCCTGCAGCCGCCTCAGAATTGGCGCATCAAATGAGATGCCCAAAACTGGCACTTTTCACAAGCTCTTCCCAATTGCCCTGATGCAGTGGCAATTAGGTTAAAGGTTTATGGGGTTGATGTCAGGTATGTAATGTCTGCTGGTATCAAGCGTTGGTGTTATTAATGGAGAGGTGTCTATCAGACAACCCCATTACTAACCCAGTAAGTTAAAAGAAAAAAATGCACACACAAATATTTTATTTAAAAAAACCTAACTCTGGCCCTGTTTCACCAATTTATTAAAAAAAAACATCCAGTCCAGGGATTCTGACGTATTCCCTCGAATCCGAAGTAGTCCTCAAATGGAAACCTGAAAGACATAAAAAGAGAGAGGTACAGAAATAAACACAAGAAACACTCTCTCATTCACAAATTTAATTATTAAAAAATAATCACAGCTCCGACTTAATCCATGGCGTATCCACGACTTCCATGGATTCCGTACTGCAACCTGTGGAGCATCATTCTGAGAATGATGCTCCATAGGTCACTCCTGGTCATGTCTCACGAGCCATGACGATGATGTAGGGTGTTTGTGAAATTATATGTCTACAGGATATCTATATATTCTATCTATCTATTATTCTGAGGGTTCTGGCTGTGAATTTACTGTACTTGGCTGATGAAATGTTGGGTTTCCTTTGAGATCTGTGTGTAAAAATCAGACGGCACATGCAAGCTCCAAGTGCCGTGCGATTGTTTTCTTGCACCCATGGACTTGCATTGGCAATTCTCACATCCAATGCAGCATGCTGCAATTTTTTCCTCAGTCCGATTAGAGCTGAGAAAAAACTCGCAGATGAGCACGGACTGATTTACTAACATTGGGAGCAATGCAATGTTTTCTCACATTGCACTTCTCCGTATTATACGCCACTGTGAGCGAGCCCTAAGACCAGATTCACAAGACCACAATTCACAGATCAACCCCAGGTCTTCTGACCCGCACTCCACATCCTCATACATACCTATAAGACTCAGAGACCCTCAGCCGTCAACAAAATATGGGGGGGTGAATTAGACCTAACCCATGTTTGCAAACAAATATGTTGAAAAAAGCCAGTTTCTTTCCACATCTTTATCATAGAAGTGACATAAACAACAACCAGCAGGCTGCCTTGGAATGGTGTGATGTGCAGTGTAACATCCCTGGCGGAGTGCTTGCATGGCTTACCATCTCCCACCATGCAAGACCGCAATCTTACCTATCAGACCAGGCTGCACACTTTGCTCCAGTACCTGCTGTTTGTATGTCTCTTGTCTGCTGGCTTAGGGCGTCGGAGCTGTTGCTTCCTGATTCTTAAAGCTACAGTGTGCGCAGTCCTAATGCGTCCCCAGCCTATTGCTGTGAGTCACTGGATACTTAAACCCCCTCCACCCAGTAGGAGGGGCCTGAGCAACACTTTCTTACAGTGTGTTCTGTGCAACTGTGAGTTGCCAGGTCCTGTCCTGAATCTTGTCTGTTTCCGCTACCCTGGGGGCTGAGTACCCAGGGCCGCTACCTGTATCTCTGACTTCTAGTCTGTTTCCACCACCCTGGGGGCTGAGTACCCAGGGCCGCTACCTGTATCTCTGACTTCTAGTCTGTTTCCGCCACCCTGGGGGCTGAGTACCCAGGGCCGCTACCTGTATCTCTGACTTCTAGTCTGTTTCCGCCACCCTGGGGGCTGAGTTCCCAGGCTCGTTCTTGTATCTTGTTCCCGGTTCAGTTCCTGTCTGAACAGTGTCCTAGCCCGTTACCTGTTTGTCTCATGTCCGAACCTTCCCTTTTCCTGCAGTGTCTGAACCTGCACCTAACTCCAACTCATTGTCTCTGTACTTCTGTTTATGAGTTTTGTGTCCACTTGCTACTTCATTGTAAGTACCTTGTGTGTATCTGGTTCTGCTTGTCTCCTTTCCCTGCCTCCGTATCTACCTCCTTTGTTCTAACCATTTTCCTGTATTTTCCAGTCTGTTCCATGTGAACAGAGCCCTGTCCTGTCTGCCTGCACCTTCTGCTTTGCTCCGCTCTGCCTGTTCACCGCATCTGCGGTTTTGCTCCGCTCTGCTTGTTCACTGCACCTGCGGTTTTGCTCCGCTCTGCTTGCTCACCGCACCTGCGGTTTTGCTCCGCTCTGCTTGTTCACCGCACCTGCGGTTTTGCTCCGCTCTGCTTGTTCACCGCACCTGCGGTTTTGCTCCGCCCTGTTTGTTCACCGCACTGGCGGTTCTGCTCTGCTTGTTCACCGCATTGGCGGTTTCGCTCTGCTCTGCTTGTTCACCGCATCTGCGGTTTCGCTCTGCTCTGCTGTCCACCGCACCTGCGGCTCCGTTCCTGTGTCCCAATCTGTACTGGTCCCTATCCTGCCTGCATTCCTACCTGCCAGTACCTGCCTGTCTGCATACCAGCCGTGCCTGCCAGTACCCACCTGTCTGCATGCCAGCCGTGCTAGCCAGTGCTCACCTGTCTGCATACCAGCCATGCCTGCCAATACCCACCTGTCTTCATACCAGCCGTGCCTGCCAGTACCCACCTGTCTGTATGCCAGCCTAACCTGCCTGTTCCTGCATTCCCCGGTGTGGGTCAACAACTGTGACTGGGGTCTGACCTGGAGTAGCACCTAGTCCCTCTGCTCGGTTCCTCCCTGGTTCTCGCAGTCGACTAAGCCACCGTGTGACCTTGGTCGGACCGAGTTGATACTTAGTTATGCCCCTCCAGGCACTCCTCGGTTCATGGTACAGTGGGATCACTAATCAAGCTCACGCCAGTCAGTCCGGGCGCGAGCGTAACAGTTTGCTCAGGCCATGGTTCCCGTTGAACCCCACGGCCCTTCGTTCTCAGAGACATTTGAATCCTTGTCTGGCAAATACGTGCACCAAGGAAAATTTTTTTTCGCAAGCTGAGGTCCAGGCGATTTATGCACCAGCCCAAATGGATCTATCACACTCGTTCCTGCGGATTTAGCACAGTACTATGGGGATCCAAAATGAAGCCATGCATTTGTTGAGCAATGCATGCTGCATTTCAAATTCTATGCTCACTATTTTCCTACCGATCGGGTTAAAGTAGCATTCATGATGTCCTACCAAGCGGGTGATGCCTTGAAATGGATCACCCCCCTATGGGAAGCATGGGATCCTATCATCTCTGACCTGCAGGCCTTCCTGGTGGCCTTTGTAATGGTCTTCGATGACCCTAATCCTGAAGCTTCTGCTAAAGCTTCCCTTCCCAATATCCTGGAGCAGCCCCGATGGGTGATGTGTGTAGATAGCCTACCAGTTTTCCAGCCTGAAGAGACTGCTACCCACACAGAATCCACACAGGATGACAATGCTCCACAGAATACTTCCCTTCCCAACCTCAAGAGGCAGTCCAGACGTGCAAGGCGTAGAGGTAAACCGTCACGCCAGGTTCTATCCTCCCAAAGACCTCCTGTTCTCTGGCCTGTAGAGGCTGCTATCTGCACAGAATCTATGAAGGATGACTATGTTCGTCAGGCAAAGCAGAGGCCAGAACTCAGTCACAAAATCGGATTGCGGTCCCGCTGCAGTTGTTTGGGACCCCCTGACGGTCTTTGTCCAGCGAAGGTTGGAGAATCCCAAGACATTAGGCCTGTAGGAGAAGCTGCCCTTGGCGTTAGTGTTTCCTCTCCACAGATGACCATTACTGTCTCCATGGCAAGTGAAGGCCTCGGATTAACCGGAAGTTTCGGGCTTAAAGCCTTGAAGAGTCGGTGTCTGATTCCCGTCAGACAACTCCAGAAGCCGGTTTGGGCATTGTCAGCGGAAAGACGAGCCCTACTCAGAAACAGTCAAAATATGTCTGTACAAATTAAGCTCCAGATTGGAGCGTTACACATGAAGAAGTTCACATTCCAGGTGCTGTTTGGTTTACCCACAGGTCGTCCAGAGCCGAGAGATCTAGTGCCCGCTCAGGTCTGGAGATCCTGCATGGTGTTTCCTGGAGGACTGCTGAGGTGCAAGGGGTGTCCAGTTCCCATATCTTCAGGACAGTCAGCAGTTTCTTCTTCTTCTTCACCAGATCTGCTAGTCGCTGACTCGCTGTGCGCTGAAGTCTCCGAAGGAAGGGAAGCGGAGGCATTGTCACCACACAGTCTCGACGATTGTATCAATGATCTGGCTTTAGGCACCGCCCCGCCTCGCAGACGTGTCATCTCAGAAACCAGACTGAAGTTGGTCCCTAAGAAAGTATCCTCCATCTCTAACAAGTCTGGCAATAAGTTCATCAAGGCGGTGGCTACCTCCAAGTCTCTGCACCCCTCCAACCAGTCGGAGGACCTCCAGTTGCCTCCTGAATCCTCCGGGGTGCTTTCTGATAACAAATGGAGAGAGACTTTTCTGCACCCTGTACCTGGTACTCTGCCCACTTCATCCAGTAAGCTTGGCAAAGTGTACGTCAAGGCAGTGGTTACCCCCGAGTCTCTGCACCCCTCCAAACAGGCGGAGGACTACCAGTTGTCTCCTGAATCCCCCGGGGTGCTACCTGATAACAAATGGAGAGAGACTTTTCTGCACCCTGTACCTGGTACTTCGCCCACTTCATCCAGTGAGCTTGGCAAAGTGTACGTCAAAGCGGTGGTTACCCCCGAGTCTCTGCACTCCTCCAACCTGGTGGAGGACCTCCAGTTGTCCCGTGAATCCTTTGGGGTACTACCCGATATTGATAAGTGGAGAGAGACTTTCCTGTGTCCTGTTCCTGGTACTTCACCCAGTTCCTCTGTTGCTGAGGATGGCTCGATGGGAGGAAGCATCCTAGTCACCAAGATGGTGAGACCAGTTTCGTTCCCTCTAGTGGACAGAAGAGGTAATCTTCTTGAAGAGAAGGAGCGGCCTCCAAATTCTCTGCAGGAAATCCTTGCTGGTTTGAAGAAGAGGGGGCGTAAAGGGGGGGTACTGTAACATCCCTGGCGGCGTGCTTGCATGGCTTACCATCTCCGACCATGCAAGACCGCAATCTTACCTATCAGGCCAGGCTGTACACTTTGCTCCAGTACCTGCTGTTTGTATGTCTCTTGTCTGCTGGCTTAGGGCGTCGGCGCTGTTGCTTCCTGATTCTTAAAGCTACAGTGTGCGCAGTCCTAATGCGTCCCCAGCCTATTGCTGTGAGTCACTGGATATTTAAACCCCCTCCACCCAGTAGGAGGGGCCTGAGCAACACTTTCTTACAGTGTGTTCTGTGCAACTGTGAGTTGCCAGGTCCTGTTCTGAATCTTGTCTGTTTCCGCCACCCTGGGGGCTGAGTACCCAGTGCCGCTACCTGTATCTCTGACTTCTAGTCTGTTTCCGCCACCCTGAGGGCTGAGTTCCCAGGCTCGTTCTTGTATCTTGTTCCCGGTTCAGTTCCTGTCTGAACAGTGTCCTAGCCCGTTACCTTTTTGTCTCATGTCCGAACCTTCCCTTTTCCTGCAGTGTCTGAACCTGCAGCTAACTCCAACTCGTTGTCTCTGTACTTCTGTTTGTGAGTTTTGTGTCCACTTGCTACTTCATTGTAAGTACCTTGTGTGCTTGTTCACTGCACCTGCGGTTTTGCTCCTCTCTGCTTGTTCACCGCACCTGCGGTTTTGTTCCGCTCTGCTTGATCACCGCACCTGCGGTTTTGCTCCGCTCTGCTTGTTCACCGCACCTGCAATTTTGCTCCGCTCTGCTTGATCACCGCACCTGCTGTTTTGCTCCGCTGTGCTTGCTCACCGCACCTGTGGTTTTGCTCCGCTCTGCTTGTTCACCGCACCTGCGGTTTTGCTCCGCTCTGCTTGATCACCGCACCTGCGGTTTTGCTCCGCTCTGCTTGTTCACCGCACCTGCAATTTTGCTCCACTCTGCTTGCTCACCGCACCTGTGGTTTTGCTCCGCTCTGTTTGTTCACCCACCTGCGGTTTTGCTCTGCCCTGTTTGTTCACCGCACTGGCGGTTCTGCTCTGCTTGTTCACCGCATTGGCGGTTTCGCTCTGCTCTACTTGTTCACTGCATCTGCGGTTTCGCTCTGCTCTGCTGTCCACCGCACCTGCGGCTCCGTTCCTGTGTCCCAGTCTGTACTGGTCCCCATCCTGCCTGCGTTCCTACCTGCCAGTACCCGCCTATCTGCATACCAGCCGTGCCTGCCAGTACCCACCTGTCTGCATGCCAGCCGTGCTAGCCAGTGCCCACCTGTCTGCATACCAGCCATGCCTGCCAATACCCACTTGTCTTCATACCAGCCGTGCCTGTCAGTACTCACCTGTCTGTATGCCAGCCTAACCTGCCTGTTCCTGCATTCCCTGGTGTGGGTCAACAACTGTGACTGGGGTCTGACCTGGAGTAGCACCTGGTCCCTCTGCTCGGTTCCTCCCTGGTTCTCGGAGTCGACTAAGCCGCCGTGTGACCTTGGTCGGACCGAGTTGATACTTAGTTACGCCCCTCCAGGCACTCCTCGGTTCATGGTACAGTGGGATCACTAATCAAGCTCACGCCAGTCAGTCCGGGCGCGAGCGTAACATGCAGCCATGAATCAGCACCAGAGTATCATTTTTATTTTTCTTGGTAGCAGCTATGTGCCTCAATTGATGTCATGATAATACTGTTATCAAATCTTCCATTTTCTTTTTTTTTATACAGTTATTGATTGCAGATACTGAATTATACTTAATTTTCTTTTGTATTGTGTTCACACCCATTAATCTAAGATAAAAAAAGAGAAATAAGAACTTCAGCTATTAGATCAAGAGTTCTTATAAGGTTTCTTACTGAAGCCTTACCAGGCAGTCCAAGGTGATTACTGGGCTTCACTATCAGTGGTCAATGGCCACAGCAAATTTACAAATATTGTTTAATTTACATTTTGTCTCTTGAATTCTGTAAAACATAAAAATAAACACAACAACATTAGATAATCATATTGCTGCAGCCGTAAAAAGAACTGTACAAATTATAATTATTTCTGCTGATACATTTCAGCCCCCAACAGCTAGGGGGCGCTTTGAGGCCCAACTTTTTGTTTCCAGCACATTGAGCTTGATCGTGTCACGTAGCCATTGTCCCTGTTCTGCATGTAGGTCAATCCATTATTATCTTTATGAATTACATACTGTTGCAGATTTGTTGTAGATTTTTCTGCAGATTTCACTCTTTGCAGACAGTGTGCTGAGTAAAACCAATGGCATATCTGAGCCAAAGTCCCACAATGAATTCACATAAAATGCATTTAGCATTTATTTTTCCATTAAATTGCAAAAAAAATCAATGGCAGGAAAAATCTGCAATGTATGGAAACAGTATATAACACAATGGACAGAATAATACTTCCAAAAATTCGATATACACCACACAAGCATAAGCTACATCAGCTCAGCTTAGAAGGAAGATACAATGCGAATAAATTAAAATAAATATTTTCATTATTGCAGATATTAAAACAAAAGGTTAAAACAATTAAAAAGCAGAGACCTTCAGGTTCCCTTAGAGTAAGCACTTCATAGCCATATAAATAATGCACATAGCCCACTAAATAGATAGATGGTAGTAACAGTTATACCTACTAATTCGTCTTTTATACACAGACAAATGTAAAGTAATAGGTAGAGTTATGTCCAATAAGAGAAAACCTTTGATTCTAGACCCAGTAATGGTATAATGGGATAAATTATCCCCACAATCATTTGAAAAGTGCAAGTGCATGTACAAAAAAAGGGTTAATTATATTAAATCCCATGACCTTTGTATAAATAGGGGTTAATTAAAAGGTACTCGTCACAATAAATATGTGCAAGGACACCCCTGCAGAAACCACAGAACAGTGGCTAGCCACTCCATGCAATTAAAGCAATCCTGAGCAGCTGTATTGTACTATATAGAAGACGGGACATTACATCTATAAAATACGCCCCTATTGAAGAAGCACACGCGAAACGGCGTCGTCGGGGTAGCTTCCTCAGTATACCTTCAACCATATGTAAGTATTAATCTGCAACCCACTCTAGGTACATCTCCTGCACATTCCCTTAACATCCCAAACACTTGCTAATATCCTATTATACGTATAGGGACTTGAAATTGTTCTGTGGTTTCTGCAGGGGTGTCCTTGCACATATTTATTGTGACGATTACCTTTTAATTAACCCCTATTTATACAAAGGTCATGGGATTTAATATAATTAACCCTTTTTTTTGTACATGCACTTGCACTTTTCAAATGATTGTGGGGATAATTTATCCCATTATACCATTACTGGGTCTAGAATCAAAGGTTTTCTCTTATTGGACTTAACTCTACCTATTACTTTACATTTGTCTATGTATAAAAGACGAATTAGTAGGTATAATTTTTACTACCATCTATCTATTTAGTGGGCTATGTGCATTATTTATATGGCTATGAAGTGCTTACTCTAAGGGAACCTGAAGGTCTCTGCTTTTTAATTGTTTTAACCTTTTGTTTTAATATCTGCAATAATAAAAATATTTATTTTAATTTATTCGCATTGTATCTTCCTTCTAAGCTGAGCTGATGTAGCTTATGCTTGTGTGGTATATAAATGTATGGAAACAGCCTGATCCGCTTTCACATTTGTGGAATTTACAAAGAGCAAGTAACATGATTTGGACCCACTCCAGGTTTTGGTATACAAATACTGATGCAAAATTCTTCAGAATGTAAGTGACCTTATGCTTTAATAAAAAGGCTGAACATGATGACAAATAGAGTTTAAGGTTTCAGTTTTAGCATGTACACATTAATCTGTTTGTAATGTGTTACATTTTAGCATTTCTTTAGTAGTGATTAAAGAACAGAAATCATAAACTACATGAAGCCTGTTTTTTTCAGGGTCAGCTTGTTCTTACAGAATAATTTTGAGGCAAATATATATATTTTTTTCTTTTCGCTTAAAGTGATTGTCCTGGCTTAAGATATATGTCTGCCATGCTCTATGTGACTGCAGACTTGACAATCCTCAGGTCTCGTGCACTGTATGCTGTGAGTATTCTCTGGTGCTGGCTCTGGGAACAGCGGTCATGTGTCCATAACTAAATGATTTGCATAGTCCCAGCCACATTCCAACTAGACTGTTTCCGGCATCATTTAATACACTTGCATTGTGCGAGGCTGCGCCCATCTAGTCGGAATGTGGCCAGGAGTATGCATATTGCAACCTTTCGGTCACATGACCATCACATAGAGTGACTGCCAACTTGTAGTTTAAGACCGGACAACCCTTTTAACCTATTTTATAGGAGATATATGAGTAAATTTCCTTTTAATTCAATGTTTAAATATTTTTTTCCTGATCTTTCTAAAGTGATATCTGTCTTTACGAGGAGTGGAAGTTTATCCGACCCGCAAAGGCTATGCCTCCCCAGATCATTACTGACCCGCCTTCAAAACCAGTCATTCTGGTTGGTGTTGCAGTCTGTATAACTCCAGAGTCCAATGACCAGAGTCTTTCACATTTGTCACATATGCTCAGTGTGAACCTGCTCTCATCTGTGAACAGAACAGGAGGCCATTACTAGATGTGCCAGTGCAGGCATTCTCTGGTGAATGCCAATCAAGCTTCATGTTGCTGGGTTGGGACCAAAGGTCCGACTACAGGATAAGGAGCCCTCATGGAATTTGTTACTGACAGTTTGGTCAGAAATACGCAGATCAGTATCACACTAGAGGTCATTTTGCAGGGCTCAGATAATGTTCCTTCTGTTCCTCCTCACACAGATGAGCAGATACTGGTTCTCCTGCTGCGTTAATGCCATTCTACAGCCCTGTCTAGCTCGCCTCATGTAATGCCCCATGTCCTTGCATAATTTATATCCTCCTGAGACATTGCTATGAGACACCACACTACTTCTTATATTGATATACTATTATGGAGGAGCTGAACTCTCTGATCTACCTGAATAAGTACCAGTAGTGATAAGGACACTAACAAAATGCAAAACTAGACATGATTAGGCGAGGAAGGATAATTGAGCACTTGTTTATGGCCACCACATGTATAACCTTTTGGGTTTTTTTTTGCCTGTTTGTTCAGTGCACCTGTTGTCACTTTCATTTGCACTAAAGCAGGGGAAACTGATTTCCATTAATTTCTGCTTCCTATTTACTCAAAATGATAGCTCTGAAGTTCACTTGACTCAAGGTTATAATGTGAGGTTTAAGTGTTTCCATCAATTTTCAAGTATTGTATTACTTTTTAATCTTATAAAAAAAATCTGATTGCACTATTTTTACACTAAAATATTATGGTTTTTATGCAGTTACATGCCTACAGATCACCAAATGCTTTTCCAATATCAATCAGTATGTGTACAATGGCATCATCATAGAGCATGCAGAACTCTGACTCTTATTTTATACTATTACAACTCCAATCCAAGCTTTTGTTGTTGTCTCTGTGTAGTTTACAACACATCAGATCACTTGCTCGAACAGCATATCTTTGCCATCTGGTCTCTCTGGAAATGAAAAACAGCAGAGCCTGGATGGAGAATTGCTCATTTTTATGCATTTTATTTGTGCTATTTAAATAGTAGAATATCTTTCACTCAGTTTTCAGGTCACGGTTGGGTTGTGTGAGAGCAGTAAGTTGCCCATGAAGTTCAATATTCTGCACCATTAGACATTCGGATGTAGCTTATCATTCCAGGAGGAGCAGTTAGGTTCTCTCCACATCACTTACCTATTGGAATCACCATTCAGAAGGTGCATAAGGAGCAGTTAGTTAAGGGCAGTTAGGTTTCTAGTATGTAGTAAAACGAAACAAGCTAAGCAATCTAATTTTACTGCAAGCATATAACACGAGGACGAAGAGATGTACTCATGAGGTTTTCAATCTTATATTTTATTAAGAGCTTACGATAAAATGAATGGGTGTTTAACTTTATGCCCATTGCTAATGCAAATTTGCTGAACAGGGAACCCTGACAAACAGAATTATGATAGAGTTTCATTAGTCCTGAATATTTTGCCAGGACATAATGTACAGACACTAAAAGAACACATTCAGTTATCTTTACCTATTACCTGTGATAGCGTCTTGAAAATTATTCTGCCTAAATACTCATAAGTGTAAAATTGTGCTCCCCTTAACCACCCATGCACACAAATTATCAATACAAATCACAACACAATAGCAAAAGATAAAAACTTTATGCTAGAAAATTCAATTGGAAGCAAAGCCATATCAATAGGGAGCCACTTGGTGTAACTGGCTTTCATTTAAAACACAAAAAATGAATTCCTACCCTAGCAAAATATTATAGTTATAAGGTGCCTAAATAACAAAGATACTGATCCAAGTAATTTGTAGCAAACACTGCAGTCAGGCCGCCATGAAGTCACCCTATGAGTTCTACACTAAAATGGCAGTAATTATATCCTGTAATGGCAATATTCATGAAGGATAAACACGTAGAAGAGAATGAAAATAAAATTTGGAATAGAAAGATATGACTCTTAGACAGATGTACAGTGTAATGTGCCGAAGAGAAATGTTCATATACCATTAATAAATCATTACCATATTCCAAATTTAGTACGTATTATTGGAGAATTTATATAAAGGTTTATATACAGTACAGACCAAAAGTTTGGACACACCTTCTCATTTAAAGATTTTTCTGTATTTTCATGACTATGAAAATTGTACATTCACACTGAAGGCATCAAAACTATGAATTAACACATGTGGAATTATATACTTAACAAAAAAGTGTGAAACAACTGAAAATATGTGTTATATTCTAGGTTCTTCAAAGTAGCCACCTTTTGCTTTGATGACTGCTTTGCACACTCTTGGCATTCTCTTGATGAGCTTCAAGAGGTAGTCACCAGAAATGGTTTTCACTTCACAGGTGTGCCCTGTCAGGTTTAATAAGTGGCATTTCTTGCCTTCTAAATGGGGTTGGGACCATCAGTTGTGTTGTGCAGAAGTCTGGTGGATACACAGCTGATAGTCCTACTGAATAGACTCTTAGAATTTGTATTATGGCAAGAAAAAAGCAGCTAAGTAAAGAAAAACGAGTGGCCATCATTACTTTAAGAAGTGAAGGTCAGTCAGTGTGAAAAATTGGGAAAACTTTGAAAGTGTCCCCAAGTGCAGATGCAAAAACCATCAAGCGCTACAAAGAAACTGGCTCACATGAGGACCGCCCCAGGAAAGGAGGACCAAGAGTCACCTCTGCTTCCGAGGATAACTTTATCCGAGTCACCATCCTCAGAAATCGCAGGTTAACAGCAGCTCAGATTAGAGACCAGGTCAATGCCACACAGAGTTCTAGCAGCAGACACATTTCTTCAACAACTGTTAAGAGGAGACTTTGTGCAGCAGGCCTTCATGGTAAAATAGCTGCCAGGAAACCACTGCTAAGGACAGGCAACAAGCAGAAGAGACTTGTTTGGGCTAAAGAACACAAGGAATGGTCATTAGACCAGTGGAAATCTGTGCTTTGGTCTGATGAGTCCATATTTGAGATCTTTGGTTCCAACCACCGTGTCTTTGTGCGACGCAGAAAAGGTGAACTAATGGACTCTACATGGCTGGTTCCCACCGTGAAGCATGGAGGAGGAGGTGTGATGGTGTGGGGGTGCTTTGCTGGTGACACTGTTGGGGATTTATTCAAAATTGAAGGCATACTGAACCAGCATGGCTAACACAGCATCTTGCAGCGGCATGCTATTCCATCCGGTTTGCGTTTAGTTGGACCATCATTTATTTTTCAACAGGATAATGACCCCAAACACACCTCCAGGCTGTGTAAGGGCTATTTGACCAAGAGAGAGAGTGATGGGGTGCTATGCAAGATGACCTGGCCTCCACAGTCACCAGACCTGAACCCAATCGAGATGGTTTGGGTGAGCTGGACCGCAGAGTGAAGGCAAAAGGGCCAACAAGTGCTAAGCATCTCTGGGAACTCCTTCAAGATTGTTGGAAGACCATTTCCGGTGACTACCTCTTGAAGCTCATCAAGAGAATGCAAGAGTGTGCAAAGCAGTCATCAAAGCAGAAGGTGGCTACTTTGAAGAACCTAGAATATAAGACATATTTTCATTTGTTTCACACTTTTTTGTTAAGTATATAATTCCACATGTGTTAATTCATAGTTTTGATGCCTTCAGTGTGAATGTACAATTTTCAAAGTCATGAAAATACAGAAAAATCTTAAAATGAGAAGGTGTGTCCAAACTTTTGGTCTGTACTGTATGTAAGAGTAAAATCCTACGCATTTGATACTTTTTTGTCCCCAAATGTTAACTCTCATTTGTCACATTACAGATACAGTTAGGTCCAAGAATATTTGGACAGTGACCGAAACTTTGTGATTTGCGCTCTGCAGGCCACTATTTTTTATTTAAAATTAAACAACTGAGATGTAATTGAAGTGTAGACTTTCAGGTTTAATAAAAGGGATTGAACAAATATATCCTGTGAAACGTATAGATATTGCAACCATTTTTCTACAAAGCCTCCTCATTTCAGGGGCTCAAAAATAATTGGACAAAATAATTTTACCATAAATCAAATGTTTATTTTTTAATACTTTGTAGAGAATCCTTTGCAGACATGACTGCCTGAAGTCTGGAATCCATGGACATCACCAAATGCTGGGTTTCCTCCTTTGCGATGCTTTGCCAGGCCTTCGCTGCAGCTGACTTCAGTTGTTGCTTGTTTGTGTCATTCTTCTGGATTCGAACCCTTGATTCTGTGTTCTGTGGTTGGCATCGCTCTCCACTGAGCCACAACTGATACACCTTTTTTTGGGGGGTGTTTTAGTTATGTTATATTTGTTTCTGTTGGTTAAGGGTAACAAGTGTTTTTCATTTACTCTGTTTGTCAGTTCTATCACATTTCGGGTTCAGCTTTAAATTCCTTCCCCTACTGGTGTTTTCTGCTGTTGATAGACTTTGTTAGTTTCATTAACTGTGCTGTAGTTTGTGTTGGTTGCAGTCGATTTGTGTGTGTGATTCCTTTATTTCATAGGTAATTGTTGCTTTGGCACTCCTAGGAGCTGCTAAGGACGGTCAGGGTAAGCCACCTTAGTTTGCCAACCTCTGTGGTCAGGCAGGGATAGACTAGGGTCAGAGAAGAGCTTTTTCTAGTCTAAACAGGGACCTATCAGGTTCAGGTATTTGTCTTCCTGGTTTGTACGTTACATGTGTGAATGTGCTTTGGCAGTCATAACATTATCACCAGCTCACTCCATGTGTTGTGTGCCAAGAAGTCATCATGGACGCCCTGACTGCGCAATTGCGGACTTTGTCTTTGTAAGTGGTAGACATCAAGCAACAATAACAGCTTACATTTTCCACCGCTCCACCGGTTCTACTCCACCTTAATCAGTCATCTGAGCATAAGGTAAAATTACCGGACTGTTTCTACGGGGACCAAAGTAAGTTTTCCATCTTTTTTTCCATGTAAATTGTATTTTCATCTCCATCCTACCTTGTGCAGGGTAGAGAGTCAATATGTGGCTATTGTTTTGTTTTTGTTTAGTGGAGATCCTCAGGCTTGGGCATTTTTTTCCCTGAGTATTCTCCAGTGTTTTCCTCTGATGCTTTTTTTCTCTGCTCTGGGGCTCATTGATGACAACCCAGATAAGATTCAGTTGCTGAATCAATGATCCGTAGGTTGGTTCAGGGAAATCGTAAAGTGGAGGACAACAGCTCTCAGTTCAGACGCTGGGCAGTGGAGACCTCCTTGAATGACCCAGCTCTCCACAGTCAATTCTGCCAGGGTCTCTCTAAAAAAAATACATGATATGATGGTTTATAGTCCTTCTCCATTGTCCCTGGAAGAGGCCATGTCTCTGTCGGTGCGCCTGGAACAACATCTTTGGGATAAGGACGCATTTGAGACTCCCGGGTGATGCTGGCGTAGTGTTGACTCAACCAGGGAGACATTGTCGGGGTCGTCATAAATGTGACCCAGCGCCTGAAAAAATTCCTCCACCTCTGAATTGTCATCTTGGAGCACATCTTCCATATCATTCGCAAGCTAGAAGCACTGCCTTAGTGAAGCGGTAATAGGTGCTGCTGAAACTCATTTTTTTAGGTAGACAAACAGCGCACCACTGCAGAGTTGTAGAAAGGTATAACAGACCAGACAGATCTGTGGCTCTCGCCGCTGAACCCTCAACCAGGCATGGTCGTGTGTGATAATGGCCGTAACCTGGTAGCGGCTCTGAAACTTGGCAAGCTTTCACACATACTATGCCTGACCCATGTGCTCAACATAGTGGTTCAGCGACTTCTGAAAACCTACCCAGATTTGCCTGAGCTACTTATGAAGGTGCGCCACATATGTGCCCATTTCTGCAAGTCAGCTACAGCTTCCGCCGGTCTGGCAGTGCTGCAGCACCGCTTGCAAGTGTCAGCTCACCGACTGGTGTGCGACGTGAGTACGCGCTGGAACTCTACATTACACATGTTGGCAAAGCTTTGTGAGCAGGAGAGATCAGTAGAAAGACAGTATAACCCATTATACCGTAGCCTTCTTTGTTGGTGTAGGATGGGTTATAATTTGAGATCCTTAGACATGGATATATATTACCCAGCCATTTATTTGTGGGGACATTGGATGGGGAACCATTTAATTCCGTGCTTTCTCATACTTTCCTGCATTGTATGGGTCACAGCTACTCCAATCCTAATTATAGCAGTGACCTAATATACTTCCTCATTGGATGTATGTTCTATGAGTTATTTTAATAGAGATTTTATCTAATCAATAAAAGTTCATTTTTATTCACATTCTCTATTTCCTCCTTCTTCCCCTCCCCCCCCTTTTTTCACTATTTATCTATTTGGTGGTGTCCACCTATGTGAATATTGTCTAAATAAATCAGACTTTATTTGACATAATCAGTGTAACCATCCCGCTTCTGTATCTACTCAAATGCTCGCTGCACACAGTTAAAGAGGAAGCTTTGCATGTGGACCAGGTGGAGATGGTGGAAGAAAGTAAACAGAGTGATACTACCCAACCCAGTCTCATCTCACTTCAGCACAGATTGGGTGATGATGAGGAGGAGGATGAACAGGAGATGGTTGCTTATGCTACAGAGGGTACTACCCACATTAGCTTCATACCGTCTGTCCAGCGTGGAAAGGCTGAAAAGGAGGAGGAGAGGAAAGAGGAGGAGATGGAGAGTCATCCTCCTGGTAGGGACAGCAAAGTCTTGCCTTTTTGGAGTCTGACACACATGGCTGATTTTATGTCCTGCCGCCTTTCCCGTCACCCTCGCGTTATACGCATTTTGGCCAACCCTGAATACTGGTTGTTCACCCTTCACAACCTACGCAGCAAGGAGAACTTTGCATCTCTCCATCCTGTGGTGGAGAGGGCTAGCAAAATAGTGCAATACCAGAAGGCCCTAATCGAACAATTAGTAAAAAAATTCCCATCTGACAACGATGGTGGCAGTGGTCATAGATCCTTGGGAAACCAAGTAGAGAGACAGGGTCTGGGACAGTTTCATTAGACCCTTTCACTGCCCAGGTACTGATGCACGAGGCAGTCTGACAAGGAGGGAAAAGTTTTGGGAGATGGTGAAGAAGTACCTAGCCAACCATACCAGCATCCTCCTTGATTCCTTTGTGCCGTTCAACTATTGGGTGTCCAAGCTGGACCCATTGTGTGAACTGTCTCTACGCCTTGGAAGTCCTGGCCTTCCCTGCTGCTAGCATTTTGTCAGAGCGGGATTTTAGTGCCACTAGTGGCTTAATAACTGATAGGTGAATCCGCCTGTCAACTGAGAATGCTGACAGGCTGACTCTTATCAAAATGATCAATTTCTGGATTGGCCCAGACTTCTCAACCCCACCGGATGACAGCAGCAGAACATAAAGCCAATTCAAATGTAGGGTCATCAGGCGGCCCCTTTGTTTTGTCTACCTTATTGTCTTATTTTGTAGTGGGGCCTGACCAGTGCTCACCCCTCCCCCTCCCTATCTAGGACCAAGCTCTAGGGACATCCAGGGCTTAGGGTCCTGCTCAGCTATAGGTGTGGAATCTATATAGGGACATAAGGGTAGGCAGGGTGATATTAGATTTGCCTAGGGGTCTCCGCTCCCCCTTTCCCTAGTCTTTGGGCATCCTCCCCCTCTTACCTTCATGTTGCACTTAGTCTTTCACGCACCTTTCATGACAGTCACCACTCGACTCACGATGAACACTGAGTGGTGACAGGAGAAAAGTGTAGATCGTAGCATACATTAAGGTATTCACAAAAATGATGCCGATCTACTCCCACAGCTGTGACCAGGACAACCCGGGGCACATGCCCATATCACAGGAGGAGGAAGACAGCAGACTCTTATGTACAGGGGTTGCCGTATTTGAGGTGAAAGTGTTGTTACATACCAGCAAATGGAGCCCCTAGTGTCTACAGAAAAAAAATAATAAAAACACAATAAAAACAGTGAATTTAATTTTGGATTAAAAATACTTGATTATATAATCAATAATTATTAATACAAAAATAAAAATTGCAGCACCTTCCCTTTAATAAATTTATTATTTTCAGCATATTAAAAAATGGCTGTAAGACAATTCAATATTTATTATATCAAAGAGAAAACACTGTGTGGTAAATATATGCCACACATCTCTCATATTTTACAATCAACCTTTTCATAAACTATAGCCTGCATATCATCTTGCTACGGTTTTAGAAGCAGAATACATTGCTTATATTACTTTTGCTGATAAAATGCAATAGCAGGATAACAGGGTGAGGAGGACAACAGACAAGAGAAAATAATAAATCTTCCTTTTGAGAAATAGAACAATGTCAGACAATCTCAGTTTCAAATCTGCTTACTTCCTACACTTATTACAATCCATCCACATTGTTACATTATATTTTAATAATGTGTCATATCGTTATGATTAATGCAGAATACAAACTCTCTGACAAAACACAAAAGTTTCACTGTATTTACATTTATTTTAGGTGAACTAATTAAACTTTTCTTGATAGTAAGTTAATGGGGTTATCTAGGATTATTTATTTATTTTTTACTATGGGCCTAAGAACCAACAGGCAGATAGTTGCTATTTAATTGTCTGTTGTGCCAAGTGCCGATTTCTGCCAACACAGAGTGATCACAAACTGCTCCTGATGGCGATGTACCAGCTTACGCTGATGTCACAATGACAGAGTAGAGGCTTCTCTTCTGATCTTCTCTGTTGATGGAGCGTAACTGCCAACGTCATACTGATTGACAGCTGACACCCCGCAGTTAGCCACCAATCAGCATGATGTTGGCAGTTATGCTTCGTCGATAGATCAGCCCGGAAGAAAAAGAGCTGCTTTGTTGATGCAGAGCAGCTTAACTGCTGGCATGAACAGTCGGTGAATGGTGGCCACTCTGAGCTGGCACCAGGTAGAACAGGCAGGTAGTTATCTCTTTTAGCTTTTAGGCCTATAGTAAAAAAAATAAAATAGTCCTGAACAAAACCTTTAATCCTTTTACGACCTAAGGCGTACCTATATGTCATAGGTTGCCTCCCTCCCTTTGATGCGGGCTTCGGCGCTGATCTGATCAGCTGTCATGTGCCCCTAACAGCTCCGGATGGAATCGCAATCCGCCCGTGGCTGTTATGTTAAACGCCACTATCAATCTCTGATAGCATCATTTTACATGCACACATAGGAAGTGTGTCACAAACCACGCCCATCAGCGCCCCTGCTACATGATCACGGGGCGCCGATAGGTTGGCATGACCGCAACATTACAAGAAAATGCAATAACAGACGATCAAAGCAATGTGTCTAGCTCAAAATGGTATCAATAAAAATGTTAGCTCAGCATTCAAAATATAAACCCTCACCCAGCCCCAGATCCCAAAAATGGAGACGCTACGGGTCTTGGAAAATGGCGCTTTTTTTTTTTTTTTTTCAAACTTTGGATTTTTTTTCACTACTTAAATAAAAAAGATAGTTAACAATATGGAACATTTGGGGTAGTTTAATCGTGAAAGTAAATAAAACCCCATACTATGACTTATTTGTCAATGAAAAAGGACTACCGAAGTGTATATATGCCAAGAATTAAACAAAAAAGAGAAAGACTTCGAAACACGTCCTAATTAGAAGACATGTAAACTTTTATTTAGCAAAATATAGAATATAGGAAAAAACACATATGGATCACACACAAATATATAAAAACAATGAAAAAAGAGCTTGGAGACAAGACTGGCGTTCTCTTCATTATTGTATAGAGATAAATCAAATGAGCATACACTGGGGACACAGATACGGCAGATCATAGGGGACAGTGTGCATGTCTATGCTGGATAATTAATTTAAATTCTCGAACTCATTAAGTATCATGTCACATATATGACTGCTCAATATTAATACGCTAAGACAACAGTAGATATCATAGGAATTTCCATATCTTAGACAATAAATTGCCTTAGATTAGTCACCACAATAGTACTCTGTATATGGGGGTGTCATAAGTGCACCATATGTGCCCATAGAAATACATAATTGCAGAAGATATTTAAACTTGCACGTATACCCAGTCACTGTAAAGAATAGTAAAGGAGTTGTGCACCATAAATATGCATAATGTGATCAAAGGAGATCACATACTTACAGCAATTGGGGAGTCACGCCACTTGCTCCTGCTCTGCCCTGCGTGCGTTTCGGCTGGGATTGCCTTCGTCAGGGGGTGGAGAATAGGAAAGGTGCAAGGAATTAAAAAGAACCAGCAACCAATGAGATGTGGAGGTGTGTAGGTAAGCAACCAATAAGTGCGGAGTGGGCGTGGTGTGACGCATGACCGTCACCGCCCCACCGCCGCATCCACTGCAACCGCGTCACGTGATCCCCGGAAACACAGCCACGTGAAGAACCACGTGACAGTGCATCCGAGGACCACACACAGATACGGCCAGCGAAGAAGCGGAGGCAGGCAGCGGGGACATGCGTGCCGCCCACTCCGCACCTAATGGACACCTGGGGGTAATCAATCATCACGGAGATGGAATATTCATATCAGAAAAATAGATAGTCAAACTGATATCATACAATGTGGAGCATATATTCATGACAGAAAGGAGAGATGGAATATAATTAATTAAAACAGTGATTTTTATGTATGACAATATACATGTCTCATAAGCTAACGTCAACTTCTCAAATTGCTGCAATGTAAAAATACCCATAAAGGATACATATATATATATATACTGTATACATGTAGTTCTATGATATAATTAGTCATGCATAATAGCAATAATAATATGCATATATATATATATATATATATATATATATATATATTTATATATATGTATACACATACATATATACACACACACATATATGGAGCTTGATAATCCAATCTACAGCAGCAATTACGGTCTTCAGCCCCAAAACACTCACATCATTCATCCTCTACATCAGCAAGAACAAGTATTGAAAAATAAGATGTATTAGTCATATACATAATAGGATATGTTAAATAACACTGCACAAAAATCAATTTACAATAAAAAACATCTTCCATATGATAAAGATCACACGACATAAAATGTCAAGACAATTAATGTGCATACACATATATTAATCAGCAGAAAAATACGTGATGATCCCGACCCTCGAGTTAGGACATGTTCTCCCCTAGCGTCCACAATGGGTGAAAAAGAGTGATTCACACGAAAAACTAGAATAAAGAAATACATGTAAATAAAAAACCAAAACACCACTTAAAACATAATAAAAATAGTGATATGGCGACTAGAGAAATGGCACATAGCTGATATTCTCATTTAAGCCTAATGGTTGCAAGGTCGTAAGTAGCCAAATCCTTCGGCTTTCCTTTTGGGCCAATCTTTGACTGATATTGCCACCCCTAATATCACCGATAATCATGTCTATGCCACGAACCTTGAATTTGGATGCGTCACAGCCATGATATAATTTAAAATGCTTCGATATTGTTTTGAGTGCAGCAATATCAGTCTCCAAGGCAGCAGCCTCTATGCCCAGTATGTGCTCCCGTACTCTTATTTTTAAAAATCTGGTGGTCAATCCAATGTAGATTTTTGGACATGGACATGTGGCATAGTAGACTACTGCCTTAGAGACACAAGTAATTGATTTAGTGATGGAATAAATTTTGGTTCCTTCTGAATTAGTAAAAGAATCAGCACATTCAACATTTGCACATGCTAAGCATTTGCCACATGGTGAACATCCATGGGCTGGCGCTGACCTACTCAGAAAATTAGGGGGGGCAATGTATTGATAATGACTTCTTGTCAAGTGATCACGGAGATTTTTGGCCTTTTTAAAGGTGATTTGTGATTTGGACGGTAAATAATTGGACAAAACAGGATCCGCCAATAAAATTGGCCAAGATTTGGTAAGGGCCTCTCGGACTCTTGATGCTCCTGAGTTGTATGTAGTAATAAAACGTATGATATTATTATTTTTAACTGGTTTAGTGGTGTATAAAGAATCATGACGCTTAGTATACTTGGCTCGATGGTAAGCCTTTTTCAAGGCTCGATGGCTGTAGCCTCTTTCTTTAAATCTAGTCATGAGAATTTGTGACTGTATCATAAATTCGGTTTCAGAGGAGCAGAGTCTTCTTAATCTAAGAAATTGTCCTATAGGAATTGCGTTGATCATGTGTCTCGGATGTGCCGATGATGCGTGTAGGAGCGAATTCACCGCAGATGGTTTGCGGTAAATAGTACTTTGAAGTGTGTCGTTCTCATCACGTGTAACTTTCACATCTAAGAACTCGACACTTGAAGTGCTGGCTTGATAGGTTAGATGAATATTACAATTATTTTCATTTAATTCATTCATAAAGGACTGTAGAGTTTCCAAAGAGCCCTGCCAGATCAGAAAGATGTCATCGATGTACCGCATCCAAAAAAGGATGCGGTCCATCAATGTCAGCCGATCTGACTGGAAAAGGTCTCTTTCCCACAGCCCCAGGGACAGGTTAGCGTAAGATGGGGCGAAAGGGGCCCCCATTGCTGTTCCCTGGAGCTGTAGGAAATATGACCCTTTAAATACAAAAAAATTATGAGAAAGACTGAATTCAAGTAATTCCAAGAAGAAGGAAATCATACTCTCAGAATGGTTGGCTGTCTGTGCAAAGAACCGGGTTGCTTTAATTCCATCTGCATGACGTACATTCGTGTACAACGATTCTACGTCGCATGTTACCAATAGTGTATCTGGTCCTATGTACAGTTCATCGATTTTCTTAAGGAAATCCCCAGTGTCTTTAATGAAAGATGGAAGACATTCCACAAGTGGTTGTAATTTAGTATCAATAAATTTTCCTGCATTTTCAAGATAGTTGCCACACCCAGATAACATCGGTCTCCCTGGTGGACATTTACTATCTTTATGAATTTTGGGTAATAAATAAAGTGTTGGAATGGTTGGTTCCAACACTTTCAATGCAGAACATAATTTTTGTGAAATTGTCCCATCCTCTTTTGCCCTCTGTAAAAATTTATCATATTTTTTGTGAAAATTAGTCAACGGATTAAAGGTAAGTTTTTTATAGGTAATCTCGTTGTTCAGCTGTTTAAATGCTTCTTTTTCATAACTAGATTTAGGCCAAATCACTACATTGCCACCCTTGTCTGCCTGCTTAATCTCTACATCCTTTAATGACTTTAATTTCTTCAAGGATTCTCTTTCTTTTCTGGTGAGATTATCATGTGAAAAAATTTTTGGCACTTTTCTAGATCTTTAGAGACTATCTGTATGAATAAATCAATATTAGAGCAGGCAGACAAGGGTGGAAATTTCTTGGATTTAGGTATAATTGAAGAGGGAATTATATTACCTTCACCCATTTCACTCTCTTTCTCCAGATCTTCCAAGTCCCTCAGTGCTTTGCGTTCTGTTTCTGTGGGAAATATATCATGCAAAGTTTTGTCATGAAAATAATTTTTAAACTGAAGTTTACGTGCGAAAATATTCAAGTCTTTGATAGCAGTGAAAGTATCAAAGGTTGCACATGGTGCAAATGTTAGTCCTTTTGATAATACACTGAGGTCTGAATCAGAGAGGAAATGGGTGCTGAGGTTAATTACCTTGGGATTCCTTTTGGCCGTATCTGGAGAATGATCAAGGCTCCTCTTATAGGGATGTTGGCGTGTAGAGTAGTTATGTCTTGATCGCCCCCCATATCCAGATTGTACAGATGAAGCTGATGACACAGATCCCTCACCATTGGATGCCACAGATGAGATAGATAAAGATCTATTCAATCTTACATGGGAGAAAGGTCTCCTCCATCTATAAACTGTCTTCGTCTGCAAGTCTTTCAAATCTCTACTGAATTTTCCCAGATGATTGTCTTGAATGGTTTTAACAAGTGTTTCCACCTGTTTCTCCATATCTCTATTCAGAGTCTGGAGGTCTTCAGCGGTTAACATAGATCTAGCCTTCACATACAATTCCTCTAATTGCTTGTCAAGGTCAATTAATGTGTTTGTGTTAAGTCCAATTAAAAGTTTCATAAATTTCCTAGAGGCCTGGTTACATGTTTCTTCCCATGCGTTAGTGAATGTTTCATCACTGATAGGGAATGATGGCATAACTTTAATCCGCAGGCCTCTAGGGATTAAATTCTTACGTAAATAATTGTCCAAGAATGTTTTATTCCACCATATTCTCGTCCTCTTAAATAAAAAAGAACCTATACATGTTTGGTATCTGTGAACTCGTAATGACCTGAAGAATCATAATGGCAGGTCAGTTTAAGCATTTAGTGAACATCGTAAAAAAAAAAAAATGCACTTTTTTGGAGTTTCACCACACTTGGAATTTTTTTCCCATTTTCCAGTACAATATATGGTTAAATCAATGGTGTTGTTCAAAAGTACAACTCGTTTTGCAAAAAATAAGCCCTCACACAACCACATTGACAGAAAAATAAAAAAGTTATGGCTCTGGGAAGAAAGGGAGCAAAAAACAAAAGTGCAAAAACAGAAAATCCCAAGGTGGTGAAGGGGTTAAAGAGGACCTTTAACCATTTTAGCATGTTAAACTGGCCACATCATAACATAGTAACTGCAGAACTGAATAAAACATCTTTTTTTTTTTCTTTTTTTTTTATTCTGTTATGGAGATATTAGTTTGTAAACTTTAGGTTAAAATTTATTAAAAGTCCAAGGAGGCATTAACAGAATTTTCTCTGGGGTTGTGTACTTCTTCCCCTGAATGACATTGACCAATCATAAGTAGGCAGCAATATACAGAAAAAAAGAACACATTCCCCACAATTGCTTCAGAACAGGCTTTCTCAATTTTGAGATATGTAATGACAGTCAGCTCTCACTGGAATCAATAAGAGCAGTATGTGATTAAAATCTGCTGGGAGTAGAACAGGCGTGAGGGTGATTACAAACACCTTTTAACTTTAATCTCATGGCAGTCAGTGTGGGTGAGGTGTACCATCAGAGATGACAGCACTGTGAGAGGAGAGTTGCAACTGTAGAGGTGTTTGTAATGAGATAAAGCTATGCTGTTCTGCACTTCTACCCACATTGACTGCAGATAGATGAAAGTTGAAAAGTGTTTGTAATCACACTTATTTCTGCTCTGCTATGGGCACTTTTTAATCATTCCCAACTCTGCAGTGGCATCAGTGTGTCATTACATGTCTTCCACAGGAGAAGGCCTGCTCTTAATTAATACGGGGGTGTGTTCTTTTTCCCCCCTGTATGTTGCTACCAATGTCACACAGGGGAAGAAGTACACTCCTCCCGGGAAAATTCTCTGATAATGCCCTTTTGTACTTTACATAAATTATAACTTAAACTTTACAAGAGAATATCTCTGCAATGGAGAGGATAAATTAAAAAATAAGTCTGTATTATTCATCTCTGCAGGCATTATTCCATGATGGGACCAGTTTAACATGCTCAAACTGGTGAAAGGTCTTCTTTAAGTCTCTGTATGGGCGCACAAGTTGACACGATATTTTAATGCAAGGGTTGTTATAATTTATCAAACTGGACCAAGTGGTTTAGTCATGTGCTCTCTTCACAATGTTATACCACACAGATCCATTCATTCCCACCAATGCAACACAGGAAACACTCTCACAAATCACTCAACCATCTGTTCACTCTCTGTATCTTCCTTCTCTTAGTCGCAGGCGATATTTCTCCTAAACCAGGACCCTCCAGTAATAATACCACTAACTCTTTCCCTGTTACATTCAGAAACTCTGCTAATCTCATTAATATTCCCTGCATATCTTCTGCCTCATTCAACTGTGCCCTTTGGAATGCGCACTCAGCATGTAATAAACTCTATTACATCCAACCTTCTGGCTCTCACCAAAACCTGGATCCAGCAGTCGGACACCACCGCTGCTGCAGCTCTCTCCTATGGTGGCCTACACTTCTCTCCTACTCTGAGACCTGACAACAGATCAGGTGGAGGTGTTGGTCTGCTTCTTTCAACAAAATGTACTTTTCAGGTTATCCCCGAGTACCCTCCCTTAGCTTCCCTTCTTTTGAAGCCCACACAGTCAGACTCTATCGGCCCTTTGTTAGGCCGGTACGCAGGAGAAGGGCTTTCTCGCGGCGTCTGGCCAGGCCCTTTCCTGCTGGTCAGTAATTGTCAGCATTTAGGTTCCATTCTAGGGATTCTAAGTGTGGTTTCTGCGTTTCTGCTCATGTGCCGCTAGGCCACGCCTCTTGCAGGCATTTGCCACTAAGCCACGCCCCCTGCTGTCTGGTACAACGTGGTTGGTTGTCTTGGGGGGCTGGGGCTGTCTCTAGTGTATTTAAGGGCTCCGTGGGCTCCGCCCCGGTGCCTAGTCTATCTCTTTCTAACCTGGGGTGAGGTCTCTGGCAGTAAATGCAGTGTGTGAGTCATTGTCAAGGGTTCCTGCTGTGTGCTCCCTAGTCATCCTAGCCATCAATTAGGGCTAGGGGAAGGCTGTAAGCAGCACGCTCTACTGTGTCGGTTCACCGGTTGGTGTCCACGCCACGGAGGCATCCTCGCTACCGATCCAGCATTCCAGGTCTCCGCCATTGTATGTCTGGTCACACTGCCGCTTTTACACCCATGTGTTGGGTGCTGCAGAGATCCTCCTCCTCTTTAGGAAATTAGGTTCCAGGCCTTTCCTGGCCTGCAGCTATCTTCAGCTCTATACGCCGCCATCTAGTGCTCGGGCATTTCATGCTGCCAAATCCTTCCTGCTCTGCACAGCGGTGTCTTGCAGTGCAGAAGTTTATTAGTTTTGTTTCTGGAGTGTTGCTAACTCCCAGCATTGTACCTTGTATAGTTACTACTTGTGTGTGCATTTAACACACAAGTTTATTTCTTTCTCTGTGCTTAGCTGAACATTCCTCTGGGACTCAGCTGCTGCAGCTGCTCTGCAGTCTGGTGGACTCCGACATGTCCTTTAAGTTTTATTTTATTTTATTAAAGGACACGCCAGCATAACACCCTTCTCCCTGCGAGTGGCAATTGTCTATCTCCCGGTCCCTCCCGTCAATTCCTGGATCACTTTGCTGCCTGGCTTCCAAATTTTCTATCCTGCGACATCCCCATGATAATCATGGGAGATTTTAACATCCCACTTGGCGATTCTCTTTCCCCATTTGCCGCTCATCTTTTATCACTAACCTCCTACTTCGGCCTTTCACAGCTTGCTAATTCTCCTACACATGAACGCGCATGAAGACGGGAACACATTGGACTTGATCTTCTCCCGGCTTTGCTCAATACATGACTTTACTAACTCTCCCCTTCCACTCTCTGACCATAATCTTCTTTCATTCTCTGTCAAGAACTGTGACTCATGTAGAGAAGTAACCTGGCACTCAGAAGACTCGTGGGTTCTTTTATAATTTTTAATAAAGTAGTGTAGAAAATAAACAACAGACGTTTCGGTCACATTAGACCTTCATCGGTGTACAGTATGCAGAAATGGATATATTAAAGCAGTAGCCTATTAGGTTCTGTAAGCTGGAGATGTGTGGTAGCCGGACACGGTGTCTAATGTGACCGAAACGTCTGTTGTTTATTTTCTACACTACTTTATTAAAAATTATAAAAGAACCCATGAGTCTTCTGAGTGCCAGGTTACTTCTCTACATGATTACGGGCTTGTAACCCTACCTGGGCACCACCATCACCCCAGGAGTGCGGTAGTTTTCATCTATTCAAGAACTGTGACTCTACTCAACACCCCCCCCACTTTCCACACTTATAGAAATATACGCGCCATTAACACCCAGAAAGTTATGAAAAAGTTGCAATCATCATTGGCCCCTATCTCCTCCATCTCATGTCCCGACTCTGCATTGAAGCATTATAACAAAATATTGCTATGCGCCCTGGATGAAGTCGCACCTCCTACACAAAGAACAATTTGGCATAGACGGCGACAACCCTGGCACATGCCTCAAACTCGTCTTCTCCAGCAGTTCTCCAGGTGCGCTGAATGGCTGTGGAGAAAATTTAATCTACCCGAAGATTTCCTCCATTATAAATTTATGCTGAAAACATATAACTCTGCCCTTCACCTCTCCAAACAAACCTACTTTAACAACCTCATCATCTCACTTTCCAATAATCCTAAACGCCTCTTTGACATGTTTCATTCTCTCCTCAATCAAACAGCACAGGCCCCGACCACTGACCTCAGCGCTGATGATCTAGCCAATTATTTCAAAGAAAAAATTGACCATATCCAACGGGAAATTTTCTCCCAATCCCCAAACGTTATGCATGCTCTCCCCCGCCACATTGTATCTTGCTCACTTTCTGACTTCGAGCCAGTCACGGAAGATGAAGTGATTAGGCTCCTTGCATCTTCTCACCCTACTACCTACACCAGTGACCCTATTCCCTCACATCTCCTTCAGTCCCTTTCTCCAGTTGTCACTACTCACCTAACTAAAATTTTCAACCTCTCCTTCTCATCTGGTATCTTTCCCTCTTCTTTTAAACACACCAGCATACATCCATTACTTAAAAAAACATCTCTTGACCAGAACTGCACGGCCAACTACAGACCTGTTTCCAATCTTCCCTTTATCGCTAAACTCCTGGAACACCTGGTCCATTCCCATCTAATCCGCTATCTCACAGACAACTCTCTTCTTGACCCTTTACAATCTGGTTTTGGCTCTTTACATTCTACTGAAACTGCCCTAACTAAAGTCTCTATTGATCTACTAACAGCTAAATCTAATGGTCACTAATCCCTGCTGATTCTCCTGGATCTCTCTGCAGGATTCGACACTGTGGATCACCAGCTCCTCTTCACTATGCTCTGCACTATCGGCTTCAAGGACATTGTTCTCTCCTGGTTCTCCTCATATCTCTCTGACCGCTCCTTCTCTGTGTCTTTTGCCGGCTCCTTCTCCTCTCTCCTTCCCCTTACTGTCGGGGTTCCTCAAGGATCGGTCCTAGGCCCCCTTCTTTTCTCCTTATACGCCGCTCCTATTGGACAAACAATCAGCAGATTCGGTTTTCAGTACCATCTCTATGCTGATGACACCCAATTATACACCTCTGCTCCGGACATCACCCCTGCATTACTACAAAAGACCAGTGATTGTCTTTCTGCTGTGTCTAACATTATGTCCTCCCTCTGTCTAAAACTGAATCTGTCAAAAACTGAACTACTCGTATTTTCTCCCTCCACTAACCTACCTGTGCCCAATATTGCCATTTCCGTTTGTGGCTCAACCATTACTCCCCAGCAACAAGCCCACTTCAGCATATTCTGGCCCCCTTCAGACTCCACCCAGGCTCCGCCTCCACTCCTCAAACTTTTCACAGTCCTACCACCCACTCTTGGAAAAACTCCACTTCAGCACCATGTCCTCACCAATCACAGATTAACAATTCACATCGAACACCATATCACATACATAACCAGCAGCTTTTGTTTTGGCCAAAAGATTTTTTAAGATTTCTTTTGGCCGGGTCGTACTCTACTCTAACCTATTAAACATTTCTTAAAATATCCAATACTCTTTTCAGGTATATTTTTTATTTATTTTTCTTTAAGGGAATGTGTCACATACATTTTTTCAAATGGCTAATAATACCACATGCAAGGGACAAATACCGCCACACCAGACCACATATTACTACCACATAGCGACCTAATATTACAATACTGATCATTAATGAAAAAAAAACAAAACAATATTAAGTGCCAATATAAACAGGAGCTCTGTATATAGTGTCAGTGTACAAGTAATACAGTGATAACTTGTGACATTACACAGGAGCTCTGTATATAGTGTCAGTGTACAGGTAATGCAGTGATCACCAATGACATTATACACTGGAGCCCTGTATATAGTGTCAGTGTACAGGTAATACAGTGAACACCAGTGACATTATTCATAGGAGCTCTGTATATAGTGTCAGTGTACAGGTAATACAGTGATCAAAAGTGACATTAAACACAGGAGCTCTGTATATAGTGTCAGTGTACAAGTAATACAGGGATCACCACTGACATTATACACAGGAGCTGTGTATATAGTGTACAGGTAATAAAAGGATCACTAGTGACATTATACACAGGAGTTCTGAATATAGTGTCAGTATACAGGTATTTCAGTGATCACCAGTGATATTATACCTAGGAGCTCTGTATATAGTGTCAGTGTACAGGTAATAAAGGGATCACCAGTAGTGTTGAGCCACCCCCGTAGTGTTCGGGTTCGGTTCGGTTCATCGAACACCGGGATGTTCGTGGAACTGTTCGTCAAACACCTTAGAACACCGTCGAACACCGGCCGGCAATTCAGCATCGGTACCCGACAATTTGGAAAACAAAGAATAGAGCATCACACATAGATTAGATAGAAACATGTCAGTCACATATATAAGAAGTACAGTGACAGTGTTGGTTACTGTACTTGTCATTTAGTGTTAAAGGATTTATTAAAAAAAAATAATAGTGTTTTCACACACCCGTCTCTTTAAAAAAGCCGGCCGGCAATTCAGCATCGGTGCCCGACAATTTAGAACAGAAAGAATAGAGCATCACACATAGATTAGATAGATAGAAACATGTCAGTCACATATCTAATAAGTACAGTGATAGTGTTGATTACTGTACTTGTCATTTAGTGTTAAAATAAAGGATTTATTAAAAAAAAAATTGGCGTGGGGTTCCCCGTAATTTTAGTCTCTAGCGGAGGTTAAGCAGACAGCTGGGGCAGATGTTTGAAGCCTGGGAAGGGGGTAATACCCACAGAGCTTCCCAGGCTACTAATATCAGCCCCCAGCTGAATACTTAGCCTTTACTAGCTATTAAAATAGGGGACCCCAAAAAAAAATGATGTGGGGTCCCCCCTATTTTAATAGCTAGCAAAGGCTAAGCAGACAGCTGGGTAGAAAAAGCGAAAAGCGAGTAAAAATGGCATTCAGAAGCAATATTTTTTTTACTCAAATATAAATATATAAATAGTGACACGAAAGGAATACATACAATGACAATGGGTGATCATTGGATAGGGAAAAATCCCGCTACATCTTGAGACCCCTCATAGATATATATTCTTATACATAATGGATATAGGCACAATCCACAGAAAGGTAAGATAAAAAAAGAGAGGGGGGGGGGGAGGACAAGAAGCCGCGGGAAAGAAAGAGACATAGAAAGAGTACAAAGTATCAATCCAACCAGGATGAGATACCCATTATCTCAAGTAGAAAACTGTAATAATCAGTGATTTAGGGCACTCACCCAGATAGTTGGTACAGTCTCTATGATGTAGGGGGCACAGGGAGGCAGATAGTTTCCATCCACGGACGGCCTCGATGCGCGTTTCGCGTCGGCTTTATCAAGAGGCGACTTGTCCAATGAACTCAGCTCACCTCATGCATGTCACTGACAGCGTGGGAGAATTCTCCTGTGCTCAGCACTTGAGCAGGAGAATTCTCCCACGCTGGGATGGCATTCTGATGACAGGCTGGATCGCAGCTGAGCGCTGCCATCCAGCTTGTCATCCTTCAGAGACACTGCAGAGCGCAAGCATGCCTGTGCTCTGCAGTGTCTCTGAAGGATGGCATGCTGGATGGCAGCGCTCAGCTGCGATCCAGCCTGTCATCTCAATGCCATCCCAGCATGGGAGAATTCTCTTGCTCAAGCGCTGAGCGCAGGAGAATTCTCCCACGCTGTCAGTGACGTGCATGAGGTGAGCTGAGTTCATTGGACATGAACTCGGCTCATCTGGATGCCGTCACAGCGAGACACTGAGGAGCGCAAGCATGTCTGCGCTTCTCAGTGTCTGCGACAAGGCAAGCTGGATGGCAGCGTTCTGCTACGATCCAGCCTGTCATGTGAATGTAGCAGAGCTGAAGCCGTCCTGGGAACCATGGAAAGGTAAGGATGAGGTTGGTTTATTATTTTACTTTTATTGCAGAAGACATTGGCTTCAGCTGGAATGGGCGTGACGGTAAGTATGGTTTAATTTAGACCATTAAAGAATTGTGTGTTTATTTCTGGATGCGCCATTTCTGGGGCGGCTGACGGCTGGTGTTTCTAGCCTGGGAGGGGGCCAATATTCATGGCACCCTTCCTGGGCTATCAATATCAGCCCCCAGCTGCCTGCCTAGCCTTTGCTAGCTATTAAAATAGGGGGTACCCCACGTCATTTTTTTTTTGGGTCCCCCATTTTAATAGGTAGTAAAGACTAGGTATTCAGCTGGGGGCTGATATTAGTAGCCTGGGAAGCTCCGTGGGTATTACCCCCTTCCCAAGACTAAAATTACGGATTAAGGATCTATTGATTTTTTTAAATAAATTCTTTATTTTAACACTAAATGACAAGTACAGTAATCAACACTATCACTGTACTTATTATATATGTGACTGACATGTTTCTATCTATCTAATCTATGTGTGATGCTCTATTCTTTCTGTTCTAAATTGACGGGTACCGGTGTATGCCGCTGCTGAATTGCCGGCTTTTCATGTTTCACTGTGAGCACTGTTCCCATCGATTTGGGCAACCACTGTAATGCCACAACCACCATGGCTGTGGCATTACAGTGAGTGGCAGACAATCCCTGCATGATGTGAAAAAATCCAGTTACGCTTTTGGTGCACGAAGAGTTATCGAACATAACCTCGAACAGCCGAACTTTTTGCAAATCATTTGCTTCGTCGAACGACTCGAACATTGCCCAAAACAGCTCGAATTTGAGATTGGCAAACAGTTCTAGTCGAACACCGCTCATCTCTAATCACCAGTGATATTATACACAGGAGCTCTGCACATAGTATTTAGTGTATGGTGTCATTATACAGGTAATACACTGACTCACCAGTGACGTCTCTAGTTGAAGTCCTTCATCTTCGCTTATCATCCAGCGCAGACCACCATCACTTTTTCCAGTCAGGACTCGTCTCTGCATAAAATAACACACAGTTATCTAGAGCACTGCAGCCAGAGCACATTCTCCCCTTTTTTCCCTTCTTCTACACAGCTGAATACAGACTTGAACCCACCATTAATATATCATTAATTTTTATTAGTAATAAACGAGCACTAAAATGCTCGAGTGCTCGTTGCTCGGGTCAAGCAAATTGGAATGCTCGGGTGCTCGACTTTAGCAACGAGCCTAATGTAAGTCTATGGGAAATTCAAGAATTTTTCCAGCGGCAACCCCCGAAGGTCTGGAGGGGGCCTAAAAATTTCCCTAATCAATGGGAATAGTGCTCAAATGACATGGAACAGCATAGGGAAGACCCTTGGAAGCATCTCTGATTCCCAGGTCACTGCTGTGAACAATGTTGTCAGAATATAACGCCACTTTTAAAAGTTCACAATAAAACATACAAAAACGAAACAAAAATGAATTTTCCTACGAAAAATGTTAAGGAACATCCTTTCCAGGGTAATGACTTGTATATACAGAAAATAAATAACCAAAAATTCTTCTCCACACCTTGGGCTATGTTCACATGTAGCTAGTGATGAGCGAGCATGCTGGCTACTGCTTGGTGCTCGCCCGAGCATCTCACTGCTCAAGATGCTCGGCGCTCGCCGAGTATTTTCGGGGTTGCTCGGCGGAGCTCGTATCCCCTCCCTGCATGTTTGACACTCTCTAGAGCGCCAGTGAACATGCAGGGATTGTCTGCCACACACTGTAATGCCACAGCTATGTTGGTTGTGGCATTAAAGTGATTGGCTGGCCGCACAGCGTCATCAGGTCTATATCAGATCTGGCGCCGCCATGCTCGTCACAGTCTACTCCGGAATCAAGCAGTGTAGGGAGAGGTGCTGCTGAGCTAGGGAGAGATTTGCTTGTTTCTTAGTTAGTGTAGCTATACCACAACATATTCTACAAATATCCATCTCAACTAACAGTCCTTCTGAGGACTAATCCAGCTGCATAGATATCAGTGCTAGGCAGGCAGGCAGTGTATGTGGCAGACTGCAGCGCATATAGTAAGAGGGTTCATTCCAGTTCTGTTGGCTTGAGAGGCTGGGTGCAGGGAGGGCCTCCCTTCTATGAAGGGGGTTCTCATTTAATGTGCCCTAGGGAGATTTATGTTCTGTGTGCTTGTTATAGGGCGAGTTTAGTCTTTTATATTTATTTGTAGGGTCAGATAGTTGTGTAGGGTTAGGGAGGGACAGATAGGGACAGTCTTTAGGGATAGGTAGTTAGTATTTGTTGGTATATGCAACAGTTGTGGACTTCTTTGTTTGTGTGAAGGAGGACTTTATGCTGATCTGACAGTAGATGGCGATGTTGTGTAAAGTTTCCTTGTTTTCTATATTGTAAAAGAAAAAAGTCTCTCTTGTTTTTTTCTGTTTAGTTCTTACTTCCTAGTGTAGTACTGTGTGACTGTGCTTTTTTCCTTTACCTCATGTTCTGAGAAGTAAAAGCTAGTTATCCCATGTAATCTGCTCTGTGAAGTTTCTACCGCAACTGTGGGTATCCAGAAGCTGTGCGACAGGTTATGGGCCCAGACACCCAGGACACCGGAACTCTCAGCAAGGCCCTCGTGAATGCAGAAGAATTCTTCAGTACAATTCTCTCCAAACAAGTAAGACAAGTTAAAGATAACAAGTAGCACAGAGCTAAAACTCACAGTAGCTAAGCTGAATAATGAGAATTATCAGTTACGGAAGTTAAAAGTAGAAATGTTATTGTCTAAAGATGATTTATGAGAAGTAATCACTACAGATAGACCTGATGAGGATAATCAGACATGAGATAAGAAAAATAGACAAGCAAGAGCTACCATCAGCCTATTAGTGGATGATGCTCAATTAATCCACATAAGGAATGAGGATAGAGCAAAGGAAATGTGGGAAACACTAAGAAAGCTACATGAAAGACCCAGCTTAAATCACAAGTTATTTCTGCTAAGAAAGTTTTACAGTATGAGACTAAGTGCAGACAATGACATGCAGAAGCATATATTCTCTATTATGGAAGTGATATCACAGCTGAGATCAATTGGTGAAGATATTAAAGAAAGCCATGTAGCAGCAATATTATTGTGCAGTTTGCCGGATTCATATACTGCTTTGATAAATGCACTAGAGACAACACCTGAAACAGACATTACATTTGAGATTGTAAAGACCAGACTCATAGATAAATATCAAAGAAGGAAAGAACAAACAAATGATTCTTCTACTGAAAAAGATAATGGAAATGCTCTTAAAGCTAAAGAATCAAAAAGAGCCTATAATAAAAAGACAAAGAATGTTTCAGATGTAAGAAAAAAGGACATTTAAAGAAAGACTGTACTATATGGAAAGCAGAACAACAGAAATTAGATAATAAAGAGAATACACAGAAGGTGAAAAACACAATTTCTGATTTATGTGAAAATAATTGGAATGGCACATTTAAAGTGACTGATGAGAAATCATCATTGGGTTGGTTTATTGACTCAGGAGCAACAAGTCACATGACAAGTAATAAACATTTCTTTACTGCACTTAATTTAAATAAGAAGGAAGCCATTTATCTTGCAGATGGAAGCAAAGTAACTGCAGAAGGTGATGGACAAGGAATGCTAAACTGTTCTAACAAGTTTGGGCATGATTCAAAAATACTTGTACAGGATGTATTATATGTTCCAGGATTAGAAGGAGCATTGTTATCTGTAAAACATCTAATAACTAAAGTACTTACTGTAAAATTCAAAGATGATGAGTGTACAATCCTGGCAGGAAACAAGGTAATAACCAATGTCAAGGCAGATGAACAATTATATCATCTAGACACATTAAAGGAACAGATGAAGTTGTGTACACATGAGCACAAGAATTGTATTCACATGTGGCATAGACGTCTTGGACACAGACATCCTGAAAGTATAATGGAGCTACAAAGGAAAGGATTGACAAAGTATCTATTGATATCTGATTGCTCAATTACCGTAAGATGTGAATGTTGTATAAAATCAAAAGCCACAAGGATATCTATTCCTAAAGAAAGTGAAACGAAAAGCACAAGACCACTTGATTTGGTGCATACTGACGTATGTGGACCCATGAAAGTGACTACATCAGGAGTCAATAGATATATGGTGACTTTTATAGATGACTACTCAAGATACACAGTCACATACTTGATCAAGAACAAAAGTGAAGTTTTCAATAAACTAGTAGACTACGTGACAAAGTTGAATAACAAATTTCAGAGGAAGCCAATTGTCATTAGAAGTGATAATGGAGGTGAATTCACAGGACACCAAATAGAAAACTACTTAAGAAAAAATGGTATAGAGCATCAAAACACTGTTCCTTACACACCTGAACAAAATGGAGTAGCAGAAAGGAAAAACAGAACTCTGACTGAAATGATAAGGTGTATGCTGACAGATTCAAAACTATCAGAGAAATATTGGGGTGAAACAGTAATGACAGCTACATATCTACAGAACCGACTTTTTTCTAGAAAACTGAAAAAAAACATTTGAACTGTGGCAAGGTATGAAACCAAGTGTGAATCATTGAAGAGTTTTTGGTTGTAAAGTTTTTGTATTCATTCCAACAGAAAAACGTTCCAAACTTCAAAATAGGTCCATGGAAGGAATATTTGTTGGATATAGTGAAAATTGCAAAGGATATAGAATCCTAGATCCCAAAACAGACCGAGTTATGGTGAGTAACAGTGTGACATTGATTGAGGATCTAAATGAAGACACTATGATCTCACTGGAAACAAAAAATGGCAAAAGCAGCAATGATATAGCTGAAGGAATATCTGATGAAAAAGAAGTTGAAATTAATAAAAAACAGAATACTGAAAGTGAAGAGAAACAACTACAAACAGACACAGAACCAAGATGTTCAATAAGAGGAAACAAAGGAAAACCACCAATACACCTTTCATACAAGGCAAGTACACATAAAATTTATGAGCCTACCTCTTGGGAAAACGTATCTCGACTTCCTGAAGAAGAAGCCAGTAAATGGATAGAGGCAACAGAAATAGAAATAAAATCCATGCATGATTCAAAAACATGGACACTAACAGAATTACCAGATGGAAAAAAAGCTATAGGATGTAAATGGGTTTTTAAAGTAAAGTACCGAACAGATGGCACAGCTGAACGATACCGAGCAAGACTCGTAGCTAAAGGTTATTTTCAAAAATATGGAGAAGACTATGATGAAACATTTGCTCCAGTTGTCAAACATACTACAATAAGAACTTTGTTTGCAGTTGCAGCAATGAAACAAATGGAACTGAAACATCTGGATGTAAAGACAGCATTTTTGAATGGAAGTTTAACAGAAGATATTTACATGGAACAACCTCCAGGATTCGAAGATGAAAGTAACCCAAACATGGTTTGCAAATTACAGAAAAGTATATACGGTTTAAAACAAGCTGCTAAAGCGTGGAATGATAAAATCACGGAGGTGCTCACAAATGAAAAATTTAAAGGAAGCAAAGCTGATCCTTGCCTGTTCGCAAAAAGACTAATGGACAGATGTATCTATGTACTCATATACAGTACAGACCAAAAGTTTGGACACACCTTCTCATTTAAAGATTTTTCTGTATTTTCATGACTATAAAAATTGTACATTCACACTGAAGGCATCAAAACTATGAATTAACACATGTGGAATTATATACTTAACAAAAAAGTGTGAAACAACTGAAAATATTTCACAAGTAAACAATGGTGCAGCGGTCTCAGGGAGCGCCAAAGGAATACTGGACAATTTAATAGATGGCAACCGACTTTTATGCTTCCTCCAATACCACTGCTACAACGCGTTTCAACGGTCTAAGTCGTCTTCATCAGGTGGGGTAAAGGAGAATGTTACAATGACAGCTTTATAAAGGGGTGGTATTTTACATAATTTAGACCACGTGTTGTAATCAATTAACCCTTTTATTGAAAAACTCCATATAATGCATTCTTGACCAATTAACCTCTTATTTCCCCTGGAAACAGCATTGTGCACTAAAAAATCCCTACATGGATTCATAAAATCACAATTCTTAGTTAAAACTTAATATTTGTGTTTAAAAATATAAATAACTTTTTTTTTTTTAATTTTTTTTTAGTTTTTTTATTTTTATTTATTACCAACTATTAAAAATTATTAAAATCACCCTGGGGACCTTCTTAGGGTGTCTTGACAATGCTATACTGCAGTTTCCAGCCCCCAATTCAAAAGTTGAGTTTCTTAAAGAGACAGTACACTTTCATATAAAATGGCCGAAAATAACCTTGTACCATTGCCCACTACGATTATAAACCACATAAATGTTTAAAAACACCCTGGGAACCTTCCCAGGGTGTCCTGACAATGCTATACTACAATTACCAACCCCCAATTCAAAAGTTAAGTTTCTTAAAGAGACAGTACACTTTCATATAAAATGGCCGAAAATAACCTTGTACAATTGCCCACTACTATTATAAAGCTCATAAAACCCAATGCTATTCATTAACATGATCGGAACCTATGCTTCCAGTAAACTAAGTAACTGATGACAATAGGAAAAATGAACTAAATATCAACTGGGTCTCCTGTGCACTGTGGGCCTAAGCAGTGAATAGAAGGATTTCCAAAAATTATGAGGAACTGCAATGCCCCTTGAAACAGACGTGGATTACAGCATACTAAAAACCTTCTACCCATTATTGGGGAGTGCGTCTCCCTTAGTGTTCGCCTATGCATTGAAAAGCAAAAGCTGACGAAAATTAGGAGGAAATGCAATGCCCGTTGGAAGAATGGTGGAGGTCGCAGTGGAATAAAAAGACAATATCAATGCCCCTTGGAAAAGTGGTGGAGGTCGCAGTAGCTTAACAAGACGGTTTTAATGCCCCTTGGAGAAGTGGTGGAGGTCTCAGTAGCTTAACAAGACGGTTTTAATGCTCCTTAGAAAAGTGGTGGAGGTCGCAGTAGCTTAACAAGACGGTTTTATTGCCCCTTGGAGAAGTGGTGGAGGTCACAGTAGCTTAACAAGACGGTTTTAATGCCCCTTGGAAGAGACGTGGAGGTCGCAGTAGCTTATCAAGACGGTTTTAATGCCACTGGGAAAAGTGGTGGAGGTCGCAGTAGCTTAACAAGACGGTTTTAATGCCCTTGGAAGAATAGTGGAGGTTGCAGTAGCTTAACAAGACGGTTTTAATGCCCCTTGGAAGAAACGTGGAGGTCGCAGTAGCTTAACAAGACGGTTTTATTGCCCCTTGGAAAAGTGGTGGAGGTCACAGTAGCTTAACAAGACGGTTTTAATGCCCCTTGGAGAAGTGATGGAGGTTGCAGTAGCTTAACAAGACAGTTTTAATGCCCCTTGGAAGAATGGTGGAGGTCTCAGTAGCTTAACAAGACGGTTTTAATGCCCCTTGGAAGAGACGTTGAGGTTGCAGTAGCTTAAAAAGATGGTTTTAATGCCCCTGGGAAAAGTGGTAGAGGTCGCAGTAACTTAACAAGACGGTTTTAATGCCCCTTGGAAGAATGGTGGAGGTCGCAGTAGCTTAACAAGACAGTTTTAATGCCCCTTGGAAGAGACGTGGAGTTCGCAGTAACATAACAAGATGGTTTTAATGCCCCTGGGAAAAGTGGTGGAGGTCGCAGTAGCTTAACAAGATGGTTTTGATACCCCTTGGAAGAATGGTGGAGGTCGCAGTAGCTTAACAAGACGATTTTAATGCCCCTTGGAATAGACGTGGAGGTCGCATTAGCTTAACAAGACAGTTTTATTGCCCCTGGGAAAAATGGTGGAGGTCGCAGTAGCTTATCAAGATGGTTTTAATGCCCCTTGGAAGAATGGTGGAGGTCGCAGTAGCATAACAAGACGGTTTTAATGCCCCTTGGAAGAGACGTAGAGGTCGCAGTAGCTTATCAAGATGGTTTTAATGCCCCTTGGAAAAGTGGTGGAGGTCGCAGTAGCTTAACAAGACGATTTTAATGCCCCTTGGAGAAGTGGTGGAGGTCACAGTAGCTTAACAAGACGGTTTTAATGCCACTTGGAAGAATGGTGGAGGTTGCAGTAGCTTAACAAGATGGTTTTAATGCCCCTTGGAAGAGACATGGAGGTCACAGTAGCTTAAGACTGTTTTAATGCCCCTTGGAAAAGTGGTGGCGGTCGAAGTAGCTTAACAAGACGGTTTTAATGCCCCTTGGAGAAGTGGTGGAGGTCGCAGTAGCTTAACAAGACGGTTTTAATGCCCCTTGGAAGAATGATGGAGGTCGCAGTAGCTTAACAAGACGGTTTTAATGCCCCTTGGAAGAGCCATGCAGTACAGCATCTTAAAAACATTACTCCCATTTTTGGGGAGTGGGTCTCCCATAGTCTTTGCCTATGCATTCCAAGCAAAAGCTGCCAAAAATTAGGAGGGAGGAACTTGCAATGCTGGCAACACAGACCAAGGTTACCCTGGTGGTTTAGTGGTGGTGGAGGCTGAGGATAAGGAGAAGAGCAAAATACAGCCGAAATGAGGAAGCTAATACCCATGTGTGCGTGTGAAGCGGTGCAAGGAAATACACCTCCCGAAATAACACAGTGGATTTGACTTTATGTTACTCTGCTGTCATTTGGTGGTGATGAGAAGTCTGGCCCAATCCAACCCTTGTTCATTTTGATAAGGGTCAGCTTGTCAGCATTGTCAGTTGACAGGCAAGTGCGCTTATCAGTTATAATTCCCCCAGCGGCACTAAAAACACGCTCCAATAACACGCTAGCGACAGCGCAGGCCAGGACCTCCAAGGCATACAGAGCAAGTTCATTCCAAGTGTCCAGCTTGGATTCCCAATAACTAAAAGGCACAGAGGAATCACGGAGGACGCTGGTATGGTTGGCAAGGTACTCCCTCACCATCTTTTGAAACTTTCCACTGCTTGTGAGAGTACCCCACGCCTCAGGGCCTGTAGGCTGGGTGGGTCTCAGAAAACTGTCCCAGAACGTTGACAGTGTTCCCCTGCCTCTGCAGGATTGGAGTTGCGTCTCTCTCGCCTGTACGCCTTGGTTGGTAAACGAACTATGACCTCTGCCGCTAGCGTGTTCAGATGGGAATTTTTTTAACAGTTCTGCAGCAAGTGCCTTCTGGTACTGCCCCATTTTTGTAGACCTCTCCACCTCAGGAATAAGAGAGTGAAAGTTCTCCTTGTAGCGGGGGTCTAAAAGTGTCACCAACCAGTAATGACTGTCACCCAACATTTTTACAACTCGAGGGTCATGGTTAAGGCAGCATAACATAAAGTCAGCCATGCATGCCAGACTGGTAACAGGCAAGACTTCCGTGTCCTCACCAAGATGACGACTGACCATGCTCTCCTTCTCCTTCTCCTCCTCCTCCCCCCTGTCCTCAGGCCACCCACGCTGAACCGACTGGATGACAGTTGTACAGGTACTACCGTCTACAGCGCTTGATACCAGCTCCTGTTCTTCCTCCTCCTCCTCTCCCTCATTGTCCCCCAATGCACATTGGGATGAGATAAGGCTGGGCTGTGTGTAATCGCCCGCTATGGCTTCTTGATCCATCTCATCATACTCTGGCTGCAATGCCTCCTCTTTAATTCTCTGCAGAGAACGTTGCAAAAGACAGACAAGTGGGATGCTGACGCTAATGATGGCGTCATCGCCACTCACCATCTTGGTGGACTCCTCAAAGCTTGTCAGGATGGTACATATGTCTGACATCCAGGTCCACTCCTGAGGTCTTATGTGTGGAGTCTGACCTGAATATCGATGGCCTTGTTGCAGCTGGTACTCCACAACTGCTCTCTTCTGCTCACAAATCCTTTGCAATATGTGGAAGGTAGAGTTCCAATGTGTGGGGACATCACACACCAGTCGGTGTGCCGGAAGCTGCAAACGCTGCTGCTACACAGCAAGGGCGGCGGAAGCTGTAGCCGACTTGCGAAAATGAACTGACAGGCGGCGTACTTTGACGAGCAGATCTGGCAAGTCGGGGTACGATTTAAGAAACCACTGAACCACAAGGTTAAGCACATGAGCCAGGCATGGTACGTGTGTGATCTCGCCTCGTCTCAGAGAAGCCACCAGGTTACAGCCATTGTCACCCACAACCATGCCTGGATGTAGGTTCAGCTGTCTCAGCCACAGATCTACCTGCTCTTTCACAGCTGTCCACAACTCAAAAGCAGTGTGAGGTTTATCACCTAAGCTTATGAGCTTCAGCACAGCCTGTTGCCGCTTGGCTGAGGCAGTACTGCAGTGCTTCCAGCTTGTAACTGATGTGGTGATATCTGAGATGGAGGCTGAACATGAGGAGGAGGATGAGGTGCAGGAGCTGTACACTGTGGGGGCAACTTTGACTGACATAGGGCCCGCAATCCTCGGTTTGGGGAGGATGTGTTCCGTCCCAAGGTCCGACTGGGTCTCGGCTTCCACTATGTTTACCCAGTGTGCCGTCAGAGAGATGTACCGTCCATGGCCACAAGCACTTGTCCACTTGTCCGTTGTCAGGTGGACTCTCCCAGTAACTGCGTTGTTGAGGGCACGGCAGATGTTTTGGGACACGTGCTTGTGTAGTGCGGGGATGACAAAATAGTGTCGGCTGGGGACCGAGTACTGAGAGACGGCCACCGCCACAAGGTTGCGGAAGGATTCCATCTCCACCAACCTAAAAGGCAGCATTTCCAACGCAAGCAGTCGTGAAATGTGCGAATTTAGGACTGTGGCCTGTGGGGCGTGGGCTGCGAATTTGCACTTTTGTTCAATGGTCTGGGATATGGACAATTGAACGCTGCGGTGGGACGTTGACGTGGACGTTGATGCTGTTTCTTGAGAAACTGCCATAATAAGTGAAGACTGAGAGGAGGGGGCATCTTTGCATGCAGTATGGACAGGGGATTGCCTTGCACGCACAACAGGGGGTTCTATCACACACACAACAGCGGAAGAAGCAGTGGTGACACCCGCTGACACTGGTCGTGGACCATGAGGTTCGCCCTACAAAGTCGGGTGCTTTGCTGCCATGTGCCTGATCATGCTGGTGGTGATCAGGCTGGTAGTTTTGTCACCCCTGCTGATGCTGGCATGGCAGGAGGTACAAATGTTCTTTTTGGGGTTATCAGCAGAGTCTTTAAAAAAATTCCAGACTCTGGAAGACCTACCGCTTGTACTGGCAACGTCCCTCGTGTTGGTGTTACGGGGAACTGTTGCCCGCCTTCTGTGTGCTTCTTCCTGTCTGTTGGGGTACTCTGCCTCCCTCCCCCTGTGTGCTGCTGGCCTCGCTCTGCGTGTCCTCCTGCAACGTTGGGTCAGTTACTAGATCATCCACCACCTCCTCCTCTTCCACTTGCGCACCACGATCCTCCTCCTCACTTCGTGGCAATTGTGTCTCGTCATCGTCCACCTCTTGTGACAAATTGCCATCGTTGACTTCCTCTGGCTGTGGCTGTTCAAATATTTGGGCATCGCTACATGGGATCTCCTCTTCCACTTCAAGTGGAGCAGGCGAGGGGCACAAATATTGAAATGGACCAGTGAACAGCTCTTCAGAATGTCCAAGTGTGGGATCTTTTGCTGTCTGACGACACTCGACATGGTGGGAGGAAGGAGCATCAGGGTGAGGAGGAGTATGCGGTCGAGACTCACGGCTACTAAAACTTGACCGTGTGGAAGACAGACCGGAGGTGGTGGTGCCCAGGTAACTGGAAGTATTATCTGCTATCCAATTAATAACCTGTTCACACTGATCAGTTCGCAATACTGGTGTTGTAGTGTGGTTCTCTAGTAATTCGGTCAAGAAGTGGGAGCGAGAAGATGTGGCTGTTGGTTGTGGCACATTTTCACCTTGGCCACGGCTCCGTCCTCTACATGCACCATCACCAGAACGTCCAGTTCCACGTTCCTTGCCACGCTCCTTGCCCATTGTAAATGAAGTAAAATAGCTTACACTCGCACTATCAATGGAAACAGGGTAATAAAAAGGAGATTAGACCCGTGGAAGAGGAAAACCACAGTTCTATTTCTCTGGCCTACACCAGAATCTTTTAAACAGATATATTTGTGACTGAACAATCAGGGAGTCACTATTACTGTTTTTCTTTACGGAAAAAATACCAAAAGCTGGATAATACAGAGATTTGAATTGTGGAACTGCAAAACCACAGTTATATTTTTCTGGCCTACACCAGAATCTTTCAAACAGATATATTTGTGTCTGAACAATCAGTTAGACACTATTACTGTTTTTCTTTACGGAAAAAATACCAAAAGCTGGTTAATACAGAGATTTGAACCGTGGAACTGCAAAACCACAGTTATATTTTTCTGGCCTACACCAGACTCTGTTAAGACACAAATATATCTGTTTAAAAATCAGGGAGACAGTATTACTGTTTTTCTTTACGGAAAAAATATGAAAAGCTGGATAATACAGAGATTTGACCCGTGGAACTGCAAAACCACAGTTATAGTTATGTGGCCTACACCAGAATCTTTTAAACAGATATATTGGTGTCTGACCAGTCAGGGAGACACTATTACAGTTTCTTTTTATGGCAAAAAATGCCAAAAATAGGATAATACAGAGATTTGACCCGTGGAACTGCAAAACCACAGTTATAGTTATGTGGCCTACACCAGAATCTTTTAAACAGATATATTGGTGTCTGACCAGTCAGGGAGACACTATTACAATTTCTTTTTACGGCAAAAAATGCCAAAAACAGGATAATACAGAGATTTCACCCGTGGAACTGCAAAACCACAGTTATATTTTTCTGGCCTACACCAGACTCTTTTAAACAGATATATTGGTGTCTGAATAGTCACAGACACACTCAATTTTTTTTTTTTTTGGGGGGGGGGAATACCAAAAGGTTAATAAAACGCGGATTTGGACAGTCTGACTGAGGAAAAAAAAAATACAGGATTTAGATGAAAAAAAAAAAAAAATTTCCTGGCCCCTGAGACCGGGGTGATAAGTCTAGCAATTTGACCTACAGGAGCACACAGGACTGTAATGCAGCATTTGCTGGTATAACCACTTCATCTCCTATACAGCCTGCCTGCCTGCCTGATATCTGGGATGGATATTAGTCCTGAGAAGGACTGTTTGTTTGATATGGCAGGTTTTAGAGACCCTATACTAACTATTTTGGAGTATAAATCTCTCCCTACTTCAGCAGCACTGACCCTACACTGTCTGATCCGGAGCGACTGTGCAGGCGCCCGGTTTTAAATACTCGAGGTGACGCTGTGCGGCCATCCAGTCACTGTAATGCCCACAAACAACATGGCTACGGCATTACAGTGACTGGCTGGCAATCCCTGCATGTTCATTGGCTCTGTAAAGAGTGCCAAACGTGCAGGGCGGAGACCCGAGTTCCCGCCCGAGTAACCCGGAAATGCTCAGTGCTCGCCGAACATCCTGAGTAGTGAGATGCTCGGGCGAGTACCGAGCAGTGTCGAGCATGCTCGTGACTCGCCCGCTGAGCCGTGGGGCACCCGAATCGGGCTTCTGTGCGATGCTGGGGGTAGTAGTGGCAACCCGATTCCGGTGCTCAGGGTGGTCAGACCAAATGCTGTGGCAGTCTATTTATAGATTTGTGAATGTTCGACTACGCCACCCGTGGATTGCGGTCAGAGATAACCGCCACTGCGAGGCAGACCACTGAGGCTGGTGTTGGTGTGCAGCACAGGGGTAGGACAACTCTCCACGGGAAGAGTGTAGCCTCAGGGCAGTGTAGGTGAATGCTGGGGGTGATAGTGCAGGCCGCAATAGTAAGAGTTCAGAGTCCGCTTCAAACAGTTCAGGGTCTTTATTGCAGATGTTATTACTGACCCAACATGAGTACCGGTTAGGAATGGGCCTGGGTATCTGAGAGCATTCTGGCGAGCCCCACTGGTCAGGGTGAGTGTGTAGGCCTACCGTTCTCTCTCTATGCTCTTGCTGACTATCCCCCTTTTCGTGGTGTAATAGCCCACGTCCCTGAGCTGGCCGTGTACTTTGCCTGTATGGCTTGCGACGCGGGTCTTGGGTACCTTTTGCTTCTCCTTGCTGTACTGGTCCCTCTGTGTGGCGGAGCCTCCAGGCTTCTTAGGCCAAGGGACCTGAAATCCCTCGCGGGTTGGTTCTCTGCTGCTGGGCTTGCAACCCTGACAGCCTCGGACCCCAATGTCCAGTGGTGATTCTCTCAGCTAGGACCGACTCTCGTCGCCTCTGTCTCTGTCTTGCAGTCTCTCCTTTGCCACACAGACTCCTCAGCTGCTGCTGACCTGTCCCTCTTCTCTGACAACCCTTCTGGACACTTCAGAAGTGGGTTCTGGTCTCTCTAACCCTGCCCCAGTTCCAGCTTTTATAGGGGCAGCCTGCTCCCCCTACTGGCCTGGGACAGGAGGTGCTGCATGCTAATGGTCCCTGACCAGGGAACCTCCCTCCTGCTCTCAGACACCACCTTTAATATTTGTGGCATCCAGGCCTGGGGTGACACACTCGCTCAACACTAGAGGAGACCAATTGCTGGAGCTTTGGGAGACGAATATTCCAATGTTGAATAGTCCCATTCTTGTTTGATAAAGGATTTTAGCTGCTCAACAGTCATGGTTCTTCTGCACCGGATTTTTAATTTCATAATGCATCAAATGTTTTCTATTGGTGAAAGGTGTGGACTGCAGGCGGTCATGACTAAACTTCTTTGCATGATAGAGCTTGAACTTGTATTTGTGGATTGCACAATGAACTGTGTTCATAGGCAGTGATTTTTAGTAGCATTCCTGAACCCCATAGTGATTTGCACAACAGAATCATCCTATTTTTAATGCAGTACAGCCTGATGGTCTATGGATTTTGTGCATCCAATATGAACTGTTGGCCTTGTCCCTTATGCACAAGGATTTCTCCAGAATCTCTGAATCTTTGATAATATTATGTTCTGTACATGAAGGGATATTAAAAGGCTTTGTAATTTTATTTTGTTTCTGTCCCTCTAACACGCTCTTTTTATGCACAGTCATGTGACTTAGTTGAAAATTGACCCATCAATTGTTTTACTTAGGATAATTTACTTTTCCAGCCCTTTGTTAACCCTGTCCAAACTTTTTTTGAGATGTGTTCTTGGCAGGAGTTTCAAATGAAATGGAAAAATGTCCAACTTTTAACTTCTAATCTATGTTCTGTTGTGAATAAATTATGACTATAAGGGATTTGCATACCATGGCATTCTTATTTTCATTACATTTTATACAGTGTCCCAACGTTTTTGGAGATTATTATTTTTTTACTGTATGGAACACAAGAGTAGTAACCAGATTCTTAGAGAAACCAGACCAACATTTGGGCATTGTTCCCACGACCAGCATGTTTCTCGGATGAGTGTGGGTGACAGGGGTGTTTCTAAGGTCTATGAAGACTGCAGAGACCAACATTTTAACTGTTACCAATCATGGCCCTCCCTCTACCGTTGGCCCAATAACACACAAGACACATGAACTCTTGTTGTGTAGAAGGTCGGTCACAGCTTTTACTTAAAATGAAAAGATTAACCTGTTATGATCTGCTACAAGCACTAAGGAAAGAAAGGAGATCTGTCCCTACAATAGAACTAAGCTAGATCCCTACGATGTAACAGGGAACCTGATCCTGCGATCAGACCCGCTAAAGTCCTCGGCTAGTCTGTACGAAGACCTATAGATGCAAGGGAGGGATCCCTACAAGAACTAGGGACTGGGATAAAGTTGGACACCTCCTAGCAGAAATTGTAGCCGTAAAAGATAAACACACAACATAGAACATAAAGGTCCGAAGACCTAGCTAAACTGACTGAGAAAGGTAACTAAGCACCAGGCTAGCTTAAGAGTAGAAATTACAATGAAGTCAAGCAAGGCTAGGAGGGCGGAGCAGGATTAAATAGGCAAAAAAGGTCATGTGACCAGCAAAATAGAAAAAACCTAACAGGAGAGTTCAAACAGTACCCCCTCTTCTATGAGGATCCTCCGGATCCCCTAGGCCCAGGCTTATCAGGAAACCTCTTGTGAAACGCTCTGACAAGTCTGGAAGCAGAAACATCATCCGCCCTCACCCATGAGTTATCCTCGGGTCCGAAACCCTTCCAAGCGACGAGATACTGCAAACTCCCTCTATACCGTCTAGAATTTAGGATACGGGAAATTTCGTATTCCCCGTCCTCCACCACCGGAGGAACAGTGGCAGAGGCGTCTCCATCCGACACATAAGCTCTTTTCAACAGAGAAACATGAAACACCGGATTAATCTTCCAGGAGGTAGGAACCTCCAACCTAACAGCAGATTGGTTAACCGCTTCCCGACCACCCACTGTAGATAAACGTCCGCGCTGCCTGGGCTCTGTGCAGCGCGGACGTTTAAAAACGGTGGGTGGTCTCGCAGTGCTCAGGACCCCCTGGGTCCTGCAAGCGCTGTGAGAGCGGTGCAGAGCGTTAGCTCTGACAGGGAACATCATCGGGACCTGATTAGATCAGGTCCCAGTGATGTTAACCCTTTGCTGTCTTCTATATGCTGTGATCTATAGTGATCGCGGCATATAGGAGACAGCAGGAGGAGAGGGTGTCGTCCACTTACCTCTCTGACGACCCCTTGATTGCTTTCAGGACCTGGCGTTGCTATGGCAGCTGGAGGTCACATGACCGCCTCCAGCTCTGCCATATATGGTGTCCTTCCTGTCTGACTTCAGCCTGTATGTAGCTGATGCCAGACAGGAAACTGACTGAAAGAGTCAGTGAAGATCTCATGTAATGTAATATATGTCTATTACATTACATGAGATCAGGGATCAGAAAAATAAAAATTAATGTCCCATACAGGGACTAAGTAAAAATGTAAAAAAAGTAAAAAAAAATGTTTTGAAACTGTTAAAAAAAAAATACAAAATAAATAAAAATAAATAAATAAAATATTAAACCGATAAATCCATATAGTTATGCAAAAATAAAAAAAGTACACATATTTGGTATTGCCGCGTTCGAAACAACCCGAGCTATAAAACTGTCACACTAATTAACTCCTTATGTGTACACCGTAATAAAAATAAATAAAAAACGGAGCAAAAAACTATGCTTTTTCCTCATATCGCCAAACAAAAAGTGGAAAAGAATGTGATCAAAAAGCAAAATGGAAATAGAAATGGTACCGCTGAAAACGTCATCTTGTTCTGCAAAAATCAAGCCACTATACAGCTCCATCAGCCAAAAAATAAAAAAGTTATACCTCTCAGAATAAAGCAATGCAAAAAAAATATTTTTTCTTTAAAATTGTTTTATTGTGTAAAAGCGCCAAAACATAAAAAAATATACAGTAAGTGTAGTATCGCTGTAAATGTACTGACCCGAAGAATAACGCTGCCTGATCACTTTTACCACACGCAGAACGGCATAAAAAAAAAACTCAAAAAACAATTCCTGAATTGTTGGTTTTTGTTAATTTTACCTCCCAAAAAAACGGAATAGAAAGCGATCAAAAAATGTCACGTACCCACAAATGGTACCAATAAAAATGTCAACTCGTCCCGCAAAAAACAAGCCATCACATGACTCTGTCGGCCGAAATATGGAAAAATTATAGCTCTCAAAATATGGCGATGCAAAAACTAGATTTTGCAAAAAAAAAGCATCTCTTAGTGTGTGACAGCTGTCAGTCATAAAAACCCGATATAAATCTGGTATCTCTGTAATCGCACCGACCCGAAGAATAAAGTAATCTAATCAGTTATATCACACTAGGAACGGCGTAAAAAAATAAATAAAACCAATTCTTCACCTGCTACTGATTTGTTTATTATGTCTCCCAAAGATCGCAGTAAGGCTCTGCTCACATTTATCCTGCGCTCTGCGCTGAGCACTTACGCCAGAGTTTCCATGTAAATCTCTGAAATATGTGATTCAGCCGGAACCCATGACGGAAGATTCCCTGTAATGAGGCAGATATAGGCCACTGTGGATGCCGTCTGGCCTGTGATCCCACGGTGTCATTTGTTTTAGGCGTGCATAAAAGTGCGGTTGGCCACAGTTTTGTGCACTTCTGAAAAAAAGGACACCGCTAAACAGAGGCCAGACGGAGTCCAGAGTAACTCTGCTGCCTCATTACAGTGAATGGATCCCGCAGGGGTTTCATCTGAATTACATCACTTGGAAATTTAGATGGAAACCCCGATGTAAGTGCTCAGCCTAGAGCGCCGGATAAATGTTACGTAAAATGTTCCCAATAAAAGCTTCAACTCAGTCCTCAAAAAAAGCTAGTCCCCACTCAGGTCCGTCATCTGTTAAAAATATAAGGGACTTCCAAGTTACTGGTAGCAGAAAGGCTCTGGAAAAGCAAAATGGCCCTTGCCCCCCAAAAGAAATTCAAAAAATTTTGTGCTCCCAAATCCAAATGCCTATTCTACAATAATTTGTTCTCCAATTGTCAAATAGCACTCCGTCCCCCCCAGATCTCGCCGTATGGCTGAGCGGTACGATACAGCCACATATGGGGTATTGGCACTTTTAGAAGAAATTGTGTGACACATTTCGGCACCATTTTTACCCATTGCCCTGTGTGAAAATGTAAAATCTGAGGGTAAAACATTTTTTTGTGGTAAAAATATAATTATGCTTTTTTCACTGCCCAATGGTATAAATTTAAAAATTAAAAAATACTCACTACTTCCCTAGATGAATTCCTTGAGAGGTGTAGTTTACAAAATGGGGTCACTTGTGGGGGTTTCTGCTGTTTCTGCATGTCAGCGACTCTTCAAATGTGACATGGTGTCTGCTGCCTATCCCAGGCAACATAGCGCTCCTTTCTCTTCCGAACCCTGCCGTACACCAAAGCAGTGGTTTTCCCCCACATATGGGGTATCGGCGTGTTCAGGAGAAATTGCACAACAAATTTCATGGTGCAATTTATCCTATTACCCTTATGATAATGCAAAATTAAGGGATGAAAAACGTTTTTGCGGGAAAAATGTGAAAATTTTATTTTTACAGCTGATTATTATAAACTTCTGTGAAGCAGCTGGGGGTTCAAGGTGCTCACCACACATCTAGATAAGTTCCCTAAGGGGTCTAGTTTCCAAAATGGTGTCACTTGTGGGGGGTTTCCACTGTTTAGGCACATCAGGGGCTCCCCAAATGCAACATGGCGTCCGCTAATTATTCAAACAAATTTTGCATTCAAAAAGTCAAATGGCGCTCCTTTCCTTCCGAGCCCTGCCGTGCACCCAAACAGTGGTTTGCCTCCACATATGGGGTATCGGCGTGTTCAGGAGAAATTGCACAACAAATTTCATGGTGCAATTTATCCTATTACCCTTATGATAATGCAAAATTAAGGGATGAAAAACGTTTTTGCGGGAAAAATGTGAAAATTTTATTTTTACAGCTGATTATTATAAACTTCTGTGAAGCACGTTGGGGTTCAAGGTGCTCACCACACATCTAGATAAGTTCCCTAAGGGGTCTAGTTTCCAAAATGGTGTCACTTGTGGGGGGTTTCCACTGTTTAGGAACATCAGGGGCTCTCCAAACGCAACATGGCGTCTGCTAATTATTCAGACAAATTTTACATTCAGAAAGTCAAATGGCGCTCCTTCCCTTCCAAACCCTGCCGTGCGACCAAACAGTGGTTTTCCCCCACATATGGGGTATCGGCGTGTTCAGGAGAAATTGCACAACAAATTTAATGGTGCAATTTATCCTATTACCATTATGATAATGGAAAATTAAGGGATGAAAAACGTTTTTGTGGGAAAAATGTGAAAATTTTATTTTTACAGCTCAATATTATAAACTTCTGTGAAGCACCTTGGGGTTCAAGGTGCTCACCACACATCTAGATATGTTCCCTAAGGGGTCTAGTTTCCAAAATGGTGTCACTTGTGGGGGGTTTCCACTGTTTAGTCACATCAGGAGCTCTCCAAACGCAACATGGTGTCTGCTAATTATTCAGACAAATTTTACATTCAAAAAGTCTAATGGCGCTCCTTCCTTTCCGAGCCCTGCCGTGCGCCCAAACAGTGGTTTTCCCTCACATATGGGGTATCAGCACGCTCAAGAGAAATTGCACAAAAAACTTTGGGGTCCATTTTTTCCTGTTACCCCTGTGAAAATAAAAAAAATTGGGTCTAAAGTAACATTTTTGTGAAAAAAGTTAAATGTTAATTTTTTTCTTCCACATTCCAAAAATTTCTGTGAAGCACCTGAAGGGTTAATAAAGTTCTTGAATGTGGTTTTGAGCACCTTGAGGTGTGCAGTTTTTAGAACGGTGTCACTTTTGGGTATTTTCTGTCATAAAGACCCCTCAAAGTGACTTCAAATATGATGTGGTCCCTAAAAAAATGTTTTTGTAAATTTTGTTGGAAAAATGAGAAATCGCTGGTCAACTTTTAACCCTTATAGCTCCCTAACAAAAAAAAATTTTGGTTCCAAAATTGTGCTGATGTAAAGTAGACATGTGGGAAATGTTATTTATTAAGTATTTTGTGTGACATATTTCTCTGATTTAAGGGCTTAAAAATTCAAAGTTTGAAAATTGCAAAATTTTCAAAATTTTCGCCAAATTTCCGATTTTTTCACAAATAAACGCATGTGATATCAAAGAAATTTTACCACTATCATGAAGTATAATATATCACGAAAAAACAGTCTCAGAATCAGGGGGATCCGTTGAAGCGTTCCAGAGTAATTGCTTCATAAAGTGACAGTGGTCAGAATTGAAAAAATTGGCCCGGTCACGAAGGCAAAAACAGGCTCTGGTGCGAAGTGGTTAACTACCTGAAGCACCTTAAAGGGCCCTACAAACTTGGGATCCAACTTTTTAGAAGGAATCCTCAACCGCAGATTCTTAGAGGACAACCAAACCATGTCACCAATAGCAAACAAAACCTCTTGCCGTTTCCTATCAAAGTACCTCTTAGATTTTTTGTTAGCCTCCTGAAGATTACCACGCACATCCATCCAAACTCTCTCCAAATCACCGGAAAAACTCTCCTCCTCAGGCACAGCCGATACCAATTTGGAGAATGACCCAAAAGACGGATGTCTCCCAGAACAACAAAAAAAAGGCGAACAACCAGCAGAAGAGGATGTATGGTTGTTAAGAGCAAACTCAGCAAGTGGCAGAAACTCAGACCACCCCTCCTGATTGTCCGCCACAAAACAGCGCAAGAACTGCTCAACATCCTGATTCTTCCTTTCTATCTGGCCATTAGACTCAGGATGATATCCGGATGAAAACGACAAATGAACTCCCAACCTGTCACAAAAAGCACGCCAAAAACGAGCCACGAACTGAGGTTCCCTATCCGAAACAATGTCAGTAGGAACGCCATGTAGTCTGACAATTTCCTTGACAAAGGCCTTAGCGAGTGTCTTAGCGCAGGGCAGTTTGATGAAAGGAACCAAGTGACACATCTTGCTAAAACAGTCCACGACTAGAGATGAGCGTTGTTCTACTCGAACTGTTCGCCAATCTCAAATTCGAGCTGTTTTGGGCGGTGTTCGAGCCGTTCGGCGAACACGAACAATTTGAGAAAAATTTGGCTGTTCGAGGTTATGTTCGATAACTGTTCGTGCACCAAAATCATAACTGGATTTTTTCTCAGTAATGATGAAAATTAATGTTAATACGCAGTTTGAGTGTACAGCGGGGTGGGGGGAGGGGCAGGGGATGGATCTCTGCAGGAACAATGAAGATCTCCATTTTTTTTTCTCTTTCCCGCATTTGCAGTGGGGAGGTGCAATCTGTCAGCCTATCAGCAGCGCACACACGGAGCGAAGTGCTTTTTTTCACACAAGCAAGGGCATGTGTCATTGGCAGTGTATGTCACATGTCCTTGCCCTATAAGACCAAGCCATTTTCCCCGTCGCCACCATTTTCTCACTGCTGCAGCTGCGTGTTAGACGGCACCGCTGTTGCTGTGTGCGCTATACCTTGTTAATTTCAAGCCAATTTTCGCACAAATATACAGATAGCTTGGGAGTAGGGAATAGTTGTGATTGCAGTCCTTTTAAGGACTAGGTTACAGCATTTCCTACGACTTTTATCAGGGAGGTCTGTGCTCTTAAATAGATAGATTGTGGGAGTAAAGACTAATTGTAATTGGAGTCCTTTTCAGGACTAGGTTACATCAGTTCATATCAGTTTTTGCCAGGCAGGTCTGTGCCAGTGCTGTGCAAGTTTTTTTCACAGCATTTGGCTGAATCTAGCAAAGCTAATCCTTTTTGGCCTATTGCAGAGTGTGTTAGTCAGTGGAGTAGCCTATCTGTGTTGCAAGATATACCACCTGTGTATAGAATACCAATTTTTTTACTGCACCTAGTGAAGTAAAATCTTTTGGGCATAGCATCATTCTATTAGTCCATCTATACTGACCTCCATCAGGTTGCAAACTGAATATAATTTTTTTCTGCATCTAGCTCTGAAAAAATATTTGGCCTTCTAGCAGTGTGTCGGACTTTCTCTATTAGTCCATCTATACTGACCTCCATCAGGTTGCAAATTAAAAATAATTTTTATCTGCATCTACAGTACCTCTGAAAAAATATTTGGGCTTCTAGCTGTGTGTGGGACTTGTTGTATTAGTCCATCTATACTGACCTCCATCAGGTTGCAAACTGAATATATTTTTTTCTGCATCTACCTCTGAAAAAATATTGGGCTTCTAGCTGTGTGTGGGACTTGTTGTATTAGTCCATCTATACTGACCTCCATCAGGTTGCAAACTGAATATATTTTTTTCTGCATCTACCTCTGAAAAAATATTGGGCTTCTAGCTGTGTGTGGGACTTGTTGTATTAGTCCATCTATACTGACCTCCATCAGGTTGCAAACTGAATATATTTTTTTCTGCATCTACCTCTGAAAAAATATTGGGCTTCTAGCTGTGTGTGGGTCTTGTTCTATTAATCCATCTATACAGACCTCCATCAGGTTGCAAACTGAATATAATTTTTTTCTGCATCTAGCTCTGAAAAAATATTTGGCCTTCTAGCAGTGTGTGGGACTTGTTCTATTAGTCCACCTATACTGACCTCCATCAGGTTGCAAATTCAAAATAATTTTTTGTATGCATCTAGCTCTGAAAAAATATTTGGCCTTCTAGCAGTGTGTGGGACTTTCTCTGTTAATCCATCTATACTGACCTCCATCAGGTTGCAAACTGAATATAATTTTTTTCTGCATCTAGCTCTGAAAAAATATTTGGCCTTCTAGCAGTGTGTCGGACTTTCTCTATTAGTCCATCTATACTGACCTCCATCAGGTTGCAAATTAAAAATAATTTTTATCTGCATCTACAGTACCTCTGAAAAAATATTTGGGCTTCTAGCTTTGTGTGGGACTTGTTGTATTAGTCCATCTATACTGACCTCCATCAGGTTGCAAACTGAATATATTTTTTTCTGCATCTACCTCTGAAAAAATATTGGGCTTCTAGCTGTGTGTGGGACTTGTTGTATTAGTCCATCTATACTGACCTCCATCAGGTTGCAAACTGAATATATTTTTTTCTGCATCTACCTCTGAAAAAATATTGGGCTTCTAGCTGTGTGTGGGACTTGTTGTATTAGTCCATCTATACTGACCTCCATCAGGTTGCAAACTGAATATATTTTTTTCTGCATCTACCTCTGAAAAAATATTGGGCTTCTAGCTGTGTGTGGGTCTTGTTCTATTAATCCATCTATACAGACCTCCATGAGGTTGCAAACTGAATATAATTTTTTTCTGCATCTAGCTCTGAAAAAATATTTGTCCTTCTAGCAGTGTGTGGGACTTGTTCTATTCGTCCACCTATACTGACCTCCATCAGGTTGCAAATTCAAAATAATTTTTTGTATGCATCTAGCTCTGAAAAAATATTTGGCCTTCTAGCAGTGTGTGGGACTTTCTCTGTTAGTCCATCTATACTGACCTCCATCAGGTTGCAAACTGAATATAATTTTTTTCTGCATCTAGCTCTGAAAAAATATTTGGCCTTCTAGCAGTGTGTCGGACTTTCTCTATTAGTCCATCTATACTGACCTCCATCAGGTTGCAAATTAAAAATAATTTTTATCTGCATCTACAGTACCTCTGAAAAAATATTTGGGCTTCTAGCTTTGTGTGGGACTTGTTGTATTAGTCCATCTATACTGACCTCCATCAGGTTGCAAACTGAATATATTTTTTTCTGCATCTACCTCTGAAAAAATATTGGGCTTCTAGCTGTGTGTGGGACTTGTTGTATTAGTCCATCTATACTGACCTCCATCAGGTTGCAAACTGAATATATTTTTTTCTGCATCTACCTCTGAAAAAATATTGGGCTTCTAGCTGTGTGTGGGACTTGTTGTATTAGTCCATCTATACTGACCTCCATCAGGTTGCAAACTGAATATTTTTTTTTCTGCATCTACCTCTGAAAAAATATTGGGCTTCTAGCTGTGTGTGGGTCTTGTTCTATTAATCCATCTATACAGACCTCCATCAGGTTGCAAACTGAATATAATTTTTTTCTGCATCTAGCTCTGAAAAAATATTTGGCCTTCTAGCAGTGTGTGGGACTTGTTCTATTTGTCCACCTATACTGACCTCCATCAGGTTGCAAATTCAAAATAATTTTTTGTATGCATCTAGCTCTGAAAAAATATTTGGCCTTCTAGCAGTGTGTGGGACTTTCTCTGTTAGTCCATCTATACTGACCTCCATCAGGTTGCAAACTGAATATAATTTTTTTCTGCATCTAGCTCTGAAAAAATATTTGGCCTTCTAGCAGTGTATCGGACTTTCTCTATTAGTCCATCTATATTGACCTCCATCAGGTTGCAAATTAAAAATAATTTTTATCTGCATCTACAGTACCTCTGAAAAAATATTTGGGCTTCTAGCTTTGTGTGGGACTTGTTGTATTAGTCCATCTATACTGACCTCCATCAGGTTGCAAACTGAATATATTTTTTTCTGCATCTACCTCTGAAAAAATATTGGGCTTCTAGCTGTGTGTGGGACTTGTTGTATTAGTCCATCTATACTGACCTCCATCAGGTTGCAAACTGAATATATTTTTTTCTGCACCTACCTCTGAAAAAATATTGGGCTTCTAGCTGTGTGTGGGACTTGTTGTATTAGTCCATCTATACTGACCTCCATCAGGTTGCAAACTGAATATATTTTTTTCTGCATCTACCTCTGAAAAAATATTGGGCTTCTAGCTGTGTGTGGGACTTGTTGTATTAGTCCATCTATACTGACCTCCATCAGGTTGCAAACTGAATATATTTTTTTCTGCATCTACCTCTGAAAAAATATTGGGCTTCTAGCTGTGTGTGGGTCTTGTTTTATTAATCCATCTATACAGACCTCCATCAGGTTGCAAACTGAATATAATTTTTTTCTGCATCTACCTCTGAAAAAATATTGGGCTTCTAGCTGTGTGTGGGACTTGTTGTATTAGTCCATCTATACTGACCTCCATCAGGTTGCAAATTGAATATAATTTTTTTCTGCATCTAACCCAGCCAATAGTTTTGGCCTAATACCACAGTTTGGCCACTCAGCTTTGCTCGGTTACCATCCATTGTTTTTTTGTGCAAACAACTCCAGAGTTGTGAATTAGTTAACCACCAAAATGAGTGGAAAAAGGCCTGCTGCTGGTGGAAAGGGGAATAGGCGTGTTGGGAAGGGGAAAAAAGGTTGTGTCCGTGGGGTAGGTGTTAAAGCAACAGTAACATCTGCAGAAGAAAGACCATCTTCCAGCCAAACTAAAATGTCTACTTCTTTTAGCGGACAATGTGATAAGATCCCTTTCTTACGGCCACGCCAATCGCTACAAATTCCAGATGAGGCACAAAAACAGCAGGTGCTTCAACGGATATCAAGTGCTCCTTTAAGTGGGCTCTCCTCCACATCAACCTCAACATCACAAATACTCCAGTCCTCAAAGGTGTCACCCCAATCGCACTTGCTTCCTCAGAGCTCCCAAATCTCCAGCTGCCCGTCTGAGTATGAGGTAGAACAGATGGTTGAGTCTGCAGAGCTGTTTACTCATACTATAGCCTGGGAATCAGAGGTCGACTCCAGCGCTTCTGTGAATCCAGACGAGGAAATGATCTGCACTGATGCCCAGAATCTTTATGAGTCGGATCCAGGACCAGACGCAGAAGGTTCTGACCATAATGTAGACCCTCATTCCCAAACTGTAACTCCTGTTGGTGGAGACAATGAGGAAGACGATGATAAGACTCAAATACCTGATTGGAGCGACAACTTTAGTTTTTTGTCAGTGCAGGAACAGGTTGGCTCTGAGGATGACGGGTGTGATAACGCACAGGGTGATGATGATGAGGTTGGAGATCCCACTTACTGTCAACCCACAGTCAGCCAAGAGATGAGGTCAGCAGAGGAGGTGGAGGAAGATGCTAGTGACGACGAGGTCAGGTTGCGCCTTCCTGAACAGAGACGTAGTACTGGAAGCACGTCAACAACTGCATCCTCAAACACAACTCTGCCTCTCACCACAAGTCGTGGTGGCTCTTCAGGTCGCATGGGTGCTAAGCCTTGCATAGCCTGGGCATTTTTTCAGATCGATAAAGATGACCCAACTCGTGTTATCTGTAACATTTGTCAGCAAAAGCTAAGTAGAGGCCAAAAAATACATAGTTTGAGTACTTCATGCATGAACCGGCACATGGACATGAAGCATAAGTTGCAGTGGGAAGCTCAGTGTGCTACAATGCGGCCTAGCCGGCCGGGCCAACCACCGTCTGCCATATCTTGTGCATCCGCGGCCTCTTCATCCTCTGTGACTGGGGGGACAGCAGTCACACCTGTTTTGGGGCGCAGACCTGCCACCTCTTTACCCGCAACAGCCAGCGTGATTGGCAGGTCATCATTTTCTTTGGAGGTGGGAACACCAGCTGGTGTTGAGCGCTGTCCGACATCGATAGCACCACCTTTGGATCAAGGCAACCTAACATGTCCGCCTGCATCTTCCTCACAGACCGTCAGTTTGCCGGGGACACCCTTATCAACCCCGTCTAAGCACAATAGCCAGCCCTCGGTCCCTCAGATGTGGACAAGTAAAAGACCATTTCCTCCTAGCCATGAGAAAGCTAAGAGGTTGAATTTCACCATCTGCAAGCTCTTGGCTACAGAAATGCTGCCTTTCCGCCTGGTGGACACAGAGGATTTTCAAGACCTTATGTCCGTCGCAGTGCCCCAGTACCAGATGCCCAGTCGGCACTACTTCTCAAAGAAAGGTGTGCCTGCGCTCCACCAGCATGTCGCACACAACATCACCGCTTCTTTGAGAAACTCTGTGTGTGACAGGGTGCATTTCACCACAGACACTTGGACGAGTAGGCATGGACAGGGGCGTTACATGTCGCTGACTGGGCACTGGGTAACTATGATGACAGCAGGACAAGGGGCTGCTGTCCAAGTCTTGCCGTCCCCATGAGTTGTGCGTCAATCCTCTTTATGTCAAAGTTCCTCCACTGCTTCTGCCTCCTCAACCTCCTCTCGGTCTTCCACCTGCACCCAAAGCCTGTCTGGTCATGCCACAAGCTTTCTAACTGCGCAGAAGGGATCCTGCACACCTCCTTACTATGCTGGCAGTAGGGCTCAACGTCATCAGGCGGTTTTTACATTGAAATGTCTGGGAAATGTGAGTCACACAGCTGAGGAGTTGTGGTCAGCTCTGGAGAACCAATTTCATGAATGGTTGTCTCCACTGGACCTGAAACCAGGGAAGGCCGTGTGCGACAATGCTGCAAACCTGGGTGCGGCCCTTCGCCGGGGCAATGTCACACACGTGCCTTGTATGGCTCACGTGTTGAACCTGGTTGTCCAGCAATTTTTAGCCCACTATCCCAGACTAGATGGCCTTCTGCAGAGGGCACGGTCGCTGTGTGCTCACTTCCGCCGTTCGCATCCCGCAGCTCAGCGACTTACATCTCTACAGAAGTCGTTGGGCCTGCCACTTCACCGGCTAAAATGCGATGTGCCTACCCGGTGGAATTCAACTCTGCACATGTTGCAGCGACTGTGGCAGCACCGACAAGCCCTGGTGCAATACGTTCTGACGTATAGCCTGGGCCAACGAGATTCAGAGGTGGGGCAAATCACGCTGGAGGAGTGGTCTCAGATCAGGGACCTATGCACCCTTCTGCACAGTTTTGAAATGGCGACGAAGATGTTTAGTGCTGACGATGCCATTATCAGCATGACTATTCCGGTGATTTACATGCTGGAGCACATGTTAAACAGAATTCGGAGTCAGGTGGTGGCACAAGAGGAGGTGGAGGAAGTAGAGGAGGAGGAGTTGCATGCGGAAGGGCTAACATCTGAAAGGTCCAGACGGTCGGCAGCACCAAGGCGGCAGGCATGTGAGGGTGGGGGAGATGGTTTTACCAGGGCGCATGGTAGCAGCCAAACTAGTGAGGAAGGTGCAGGAGCCCAGGAAGAAGTGGAGGACGAACTGATGGAAGACTCATCAGATGAGGGAGACCTTGATCACATTTCTGTTGTGCGAGGTTGGGGGGAGAGGACAGAGGAAGGAAGCATGATTGTTACCTCGCCACCAACACAACAGGGACTTGGTGCTCCTGGATGCGCAACACACATGAGTGCCTTCTTGCTGCACTACCTGCAACATGACCCTCGAATTGTGAGAATTATAAATAATCCTGACTACTGGGTTGCCACACTGTTAGATCCCCGGTACAAAAGTAAATTTGCAGAAATTATTCCTGCCATAGAAAGGGATGCACGCATGCAGGAGTATCAGCAGAGACTGTTGCAGAATCTTACATGTGCTTTTCCACAAAATACCAGTGGTGCACGTAGTGAATCTCACAGTTCCAACTTGCCAACCGTGGGACCGTCAAGTGTTCAGCAATCAAACCGTAACAGAACCACAGTATCTGCTGGTAACATCAATTTTGCGGAATCATTTCACCACATTTTAGCCCATCCTTTGCAAGGCCACAGGAGACAAGAAGTCTGACACATAGTCAACGCCTAGAGACGATGGTACAGGAGTATCTCCAAGTAAACATTGAAGCCACGACTGTGTCACTGGACCCTTGCTCTTTTTGGGCTTCCAATCTGGATAAATGGCCGGAGCTAGCCACTTACGCCTTGGAGATCTTGTCATGCCCCGCAGCCAGCGTTCTGTCTGAACGTGTGTTCAGCGCTGCTGGTGGTGTGCTGACAGATAAGCGCACGCGGCTCTCCACTGATAATGTAGACAGACTCACGTTCATAAAGATGAACAAATCATGGATCCGAAACGACTTTTCTACCCCTGTGTCATCCTGGGGAGAGTAAAAGCTTGATGATTGGTTAAAATCACCCTACCAACCGTTTTAAGCTTTCAAATTACTAATCATGTTTATCTGTATCTTGACTGGAAAATAATTTGGGCTTTGTAGCAGTGTGCAGCACTGATCCTATTAGGCCATCTATACTAAAGCTTCACCAGATTTAAAATTAAAAATAATTTTTAGCTGCATCTAGCCCGGAAAATAATTTTGGGGCTCCGAGATGCGCAAGACACATAAGTGCCTTCTTGCTGCACTACCTGCAGCATGACCCTCATATTGTCAGAATTCGAAGTAATCATGACTACTGGGTTGCCACACTCTTAGATCCCCCAAACTTTTCGATCAACCTTTTCATTTTAATAAAGACCAAAAAAATGGTCATTTTTGAAATTATAAGCATTAGCAGGTTGTTAGAAACTGAAATCAAACAGTTTTCAACTCAAAACTTTATTCTAGGTGATGTTACATTTTCACATAGGACCCCTTGTTCGAAAGGAGCTTCTGAACTCTCTCGTCCATTGAATTTGTCAGGTTTTGGATGGTTTCTGCTTCAATTGTTTTGCATGAGGACAGAATACCCTCCCAGAGCTGTTGCTTAGAGGTGAACTGCCTCCCGCCATCATAGACACTCCTTTTAATGATGCTCCAAAGGTTCTGAATGGGGTAGAGGTCAGGGGAGCATGGGGGTCACACCATAAGTTTGTCCCCTTTTATGCCCATGACGCGCCCCCTGGGCCATATTCTTTAGGGGGAATATCCGGAGCCGGATCAGATGGGAGTTGTCGTCTTCCGAGTGGCGGTGACCCGGTCCGTGCCCAGGGTGTCAAACTCAGTTGTATGTGGCAGTCCTACAGATGTTATTAAGTTCTTTATTGTCGACTACGCCACCCGTTGTATTGCGGTCACTATGGCCGCCGCTGCAGCAGGGTCCGCTGAGGCTGATGGTGTAGGTGCAGCTTTTGATGGTGTAACCCCCAACGGGTGGGGTATAGCCTCAGGGGGTCAGGTACAGAGGATGGGGGTTGTGGTGGTGCAGCACAGATGTTAAAGGAAGACAGAGTCGGGTTGTGCAGTTTAGGGTATTTACTCACTGCTGATGTTCCGGTCACTCCAGCTTCAAGTGACCACCCGAGCCGTGCTGCGTCCACCAGGTCCTGGATCCAGCCAACCCCCAAGCGAGTCCGGAGCGTGACCCTGAGCTCTCCTTCTGTCCTTTCTCTGGCCGTCCCCACTAGTGATCCACCCAGGTCCAGCTCCCTCGGGCCTTCTGTTGGGAGACCCTTGGCCTTGGGTTCCCTGACCCTCCACGTGGTATGCCTTCGGGGTGGATGTGGTGGGTGGCCGTGGCAGACGCTGCCCACGGCCTCCGGTCTCTGGCTAGGGTGTGTTTTTGCCCCCACCAGCTTGGGTTCCGGTACCCTAATGCCAACTCTTCACCCGCTGATGGACTTTGGGTTCTCAGAGTTCCTTTTCTGTTTCCCCCTCTGGGTCTTTCTGGCTTTCTCCTCTCTCTCTCTGGGACTTCTCTGCTCCTCTTCCTCCTCTGACTTCTCTGCAAAGACTCACAGACTGACCCTGTTCTTTGATGGTGCCCACCTTATATACACCCTCTATGTGTGAGCTCAGGTGACCAGCACCCAATGAGCTCCTATCTTTACCCAGGCTGCTCCCCCTATCTGCCCCTACACTACTTGGGATGTACCACCCCCCTCCCACTCCAGCCAGGAACAGACTCGGTCGTACCTGCACATTTCTAAGTGGGAGTACCGTCGGCCTGCTCCTCGGAAATGGGATGTATGTAGTGCATGCAGCCTACCGAGCTCAGATCCACACTCCATCCTTACCCGGGAGTGGAATATCACACCTCTGGGTTGAGGTGCAATACCCCTGTAGCAGCCGAATCCTCAGGGTGCTACATTCCCCCCTGGTAAATCACAGCACGTCCTCGGGCTGTAAGACATAACACCAAAAACATACAAATTTTTGCATAAACATATAAAACATATAAAACAACATATATTAGCAAATAAAACATTCTCGTCGCCTCTGGCTCCTCCTCCGGTCACTGTGCAACGTGTGACCGGGTAAAGTGCGACAGTCTCTCTAGAAAACTGGTTTTCCTATAAAACCGGTAGGGGGCGCTTTAGGACGCGCAACTATATACAAAAAGGGAAGGTGGCCGCTCTCAGTCCTCGGCCAGGTATTGGGGAGGAATGACCGTTCTCAGTCCTCGGTCAGTGGGATTTAGGGGTTAAACGGGTAACAGTTCACACTTGCTGGTCCCAACGGGGACTATATTTAGCAACAGTAAAAGTTTCAGTTTCAGTTTATGGTGCCCCGACGGGCAACTATATACAGCTCCTGCTTCGCTGTACTTAGCGACGGCGTCCTCCTGCTCTTGCTTTATGGTTACCTTTGGCTTCAGACCCGTCCGGGTCCTCTTGTTCTTCCTCCTCACACCGCAGCTCTTCCTCCGTCAGACGATGCACATGGAGGGCGTAGGGTCCTTTGGCACACTTGTGCCGGGTGAAGGTGACCTCGTCCCCGATGTAAAGGTCACGACCTCTGTGTCCCTCCGGTAGGTGGGACTCAACGTCTCTCCTCGTCACGAAGACGTCGCCTAGGGTGCGGTGGTCTCGGATGAAGCCCCACCCATGCTGCATGTTAAACTTTATCACAGTCCCAGTGGTGCGGGGACTATGCGCTGCACGGGGGTCTCTCCTGGCCCGGCTCTTCTGCTCCGCGCTCCTTACTTGAGCTTGCTGTTCCCGGACCCGCCTCTCTCTCCGCTCCCTCTCAAAGTCCTCGAGCTGTTGGCGGCAGCACTCAGCACGCTCCGCTGCAGCTGCCCGAGTCTCTTGAGTGAACCCCATGAGATCTTCTCCAGTGGGGTCCCACTCAAACTGTGCTTCTGCTAGCGGGGGCGAGATCCTCTTTACGGGCTTTGGAGCCGGGATCAGGGGTTCATCCAGGGGTCTTTCTCTCCGGAGTCGGGGATGGTGGAACTCCGGTGGCCATATAAATGGCTGCCCATCCGGGCACGTATGCTGGGCGTACAGGTCCTCTCCCAGATGCGGCACTCTTGGTCTTATGGGCGCGGTGGTGTTAGCGCCCGGGTTGCTCGGGCCTTGCGGCCAGGCCTGGGGTATCTGGAAGGTAAAGGGCACCGTAAGGACGGCGGCGCCCTGGGCTACTTGGCCCTGCGACCAGGCCGGGGGCTCCGCGGAGGTAGGGGGCGCTGTTGGTATTGCGGCGCCCGGGGGTACTAGGCCTTGCGACCAGGCTGGTGGTACTTCCTGCTTGGTCACACTCGGGGTCGAGGCGTGTGACGTCACAGGGGTCGCGGCTCCCGTTTGAGGCCTAGTCTGCGGCGGTGACATTGCAGCGACGGGCACGGCAGGATAGACTTCGGGCTCTGCGACGGGGAGCTGGGGCAGGTACGCGGTTTCCCGGTTTGGGGTAGAGACGTCCCCTTTACCTGCCTCCACTCGTTCGGCTCCCTTCTCGGTGCCGTCTCCGGCCTTCAATCCTCCCGCGCCATCCTCAGAGGCGGTCTGTTTCCTCGTCTCGGGTGGCGTGCTCCGCTGACAGGTCTCGGTCTGCTGGGCCATCTCACGGCTCCACTCCGCCAACGTCTCTCGCTGCACCCGGGCCATCCTCCTTGCGAGGCCCTCCAGAGCGGTCTGTGCACACTCCCGGTCTCGGGGAAGCTGTGCTAGGACCTCCACTAGGCCTAGTGGGGTCGTTGCTTCCAGCAGGCTCCTGACCAACGGGTCGGTGCTGCTCTGCTCTCCTACTGTTGTCTCCAGCAGGCTCCTGGCCAGCGGGCCGGTGCTGCTCTGCTTTCTCGCCATCTCCGGGTAAGCTCCTCCGATACTCTTCTCCAGGCTTCTTGCCTCCGGGTGCGCTCGCTCCAGACTCCTCCAGGCGACACCCATCTTTGTTCTCTCCTTCTCAGTCCTCCCACTTCGAGGGCGGTCCCGGGGCCACTTGGTGATTGTCAGCTCCAGGGGCAGTTCTTTCACGCTGACAGACACCTCCAGCATCACAGTCTCTGTTGGTGGGGGCGGTTTCCACTTTTGGCGCCATTTTCGGTCCTGGCCCACGATGGGAGGTGGCCTCTCGCCACCCTCTGGCACGCCCACAATGGCGTCCGCTCTTCCAAGGCGGGAAACCTTTGGAAATGGCGGGAATCGCTTCCCAGTGGCGGGAAACTCTGCAGATGGCGGGAAAAAGCTGTTAATGGCGGACAACCGGCGGGAATTGACTGGTGATGGGGTCCGATGGCGGGGACCCTCCGGAACCGGCAGGAGACTTCTTTTTGAGGTAAACTCGTTCTTTTCTTCAGGCACGCAGTACCCGGGTGTTGCGGGCACGTAATCCTGCCGACTACGCCAAAGTTGACGCGCCCCCTGGGCCATATTCTTTAGGGGGAATATCCGGAGCCGGATCAGATGGGAGTTGTAGTCTTCCGAGTGGCGGTGACCAGGTCCGTGCCCAGGGTGTCAAACTCAGTTGTATGTGGCAGTCCTACAGATGTTATTAAGTTCTTTATTGTCGACTACGCCACCCGTTGTATTGCGGTCACTATGGCCGCCGCTGCAGCAGGGTCCGCTGAGGCTGATGGTGTAGGTGCAGCTTTTGATGGTGTAACCCCCAACGGGTGGGGTATAGCCTCAGGGGGTCAGGTACAGAGGATGGGGGTTGTGGTGGTGCAGCACAGATGTTAAAGGAAGACAGAGTCGGGTTGTGCAGTTTAGGGTATTTACTCACTGCTGATGTTCCGGTCACTCCAGCTTCAAGTGACCACCCGAGCCGTGCTGCGTCCACCAGGTCCTGGATCCAGCCAACCCCCAAGCGAGTCCGGAGCGTGACCCTGAGCTCTCCTTCTGTCCTTTCTCTGGCCGTCCCCACTAGTGATCCACCCAGGTCCAGCTCCCTCGGGCCTTCTGTTGGGAGACCCTTGGCCTTGGGTTCCCTGACCCTCCACGTGGTATGCCTTCGGGGTGGATGTGGTGGGTGGCCGTGGCAGACGCTGCCCACGGCCTCCGGTCTCTGGCTAGGGTGTGTTTTTGCCCCCACCAGCTTGGGTTCCGGTACCCTAATGCCAACTCTTCACCCGCTGATGGACTTTGGGTTCTCAGAGTTCCTTTTCTGTTTCCCCCTCTGGGTCTTTCTGGCTTTCTCCTCTCTCTCTCTGGGACTTCTCTGCTCCTCTTCCTCCTCTGACTTCTCTGCAAAGACTCACAGACTGACCCTGTTCTTTGATGGTGCCCACCTTATATACACCCTCTATGTGTGAGCTCAGGTGACCAGCACCCAATGAGCTCCTATCTTTACCCAGGCTGCTCCCCCTATCTGCCCCTACACTACTTGGGATGTACCACCCCCCTCCCACTCCAGCCAGGAACAGACTCGGTCGTACCTGCACATTTCTAAGTGGGAGTACCGTCGGCCTGCTCCTCGGAAATGGGATGTATGTAGTGCATGCAGCCTACCGAGCTCAGATCCACACTCCATCCTTACCCGGGAGTGGAATATCACACCTCTGGGTTGAGGTGCAATACCCCTGTAGCAGCCGAATCCTCAGGGTGCTACACCCATATCAGCCAGAGATGCAGATGTTTTATGTGCAGCATGAGATGGTGCATTATCATGCAGAAAAATGATCTTGCTGTGAAATACACGGTTCTTCTTCTTGAACCATGGCAGGAAGTGCTGTTTGAGAAAATCCACATACATTATGGAGTTCATCTTTAGCGCCTTCAGGGATCCTAAAGGGGCCGACAATCTCTCTCCCCATGATTCCAGCCCAAAACATTACTCCACCTCCTCCTTGTTGGCGCTGTAGCCATGTTTGCGTGGGGTGTCCATCAACCAGCCATCCTCCACTCCATCCATCTGGACCATCGAGCGCTGCACGGCACTCATCCGTGAACAAAACTGTTTTGAAATCAGTCTTCATGTAATGTTTGGCCCACTGGAGCCGTTTCTGCTTGTGTGAAGTGGATAGAGGAGGTCGACAGGATGGCGTATGCACAGCTGCAAACCTCTGAAGGACCCTGCATCTTGTTGTTCGGGGGACGTTGGAGGCACAAGCAGCTTCAAAAACTTGTCTGCTGCTATGACAAGACTTTTTTGCCGCTGCTCTTTCAACCTGACGTAATTGCCTGTAGGAAAGAGTCCTCAATTTGCCCTTATCAGCACGCACACGTGTGTACTGTAAATCAGCTACATACTTCTTGATTGCCAAGACACTTCATCCTGATCATCGCACAATGTTGATTGTAGTCATGCCTTGACCTAAACACTCCACAATTTGTTGCTTCTCAGCAGCCGACACATCCTTTTTCTTTCCCATTTTGGCAGAAAATGTAGGCTGCTTAATAATGTGAGAGAGCCTTCTTAAGTAGTCTTGCCTTTCATTGGACACACCTGCCAAACTAATTAGCACAGGTGTCTGCAATTGCTTACAGTGATATAAAGAGCCCTGACACACATCACCATCAATGAGTTTAACTGACAAACAAACAAATTCTTCCCTTATCACTCCTAAACACTTTTTGCATAATAATTTGGAACGCAGTGTACATGTGCTTTTCCACAAAACACCAGCGGTTCACGTAGTGAATCTTACAGTTCTAACTTGCCAACCGTGGTCTGTATGGAGTTGTTCAATAAAGGGCCCAAAATTAAGATAACATAGATGGGAGAGGTCTCTATGAATAGGAATTCCTAAGTATTTGATACCCTGTGAGGGCCAGGCAAAGGGAAAGTTGGACTGGATGGAATCCTATATGGATTTGGGGAGGGAGACATCGAGGGCCTCAGACTTCGCTGCATTGATTTTAAAATTTGACCATGTAACAAAGTGATCTATTTCAGCCATAACAGCATGGATGGATATATGTGATTGAGTGATATATACTAGGACATCATCAGCAAATAGAGAGGACTTGTACTCGGTGCCTCCCACCTCAATCCACCTAATATTGGGGTTATGGCGAATTGATGAGAGCAGGTGCTCCGTCACTAGGATGTATAAGAGAGGGGACAGAGGACATCCCTGCCTTGTCCCATTGGTGATTGTGAAAGGTGATGAAAATGTTCTGACGCACCCCCTGGGCCTTGGGACACCCGGAGCCGGACCCTTTTTGGTGGATGCTGGTGGTTGTAGTCTTCGTGGCGGCGACCCGGTTCCGTGGCTCAGGGCGGTCAAACCAGTGGCGGAACTATTTATGTGGTTTTGATGTTTAAATGTACGACTACGCCACCCGTGGATTGCGGTCAGAGTGAACCGCCCTACAGGGCAGACCGCTGAGGCTGGTGTTGTGGGTGCAGCAGAGCGTAGCATAACTCCCCACGGGAGGAGTATAGCCTCAGGGCAGTGTATGCGGAGGATGGGGGTGATGGTGCAGGGCAGCAGCAGTAACGACATGGAGTCAGTGATGCAGTTCAGGGCCTTTACTCACAGTTCTTATTATCCAGACCACGTCTGCAGGTAACGGCTGCCCACGTCGTACTGTGCTCACCAGGTGAGGGGCTCAGACAACTCCCAGATAACTTTGGAGCACTTCACAGGACCCCCTTTGTGTGTCCTTTGTCTGGCCTTTCTTACCAACACTTCTGTCCGGCTGCCTCGGGCCTCCTCTTGGTAAACTTGGCGCCAGTTTCCCTGACCCTATGTGGTGCCTTCCTAGCGGGTGTAGCGAGGGGCTGCGCCACATAAAATGTCAGAGCCTCCGTTTCCTGCCTCCACTAGTTCGGGGACCGGTCTCCCCCTTTGGCCTGACCCCTCCACGCAGGTGGATTCGGGCGTGCGGTGGCGACTCGCCCGTCCGCACCCCTGGGATCCCTTCATTCCTCATTCCTGGAGCCTTCTCCGCTCCTCTTCCTTCCTTCTCCCTCTTCCAGGCCTGGGCCTCTGTTACTAGGCCCGCCTCCGGAGCAGAGCTCATGCAGAGCCCCTGCTCCCTGCCACTTCTGCTCAGACTTCTCTGCACTGAACTAAGATGGTGCCCACCTTTTATACTCCCTTCTCAATGCACCCAGGAACTGCTTCCTCCCTGCTCCTGCACTACAGGGTTCCCCTTCCTCAGTGTTCCCTCCCCCCACTCCAGCCAGGGACAGGGACTGTCGTGCCCATCTCAGGGGCATATTGGTCGCCCTTCCCCACGGCAATGTGGTGTAATGCATGCAGGTGTCGGGTCCTGATCCACACTCCATCCTTACCTGAGAGTGAGATATCACAACTCTGGGTGAGGTGCAATACGTCTGTAGCAACCGAGCCCTCAGGGTGCTACAGTTCCATTTATCTTCAGCCTAGGTGACGTATTGTGATACAGGGCCGTGATTTTGGCTATAAAAGGGTCCCCTAGACCCCTACCCCAAGCTTTTTAAGAGAATCATATATGGCCTGCCAGGAGACTATGGAATGCTTTCTCAGCATCCAACGAGAGTATCTAATTACAAATTTTTAACTGCATCTAGCCCAGGAAATACTTTGTGCCTAGTAGCAGTGTCTGCTAGTCAGCGGATTATCCCGGCTGTTAAGCAAGCTACACCACCTGTAGTTTAGACACTTAATTTTTTCAAAGGAAATGCTTCGGGACCATGGGATACTTAGTGAAGAGCATCAGGAGGCACCCCAAGGCATAGGGGCTGGGACTGGCAGTAGGATGCCTTGCGGTGGACAGCCGAGCTCGATCCTTATAAAAGCTTTTTAACTGCAGCAGCTTTAGTGGACGCTACTGGAGCTGGAATTACGCGGCTGCTGGCATGAGACTTGCCCTCCAATAGATCCTTGTAAATGGATTTAAAGTGTATTCATTCAAATTAGAGAGACAATTTAAATTAAAAAGCTTAGAGCTGCCTCCACCACAGGGGGGCTCGCTCGACCCACCAGCGGACAGGCACCAGTATTGGGAGAGGGGGGCTGGCCATCAGGGTTCACCGCGGCTCTGGCACAAACCCGGCGACACGGAGGTGGCACGGGCAGGAGCGGACTGGCCGTGTCGGCTTCTCACTTTTTGGATTTTAGAAGGGCATGACATGCCTATATCTGTGTCTCCCCCTCCTTTTACTCCTCCACCTCTTTTATTTTCGCATGACTATATGTACTTGTCACTTTTCCATGTGTTAGTTATGTCTTCTGAGCAGTTTGTCAGCTTTTGGACACCTTTGAAGGTGTTTTCTATGTGTTTCTATGTGTTTTTGTTTGCCTGCCATTGGTTTTAACGGTGTTCGAAGGTGTTCGACGAACAGTTCGACGAACAGTTCGGCGAACACACGGGTGTTCGACGAACCGAACCGAACTCGAACACTACGGGGGTGGCTCAACACTATCCACGACCACCCAGATGACTGTGAAACCCTCAGAGGGGGGAAGGTCAGTAATAAAGTCCATAGCCAGATGTGTCCAAGGTGCACTAGGAACCTCCAGAGGGCAAAGCAACCCCGCTGCAGGAGTATGTGAAGACTTAGATCTAGCACACACCGTACATTGACGCACCCACTTAATGACTTACTTCTGCCATCCAGGCCACCAAAAACTGCGACCCACAAGTCTCTTGGTCTCAGAAATTCCTGGATGACCTGCCAACCGAGACTCATGACACTCAACAAACAAATCTCTCCTAAAGGTCCTAGGCACAAACAACCTCCCATGGGGAGTGTTAGATGGGGCATTCTCCTGTGCTTTAAGAATCTCATCTTCCAAAACGTAGTCCAACACAGCAATCACAACACCTTCTTGTAAAATGCTCCCCTCCTCCTCAGCACCGACCATGGGAGAAAAGCTGCGAAACAAAGCATTAGCTTTAACATTCTTGGTACCCCGGATGTAAGTAACGGAAAAATTAAACCGCAAGAAAAAAAGTGCCCACCTAGCCTGACGGGCATTCAAGCGCTTGGCAGCATCAAGATAGATCAGATTTTTATGATCAGTGAAAACCAGAATGGGAAATTCAGCACCTTCCAAGAGATGACGCCAGTGTTCAAATGCGAGTTTAATAGCCAGCAATTCCCGATTACCAATATCGTAATTAAGTTCAGTCTCAGAAAAATTTTTTTTAAAAAAAGCATAGGGATGTACTCCATCCTTGTTTTTCTGAGACAACACCGCACCGACCCCCACCGAAGAAGCATCAACCTCAACCAAAAACGGCTTAGTCACATCAGGCTGCATAAGGATGGGGGCAGAGCTGAACCTCTCCTTTAGAAACACAAAAGCTTCAATGGCCTCAGTAGTCCACTGAACTGCATTAGCACCTTTCCTGGTGAGATCGGTCAGTGGTTTAACAATAATAGAAAATTTTTTAATGAATTTTCTGTACTAATTGGCGAAACCCAAAAACCTCTGTATCGATTTCAAACCAATAGGCCTAGGCCATTCCTGCACAGCTTGAACTTTCACCGGGTCCATCTCAAAGCCCTCGCTGGAGATAATGTAGCCCAAAAAACTAATTCTCTGTACAGCGAACTCACATATCTCCAGCTTAGCAAAAAGCGAATTGTCAATTAATAACTCTAATACCTCACGTACGCTCTGCCAATGAGACTCCAGATCTGGTGAATAAATCAAAATGTCATCTAAATACACAACCACATTTTTGCCGATCAAAGGTCTAAGGATGTCATTAATACGATTCTGAAAAAATGCTGGAGCATTGGTAAGACCAAAAGGCATAACCAGATTCTCAAAATGACCCACAGAAGTGTTAAAAGCAGTCTTCCATTCATCACCCTCCTTCATGCGCAACAAATTGTATGCCCCCCGGAGATCAATTTTAGAGAACCACTTGGCCCCCACTAACTGGTTAAACAAATCAGGAATCAATGGCAGTGGGTAAGGATTGCGTACAGTAATTTTATTAATCTCACGAAAATCCAGACAAGGACGTAAACCGCCGTCCTTTTTTTTAACAAAAAAAAATCCAACAGCCACAGGAGACTTGGAAGGCCTCATGTGACCGGCGGCCAAGCTTGTCTGTATGTATTCCTCCAAAGCCTTTCTCTCAGGAATAGTAAGATTAAATAAACAACTTTTAGGAAGAGTCGCTCCAGGGTCAAATTCAGTGGTACAATCATAGTCTCTATGGGGAGGCAAAATTTGTGACTCCTCCTCAGAAAAAACTCTCCAAAAATCCTGAATAGGTACAGGTAATTCCCCTTTTTCCACCGCAGCAATACGTCCGTTACAACACTTGTCATAACACTTAGGGCTCCAGGACTTAATTTCATTGGTAGACCAATCCAGTACAGGATTGTGCAATTTTAACCAGGGTAACCCCAAAACTACTGGAGAAGGCAAATTATTTAATACTACCAAATGAAAATTTTCTTGGTGAATACCATTAATAGTGAGGGGAAATTCACAGACCTTGTGAGTAACACTCTTCAAGGGGGAGCCATCGACAGAAACCACAGCAATAGGGGATGACAAAGGTTTGGGTTTTAATTTAAGTTTTTCCAAGAATCCCCCATCAATCACATTCAGAGTAGAACCACAATCCACAAATACCCGAAATTCAATTAATTCTTCCTGAGCAGCAGTAGTAGCAGAAAGAAATACCTCCTTAGTATTTAAACAGGCTATACGGGCGTAACTGACCTTTTTTTTTCTTTGTTCATACGAAGCACACAGTTCTTAATAAAATGGTCAGATATCCCGCAATAAAAGCACAAACCTTCAGAAGACCTGCGGTCTTTTTCCTGAGAGCGGGGTGCCATCGCCCCAATCTCCATCGGCTCTCCAATGTCAGTACAGACCCTCTCAAGACTCGGAGCTGACATGGCAGAGGATTTACTCTCATTAACCCTTGCACGCAGTCTCCTGTCCACCCGTATAGCTAATTGCATTGCCTCCTGCAAGTTTCCAGGTGTGGGATAAGCAATCAGCAAATCCTTAACCCTTTCACCTAGCCGCCCAACAACCAAACTTTTCAAAGCTGAATCGTTCCACCCCACCTGGGCAGACCACCGACGGAAGTGAGAAAAATATTTTTCCACATTACCTGATCCCTGCCTCAAACGTCTCAATTCAGTCTCAGCTGATGAGCCACGATCAGGATCATCATACAACAAACCCAAAGCAGAAAAAAAACTATCCACTGATCTAAAGCATGGATCACTAGGTTGGAGAGAAAAGGCCCATCCCTGAGGTTCTTTGCGCAAAAGTGACATTATGAACCCTATGCGCTGTGATTCATCACCAGAGGATCTGGGTCTCAAACAAAAATACAACAAACAAGCATTTTTAAAGGAAAAAAATTCTTGTTGATCACCAAAAAATAAATCAGGCAAACGTACCTTTGGCTCCACAAAATGTGCTCCAGAACAGCTACTCACGTGTTGTCGGAGCTCGGCCACCTCCAGAGAGAGTCCCTGCAGGCGTTGAGCCAAATCCTGAACCGACACCATGATGGAAACTGGAGGTCTTTTCTTAGAGATATTTTTGGGCTGGACTTACTGTTATGATCTGCTACAAGCACTAAGGAAAGAAAGGAGATCTGTCCCTACAATAGAACTAAGCTAGATCCCTACGATGTAACGGGGAACCTGATCCTGCGATCAGATCCGCTAAAGTCCTCGGCTAGTCTGTACGAAGACCTATAGATGCAAGGGAGGGATCCCTACAAGAATTAGGGACTGGGATAAAGTTGGACACCTCCTAGCAGAAATTGTAGCAGTAAAAGACAAACACACAACATAGAACATAAAGGTCCGAAGGCCTAGCTAAACTGACTGAGAAAGGTAACTAAGCACCAGGCTAGCTTAAGAGTAGAAATTACAATGAAGTCCAGCAAGGCCAGGAGGGCGGAGCAGGATTAAATAGGCAAAAAAGGTCATGTGACCAGCAAGATAGAAAAAACCTAACAGGAGAGTTCTAACATAACCCAGTTAATGTGTCATGTAAATTATCACCATAGTTGAAGCAATAAGCCGATTGCCAGACGCCCAGTGAGCAAATCTGCCTTCAACTCTACCACTCATATCCATTGTACCTGCTAGATATGACTTGTCATAAGGAAGTATCAAAAGAGCACTAAAATAAGAAACAAATATCAGTTAGAACATATATCTATCTCCATCCAAAAAAACAAAGACATCTTGGTAAAGATGGGATTGTGGGCAGTTGCAGAGAAGGTAGCTAGTAATAGGCAGCTCATTTATGCATGGGACTTATGTTAATATGATTTAGATACATGTGGGAGGAATGGGGGCGTTAAGGAGGAGCTGGAGTATAGAGCCTATACAGGCTGTACTGTTAATAACAGATCAAATGGGGTAGGATGAGACCAATACATTCTGCTTCATATACTTAAAAAGCGAATAGAACCTGTAATAACACAACAGGGCGGCTGCTGGGCAAAACTGGGCACTGTTTATTAGGACATTAGACATAGCTGCTGGACTCGACACCTTCCCTAAAACTTATTGTGTCATCCAGACATCAAACCTTCATAATATTACCTACCTTACTTTTTGGATCATAAAATGCACTTTTTTCCCCCCAAATTTGGGAGGAAAATGAGGGTGTGTCTTTTAATCAGAATGTAGCTTACCAGAGGGGGTGGCTGCAGGGGAGCTGGGTCAATGGAGGCAGGGTTGCTGTTGCCTGAAGCTGGCTGCATTGGCGGTGGCAGGAGTGGGGCAATGCTGGGAAGAGGGGGTGTGCGGCAGTGCAAGGCTGCGGAGGGCCTTGGGCTTTCACAAAATGCCGGTGGAGTCCCCGCACTTCCCATCATTTTCACTGCTGTGGACTTTGGGAAAATAGCCGCCGGAGGCAGCGCATGCGCAGATTGAGATCTCGGATCCCGCAAAATGCAGGTGTATAAAGATGCACTGGTATATAGAAATGCATCTCTATTCAACAGTACAATATGAATGTAATGGGAAAAAAACAAGCCATTTTTGCTTAGTAAAGCAAAAATTACCATGTAGAGTAATGCAGAATTATAACTTTTAAATTATGTTTTATATACACTGCTCAAAAAAATAAAGGGAGCACTCAAATAACAAATCCTAGATCTGAATGAATGAAATATTCTCATTGAATACTTTGTTCTGTACAAAGTTGAATGTGCTGACAACAAAATCACACAAAAATCATCAATGGAAATCAAATTTATTAACCAATGGAGGCCTGGATTTGGAGTCACCCCCAAAATTAAAGTGGAAAAACACACTACAAGCTGATCCAACTTTGATGTAATGTCCTTAAAACAAGCCAAAATGAGGCTCAGTAATGTGTGTGGCCTCCTCGTGCCTGTATGACCTCCCTACAACACCTGGGCATGCTCCTGATGAGGTTGTGGATGGACTTTTGCGGGATCTCCTCCGAGACTTGGACTAAAGCATCCGCCAAGTCCTGGACAGTCTGTGGTGCAACGTGACGTTGGTGGATGGAGCGAGACATGATGTCCCAGATGTGCTCAATCGGATTCAGGTCTGGGGAATGGGCGGGCCAGTCCATAGCTTCAATGCCTTCATCTTTCAGGAACTGCTGACACACTCCAGCCACATGAGGTCTGGCATTGTCCTGCATTAGGAGGAATGCAGGGCCAACCGCAACCAGCATATGGTCTCACAAGGGGTATGAGGATCTCATCTCGGTACCTAATGGCAGTCAGGCTACCTCTGGTGAGCACAAGAAGGGCTGTGCGGCCCTCCAAAGAAATGCCACCCCACACCATTACTGACCCACTGCCAAACGGGTCATGCTGAAGGATGTTGCAGGCAGCAAATCGCTCTCCACGGCGTCTCCAGAATCTGTCACATGTGCTCAGTGTGAACCTGCTTTCATCTGTGAAGAGCACAGGGCACCAGTGGTGACTTTGCCAATCCTGGTGTTCTGTGGCAAATGCCAAGCATCCTGCACAGTGTTGGGCTGTGAGCACAACCCCCATCTGTGGACGCTGGGCCCTCATACCACCCTCATGGAGTCGGTTTCTAACACACATGCACATTTGTGGCCTGCATTTTTCAGGGCTCTGGCAGTGCTTCTCCTGTTTCTCCTTGCACAAAGGCGGAGGTAGCGGTCCTGCTGCTGGGTTGTTGCCCTCCTACGGCCCCCTCCACGTCTCCTGGTATACTGGCCTGTCTCCTGGTAGCGCCTCCAGCCTCTGGACACTACGCTGACAGACACAGCAAACCTTCTTGCCACAGCTCACATTGATGTGCCATCCTGGATGAGCGGCACTACCTGAGCAACTTCTGTGGGTTGTGGAGTCCTTCTCTTGCTACCACTAGTGTGAAAGCACAACCAACATTCAAAAGTGACCAAAGCATCAGCCAGAAAGCATTGGTACTGAGATGTGGTCTGTGGTCTCCACCTGCAGAACCACTCCTTTATTGAGGGTGTCTTGATAATTGCCAATAATTTCCATCTATTGTCTATTCCATTTGCACAACAGCATGTGAAATTGATTGTCAATCAGTGTTGCTTCCTAAGTGGACAGTTTGATTTCACAGAAGTTTGATTTACTTGGAGTTATATTCTGTTGTTTAAGTGATCCCTTTATTTTTTTGAGCAGTGTATATGCTTGACATGCCAGTTATTGTTTTTTCTTTTCCTTTGTAAATACCTTTCCACGCATCTAATAAAAGTTTAAATAGGCCCAAATAAATTTCTAGATGTTTTTACTCTATTCTAATACATATATCCTGTGGGTATATCCTTCCAGAAAGGCATTTAAATAGCAGCATCATATCAAACAGAATGAATTCACCAAGGTCAACAAATAAAGAGAAGAAGCTTATGACGCGCCCCTGGGCCTGTGCTGTGGTGCAGCGTTGCGCACGCGGGGAATACCCGGAGCCGGATCTGTTGGGGGTAGTAGTCCTCGTGGCGGTGACCCGGTCCGTGCCCAGGGTGTCAAACTAAATGGCAGTCTTTAGCAGTAGATGTTAGAGTGTTCGACTACGCCACCCGTTGAATGCGGCTATGAAGCCGCCGCTGCAGGGCAGACCGCTGAGGCCGGTGGTACGGATGTGCAGCGTGGATGGTATAACCCCCAACGGGAGGGGTATGGCCTCAGGGCAGCCGACGTGAATGATGGGGTTAGCAGAGTTGCACGCAGGCACCAGGAACCACTCAGAGACGGTGCGGTGTAGTTCAGGGTCTTTACTGGTGGCAAAGGTAGACCCTCCCGGAGTACTGGCTAGCGATCGGGGCCTGGTCAGTCTGTGAGCAGATAGGATCTCCCCTGGCCAGGCGGAGTTGTAGGCCTCCCCAACTAATTGTACTCTTCTGGCTACCTTGCTAGAGGCTGGTAAAGGTAGCCCACGTCCCTGAGTGTACCGTGTGGTGCTCACCCGTATGGCCGGTGACTCGGGGCCTTCTGGTAGCTTCCGCTCCACGACGGCGGTGCTGGTCCCTTGCGTGTGACCGTGCCTTCGGGTTTCTGGGCCAGAGGACCTGAAATCCCCTGCCGGTCGGTTTCTGCTGCTGGGTAAGGATTAGTCCCCACAGCCTCGGACTCCGGGTCCGGTGAGAACTCTTCAATCAGGGCGAGCTCTACAGCTTCCAGCCCCTGACTCCTTTTAGCTCTGCTCCCACTGAGCTCCTGATCTTTCTTTCCTTGCTTTTGCTACACTCCAGACCAGACTGTGTCTCTGTCTGGGACTCCTCTTCTTCTCCCTAACCCTGCCTCAGCCCTAGTTTTATATAGGGGAAGTTCTTCCCCTCCCAGGACTGGGCAGGACGTGTGGCATGCATAGGATGTCTGACCAGGAAACCTCCCACCTGCTCACAGACGTAATATTGCTATTACTGTGGGAACCAGACCCCTGGGGTGCCACATTTCCCCCTAGTGAAATTTTGTACTCCGGGACTAAACATATTTTTGTAAAACATAACAAGTAAAAACAGAAACAGTACAATAAAGAAAAACACATTAGGATGGTCACGGCATGTCCGCAACCGGGTGCAGTCTGTGAAGAAAACAAAGGTGTCCATTTCACCAAGAGACCGGGAGCCGTAACCAGGTGTGTCAACGGGTTGTTATCCGTGTACACGGTGAACCGGGAAGAGGCGAGGTAGTGCCTAAAGCGTTCGGTGACTGCCCACACCACTGCCAGGAACTCTAGCTTGAATGAGCTGTAATTCTCAGGGTTTCTTTCGGTGGGTCGCAGTTTTCGGCTGGCGTAAGCAATTACCCGTTCTCTCCCCTGCTGGATCTGGGACAGTACGGCTCCTAGCCCGATGTTACTTGCGTCGGTGTAGAGGATAAAGGGCTGGCTGTAATCAGGGTACGCCAGGATTTCATCCCCCGTGAGGGCCATCTTCAGCTGGCAGAAGGACTCTTCTTCCAGCTTCTCCCATCTGAAGGGTGGCTTCTGGTTCTTGGCCTTCCTGGACTGGCCTATCAGGAGGTCCTGCATAGGAGCTGCCTTTTTGGTGAAACCGGGAATGAACCTTCGGTAGTAGCCTACCAACCCGAGGAACTGCCGCACTTCCTTTACGCTGGAGGGTCTTGGCCATTCCTTTATCGCGGTGATCTTATCAGGGTCGGGAGCCACTCCGTCAGCACTCACCACGTGTCCCAGGTACTGCACCCTTGGTTTCAGGAGGTGACACATGGAGGGTTTCACCTTTAGGCCGTAGTTTGCCAGGGCTTCGAACACTTCTGCCAGGTGTTTTAGGTGGTCCTCGTAGGTCTTGGAGTAGACGATGACATCGTCCAGGTATAACAGGACCGTCTCGAAGTTTCGGTGTCCCAGACAGCATTCCATCAACCGTTGGAAGGTTCCTGGTGCGTTGCAGAGTCCGAACGGCATGCAGGTAAACTCGCTAAGTCCCATCGGGGTGGTGAATGCGGTCTTCTCCCGGTCCGCCTCTGCTACAGGAACCTGCCAGTACCCGCTAGTGAGATCCAAAGTAGAGAAGAAGTTAGCAGATTTTAAAGCGGCCAAAGACTCCTCTATCCTTGGTAAGGGGTACGCATCTTTGTGTGTGATACGGTTGATTTTCCGGTAATCTACACACATTCTCATGGTGTTGTCTTTTTTTTTAACCAAGACCAGTGGAGCTGCCCAGGGGCTACAGCTATCCCTGATTACCCCAGCCTCCTTCATGTCTCTAAGCATTCCCTTGGCGTGTTGGTAGTGTGCAGGGGGTACGGGACGATACCTCTCCTTTATGGGAGGATGGTCTCCCGTGGGGATGTGATGTTCTACCCCCTTTACTCGCCCGAAGTCTAACGGGTGTTTACTAAACACTCTCTCGTACTCTTGAACCACCCGATAGACTCCCTGTTTCTGGTGTGAGGGAGTGGAGTCAGTACCCAAATGTAGTTGCTGACACCAGTCCTCTATTGTTTTCTTAGAGCCGTTACCCTCCTCTGGATGAGATGGAGGCAAGGGTTCCACGGACTGTACAGAATTTTGATTGATGGTATACAATTTGGCTAGCGTAGCATACCGGGGCAGGTACACTTCCCTTTTCCCGATGTTTATTATGCGAACGGGCACCCTCCCATGGCGTACATCAACCACCCCCCGTGCTGTCAAAATGGTGGGCCTACTGTCTGAGTAGACGGGTTCTACCATTGCTTGGTAGTCTCTACCTCTTAGACCAATAGCTGCCCGGCACCAAATCATCATTTCACTTTTTGGGGGCATGGCAATAGGGAAAGGGTCACACATTCTCACGCTTCCAATCTCACCACCGGAGAGTTCCACCTGTTGCCGCCGCATCAGTGCCCGGATCTCTTTTTGGAGCACTCGCTGTTGGCCGGAGCTGGCATTCTTGGCAACCTGCTGTAAAATGAAAATCACCTCTGCAAGACAATTTTCAATCACATTAGTTCCTAGAGTTATCTTTGGGTGACTTTCGCGCTTGTCAATGTCTACAATGATCAGTCCCTGTGCTGCCAGTTCGACTCTACCGACTTTAATGGTCATCTCTTTGAATCCGATCTGTGGCACGGGTTGACCATTGCTGGTGATGATACTCAAGTCGTCGTCAGGGTAGCTGGCTATATCCGAGTCATTCCAGTACTGCTTAAAGAGCACGTACGGGATGGTGGTGACCTGTGACCCGGTGTCAAGTAGGGCACTCATAGGAATGCCATCCAGTACTACAGGCAAGACTGGACGTCCTCCCACGTATTTGTCACGCCAGTTCGATGGGCCTGATGATCTTATGCCTGGGGGTTGGCCCTCTACCCCAGGTTGTACCAGTTTAAAGGACAGTACCTTGCCATATGTCCGGGTTGATTGCAGCGGCGGCAGATGGGTTGTCCGTCCTCGTTGTATCGGTCGCTGGGTCTTCCTCTGGCCGGTGGGGTCCTCCTTGGTCGACGCCACGGGATGTCCTCCGGTCCGGATGCCAGCTGGATCTTCCCTGGAGCAGCAACCTGTAAAGACTGCACAGTTCGGGTTAGCGCAGCTACGCTTTTAGCTAGCTCTTGGACCTGATGGTGCAGGTCTGGAGCCGGGTCATTGTTCAAAGCCTGCGCGTCAGCTCCCACAGGCCCTGCCGACAAGGGCGCCGCCTCCTGGTGGTAAGCGGTAGTAGGGCGCCTGTGGGTCACAACGCCACCCGGTGCCGGTTCTCGGAGCACCCGGATGGCTCTGTCCTTGAACTGTGCAAAGTCCAGATGAGGATCCTGTAAGGCCATTGCCCGCAACTGGGTTCGGTGGGCATTGCAATATAGTCCCTCTATAAATTGTTCGGTCAACAGCCTGTCCTCGTTTCCCACGCCGTCAGGGTCGGTCTGCTTAATGGCTCTCAGGGCCTCTTGTAGGTTTAGTGCATAGTCCCTTATATTCTCATGTGCTCGCTGTTTGCACCCGTAGAATCTAAGCTTAATCTCAGCTGAGGTGCGGGTATCAAAGGTGTCCTTCAGCCGGGTTAATATCCCTGCTACAGTCCTCCTCCCAGGTGGCCAGGACTTTACCTCCCTTTGGGCTGCCCCGGTTAGTTGGGCCACCAGGATGCTCACTTTTTGCTCTTCTGTGAGGGGGTACACCTGGAAGAGGCTATCCAGCTTTTCTCTAAAGTCATTCAGGGTATGTGACTCCCCTGAGTACTGGGGTAGCCAGGCTGCCCCCGGGATATAGGGCATCGTGAAAGGCATGACCGCTGCAGCGGTGGCGCTGGCGGTGGCTGTGGCAGTGAAGCTCTCCTCCGTATCCGACATCCTCCTCCCCCCTAGTGGACCGTGGCCTACCTTGCGATGATCCTCTTCCGTAGGCCACGGCTCCGCAGTGGATCGTCAGGGTCGAGGACCTTCCGTCGCGCTCCTGTGACGTCGGCGTCTGCTGGGCTCCTTCCAGGACCTTACGCAACGTCCGGACGTGAGGCGGAGCTCCAGTTCTCGCGCGCTTTCGGAGTCCATGCCCCTTTTCTTCCCGCGCAGCGTCTTCAAGATGGCGTCCAACGGCGGGAAAACTCCACGGATGGCGGGAAGAAGGCAGAAGATGGCGTCCAACGGCGGGAAAACTCCACGGATGGCGGGAAGAAGGTAGAAGATGGCGTCGGATGGCGGGAATCTTCACCACAGGTAAGTTTAAAAGTCTCTTTTTCAGGCACGCAGTACCCGGTGGTTGCGGGCACGAAATCCTGCCGACTACGCCAAAAGTTGACGCGCCCCTGGGCCTGTGCTGTGGTGCAGCGTTGCGCACGCGGGGAATACCCGGAGCCGGATCTGTTGGGGGTAGTAGTCCTCGTGGCGGTGACCCGGTCCGTGCCCAGGGTGTCAAACTAAATGGCAGTCTTTAGCAGTAGATGTTAGAGTGTTCGACTACGCCACCCGTTGAATGCGGCTATGAAGCCGCCGCTGCAGGGCAGACCGCTGAGGCCGGTGGTACGGATGTGCAGCGTGGATGGTATAACCCCCAACAGGAGGGGTATGGCCTCAGGGCAGCCGACGTGAATGATGGGGTTAGCAGAGTTGCACGCAGGCACCAGGAACCACTCAGAGACGGTGCGGTGTAGTTCAGGGTCTTTACTGGTGGCAAAGTTAGACCCTCCCGGAGTACTGGCTAGCGATCGGGGCCTGGTCAGTCTGTGAGCAGATAGGATCTCCCCTGGCCAGGCGGAGTTGTAGGCCTCCCCAACTAATTGTACTCTTCTGGCTACCTTGCTAGAGGCGGGTAAAAGTAGCCCACGTCCCTGAGTGTACCGTGTGGTGCTCACCCGTATGGCCGGTGACTCGGGGCCTTCTGGTAGCTTCCGCTCCACGACGGCGGTGCTGGTCCCTTGCGTGTGACCGTGCCTTCGGGTTTCTGGGCCAGAGGACCTGAAATCCCCTGCCGGTCGGTTTCTGCTGCTGGGTAAGGATTAGTCCCCACAGCCTCGGACTCCGGGTCCGGTGAGAACTCTTCAATCAGGGCGAGCTCTACAGCTTCCAGCCCCTGACTCCTTTTAGCACTGCTCCCACTGAGCTCCTGATCTTTCTTTCCTTGCTTTTGCTACACTCCAGACCAGACTGTGTCTCTGTCTGGGACTCCTCTTCTTCTCCCTAACCCTGCCTCAGCCCTAGTTTTATATAGGGGAAGTTCTTCCCCTCCCAGGACTGGGCAGGAGGTGTGGCATGCATAGGATGTCTGACCAGGAAACCTCCCACCTGCTCACAGATGTAATATTGCTATTACTGTGGGAACCAGACCACTGGGGTGCCACACTTACACCACAGGAAAAACTATTCATCGATGTAAATAATGGTCTCTATACATATTGATGTTATCCCTTGCTGGGTTACAACAAGCACATTTATATAATCACATATACTAGCTAGTAGAAGTGATTTGGTAAGGATATACTTTTCCTCTGCTGTGAAGCTATTTATATGACTGTGAAATCACTGTTTATGAGCTCTCTGGACCAATTTTCAAATTAAAATGTTGAACCACAATTGAGATTTATTTGTATTAAATTCATACATTGAAGTAAAAAGATGTTTCCTTACAGATGTCCCTTATCATTGCATATTTGTTATTTTCCTATATTTGTCAGAATTTTAATTTTAAAGGGGCACATCCATCAACCCTTAAACTGATATGTTTTAATTTAAAAACAAATAAGAAAATAATTGGGGATATAATATTTTAAATAGAAATGTACTAATGTAGCACCCTGAGGATTCGGCTGCTACAGGGGTATTGCACCTCAACCCAGAGGTGTGATATTCCACTCCCGGGTGAGGATGGAGTGTGGAACTGAGCTCAGTCAGCTGCATGCACTACACACATCCCATTTCCGAGGAACAGACCGATGGTACTCCCACTAGAGAAATGTGCAGGTACGACAGTGTCTGTTCCTGGCTGGAGTGGGAGGGAGGTGGAACATCCCAGTAGTGTAGGGGCAGATAGGGGGAGCAGCCTGGGTAAAGCTAGGAGCTCATTGGCTGCTGGTCACCTGAGCTCACACATAGAGGGAGTATATAAGGTGGGAACCATCTTAGATCAGGGTCAGTCTGTCAGAGTTGAGTCAGAGAAGCAGAGCAGAGGAGAAGAGCAGCTCCAAGGCCAAGAGAGAGAGAGGAGAAAGAAAGACCCAGAGGGGGAGAAAGAAGGAACTCCAAGAGCCCAAATTAGACCAGAGGGTGAAGAGTTGGCAACAGGGTACCGGATCCCAAGCTGGCAGAGGCTACAGCACACCTTAGCCAGGAACCGGAGGTCGTGGGCAGGATCTGCCACGACCACCCACTAAATCCACCCGGAAGGCAGACCAGGAATAGGGTCAGGGAACCCAGAGACAAGGGTTTACCACCAAGAGGCCCGAGGGAGCCGGACATAGGTGGATCCCTGATGGGGAAGGCCAGAGAAGAGGACAGGACAGAAAGGGAGCTCAGGACCACGCTCCAGAATCACCTGGGGGTTGGCCGAGTCCAGGACCTGGTGGACGCAGCACGGCTCGGGTGGTCACTCAAGGCCGGAGTGACCAGAACAACTGCAGTAAGTAAACAAACCCTGAACTGCACAGCCCGACTCTGCATCTCATTTCCATCCTCGCTGCACCACCACAACCCCCATCCTCTGCAACTGACCCCCTGAGGCTATACCCCTCCCGTTGGGGGTTATACTACCTGAGCTGCACATACATCACCAGCCTCAGCGGACCCTGCTGCAGCGGCGGCCGTATTGACCGCAAATCAACGGGTGGCGTAGTCGACACAAAAGAACATCTAGTAACATCATAAGGACTGCCACACACTGAGCTTGACACCCTGGGCACGGACTGGGTCACAGCCACTCGGAGACTACAACCCCCATCTGATCCGGCTCCGGGTATCCCCCAAACAACACTGGCCCAGGGGGCGCGTCAACTTTGGCGTATTCGGCAGGATAACGTGCCCGCAACAACCGGGTACTGCGTGCCTGAAGAAAAGTTCACCGGTACCTTAAAAAGAAGTCTCCTGCCGGTTCCGGAGGGTCCCTGCCATCGGACCCCATCACAGGTCGTTTCCCGCCGGTTGTCCGCCATTTGCAGCTTTTTCCCGCCATCCATGGAGTTTCCCGCCACTGGGAGACGATTCCCGCCATTTCCAAAGATTTCCCGCCTTGGAAGAGCGGACGCCATTATGGGCGTGCCAGAGGGTGGCAAGAGGCCACCTCCCATCGGGGGCCAGGTCGAAGAATGGCACCAAAAGCGGAAACCGCGCCCACCAACAGAGACTGTGATGCTGGAAGTGTCCATCAGCGTAAGAGAACTGCCCCTGGAACTGAAGTTGCCCCGGGACCACCCTCGATGTGGGCGGAGACAGAAGAAGAGAACAAAGATGGGTGTCGCCTGGAGCAGTCTGGAGAGAGCGCACCCGGAGACAAGACGTCTGGAAGAGAGTCCAGAGAGAGCCTACCCGGAGATGGAGGGAGAGTCAGGCAGCACCGACCCAGTGGTCAGGAGCCTGTTGCAGGTCGCCACTCCAGAAGGCCTGCTGGAGATCCTAGCACAGCTCCCCCGAGACCGGGAGTGTGCACAGACCGCGCTGGAGGGCCTCGCACGGAGGATGGCCCGGGTGCAGCGGGAGACGTTGGCGGAGTGGAGCCGAGAGATGGCCCAGCAGACCGAAATCCGTCAGCGGAGCACGCCACCTGAGACGAGGAGACAGACCGCCTCTGAGGATGGCGCAGGAGGAATGAAGGCAGGAGACGGCGCCGAGAAGGGAGCTGAACGGACGGAGGCAGGTAAAGGGGACGTCTCTACCCCGAGCCGGGAAACCGCGTGCCTGCCCCAGCTCCCCGTCGCAGAGCCCGAAATTCCCCCTGCCGTGCCCGTCGCTGCATCGTCACCGCCGCCGACTAGGCCTCAACCGGAAACCGCGGCCGCGACCCCTGTGACGTCACACGCCTCGACCTCGAGCGTGGCCAAGCAGGAAATACCACCGGCCTGGTCGCAAGGCCTAGTACCTCCGGGCGCCGCAATACCAACAGCGCCCCCTACCTCCGCGGAGCCACCGGCCTGGCCGCAGGGCCGAGTAACCACGGGCGCCGCCGTTCTTACGGTGCCCTTTGCCTTTAGGGTGCCCCAAGCCTGGTCGCAAGGCCTGGTCGACCCGGGGGCCACTACCATCAACGCGCCCTCAGCATCTAGAGTGCCGCACCTGGGTGAAAATCTATTTGCCCAGCATACGTGCCCGGATGGGCAGCCCTTCATCTGGCCCCAGGAGTACATTCAGCTAGAACTCCAGAGAGCAAGGCCCATGTGCGAGCCCCTGATTCCGGCTCCGAAGCCTGTAAAGAGGACCTCACCCCCGCTGGAGGAGGCACAGTTTGAATGGGACCCCACCGGAGAAGACCTCATGGGGTTCACTCAGGAGACTCGGGCGGCCGCAGCAGAGTGTGCAGAGTGCTGCCGGCAGCAGCTCGAGGTCTTCGAGAGGGAGCGGAGAGAGAGGTGGGTCCGGGAACAGCAGATGCAGATAAGAAGCGCGGAGCAGAAGAGCCAGACCAGGAGGAATCCCCGTGCAGCACATGGTCCCCCTTCCACCGGGACTGTGATAAAGTTCAACATGCAGCACGGATGGGGCTTCATCAAAGACCATCATACCCCCGGCGACGTCTTTGTAACCCGCAGAGACGTAGAAAGTCATCTGCCGGAGGGACACAGAGGTCGTGACCTGTACGTAGGGGACGAGGTCACCTTCACCCGGCACAAGTGTGCCAAAGGACCCTACGCCCTCCATGTGCATCGCCTGACGGAGGAGGAGCTGCGGTGTGAGGAGGAGCAAGAGGACCCGGACGGGTCTGAAGAATCTAAAGAAGGAGCAGGAGGACGCCGTCGTTGAAGTACGGTAGAGAGAGACTGTATAAAGTTACCCGTCAGGGTATAAGAACTGTTGCTGCTTTAAATATGTCCCCGTTGGGACAAGAGTGAACTGTTAACCCCGTGTGTCCCTATTCCCACTGACCGAGGACTGAGAGCGGTCATTCCTTTCCCATTACCTGGCCGAGGACTGAGAGCGGCCATATCCCCTTTGTATATAGTTGCGCTTCCTAAAGCGCCCCCTACCGGTTTTATAGTAAACTGTTGTTTTTCTTAAAGAGACTGTCGCACTTTACCCGGTCACAAGTTGCACCGCGACCGGAGGAACCAGAAACAAGAATGTTTATATGAAAAGTTTATTGCTGCTGATGATGTTTTATATGTTTTATATGTTTATGTTTTATGAAAAAAAAATGTATGTTTGTGGATGTTTATATCTTACAGCCCGAGGACGTGCTGTGATTTACCAGGGGGGAATGTAGCACCTTGAGGATTCGGCTGCTACAGGGGTATTGCACCTCAACCCAGAGGTGTGATATTCCACTCCCGGGTGAGGATGGAGTGTGGAACTGAGCTCAGTTAGCTGCATGCACTACACACATCCCATTTCTGAGGAACAGACCGATGGTACTCCCACTAGAGAAATGTGCAGGTATGACAGTGTCTGTTCCTGGCTGGAGTGGGAGGGGGGTGGAACATCCCAGTAGTGTAGGGGCAGATAGGGGGAGCAGCCTGGGTAAAGCTAGGAGCTCATTGGGTGCTGGTCACCTGAGCTCACACATAGAGGGAGTATATAAGGTGGGAACCATCTTAGATCAGGGTCAGTCTGTCAGAGTTGAGTCAGAGAAGCAGAGCAGAGGAGAAGAGCAGCTCCAAGGCCAAGAGAGAGAAAGGAGAAAGAAAGACCCAGAGGGGGAGAAAGAAGGAACTCCAAGAGCCCAAATTAGACCAGAGGGTGAAGAGTTGGCAACAGGGTACCGGATCCCAAGCTGGCAGAGGCTACAGCACACCTTAGCCAGGAACCGGAGGTCGTGGGCAGGATCTGCCACGACCACCCACTAAATCCACCCGGAAGGCAGACCAGGAATAGGGTCAGGGAACCCAGAGACAAGGGTTTACCACCAAGAGGCCCGAGGGAGCCGGACATAGGTGGATCCCTGGTGGGGAAGGCCAGAGAAGAGGACAGGACAGAAAGGGAGCTCAGGACCACGCTCCAGAATCACCTGGGGGTTGGCCGAGTCCAGGACCTGGTGGACGCAGCACGGCTCGGGTGGTCACTCAAGGCCGGAGTGACCAGAACAACTGCAGTAAGTAAACAAACCCTGAACTGCACAGCCCGACTCTGCGTCTCATTTCCATCCTCGCTGCACCACCACAACCCCCATCCTCTGCAACTGACCCCCTGAGGCTATACCCCTCCCGTTGGGGGTTATACTACCTGAGCTGCACATACATCACCAGCCTCAGCGGACCCTGCTGCAGCGGCGGCCGTATTGACCGCAAATCAACGGGTGGCGTAGTCGACACAAAAGAACATCTAGTAACATCATAAGGACTGCCACACACTGAGCTTGACACCCTGGGCACGGACCGGGTCACAGCCACTCGGAGACTACAACCCCCATCTGATCCGGCTCCGGGTATCCCCCAAACAACACTGGCCCAGGGGGCGCGTCACTATCAACAAATGAACAAAGAAACGTAAAATGTATTTGAAGGGAATCTGTCAGTAGGATCACCCTCCTAAGCCAGTCTACAGTATATAGGCATGTAGGTCATAGGAAGTTGAATAAAATGATAAAATGAAAAAAGCACTGACATCAGTTTACCAGTTATGGGAAAATACCATGATTAGGGTGCGGTGCATAGAGGCTCCAGACCGGCTTCTGGGCAATGAAGGAAAATGTAGGATTCCAGCATCCACAGAAAAAAATGGAAGGTAGAGTTAAAACATTGCATGTATTTGTATCATTAAAGACCTAGGAAAATTAAAACCATAATTTAAAAAATGAGGGGAGGTGGAAGGGAAGTTGGTGAGACATGGGGTCTATGTGTTTCGAGCTAACCGCTCTTAGTTCTCACTCTGCAGTGAGAGCAGACATTACACATCACTCTGGTAACTCCCCCTATTATTTAAAGTAATTTTTGGAGGCAGAGTAATCTTCCAGGTAGCGTCCTCCCCATAGCCTGGAAGAGGTAATTAACATAAAGTGATAAATCATCTTTTATCAACAACAAGGCATCTGATATGAGACATACAGGTATCACTCTCCTCAACAGTCTATAACCTGTATGCCCATATTAATAGTTTAGATAGCTCAAATGTGGTAACAGATTCTGTTTAGATTATGTGCGCACAGTCAGGAATTACTTGCAGGAATTTCTGCAGCATTTCTGCAAGGTTTTGCACCTCTCGGCATCAAAAACGCTGCAGAAATTCTGTGCGCTTTTGATGCGTTTTTTTTTCATTTACATGCGTTTTATGTGTGGTTTTGCCAGCGGATTTGCCATGCATTTTTTCCAATGCATTGCATAGGAACAACGCAGGCAAATCTGCACAAAGATTGGACATGCTGCTTCTTTTCCCGCACATGAAATCCTGTTAGGAAAATTCCTGATCATGTGCACAGATCTTCCAAAATCCCATACAAAATGCTGGTATAAAGTTTGCAATGCGTTTTTGGGGCCAAATCTGCACGGATTTGCCGCAGCAAAAACGCATCAAAAAAGCACTGTGTGCACATACCCTTAAGATAATCAGAGGAATATGATTCCTTCTTCACATGTAAGCCACTTCTTTACTTCCCCAGTACCTCCTGAATTCATCATCCATAACAGTTCAGCTACATCTCTGCTAACAAAGTGAGGTGTCAGGTTACACTTCCTACTATGATCTACAGTAGCATGTAAAAGTCTGGGCATCCCTGATCAAAATTGCTGTCATTGTGAACAGTTAAGCTAGTTGAAGATGAAATGATCCCTAAAAGACTTGAAGTTAAGGATGACACATTTATTTCCTTTGAATTTCGGCAAAAAAAAAAAATTAATTTTTTACATTTATTTGAAAAATTACAAAAAGGGAAATGGGCCGATGCAAAAGTTTGGACACCCTTGGAGATTTGTGTGCTCAGATAACTTTGACCAATGTTTCAGACTTTAGTTAGCTTGTTAGGGTTATGGCTTGATTACTATCATCGTTAGGAAAGGCCAGGTGATGCAAATTTCTCAGCTTTATAAAAATCCAGCCTCCTCTCACCTTGTGCCAAAAAACAGCAGCCATGGGTTCTTCTAAGCAGCTGCCTAACACTCTGAAAATGAAAATGGTGGAGGCCCACAAATCAGGAGAAGGCTATAAAAAGATAGCAAAGCGTTTTCAAGTTGACCTTTCCTCAGTTTGAAATGTAATTAAGAAATGGCAGTTATCAGGAACAGTGGAGGTCAAGGTAAAGTCTGGAAGACCAAGCTAAATTTCAGTGAAAGCTCGTCGGATGGCCAGAACCCCCACATACAGTGGGGAAAATAAGTATTTGATACACTGACAATATTGCAAGTTTTCCCACCTACAAAGAATGGGGGGTCTGTAATTTTTATTGTAGGTACACTTCAACTGTGAGAAACAGAATCTAAAAAAAAAAAATCCAGAAAATCACATTGTATGATTTTTACATAATTAATTTGCATTTTATTGCATGAATAAGTATTTGATACAATAGAAAAACAGAACTTAATATTTGGTACAGAAACCTTTGTTTGCAATTACAGACGTTTCCTGTAGTTCTTGGCCAAGTTTGCACACACTTCAGCTGGGATTTTGGCCCACTCCTCCATACTGATCTACTCCAGATCTTTCAGGTTTCGGTTCTATCGCTGGGCCACTTTGAGTTTCAGTTCCCTCCAAAGATTTTCTATTGGGTTCAGGTCTGGAAACTGAATAGGCCACTCCAGCACCTTGAAATGCTTCTTCTGGAGCCACTCCTTAGTTTTCCTGGCTGTGTGTTCTGGGTCATTGTCATTCTGGAAGACCCAGTCATGATCCATCTTCAATGCTCTTACTGAGGGAAGGAGGTTGCTGGCCAAAATCTCACGATACATGACCCCATCCATCCTACCTTCAATATGGTGCAGTTGTCCTGACTCCTTTGCAGAACAGCACATCCACACAGTATGATGTTTTCCCCCACTATGCTTCACGGTAGGGATGGTGTTCTAGGAGTTGTACTCATCCTTATTCCTCCAAACACGATAAGTGGAGTAGATACCAAAAAGTTCTATTTTGTTCTTATCTGACCACATGACCTTCTCCCATGCCTCCTCTGGATCATCCAGATGATCATTGACGAACTTCAAACGGGCCTGGACATGTGCTGGCATGAGCAGGGGGACCTTGCGTGGCCTGGAGGATTTTAATCCATGAAGGAGTAATGTGTTACTAACAGTAATGTTTGAGACTGTGGTCCCAGCTCCCTTCAGGTCATTGAGCAGGTCCTCTCATGTAGTTCTGGGCTGATTCCTGACCTTTCTCAGAATCATCCTTACCTCATGAGGTGAGATCATGCATGGAGCCCCAGACCGAGGAAGATTGACAGTCATCTTGTGTTTCTTCCATTTTCTAATAATTGCACCAACAGTTGTTGCCTTCTCAACAAGTTCCTTGCCTATTGTCCTGTAGCCCATCCCAGCCTTGTGCTGGTCCACAATTTTGTCCCTGGTGTCCTAAACAGCTCTTTGGTCTTGGCCATGGTAGATAGGTTGGAGTTTGATTGATTGAGTGTTTGGTCAGGTGTTAAGGTAACAATTCAAACAGGTGCAATTAATACAGGTAATTAGTGCAGAGTAGGAGAGCTTCTTAAAGAAAAAACTAGCAGGTCTGTGAAAGTCAGAATTCTTGCTGGTTGGTAGGTGATCAAATACTTATTTAATGCAATGAAAGGCAATTTAATTATTTAAAAACCATACAATGTGATTTTATGTTTTTTTATTTAGATTCTGTCTCTCACAGTTGAAGTGTACCTACTATAAAAATTACAGACCTCTCCATTCTTTGTAGGTGGGGAAACTTGCAAAATTGGCAGTGTGTCAAATACTTATTTTCCTCACTGGATATACAGCGAGTGAAGCAAGTATTGAACACGTCACCAATTTTCTAAGTAAATATATTTCTAAAGGTGCTATTGCTATGAAATTCTCACCAGATGTTGGTAACAACTAGTGATGAGCGAGTAACGTAATATTCATAATTGCTATACTCGTAACGAGTACTCTGTAATAATCGCGTATTCGTTCCAAATAGCAAGTACAGTGTAAGTCAATGGGAAATGCGAGTAATTTTCTGCTGGACCTTACAAAGGGGTCTGGGGGCCTGATGAAAAGGCTGAAATGGATGGGAAAGTGATGAAACAGATTGAGAAGAGCCTGGAGAATATGCCTGAATGCACTTCTGACTCACATATGGTTTCTGGGAATAAGTTTGTTGCATTATTACGCCATTTTTACCGACACACAAGAACAATTACCAGACCTAACCTAAATTGAATTTAACAGGCCAAAAAGATTAAGAAAGTTTTTCCTGCATAATCACTTGTATATAAGGCTAAATAAACCAGAGAAACCAAAAAAAATCCCTTTTAGAGTTTGTTCACACATACTGTTGTGGCTTTTTTTCGCCTTTTACAATTGGATAAGGCCCTGACTTATACATTTTGAAGGTCCCTCTGTCATACATCATTTTTATTTCGTTATTCCCCAACACTTTACAAGCACAGCTATAACGTACCAGTACCAGTTGATCTTTGACCTGAGAGGCCTCAGGTGGCTCTATAACATGAGTTTTGGAGGGACAGCTGTTACTTAGACATTTGGGCGGTCCCTTCATCATTGACACTCAGATAGTGGAATACATATTCCATAGCAGTCTACAATGTGCCCATTGTAGCGTTGGGCTTGACCCTCCTCCTCCTCCTCCACCGCCATGTGATACTACGGCCCTAAATTCAAATGTTCAGAGGGCCTGCAGTAGGCAGGAAAGCTGAGTTTTGTGAGAGCCCTCGAGTGGCCCTGTAACATACATTTTGAAGTGCCCTCCTCTAGAAATTTTGGAGGTGCCTATTGTGTACATGTGAGAGTGCCCTCACTAATTCATATTGTAGGGCCCTCACTCTATTATTTAATTCATTTAAGGGCAGAGACTACAGAGAAAAAGGCCAAGAGACATGGAGTACTAGAAGGTAGAAGTGAGTGCGGCCTGCGATCCTCAGGTATGGCTGAACTCTGTGAACCAGAAAAATAAAGCTGCACTAGTAAACTGGATGACGAGTTCAAATATATCACTTGTGCAAGTCAATGGACAAAGGATATATGGTGCCCCCCCTCCAGGATGGGTTGGAGAAGCTTCTCCAAATGGCTCAGAGATTTTGATTGTCAATATTCCCCAGATTATATAGCAAGAGAAGACTTCTTGATACTGTACTACTTGGTCCAGTACAGAATGTGCATAGTATTTCCAAAAATTACTCCTGGGGGCTGTGTCATAGGTGCAGGAAGATTCCATGACAAGGGCATCCCTTGACAAACATTTTCTACGATGGAGTACTGTAGTAGTTGTGGCCCTCAATTCAAGTTTTTAGAGGGCCATCAGTCGATCATCAACAGTCAGTGTAAATTTCTATTGAATATGTACAGTATCCCCTATCTCAGTTACAATGTGGCATAACCTGTGACAAGGGCCTCCAATGACAAATATTAGTTTGGTAGGACCACTGTACATTCCAGATTTGTCCACTGCATGATGTGCATAGGGTTTGTAAAAATTAGCCCTATGGGCTGAGTCATGGTTGACGCAGGAAGCCTCCTTCCCAAGGGCTTCCAATCACAAATAGTAGTTAGGCTGGAGTAGGAATATTGTCCTGGTTTGTCCACTGCACAATGTGCATAGGGTTTGTAAAAATTAGCCTTATGGGCTGAGTCATGGTTGACGCAGGAAGCCTCCTTCCCAAGGGCTTCCAATCACAAATAGTAGTTAGGCTGGAGTAGGAATATTGTCCTGGTTTGTCCACTGCACAATGTGCATAGGGTTTGTAAAAATTACCCCTATGGGCTGAGTCATGGTTGACGCAGGAAGCCACCATCCCAAGGGCCTCCAATCACAAATAGTAGTTAGGCTGGAGTAGGAATACTGTCCTGGTTTGTCCACTGCACAATGTGCATAGGGTTTGTAAAAATTAGCCCTATGGTTGACGAAGGAAGGAAACTGGTTTTTATGGGAAGGGGGTGACGTTAACAGCAGTAGCATGAATCTGCATTTTTGGTGATTTTAGGTTGGCTTGCTGTCATTTGGAGGGATTACAAACTGTGGAGATTATTATTGTTGAATTTAATCAGATTAAGTCTGTCAGCATTTTCCGTGGAGAGGCGTGCACGCCTATCAGTGATGATTGCCCCAGCGGAACTGAAACACGCTCTGACACCACACTAGCAGCTGGGCAGGCCAGCACCTCCAAGGCCTATAAGGAGAGGACGTGCCAAGTGTTCAGCTTAGACATCCAATAATTAAAGGGAACTGAAGCATCAGAAAGGATGCACATATGGTCACTTAAGTACCCCTTGACCATGTTCTGCAACGTATCCCTCCTTGGCATTGTTACAGGCACAGATAGCCCTTTCTGTTGTGCTGGTTTATTGAAAATTACCCAATTTGTGCACATTTCTCCCCCCCCACTTCTGTTGGAGCTGGTGTTCTTGTCTCTCCCCATTATCCCTTGGTGTTGAAAAGAGTAGGTACCTCTGCCACCAGCATTGTCTGAGGGTGATGTTTTCAGCAGGTGAACAACAACGGCCCTCTTGAACGATTCCATTGTAAAACTCTTTGGTGACTCCAAAAGGAGAGAAGGAAATTTCTCCTTGTACTGTGGATCAAAAAAGGTGGCCAACCTGTATAGGTTGTTGGATAAAATGTGTATCACGCGAGGGTCTTGCCACAGACACTTACTCATGAACTGTGCCATGTGGGCCAAGCTGCAAAAAGGCAAATGTTCTGTGTCCCCAAGAGTAGAAACAGTACCCATTCTCTCCTCACGCTGACTCGCCACCTTCTCCTCTCCAGCCTATCCAGGCTGGACAGACATGAAGCTTGGGTTGGGTATCCCCTCTGTAGCATTCAGAATCCTCTCGGTAGCACAGAAAAACATGTCCTCTCCCTCCTCATCTTCCTCCTCATCACGCAATGTTGCCTCAGAATATTGGCTGGGCTGGGTAGCATCACACATTGGTAAATCTGGCTCCATACCAACATGCTGGGCACTCAAAGCTTCCTCTTTGAGATTATGCAGTGATTGTTTCAAGAGACACAGCAGTGGGATGGTTACGCTGATAATAGCCTGATCACCGCTCACGAGGTTGGTGCAGTACTCAAAGTTCTCAAGAACCTCACAAATGTCAGCGATCCACACCCACTCGACATTTGTTATGTGTGGTGGCTGACTCTCAGTCTGACGGGCATGTTGAAGCTCGTATTCAGCTACTGCCCTCTGCTGTTCACTAATCTTCGGCAACATATGATATGTTGAGTTCCATCGCGTTGGCAGTTTGCAAATGAGTCGGTGACTTGGCAAATTCAAGCACTTTTGCAGCGCTGTAAGAGCAGCAAAAGCGGTAAAGGAATGGCGGAAATGGGCGCTAATACGGTGCACCTTCTCAAGTTGGTACGGCAAGTCACGGTAAGTTTTCAGAAATTTCTGAACAACTAGGTTCAGCATGTGAGCCATGCATGGCATGTGTACCAGCTTGCCGACCTTTAAAGCCACCACCAGGTTACCCGCATTATCACAGACGACCAGACCGGTTTGGAGGTGCAGCGGGGAGAGCCACTGATCGGTCTGCTGTTTTAAAGCTTGCCACAGCTCTACTGCAGTGTGTGCTTTCTGACCTAAACAGATCAGCTTCAGCAGAGCGTGTTGTTGCTTTGCCGATGCGCTGCTGCATAGGTCTCAGCTTGGCAGTGATGGGGAGGGTAATTCAGCAGAGGATGAGGAGCAAGAGGAGGGTAGAGAGGAAGTGGAATATGAAGAGGTGGAAACCCTGACAGAAGTTGGGCCCGCTATTCTTGGCTTGGGTAGGATGTGTGATGTTCCAGTTTGCGCCTTTGTCCCACCATCCACCAGGTTCACCCAGTGTGCCGTAACAGAAATGTATCATCCCTGTCCACAACAACTTGTCCAGGTGTCTGTTGTTAGGTGGACCTTCCCGGTTACGGCATTGGTGAGAGCATGGTTCAGATTGTTTAACACGTGCTTTTGTAATTCAGGGACGGCACAGCAGACAAAATAGTGGCAACTGGGAACACTGTATCGTGAGGCAGCCACAGCCAAGAGATCACGGAAAGACTGTGTTCCCACAAGCCTAAACAGCAACATCTCCATAGCTAGCAATTTGGCAATGTGCGAGTTTAGTATTTGTGCCTGTGGGTGTGTGACTGGATAGTTACGCTTTCTTACCAAGATCTCAGGTATGGACAATTGGATGCTTTGCTGGGACAAGGAAGTGGATGTGGTTGATATATGATGTGTGTGAGCAACCGCAGCTTGTGGGCAGGTGTTATGAGCGCATGCTTCCTGAACAGCAGATTTTGAAGGATGGTAACATGGCATTGGTTTATCCTGCAGACGCACATTTTGTACCCTGGTGTTCCGCCCACCTACTGTTAGAACTCTCCTGTTAGGTTTTTTCTATTTTGCTGGTCACATGACCTTTTTTGCCTATTTAGTCCTGCTCCGCCCTTCTGGCCATGCTGGACTTCATTGTAATTTCTACTCTTAAGCTAGCCAAGTGCTTTGCAACCTTTCTCAGTCAGTTTAGCTAGGTCTTTTGACCTCTATGTTCTATGTTGTTTGTTTGTCTTTTTACTGCTACAATTTCTGCTAGGAGGTGTCCATCTTTCTCCCAGTCCCTAGTTCTTGTAGGGATCCCTCCCTCACATCTATAGGTCTTCGTTCAGACTAGCTGAGGACTTTAGTGGGTCTGATCGCAGGATCAGGTTCCCCGTTACATCGTAGGGATCTAGCTTAGTTTATTGTAGGGACAGATCTCCTGTCTTTCCTTAGTGCTTGTAGCCTATCATAACAGTAAGTCCAGCCTAAAAAGACCTCCAGTTTCCATCATGGTGTCAGTTCAGGATTTGGCTCAACGCCTGCATGGACTCTCTCTGGAGGTGGCCGAGCTCCAACAACACGTGAGTAGCTGTTCTGGAGCGCATTTTGTGGAGCCAAAGGTACGATTGCCTGATTTATTTTTTGGTGAACAACAAGATTTTTTTTCCTTTAAAAATGCTTGTTTATTGTATTTTCGTTTGAGACCCAGATCCTCTGGTGATGAATCACAGCGCATAGGGTTCATAATGTCACTTTTGCGCAAAGAACCTCAGGGATGGGCCTTTTCTCTCCAACCTAGTGATCCGTGCTTTAGATCAGTGGATAGTTTTTTTTCTGCTTTGGGGTTGTTGTATGATGATCCTGATCGTGTCTCCTCAGCTGAGACGGAATTGAGACTTTTGAGGCAGGGATCATGTAATGTGGAAAATTATTGTAATCACTTCCGTCGGTGGTCTGCTCAGGTGGGGTGGAATGATTCAGCTGTGAAAAGTTTGTTTCTTGCTGGGCTAGGTGAAAGGGTTAAGGATCTGCTCATTGCTTATCCTACACCTGGAAACTTGCAGGAGGCAATGCAATTAGCTATACGGGTGGACAGGAGACTGTGTGCAAGGGTTAATGAGAGTAAATCCTTTGCCATGTCAGCGCCTAGTCTTGAGAGGGTTTGTACTGACATTGCCGTGGTTTCTGTCGATGGCTCTCCCTTGAAATGTGTTACTCACAAGGTTTATGAATTTCCCCTCACTATTAATGGTATTCACCAAGAAAATTTGGATTTGGTAGTATTAAATAATTTGCCTACTCCAGTAGTTTTGGGGTTACCCTGGTTAAAATTGCACAATCCTGTACTGGATTGGTCTACTAATGAAATTAAGTCCTGGAGCCCTAAGTGTTATGACAAGTGTTGTAGCGGGCGCATTGCTGCTGTTTATAAAGGGGAATTACCTGTACCTATTCAGGATTTTTGGAAAGTTTTTTCTGAGGAGGAGTCGCAAATTTTGCCCCCCCATAGAGTCTAAGATTGTACCATTGAATTTGTCCCTGGAGCGATTCTTCCTAAAAGTCGTTTATTTAATCTTACTATTCCTGAGAGAAAGGCTTTGGAGGAATACATACAGACGAGCTTGGCTGCCGGTCATATCAGACCCTCTAAGTCACCTGTGGCTGTTGGATTTTTTTTTGTTAAAAAAAAGGACGGCGGTTTACGTCCTTGTCTGGACTTTCGCGAGATTAATAAAATTACTATGCGCAATCCCTACCCACTGCCATTGATTCCTGATTTGTTTAAAAAGTTAGTGGGGGCCAAGTGGTTCTCTAAAATTGATCTCCGGGGGGCATACAATTTGTTGTGCATGAAGGAGGGTGATGAATGGAAGACTGCTTTTAACACTCCTGTGGGTCATTTTGAGAATCTGGTTATGCCTTTTGGTCTTACCAATGCACCAGCATATTTTCAGAATCTTATTAATGACATCCTTAGACCTTTGATCAGCAAAAATGTGGTTGTGTATTTGGATGACATTTTGATTTATTCGCCTGATCTGGAGTCTCATTGGCGGAGCGTACGTGAGGTATTCCAGTTATTAATTGACAATTCGCTTTTTGCTAAGCTGGAGAAATGTGAGTTCGCTGTACAGAGAATTAGTTTTTTGGGCTACATTATCTCCAGCGAGGGCTTTGAGATGGATCCGGTGAAAGTACAAGCTGTGCAGGAATGGCCTAGGCCTATTGGTTTGAAATCGATACAGAGGTTATTGGGTTTTGCCAATTATTACAGAAAATTCATTAAAAAATTTTCTATCATTGTTAAACCACTGACCGATCTCACCAGGAAAGGTGCTAATACGGTTCAGTGGACTACTGAGGCCATTGAAGCGTTTGTGTTTCTAAAGGAGAGGTTCAGCTCTGCCCCCATCCTTATGCAGCCTGATGTGACTAAGCCGTTTTTGGTTGAGGTTGATGCTTCTTCTGTGGGGGTCGGTGCGGTGTTGTCTCAGGAAAACAAGGATGGAGTACATCCCTGTGCCTTTTTTCAAAAAAATTTTCTGAGACTGAACTTAATTACGATATTGGTAATCGGGAATTGCTGGCTATTAAACTCGCATTTGAACACTGACGTCATCTCTTGGAAGGTGCTGAATTTCCCATTCAGGTTTTCACTGATCATAAAAATCTGATCTATCTTGATGCTGCCAAGCGCTTGAATGCCCGTCAGGCTAGGTGGGCACTTTTTTTTTGCGGTTTAATTTTTCCGTTACTTACATCCCGGGTACCAAGAATGTTAAAGCTGATGCGTTGTCTCGCAGCTTTTCTCCCATGGTCGGTGCTGAGGAGGAGGAGAGCATTTTACAAGAAGGTGTTGTGATTGCTGCATTGGACTCTGTTTTGGAAGATGAGATTCTTAAAGCACAGGAGAATGCCCCATCTAACACTCCCCATGGGAGGTTGTTTGTGCCTATGACCTTTAGGAGAGATTTGTTTGTTGAGTGTCATGAGTCTCGGTTGGCAGGTCATCCAGGAATTTCTGAGACCAAGAGACTTGTGGGTCGCAGTTTTTGGTGGCCTGGATGGCAGAAGGAAGTCATTAAGTGCGTGCGTCAATGTAGTGTGTGTGCTAGATCTAAGTCTTCTCATACTCCTGCTGCGGGGTTGCTTTGCCCTCTGGAGGTTCCTAGTGCACCTTGGACACATCTGGCTATGGACTTTATTACTGACCTTCCCTCCTCTGAGGGTTTCACGGTCATCTGGGTGGTCGTGGACCGTTTTAGCAAGATGTGTCACTTGGTTCCCTTCATCAAACTGCCCTGCGCTAAGACACTCGCTAAGGCCTTTGTCAAGGAAATTGTCAGACTCCATGGTGTTCCTACTGACATTGTTTCTGATAGGGGACCTCAGTTCGTGGCTCGTTTTTGGCGTGCCTTTTGTGACAGGTTGGGAGTTCATTTGTCGTTTTCATCTGGATATCATCCTGAGTCTAATGGCCAGACAGAAAGGAAGAATCAGGATGTTGAGCAGTTCTTGCATTGTTTTGTGGCAGACAATCAAGAGGGGTGGTCTGAGTTTCTGCCGCTTGCTGAATTTGCTCTCAACAACCATGCATCCTCTTCTGCTGGGTGTTCGCCTTTTTTTGTTGTTCTGGGAGACATCCGTCTTTTGGGTCATTCTCCAAATTGGTATCGGCTGTGCCTGAGGAGGAGAGTTTTTCCGGTGATTTGGAGAGAGTTTGGACGGATGTGCGTGGTAATCTTCAGGAGGCTAACAAAAAATCTAAGATGTACTTTGACAGGAAACGTCAAGAGGTTTTGTTTACGGTTGGTGACATGGTTTGGTTGCCCTCTAAGAATCTGCGGTTGAGGATTCCTTCTAAAAAATTGGGTCCCAAGTTTGTAGGGCCCTTTAAGGTGCTTCAGGTAATTAACCAATCTGCTGTTAGGTTGGAGGTTCCTACCTTCTGGAAGATTAATCCGGTGTTTCATGTTTCTCTATTGAAAAAAGCTGATGTATCAGATAGAGATTCCACTGCCACTGTTCCTCCGGTGGTGGAGGACGGGGAATATGAAATTTCCCGCATCCTTAATGCTAGACGGTATAGGGGAAGTTTGCAGTATCTCGTCGCTTGGAAGGGTTTCGGTCCCGAGGATAACTCATGGGTGAGGGCGGATGATGTTTCTGCTTCCAGACTTGTCAGAGCGTTTCACAGGAGGTTTCCTGATAGGCCTGGGCCTAGGGGATCCGGAGGATCCTCATAGAAGAGGGGGTACTGTTAGAACTCTCCTGTTAGGTTTTTTCTATTTTGCTGGTCACATGACCTTTTTTGCCTATTTAGTCCTGCTCCGCCCTTCTGGCCATGCTGGACTTCATTGTAATTTCTACTCTTAAGCTAGCCAAGTGCTTTGCAACCTTTCTCAGTCAGTTTAGCTAGGTATTTTGACCTCTATGTTCTATGTTGCTTGTTTGTCTTTTTACTGCTACAATTTCTGCTAGGAGGAGTCCATCTTTCTCCCAGTCCCTAGTTCTTGTAGGGATCCCTCCCTCACATCTATAGGTCTTTGTTTAGACTAGCTGATGACTTTAGCGGGTCTGATCGCAGGATCAGGTTCCCCGTTACATCGTAGGGATCTAGCTTAGTTTATTGTAGGGACAGATCTCCTGTCTTTCCTTAGTGCTTGTAGCCTATCATAACACCTACTGGGGTGTTTGGCTGCCATGTGGTTTCGCATACTGGTGATTCTTAGGTTGCCTTTGCCCAGGCCTCTGCTCAACTTGGTATGGCAGATGCTACAGACTACAATGCTTTTCTCTGAAGGACTTTCAGAAAAATAATTCCACACAGCAGCTGAATGCCCCCTTTCCCTGACTTGGTGTACAGCGGGGGTGCTTTTGGGAACAGTTGACCCAGTTCTCACTCTGAGAAAACCACGATCCCTTGGTACCTGTGTTGGTGCTACATATCCATCTTCCTCTGTGTTGCTGTCATGGCTATGCATGTCAACGGTCCAGGTCAGATCAGTGGACTCATCATCGACCACCTCATCTTCCATCTTATTCTCCTTCCAAATTGGCATTGTAGGCTGACCTGATGGCAACTGTGTCTCATCATCATCAGCCTCCACCTCTGGAGACAGTAAATGACGTTCCTCCAAGTGGCTTTCTTCTGGTCGTACGTCCTCAAATACTTGAGCATCAACGCACACCACCTCCTCTTGTCCCTCTTCAATGCTGCACAGTGATAGGCCAGAGCCAACCAAAGGATACCTACCAAACAGATCCTCAGAGTGGCCAAGCTTGGGGTCATATGTCTCCTGTGACTGATAATGGTGGGAGGAAGGAGTACCAGCTTCAGGATTGTATGGGCCACAGTAGACTGTGCGGTCGTGGAAGATTTGTTGCTGCTTGGCAAATGCATAGAGGCCTTGTCTGCTATCCAAGACAGAATCTGCTCTCGCTCTTTTGGCTTCCACATACGTTTAAGTTCCAGACAGGGAAATTTTTGCAGGAACATAGTGGATGCATCAAGCTTCTTCTGACCTGACACAGACTGAGTGCCTTCTTGTGCACCCCTGACAACACCATGTCCCTTAACAACAAACTTTTTTGGCATTTTGGGTTTTGTTGACAGATTTTCAGATGTTGATGGCACAAGCTAAGCTAGATGTCACAGCCAAAATAGTGGGTAAATTGACCTGGTGCGTGCTTGGTAGCAGGCAGTAGGAAATGTTTGAACTACTGCTTTGTGTAGCACACTAAACACTTTTTTAAGTGGACTAATGTGGACAAAAGGCAGACTGTCACCCCAAAAACAGCAGGGAAAATGGCCTGGTGCATGCTTGGTAGCAGGCAGTAGGAAATGTTTGGACTACTGCTTTGTGTAGCGCACTAAACGCTTTTTTAAGTGGACTAATGTGGACAGAAGGCAGGCTGTCACCCCAAAAACAACGGGGAAAATGGCCTGGTGAGTGCTTGGTAGCAGGCAGTAGGAAATGTTTGGACTACAGCTTTGTGTAGGGCACTAAATGCTTTTTTAAGTGGACTAATGTAGACAGGAGGCAGGCTGTCACCCCAGAAACAGCGGGGAAAATGGCGTGGTGCATGCTTTGTAGCAGGCAGTAGGAGATGTTTGGACTACTGCTTTGTGTAGAGCACTAAACGCCTTTTTAAGTGGACTAATGTGGACACAAGGCAGGTTGTGACCCCAAAAACAGCGGGGAAAACGGGCTGGTGCGTGCTTTGTAGCAGGCAGTAGGAAATGTTTGGACTACTGCTTTGCATTGGGCACTAACTGCCTTTTTATGTGGACTAATGTGGATAGCAGAAGCCAGGCTCTGACTCCTAAAACAGCGGGGAAAATAAACCGGTGCTTTTTAAAAGAAGCCACACAAAATACTACTACTCTGTGTGCTGGAAAAATATTGCTTTGCCTTTGACAATAGCTGTTTAAAGGTGGACACTGGAAGAACACTTTTTCCTCTCCCTACCTAATACACATTCTCTCCCTCCCTGTACTCTGACTTTGTTGTGTGCCTTCAGCTCTGAAAAGAGCTATTTTTTGGTGGTATTATGGAGCTAGTGAGCGTCTCCTTTAATCACGAACTAGTATACATTGCAGGTAGCCCTTAAAAGGGCTTTTGTTTATCAAGAGGCCTAAACACTCTCCCTAGTAGCTCAGCGATCTCTCCCTATGCTTATAGAATGCAGGCTCCAGATGCAATGTGCACAAAATGGCGGAGGCAGGGCTTAAATAGACCCTATGACGCTGGGTGGCCAGCCAATCACAGTAATGCCACAACTAAGATGTCTGCGGCATTACTGTGATTGGTTAAGAAGCCCAGCATGTTTAGTGGCTGCAAAGGAGGCGTCAGAACTGCAGGGCGGGACATCCGAATATAGCGAGGCGAATACACAAATACTCGCAATTTAGCGAGTAACCCGAATACCATACTATCCATGCGAATAGCGAATAGTAACGAATACATTCACTCATCACTAGTAACAACCCATCCAATCCACACAGGCTAATAAATCAAACCATAGATGTCCATAAATTATGTGTAATAATTAGTGTTGAGCCACCCCCGTAGTGTTCGAGTTCGGTTCGGTTCGTCGAACACCCGTGTGTTCGCCGAACTGTTCGTCGAACACCTTTGAACACCGTTAAAACCAATGGCAGGCAAACAAAAACACATAGAAACACATAGAAAACACCTTCAAAGGTGTCCAAAAGCTGACAAACTGCTCAGAAGACATAATTAACACATGGAAAAGTGACAAGTACATATAGTCATGCGAAAAGAAAAGAGGTGGAGGAGTAAAAGGAGGGGGAGACACAGATATAGGCATGTCATGCCCTTCTAAAATCCAAAAAGTGAGAAGCCGACACGGCCAGTCCGTGCCTGCCCGTGCCACCTCCGTGTCGCCGGGTTTGTGCCAGAGCCGCGGTGGACCCTGACGGCCAGCCCCCCTCTCCCAATACTGGTGCCTGTCCGCTGGTGGGTCGAGCCCCCCCGCGGTGGGGGGGGGAGTAACATCTGCAGAAGAAAGACCATCTTCCAGCCAAACTAACATGTCGACTTCTTTTCGTGGACAATGTGATACGATCCCTTTGTTACGGACACGCCCATCGCTACAAATTCCAGATGAGGCACAAAAACAGCAGGTGCTTCAGCGGATATCAAGTGCTCCTTCAAGTGGACTCTCCTCCACCTCAATTTCAACATCTCAAATACTCCAGTCCTCAGAGGTGTCACCCCAATCGCACTTGCTTCCTCACAGCTCCCAAGTCTCCAGCTGCCCGTCTGAGTATGGGGTAACACAGATAGTTGAGTCTGCAGAGCTGTTTACTCATACTATAGCCTGGGAAACGGAGGTCTGCTCCAGAGCTTCTGTTAATCCAGATGAGGAAATGATCTGCACTGATGCCCAGAATCTTTATAAGTCGGATCCAGGACCAGATGAAGAAGGTTCTGAGCATAATGTAGACCCTCGTTCCCAAACTGTAACTCCTGTTGGTGGAGACAATGATGAAGACGATGATGAGACTCAAATACCTGATTGGAGCGACAACTTGACTTTTCGATCAGGGCAGGAAGAGGTTGGCTTTGAGGACGACGGGTGTGATAACACACAGGGTGATGATGACAAGGTTGGAGATCCCACTTACTGTCAACCCACAGTCAGCCAGTCGATGAGGTCACCCGGGCCTTTGCCTGGCCTTGGGGATGTCGCGGTGGTCGGCTCTCTGGCCCGTACCCTGGGGTCACTCTTTAAAAGGGTGGATAATTGTTAATTTTATAAGAGTTCGTGACGCCACCTGTGGTATCTGGTGAGAAGCACCAGCGCTGCAGCAGTCCACTGAGGTCTGTGATAAGGCAGCTTGATGGTATAGCTCCCCACAGGTGGAGCTAGGTCTCAGGGCAGCATATGCAGGGGGAATGCAGGACAGGCGAGACCCAGCTGGGTCAGAGCAAGAACGGGAACGGACACGGTAGTCACTTCAGTACCTTTTACTGGAGGAAATTCAGGCACATCCCGGAGCACTGTAGGGTGAAGGGTGCATATCAGGATCCTCCCCAATGAGCGGGTGTAGAGCCTCCTGTTTCTTGCCTCTGCGTAGTAAGTTTCTGACCTGCCTGGAGCTAGGCCTAACTTTGTCTCTGTCCTGCGCTGGCTGACCTTGTGGTAGGGCCTTCTCTTGGAGTTCACGCTCCCAGTAAGCGGGGCCTAAGTGTCTCCTGGCTCTGTTACGTATCAGCACCTTAGCGATCCTGGGACTTGTAGTTCTCCAGGGATTCCGGTTATGCCTTACTGGGTCATAGAGATCCCGGTAAGCTCGGATCCGGTGTCCCGTAAATGCTTCTGGGTGAGCTGGTTAAGCTCCTCTGCCCCTTATGTACTAACTCGCCACTCGCCTTCGGCCTACTCGGGCCCTCACTAGGCTATACACACTAACGGCAGCTTGCCGCGCTTCACCGATCTTATGGCGCCGACACACCTTAAGCTCTATCTGGGCTCCCTGAATCTAGCTAGCAGGAGCCTCATGCTCCACTGCTGAACTATTAACTGAGTTCTCTAGACTAGACTGAGCTCCACTGCAGACTGACCTCTCTTAGGCTTCCCTACTGCAGGAACTCTTCAGAGGAACTGAACTGCCTAGCTCAAACTTCCCTATTTATATCCCTAACGGGCTCCCTCTGCTGGTCTGAGGTGGAAGGTGGAGATGTGTGAATGTTTATGGGGGCCTCTTGTGGAGGATTCCATCAATACACTCTTCTAGGATCTGTGATACCAAGTGCAGCGGGGCGTCACAGATGCTATTGACGATGAGGTTAGGTGGCGCCTTCCTGGACAGAGACGGAGTACTGGAAGCATGTCAACAACTGCATCCTCAACCACAACTCTGCCTCTGACCACAAGTCGTAGTGGCTCTTCAGGTCGCATGGGCTCTAAGCCTTGCATAGCCTGGGCATTTATTCAGATCGATAAGGATGACCCAACTCGTGTTATCTGTAATATTTGTCACCAAAAGCTAAGTAGAGGCCAAAAAATCCATAGTTTGAGTACTTCATGCATGTACCGTCACATGGATATGAAGCATAAGTTGCAGTGGGAAGCTCACTGTGCTACAATACGGCCTAGCAGGCTGGGCCAACCACCGTCTGCCCCATCTTGTGCATCCGCGGCCTCTTCATCCTCTGTGACTCGGGGGACAGCAGTCACACATGTTTTTGGACTCAGACCTGCCACCTCTTTACCTGCAACAGCCAGTGTGATTGGCAGGTCTGTTCATTGGGAAGTGGAAACACCTGCTAGTGTTAAGCGCTCTCTGGCATTGAGAGCACCACCTTTGGATCAAGGCAACCTAACATGTCCGCCTGCATCTTCCTCACAGACCGGCAGTTTGCCGGGGACACCCTACTCAACCCCGTCAAAGCACAACAGCCAGCCCTCGGTCCCTCAGATGTGGAAAAGTAAAAGACCATTTCCTCCTAGCCATGAGAAAGCTAAGAGGTTCAATTTCACCATCTGCAAGCTGTTGGCTACAGAAATGCTGCCTTTCTGCCTGGAGGACACAGTGGATTTTCGAGACCTTATGTCCGTCGCAGTGCCCCAGTACCAGATGCCCGTCGGCACTACTTCTCAAAGAAAGGTGTGCCTGCGCTCCACCAGCATGTCGCACACAACATCACCGCTTCTTTGAGAAACTCTGTGTGTGACAGGGTGCATTTCACCACAGACACTTGGACGAGTAGGCATGGACAGGGGCGTTACATGTCGCTGACTGGGCACTGGGTAACTATGGTGACAGCAGGACAAGGGGCTGCTGTCCAAGCCTTACCGTCCCCACGAGTTTTGCGTCAATCCTCTTTATCTCGAAGTTCCTCCACTGCTTCTGCCTCCTCAACCTCCTCTCGGTCCTCCACCTGCACCCAAAGCCTGTCTGGTAATGCCACCTGCTTTCTAACTGCGCAGAAGGAATCCTGCACACCTCCTTACTATGCTGGCAGCAGGGCTCAACGGCATCAGTGTTTACTTTGAAATGTCTGGGAAATGTGAGTCACACAGCTGAGGAGTTGTGGTCAGCTCTGGAGACCCAGTTTCATGAATGGTTGTCTCCACTGGACCTGCAACCAGGGAAGGCCGTGTGCGACAATGCTGCAAACCTGGGTGCGGCCCTTCCCCGGGGCAATGTCATACACGTGCCTTGTATGGCTCACGTGTTGAACCTGGTTGTCCATAAATTTTTAGCCCACTATCCCGGACTAGATGGCCTTCTGCAGAGGGCACGGTCGCTGTGTGCTCACTTCCGCCGTTCGCATCCCGCAGCTCAACGACTTACATCTCTACAGAAGTCGTTGGGCCTGCCAGTTCACCGGCTGAAATGCGATGTGCCGACACGGTGGAATTCAACTCTGCACATGTTGCAGCGACTGTGGCAGCACCGACAAGCCCTGGTGCAATACGTTCTGACTTATAGTCTGGGCCAACGAGATCCAGAGGTGGGGCAAATCACGCTGCAGGAGTGGTCTCAGATCAGGGACCTATGAAGTTGACACGCCTCCTGGGCCGTGGGGTACCCTGAGCCGGGCCGGTAGACACTGTGGCGGTGACCCAGTCCCTGACCTAGGGCGGTCAATCCAACGGTAATTTGTATATATGGATTTTATAATGTCCGACTACGCCACCTGTGGAGTGCGGCCAAAGGGGCCACCGCTGCGGAACAGTCCTCTGAAGCTGGTGGTTTTGCAGCAATGGTATTATTACCACAGGAAGAGTGTAGCTTCAGGGCAGTGTGGGTGGATGATGGTGGTTGTAGTGCAGGGAGTCAGTAATGAACACAGAGTCCGTGTGATGCAGTCCCAAGATCTTTACTCACAGTTGTTGCAGTCCAGATTACAGGTACCAGAGCAATCTCACCCGTCGTGCTGTGCGTACTCAGTGAGGGGCTCAGTCCACCCCTAGATAGCTCCGGAGTACTTAGCAGGACCCCCTTCTGTGTGTCCTTTCTCTGGCCTTCTCCCTGCACCTCACACCCAGTGACACTTCTATCCGGTATCCCCGAGCCTTGGTGGGCGACTTGTGTTCCATCCCCTGGGTCCTATGTGGCTACCTTCTTAGTGAGACTGGTGTGGACTTTTGCCTGCAGTACATGAAATGTTGCAGCCTCCGGTTTCTAGTTGAGCCTTGCTGTTTCTCCTCTAGTTGAGGGACTGGTTCCCCTTATCTGGCCTGACCCCTCTACCTCCTGGTAGCAGCGGGAGTACGAGTGGCCTTCTGCATGGCCCGTAGCCCTAGGGTCCCTTCGGTTCCTGGAGCCTTCCTGCTCCCACTCCTCTCTTCTCTCCTTCAGTCCTGGTCCTCCCAGGCTAGGCCCGCCTCCGGAGCAGAGCTCATGCCGAGCCTCTGCTCCTGTCACTTTTCCTTCTCTGACTGGCTTGCTCTTTCTAAGATGGCTTCCTATTTATACTCTCCCTGTCATGTGCTCCCCTAAGCTGCTCCCCTAAGCACCCACTACATAGGACCCTCCCACCAGCTAGGGACCTGGGACTGTGCTCTCCCTTAGGAGCAATCTCGCCCTACCCCCACTGCGGGTATGTGTTGGATGCAGGTGTTAGGGTCCCGAGCCATACGCCTTCCTTACCTGAGGGTGAGATACCACACCTCTGGGTGAGATGCAGTAACTCTGTGGCGACTGAACCCTCAGGGGCGCCACACACCCTTCTGCACAGTTTTGAAATAGTGACGAAGATGTTTAGTGCTGACGACGATGCCATTATCAGCATGACTATTCCGGTGATTTACATGCTGGAGCACACATTAAACAGAATTCAGAGTCCGGTGGTGGGACAAGAGGAGGTGGAGGAAGTAGAGGAGGAGTCGTATGCGGAAGGGATAACATCTCCAAGGTCCAGGCATGGGAGGGTGGGGGAGAGGGATTAACCAGGGCGCATGGTAGCAGCCAAACTGTTGAGGAAGGTGCAGGAGCCGAGGAAGAAGTGGAGGATGAACTGGCGATGGGCATGGAAGACTCATCAGATGAGCGAGACCTTGATCACATTTCTGTTGTGCGAGGTTGGGGGGAGAGGGCATAGGAAGGAAGCATGATTCTTACCTCGCTACCAACACAACAAGGACTTGGTCCTCCTGGATGCGCAAGACACATGAGTGCCTTCTTGCTGCACTACCTGCAACATGACCCTCAGATTGCAGAATTCGAAGTAATCCCGACTACTGGGTTGCCATACTCTTAGATGCCCGGTACAAAAGTAAATTTGCCTAAATAATTCCTGCCATAAAAAGGGATTGACGCATGCAGGAGTATCTGCAGATGCTGTTGCAGAATCTTACATGTGCTTTTCCACAAAACACCAGTGGTGCACGTAGTGAATCTCACAGTTCTAACTTGCCAACCGTGGGACTGTCGAGTCTTCATCACTCAAACCGTAACAGTAACACAGTATCTGCTGGTAACAGCAATTTTGTGGAATTGTTTCACCACTTTTTAGACCACCCTTTGCAAGGCCACAGGAGACAAGAAGTCTGACACATAGTCAATGCCTAGAGAGGATGGTGCAGGCGTATCTTCAAGTGAACATCAAAGCCATGACTGTGTCACTGGAGCCTTGCTCATTTTGGTATTCCAATCTGGAAAAATGGCCGGAGCTCGCCACTCACGCCTTGGAGATCTTGTCATGCCCTGCAGCCAGTGTTCTCTCTGAACATGTGTTCAGCGCTGCTGATGGTGTGCTGACAGATAAGCGCACGCGGCTGTCCACTGAGAATGTAGACAGACTCACGTTCATAAAGATGAACAAATCATGGATTCGCAAGGACTTTTCTAACCCTATGTTATCCTTGGGAGACTAAAAGCTTGAGGATTTGGTAATATCACCTCACCAACCGTTTTAAGCAACTGTGGGGCAATTGATGCCACTTAACCCTAGAACGCATGACCATAAAATACTACACTTTCATATACCTGGGGCCTTTTAGGCCCATGTGCAAATAACATGGAATAACTCAAACTCAAATGACAAACAACTTTATACATGAAGAATACCTAGAGTTTCAAAATTCTAACTAAAGTAATCTTGCAGAAAATAGAAAACAATTAACAGGGCGGGACTGCGAGGCCCCAGGTATGCGTTCTAGGGTTAAGTGGTGTCTGTGCCACAATTTTGTGAAAAAATGGAGACTCTTTTTGGAGTCCCCTTGCTGTGTCTTACGTGACGTTGGCATCGTCAATTCCAGGTGGGTTGGGTCGCTCCCCCCTTTTAACTGTAAGAAACTACATACACTATGGCTTGGGGTAACACAGATGGTTGAGTCTGAAGAGCTGTTTACTCAGAGGTCTGCTCCAAATCTTCAGTGTCTGCTAGTCAGCGTAGAATTTTTAACTGCATCTAGCCTAGGCAATAATTTGGGCGTGGTAGCCCAGCTGCGAAGCAAGCTGCACCGCCTGTGTATCTAATAAGAATTTTTAAATGCATCTAGCCTAGGCAGACTGTGGGGACCCCCAACCAAACCCAGACGCTCAGCCCCCCTACCGCCCCCCTTTCCTTGACAATACAATAATGTAACTCTTACAACTTGATGGGTGAGCATCGGTCACAGCTTTATTAACTCTTTATACTCATTCCATTAGAAAGGCATTTCATTTCTAAAATAATTCAGCTTGTTGCAGCATGCCCTGGGTCTCCACTCCGGCATGTAGTGTCGTACCACTACACCGCCTCTGTCTCTTCTAAATTTTGCCATCCGAATATTTATTACCCGCCTTGTCCGTTCGATGGCCGTGATGTCTCGCGCACCTTGCCATACCGCTATTGGCACAATCTCTGACCATACTATAGCTAGTTTTGTGAAATATTCTCTGAAGCGCTCAGTGTCTAGTTTCATTACTGCCATTAGTTATGTGCTCTTGTGATGACCTAGGTTGTTTCCCCCGGCTTGTATAACTAAGATGACCGGACATCTTGCCTCTCTCCCTAACTTGATTACCTCCATTAGTACCTGTGGCCATAGCAGGCCTCTAATACCTCTCCAGTTGAAATATGTGTTATGAAACTCTAATTTCCTCCCGCCTGGGCGGACTTTTGCCCTTTTTTCTGCCCAATATATATACGAGTGGCCTATCACCCACACTGTTGGCTTAGCGTCACCTGTAAAAGAAACAAACCACGTTAGGATAACAAGTCCGGTCTTATGTATCTTGCCAAACACGTGGATCGCCATTTCCCTATCCTCTGAACTTCCGTTTCTGACAGTCCTGCTCTTGCTGCTTCCGTGGCCGCGCCTATGCGGAATGAGTGTGTCCCGTAATCTTTGGGGTGGTTCCCTGCCGATGTTATGCATTTATTAAATATAGCTTGGAACTGGTATCTTGATAATGGCGTTCCATCAATGTGTGATAGGAAGAAATTACTTTGTGATCTGATGGTTAGATATGTTTTTACTATTGTTACCCGACTCAGTGTACCGTTTGTGGGTTGTAGAAGCACCCAAGTGCCCCTGCCCGCTGGAACCGTTTTCGATTTGTGTATGCGTAGACGTATTGCATTATTGGCTATGACTACGTCCTGGTGTAATAAGCCTCCACTGGTGGTAATTTTGGATTGAGGGACTAATTCGCTTATGCATAGCGCCCCGAAGAAGGCGATCACAAATGCAGTAGACAGTAGTGTTGCTTCATATTGTGAGTGTCATGTTAATGGTGTTAGGGATATGATGTGAGAAATCAGTTTTAGTGACACGGGACGGGACGTCTACACTCCTGACTTGGCTGACCCCTTTTCCACCCTTTTATGGATTGTCTGATGATGAATCCGTGTCACATCTCCCCAATTCAGTAGTTGGAAGTGAAATGCTACTCCGGTCAGACACCGCTGCGCTGACGCCCCTGATATGCCCCTCATCATTAGCTGGTGGAGAAATTCTATGGTGACTTGTGATCTGGCTTGTTCACATTGGTCAACCCGTCTGCCTGCTACTAGTCGTGTCCACTCTTCCCATGCCTTACCGTATGCTTGCATCGTCGATGGGGCAACTGACGCTCTGATTAATGGCATCAACTATTCGCCACTAGATCCCATAGGGAAGGTGGGCAACTGTTGCCCGATGGGTGGGCGTTGTGGAAGAGCTCTGTGAAAATCTGCCAATTGAATTGTTATAAAGCGTTAGCAGCAGCTTTAGACCCCTCAGCATAGTGGCTAGCGCGGACCCATACATTGTGTTTTAGGCACAGGAATGCTAGCCTGGGTAGTAGGCCTAGCACTGGGAGAGACGATGATGCCATCTTATTAATGCAGTGCGCTAGGCTGGTGTTTTTTGTTATGAAGCGTATATTTTTGTAAGCCAGGAGCGCACCCCATATTTCTATTGCTACCACTATTGGGAAGAAAAATTATTTTCAGGGCTAGATGCAGCTAAAAATTATTATTAATTTTAAAGCTGGTGGAGCTTGGTATAGATGGCCTAATACAATGAGTCCCACACACTGCTAGAAGGCCAAATATTTTTTCAGAGGTAGATGCAGAAAAAATTATATTCAGTTTGCAACCTGATGGAGGTCAGTATAGATGGACTAATAGAACAAGTCCCACACACTGCTAGAAGGCCAAATATTTTTTCAGAGCTAGATGCAGAAAAATATTATATTCAATTTGCAACCTGATGGAGGTCAGTATAGATGGACTAATAGAACAAGTCCCACACACAGATAGAAGCCCAAATATTTTTTCAGAGGTAGATGCAGAAAACAATTATATTCAGTTTGCAACCTGATGGAGGTCAGTATAGATGGACTAATAGAACAAGTCCCACACACTGCTAGAAGGCCAAATATTTTTTCAGAGCTAGATGCAGAAAAATATTATATTCAATTTGCAACCTGATGGAGGTCAGTATAGATGGACTAATAGAACAAGTCCCACACACAGCTAGAATCCCAAATATTTTTTCACAGGTAGATGCAGAAAAAAATTATATTCAGTTTGCAACCAGATGGAGGTCAGTATAGATGGACTAATAGAACAAGTCCCACACACTGCTAGAAGGCCAAATATTTTTTCAGAGGTAGATGCAGAAAAAAATTATATTCAGTTTGCAACCTGATGGAGGTCAGTATAGATGGACTAATAGAACAAGTCCCACACACAGCTAGAAGCCCAAATATTTTTTCAGAGGTAGATGCAGAAAAAAATTATATTCAGTTTGCAACCTGATGGAGGTCAGTATAGATGGACTAATAGAACAAGTCCCACACACAGCTAGAAGCCCAAATATTTTTTCAGAGGTAGATGCAGAAAAAAATTATATTCAGTTTGCAACCTGATGGAGGTCAGTATAGATGGACTAATAGAACAAATCCCACACACTGCTAGAAGGCCAAATATTTTTTCAGAGGTAGATGCAGAAAAAAATTATATTCAGTTTGCAACCTGATGGAGGTCAGTATAGATGGACTAATAGAAAAAGTCCCACACACTGCTAGAAGGCCAAATATTTTTTCAGAGCTAGATGCAGAAAAATATTATATTCAATTTGCAACCTGATGGAGGTCAGTATAGATGGACTAATAGAACCAGTCCCACACACTGCTACAAGCTGAAATATTTTTTCAGAGCTAGATGCAGAAAAAAATTATATTCAGTTTGCAACCTGATGGAGGTCAGTATAGATAGACTAATTTAACATGTCCCACACACAGCTAGAAGCCCAAATATTTTTTCAGAGGTAGATGCAGAAAAAAATTATATTCAGTGTGCAACCTGATGGAGGTCAGTATAGATGGACTAATAGAACAAATCCCACACACTGCTAGAAGTCCAAATATTTTTTCAGAGCTAGATGCAGATAAAAATTATTTTTAAGTTGCAACCTGATAGAGGTCAGTATAGATGGACTAATAGAACAATTCCCACACACTGCTAGAAGGCCAAATATTTTTTCAGAGCTAGATGCAGACAAAAACTTATTTTGAATTTGCAACCTGATGGAGGTCAGTATAGATGGACTAATAGAACAAGTCCCACACACTGCTAGAAGGCCAAATATTTTTTCAGATCTAGATGCAGAAAAATATTATATTCAATTTGCAACCTGATGGAGGTCATTATAGATGGACTAATACAACAAGTCCCACACACTGCTAGAAGGCCAAATATTTTTTCAGAGCTAGATGCAGATGAAAATTATTTTTAAGTTGCAACCTGATAGAGGTCAGTATAGATGGACTAATAGAACAATTCCCACACACTGCTAGAAGGCCAAATATTTTTTCAGAGCTAGATGCAGACAAAAACTTATTTTGAATTTGCAACCTGATGGAGGTCAGTATAGATGGACTAATAGAACAAGTCCCACACACTGCTAGAAGGCCAAATATTTTTTCAGATCTAGATGCAGAAAAATATTATATTCAATTTGCAACCTGATGGAGGTCATTATAGATGGACTAATACAACAAGTCCCACACACTGCTAGAAGGCCAAATATTTTTTCAGAGCTAGATGCAGATGAAAATTATTTTTAAGTTGCAACCTGATAGAGGTCAGTATAGATGGACTAATAGAACAATTCCCACACACTGCTAGAAGGCCAAATATTTTTTCAGAGCTAGATGCAGACAAAAAATTATTTTGAATTTGCAACCTGATGGAGATCAGTATAGATGGACTAATAGAACAAGTCCCACACACTGCTAGAAGACCAAATATTTTTTCAGAGCTAGATGCAGAAAAATATTATATTCAATTTGCAACCTGATGGAGGTCAGTATAGATGGACTAATAGAACAAGTCCCACACACAGCTAGAAGCCCAAATATTTTTTCAGAGGTAGATGCAGAAAAAAATTATATTCAGTTTGCAACCTGATGGAGGTCAGTATAGATGGACTAATAGAACTAGTCCCACACACAGCTAAAAGGCCAAATATTTTTTCAGAGCTAGATGCATAAAAAAATTATATTCAATTTGCAACCTTATGGAGGTCAGTATAGATGGACTAATAGAATGATGCTATGCCCAAAGGTTTTACTTCACTAGGTGCAGTAAAAAAATTGGTACTCTATACACAGGTGGTGTAGCTTGCAACACAGATAGGCTACTCCACTGACTAACACACTCTGCAATAGGCCAAAAAGGATTAGCTTTGCTAGATTTAGCCAAATGCTGTGAAAAAAACTTGCACAGCACAAGCACTGACCTGCCTGGCAAAAAGTGATAGGAACTGATGTAACCTAGCCCTGAAAAGGACTGCAATTAAAATTAGTCTTTACTCCCACAACCTATCTATTTAAGAGCACAGACCTGCCTGATAAAAGTCGTAGGAAATGCTGTAACCTAGTCCTTAAAAGGACTGCAATCACAACTATTCCCTACTCCCAAGCTATCTGTAGATTTGTGCGAAAATTGGCTTGAAATTAACAAGGTATAGCGCACACAGCAACAGCGGTGCCGTCTAACACGCAGCTGCAGCAGTGAGAAAATGGTGGTGACGGGGAAAATGGCTGGGACTTACAGGGCAAGGACATGTGACATACACTGCCAATGACACATGCCCTTGCTTGTGTGAAAAAAAGCACTTCGCTCCGTGTGTGCGCTGCTGATAGGCTGACAGATTGCACCTCCCCACTGTAAATGCTGGAAAGAGAAAAAAAAACTGGAGATCTTCATTATTCCTGCAGAGATCCATCCCCTGCCCCTCCCCCCGCCCCGCTGTACACTCAAACTGCGTATTAACATTAATTTTCATCATTACTGAGAAAAAATCCAGTTATGATTTTGGTGCACGAACAGTTATCGAACATAACCTCGAACAGCCGAATTTTTTTCAAATCGTTCGTGTTCGCCGAATGGCTCGAACACCGCCCAAAACAGCTCGAATTTGAGATTGGCGAACAGTTCGAGTCGAACAACGCTCATCTCTAATAATGAGAAATGACACATGGAAGAAGTACTCAGCACATGAAGAAAGAGAGGTACAAAAAGCCATGGAAAGTCATGGTATCAGCAGAAATCTATCAGTAATTAGAAAGCATTCCTTCCACTTAATGAAAAACAATATCAGCTGGTTCAACTGATGGCCTATAAATGTGTCTCATTACATATGTGCCACACAAGAATCCTCTCATGATGGGTAAAACCACTGAGCTGCCTCAAAAAGTTGAGTTGCAACCTTATTGTTGTAAAATGTACTGATGGTATCGGTTACAGAAGAATTTCTAAACTACTGAAGGTTCCAGTAGGCACTGTTGGGATCTTAATCTGGAAGTGGAAAGAACATCATTTCACCATAAACTGACCACGACCAGGTGCTCCCTGCAAGATTTCAGACAAAGGAGTGAAAATAATTATTATAAGAGTTGTCCAAGAGACAAGGACCACCTATACAGAACTACAGAAAGACCTTGAATCATCAGTTACACTTGTTTCAAAGAAAACTAAGTAACGTACTCAATCTCCATAGCCTGTATGCGCGCTCACCATGCAAGACACCATTGCTGAACAAAAAGGATGTTTAAGCGTGTTTAAAGTTTGCACAACATTTAGACAAGCCTGTGAAATACTGGTAGAATATAGTGTGGTTAGATGAGACCAAAATTGAAGTCTTTGGATGCCATAATACACATCATATTTGGAGGCCAAAAGCTAAAAGAAAAAAATGGGGTTTGGTACCGTGTTAGCCAGTTGAAAAAAGATTGATCTCTGTGGGAAAAACAAGATAATCTTGTATTTATGATACCTTTTAATGGCTAACAAAACTAAAATAAATGATGTTGCAAAGCAAGCTTTTGAGACTTCTTAGGTCTCTTCCTCGGGCAGGGTATAACAAAATATCTGAAGAAACACAAATACATGCAAAAATAAACAAAAAAAAGCAGAGAGATGGCATTATAAATGAACATTAAAATATACAAACAAACAGTTTAGAGAGTGAATCCTTAATTGGATTAGATTATTAGTGCGAAAGTTTTATAGTCCCAATATTCATGTAAAATCACAGGTTTGGTGCCCTCCTGTCTCTGGTGCAGATTGTTCAGATATTGTAGTGAGTCATAAATCCTCCTGACAGATTTAGTCCTGTGTGCAAGGGGGTAAATTGTTCCTTTATTTGGGACTGAAATGTTGAGAAGTATGCTACTCCCACCCCTGTCTTCCTTTTCAGAACATTATAGTCCATGCCTTGTACTGGTGCAGGAGGAGCAAGGACACTGCCCGCGAGGGCTCACAATCTACAAGGGATGGGTGAGGATACAGTAGGTGAGGGTAGAGTTGGTCATGCAGCGGTGTGGTGCAGCAGTGGTTACTGCAGGTTGTAGGCTTGTCGGAATAGATAGGTCTTCAGGTTCCTTTTGAAGGTTTCCATTGTAGGCGAGAGTCTGATGTGTTGGGATAGAGAGTTCCAGAGTAGGGGGGATGCGTGGGAGAAATCTTGTATGTGATTGTGGGAGAAGGAGATAAGAGGGGAGTAGAGAAGGTGATCTTTTGAAGATCATAGGTTGCATGTAGGTAAGTATCGGGAGACTTGGTCACAGATGTATGGGGGGAGGCAGGTTGTGGATGGCTTTGTATGCCAAGGTTAGGGTCTTGAACTGGAGCCTTTGGGCAATGGGGGGCCATTGAAGGGATTGACAGAGGAGAGAGGTCAGGGAATAGTGGGGGGACAGGTGGATTAGTTGGGCAGCAGAGTTTTGGATAGATAGGAGGGGCGCGAGAGTGTTATTAGGGAGACCACAGAGCAGGAGGTTGCAGTAGTCGAGGCAAGAGATGATGAGTGCATGCACTAGTGTTTTTGCAGAGTCTTTGCTGAGGAAAGAGCGGATCTGGGAGATATTTTTGAGACGGAGTTGGCAGGAAGTGGAGAGGGTTTGGATATGAGGTTTGAAGGAGAGATCAGAGTAAAGGGTTACCACGAGGCAGTGAGCTTGTGGGACTGGGGAGAGTGGGCAGCCATTAACTTTGATGGATAGTTCAGATGGGGAGGTTGAGTGAGGTGGGAGAAAGATGATGAATTCAGTTTTATCCATGTTAAGTTTTAGAAATCTGTCAGAGAAGAAGGATGAAATAGTGGACAGACATTGTGGGATTCTGGTTAGTAAGAAGTTGATATCGGGTCCAGAGAGGTAGATCTGTGTGTCATCAGCATAGAGGTGATACTGAAAGCCGTGAGACTCTATGAGCTTTCCCAGGCCAAAGATGTAGATGGAGAAGAGCAGAGGCCCTAGAACTGAGCCTTGGGGGACACCGACAGATAGGGGGCGAGATGAGGAGGTGGTGTGTGAGTGGGAGATGCTGAATGTCTTGTCTGTTAGGTATGAAGAGATCCAAGATAGGGCCAAGAGATGAGAGAGTCTGTAGTAAGAGCGAGTGATCCACTGTGTCAAAGGCAGATGACAGGTCCAGGAGTAGGAGGACAGAGTAGTGTTGCTTGGATTTGGCGGTTAATAGGTCATTGGTGACTTTAGTCAGGGCAGTTTCAGTGGAGTGATGCAGTCAGAAGCCAGATTGTAAGCGGTCGAAGAGGGAGCATGAGGAGAGGTGGTAGGACAGTTCAAGGTGGACTTGTTGTTCCAGTAGTTTTTAAGCATAGGGGAGAAGTGATATGGGGCAATAGCTAGTCAGGGAGGATGGGTCATAGGAGGGCTTTTTGAGGATGGGTGTGATTGAGGCATGTTTGAAACATGAGGGGAAGACACCGGTTATTAGTGACAGGTTGAAGAAGTGGGTTAGGGTTGGGATGAAAACTGTGGTAAGGTTAGGGATGAGATGGGATGGGATGGGATTGGGTCAAGTTCGCAGGTGGTGAGGTGTGATTTGAAGAGTAAAGAGGAAACTTGATCTTCTGTAATGGTGGAGAAGTTGGTTTTGGAGGACGAGGGTTGAGTAGATATGAGGAGGGGCTGAGGGGATTTTAAGCAAAAGCTTTGTCTGATGTTGTTGATCTTCTGCTTGAAAAATGAGAGATGAGAAGTATGTTTGTTTTGCGGCAGTGAGTGCAGACTTGAAAATAGTGAGGGATTGTTTGAATGCGATGAAGTGCTCATTGGAGTGAGACCTTTTCCATCTCCACTCAGCAACCCTGGAAGCCCGATGCAGTTCTTTAGTCAGATTGGTTTGCCATGGTTGCTTATTGAATGCGCGAGCTTTAGTATGTGTGAGAGGGGCTACCGAATCGAGAGCTGCAGCTGTTGTGGCGTTATATAAAGCAGCAGCAACATCTGCGTCGTGTAACAAATTTATGTCTGTAAGAGGGAGGAGGGATTCAGAGAGTGAGTGTAGGTCAAGGTGTTTGAGATTTCTGCGAGGGTGTGCAAGTTTGTGAAGTGGAGTGGGGATTGTGGACCTGGAGAGGAAAGGGAAGAGAATGTAAGTAAGTTGTGGTCAGAAAGAGGGAGAGGAGAGTTAGAGAGGTTAGATGGGGAACAGAGGCAGATGTAGATGAGGTCCACTGTGTTGCCATCTTTGTGAGTGGTGGCAGATGACCATTGAGCAAGGCTGAAGGAGGAAGTGAGGGATAGAAGCTTAGAGACAGGTGAGTGGGAAGTGTCAATGGAGATGTTGAAGATGCCCATAATAGTGGGGATGTCAGTGGAAAGGAAGTGAAGCAGCCTGGTGGTGAAGTGGTCAAAGAAAGTGGTGGCTGGCCCTGGGGGGTGGTAGATGACGGCCAGTTGGAGGTTGGAGGGGGAGTAGATGCGCACACAGTGTACCTCAAAAGAAGGGAGAGTAACGAAGGGCGGTACTGGGATTTGGGTGAAGGTGCAGGTATCTGATAGGAGAAAACCTATGCCTCCACCATGTTTGCCGCTGGGGCGGGGGGTGGGGGAAAGCTGGAATCAGCCATACGAAAGTGTGGCTGGAGAGGCCATGTCAAAGGGGGTGAGCCAGGTTTCTGTGATGGCGAGGAAGGAAAGTTTGTTAGTAATGAAAAGATCATGAATGTATGAAATGTAGCTCCTGTTAGGGCAACTGGAGAAGCGGGGACTGGTGGATGGGTATGAGGTTAGAAAGGTTGCGAGAGTTTGTGGTAGACCGTGGATAGCAGGTAGAAGTGACTGTGGGGATGTGGTGAGGAGGACCAGGATTTGGAGAGATGTCGCCAGCAGTAAAGAGAAGCAGAGAAAGTGTTAGTAGGTGGGAGTAGAAGAGGGAATGAGGTGGCTGTCTGTGTTTGGAGACACAGGATTGAATGTTGAGGAATAGTTCTGAGGAGAAGGTGAGATGGATGGGGAGGATGGAGGGAGAGAGTTCATTACTAGGTGTAGGAATTAAGGGGTTAGTAGAAAGTGGAGGACTATAGGGGAATGAGTGGAAACTAACAAAAACATAGTTAAGAGAGAGTACTTATTCAAAGTGTGGGTTACCTGACTCCTGCCCTATGTAACGGCCTCTGAAATAACTGCCACTTATCGCTGAAGACACTTTGCACAAGAAGACACGTGCAACTACCCCACACGTATGCACCCCTTAGGCAGCTTCAGATTTTATAGGGCAGACTATAGCATTAGGTGAGTGGCATTGTGGGAGCTGCTTGTGGCTAAATTAGCAGCTGGGCAGCACACCAGGAGATGGCTCGATGATCAAAGACAGAGCAAAGACCATGTGGGCTACATAGAGGAACACCTTCTGCCATCAGATAATGTCTGCAATGAGGGAGAGACAGACATGTACCAGTGAGTATTGAATGGAATGTAACAGATGGCATGGCAGAAATACAGCAAGCAGAGGAATTTTGCAGCAAGCTGAGATTGTACCATTAAGTTGTTTCAGGGAAGCAGAGCAATAGATGATACCATTGTGTAACACTAATGCCAGGTGATCTGGGTGATTTTTTGTGCTAGTTGGTTAATATAGTGGACTACACTTATTTGTTCATTGAATGCATGTCACAATATTTGCTGACTGCTCCATAAACATGTATTCAGACTGGCCAAGTGTGTAGATTTGCTGCATAAGCACATGGGCACTAGTGTTGAGCCACCCCCGTAGTGTTCGAGTTCGGTTCGGTTCGTCGAACACCCGTGTGTTCGCCGAACTGTTCGTCGAACTGTTCGTCGAACACCTTCGAACACCGTTAAAACCAATGGCAGGCAAACAAAAACACATAGAAACACATAGAAAACACCTTCAAAGGTGTCCAAAAGCTGACAAACTGCTCAGAAGACACAACTAACAGATGGAAAAGTGACAAGTACATATACTCATGCGAAAAGAAAAGAGGTGGAGGAGTAAAAGGAGGGGGAGACACAGATATAGGCATGTCATGCCCTTCTAAAATCCAAAAAGTGAGAAGCCGACACGTTCAGTCCGCTCCTGCCCGTGCCACCTCCGTGTCGCCGGGTTTGTGCCAGAGCCGCGGTGAACCCTGACGGCCAGCCCCCCTCTCCCAATACTGGTGCCTGTCCGCTGGTGGGTCGAGCGAGCCCCCCTGTGGTGGAGGCAGCTCTAAGCTTTTTAATTTAAATTGTCTCTCTAATTTGAATGAATACACTTTAAATCCATTTACAAGGATCTATTGGAGGGCAAGTCTCATGCCAGCAGCCGCGTAATTCCAGCTCCAGTAGCGTCCACTAAAGCTGCTGCAGTTAAAAAGCTTTTATAAGGATCGAGCTCGGCTGTCCACCGCAAGGCATCCTACTGCCAGTCCCAGCCCCTATGCCTTGGGGTGCCTCCTGATGCTCTTCACTGAGTATCCCGTGGTCCCGAAGCATTTCCTTTGAAAAAATTAAGTGTCCAAACTACAGGTGGTGTAGCTTGCTTAACAGCCGGGATAATCCGCTGACTAGCAGACACTGCTACTAGGCACAAAGTATTTCCTGGGCTAGATGCAGTTAAAAATTTGTAATTAGATACTCTCGTTGGATGCTGAGAAAGCATTCCATAGAGTCTCCTGGCACGCCATATATGATTCTCTTAAAAAGCTTGGGGTAGGGGTCTAGGGGACCCTTTTATAGCCAAAATCACGGCCCTGTATCACAATACGTCACCTAGGCTGAAGATCAATGGAACTGTAGCACCCTGAGGGCTCGGTTGCTACAGAGGTATTGCACCTCACCCAGAGGTGTGATATCTCACTCTCAGGTAAGGATGGAGTGTGGATCAGGACCCGACACCTGCATGCATTACACCACATTGCCGTGGGGCAGGGCGACCAATATGCCTCTGAGATGGGCACGACAGTCCCTGTCCCTGGCTGGAGTGGGGGGAGGGAACACTGAGGAAGGGGAACCCTGTAGTGCAGGAGCAGGGAGGAAGCAGTTCCTGGGTGCATTGAGAAGGGAGTATAAAAGGTGGGCACCATCTTATTTCAGTGCAGAGAAGTCTGAGCAGAAGTGGCAGGGAGCAGGGGCTCTGCATGAGCTCTGCTCCGGAGGCGGGCCTAGTAACAGAGGCCCAGGCCTGGAAGAGGGAGAAGGAAGGAAGAGGAGCGGAGAAGGCTCCAGGAACGAGGAATGAAGGGATCCCAGGGGTGCGGACGGGCGAGTCGCCACCGCACGCCCGAATCCACCTGCGTGGAGGGGTCAGGCCAAAGGGGGAGACCGGTCCCCGAAACTAGTGGAGGCAGGAAACGACCCTCAGCTAGAAACCGGAGGCTGTGACATTTTATGTGGCGCAGCCCCTCGCTACACCCGCTAGGAAGGCACCACATAGGGTCAGGGAAACTGGCGCCAAGTTTACCAAGAGGAGGCCCGAGGCAGCCGGACAGAAGGGTTGGTAAGAAAAAGCCAGACAAAGGACACACAAAGGGGGTCCTGTGAAGCGCTCCAAAGTTATCTGGGAGTTGTCTGAGCCCCTCACCTGGTGAGCACAGTACGACGTGGGCAGCCGTTACCTGCAGACGTGGTCTGGATAATAAGAACTGTGAGTAAAGGCCCTGGACTGCATCACTGACTCCGTGTCATTACTGCTGCTGCCCTGCACCATCACCCCCATCCTCCGCATACACTGCCCTGAGGCTATACTCCTCCCGTGGGGAGTTATGCTACGCTCTGCTGCACCCACAACACCAGCCTCAGCGGTCTGCCCTGCAGCGGCGGTTCACTCTGACCGCAATCCACGGGTGGCGTAGTCGGACATTTAAACATCAAAACCACATAAATAGTTCCGCCACTGGTTTGACCACCCTGAGCCACGGAACCGGGTCACCGCCACGAAGACTACAACCACCAGCATCCACCAAAAAGGGTCCGGCTCCGGGTGTCCCAAGGCCCAGGGGGTGCATCAGAACATTTTCATCACCTTTCACAATCACCAATGGGACAAGGCAGGGATGTCCTCTGTCCTCTCTCTTATACATCCTAGTGACGGAGCACCTGCTCTCATCAATTCGCCATAACCCCAATATTAGGTGGACTGAGGTGGGAGGCACCGAGTACAAGTGCTCTCTATTTGCTGATGATGTCCTAGTATATATCACTCAATCACATATATCCATCCATGCTGTTATGGCTGAAATAGATCACTTTGTTACATGGTCAAATTTTAAAATCAATGCAGCGAAGTCTGAGGCCCTCGATGTCTCCCTCCCCAAATCCATATAGGATTCCATCCAGTCCAACTTTCCCTTTGCCTGGCCCTCACAGGGTATCAAATACTTAGGAATTCCTATTCATAGAGACCTCTCCCATCTATGTTATCTTAATTTTGGGCCCTTTATTGAACAACTCCATACATACCACGGTTGGCAAGTTAGAACTGTAAGATTCACTACGTGAACCACTGGTGTTTTGTGGAAAAGCACATGTACACTGTGTTCCAAATTATTATGCAAAAAGTGTTTAGGAGTGATAAGGGAAGAATTTGTTTGTTTGTCAGTTAAACTCATTGATGGTGATGTGTGTCAGGGCTCTTTATATCACTGTAAGCAATTGCAGACACCTGTGCTAATTAGTTTGGCAGGTGTGTCCAATGAAAGGCAAGACTACTTAAGAAGGCTGTCTCACATTATTAAGCAGCCTACATTTTCTGCCAAAATGGGAAAGAAAAAGGATGTGTCGGCTGCTGAGAAGCAACAAATTGTGGAGTGTTTAGGTCAAGGCATGACTACAATCAACATTGTGCGATGATCAGGATGAAGTGTCTTGGCAATCAAGAAGTATGTAGCTGATTCACAGTACACACGTGTGCGTGCTGATAAGGGCAAATTGAGGACTCTTTCCTACAGGCAATTACGTCAGGTTAAAAGAGCAGCGGCAAAAAAGCCTTGTCATAGCAGCAGACAAGTTTTTGAAGCTGCTGGTGCCTCCAACGTCCCCCGAACAACAAGATGCAGGGTCCTTCAGAGGTTTGCAGCTGTGCATACGCCATCCTGTCGACCTCCTCTATCCACTTCACACAAGCAGAAACGACTCCAGAGGGCCAAACATTACATGAAGACTGATTTCAAAACTGTTTTGTTCACGGATGAGTGCAGTGCAGCACTCGATGGTCCAGATGGATGGAGTGGAGGATGGCTGGTTGATGGACACCCCACGCAAACACGGCTACAGCGCCAACAAGGAGGAGGTGGAGTAATGTTTTGGGCTGGAATCATGGGGAGAGAGATTGTCGGCCCCTTTAGGATCCCTGAAGGCGCTAAAGATGAATTCCATAATGTATGTGGATTTTCTCAAACAGCACTTCCTGCCATGGTTCAAGAAGAAGAACCGTGTATTTCACAGCAAGATCATTTTTTTGCATGATAATGCACCATCTCATGCTGCACATAAAACATCTGCATCTCTGGCTGATATGGGCATAAAAGGGGACAAACTTATGGTGTGACCCCCATGCTCCCCTGACCTCTACCCCATTCAGAACCTCTGGAGCATCATCAAAAGGAGTGTCTATGATGGCGGGAGGCAGTTCACATCTAAGCAACAGCTCTGGGAGGGTATTCTGTCCTCATGCAAAACAATTGAAGCAGAAACCATCCAAAACCTGACAAATTCAATGGACGAGAGAGTTCAGAAGCTCCTTTCGAACAAGGGGTCCTATGTGAAAATGTAACATCACCTAGAATAAAGTTTTGAGTTGAAAACTGTTTGATTTCAGTTTCTAATAACCTGCTAATGCTTATAATTTCAAAAATGACCATTTTTTTGGTCTTTATTAAAATGAAAAGGTTGATCGAAAAGTTTGGGGGATCTAAGAGTGTGGCAACCCAGTAGTCATGATTACTTCGAATTCTGACAATATGAGGGTCATGTTGCAGGTAGTGCAGCAAGAAGGCACTTATGTGTCTTGCGCATCTCGGAGCCCCAAAATTATTTTCCGGGCTAGATGCAGCAAAAAATTATTATTAATTTTAAATCTGGTGGAGCTTAGTATAGATGGCCTAATAGGATCAGTGCTGCACACTGCTACAAAGCCCAAATTATTTTCCAGTCAAGATACAGATAAACATGATTAGTAATTTTAAATCTGGTGGAGCTTATTATAGATGGCCTAATAGAATCAGTGCTGCACACTGCTACAAAGCCCAAATTATTTTCCAGCCAAGATACAGATAAACATGATTAGTAATTTGAAAGCTTAAAACGGTTGGTAGGGTGATTTTAACCAATCATCAAGCTTTTACTCTCCCCAGGATAACACATGGGTAGAAAAGTCGTTTCGGATCCATGATTTGTTCATCTTTATGAACGTAAGTCTGTCTACATTATCAGTGGAGAGCCGCGTGCGCTTAACTGTCAGCACACCACCAGCAGCGCTGAACACATGTTCAGACAGAACGCTGGCTGCGGGGCATGACAAGATCTCCAAGGCGTAAGTGGCTAGCTCCGGCCATTTATCCAGATTGGAAGCCCAAAAAGAGCAAGCGTCCAGTGACACAGTCATGGCTTCAATGTTTACTTGGAGATACTCCTGTACCATCGTCTCTAGGCGTTGACTATGTGTCAGACTTCTTGTCTCCTGTGGCCTTGCAAAGGATGGGCTAAAAAAGTGGTGAAATGATTCCGCAAAATTGATGTTACCAGCAGATACTGTGGTTCTGTTACGGTTTGAGTGCTGAACACTTGACGGTCCCACGGTTGGCAAGTTGGAACTGTGAGATTCACTACGTGCACCACTGGTGTTTTGTGGAAAAGCACATGTAAGATTCTGCAACAGTCTCTGCTGATACTCCTGCATGCGTGCATCCCTTTCTATGGCAGGAATAATTTCTGCAAATTTACTTTTGTACCGGGGATCTAACAGTGTGGCAACCCAGTAGTCAGGATTATTTCTAATTCTCACAATTCGAGGGTCATGTTGCAGGTAGTGCAGCAAGAAGGCACTCATGTGTGTTGCTCATCCAGGAGCACCAAGTCCCTGTTGTGTTGGTGGCGAGGTAACAATCATGCTTCCTTCCTCTGTCCTCTCCCCCCAACCTCGCACAACAGAAATGTGATCAAGGTCTCCCTCATCTGATGAGTCTTCCATCAGTTCGTCCTCCACTTCTTCCTGGGCTCCTGCACCTTCCTCACTAGTTTGGCTGCTACCATGCGCCCTGGTAAAACCATCTCCCCCACCCTCACATGCCTGCCGCCTTGGTGCTGCCGACCGTCTGGACCTTGCAGATGATAGCCCTTCCGCATACAACTCCTCCTCCTCTACTTCCTCCACCTCCTCTTGTGCCACCACCTGACTCCGAATTCTGTTTAACATGTGCTCCAGCATGTAAATCACCGGAATAGTCATGCTGATAATGGCAACGTCAGCACTAAACATCTTCGTCGCCATTTCAAAACTGTGCAGAAGGGTGCATAGGTCCCTGATCTGAGACCACTCCTCCAGCGTGATTTGCCCCACCTCTGGATCTCGTTGGCCCAGGCTATACGTCAGAACGTATTGCACCAGGGCTTGTCGGTGCTGCCACAGTCGCTGCAACATGTGCAGAGTTGAATTACACCGGGTAGGCACATCGCATTTTAGCCGGTGAAGTGGCATGCCCAACGACTTCTGTAGAGATGTAAGTCGCTGAGCTGCGGGATGCGAACGGCGGAAGTGAGCACACAGCGACCGTGCCCTCTGCAGAAGGCCATCTAGTCTGGGATAGTGGGCTAAAAATTGCTGGACAACCAAGTTCAACACGTGAGCCATACAAGGCACGTGTGTGACATTGCCCCGGCGAAGGGCCGCACCCAGGTTTGCAGCATTGTCGCACACGGCCTTCCCTGGTTTCAGGTACAGTGGAGACAACCATTCATGAAATTGGTTCTCCAGAGCTGACCACAACTCCTGAGCTGTGTGACTCACATTTCCCAGACATTTCAAAGTAAAAACCGCCTGATGACGTTGAGCCCTACTGCCAGCATAGTAAGGAGGTGTGCAGGATCCCTTCTGCGCAGTTAGAAAGCTTGTGGCATGACCAGACAGGCTTTGGGTGCAGGTGGAAGACCCAGAGGAGGTTGAGGAGGCAGAAGCAGTGGAGGAACTTTGACATAAAGAGGATTGACGCACAACTCGTGGGGACGGCAAGACTTGGACAGCAGCCCCTTGTCCTGCTGTCACCATAGTTACCCAGTGCCCAGTCAGCGACATGTAACGCCCCTGTCCATGCCTACTCATCCAAGTGTCTGTGGTGAAATGCACCCTGTCACACACAGAGTTTCTCAAAGAAGCAGTGATGTTGTGTGCGACATGCTGGTGGAGCGCAGGCACACCTTTCTTTGAGAAGTAGTGCCGACTGGGCATCTGGTACTGGGGCACTGCGACGGACATAAGGTCTCGAAAATCCTCTGTGTCCACCAGGCGGAAAGGCAGCATTTCTGTAGCCAAGAGCTTGCAGATGGTGAAATTCAACCTCTTAGCTTTCTCATGGCTAGGAGGAAATGGTCTTTTACTTGTCCACATCTGAGGGACCGAGGGCTGGCTATTGTGCTTAGACGGGGTTGATAAGGGTGTCCCCGGCAAACTGCCGGTCTGTGAGGAAGATGCAGGCGGACATGTTAGGTTGCCTTGATCCAAAGGTGGTGCTATCGATGTCGGACAGCGCTCAACACCAGCTGGTGTTACCACCTCCAAAGAAAATGATAACCTGCCAATCACGCTGGCTGTTGCGGGTAAAGAGGTGGCAGGTCTGCGCCCCAAAACAGGTGTGACTGCTGTCCCCCCAGTCACAGAGGATGAAGAGGCCGTGGATACAAGATATGGCAGACGGTGGTTGGCTCGGCCGGCTAGGCTGCATTGTAGCACACTGAGCTTCCCACTGCAACTTATGCTTCATGTCCATGTGCCGGTTCATGCATGAAGTACTCAAACTATGTATTTTTTGGCCTCTACTTAGCTTTTGCTGACAAATGTTACAGATAACACGAGTTGGGTCATCTTTATCGATCTGAAAAAATGCCCAGGCTATGCAAGGCTTAGCACCCATGCGACCTGAAGAGCCACCACGACTTGTGGTGAGAGGCAGAGTTGTGTTTGAGGATGCAGTTGTTGACGTGCTTCCAGTACTACGTCTCTGTCCAGGAAGGCGCAACCTGACCTCGTCGTCACTAGCATCTTCCTCCACCTCCTCTGCTGACCTCATCTCTTGGCTGACTGTGGGTTGACAGTAAGTGGGATCTCCAACCTCATCATCATCACCCTGTGCGTTATCACACCCGTCGTCCTCAGAGCCAACCTGTTCCTGCCCTGACAAAAAACTAAAGTTGTCGCTCCAATCAGGTATTTGAGTCTCATCATCGTCTTCCTCATTGTCTCCACCAACAGGAGTTACAGTTTGGGAATGAGGGTCTACATTATGGTCAGAACCTTCTGCGTCTGGTCCTGGATCCGACTCATAAAGATTGTGGGCATCAGTGCAGATCATTTCCTCGTCTGGATTCACAGAAGCGCTGGAGTCGACCTCTGATTCCCAGGCTATAGTATGAGTAAACAGCTCTGCAGACTCAACCATCTGTTCTACCTCATACTCAGACGGGCAGCTGGAGATTTGGGAGCTGTGAGGAAGCAAGTGCGATTGGGGTGACACCTTTGAGGACTGGAGTGTTTGTGATGTTGAAGTTGATGTGGAGGAGAGCCCACTTAAAGGAGCACTTGATATCTGTTGAAGCACCTGCTGTTTTTGTGCCTCATCTGGAATTTGTAGCGATTGGCGTGGCCGTAAGAAAGGGATCTTATCACATTGTCCGCTAAAAGAAGTAGACATTTTAGTTTGGCTGGAAGATGGTCTTTCTTCTGCAGATGTTACTGTTGCTTTAACACCTACCCCACGGACACAACCTTTTTTCCCCTTCCCAACACGCCTATTCCCCTTTCCACCAGCAGCAGGCCTTTTTCCACTCATTTTGGTGGTTAACTAATTCACAACTCTGGAGTTGTTTGCACAAAAAAACAATGGATGGGAACCGAGCAGAGCTGAGTGGCCAAACTGTGGTATTAGGCCAAAACTATTGGCTGGGCTAGATGCAGAAAAAAATTATATTCAATTTGCAACCTGATGGAGGTCAGTATAGATGGACTAATAGAACAAGTCCCACACACTGCTAGAAGGCCAAATATTTTTTCAGAGCTAGATGCAGACAAAAAATTATTTTTAATTTGCAACCTGATGGAGGTCAGTATAGATGGACTAATAGAGAAAGTCCCACACACTGCTAGAAGGCCAAATATTTTTTCAGAGCTAGATCTAGATATAAATTATTTTTAATTTGCAACCTGATGGAGGTCAGTATAGATGGACTAATAGAGAAAGTCCCACACACTGCTAGAAGGCCAAATATTTTTTCAGAGCTAGATGCAGAAAAAAATTATATTCAGTTTGCAACCTGATGGAGGTCAGTATAAATGGACTAATAGAACAAGTCCCACACACAGCTAGAAGGCCAAATATTTTTTCAGAGGTAGATGCAGATAAAAATTATTTTTAATTTGCAGCCTGATGGAGATCAGTATAGATGGACTAATAGAGAAAGTCCCACACACTGCTAGAAGGCCAAATATTTTTTCAGAGCTAGATGCAGACAAAAAATTATTTTGAATTTGCAACCTGATGGAGGTCAGTATAGATGGACTAATAGAGAAAGTCCCACACACTGCTAGAAGGCCAAATATTTTTTCAGAGCTAGATGCAGACAAAAAATTATTTTTAATTTGCAACCTGATGGAGGTCAGTATAGATGGACTAATAGAGAAAGTCCCACACACTGCTAGAAGGCCAAATATTTTTTCAGAGCTAGATGCAGATATAAATTATTTTTAATTTGCAACCTGATGGAGGTCAGTATAGATGGACTAATAGAGAAAGTCCCACACACTGCTAGAAGGCCAAATATTTTTTCAGAGCTAGATGCAGAAAAAAATTATATTCAGTTTGCAACCTGATGGAGGTCAGTATAGATGGACTAATAGAACAAGTCCCACACACAGCTAGAAGCCCAAATATTTTTTCAGAGGTAGATGCAGATAAAAATTATTTTTAATTTGCAACCTGATGGAGGTCAGTATAGATGGACTAATAGAATGATGCTATGCCCAAAAGATTTTACTTCACTATGTGCAGTAAAAAAATTGTTATTCTATACACAGGTGGTATATCTTGCAACACAGATAGGCTACTCCACTGACTAACACACTCTGCAATAGGCCAAAAAGGATTAGCTTTGCTAGATTCAGCCAAATGCTGTGAAAAAAACTTGCACAGCACTGGCACAGACCTGCCTGGCAAAAACTGATAGGAACTGATGTAACCTAGTCCTGAAAAGAACTGCAATTACAATTAGTCTTTACTCCCACAATCTATCTATTTAAGAGCACAGACCTGCCTGATAAAAGTCGTAGGAAATGCTGTAACCTAGTCCTTAAAAGGACTGCAATCACAACTATTCCCTACTCCCAAGCTATCTGTAGATTTGTGCGAAAATTGGCTTGAAATTAACAAGGTATAGCGCACACAGCAACAGCGGTGCCGTCTAACACGCAGCTGCAGCAGTGAGAAAATGGTGGCGACGGGGAAAATGGCTTGGTCTTATAGGGCAAGGACATGTGACATACACTGCCAATGACACATGCCCTTGCTTGTGTGAAAAAAAGCACTTCGCTCCGTGTGTGCGCTGCTGATAGGCTGACAGATTGCACCTCCCCACTGTAAATGCGGGAAAAATAAAAAAAATGGAGATCTTCATTATTCCTGCAGAGATCCATCCCCTGCCCCTCCCCCCACCCCGCTGTACACTCAAACTGCGTATTAACATTAATTTTCATCATTACTGAGAAAAAATCCAGTTATGATTTTGGTGCACGAACAGTTATCGAACATAACCTCGAACAGCCGAATTTTTCTCAAATCGCTTGTGTTCGCCAAACGGCTCGAACACCGCCCAAAACAGCTCGAATTTGAGATTGGCGAACAGTTCGAGTCGAACAACGCTCATCTCTAATGGGCACTGACTGTATTGTAATATTTTATTGTTTCTGTGCTTTAAGATTTAGATAGGAATTTTTATAACTATAAAAATTGGATATACTTACAGTGGTCGCTCAAAGGGCAATTTTAACCCCTTCATTACATGTGCCGTATACAGTACTGCTCATAGTTATTGGCACCCATGACGTTTCAGTACATAATGTTGAATATCTCCGGAAAAAAATTAATCAAGTGAAAGTTTTTTTTGTATAGAGCACTCGTGTTAAATACAAAAGAGCAAATGATAAACAATTATTTAAAACAAAAAACAATGGGAGGGAAAAATCGAAAAACATAAAGCTTGCTGTGTCACTGATATTTGCACCCTTTACATTAATTTAGTATGGAAACACATTTTGACTCACCTATGGTAAATCACAAAAGAGATTCATCTGTGATTGTCGGTGCCCATGTGGCATGAATTAGCCAATGAATGATGACTTCAGTGGTTTAAAAAGCCACTTGGTAGACCCTGTTTCTTTGTCACAATGGGGACGACAAAGGAGCTGTCTGAGGACATCAGAACTGCTATCAGCAAACACAAGACTTCCAAAGGATATAAGGCCATCTCCAATTTATTACTATTATTTTTATTATTTATTTACATAGCACCATTGATTCCATGGTGCTGTACATGAGAAGGGGTTACATACAAAATAAAGATATCACTTACAGTAACAAATAAACAAAGACAGACTGGTACAGAGGGAGGAGGACCCTGTCCTTGCGGGCTTACATTCTACAGGGTGGTGGGGAAGGAGACAGTAGGTGGGGGGGTTGCAGCAGCTCCGGTGTTGGTGAGGCGCAGGTCCAGTGGTGTTGAAGAGGCAGCGGGGACAGAGCCTTGAGGGACTCCAACAAAGAGATGGCGGGATGAGGAGGTAGTGTGGGACTGGGAGATGCTAAATGTGTGTTTGAAAAGGTATGAGGAGATCCAGGATAGGGCAAGGTCTTTGATGCCAAAGGAAGAGAGGATCTGTAGTAGGAGGCAGTGGTCAACTGTGTCACAGGCAGAGGACAGGTCTAGAAGGAGGAGTATAGAAAATTGTCTGTTAGCTTTGGCTGTAAGTTGGTCATTAGTAATTTTGGTCAGGGCAGTTTCCGTGGAATGATGTGAATGGAAACCAGATTGTAGGATGTCGAAGAGCAAGTTAGATGAGAGATGGGAGGAAAGTTTAGCGTGAACATGTTGCTCAAGGAGTTTGGAAGCAAATGGGAGCAGCGATATGGGGCAATAGCTTGACATAGTGGTCAGGTCGAGGGATGGCTTTTTGAGGATAGGTGTGATTGTGGCATGTTTGAAAGCAGAAGGGAAGGTACAAGAGGTTAGTGATAGGTTGAAGAGGTGGGTTAGGGCCGGGATAAGTGTGGTAGTGAGCTTGGGGAGGAGATGGGATAGGATGGGGTCGAGTGCACAAGTGGTGAAGTGTGATTTGGAGAGGAGGCGAGTAAGCTCTCCTTCAGTGATGTTGGAGAGGGAGGTTATAGGGGAAGGGCATTGGTCTGGCATACAAAGGGGTTGTGGTGGTTGAACAATAAAGACTTGCCTTGTTTGGTCGATCTTATTTTTGAAGTGTGTGGCAAAGTCCTCAGCAGATATGAGGAGGGTTGGAGGGGGCAGTGGAGGGCAGAGGAGGTAGTTAAAAGTATTGAATAACTGTTTGGAATCATAGAATAAGGAAGATACAAGCGTTGTGAAGTAGGCTTGTTTAGCAGAGGTGAGGGCTGATTTGAAAGTGAGTGTTGCTTATTTGAATGCAGTGAAGTCATCATGTGAATGTGTTTTCTTCCAATGCCGCTCCGCAACCCTGGATGCTTGCCGAAGTTTTTTAGTGAGGTTATTGTGCCAGGGTTGATAATTGATTTGTTGCACTCTGCCATGCATGAGAGGGGTGACTGCATCAATAGCTGATGTAGTGGCATTGTAGAAGGCAGTGGCCATGTATGTGTCATGGAGTGAAGCTATGGATGTCAGTGGTAGAATAGAGTCAGAGAGTGTATGAGTGTCTAGATGTGAGAGATTTCTGCGGGGGGGTGCTAGTTGCTGGACATGGGTGACAGGAGAGGAGTACAGGGATGAGAAAGTGAGTAGATGGTGGTCAGATAGGGGTAGAGGGGAGGTTGTGAAGGTAGATAGGGAGCAGTGTCGGGTGAAGATAAGATCTAATATATGTCCGTCTGTGTGCGTGGCTGACGAGGACCACTGAGTAAGTCCAAAAGATGAAGTAAGTGACATGAGTTTAGAGGCTGCTGACTGGTGGGTGTCCAAGGGGATTTTGAAGTCGTCCATGATGATGGTGGGAATGTCAGCAGAGAGAAAGTGAAGAAGCCAGGTGGAGAATTGGTCAATAAATGCAGTGGCTGAGCCCGGAGGTCGGTATCTGACAGCTACTTGGAGGTTGGAGGGAGAGTAGATGCGGACAGAGTGGACTTCAAAAGAAGGGAGAATAAGGGAGAGTAGAGGAGAGATTGGGTTCAAGGTGCAGTTGTTAGAAAGGATAAGACCCACTCCTCCACCATGTCTGTTGCCCGGGCGAGGAGTGTGGGTGAAGTGGAGGCCACTATAAAACAGTGCAGCAGGGGAGGCAGTGTCAGAGGGTATCAGCTATGTTTTGGTGAGGCCCAGGAAGGAGAAATTGCAGGAAGTAAAGAGGTTGTGAATTACATGGAGCTTATTGCAGACAGAGCGGGCATTCCAGAGTGCTCCAGAGAAAGGAAGCAGGGTGGTGGGCATCAGGGGGATGGGTTTTAGGTAGCAGAGGTTGCGGTAATTAATTTTTGGGTTGGAGCAATAGGATGGTGAATAAGTGGGAAGTGGCAGCTGTGGGGGTCCAGGATTAGGGGATATGTCGCCAGCAGTCAGGAGAAGCAGAGAGAGGGAGAGCAGGTGGGAGAAGGCGAGTCGCCGGCATGTTTTGTGTTTTAGTAGGATAGATCTGCGATTGAGGAGCAGGTCAGCAGATGAGGTCAGGTGAGGAGTTAAGAGGGACAGAGAGATGATTATTTGGTTAGAGGGAGCTGGGGTTTGAGGATAGCAAAGGAGAGTGAGGATTAGTGGAGCAAAAACTGTAAGAGCATATGTTAGCATAATGAAAGTATAGGAGTAGGTTCAAAGAAAATTTGGATGAATATGATAAGCAGTGCTTACTCTTCCCTTCTGGTTTATTCCTGGTATATTCCTTTAATAATAGACTTATTGCAGATACACTTGCAGCAGATACTCAGACCTCGGTTATAAGACCTGCTGCTGCACATTTATACATCTATGATTAGACCAGGTGTGAGCAGAGGGGAAGAGCCAGGGATCAGAGAATCACAGCAGGAGATAATTAAGACAGAGGAGCTAATATGGGCGTATTACTTGCTATAGAAGAAGGACTGCAGACAGGCCAAAATGAATAGATTGTGAGTAGAGATGAGCGTTGTTCGACTCGAACTGTTCGCCAATCTCAAATTCGAGCTGTTTTGGGCGGTGTTCGAGCCGTTCGGCGAACACGAACGATTTGAGAAAAATTCGGCTGTTCGAGGTTATGTTCGATAACTGTTCATGCACCAAAATCATAACTGGATTTTTTCTCAGTAATGATGAAAATTAATGTTAATACGCAGTTTGAGTGTACAGCGGGGTGGGGGGAGGGGCAGGGGATGGATCTCTGCAGGAATAATGAAGATCTCCATTTTTTTTTCTCTTTACCGCATTTACAGTGGGGAGGTGCAATCTGTCAGCCTATCAGCAGCGCACACACGGAGCGAAGTGCTTTTTTTCACACAAGCAAGGGCATGTGTCATTGGCAGTGTATGTCACATGTCCTTGCCCTATAAGACCAAGCCATTTTCCCCGTCGCCACCATTTTCTCACTGCTGCAGCTGCATGTTAGACGGCACCGCTGTTGCTGTGTGCGCTATACCTTGTTAATTTCAAGCCAATTTCCGCACAAATCTACAGATAGCTTGGGAGTAGGGAATAGTTGTGATTGCAGTCCTTTTAAGGACTAGGTTACAGCATTTCCTACGACTTTTATCAGGCAGGTCTGTGCTCTTAAATAGATAGATTGTGGGAGTAAAGACTAATTGTAATTGCAGTCCTTTTCAGGACTAGGTTACATCAGTTCCTATCAGTTTTTGCCAGGCAGGTCTGTGCCAGTGCTGTGCAAGTTTTTTTCACAGCATTTGGCTGAATCTAGCAAAGCTAATCCTTTTTGGCCTATTGCAGAGTGTGTTAGTCAGTGGAGTAGCCTATCTGTGTTGCAAGATATACCACCTGTGTATAGAATAACAATTTTTTTACTGCACATAGTGAAGTAAAATCTTTTGGGCATAGCATCATTCTATTAGTCCATCTATACTGACCTCCATCAGGTTGCAAATTGAATATAATTTTTTTCTGCATCTAGCTCTGAAAAAATATTTGGGCTTCTAGCAGTGTGTGGGACTTGTTCTATTAGTCCATCTATACTGACCTCCATCAGGTTGCAAACTGAATATAATTTTTTTCTGCATCTAGCTCTGAAAAAATATTTGGCCTTCTAGCAGTGTGTGGGACTTGTTCTATTAGTCCATCTATACTGACCTCCATCACGCTACAAATTCAAAATAATTTTTTGTCTGCATCTAGCTCTGAAAAAATATTTGGCCTTCTAGCAGTGTGTGGGACTTTCTCTATTAGTCCATCTATACTGACCTCCATCAGGTTGCAAATTAAAAATAATTTTTATCTGCATATACCTCTGAAAAAATATTTGGGCTTCTAGCTGTGTGTGGGACTTGTTCTATTAGTCCATCTATACTGACCTCCATCAGGTTGCAAACTGAATATCATTTTTTTCTGCATCTAGCTCTGAAAAAATATTTGGCCTTCTAGCAGTGTGTGGGACTTTCTCTATTAGTCCATCTATACTGACCTCCATCAGGTTGCAAATTAAAAATAATTTTTATCTGCATCTAGCTCTGAAAAAATATTTGGCCTTCTAGCAGTGTGTGGGACTTTCTCTATTAGTCCATCTATACTGACCTCCATCAGGTTGCAAATTAAAAATAATTTTTTGTCTGCATCTAGCTCTGAAAAAATATTTGGCCTTCTAGCAGTGTGTGGGACTTTCTCTATTAGTCCATCTATACTGACCTCCATCAGGTTGCAAATTCAAAATAATTTTTTGTCTGCATCTGGCTCTGAAAAAATATTTGGCCTTCTAGCAGTGTGTGGGACTTTCTCTATTAGTCCATCTATACTGACCTCCATCAGGCTGCAAATTAAAAATAATTTTTATCTGCATCTACCTCTGAAAAAATATTTGGCCTTCTAGCTGTGTGTGGGACTTGTTCTATTAGTCCATCTATACTGACCTCCATCAGGTTGCAAACTGAATATAATTTTTTTCTACATCTAGCTCTGAAAAAATATTTGGCCTTCTAGCAGTGTGTGGGACTTTCTCTATTAGTCGATCTATACTGACCTCCATCAGGTTGCAAATTAAAAATAATTTTTATCTGCATCTAGCTCTGAAAAAATATTTGGCCTTCTAGCAGTGTGTGGGACTTTCTCTATTAGTCCATCTATACTGACCTCCATCAGGTTGCAAATTCAAAATAATTTTTTGTCTGCATCTAGCTCTGAAAAAATATTTGGCCTTCTAGCAGTGTGTGGGACTTTCTCTATTAGTCCATCTATACTGACCTCCATCAGGCTGCAAATTAAAAATAATTTTTATCTGCATCTACCTCTGAAAAAATATTTGGCCTTCTAGCTGTGTGTGGGACTTGTTCTATTAGTCCATCTATACTGACCTCCATCAGGTTGCAAACTGAATATAATTTTTTTCTGCATCTCGCTCTGAAAAAATCTTTGGCCTTCTAGCAGTGTGTGTGACTTTCTCTGTTAGTCCATCTATACTGACCTCCATCAGGTTGCAAATTAAAAATAATTTATATCTGCATCTAGCTCTGAAAAAATATTTGGCCTTCTAGCAGTGTGTGGGACTTTCTCTATTAGTCCATCTATACTGACCTCCATCAGGTTGCAAATTAAAAAAAATTTTTTGTCTGCATCTAGCTCTGAAAAAATATTTGGCCTTCTAGCAGTGTGTGGGACTTTCTCTATTAGTGCATCTATACTGACCTCCATCAGGTTGCAAATTCAAGATAATTTTTTGTCTGCATCTAGCTCTGAAAAAATATTTGGCCTTCTAGCAGTGTGTGGGACTTTCTCTATTAGTCCATCTATACTGACCTCCATCAGGCTGCAAATTAAAAATAATTTTTATCTGTATCTACCTCTGAAAAAATATTTGACCTTCTAGCTGTGTGTGGGACTTGTTCTATTAGTCCATCTATACTGACCTCCATCAGGTTGCAAACTGAATATATTTTTTTCTGCATCTAGCTCTGAAAAAATATTTGGCCTTCTAGCAGTGTGTGGGACTTTCTCTATTAGTCCATCTATACTGACCTCCATCAGGTTGCAAATTAAAAATAATTTATATCTGCATCTAGCTCTGAAAAATATTTGGCCTTCTAGCAGTGTGTGGGACTTTCTCTATTAGTCCATCTATACTGACCTCCATCAGGTTGCAAACTGAATATATTTTTTTTCTGCATCTACCTCTGAAAAAATATTGGGCTTCTAGCTGTGTGTGGGACTTGTTCTATTAATCCATCTATACAGACCTCCATCAGGTTGCAAACTGAATATAATTTTTTTCAGCATCTACCTCTGAAAAAATATTTGGGCTTCTAGCTGTGTGTGGGACTTGTTCTATTAGTCCATCTATACTGACCTCCATCAGGTTGCAAACTGAATACAATTCTTTTCTGCATCTAGCTCTGAAAAAATATTTGGCCTTCTAGCAGTGTGTGGGACTTGTTCTATTAGTCCACCTATACTGACCTCCATCAGGTTGCAAATTCAAAATAATTTTTTGTCTGCATCAAGCTCTGAAAAAATATTTGGCCTTCTAGCAGTGTGTGGGACTTTCTCTATTAGTCCATCTATACTGACCTCCATCAGGTTGCAAACTGAATATATTTTTTTTCTGCATCTACCTCTGAAAAAATATTTGGGCTTCTAGCTGTGTGTGGGACTTGTTCTATTAGTCCATCTATACTGACCTCCATCAGGTTGCAAACTGAATATAATTTTTTTCTGCATCTACCTCTGAAAAAATATTTGGGCTTCTAGCTTTGTGTGGGACTTGTTCTATTAGTCCATCTATACTGACCTCCATCAGGTTGCAAATTGAATATAATTTTTTTCTGCATCTAACCCAGCCAATAGTTTTGGCCTAATACCACAGTTTGGCCACTCAGCTCTGCTCGGTTCCCATCCATTGTTTTTTTGTGCAAACAACTCCAGAGTTGTGAATTAGTTAACCACCAAAATGAGTGGAAAAAGGCCTGCTGCTGGTGGAAAGGGGAATAGGCGTGTTGGGAAGGGGAAAAAAGGTTGTGTCCGTGGGGTAGGTGTTAAAGCAACAGTAACATCTGCAGAAGAAAGACCATCTTCCAGCCAAACTAAAATGTCTACTTCTTTTAGCGGACAATGTGATAAGATCCCTTTCTTACGGCCACGCCAATCGCTACAAATTCCAGATGAGGCACAAAAACAGCAGGTGCTTCAACGGATATCAAGTGCTCCTTTAAGTGGGCTCTCCTCCACATCAACTTCAACCTCACAAATACTCCAGTCCTCAAAAGTGTCACCCCAATCGCACTTGCTTCCTCACAGCTCCCAAATCTCCAGCTGCCCGTCTGAGTATGAGGTAGAATAGATGGTTGAGTCTGCAGAGCTGTTTACTCATACTATAGCCTGGGAATCAGAGGTCGACTCCAGCGCTTCTGTGAATCCAGACGAGGAAATGATCTGCACTGATGCCCAGAATCTTAATGAGTCGGATCCAGGACCAGACGCAGAAGGTTCTGACCATAATGTAGACCCTCATTCCCAAACTGTAACTCCTGTTGGTGGAGACAATGAGGAAGACGATGATGAGACTCAAATACCTGATTGGAGCGACAACTTTAGTTTTTTGTCAGGGCAGGAACAGGTTGGCTCTGAGGACGACGGGTGTGATAACGCACAGGGTGATGATGATGAGGTTGGAGATCCCACTTACTGTCAACCCACAGTCAGCCAAGAGATGAGGTCAGCAGAGGAGGTGGAGGAAGATGCTAGTGACGACGAGGTCAGGTTGCGCCTTACTGGACAGAGACGTAGTACTGGAAGCACGTCAACAACTGCATCCTCAAACACAACTCTGCCTCTCACCACAAGTCGTGGTGGCTCTTCAGGTCGCATGGGTGCTAAGCCTTACATAACCTGGGCATTTTTTCAGATCGATAAAGATTACCCAACTCGTGTTATCTGTAACATTTGTCAGCAAAAGCTAAGTAGAGGCCAAAAAATACATAGTTTGAGTACTTCATGCATGAACCGGCACATGGACATGAAGCATAAGTTGCAGTGGGAAGCTCAGTGTGCTACAATGCGGCCTAGCCGGCCGGGCCAACCACCGTCTGCCATATCTTGTGCATCCGCGGCCTCTTCATCCTCTGTGACTGGGGGGACAGCAGTCACACCTGTTTTGGGGCGCAGACCTGCCAACTCTTTACCCGCAACAGCCAGTGTGATTGGCAGGTCATCATTTTCTTTGGAGGTGGTAACACCAGCTGGTGTTGAGCGCTGTCCGACATCGATAGCACCACCTTTAGATCAAGGCAACCTAACATGTCCGCCTGCATCTTCCTCACAGACCGGCAGTTTGCCGGGGACACCCTTATCAACCCCGTCTAAGCACAATAGCCAGCCCTCGGTCCCTCAGATGTGGACAAGTAAAAGACCATTTCCTCCTAGCCATGAGAAAGCTAAGAGGTTGAATTTCACCATCTGCAAGCTCTTGGCTACAGAAATGCTGCCTTTCCGCCTGGTGGACACAGAGGATTTTCGAGACCTTATGTCTGTCGCAGTGCCCCAGTACGAGATGCCCAGTCGGCACTACTTCTCAAAGAAAGGTGTGCCTGCGCGCCACCAGCATGTCGCACACAACATCACCGCTTCTTTGAGAAACTCTGTGTGTGACAGGGTGCATTTCACCACAGACACTTGGACGAGTAGGCATGGACAGGGGCGTTACATGTCGCTGACTGGGCACTGGGTAACTATGGTGACAGCAGGACAAGGGGCTGCTGTCCAAGTCTTGCCGTCCCCATGAGTTGTGCGTCAATCCTCTTTATGTCAAAGTTCCTCCACTGCTTCTGCCTCTTCCACCTGCACCCAAAGCCTGTCTGGTCATGCCACAAGCTTTCTAACTGCGCAGAAGGGATCCTGCACACCTCCTTACTATGCTGGCAGTAGGGCTCAACGTCATCAGGCGCTTTTTACTTTGAAATGTCTGGGGAAATGTGAGCCACACAGCTGAGGAGTTGTGGTCAGCTCTGGAGAACCAATTTCATGAATGGTTGTCTCCACTGGACCTGAAACCAGGGAAGGCCGTGTGCGACAATGCTGCAAACCTGGGTGCGGCCCTTCGCCGGGGCAATGTCACACACGTGCCTTGTATGGCTCACGTGTTGAACCTGGTTGTCCAGCAATTTTTAGCCCACTATCCCAGACTAGATGGCCTTCTGCAGAGGGCACGGTCGCTGTGTGCTCACTTCCGCCGTTCGCATCCCGCAGCTCAGCGACTTACATCTCTACAGAAGTCGTTGGGCCTGCCACTTCACCGGCTAAAATGCGATGTGCCTACCCGGTGGAATTCAACTCTGCACATGTTGCAGCGACTGTGGCAGCACCGACAAGCCCTGGTGCAATACGTTCTGACGTATAGCCTGGGCCAACGAGATCCAGAGGTGGGGCAAATCACGCTGGAGGAGTGGTCTCAGATCAGGTACCTATGCACCCTTCTGCACAGTTTTGAAATGGCGACGAAGATGTTTAGTGCTGACGATGCCATTATCAGCATGACTATTCCGGTGATTTACATGCTGGAGCACATGTTAAACAGAATTCGGAGTCAGGTGGTGGCACAAGAGGAGGTGGAGGAAGTAGAGGAGGAGGAGTTGTATGCGGAATGGCTAACATCTGCAAGGTCCAGACGGTCGGCAGCACCAAGGCGGCAGGCATGTGAGGGTGGGGGAGATGGTTTTACCAGGGAGCTTGGTAGCAGCCAAACTAGTGAGGAAGGTGCAGGAGCCCAGGAAGAAGTGGATGACGAACTGATGGAAGACTCATCAGATGAGGGAGACCTTGATCACATTTCTGTTGTGCGAGGTTGGGGGGAGAGGACAGAGGAAGGAAGCATGATTGTTACCTCGCCACCAACACAACAGGGACTTGGTGCTCCTGGATGCGCAACACACATGAGTGCCTTCTTGCTGCACTACCTGCAACATGACCCTCGAATTGTGAGAATTAGAAATAATCCTGACTACTGGGTTGCCACACTGTTAGATCCCCGGTACAAAAGTAAATTTGCAGAAATTATTCCTGCCATAGAAAGGGATGCACGCATGCAGGAGTATCAGCAGAGACTGTTGCAAAATCTTACATGTGCTTTTCCACAAAACACCAGTGGTGGACGTAGTGAATCTCACAGTTCCAACTTGCCAACCGTGGGACCGTCAAGTGTTCAGCACTCAAACCGTAACAGAACCACAGTATCTGCTGGTAACATCAATTTTGCGGAATCATTTCAACACTTTTTTAGCCCATCCTTTGCAAGGCCACAGGAGACAAGAAGTCTGACACATAGTCAACGCCTAGAGACGATGGTACAGGAGTATCTCCAAGTAAACATTGAAGCCATGACTGTGTCACTGGACCCTTGCTCTTTTTGGGCTTCCAATCTGGATAAATGGCCGGAGCTAGCCACTTACGCCTTGGAGATCTTGTCATGCCCCGCAGCCAGCGTTCTGTCTGAACGTGTGTTCACCGCTGCTGGTGGTGTGCTGACAGATAAGCGCACGCCGCTCTCCACTGATAATGTAGACAGACTCACGTTCATAAAGATGAACAAATCATTGATCCGAAATGACTTTTCTACCCCTGTGTCATCCTGGGGAGAGTAAAAGCTTGATGATTGGTTAAAATCACCCTACCAACCGTTTTAAGCTTTCAAATTACTAATCATGTTTATCTGTATCTTGACTGGAAAATAATTTGTGCTTTGTAGCAGAGCGTAGCACTGATCCTATTAGGCCATCTATACTAAGCTCCACCAGATTTAAAATTAATAATAATTTTTAGCTGCATCTAGCCCGGAAAATAATTTTGGGGCTCCGAGATGCGCAAGACACATAAGTGCCTTCTTGCCGCACTGCCTGCAACATGACCCTCATATTGTCAGAATTCGAAGTAATCATGACTACTGAGTTGCCACACTCTTAGATCCCCCAAACTTTTCGATCAACCTTTTCATTTTAATAAAGACCAAAAAAATGGTCATTTTTGAAATTATAAGCATTAGCAGGTTATTAGAAACTGAAATCAAACAGTTTTCAACTCAAAACTTTATTCTAGGTGATGTTACATTTTCACATAGGACCCCTTGTTCGAAAGGAGCTTCTGAACTCTCTCGTCCATTGAATTTGTTAGGTTTTGGATGGTGCATTATCATGCAAAAAAATGATCTTGCTGTGAAATACACGGTTCTTCTTCTTGAACCATGGCAGGAAGTGCTGTTTGAGAAAATCCACATACATTATGGAGTTCATCTTTAGCGCCTTCAGGGATCCTAAAGGGGCCGACAAGCTCTCTCCCCATGATTCCAGCCCAAAACATTACTCCACCTCCTCCTTGTTGGCGCTGTAGCCGTGTTTGCGTGGGGTGTCCATCAACCAGCCATCCTCCACTCCATCCATCTGGACCATCGAGCGCTGCACGGCACTCATCTGTGAACAAAACAGTTTTGAAATCAGTCTTCATGTAATGTTTGGCCCACTGGAGCCGTTTCTGCTTGTGTGAAGTGGATAGAGGAGGTCGACAGGATGGCGTATGCACAGCTGCAAACCTCTGAAGGACCCTGCATCTTGTTGTTCGGGGGACGTTGGAGGCACCAGCAGCTTCAAAAACTTGTCTGCTGCTATGACAAGGCTTTTTTGCCGCTGCTCTTTTAACCTGACGTAATTGCCTGTAGGAAAGAGTCCTCAATTTGCCCTTATCAGCACGCACACATGTGTACTGTGAATCAGCTACATACTTCTTGATTGCCAAGACACTTCATCCTGATCATCGCACAATGTTGATTGTAGTCATGCCTTGACCTAAACACTCCACAATTTGTTGCTTCTCAGCAGCCGACACATCCTTTTTCTTTCTCATTTTGGCAGAAAATGTAGGCTGCTTAATAATGTGAGACAGCCTTCTTAAGTAGTCTTGCCTTTCATTGGACACACCTGCCAAACTAATTAGCACAGGTGTCTGCAATTGCTTACAGTGATATAAAGAGCCCTGACACACATCACCATCAATGAGTTTAACTGACAAACAAACAAATTCTTCCCTTATCACTCCTAAACACTTTTTGCATAATAATTTAGAACACAGTGTACATGTGCTTTTCCACAAAACACCAGTGGTTCACGTAGTGAATCTTACAGTTCTAACTTGCCAACCGTGGTCTGTATGGAGTTGTTCAATAAAGGGCCCAAAATTAAGATAACATAGATGGGAGAGGTCTCTATGAATAAGAATTCCTAAGTATTTGATACCCTGTGAGGGCCAGGCAAAGGGAAAGTTGGACTGGATGGAATCCTATATGGATTTGGGGAGGGAGACATCGAGGGCCTCAGACTTCGCTGCATTGATTTTAAAATTTGACCATGTAACAAAGTGATCTATGTCAGCCATAACAGCATGGATGGATATATGTGATTGAGTGATATATACTAGGACATCATCAGCAAATAGAGAGCACTTGTACTCGGTGCCTCCCACCTCAATCCACCTAATATTGGGGTTATGGCGAATTGATGAGAGCAGGTGCTCCGTCACTAGGATGTATAAGAGAGGGGACAGAGGACATCCCTGCCTTGTCCCATTGGTGATTGTGAAAGGTGATGAAAATGTTCTGATGCACCCCCTGGGCCTTGGGACACCCGGAGCCGGACCCTTTTTGGTGGATGCTGGTGGTTGTAGTCTTCGTGGCGGCGACCCGGTTCCGTGGCTCAGGGTGGTCAAACCAGTGGCGGAACTATTTATGTGGTTTTTATGTTTAAATGTCCGACTACGCCACCCGTGGATTGCGGTCAGAGTGAACCGCCGCTGCAGGGCAGACCGCTGAGGCTGGTGTTGTGGGTGCAGCAGAGCGTAGCATAATTCCCCACGGGAGGAGTATAGCCTCAGGGCAGTGTATGCGGAGGATGGGGGTGATGGTGCAGGGCAGCAGCAGTAACGACACGGAGTCAGTGATGCAGTCCAGGGCCTTTACTCACAGTTCTTATTATCCAGACCACGTCTGCAGGTAACGTCTGCCCACGTCGTACTGTGCTCACCAGGTGAGGGGCTCAGACAACTCCCAGATAACTTTGGAGCGCTTCACAGGACCCCCTTTGTGTGTCCTTTGTCTGGCCTTTCTTACCAACACTTCTGTCCGGCTGCCTCGGGCCTCCTCTTGGTAAACTTGGCGCCAGTTTCCCTGACCCTATGTGGTGCCTTCCTAGCGGGTGTAGCGAGGGGCTGCGCCACATAAAATGTCACAGCCTCCGGTTTCTAGCTGAGGGTCGTTTCCTGCCTCCACTAGTTTCGGGGACCGGTCTCCCCCTTTGGCCTGACCCCTCCACGACTCGCCCGTCCGCACCCCTGGGATCCCTTCATTCCTCGTTCCTGGAGCCTTCTCTGCTCCTCTTCCTTCCTTCTCCCTCTTCCAGGCCTGGGCCTCTGTTACTAGGCCCGCCTCCGGAGCAGAGCTCATGCAGAGCCCCTGCTCCCTGCCACTTCTGCTCAGACTTCTCTGCACTGAACTAAGATGGTGCACACCTTTTATACTCCCTTCTCAATGCACCCAGGAACTGCTTCCTCCCTGCTCCTGCACTACAGGGTTCCCCTTCCTCAGTGTTCCCTCCCCCCACTCCAGCCAGGGACTGTCGTGCCCATCTCAGAGGCATATTGGTCGCCCTGCCCCACGGCAATGTGGTGTAATGCATGCAGGTGTCGGGTCCTGATCCACACTCCATCCTTACCTGAGAGTGAGATATCACACCTCTGGGTGAGGTGCAATACTTCTGTAGCAACTGAGCCCTCAGGGTGCTACAGTTCCATTTATCTTCAGCCTAGGTGACGTATTGTGATACAGGGCCGTGATTTTGGCTATAAAAGGGTCCCCTAGACCCCTACCCCAAGCTTTTTAAGAGAATCATATATGGCGTGCCAGGAGACTCTATGGAATGCTTTCTCAGCATCCAACGAGAGTATCTAATTACAAATTTTTAACTGCATCTAGCCCAGGAAATACTTTGTGCCTAGTAGCAGTGTCTGCTAGTCAGCGGATTATCCCGGCTGTTAAGCAAGCTACACCACCTGTAGTTTGGACACTTAATTTTTTCAAAGGAAATGCTTCGGGACCACGGGATACTCAGTGAAGAGCATCAGGAGGCACCCCAAGGCATAGGGGCTGGGACTGGCAGTAGGATGCCTTGCGGTGGACAGCCAAGCTCGATCCTTATAAAAGCTTTTTAACTGCAGCAGCTTTAGTGGACGCTACTGGAGCTGGAATTACGCGGCTGCTGGCATGAGACTTGCCCTCCAATAGATCCTTGTAAATGGATTTAAAGTGTATTCATTCAAATTAGAGAGACAATTTAAATTAAAAAGCTTAGAGCTGCCTCCACCACAGGGGGGCTCGCTCGACTCACCAGCGGACAGGCACCAGTATTGGGAGAGGGTGGCTGGCCGTCAGGGTTCACCGCGGCTCTGGCACAAACCCGGCGACACGGAGGTGGCACGGGCAGGAGCGGACTGAACGTGTCGGCTTCTCACTTTTTGGATTTTAGAAGGGCATGACATGCCTATATCTGTGTCTCCCCCTCCTTTTACTCCTCCACCTCTTTTCTTTTCGCATGACTATATGTACTTGTCACTTTTCCATGTGTTAGTTGTGTCTTCTGAGCAGTTTGTCAGCTTTTGGACACCTTTGAAGGTGTTTTCTATGTGTTTCTATGTGTTTTTGTTTGCCTGCCATTGGTTTTAACGGTGTTCGAAGGTGTTCGACGAACAGTTCGACGAACAGTTCGGCGAACACACGGGTGTTCGACGAACCGAACCGAACTCGAACACTACGGGGGTGGCTCAACACTAATTGTGAGGTATGAATGGGGATCAAAGGAATACAGGAAATTACAACTAGGAACTAGGATATATACTGGGAGACACCGATACACAGATGTGAATTTAGTGCTATGATTATGAGGGATGTTACAAGAATTAACAGACAGAAACCAGGACAGACAGATTGATATAGTGGGGATCAATGGGTACAGCAGATATTGGGTGTAGGACACATCACATACCAGGGACAAACAGATTGATACAAGCAGGGATCAATGGGTACAGCAGATATTGGGTGCAGGACACATCACATACCAGGGACAAACAGATTGATACAAGCAGGGATCAATGGGTACAGCAGATATTGGGTGCAGGACACATCACATACCAGGGACAAACAGATTGATACAAGCAGGGATCAATGGGTACAGCAGATATTGGGTGCAGGACACATCACATACCAGGGACAAACAGATTGATACAAGCAGGGATCAATGGGCACAGCAGATATTGGGTGCAGGACACATCACATACCTGTGGGTGAAACAGATGGATTGTCAAATTAGAATTGGAGGTAATCGTGAATAGTATATACCATGGAATTACATTTCTGCCATTCCTGGTATATTCCTTTAATAATACACTTATTGCCGATACACTTGCTGCAGATACACATCTCCAATGACCTTGGTATCCCAGTTTCAACAGTGCGCAATGTTATTAAGAAGTTTGCCAAGTATGGAACTGTTGAGAACCTCCCTGGACGAGGGGGAAAGAGGAAAATTGACAAGAGATGTCTTCTAAGGTTGGTGCAAAAGGTGGAAAAAACACCACGTCAAACATCCAAAGACCTGAAGGCCAACCTGGAACAGTCTGGGGTCATGGTTTCAGCAAGTACCATACGCCGCACACTAAACCAAGTAGAGCTTTATGGGCGAAGGCCAAGGAAGAAACCATTGCTGAAGAAAAGACATACAGTGGGTGCGGAAAGTATTCCGACCCCTTTAAATTTTTCACTCTTTGTTTCATTGCAGCCATTTGGTAAATTCTAAAAAGTTCATTTTTTTTCTCATTAAAGTACACTCGGCGCCCTATCTTGACTGAAAAAAAACAGAAATGTAGAAATGTTTGCCAATTTATTAAAAAAGAAAAACTGAAATATCACATGGTCATAAGTATACAGACCCTTTGCTCAGACACTCATATTTAAGTCACATGCTGTCCATTTCCTTGTGATCTTCCTTGAGATGGTTCTACTCCTTCATTGGAGTCCAGCTGTGTTTAATTAAACTGATAGGACTTGATTTGGAAAGGCACACACCTGTCTATATAAGACCTCACAGCTCACAGTGCATGTCAGACCAAATGAGAATCGTGAGCTCAAAAGAACTGCCCAAGGAACTCAGAGACAGAATTGTGGCAAGGCACAGATCTGGCCAAGGTTATGAAAGAATTTCTGCATTACTCAAGGTTCCTAAGAGCACAGTGGCCTGCATAATCCTTAAATGGAAGATGTTTGGGACCACCAGAAGTCTTCCTAGACCTGGCCGTGCAGCCATACTGAGCAATCGTGGGAGAAGAGCCTTGGTGAGAGAGGTAAAGAAGAACCCCAAGATCACTGTGACTGAGCTCCAGAGATGCATTAGGGAGATGGAAGAAAGTTCCACAAAGTCAACTATCACTGCAGCCCTCCACCAGTCAGCTCTTTATGGCAGAGTGGCCCAATGGAAGCCTCTCCTCAGTGCAAGACATATGAAAGCCCGCATAGAGTTTGCTCAAAAACACATGAAGGACTCCCAAACTATGAGAAATAAGATTCTCTGGTCTGATCAAACAAAGATAGAACTTTTTGGTGTCAATTCTAAGTGGTATGTGTGGAGAAAACCTGGCACTGCTCATCACCTGCCCAATACAATCCCAACAGTGAAACATGGTGGTGGCAGCATAATGCTATGGGGTTGTTTTTCAGCTGCACGGACAGGACGACTGGTTGCAATTGAAGGAAACATGAATGCGGCCAAGTACAGATATATCCTGGATGAAAACCTCTTCAAGAGTGCTCTGAACCTCAGACTTGGCCGAAGGTTCACCTTCCAACAAGACAATGACCCTAAGCACAAAGCTAAAATAACAAAGGAGTGGCTTCAGAACAACTCTGTGACCATTCTTGACTGGCCCTGCCAGCGCCCTGACCTAAACCCAAATGAGCATCTCTGGAGAGATCTGAAAATGGCTGTGCACCAACGTTCACCATCCAACCTGATAGAACTGGAGAGGATCTGCAAGGAAGACTGGCAGATGATCCCGAAATCCAGGTGTGAAAAACTTGCCTCATTCCCAAGACTTATGGCTGTACTAGCTCAAAAGGGTGCTTCTACTCAACACTGAGCAAAGGGTCTGAATACTTATGACCATGTGATATTTCAGCTTTTCTTTTTCAATAAATTTGCAAACATTTCTACATTTCTGTTTTTTTCCAGTCAAGATGAAAATGAACTTTTTAGAATTTACCAAATGGCTGCCATGAAGCAAAGAGTGAAAAATTGAAAGGGGTCTGATTACCTTCCATACCCACTGTAAAAAGGAACGACTGATCTTGGCAAAAGAGTACCTTGCCCAACCACAATCCTTCTGTAAATGTTCTGTGAACAGATGAAACAAAAATAGAGCATTTTGGCACTGCAAAGCAACAGTTTGTTTACAGATGGCGCAATGAAGCTTATAAGGAAATGAACACCCTCCCAACAGTTAAGCATGGTGAAGGATCCATAATGCTGTGGGGTTGCTTTGCTGTGTCTGGTACTGGACGCCTTCACTGTATCACAAGAATCATGAAATCAGATAATTATCAATTATTTTAGAGCGAAATGTCCTACCCAGTGTCAGAAAACTTGGTTTGAGTTGAAGATCATGGGTCCACCAGCAAGACAATGACCCAAAGCATACATCCAAAAGTACACAGGAATGGTTGAAAAGGAAAAAAATGGACTGTTTTAAAATGGCCAGCAATGAGTCCTGACCTCAATCCTATTGAAGATCTTTGGGGTGAGATGAAATCTGCCATTGGGAAAAAGAGTCCTGCAAACTTTCAAAAGTTTGAACAAACTGCAAAGGAAGAGTGGGAGAAAATTCTAGCTTGGAAGTTCAAGAAGCTTATAGGTGGCTACAAGAATTTTTTTGAGGCTTTCAGTAATGCCAAATGGGTGTGCAACCAAGTATTTATTAAGGGTGTCTTTATTGCTGCACATGCTGTTTATTCTGTTTCTACTTTGAAATTGCAACATGGAAGTTGAAAATCAATGTTTTATTGTTGTATTACTTTGGATCAGTAATTAAAAAATCATGAGGATATAACTTTGGTACATTTCCATTTATTTCTCAAGATATTGTACAGTCTATGAAAAAAATGACAGAGTGCCAATAATAGTGAGCAGCTCTGTATCTACAGTGCTGCGGGAAGTATGATCCAGCAAAGTGAAATATATATTTATGGTGTTGCTATTTCCAGCTAACGGGCTGGAGCGCGTGGTGACCAAGTGAAGATGGCTGCTGTTTCTAATAGCAACCCATCCCTGCTCATCGCCCCAGGAACCTGTACCGCCTTCCCCCGCATCGGCGATCACTGTGATTGGTTGATCAATTCTGACCAGCCAAATCACAGCGATGTCGCATTAAAGTTGTAAAAAAACAAACAAACAAACAATGTGACATGCTATGGCAACAATCACAGCCGTCACAATGGATGGGGTGATCGCAACATTACCTCAGCTGATTAACGCTTTTGGAGCTGATTGGTCAGTAACTATTGTTCAGCTAATCAAAAGGTTTATCAAAAATAATGATCACTGTTCTGCACGCCATCTTTATTTCAGTTGGCCTGCAGAGTGGTTGTATACCCCCTCTACCTGAGACAGAAAATCATTGGTGGCCAGTGCAATCCTCCTGCCATCTGTCCCCTGCCTCCTGCGATCTCCTGTGCTGTGTGCTGTCTGTGTGACCGATCTGTGATAACAGCAGCAGTTCCCAAATCCTTGTTCCAGCTTCCGCTCCCCACCCCCAAATGTACTTTTTTTTGCACCTTTTCCGTGTGCGTGGCATCCTGTGCTGAGCATTTGTGCGCTTCCCATAGTCACAGCGTTCTGATGGGTATCGCTGCTGATCAGAGTCTATGCCAAGGGACTTTTTCATTTTTTAGATATAGGTTTCGTAGCAGACGTCGCAGTGTAAGTGACCTCTGATTTTCTTTTTTAGAAAAAAAAAAAATAGCAGTTAGTACAGAGTAGCTTTATAGGTAGGTAGTGTATTAGGGAAGTGTACATTGCATTGTTAGTGACGTTAGTTTTTCTTTTGCAAAAAAACAGAATAGCCAAGCAAATTTTTAACTAGTGCATTAGTGCCGAGTAACTTTATAGGTAGGGCATAAGTGTAGTGAACGTCACTGTAATTTTTTTTATACTAACTTGTTTAACATCTACTGATCTTTTTCAGTTTTTTTCTTCTAAAGGTATGTGCACACAATCAGTGTTCACTGCGAATTGGATGCAGCAAGTGCTCTGTGTGCAATCCGCAGCGGCCAGATGTTACAGCATAGTGGATGGGATTTATACAAATCTCATGTCCACTATGCGTCTGTGGCACACCCGCGGGAATTGACATGCGGCGCGTCTTTCCAGACAGCAGCATGTCAATTTCTCTGGCGGGTCCACATGCGGGCTTTCCCCATAGACCTAATCTCTATGGGGAAAGTCTGCAGGTGGAAAAAAAAAAGAGGACAGCGCTCATTTGCCTAATGAGCGGTAGCCGGAGACAGCTTCTCCGCAGCCTCGGGGCCGCAGCCGTGTCTGGATGGTCTGCACATACCCTAAGTGTTTCTTCTACCTTTTTCCTTTTTTTTCTCTCTACTTTTTATAATAAATAGTACCCTTTACACAAGCCCCACACAATACATGTGTAAAAGCACCACTTACACACATCCCCAGTGTTTTGAAGAATAAAATAAAAATGGCCCATTTGTCAAAAAGGTGCTATTCACCAGAGGAGGCATACACTTTCCTTGCCTCCGACACGGATTTAGACAGTGAGGAAGATACCACATTTCTCAATTTTTCCTCCTCCTGCAAGACGCCCTAGGACTTAGGCAACCCCTACAGCAATCAATCCTATATGGACTCCACCCCCCGAAAATTATCAGCCTGTTATTCTGGATTTCATGGACAGCTTAGGAATACAATTTGATGCTACAGGCCTCACTGAAATTTACTTTTTCAAATTATTTTTCAGCGAGGAAATAATAAATCTTATGTTGGCCCAGACAAATTTATATGCCCATCAAATTTTCACCCCAAATCCCATGTCATCATATGCCAGATAGACCCTTGTAAATGCAGCAGAAATTTTGACATTTTAGGGCATTGTGCTGCATATGGGCATAGTCAAAAAAACAGAGATTCTGCAATACTGATGTACTGATATACTCTACAGCCCACCGGATTTCGTATGGCCATGACGAGGACACGATTTGAAGCAATCCAAAAAACTTTGATCGTCTATATAAAATTCTGCCAGTAGTTGAACACTTCATCAGAAAATTTGGTGAGGCGTACAACCCCCAAAGGGACATCTGTATAATTGAATCTCTGGTTCATTTCAAAAGGGAGGCTAAAATTCTGACAATACTTGCCCAGTAAGAGAACCAAATACAGAATTAAACTGTGCAAGCTGTGCGAGAGTTCCTCAAGATATACCCACAAATTTGGGGTTTACAAAGGGAAAGACACTCAGATTTACCCCCCTTAATGCCCCTCTGCCACGGGGGTGAGTGGGAAAATTGAATGATAATTGCTGCACCCACTGCTGTATAAAAGTGTTATCACCTCTACGTAGATAACTTTTACACTGGCATCCCGCTCTTCAAGACCCTCTTTGCCAGAGGTACAGTTACATGCGGCACCATACAAAGAAATCAGAGAGGCCCCCCTAAGCCGCTAATTGGGCAACTGCTGAGAAAGGGCGACAGCAGAGCCCAATGCAGCAACAGCATGCTGGTGGTCAAGTATAAGGACAAGAGGGATGTCCTATCTTGACCATCATACACCGTGACAGCAGCTCCCTTGTCACTGTGCGAGTTACCACAATAGAAGTCTCAAAGTCAGATTATATCCTGGATTAAAAGTTCATGGGGGATGTAGTTCTCTCAGATCAGGTCTTCAAACCATACTGTTCCATGCAAAAAGCTAAAGTATGGTACAAAAAATTGGGCGTGTACATTGTACAGATGGCACTGTACAATGCTTTTGTGCTGCTTCAATCTGCAGGCAATATGGGGACAATCCTTCACTTAAAGGAGGTAGTCATCAAGGCCCTAATGTTTGGCATTCAGGAAGGTGAGGGTCCCAGTACTTTTGAAACTGATTGTGCCCATATCGTACATTTTCCCAGAGAGATTCACAAAACAGCGAAGAAAGGAAGATCCCCAAAAAGATGCAGAGTATCCTTCAAGAGGGGAATATGAAAAGACACAATTTACCATTGTGAAACCTGCCCTGAGAAACCTGGGCTTTGCATTAAGGATTGCTTTAAAGTGTACCACATATCCATAAATTAATAAAATTTGTTTTTACCCTAATGAGACAACACACTTTTATAATCTGATGTACTCCGCAAAACTTAGACATACCTCCACATTATAAATTCATACACCATTAAAACCAAAAGCATTATGATCATTACTATAAATGTGCCTCTAGATAAATTCCTTTGGTGGTCTAGCTTCCAAAATGGGGTCACTTGTGTTTTTTTTTCCATTGTTTAGGTACATTAGGGTATCTTCAAACACAACATGGCATGTGCAGACCATTCCATCAAAGTCTGTTCTCCAAACCATCACTCATTCCCTTCCGAGCCCTGTCGTACGCCTAAACAGTAATTTTCCACCAACAATTATAGGGGTCCATTTTTTCCTGTCACTCTTGTGAAAATAAAAAAATTGGAGCTAAAAGAACATTTGTGTGGAAAATGTTTTATTTTTTTATTCTCACGGCTCAACATTATAAATGTTTGTGATGCTCCTAGAGTTTCAAGGTGCTCACCACAAATCTAGATAAATTCCTTGAGGGGTCTATTTTCTCCTGTTACCTTGTAACCTTGTAAAAATAAAAAAATTGGGGCTAAAGTAAATTTTTGGTGAAAAAAAGTAAAATGTTAATTTCTTTTTTGCAAAATTGCATTCGTTCCTGTGAACCAGCTGAAGGGTTAAACTTCTTCAATGTAGTTTTGAGCACTTTGAGGGGTGCAGTTTTTAGAATGGTGTCACATTTGGGTATTTTCTGTCAGATAAGCCCCTCAAAGTCACTTCAAATGTGATGTAGTCCCTAAAATAATAATAATAATCTTTATTTTTATATAGCGTCAACATATTCCACAACGCTTTACATACATTATGATTTCTGTCCCCATTGGGGCTCACAATCTAAATTCCCTATCAGTATGTATTTGGAGTGTGGAAGGAAACCAGAGAACCTGGAGGAAACCCACGCAAATACAGGGGGAACATACAAACTTCCTTGCAGATGTTGTCCTTGGTTGGATTTGAACCCAGGACACAAGCTCTGCAAGATGCAGTGCTAACCACTGAGCCACCATATTGCGCAAAAGAATGGTTTTGTAAATTTTGTTGGAAAAATGAGAAATTGCTGATTAAGATTGAACCCCTCTAACTTCCTAATACATAACATTTACCACAGTTTTTAACTGCTTTATATGAGATACCTTTCTGGTTTAAGGGCATAAAAATAAAAAGGTTGAAAATTACGAAATTTTCATCAAATTTCTGATATTTTTACAAATAATTTACAAATGATCACAAGTCGTATTGAACAAATTTTACCTCTATCATGAAGTACAATATGTCATGAGAAAACAGTCTCAGAATCAGTGGGATCCTTTGAAGCATTTTCAAGTTAGTACCTCATAAAGTGACACTGGTCAGAATTGAAAAAAATTGGCCCGGTCAGGAAGGTGAAAAAAGGTTTTGGGGTGAAGAGGTTAAATAATCTAAAAACAACCATAGTAAATTGAAAATATTGTAAATGTATGAAAAACTAGCAATTGGTTCCAACAGCCCAAAATATATTTCCAAAATAAGAAGAAATGAAGGTTAAAGACAAATTAGCGAATAATTAAAACCGAGCAAGTCCTTACAAGTAACAGTAGAAAATCCTGCTGAAAACTGTAAATCACTTTCTATGGACAGGACTAAAGCTTTTTCAGGGTTTTGTGCTGTACCGTCTTAATGGGGGCATGCAGGAATAAGAGGTGTTGAATTCATTAAGAGATGCACAACAACTAACAGGGTGGTCCGAAACTAACATTTGTTTTAATCCTTAACGTAGTAATCTAATCTCTTTTCTAATATACTTTAATTAAAAGTTCCCTATCCTTCCCTCACTATATTATCTAACTTCTTTAATTTTTACCACTACTTCCTCCATGATTACATTCATTTGAGAGCCCCCAGTGCATGTTGGGATTGTCAAACGAGTCGTTATCAGATGGCAGAGGCTGCGGTCACTGCCAAAGCCTCTGCCCCCTCCCTGAAACAAAGTGTCATCGGTGACGTCTGTGAAGAATACTGGAGATATAATTCCATGTCAATCATTGTAACCTATTTGGAAGAGAATTAGAAAGTCCTTCAGTGGGCTGGATCCGATGACACCAGAAGCGCCCCCCTGGGACCGTCCATTAAGGAATTATAACCCTTTTTAGTTTGAGGAGTTTATAGCTAATATAGGCCAGGGGTGGAGATTTAGATCCAGCCCAGGGAGCAGGAGGAGGGTGCCCTAGAGAGGTTAAAAGCTCCTACAGCTCTTGGCCTAGTGATTTTTCTCTGGGAGGTCATGATGACACATCAGACACCCAACAGGGGAACTACAAGCCTTCCATGTGGGAGCTCTCCCCCGCAAGTCAAGCCTTCCATCTGACTGGTAACTGATAGTGATGAGCGAGCGTGCTCGCCACTGCTCGATACTTGCCCGAGCATCTCACTGCTCGACATGCTCGGGGCTCCTCGAGTATTTCCAGGATGCTTGGGTGGGAGCTCAGTTACCTGCCCTGCATGTTTGGTGCACTTTAAAGAGCCAATTAATATGCAGGAATTGCTTGCCACACACTGTAATGCCATAGCCATATTGGTTGTGGCATTAGAGTGATTGGCTAGCCGCATAGCGTTATCAGGTCTATGTAAGACCTGGTGACCATATGCTCGTGACAGTCTACCCCAGAAACAGGCAGAGTAGGGAGAGGTGCTGCTGAGTGAGGGGCAGAATTGGCAGTTTAATAGTTAGATATAGGTATTCCACAGCAAGATATATATCCATCTGAATCAACAGTCCTTCTGAGGACTAATCCAGCTGCATATATTACAGGTGATAGCGGAAGTTAGGCAGGCAGGGTTTGTGGACACTGTATACAGCTCAATAGGGTCCATTGCACGTTCTGTCTGCTGCTGCTGTTACAGATATCCATAGCCCTCCATATCAGGGCTATTTTTTTTTCTCTTAATCCTGATTATTTGCTTAAAAAGCAATACATAGTACACCATTTTACTGCTCCATTTAAAATAATTTATTAATAATCCTGACATTTTTGGGAGCATGTCAAATATTACACTCCATTTACAGTCAGCCAGCTATGTTTTGTTGAACCTATTAACACTTGGTCGCTGAAGAATACCATGCTATTAGGCGACTGAAACCGTGGTCATCAGATGTAATCACATATTAGCCGTAATATTCCATACTGTGAGGACCTGGCCACTTTCTAAATACTTTTCCAGCACTGAGCACCCCTTTTTGTCAGTCTTAATTTTGTGTTTTGTTAGAAATTTGCTTGCTGTGTTTTGTTAGTGTTTTGATTGCTCATCAGTTCAACCTCAGGTATCTATTCCATTCAGTGACCATATCTCCGAGACCTTGGGCCATTGTTCTCTCCGTCACCACAGGTAGTCTCACATGCAAACCCAGGGGATGGGTTCCACCTGAGAAAATATCTTCACTAAGGCTATGTGCCCACGTAGCAGATTTGATGCAGAGCATTTTTGCCTCTCTCTGCCAGAAAAAAACGCATGCAGATTTACATGCGTTTTTTCTGCCAGAGAGAAGCGTTTTTTCAGCGTTTTTAAATGCTTTTTCACATGCATTTTTTCAAGCAGTTTTCCAAGTTATTTTGAGCATCACTTGGAAAAGTGCTTGACAATTTGGTCACACAATATAAATCTGTGCAACCGGCATGGATTTATAATGTGTGAACAACTGATGCTTTAAATGCAGCATCTATAGTAAAAAAAAGAGAATTAAAACGTTAAAAATAAAAAAAAATCTGTATTCCCACCTCTCCGGTCTCCTCCAGTCTGCTCCCGGCCGCGTCCTCTCTCTTCGGTGTCCCGCAGTGTACTGTCAGGACCTGCGGTGACGTCATTTAGTCAGCTGATGGTCAAGCGACCATCACCTGACCGCCGACGACAGCGGTCGCGTGACCATCAGGTGACTAAATGACGTCACCATAGGGTCCTGACAGTACACCGCGGGACGCCAAGGAGAGAGGACGTGGCCGTGAGCAGACCGGGGGCCGCTGGAGAGGTGAATATACAGGTTTTGTTTATTTTTATCTTTTTTATTTCTTTTTCTCACCGCGTGGTAGCCGGGATGAAGAGGAGTTGTAGTCTCCTCTTCATCCTGGGTACCACACGCACCGCGATTACGCTGCAAATTCACAGCCATTGAATTTAATTGAAACACAGCAAATCCACATATACCTGTGGGTTTGCAGCGTTTCAATGTTCCTCAATGGCCGCGAATTTGCAGCGTAATCGCGGTAGAAATGGTCATGCTGCGTTTTGCAACACAATGCGAATTCGGCGCGCAAATTAGCGCATCATGTGCACAGCACATCCGAATCCACATTGCTTTGCATGGCAGACTGTTTTACAAGCGTTTTCACAGCCGTAAAAATGCCGCAAAAGCGCTACAAAAACGCTAAGGCACAATTAGCTGGGGGAGGGAGGGGTGAGCTCTTCTGCTGATTCAGGGGGCTGAACCCTGTGCAGGAGAAAGGGAAGATTCATTGCTAGTCGGACTGAGAGCTGGGTGGTATCACTGGCTGCGGTCGTGATATCCATCATCCGAAGGAGCATATGCTGTGACTGCCAATATACCGGCGGGAGATACAAAAAGCTGTGGGCCAACCAAAAGTTGGGGGACAGTGGGTATCAACTGGTACGGGGCAGTGGAACTACTGATCCCAGGTTGGAAACTCTAGGACTAAGAGAATTGCCTGTTGGACATTTACCTGGAATTGCTGTTCACCGTGGTCGGAAGGAATAAAACTAATTGCATCGATAACCTGCCTAGGTGATTATTAAAATCCACAACCGCACATCTCTACACATACATTTTTGAGAGCGTGTCAGATATTACACTCCATTTAAAGTCTGGCAGGTGTATACTGTTTCAAACTATTTCCATTTGGTCGCTGACAAATACCATACTATTAGGCGACTGACTGAAACCGTGGTCATCAGATGTAATCCCAAATTACTGTCGTAATAATCCAGAAATTTTTGGGAGTGTGTAAAATATTATACTCCAATTAAAGTATGGCAGTTGTGTGTTCAAACCTATTCACAGTTGGTCGCTGACTAATAGCATATCTGAGAACAATGTTGTCAGAGTATTACGTCACTTTTATGAACTGACTATAAAACTTACAAAACAAAGCTAAAATGGATTTTCGTGGAAGAAATATTAAGAAAAATTATTTTCAAGGTCATGACTTGTATTCAATCATAGGGGTGTGATTCTCTCATTCAGTCATGGGCGGCGCTGCATTCAGTCACTGCTGGCGCCGCCCATGTTTTTGAATACTGCTCCTGGCAAGCGCTATTATTGTGGCTCACATGCGCATTTGTACATGTCTGGCCATTGGTCCCGCGCCTGTGCAGTGAGGCTGTGTAATTTGCAGCTTCACTGGGCGGTGCCAGCAGTGACTAAATGCGGCGCCGCCCATGACTGAATGAGAGAATCACACCCCTATGACTGAATTCGAGCAGGTAGGTCAAAGTGTATATATAGACCCCACCTGATGAAGACGGCTTAGACCGTCGAAACGTGTTGTGGCAGTGGTATTGGAGGAAGAATAAAGGTCGGTTATCATCTATTAAATTGTCCAGTATTCGTTTGGCGCTCCCTGAGACCGCTGCACCATTGTTTACATGTGAAATATCTCCATATGGAGCCAAAGCAGCAGGAGCAGCCTGGCATATTTGGATGTTTGAGGACCTGTGGTTATCCTGCCACCGGGATAAACAACTGAGGACCTGCGGTGACGTGTTATCTGGTCCGGCAGGATCGCGTGACCACTCGAGGAGCACGGAGTTGCGATGCAAACACCGACAGGACGGTATTACAAATAGAGAGAGGCGACCGGGAGCCTCATTAATCACACGCTTAATCTTGGTTGTGTAGACGTACACAACCATCACAGGTGAGTGCACTGGCACTTTTTAATTTATATAAATAGCCCTGTCAGTCTACCCATGCGCCCTTTCCCTTTTCTTTTTGAAAGTGTATATAAAGTTATAAAATCATTATACTACCACCAATTTTAATGAAAAAAGCTTATTAGTGATGCACATTGCATTACTAACAAAGCAATGGGGGCAGTGTACATTACAATTAAGACGTGACAGGTTCCCTTTAAGAAGATGCAATCTGACAGCTTGGCAAAGCCCAATTATGTTCTCCTCTGATATCTAACAAACAGGTCATGCTGGAGAAACTTTCACCTACTGCCTCACAGTGTCTTCAGCTCCTTTGTGAGAAACTAATGTTTGGGCAGCCAGTCTACCAAATAAAATTCCCGAGAAGGAAATTGTGTATAGCTTCGCTTCTGATACTGGGTGCCAATACCAAACCACTGGAAATATTTCTGGTTGGTTGTAGCCAAGCTCATTCCCACAGAAAAGCACCAGCAGCGAGCTAAGGAGATGGTGGCCTCTATCATCATGAACAATTTGCTTGTTGTCTAGGAGACCGACCACTGCTGCTGTCTACATTGTGAACATTGTGTTGAAGCTTTATTGACCCAGGGCCCGCAATACTCTGCTTTGGGAACATGTATTCCGTTCCAGGGTCTGACTGGGTCCAGGCTTCCACAATATTAACCCAGTGTGCCGTTAGTGACATGTACCATTCCTGGCCACAAACACTTGGTTGGCGGTCCTTCCCAGTAACTGTGTTGATGAGGGCACGGGAAATGTTCTGGGACACAGGCTTGTGTAAGGCAGGGATGCCACACCGGGAGAAATAGTAGTGGCTGGGGATCGAGTACCGAGGAACAGCCGCCGCCATGAGGTTGTGGAAAGCTTCTGCCTCCACGAGCCAAAAAGGCAAAATTTGTAGTGCAAGCAATCGTGAGATGTGGCAGTTTAGTATTGTGGCCTGTGGGTGGCTGCGTATTTGCGTTTGCGTTCCAAGGAATGTTGTAGGGACAACAGGGACGACTGAACGCTGAGGGACAACTGAGGAATATGCCGACTCCTTCATACATCTGTGACTTAGTCTCCCGCAACCTCCCATCCTTACAAGATATCCTTCTCTACTTCCCTCTTATCTCTTCTTGCCACAATTGTATACAACATTTGTCCTGTGCATCTCCCCTACTGTGGAACTCTGTACCCAACACATCAGACTCTTGCTTACCATGGAAACTTTCAAAAGGAAGCTGAAGACTAGAGATGAGCGTTGTTCTACTCGAACTGTTCGCCAATCTCAAATTCGAGCTGTTTTGGGCGGTGTTCGAGCCGGTCGGCGAACACGAACAATTTGAGAAAAATTCGGCTGTTCGAGGTTATGTTCGATAACTGTTCGTGCACCAAAATCATAACTGGATTTTTTCTCAGTAATGATGAAAATTAATGTTAATACGCAGTTTGAGTGTACAGCGGGGCGGCGGGAGGGGCAGGGGATGGATCTCTGCAGGAACAATGAAGATCTCCATTTTTTTTTCTCTTTCCCGCATTTGCAGTGGGGAGGTGCAATCTGTCAGCCTATCAGCAGCGCACACACGGAGCGAAGTGCTTTTTTTCACACAAGCAAGGGCATGTGTGATTGGCAGTGTATGTCACATGTCCTTGCCCTATAAGACCAAGCCATTTTCCCCGTCGCCACCATTTTCTCACTGCTGCAGCTGCGTGTTAGACGGCACCGCTGTTGCTGTGTGCGCTATACCTTGTTAATTTCAAGCCAATTTTCGCACAAATATACAGATAGCTTGGGAGTAGGGAATAGTTGTGATTGCAGTCCTTTTAAGGACTAGGTTACAGCATTTCCTACGACTTTTATCAGGCAGGTCTGTGCTCTTAAATAGATAGATTGTGGGAGTAAAGACTAATTGTAATTGGAGTCCTTTTCAGGACTAGGTTACATCAGTTCCTATCAGTTTTTGCCAGGCAGGTCTGTGCCAGTGCTGTGCAAGTTTTTTTCACAGCATTTGGCTGAATCTAGCAAAGCTAATCCTTTTTGGCCTATTGCAGAGTGTGTTAGTCAGTGGAATAGCCTATCTGTGTTGCAAGATATACCACCTGTGTATAGAATACCAATTTTTTTACTGCACCTAGTGAAGTAAAATCTTTTGGGCATAGCATCATTCTATTAGTCCATCTATACTGACCTCCATCAGGTTGCAAACTGAATATAATTTTTTTCTGCATCTAGCTCTGAAAAAATATTTGGGCTTCTAGCAGTGTGTGGGACTTGGTCTATTAGTCCATCTATACTGACCTCCATCAGGTTGCAAATTAAAAATAATTTTTTTCTTCATTTAGCTCTGAAAAAATATTTGGGCTTCTAGCAGCGTGTGGGACTTGTTCTATTAGTCCATCTATACTGACCTCCAACAGGTTGCAAATTAAAAATAATTTTTTTCTGCATCTAGCTCTGAAAAAATATTTGGGCTTCTAGCAGTGTGTGGGACTTGGTCTATTAGTCCATCTATACTGACCTCCATCAGGTTGCAAATTAAAAATAATTTTTTTCTGCATCTAGCTCTGAAAAAATATTTGGGCTTCTAGCTGTGTGTGGGACTTGGTCTATTAGTCCATCTATACTGACCTCCATCAGGTTGCAAATTGAATAAAAAAATTTTCTGCATCTAGCTCTGAAAAAATATTTGGGCTTCTAGCGGTGTGTGGGACTTGGTCTATTAGTCCATCTATACTGACCTCCATCAGGTTGCAAATTAAAAATAATTTTTTTCTGCATCTAGCTCTGAAAAAATATTTGGGCTTCTAGCAGTGTGTGGGACTTGGTCTATTAGTCCATCTATACTGACCTCCATCAGGTTGCAAATTAAAAATAATTTTTTTCTTCATTTAGCTCTGAAAAAATATTTGGGCTTCTAGCAGTGTGTGGGACTTGTTCTATTAGTCCTTCTATACTGACCTCCAGCAGGGTGCAAATTGAATATAATTTTTTTCTGCATCTAGCTCTGAAAAAATATTTGGGCTTCTAGCGGTGTGTGGGACTTGGTCTATTAGTCCATCTATACTGACCTCCATCAGGTTGCAAATTAAAAATAATTTTTTTCTGCATCTAGCTCTGAAAAAATATTTGGGCTTCTAGCAGTGTGTGGGACTTGGTCTATTAGTCCATCTATACTGACCTCCATCAGGTTGCAAATTAAAAATAATTTTTTTCTGCATCTAGCTCTGAAAAAATATTTGGGCTTCTAGCAGTGTGTGGGACTTGGTCTATTAGTCCATCTATACTGACCTCCATCAGGTTGCAAATTGAATAAAAAAAATTTCTGCATCTAGCTCTGAAAAAATATTTGGGCTTCTAGCGGTGTGTGGGACTTGGTCTATTAGTCCATCTATACTGACCTCCATCAGGTTGAAAATTAAAAATAATTTTTTTCTGCATCTAACCCAGCCAATAGTTTTGGCCTAATACCACAGTTTGGCCACTCAGCTCTGCTCGGTTACCATCCATTGTTTTTTTGTGCAAACAACTCCAGAGTTTTGAATTAGTTAACCACCAAAATGAGTGGAAAAAGGCCTGCTGCTGGTGGAAAGGGGAATAGGCGTGTTGGGAAGGGGAAAAAAGGTTGTGTCCGTGGGGTAGGTGCAGAAGAAAGACCATCTTCCAGCCAAACTAAAATGTCTACTTCTTTTAGCGGACAATGTGATAAGATCCCTTTCTTACGGCCACGCCAATCGCTACAAATTCCAGATGAGGCACAAAAACAGCAGGTGCTTCAACGGATATCAAGTGCTCCTTTAAGTGGGCTCTCCTCCACATCAACTTCAACATCACAAATACTCCAGTCCTCAAAGGTGTCACCCAAATCGCACTTGCTTCCTCACAGCTCCCAAATCTCCAGCTGCCCGTCTGAGTATGAGGTAGAACAGATGGTTGAGTCTGCAGAGCTGTTTACTCATACTATAGCCTGGGAATCAGAGGTCGACTCCAGCGCTTCTGTGAATCCAGACGAGGAAATGATCTGCACTGATGCCCACAATCTTTATGAGTCGGATCCAGGACCAGACGCAGAAGGTTCTGACCATAATGTAGACCCTCATTCCCAAACTGTAACTCCTGTTGGTGGAGACAATGAGGAAGACGATGATAAGACTCAAATACCTGATTGGAGCGACAACTTTAGTTTTTTGTCAGGGCAGGAACAGGTTGGCTCTGAGGACGACGGGTGTGATAACGCACAGGGTGATGATGATGAGGTCGGAGATCCCACTTACTGTCAACCCACAGTCAGCCAAGAGATGAGGTCAGCAGAGGAGGTGGAGGAAGATGCTAGTGACGACGAGGTCAGGTTGCGCCTTCCTGGACAGAGACGTAGTACTGAAAGCACGTCAACAACTGCATCCTCAAACACAACTCTGCCTCTCACCACAAGTCGTGGTGGCTCTTCAGGTCGCATGGGTGCTAAGCCTTGCATAGCCTGGGCATTTTTTCAGATCGATAAAGATGACCCAACTCGTGTTATCTGTAACATTTGTCAGCAAAAGCTAAGTAGAGGCCAAAAAATACATAGTTTGAGTACTTCATGCATGAACCGGCACATGGACATGAAGCATAAGTTGCAGTGGGAAGCTCAGTGTGCTACAATGCGGTCTAGCTGGCCGGGCCAACCACCGTCTGCCATATCTTGTGCATCCGCGGCCTCTTCATCCTCTGTGACTGGGGGGACAGCAGTCACACCTGTTTTGGGGCGCAGACCTGCCACCTCTTTACCCGCAACAGCCAGCGTGATTGGCAGGTCATCATTTTCTTTGGAGGTGGTAACACCAGCTGGTCTTGAGCGCTGTCCGACATCGATAGCACCACCTTTGGATCAAGGCAACCTAACATGTCCGCCTGCATCTTCCTCACAGACCGGCAGTTTGCCGGGGACACCCTTATCAACCCCGTCTAAGCACAATAGCCAGCCCTCGGTCCCTCAGATGTGGACAAGTAAAAGACCATTTCCTCCTAGCCATGAGAAAGCTAAGAGGTTGAATTTCACCATCTGCAAGCTCTTGGCTACAGAAATGCTGCCTTTCCGCCTGGTGGACACAGAGGATTTTCGAGACCTTATGTCCGTCGCAGTGCCCCAGTACCAGATGCCCAGTCGGCACTACTTCTCAAAGAAAGGTGTGCCTGCACTCCACCAGCATGTCGCACACAACATCACCGCTTCTTTGAGAAACTCTGTGTGTGACAGGGTGCATTTCACCACAGACACTTGGACGAGTAGGCATGGACAGGGGCGTTACATGTCGCTGACTGGGCACTGGGTAACTATGGTGACAGCAGGACAAGGGGCTGCTGTCCAAGTCTTGCCGTCCCCACGAGTTGTGCGTCAATCCTCTTTATGTCATTTTTCCTCCACTGCTTCTGCCTCCTCAACCTCCTCTCGGTCTTCCACCTGCACCCAAAGCCTGTCTGGTCATGCCACAAGCTTTCTAACTGCGCAGAAGGGATCCTGCACACCTCCTTACTATGCTGGCAGTAGGGCTCAACGTCATCAGGCGCTTTTTACATTGAAATGTCTGGGAAATGTGAGTCACACAGCTGAGGAGTTGTGGTCAGCTCTGGAGAACCAATTTCATGAATGGTTGTCTCCACTGGACCTGAAACCAGGGAAGGCCGTGTGCGACAATGCTGCAAACCTGGGTGCGGCCCTTCGCCGGGGCAATGTCACACACGTGCCTTGTATGGCTCACGTGTTGAACCTGGTTGTCCAGCAATTTTTAGCCCACTATCCCAGACTAGATGGCCTTCTGCAGAGGGCACGGTCGCTGTGTGCTCACTTCCGCCGTTCGCATCCCGCAGCTCAGCGACTTACATCTCTACAGAAGTCGTTGGGCCTGCCACTTCACCGGCTAAAATGCGATGTGCCTACCCGGTGGAATTCAACTCTGCACATGTTGCAGCGACTGTGGCAGCACCGACAAGCCCTGGTGCAATACGTTCTGACGTATAGCCTGGGCCAACGAGATTCAGAGGTGGGGCAAATCACGCTGGAGGAGTGGTCTCAGATCAGGGACCTATGCACCCTTCTGCACAGTTTTGAAATGGCGACGAAGATGTTTAGTGCTGACGATGCCATTATCAGCATGACTATTCCGGTGATTTACATGCTGGAGCACATGTTAAACAGAATTCGGAGTCAGGTGGTGGCACAAGAGGAGGTGGAGGAAGTAGAGGAGGAGGAGTTGTATGCGGAAGGGCTAACATCTGCAAGGTCCAGACGGTCGGCAGCACCAAGGCGGCAGGCATGTGAGGGTGGGGGAGATGATTTTACCAGGGCGCATGGTAGCAGCCAAACTAGTGAGGAAGGTGCAGGAGCCCAGGAAGAAGTGGAGGACGAACTGATGGAAGACTCATCAGATGAGGGAGACCTTGATCACATTTCTGTTGTGCGAGGTTGGGGGGAGAGGACAGAGGAAGGAAGCATGATTGCTACCTCGCCACCAACACAACAGGGACTTGGTGCTCCTGGATGCGCAACACACATGAGTGCCTTCTTGCTGCACTACCTGCAACATGACCCTCGAATTGTGAGAATTAGAAATAATCCTGACTACTGGGTTGCCACACTGTTAGATCCCCGGTACAAAAGTAAATTTGCAGAAATTATTCCTGCCATAGAAAGGGATGCACGCATGCAGGAGTATCAGCAGAGACTGTTGCAGAATCTTACATGTGCTTTTCCACAAAATACCAGTGGTGCACGTAGTGAATCTCACAGTTCCAACTTGCCAACCGTGGGACCGTCAAGTGTTCAGCACTCAAACCGTAACAGAACCACAGTATCTGCTGGTAACATCAATTTTGCGGAATCATTTCACCACTTTTTTAGCCCATCCTTTGCAAGGCCACAGGAGACAAGAAGTCTGACACATAGTCAACGCCTAGAGACGATGGTACAGGAGTATCTCCAAGTAAACATTGAAGCCATGACTGTGTCACTGGACCCTTGCTCTTTTTGGGCTTCCAATCTGGATAAATGGCCGGAGCTAGCCACTTACGCCTTGGAGATCTTGTCATGCCCCGCAGCCAGCGTTCTGTCTGAACGTGTGTTCAGCGCTGCTGGTGGTGTGCTGACAGATAAGCGCACGTGGCTCTCCACTGATAATGTAGACAGACTCACGTTCATAAAGATGAACAAATCATGGATCCGAAACGACTTTTCTACCCCTGTGTCATCCTGGGGAGAGTAAAAGCTTGATGATTGGTTAAAATCACCCTACCAACCGTTTTAAGCTTTCAAATTACTAATCATGTTTATCTGTATCTTGACTGGAAAATAATTTGGGCTTTGTAGCAGTGTGCAGCACTGATCCTATTAGGCCATCTATAATAAGCTTCACCAGATTTAAAATTAAAAATAATTTTTAGCTGCATCTAGCCCGGAAAATAATTTTGGGGCTCCGAGATGCGCAAGACACATAAGTGCCTTCTTGCTGCACTACCTGCAGCATGACCCTCATATTGTCAGAATTCGAAGTAATGATGACTACTGGGTTGCCACACTCTTAGATCCCCCAAACTTTTCGATCAACCTTTTCATTTTAATAAAGACCAAAAAAATGGTCATTTTTGAAATTATAAGCATTAGCAGGTTGTTAGAAACTGAAATCAAACAGTTTTCAACTCAAAACTTTATTCTAGGTGATGTTACATTTTCACATAGGACCCCTTGTTCGAAAGGAGCTTCTGAACTCTCTCGTCCATTGAATTTGTCAGGTTTTGGATGGTTTCTGCTTCAATTGTTTTGCATGAGGACAGAATACCCTCCCAGAGCTGTTGCTTAGATGTGAACTGCCTCCCGCCATCATAGACACTCCTTTTAATGATGCTCCAAAGGTTCTGAATGTTGTAGAGGTCAGGGGAGCATGGGGGTCACACCATAAGTTTGTCCCCTTTTATGCCCATATCAGCCAGAGATGCAGATGTTTTATGTGCAGCATGAGATGGTGCATTATCATGCAGAAAAATGATCTTGCTGTGAAATACACGGTTCTTCTTCTTGAACCATGGCAGGAAGTGCTGTTTGAGAAAATCCACATACATTATGGAGTTCATCTTTAGCGCCTTCAGGGATCCTAAAGGGGCCAACAATCTCTCTCCCCATGATTCCAGCCCAAAACATTACTCCACCTCCTCGTTGGCGCTGTAGCCGTGTTTGCGTGGGGTGTCCATCAACCAGCCATCCTCCACTCCATTCATCTGGACCATCGAGCGCTGCACGGCACTCATCCGTGAACAAAACAGTTTTGAAATCAGTCTTCATGTAATGTTTGGCCCACTGGAGCCGTTTCTGCTTGTGTGAAGTGGATAGAGGAGGTCGACAGGATGGCATATGCACAGCTGCAAACCTCTGAAGGACCCTGCATCTTGTTGTTCGGGGGACGTTGGAGGCACAAGCAGCTTCAAAAACTTGTCTGCTGCTATGACAAGGCTTTTTTGCCGCTGCTGTTTCAACCTGACGTAATTGCCTGTAGGAAAGAGTCCTCAATTTGCCCTTATCAGCACGCACACGTGTGTACTGTGAATCAGCTACATACTTCTTGACTGCCAAGACACTTCATCCTGATCATCGCACAATGTTGATTGTAGTCATGCCTTGACCTAAACACTCCACAATTTGTTGCTTCTCAGCAGCCGACACATCCTTTTTCTTTCCCATTTTGGCAGAAAATGTAGGCTGCTTAATAATGTGAGAGAGCCTTTTTAAGTAGTCTTGCCTTTCATTGGACACACCTGCCAAACTAATTAGCACAGGTGTCTGCAATTGCTTACAGTGATATAAAGAGCCCTGACACACATCACCATCAATGAGTTTAACTGACAAACAAACAAATTCTTCCCTTATCACTCCTAAACACTTTTTGCATAATAATTTGGAACGCGGTGTACATGTGCTTTTCCACAAAACACCAGTGGTTCACGTAGTGAATCTCACAGTTCTAACTTGCCAACCGTGGTCTGTATGGAATTGTTCAATAAAGGGCCCAAAATTAAGATAACATAGATGGGAGAGGTCTCTATGAATAGGAATTCCTAAGTATTTGATACCCTGTGAGGGCCAGGCAAAGGGAAAGTTGGACTGGATGGAATCCTATATGGATTTAGGGAGGGAGACATCGAGGGCCTCAGACTTCGCTGCATTGATTTTAAAATTTTACCATGTAACAAAGTGATCTATTTCAGCCATAACAGCAGGGATGGATATATGTGATTGAGTGATATATACTAGGACATCATCAGCAAATAGAGAGCACTTGTACTCGGTGCCTCCCACCTCAATCCACCTAATATTGGGGTTATGGCGAATTGATGAGAGCAGGTGCTCCGTCACTAGGATGTATAAGAGAGGGGACAGAGAACATCCCTGCCTTGTCCCATTGGTGATTGTGAAAGGTGATGAAAATGTTCTGACGCACCCCCTGGGCCTTGGGACACCCGGAGCCGGACCCTTTTTGGTGGATGCTGGTGGTTGTAGTCTTCGTGGCGGCGATGCGGTTCCATGGCTCAGGGCGGTCAAACCAGTGGCGGAACTATTTATGTGGTTTTGATGTTTAAATGTCCGACTACGCCACCCGTGGATTGCGGTCAGAGTGAACCGCCGCTACAGGGCAGACCGCTAAGGCTGGTGTTGTGGGTGCAGCAGAGCGTAGCATTACTCCCCACGGGAGGAGTATAGCCTCAGGGCAGTGTATGCGGAGGATGGGGGTGATGGTGCAGGGCAGCAGCAGTAACGACACGGAGTCAGTGATGCAGTTCAGGGCCTTTACTCACAGTTCTTATTATCCAGACCACGTCTGCAGGTAACGGCTGCCCACGTCGTACTGTGCTCACCAGGTGAGGGGCTCAGACAACTCCCAGATAACTTTGGAGCGCTTCACAGGACCCCCTTTGTGTGTCCTTTGTCTGTCCTTTCTTACCAACACTTCTGTCCGGCTGCCTCGGGCCTCCTCTTGGTAAACTTGGCGCCAGTTTCCCTGACCCTATGTGGTGCCTTCCTAGCGGGTGGAGCAAGGGGCTGCGCCACATAAAATGTCAGAGCCTCCGGTTTCTAGCTGAGGGTCGTTTCCTGCCTCCACTAGTTCGGGGACCGGTCTCCCCCTTTGGCCTGACCCCTCCACGCAGGTGGATTCGGGCGTGCGGTGGCGACTCGCCCGTCCGCACCCCTGGGATCCCTTCATTCCTCGTTCCTGGAGCCTTCTCCGCTCCTCTTCCTTCCTTCTCCCTCTTGCAGGCCTGGGCCTCTGTTACTAGGCCCGCCTCCGGAGCAGAGCTCATGCAGAGCCCCTGCTCCCTGCCACTTCTGCTCAGACTTCTCTGCACTGAACTAAGATGGTGCCCACCTTTTATACTCCCTTCTCAATGCACCCAGGAACTGCTTCCTCCCTGCTCCTGCACTGCAGGGTTCCCCTTCCTCAGTGTTCCCTCCCCCCACTCCAGCCAGGGACAGGGACTGTCGTGCCCATCTCAGGGGCATATTGGTCGCCCTGCCCCACGGCAATGTGGTGTAATGCATGCAGGTGTCGGGTCCTGATAGACACTCCATCCTTATCTGAGAGTGAGATATCACACCTCTGGGTGAGGTGCAATACGTCTGTAGCAACCGAGCCCTCGGTGCTACAGTTCCATTTATCTTCAGCCTAGGTGACGTATTGTGATACAGGGCCGTGATTTTGGCTATAAAAGGGTCCCCTAGACCCCTACCCCAAGCTTTTTAAGAGAATCATATATGGCGTGCCAGGAGACTCTATGGAATGCTTTCTCAGCATCCAACGAGAGTATCTACTTACAAATTTTTAACTGCATCTAGCCCAGGAAATACTTTGTGCCTAGTAGCAGTGTCTGCTAGTCAGCGGATTATCCCGGCTGTTAAGCAAGCTACACCACCTGTAGTTTGGACACTTAATTTTTTCAAAGGAAATGCTTCGGGACCACGGGATACTTAGTGAAGAGCATCAGGAGGCACCCCAAGGCATAGGGTCTGGGACTGGCACTAGGATGCCTTGCGGTGGACAGCCGAGCTCGATCCTTATAAAAGCTTTTTAACTGCAGCAGCTTTAGTGGACGCTACTGGAGCTGGAATTACGCGGCTGCTGGCATGAGACTTGCCCTCCAATAGATCCTTGTAAATGGATTTAAAGTGTATTCATTCAAATTAGAGGGACAATTTAAATTAAAAAGCTTAGAGCTGCCTCCACCACAGGGGGGCTCTCTCGACCCACCAGCGGACAGGCACCAGTATTGGGAGAGGGGGGCTGGCCGTCAGGGTTCACCGCGGCTCTGGCACAAACCCGGCGACACGGAGGTGGCACGGGCAGGAGCGGACTGGCCGTCTCGGCTTCTCACTTTTTGGATTTTAGAAGGGCATGACATGCCTATATCTGTGTCTCCCCCTCCTTTTACTCCTCCACCTCTTTTCTTTTCGCATGACTATATGTACTTGTCACTTTTCCATGTGTTAGTTGTGTCTTCTGAGCAGTTTGTCAGCTTTTGGACACCTTTGAAGGTGTTTTCTATGTGTTTCTATGTGTTTTTGTTTGCCTGCCATTGGTTTTAACGGTGTTCGAAGGTGTTCGACGAACAGTTCGACGAACAGTTCGGCGAACACACGGGTGTTCGACGAACCGAACCGAACTCGAACACTACGGGGGTGGCTCAACACTACTGAAGACCCACTTCTTCTGACAAGCGTACAGTCTGCAGTAACCCTCGCTAAAACCATACCGCTGCATGACCAGCTGTACCCTCACCTACTGTATTCACACCCATCCCTTGTAGATTGTTAGTGCACCCTCATCGGCAGGGTCCTCTCTCCTCTTGTAGCAGTCAATGACCTCTTTTCACATGTAAAGCGCCATGGAATAAATGGTGCTATAATAATAATTATACTACTTGTACTCTGGGTCAATTGATGGCACTTTCCTGGTATCTGCCCCTAATTTGATATGTTTTGCCAGCTTTTGGGCCCGTTTGAAGGTGTTGTGTATGCATTTGGTTTTGTCCCCCATTGAATCCAATGGCGTTCGGCAATGTTCAGCGAATATTGCAAAATCAGTAGTGTTGAGCGAGCACTAAAATGCTCGTGTGCTCGAAGCTCGGGCCGAGCTCGCCGTGATACTCGGGTGCTCGACCCGAGCAACGAGCCCAATGTTAGTCTATGGGAGACTCGAGCATTTTTGCGGTGGCACCCCCGGCAGTCTTTTAAAAGCCTAACAAGTGCCCAAAACGATAGTGACGGTGCTCAAATGACATGGGGACAGCATGGGGATCGCCCCAGGAAGCATTTCTGACCCCCAGGTTACTGCTGTCAACAACGTGGTCAGAGGTATTAAGCCACTTTTACAGGCTCACAATAAAACGTTCAAAAACGAAAGTGAAACTTTTTTCCTGTGAAATATGTTAAGGAACATCCTTTCCAGGGTAAAGACTTGTGTATAAGTTAAAATAAATGACCAAAAACAAAAATACTCCTCCACACCTTCGGCTATGTTCACAAGTAGCATTTTTTATGCATTTTACAACCTTATCTGGCCATGTGCTGTGTGACACATGCATAAAGTGCTGAAAAGACAAGGGAACAGCATGGGGAAGACCCCTGGAAGCATCTCTGACTCCCAGGTCACTGTCTAAAAGTGTGCCCATCATAAGTGATCCTTACCACATCAGAAGATGCAGACTTGCAACTATCCCCATGCAAGTTCTAGTCCCAGGGCAGTGTTCAATTGTACCTCCCCCATTCCTTGCAATACAAGCTCAAGTATGCAGCCTGCCACCCACCCACCCCCAGGCTGCAATACCATACTGCTTGAACTTGAAATTGGGCCTTTTAGGCATGTGGAGGCGGAATCTGGCCACCACGTCATGGCTGTGTTGGCGGCCTGGAATCCATACTCAGTCCCCAGTCGCCCGGCGGCCGGGTGTCCATACTCGGTCCCCAGCCGCCCCATGGCCGGGTGTCCACACACGGTCCCCAGCCGCCTGGGGGCAGCCGGGTGTCCATAAACGGTCCCCAGCCGCCCCTATTTCTCCTTGGAACATCCCCCCACACACTTTTCTTAGCCCGGCCTGCTTTAGGCAGCATTGCACGAGCCCACCAGAGAACCAGACTCCTCCGGTGGGCCCTGACTTCTCCATCGGTGGAGTTGAGAGTGCCAAGGTGAGGAGCATGATGATGATGACAGAAGTTAGCATCTGCTATGTTTTCTTTTAATGCAAGTGTAAGTGTGCAGCCTGCCACCCACCCACCCCCAGACTCCAATTCCATACTGCTAGCTTGCACTTGAAATGGGGCCTTTTAGTTTGGAGGAGGCCGAAGCTGGCCACTACCTCATGGCTGCTTCGGCAGCGAGGTATCCATACTCTGTCCCCAGTCGCCCATATTTGTCCTGGTGTGCCTTATACATAAGATTAAGCGCGTATACCAAAACATTACCTGTGCCCTCCCCAGTGCATTTAGTGGGAAGGAGAGCCTATTCCGCTGTAGTGTGTGCATGCCAAACCCCTGTTCATGGTACATGCGAAGATGCCTCCCACCTTGCACCTGTCGTTGCAGACTTGCAACTATCCCCATTCAAGTCCTTGTCCCAGGGCAGTGTTCAATTGTACCTCTCCCATTCCTTGCAATGCAAGCGCAAGTATGCAGCCTGCAACCCACCCACCCCCAGGCTGCAATACCATACTGCTTGCACTTTAAATTGGGCCTTTTAGGCATGTGGAGGCGGAATCTGGCCACCACGCCATGGCTGTGTCGGCGGCCTGGTATCCATACCAGTCCCCAGCCACCTGGTGGCCGGGTGTCCCCGCTTGCTCCCCAGCCTCCAGGGGGTGGCCGGGTGTCCATACTCGGTCCCCAGTCACCCCTATTTGTCCCGGTAACCTTTCCCACACTTTTCTTAGCCTGGCCTGCTTTAGGGCAGCATTGGCCGAGCCCACCGGACCATCAGACTCCTCCGGTGGGCCCTGGCTTCTCCATCAGGGGAGTTGAGAGTGCCAAGGTGAGGAGCATGATGAGGATGATAGAAGTTAGCATCTGCTTTGTTTTGTTGTAACGCAAGCGCATGTATGTAGTAGCGGCTAGGCCTGAGGTGGTCAGCGTTTTGGCGCATATCCTACCTCCTCCGAGGATTGCTGGATGTTTTCCTGCTACTATCCAAGTTTTATGACTCCTGTTAAAACAAAGCTTCAGGTGATAAATGATGGATGAGGTAGTGGCAAAGGAGAAAGAGCAGGAGGAATAGGGACCATTCACATCAATATCAGGCCAGTCAACCAGATATGTCTTGTAGGATATGTTTCTGTAACAAAAGGAGCGGTTCGGCTACACAGTTATAGGGCATACAGTGAGTGCAATGCCTGCCAAAAATTTCGAGCCACTCCAATGCCCCTTGGAAATGACATGGAGGTCAGAGGGCGTTAACTAAACCTTTTTTTCCATTTATAGCAACTGGGTCTCCCGTGCACTGTTGGCCTAAGCAGTGAATGGAAGGCTTTCCAAAAATTATGAGGAACTGCAATGCCCCTTACAAGAGCCATGTGTGGCACCCCAGGGGTCTGGTCACCACAGTAATAGAGATATTACGTCGGAGAGCAAGTGGGAGGTTTCCTGGTCAGGATCCCTTAAACATGCAACATCCTCCTGCCCCAATCCTGGGAGGGGAGAATTCTGCCCTTATAAACTGGATCTGGGGCGGGGTTGAGTGAGTCAGAGAGCAGTCAGAGTCAGAGTGAGAGCAAGGGAAGGTAACAGCAAGGAGCTCTGTAGGATCTGGAGCTAAAGACCAGGGACTGGAAGCTGAGCAGAGCTCGCCCTGGCAGAAGACAATAGGAACCGGACACAGGAGTCCGAAGCTGTGAGGACTTATATATCCAGCAGCAGAAACCAGCCGGCAGGGGATTTCAGGTCCTCTGGCCATAGAAGCCCGGAGGCTCAGTCACAAGCAAGGGACCAGCTCCGCCGTCGTGGAGCGGAGTCTAACAGAAGGCCCCAAGTCACCAGCCATACGGGTGAGCACTACACGGTACACTCAGGGATGTGGGCTACTTCTACCCGCTTACAGCAAGGCTGCCAGGAAGAGTGCAGACAGACGGGGAGGCCTACAACTCCACCTGGCCAGGGGAACTCCTGCTTGCTCACAGACTGACCAGGCCTCTTATGCTAGCCAGTACTCCCGGGAGGGTCTACCTTATAATCATCAGTAAAGACCCTGAACTGCACTGCAAAGACTCTGAGTCATTCCTGCTGCGCTCGTGCACCAACACCCCCATCATCCACACTCACTGCCCTGAGGCTATACTCCTCCCGAGGGGAGTAATCCCATTCTATGCTGCGCACACAACACCAGCCTCAGCGGTCTGCCTCGCAGCGGTGGTACTCCCTGACCGCAATCCACGGGTGGCGCAGTCGGACAATTAACCTCAAAACCTCAGAAAGACTGCCACTGGTTTGACCAGCCTGAGCCATGGGACCGGGTCACCGCCACGGAGACTACAGACCCCAGAGACCCGGCACCGGGTATCCCACACACGTGTACACACGGCCCAGGGGGCGCGTCACATGCAGTACAGCATATTACAAACATAAGTCCCATTATTGGGGAGTGGGTGTCCCATGGTATTTGCTTATGCTTTTCAAGCAAAAGCTGCCAAAAATTAGGACGGAGCAACTTGCAATGCCCCTTACAAGAGCCATGCAGTACAGCATATTACAAACATAAGTCCCATTATTGGGGAGTGGGTGTCCCATAGTATTTGCTTATGCTTTCCCAGCAAAAGCTGCCAAAAATTAGGACGGAGCAACTTGCAATGCCCCTTACAAGAGCCATGCAGTACAGCATATTACAAACATAAGTCCCATTATTGGGGAGTGGGTGTCCCATAGTATTTGCTTATGCTTTCCCAGCAAAAGCTGCCAAAAATTAGGACGGAGCAACTTGCAATGCCCCTTACAAGAGCCATGCAGTACAGCATATTACAAACATAAGTCCCATTATTGGGGAGTGGGTGTCCCATAGTATTTGCTTATGCTTTCCCAGCAAAAGCTGCCAAAAATGAGGACGGAGCAACTTGCAATGCCCCTTACAAGAGCCATGCAGTACAGCATATTACAAACATAAGTCCCATTATTGGGGAGTGGGTGTCCCATAGTATTTGCTTATGCTTTCCAAGCAAATGCTGCCAAAAATTAGGACGGAGCAACTTGCAATGCCCCTTACAAGAGCCATGCAGTACAGCATATTACAAACATAAGTCCCATTATTGGGGAGTGGGTGTCCCATAGTATTTGCTTATGCTTTCCCAGCAAAAGCTGCCAAAAATTAGGATGGAGCAACTTGCAATGCCCCTTACAAGAGCCATGCAGTACAGCATATTACAAACATAAGTCCCATTATTGGGGAGTGGGTGTCCCATAGTATTTACTTATGCTTTCCCAGCAAAAGCTGCCAAAAGTTAGGACGGAGCAACTTGCAATGCCCCTTACAAGAGCCATGCAGTACAGCATATTACAAACATAAGTCCCATTATTGGGGAGTGGGTGTCCCATAGTATTTGCTTATGCTTTCCAAGCAAAAGCTGCCAAAAATTAGGACGGAGCAACTTGCAATGCCCCTTAACAAGAACCATGCAGTACAGCATATTACAAACATAAGTCCCCATATTGGGGAGTGGGTGTCCCATAGTATTTGCTTATGCCTTGCAAGCAAAAGCTGCCAAAAATAAGGACGGAGCAACTTGCAATGCTGGCACCCTGGTGGTATAGTGGTGGTGGAGGCTGAGGATAAGGAGAAGAAGATTAAACAGCCGAAACGAGGAAGCGTATACCCATGTGTGGGTGTGAAGCGGTGCATGTGAATACACCTCCCGAAATAACACCGTGGATTTGACTTTATGTTACTCTGCTGTCATTTGGTGGTGATGAGAAGTCTGGCCCAATCCAGCCCTTGTTCATTTTGATAAGGGTCAGCTTGTCAGCATTGTCAGTTGACAGGCGAGTGCGCTTATCAGTTATAATTCCCCCAGCGGCACTAAAAACACGCTCCGATAACACGCTAGCGGCAGGGCAGGCCAGGACCTCCAAGGCGTACAGAGCGAGTTCATTCTAAGTGTCCAGCTTGGATACCCAATAATTAAAAGGCACAGAGGAATCACGGAGGACGCTGGTACGATCGGCAAGGTACTCCCTCACCATCTTTTGAAACTTTCCACTCCTTGTGAGAGTACCCCGCGCCTCAGGGCCTGTAAGCTTGGGGGGGGTGTCAGAAAACTGTCCCAGAACGTTGACAGTGTTCCCCTGCCTCTGCTGGATTGGAGTTGCATCTCTCTCGCCTGTACGCCTTGGTTGGGCAACGAACTGTGACCTCTGCCGCTAGCGTGTTCAGATGGGAATTTTTTTAAGAGTTCTGCAGCAAGGGCCTTCTGGTATTGCCCCATTTTTGTAGACCTCTCCACCTCAGGAATAAGAGATTGAAAGTTCTCCTTGTAGCGGGGGTCTACAAGTGTCACCAACCAGTAATGACTGTCACCCAACATTTTGACAACGCGAGGGTCACGGTTAAGGCAGCATAACATAAAGTCAGCCATGCGTGCCAAACTGGTAACGGGCAAGATTTCCGTGTCCTCACCAAGATGACGACTGACCATGCTCTCCTCCTCCTCCTCCTCCTCTTCCTCCTCCCCCCTGGCCACCCACTCTGAACCGACGGTATGACACTTGTACAGGTACTGTTAGAACTCTCCTGTTAGTTTTTTTTTAGTTTGCTGGTCACATGACCATTTTTGCCTATTTAATCCAGCTCCGCCCTCCTGGCCTTGCTGGACTTCATTGTATTTACTACTCTTGAGCTAGCTTGGTGCTCTGTTGCCGTTCTCTGTTAGTTTTGCTAGGTCTTCTGACCTCTATGCTTTTTGTTGTGTGTTTGTCTTTGACTGCTACTATTTCTGCTAGGAGGTGTCCAACTTATCCCAGTCCCTAGTTCTTGTAGGGATCCCTCCCTCAATTCTATAGGTCTTCGTACAGACTAGCCGAGGACTTTAGCGGGTCTGATCGCAGGATCAGGTTCCCCTTTACATCGTAGGGATTTAGTTTAGTTCTATTGTAGGGACAGATCTCCTTTCTTTCCTTAGTCCCTGTAGCAGATCATAACAGTAAGTCCAGCCCTAAAAGAAAAAAAAAAAAATTTTCTCTAAGGAAAGACCTCCAGTTTTCCATCATGGTCTCGGTTCAAGATTTGGCTCAACGCTTGCAGGGACTCTCTCTGGAGGTGGCCAAGCTCCAACAACATGTGAGTAGCTGTTCTGGAGCACATTTTGTGGAACCAAAGGTACGTCTGCCTGATTTATTTTTTGGTGAACAACAAGATTTTTTTTCTTTTAAAAATGCTTGTTTATTGTATTTTCGTTTGAGACCCGGATCCTCTGGTGATGAATCACAGCGCATAGGGTTCATAATGTCACTTTTGCGCAAAGATCCTCAGGGATGGGCCTTCTCTCTTCAACCTAGTGATCCGTGCTTTAGATCGGTGGATAGTTTTTTTTCTGCTTTGGGTTTGTTGTACGATGATCCTGATCGTGTCTCATCTGCTGAGTCTGAATTGAGACGTTTGAGGCAGGGATCAGGTAATGTGGAAAAATATTGTTCTCACTTCCGTCGGTGGTCTGCCCAGGTGGGGTGGAACGATTCAGCTTTGAAAAGCTTGTTTCTTGCAGGGCTAGGTGAAAGGGTTAAGGATTTACTGATTGCTTATCCCACACCTGGAAACTTGCAGGAGGCAATGCAATTAACTATACGGGTGGACAGGAGACTGCGTGCAAGGGTTTATGAGAGCAAATCCTCTGCTATGTCAGCTCCGAGTCCTGAGAGGGTCTGTGCTGACAATGGAGAGCCGATGGAGATTGGGGCGATGGCACCCCGCTCTCAGGAAAAAGACCGCAGGCTTTCTGAAGGCTTGTGCTTCTATTGCGGAAATTCTGGTCATTTTATTAAGAACTGTGTGCTTCGTATGAAGAAAGAAAAAAAAATGGTCAGTCATGCACGTATTGCATGTTTAAATTCTAAGGGAGTATTCCTATCTGCTCCTACCGCTGCTCAGGATGAATTAATTGAATTTCGGGTATTTGTGGATTGTGGTTCTACTCTGAATGTGATTGATGGGGGATTCTTGGAAAAACTTAGATTAGAACCTAAAACTTTGTCATCCCCTATTGCTGTGGTTTCTGTTGATGGCTCTCCCTTGAAGAGTGTTACTCACAAGGTCTGTGAGTTTCCCCTCACTATTAATGATATTCATCAATAGAATTTGGATTTGGTGGTATTGGATAATTTGCCTTCTCCAGTAATATTGGGGTTACCCTGGTTAAAATTGCACAATCCTGTACTGTATTGGTCTACCAATGAAAGTAAGTCCTGGAGCCCTAAGTGTTATGACAAGTGTTGTAACGGACGTATTGCTGCGGTGGAAAAAGGGGAATTACCTGTACCTATTCAGGATTTTTGGAGAGTTTTTTCTGAGGAGGAGTCACAAATTTTGCCTCCCCATAGAGACTATGATTGTACCATTGAATTTGTCCCTGGAGCGACTCTTCCTAAAAGTCGTTTATTTAATCTTACTATTCCTGAGAGAAAGGCTTTGGAGGAATACATACAGACAAGCTTGGCCGCCGGTCACATTAGGCCTTCCAAGTCTCCTGTGGCTGTTGGATTTTTTTTTGTAAAAAAAAAAGATGGCGGTTTATGTTCTTGTCTGGACTTTCGTGAGATTAATAAAATTACTGTACGCAATCCTTACCCACTGCCATTGATTCCTGATTTATTTAACCAGTTAGTGGGGGCCAAGTGGTTCTCTAAAATTGATCTCCGGGGGGCATACAATTAGTTGCGCATGAATGAGGGTGATGAATGGAAGACTGCTTTTAACACTCCTGTGGGTCATTTTGAGAATCTGGTGATGCCTTTTGGTCTTACCAATGCTCCAGCATTTTTTCAGAATCTTATTAATGACATCCTTAGACCTTTAATCGGCAAAAATGTGGTTGTGTATTTGGATGACATTCTGATTTATTCGCCTGATCTGGAGTCTCATTGGCGGAGCGTACGTGAGGTATTACAGTTATTAATGGACAATTCGCTTTTTGCTAAGCTGGAGAAATATGAGTTCGCTGTACAGAGAATTAGTTTTTTGGGCTACATTATCTCCAGTGAAGGTTTTGAGATGGACGCGGTTAAAGTTCAAGCTGTGCAGGAATGGCCTAGGCCTATTGGTTTGAAATCGATACAGAGGTTTTTGGGTTTCGCCAATTATTACAGAAAATTCATAAAAATTTTTTCTATTATTGTCAAACCGCTGACCGATCTCACCAGGAAAGGTGCTAATGTGGTTCAGTGGACTTCTGAGGCTTTTGTGTTTCTAAAGGAGAGGTTTACCTCTGCTCCCATCCTTATGCAGCCTGATGTGACTAAGCCGTTTTTGGTTGAGGTTGATGCTTCTTCGGTGGGGGTCGGTGCGGTGTTGTCTCAGGAAAACAAGGATGGAGTACATCCCTGTGCCTTTTTTTCAAAAAAATTTTCTGAGACTGACCTTAATTACGATATTGGTAATCGGGAATTGCTGGCGATTAAACTCGCATTTGAACACTGGCGTCACCTCTTGGAAGGTGCTGAATTTCCCATTCAGGTTTTCACTGATCATAAAAATCTGATCTATCTTAATGCTGCCAAGCGCTTGAATGCCCGTCAGGCTAGGTGGGCACTTTTTTTCTCGCGGTTTAATTTTTCCGTTACTTACATCCCGGGTACCAAGAATGTTAAAGCGGATGCTTTGTCTCGCAGCTTTTCTCCCATGGTCGGTGTTGAGGAGGAAGAGGAGAGCATTTTACAAGAAGGTGTTGTGATTGCTGCTTTGGACTCCGTTTTGGAGGATGAGATTCTTAAAGCTCAGGAGAATGCCCCATCTAACACTCCCCATGGGAGGTTGTTTGTGCCTATGACCTTTAGGAGAGATTTGTTTGTTGAGTGTCATGAGTCTCGGTTGGCAGGTCATCCAGGAATTTCTGAGACCAAGAGACTTGTGGGTCGCAGTTTTTGGTGGCCTGGATGGCGGAAGGAAGTCATTAAGTGGGTGCGCCAATGTACTGTGTGTGCTAGATTCAAGTCTTCGCATGCTCCTGCTGCGGGGTTGCTTTGCCCTCTGGAGGTTCCTAGTGCACCTTGGACACATCTGGCTATGGACTTTATTACTGACCTTCCCCCCTCTGAAGGTTTCACGGTCATCTGGGTGGTCGTGGACCGTTTTAGCAAGATGTGTCACTTGGTTCCCTTCATCATACTGCCTTGCGCTAAGACACTCGCTAAGGCCTTTGTCAAGGAAATTGTCAGACTACATGGTGTTCCTACTGACATTGTTTCTGATAGGGGACCTCAGTTCGTGGCTCGTTTTTGGCGTGCCTTTTGTGACAGGTTGGGAGTTCATTTGTCGTTTTCATCCGGATATCATCCTGAGTCTAATAGCCAGATAGAAAGGAAGAACCAGGATGTTGAGCAGTTCTTGTGTTGTTTTGTGGCAGACAATCAAGAGGGGTGGTCTGAGTTTCTGCCACTTGCTGAATTTGCTCTTAACAACCATACATCCTCTTCTGCTGGGTGTTCGCCTTTTTTTTGTTGTTCTGGGAGACATCCGTCTTTTGGGTCATTCTCCAAATTGGTTTCGGCTGTGCCTGAGGAGGAGAGTTTTTCCGGTGATTTGGAGAGAGTTTGGACGGATGTGCGTGGTAATCTTCAGGAGGCTAACAAAAAATCTAAGAGGTACTTTGATAGGAAACGGCAAGAGGTTTTGTTTGCTGTTGGTGACATGGTTTGGTTGTCCTCTAAGAATCTGCGATTGAGGATTCCTTCTAAAAAATTGGGTCCCAAGTTCGTAGGGCCCTTTAAGGTGCTTCAGATAGTTAACCAATCTACTGTTACGTTGGAGGTTCCTACGTCCTGGAAGATTAACCCGGTGTTTCATGTTTCTCTGTTGAAAAAAGCTGATGTGTCGGATGGTGACGCCTCTGCCACTGTTTCTCCGGTGGTGGAGGACGGGGAATATGAAATTTCCCGCATCCTAAATTCTAGACGATATAGAGGGATTTTGCAGTATCTCGTCGCTTGGAAGGGTTTCGGACCTGAGGATAACTCATGGGTGAGGGCGGATAATGTTTCTGCTTCCAGACTTGTCAGAGCTTTTCACAGGAGGTTTCCTGGTAAGCCTGGGCCTAGGGGATCCGGAGGATCCTCTTAGAAGAGGGGGTACTGTTAGAACTCTCCTGTTAGTTTTTTTTTAGTTTGCTGGTCACATGACCATTTTTGCCTATTTAATCCGGCTCCGCCCTCCTGACCTTGCTGGACTTCATTGTATTTACTACTCTTGAGCTAGCTTGGTGCTCTGTTGCCGTTCTCTGTTAGTTTTGCAAGGTCTTCTGACCTCTATGCTTTTTGTTGAGTGTTTGTCTTTGACTGCTACTATTTCTGCTAGGAGGTGTCCAACTTATCCCAGTCCCTAGTTCTTGTAGGGATCCCTCCCTCACTTCTATAGGTCTTCGTACAGACTAGCCGAGGACTTTAGCGGGTCTGATCGCAGAATCAGGTTCCCCATTACATCGTAGGGATCTAGTTTAGTTCTATTGTAGGGACAGATCTCCTTTCTTTCCTTAGTCCCTGTAGCAAATCATAACAGGTACTACCGTCTACAACGCATGATAGCTGCTCCTGTTCTTCCTCCTCCTCCTCCTCTCTCTCATTGTCCCCAAATGCATGTTGGGATGAGATGAGGCTGGGCTGTGTGTAATCGCCCGCTATGGCTTCTTGATCCATCTCATCATACTCTGGCTGCAATGCCTCCTCTTTAATTCTCTGAAGAGAGCGTTGCAAAAGACAGACAAGTGGGATGCTGACACTAATGATGGCGTCATCGCCACTCACCATCTTGGTGGCCTCCTCAAAGTTTGTCAGGATGGTACATATGTCAGACATCCAGGTCCATTCCTGAGGTCTTATGTGTGGAGTCTGACCTGAATATCGACGGCCTTGTTGCAGCTGGTACTCCACAACTGCTCTCTTCTGCTCACAAATCCTTTGCAACATGTGGAGGGTAGAGTTCCAACGTGTGGGGACATCACACACCAGTCGGTGTGCCGGAAGCTGCAAACGCTGCTGCAACACAGCAAGGGCGGCGGAAGTTGTAGCCGACTTGCGAAAATGAGCTGACAGGCAGCGTACTTTCACAAGCAGATCTGGCAACTCGGGGTACGATTTAAGAAACCGCTGAACCACGAGGTTAAGCACATGAGCCAGGCATGGTACGTGTGTGATCTCACCTCGCCTCAGAGCCGCCACCAGGTTACGGCCATTGTCACACACGACCATGCCGGGATGTAGGTTCAGCGGTCTCAGCCACAGATCTGCCTGCTCTTTCACAGCTGTCCACAACTCACAAGCAGTGTGAGGTTTATCACCTAAGCTTATGAGTTTAAGCACAGCCTGTTGCCGCTTGGCGGAGGCAGTACTGCAATGCTTCCAGCTTGTAACTGATGTGGTGATATCTAAGATGGAGGCTGAACATGAGTAGGAGGAGGAGGAGGATGCGCAGGAGCTGTACACTGTGGGGGCAACTCTGACTGACATAGGGCCCGAAATCCTCGGTGTGGGGAGGATGTGTTCCGTCCCAAGGTCCGACTGGGTCCCGGCTTCCACTATGTTTACCCAGTGTGCCGTCAGAGAGATGTACTGTCCCTGGCCACAAGCACTTGTCCACGTGTCCGTTGTCAGGTGGACTCTCCCAGTAACTGCGTTGTTGAGGGCACGGCAGATGCTTTGGGACACTTGCTTGTGTAGTGCGGGGATGGCACACCGGGCAAAATAGTGTCGGCTGGGGACCGAGTACCGAGGGATGGCCACCGCCATAAGATTGCGGAAGGATTCCGTCTCCACCAGCCTAAAAGGCAGCATTTCCAATGAAAGCAGTCGTGAAATGTGCGAATTTAGGACTGTGGCCTGTGGGGCATTAGCTGCGAATTTCCGCTTTCGTTCAAAGGTCTGGGATATGGACAATTGAACGCTGCGGTGGGACGTGGACGTGGACGTTGATGCTGTTTCTTGAGAAACTGCCAGAACAAGTAAAGACTGAGAGGAGGGGGCATCTTTACATGCAGTATGGACAGGGGATTGCCTTGCACACACAACAGGGAGTTCTATTGCACGCACAACAGTGGAAGAAGCAGTGGTGACACCCGCTGACACTGGTCATGGACCCTGGGTTTCGCCCCACAAAGTCGGGTGCTTTGCTGCCATGTGCCTGATCATGCTGGTGGTGGTCAGGCTGGTAGTTTTGTCACCCCTGCTGATGCTGGCATGGCAGGTGGAACATATGGCCTTTTTTGGGATTATCAGCAGAGTCTTTAAAAAAATTCCAGACTCTGGAAGACCTACCGCTTGTACTGGCAACGTCTCTCGTGTTGGTGTTACGGGGAACGGTTGCCTGCCTTCTGTCTGCGGCCACCACACTGCTTCTTCCTGCCTGTTAGGGTACTCTGCCTCCCTCCCCCTGTGTGCTGCTGGCCTCACTCTGCATGTCCTCCTTCCACGTTGGGTCAGTTACTAGATCATCTACCACCTCCTCCTCTTCCACTTGCGCACCACGATCCTCCTCCTCACTTCCTGGCATTGTGTCTCGTCATCGTCCACCTCTTGTGACAGATAGCCAACGTCGACTTCCTGTGGCCGTGGCTGTTCAAATATTTGGGCATCGCAACATGGGATCTCCTCTTCCACCACTTCAAGCGTATCAGGCGAGGGGCCCAAATATGGAAATGGACCAGTGAACAGCTCTTCAGAGTGTCCAAGTATGGGATCACTTGCTGTCTGACGACACTCGGCATGGTGGGAGAAAGGAGCATCAGGGTGAGGAGGAGTATGCGGTCGAGACTCACGGCTACTAAGAGTTGACCGTGTGGAAGACAGACCGGAGGTGGTGGTGCCCAGGTAACTGGAAGTATTATCTGCTATCCAATTAATAACCTGTTCACACTGATCAGTTCTCAATACTGGTGTTGTTCTGTGCTTCCCTAGTAATTCGGTCAAGAAGTGGGAGCGAGAAGATGTGGCTTTTGGTTGTGGCACATTTTCACCTTGGCCACGGCCCCGTCCTCCGCACGAGCCATCACCAGAACGTCCACTTCCATGTCCCTTGCCACGTGCCTTGCCCATTGTAAATGAAGTAAAATAGCTTACACTTGCACTATCAATGGAAAAAGGGTAATAAAGAGTAGATTAGAACCGTGGAAGAGGAAAACCACAGTTATTGTTTACTGGGGTATACCACACTTTTTTAAATAGAGATATTTGCAGCTGAACAGTGAGCGACACACTCAAACTGTTTTTTTTTTAGATACAAATGGCCCAAAATGGATAATACAGAGGTTTGAACCGTGGAAGTGCAAAACAACACTTCTGTTTCTCTAGCCTACACCAGACTATTTTCAACAGTTATATTTGTGTCTGAAAAATCAGAGACACAGTGTATTTGTACAGTGTGAAGGAGGAAAAAAAAGGAGGATTTAGATGAAAAAAAAGGATTTTTCCTGGCCCCCGACACCTGGTGCTAAGTCCAGCAATTTCAGCAACAGGAGCACACAGGACTGTAATGCAGCGTTTGCTGGTATAACCACTGTGTCTCCTATACAGCCTGCCTGCCTGGTATCTGGGATGGATATTAGTCCAGAAAAGGACTGTTTGTTTGTTCCGGCAGCCTTTACAGACCCCACACTAACTATTTCGCAGTTTATATCTCTCCCTAAATCAGCAGCGCTGTCCCTACACTGTCTAATCCGGAGCGACTGTGTCCAAGATGGCGGCGCCCCGTTTTAAATACTCGAGGTGACGCTGTGCGGCCAGCCAATCACTGTAATGCCCACAACCAACATGGCTGCAGCATTACAGTGACTGGCTGGCAATCCCTTCATGTTCATTGGCTCTGTAAAGAGCGCCAAACATGCAGGGCGGAGACCTGAGCTCCCGCCCGAGTAACCCGGAAATGCTCGGTGCTCGCCGAACATCCCGAGTAGCGTGATGCTCGGGCGAGTACCGAGCAGTGTCGAGCATGTTCGCTCAACACTAAAAATCAGCGATCGTAATCTGAACTGAATATTGAAATATTCGCTCAACTCTAATCATAAACACCCTCAAAAAAATTATGTGGGCGTTGAATGATGGTCACCCTGGTGATATGGTGGTGGAGGATGAGGAGAAGGAGGAGGACAACAGATCATAGACAAAGTCAGGAGGGCTATACCTGTGTCTGGGTGTGAAGAGGTACATAGGAATAGACCACCCCCCCCCAAAAAAGCCACTGGATTTGACTTTATGTTCCGTTGCTATCATCCAGTGGTGTTGAGAAGTCTGGCCCAATCCAGCCCTTGTTCATTTTGATAAGAGTCTGCCTGTCAGCATTTTCAGTTGACTGGCAGATGCGCCTATAGCCCCCGTCTCACATAGCGAGATCGCTAGCGAGATCGCTGCTGAGTCACGGTTTTGGTGACGCAACAGCGACCTCACAAGCGATGCCGTTATGTGTGACACTTTGCAGCGATCGGGCCCCTGCTGTGAGGTCGCTGATTGCTGCTAAGTGTCCTGGACCATTTTTTGGTCCTTGCCCTCCTGCTGGTCAGCACACATCGCTGTGTGTGACCAGCGGGACCAGCGATCAGGCTGGTAACCATGATAAACAGCGGGTTACTAGGGGCACACGCGCACTTAGTAACCCGCTGTTTATCATGGTTACCAGCCTGCTCCTGCTTCAGCAGCAAGCTGGTAACCAGGAGCAGGACATCGTAGAAAGATTCTTTCCACGATGACGCTGCTCCCCTGATAGCTGGTGAGCCTGCCTTTTTGACAGCTCACCAGCGATCACTTAGCGACGCACCAGCGATACCGGCCAGGTCACATCGTTGTCGGGATCGCTGGTGCGTCGTTATGTGAGACGGTACCTAAGCAGTTATATTATAATGCCCCCAGTGGCACTAAAAACCTTCTCTGAATAAATGCTAGTGGCCAAGACCTCCAAGGCATAGAGAGACAGTTCATGCCACGTGTCCAGCTTCGATACCCAATAGTTGTAAGGCACAGAGGAATCATGGAGGACACTGGTATGGTCACCAAGGCAATCCTTCAGCATCTTCCAAAACTTTTCCCTCTTTGTCAGGGTACCCCGCGTATCAGGGCCTGGGCACTGGGAGGGTCTGAGACAACTGTCTCAGACCTTTGACAGTTTTCCCCTGCCTCTGCCTCATCTGGTTTGTTTCTCCCTCGCCTGCAACATTTTATTAGACCTCTCCGCCACGTGAAGGAGAGATAGAAAGTTCTCTTTGTAGCATGGGTCTAGAAGGTCTCCTTGTAGTGTCAGTCTATAACCATTCATACAGAAATGTACATCAATACCCAGCAGCTTATGAACAATCTACAGTCATCTTTACATCGTTTATAAGGCCGAAAAAAGACAAGTGTCCATCCAGTTCAGCCTATTTCTTGTGCACTGCAGCTATTCCGCAGCGTTGATCCAGGGGAAGGCAAGAAAACCCCATGCGGTATAGGCCAATTTACATCATTGAGGAAAAATTCACTTCCCGACTCCAATCTGACAGTCAGATTAAATCCCTGGATTAATTAACTATCACTAAGCATAAGATGTAATTTTATTGTTCTCAAGAAAGGCGTCCAGGCCTCTCTTGAACTCATTAAGTGAGTTGGACATCACCACTTCCTCTCCCAGAGAGTTCCAGAGTCTCACGGCTCTGACTGTAAAGAATCCCCTTCTATGCTGGTGCAGGAACCTCCTTTCCTCCAGACGCATAGTGTGCCCCCTCGTCTTTGTCACCATCCTTGGTATAAACAGGTCATGGGAGAGATCTCTGTACTGCCCCTGATGTATTTATACATGTTTATGAGGTCTCCCCTAAGCCTTCTCTTTTCCAACGTAAATAGACCTAATTTTGACAACCTCTCTGGGTATTCTAGTCCGTCCATTCCCTTTATTACCTTAGTCGCCCTCCTTTGTACCCTCTCTAGCTCCAATATGTCTTTCCTGAGCACCGGAACCCAGAACTGTGCACAATATTCTAAGTGCGGCTTTACCAGCGTTTTATACAGAGGAAGAACAATGTTCTCATCATATGCCCCTATTCCTCTTCTGATGCATGCCATGACTCTATTTGCCTTCGCAGCTGCTGCCTAACTCTGGGCATTCCAATTTAATTTGCTGTTAACCAAGACGCCCAGGTCCTTCTCCATGTCAGATTTCCCCAACGGTTTCCCATTTAATATGTATGGGTGACTGCTGTTTTTCTTTCCCATGTGCATGACCTTACATTTATCGGCATTGAACCCCATTTGCCATTTTTTGGCCCAACTCCCCAATTTATCTAAATCCTCCTGTAGCTGTGCCCTATCCTCATCTGTATTAACTACTTTACAAAGTTTAGTATCATCTGCAAATATTGCTATTTTACTATGCAACCCTTCCACTAGATCATTAATAAATATATTAAATAATATAGGGCCCAAGACAGACCCTTGAGGCACCCCACTAGTAACCCTGACACACCCTGAGCTTACTCCATTGATAACCACCCTCTGCTTTCTATCACTCAGCCAGCTATTTACCCACTTGCACACATTATCCCCCAGACCAAGCATTCTCATTTTATATACCAACCTTTTGTGTGGCACGGTACCAAACGCTTTTGAGAAGTCAAGGTATACAACATCCACTGACTCTCCCCGGTCCAGCTGTGAGCTCACCTCCTCGTAGAAGGCGATCAGGTTTGTTTGGCAGGAGCGATCCCTCATGAATCCATGTTGATATGGAGTTAGACAGTTATTATCATTAAGATATCTCAGATCATACACCAAACAAATCTTTAGCTCCTATCCTCTACATTTCCTGTCCAGACTCAGCATTGTCACACTATCACAACACATTGCAGAGTGTCCTGGATGAAGCAGCACCTGCTACACGCTGAATGACCCAGCATAGATGGCAGCCTTGGCACACGATGCAAACACGTTTTCTCCTGCGCTGCACAAGGTGCGCTTAGCATCTGTGGAGAAAATCACTTTCAGCAGAAAGCTTCATCAACTATAAGTTCATGCTCAAAACTTATAAGTTTGCTCTCCATCTGGCTAAACAAGTCTACTTTACCACCCTCATCACTAGAGATGAGCGTTGTTCTACTCGAACTGTTCACCAATCACAAATTCGAGCTGTTTTGGGCGGTGTTCGAGCCGTTCGGCGAACACGAACAATTTGAGAAAAATTCGGCTGTTCGAGGTTATGTTCGATAACTGTTCGTGCACCAAAATCATAACTGGATTTTTTCTCAATAATGATGAAAATTAATGTTAATACGCAGTTTGAGTGTACAGCGGGGTGGGGGGAGGGGCAGGGGATGGATCTCTGCAGGAACAATGAAGATCTCCATTTTTTTTTCTCTTTCCCGTATTTGCAGTGGGGAGGTGCAATCTGTCAGCCTATCAGCAGCGCACACACGGAGCGAAGTGCTTTTTTCACACAAGCAAGGGCATGTGTCATTGGCAGTGTATGTCACATGTCCTTGCCCTATAAGACCAAGCCATTTTCCCCGTCGCCACCATTTTCTCACTGCTGCAGCTGCGTGTTAGACGGCACCGCTGTTGCTGTGTGTGCTATACCTTGTTAATTTCAAGCCAATTTTCGCACAAATCTACAGATAGCTTGGGAGTAGGGAATAGTTGTGATTGCAGTCCTTTTAAGGACTAGGTTACAGCATTTCCTACGACTTTTATCAGGCAGGTCTGTGCTCTTAAATAGATAGATTGTGGGAGTAAAGACTAATTGTAATTGGAGTCCTTTTCAGGACTAGGTTACATCAGTTCCTATCAGTTTTTGCCAGGCAGGTCTGTGCCAGTGCTGTGCCAGTTTTTTTCACAGCATTTGGCTGAATCTAGCAAAGCTAATCCTTTTTGGCCTATTGCAGAGTGTGTTAGTCAGTGGAGTAGCCTATCTGTGTTGCAAGATATACCACCTGTGTATAGAATACCAATTTTTTTACTGCACCTAGTGAAGTAAAATCTTTTGGGCATAGCATCATTCTATTAGTCCATCTATACTGACCTCCATCAGGTTGCAAATTGAATATAATTTTTTTCTGCATCTAGCTCTGAAAAAATATTGGGCTTCTAGCTGTGTGTGGGACTTGTTCTATTAATCCATCTATACAGACCTCCATCAGGTTGCAAACTGAATATATTTTTTTCTGCATCTACCTCTGAAAAAATATTGGGCTTCTAGCTGTGTGTGGGACTTGTTGTATTAGTCCATCTATACTGACCTCCATCAGGTTGCAAACTGAATATATTTTTTTCTGCATCTACCTCTGAAAAAATATTGGGCTTCTAGCTGTGTGTGGGACTTGTTGTATTAGTCCATCTATACTGACCTCCATCAGGTTGCAAACTGAATATATTTTTTTCTGCATCTACCTCTGAAAAAATATTGGACTTCTAGCTGTGTGTGGGACTTGTTGTATTAGTCCATCTATACTGACCTCCATCAGGTTGCAAACTGAATATATTTTTTTCTGCATCTACCTCTGAAAAAATATTGGGCTTCTAGCTGTGTGTGGGACTTGTTCTATTAATCCATCTATACAGACTTCCATCAGGTTGCAAACTGAATATATTTTTTTCTGCATCTAGCTCTGAAAAAATATTGGGCTTCTAGCTGTGTGTGGGACTTGTTCTATTAATCCATCTATACAGACCTCCATCAGGTTGCAAACTGAATATATTTTTTTCTGCATCTACCTCTGAAAAAATATTGGGCTTCTAGCTGTGTGTGGGACTTGTTGTATTAGTCCATCTATACTGACCTCCATCAGGTTGCAAACTGAATATATTTTTTTCTGCATCTACCTCTGAAAAAATATTGGGCTTCTAGCTGTGTGTGGGACTTGTTCTATTAATCCATCTATACAGACCTCCATCAGGTTGCAAACTGAATATATTTTTTTCTGCATCTACCTCTGAAAAAATATTGGGCTTCTAGCTGTGTGTGGGACTTGTTCTATTAATCCATCTATACAGACCTCCATCAGGTTGCAAACTGAACATATTTCTTTCTGCATCTACCTCTGAAAAAATATTGGGCTTCTAGCTGTGTGTGGGACTTGTTCTATTAATCCATCTATACAGACCTCCATCAGGTTGCAAACTGAATATATTTTTTTCTGCATCTACCTCTGAAAAAATATTGGGCTTCTAGCTGTGTGTGGGACTTGTTCTATTAATCCATCTATACAGACCTCCATCAGGTTGCAAACTGAATATATTTTTTTCTGCATCTACCTCTGAAAAAATATTGGGCTTCTAGCTGTGTGTGGGACTTGTTCTATTAATCCATCTATACAGACCTCCATCAGGTTGCAAACTGAATATATTTTTTTCTGCATCTACCTCTGAAAAAATATTGGGCTTCTAGCTGTGTGTGGACTTGTTGTATTAGTCCATCTATACTGACCTCCATCAGGTTGCAAACTGAATATAATTTTTTCTGCATCTACCTCTGAAAAAATATTGGGCTTCTAGCTGTGTGTGGGACTTGTTCTATTAATCCATCTATACAGACCTCCATCAGGTTGCAAACTGAATATATTTTTTTCTGCATCTACCTCTGAAAAAATATTGGGCTTCTAGCTGTGTGTGGGACTTGTTGTATTAGTCCATCTATACTTACCTCCATCAGGTTGCAAACTGAATATATTTTTTTCTGCATCTACCTCTGAAAAAATATTGGGCTTCTAGCTGTGTGTGGGACTTGTTCTATTAATCCATCTATACAGACCTCCATCAGGTTGCAAACTGAATATATTTTTTTCTGCATCTACCTCTGAAAAAATATTGGGCTTCTAGCTGTGTGTGGGACTTGTTCTATTAATCCATCTATACAGACCTCCATCAGGTTGCAAACTGAATATATTTTTTTCTGCATCTACCTCTGAAAAAATATTGGGCTTCTAGCTGTGTGTGGGACTTGTTCTATTAATCCATCTATACAGACCTCCATCAGGTTGCAAACTGAATATATTTTTTTCTGCATCTACCTCTGAAAAAATATTGGGCTTCTAGCTGTGTGTGGGACTTGTTCTATTAATCCATCTATACAGACCTCCATCAGGTTGCAAACTGAATATATTTTTTTCTGCATCTACCTCTGAAAAAATATTGGGCTTCTAGCTGTGTGTGGGACTTGTTCTATTAATCCATCTATACAGACCTCCATCAGGTTGCAAACTGAATATATTTTTTTCTGCATCTACCTCTGAAAAAATATTGGGCTTCTAGCTGTGTGTGGGACTTGTTCTATTAATCCATCTATACAGACCTCCATCAGGTTGCAAACTGAATATATTTTTTTCTGCATCTACCTCTGAAAAAATATTGGGCTTCTAGCTGTGTGTGGGACTTGTTGTATTAGTCCATCTATACTGACCTCCATCAGGTTGCAAACTGAATATATTTTTTTCTGCATCTACCTCTGAAAAAATATTGGGCTTCTAGCTGTGTGTGAGACTTGTTCTATTAATCCATCTATACAGACCTCCATCAGGTTGCAAACTGTATATATTTTTTTCTGCATCTACCTCTGAAAAAATATTGGGCTTCTAGCTGTGTGTGGGACTTGTTCTATTAATCCATCTATACAGACCTCCATCAGGTTGCAAACTGAATATATTTTTTTCTGCATCTACCTCTGAAAAAATATTGGGCTTCTAGCTGTGTGTGGGACTTGTTCTATTAATCCATCTATACAGACCTCCATCAGGTTGCAATCTGAACATATTTTTTTCTGCATCTACCTCTGAAAAAATATTGGGCTTCTAGCTGTGTGTGGGACTTGTTCTATTAATCCATCTATACAGACCTCCATCAGGTTGCAAACTGAATATATTTTTTTCTGCATCTACCTCTGAAAAAATATTGGGCTTCTAGCTGTGTGTGGTACTTGTTCTATTAATCCATCTATACAGACCTCCATCAGGTTGCAAACTGAATATATTTTTTTCTGCATCTACCTCTGAAAAAATATTGGGCTTCTAGCTGTGTGTGGGACTTGTTCTATTAATCCATCTATACAGACCTCCATCAGGTTGCAAACTGAATATATTTTTTTCTGCATCTACCTCTGAAAAAATATTGGGCTTCTAGCTGTGTGTGGGACTTGTTGTATTAGTCCATCTATACTGACCTCCATCAGGTTGCAAACTGAATATATTTTTTTCTGCATCTACCTCTGAAAAAATATTGGGCTTCTAGCTGTGTGTGGGACTTGTTCTATTAATCCATCTATACAGACCTCCATCAGGTTGCAAACTGAATATATTTTTTTCTGCATCTACCTCTGAAAAAATATTGGGCTTCTAGCTGTGTGTGGGACTTGTTGTATTAGTCCATCTATACTGACCTCCATCAGGTTGCAAACTGAATATATTTTTTTCTGCATCTACCTCTGAAAAAATATTGGGCTTCTAGCTGTGTGTGGGACTTGTTCTATTTATCCATCTATACAGACCTCCATCAGGTTGCAAACTGAATATATTTTTTTCTGCATCTACCTCTGAAAAAATATTGGGCTTCTAGCTGTGTGTGGGACTTGTTCTATTAATCCATCTATACAGACCTCCATCAGGTTGCAAACTGAATATATTTTTTTCTGCATCTACCTCTGAAAAAATATTGGGCTTCAAGCTGTGTGTGGGACTTGTTCTATTAATCCATCTATACAGACCTCCATCAGGTTGTAAACTGAATATATTTTTTTCTACATCTACCTCTGAAAAAATATTGGGCTTCTAGCTGTGTGTGAGACTTGTTCTATTAATCCATCTATACAGACCTCCATCAGGTTGCAAACTGAATATATTTTTTTCTGCATCTACCTCTGAAAAAATATTGGGCTTCTAGCTGTGTGTGGGACTTGTTCTATTAATCCATCTATACAGACCTCCATCAGGTTGCAAACTGAATATATTTTTTTCTGCATCTACCTCTGAAAAAATATTGGGCTTCTAGCTGTGTGTGGGACTTGTTCTATTAATCCATCTATACAGACCTCCATCAGGTTGCAAACTGAATATATTTTTTTCTGCATCTACCTCTGAAAAAATATTGGGCTTCTAGCTATGTGTGGGACTTGTTCTATTAATCCATCTATACAGACCTCCATCAGGTTGCAAACTGAATATATTTTTTTCTGCATCTACCTCTGAAAAAATATTGGGCTTCTAGCTGTGTGTGGGACTTGTTGTATTAGTCCATCTATACTGACCTCCATCAGGTTGCAAACTGAATATATTTTTTTCTGCATCTACCTCTGAAAAAATATTGGGCTTCTAGCTGTGTGTGGGACTTGTTCTATTAATCCATCTATACAGACCTCCATCAGGTTGCAAATTGAATATAATTTTTTTCTGCATCTAACCCAGCCAATAGTTTTGGCCTAATACCACAGTTTGGCCACTCAGCTCTGCTCGGTTCCCATCCATTGTTTTTTTGTGCAAACAACTCCAGAGTTGTGAATTAGTTAACCACCAAAATGAGTGGAAAAAGGCCTGCTGCTGGTGGAAAGGGGAATAGGCGTGTTGGGAAGGGGAAAAAAGGTTGTGTCCGTGGGGTAGGTGTTAAAGCAACAGTAACATCTGCAGAAGAAAGACCATCTTCCAGCCAAACTAAAATGTCTACTTCTTTTAGCGGACAATGTGATAAGATCCCTTTCTTACGGCCACGCTAATCGCTACAAATTCCAGATGAGGCACAAAAACAGCAGGTGCTTCAACGGATATCAAGTGCTCCTTTAAGTGTGCTCTCCTCCACATCAACTTCAACATCACAAATACTCCAGTCCTCAAAGGTGTCACCCCAATCGCACTTGCTTCCTCACAGCTCCCAAATCTCCAGCTGCCCGTCTGAGTATGAGGTAGAACAGATGGTTGAGTCTGCAGAGCTGTTTACTCATACTATAGCCTGGGAATCAGAGGTCGACTCCAGCGCTTCTGTGAATCCAGACGAGGAAATGATCTGCACTGATGCCCAGAATCTTTATGTCGGATCCAGGACCAGACGCAGAAGGTTCTGACCATAATGTAGACCCTCATTCCCAAACTGTAACTCCTGTTGGTGGAGACAATGAGGAAGACGATGATAAGACTCAAATACCTGATTGGAGCAACAACTTTAGTTTTTTGTCAGGGCAGGAACAGGTTGGCTCTGAGGACGACGGGTGTGATAACGCACAGGGTGATGATGATGAGGTTGGAGATCCCACTTACTGTCAACCCACAGTCAGCCAAGAGATGAGGTCAGCAGAGGAGGTGGAGGAAGATGCTAGTGACGACGAGGTCAGGTTGCGCCTTCCTGGACAGAGACGTAGTACTGGAAGCACGTCAACAACTGCATCCTCAAACACAACTCTGCCTCTCACCACAAGTCGTGGTGGCTCTTCAGGTCGCATGGGTGCTAAGCCTTGCATAGCCTGGGCATTTTTTCAGATCGATAAAGATGACCCAACTCGTGTTATCTGTAACATTTGTCAGGAAAAGCTAAGTAGAGGCCAAAAAATACATAGTTTGAGTACTTCATGCATGAACCGGCACATGAACATGAAGCATAAGTTGCAGTGGGAAGCTCAGTGTGCTACAATGCGGCCTAGCCGGCCGGGCCAACCACCGTCTGCCATATCTTGTGCATCCGCGGCCTCTTCATCCTCTGTGACTGGGGGGACAGCAGTCACACCTGTTTTGGGGCGCAGACCTGCCACCTCTTTACCCGCAACAGCCAGCGTGATTGGCAGGTCATCATTTTCTTTGGAGGTGGCAACACAAGCTGGTGTTGAGCGCTGTCCGACATCGATAGCACCACCTTTGGATCAAGGCAACCTAACATGTCCGACTGCATCTTCCTCACAGACCGGCAGTTTGCCGGGGACACCCTTATCAACCCCGTCTAAGCACAATAGCCAGCCCTCGGTCCCTCAGATGTGGACAAGTAAAAGACCATTTCCTCCTAGCCATGAGAAAGCTAAGAGGTTGAATTTCAACATCTGCAAGCTCTTGGCTACAGAAATGCTGCCTTTCCGCCTGGTGGACACAGAGGATTTTCGAGACCTTATGTCCGTCGCAGTGCCCCAGTACCAGATGCCCAGTCGGCACTACTTCTCAAAGAAAGGTGTGCCTGCTCTCCACCAGCATGTCGCACACAACATCACCGCTTCTTTGAGAAACTCTGTGTGTGACAGGGTGCATTTCACCACAGACACTTGGAGTAGGCATGGACAGGGGCGTTACATGTCGCTGACTGGGCACTGGGTAACTATGGTGACAGCAGGACAAGGGGCTGCTGTCCAAGTCTTGCCGTCCCCACGAGTTGTGCGTCAATCCTCTTTATGTCAAAGTTCCTCCACTGCTTCTGCCTCCTCAACCTACTCTCGGTCTTCCACCTGCACCAAAAGCCTGTCTGGTCATGCCACAAGCTTTCTAACTGCGCAGAAGGGATCCTGCACACCTCCTTACTATGCTGGCAGTAGGGCTCAACGTCATCAGGCGGTTTTTACATTGAAATGTCTGGGAAATGTGAGTCACACAGCTGAGGAGTTGTGGTCAGCTCTGGAGAACCAATTTCATGAATGGTTGTCTCCACTGGACCTGAAACCAGGGAAGGCCGTGTGCGACAATGCTGCAAACCTGGGTGCGGCCCTTCGCCGGGGCAATGTCACACACGTGCCTTGTATGGCTCACGTGTTGAACCTGGTTGTCCAGCAATTTTTAGCCCACTATCCCAGACTAGATGGCCTTCTGCAGAGGGCACGGTCGCTGTGTGCTCACTTCCGCCGTTCGTATCCCACAGCTCAGCTACTTACATCTCTACAGAAGTCGTTGGGCCTGCCACTTCACCGGCTAAATTGCGATGTGTCTACCCGGTGGAATTCAACTCTGCACATGTTGCAGCGACTGTGGCAGCACCGACAAGCCCTGGTGCAATACGTTCTGACGTATAGCCTGGGCCAACGAGATTCAGAGGTGGGGCAAATCATGCTGGAGGAGTGGTCTCAGATCAGGTACCTATGCACCCTTCTGCACAGTTTTGAAATGGCGACGAAGATGTTTAGTGCTGACGATGCCATTATCAGCATGACTATTCCGGTGATTTACATGCTGGAGCACATGTTAAACAGAATTCGGAGTCAGGTGGTGGCACAAGAGGAGGTGGAGGAAGTAGAGGAGGAGGAGTTGTATGCGGAAGGGCTAACATCTGCAAGGTCCAGACGGTCGGCAGCACCAAGGCGGCAGGCATGTGAGGGTGGGGGAGATGGTTTTACCAGGGCGCATGGTAGCAGCCAAACTAGTGAGGAAGGTGCAGGAGCCCAGGAAGAAGTGGAGGACGAACTGATGGAAGACTCATCAGATGAGGGAGACCTTGATCACATTTCTGTTGTGCGAGGTTGGGGGGAGAGGACAGAGGAAGGAAGCATGATTGTTACCTCGCCACCAACACAACAGGGACTTGGTGCTCCTGGATGTGCAACACACATGAGTGCCTTCTTGCTGCACTACCTGCAACATGACCCTCGAATTGTGAGAATTAGAAATAATCCTGACTACTGGGTTGCCACACTGTTAGATCCCCGGTACAAAAGTAAATTTGCAGAAATTATTCCTGCCATAGAAAGGGATGCACGCATGCAGGAGTATCAGCAGAGACTGTTGCAGAATCTTACATGTGCTTTTCCACAAAATACCAGTGGTGCACGTAGTGAATCTCACAGTTCCAACTTGCCAACCGTGGGACCGTCAAGTGTTCAGCACTCAAACCGTAACAGAACCACAGTATCTGCTGGTAACATCAATTTTGCGGAATCATTTCACCACTTTTTTAGCCCATCCTTTGCAAGGCCACAGGAGACAAGAAGTCTGACACATAGTCAACGCCTAGAGACGATGGTACAGGAGTATCTCCAAGTAAACATTGAAGCCACGACTGTGTCACTGGACCCTTGCTCTTTTTGGGCTTCCAATCTGGATAAATGGCCGGAGCTAGCCACTTACGCCTTGGAGATCTTGTCATGCCCCGCAGCCAGCGTTCTGTCTGAACGTGTGTTCAGCGCTGCTGGTGGTGTGCTGACAGATAAGCGCACGCGGCTCTCCACTGATAATGTAGACAGACTCACGTTCATAAAGATGAACAAATCATGGATCTGAAATGACTTTTCTACCCCTGTGTCATCCTGGGGAGAGTAAAAGCTTGATGATTGGTTAAAATCACCCTACCAACCGTTTTAAGCTTTCAAATTACTAATCATGTTTATCTGTATCTTGGCTGGAAAATAATTAGGGCTTTGTAGCAGTGTGCAGCACTGATTCTATTGGGCCATCTATAATAAGCTCCACCAGATTTAAAATTACTAATCATGTTTATCTGTATCTTGACTGGAAAATAATTTGGGCTTTGTAGCAGTGTGCAGCACTGATCCTATTAGGCCATCTATACTAAAGCTTCACCAGATTTAAAATTAATAATAATTTTTAGCTGCATCTAGCCCGGAAAATAATTTTGGGGCTCCGAGATGCGCAAGACACATAAGTGCCTTCTTGCTGCACTACCTGCCGCATGACCCTCATATTGTCAGAATTCGAAGTAATCATGACTAGTGTTGAGCCACCCCCGTAGTGTTCGAGTTCGGTTCGGTTCGTCGAACACCCGTGTGTTCGCCGAACTGTTCGTCGAACTGTTCGTCGAACACCTTCGAACACCGTTAAAACCAATGGCAGGCAAACAAAAACACATAGAAACACATAGAAAACACCTTCAAAGGTGTCCAAAAGCTGACAAACTGCTCAGAAGACACAACTAACACATGGAAAAGTGACAAGTACATATAGTCATGCGAAAAGAAAAGAGGTGGAGGAGTAAAAGGAGGGGGAGTCACAGATATAGGCATGTCATGCCCTTCTAAAATCCAAAAAGTGAGAAGCCGAGACGGCCAGTCCGCTCCTGCCCGTGCCACCTCCGTGTCGCCGGGTTTGTGCCAGAGCCGCGGTGAACCCTGACGGCCAGCCCCCCTCTCCCAGTACTGGTGCCTGTCCGCTGGTGGGTCGAGAGAGCCCCCCTGTGGTGGAGGCAGCTCTAAGCTTTTTAATTTAAATTGTCCCTCTAATTTGAATGAATACACTTTAAATCCATTTACAAGGATCTATTGGAGGGCAAGTCTCATGCCAGCAGCCGCGTAATTCCAGCTCCAGTAGCGTCCACTAAAGCTGCTGCAGTTAAAAAGCTTTTATAAGGATCGAGCTCGGCTGTCCACCGCAAGGCATCCTACTGCCAGTCCCAGACCCTATGCCTTGGGGTGCCTCCTGATGCTCTTCACTGAGTATCCCGTGGTCCCGAAGCATTTCCTTTGAAAAAATTAAGTGTCCAAACTACAGGTGGTGTAGCTTGCTTAACAGCCGGGATAATCCGCTGACTAGCAGACACTGCTACTAGGCACAAAGTATTTCCTGGGCTAGATGCAGTTAAAAATTTGTAAGTAGATACTCTCGTTGGATGCTGAGAAAGCATTCCATAGAGTCTCCTGGCACGCCATATATGATTCTCTTAAAAAGCTTGGGGTAGGGGTCTAGGGGACCCTTTTATAGCCAAAATCACGGCCCTGTATCACAATACGTCACCTAGGCTGAAGATAAATGGAACTGTAGCACCGAGGGCTTGGTTGCTACAGACGTATTGCACCTCACCCAGAGGTGTGATATCTCACTCTCAGATAAGGATGGAGTGTGGATCAGGACCCGACACCTGCATGCATTACACCACATTGCCGTGGGGCAGGGCGACCAATATGCCCCTGAGATGGGCACGACAGTCCCTGTCCCTGGCTGGAGTGGGGGGAGGGAACACTGAGGAAGGGGAACCCTGCAGTGCAGGAGCAGGAAGGAAGCAGTTCCTGGGTGCATTGAGAAGGGAGTATAAAAGGTGGGCACCATCTTAGTTCAGTGCAGAGAAGTCTGAGCAGAAGTGGCAGGGAGCAGGGGCTCTGCATGAGCTCTGCTCCGGAGGCGGGCCTAGTAACAGAGGCCCAGGCCTGCAAGAGGGAGAAGGAAGGAAGAGGAGCGGAGAAGGCTCCAGGAACGAGGAATGAAGGGATCCCAGGGGTGCGGACGGGCGAGTCGCCACCGCACGCCCGAATCCACCTGCGTGGAGGGGTCAGGCCAAAGGGGGAGACCGGTCCCCGAACTAGTGGAGGCAGGAAACGACCCTCAGCTAGAAACCGGAGGCTCTGACATTTTATGTGGCGCAGCCCCTTGCTCCACCCACTAGGAAGGCACCACATAGGGTCAGGGAAACTGGCGCCAAGTTTACCAAGAGGAGGCCCGAGGCAGCCGGACAGAAGTGTTGGTAAGAAAGGCCAGACAAAGGACACACAAAGGGGGTCCTGTGAAGCGCTCCAAAGTTATCTGGGAGTTGTCTGAGCCCCTCACCTGGTGAGCACAGTACGACGTGGGCAGCCGTTACCTGCAGACGTGGTCTGGATAATAAGAACTGTGAGTAAAGGCCCTGAACTGCATCACTGACTCCGTGTCGTTACTGCTGCTGCCCTGCACCATCACCCCCATCCTCCGCATACACTGCCCTGAGGCTATACTCCTCCCGTGGGGAGTTATGCTACGCTCTGCTGCACCCACAACACCAGCCTTAGCGGTCTGCCCTGTAGTGGCGGTTCACTCTGACCGCAATCCACGGGTGGCGTAGTCGGACATTTAAACATCAAAACCACATAAATAGTTCCGCCACTGGTTTGACCGCCCTGAGCCACGGAACCGGATCGCCGCCACGAAGACTACAACCACCAGCATCCACCAAAAAGGGTCCGGCTCCGGGTGTCCCAAGGCCCAGGGGGTGCGTCAGAACATTTTCATCACCTTTCACAATCACCAATGGGACAAGGCAGGGATGTCCTCTGTCCCCTCTCTTATACATCCTAGTGACGGAGCACCTGCTCTCATCAATTCGCCATAACCCCAATATTAGGTGGATTGAGGTGGGAGGCACCGAGTACAAGTGCTCTCTATTTGCTGATGATGTCCTAGTATATATCACTCAATCACATATATCCATCCCTGCTGTTATGGCTGAAATAGATCACTTTGTTACATGGTAAAATTTTAAAATCAATGCAGCGAAGTGTGAGGCCCTCGATGTCTCCCTCCCTAAATCCATATAGGATTCCATCCAGTCCAACTTTCCCTTTGCCTGGCCCTCACAGGGTATCAAATACTTAGGAATCCCTATTCATAGAGACCTCTCCCATCTATGTTATCTTAATTTTGGGCCCTTTATTGAACAATTCCATACAGACCACGGTTGGCAAGTTAGAACTGTAAGATTCACTACGTGAACCACTGGTGTTTTGTGGAAAAGCACATGTACACCGCGTTCCAAAATATTATGCAAAAAGTGTTTAGGAGTGATAAGGGAAGAATTTGTTTGTTTGTCAGTTAAACTCATTGATGGTGATGTGTGTCAGGGCTCTTTATATCACTGTAAGCAATTGCAGACACCTGTGCTAATTAGTTTGGCAGGTGTGTCCAATGAAAGGCAAGACTACTTAAGAAGGCTCTCTCACATTATTAAGCAGCCTACATTTTCTGCCAAAATGGGAAAGAAAAAGGATGTGTCGGCTGCTGAGAAGCAACAAATTGTGGAGTGTTTAGGTCAAGGCATGACTACAATCAACATTGTGCGATGATCAGGATGAAGTGTCTTGGCAATCAAGAAGTATGTAGCTGATTCACAGTACACACGTGTGCGTGCTGATAAGGGCAAATTGAGGACTCTTTCCTACAGGCAATTACGTCAGGTTGAAACAGCAGCGGCAAAAAAGCCTTGTCATAGCAGCAGACAAGTTTTTGAAGCTGCTTGTGCCTCCAACGTCCCCCGAACAACAAGATGCAGGGTCCTTCAGAGGTTTGCAGCTGTGCATATGCCATCCTGTCGACCTCCTCTATCCACTTCACACAAGCAGAAACGGCTCCAGTGGGCCAAACATTACATGAAGACTGATTTCAAAACTGTTTTGTTCACGGATGAGTGCCGTGCAGCGCTCGATGGTCCAGATGAATGGAGTGGAGGATGGCTGGTTGATGGACACCCCACGCAAACACGGCTACAGCGCCAACAAGGAGGAGGTGGAGTAATGTTTTGGGCTGGAATCATAGGGAGAGAGATTGTCGGCCCCTTTAGGATCCCTGAAGGCGCTAAACATGAACTCCATAATGTATGTGGATTTTCTCAAACAGCACTTCCTGCCATGGTTCAAGAAGAAGAACCGTGTATTTCACAGCAAGATCATTTTTCTGCATGATAATGCACCATCTCATGCTGCACATAAATCATCTGCATCTCTGGCTGATATGGGCATAAAAGGGGACAAACTTATGGTGTGACCCCCATGCTCCCCTGACCTCTACCCCATTCAGAACCTTTGGAGCATCATTAAAAGGAGTGTCTATGATGGCGGGAGGCAGTTCACATCTAAGCAACAGCTCTGGGAGGGTATTCTGTCCTCATGCAAAACAATTGAAGCAGAAACCATCCAAAACCTGACAAATTCAATGGACGAGAGAGTTCAGAAGCTCCTTTCGAACAAGGGGTCCTATGTGAAAATGTAACATCACCTAGAATAAAGTTTTGAGTTGAAAACTGTTTGATTTCAGTTTCTAACAACCTGCTAATCCTTATAATTTCAAAAATGACCATTTTTTTGGTCTTTATTAAAATGAAAAGGTTGATCGAAAAGTTTGGGGGATCTAAGAGTGTGGCAACCCAGTAGTCATGATTACTTCGAATTCTGACAATATGAGGGTCATGCTGCAGGTAGTGCAGCAAGAAGGCACTTATGTGTCTTGCGCATCTCGGAGCCCCAAAATTATTTTCCGGGCTAGATGCAGCTAAAAATTATTTTTAATTTTAAATCTGGTGAAGCTTATTATAGATGGCCTAATAGGATCAGTGCTGCACACTGCTACAAAGCCCAAATTATTTTCCAGTCAAGATACAGATAAACATGATTAGTAATTTGAAAGCTTAAAACGGTTGGTAGGGTGATTTTAACCAATCATCAAGCTTTTACTCTCCCCAGGATGACACAGGGGTAGAAAAGTCGTTTCGGATCCATGATTTGTTCATCTTTATGAACGTGAGTCTGTCTACATTATCAGTGGAGAGCCGCGTGCGCTTATCTGTCAGCACACCACCAGCAGCGCTGAACACACGTTCAGACAGAACGCTGGCTGCGGGGCATGACAAGATCTCCAAGGCGTAAGTGGCTAGCTCCGGCCATTTATCCAGATTGGAAGCCCAAAAAGAGCAAGGGTCCAGTGACACAGTCGTGGCTTCAATGTTTACTTGGAGATACTCCTGTACCATCGTCTCTAGGCGTTGACTATGTGTCAGACTTCTTGTCTCCTGTGGCCTTGCAAAGGATGGGCTAAAAAAGTGGTGAAATGATTCCGCAAAATTGATGTTACCAGCAGATACTGTGGTTCTGTTACGGTTTGAGTGCTGAACACTTGACGGTCCCACGGTTGGCAAGTTGGAACTGTGAGATTCACTACGTGCACCACTGGTATTTTGTGGAAAAGCACATGTAAGATTCTGCAACAGTCTCTGCTGATACTCCTGCATGCGTGCATCCCTTTCTATGGCAGGAATAATTTCTGCAAATTTACTTTTGTACCGGGGATCTAACAGTGTGGCAACCCAGTAGTCAGGATTATTTCTAATTCTCACAATTCGAGGGTCATGTTGCAGGTAGTGCAGCAAGAAGGTACTCATGTGTGTTGCGCATCCAGGAGCACCAAGTCCCTGCTGTGTTGGTGGCGAGGTAGCAATCATGCTTCCTTCCTCTGTCCTCTCCCCCCAACCTCGCACAACAGAAATGTGATCAAGGTCTCCCTCATCTGATGAGTCTTCCATCAGTTCGTCCTCCACTTCTTCCTGGGCTCCTGCACCTTCCTCACTAGTTTGGCTGCTACCATGCGCCCTGGTAAAATCATCTCCCCCACCCTCACATGCCTGCCGCCTTGGTGCTGCCGACCGTCTGGACCTTGCAGATGTTAGCCCTTCCGCATACAACTCCTCCTCCTCTACTTCCTCCACCTCCTCTTGCGCCACCACCTGACTCCGAATTCTGTTTAACATGTGCTCCAGCATGTAAATCACCGGAATAGTCATGCTGATAATGGCATCGTCAGCACTAAACATCTTCGTCGCCATTTCAAAACTGTGCAGAAGGGTGCATAGGTCCCTGATCTGAGACCACTCCTCCAGCGTGATTTGCCCCACCTCTGAATCTCGTTGGCCCAGGCTATACGTCAGAACGTATTGCACCAGGGCTTGTCGGTGCTGCCACAGTCGCTGCAACATGTGCAGAGTTGAATTCCACCGGGTAGGCACATCGCATTTTAGCCGGTGAAGTGGCAGGCCCAACGACTTCTGTAGAGATGTAAGTCGCTGAGCTGCGGGATGCGAACGGCGGAAGTGAGCACACAGCGACCGTGCCCTCTGCAGAAGGCCATCTAGTCTGGGATAGTGGGCTAAAAATTGCTGGACAACCAGGTTCAACACGTGAGCCATACAAGGCACGTGTGTGACATTGCCCCGGCGAAGGGCCGCACCCAGGTTTGCAGCATTGTCGCACACGGCCTTCCCTGGTTTCAGGTCCAGTGGAGACAACCATTCATGAAATTGGTTCTCCAGAGCTGACCACAACTCCTCAGCTGTGTGACTCACATTTCCCAGACATTTCAATGTAAAAACCGCCTGATGACCTTGAGCCCTACTGCCAGCATAGTAAGGAGGTGTGCAGGATCCCTTCTGCGCAGTTAGAAAGCTTGTGGCATGACCAGACAGGCTTTGGGTGCAGGTGGAAGACCGAGAGGAGGTTGAGGAGGCAGAAGCAGTGGAGGAAAAATGACATAAAGAGGATTGACGCACAACTCGTGGGGACGGCAAGACTTGGACAGCAGCCCCTTGTCCTGCTGTCAATATAGTTACCCAGTGCCCAGTCAGCGACATGTAACGCCCCTGTCCATGCCTACTCGTCCAAGTGTCTGTGGTGAAATGCACCCTGTCACACACAGAGTTTCTCAAAGAAGCGGTGATGTTGTGTGCGACATGCTGGTGGAGCGCAGGCACACCTTTCTTTGAGAAGTAGTGCCGACTGGGCATCTGGTACTGGGGCACTGCGACGGACATAAGGTCTCGAAAATCCTTTGTGTCCACCAGGCGGAAAGGCAGCATTTCTGTAGCCAAGAGCTTGCAGATGGTGAAATTCAACCTCTTAGCTTTCTCATGGCTAGGAGGAAATGGTCTTTTACTTGTCCACATCTGAGGGACCGAGGGCTGGCTATTGTGCTTAGACGGGGTTGATAAGGGTGTCCCCGGCAAACTGCCGGTCTGTGAGGAAGATGCAGGCGGACATGTTAGGTTGCCTTGATCCAAAGGTGGTGCTATCGATGTCGGACAGCGCTCAAGACCAGCTGGTGTTACCACCTCCAAAGAAAATGATGACCTGCCAATCACGCTGGCTGTTGCGGGTAAAGAGGTGGCAGGTCTGCGCCCCAAAACAGGTGTGACTGCTGTCCCCCCAGTCACAGAGGATGAAGAGGCCGCGGATGCACAAGATATGGCAGACGGTGGTTGGCCCGGCCGGCTAGACCGCATTGTAGCACACTGAGCTTCCCACTGCAACTTATGCTTCATGTCGATGTGCCGGTTCATGCATGAAGTACTCAAACTATGTATTTTTTGGCCTCTACTTAGCTTTTGCTGACAAATGTTACAGATAACACGAGTTGGGTCATCTTTATCGATCTGAAAAAATGCCCAGGCTATGCAAGGCTTAGCACCCATGCGACCTGAAGAGCCACCACGACTTGTGGTGAGAGGCAGAGTTGTGTTTGAGGATGCAGTTGTTGACGTGCTTCCAGTACTACGTCTCTGTCCAGGAAGGCGCAACCTGACCTCGTCATCACTAGCATCTTCCTCCACCTCCTCTGCTGACCTCATCTCTTGGCTGACTGTGGGTTGACAGTAAGTGGGATCTCCGACCGCATCATCATCACCCTGTGCGTTATCACACCCGTCGTCCTCAGAGCCAACCTGTTCCTGCCCTGACAAAAAACTAAAGTTGTCGCTCCAATCAGGTATTTGAGTCTTATCATCGTCTTCCTCATTGTCTCCACCAACAGGAGTTACAGTTTGGGAATGAGGGTCTACATTATGGTCAGAACCTTCTGCGTCTAGTCCTGGATCCGACTCATAAAGATTCTGGGCATCAGTGCAGATCATTTCCTCGTCTGGATTCACAGAAGCGCTGGAGTCGACCTCTGATTCTCAGGCTATAGTATGAGTAAACAGCTCTGCAGACTCAACCATCTGTTCTACCTCATACTCAGACGGGCAGCTGGAGATTTGGGAGCTGTGAGGAAGCAAGTGCGATTTGGGTGACACCTTTGAGGACTGGAGTATTTGTGATGTTGAAGTTGATGTGGAGGAGAGCCCACTTAAAGGAGCACTTGATATCCGTTGAAGCACCTGCTGTTTTTGTGCCTCATCTGGAATTTGTAGCGATTGGCGTGGCCGTAAGAAAGGGATCTTATCACATTGTCCGCTAAAAGAAGTAGACATTTTAGTTTGGCTGGAAGATGGTCTTTCTTCTGCACCTACCCCACGGACACAACCTTTTTTCCCCTTCCCAACACGCCTATTCCCCTTTCCACCAGCAGCAGGCCTTTTTCCACTCATTTTGGTGGTTAACTAATTCACAACTCTGGAGTTGTTTGCACAAAAAAACAATGGATGGTAACCGAGCAGAGCTGAGTGGCCAAACTGTGGTATTAGGCCAAAACTATTGGCTGGGTTAGATGCAGAAAAAAATTATTTTTAATTTGCAACCTGATGAAGGTCAGTATAGATGGACTAATAGACCAAGTCCCACACACCGCTAGAAGCCCAAATATTTTTTCAGAGCTAGATGCAGAAAATATTTTTATTCAATTTGCAACCTGATGGAGGTCAGTATAGATGGACTAATAGACCAAGTCCCACACACTGCTAGAAGCCCAAATATTTTTTCAGAGCTAGATGCAGAAAAAAATTATTTTTAATTTGCAACCTGATGGAGGTCAGTATAGATGGACTAATAGACCAAGTCCCACACACCGCTAGAAGCCCAAATATTTTGTCAGAACTAAATGCATAAAAAAATTATATTCAATTTGCACCCTGCTGGAGGTCAGTATAGAAGGACTAATAGAACAAGTCCCACACACTGCTAGAAGCCCAAATATTTTTTCAGAGCTAAATGAAGAAAAAAATTATTTTTAATTTGCAACCTGATGGAGGTCAGTATAGATGGACTAATAGACCAAGTCCCACACACTGCTAGAAGCCCAAATATTTTTTCAGAGCTAGATGCAGAAAAAAATTATTTTTAATTTGCAACCTGATGGAGGTCAGTATAGATGGACTAATAGACCAAGTCCCACACACCGCTAGAAGCCCAAATATTTTTTCAGAGCTAGATGCAGAAAATTTTTTTATTCAATTTGCAACCTGATGGAGGTTAGTATAGATGGACTAATAGACCAAGTCCCACACACTGCTAGAAGCCCAAATATTTTTTCAGAGCTAGATGCAGAAAAAAATTATTTTTAATTTGCAACCTGATGGAGGTCAGTATAGATGGACTAATAGACCAAGTCCCACACACTGCTAGAAGCCCAAAAATTTTTTCAGAGCTAGATGCAGAAAAAAATTATTTTTAATTTGCAACCTGTTGGAGGTCAGTATAGATGGACTAATAGAACAAGTCCCACACGCTGCTAGAAGCCCAAATATTTTTTCAGAGCTAAATGAAGAAAAAAATTATTTTTAATTTGCAACCTGATGGAGGTCAGTATAGATGGACTAATAGAACAAGTCCCACACACTGCTAGAAGCCCAAATATTTTTTCAGAGCTAGATGCAGAAAAAAATTATATTCAGTTTGCAACCTGATGGAGGTCAGTATAGATGGACTAATAGAATGATGCTATGCCCAAAATATTTTACTTCACTAGGTGCAGTAAAAAAATTGGTATTCTATACACAGGTGGTATATCGTGCAACACAGATAGGCTACTCCACTGACTAACACACTCTGCAATAGGCCAAAAAGGATTAGCTTTGCCCGATTCAGCCAAATGCTGTGAAAAAAACTTGCACAGCACTAGCACAGACCTGCCTGGCAAAAACTGATAGGAACTGATGTAACCTAGTCCTGAAAAGGACTCCAATTACAATTAGTCTTTACTCCCACAATCTATCTATTTAAGAGCACAGACCTGCCTGATAAAAGTCGTAGGAAATGCTGTAACCTAGTCCTTAAAAGGACTGCAATCACAACTATTCCCTACTCCCAAGCTATCTGTATATTTGTGCGAAAATTGGCTTGAAATTAACAAGGTATAGCGCACACAGCAACAGCGGTGCCGTCTAACACGCAGCTGCAGCAGTGAGAAAATGGTGGCGACGGGGAAAATGGCTTGGTCTTATAGGGCAAGGACATGTGACATACACTGCCAATCACACATGCCCTTGCTTGTGTGAAAAAAAGCACTTCGCTCCGTGTGTGCGCTGCTGATAGGCTGACAGATTGCACCTCCCCACTGCAAATGCGGGAAAGAGAAAAAAAAATGGAGATCTTCATTGTTCCTGCAGAGATCCATCCCCTGCCCCTCCCCCCGCCCCGCTGTACACTCAAACTGCGTATTAACATTAATTTTCATCATTACTGAGAAAAAATCCAGTTATGATTTTGGTGCACGAACAGTTATCGAACATAACCTCGAACAGCCGAATTTTTCTCAAATTGTTCGTGTTCGCCGACCGGCTCGAACACCGCCCAAAACAGCTCGAATTTGAGATTGGCGAACAGTTCGAGTAGAACAACGCTCATCTCTAATCATGACTACTGGGTTGCCACACTCTTAAATCCCCCAAACTTTTCGATCAACCTTTTCATTTTAATAAAGACCAAAAAAATGGTCATTTTTGAAATTATAAGCATTAGCAGGTTGTTAGAAACTGAAATCAAACAGTTTTCAACTCAAAACTTTATTCTAGGTGATGTTACATTTTCACATAGGACCCCTTGTTCGAAAGGAGCTTCTGAACTCTCTCGTCCATTGAATTTGTCAGGTTTTGGATGGTTTTTGCTTCAATTGTTTTGCATGAGGACAGAATACCCTCCCAGAGCTGTTGCTTAGATGTGAACTGCCTCCCGCCATCATAGACACTCTTTTTAATGATGCTCCAAAGGTTCTGAATGGGGTAGAGGTCAGGGGAGCATGGGGGTCACACCATAAGTTTGTCCCCTTTTATGCCCATATCAGCCAGAGATGCAGATGTTTTATGTGCAGCATGAGATGGTGCATTATCATGCAGAAAAATGATCTTGCTGTGAAATACACGGTTCTTCTTCTTGAACCATGGCAGGAAGTGCTGTTTGAGAAAATCCACATACATTATGGAGTTCATCTTTAGCGCCTTCAGGGATCCTAAAGGGGCCGACAATCTCTCTCCCCATGATTCCAGCCCAAAACATTACTCCACCTCCCCCTTGTTGGCGCTGTAGCCGTGTTTGCGTGGGGTGTCCATCAACCAGCCATCCTCCACTCCATCCATCTGGACCATCGAGCGCTGCACGGCACTCATCCGTGAACAAAACAGTTTTGAAATCAGTCTTCATGTAATGTTTGGCCCACTGGAGCCGTTTCTGCTTGTGTGAAGTAGAGATGAGCGGTGTTCGACTAGAACTGTTCGCCAATCTCAAATTCGAGCTGTTTTGGGCGGTGTTCGAGTTGTTCGACGAACCCAAACGATTTGCAAAAAATTCGGCTGTTCGAGGTTATGTTCGATAACTGTTCGTGCACCAAAAGCGTGTCCTGCATGTCTGGCGCTATTTAGAGCACCAATCATGCAGGGATTGTCTGCCACTCACTGTAATGTCACAGCCATGGCGGTTGTGGCATTACAGTGATTGCCCAAATCGATGGGAACAGTGCCAACAGTGAAACATGAAAAGCCGGCAATTCAGCAGCGGCATACACCTGTACCCGACAATTTAGAACCGAAAGAATAGAGCTTCACACATAGATTAGATAGATATAAACATGTCAGCCACATATATACGAAGTACAGTGAAAGTGCTGCTTACTGTACTTGTCATTTAGCGTAAAGGATTTATCAAAAAAAATAATAGTGTTTTCATGCACCGTCTCTTTAAAAAAGCCGGCCGGCAATTCAGCAGCGGTACCCGACAATTTATAACAGACAGAATAGAGCTTCACACATAGATTAGATAGATAGAAACATGTCAGTCACATATATATGAAGTACAGTGACAGTGTTGCTTACTGTACTTGTCATTTAGCGTAAAGGATTTATCAAAAAAAATGATAGTGTTTTCATGCACCGTCTCTTTAAAAAAGCCGGCCGGCAATTCAGCAGCGGTACCCGACAATTTATAACAGACAGAATAGAGCTTCACACATAGATTAGATAGATAGAAACATGTCAGTCACATATATATGAAGTACAGTGACAGTGTTGCTTACTGTACTTGTCATTTAGCGTAAAGGATTTATCAAAAAAAATAATAGTGTTTTCATGCACCGTCTCTTTAAAAAAGCCGGCCGGCAAGTCAGCAGCGGTACCCGACAATTTATAACAGACAGAATAGAGCTTCACACATAGATTAGATAGATAGAAACATGTCAGTCACATATATATGAAGTACAGTGATAGTGTTGGTTACTGTACTTGTCATTTAGTATTAAAATAAAGGATTTATTATTAAAAAAATTGGCGTGGGGTTCCCCTTAATTTTAGGCTCTAGCGGAGGTTAAGCAGACGGCTGGGGCAGATGTTTGAAGCCTGGGAAGGGGGTAATACCCACGGAGCTTCCCAGGCTACTAATATCAGCCCCCAGCTGAATACATAGCCTTTACTAGCTATTAAAATGGGGGACCCCCCAAAAAAATGACGTGGGGTCCCCCCTAATTTAATAGCTAGCAAAGGCTAGGCAGACAGCTGGGGGCTGATATTAATAGCCCAGGAAGGGAGCCACGAATATTGGCCCCCTCCCAGGCTAGAAACACCAGCCGTCAGCCGCCCCAGAAATGGCGCATTCATAGGATGCGCCATTTCTGGCACTTAGCCTCGCTCTTCCACGCTGCCCTGGTGCGGTGGCAGGGGGTAATAGGGTTGGGGTTGATGTCAGCTTATAATGCCAGCTGACATCAAGCCCAGGTTAGTAATGGAGAGGCGTCTATAAGACACCCCCATTACTAACCCCATAGTCAAAGTTAAAAAAAACACAAACACCCAGAATAAAGTCCTTTAATTGAAATAAAGACACAATCCTTTATTGTTCTAAATTAAACCATACTTACCGTCACGCCCATTCCAGCTGAAGCCAACGATCTCCTGCAATAAAAGAAAAATAATAAAGCAACCTCATCCTTACCTTTCCATGGTTCCCACGACAGCTTCAGCTCTGCTACATCGAGATGACAGGCTGGACCGCAGCAGAACGCTGCCATCCAGCCTGTCATCCCGCAGACACTGAGAAGCGCAGGCTTGCTTGCGCTGCTCAGCGTCTCTCTGTGACGACATCCAGATGAGCCGAGTTCATGTCCAATGAACTCGGCTCACCTCATGCACGTCACTGACAGCGTGGGAAAATTCTCACGCTGAAGCGGTGAGTGCAGGAGAATTCTCCCACGCTGTCAGTGACGTGCATAAGGTGAGCTCATGTCCAATGAACTCAGCTCACCTCCTGCACGTCACTGACAGCGTGGGAGAATTCTCCTGCACTCAGCGCTTCAGCGTGAGAATTCTCCCACGCTGAAGCGCTGAGTGCAGGAGAATTTTCCCACGCTGTCAGTGACGTGCATAAGGTGAGGTCATGTCCAATGAACTCAGCTCACCTCCTGCACGTCACTGACAGCGTGGGAGAATTCTCCTGCACTCAGCTCTTCAGTGTGAAAATTCTCCCACGCTGAAGCGCTGAGTGCAGGAGAATTTTCCCACGCTGTCAGTGACGTGCATGAGGTGAGCCGAGTTCATTGGACATTAACTCGGCTCATCTGGATGCCCTCACAGAGAGACACTGTGGAGCGCAAGCAAGCCTGCGCTTCTCAGTGTCTGCGGGATGACAGGCTGGATGGCAGCGTTCTGCTGCGGTCCAGCCTGTCATCTCGATGTAGTAGAGCCGACGCTGTCATGGGAACCATGGAAAGGTAAGGATGATGTTGCTTTATTATTTTTCTTTTATTTCAGGAGATCGTTGGCTTCAGCTGGAATGGGCGTGATGGTAAGTATGGTTTAATTTAGAACAATAAAGAATTGTGTGTTTATTTCAATTAAAGGACTTTTTTCTGGGTGTTGTGTTTTTTTTAAATACTTTACTAGAAATTCATGGTGGTCATGTCTAATATTGGCGTGACCCCATGAATTTCGGGCTTAGGGCCAGCTGATAATGCCAAGCTGGCTCTAACCCCTTTATTACCCAGTGAGCCACCGCATCAGGGCCCTGGATGAGTTGGGTACAGCGCTAGAAGATGGCGCTTCTATGAACGCGCCATTTTCCGGGGTGGCTGCGGACTGCAATTTGCAGCGGGGGTGGCCCAGAAAGCTTGGGCCTCCCTGCGCTGCGGATTCCAGCCCCCAGCTGCCTAGTTGTACCTGGCTGGACACAAAAACAGGGCGAAGCCCCACGTCAATTTTCTTTAAATTATTTCATGAAATAATTAAGAAAAAAAGGGCTTCCCTATATTGTTGTGTCCGGCCAGGTACAAATAGGCAGCTGGTGGTTGGGGGCAGCCCGTTCCTGCCTGCTGTACCTGGCTGGACACAAATATAGTGCGAAGCCCCACGTCAATTTTTTTTAAATTATTTCATGAATTTCCTGAAATAATTAAAAAAAATTGAAGTGGGGCTTCGCACTATATTTGTGTCCAGCCAGGTACAGCAGGCAGGAATGGGCTGCCCCCAACCACCAGCTGCCTATTTGTACCTGGCCGGACACAACAATATAGGGAAGCCCTTTTTTTCTTAATTAATTCATGAATTTCATGAAATAATTAAAAAAAATTGAAGTGGGGCTTCGCACTATATTTGTGTCCAGCCAGGTACAGCAGGCAGGAATGGGCTGCCCTCAACCACCAGCTGCCTATTTGTACCTGGCCGGACACAACAATATAGGGAAGGCCTTTTTTTCTTAATTATTTCATGAATTTCATGAAATAATTAAAAAAAAAAAAAGGGGGGCTTCGCCCTATTTTTGTGTCCAGCCAGGTACAACTAGGCAGCTGGGGGCTGGAATCTGCAGCGCTGGGAGGCCCAAGCTTTCTGGGCCCCCATCCGCTACAAATTGCAGTCCGCAGCCACCCCGGAAAATGGCACGTTCATAGAAGCGCCATCTTCTGGCGCTGTACCCAACTCATCCAGGGCCCTGGTGCGGTGGCTCACTGGGTAATAAAGGGGTTAGGGCCAGCTTGGTATTATCAGCTGGCCCCAAGCCCAAAATTCATGGGGTCACGCCAGTATTAGACATGACCGCCAAGAATTTCTAGTAAAGTATTTAAAAAAAACACAACACCCAGAATAAAGTCCTTTAATTGAAATAAAGACACAATTCTTTATTGTTCTAAATTAAACCATACTTACCATCACACCCATTCCAGCTGAAGCCAACGATCTCCTGCAATAAAAGAAAAATAATAAACCAACCTCATCCTTACCTTTCCATGGTTCCCACGACAGCTTCAGCTCTGCTACATCGAGATGACTGGCTGGACCGCAGCAGAACGCTGCCATCCAGTCTGTCATCCCGCAGACACTGAGAAGCGCAGGCATGCTTGCGCTCCTCACTGTCTCGCTGTGACGGCATCCAGATGAGCCGAGGTCATGTCCAATGAACTCGGCTCACCTCATGCACGTCACTGACAGTGTGGGAAAATTCTCACGCTGAAGTGCTGAGTGCAGGAGAATTCTCCCACGCTGTCAGTGATGTGCATGAGGTGAGCTCATGTCCAATGAACTCAGCTCACCTCCTGCACGTCACTGACAGCGTGGGAAAATTCTCCTGCAATCAGCGCTTCAGCGTGAGAATTTTCCCACGCTGTCAGTGACGTGCATGAGGTGAGCCGAGTTCATTGGACATGAACTCGGCTCATCTGGATGTCGTCACAGAGAGACGCTGAGCAGCGCAAGCAAGCCTGCGCTTCTCAGTGTCTGCGGGATGACAGGCTGGATGGCAGCGTTCTGCTGCGGTCCAGCCTGTCATCTCGATGTAGCAGAGCTGAAGCTGTCGTGGGAACCATGGAAAGGTAAGGATGAGGTTGCTTTATTATTTTTCTTTTATTGCAGGAGATCGTTGGCTTCAGCTGGAATGGGCGTGACGGTAAGTATGGTTTAATTTAGAACAATAAAGGATTGTGTCTTTATTTCAATTAAAGGACTTTATTCTGGGTGTTTGTGTTTTTTTTAACTTTGACTATGGGGTTAGTAATGGGGGTGTCTTATAGACGCCTCTCCATTACTAACCTGGGCTTGATGTCAGCTGGCATTATAAGCTGACATCAACCCCAACCCTATTACCCCCTGCCACCGCACTAGGGCAGCGTGGAAGAGCGAGGCTAAGTGCCAGAATTGGCGCATCCTATGAATGCGCCATTTCTGGGGCGGCTGACGGCTGGTGTTTCTAGCCTGGGAGAGGGCCAATATTCATGGCTCCCTTCCTGGGCTATTAATATCAGCCCCCAGCTGTCTGCCTAGCCTTTGCTAGCTATTAAATTAGGGGGGACCCCACGTCATTTTTTTTGGGGGGTCCCCCATTTTAATAGCTAGTAAAGGCTATGTATTCAGCTGGGGGCTGATATTAGTAGCCTGGGAAGCTCCGTGGGTATTACCCCCTTCCCAGGCTTCAAACATCTGCCCCAGCCGTCTGCTTAACCTCCGCTAGAGCCTAAAATTAAGGGGAACCCCACGCCAATTGTTTTAATAATAAATCCTTTATTTTAATACTAAATGACAAGTACAGTAACCAACACTATCACTGTACTTCATATATATGTGACTGACATGTTTCTATCTATCTAATCTATGTGTGATGCTCTATCTTTCTGTTCTAAATTGTCGGGTCCCGCTGCTGAATTGCCGGCCGGCTTTTTTAAAGAGACAGTGCATGAAAACACTATTATTTTTTTAAATAAATCCTTTACACTAAATGACAAGTACAGTAAGCAACACTATCACTGTACTTATTATATATGTGACTGACATGTTTCTATCTATCTAATCTATGTGTGAAGCTCTATTCTTTCTGTTCTAAATTGTCGGGTACAGATGCTGAATTGCCGGCCGGCTTTTTTAAAGAGACGGTGCATGAAAACACTAATATTTTTTTTAATAAATCCTTTACACTAAATGACAAGTGCAGTAACAAACACTGTCACTGTGCTTCTTATATGTGTGACTGACATGTTTCTATCTATCTAATCTATGTGTGATGCTCTATTCCTTCTTGTCTAAATTGTCGGGTACCGGTGTATGCCGCTGCTGAATTTGCCGGCCGGCTTTTTTAAAGAGAGTGTCTTCTGAGCAGTTTGTCAGCTTTTGGACACCTTTGCAGGTGTTTTCTATGTGTTTCTATGTGTTTTTGTTTGCCTGCCATTGGTTTTAACGGTGTTCGACGGTGTTCTAAGGTGTTCGACGAACAGTTTGACGAACAGTTCCTCGAACATCCCGTTGTTCGACGAACCGAACCGAACCCGAACACTATGGGGGTGGCTCAACACTAGTGTGAAGTGGATAGAGGAGGTCGACAGGATGGCGTATGCACAGCTGCAAACCTCTGAAGGACCCTGCATCTTGTTGTTCGAGGGACGTTGGAGGCACAAGCAGCTTCAAAAACTTGTCTGCTGCTATGACAAGGCTTTTTTGCCGCTGCTCTTTCAACCTGACGTAATTGCCTGTAGGAAAGAGTCCTCAATTTGCCCTTATCAGCACGCACACGTGTGTACTGTGAATCAGCTACATACTTCTTGATTGCCAAGACACTTCATCCTGATCATCGCACAATGTTGATTGTAGTCATGCCTTGACCTAAACACTCCACAATTTGTTGCTTCTCAGCAGCCGACACATCCTTTTTCTTTCCCATTTTGGCAGAAAATGTAGGCTGCTTAATAATGTGAGACAGCCTTCTTAAGTAGTCTTGCCTTTCATTGGACACACCTGCCAAACTAATTAGCACAGGTGTCTGCAATTGCTTACAGTGATATAAAGAGCCCTGACACACATCACCATCAATGAGTTTAACTGACAAACAAACAAATTCTTCCCTTATCACTCCTAAACACTTTTTGCATAATAATTTGGAACGCAGTGCACATGTGCTTTTCCACAAAACACCAGTGGTTCACGTAGTGAATCTTACAGTTCTAACTTGCCAACCGTGGTCTGTATGGAGTTGTTCAATAAAGGGCCCAAAATTAAGATAACATAGATGGGAGAGGTCTCTATGAATAGGAATTCCTAAGTATTTGATACCCTGTGAGGGCCAGGCAAAGGGAAAGTTGGACTGGATGGAATCCTATATGGATTTGGGGAGGGAGACATCGAGGGCCTCAGACTTCGCTGCATTGATTTTAAAATTTGACCATGTAACAAAGTGATCTATTTCAGCCATAACAGCATGGATGGATATATGTGATTGAGTGATATATACTAGGACATCATCAGCAAATAGAGAGCACTTGTACTCGGTGCCTCCCACCTCAATCCACCTAATATTGGGGTTATGGCAAATTGATGAGAGCAGGTGCTCCGTCACTAGGATGTATAAGAGAGGGGACAGAGGACATCCCTGCCTTGTCCCATTGGTGATTGTGAAAGGTGATGAAAATGTTGTGATGCACCCCCTGGGCCTTGGGACACCCGGAGCCGGACCCTTTTTGGTGGATGCTGGTGGTTGTAGTCTTCGTGACGGCGACCCGGTTCCGTGGCTCAGGGTGGTCAAACCAGTGGCGGAACTATTTATGTGGTTTTGATGTTTAAATGTCCGACTACGCCACCCGTGGATTGCAGTCAGAGTGAACCGCCGCTGCAGGGCAGACCGCTGAGGCTGGTGTTGTGGGTGCAGCAGAGCGTAGCATAACTCCCCACGGGAGGAGTATAGCCTCAGGGCAGTGTATGCGGAGGATGGGGGTGATGGTGCAGGGCAGCAGCAGTAACGACACGGAGTCAGTGATGCAGTCCAGGGCCTTTACTCACAGTTCTTATTATCCAGACCACGTCTGCAGGTAACGGCTGCCCACGTCGTACTGTGCTCACCAGGTGAGGGGCTCAGACAACTCCCAGATAACTTTGGAGCGCTTCACAGGACCCCCTTTGTGTGTCCTTTGTCTGGCCTTTCTTACCAACCCTTCTGTCCGGCTGCCTCGGGCCTCCTCTTGGTAAACTTGGCGCCAGTTTCCCTGACCCTATGTGGTGCCTTCCTAGCGGGTGTAGCGAGGGGCTGCGCCACATAAAATGTCACAGCCTCCGGTTTCTAGCTGAGGGTCGTTTCCTGCCTCCACTAGTTTCGGGGACCGGTCTCCCCCTTTGGCCTGACCCCTCCACGCAGGTGGATTCGGGCGTGCGGTGGCGACTCGCCCGTCCGCACCCCTGGGATCCCTTCATTCCTCGTTCCTGGAGCCTTCTCAGCTCCTCTTCCTTCCTTCTCCCTCTTCCAGGCCTGGGCCTCTGTTACTAGGCCCGCCTCCGGAGCAGAGCTCATGCAGAGCCCCTGCTCCCTGCCACTTCTGCTCAGACTTCTCTGCACTGAACTAAGATGGTGCCCACCTTTTATACTCCCTTCTCAATGCACCCAGGAACTGCTTCCTCCCTGCTCCTGCACTACAGGGTTCCCCTTCCTCAGTGTTCCCTCCCCCCACTCCAGCCAGGGACAGGGACTGTCGTGCCCATCTCAGAGGCATATTGGTCGCCCTGCCCCACGGCAATGTGGTGTAATGCATGCAGGTGTCGGGTCCTGATCCACACTCCATCCTTACCTGAGAGTGAGATATCACACCTCTGGGTGAGGTGCAATACCTCTGTAGCAACCGAGCCCTCAGGGTGCTACAGTTCCATTTATCTTCAGCCTAGGTGACGTATTGTGATACAGGGCCGTGATTTTGGCTGTAAAAGGGTCCCCTAGACCCCTACCCCAAGCTTTTTAAGAGAATCATATATGGCGTGCCAGGAGACTCTATGGAATGCTTTCTCAGCATCCAACGAGAGTATCTAATTACAAATTTTTAACTGCATCTAGCCCAGGAAATACTTTGTGCCTAGTAGCAGTGTCTGCTAGTCAGCGGATTATCCCGGCTGTTAAGCAAGCTACACCACCTGTAGTTTAGACACTTAATTTTTTCAAAGGAAATGCTTTGGGACCATGGGATACTCAGTGAAGAGCATCAGGAGGCACCCCAAGGCATAGGGGCTGGGACTGGCAGTAGGATGCCTTGCGGTGGACAGCCGAGCTCGATCCTTATAAAAGCTTTTTAACTGCAGCAGCTTTAGTGGACGCTACTGGAGCTGGAATTACGCGGCTGCTGGCATGAGACTTGCCCTCCAATAGATCCTTGTAAATGGATTTAAATTGTATTCATTCAAATTAGAGAGACAATTTAAATTAAAAAGCTTAGAGCTGCCTCCACCACAGGGGGGCTCGCTCGACCCACTAGCGGACAGGCACCAGTATTGGGAGAGGGGGGCTGGCCATCAGGGTTCACCGCGGCTCTGGCACAAACCCGGCGACACGGAGGTGGCACGGGCAGGAGCGGACTGGCCGTGTCGGCTTCTCACTTTTTGGATTTTAGAAGGGCATGACATGCCTATATCTGTGTCTCCCCCTCCTTTTACTCCTCCACCTCTTTTATTTTCGCATGACTATATGTACTTGTCACTTTTCCATGTGTTAGTTATGTCTTCTGAGCAGTTTGTCAGCTTTTGGACACCTTTGAAGGTGTTTTCTATGTGTTTCTATGTGTTTTTGTTTGCCTGCCATTGGTTTTAACGGTGTTCGAAGGTGTTCGACGAACAGTTCGACGAACAGTTCGGCGAACACATGGGTGTTCGACGAACCGAACCGAACTCGAACACTACGGGGGTAGCTCAACACTACTCATCACATCTCTAGCCAACAATCCTAAATGACTCTTTGAAACCTTCCACTCCCTCCTGAGCACTAAAGTACAGACCCCTGTCATAAACCTAAGCGCTGCAATCTGGCCACTTATTTCCTACAAAAAATCAATCATATCCATCAAGACATTTTTGCACAATCAGCTCAGAGTCTGGATCCCCTTCCCTCCCGCACCTCAAGGTCACTTTCCATCTTTGAGCCTGTCAAAGAAATAGAAGTGACCTGGCTCCCCGCATTTGCTCACTCTACAACCTGCACCAGTGACCTTATTCCCTCACATATCCTTCAGTCCCTTTCCGCTGCTGTCACCACTCGCCTCACTAAAATATTAAATCTCTCCTTCTCATCTGACATTTTTCCCTCCTCTTTTAAAAATGCCTGTATACATTCATTACTTAAAAAAACATCCCTCGACCAGAACTGCACTGCTAACTACAGACCTGTTTTCAATCTTCCCTTTATCTTTAAACTCCTGGAAAGCTTGGTCCACTCCCGTAATCCGCTATCTCTCAGATAACTCTTTTCTTGACCCTTTACAATTTGGTGTCCCCTCTTTACATTCTACTGAAATTACACTCACTAAAGTCTCTAATGATCTACTAACAGCTAAATCCAAAGGTCACTACTCCATGCTGTTTCTCCTGGATCTCTCTGCCGCATTTGACACTGAATATCACGAGCTTCTCCTCACTATGCTCCGCTCTATAGGTCTCAAGGACACCATTCTCTCCTCATTCTCCTCCTCGATCTCTCACTCCTCAGGCCATCCACGCTATACAGACTGTATGAATGTGATGTGGGTAGTACCATCTGTAGCTGAGGAAACCAGCTTCTGTTCCTCCTCCTCATTATCACCGAATCTGCGTTGAGATGAGATGAGGCTGGACTGTGTAGCATCACCCCGTGTAGTTCCTTGCTCCATCTCACCGTGCTCTGCAATGCCTCCTCTTTAATTGTGATTATGGGGGTCATCGCCGCTCACCATCTTGGTGGAGTCCTCAAAGTTTTGGAGGATGGCACAGATGTCTGACATCCATGCCCACTCATCAGCTCTTATGTGTGGAGGCTGACCTGAATTCCGACGGGCGTGTTGAAGCTGGCACTCAACAACTGCCCTCTGCTGCTCACAAATCCTTCCCAACATCCGAAATGTTGATTTCCAACGCATAATAACATCTCACACCAGTCGGTGAGCTGGAAGCTGCAAACGCTGCTGAAGCAGTGCCAGGGCGGCAGAAGCTGCAGCTGACTTTCTGAAATGTGCACACATGCAGCGTCCTCTCATAAGCAGCTTAGGCAGATCTGGGTAGGTTTTTAGAAACCGCTGAACCACTAAGTTGAGCACATGGGCCAGGCATTGTATGTGTGAGGTGTTGCCAAGCCTCAGAGTCGCCACCAGGTTCCAGCCATTGTCACACACGACCATGCCTGGCTGTAGGTTTGGTGGTGAGAGACACAGATCTGCCTGCTCTGTTACAGCTTTCAAAAACTCTGCAGCGGTTTGCGGTTTGTCACTTAAGCATATAATCTTCTGGCTATGCATGTCACCTTACCAGCTTGGGTCAGTGGCTTCATCATCCACCAACTCATTTTACACTTCCACACCCTGGTCCTCCTCCTGACTTTCTGTCAATTGTGCCTCATCATCATCCACCTCTTGCGACAGTCATTGCACTTTGCCACCATTGCCTTTGTGTGACCATGTCTGTTTAAATGTTTGAGCATCTCTATGTGTGATCTCCTATTGCCCTGGTTGAAGTGGATCGAGCGAGAAGCCAGAATATATAAATGGAAAGATGAACAAAACAGCTCTTCGGAGTGTCGAAATGAGGGATCAGTTGTCTCCAGGCACTCGGCATGGTGGGAGGAAGGAGGATCAGGGTGAGGAATATGCCGACTCCAAGTAAAAATAATCTCCCAGATCCGCACATTCCTCAACCATGAATCTATAAAAACACTAGTGCACGCCCTCATCATCTCCCATCTTGAAGACTGCAACCTCCTGCTCTGTTGCCTCCTTTCTAACACTCTTGCATTCCTCCAATCTATAATAAACTCTGTTGCCCTACTAATCCACCTGTCTCCTCTCTATTCCCTGGCCTTTGTCAATCCCTTCACTGGCTCCCCATTGCCCAGAGACTCCAGTTCAAAACCCTAACCTTAGCATGCAAAGCCATCCACAACTTGTCTCTTCCATACATCTGTGACCTAGTCTCCCAGTAATTACCTGCACGCAAGCTCCAATCCTCACAAGATCTCCTTCTCTACTCCCCTCTTATCTCCTCTTCCCATAATCGCATATAAGATTTCTCCCATGCATCCCCCTACTCTGGAACGCTCTACCCCAACAGGCTCTCGCCTACCGTGGAACCCTTCAAAAGGAACCTGAAGACCTACCTCTTCCGACAAGCCTTCTACCTGCAGAAACCACCGCTCCACCACACTGCTGCACAACCAGCTCTACCCTCACCTACTGTATCCTCACCCATCCATTGTAGACTGTGAGCGCTCTCCTCCTGTACCAGTTGCATTTTTGGTCAAGATTATTGTAATTGTTTTTGCTATGTATACCCCTTTTCACATGTAAAGCGCCATAGAATAAATGACGCTATAATAATACTAATACTGTGGTCCAGACTCACGGCTACTGAGACTGGACCATGTGGAAGACAGGATGGTGGTGGTTGCAAACTGACTGGAAGCATTATTTATTTATCTGCTACCCAACCAATAATCTTTTCACACTGGTCTGGCTTCAAGAGTAATATTCTGCGGCCCCCCAGAAAGTGGGATAGGAAGCTAAGTCGACATGATGTGGGTGCTTGTTGTGCTCCCTCAGTAGGCACAGTTTCATCTCACCCATGGCCTCGGCCTCTGCGTGCACCATCACCATAACGTCCACTTCCCCGTCCCTTACCATTCGCCATGCCCATTTTAAGTGGAATTTAATATTTGTCACGTTGCCAAAAATGTCTATTATTACCGCAGTAATATAGGATCGCATCTGATGACCACGGTTTTAAGCAGTGATCTGGAAGTCAGAGATGCTACCAGGGGTTTTCCCCATGCTGTTCCCATGTCATTTCAGCACTGTATGCATGTGTTTGATCATGTCTCACACACTGCATGACCAGATAAGGTAGTAAAATGTTAAAATTTCATTTACCGGTGAATGTATTTTTCACCGTTGTAAGCAATGCAAAAGTGCAAAAACGCATCACAAACGCCATATGTGAACATAGCCCAAGTTGTGGAGGAGCATTTTTTTTTGGGGGGGATATTTATTTTGCCTGATATGCAAGTCATTACCCTGGAAAGAATGTTCCTTAACATTTTTTCCAGGAAAATCCATTTTTATTTAGATTTTTTAGATTTTATTTTGAGTCCGTAAAAGTGGCGTAATGCTCTGACAACAATGTTCACAGCAGTAACTTGGGAGTTAGAGATCCTTCCAGGGGTCTTCTCCATGCTATTCCCATGTCATTTGAGCACTGTTCCCATCGATTTGATCAATTCTTTAGGCCCCCTGCTGACATCTCTGGGGGTAGACAGGAAAAATGCTTGAGTGTCCCATCGACTTACATTGTGCTTGTTACTCGGGTCAAGCACCCGATCATTACGATTTGCTCGACCCGAGCAATGAGCACCCGAGCATTTTGTGCTCGCTCATCAGTAACTGACTCTTAATATCTGCATACTTTTGTACCATTACTATTGTGTTTGCATCTCTGACCATTATGTATGTATATAGTGAATTGTCCAGTGTGCCCTTAAGGTGATTAAATATAATTTAACCTTGGGCTGCACTTTTGGCTTGATCCACGAATCCACGCATCCATTGTTTGGCTTAATTCCCATTCTACTGGGGCTGGTTTCTGACCCGATATAATCCCTGTTAAAGGACCGGGGGCTTATATCTAATAGAAACTGATGGCAGATCTACCAGGCTGACAAGTTTTTGTTTCACTGGGGTCAGTGAGAGAGACCTCTCAGCCTGTCAGGGGTGTGTGCCACGTCAGTGACTGAGTGGGCCACCTCTTCTCACTCTCTGTATCTTCCTGTACCTGTGTGGACAGGGAGTGTCTGTGTAGAACTGTACCAATATGACTTTATGTGTCCCTGAGGGGGTGCGAAGTGCAGATCCGTATCACATAATCCATCTGACATACTTGTGATGCCCGGCGGGTGGAGAGGTCTGGATCCTTCACAACATCCATTTCAGGGGCTGAGGTAGTCCTTGCTCTACTGAACACGTATCAGTTATCAATTCTGACATACAGTATGCTCAGTAGGATCTTGTCACTGTGCAATATTCTTTTCCATGCAGTGTGACAATACGCTCCCTCACCATCTCTGATGAGAAATGACGAGCCGACAAGGGAGCACAAGGTCAGTGTGCATTGTTAAGAGAAAACCTGGCGAGCAAAAACCAGCGCTGCTACCCCACAAGTGACTCCTCCTCAGTAGTGCAGGAACTAGCTCAGAAGGTACCACAGCCTCTACCCTCTGATAACGATTTGTTTGATTATCTTACCTAGCACTGGGGGTTCTCAAATGAAGTGCCATCAAACAGGAAGTAGATAAAAAAAATAATGCCGTTAGATAGAGTAGTGAGGGAACAATAGGGATTTATTAAAGTATATTAGAAAAGAGATTATAGATTATTACACTAAATAGACATGCAAATTGCCTCTTCAGAGAGAAAGAGGACTTGAACTCTATAGCGCAACCTATTGGAAGCAGCAATCCTACAAGTCACAATCGATCCTTTAAGGAGTCTTGCAATATGACTTAGGATAATAGCCAAATCAGAATCTCAATTTGCAGACACGGTGTTTCTGGCTACTGGCCCTCATCAGTGCAAAGTATGAGAACTGATTTGGCTAGGTGAGAGGCTCTGAACTGAAGTCTAAGGGGTAACTAAATAGACAAACATCTGGGATCAAAATAAATGTTAGTTCTAACAGTAACATTATGGTCCAAAACTACACACAAGTTTATAAAAGTACATTTCATGAGTTAGAAAAGTCATCCTGGAGACTGGTAAGGTGCATAAGACATTCATACAAACATACTTCTTGGTCAGTTGTACTGCATTATGTATTGGTCATATCACTCTGCTTCTTATATGTTTTAACCTCTGCTTTTTCACAACTTTCCCGTCCTTTAACACATTCTGTGCATTCTCTCCACATCAACCCCTCCCTTCTCCACACTCCCATATATAACTCTGAGGTTCTACTGACTTTTCTCACCCTCTCCAAACCATCCACTGCCACCATACAGCACTCAAAACATTCATACAAATCGTTGCACCACGTGCTCGTTCTCTTTTTTCTCCTTCTCCAAGTCGCTGGCGACATCTCCCCTAAACCTGGGCCTCCCTCTACTAGCATACATACAGGTGCATCTCACTAAATTAGAATATCATCAAAAAGTTAATTTATTTCAGTTCTTCAATACAAAAAGTGAAACTCATATATTATATAGAGTTATTACAAACGGAGTGATCTATTTCAAGTGTTTATTTCTGTTAATGTTTTTGATTATGGCTTACAACCAATGAAAACACAAAAGTCATTATCTCAGTAGATTAAAATAATTAACAAAAAACACCTGCAAAGGCTTCCTAAGCGTTTAAAAAGGTCCCTTAGTCTGTTTCAGTTGGCTCCACAATCATGGGGAAGACTGCTGACTTGACAGATGTCCAGAAAGCAGACATTGACAGACTCCACAAGGTCCCAGAGTTCCAATTTTCATTTGGACATCAAGTTTCCCAGAGTCTGGAGGAAGAGTAGAGAGGCACACAACCCATGCTGCTTGAGGTCTAGTGTGAAGTTTCCACAATCATTGATGGTTAGGGGAGCCATGTCATCTGCTGGTGTAGGTACACTGTGCTTCATCAAGACCAAAGTCAGTGCAGCCGTCTACCTGGAAATTTTAGAGCCCTTTATGCTTCCCTCTGCCGAAAAGCTTTTCGGAGATGTAAATTTCATTCTCTAGCAGGATTCGACACCTGTCCACACTGCCAAAAGTACCAATACCTGGTCTTAAAACAACAGTATCACTGTGCTTGATTGGCCAGCAAACTCGCCTGACCTTAACCCCGAAGAGAATATATGGGGTATTGTCAAGAGGAAGATGAGAGACACCAGACCCAACAATGCAGACGAGCTGAAGGCTGCTATCAAAGCAACCTGGACTTCCATAACACCTCAGCAGTGCCACAGGCTGATAGCCTCCATGCCACGCCACATTGATGCAGTAATTGATGCAAAAGGAGCACCGACCAAGTATTGAGTTCATTTACTGAACATACATTTCAGTAGGCCAACATTTCGGATTTTAAAAACATTTTTCAAGTTGGTATTATAAAGTATTCTAATTTACTGAGATAATGACTTTTGTGGTTTCATTGGCTGTAAGCCATAATCATCAATATTAACAAAAATAAACACTTGAAATAGATCACTCTGCTTGTAATGACTCTATATAACATATGAGTTTCACTTTTTGTATTGAACAACTGAAATAAATTAACTTTTTGATGATATTCTAATTTAGTGAGATGCACCTATAACTCTCCTCCAGCTGTATATAGAAACCCTGCTAATCTTATTAACATTCAGTGCATACCCATTCCTATCGCTTTCCATTGTGCCCTCTGGAATGCACGGTCTGTGTGTAATAAACTAACTTACATTCACGATTTTTTCCTCTCTAATTCCCTTAACCTTCTGGCTATTACAGAAACCTAGGTCCAGCAGTCAGACACCACCGGCGCTGCTGCTCTTTTGTTTGGTGGGCTGAAATTTTCACATACTGCCAGACCTGAGAATAGACAGGGTGGAGGTGTTGGTTTGTTCCTTTCATCATAATGTGGTCATCCCCCTGGTTCCCTCACTTACAGTATGTTTCCTTCCTTTGAAGTCCACACTGTCAGACTCTTCAAACCCTTCTCCCTGCGAGTGGCGGTGGTGTATCGCCCTCCAGGCTCTTCCCACCAGTTCTTGGACCACTTTGCCACCTGGCTTGCTCACTTTCTATCCTGTGACATCCCCACCCTCATCATGGGAGACTTTAACATCCCCATCGATGATCCCGTCTCCCAACCTGCCTCTCATCTACTTTCTCTAACCTCTTTATTCGCCCTCTCACAGTTTACCAACTCTCCTACGCATGAAGACGGGAATACTCTGGACCTGGTCTTCTCCCATCTCTGCTCGCTGCATGACTTTACTAACTCCCCTCTCCCACTCTCGGAACACAACCTTCTTTCCTTCTCTGTCAAGAACTATCTCCTCGCCGGGGACAACCCCATTTACCACACTTATAGGAATACACGCACCATTAATACCCAGCAGCTTATGGAAAATCTACACACATATTTAGCTCCCATCTCCTCCCTCTCCTGTCCAGAATTAGCAATGTCACACTACAATAATACACTGAAGAGTGCCCTAGATGAAGCAGCACCGTCTACACGCAGAAAGACCCGACACAGACAATGGCAGCCCTGGCACACGCTGCAAACACGTTTTCTTCAGCGTTGCTTAAAGTGCGCTGAGCGTCAGTGGAGAAAATCACTTTTAGCAGAGGATTTTATCCACTATAAGTTCATGCTCAAAACCTGTAACTCTGCCCTTCATCTGGCCAAACAATCCTATTTTACCACCCTCATCACTTCACTAGCAAATAATCCAAAATGACTTTTTGAAACCTTAAACTCCCTCCTGAGCCCTAAAGCACAGGCCCCCATCACCAACCTCAGCAGTGAGGATCTGCCCACTTATTTCCTAGAAAAAAATCAAATCAACCACATCCATCAGGACATCTGAGTCCAATTTCTTCAGTGCCTGGATCCCCTTTCCTGTCGCACTTCAATCTCACTTGCCATCTTTGAGCCTGTTACAGAAGAAGTTACCCAGTTCCTCGCTTCTTCTCGGCCTACACCCTACAACATTGACCCCATTCTCTCACATTTCCTGCAATCTTTCTCACCGGTGGTCACCACTCACCTAACTAGAATATTAAACCTCTCTCTTTCTTCAGGTATCTTTCCCTCCTCATTTAAACATGCCATCATAACCCATTTACCTAAAAAGCCATCCCTGGTCTAGAACTGCACTGCTAACTACTAAACTCCTAGAACGCTAGGTCCACTCCCGTCTGATGCGCTATCTCTCAGATAACTCTCTTCTCAACCCTTTACAACCTGGTTCCGCTCTTTACACTCCACTGAAACTGCCCTCACTAAAGTCTCTAATGATCTACTAACAGCTAAATCCAAAGGTCACTGCTCCCTGCTGATTCTCTTGGATCTCTCTGCAGCATTTGACACTGTGGATCACCAGCTCCGTCTCACTATGCTCCGCTCTATAGGCCTCTATAGGATACTGTTCTCTCATGGTTCTCCTCCTACCTCTCTGACCGCTCCTTCACTGTATCTTTTGCCGTCTCCTACACCTCCACTCGTCCCCTTACTATCGGGGTTCAGCAGGGCTCGGTTCTAAGCCCCCTCTTCTTCTCTTTATACACTGCCCCTATTGGACATATAGTAGATTTGGGTTCCAGTATCATCTCTATGCTGATGACACCCAATTATTCAATTCTTCCCCTGACACCACCCCTACCCTAATACAAAATATCAAGGATTGTTTGTCTGCTGTCTCTAACATCATGACCTCCCTCTATCTTAAACTGAATCTCTCCAAAACTGAACTTCTTGTGTTTCTCCCCTCTACTAACTTAACTCTACCTGACATTGAAATTACCTTGGAGGGTTCAACCATAACTTTCAGCAGCATGCCCGCTGCCTTGGGGTCATATTTGACACTAAACTTTCCCTTATTCCCTATGTCCGACCACTCACTCGCTGTTGTCACCTGCATCTTAAAAACATCTCGAGAATCTGACCTTTTCTCACCTTTGAAACTGCTAAAACTCTTACTGTCGCTCTTATTCACTCTCGTCTGAACTACTACAAATCTCTACTGATCGGTCTCCCTCTTACCAAACTTTTTCCGCTTCAATCTGTCTTGAATGCGGCAGCCAGGGTCGTATTTCTGTCCAGCCGCTTCACCGATGCCTCCATCTTGTGACATTTATTACACTAGTTACCCATTCGCCACAGGGTCCAATATAAACTCATCGCTCTCACCCACAAAGCTCTCCACAGTTCTGCACCACCTTATATTTCCTCTCTCATCTCTGTCTATCGCCCTACATGTGCACTCCATTCTACAAATGACCTAAGACTAACATCCCCCATAATCCAAACCTGGCACCTCTGTCTCCAAGACTTCTCTCATGCTGCGCCAGTTCTCTGGAATTTGCTTTCCCCAGACGATCTGACTGATGGCTAGCCCCCACGTCTTCAAGCGTGCTTTAAAAACCCATCTCTCTAAACAAACCTACCACCTCAACTCAGTTAACTAAACTTCCCCTGTTCTCGCCTTCTAAATATTATTCAGAATCTGCTCCCTACTATTCATCTGTCTTCACACCCTCCATGCACACGATAACTGCACTGGATACTTGATTATTGCACTTAAACATACGGCTGTTGACCGGATCATGCAGCACTATATGAAAATCCATATTAATTATAATTGCTAGACCTTAAATAACAAGCACTTTCCACCTATTGTGTCCCCCCATTTCCTTGTAGATTGTAAGCTTGCGAGCAGGGACCTCACTCCTAATGTAACTGTTTAAACTGTCTTACCTTGTATTGAATTTATTGTCTGTACATGTCCCCGCTTAATTGTAAAGTACTGCGGAATATGTTGGCGCTATACAAATAAAAATTATTATTGTTATTATTATCCTGTTGCACTGAAACTGAATTTGACTACTGTCCATTTTTTTTACAGTTATTATCAGTAATTTATATCTTGTTTTTGCAGTTTCTTGGGAACACAGAGGTAGAACAACCTAAAGGTACTGAAGTTGTGAGAGATGCAGTGAGAAAACTTAAGGTATTTAGATGTGTATACATATTATGTATAGTTTTTTATTTTTAAATCCCAATAGTGGTTAGCAAAAACAAATAAATCCCCAAGGTTTTCTTATGGTTCTTAACATGTGTATTTTGTAATTTAGCTCCTCTTTCAATGGTATTTATAAGTTGCTATCTATCTACTTATCTACCTATCTGAGTGTCCTGGCAGTTAGATATGGCAGTTGGACAGGGCAGGAGACAGGTAAGACATGCAAGACAATTAAACAAACTTGCTTCCAGTCCATCTGTTTTGCAAACAGTACTCACCATTTGTATCTGTGCCATTTATATTCTGGCTGCTACAATCATCCACATTCACCGTTCTCCCACAAATTCAGCAGACTTCATCCATATTAACCCCTCACTCTTCATTCATTCCCACCATACAACACAGGAAACGCTCTCACAAATCACTCAACCACCTGCTCACTCTCTGTATCTTCCTTCTCTTAGTCGCAGGTGATATTTCTCCTAATCCAGGACCCTCCAGTAATAATAACACTAACTCTTTCCCTGTTACATTCAGAAACCCTGTTAATCTCATCAATATTCCCTGCATATCTTCTGTCTCATTCAACTGTGCCCTTTGGAATGCACGCTCAGCATGTAATAAACTCACTTACATCCATGATTTTTTCCTCTCTAATTCCCTCAACCTTCTGGCTCTCACTGAAACCTGGATCCAGCAGTTGGACACTACCGCCGCTGCAGCTCTCTCCTATGGTGGCCTACACTTCTCTCAAACTCCGAGACCTGACAACAGATCAGGTGGAGGTGTTGGTCTGCTTCTTTCAACAAAATGTACTTTTCAGGTGATCCCGCCAGTACCCTCCCTTATCTTCCCTTCTTTTGAGGCTCACACAGTCAGACTCTACCGGCCCTTCTCCCTGCGAGTGGTGGTTTTCTATCATCCTCCAGGTCCCTCCCGTCAGTTCTTGGATCACTTTTCTGCCTGGCTTCCAAATTTTCTATCCTGCGAAATCCCCACGATAATCATGGGAGATTTTAACATCCCAATTGGCGATCCTCTTTCCCCATCTGCCGCTCACCTTTTATCACTAACCTCCTCCTTCGGCCTTTCACAACTTGCTAATTCTCCTACACATGAGGACAGGAACACATTGGACCTGATCTTCTCCCGGCTTTGCTCAGTACATGACTTTACTAACTCTCCCCTTCCACTGTCTGACCATAATCTTCTTTCATTCTCTGTCAAGAACTGTGACTCTACTCTAGACCCCCCCCCACTTTCCACACTTATAGAAATTTATGCGCCATTAACACCCAGAAATTGATGAAAAAGTTGCATTCATCATTGGTCCCAATCTCCTCCCTCTCATGTCCCGACTCTGCTTTGAAGCATTATAACAAAATAATGCTATGCGCCCTGGATGAAGCCGCACCTCCTACACAAAGAACAATTCGGCATAGACGGCGACAACCCTGGCATACACCTCAAACACGTCTTCTCCAGTGGTGTTCCAGGTGTGCTGAAAGGCTGTGGAGAAAATCTAATCTACCCGAAGATTTCCTCCATTATAATTTTATGCTGAAAACATATAACTCTGCACTTCACCTCTCCAAACAAACCTACTTTAACAACCTCATAATCTCACTTTCCAATAATTCTAAACGACTCTTTGACACGTTTCATTCTCTCCTCAATCAAACTACACAGGCCCCGACCACCGACCTCAGCACTGACGATCTGGCCAATTATTTCAAAGAAAAAATTGACCATATCCGACAGGAAATTTTCTCCAAATCCCCAAACGTTATGAATGCTCTCCTCCGCCACATTGTATCTTGCTCACTTTCTGACTTCGAACCAGTCACGGAAGATGAAGTGATCAGGCTCCTTGCATCTTCTCGCCCTACCACCTGCACCAGTGACCCTATTCCCTCACATCTCCTTCAGTCCCTTGCTCCAGCTGTCACCACTCACCTAACTAAAATTTTCAACCTCTCTCTCTCATCTGGTATCTTTCCCTCTTCTTTTAAACATGCCAGCATACATCCATTACTTAAAAAACCATCCCTTGACCAGAACTGCACAGCCAACTACAGACCTGTTTTCAATCTTCCCTTTTTCTCTAAACTCTTGGAACGCCTGGTCCATTCCCGTCTAATCCGCTATCTTTCAGACAACTCTCTTCTTGACCCTTTACAATCTGGTTTCCGCTCTTTACATTCTACTGAAACTGCCCTCACTAAAGTCTCTAATGATCTACTAACAGCTAAATCTAATGGTCACTACTGCCTGCTGATTCTCCTGGATCTCTCTGCAGCATTCGACACTGTGGATCACCAGCTCCTCCTCACTATGCTCCGCACTATTGGCCTCAAGGACACTGTTCTCTCCTGGTTCTCCTCCTCTGACTGCTCCTTCTCTATGTCTTTCGCCGGCTCCTCCTCTGCTCTCCTTCCTCTTACTGTCGGGGTTCCTCAAGGATCAGTCCTTGGCCCCCTTCTTTTCTCCTTATACACTGCTCCCATTGGACAAACAATCAGCAGATTTGGTTTCCAGTACCATCTCTATGCTGATGACACCCAATTATACACCTCTGCTCCAGACATCACCCTGGCATTACTACAAAAGACCAGTGATTGTCTTTCTGCTGTGTCTAACATTATGTCCTCCCTCTGCCTAAAACTGAATCTGTCAAAAACTGAACTACTCGTATTTCCTCCCTCCACTAACCTACCTGTGCCTGATATTGCCATTTCCATTTGTGGCTCAACCATTACTCCCCAGCAACAAGCCCGCTGTCTTGGGGTTATTTTTGATTCAGATCTTTCCTTCACTCCTCACATCAAATCTCTCGCTCGTTCATGTCATCTACACCTCAAAAACATCTCAAGAATCAGGACTTTTCTCACCTTTGACTCGGCAAAAACTCTTACCGTAGCTCTTATTCATTCCCGTCTGGACTACTGCAACTCTCTACTTATCGGGCTCCCTCTTACTAAACTCTCCCCTCTCCAATCCGTCCTTAATGCAGCAGCCAGGATCATATTCCTCGCCAACCGCTACACTGACGCCTCTTCCCTGTGCCAGTCATTGCATTGGTTACCCATCCAATATAGAATTCAATTTAAACTTATCACGCTTACCCACAAAGCGCTCCATGCTTCAGTACCCCCCTACATCTCCTCCCTTGTCTCAGTCTACCACCCTACACGTGCCCTCCGTTCTGCCACTGACTTAAAACTAAAATCCTCCATAATCCGAACTTCCCACTCCCGTCTCCAAGATTTCTCGCGTGCTGCGCCAATTCATTGGAATGCACTACCCAGGACAATTCGATTAATTTCCAATACCCACAGTTTCAAGCGGACCCTAAAAACCCATTTCTTTAGACTGGCGTATCGCCTCCACACACTACCTGTCCTTCCCAATTGTCCGTCCCAGTTTTCCCCATATTAAAATCTTGTTCAATTTCAGGTTCATTCCAATCATGCACATAATAGCCTCAGTCAGGACTGCACACATACTGGCAGGCGACCAGTCCATGTATTATTTATCCTATTTAGTATATTAAGGCTGCATTATACAATATATGTATATTCTACCTTTTGTGTCTCCCCCATTTCCTCATAGACTGTAAGCTTGCGAGCAGGGCCCTCACTCCTTTCGATATGAGATATGCTTATTTTGTATTATCTGTATAAGTCCCCCCTAATATTTGTAAAGTGCTGTGGAATATGTTGGCGCTATAAAAATAAACATTATTATTAAACATTATTATCTGACAATCTATCAAATTTTCTATAGAATTAGAAGAGAAAAGGGTAGAAGGACCAGAAAAACAAAGAAATTATTTTGTCACCGATGTACATACAGTGGGGGAAATAAATATTTGATCCCTTGCTGTGTTTGTAAGTTTGCCCACTGACAAAGACATGAACAGTCTATAATTTTAAGGGTTGGTTAATTTTAACATTGACAAATAGGATATCCAAAAAAAATCAAGAAAATCATATTTTATAAATTAGATATTTTTTTTTGCATTTTGCAGTGAGAAATAAGTATTTGATCCCCTACAAACCATTATGAGTTCTGGCTCCTACAGACCAGTTAGACTCTCCTAATCAACTCGTTACCTGCATTGAAGACAGCTGTCTTATGTAGTCACATGTAGAAAAGACTCCTGTCCACAGACTCAATTAATCAGTCAGACTCTAACCTCTACAACATGGGCAAGACCAAAGAGCTTTCTAAGGATGTCAGGGAAAAGATCATAGACCTGCACAAAGCTGGAATGGGCTACAAAACCATAAGTAAGACGCTGGGTGAGAAGGAGACAACTGTTGGTGCAATAGTAAGAAAATGGAAGAAATACAAAATGACTGTCAATCGACATCGATCTGGGGCACCATGCAAAATCAAATCTCACCTCGTGGGGTATCCTTGATCATGAGGAAGGTGGGAGATCAGCCTAAAACTACACAGGGAGAACATGTTAATGAGCTCAAGGCAGCTGGGACCACAGTCACCAAGAAAACCATTGGTAACACATTACGCTTTAAAGGTTTAAAATACTGCAGTGCCCACAAGGTCCCCCTGCTCAAGAAAGCACATGTGCAGGCCCATCTGAAGTTTGCCAATGAACACCTGGATGATTCTGTGAGTTATTGGGAGAAGGTGCTGTGGTCAGATGATACAAAAACTGGGCTCTTTGGCATTAACTCAACTCTTCGTATTTGGAGGAAGGAGAAGGATGAGTACAACTCTAAGAACATCGTCCCAACGTGAAGCATGGTGGGGGAAACATTACACTTTGGGGGTGCTTTTCTGCAAAGGGGAGATGACGACTGCACCATACTGAAGGGAAGATGGATGGGGTCATGTATCGCGAGATTTTGGTCAACAGCTTCCTTCACTCAGTAAGAGCATTGAAGATGGGTCGTGGTTGGGTCTTCCAGAAATACAATGACCCAAAACATACAGCCAAGGCAGCAAAGGAGTGGCTCAAAAAGAAGCACAGTAAGGTCATGGAGTGGCCTAGCCAGTCTCCAGACCTTAATCCCATAGAAAACTTAAGGAGGGAGTTGAAGCTCCAAGTTGCCAAGTGACAGCCTCAAAATCTTAATGATTTAGAGATGATCTGCAAAGAGAAGTGGACCAAAATTCCTCCTGACATGTGCGCAACCCTCATCATCAACTACAAGCAACGTCTGACTGCTGTGCTTGCTAACAAGGGTTTTGCCACCAAGTATTAAGTGTTGTTTGCCAGAGGGATCAAATAATTTTTTTTTGCATTTTGCAGTGAGCAATAAGTATCTAATTTATGCAATGTGATTTTCTTGATTTTTTTTGGGATATTCCATCTCTCAATGTTAAAATGAACGTACCCTTAAAATTATAGACTGTTCATGTCTTTGTGAGTGGGCAAACTTACAAAAACAGCAAAAGATCAAATACTTATTTCCCCCACTGTAGGTGAGATGTGTCTGAAGGATGTGACCACAAATCTCTGCACAAACAATCGCAGATAGGTTACTCGCTATCCTCTCCTCTCCTGTCTGACCAGCTGAACGTGGATGATCAAGGAAAGAAGATGCAGTGGATGAACTTTTAGTTTATTCACAGTACCTTAATAGATGATGAGGTAGAGATGTCAGGGATGATGAAGGCATGAGGATGAGGTATACAAGATGGAGGATTGAGAATACGGGTAACAGGAAAATCCTATCTCCAGCTCTGATGCACGTTTCTGCCAAGATGACACTGACCAGCAAGAAAGGATGTGAGGAAAGAAGAGAAAAGCAGTAAGAGAGAGAGGCATGGTGGGAAATTACAGCTCCAATATATGAGAACATATAAAAGCAAAGGACAACAAACATTGTACAACTGGCATGACATAGGAATCAAGATATTATGTGTACGTCCTTGTAATAGTTGTAAACTCAGAAGAGGATGGCTGCATAGCACAGAGATTGTCGTGGGCCACTCTTTCCATTAGTAAATGAATTTCTCTGTTTGGTTTTCTAACCCATTTCAGACTGATCAATATGTTCTGGAATTTCCTTTGGAAAATCAAAGAAATAATATTGCTCACATCCCAGCAACCTGAAGTTTACAGCATACCAAATATTGTTATTTATCAGCCACACCAGCTTCTGAAGGGCTAACTAATAGAATAGGACAAAGCTGTGTCTGAAGGGGTAACCTGCCAGAGGAGAATACACATGGCATTATACATTACTCCAACCTTTATCTAAACAGCGCAAAAAACAACATACTCGACATATGGAAAACAATTGGCCACGGCCTTTATTTAAATATTTAAAATATTAAAAACTCATAACTTTAAGTATAAACCAATAAATATTTCAACTTTATTAAAAACAAGTTCAAACCTTTATCAACCCGCAGCTTAGCCATAAGGCTCAAGCCCGTTAACCAAAATTACCTGTCCATCCAGATCCCTGGACGACTAACCCCGGCCGTGACTAAACGCATAAAATAGGGGAGGGAGGGTGGGGCAGCTCCCAGGTATGACAGCGCCGGAGAACAGACACAACCCTCCGGCGCTGCCCACTTATATCACCCTGCACTTCCCCAGTAACCAAAGTCCAGACCAATCAGGGGCAGTCACCAGGGCAAAAAATACTGTCTGCCCTACTACTGACCCCTGAGTGGCTGGACCCACTCACCAATCACTTCACCCTATCACCTTGTTGACATGACCTAAGGAAAAATACCGGGAAAACATCTTCCCTCCATTTAACCCCTTCAGTACCAGAGGAATACAAGGCACCAGATAATGCCATGTATTCCCCTCCTGAAGGTCCGGGGAAAACCATTCTTCTTCAGGGTTAATATGACTCTGTTACTACATACACAGCCAGCATCAGCCTCTTCATACAGCGGGGAAGGGCAGGACAGGGTTTTCCTTTGTTGTTGCTGCTTTTAGCCTCATTCTATTTTAATTTCCTATTCGTAAGCTTTTTAATAAGTTGAAAAGTAATTTTCAGTCTGTAAAATTTGTTCCTTGTTCCGACGCATTTCCCCCTGCATTAATTCATCAGGGGACAGATGGGGGACACTAATCTCTCTCCGTATGGCCAAAAAGATGCTGTGCGCAGCGTCCAACTCAAGGGAAAAGGGACAATTACCCATATACTACAATGATAAGTAACAGATTATTCATTGATTTTATGCGACTCCCATATTGATGGGCATATTTATGCAGGTTCTTGACTATGATATAAAAAGAACTTCAGCACTCCAGTTATGATGCAAAGTGATTTATTAAAGAAAATGAACCCCTTACTGGCAAGCCAAAAATATACATCAACGTTTCGACATTTTATGGTCTTTTTCAAGATATTTCTAAATAAAACAAAAGCAATATTTCAAAACTGACAAACAATAGAAAATATATTATAATAAGCCAGGGACATAGTGAAAATGTGAAATATTAAAGCAGCAATAATGAAAATGGCTATATATGGATCTATATATGGATCCTGTGTGTATAAATAAACAGGAGGAATGGTAACATAGCACTCGTAAGTAATTAGAAAGGATGATAACTAGTGTTGAGCCACCCCCGTAGTGTTCGAGTTCGGTTCGGTTCGTCGAACACCCGTGTGTTCGTCGAACTGTTCGTCGAACTGTTCGTCGAACACCTTCGAACACCGTTAAAACCAATGGCAGGCAAACAAAAACACATAGAAACACATAGAAAACACCTTCAAAGGTGTCCAAAAGCTGACAAACTGCTCAGAAGACACAACTAACACATGGAAAAGTGACAAGTACATATAGTCATGCGAAAAGAAAAGAGGTGGAGGAGTAAAAGGAGGGGGAGACACAGATATAGGCATGTCATGCCCTTCTAAAATCCAAAAAGTGAGAAGCCGAGACGGCCAGTCCGCTCCTGCCCGTGCCACCTCCGTGTCGCCGGGTTTGTGCCAGAGCCGCGGTGAACCCTGACGGCCAGCCCCCCTCTCCCAATACTGGTGCCTGTCCGCTGGTGGGTCGAGAGAGCCCCCCTGTGGTGGAGGCAGCTCTAAGCTTTTTAATTTAAATTGTCCCTCTAATTTGAATGAATACACTTTAAATCCATTTACAAGGATCTATTGGAGGGCAAGTCTCATGCCAGCAGCCGCGTAATTCCAGCTCCAGTAGCGTCCACTAAAGCTGCTGCAGTTAAAAAGCTTTTATAAGGATCGAGCTCGGCTGTCCACCGCAAGGCATCCTAGTGCCAGTCCCAGCCCCTATGCCTTGGGGTGCCTCCTGATGCTCTTCACTAAGTATCCCGTGGTCCCGAAGCATTTCCTTTGAAAAAATTAAGTGTCCAAACTACAGGTGGTGTAGCTTGCTTAACAGCCGGGATAATCCGCTGACTAGCAGACACTGCTACTAGGCACAAAGTATTTCCTGGGCTAGATGCAGTTAAAAATTTGTAAGTAGATACTCTCGTTGGATGCTGAGAAAGCATTCCATAGAGTCTCCTGGCACGCCATATATGATTCTCTTAAAAAGCTTGGGGTAGGGGTCTAGGGGACCCTTTTATAGCCAAAATCACGGCCCTGTATCACAATACGTCACCTAGGCTGAAGATAAATGGAACTGTAGCACCGAGGGCTCGGTTGCTACAGACGTATTGCACCTCACCCAGAGGTGTGATATCTCACTCTCAGATAAGGATGGAGTGTGGATCAGGACCCGACACCTGCATGCATTACACCACATTGCCGTGGGGCAGGGCGACCAATATGCCCCTGAGATGGGCACGACAGTCCCTGTCCCTGGCTGGAGTGGGGGGAGGGAACACTGAGGAAGGGGAACCCTGCAGTGCAGGAGCAGGGAGGAAGCAGTTCCTGGGTGCATTGAGAAGGGAGTATAAAAGGTGGGCACCATCTTAGTTCAGTGCAGAGAAGTCTGAGCAGAAGTGGCAGGGAGCAGGGGCTCTGCATGAGCTCTGCTCCGGAGGCGGGCCTAGTAACAGAGGCCCAGGCCTGCAAGAGGGAGAAGGAAGGAAGAGGAGCGGAGAAGGCTCCAGGAATGAGGAATGAAGGGATCCCAGGGGTGCGGACGGGCGAGTCGCCACCGCACGCCCGAATCCACCTGCGTGGAGGGGTCAGGCCAAAGGGGGAGACCGGTCCCCGAACTAGTGGAGGCAGGAAACGACCCTCAGCTAGAAACCAGAGGCTCTGACATTTTATGTGGCGCAGCCCCTTGCTCCACCCGCTAGGAAGGCACCACATAGGGTCAGGGAAACTGGCGCCAAGTTTACCAAGAGGAGGCCCGAGGCAGCCGGACAGAAGTGTTGGTAAGAAAGGCCAGACAAAGGACACACAAAGGGGGTCCTGTGAAGCGCTCCAAAGTTATCTGGGAGTTGTCTGAGCCCCTCACCTGGTGAGCACAGTACGACGTGGGCAGCCGTTACCTGCAGACGTGGTCTGGATAATAAGAACTGTGAGTAAAGGCCCTGAACTGCATCACTGACTCCGTGTCGTTACTGCTGCTGCCCTGCACCATCACCCCCATCCTCCGCATACACTGCCCTGAGGCTATACTCCTCCCGTGGGGAGTTATGCTACGCTCTGCTGCACCCACAACACCAGCCTTAGCGGTCTGCCCTTTAGCGGCGGTTCACTCTGACCGCAATCCACGGGTGGCGTAGTCGGACATTTAAACATCAAAACCACATAAATAGTTCCGCCACTGGTTTGACCGCCCTGAGCCACGGAACCGGATCGCCGCCACGAAGACTACAACCACCAGCATCCACCAAAAAGGGTCCGGCTCCGGGTGTCCCAAGGCCCAGGGGGTGCGTCAGAACATTTTCATCACCTTTCACAATCACCAATGGGACAAGGCAGGGATGTCCTCTGTCCCCTCTCTTATACATCCTAGTGACGGAGCACCTGCTCTCATCAATTCGCCATAACCCCAATATTAGGTGGATTGAGGTGGGAGGCACCGAGTACAAGTGCTCTCTATTTGCTGATGATGTCCTAGTATATATCACTCAATCACATATATCCATCCCTGCTGTTATGGCTGAAATAGATCACTTTGTTACATGGTAAAATTTTAAAATCAATGCAGCGAAGTCTGAGGCCCTCGATGTCTCCCTCCCTAAATCCATATAGGATTCCATCCAGTCCAACTTTCCCTTTGCCTGGCCCTCACAGGGTATCAAATACTTAGGAATTCCTATTCATAGAGACCTCTCCCATCTATGTTATCTTAATTTTGGGCCCTTTATTGAACAATTCCATACAGACCACGGTTGGCAAGTTAGAACTGTAAGATTCACTACGTGAACCACTGGTGTTTTGTGGAAAAGCACATGTACACCGCGTTCCAAATTATTATGCAAAAAGTGTTTAGGAGTGATAAGGGAAGAATTTGTTTGTTTGTCAGTTAAACTCATTGATGGTGATGTGTGTCAGGGCTCTTTATATCACTGTAAGCAATTGCAGACACCTGTGCTAATTAGTTTGGCAGGTGTGTCCAATGAAAGGCAAGACTACTTAAGAAGGCTCTCTCACATTATTAAGCAGCCTACATTTTCTGCCAAAATGGGAAAGAAAAAGGATGTGTCGGCTGCTGAGAAGCAACAAATTGTGGAGTGTTTAGGTCAAGGCATGACTACAATCAACATTGTGCGATGATCAGGATGAAGTGTCTTGGCAATCAAGAAGTATGTAGCTGATTCACAGTACACACGTGTGCGTGCTGATAAGGGCAAATTGAGGACTCTTTCCTACAGGCAATTACGTCAGGTTGAAACAGCAGCGGCAAAAAAGCCTTGTCATAGCAGCAGACAAGTTTTTGAAGCTGCTTGTGCCTCCAACGTCCCCCGAACAACAAGATGCAGGGTCCTTCAGAGGTTTGCAGCTGTGCATATGCCATCCTGTCGACCTCCTCTATCCACTTCACACAAGCAGAAACGGCTCCAGTGGGCCAAACATTACATGAAGACTGATTTCAAAACTGTTTTGTTCACGGATGAGTGCCGTGCAGCGCTCGATGGTCCAGATGAATGGAGTGGAGGATGGCTGGTTGATGGACACCCCACGCAAACACGGCTACAGCGCCAACAAGGAGGAGGTGGAGTAATGTTTTGGGCTGGAATCATGGGGAGAGAGATTGTCGGCCCCTTTAGGATCCCTGAAGGCGCTAAAGATGAACTCCATAATGTATATGGATTTTCTCAAACAGCACTTCCTGCCATGGTTCAAGAAGAAGAACCGTGTATTTCACAGCAAGATCATTTTTCTGCATGATAATGCACCATCTCATGCTGCACATAAAACATCTGCATCTCTGGCTGATATGGGCATAAAAGGGGACAAACTTATGGTGTGACCCCCATGCTCCCCTGACCTCTACCCCATTCAGAACCTTTGGAGCATCATTAAAAGGAGTGTCTATGATGGCGGGAGGCAGTTCACATCTAAGCAACAGCTCTGGGAGGGTATTCTGTCCTCATGCAAAACAATTGAAGCAGAAACCATCCAAAACCTGACAAATTCAATGGACGAGAGAGTTCAGAAGCTCCTTTCGAACAAGGGGTCCTATGTGAAAATGTAACATCACCTAGAATAAAGTTTTGAGTTGAAAACTGTTTGATTTCAGTTTCTAACAACCTGCTAATGCTTATAATTTCAAAAATGACCATTTTTTTGGTCTTTATTAAAATGAAAAGGTTGATCGAAAAGTTTGGGGGATCTAAGAGTGTGGCAACCCAGTAGTCATGATTACTTCGAATTCTGACAATATGAGGGTCATGCTGCAGGTAGTGCAGCAAGAAGGCACTTATGTGTCTTGCGCATCTCGAAGCCCCAAAATTATTTTCCGGGCTAGATGCAGCTAAAAATTATTTTTAATTTTAAATCTGGTGAAGCTTATTATAGATGGCCTAATAGGATCAGTGCTGCACACTGCTACAAAGCCCAAATTATTTTCCAGTCAAGATACAGATAAACATGATTAGTAATTTGAAAGCTTAAAACGGTTGGTAGGGTGATTTTAACCAATCATCAAGCTTTTACTCTCCCCAGGATGACACAGGGGTAGAAAAGTCGTTTCGGATCCATGATTTGTTCATCTTTATGAACGTGAGTCTGTCTACATTATCAGTGGAGAGCCGCGTGCGCTTATCTGTCAGCACACCACCAGCAGCGCTGAACACACGTTCAGACAGAACGCTGGCTGCGGGGCATGACAAGATCTCCAAGGCGTAAGTGGCTAGCTCCGGCCATTTATCCAGATTGGAAGCCCAAAAAGAGCAAGGGTCCAGTGACACAGTCGTGGCTTCAATGTTTACTTGGAGATACTCCTGTACCATCGTCTCTAGGCGTTGACTATGTGTCAGACTTCTTGTCTCCTGTGGCCTTGCAAAGGATGGGCTAAAAAAGTGGTGAAATGATTCCGCAAAATTGATGTTACCAGCAGATACTGTGGTTCTGTTACGGTTTGAGTGCTGAACACTTGACGGTCCCACGGTTGGCAAGTTGGAACTGTGAGATTCACTACGTGCACCACTGGTATTTTGTGGAAAAGCACATGTAAGATTCTGCAACAGTCTCTGCTGATACTCCTGCATGCGTGCATCCCTTTCTATGGCAGGAATAATTTCTGCAAATTTACTTTTGTACCGGGGATCTAACAGTGTGGCAACCCAGTAGTCAGGATTATTTCTAATTCTCACAATTCGAGGGTCATGTTGCAGGTAGTGTAGCAAGAAGGCACTCATGTGTGTTGCGCATCCAGGAGCACCAAGTCCCTGTTGTGTTGGTGGCGAGGTAGCAATCATGCTTCCTTCCTCTGTCCTCTCCCCCCAACCTCGCACAACAGAAATGTGATCAAGGTCTCCCTCATCTGATGAGTCTTCCATCAGTTCGTCCTCCACTTCTTCCTGGGCTCCTGCACCTTCCTCACTAGTTTGGCTGCTACCATGCGCCCTGGTAAAATCATCTCCCCCACCCTCACATGCCTGCCGCCTTGGTGCTGCCGACCGTCTGGACCTTGCAGATGTTAGCCCTTCCGCATACAACTCCTCCTCCTCTACTTCCTCCACCTCCTCTTGTGCCACCACCTGACTCCGAATTCTGTTTAACATGTGCTCCAGCATGTAAATCACCGGAATAGTCATGCTGATAATGGCATCGTCAGCACTAAACATCTTCGTCGCCATTTCAAAACTGTGCAGAAGGGTGCATAGGTCCCTGATCTGAGACCACTCCTCCAGCGTGATTTGCCCCACCTCTGAATCTCGTTGGCCCAGGCTATACGTCAGAACGTATTGCACCAGGGCTTGTCGGTGCTGCCACAGTCGCTGCAACATGTGCAGAGTTGAATTCCACCGGGTAGGCACATCGCATTTTAGCCGGTGAAGTGGCAGGCCCAACGACTTCTGTAGAGATGTAAGTCGCTGAGCTGCGGGATGCGAACGGCGGAAGTGAGCACACAGCGACCGTGCCCTCTGCAGAAGGCCATCTAGTCTGGGATAGTGGGCTAAAAATTGCTGGACAACCAGGTTCAACACGTGAGCCATACAAGGCACGTGTGTGACATTGCCCCGGCGAAGGGCCGCACCCAGGTTTGCAGCATTGTCGCACACGGCCTTCCCTGGTTTCAGGTCCAGTGGAGACAACCATTCATGAAATTGGTTCTCCAGAGCTGACCACAACTCCTCAGCTGTGTGACTCACATTTCCCAGACATTTCAATGTAAAAACCGCCTGATGACGTTGAGCCCTACTGCCAGCATAGTAAGGAGGTGTGCAGGATCCCTTCTGCGCAGTTAGAAAGCTTGTGGCATGACCAGACAGGCTTTGGGTGCAGGTGGAAGACCGAGAGGAGGTTGAGGAGGCAGAAGCAGTGGAGGAAAAATGACATAAAGAGGATTGACGCACAACTCGTGGGGACGGCAAGACTTGGACAGCAGCCCCTTGTCCTGCTGTCACCATAGTTACCCAGTGCCCAGTCAGCGACATGTAACGCCCCTGTCCATGCCTACTCGTCCAAGTGTCTGTGGTGAAATGCACCCTGTCACACACAGAGTTTCTCAAAGAAGCGGTGATGTTGTGTGCGACATGCTGGTGGAGCCCAGGCACACCTTTCTTTGAGAAGTAGTGCCGACTGGGCATCTGGTACTGGGGCACTGCGACGGACATAAGGTCTCGAAAATCCTCTGTGTCCACCAGGCGGAAAGGCAGCATTTCTGTAGCCAAGAGCTTGCAGATGGTGAAATTCAACCTCTTAGCTTTCTCATGGCTAGGAGGAAATGGTCTTTTACTTGTCCACATCTGAGGGACCGAGGGCTGGCTATTGTGCTTAGACGGGGTTGATAAGGGTGTCCCCGGCAAACTGCCGGTCTGTGAGGAAGATGCAGGCGGACATGTTAGGTTGCCTTGATCCAAAGGTGGTGCTATCGATGTCGGACAGCGCTCAAGACCAGCTGGTGTTACCACCTCCAAAGAAAATGATGACCTGCCAATCACGCTGGCTGTTGCGGGTAAAGAGGTGGCAGGTCTGCGCCCCAAAACAGGTGTGACTGCTGTCCCCCCAGTCACAGAGGATGAAGAGGCCGCGGATGCACAAGATATGGCAGACGGTGGTTGGCCCGGCCGGCTAGACCGCATTGTAGCACACTGAGCTTCCCACTGCAACTTATGCTTCATGTCCATGTGCCGGTTCATGCATGAAGTACTCAAACTATGTATTTTTTGGCCTCTACTTAGCTTTTGCTGACAAATGTTACAGATAACACGAGTTGGGTCATCTTTATCGATCTGAAAAAATGCCCAGGCTATGCAAGGCTTAGCACCCATGCGACCTGAAGAGCCACCACGACTTGTGGTGAGAGGCAGAGTTGTGTTTGAGGATGCAGTTGTTGACGTGCTTCCAGTACTACGTCTCTGTCCAGGAAGGCGCAACCTGACCTCGTCGTCACTAGCATCTTCCTCCACCTCCTCTGCTGACCTCATCTCTTGGCTGACTGTGGGTTGACAGTAAGTGGGATCTCCGACCTCATCATCATCACCCTGTGCGTTATCACACCCGTCGTCCTCAGAGCCAACCTGTTCCTGCCCTGACAAAAAACTAAAGTTGTCGCTCCAATCAGGTATTTGAGTCTTATCATCGTCTTCCTCATTGTCTCCACCAACAGGAGTTACAGTTTGGGAATGAGGGTCTACATTATGGTCAGAACCTTCTGCGTCTGGTCCTGGATCCGACTCATAAAGATTCTGGGCATCAGTGCAGATCATTTCCTCGTCTGGATTCACAGAAGCGCTGGAGTCGACCTCTGATTCCCAGGCTATAGTATGAGTAAACAGCTCTGCAGACTCAACCATCTGTTCTACCTCATACTCAGACGGGCAGCTGGAGATTTGGGAGCTGTGAGGAAGCAAGTGCGATTTGGGTGACACCTTTGAGGACTGGAGTATTTGTGATGTTGAAGTTGATGTGGAGGAGAGCCCACTTAAAGGAGCACTTGATATCCGTTGAAGCACCTGCTGTTTTTGTGCCTCATCTGGAATTTGTAGCGATTGGCATGGCCGTAAGAAAGGGATCTTATCACATTGTCCGCTAAAAGAAGTAGACATTTTAGTTTGGCTGGAAGATGGTCTTTCTTCTGCACCTACCCCACGGACACAACCTTTTTTCCCCTTCCCAACACGCCTATTCCCCTTTCCACCAGCAGCAGGCCTTTTTCCACTCATTTTGGTGGTTAACTAATTCACAACTCTGGAGTTGTTTGCACAAAAAAACAATGGATGGTAACCGAGCAGAGCTGAGTGGCCAAACTGTGGTATTAGGCCAAAACTATTGGCTGGGTTAGATGCAGAAAAAAATTATTTTTAATTTGCAACCTGATGGAGGTCAGTATAGATGGACTAATAGACCAAGTCCCACACACCGCTAGAAGCCCAAATATTTTTTCAGAGCTAGATGCAGAAATTTTTTTTATTCAATTTGCAACCTGATGGAGGTCAGTATAGATGGACTAATAGACCAAGTCCCACACACTGCTAGAAGCCCAAATATTTTTTCAGAGCTAGATGCAGAAAAAAATTATTTTTAATTTGCAACCTGATGGAGGTCAGTATAGATGGACTAATAGACCAAGTCCCACACACTGCTAGAAGCCCAAATATTTTTTCAGAGCTAGATGCAGAAAAAAATTATTTTTAATTTGCAACCTGATGGAGGTCAGTATAGATGGACTAATAGACCAAGTCCCACACACCGCTAGAAGCCCAAATATTTTTTCAGAGCTAGATGCAGAAAAAAATTATATTCAATTTGCAACCTGCTGGACGTCAGTATAGAAGGACTAATAGAACAAGTCCCACACACTGCTAGAAGCCCAAATATTTTTTCAGAGCTAAATGAAGAAAAAAATTATTTTTAATTTGCAACCTGATGGAGGTCAGTATAGATGGACTAATAGACCAAGTCCCACACACTGCTAGAAGCCCAAATATTTTTTCAGAGCTAGATGCAGAAAAAAAGTATTTTTAATTTGCAACCTGATGGAGGTCAGTATAGATGGACTAATAGACCAAGTCCCACACACCGCTAGAAGCCCAAATATTTTTTCAGAGCTAGATGCAGAAAATTTTTTTATTCAATTTGCAACCTGATGGAGGTCAGTATAGATGGACTAATAGACCAAGTCCCACACACTGCTAGAAGCCCAAATATTTTTTCAGAGCTAGATGCAGAAAAAAATTATTTTTAATTTGCAACCTGATGGAGGTCAGTATAGATGGACTAATAGACCAAGTCCCACACACTGCTAGAAGCCCAAATATTTTTTCAGAGCTAGATGCAGAAAAAAATTATTTTTAATTTGCAACCTGATGGAGGTCAGTATAGATGGACTAATAGAACAAGTCCCACACGCTGCTAGAAGCCCAAATATTTTTTCAGAGATAAATGAAGAAAAAAATTATTTTTAATTTGCAACCTGATGGAGGTCAGTATAGATGGACTAATAGACCAAGTCCCACACACTGCTAGAAGCCCAAATATTTTTTCAGAGCTAGATGCAGAAAAAAATTATTTTTAATTTGCAACCTGATGGAGGTCAGTATAGATGGACTAATAGACCAAGTCCCACACACCGCTAGAAGCCCAAATATTTTTTCAGAGCTAGATGCAGAAAAAAATTATATTCAATTTGCAACCTGCTGGAGGTCAGTATAGAAGGACTAATAGAACAAGTCCCACACACTGCTAGAAGCCCAAATATTTTTTTAGAGCTAAATGAAGAAAAAAATTATTTTTAATTTGCAACCTGATGGAGGTCAGTATAGATGGACTAATAGACCAAGTCCCACACACTGCTAGAAGCCCAAATATTTTTTCAGAGCTAGATGCAGAAAAAAATTATATTCAGTTTGCAACCTGATGGAGGTCAGTATAGATGGACTAATAGAATGATGCTATGCCCAAAAGATTTTACTTCACTAGGTGCAGTAAAAAAATTGGTATTCTATACACAGGTGGTATATCTTGCAACACAGATAGGCTACTCCACTGACTAACACACTCTGCAATAGGCCAAAAAGGATTAGCTTTGCTAGATTCAGCCAAATGCTGTGAAAAAAACTTGCACAGCACTGGCACAGACCTGCCTGGCAAAAACTGATAGGAACTGATGTAACCTAGTCCTGAAAAGGACTCCAATTACAATTAGTCTTTACTCCCACAATCTATCTATTTAAGAGCACAGACCTGCCTGATAAAAGTCGTAGGAAATGCTGTAACCTAGTCCTTAAAAGGACTGCAATCACAACTATTCCCTACTCCCAAGCTATCTGTATATTTGTGCGAAAATTGGCTTGAAATTAACAAGGTATAGCGCACACAGCAACAGCGGTGCCGTCTAACACGCAGCTGCAGCAGTGAGAAAATGGTGGCGACGGGGAAAATGGCTTGGTTTTATAGGGCAAGGACATGTGACATACACTGCCAATCACACATGCCCTTGCTTGTGTGAAAAAAAGCACTTCGCTCCGTGTGTGCGCTGCTGATAGGCTGACAGATTGCACCTCCCCACTGCAAATGCGGGAAAGAGAAAAAAAAATGGAGATCTTCATTGTTCCTGCAGAGATCCATCCCCTGCCCCTCCCCCCACCCCGCTGTACACTCAAACTGCGTATTAACATTAATTTTCATCATTACTGAGAAAAAATCCAGTTATGATTTTGGTGCACGAACAGTTATCGAACATAACCTCGAACAGCCGAATTTTTCTCAAATTGTTCGTGTTCGCCGACCGGCTCGAACACCGCCCAAAACAGCTCGAATTTGAGATTGGCGAGCAGTTCGAGTAGAACAACGCTCATCTCTAATGATAACAGGAAAAAAGAAAAAGAATGTTCAATACTTACTGAGTATGAGCTTTTCAGTTCAAAGCATTCTAAGAGTTATAGGTACTGGGTTGATCGGCTAAGTGAAAGAAAGGAAAAGGGTTAACATACAAACGTGAGCCCAAAGACAGGCTGTAACTTACACTATATGCTACCAATCATCTTAAAATCTGTCCTAGTTGGAAACATACCTGCTGGTTGAGGGGTGTCTCCCAGGTAGGTGTGGCGGTGAACTGTGCTGTGTGACCGTTGACAGAATGTGACCCTCTTTTTATATACACCCTTGGGATTGATTGGAACCATGCCGGTTGCTTGTGTACCCTTAGAGAAACTTCCAGTCATGCGCAGTATATGGAACGCACGCTGGAGTAAGCGCGGTCTCTGGATATCGGAACTTCCGGCCATGTGCAATGCGTTGAACGCAAAGGAAGGTGAATGGAATGCAAGTGACTTCCAATTATATGCTTACGGAGTTCCTGGTCTCCTTGCTGGAGCGCACTTGTGGAGTGCAGATGGTAATAGCGCTATCATAGCAGGAAGAATGAAAAAAAGAAAGAGGGAAGGGGAAAAAAAGAAGGGGAAAAAAAAGACCAATAAGGTAAAAAGGAACAATAGAAAAGATGTAAGAGGGAAGAGGCCATAATGGAAATGGCCCCCATAATATGTATACAGTTTAAGGTCCAGTTTACAGGGTAAAAGCCTTAGTTAATAACCTATAGAGAAAGAGAGAAGAAAAAAGGGAATCAGATACGCTGCCTGAAGACAATTTAAAGATATTACAATGGCAATAGACAAACCATGTATATTGACCTAATACATATTAATCACAAATAAACATTATCACCAAAAAACAAGGTTTTGGTCTGTGTCAATCAATGTTGTATTTCATATTGTCTATTTAAGCCTCTAGGTGTTAAAGTTTGAAGTGTATGTATCCAAAAAGATTTGCGTTCCTTTAGCCTCTTAATGCGGTCACCCACTCTTCTATTTTGATGTATGTGATCAATAACCTGATATCCAAGTTGTGGTACTGTATGGGACATGACAGAGAAGTGTGCCGGGATCGGCAGTAGTATGCTTCCACACCTGATGGAGGATCTATGTTGCGAAATGCGTTCTCGGATATGTTGGGTCCCCTCCCCAACATACCCCAGACCGCACGGACACTTAATCAAATACATGACGTAACTTGAGTCACACGTAAAATATCCTTTGATGGGGTATTGTTTGCCTGAATGTGGATGTGTGAAGGAATCTGAGGTGGCACTAATACCTTTCTGGTGATCTATACTAGTATATAGACTGTTGACGTCCATAGTGACTAGTATACTATTAGAAGGAACTGAGCCTAATGCATTTATTGTTGTTAAAAAATGAGAAGTATCCTTCAGATAAGATGGAATTTTGGAAATATGGAGAGTCAATATTTTTTCTAGTTCGATTGCTAGTGGACACAAAACAGAATCAGTAGAAGCAACGATTGGTCTTCCTGGAGGTGTTTGTACATTTTTGTGAATTTTAGGAAGTGTGTAAAACACAGGTATAGTAGGATGAGTATTCACCAAAAACTCAGCAAGTTTAGAATCAATCGTGCGACTATGAAGGTGGTTAGTTATTAGGTCAGAGATAAGCCTGGCTATTTCAGAGGTAGGATTGTGCGGTAAAGGTACTGTAAGTATGTGTCAGTATCGTTTAACTGTGTATAGATCTCAGAGATGTAAAATGAACGATCCATCACAACCACCGCTCCCCCTTTATCTGCTGGCTCTATCATTAGGTCTTTCCTATTCTTAAGAGAAAGAAGAGCTCTATTTTCCTCTATGCTCAAGTTATTCTTATTATGGAACGGACCCCCCTTAATAGCCTGTAACATGTCATTGATATCACTCTGGACCAAATTGATATATGTCTCAATGTGAGGATAAGAACGTAGAGATTGAAAATGGCTAGGTATACATAATTTCAAATCATTTAGATAAAGCATATCGTCCTTATGAATGTCCACAGTGGAGCCCTTAGGACCCCTATCTGCAGAAAAATGCACCTTAAGTCTCAGAGTTCTGTAGAACCGGTATAACTCCTGTTCAAGGAGAAACGTGTTGTAGGGCAAAAAGAGAGTCCTTTTTGGAGAAGAGTTAACTCGGCGGGTGGCAAGTTATGCGACGAGATGTTGAAAACTATGTTGTTGGTCCTACCGAGTTGTCATACTGACATTGTCTGACTGATGATGCTCGCCTCCCCCGCCTCGTCTTGTTTTGTATGGATGGGTTTTGCTTTGTTCTAAAAAAGGAGCGGAGTAACGTGTTTCCCTTTCGCTGTCTGTCTGTGAAATCTCCAATCTCTGCCGAAATCGGATGTACGCCATCTGTACACCTGGCTATGTAGATAATCTTCGGCGTCTCGGAGGAATTTTGCCTTTTTCTTAACCTGGAGATCGTTAACGATATTCGGTGATGGTTTTATCAACTTTAGTTTTCAGGGCAGACAAGTCTTCGGATGAGATTGTATTACTAAGTTGTTGTTCAGTTGCTGTAATTCTTGTATTCAGATCCAGGAGTGGTGACACGTGCGATGATGCCACTTGCTTCCTCCTGGTTAAACTTCGAAGGTTGAGAAAGACATAGATGCCTCAGGAACGGGATCCCAAAATAATCATATAGTCAAAAATGAGGGGTCGCTCACTGTTCTATTTGGGTGCTCTGAAGAAAGTAGTAGTTCAAGATATAAAAAGAACTTCGGCACTCCAGTTATGATGCAAAGTGATTTATTAAAGAAAATAAACCCCTTACTGGCAAGCCAAAAATATACATCCATGTTTTGACCTTTAATGGTCTTTTTCAAGATATATCTAAATAAAACAAAAACAATATGTCAAAATTGACAAACAATAGAAAATATATTATAATATGCCAGGGACATAGTGAAAATGTGAAATATGAAAGCAGCAATAAATAGACAGCGCACCCAAATAGAACAGTGAGCGACCCCTCATTTTTGACTCTTGACTATGAAACATGCAGAGCTATACAAATTATATTTTTTAGATTGAGATCTGTGTCTATAATTTTATATTTGGAAAGTCTATTGTTCCATTGAAGATTGGTCCACAACAAAGAGAGGGCGGGATGAGCAATATGTGTCCATTTATATGTTGAATCCCAGGTACTGTTGTATTGTATCTTGATGGATATTGTGCCCTACATAGTTTGAGGAATTGTGAAAACCCATTGTGATTCCCATAATTTTCTCCCTGGTGTCGCACTTTCAGTGCAGCGGCCTGGCACCTTTCTAACGCTATTAAACAGCAGATTAACCCTATATCTCCAGGTTAATTTTGCTCTCCGACATGATATGTTCCCTTTAAACAGGTTGGTATAAGGTTTACCTCTTTTCAGGAGGAATGGCCAGGAGGTAGGACAGTGGCTGGTACCAACACCGCATACATACAACTCAAGTCCTCTTAGGGCACTGTTCTATCTTACTGTGGGGCTGCTGGAAGCCCAGCTTTATAGATGTATCAGCACTAAATAGTCTAAGTTGGTGACGTGAAGTGAGAAAAATATAGGCATAAATTCCATTTATGGGATCAAATAACTATGCTATGAAACCCCTAAAAATGCTGGTGCCAGCAAATACCTTCATAAGTCACATGGTTAGTGAAAGGAAGTCCATCTGTGTGCAATCTATGTGTCATATGGTCTGTCAGTATATACACACCTTTTCTGAAAGGCCACAGAGGCTGCCACACTATTAAGCAAGAGGCACCTCTAACCAAACACCATGAAGACAAAGGAGTTCTCCAAACAAGTCAGGGACAAAACTGTGGAGAAGTAGAAATCAGGGTTGGGTTATAGAAAAAAATATCCCAATCTCTGATGCTCCCCGGAGCACCATCAGATCCATTATCATCAAATGGAAAAAAACATGGTACCACAGCAAACCTGCCAAGAGAGGGCAACCCACAAAACCCCTCAGCTCGGGCAAGGAGGGCATTAATCAGAGAGGCAGCACAGACACCAAAGGTAACCCTTAAGGAGCTGCACAGTTCTGAAGCATAAACTGAAGTATCTGTCCATATCACCACCATAAGCCCTATATTTCGGGGGTCATGTGCTGCCTGTGAGCGGCCACCAATAGCGCCACTCACAGGCAGAAACTGCACCAGGAGGTAATTAGAAAGAAGCTTCTATTTATCATTAAAACACATTGGCATATTTTTAAAAGTACTGGACAACCCCTTTAAGGGGAAATGTGTAAATGTTTTGGAGTGGCCTAGTCAAAGCTTGAACCTTAATCCAATTGAGAATCTGTGGTCAGATTTGAAGATTGCTATTCACCAGAGGAAACAATCCAACTTGAAGATTGGGCAAAAATCCCAGTGGCGAGATGTGGAAAGCTCATAGAAAATATAGGTGAGCAAACATGTTCGGAAAATGTTTGTTTTTTTCAAATTTGGCACGAACATTGCACAATCAGATTTGTGATCAGACCCCCGTTTTTACTAAAAATAAGCAAAATTCAGACAAAGTGCAGTAAATGATTGCTTTTCCGCTAGAGTAGTTTTTAGAACTTTGGCTAGGATAGTGGTGCTGTATGATGAGCGGGGGAGGGAACAGGGGAATGTGTTTGATGAGGGGAGGGGGTGGGGAGAGGTCAGAGCAGCAGGGGACTGTTAATTAGTGATGAGTGAATATATTCGAAATCCGATCTCCAAACTTAAGTTCGACATGAATGTAGCACATTCGGATTCGTGATCGGAAAGGAGAGCAAAATTTGTTAAATTCGGGAAAATCAGTAACGTTCGGCGAATTTCAGTGGTTACGTGATTGCGGGGCAACTACAGTGTTTTTAACAGTTTTCCTAGCATAGTGCTTGTGTATGATGAGCAGGGAGCCGTGGTAGATGAGTTGGGGGTCTGGTGATTGCTCAGAACAGGTCAGATCAGCGGCACGCTGTTTTTTTTTTTTTTCCTGTAGGCGGTAACTTTAAGTCAGGAAAGCGCGTCTAGCCAATCAGAGCACAGGAACCATGCACAGTGCACAGTGTCCCAGACACAAGGACTTCTGCAATTGGCTGCTGAAATCACATGTTCTCTCTATATAAAAACTTTCCATGTACCCTCAGCACCATTTTATGCATGTCACTTGTGTTAGACGCTGCTCCTGCACCCAGCTCCTGTGTAATGAGAGATATTAACTAGATAGATGGGCGCTTCTGTGTAAGTCCGATAGTGTAGATAAGTCCTATGCTGTGTACCTGTTCAATCGACCTTGCAGCACTTTTTTTTGTTTTTGTGCAATTACTGAGATTCTGACAGAAAGAACAGGGCCTATGGCACAGAACAGTGTTGTGCACCGTTTGTACTGTCTGTGCTCCATGCAGGGGTATACCTTCAATCTATTTTTGCACTTGCTAATGTGATAAAGCAAGCAAGCAAGCCATTGTAGGCCACTTTTTGATTTTGTAGGGTTAAAATTCAGCTATCTGCAGAGCTTCTGAGTGCAGAGCACAAAAACCTTTTTTTTTCATTTGCTAATGTGATAGTACAAGCTGTGTTAGCCCAGTTTGTCATTTTTTGGTGGATGAATTTCAGCTTTTTGCACAGTAAAACAAATATTTTTTTTCTGTTGCTAGCCACAGTACACCAAAGATTTTTTTGTGTGGCAAACGTGACACAGTCTACTAAAAGCCACCTACTATATTAGTGGCGGTGAACCTCAGCTGTTTTCAAAGTAAAAAATAATTTTTTTTTGTCCTGCTAGGCAGAGTCCAAAAAATATTTTTTTCTGTCGCAAATGTGTTGCACTCTGCTATAAGCCACCTAGTCCTTTTAGTGGCGGTGAAATTCAGCTGTATTCAGAGCTTGTGCAGAGTCAAAAAAATCTATTTTTTGCTGTTGCTAATGTTACACAGCAGGCTAGATCTGAGTTTGAAATAGTTTGGAGAATATCTCCTATGCTATACAGGTGTCATCCACATTAAAAAAAATACTTTGTTCAGTTAGTAACGTTATACAGCAATCCATATCATACTTTGTCATTTAGTGCCGCTGAAATTCAGATGTGTGCAGAGCTGTTGCAGAGGAAAAAGTCTAATTTTGTTTTGTTAATAGTGTTTTCCTACTACAGTATCTGAGCAACATGAGTGGGAAAAAGAGAGGTTGTGGTGAAAGGGGGAATAGGCTTGATGTTCAAGATATACGTGAAGTAGGTGGTAATGTTAGTGAAAGCACTAGTGAACCAACACCGTCATGTCCTATCCAAAGACAACTGACAACTTCTGTTACTGGACATGCTACTCCACTCCCTTTCTTTGGCAGCCGCACAGCGATATGCCTTGCTGATAAGGGCCCGAAAGAGCAGGTGCTCCAGTGGATGGCAAGCGCTGCTTCAAGTGGCCTCTCCTCTTCTTCCTCCACCTCAACATCACACACAGTACAGTCCACAGAGGTAGCACCGTAATTACCCATGCTTCCTCTGTTTCAAAACTGTTCAAGGGTCCAACTGACTGTTGCGAACCACAGATGGGCGAGTCTGTAGAACTGTTCACCCATTCTATACCATAGGCGTCAGAAGTGTACTCCAAACATTCACAGAGTCAAGTAGAGGAGGAAAGCATCTACACCGGTGCCCAAATTTTTTTTAGATTGGATTTGTGGCAGGACGGAATAGGATTCGAGCAGGTTCCTGACCTTCATCACCAGACGTTAACCACTGGGGAGGTGATCCTTTTCTTTTTCTTTTAAACATCTTTTTATTGGATTTTTATAAAAGGGAGTGACAGTTTGAAAAATATATCATAGTTTGATAAAGAGTTCAATAGGATATTGTTACATAGAATGCAAAAAATGATTGAACAGTATTCATTAAATTCAGACAATCAAAGGAGGGTTGCAGATATATAGTTGGATATAAAGGAGAGCGGTAATTACCCTAAACATACAGTAGCCAGAAACTGTGATCATTTAGTATGGTAACAATATATCATGTGAACTTAGTGTGATAACCTGAGAATAAACAAATAGGGAATAAACAGGTAGGGATAAGGGGGGGTGAGAGAAAACAGTTAGGAGGGGAAAGTGAAAGGTTATTAGAAGATTTTTAAAAGGGGGGTAGTGTGATGAAGGTTGGGTTGGGTTAGGTTAACGGTCTAAGATGTCTGCGGTAACGTTGTGTGATCTGTAATGTATCTGCGCCAAGGACACCATGACATTGAGAATTGTTTATGCTTTTTTTTTTCCCAGCTAAACAGTTCTTCAAGTCTGTATATTTGCTCCACTTTATTTTCCCAAAGTAAAATATTTGAGGTTTTGTCAGATTTCCACATAGAGGGCACCAGGATTTTGGCTGAGACGAGGAGCTGTCTCAGAAGAGATAGTTTTGATTTAGGGATGCTTTCTGGAAAGAGAAAAAGTAGACAGACTTCTGGTGAAGCTGAAAGTTGTAAATTTAAAATTTTATTCACAACCTGGATTATTTTTATCCAGAAGGGTTTAATTTTTTGACAGTTCCTCCACATATGAAGCATGGTGCTCGCTTCACAGGAGCATCTCCAGCAGTTAGGATTAAGCTCTCTGTTAAATTTGTGGCGTTTTGATGGAATCATATACCACCTGGAAAGAACTTTATAGCCATTCTCTTGTATCTCTTATGATACATCTAGAGGTAGTTTTAGGCGCCAATAGTATTTTTTTTTAACTCAGAAGGGGAGAAGGATCTGTTCAAGTCTAGCTCCCATTTCGAGATAAAGGGAAGTTTATCAGGGATTCTAGCTGAGCATACAGTTATATGAAAAAGTTTGGGCACCCCTATTAATCTTAAGCTTAATGTTTTATAAAAATTGGTGTTTTTGCAACAGCTATTTCAGTTTGATAAATGTAATAACTGTTGGACACAGTAATGTTTCTGCCTTGAAATGAGGTTTATTGTACTAACAGAAAATGTGCAATCTGCATTCAAACAAAATTTGACAGGTGCATAAGTATGGGCACCTCACCAGAAAAGTGCCATTAATATTTAGTAGATCCTCCTTTTGCAAAAATAACAGCCTCTAGTCACTTCCTGTAGCTTTTAATGAGTTCATGGATCCTGGATGAAGGTATTTTTGACCATTCCTCTTTACAATCAAGAATCAGTGATAAAGTTGAAGTTATGCAGGGGATGGATCTTTCAGCAAGACAATGATCCAAAACACCGCTCCAAATCTACTCAGGCATTCATGCAGAGGAACAATTACAATGTTTTGGAATGGCCATCCCAGTCCCCAGAGCTGAATATCATTGAACATCTGTGGGATCATTTGAAGAGGGCTGTCCATGCTCGGCGACCATCAAACTTTACTGAACTGGAATTGTTTTGTACAGAGGAATGGTCAAAAATACCTTCATCCAGGATCCAGGAACTCATTAAAAGCTACAGGAAGCGACTAGAGGCTGGTACCTCTCCCCTAGGATCTGGATAAAGAGGGTTTTAATTGTGGAAGGGATAGATTCCGGGAGAACGGTTTCTGGAAGACCTCTTATTCAGAGATTATTTCGGCGTCCACGGTTCTCTTGGTCTTCAAGGGCTTCAAAAGCCAAGTTTAGATAGTGCTGGCATTTCTGAATGCTATCAGCTGTTGCTACAGAGAAGCTGCATAGTGACTCTTGAGCTGATTCTAGTGTGTCTACTCTGGATCCAACCTGTGTAGTTTCTTGTTTTAGGTCTTTTATTTCTTTCAATAGCGGATCAAGTGCTGATTGAAGAGCCTTGTGGATGAATGAGCGAGATACTGGTCTTGTGTCATGTGTAGTGTCTTCTGTATCACTGTTTTGCTCTTCATTTAAAGAGCTTTTTGAGGTTGGAGTAGAGTTTTTTGAAGGAGGCGGAGTTTTATTTGAAGAAATAGAGGGAGGAATTTTGTTTTTTTTAATAAATTTTTCCATTTCCCCTTTCAAATTTTTTGATTGCAAGCTCGTGTCTCTTGAGGGCCATCTTCCTATTTTGACCATTTTGCAGAAGGTCCTTAGATATAGATTTAAATTTAGAGTTCTGTGTTGAGTATCTTGTAGAATTTAGATGTTATATGTTGAGACAATATTAATAAGTGAGTGAGTGAGTTGGGGTTTTTTGAGATGAACAGTTCTTGGTGCTTAAACCCTTACATCGCAAAGGTTAAGTCAAATGCGGTAAAATTAATGTAAATAGCGTTATGTGTTGTTGTTCTGTCTTGCAGTCACTAGATGTTGCTACAGTTCTTTTGTTAATTAGAGTGGAATGCTTTAGAGAAATAATGCTAATTCCTCAATATTTCAAGGCAAATGCTATTTCAAATTAGTGAAAGAGAGAGTCAATATATATCTTGGTAGGAGCTGTAGAATTATATATATTATATATATAAAATTGTAGAAATAAAGAATTGTAGAATCATAGGTTAAGGTGGGATGTGCATCCACTTCTGTTATACCCCTTCACTCTGTTGGTGGTTTTAGAGAGGTTTGGGTTAATAAGAGATGGGTGCAGAGGCTTGGAGAGGGGGAGATATCTATAGAGTAGAGGTATACCTCTTATTATCTTGCTCTGCGCTGTATTAGCAAAGGTAGCAGAGTGAGTCTCAGCTCCTGTCTCCAGACCCGTCGCTTCTCTTATGGGCCACAGTGCAATCAAGATGGCAGCGGCTCCAGCGGCGGGAAAGCCCCAGACAGCAGGACCAGGGCAGACGAAGCAGTCCTGCAAGGACTCCCGGACCCAAAACCAAAGGAGCAGAAGCCCCCAAATCCTCTGGCAGGCCGTCAGACCAACAGCTGTGACGTGGGCACCCTCAGCAGCAGCATCTGGACTGGTAAGTACTTCTAATATATGCTTTTTTTTTTTTCCTTTTTAGGTCCAGGAATGTCGGTGGGTTCTGTGGATGGGGGTCTACGCTACCTTATGAAGGGGTCGCGGTCTTCACCAGGTCCGGCGTCGCGGTTCGCCACGGGTCTCTGCTGCGGTCCGGCTGAAGCTGCAGACTGCTGCGCAGCACGTGCCGGGTCTACTCCGCCTGTGCGGACAGCCGTGTTCCTGGCCCTGTCTGGAAGCCATATCACTTCACAGCAGCGATTGACTGCCGGCTTGCATCTGGGTACCGGGGTTGAGTCAGATGACGGACGTCCCGCTTCAGAGCTTGGCGTGAGCTCGCTATGTAAGGACGTGCTCCTTAGATTAGTACCTATGGGAAAAGCCGTGGTCCCGGCCTTCCCAGTAGGCCCAAATCTTTTGTGCGAGATCGATTTGTAAAAAAGTCTCTATTTAGGGTCAGATGAGCTTGTAGAGACTTCTAAAGCGTGTGGATGGGTTTGGATGGGAGAAAAAAAAAGAAATAAGGGGATTAGAGGGGATTTAAAAATAGGCTCAGCGGGGAGGTGATCCTGATGAGACTCAGATACCTAGCTCATGTGGATTGTACTGTGCTGTCAGGGCAACAAGAGGAGGAGGGTCACTCTGAGGGCGAGGGAAGGGATAACATATTGGATGATGATGAGGTTGAAGATCCTATTTGGTGTGAACCCAGAGTCAGGCAGCCGAGTAGCTCATCTGAGGAGGTGGAGGAGGAAGACGAAGAGGTTCCCTTCTGCCCTACGGCGCAGACACGGAGTGATGCAAGCATGAGGAGCACTACATCCTTAACCACAGCTGTGGCTGTGGCCAGCAGCGGTCGCAGGTCTGCAGCTTGCATGGGTGGCAAGGGTTGCCTAGCCTGGGCCTATTTTGAGACCACAAAGATTGAGCCAACTCACATTATCTGCAAACTTTGCGATAAAAAAAAACTCAGTAGAGGGAAAAAATGCAACCATTTGACTACTACATGCATGAACCTTCACATGCGCAATCAACATGCGTTACTCTGGCAATCTCACTGTGATAAAATGCGGACCAGTGGACCTCAACAACCACTGCTTCTTCCTCCTCCTCTGTTACCATGCCAAGTATTGGCATGCAGGTCTCCCACTGCTTCTCTCCCTGCTCCAGTCAGGCTGAGTGAGAACCCATCAGCTGTAACGGAAGTGGACATGCATGCTGTTTTTGTTTCACCGAGCACACCACATATTTCTCAATCCACTGCAACATGTCATTATAAGTCATTATTATGGGGGACTTCAACTACCCTGAAATACTTTGGGGGACAGAAACCTGTAGTTCAAGCAAAGGTAATAGGTTTTTGACAACTATGAGAGACAATTACCTTTTACAACTGGTTCAGGACCCAACAAGAAGGGGAGCACTGCTAGACCTAATATTAGCCAATAGGCCAGACCGCATATCAAATATACGAGTTGAGGGTCACTTGGATAATAGTGATCACAAAATAATACGGTTTCATGTAACCTTTAATAAGATGTGTAGTAGAGGGGTTACAAGGACACTAAACTTCAGGAAAGCAAATTTCCAACGGTTGAGAGATGATCTTAGTGCAATAAACTGGGATGATATCCTGAGACATAAAGCTACACAAAGCAAATGGGAGACATTTATTAAAATCCTGAATAGGACCTGTGCACAATATATACCCTATGGAAATAAACATGCTAGAAATAGGAGGAAACCACTATGGCTAAATAAAGCTGTAAGGGGCGCAATAAGTGACAAAAAGAAAGCATTTAGAGAACTAAAGCAAGTAGGTAGTGATGAGGCATTAAATAAATATAGAAAATTAAATAAATTCTGTAAAAACCAAATCAAGGCAGCAAAGATTGAGGCAGAGAGAATCATTGCCAGAGAGAGTAAAAATAACCCCAAAATATTCTTTAACTACATAAATAGTAAAAAACTAAAAAATGCTAATGTTGGCCCCCTTAATAATAGTCTGGGTGAAATGGTGGAGGATGAGGAAAAGGCCAATATGCTAAATTATTTCTTTTCAACCGTATTTACACAAGAAAATCGATGACAGAAAACATGATTAGTGAGAACAAAAATTCTCCATTAAATGTCACTTGCTTAACCAAGCAGGAAGTACGGCGGCGTCTAAAAATCACTAAAGTTGACAAATCCCCGGGCCCGGATGGGATACACCCACGAGTACTGCAGGAATTAAGTAATGTAATAGGTAGACCATTATTTTTAATCTTTAAAGATTCCATAATAACAGGGTCTGTACCACAGGACTGGTATATAGCAAATGTGGTGCCAATATTCAAAAAGGGGACAAAAATTGACCTTGGAACTTCTAGGTCAGTAAGCTTAACCTCTACTGTGGATAAAATTCTGGAGGGTTTCCTAAGAGATGCTATACTAGAGTATCTGAAGAAGAATAACCTCATGACCCAATATCAACATGGGTTTACGAGGGACCGTTCCTGTCAAATTAATCTGATCAGTTTTTATGAGGAGGCAAGTTCTGGACTGGACCAAGGAAATGCAGTGGATGTTGTGTATATGGACTTTTCAAAAGCTTTTGATACGGTTCCACACAAACGGTTGATACATAAAATGAGAACAATGGGGATAGGGGAAAATATATGTATGTGGGTTAAGAATTGGCTCAGTGATAGGAAACAAAGGGTGGTTATTAATGGAAAACACTCAGACTGGGTCTCAGTTAATAGTGGGGCACCACAGGGGTCAGTATTGGGCCCCCTTCTTTTTAACATATTTATTAATCACCTTGTAGGGGGCAAACAGAGTAATATCTCAATATTTGCAGATGACACTAAACTCTGCAGGGTAATCAATACAGAGGAGGACAATTTTATATTACAGGAGGATCTATGTAAACTAGAAGCTTGGGCTGATAAATGGCAAATGAGCTTTAATGGGGATAAATGTAAGGTAATGCACTTGAGCAGAGGAAATAAAATGTATAATTATATGCTTAATTGTAAAACACTGGGCAAAACTGTAACTGAAAAAGACCTGGGTGTATTGGTGGATGACAAGCTCACGTTTAGTGGCCAGTGTCAGGCAGCTGCTGCAAAGGCAAATAAAATAATGGGATGCATTAAAAGAGGCATAGATGCTCATGAGGAGAACATAATTTTACCTCTATACAAGTCATTAGTGCGACCATACTTAGAATACTGTGTACAGTTCTGGTCTCCAGTGTATAAGAAAGACATAGCTGAACTAGAGAGGGTGCAGAGAAGAGCAACCAAGGTTATTAGAGGACTGGGGGGTCTGCAATACCAAGACAGGTTATTACACTTGGGGTTATTTACTGTGGAAAAACGAAGTCTTAGGGGTGATCTTATTACTAAGTACAAGTATATGAGGGGACAGTACAAAGACCTGTCTATTGATCTTTTTACTCTGAGGCCAGAGACGGGGACAAGGGGGCATCTTCTACGTCTGGAGGAAAGAAGGTTTAATCATAATCACAGACGCGGATTCTTTACTGTAAGAGCAGTGAGACTATGGAACTCTCTGCCGCATGATGTTGTAATGAGTGATTCACTTTTAAAATTTAAGAAGGGCATGGATGCCTTTCTTGGAAAGTATAATACTAGAGGTTATATATACTAGATTCCTTGATAGGGCGTTGATCCAGGGTACTAGTCTAATTGTCGTATGGAGTTGGGAAGGAATTTTTTTCCCCAATGTGCAGCTTAGTGTTTGCCACATGTTTTTTTTTGCCTTCCTCTGGATCAACATGTTAGGCTATGGGTTGAACTAGATGGACTTAGTCCTCCTTCAACCTTAAAAACTATGTTACTATGTCCCCCAGCACCTCACTCATGGTCCAGCAGTTTGTCCGTTTCACCGTCCTCCGTCCTCTCTCAGCACTGCAGCCAGCTCTCGGTCCTGCATTTGTGGTCACATAAAAGATCGTTTCCTCCCACACATGACAAAGCTAAGAGGTGGAAATCCACCGTCTCCAATCTGTTGGCCACGGAAATGGTGGTATCAGGCCCCAATTTTTTGAACTATTAACACTCCTGTATGGCTGCTTTTTTACTGAGGAGGTAACCGGAGAACCTGGAGGAAACCCCCGCAAACACTGGGAGAACATACAAACTACTTGCAGATGTTGTCCTCTATCATCATAAAGGAGTTAGCACGTTGTCTAGGAGACCGACCACCGCTGCTGTCTACCTTGTGAGCATTTTGTTGAAGCTTTCAAGGTGTCACGGGTTTACCGAGGTTTACCTTTACAGAGAGACAGAGAGGAGCCAGAAGACCACAGCGTCTGATTCCTCCCACTCCTGCAGTCATTAAAAAGAAGCCTTTCACCTTCATATTAATCGGTGCAGGGGTTAATCTGCTCAGTTGTGAACTCCTGGAAGCTTAACGTGACTTGGGCTAAGTGCCCACGATGCAGAAATGCTGCTGATTTTTTCTGCATCTCCCTGGCAGGAAAAATGCATGCGGTTTTTACATGTGTTTTTCCTGCCAGGTAGAAGCGTTTGTCAAGCGTTTTTGCATGCATTTCTGCATGCGGGTTATCAAGCGCTTTTCCAAGCGATTTTAGCATCACTTGCTAAATGACCTGTCACATGACTAAATGACGTCATGGAAGGTCCTTTTACACCATCGCCAGCCGCCGGGGAGCCAGGACGTACTGTACAGGAGACCGGTGGCCATCAGAAGGTGAGTATAATGTATGTTTTTTATTTTAAATTCTTTTTTTTACAGGTTCTATGGTACCCAGGTCGGGAGGAGAGTCTCCTGTTCTCCAGACCCGGGTACCATCCACACATTGAATCGCTTAATGTGCACATGTAGTCATGCGGATATTAAGCGATTCATTGCAAGTCAATGGCGGCAATTACGCCGCGTGTCCGCAAAAATAATGGATATGCTGCGGATTTTTCCGCAATGATCATCCGCAGTGGAAATTTCAGCAGCATGTGCGCTACGGCAAAAACGCTTGAAAAACGCATAGTGGGAACGCAGCCTTAGGCTCTCAACAGATTTGTCCCGTGCATCTGTAAGGGGGAAGACCGGGGTGTGAGTGCTTTCAGAGCAAGGGATCCGAACTGCCGGGGCCATACCTCTTGTTGCAGGGGGAAGACAGACTGCAAGCAGAGGAGTCATGTGACAGGGAAGCAGGGGGTGTGTCGAGAGAGAGAGAGCTGGGAGGTCAGGTGACAGAGGGACTCCTGGTGTGATGAGAGAGAGGGAGAGAAGAGGACGTTTGCGCGAGAAAGCGAAGCTGGGTCCTGCGGAGCAGAGCAGTGTGAGAGGGTCCAGACTCCTGGCTACAGGACTTGGAGCAAGGGATCCAAGTGCAGTGGACCGGAGGAGTCAAGCTGACTGTAGGGAGAAGAGACACAGGATCCGTGGAGCTGAGCACGTGAGGTGCACTGTTATGGACTAGGGGCTCAGCGGGTAAAACCAGAGACCGCCCGCTGCCGCCAGAAGACGGAGCATTGTTTGGGCGGGGAAGTCTGAAGACTGCGTCACCAGCACCAGCTGGCAACTGCCTTGTAGAGGACACAAGTCAGCTAAGTGAAAAAACGGTCGTTTGTTACCGGTTTGTCTCTGCTACATCTAGTTAAACTGAAAACTGTCAGTTATAGACTAATACCTACTATTTCCCCATATTTTCCCCTGTTACTCCCTGCGTGGAGATTCACCTTGTTATCATAAACTTTCCCTGTTTATTAACCCTGTATTGTCTGCTCTGTGCTTCTGTGTCACTGCATCTAAAGTACCTGTGTTACACATCATCCCTACTGTGATAACACTGTACCCCAACACATCAGACTGTTGCCTGCCGTGGAAACCATGAAAAGCAAGCTGCAGACCCACTTCTTGTGACAAGCATACAATCTGCGGTAACCCTCGCTCCAGCATACCGCTGCATGACTAGCTGTACCCTGACCTATTGTACCCTCACCCATGCCTTGTAGATTGTTTGTGCACCCTCGCGGGCAGGGTCCTCTCCCCTCTTGTACCAGTCGGTGAGTCACCGATGGTGATTCCTTTTGACATGTAAAGTGCCACGGAATGAATGTCCCTGTAATAGTAATAATAATTATAGTACTTGTACTCTGAGTCAATTGATTGGACTTTCCAGGTGTCTACCCCTTATTTGATGTGTTTTGGCAGCTTTTGGGCCCTATTGAAGGTGTTGTGTATGTGTTTTTTTTTGTCCCATTAAATTCTATGGCATTTGGTAACGTTCGATGAATAATTCGCCGAATTTGCAATATTCGCCGATCGTAATCTGAATCAAATATTGAAACATTCGCTCATCTCTACTGTTAATCTTATTTTTCTTTCTTAAATTAATATGTGGAGATTCCGGCAAGGCAATCAGGGCGCAGGAACCATCCACAGCGTCCAGACACATGGGCTTGTGTCATTGGCTGCTAAAGTCAAATGTCTCTCTCCATATAAAGAGCGGACATGTTGTTTTAGTGCCAATTTGTCACATGCGCGATCAAAATGCATTAGTCTGGGAATCTCACAGTGATAAAATGAGAACCAGCAGGCCTCACCATTTGTTGGCCATCCCATCAACCGCATCTTCTGCTTTTTCCTTCTCAGTCACCATGCAAAGTGTTGTCACACAAGTCTCCGGCCACAGTACCTCCACTTGTTTACCCACTCCAGTCAGGCTGAGTGAGAGCCCACCAGCTGTAATGAGAAACACCTTTCAACAGTGCAGAGCGAATCCTCCCATCTCCGTACTGCACAGCCAGGGCTCACCGCAATCAGGCAGTGTTAAAATGAAGAGTTGTGGACAGCTATCCAGACTGAGTTTTAGCAATGGCTGTGTCCACTGAATATGGAGCCAGGGAAGCCTGTGTGTGCCAACGGTGTGAACCTGGTGGCAGCCCTACGCCGTGGCAACCTCCCACACATGCCTTGCATGGCTCACTTCCTCAACCTGGTGGTACAGCAATTTGTCCGCCACTATCCTGGCCTGGATACACTGCTGCAGAAAGTGCGGTTGCTGTGTGCTTACTTCTGCCTTGCGCACTTCGCAGGTCATCGACTTGCATCGATACAGAGGTCTTTGGCCATACCGGTTAACCGGTTGATATGGGATGTGCCAACACGGTGGAATTCCACCCTGCACATGTTGCAGCGACTGTGGCAGTATAGATCATGCACATATATGAGAAATTATGTACCCATAATATACCTGTCAATAGAGAAGCCACCCTTCAGTCACTGCCACTTGTGCGCCAGCCCCTGTGTGCATATATGTGCATGATGTATAAGTATGTACTAATTATGTACCTATCATTATTATGACACCTGGTGGTGTCACATTTTACCATACTATATAATCAGTTACCACTTTGTGGTTTCTATGTATGTTTATCCACTAAATTACGTAATTGTATTTGCATAATAAAATTCATATACTTTGATAAAATACTTCTTTTGGATCATCATTTCTTGAGCCTGGTGGCTCTTCCTGATTATCTTATTGTTTTATGATGATTCCTCTACATTTGAGGTCCTAGGTGGGCAGATGTGAATGATGGAGTATAATAATATTTTTATACTGATACTGCCTAAATCTGTTAGATATCTTTTGCTAATACAGACTTAACCAAAGTGACTTGCAGCTTTAATTGACAAAAGGATGCTCTACAAAGTACTGACTTTACGGGAGTGAATAGTTATGCACAATGAAGTTTTCAGTTACTTTATCCTATGTGTTGTTTGCTTTACAATAAAAAGAAAACCAAATGGTCACAGTTGTAGGCATGTTCTGATGCAAACCCTCAAACAAAACAGTGAAATTCCAGGTAGTAAAGAATGAAAAATGCCAAGGGGGGGTGAATACTTTCAAAAGCACTGTATTAGAGCAACTGACATAAAGGAAGGATGGGGGCAAAGCAAAATTAGCTGTAAGTGAGGAGGGGGTGATTGTTTCTTTGCCTATAAAAATAATGGTATATTTCAGTATGTTTGATAATACAGTTTAACAGCACTGAATAATTTTGTACATTTAGCAGTTGTATAAACAATGGACCAGTAGGTGGTGCTAAAGCGCTGGGTTTTAATATTTACTGCACACACTGTGTATAACATTCATTGCTCCATTGTTTGTGCTTACTTTTAGTGGCATATTATAGTTCTACTTAATATCTTAGCAATAGTATATAAATCATACTAATTATATTTCACTAATTTAGGAACTAATTTAGTGTTCTTTTTTAAAGTTTGCAAGACATATAAAGAAATCTGAAGGTCAAAAAACTCCAAAGGTTGAACTTCAAATATCAATATATGGCGTGAAAATTCTTGAGCCAAAAACAAAGGTAGGCACTTTGTAAGAAATGCAGAATTAGTTAATATGTTGTCAAAATGTTTTTTTTTTGTTCATTATTTTATGTGCCGTTGTCACAGGTTCTACAACAATAGTAGACAAAATTATATATGTACAGTATAATGAAATAAAGCTATCTACAATCAGTACATCCAAACTCAATTTAGAGTAGGGATAAGAAGGGCTTCTAGATCACATAGGATTTTTCTTACCATAGGTAAAATATGCCATCACGTCAGATCAGCTAAGGTCTGACTTCCAAGACTCTCCCACTCTGAGACTAAGGGGGCTAGAGCTCTTTTTCAGTGCTGTGGTTCCCTCATAAGTTTACCCTGTACAGGGGTGGTACCACGCACTGGTTGTGGAGGGAACTGCAACACAGTCCAATTCACTGAAATATTTAAGAGATACTAAGCAAAATGCAGCAGAATTCTGGAATGTATTGCACCTAAAAATAGGGAATCTGCCATGCGCAAAGTGTATGTTGTGGCTGTTTACACACCAAATATATTTCAATAGTGTTTAACAGTGCTGAAATATGTGATTGTCTCTGTATTCCAACCAAGAGGTAGGTTGTATTGGGAAAAATACTCAGTAACCAATATATTGTGTCAATTAATATGCTATAGAAATGAGTAATAGAAGTAAAGATCAAGTAAGCTTTTGCATGATTCTGACAAAACAACAGATTTGTAGCACTCTGGCCGAGAACAGAGGGGTAATTTCCTGCTGATCGCCTCCATTTTTGGTTGGTGAAAGGCTAAGGGTGCTATGTTAGAAAATGGGTGGAGCTTAAAAAGTTTTCCCAACTGGGCTAACTACCACCCATCCAAACTAATGGGGGATGCAATCATCCTGCGATATCAATTGATTGTATGTAACAACACAAGTCCGATGTGGTAGGGTTCAACCATTTTGGATGCATTTTATATTCTGTCTTGAAAATAATCCAAAGTAAATGAAGCATGAAAGCAAAAACTGATATAATAAAGTCTGCCCTAAGAACTGTTTACTTGCAAGTCGTTATTTGGATGTGGTTCAGACATAAGAACTTAATTACAGTGGTATTTTCTGTTCTAAACTTTCCAGTTCTACATAAAGGGAATCCATCATCAGAAAATGACAAGTTGTTTAAAGCAATACTAAATATAGAAATGAATGATAAAGGAGAACCAAAAAAAACAAAAAACTTTCTGAAACAGTCTTGTCAGATTCTAGCAGAGAACACAGGCCTGAATTCCTGATCTTTTTATTTTATGCCAGAGAATGGCTGCGAGTGTAAGTGTTAGCAAATAGGTATAGCTTCTCAACTTGGCAAGTTATCACCTATCCACAGCATAGGTCAAAACTTGGAGATCACTGGGGTTTCCACCGCAAGGATCCCCACCAATTCCCTACTGAAATAATGTGGTGGTCATTGCCTATGGGACTTGCTTAGATAGCTGGGGGTGGGGCACAGTAATGGGAATCTTGTGGCTAGGCAATAACCTGTTGAGTTGAGAATAACTATCTTTGATAGAAAGATAGGGAGCTGGTAGCAGATTTCCTGGAACATGCACAAAAATGTATTTATATACTGGATTTCTTGGTTATAATTGTAATATAAAGCAAAATAGCATCAATGTAAAGGAAACGATTAAGAACAGAAATACTGGAATTATTTAAAGAGGACATTTTGCCTTACAAACTATGTTTTTGCACACAGTAGCAGGAATATACGTAAAAAGGCATTTTTGTTTTTCTCCACTTAGTTGTGTTTCTCACAATAGACTGACATTTCTTTTTCTGTAGAGATTAATATAATATCTTAATATTATCACAGGCAGGGTTACAGTGAAAGGTAAGATCTCTATTATAAAGCTGGAGTCTGCTATCACGGAATCACACCTCATCCGATCGCAGAAACCACAAAAAGATGGGTGCCCACAACATTATGTACCAAAAATAAAATAATATACAATTAGACTTCAGTATGTAGCTTTACTTAGAACACATTTAAGAGATACATGTAATTTAAAGGAACCTTCATCGTCGAGAAATGCTATACGACAACTCAGCAGGCCCTCGATACCATAGGGTGGCAGAGTTGTCATTCACAGTATCCATAGGGCACCATGAGTGGTGGAATCATGACAGAAATTAGTTAAATGACTTTCTTTTGCACTAGTCTTTAGAACTATTTATCACTAATTGGACAACCCATTCTCAGTTAGATATCAAGAGGAAGTGAGAGTTTAAGCTGCCCGCTTAATCCTCTTGATGTCTGATTTGTCTGAAGGTGGGCAGAATGAAGCAAGCCCTGATTGGCCGCATGGACCGCATGGCACAACAATGTCACACGATTCCTGAGACAGCGAGTGCCAACACTGCAGGAATATGAGTGTTATTTTACTGGGGGAAAACATACTGATTGAGATGGGGTTGTCCAAGTAGTTGACCCCCATAATGATGTTTCAGAAGAATTCTGGTTCTCATATAAAGATCACAAGAAAGTAATATGTGTAGACCATCTTCTTCCAACCTACCTGGTTTCTTTATTATTATAAAGTAGCAATTCTGATCAGGTTGCACAGTATTGCTGTTGTAACGTTGTCACTTTACAATAGATTTGTCCTCATATCGGCATGACTATGAAACTACTATTTATAGTGTTATAGTTTTCTTTCATTGTGTGTTGCATAACCAACAAGGTAAGTACAACTTATTATGGTTTGAGACTTGTCATTTCTTAGAATATTGACGAGGACATTGTGGAGGTTTCTGTGTTGTATGCCAGCTTTGCCAGTTAGGGCATGTGTAGCACCCCGAGAGTTCGGCCGCTACAGGGGTATTGCACCTCTGCCAGAGGTGTGATATTCCACTCCCGGGTAAGGATGGAGTATGGACCAGGGCTCAGTTAGCTGCATGCATCACACACACCCCATTTCCGGGGGACAGCTCAACAGTGCTCCCATTTATACAGTAATGCAAGCACGACAGACCATGTCCCTGGCTGGAGTGGGGAGGGGGGAGGAAAATTGAGTGATGTAGGAGCAGAAGGCGACGGTGTCGGTAGCATAGGAAGGAGCTCATTGGGTGCTGGTCACCTGAGCTCACACTCAGAGGGGAGGTATAAAAGGTGGGCACCATCTTAGGACAGGAGTCAGTTCAGACAGGGAGCAGAGGCTCTGTAGGAGCTCTGCTCAAAGGCAGGCCTAGGGTGAAGGCCAGAGCCTGGGAGGAGAAGGAGAAGTAGGCGTGGAGAAGAGGCCGAGGGAAGGAGGAGAAGAAGGAACAGGAAAGGAGGAGAAGTGACAGAGAAACAGAAGGGCTCAGAAACAAGAAGGCAGATGGGACCCTAAGGACCAACGTGAAATCGGGTGACGGGTCAGGCAAGAAAAGGGTACCGGATCCCAAATTGGTGGAGGTAAATTATCCCTCAGCCAAGAACCGGAGGTCGTGATCATCACTTGGTGCGACCCCCTGCTAAACCTTGCTAGGAAGGCACCATATAGGATAGCGGGAAACGGGGCCCACGTTTACCCGCATAGATCCGCGGCAGCTGGACAAAAGCTTGGTCACTGGTGGGGCACGAGCCAGAGGAAGGATAGAAGGGAGTCCTGTGCTATACTCCTGAATGACCTGGGGGTTGACCGAGCCCCTCACCTGGTGGACGCAGCGCAGTTCGGGCCGTCATTACCGGCAGAAGTGACTTGGAGTATACGAACTGTGAGTAAAAGACCCTGGACTGCAACACGTTGTCTTTGCATTTCTTGCCGCGCCAGCACTACTGGTGCTGGGACGCCCTGCACTTCAATCCCCACCATCTGCGCTCACTGCCCTGAGGCTACACTCTTCCCGTGGGGGGTTATACTATCTCAGCTGCACACACCATCAGCCTCAGTGGACTGCCTTGCAGCGGCGGTTCATAATAGCCGCAATCCACGGGTGGCGTAGTCGGACATTACCTAAAACATATAAAAGATTGCCACTGGTCTGACCACCCTGAGCCACGGGACCGGGTCGCCACTACTACTCCCAGCATTGCCCTGAAGCCCGGTCCTGAGTGCCCCACGGCCCAGGGGGCGAGTCACATGCATAGTTCAGTTGACTTGTGCTGTGGTTAAATACAAAACCTTTACATTTTATTATGTGGGCATTTTGAAGGAGCTCCGCAGACACTAGCGCCATTATTTCTCTACCACAGTTATTTCATGGAATATTATTACAAACATCTGTGAAGAAGGAAAAAGGAAACCCACATGTAATGGCTTAAACCAGAAATGGGCTCTCGATACACCACATTTACAGTATATGCGGAATTATAATACCAGAGACAGAAACTTTCCTTAGTTTTTGATGGCCACTTGAATGTTTCTTTCATTGCTAAAACCCAGTGGATTTTAATGAGTCATTTTTTCCATGTTTGTGTTAGCAGAGTAATCCCCTGAGTCGGGACAACTTCCTTATTTATTCTCACTTAAACAAGCAATGCAGATTGTTTTCTTAGGCTGAGACATGCTTAGTTTCACATATACACTTTTTAGGAATAGCAGTATACTAGAAGTTATATTAAGTGTCATTAAAAGTACAAGGCATATTTACTTAGCAATTTCAATAATAATTTGTCATTTCACTAGATAATTAGTGTCACAAATTGTGACTAGAGCATAAAACTAATGCTTAGAAGACCTTCTTTACACAACCCTTAATATCCTTACTATATTAAGGCTTAATTTACACCAACAGATAATTACGTAAAGAGTTTGTCTGGTCCAAACCGACAAATCTGCAGTCCATCTATGTGACTGCAGACTTATGAATCCCCCCAGGTATAAGTTATACATACCCCCGGTGAGGAGCCCACTAGACGGCCGAGTCACTACATGGGGCGCGGCTTCAGCTCAATACAAGTGTATGGAGCGAGGCCGCGCTCACTGGCTGGGGAGTATGTATAACTCATACATACCCTCCGTTCCCAGGCCTGAAATCAGAGAATCCCCGCAGTGCACTGTACGTGCGCTGGGGGGGTCCAAGCCAACCCCTTTAAACAATGATAGGGTCTATCACAGTGATCAAAAGCCAATAATTAGTCAATCAAATCCCCCTTTGTCATAAAAATAAAAATCATTTTTTGCCATTAGAGTTGGGGTTAGGGTTAGGCTTAGGGTTGTGTTAGGGTTACAGTTGGGGTTAGAGTTGTGTTAGGGTTAGAGATAGGATTACGGTTGTGTTCGGGTTAGGCTTGGGGCTGGTGTTAGTTTGGGTTAGGATTGTTTTTCTTTCAAAAGTTTAAAAAAAATGATGATATGGTGACTAGTGTTGATTGCAATGGGTGCTTGGGTATACACTGAGTATCACGGGTGTTCGAGTGAGATGCTCGAGTTCCCACCCTCCATGTTTCACGGCTGTAATGACTACGTATTCAGTATGATTACCTAATGATTACCCTCCGGCGGTTCTTGCTTGCTCTGCCTTGCTCACCACTCCGGCGGTTCTTGCCTGCTCTGCCTTGCTCACCGCTCCGGTGGTTCTTGCCTGCTCTGCCTTGCTCACCGCTCCGGCAGTTCTTGCCTGCTCTGCCTTGCTCACCGTTCTGGCGGTTCCTGCCTGCTGTGTCTTGCTCACCGCTCCGGCGGTTCCTCTCTGCTCCGCCTTGCCCACCGCTCCGGCGGTTCCTCTCTGCTCTGCTTGTCTACCGCATCTGTGGTTCTGTTCCTGAATCCCAGTCTGTACTGGACCCTATCCAGCCTGTGCTCCAACCTGCTAGTACCTCTCCGTCTGCACGCCAGCTGTACTTGTCAGTACCCTCCTGTCTGCATACCAGCCGTGCCTGCCAGTATCCTCCTGTCTACACTCCAGCCGTGCCTGCCAGTGCCCACCTGTCTGCATGCCAGCCGTGCCTGCCAATACCCACCTGTCTGTGTGCCAGCCTAACCTGCCTGTTCCTGTATTCCCCGGTGTGGGTCAACAGCCGTGTCCGGGGTCTGGCCTGGAGTAGCACCTGGTCCCTCTGCTCGGTTCTTCCCTGGTGCACGGCGTCGTTAGCCGTCGTGCGACCTTGGTCGGATCGGGTAGATACTTAGATACGCCCCTCCAGGCACTCTCCGGTTCATGGCACAGTTGAATCACTAAATCACGCACACGCCAGTCAGCCTGGGCGTGTGCATAACATTATCAAATGTGTAGTATCTTTGGGTTCAAAATCCTCATTATACCCCTGGATAAAATCCTTGAGGGGTGTAGTTTTCAAAATGGGGTTCGTTGTGGCGGGTTTCTGCTGTTTAGGCACCTTAGGGGCCCTGCAAATGAGACATGGTGCCCGCCATCTTTCAGCCAAATTTGTGTTTCAAAATTCAAATATTGCTCCTTCCGCCCCAAGCCCTGCCGTTTGTCCAAACAAAACTTTTTTACTACATGTGTGGTATCGCTGTGCTCGTAAGAAATTGGGTATCAAACTGTGGGGTCCACTTTTCGGTGTTATCTCTTGCAAAAGTGAGAAATTTGGAGTTACATCAACTTTTTCAATAGGACGACCTAATGCTATCAAAATATGTATTTTACCTGTGGGTTCAAAATGCTCACTATACCCCTGGATAAAATCCTTGAGGGGCGTAGTTTCCAAAATGGGGTCACTTGTGGGGGTGTTTCCACTGTTTAAGCACATCAGGGGCTTTCCAAACATGACATGGTGTCCGCTCTTGATTCCAGCCAATTTTGAGCTCAAACAGTCAAACGGTGCTTCTTCCCTTCCAAGCCCTGCCGTGCACCCAAACAGGGATTTTCACCCACATATGGGGTATCGACATGCTCAGACGAAATGGCGCAACCAATTTTGGGGTCCATTTTCTCTCATTACCCTTGTGAAAAGTAAAGTAAAATTTTTGCTAAAAAAAGGTTAAATATTCATTTTTTTTGCTTTAGTTCCTGTGAAACCCGTGAAGGGTTAATAAACTTATTGAATGTGGTTTTGAGCACCTTGAGGGTGCAGATTATAGAATGGTGTCACTTTTGAGTATTTTCTGTCATATAGCCCCTCAAAGTCACTTCAAATGTGCTGTGGTCTCTAAAAAATAAAAAATAGGTTTTGAAAATGTTATTGCAAAAATTGAAAATTGCTAATAAACTGTTAACCCTTATAACTTCCTGACAAAAAAAATTGTTTCAAAAATTGTGCGAATGTAAAGTACATATGTGGGAAATGTTATTTATTAATTTATTTTCACCAAATTTCCATTATTTTTCACAAATAAACGCAAATCATATCTCAGAATCAGTGGAATCCGTTGAAGCATTCCAGAGTTATTACCTCATAAAGTGACAGTGGTCAGACTTGTAAAATTTGGCTTGGTCATTAAGGTCAAAATTGGCTCGGTCAGTAAAGGATCATCGAATTAGCGAAGCAAACACATGTTCAATAATCACGAATATGTACTCATTCTAATGCTCCAACTGCTACTGTCTCATTTATTGCCTTGGAACATGATCAAACCCATTTAGGACTTGAATTTTTAGTTCATGAGGAGAATTGTATTCACGGCACCCACCACATAAATCTTCATCCAAGATTTCTGTTTATTTACATAAGATGCATAAAGGAAATATACGGGAGACAAACATGCAGTAGCAACTAACAGCTGTTTCACATCCTCAGATAATATGGACAAGGGGACCTAACAGCAGGCAGGTAAGTATTAACTAACTTTGCACAAACGTTGCTCAGACACCTCTCAACAGGTGGAGGTGCCTTAAGCAGTAAATGTATCCCAGCTATTGGCGCGTGCACCCTAAGTGCGCTGCCAGAGGATTTGTCAGGCATTGACAGACCCTGGGGAGTGGGAGCGGAGGCAGGAGATGTGTACGGGCAGAGACACACAAGGACGCCGGCGCTACAATTATTAAGAACGTTAGAATCTGATGGGTTTATCGGCCAGTGTGAATGCAGCTTAAATGGGTTGTCAGGCCTTAGGCTACAAGTCTGCAGTCACTCTATGTGACTGCCGACTTGTGAATCTTCACATCGCGTGCACTGAGCGCTGTGACGATTTTCCAATGCCAGCTGGAGCAGAAGTCATGAGACCTCAAATATTAGATTTGCACTCTTTGGGCCACATTCTGACTAGACTGTATCCAGCCTCGCTCAATACAATTGCATTGATCATGACCATGTTCATCTATTTAGCTCATGACTGCATGTATATAAATCACATACTTGTGGTCACATGACTCCCGCACCTGGAGCCTGCATTGTAAAATCTGCGCACACTGAGCGCTGTGAGATGTGAGGATTTACAAGTTTGCAGTCACAAAGTCTTACTGCATACTTGTAGCCTAAGGCCTGACAACCTTTTTAAAGCACATAAGTAACAATTTAACAATAGCAAAAACATGCAATATGAATTTATATTGATGGTTGAGCAAAAAGAACAATGACCAAGCAGATGCATTTTTGAAAATGTAATTGTTTCTCCTCTTATTCTCAGTGGATTCTTATAGACATTTTGTTTTTATCTAATTAGTTTTCCTACTCGAAAAGAAAACATTTTTGTGAATTTTCATTTTTATAAATAAATGTATTGAGACGCAATAATAGGACAGTATAAACCGCATTATATGCAATTATCTGCAGAGAAATTTTACTGTAAAACATTTATAATGTGCTAATAGGCTCATAGTAATTATGTGAGGACTAGAGATGAGCGAACATTTTCAGAAATTGTTTGTTTTTTCAAATTCGGCATGAACGTTGCACATTCAAATTAGTCATCGGACACCAGAGCATTTTTCCCAAAATCGGCAAAAGTCGAGTACGAACCTGAAGATCCCTGGTTTCCCACGCTGTCATCTGCGTGACAGCACGAGAAACAGGGGCTTTAATCTGCACAGTTACCACCGGTCACAGCGCTGCGGGATCACACTGTCAGATGTCAGCGTGATCTCACAGCTGTCACTGTGACCCGCGGTAAAAACCTTACTGAAAGCCACAGTCGCCAACTGATGGGACTACTTCTCCCTTCAGCCGGTGCCCGCTTTCACTATTAACAGCGAGCGCAAGCACCGCCGATGAGAAGAGTAGTCTCATCAGTCGGCGCTTGTGCAGTAAAAAAAGTTAAAATTAACAAATAATTATTTAAATAAAAAACACATTGTACTCACCTACACCTAATCACCGATGGCCTTGTCCTCTGTAATAAAGAAAAAAATAATAAACCACCATAATCCTCACCTATCCGCCGTAGTCCAAATAATCCAGATTGCCCCATGGCGATCTGATCATTGATAGCACAGTCACATCTCCAGATGTGGTTGTTCTATCTGACAGCCGGCGATACAGTGACAGGAGCGCGATTGCTCCCGCAGTGTATTGCAATGAGCTGCTGTGAGAGAGGTCACACAAGTTCATCATTTAATGAACTCCTGTGACCTTACTTACGGCACCAGCGCTGCATGAGAAAATTCTCATGCAGCGCTGGTGCCGTGAGATCACAGGAGTTAATCAGCTATTGAACTCACGTGACCTCCCGGCAGCTCAGCACTAAAAACTGCAGGAGCGATGACGCTCCTGTCAGTGTATACCCGGATGCCAGATAGAGCAATCACATCACTGACTGCTGATGAGGATGTTCTATCAATGACCCGATTACAATGGGACAGGTGAGTTTTGTATTGCTTTATTATTTTATTTTTGTTACAGGAGACATGGGCTTCAGTGGATTAGGCGTTAGGTAAGTAAAATTGTTTTTTGGTAAAATAAGTATTATAAATAAAGGAGTCTGTGTCATTATTTCAAATAAAGTACTTTATTTTGGGTGTTTGTTTTTTTTTCTTAAATTTCACTATGGGGTTAGGAATGGGGGTGTCTTATGGATGCCGCTCCATTACTAACCTGAGCTTTATGTCATCTGCCAATACAATGTAGATCTAAATGTGGGGAACAGAGCGCACAATAGGGTGATACCCTATGGAGGGAGAGTAAGAGAGTGCTGGTTACACTCACCTGATGGAGTTGTGACAGGCACATCTCCTATGAAGGCATGAAGAAAAAAACAGGTGCTGCTGCCCCGTGGCTGGACTATGACTTGACTACATGGGTTTTTTCCAGAAACAAGCAGCAATAGATGTTGCAGAGTGAAAATTCAAGTATACAATACAATACTTTTTAGTGCCTGTACATTGTGCCCAACTTGTACTTCTGGAGATATGCACCCCATAAATTAAGTGGGCGCTCCTCGCCACAGTAAGGCCAAACATGTTGACACTAATTGCAGTTTAGGCCCACTGTGGGGCTCAGGAGAAGGGGGCATTTGGATTTGGGAGTTCAGATTTAGCGGGATTTCTTTTGGTGGGAGCCATGCCAGTATTACAGAGCCTTTATGCTACCAGTAATGTGGACACCCCCTATATTTCTGTTAAAAAAATGATGGACCTGACTAGGGACTTGTTTTTTGTGGGTTGAGTAGAAACTTTTGGATCAGTTCACATTTATCCTGCGCTTTAAGCTGAGCACTTTTATCGGTGTTTCCATCTAAATCTACAAAATACCGGATTCAGATGAAACCCCTGATCTATTCACTATAATGAGGCAGCAGAGTTACTCTGGAATCTGTATTGGTTCCTTACGGCGGTATCCAGCTTTTAAGAGATTCACAAAACTGTAGTTGACCTAGCTTTTATGCACGCTTAAAAAGACTGACATGACCGGATCATAGTCCAGGCAGAGACCTCAGTGTCTCCATCTGTCTCATTATAGGGAATCTTCCACTGGAGGATTTTTTCTGAATCACGTATTTCAGAGATTTACACGGAAACCCCGGTGTAAGTGCAGGATAAATGTGAGCCGAGCCTTACTGCAATCTTTGCGAGGCAGAATGAACAAATCAATAGCAGGTCAAGAATTGCTTTTATTTATTTTTTACACCATTCCTCATGCAATATAAGTGATAAGATGACTTTATTCTTCGGGTCAGTGCAATTACAGAGATACCAGATTTATATATATATATATATATATATATATATATATTTTATGTTTGGCCACTGTCACACACTAAAAAAAAACCTTTTCCTTTACAAAAACAAGTTTCGCATCGCCATATTTTGAGAGCTATAGTTTTTCTATATTTCTTCCCGCAGTCATGTGGGGGTTTGTTTTTTCCTGGACGAGTTGATGTTTTTATTGGTTCCATTTTTGGCCACATAAAATTTTTTGATTGCTTTCTATTCCAATTTTTGTGAGACAGAATGGACAAAAACCAGCAATTCAGAAATAGATTTTTGGTGGTTTTTATAATGCCGTTCACCGTGTGGAAAAAATGTAATAAGGCAGCTTCATTCTTTGGATCAATATAAATACAGCAATACCACATTTATATAATTTATAATTTATTTACAAAATAAAAACTATTTCATAGCAAAAATATTATTTTTGCTTTGCTTTATTCTGAGATGTACTGCAATGCATGAAACCTGTCAGATGACAGATGACACTGGCAGATCGCTTGTTAGATCCTGCCTATGGCATTATTTGACCTCCGCAAGCAATGACAACCATTGGCTCCCCGTGATTTTGTCACTTGGGTGCTGATGGGAGTGTGAGGGAGCCCTGTCCCTCTCATAACCTTTCAAGTGATAGTTATAGTCGACCAAAACACACAGTCGTCATTGGAAAAGAAGTCAGGAGTGTTTAACATTTTCATATAACAGTCTACAAAAGACCTGACCATACAAGAATGTGCCCCGTACATTCTCAGAAAGTTTGTTATTCCCCTGTGTAGCAGCCAATGTGTACAATGGCCGATATGTACAAAATTGTTTGTTCATCATATGTTCTAATATCAACCTAATTCTAACTAATGTGTATGGCCATGTTTAGTAGAAAAAAATTAGTCTGCACTCAAATAAAACAAAGTTGGCGAGGTGTCGAGGGAGTAGGTACTAACCTAATAAGTTCTTATAGAAATATCCACCGCACTCTCCAAATATAGATTACAAGGTAATAGATGTGAATTAAATAGTATAAATCCAATAAAGCAAAAAGCGACTTAGGTAAGACTTAGGTAGACGTTTCGACCCAGACTGGGTCTACATTTATACATATATATATAAAGTGGAGAAATATAAAATAGCATAATATAACTCCATGTATGGGTGATTATAATGCAGACAAAGCCAATATTAGAATCCAGAATGCATAGACAAAATAGGCATTTATATTTACTGAAAATATCCAAGTGAAAAAAAACTGAGAAATCTCTAGTAAGAATTATTGGTCTATTATAAGAATAGAGTTAATATAGTCGGAGAGAGCAAACACATATTATATGAAAAGGACATACAGTTGTGCTCAAAAGTTTACATAACCCGACAGAATTTTTCCTTTCTTGGCCTTGTTTCAGAGAATATAAATGATAACAAAAAAACTTTTTCTCCACTCATGGTTATTGGTTGGGTGAAGCCATATATTGTCAAAGTTCTGACTAGTGTTGAGCGATACCTTCCGATATCAGGAAATATCGGATCGGATTGGATCGGGCCGATACCCAAAAAGTATCGGATATCGCCCATTCCAATACCGGAAACCAATGCAAGTCAATGGGACACAAATATCGGAATGAAAATAAACCCTTTCTTTCCTTGTAGGTTAATTCTACATGAAGGAAAACAACTAACAATAATGTAGAATGTATTGGGGGAGGTGGTTGCCCAAATCAATGGGAACAGTGCTCACAGTGAAACATGAAAAGCCGGCAATTCAGCAGCGGCATACACCGATACCCGACAATTTAGAACAGAAAGAATAGAGCTTCACACATAGATTAGATAGATAGAAACATGTCAGTCACATATATATGAAGTACAGTGACAGTGTTGCTTACTGTACTTGTCATTTAGTGTAAAGGATTTATTTAAAAAAATATTAGTGTTTTCATGCACCGTCTCTTTAAAAAAGCCGGCCGGCAATTCAGCAGCGGTACCCGACAATTTATAACCGAAAGATAGAGCATCACACATAGATTAGATACATAGAAACATGTCAGTCACATATATAAGAAGTACAGTGACAGTGTTGCTTACTGTACTTGTCATTTAGTGTAAAGGATTTATTTAGAAAAATATTAGTGTTTTCATGCACCGTCTCTTTAAAAAAGCCGGCCGGCAATTCAGCAGCGGTACCCGACAATTTACAACAGAAAAAATAGAGCATCACACATAGATTAGATAGATAGAAACATGTCAGTCACATATATAAGAAGTACAGTGACAGTGTTGATTACTGTACTTTTCATTTAGTGTTAAAATAAAGGATTTACTAAAAAAAAAATTGGCGTGGGGTTCCCCGTAATTTTAGTCTCTAGCGGAAGTTAAGCAGACAGCTGGGGCAGATGATTGAAGCCTGGGAAGAGGGTAATACCCACGGAGATTCCCAGGCTACTAATATCAGCCCCCAGCTGAATACCTAGCCTTTACTAGCTATTAAAATGGGGGACCCCCCCAAAAAAAATTACATGGGGTCCCCCCTATTTTAATAGCTAGCAAAGGCTAGGCAGACAGCTGGGGGCTGATATTAATAGCCCAGGAAGGGTGCCATGAATATTGGCCCCCTCCCAGGCTAGAAACACCAGCCGTCAGCCGCCCCAGAAATGGCGCATCCATAGGATGCGCCAATTCTGGCACTTAGCCTCGCTCTTCCCACTGCCCTGTAGCGGTGGCAGTGGGGTAATATGGCTGGGGTTGATGTCAGCTTATAATGCCAGCTGACATCAAGCCCAGGTTAGTAATGGAGAGGCGTCTATAAGACACCCCCATTACTAACCCCATAGTCAAAGTTAAAAAAAACCCACAAACACCCAGAATAAAGTCCTTTAATAGAAATAAAGACACAATTCTTTATTGTTCTAAATTAAACCATACTTACCATCACGCCCATTCCAGCTGAAGCCAATGATCTCCTGCAATAAAATAAAAATAATAAAGCAACATCATCCTTACCTTTCGATGGTTCCCAGGACTGCTCCAGCTCTGCTACATCGAGATGACAGGCTGGATCGCTGCAGAAAGCTGCCATCCAGCCTGTCATCCCGCGGACACTGAGAAGCACAGGCATGCTTGCGCTCCTCAGTGTCTGGCTGTGACGGCATCCCGATGAGCCGACAATGAACTCAGCTCACCTGATGCACGTCACTGACAGCGTGGGAGAATTCTCCTGCGCATGCGGTGAGCGTGAGAGACTCGGCTCATCGGGATGCCGTCACAGCCTGACACTGAGGAGCGCAAGCATGCCTGCGCTTCTCAGTGTCTGCGGGATGACAGGCTGGATGGCAGCTTTCTGCTGCGGTCCAGCCTGTCATCTCGATGTAGCAGAGCTGGAGCTGTCCTGGGAACCATCGAAAGGTAAGGATGATGTTGCTTTATTATTTTTCTTTTATTGCAGGAGATCGTTGGCTTCAGCTGGAATGGGCGTGATGGTAAGTATGGTTTAATTTAGAACAATAAAGAATTGTGTCTTTATTTCAATGAAAGGACTTTATTTTGGGTGTTTGTGTTTTTTTTAAATACTTTACTAGAAATTCATGGCGGTCATGTCTAATACTGGCGTGACCCCATGAATTTCGGGCTTAGGGCCAGCTGATAATACCAAGCTGGCCCTAACCCCTTTATTACCCAGTGAGCCACCGCACCAGGGCCCTGGATGAGTTGGGTACAGCGCCAGAAGATGGCTCTTCAATGAACGCGCCATTTTCCGGGGTGGCTGCAGACTGCAATTTGCAGCGGGTGGGGCCCAGAAAGATTGAGCCTCCCTGCGCTGCGGATTCCAGCCCCCAGCTGCCTAGATGTACCTGGCTGGACACAAAAATAGGGCGAAGCCCCACGTATTTTTTTTTTTAAATTATTTCATGAAATTCATGAAATAATTAAGAAAAAAAGGGCTTCCCTATATTGTTGTGTCCGGCCAGGTACAAATAGGCAGCTGGGGTTGGGGGCAGCCAGTTCCTGCCTGCTGTACGTGGCTGGACACAAATATAGTGAAAGCCCCACGTCAATTTTTTTTTAATTATTTCATGAAATAATTAAAAAAAAGGGCTTCCCTGTATTGTTGTGTCCGGCCAGGTACAAATAGGCAGCTGGTGGTTGGGGGCAGCCCGTTCCTGCCTGCTGTACCTGGCTGGACACAAAAATAGTGCGAAGCCCCACATCAATTTTTTTTAATTATTTCATGAAATAATTTAAAAAAAAGGGCTTCCCTATATTGTTGCGTCCGGCCAGGTACAAATAGGCAGCTGGCGGTTGGGGGCAGCCCGTTCCTGCCTGCTGTACCTGGCTGGACACAAATATAGTGCGAAGCCCCACGTCAATTTTTTTTTAATTATTTCATGAAATAATTAAAAAAGGGCTTCCCTATATTGTTGTGTCCGGCCAGGTACAAATAGGCAGCTGGTGGTTGGGGACAGCCCGTTCCTGCCTGCTGTACCTGGCTGGACACAAATATAGGGCGAAGCCCCACATCAATTTTTTTTTAATTATTTCATGAATTTCCTGAAATAATTAAAAAAAAAATTGACGTGGGGCTTCGCACTATATTTGTGTCCAGCCAGGTACAGCAGGCAGGAACTGGCTGCCCCCAACCACCAGCTGCCTATTTGTACCTGGTTGGACACAACAACATAGGGAAGCCCTTTTTTTCTTAATTATTTCATGAATTTCATGAAATAATTAAAAAAAAAAATATGTGGGGCTTCGCCCTATTTTTGTGTCCAGCCAGGTACAGCTAGGCAGCTGGGGGCTGGAATCTGCAGCGCAGGGAGGCCCAAGTTTTCTGGGCCCCCCCCCCTGTTAATTGCAGTCCGCAGCCACCCCGGAAAATGGCGCGTTCAAAGAAGTTCCATCTTCTGGCGCTGTACGCAACTCATCCAGGGCCCTGGTGCGGTAGCTCACTGGGTAATAAAGGGGTTAGGGCCAGCTTGGTATTATCAGCTGGCCCTAAGCCCGAAATTCATGGGGTCACGCCAATATTAGACATGACCGCCATGAATTTCTAGTAAAGTATTTAACAAAAACACAACACCCAGAATAAAGTCCTTTAATTGAAATAAACACACAATTCTTTATTGTTTTAAATTAAACCATACCTACCATCACGCCCATTCCAGCTGAAGCCAACGATCTCCTGCAATAAAAGAAAAATAATAAACCAACATCATCCTTACCTTTCGATGGTTCCCAGGACATCTCCAGCTTTGCTACATAGAGATGACAGGCTGGATCGCAGCAGAAAGGTGCCATCCAGCCTGTCATCCCGCAGACACTGAGAAGCGCAGGCATGCTTGCGCTCCTCAGTGTCAGGCTGTGACGGCATCCAGATGAGCCAAGTCTCTCATGCTGACCGCATGCGCAGGAGAATTATACCACGCTGTCAGTGATGTGCATGAGGTGAGCAGAGTTCATTGTCGCTCCACGAGATGCCGTCACAGCCAGACACTGAGGAGCGCAAGCATGCCTGCGCTTCTCAGTGTCTGCGGGATGACAGGGTGGATGGCAGCTTTCTGCTGCGATCCAGTCTGTCATGTGAATGTAGCAGAGCTGAAGCTGTCCTGGGAACCATGGAAAGGTAAGGATGATGTTGCTTTATTATTTTACTTTTATTGCAGGAGATCGTTGGCTTCAGCTGGAATGGGCGTGATGGTAAGTAGAGTTTAATTTAGAACAATAAAGAATTGTGTCTTTATTTCAATTAAAGGACTTTATTCTGGGTGTTGTGTTTTTTTAAATACTTTACTAGAAATTCATGGTGGTCATGTCTAATATTGGCGTGACCCCATGAATTTTGGGCTTAGGGCCAGCGGATAATACAAAGTTGGCCCTAACCCCTTTATTACCCAGTGAGCCACCGCACCAGGGCCCTGGATGAGCTGAATACAGCGCCAGAAGATGGCGCTTCTATGAACGCAACATTTTCTGGGGTGGCTGTGGACTGCAGTTCACAGCAGGGGGGGCCCACAAAACTTGGGCCACCCTGCGCTGTGGATTCCAGCCCCCAGCTGCTTAGTTGTACCTGGCTGGACACAAAAATAGGGCGAAGCCCCACGTATTTTTTTTTTTAAACTTATTTCATGAAATTCATGAAATAATAATAAAAAAGGGCTTCCCTATATTGTTGTGTCCGGCCAGGTACAAATAGGCAGCTGGGAGTTGGGGGCAGCCGGCTCCTGGATTCTGTACCTGGCTGGCATACAAAAATATGGCAAAGCCCACGTCAAAATTTTTGGGAAAAATTAATTAAAAAATAAATAATAATTTAGGGACTGCATCTTTATTAACACCTTAAGTGTCATTTAGTGTTAAAATAAAGGATTTATTAAAATAAAAATTGGTGTGGGATCCCCCATAATTTTAGTCTCTAGCGGAGGTTAAGCAGACAGCTGGGGCAGATGTTTGAAGCCTGGGAAGGGGGTAATACCCACGGAGCTTCCCAGGCTACTAATATCAGCCCCCAGCTGAATACCTAGCCTTTACTAGCTATTAAAATGGGAGACCCCCCCAAAAAATGACGTGGGGTCCCCCATATTTTAATAGCTAGCAAAGGCTAGGCAGACAGCTGGGGGCTGATATTAATAGCCCAGGAAGGGTGCCATGAATATTGGCCCCCTCCCAGGCTAGAAACACCAGCCTTCAGCCACCCCAGAAATGGCGCATCCATAGGATGCGCCAATTCTGGCACTTAGTCTCGCTCTTCCATGCTGCCCTGGTGTGGTGGCAGGGGGTAATAGAGTTGGGGGTTCATGTCAGCGCCAGCTGCCATGAAGCCCAGGTTTGTAATGATGGGCGTCTATAAGACACCCGCATTACTAACCTACAAAGTGTTAAAAAGAAAACACACACTACACCCAGAAAAAAATAATTTATTTGAAATAAAACACACCATTTTATTTAATTCTTAGTTTACTAAAAAAAAATAGTTACCTGTCCACGTTCCTGCGCTGATCTCCCATGCACAGCTGTCACATCTGGAGATGGTGACAGCTGTGCATGGCTGCTGTAAGCTCACGCTGCCGGGAACACGTCCGCTCCTGGCAGCGTGAGCCCTGACTGAGGTCACCGGAGTGCATTCAGGCAGCGCAGCTCCGGAGACCTCCTTTACGGCACTGCTGTACCGTGGGAATTTCTCACGGTACAGCAGGGCCGTAAAGGAGCTGACCTGAGCAGCACTGCCTGAACTCCGGCGAAACCCGCTCATGCAATGACGGGGCTGCTTTACGGCCCCGTCATTCTAGCGGCGGCAGCGGTTCAGAGCGGTCACATTCTATGTGGCTGCTCTAAACTGGAGATCATCGTGGGACACTCGTGGACTACTATGGAGGGGTAAGGATAAGGTTGTGGTTTATTATTTTATATTTTATTACAGGAGATCGATGGCTTCGGGGAATTAGGTGTCTAGGTGAGTATAGGTGTATTTTTTTATTTTTTACTTTATTTTAGGTGGCGATCGGCGGGGACAGGTAATGTATAAACTAATTTATTTTAGGTAACCACTGGCCACCAATGAAATGTATTTAAAATTTATTGGGGACACAGTAGGGCAATTTAAATAGCAGGATCAGGCTGATGGGAACTACTGCTCCCATCGAGCTGATCCTGCTGGCACGAGTGGACGAGGGACAGACATAGGCCGATGGGAGTAGTAGTGTCACATCGGCCTATGTCTGCCTGCACGCACACACCAATCATGACGGGCTGATGGTCTGCGAGGTGAGGCTGACCTGTGCGGCCGTGGGAAAGTTCATGTGAGTTCATGCAATGCAGTCAAGCATGAACTCACATGAACCCTCTGAGGGCACCGCGGCGACTTCAAATGAACAGCTGATCAGCATCACCTGATACCTCAGCTGTTCATTTGAAATAACCGGCGGGAAAGCGCAGCACAGAACGGGAAAGCCGGCGGTGAAGTCTTCCCCTCCCGGGAATATGGGGAGAAGCGAGTATGGGGCTGAGTGATTGTTTAAAAGCCGGCGGGCAGTAAAAAGCCGCCGGCTTTTAAACAATCAGGAGAATTCTCCCACGCTGGGATGGCATTGAGATGACAGGCTGGATCGCAGCTGAGCACTGCCATCCAGCTTGTCATCCTTCAGAGACACTGCAGAGCGCAGGCATTATGGGAACTTCCGATTCTGGTATCCGATATTGTAAAAATATCGGAACTCAGTATCGGAACTCTGATACCGCGAATATCGGCCGATACCCGATATTACAGTATCGGAATGCTCAACACTAGTTCTGACTGCTCCGACTGTGAATGAAGGAACAAAAAATAAATACACAAGTCCTAACTAGAGTGTCACGCAAAGGTGTGGGAAAGACTTAGTGCAGCACAAAGTGAAGAGGGAAAAGAAGCCCAGACTAGGGAAAGGGGGAAGTGGAGACCTCCTGGCTGATAGTAACTAACGTCGCTATATTGGCTCTTCACCAATTGGCACATGCGTTTCTCGCCCTGTCTTTCCCTGGCATTTGGCCCTGGCTAGGGAAGGAAGGAGATGAGCACTAGTCGATCTCCACTGAACACTTAAGACACCAAGAGAGAACAAGCAAGGGAAAATGGCTTAGGTTTAGACACTCCAGACAAATGCGAACACGTCCTCAAGCACCAGAGAGGAAGAAGTGCTGCTCTTGCTCAATCCTTCACAAGAAGTAATGAATATCGCAGTCACCTCCCTCTGACATACAGCTGGTATTTATGCACTCAGGCCAGGGTGTTAATTAGCCAGAGGAAGGTAGCTGCTGGGTCCTAGAAACAGCCTCTAAGAAGATGTCTGTAATGCCAAACGTAGAGATCTCCTGCAACCAACTGCAGGGCGACTGTCCATCACTTCTGATACACCCTTGACAGTGCCCCCCTCTACGAGTGGCCTCTGGGTTTCTCAGGATGAGAGATGTAGAATGAATGAACCAACCTTGGAGCGTTCACCTCTGATGCTGAAATCCACATACTCTCGTCTGGACCATAGCCTTTTCAGTGAACCAAGTATTGTAGAGAAAGATGTTGGAGATGAGAATCTACAATTCTCGAAATCTGGAACTCCAGATTACCATCAACCATTACTGGGGGCGTTGGTAGAGGTGAGGGCTCAAGATGTTCCACATACTTCTTGAGTAAGAACCTGTGGGACACGTTGTGGATCTTAAGGGCCTGAGGAAGTTCAAGATGAAACACTGCTGGATTAATGAAGGCGGTTATTTTATAGGGACCAATAAACCTAGGTCCCAGCTTCCAAGAAGGAACTTTCAATCTTATATTCCTAGTAGACAACCACACAAAGTCATTCACATTCAGGTCCAGACCTGGCAAGCATTTTCTGTCAGCCATATGTTTATACCTGTCTCCCATGATCTTTAAATTACTTAGAACACCCTGCCATACCAAGGAGAGCAATGAAGCAAACCGTTCCTCTTCAGGAACTCCTGAGGCTCCTCCCCCACTAAAGGTACCAAACTGTGGGTGATAACTGTATGCACCGAAGAACGGTGACCTGCCAGTGGATTCTTGATGATGATTATTAATGGCAAGTTCTGCCAGCAGTAAGTAGGATGCCCAATCCTCCTAATTTTCGGAGACGAAACACCTGAGGTTGGTCTCCAAATTCTGATTGACACGCTCGGTCTGTCCATTCGACTGAGGGTGGAAGGCAGAGGAAACGGACAGCTGCACCCCCAGACGAGAACAGAATGACTTCCAGAACTTGGAAACAAACTGGGTCCCCCAATCTGACACCAAATCGGAGGTAACCCCGTGAAGCTTCACGATCACATTTATGAACACCTGAGCAAGTGTCTTGGCATTTGGAAGTGCAGGTAATGCGACAAAGTGAACCATTTTACTGAACCTATCTACTACCACCAAAACCACTGTCTGCAAAAAACGGTATATCAGTAATAAAATCCATGGACAAGTGTGTCCATGGCCTACTAGGGATAGGTAGTGGAAGAAGAGTATCAGACGGACGAGTATGCGAAACCTTAGATCGTGGGCAAATACTACAAGCAGCTACGTGTTCAATCACATCCCGATGCAACCCCGGCCACCAAAAAGGACAAGAGAGGAGCTCCATGGTTGCCTTACCACCTGGTAAGCACAGAGTTATAATGTTCCTTAACTACTTTGCACTGCTGATTTGATGGTACAAATAACCTTCCTGAAGGGCAGGAGGCAGGGGCGTCCCCTGAGCCTCCAACACCTCACCCTCTAGTTCAGGATACAGTGCCGAAATGACTTCCCCTTTCTGTAATATCAGGGCAGGGTTCTCATGGTCACCACCACCAGGGAAGCTCCGGGACAAAGCATCGGCCTTGACATTTTTGACCACTGGACGAAAACTGACAACAAAATTGAACCTAGTAAAAAACAGGGACCATCTGGCTTGCCTGGGGTTGAGACGTTTAGCTGACTGGAGATATGACAGTTTCTTATGGTCAGTAATAACAGTTATAGGATGGACAGCCCCCTCCAACCATTGTCGCCTTTCTTTGAACGCCAATTTGATCGCCAAAAGTTCCCTATTACCCACATCATAATTTCTCTCAGCCGAAGACAATTTTGTAGAAAAGAAGGCGCATGGACGCCATTTATCAGGGGACAGACCCTGAGACAACACAGTCCCAACCCCGACATCCGAAGCATCAGCCTCCACAATAAAGGGTTTGGAAACATCGGGTTGACTGAGTATTGTTGCAATGACAAAATGATTCTTTAAGGAAGAAAAAGCCTGGAGGGAAGTATCCGACCATTTGGAAAAATCAGACTCCTTCTCAGTCATGTCAGTAAGGGGTTTCACCATTACAGAGTAATTTTGGATGAATTTCCGGTAAAAATTAGTAAAGCCCAGAAAACGTTGTAGAGCCTTCAGGTTCTTGGGACGTTCCCAATCAAGGACTGCACGGATCTTCTCCGGATCCCTCCAATAAAACAGCAAGAACACATTTTTCCAGTCTGGTATAAAGTTTGTTATCCCTTAATATCTGGAGCACCTGCTTAACATGCCCCGATGTGTCTCAAATTCAGGTGAGTAAACCAAAATATCATTCAGATAGGCCACCACTAGTGTTGAGCGAGCATGCTCGACATTGCTCGGTACTCGCCCGAGCATCTGACTACTCGGGATGTTCGGCGAGCACCGAGCATTTCTGGGTTACTTGGGTAGGAGCTCGGGTCTCCGCCCTGCACGTTTGGCGCTCTTTACAGAGCCAATGAACCTGTAGGGATTGCCAGCCAGTCACTGTAATGCCGCAGCCATGTTGTTTGTGGGCATTACAGTGATTGGCTGACCGCACAGCGTCACCTCGAGTATTTAAAACCGGGCGCCGCCATCTTGGACACAGTCGCGCGGGATCAGACAGTGTAGGGTCAGTGCTGCTGAGTTAGGGAGAGATATATAGTGCGAAATAGGTAGTGTAGGGTTTCTAAAGCCTGCAAAATCAAACAAACAGTCCTTCTCAGGATTAATATCCATCCCAGATATCAGGCAGGCAGGCAGGCTGTATAGGAGACTCAGTGGTTATACCAACAAACAGTGCATTACAGTCCTGTGTGCTCCTGCTGGTCAAATTGCTAGACTTATCCCCCGGTCTCAGGGGCCAGGAAAAATCCTTTTTTTTTCATCTAAATCCTGTATTTTTTTTTCCCCTCAGTCAGACTGTACAAATATGTGTCTTAATAACCTTTTGGTATTCCCCCCCCAACAAAAAAAATTGAGTGTATCTGTGACTGTTCAGACACCAATATATCTGTTTAAAAGAGTCTGGTGTAGGCCAGATAACTAGAACTGTGGTTTTGCAGTTCCACGGGTCAAATCTCTGTGTTATCCTGCTTTTGGCATTTTTTCCTTAAAAAAAAACAGTAATAGTGTCTCGCTGACTGTTCAGACACCAATATATCTGTTTAAAAGATTCTGGTGTGGGCCAGAGAAATAGAACTGTGGTTTACCTCTTCCACGGTTCTAGTCTCCTTTTTATTACCCTTTTTCCATTGATAGTGCGATAGTTACAATGGGCAAGGCGCGTGGCAAGGGACATGGAACTGGACGTTCTGGTGATGGTGCGTGTAGAGGACGGGGCCGTGGCCAAGGGGGAAAATGTGCCACAACCAACAGCCACATCTTCTCGCTCCAACTTCTTGACCGAATTACTAGGGAAGCACACTACAACACCAGTATTGCGAACTGATCAGTGTGAACAGGTTATTAATTGGATAGCAGATAATACTTCCAGTTACCTGGGCACCACCACCTCCGGTCTGTCTTCCACACTGTCAAGTTTTAGTAGCTGTGAGTTTCGACCGCATACTCCTCCTCACCCAGATGCACCTTCCTCCAACCATGCCGAGTGTCGTCAGACAGCAACTGATCCCACAGTTGGACCTTCTGAAGAGCTGTTCACTGGTCCATTTCCATATTTGTGCCCCTCGCCTGCTCCGCTTGAAGTGGTGGAAGAGGAGATCCCATGTAGCGATGCCCAATTATTTGAACAGCCACGGCCACAGGAAGTCGACGCTGGCAATTTGTCACAAGAGGTGGACGATGACGAGACACAATTGCCATGAAGTGAGGAGGAGGATCGTGCTGCGCAAGTGGAAGTGGAGTTGGTGGTGGATGATCTAGTAACTGACCCAACGTGGCAGGAGGACACGCAGAGCGAGGCCATCAGCACACAGGGGGAGGGAGGCAGAGTACCCCAACAGGCAGGAAAAAGCAGTGTGGTGGCCGCACACAGAAGGCGGGCGACAGTTCCCCGTAACACCAACACGAGGGACATTGCCAGTACAACCAGTAGGTCTTCCAGAGTCTTGAATTTTTTTAAAGACTCTGCTGATAACCCCAAAAAGGCCATTTGTACCACCTGCCATGCCAGAATCAGCAGGGGTGACAAAACTACCAGCCTGACCACCACCAGCATGATCAGGCATGTTATGCACACGCCCGGGCTGAGCGGCGTGTGCGTGTGATTGTAGTGATTCCACTGGAGCATGAACCGGAGAGTGCCTGGAGGGGCGTGACTAAGTATCTGGCCGATCCGACCAAGATGGCACGACGGCATACGACGCCAGTGCACCAGGGAGAAACCGGGCAGAGGGACCAGGTGCTACTCCAGGTCAAACTCCGGACACGGGGGTTGACCCACACAGGGATTACTGGATCAGGCTGGTTAGGCTGGCGCAGACTGGTGGATATAAGCAAACACGGCAGGTATGCAGATGGGTGGATACAGGCGAGTATGCAGGCAGGGAGGTACTGGCCGAAAGGACGGGCTGGAGCACAGAAAGGTTAAGACCCAGTACAGACTGGGTCACAGAACCGCAGATGCGGTAGACAACCACAGCAGAGAGGGAACGCCCGAAGCGGTGGGCAAGAACAGAGCAGGACGGGGCTGCAGGAGCAGCGAGCACAAGCAGGGCAGGACAGGACTGCCGGAGCAGCGGGCAGAAGCAGGGCAGGACAGGACTGCCGGAGCAGCGGGCAGAAGCAGGGCAGGACAGGACTGCCGGAGCAGCGGGCAGAAGCAGGACAGGACTGCCGGAGCAGCGGGCAGAACAGGACTGCCGGAGCAGCGGGCAGAAGCAGGGCAGGACAGGACTGCCGGAGCAGCGGGCAGAAGCAGGGCAGGACAGGACTGCCGGAGCAGCGGGCAGAAGCAGGGCAGGACAGGACTGCCGGAGCAGCGGGCAGAAACAGGGCAGGCTAGAACCACTGGAGCGGTGAGCAAAGGAGTCAGAGCAGGCTAGGCTGAGTAGGGGGGACAGGGCTCTGTTCACACGGAACAGACAGGAAGGGAAAGGCAGAGCCAGACACCCACAGGGTACTAGCAGAGAAGTAGCGAGTGGACCACAAACTCACAAACGGGAGTACAGAGACAACAAGCAGGAGTTAGGTACGAGTTCAGACTCTGCAGAAAAAGGAAGGGAACGGACATAGAGGCAAAACAGGTAAAGGATAGGAGAGAGTTCAGACTGGAACTGAGTGTACGGAGGAGACCGACACTGCAGCGGAATACAGGAGCGGGTCTGGGAATACGGCCCCCAGAGAGGCAGGACGAACAGGCAAGGTGCGTGTTCAGACAGGACAGACAAGATACAGGAGCAGGTCTAGGTAATCGGCCCCTAGAAGGCAGGAGGAACAGGCTAGGAGCGTGTTCAGACAGGTCAGACAAGATACAGGAACGGGTCTAGGTAATCGACCCCTAGAAGGCAGGAGGAACAGGCTAGGAGCGTGTTCAGACAGGCCTGGAAATACAGCCTCCAGGATAGGCAGACAAGAGAACACAGAACGGGACCTGGCACCTTCAGAGTGCAAGCACACACTGAATGAAACACTATGCTCAGGCAGGAATAGATGGGAGCAGCTGAGCTATATACCAGGTGACAGACAGCAATAGGCTGAGGACGCACAAGGGGTGTGACCCACAGCAGGTACAAAAAGCAGGAAGTGATCGGGCGCCGCCCTTAAGCAGCAGAAACAGACACAAAGAGACAGCATGGAGGGAAGCCAGAGAGACATTCTGGACAGGAGATCAAGTGCGCGCTCTTGCACAGTGGGAGATGGACCACTATGCAAGGACGCCGCCAGGTATGTTACAAGGCACATGTCAGCAAAGCACCTGACTTTGTGGGGCGAACCCCACGGTCCACAACCAGTGTCAGTGGGTGTCACCACTGCTTCTTCCGCTATTGTGCATGTAAGAGAACCCCCTGTTGTGCGTGCAAGGCAATCCCTTGTCCATAGATGCCCCCTCCTCTCAGTCTTCACTTGTTATGGCAGTTTCTCAAGTAACAGCATCAACGTCCACGTCCACGTCCCACCGCAGCGTTCAATTGTCCATATCCCAGACCTTTGAACGAAAGCGCAAATTCGCAGCCAACGCCCCACAGGCCACAGTCCTATATTCGCACATTTCAAGACTGCTTGCGTTGGAAATGCTGCCTTTTAGGCTTGTGGAGACGGAATCCTTCCGCAACCTTATGGCGGTGGTTGTCCCTCAGTACTCGGTCCCCAGCCGACACTATTTTGCCTGGTGTGCCATCCCCGTACTACACAAGCACGTGTCCCAAAACATCTGCCATGCCCTCAACAATGCAGTTACTGGGAGAGTCCACCTGACAACGGACACGTGGACAAGTGCTTGTGGCCAGGGACGGTACATCTCCCTGACGGCACACTGGGTAAAAATAATGGAAGCCGGGACCCAGTCGGACCTTGGGATGGAACACATCCTCCCCACACCAAGGATTGCGGGCCCTATGTCAGTCAGAGTTGCCCCCACAGTGTACAGCTCCTGCGCATCATCCTCCTCCTCATGTTCAGCCTCCATCTCAGATATCACCACATCAGTTACAAGCTGGAAGCACTGCAGTACTGCCTCAGCCAAGCGGCAACAGGCTGTGCTGAAACTCATAATCTTAGGTAATAAACCTCACACTGCTTGTGAATTGTGGACAGCTGTGAAAGAGCAGGCAGATCTGTGGCTGAGACCGCTGAACCTACATCCAGGCATGGTCGTGTGTGACAATGGCCGTAACCTGGTGGCGGCTCTGAGGCGAGGCGAGATCACACACGTACCATGCCTGGCTCATGTGCTTAACCTCATGGTTCAGTGGTTTCTTAAATCGTACCTCGAGTTGCCAGATCTGCTCGTCAAAGTACGCCTCCTGTCAGCTCATTTTCAGAAGTCGGCTACAGCTTCCGCCGCCCTTGCTGTGTTGCAGCAGCGTTTGCAGCTTCCGGCATACCGACTGGTGTGTGATGTCCCCACACGTTGGAACTCTACCCTCCACATGTTGCAAAGGATTTGTGAGCAGAAGAGAGCAGTTGTGGAGTACCAGCTGCAACAAGGCTGTCGATATTCAGGTCAGACTCCACACATAAGACCTCAGGAGTGGACCTGGATGTCTGACATATGTACCATCCTGACAAACTTTGAGGAGTCCACTAAGATGGTGAGTGGCGATGATGCCATCATTAGCGTCAGCATCCCACTTGTCTGTCTTTTGCAACGCTCTCTGCAGAGAATTAAAGAGGAGGCATTGCAGCCAGAGTATGATGAGATGGATCAAGGAGCTGTAACGGGCGATTACACACAGCCCTGCCTCATCTCATCCCAACGTGCATTGGGGGACAATGAGGGAGAGGAGGAGGAGGAGGAAGAACAGGAGCTGGTATCATGCACTGTAGACGGTTGTACCTGTACAACTGTCATACCGTCGGTTCAGCGTGGGTGGCCTGAGGACAGGGGGGAGGAGGAGGAGGAGAGCATGGTCAGTCGTCATCTTGGTGAGGACACAGAAGTCTTGCCCATTACCAGTCTGGCACGCATGGCTGACTTTATGTTACGCTGCCTTAACCGTGACCCTCGCATTGTCAAAATGTTGGGTGACAGTCATTACTGGTTGGTGACACTTTTAGACCCCCGCTACAAGGAGAACTTTCACGCTCTTATTCCTGAGGTGGAGAGGTCTACTAAAATGTGGCAGTACCAGAAGGCCCTTGCTGCAGAACTGTTAAAAAAATTCCCATCTGAACACGCTAGCGGCAGAGGTCACAGTTCGTTGACCAACCAAGGCGTACAGGCGAGAGAGAAGCAACTCCAATCCAGCAGAGGCAGGGGAACACTGTCAACATTCTGGGACAATTTTATGAGACCCGCCCAGCTTACAGGCCCTGAGGCGTGGGGTACTCTCACAAGGAGTGGAAATTTCAAAAGATAGTGAGGGAGTGCCTTGCCGACCGTACCAGAATCCTCCGTGATTCCTCTGTGCCTTTTAATTATTGGTTATCCAAGCTAGACACTTGGAATGAACTTGCTCTGTACGCCTTGGAGGTCCTGGCCTGCCCTGCCGCTAGCGTGTTATCGGAGCGTGTTTTTAGTGCCGCTGGGGAATTATAACTGATAAGCGCACTCACCTGTCAACTGACAATGTTGACAAGCTGACCCTTATCAAAATGAACAAGGGCTGGATTGGGCTAGACTTCTCATCACCACCAAATGACAGCAAAGTAACATAAAGTCAAATCCACTGTGTTATTTCGGGAGGTGTATTCCCATGCACCGCTTCACACCCACACATGGGTATATGCTACCTCATTTCGTCTGTATTTTGCTCTTCTCCTTATGCTCAGCCTCCACCACCACTATACCACCAGGGTGACCGTGGTCCGTGTTGCCAGCATTGCAAGTTCCTCCGTCCTAATTTTTGGCAGCTTTTGCTTGGAAGGCATAGGCAAAGACTATGGGAGACCCACTCCCCAATAATGGGAATAATGTTTTTAATATGCTGTACTGCATGGCTCTTGTAAGGTGCATTAAAACCGTCTTGTTAAGCTACTGTGACCTCCACCGCTTTTCCAAGGGGCATTAAAACCGTCTTGTTAAGCTTCTGCGACCTCCACTGCTTTTCCAAGGGGCTTTAAAACCGTCTTTTTAAGCTACTGCGACCTCCACCACTTTTCCAAGGGACATTAAAACCATCTTGTTAAGCTACTGCGACCTCCACCACTCTTCCAAGAGGCATTCAAACTGTCTTGTTAAGCTACTGTGACCTCCACGTCTCTTCCAGGGGGCATTAAAACCATCTTGTTAAGCTACTGTGACCTCCACCACTTTTCCAAGGGGCATTAAAACCATCTTGTTAAGCTACTGTGACCTCCATGTCTCCTCCAAGGGGCATTAAAACCATCTTATTAAACCACTCTGAACTCCACGTCTCTTCCAAGGGGCATTAAAACCATCTTCTTAAGCTACTGTGACCTCCACCACTCTTCCATGGGGCATTAAAACCGTCTTGTTAAGCTACTGTGACCTCCACCACTCTTCCAAGGGGCATTGATATTGTCTTTTTATTCCACTGCGACCTCCACCACTCTTCCAAGGGGCATTAAAACTGTCTTGTTAAGCTACTGTGACCTCCACCTCTCTTCCAAGGGGCATTAAAACCGTCTTGTTAAACCACTCTGACCTCCACGTCTCTTCCAAGGGGCATTAAAAGCATCTTGTTAAACCACTCTGAACTCCACAGCTCTTCCAAGGGGCATTGAAATGTTGTTTTTAATTAAGTCTAACCTCCACGACTCTTCCAACGGGCGTTGCATTTCCTCCTAATTTTAGTCAGCTTTTGTTTTTCAATGCAAAGGCGAACACTAAGGGAGACCCACTCCCCAATAATGGGTAGAAGGTTTTTAGTATGCTGTAATCCACATCTGTTTCAAGGGGCATTGCAGTTTCTCATAATTTTTGGAAAGCCTTCCATTCACTGCTTAGGTCAACAGTGTACAGGAGACCCAGTTGCTATAAATGGAAAAAACGGTTTAGTTAAGGCCCTCTGACCTCCATGTCACTTCCAAGGGGCATTGGTGTGCCTCGAAATTTTTGGTAGGCATTGCACTCACTGTATGCTCTATAACTGTGTAGCCGAACCGCTCCTTTTAGTACAGAAACATATCCTACAAGACATGTGTGGTTGACTGGCCTGATATTGATGTGAATGGTCCTTGTTCCTCCTGCTCTTTCTCCTTTGCCACCACCTCATTCATCATTCATCACCTGAAGCTTTGTTTTAATGGGAGTCATAGAACTGGGATAGTAGCAGGAAAACATCCAGCAATCCTCGGAAGAGGTAAGATATGCGCCAAAACGCTGACCACCTCAGGCCTAGCCGCTACTACATACATGTGCTTGCATTCCAAGGAACAGAAAGCTAAGGAGATGGATGGCCTCATGATCATGAATAATTTACTCGTTGTGTCTACCTTCTGAACTTTGTATTGCAGCCTGATTGACCCAGGACCCGCAATCCTCTATGTCTGGAGGACGTGTTGCATCCCAGTGTCCAACTGTGTCCCGGCTTCCACAATATTAACCTATTAACCCAGTGTGACGGCGTCAGTCAGATGGACCATCCCTGGCCACATTCACTTTTCCACGTGTTTGTGGTTAGGCTGTCCTTCAAATAGGGGCGGCTGGGGACCGTTCATGGACACCCGGCCGCCCCCAGGCAGCTGGGGACCGTGTGTGGGCACCCGGCCGCGGGGCGCCTGGGGACCGAGTATGGACACCCGGCCGCCCCCTGGCGGCTGGGGACCAAGCGTGGACACCCGGCCGCTGGGCGGCTGGGGACTGAGTATGGATACCAGGCCGCTCACGCAGCCATGACGTGGTGGCCAGATTCCACCTCCACATGCCTAAAAGGCCCAATTTCAAGTGCAAGCAAGCAAGCAGTATGGTATTGCAGCCTGGGGGTGGGTGGGTGGCAGGCTGCATACTTGCGCTTGCATTGCAAGGAATGGGGGAGGTACAATTGAACACTGCCCTGGGACAAAGACTTGCACGGGGATAGTTGCAAGTCTGCATCTTCTGATGTGGCAAGGATCACTTCTGATGGGCACACTTTTAGGCAGTGACCTGGGTGTCAGAGATGCTTCCAGGGGTCTTCCCCATGCTGTTCCCATGTCTTTTCAGCACTGTATGCATGTGTCACATAGCACATGGCCAGATAAGGTTGTAAAATGTTAAAATGACATTTCCCTGTGAATGCATTTGTCACGGTTGAAAGCAATACAAAAGTGCAAAAATGCATAAAAAATGCTACTTGTGAACATAGCCCAAGGTGTGGAGGAGTATTTTTGTTTTTGGTTATTTATTTTACCTTATACAGAAGTCTTTACCATGGAAAGGATGTTCCTTAACATATTTCACAGGAAAGCAGTTTCAGTTTTGTTTTTGAACGTTTTATTGTAAGCCCATAAAAGTGGCTTAATACCTCTGACCACGTTGTTGACAGCAGTGACCTGGGGGTCAGAAATGCTTCCTGGGGCGATCCCCATGCTGTCCCCATGTCATTTGAGCACTGTCACTATCGTTTTGGGCACTTGTTAGGCTTTTAAAAGACTGCCGGGGGTGCCACCGCAAAAATGCTCGAGTCTCCCATAGACTAACATTGGGCTCGTTGCTCGGGTCGAGCACCCGAGTATCACGGTGAGGTCGGCCCGAGCTTCGAGCACCCGAGCATTTTAATGCTCGCTCAACACTAGCCACCACAAACCTCCCCACCAAATAATGGAAAATACCATTTATAAAATGCTGGAATACCGCAGGTGCATTGGTCAAACCAAAAGGCATAACCATTTTCTCGAAATGTCATTCCGGGGTATTGAATGCTGTTTTCCCTTTGTTCCCTTCTTTGATTCTGACCAGACTGTAGGCTCCCCTTAAATCCAACTTGGAAAATACCTTAGCTCCAACAGCCTGGCTGAATAAATCAGGAATCAGATGAAGAGGGTTTGGATCACATATGGTAATTTGATTTAATTCCTGGAAATCTAAACAGGGACGTAGACCGCCATCTTTTTTCTTCACAAAGAAGAACTCTGCCGCCACGGACGAAGATGAGGGTCTGATATGTCCCTTCTCCAGTCTTTCCGCAATGAAATCATTCATGGCTTGTCTCTCAGGGCCAGAAAGACTATACAGTCTGGACTTCGGTAGTATAGCTCCGGGGGTCACTGTAATAGGACAGTCATACGCACGATGAGAAGGCAAATCCTGACACCCTCTCTCAGAAAAAACGTCCTCAAAATCAGACAGAAAAGCAGATAATATTTCCATAGAGACAGTAGCAAGGGAAATATCTACACTGTGTGCAGAATTATTAGGCAAATGAGTATTTTGATCACATGATACTTTTTATACATGTTGTCCTACTCCAAGCTGCATAGGCTTGAGAGCCAACTACCAATTAAGTAAATCTGGTGATGTGCATCTCTGTAATGAGGAGGGGTGTTGACTAATGACATCAACACCCTATACTGTATAAGGTGTGCTTAATTATTAGGCAAATTCCTTTCCTTTGGCAAAATGGGTCAGAAGAGAGATTTGACGGGCTCTGAAAAGTCCAAAATTCTGAGATGTCTTGCAGAGGGATGCAGCAATCTTGAAATTTCCAAATTTTTGAAGCGTGTTCACCGAACAATCAAGCGTTTCATGGCAAATAGCCAACAGGGTCGCAAGAAGCGTGTTGGCCAAAAAAGGCCCAAAATAACTGCCCATAAATTGAGGAAAATCAAGCGTGAAGCTGCCAAGATGCCATTCGCCACCAGTTTTACCATATTTCATAGCTGAAACGTTACTGGAGTATCAAAAAGCACAAGGTGTGCACTACTCAGGGACATGGCCAAGGTAAGGAAGGCTGAAAAACGACCACCTTTGAACAAGAAACATAAGATAAAACGTCAAGAATGGGCCAAGAAATATCTTAAGACTGATTTTTCAAAGGTTTTATGGACTGATGAAATGAGCGTGACTCTTGATGGGCCAGATGGATGGGCCAGAGGCTGGATCAGTAAAGGGCAGAGAGTTCCACTCCGACTCAGACGCCAGCAAGGTGGAGGTGGGGTACTGGTATTGGCTGGTATCATCAAAGATGAACTTGTGGGACCTTTTCGGGTTGAGGATGGAGTGAAGCTCAACTCCCAGACCTATTGCCAGTTTCTAGAAGACAACTTCTTCAAGCAGTGGTACAGGAAAAAGTCGGTATCGTTCAAGAAAAACATGATTTTCATGCAGGACAATGCTCCATCACATGCATCCAACTACTCCACAGCATGGCTGGCCAGTAAAGGTCTAAGAGAAGAAAAAATAATGTCATGGCCCCCTTCTTCACCTGATCTGAACCCCATAGAGAACCTGTGGTCCATCATAAAATGTGAGATCTACAGGGAGGGAAAACAGTACACCTCTCGGAACAGTGTCTGGGAGGCTGTGGTGGCTGCTGCGCGCAATGTTGATCGAAAACAGATCAAGCAACTGATAGAATCTATGGATGGAAGGCTGTTGAGTGTCATCATAAAGAAAGGTGGCTATATTGATCAGTAATTTTTTGGTTTTTGCATGGCAGAAATGTTTATTTCTAAATTTTGTGCACTGATATTGGTTTACCTGGTGAAAATAAACAAGTGAGATTGGATTATATTTGGTTTTTATTAAGTTGCCTAATAATTCGGCACAGTAATAGTTATCTGCACAAACAGATATCCTCCTAAGATAGCCAAATCTAAAAAAAACCCCACTCCAACTTCCAAAAATATTAAGCTTGGATAGTCTTTTGGGTTGATTGAGAACATAGTTGTTCATCAATAATAAAAATAATCCTCTAAAATACAACTTGCTTAATAATTCTGCACACAGTGTAAACAGTTCTTATGGCAGTAATCTCCCCATTCAATAATCTCTCCGGTTTGCCAATCCACCAATGGATTATGTTTATTAAGCCAAGGAATACCCAAAGCAATCGGTGTGGGAAATTGTCCAGGACATAGCAAGGGATTATTTCACAACGAACTGACCAAACCCTCAGTTTTGCATCATGTACAATCTGAGTAAATGCTTTATGTCCAAGTGGCGCCGAGTCGATGGAGAAGATGAAAATAGGCTCAGTTAAAATACAGCAAGCAAGACCATGAGTTTTCACAAACTCAGCATCAACCATGCTGACTCCGGCTCCACTGTCAACAAACACAGAAATTTTCTCGGTTTTGCTCTCTAGCACCACCTCTGCTGTCAGGGCAACGCGGGAACTGCAGGTTGGCAACAAATGCACCCCTTGTTTATCCAACTCCAGACTACCAAGAGTTAATCGAGTCTCCTTTTGTTTAGGAATTGAAGGACCGATCCCAACAAAATGTCCCTTTTTCCCACAAAAAAATACGCCTTTTTTCTTGCGAATCTCCGGGGAGATTTATGATGCAGAGACACCCACTAACTGCATGGGTTCCTGCACCTCCCCCGGTACTGGTTCACCCCCCGACTGCTCCCCCGGCAGAGGTACACAACCCTATCAAGAAGGCCCCGGAGAAGGTGGTCTCACCCGTTTATCCTGAAGGCGTCTATCAAGACATATGGCCCATGACATGGCAGCCTCCAAGGACTGAGGGGTTTTATATACTGCCAAGGCATCTTTCAACCTTTCAATAAGCCACTCACAAAATTGACTTCAAAGGGCTGTGTCATTCCATTTGGAATCCATTGCCCACCTACGGAATTCTGAACTGTACGTCTCCACTGACTGATTCCCCTGCTGAAGGTGACATAGCCTAGACTTAGCCAAGGTGACTCTGTCAGGGTCATCATAGATGAGAGCCAGAGCCTCAAAAAAAAACCCCACAGACAGGAGACAAACCAAGTCCTGCGTTAAAGAAAACACCCACGACTGAGGATGGATGTAAGGAGTAAGGATGAAGCTTAAAATTCAGTTTGCAGGCCTCCTTGAAAACTTGTCCCTACCTCCTGAAAACCTGTCCGGGAGGCCAACCTTGGGTTCAGGCTGGACAGGCCTACCTGCAGAGACCCCACATTGGTGACCTGTAGCCGCTGATGCTGCTGCTGAATCTCACAGCGGAAGTCATTCACTTCCAGAGACAGACAGCGGAACTGCTCTGCGAGCTCTGCAACTGAACCCATACCAAGGAGAAAGGAAAAAAAAAAGGTTGACGCCCAAAAACACACAGAAAAAGTGTCGATTTTTTTTTTCCTTTTCAAAATGTGCTTGGCCGGCGATAATGTCACGCAAGGTGTCTCCCCTAGCGTCCCTATATTGGCTCTTCACCAATCACCGCACGTGTTCCTCATCCTGTCTTTCCCTGGTGTTTGGCTCTGGCTAGGGAAGGAATGGGATGAGCACTAGTCGATCCCCACTGAACATTAAAGACAACAAGGGAGGACAAACAAGGGACAATGGCTTAGCTTTAGACGACTCCAGACAAATGTGCAAACGTCCTCAAGCACCAGAGAGGAAGAAGTGCTGCTCTCACTCAAGCCTTCACAAGGAGTAATGAATATCGCCGGCACCTCCCTCTTACACACAGCAGGTATTTTTGCACCCAAGCCAGGGTGTTAATTAGCCAGAGGAAGGTAGCCGCTGGGTCCTAGAGACCGCCTCTAAGAAGATGTCTGTAATGTTAAACGTAGAGATCTCTTGTAACCAACTGCAGGGCAACTGTCTGTCACTTCTCACACCCGTGACATAGAGATGAGCAGAACGCACAGATAACGTTGCGCTGCCCTGGGTATTCAAAAGCCGTCGGGGATGCCAGTAACATTTTTACAGGCATTACATCTGAAGGTAGGCATGCAGGTTATATTAAAGGTGAGAGAATTGTTTTAGTTGACCAATCACATGCTTCACCTTCTGGAATAGAATTGTCAATGTTTGAATTTTTCAACTAACTATTAGCTGAAAAATTGGAAGATATTTATATGAAAAGAACATTCCCATAAAATGAAGTTGACCCTTGACTGATGTCACTTAGACCTCGATTTATCGAAGTGATTGAACACCAGTTTCTGGCATAAAATGCTTTTAAAAGTTGCAAAAACAGAGTTTATTAAAACTTTTGCAACTTTGTGCGTTTTTGCACAAGTTTTGGCCAACTCCGTCAAAATATAATAATAATCTTTTTATTTATATAGCACCAACATATTCTGCAGCGCTTTACAATTCAGACAATTTACAGACATTATTTGCACTGTCCCCATTTGGGCACACAATCTACATTCCATATCAGTATCACTTTGGAGTGTGGGAGGAAACCAGAAAACCCCGGGGAAACCCATGCAAACATGGGGAGAACATACAAACTTCTTGCAGATGTTGTCCTTGGTGGGATTTGAACCCCGGACTCCAGCGCTGCAAGACTTAAGTGCTTACTAATGAGCCACCTTGCTGTTCGAAAATGGTCAGAGATGGGGCAGAGTGAGATGGGGCATGGTGACACCCATTTAATTCATGACAGGCCTGGATTGCTAATATGCCCTACCGGGCACTTTCCCTGTGGGCCGCAGTGTGGCAGTGCTTGCGGGGCCGCCAGCCAGTTTTTACGGCTGCTGGCCCCTTTAAATTTTCTGGGTGCCTACCCTGGTCCCTCGGCTTCACCGGGGGCAGGGCGCGCCCAGCAACGCACACGTGGCTGGAGCTGGGAGCGCACTGACACTGCTATGTGTCAGTGCATACTGTGAGCAGAGAGAGCACGCTCTGCTCTCCCACCCGCGGCCTCAGCAACACAGCAGCCGTGGCCCTAACAATGCTGCAGCCGAGGCCCCGCCGAAGCAGCAGGGAACAAGATAAGTGAGTATTTTTTTTTTATCAAACAGTACTGTGTGGGGCCATTACTATGGGGTGTGGGGCCTTTACAGTGCTGTGTGGGGCCATTACTATGCTGTGTGGGGCCATTACTATGCTGTTTTGGGCGATTACTATGGAGTGTGGGGCCATTCCTATGGGGTGTGGAACCATTACTATGGGGTGTGGTGCCATCATACTATATGGGCCATTATATGTAGGACCATCATACTATGTGCAGCACTGTATGTGGGGCCATCATACTATGTGCAGGACTGTATGCGGTACCATTATACATGTATCTCTAAGCATGACCTGACATCTCCAGTCCTTCAGGGACTGTAGCTTTTGCAACAGATTGGATGCCATAAAAGAACTTTCTTAAGGCTATGTGCCCACGATGCAGAAATGAAGCAGAAAATTTCTGCAGCATTTCTGCATCTCCCTGGCAGAAAAAAACGCATGCAGATTGTGCATGCGTTTTTCCTGCAGAATGCATGCGGATCCACATGCGGGTTCACATGCGTTTCCGCATGCAGATTGACAAGCACTTTCCAGGCGATAGCATCACTTGGAAAGTGCTTGACAACTAGGTCACACTGTATAAATCCATGCAAGCAGCATGGATTTATACAGTGTGAACCGTAAAAATTAAAACAAATAAAGCTATACTCACCCCCGAGGCCCCGGCGTGGCTGCAGCGCTGCTTCCTGGCTGGTTCCCGGCTGCCGGCATATCGCGAGACAGAGCGGTGAAGGGCCTGCGGTCACATGACTGTGACGTCACCGAAGGTTCTTCAGCGCTGCTGGCATTCAGAGAGAAGACGCCGGACAGGTGAGTATAAACTTTATTTGTTATTTTATTCTTTTTTTACAGGTACAATGGTACCCAGGTCTGGATGAGAGTCTCCTCTCCTCCAGAACTGGGTACCATCCGCACATAGAGACGCATAGAAGCCGCTTGTAAAAATGTACAGTCGCGGTTTCTGTGCGTCTCAATGCAAGTCAATGGCGGGAGTTCCGCTGCACTTCCGCAAAATTAAATGACATGCTGCGGATTTTTGTACGCAGCATAAACGCTGCGGAAAAATCCGCAGCATGTGCATAGAACATGCGGAATCCCCTTGGGGACCATGGGGTGCGGATTACCTAGCGTTTTACAAGCGTTTCCGCTGCGGAAATTCCGCAGCATAAACGCTTGAAAAACGCTACGTGGGCACACAGCCTTAGGGTGTATCGGCCACAACGCAACAACAGTGCAGCCTAAAAAACACTAACAGCAGCACGTAGTCTTTGTGAGTAAATCTGCTGTTTACATGGAAAAATGAGCTGCCATTAACAAACAATTTGAAAACTGCAACATTTTGTGGTAAAACTGCAGCAAAATAGCAATTAAGATTCAAATGCATGGAGAATGAGTCAGCTGGGAATTTGTGAACAATGATGAAGTAATATCTGCTCAAGGCTGAAGAGTGGGCCCCTGGAAAAATGTAATTGCTGGGCCCTAGGCACTAGTTATGTGAATATCTCTGAACTCCATAATCCCAATGTTCCTTAAACAATAAATGTTGAATCTCACTTAGACAGATCTTGATAATGTTTTAGTTGTCTAGACTTCATCTCTGATATTCTTTCACAAACGTATCCATAGTCTCTGGCTTTTACCCAACATGCTCAAAATCTCCCACTCCTGCCAATGACCTACAGCTACAGTATAATATCCTATCATTATAATCTTTCATTACGGGCTCTGACTTTCCTCACGTCACATTGCAGTACTTTGCTTCAAGTTGTAATAACTAGGCATGAGCGAACATTTCAATGTTCGGTTCGGAAAAGTTCGCCGAACAAATTGATATTTGCCAAATTTTTCCGAATCCCATAGGAGTCAATGGGGGGACCAAAAAAATGCATATACAACACCTAGAAATGGGACCAAAAGCTGCCAAAACACATCAAATTAGATGTAGACACCAGGGAAGTGCCATCAATTGACCCAGAGTACAAGTACTATAATTATTATTACTGTGACAGCGACATTTATTCAATTGCGCTTTACATGTCGAAAGGGGTCACCGACTGGTACAACAGGAGAGAGGACCCTGCCTGCGAGGGCGCACTGTCACGGACGTGGTTTGTGGAACCACTGTGCCACGGACCCCAGAGAGCCTGGAGGGGCATGACTAAGCGAGCACGGACTTTTCACTAGAGCCTCTGATGGTGAGGTTAGACTTAGCTCCCGATGAACACCAGGTGCCACTCCATGACAGACCAACGGACGCGCAGCAGCTGGACCCAGTAGGACAGACTAGATGATGCAGCAGGCAGAGACTGTATCAGAGTGCAGCAGGCAGAGTCTGCATCAGAGAGAAGCAGGAAGAGTCTCTATCAGGAGTGCAGCAGGCAGAGTCTGTATCAGGAGTGCAGCAGGCAGAGTCTGTATCAGAGTGCAGTAGGCAGAGTCTGTATCAGGAGTGCAGCAAGGACTGGTACGCAACCTTACACAACTTAGACTGCAGAACAGGAAGGTTCTACTACAGCCAACCCAATAGATGGAGACCCAATCAGGATTCCCCACATTTAAAAACATTAGTGGCAGATGCCAGCAAAGTGGCATCAATTTCACTACTGTAGAAATAGTGTAAATAAGACCCACACCTCTTCCAGTACACCCAACCCAGGAGATGGAGACCTAACCAGGAGTGTTCACATTGCCCTAAATGAGGGCCTAACACCACCGAAGTGGCATCAATGTCATCAGACTACAAGTAGTTTAACGCAGACCCAAACCTGTCCCAATACAGACAACGCAATGGATGGAGACACAATCAGAATTCTCCACATTTCCCAAAATTAGGGCCTAAAACCTGCAGCAGCAGCAAGAGCAGTCACAGAAGCCATATCACTGACTGCAATTTCAAGAGATCAATGCAGCACACTCAAAACGACAACATCGCCTACTCTGTACAGTCTACAATTGGGGTGCAAAAGTCCTTGGAGATCCATGACTTGTTCATTTTGATTAAAGTTAGGTGGTCTACACTTTGAGGGGACAGCCGGGTGCTCAAGACACTACCAGCAGCACTGAAGACACGTTCAGAGAGAACTCTGGCTGCTGGGCATGATAAAACATCCAAGGCATGAGAGGCGAGCTCAGGCCATTCATCCATTTTTGAAGACCAAAATGTAAAAGGGTCCAAACCTTCCCTGATGGTATTGATATTGAACTCTAGATACTCCTGCACCATCCTCTCCAGTTGTTCACCACGTGTCAGACTTGTACTCTGTTGTGCTGGTGCACGAGCTGGTGCAAAAAATGTATGAAAGGACTCCCAGAAATTGCTTCTGCCACTTACTCTGCTGCTAATGTTTTGGCGTTGACAAACTGACATGCCGGAGGTTGAAAGAATACAGCTGCGATGCACACTGTGTGGCTCACTGTTATCTTGGGGAAAACCTCTATTAAGGTTGCTTAAAAGCTTGTTTCGATGCTCCAACATAAGCGGGTCCCTTTCCAGGGCGGTAAGCATCTGGAAAAATTGACTCTTATAACGTGGATATAACAAAGTGGCAACCCAGTAGTCAGCATTATTTCAAATCCTAACTATACGGGGATCATGTTGCAGATAGTGCATCAAGAAGGCACTCATATGTCGGGCTCTTCCAGGAGATCCAAAGCCAGGCTGTATTGTGGGCTGCGTAACACTGATGCTTGTTTCCTCTGTCCCCTCCTGCCAACCACTTTCAAATGAGAGGGGATGATTATGTAGCACCCTGAGGATTCGGCTGCTACAGGGGTATTGCACCTCAACCCAGAGGTGTGATATTCCACTCCCGGGGAAGGATGGAGTGTGGAACTGAGCTCAGACAGACTGCATGCACTACATACATCCCATTTCAGAGGAGCAGGCCGACGGTACTCCCACTTAGAAATGTGCAGGTACAACCGAGCCTGTTCCTGGCTGGAGTGGGAGGGGGGTGGTACATCCCATGTAGTGTAGGGGCAGATAGGGGGAGCAGTCTGGGTAGTGATAGGAGCTCATTGGGTGCTGGTCACCTGAGCTCACACATAGAGGGATATATAAGGAGGGCACCAACTTAGATCAGGGTCAGTCAGCTGCAGAGGACAAGTCAGATGCAGAGAGCAGGAAACAGCAGCCCTGGAGAGAGAGAGAGTGGAGCAGAGAAAGACCCAGAGGGGGAAGACTGAAGGGACCCAAGAACCCAAATTAGAACACCGGGTGAGGAGTCAGCATCAGGGTACCGGAACCCAAGCTGGTGGGGGCAAAAACAATCCCCAGCCAGAGACCGGAGATCGTGGGCAGCGTTTGCCACGGTCACCCACCACATTCACCCTGAAGGCAAACCACATGAAGGGTCAGGGAACCCAGGGCCAAGGGTGTCCCAAAAGAAGGCCCGAGGGAGCTGGACCTAGGTGAATCCCTGGTGGGGACGGCTGAAGAAAGGACAGAGGGAGAGCTCAGGGCCACGCTCCGGACTTGTTTGGGGGTTGGCTGGATCCAGGACCTGGTGGACGCAGCACGGCTCGGGTGGTCACTAGCAGCTGGAGTGACCAGTACAACATCTGCAGTAAGTAAACACCCTTAACTGCACAACCCGAGTCTGTCTTCATTGCCGGCTGCACCGCACCATCACAACCCCCATCCTCTGCGCCTGTCCCCTCTGAGGCTATACCCCTCCCGTTGGGGGTTATCCCACCAAGCTGCGCATCCACCATCAGCCTCAGCGGACCCTGCTGCAGCGGCGGCCACAGTGACCGCATCACAACGGGTGGCGTAGTCGACACAAAAGAACTTTAGTAACATCTGTAAAGCTGCCACATAACACTGAGCTTGACGCCCTGGGCACGGGGCCGGGTCACAGCCGCTCGGAGACTACAACCCCCCATCTGATCCGGTGCCGGGTATTCCCCTCAAAAAGGAATATGTCCCAGGGGGCGCGTCAACTTTGGCGTAGTCGGCAGGATTACGTGCCCGCAACACCCGGGTACTGCGTGCCTGAAGAAAAGTGCAAGTTTACCTCAGAAAGAAGTCTCCCGCCGGTTCCGGAGGGTCCACGCCATCGGACTCCATCACCAGTCGTTTCCCGCCGATTGTCCGCCATTTCCAACTTGTTCCCGCCATCTGCAGAGTTTCCCGCCACTGGGCGACGCTTCCCGCCAAAACCGCAGATTTCCCGCCTTGGAAGAGCAGCGGACGCCATTATGGGCGTGCCAAAGGAGGGCAGGAGGCCACCTCCCATCGTGGGCCAGGACAGAAAATGGCGCCAAAAGTGGAAACCGCCCCCACCAACAGAGACTGTGATGCTGGAGGTGTCTGTCAGCGTGAAAGAACTCCCCCTGGAGCTGACAGTCACCGAGTTGCCCCGGGACCGCCCTCGAAGTGGGAGGAGACGAAAGAGAAGAGAAAAGATGGGTGTCGCTTGGAGCAGTCTGGAGCGAGCGCACCCGGAGGCAAGAGGTCTAACAAGGAGTAGCGGAGAAGCTCACCCGGAGATGGAAAGAAAGCAGAACAGCACCGGCCCGCTGGCCAGGAGTCTGCTAGAGACCGAGGAAGGAGGGCAGAGCAGCACCGGCCCGCTGGCCAGGAGCCTGCCGGAAGCCGAGCAGAGCAGCACCGACCCGATGGTCAGGAGCCTGCTAGAGTCCACAACCCCGCTAGGTCTAGCGGAGATCCTAGCGCAGCTCCCCCGAGACCGGGAGTGTGCACAAACTGCCCTGGAGGGCCTCGCAAGGGGGATGGCCCGGGTACAGCGCGAGATACTGGCGGAGTGGGGACGGGAGATGACCCAGCAAGCAGAGACCAGTCAACGGAGCACGCTACCCTGGAAGAGGAAGCAGACCGCCTCTGAGGATGGCGCGGGAGGACCCAAGGCCGGAGACGGCGCCGAAGAGGGAGCCGGACGCATGGAGGCAGGTAAAGGGGATGCCTATACCCCAAGCCGTGACACCGCTTACCTGCCCCAGCTCCCCGTCGCAGAGCCCGAAAGTCCCCCTGCTGTGCCCGTAGCCGCCATGTCACCGCCATGGACTAGGCCCCGACCGGAAGCCGCCGCAGCGACCCCTGTGACGTCACGCGCCTCGACCCGGAGCGTGACAAAGCAGGAATTACCACCAGCCTGGTCGCAAGGCCTAGTACCCCCGGGCGCCGCACCACCAACAGCGCCCCCTACCTCCGCGGAGCCTCCGGCCTGGTCGCAAGGCCAGGTAGCCCAGGGCGCCGCCGTATTAACGGTGCCCTTCACCTTCCAGGTGCCCCAGGCCTGGCCGCAAGGCCTGGGCAACCCGGGCGCCACCACCACCGCGCCCGCGCCCGCAATACCAAGGGTGCCACACCTGGGGGAGGACCTCTTCAGCCAGCTCACATGGCCGGACGGGCGACCCTTCATCTGGCCCGAAGGATACCATGAGCTGGAGCGGCAACAAAGACTAGGGCCCTTGTGTGAGCCCCTAATCCCGGCTCCGAAGCCCGTGGCTCGGGTCTCGCCTCCTCTAGCAGAAGCCCAATTCGTGTGGGACCCCACGGGAGAAGATTTGATGGGGTTCACCGGAGAAACTCGGGCAGCCGCAGCTGAACGTACAGAGTGTTGCCGTCAACAGCTGGCAGAGTTTAAGAGAGAACGGGAGGAGAGGCGGGTCAGAGAACAACAGGCCCAAATCCAGAGCGCGGAGCAGAAGAGCCGGACTAGGAGGAACCCCCGTGCAGCGCATTGTCCCCGCACCATCGGGACAGTGATAAAGTTCAACCCGCAGCATGGGTGGGGCTTTATTCGGGACCGTAACAACCGCGGTGACGTTTTTGTGACTCGCAGAGACGTCGAGTCCCACCTGCCGGAAGGTCACAAAGGCCGTGACCTCTACGTCGGAGACGAGGTCACCTTCACCCGGCACAAGTGTGCCAAAGGACCTTACGCCCTCCACGTACACCGCTTGACGGAGGAGGAGTTGCGGTACGGAGAGGAGGAGCCAGAGGACCCGGACGGGTCTGAAGAAACATCATATCAAGAAAGAGCAGGAGGGAGCCGTCGTTGAGGACGGGAGTAGAGACTGTATATAGTTGCCTGTCGGGGCACAGTGAACCGTTGCTGCTAAAATAGTCCCCGTTGGGACCAGTGAACTGTTTACCCGTTAACCCCTTCATCCTACAGGCTGAGGACTGTGAGCAGCCATTCCCTTTCCTCTACCTGGCCGAGGACTGAGAGCGGCCAACTCCCCTGTAAATAGTTGCGCTTCCTAAAGCGCCCCCTACCGGTTTTATAGAAAACCAGTTTTTCTAAGAGACTGTCGCACTTTTCCCGGACACACGTTGCACAGTGTCCGGAGGAGGAACCAGAGACAAGAGAAGTCTACGAGAATGTTTATATAAAAAAGTTTTATATATATATAATGTTTATATGTTTTATATGTTTATATGAAAATTTTGTATGTTTTTGGTGTTATTTATGTCTTACAGCCCGAGGACGTGCTGTGATTTACCAGGGGGGAATGTAGCACCCTGAGGATTCGGCTGCTACAGGGGTATTGCACCTCAACCCAGAGGTGTGATATTCCACTCCCGGGGAAGGATGGAGTGTGGAACTGAGCTCAGACAGACTGCATGCACTACATACATCCCATTTCAGAGGAGCAGGCCGACGGTACTCCCACTTAGAAATGTGCAGGTACAACCGAGCCTGTTCCTGGCTGGAGTGGGAGGGGGGTGGTACATCCCATGTAGTGTAGGGGCAGATAGGGGGAGCAGTCTGGGTAGTGATAGGAGCTCATTGGGTGCTGGTCACCTGAGCTCACACATAGAGGGATATATAAGGAGGGCACCAACTTAGATCAGGGTCAGTCAGCTGCAGAGGACAAGTCAGATGCAGAGAGCAGGAAACAGCAGCCCTGGAGAGAGAGAGAGTGGAGCAGAGAAAGACCCAGAGGGGGAAGACTGAAGGGACCCAAGAACCCAAATTAGAACACCGGGTGAGGAGTCAGCATCAGGGTACCGGAACCCAAGCTGGTGGGGGCAAAAACAATCCCCAGCCAGAGACCGGAGATCGTGGGCAGCGTTTGCCACGGTCACCCACCACATTCACCCTGAAGGCAAACCACATGAAGGGTCAGGGAACCCAGGGCCAAGGGTGTCCCAAAAGAAGGCCCGAGGGAGCTGGACCTAGGTGAATCCCTGGTGGGGACGGCTGAAGAAAGGACAGAGGGAGAGCTCAGGGCCACGCTCCGGACTTGTTTGGGGGTTGGCTGGATCCAGGACCTGGTGGACGCAGCACGGCTCGGGTGGTCACTAGCAGCTGGAGTGACCAGTACAACATCTGCAGTAAGTAAACACCCTTAACTGCACAACCCGAGTCTGTCTTCATTGCCGGCTGCACCGCACCATCACAACCCCCATCCTCTGCGCCTGTCCCCTCTGAGGCTATACCCCTCCCGTTGGGGGTTATCCCACCAAGCTGCGCATCCACCATCAGCCTCAGCGGACCCTGCTGCAGCGGCGGCCACAGTGACCGCATCACAACGGGTGGCGTAGTCGACACAAAAGAACTTTAGTAACATCTGTAAAGCTGCCACATAACACTGAGCTTGACGCCCTGGGCACGGGGCCGGGTCACAGCCGCTCGGAGACTACAACCCCCCATCTGATCCGGTGCCGGGTATTCCCCTCAAAAAGGAATATGTCCCAGGGGGCGCGTCAACTTTGGCGTAGTCGGCAGGATTACGTGCCCGCAACACCCGGGTACTGCGTGCCTGAAGAAAAGTGCAAGTTTACCTCAGAAAGAAGTCTCCCGCCGGTTCCGGAGGGTCCACGCCATCGGACTCCATCACCAGTCGTTTCCCGCCGATTGTCCGCCATTTCCAACTTGTTCCCGCCATCTGCAGAGTTTCCCGCCACTGGGCGACGCTTCCCGCCAAAACCGCAGATTTCCCGCCTTGGAAGAGCAGCGGACGCCATTATGGGCGTGCCAAAGGAGGGCAGGAGGCCACCTCCCATCGTGGGCCAGGACAGAAAATGGCGCCAAAAGTGGAAACCGCCCCCACCAACAGAGACTGTGATGCTGGAGGTGTCTGTCAGCGTGAAAGAACTCCCCCTGGAGCTGACAGTCACCGAGTTGCCCCGGGACCGCCCTCGAAGTGGGAGGAGACGAAAGAGAAGAGAAAAGATGGGTGTCGCTTGGAGCAGTCTGGAGCGAGCGCACCCGGAGGCAAGAGGTCTAACAAGGAGTAGCGGAGAAGCTCACCCGGAGATGGAAAGAAAGCAGAACAGCACCGGCCCGCTGGCCAGGAGTCTGCTAGAGACCGAGGAAGGAGGGCAGAGCAGCACCGGCCCGCTGGCCAGGAGCCTGCCGGAAGCCGAGCAGAGCAGCACCGACCCGATGGTCAGGAGCCTGCTAGAGTCCACAACCCCGCTAGGTCTAGCGGAGATCCTAGCGCAGCTCCCCCGAGACCGGGAGTGTGCACAAACTGCCCTGGAGGGCCTCGCAAGGGGGATGGCCCGGGTACAGCGCGAGATACTGGCGGAGTGGGGACGGGAGATGACCCAGCAAGCAGAGACCAGTCAACGGAGCACGCTACCCTGGAAGAGGAAGCAGACCGCCTCTGAGGATGGCGCGGGAGGACCCAAGGCCGGAGACGGCGCCGAAGAGGGAGCCGGACGCATGGAGGCAGGTAAAGGGGATGCCTATACCCCAAGCCGTGACACCGCTTACCTGCCCCAGCTCCCCGTCGCAGAGCCCGAAAGTCCCCCTGCTGTGCCCGTAGCCGCCATGTCACCGCCATGGACTAGGCCCCGACCGGAAGCCGCCGCAGCGACCCCTGTGACGTCACGCGCCTCGACCCGGAGCGTGACAAAGCAGGAATTACCACCAGCCTGGTCGCAAGGCCTAGTACCCCCGGGCGCCGCACCACCAACAGCGCCCCCTACCTCCGCGGAGCCTCCGGCCTGGTCGCAAGGCCAGGTAGCCCAGGGCGCCGCCGTATTAACGGTGCCCTTCACCTTCCAGGTGCCCCAGGCCTGGCCGCAAGGCCTGGGCAACCCGGGCGCCACCACCACCGCGCCCGCGCCCGCAATACCAAGGGTGCCACACCTGGGGGAGGACCTCTTCAGCCAGCTCACATGGCCGGACGGGCGACCCTTCATCTGGCCCGAAGGATACCATGAGCTGGAGCGGCAACAAAGACTAGGGCCCTTGTGTGAGCCCCTAATCCCGGCTCCGAAGCCCGTGGCTCGGGTCTCGCCTCCTCTAGCAGAAGCCCAATTCGTGTGGGACCCCACGGGAGAAGATTTGATGGGGTTCACCGGAGAAACTCGGGCAGCCGCAGCTGAACGTACAGAGTGTTGCCGTCAACAGCTGGCAGAGTTTAAGAGAGAACGGGAGGAGAGGCGGGTCAGAGAACAACAGGCCCAAATCCAGAGCGCGGAGCAGAAGAGCCGGACTAGGAGGAACCCCCGTGCAGCGCATTGTCCCCGCACCATCGGGACAGTGATAAAGTTCAACCCGCAGCATGGGTGGGGCTTTATTCGGGACCGTAACAACCGCGGTGACGTTTTTGTGACTCGCAGAGACGTCGAGTCCCACCTGCCGGAAGGTCACAAAGGCCGTGACCTCTACGTCGGAGACGAGGTCACCTTCACCCGGCACAAGTGTGCCAAAGGACCTTACGCCCTCCACGTACACCGCTTGACGGAGGAGGAGTTGCGGTACGGAGAGGAGGAGCCAGAGGACCCGGACGGGTCTGAAGAAACATCATATCAAGAAAGAGCAGGAGGGAGCCGTCGTTGAGGACGGGAGTAGAGACTGTATATAGTTGCCTGTCGGGGCACAGTGAACCGTTGCTGCTAAAATAGTCCCCGTTGGGACCAGTGAACTGTTTACCCGTTAACCCCTTCATCCTACAGGCTGAGGACTGTGAGCAGCCATTCCCTTTCCTCTACCTGGCCGAGGACTGAGAGCGGCCAACTCCCCTGTAAATAGTTGCGCTTCCTAAAGCGCCCCCTACCGGTTTTATAGAAAACCAGTTTTTCTAAGAGACTGTCGCACTTTTCCCGGACACACGTTGCACAGTGTCCGGAGGAGGAACCAGAGACAAGAGAAGTCTACGAGAATGTTTATATAAAAAAGTTTTATATATATATAATGTTTATATGTTTTATATGTTTATATGAAAATTTTGTATGTTTTTGGTGTTATTTATGTCTTACAGCCCGAGGACGTGCTGTGATTTACCAGGGGGGAATGTAGCACCCTGAGGATTCGGCTGCTACAGGGGTATTGCACCTCAACCCAGAGGTGTGATATTCCACTCCCGGGGAAGGATGGAGTGTGGAACTGAGCTCAGACAGACTGCATGCACTACATACATCCCATTTCAGAGGAGCAGGCCGACGGTACTCCCACTTAGAAATGTGCAGGTACAACCGAGCCTGTTCCTGGCTGGAGTGGGAGGGGGGTGGTACATCCCATGTAGTGTAGGGGCAGATAGGGGGAGCAGTCTGGGTAGTGATAGGAGCTCATTGGGTGCTGGTCACCTGAGCTCACACATAGAGGGATATATAAGGAGGGCACCAACTTAGATCAGGGTCAGTCAGCTGCAGAGGACAAGTCAGATGCAGAGAGCAGGAAACAGCAGCCCTGGAGAGAGAGAGAGTGGAGCAGAGAAAGACCCAGAGGGGGAAGACTGAAGGGACCCAAGAACCCAAATTAGAACACCGGGTGAGGAGTCAGCATCAGGGTACCGGAACCCAAGCTGGTGGGGGCAAAAACAATCCCCAGCCAGAGACCGGAGATCGTGGGCAGCGTTTGCCACGGTCACCCACCACATTCACCCTGAAGGCAAACCACATGAAGGGTCAGGGAACCCAGGGCCAAGGGTGTCCCAAAAGAAGGCCCGAGGGAGCTGGACCTAGGTGAATCCCTGGTGGGGACGGCTGAAGAAAGGACAGAGGGAGAGCTCAGGGCCACGCTCCGGACTTGTTTGGGGGTTGGCTGGATCCAGGACCTGGTGGACGCAGCACGGCTCGGGTGGTCACTAGCAGCTGGAGTGACCAGTACAACATCTGCAGTAAGTAAACACCCTTAACTGCACAACCCGAGTCTGTCTTCATTGCCGGCTGCACCGCACCATCACAACCCCCATCCTCTGCGCCTGTCCCCTCTGAGGCTATACCCCTCCCGTTGGGGGTTATCCCACCAAGCTGCGCATCCACCATCAGCCTCAGCGGACCCTGCTGCAGCGGCGGCCACAGTGACCGCATCACAACGGGTGGCGTAGTCGACACAAAAGAACTTTAGTAACATCTGTAAAGCTGCCACATAACACTGAGCTTGACGCCCTGGGCACGGGGCCGGGTCACAGCCGCTCGGAGACTACAACCCCCCATCTGATCCGGTGCCGGGTATTCCCCTCAAAAAGGAATATGTCCCAGGGGGCGCGTCAATTATCCTCTTCATCCTCTGACAGCTGCTCTCCCATCACCTCTTCCTCCTCCATTAGTACCTCAGCTCTTGCACCTTCACTAACAGTTTGCCTGGTATCACCAAACCCCCTCGATCGCTGTAATCCACCGTCACTTGGCATCCACCTGTGTGACGACAGTCTGGATATTTGAGACATTGGTATCCCTTCCGCATCCTCCTCTTCTTCTGGGGCCACCACTTCCTGCCGCAGGTTATTCAAAGTTTGCTCCAGCATGTATATGACCGGAATAGTGATTCTGATGATGGCATCGTCAGCGCTAACAAGTTTAATAGCCATTTCAAAACCGTGTAGAAGGGTGCAGAGGTCCTTAATCTGTTCGCACTCCTCAAACATGATATGCCCCAAGTCCGTACTGCATTGCCCCAAGCTATACGTCATGACATACTGTGTAAGAGCTTGTTGCTGCTGGCACAGTCGCTGCAACCTGTGCAGAGTGGAATTCCACCGCGTTGGCACATTGCAGATCAACCTATTAACTGGCAAGGACAAAGACCTCTGTATCAATGCAAGTCGATGACATGAGGGGTGCGAACGGCGGAAGTGAGCACACAGCTTCCATACTTTGTGAAGCAACTCATCCAGGCCAGGATAGTGGTGCAGAAATCGATGTATCACCAGGTTGAGGACGTGAGTCATGCAAGGCACATGTGCGAGCTTGCCTTGGCCTAGGGCCACTAACAGGCTCGCACCATTATCACACACGACTTTCCCTGGCTCTAGGTTCATCGGAGATAGCCATTGCTCAAACTGAGCCTGGAGAGCTGCCCACAACCCTTCACCTGCATGACTGCGATCTCCAAGGCATATTAATTTGAAGACTGCCTGATTACGGTGAGCCCTGACTGCGCAGTTCGGAGGTGGTGTGTATTCGCTCCTTACCCTTGGAACTCATGTCTCATTAAGGCAGAGGTTGAGTGAGCAGTGGGAGGCCCTAGAGGAGGTAGAGGATGCAGAAGCAGCGGAGGAAGTGGGAAATACAGAGGTTTCTTCTGCAAACCTTCCATGCCTGCCCCCACAGCCACCAGAGTCACCCAGTGCCCAGTCAGCGAGATGTAATGCCCTTGGCCATGCTTACTCGTCCATGTGTCTTTGGTGAAATGCACCCTATCACATGTAGATTTAGACAAGGAACGGGTGATGTTGTCTGCAACATGCTGGTGTAGCGCAGGCACAGCTTTCTTAGAGAAGTAATGGAGACTGGGCAACTGGTTCTGGGGGACTGCGACTGCCATCAATTTTTGGAAACCGTCTGTATCTACCAGGCAGAAAGACAGCATTTCCGTGGCCAACAGATGGTGGAGTTCAATCTTTTAGCTTTGTCATGTGTAGGATGAAACAATCTTTTACGTGACCACAGCTGTAGGACGGAGGGCTGGCTAAGGTGCTGAGAGAGGGCGGAGTATGGTGAAAACTGGTGGAGCATGAGTGAGGTGCAGATGTTACGGTGGATTGAGAATCATGCAATGTGCTCGGTGAAACAAACACATCAGGCGTGTCTGCTTCCTTTACAGCTAACGGGCTGTCACTCAGCCTGACTGGAGCCGGTAAAGAACCGGAGTTTCTACGATGGGAGACCTGCGTGACAATACTTGGCATGGTAACAGAGGAGGAGGAAGAAGCAGCGAATGCCATTGATGCTTGTTGAGGTGCGCTGGTCCGCATTTCAGCGCGGTAAGATTCCCAGCGTAAAGAATGTTGTTTGAGCATGTGAACGTTCATGCATGTAGTAGTCAAATTATTGCAGTTTTTCCCTCTACTGAGTTTTTTATAGCAAAGTTTGCAGATAATGTGAGTTGGCTCATTCTTTGCAGTGACAAAAAAGGCCCATGCTAGGCAACCATTGCTGCCCCTGCAAGCTGCAGACCCGCGACTGCTGCTGGTCACAGATGCAGTGTCCTCGTGCTTGCATTACTCCGTGTCTGCACCGTAGGACGAGATGTAACCTCCTCATCTTCCTCCTCCACCTCTTCAGATGAACTACTCGGCTGCGTGACTCTGGGTTCACACCAAGTAGGATCTTCAACCTCATCATCATCCAATGTGTTATCCCATTTCTCACCCTCAGAGTGACCCCTCTCCTCTTGTTGCCCTGACAGCACAGTACAATCCGCATGAGCCTCAGGTGTCTGAGTCTCATCGGGATCACCTCCCTCCCCTGCGGTTAACGTCTGGTGACAAGGGTCAGGAACCTGCTCGGACCCTACTTCGTCCTGCCCCCGAATCCAAGCTAAAAAATTTTTGGGCATCGGTGCAGATGCTTTCCTCCCCTTGACTCTGTGACTGTTTAGAGTACACTTCTGATGCCCATGGTGTAGAATGGGTGAAGAGTTCTACAGACTCGCCGATCTGTGGTTCGCTACAGTCAGTTGGGCAGTTGGCCAGTTGTGACGCGGGGGGAAGCATGGGTAATTGGGGTGCCACTTCTGTGGTCTGTACTGCGTGTGATGTTGAGATGGAGGAAGAAGAGGAGAGGGCACTGGAAGCAGAGCTTGCCACCCACTGGAGCACCTGCTCTTTCTGGGCCTTATCAATAAGGCGTATCGCTGTGCGGCTGCCAAAGGAAGGGAGTGCAGTAGGCAGTCCACTAACATAAGTTGTCAGTTGACTTGGATAGGACCTGTTTGTGTTTGTAAACTAGTGCTTTCACTAACATTACCACGTACCCCACGTACACCTTGAACACCAAGCCTATTCCCCCTTCCTCCACACCCTCTCTTTTTCCCACTCATGTTGGTCAGATACAGTGATAGGAACACGCAATTAACTAAAGAAAAATTTGTTTTTTTCCTGTGCAATAGCTCAGCACACACCTGAATTTCAGTGACACTAAATGACAAGGTAAGATATGACCTGCCATTTAACGTTACTAACAGACAAAATAAATTTGTTAGTGTGCATGAGGCCGATAAAACCTACGAGATATTCTCCAAACAATCTCAAACTGAGATGTCCCCTGCTGTATTATGTTAGGAACAGAAGAATTTTTTTTTGGAATGTGGATGAGGCCAGTATGACATAGAATATATGCGCCAAAATATTTCAAACTCAGATCTAGCCAGCTGTATCACTTTACTCAGAGCAAAAAATATTTTTGGGTTACTCTGCATAAGCTCTGGGTCCAGCTGACGTAGCAGCTGGCTTTATAGCACTGTATGACGTTTGGCACAGGAAAAACATTTTTTTGGACTGGCCTAGTAAGAGAAGTTTTGTTTTTTTTTACTGTGAAACGAGGACAAGTTCAACACCACTAAATTAGGATCTGCCTTTTAGCAGACTGGATTAGCTTTGCCACAGTAAAAAACCTTTGGTGGACTCTGCCTGCCAACCAATAATATATATAGGTTTGACTGTGCGTACAAGCTGAATTTGACGACCACTGACGTAGTAGCTGGCTTATAGTGACGCGCCCCCTGGGACATATTCCTTTTTGAGGGGAATACCCGGCACCGGATCAGATGGGGGGTTGTAGTCTCCGAGCGGCTGTGACCCGGTCCCGTGCCCAGGGCGTCAAGCTCAGGGTTATGTGGCAGTCTTTACTGATGTTATTAAAGTTCGTTGTGTCGACTACGCCACCCGTTGTGATGCGGTCACTGTGGCCGCCGCTGCAGCAGGGTCCGCTGAGGCTGATGGTGGATGCGCAGCTTGGTGGGATAACCCCCAACGGGAGGGGTATAGCCTCAGAGGGGACAGGCGCAGAGGATGGGGGTTGTGGTGGTGCGGTGCAGCCGGTAATGATGACAGACTCGGGTAGTGCAGTTAAGGGTCTTTACTTACTGCAGATGTTCCTGGTCACTCTAGCTCCAAGTGACCTCCCGAGCCGTGCTGCGTCCACCAGGTCCTGGATCCGGCCAACCCCCAAACAAGTCCGGAGCGTGGCCCTGAGCTCTCCCTCTGTCCTTACTTCAGCCGTCCCCACCAGTGATTCACCTAAGTCCAGCTCCCTCGGGCCTTCTGTTGGGCAACCTTTGGCCTTAGGTTCCCTGACCCTTCCTGTGGTGTGCCTTCAGGGTGAATGTAGTGGGTGACCGTGACAGACACTGCCCACGGTCTCCGGTCTCTGGCTGGGGAATGTCTTTGCCCCCACCAGCTTGGGTTCCGGTACCCTCTTGCTGACTCCTCACCCGGTGTTCTTATTTGGGTTCTTGGGTCCCTTCTTTGTCCCCCTCTGGGTCTTTCTTCACTCCACTCTCTCTCTCTCCAGGGCTGCTGTTTCCTGCTCTCTGCATCTGACTTGTCCTCTGCAGCTGACTGACCCTGATTCTAAGTTGGTGCCCTCCTTATATATCCCTCTATGTGTGAGCTCAGGTGACCAGCACCCAATGAGCTCCTACCACTACCCAGACTGCTCCCCCTATCTGCCCCTACACTACATGGGATGTTCCTCCCCCCTCCCACTCCAGCCAGGAACAGGCTCGGTCGCACCTGCACATTTCTAAGTGGGAGTGCCGTCGGCCTGCTCCTCTGGAATGGGATGTATGTAGTGCATGCAGTCTATCTGAGCTCAGTTCCACACTCCATCCTTACCCGGGAGTGGAATATCACACCTCTGGGTTGAGGTGCAATACTCCTGTAGCAGCCGAATCCTCAGGGTGCTACATTCCCCCCTGGTAAATCACAGCACGTCCTCGGGCTGCAAAGACAAAAACACCAAAACATACAAATTTTTATAAACATATAAAACATATAAAATATTATATATATATAACTTTTTCATATAGACATCATTATAACATTCTCGTCGTCTCTTTCTTTCTTCCTCCTCTGGTCACCGTGCAACTCGTGACCAGGTAAAGTGCGACAGTCTTTTGATAAGCAGTTTCTCATAAAACCAGTAGGGGGCGCCTTAGGAAGCGCAACTATGTACAGGGAAGTTTTGGCCGTTCTCAGTCCCCGGCCAAGTAAAGGGAATGGGATGGCTGCTCACAGTCCTCAGCCTGGTTTGGGTAGGGGACACACGGGTTAAACTGTTCACTGGTCCCAACGGGGACTAAACTTTAAAGCAGCCACGGTTACTTGGGTACCCCGACGGGTAACTATTTACATCTCCTTTGTACTATTTCAGTCATAGTACCTTCTAGCCTTGAACCCGTCCGGGTCTTCTGGCTCCTCCTCCCTACACCGCAACTCCTCCTCTGTCAGGCGATGCACGTGGAGGGCGTAAGGTCCCTTGGCACACTTGTGCCGGGTGAACGTTACCTCGTCACCGACGTAGAGGTCACGGCCTTTGTGACCCTCTGGCAGGTGAGACTCGACATCCCGTCGGGTAACGAAGACGTCACCCATGGTGTTCCGGTCCTTTATGAAGCCCCACCCATGCTGCGCATTAAACTTTATTACCGTCCCGATGGTACGGGGACGATCTGCTGCATAGGGGTCCCTTCTGGTCCGACTCTTTTGCTCCGCGCTGCGGGTCCGGGCCCATTGCTCTCTGGCCCGCCTCTCCTCCCGCTCTCTCTTGAACTCTGCCAGCTGTTGACGGCAACACTCGGTACGCTCTGCTGCAGCTGCCCGAGTCTCTCCGGTGAACCCCATCAAATCTTCTCCCGTGGGGTCCCACACGAACTGGGCTTCCTCGAGTGGAGGCGAGACCCGAGTCACGGGCTTTGGAGCCGGGATCAGGGGCTCACACAGGGGACCTAACTTCTTTTGTCGCTCCAGTTCCAAGAATTCTTTGGGCCAGATGAAGGGCCGCCCGTCCGGCCACGCTAGCTGGCTGAAGGGGTCCTCTCCCAGACTTGGCACCCTTGATGTTACGGGTGCGGGCGCGATGGTGGGGGCGCCCAGGTTGCCCAGGCCTTGCGGCCAGGCCTGGGGCATCTGGAAGGTAAATGAAACTGTTAACACGGCGGCACCCTGGGCCACCTGGCCTTGCGACCAGGCCGGAGGCTCCGCGGAGGTAGATGGCTCTGCTGGGGATGCGGCGCCCGGAAACGCTAGGCCTTGCGACCAGGCCGGAGGCTTCCCTTCCTTCGCCACGCTCCGGGTCACGACGCGTGACGTCACTGGGGTCGCGACGGCGGCTTCCGGTCGGGGCCTAGTCGGTGGCGGTGTCATGGCGGTCTCGGGTACGGCAGGGGGACTTTCGGGCTCTGCGACGGGGAGCTGGGGCAGGTGGGTGGTCTTCCGGTATGGGGTATAGGCGTCCCCCTTACCTGCTGCCATACGTCTCGCTCCCTCTTCTGCGCCGTCTCCGGCCTTGGGTCCTCCCGCGTCATCCGCAGAGGTAGTCGGTGTCTTCTTCCAAGGGAGCGGGTTCCGTGGACGGATTCCAGCTTGCTGGGCCATCTCCCGGCCCCACTCCGCCAGGATCTCCCTCTGCACTCGGGCCATCCTTCCCGCGAGGCCCTCCAGGGCACTCCGCGCGCACTCCCGATCTCGGGGAAGCTGCGCCAGGATCTCCGCTAAGCCTAGCGGGGTTGTTGACTCCAGCAGGCTCCTGACCATCGGGTCGGTGCTGCTCTGCTCTGCTTCCGGCAGGCTCCTGGCCAGCGGGCCGGTGCTGCTCTGCTCTCCTCCTTCTTCCTTTTGCAGGCTCCTGGCCAGCGGGCCGGTGCTGCTCTGCTGCCGCTCCATTCCCGGGTCTACTCTTCCTCTTCTCGACTCCGGGTGCTCTCGCTCTGGACACCTTGCCTCCGGGTGCGCTCGTTCTAGACTGCTCCAAGCGACACCCATCTTTTCTCTTCTCTTTCGTCTCCTCCCACTTCGAGGGCGGTCCCGGGGCAACTCGGTGACTGTCAGCTCCAGGGGGAGTTCTTTCACGCTGACAGACACCTCCAGCATCACAGTCTCTGTTGGTGGGGGCGGTTTCCACTTTTGGCGCCATTTTCTGTCCTGGCCCACGATGGGAGGTGGCCTCTTGCCCTCCTTTGGCACGCCCATAATGGCGTCCGCTGCTCTTCCAAGGCGGGAAATCTGCGGTTTTGGCGGGAAGCGTCGCCCAGTGGCGGGAAACTCTGCAGATGGCGGGAACAAGCTGGAAATGGCGGACAATCGGCGGGAAACGACTGGTGATGGAGTCCGATGGCGTGGACCCTCCGGAACCGGCAGGAGTCTTCTTTCTGAGGTAAACTTGCACTTCTCTTCAGGCACGCAGTACCCGGGTGTTGCGGGCACGTAATCCTGCCGACTACGCCAAAGTTGACGCGCCCCCTGGGACATATTCCTTTTTGAGGGGAATACCCGGCACCGGATCAGATGGGGGGTTGTAGTCTCCGAGCGGCTGTGACCCGGTCCCGTGCCCAGGGCGTCAAGCTCAGGGTTATGTGGCAGTCTTTACTGATGTTATTAAAGTTCGTTGTGTCGACTACGCCACCCGTTGTGATGCGGTCACTGTGGCCGCCGCTGCAGCAGGGTCCGCTGAGGCTGATGGTGGATGCGCAGCTTGGTGGGATAACCCCCAACGGGAGGGGTATAGCCTCAGAGGGGACAGGCGCAGAGGATGGGGGTTGTGGTGGTGCGGTGCAGCCGGTAATGATGACAGACTCGGGTAGTGCAGTTAAGGGTCTTTACTTACTGCAGATGTTCCTGGTCACTCTAGCTCCAAGTGACCTCCCGAGCCGTGCTGCGTCCACCAGGTCCTGGATCCGGCCAACCCCCAAACAAGTCCGGAGCGTGGCCCTGAGCTCTCCCTCTGTCCTTACTTCAGCCGTCCCCACCAGTGATTCACCTAAGTCCAGCTCCCTCGGGCCTTCTGTTGGGCAACCTTTGGCCTTAGGTTCCCTGACCCTTCCTGTGGTGTGCCTTCAGGGTGAATGTAGTGGGTGACCGTGACAGACACTGCCCACGGTCTCCGGTCTCTGGCTGGGGAATGTCTTTGCCCCCACCAGCTTGGGTTCCGGTACCCTCTTGCTGACTCCTCACCCGGTGTTCTTATTTGGGTTCTTGGGTCCCTTCTTTGTCCCCCTCTGGGTCTTTCTTCACTCCACTCTCTCTCTCTCCAGGGCTGCTGTTTCCTGCTCTCTGCATCTGACTTGTCCTCTGCAGCTGACTGACCCTGATTCTAAGTTGGTGCCCTCCTTATATATCCCTCTATGTGTGAGCTCAGGTGACCAGCACCCAATGAGCTCCTACCACTACCCAGACTGCTCCCCCTATCTGCCCCTACACTACATGGGATGTTCCTCCCCCCTCCCACTCCAGCCAGGAACAGGCTCGGTCGCACCTGCACATTTCTAAGTGGGAGTGCCGTCGGCCTGCTCCTCTGGAATGGGATGTATGTAGTGCATGCAGTCTATCTGAGCTCAGTTCCACACTCCATCCTTACCCGGGAGTGGAATATCACACCTCTGGGTTGAGGTGCAATACTCCTGTAGCAGCCGAATCCTCAGGGTGCTACAATAGCACTGTATGACTTTTTTACTCTGAAACCACCTGAAGTTCAACTCCACTAAAATAGTATCTGACACTAAAAAAACCTTTAGTGCACACAGCTTTCAATATCACAATAGCAACGAAAAAAAAGCTGATTTTGTGCTTTGCAATAAGAAGCTCTGCAAAAAAAGATTCAAGTTATACTGAGACAATTTAGCTTTATACCAGCGGTGCACAGCACTATTGTATGGCATGGGCCTCTGTTTCTGTCAGAATCTCAGTACTTGCACAAGAACACCAAAAATGTGCTGCACCAGCGGTTGCAGGATTACACAGGCCAGGAATTATCTACACTATCTGACTACCACACAAGAGTCCATCTATCTAGCTAGCTAATATCTCTCATTACACAGGACAACACTGAGCTGCGTCTGTCTCCAGCAGTGACATGGATATCATGGCAATGAGGGAACATGGCCGCTTTTTATATTGACAGTGACTCAGGAGTGACTTTGGCCACATTTTTCAAATCCTGACGGTTCCGTGGGCTCCTTCCATGAACTCTGAGCTTTAGTTCCTTCCATAAATTTCCTATTGGATTCAGGTCAGGAGATTGTCTGGGCCATTCTAGCAGCTTTATTTTATTTCTCTGAAACTCATTGAGAGTTTCCTTGGCAGTGTTTGGAATCATTGTCTGCTGAAATGTCCTCCCTCTTTTCATCTTCATCATCCTGGTAAATGGCAGCAGATTTTTATAAAGAATGGAAGCCCCCCCTGAAAGAATATAAGGGAAGTCTCATGATAACACAGACCCCTATAGGGTTATTTATGCCATTGGTTTTAATTGTTTGGTCATTTGGTGGTGAAGGGTTAATTTATTAAATATGAAAGCCGTGTTATTTCATAAGCAGGTTAAAACTGGTTTTGTCTGGTTCTCCTGGTGACTATGGAAAAGTGCGGGAAGAAAGAGGGTAATAAATCAGCTGATTTCGCCAACTGGCTCATCTGCCTGTCAGAAGAAAAGAAAATCCCCCCACCCTTCCCTTTTTATTATCTTTTATGAAGTATTATTTTCTTTTTGTTGCGCCTTTTATTTTGAGGGAAAATTGCCCAGCTTTTGCTGGGTGGATTGGATTTTGTTAATATGAAAAATATTTATTGATTATAAATTTATTATTATTTCAAATTTGAAGTTACCCATATACACTGCTCAAAAAAATGAAGGGAACACTCAAATAACACATCCTAGATCTGAATGAATGAAATATTCTCATTGAATACTTTGTTCTGTACAAAGTTGAATGTGCTGACAACAAAATCACACAAAAATCATCAATGGAAATCAAATTTATTAACCAATGGAGGCCTGGATTTGGAGTCACCCCCAAAATTAAAGTGGAAAAACACACTACAGGCTGATCCAACTTTGATGTAATGTCCTTAAAACAAGTCAAAATGAGGCTCAGTATTGTGTGTGGCCTCCACATGCCTGTATGACCTCCCTACAATGCCTGGGCATGCTCCTGATGAGGTTGTGGATGGACTTCTGCGGGATCTCCTCCCAGACTTGGACTAAAGCATCCTCCAATGCCTGGACAGTCTGTGGTTCAACGTGACATTGGTGGATGGAACGAGACATGATGTCCCAGATGTGCTCACCAATCCGCAGCTTCAATGCCTTCATCTTTCAGGAACTGCTGACACACTCCAGCCACATGAGGTCTGGCATTGTCCTGCATTAGGAGGAACCCAGGGCCAACCGCAACCAGCATATGGTCTCACAAGGGGTCTGAGGATCTCATCTCGGTACCTAATGGCAGTCAGGCTACCTCTGGCGAGCACATGAAGGGCTGTGCGGCCCTCCAAAGAAATGCCACCCCACACCATTACTGACCCACTGCCAAACCAGTCATGCTGAAGGATGTTGCAGGCAGCAGATCGCTCTCCACGGCATCTCCAGACTTTGTCACGTCTGTCACATGTGCTCAGAGTGAACCTGCTTCATCTGTGAAGAGCTCAGGGTGCCAGTGGCGACTTTGCCCATCCTGGTGTTCTGTGGCAAATGCAAAGCGTCCTGCATGGTGTTGGGCTGTGAGCACAACCCCCATCTGTGGATGTCGGGCCCTCATACCACCCTCATGGAGTCGGTTTCTAACCGTTTGTGCAGACACATGCACATTTGTGGCCTGCTGGAGGTCATTTTGCAGGGCTCTGGCAGTGCTCCTCCTGTTCCTCCTTGCACAAAGGCGGAGGTAGCAGTCCTGCTGCTGGGTTGTTGCCCTCCTACGGACCCCTCCACGTCTCCTGGTGTACTGGTCTGTCTACTGGTAGTGCCTCCAGCCTCTGGACACTACGCTGACAGACACAACAAACCTTGTTGCCACAGCTCGCATTGATGTGTCATCCTGGATGAGCTGCACTACCTGAGCTACTTCTGTGGGTTGTAGAGTCTGTCTCATGCTACCTCGTGTGTAAAAGCACAACCAACATTCAAAACCTGCACAACCTGCAGAACCACTCCTTTATTGAGTGTGTCTTGATAATTGCCAATAATTTCCATCTATTGTCTATTCCATTTGCACAACAGAATGTGAAATTGATTGACAATCAGTGTTGCTTCCTAAGTGGACAGTTTGATTTCACAGAAGTTTGATTTACTTGGCGTTATATTCTGTTGTTTAAGTGTTCCCTTTATTTTTTTGAGCAGTGTATAAACGCCATTGGCCATTTTTACTCCACAATTTCAGTGTCTCATGTACTTATTTATAGATTAGTGGGTCTTGTGTTACCATGTCTTGGTACATTTGTACGAAATATTAAATACATTTCAGTAAGCGTGTTCAATACTTTTTTCCTGTATTATTTCTCATTGTTACACAGAACTTAATTTATGGACATCTATGGTTTGAATTTTTTGCCTGTGTGGATTGATGGGTTGTTATCGACATCTGATGAGAATTTCATATCAATAGCACCTTTAGAAATATATTTACTTAGAAAATTGGTGACATGTTCAATACTTATTTCACCTGCTATATGTACATTACTTGAGATATCTTACAGAGAATCTCTACTTTTTGGCACTCCAATCCCAGTGAACTTATGTGATGGAGATTCTCTTCTTGATTCACCCATCAATACGTCTTTGTGTCTGTATTATTGTCCATGGAAACATGTTTTATGGATATTTAATAAAAGTCTAACTTTAGCTTTTGTAATAAATGGAGCCCATGGCATTTTTTGGGGTTCTTTGCTCTTAGATTAGGTCTCAAAAACAACCCTTTCTGTAAATCCTATTAGAAAGTATGAACTTCTTGGAGGAGAGCCTGCGTTTGGCTTCTTACTCTAGTCGTGTCTGTTCTGATAAGCTGGACACATCCGTGTATTACATGGATGACCTCTCATGTAAATGGTCACTATGTAATAGTCCATTGTAGCCCCTGCACAGTAATTGCATGATTGGCAATGAGCTATCTTATTCTGATACTGTGCTCCCTAGCTGAACATCACTAGTTTAAAAACTTTATTTAAAAAAATGTCTGTCTCATACCTGCTTTAATCATTATTTTTTTAAATGGTTTTACTATATTATATTGATGTTAGCTGATGAGCGGATCTGATGAAATACAAATTCTCCAAATTGTGTGGACTTTACTAGGAAATTTTATTTTCAACAAATTTGTTCTCCACACATTGAATGTTCTTTGTTCTGGGTTGTCTCCAGACTCCTGAGCAAAATAAATGTATAGTGTAGAAAAAAAAGACAAGTAATGCCCATCTCGCCACTCATCTCCAATGCTCACTGTCCCCCATATAGTCCTCGGCACCCCTTCTTACTGTCACCATGCACTGAGTGTATGTTCTAAGGTTAATCCACATGTTATAATGTGCTGCAACCTTACAATGCACACTCTAGGCTTGGACTTTCAATGCGACAAGGCTGGAGCATGTGCAGCGACGTCCATGATGACCTAGTCACAGCTGGAAGTCCCAACCTAGTGTGACAATGCCTGGGGTTTCAGCACACAGTGGTGGTAAGGAGAGGCATCAAGGACCATATGGGGAAGGTGGCTGGAGAAGTAAGCAGTGAGGTGAGCATTATTTTTTTTTTACGTTTTGTTGACCATTTCAGCAAAATCACGACCATTTGGTCCCCATTTTACTGAATTTGCACAGAGCGAATTACAACAAATTTTGCATTCTTAATTTTTGTAGAATTTGAGTAGAATTCAATTCCACTTGAGTAAATTCACCCATCTCTAATACTTGCTGAACGTACTTATAGGGCTCGCTCTCACAACCATATAAATTGGATGAGTGATATTTGATTTTTTACTTTTTTATTTATTTACCACACTGACAGCATGCAGCGATTTTACTCTGAAATCAGATGGTTATGAGAAAATAAAATTGGATGCCATATGGAGCCACAGTCCAGAATCCAATTTTTACAGATACATTGCATATTTGTAACATGGGAATCCGTAAATAGTCCGGATGACAAGTGAAAAAGAAATAGTCCTACTTTTCTGGATGAAAATGGGGCCAATTTTTTATACTGTCGTGTGACCCCAGTCACAAACTAATTGTCATTGAGAATTTGTAACCCAGTCAGTAGTGCTTTGTGCTTTACATTCCTGACTCTTTTGGACAGGAAACTTCATATAGTCTATAAGTAGCTGATCATTTGATGTATAACAGATGTTATCGCCATTGCGTGCTTATGCTATTTGTAAAGCTCACCTCTCAAATGAAAAATAAGAATGGCTGTGCTCCGCAAATAGTGTAGTAATGAATGCAGCTCAATGTCTGCATGTTCCTAATATCTACGGGACAACTTATTGTGGAAGGAAGAAAGCAAATAAATTGTCTTTGGCCAGCTGCAGTCTTTCTGACTATTGGCAGGGTTGTCTGTTTTTCTTTTTCCTTATTTGTATTAGTTACTGTTTTTGGTGCCAAATCCATTAAAATGATGCACGCGATTCATGAATTTAGTGCAAAATAAAATAAAATTTTTTTCCTGTCCTGAACGACTTTAGCGACTTTTGGTGCCAATAGTGGCAATTTAACACAAAAAATGGCGCCGCATGTTGGGTGTACTGGAAAATACACCAGGGAGAACTGGAGTGAAATTGCGTCAAATCAATCAGGTGAAAACATCAGAAATCGTTAAACTCTGCCTACAAATGAAAAACAAAACAGGTGAGCACATATAAAATAGACTTAAAAATAGGCACAAATAGAATAATGAATTGGGTGCAAACAAAAAAAATGCACAATACACGCAAAGCCAAACAAAAGACTGGCGCAAAGGCAATGCTGAATCTTTCTATTGCCTTTAAAAACTTAATAGTTGGTGTAATATAAAAGTGGGCAAAAAATTTGAAATAATGCAGTATAAATGTATAAATGCTGCTGCAAACCTGGCTGTTCATTTTGAATTGTATAAAGAACTTGATCAGCTGACCGCAAATAATCTTCAAGGAATTTGGTAACTTTTTTTTCCCTATACAAGCACAAATACTTTGCAGAAAAATTGCACGATTTATGTGATGTAAGTAGTGATGAGTGAGCACTAAAATGCTCGGGTGCTCGTTGCTCGGGTCGAACAAATCGTAATGCTCAGGTGATCGACCCGAGTAACGAGCCCAATGTAAGTCAATGGAAAACTCAAGCATTTTTCCGGCGGCCTTCCCAGAGGTCTGGAGGGGGCCTAAAAATTGGTCAAATCGATGGAAATAGTGCTCAAATTACATGAGAACAGCATGGGAAAGACCCCTGGAAGCATCTTTGACTCCTAGATCACTACTGTGAACAATGTTGTCAGAGTATTACGCCACTTTTACGGACTCACAATAAAACATACAAAAACAAAGCCAAAATGGATTTTCCTGGAAAAATGTTCAGGAATATCCTTACCAGGGTAATGACTTGTATATAAGGCAAAATAAATAACCAAAAACAAAAATGCTCCTCCAGATCTTGGGCTATGTTCACACGTAGCGTTTTTGATGCGTTTTTGCACTTCTGCATTGCTTTCAACGGTGAAAAATACATTCACCAGTAAATGTAATTGTAATACTTTATTACCTTATCTGGCCATGTGGTGTGTGAGACACGATCAGACACATCCAGAATGTATAATACAATCTAACATCTGTCTCTATTTTAAAAGCAGCTAACATTATCAATAGGGAACAGAATTTTTTTTTTCAGCACACAGCATAATACAGTAATCCCTGACTAGATGCATGTAAAATGCTATCCCAACTGCTATAGTATACGGATCTCACATAAGAGAGGTAATATAGCACAATAGATTATAGAATTTAACCGACTCCGAAGAGGTTTTTTTGGTAGGTTGCACCACTAAACTGTGAAGGAACGCAAGCAACCCTGTCTGCTTTCATCATTTTCTAATTACAGATTACCATTAAAAGTTATTAAATCGGTCAACGAATGCATGGAAAAAGTTATCGAGTTATGGATTGTTGTACGGATGTATGCGACCAGAATGAACACTCATTTCCAGCTGATAATACCATCAATCCAGCTTTATCAATAGGGAATTGTTTTTTTTTTCAGCACGGAGTATAATACAGTAATCCCTGACTAAATGCTTGTAAAATGCTATCTCAACTGTTATAGATTACCCGTACACAAATCTCAGATAAGAGAGGTAATACAGTACAATAGATAATAGAATTTCACCGGCTCCAAGAAGGTTTTTTTGGTACGTTGCACCACCAAACTGTGAAGGAACGCAAGCAACCTTGTCTGCTTTCATTATTTTCTAATTACAAATCACTGTTAAAAATGATGAATCGGCCAATGAGTGCATGGAAAATATCAAGTAATGCACTATGGCAGAGATGTATTCGACGACAATGAACAACACTCATCTCCAGCTGATGATAGCTGCATTTACAATAGGTACAGGTTCAAGGTAACAGCAGTATCAATAAGGAATTGAGTATATACAGTATATATATATATATTTTTTTGCAGCAGTACGCAGTATAAGGCAATAATACCTGTCTGGATAGGTATAATACGCTATCCATACTGTGATATCTCACCCGTAAACAAATTTTAGATAAGAAAGGTCATTTTGAAAAATTTAGAATCGATTTAAATTGGCCCTCCCATTATTAAGGAGTAGCTCTAATATACTGTTATTGCGTATATATGCTATACTACCCCCACTGGCACTAAAAGCCATCTCTGACAAAACGCTAGTAGCCAGGACCTACAAGGCATAGAGGGACAGATCATGCCATGTGTCCTGCTTATATACCCAATAGTTGTAAGACAGAGGAATCACGGAGGATGCTGGTACAGTCGCCAAGGCAGTCCTTCAGCATCTTCCAAAACATTTCCCTCCTTGTCAGAGTAACCCGCACATCATGGCCTGGGTGCTGGGAGGGTCTAAGAAAACTGTCCTAGAACTTTGACAGCGTTCCCCTACCTATGCAGCATCTGGTTTGTTTCTCCCTCGCCTGAACTCCTTGGTTGTCCAAGAAACTGTGACCTCTGCCGCCAGCGTTTTCAGATGGGATTTATTTTTAATAATTCTTCAACAAGGGCCATCTGGTACTGCAACATACAACATAGGAGTGGGTCTCCTATAATGTTATTGCATATGCAGTAAGTGCAAGCGCTGCCAAAAATTAGGACGCACTCCACTACCACTTTGAATAGACATAGTGAAGGGCCTCAGTACTTTTTTCCCCCTTATTAAGGAGTCGGTCTCCTATATTATTATTGCATATGCAGCAAGTTCAAAGCCTGCCAAAAATTAGGACGCACTCCAGTACCCCTTTTAAAGAGACGTCGAGGAGGGCCTCATTGACAGAAAATGTTCCCATTGTAAAGGAGTGGGTCTCCTATACTGTTATTGTGTATGCAGCATGTTCAAGGGCTGCCTAAAATTAGGACGCACTCCAATACCCCTTTGAAGAGATGTAGAGGAGGGCCTCATTAAAAAAAAATGTTCCCATTAGTAAGGAGTGGGTCTCCTATACTGTTAATGCCTATGTACTAAGTGCATGGGCTGAAAAACATTTACACCTGGGGGGTATACATGAACATACTGTATACATGAACATATTGTATAATATACAGAATGTTAGAGGTAGACCTCTAAAAATATTTCCTATGGGCATCATAAACACTCTTAAAAAAATTATGTGGGTGTTGCATGATGGTCACCCTGTTGATATGATGGTGGATGATGAAGAGAAGGAGGAGGTTGACATAAATTAGAAAAAATGATAAAGCGTATAGCCATGCCTGGGTGTGAAGAGGTGCATGGGCATAGACCTCCCAAAAGTAACCACTGGATTTGACTTTATGTTCCTCTGCTATCATCTGGTGGTGTCAAGAAGTCTGTCCAAATCCAATCCCTGTTCATTTTGATATGAGTCAGCTTGTCAGCATTTTCAGTTAACAAACAGATGCGCCTATCAGTTATAATACCCTCGGCGGCATTAAAAACCCGCTCTGACAAAACACTAGTGGCAGGGAGGGCAGACAACGACCTCATAGGCGTAGAGAAACAGTTCATGCCACGTGTCCAGCTTGGATACCCAATAGTTTTAAGGCACCGAGGATGCTGGTAAGGTCGGCAATGTACTCCTTCAGCATCTTACAAAACTTTTCCCTCCTTTTCAGAGTACCCTGGGCCTGGGAGGGGCTGAGAAAACTATCCCAAACCTTTGATTGTGTTCCCCTGCCTCTGCTGCATCATATTTGTGTCTCCATCGCCTCTACTTCGTGGTTGTCCAAGAAACTGTGTCCTATGCCGCCAGTGTTGTCAGCTGTGAATTTTTTAAATAATTCTTCAAAAACAGCCTCGCTACGAAGGAAGGAGAAATTGAAAGTTCAACCATGTGTGCCAGACTGCCAACCGCTAAGACTTTCCTGTCCCCACAAGGAGGAAAACTGTCCAAGTTCTCCCCTCATCTTCCTCCTGGTCCTCCTCCTCGTTCTCCCTCTCCTCAGGCCATCCACGCTGAACAGATGGTATGAATGTTGTGTGGGTAGTACCGTTTGTAGTGCAGGAAACCAGCTCCTGTTCCTCCTCCTCCTCATTATCACCCAATCCCCGTTGAGATGAGATGAGGCTGGGCTGCATAGCATCACCCTGTATAGTTCCTTGCTCAATTTCATTGTGCTCCGCCTCCAATGCCTCTTCTTTAATTGTAAGCAGCGAGCATTTCAGTAGACAAAGAAGTGGGATGGTGACGCTAATTATGGCGTCGTCGCCATTCACCATCTCGGTGGAGTCCTCAAAGTTTTGAAGGATGGTACAGATGTCAGACATCTATGCCCACTCATCAGCTCTTAGGTGTGGAGGCTGACCTGAAAACCGACGGGTGTGTTGAAGCTGATACTCAACGAATGCCCTCTGCTGCTCACAAATCCTTCCTGGAGGGTTGAGTTTCAATGCAGGGAGACATCGCACGGCAGTCCGTGAGTTGGAAGCTGCAAACGCTGCTGAAGAATGGTGAGGTCGGCAGAAGCTGTAGCTGACTTTCTGAAATGGGCACACACGCTACGTACTTTCACAAGCAGCTCAGGCAGATCTTTTTTTTTTTTTTTTGAGAAACCGCTGAACCATGAGGTTGAGCACATGGAACAGACATGGTACATGTGAGAGGTTGCCAAGCTTCAGAGCCGCCACTGGGTTCTGGCCATTGTCATACACGACCATGCCTGGCTGTAGGTTCAACGATGACAGCCACAGATTTGCCTGCTCTGTTACAGCTTTCAACAACTGTGTCATGGTTCCACCCCTTGGTGTGTCTGGGATGCAGTTACTGACAGCTCAGCCGTCCAGTCTGGTGCTGGGGCATGCTGGAGCTGTCAGTACTGTGATTGACAGCTCGACCATCCAATCTGGTACAGGGGTGTGCTGAAGCTGTTAGTGTGTTGATTAACAGCTTGGCTGTCCAATTTAGGATTGGTAGGCTCTGGCTATTTCCAGGTGTTCATTGTTCCATGTGATTGCCAGGCTACTTAGCTGAGCTGTTTCTCGCAGACCTCTGCCAGATGCACATTCAGCTGGTGTGAGGTTTGTTTCTTTGTGCCTACTGTTCTGTGAACTGATATTCTGCTGCCTGACCCTTTGGACCATGTTCTGACTACCCCCTTGTCTTGTCCTTTGGCTTTATTCCGCTTTCTCTTGGTATTGACCCTGGACTATGACCTGACTTACGCCTCTGTCTTTTCCCTTGGTATCTACGTGCTCTCTTGGTATTGACCCCGGAACATCTGACTTTCTGTCTCACGGTCGTGACTCGCCCCCTGGGCTGTGGGGCACTCGGAGCCGGGCAATCGGGAAACGATCGGGGTAGTAGTGGCAACCCGGTTCCATGGCTCAGGGTGGTCAGACCATTGGTAGTCTGCCATGCGCTGTTGGTAATGTCCGACTACGCCACCCGTGGATTGCGGTCAGTGCGAACCGCCGCTGCAAGGCAGACCGCTGGGGCTGATGGTGTATGCAGCTGGGGTAGTGTGACTCCCCACGGGAAGAGTGCGGCCCCAGGGCAGTATAGTAGAAGATGGGGGTGATGGTGTAGGGTGTCCCAGCGCCGTTAGTGCTGGAGGAGCAAGGAGCACACAGACAACAGGTTGCAGTCCAGGGTCTTTACTAGAACAGGTGAACTGATCCACAAACAGGCCCGGCTAGGAGGGGGGGCCTGGACATCAGAGAGCAAACGGGAAATTGGCCCTGGTCAGGGTGAGGGTGTAGGCCTACCATGCTCTCTGCGCTCCTTCTGGCTATTTCCTCCTTATAGGGTAACAGCCCACGTTCCCGAGCTCACCGTGTCTTCTCGCCCGTATGGCCTGCAACTTGGGTCCCTTTCTATTCCCGGCCTGGTACGGCTTTGCTGGTCCCTTCTGGTGGGCGGAACCTCCTGGCTTCTTAGGCCAAGGAACATACAGTCCCCTGCGGACTGGTTATCTGCTGTAGGACGTGGAATCCTCACAGCCTCAGACGCCAAAGTCTGGTAAATTGGGTTCTTTGTCTGCCAGGACAGGCGCACTTCACCTCTTGTCCCTGGCTTGTGGCTCTCCTACCGCCACATGTCCTCGTAGGGTGCAATACAACTGTCTCTCTCTGCTCTGGGACACATCTCAATCCAGAGACAGGTCGTCCAGTTCTCCCTAACCCTGCCCCCAGTTCCAGCTTTTATAGGAGCAGCCTGCTCCCCCTACTGGCCTGAGACAGGAGGTATTGCATGCTAATGTTCCCCTGACCAGAGAACCTCCCCCCTGCTCTCAGACACAGCTTTATTATATTTGTGGCATCCAGGCCAGGGTGACACAGTCGCTCCGTGAGTTAATGACTAGTGTCACACTCTGCAGCGGTGTGCGGTTTGTCACCTAAGCATATTAGCTTCAGTACAGCCAGTTGCTGCTTGGCTGAGGCAGTGCTGCAGTACTTCTAGCTTCTGACTGATGTGGTCATTTCGGAGATGGAGGCTGAAAAGGAGGAGGTGCAGGATCTGTAGAATATGGGGGCAACCCTGATTGACCCAGGTCCTGCAATCCTTGGCATCGGAAGGACGTGTTCTGTCCCAGGGTCCGACTGGGTCATGGCTTCCACAATATTAACCCAGTGTGTTGTCAGTGACATGTACCGTCCCTGGTCACAAGAACTTGTCCATGTGTTTGTGGTTAGGTGGACCTTCCCAGTAACTGCGTTGTTGAGGGCACGGGTACATTTCTGGGACTGTGTATTTGTGCTTGCGTTCAAAGGACTGGGGTAGGGACAACTGAACGCTGAGCTGGGAAAAGGACGTGGTTGCTGACGGTGATGGTTGCAAGTGTGCAATCACAGGTGCAGGGTGAAAGGCATCTTCGCCTGCATCATTGACGGAGTCTTGGCGTGCACGTACAACAGGGAAAGAGGCAGTGGTATCACCCACAGACATTGTTTCTGGACCCTGGGGTTCAGCTCAACTAGTCGAGTGCTTTGCTGTCATGTGCCTGAGCAAGCTGGTGGTGGTCAGGCAGGTAGTTTTGCTGCCCCTGCTGATGCTGGCATGGCACATGTTGCAAATGGCCTTTTTTGGGTTAACTGGACTGTCTTTAAAAAAGAGCCAGACTCGGGAAGACCTAGCAGATGAACTTACAACTTCCCTTGTATTGGTGTTTTGGGGAACAGTTGCCCGCCTTGTGTCTGTGGCCACCCCACTGCTTGTTCCTGCCTGTTGTGGTGCTATGCCTCCCTTCCCCTCTGTGCTGCTTCCTCACTATGCATGTCACCTTGCCAAGTTGAGTCAGTGACTTTATCGTCCACCACCTCTTCTTCCACGTACTCACCCTAGGCCTCCTCCTGACTTGCTGGCAGTTGTTTCTTATCATCATCCACCTCTTGTGACAGCAATTGCACTTTCCCACCGTCGCCTTCATGTGACCATGGCTGCTCAAATATTTGGGTATCGCTACATGCGATCTCCTTTTGTCCCGCTTAAAGCGAACCGAGCGAGAGGCCAGAATCTATAAATGGAAATGTGAACAGCTTTTCAAAGTGTCCAAGTGTGGGATCACTTGTCTCTGGGCGCTCAGCATGGAGGAAGGAAGGAGGATCAGGGTGAGGAATATGTGGCCCAGACTCACGGCTACTGAGACTGGACCGTGTGGAAGACAGGGTGGTGGTGGTGGCAAAATGACTGGAAGCATTATCTGCTCTCCGACCTAAAACCTTTTCACACTGCTCTGGCTTCAAGAGTGGTGTTCCGCAGCCCCCTAGAAACCAAGCAAGTGGGTAGGTCAGAGATAGGTAGTGGAAGAAGAGTACCAGTCGGACGGGTATGCATTACTTTAGAACGCACACAGATACTACAAGCAGATACTTGTTCACCAAAAATGATGAAAGAGGAAGTCCGTGGTTGCCTTGCCACCCGAATGACCAGCAAGCACAGAGTTGTAATGTTCCTTAATTACTTTGTGGTGCAGATTAGATGGTACAAATAACCTTTCTGAAGGGCAGGAGGCAGGGCCATCCCCCTGAGCCTCCAACACCTCACCCTCCAGTTCAAGGTACAATGCCAAAATGACTACCCCCTTCTGTGATATACGGGGCATGGTCCTCATGGTTACCACCAAAAGGGAAGCTCTGGGACAAAGCATCAGCTTTGACATTTTTGACCCCTGGATGAAAAGTGACAACAAAATTGAACCTAGTAAGAAACAGGAACCATCTGGCTTGCTTAGTGTTGAAAAGTTTAGCTGATTGGAGATATGACAGGTTCTTATGGTCAATAATAACAGTAATAGGATGGACAGCCCCCTCCAACCAATGTCTCCATTCTTTGAATGCCAACTTTATTGCCAGAAGCTCTTTATTACCCATGTCATAATTTCTCTCAGCTGAAGACAATTTCTTAGAAAAGAAAGCGCATGAACGCCATTTACCAGGGGATGGACCCTGAGACAACACAGCCCCAACCCTCACCTCTGGCGCATCAACTTCCACAATAAAGGATTGGGAAACATCAGGTTGACTGAGTATAGGTGCCGTTCTTTAAGGAGGAAAAAACCTGCAGGGAGGCATCCGACCACCTGGAGAAATCAGACCCCTTCCTAATAATGTCAGTAAGGGGTTTCACAATTGCAGAATAATTTTGGATGAATTTCTGGTAAAAATTAGTAAAGCCCAGAAAATGTTGTAGAGCCTTCAGGTTCTCGGGATGGTCCCAATCAAGGACCACATGGATCATCTCCGGATCCATCCGAAAACCCGATGATGACAACAGGTGTCCCAAAAACTGCACCTCCTGGATGGCGAAAACACATTTATCTAGTTTGGCATATAGTTTGTTATCCCTTAATATCTGGAGCACCTGTGTAACTTGCCCCCGATGTGTCTCAAAATCAGGTGCGTAACCAAAATATCGTCCAGATAGACCACCACAAACATCCCCACCAAATGCTGGAAAATATCATTTATGAAATGTTGGAACACCACATTGGTCAAACCAAAAGGCATAACCAGACTCTCAAAATGCCCTTCAGGGGTATTGAATGCTGTTTTCCATTCATTCCCTTCTTTGATTCTAACCAGATTGTAAGCTCCCTTTAAATCCAACTTAGAGAATACCTTAGCTCCAACAACCTGGCTGAATAAATCTGGAATCAGGGGAAGAGGGTATAGATCTCGGATGGTAATTTGATTTAATTCCTGCAAATCTAAACAGGGACATAGGATGCCATCTTTTTTTTTCACAAAGTAGAACCCTGCAGCCACAGGCGAAGATGAGGGTCTGATATGTCCCTTCTCCAGACTTTGCGCAATGAAATTTTTCATGTCTTGTCTCTCAGGGCCAGAAAGATTATACAGTCTGGACTTTGGTAGTTTAACTCCGGGGGTCAGGTTAATAGGACAGTCATATGCATGATGAGGAGGCAAATCCTGACACCCCTTCTCAGAAAAAAATATTCTCAAAACCAGACAGAAAAGCGGGTAAGATTTACATAGAGACTGTAGAAACGGAAATATGAAACAGTTCTCATGGCAGTAATCTTCCCATTTAATAATCTCCCTGGCTTGCGAATTCACTAATGGATTATGATTCACCAACTAGGGTAGACCCAAAACAATTGGGATGGGAAGACAGTCCAGGACATAGCAAGAGATTATCTCACAATGAACTGACTCCACCCTCAGTTTTACATTGTGTACAATCTAAGTTAGAGCTTTATGTGCATGTGGCGCTGAGTCAATGGCGAAGATGGGAAAAGGTTTAGTAAAGCAAGCAAGACAATGAGCTCTCACAAACTCAGCATCAACCATGCTGACTCCAGCTCCACTGTCAACAAACATAGAAATTTTCTCGGTTTTTCTCTCTAGCACCATCTCTGCTGTCAGGACAAACCGGGAACTGCAGGTTGACCATAAATGCACCCCTTGCATATCCAACTCCAGACTACCAAGGGTTATACGAGATTCCCTTTGCTTAGGAATCAAAGGACAGGCCCCATACCAAGGGAGAAAGGAAAAAAAAAACGCCCGAAAAAAACCACACAAATAAAACCACGTGTCATTTTTTTTCCCCCTAAATAAGCACGGCTGGTAAAATGTCATGCACAGTGAGGAAAGACAAAGTGCAACACGAAGGGATGAGGGGAAGATAGCCCAGACACTAGGGAAAGGTGAGATATTGACCTCCTAGGCTGATCTAATATCACCCTGTCTTCCCTACGATTCCTATATTGGTTCCTCACCAATAGTCGAACAGGAAACCTAAGCCCTGAATTTCCCTAGAGCTTGGCCCTGGTTAGGGAAGGGGGGGATGAGCACTAGTCAGTCCCCGCTAACAACTAAAGACAACAAGGGAGACAAACACGAAGGGAAGCACTTAGCTTAAGCTGACTTCAGATAGAATACTCCAAACAACCTCCAAGCACCAAAGAGGAAGTAAGGAGACTTCAATAGCTCCAAGCTTTCACAATGGAACATGTGAATATCACCGGCGCCTCCCTGTTGCAAACTGAAAGTATTTAAACACTCAGGTCTGGGTGTCAGAGTAGGAGGGAGGTAGCCGTTGGGTCCTAGAGTAAGACAGATTTTAAGAAGGGGTCTGTAATGACAAACAAAGTGACCTTCTGCAACCAGCTGCAGATCTACTGATGCGCTCACCATGTCACTCGTCACTCCCGGCGGCTCCGTCTTCGCCCACGCCTCTTTCACTCGTCGTCTCTTACCCGGTTAGCCCTGCTTCATTTTGAACCGCACCCTCTTCCAGAACTCGACTCCTATTCTTGGCCGAACCCTGTCTTCAGCACATCCCCTCTTCTGGGTTGAACCTCCAATGGGCAGGGCACCTCACAGGATGGCCTGAATTTCTCCACCTCAGACCACAGGTTGCCACCATCTTGGGATCCATGCTGTTGGCCACCATCTTAGTTTGTTCATTTTCAGGTACTGTCATATCTGCATCACCGTCCATTATTTTGGAATTTGTATGCTGTACTATTTCAGGTTGTTCACTTTTAGGCGCTTCTTCAATTGTGCCATGGGCATTCTTCACCCCGCTTTCTCCATTCGATGAACCCAAATCTTGATGACTTATCCAAATGTAACGGGTCCCAGGATGGTAGTCATGTGCGAGTGTAGTACAATTGGCACCCTGGCCCGCTACAGAAATAGGGGGACATTTGGGTCCCTGGGTGTGTGTGGAGTGCAGTGTTTTGGTGAGGTAGATTTTCATACTCGCTTCTGATTCGCCTAACACGGTGCCAATTCTTTATGTCTTCAGAATGAGACAGCCAAACCAGCTTATACTTGCAAAGTCCTCTTTACTTATCAACACATTCAGATACAGGGAGCAGCATGTAACACGTTTTCCTTGATGTTATTTCACAGGCATTGGCACTTTCGCGGTGATGATGGGCACAGACACAGTTCTTTCACTACAGATCACTGCAGTGTGCTCCAGCTCTAAGAGTAACTCAGTTTTCTTGGAACCTCGACATAAGGAAGCTCCTGCTCATGTTTACTATTCCTGCTATCTGTCTATCCTGCATCCACCTTCTAAACAAGGCTTTGTGTTCCACCAGGTCCCCTCTTAATCATGGCCCCAGATCGAACAAACAAGAAAATTAATTATCTTCATTATCGCTTGCATGGTTGCCTTCTTCGAACAATAACTTTTTCAAGGTAAACACTTTGGGTCACCCTTAGGCAACAGAATTGGGAAGGTGTCCCAAGGCAAAAGGGCTGGGACTGTCGGTAGCAAGCCTCGCGGCGGACTGCCAGTTTGATCCAGAAACAATCTATGAGCTGCTCTGCTGTACGCTACTGAAGATAAAAGTTTGACTCTTTGGGGGAACTGTGAAAGCATGGTCTGTGGGTGAAATTTTTAATAAGATTCTGTAGAGGTACTGTGCCCCATCCTCTGTGGGTGAAATTTTTAACTGGACTGCCGGTAGCAAGCCTCGCGGTGGATCATACTACCAGCTTTTCATCGGTAACTGCTGTAACGTAGTCTACTGGAGCTGAAATTTTGGATCTGTGGGGGAAATGTGAAAACATGCTCTTTGGGTAAATTTTTTATTTAGCTTCTGTGGAGTGTACTGTGCCCCATGCTCTGTGAGTGAAATTTGTAAGCTGCTTCTGTAAGGGTTCTCTGCACCATGCTATGTGGGTGAAATCTGTAAACTGCTTATTTGGGGGTACTCTGCCCAATGCTCTGTGAGTGAAATTTGTAAGCTGCTCCTGTGGGGGGTACTCTGTCCCATTCTCTGTGAGCGAAATTTGTAAGCTGCTTCTGTAGCGGCACTCTGCCCTATGCTCTGTGGGTGAAATTTGTAAGCTGCTTCTGTAGGGGTTCTCTGCCCCATGCCCTGTGGGTGAAAATTGTAAATTTCTTCTGTAGGGATATTCTGCTTCATGATCTTAAATTTGTAAGTTGCTTCTGTAGGTGTACTCTGCCCCATGCTCTGTGGGTGAAATTTGTAATCTGCTTCTGTGGGGGTACTGTGCCCAATGCTCTGTGGGTGAAATGTGTAAGCTGCTACTGAGGGAGTACTCTGCCCATGCTTTGTGGGTGAAATTTGTAATCAGCTTCTGTGGAGGTACTGTGCCCCAGGGTCGTGGGGTGACATTTTTAATCTGCTTTTGTGGGGGCACTGTGCCCTATGCTCTGTGGGTGAAATTTGTAAGCTGCTTCTGTGGGGGCACTGTGCCCTATGCTCTGCGGGTGAAATTTTTAACTGGACTGGTGGTAGCACGCCTCAGTCTCTGTGGGGACATTGTTAAATTTTTTATGTTATTCATTCACTTCCTATTTTACCATGATTGCTATGATGACAGATTCCCTTTAAGTAATTTCCCTATCCACATTTGTTTGCAGGGCAATTGTCTGGCTCTTACCCCAATTTAACTTCCTTTTGCATCCCTCTAGCCCTTGCTTTGATACTTTTAAAGCCATTTTAAAGCACCAAAGTTCCAAAGTTCAGGTCCTCGTTGACTTCCATTGGGTTCTGGTACAGTTAGAGTCAAGTTCGGGGTCAAGCTTGGACCCGAACCAAACTTTTACCTATAGATCGGCTGAACCCGATGAACCTGAACATCCACGGGTTCGCTCATCCCTTGTAGTAAAATGTTAAAATTACATTTAACGGTTAATTGTTTTTCTCCATTGAAAGCAATGAGAAAGTGTAAAAAAACGCTATTTGTGAATATAGCCTAAGGGGTGGGGGGGGCTTTCTTTTCTTTTCTTTTTTATTTTGCCTTATATACAAGTATATACAGGAAATAATATTTTCTAACATTTTTTCCTGTAAAATCCTTTTTATCTTCAGTTCTGTATGTTTTATTGCCAGTCCGTAAAAGTGGCGTAATACACTGACAACATTGTTCCCAGCAGTGACTTGGGAGTGAGAGATGTGTCCAGGCATCTTCCCCATGCTGTTCCCATTCCATTTGAGCACTTTTTCTATCCATTTTAGCAATTTTCCTGCCCCCTAGACCTCTTAGGAGGGTCCGCATGAAAAATGCTCGAGTTTCCCATTGATTTCCATTATGCTCGTTATTCGAGCCGAGCAGTACAACGTGCTCTATACACTCGTATAAAAGCACCCCAGCAGTTTAGTGCTCGCTCATCACTAGAAGCTACTATCCATACTCACACTTGCATATGTTACTCTCCATGCCTGTAATGCGTGTGGTCTTTTTTGTATTCATATTTATATTCATTTTTTTCTACATTTAATGTAATAAAGGTTTGCTTGTTTTTATTCATGTCTGGAATTTTTTTCTTCCTTTTTTCCTATATTTATTTATGCCAATAAGAAATATTACTGTGCTGGCAATAGCCTCATAGGACTACTTCATATGAATCTGATTTTGCTTATTGCTTATATTTTTTTCCTAATAGTATGTTGTCTGCCTATACATTCTATATCTGAAGTGTATTGGATGTTTTCTCTGTAACATATGAACTAATATTGCATTGTTGCGCACATGAATGAGACTCAAGTGCGCACTTGGTGAAACAAGTCTGAACCGTGATGACAGATGTAATGTTTCTTTTTCAGTTAAGCATAACAGAATACACACTGAATTCTTGGAATAACTCTTTTCTTATACCTTGGAAGAAGTAACTGTTGAGGACAATAGAGTTTATTGTTGCAATGACATAATCATGTATGATGATTTGACTATATTTTAAGAAATATCATCTTGAAATGATTGCTTATATATGCTGAACAACTATTGGAGCGCTGTTGTTGTACTAAATGCTGGGCAGAGCTTTATAGGATTTCGCCCAAGTACAATGTGTTCTGGTAAATATCAGTCTTGTGTCACTGTGGAAGTGCTGTGCTCAGAAATGTCCTAATATTTATGGTTGTGAGTAGTTTGGCATTGCGCCTTACCTTCCCAAACATGTCTCCCACAATACTTTATATCTTAGAAAGTCAGTGGTTACCTGAGAAAACATTATTTATCTAATGATACAGAAGACACAACACTGATTGTGCATATTATCACATTTCTCCAATTTTAAAAAATGTGTATATGTCCTCATTTTAGAGCTATTTACTAATGTTAAGGCCGTGGCCCCACTATCAGTATTCAGTCAGTATTTTTCTCAGGAGTGGGAGTCAAAACCAGGAGTGGGTGATAAATGCAGAATTGGTGACTTGTTTCTATTATACCTTTTCTCTGGTTGTTCCTCACCTGGTTTTGGCTCCCACTTCTGAGAAAAAAAACTGACCAAATACTGATAGTGGGGCCGTGGCCTAAGGGTGATTTTCACTGGTTCGATATTGAAGAAGTGTTCCGAGTAATACAACTCAGTTGGGTATTGCAGCTCATCTGGGTCCTGCAGCTCATCTAGGGTCCTGCAGCTCATCTAGGGTCCTGCAGCTCATCTAAGGTCCTGCAGTTCACCTGGTTACTGCAGCTCAATCACTGTTCATTTGAATGGGGGAGGGAGACAGCTGATCAGCGGAGGGGTGGTTGAACCTCCATCAATGTTATATTGATCAGATAAGGATAGATAGGCAAGCTAAGGAAAATAGTGATAACATTTACATTTACTTTCCTCCCTTCTTTCAGCTTCCACAGGATAGTCTTTATAATATGCAATAACTTAAAATAAACATGAAAAACAATAGTGTCACTGGATGGCCACACACAGAAATAAATATACATCATAAATGTATAACAAAACTAAGGAAGCAATATAAGATGTAACAAAAAAATCACTTTATTATGTATAAATAATAAAAAAAGAATACAGAGGCCCCCTGACAAACTTTTAGAAGTGAGGTGGGTGTACTTTTTGTGATATTGTTATATATGGCTTAAATGCCGTTAAGTTATACTCATTATATTCTGAGCCCTCCATGTTATCAGTGCCACTTATATAGTGATGATTTTCTGTAAATCACCTACTAAATACTATCATTATATTATCTTATATGTTTTACTTTGATCACTGTTGGGTCTTATTTGTAAAATCTTGAATTCTACCTTTGATATGGTCAGAGTATATGTCCCCATATTACATTTTGTAGATATATGCTGAATTGTCTTCTCTGGACTACATCCTATAATGTTACAGCTGTGGTTGGATCATTTTATTTAGTACGCATTACAGGACATACAGTGGTTTGCAAAATTATTCACCCCCTTGGGTTTGTACCTATTTTGCTACATTGCAACCTGTTTAAATATTTTTGTAATCCAATTTGTGTGTGATGCATTTGTATGGTGCCCAAATGAGGTAGTTGTGGGTGAGCTGCTGCCCCTGCTTGCTCTTGCACCCTACAAAATGTGTCCCTATCCTGGTGTGGTGCTGTGTATGTAGTGCTTCCCACTTACTTTTGGCCCACAGGCCTCCTCTGACTCGAGGGAAACAGGACAGCAATCAATCCAGGGGACACAAGATTCATAAAAACAATCAAACTTTTACTGGGTAACTGGCAGTCCTTACAGGCAGTCATAAAGTGTAAGGCCCAACGGGTTGTCATCCACAGGTACCGGACGCAACTTCAGCCCTGGTTCTCGGTATAGGTAGAGCATCCCTCTTGCTAACTTCTCTATCCCTAGGGATTCTTGTCCACCACTAGCAGTATATTCGGATTCCGTCACCCTTCACCTCTGAGAGCTTGAGTCCAGTTTCTGCTGCAGCTTAGCAGGTAGAGTGTGCCCCGGACACCAACGTCTATCTCGAGTTTCCGAGGCCAGCAAGGGGACTCGCACGGAGGGGTTCTTTGGCAATCCACTGCCCTGATGTACTACGCCCTCGTTGTCGCAAGCAGCCCTTAACCTTTCACTGCTGCTTGTCACCTCTCACAACTCACTGACTGTCACTTCCTGAACTTGACACTAACTCTCAGTTCCCCCCTCCCTCAACTGGGCCGGCTATTACAGTTAACCCTACCTAGGCTAAACTTCAGCCCCAGAGGGTTCTACCTTCAGAGACACACATTAAACCCCTTATAGTGTCAGGGAGCAGACCATCGCCTCCACCACTCTTACACATTAGCACTAAATAAGTTGGTGAAGTGAGAAAAATACAGGTATAAATTAAATTTCTGGGATCAAATAACTAAAAATTGGCATTCGCATATGTATTCATCACTTTTGCTATGAATTTTTGGTGCAGTCAGTTACCTTCATAAGTCACAAGATTAGAGAAAGCAAATCCACCTGTGTGCAATCTAAGTGTCACATGGTCTGTCAGTGTATATACACCTTTTCAAAAAAGGCCACAGAGACTGCAACACCACTAAGCAAGAGGCACCACTAACCAAACAACACCATGAAGGTCAAGAAGATCTAAAAAAACAAGTCAGGGACAAAGTTGTTGAGAAATACCAGGCAGAGTTGGGTTATAAAAAAAAATAGGGCATTAATGAGAGAGGCAGCACAGAGATCAAATGTAACCCTGAAAAAGCTGCAGAGTTCCCAAGCAAAGACTGGATTATCTGTTCATGCGACCACAATAAGTCATACACGCCATAGAGGTGACATTTACGGAACAGTGGGTAGAAAAAAACCTTTACTTACACAAGAAAATTGTAAGGCTCATTTTGAGTTTGCCAAAAGACATGTGGGAGACTCCCCAAATGTATCGAGGAAGGTGCTGCCGGAAACCAAAATTTAACTTTTTGGCCACCAAGGTACATGCTACATCTGGCGCCAAACCAACACAGCTCATCACCCCAAGAACAACATCTGCTTCCGAAAAACATCATCAAAGCATGAGGCTGCCATCACCATGTTTCACTGTGGGGATGTTTTTCGGCAGCAGGGACAGGGAAAATGGTCAGGGTCGAGGGGAAGGTGGATAGTGTGAAATACAGGTATATTCTTGAGCAAAACCTGTTTCAGTCTTTCAGTGATTTGAGACTGGGATGGAGGTTCACCTTCCTACAAGACAATGACCCAAAGCATACTGCTAAGATGAACTTGAAGATTGCTGTTCACGAGAGGAAACCATCTAACTTCAAGGAACTCGAGTAGTTTTGCATTGAGGAATGGGCAAAAATTCCAGTGACAATATGTGGGAAGGTTATAGAGACTTATACAAAGTGACTTGCAGCTGTAATTGCCTCAAAAGGAGGCTCTACAAAGTACTGACTTTAGGGGCTGAATATTTCTGGACACTGAAGTTTTCAGTTATTTTGTCCTATTTGTTGTTTGCTTCACAGTAAAAGAGAATCAAACATTCACAGTTGTAGGCATGTTCTTTACGTGAACTGATGAAAACCCTCAAAAAACAGTGAAATTCCAGATTGTGAGGTAGAAAAACACCAACGGAGGAGGTGGGGGTGAATATTTTCTCAAGACACTGTATATCCATTGATCTTGGTAACGGTCTTGAGGTTCATTATTTAATTCTATAGCAAGCAGTTTTTTTGACCCTATGTTTTTGCAATCTAATTACTCTGAGTTTGATTGTAGCAGGGTTTTCTTGTCCTTTTGGTTTCTATCGCTGATTTATGTTTATTTTGTGATTTTTTTTATATTACTTATACATAATAGTGATTTTTTTAAAATATTATATTGCTTCCTTAGTTTCTGTATATATGTTATATGTATTTTTTGAAGCTGTTGATTACATTGTGAGGCTTTTTTTTATAGATTTGTGTATAAACAGTATAAACATCTTGTGATGGAGCATGATTAATCAATGTATTGTTAAAGCTGGTCCTCTTGAGATAAACATCTCAGGATATATGGTAAGAGGACAGATAAAGAAGAACACAGCTGCAGTCGACCACTCTGATATCTCACTCCACTAACATATACTGTATTTTGCAGGTTATAAAACACACCGGATTATAAGATACACCCCAAATCCACTTTTACGGTAGTTTACTTGGGGGGTGGCGGTGGTAGAGCGGAGTCCCATGTGGCAGGGTCACTGCTGCAGGAAGCTGGCGGCAGAGGCAGAAGATGCAGCGGGCCCCAGGTTGGTAGGAGGTGGTGTTCGGCAGTGCGGGGGCTACGCTGACATTTTATGAAAACACGGAGCCCCTGCACTTTTCATGCTTTTCAATGTAGTAGAATCCGGGAAAATGGCGCATGCGCAGTTGAGATCTCGGGAGGCAACATCTTGGTGCCGATATCTCAAACTGTGGATGCGCTGCCTCCAGTGGCCATTTTCTCGGAGTCCATCTCATTGAAAAGCATGGAAATTGCAGGGGCTCCGGGCCTTCACAAAATGTTGGCGGAGCCCCTGCACTGCCGAACACCCCCTCCTGCCAGCCTGCAACCTGCACTCCCCTTCTGCGACATAAGCTTCCTTCAGCAGCGACCCTGGGACCCCACTCCACCGCAGCCATTAAGCTATTGTCACGGGTGTGTCAGAAGTGACAGACAGTCACCCTACAGGAGAGCTCTACATTTGTCACTACAGACATCTTCTTAGAGGCTGTCTCTAGGACCCAGCGGCTACCTTCCTCTGGCTAATTAACTCCCAGGTCTGGGTGTATAAATTCCTGCTGTGTATCAGAGGAAGGTGCCGACGATATTCATTTTCTCCTTGTAAAGGCTTTAACAAGAGCAGCACTTCCTCCTCTCTGGTGCTTGAGGACATGTGCGCATTTTTCTTGAGTCATCTAAAGCTAAGCAATTTCCCCTGTTTGTCCTTCCTTGTTGTCTTTAGTGTTTAGTGGTGATCAACTAGTGCTCATCTCCTGCCTTCCCTAGCCTAGCAGGGAAAGACAGGGCGAGGAATGCATGCGGCGATTGGTGAAGAACCAATATAGGGTCGATAGTTGAGACAGGGTGACACTAGACCAGACTAGGAGGTCTCCACTTTCCCCTTTCCCTAGAGTCTGGGCTCCCTTTCCCTCTTCCCTTTGTGTTGCACTAAGTCTTTCCCACACCTTGCATGACATTATCGCCAGCCGAGCACATTTTGAAAAGGAAAAAAAAAACTGACACTTTGTTTTTTTTCCCCTTTATGTGTTTTTGGGCGTGGACCTTTTTTTTCCTTTCTCCCTTGGTATGGGTTCAGTTGCAGAGCTCACAGACCAGTTTCGCTGTCTGTCTCTGGAAGTGAATGATCTCTGCTATGAGGTTCAACAGCAGCAACAGTGGCTACAGGTTGCCAATGTGGGGGTCTCTGCAGATAGGCCTGCCCAGCCTGAACTCAAGATTGCCCTCCCGGACAGGTTTTCTGGAGGTAGGGACAAGTTTTTTGTATTCAAAGAGGCCTGCAAACTGTATTTTAAACTTCGTCCCTATTCCTCCGGTAATGAGGAGCAACCGGCTGGAATTGTGATCTCTCTACTGCAGGGAGATCCTCAATCGCAGGACTCTGTTTGTCTCCTGTCTGTGGAAGGATTTTTCGGGGCTCTGGCCCTTATCTATGATGACCCTGACAGAGTCGCCTTGGCTGAGTCTAGGCTATGTTGCCCTCAGCAGGGGAATCGGTCAGTGGAGATGTACAGTTCGGAATTCCTTAGATGGCAATGGATTCCAAATGGAATGACTCAGCTCTTAGAACTCAATTTTGTAAGGGGCTTACTGAAACGTTGAAAGATGCCATGGCAGTATGTGAAACCCCTCAGTCCTTGGAGGCTGCCATATCGTTGGCCATATGTCTTGATAGACGCTTTCGGGATAGATGGGTGAGACCACTTTTTCCGGGGACTTCTTGTCTGGGTTGTGTACCTCTACCGGGGGAGCGACATGGGGGTGAACCAGTACTGGGGGAGGTGGCGGAACCCATGAAGTTAGGGGGTGTCTCTGCATCATACATGTCCCCGGAGATTCGCAAGAAAAAAGGCATATGTATTTTTTGTGGGAAAAAGGGACATTTTGTTGGGACCTGTCCTTCAATTCCTAAACAAAAGGAGACTCGATTAACTCTTGGTAGCCTGGAGTTGGATAAACAAGGGGTGCATTTGTGTCCAAAATGCAGTTCCTGCTTTGTCCTGACAGCAGAGGTAATGCTAGAGAGTAAAACTGAAAAAAATGTCTGTGTTTGTTGACAGTGGAGCCGGAGTCAGCATGGTTGATGCTAAGTTTTTGAAAACTCATGGTCTTGCTTGCTGTACTTTAGATAAACCTATTTCTATTTTTGCCATCGACTTGGCACCACTTGCACAAAAAGCATTTACTCAGATTGTACATAATGTAAAACTGAGGGTGGGGTCAGTTCATTGTGAAATTATCGCTTTCTATGTCCTGGACAATCTTCCCACACCGATTGTTTGGGTATTCCGTGGCTTGTTAAACATAACCCGTTGGTGGATTGGCAAGCCAGGGGAGATTATTGAATGGGGAGATTACTGCCATAAGAACTGTTTAGATATTTCCCTTCCTACTGTCTCTATGGAAATATTACCTGCTTTTCTGTCTGGTTTTGAGGACGTTTTTTCTGAGAGGGGGTATCAGGATTTGCCTCCTTATCGTGCTTATGACTGTCCTATTAACCTGACCCCCGGAGCTAAACTACCGAAGTCCAGAATGTATAATCTATCTGGCCCTGAGAGACAAGCCATGAAGGATTTCATTGCAGAAAGTCTGGATAAGGGACATATCAGACCTTCATCTTCGCAGGGTTCTTCTTTGTGAAGAAAAAAGATTGCGGCCTACGTCCCTGTTTAGATTTCCCTTAATTAAATCAAATTACCATCCGAGATCCATACCCTCTTCCTCTGATTCCAGATTTATTCAGCCAGGTTGTTGGAGCTAAGGTATTCTCCAAGTTAGACTTAAGGGGAGCCTACAATCTGGTTAGAATCAAATAAGGGGACGAATGGAAAACAGAGTTCAATACCCCGGAAGGACATTTCGAGAGTCTGGTTATGCCTTTTGGTTTGACCTATACACCTGCGGTATTCCTTCATTTCACAAATGATATTTTTCATCATTTGATGGGGAGGTTTGTGGTGGTTTATCTGGGCAATATTTTGGTTTACTCACCTGATTTTGAGACACATCGGGGGCATGTTAAGCCGGTGCTCTAGATATTAAGGGATAACAAACTTTATGCCAAACTGAAAAAATGTATTTTAGCTGTTCAGGAAGTGCAGTTTTTGGGGTACTTGTTGTCATCTTCAGGTTTTCGGATGGATCCGGAGAAGATCTGTGCAGTCTTGATTGGGAATGTCCCGAGAATCTGAAGGCTCTACAGTGCTTTATGGGTTTTACAAATTTTTACTGGAAATTCATCCAAAATGACTCTGTAATTGTGAAACCCATTACTGACATGACTAAGAAGAATTTTCCAAATGCTCGGATGCCTCCCTTCAGGCTTTTTCTTCCTTAAAGAATAATTTTGCCACTGCACCTATACTCAGTCAACCCGATGTTTCCCAAACCTTTATTGTGGAGGTTGATGCATTGGATGTCGAGATTGGGGCTATATTGTCTCAGGGTCCTTTCCCCGGTAAATGGCATCCATGCACTTTCTTTTCTAAAAAATTGTCTTCGGCTGAGAGAAATTATGACGTGGGTAATAGGGGACTTTCAAAAAATGGCGTCATTGGTTGGAGAGGGCTGTCCATCCTTTTACTGTTATTACTGACCATAAGAACCTGTCATATCTCCAGTCAGTTAAACATCTCAACTAGTGATGGGCGAGCACTAAAATGCTTGGGTGCTCGATGTTCGGGTTGAGCAAATTGGGAGGATCGGGTGCATCTGTAAGTCTTTGGGAAACTTGAGCATTTTTCAGGCAACTCCTCCCAGCGGTCTGCAGAGGGCCTAAAAATTGCCCAAATCGATGGGAACAATGCTCAAATGACATGGGAACAGCATAGGGAAGAGCCCTGGAAGCATTTCTGACTCCCAGGTCACTACTGTCAACAACGTTGTCAGAGGTATTACGCCACTTTTACGGACTCACAATAAAACATACATAAACGAAACCAAAATGGATTTTCCTGGGAAATATGTTAAGGAACACCCTTTTCAGGGTAATCACTTGTATATAAGGCCAAATAAATAACCAAAAACAAAAATACTCCTCCACACCGTGGGCTATGTTCACACATAGTGTTTTTGATGCGTTTTTGCACTTTTGCATTGCTTTCAACCGTGACAAAGGCATTCACTGGGAAATGTAATTTTAACATTTTACAACCTTATCTGGCCATGTGGTGTGTGAGACATGATCAGACACATCCTGTTTCATTTATGAAGGAGGGACTCTGAAAGTCACAAAGCCTATTTTTATAGGGCCATCAGGCAGCCTTTACTATTCTTAAACGGCCAGCAGTCGGCCCTCGCTATTCTTAGAGAGCCATCAGCCGGCTATGCTTTGTTGTTCCCATTACTAAAGAGTGGGTCTCCTATACTGTTATTGCGTATACAGTGAGTGGCAGGTCTGTCCAAAATTTGGGTTCACTCCAATACCCCTTTGAAAATTTGGAAGCACCCAATACCCCTTTGAAGAGACTTTGTTTTCAGGAGGCCCTCCTCTAAGTTTCTTCAAAGGGGTATTGGAGTGCCTCCAAATTTTTGGAAACTGTTGCATTCACTGCATAGGCAAACACAATGGGAGACCCACTTCCTAATAATGGGAACATTGTTTTCAGGAGGCCCTCCTCTATGTTCCCATTATTAGGAAGTGGGTCTCCCATTGTGTTTGCCTATGCAGTGAATGAAAAGGTTGCCAAAAATTTGGAGACGCTCCAATGCCCCTTGGAAGAGACATGGAGGTCAGAGGGCCTCCTGAAAACAATGTTCCCATTATTAGGAAGTGGGTCTCCCATTGTGTTTGCCTATGCAGTGAATGCAACAGTTTCCAAAAATTTGGAGGCACTCCAATTCCCCTTGGAAGAGACGTGGAGGTCAGAGGGCCTCCTGAAAAAATGTTCCCAATATTAGGAAGTGGGTCTCCCATAGTGTTGGCCTATGAAGTGAATGCAAGGGATGGCAAAAATTGGGAAGCACTCCAATGCCCTTTGGAAGAGACGTAGAGGGCCTCATGAAAAAATATTCCCATTATTAGGAAGTGGGTCTCCCATAGTGTTGGCCTATGCAGTGAATGCAAGGGCTGCCAAAAATTGGGAGGCACTCCAATGCACCTTGGAAAAGACGTGTAGGAGGGCCTCATAAAAAAATGTTCCCATTAGAAAGGAGTGGGTTTCCTATACTTGTAATGCCCATGCACTAAGTGTATGGGCTGACAAACATTTACCCCTGGGGGGGTATACATGAACATACTGTATAAATTTTTTTTTTTACGGGCATCATAATCACCCTTTGAAAAATAATGTGGGTGTTGCATCACAGACCACAGTCACCCTGGTGATATGGTGGTGGAGGATGAGGATGAGGAGAAGGAGCAAGACAAGAGCAAATAGGTAAAAACAGGAAGCGTATACCCATGTATGGGTGTGAAAACATGCAAGGGAATACACCTCCCAAAAAAAGACACTGGATTTGAGTTTATGTTACGCTGCTATCATTCAGTGGTGTTGAGAAGTCTAGCCCAATCCAGCCCTTGTTCATTTTTATAAGAGTCAGTCTGTCAGCATTTCCAGTTGACAGGCGGATGTGCCTATCGGTTATAATTCCACCAGCGGCACTAAAAACCCGCTCTGATAAAACGCTAGCGGAAGAGCAGGCCAGGATCTCTACGGAGTAGAGAGCCAGTTCATTCCACGTGCCCAGCTTTGATACCCAATAATTATAAGGCACAGAGGAATCATGGAGGACATTGGTAGGGTCAACAAGGTACTCCCACAGCATCTTCCCAAACTTTGCACTCCTTGTGAGAGTATCCCGTGCCTCAGGGCCTGTGCAATGGGAGGGGCTGAGAAAACTCTCCCAGAACTTTTGCAGTGTTCCCCTGCCTCTACTGGATTGGAGTTGTGTCTCTCTCGGCTGTACTCCTTGGTTGTCCAACGAACTGTGACTTCTGCCGCCAGCGTTTTCAGATGGGAATTTTTTTAATAGTTCTACAACGTGTGCTTTCAGGTACTGCCCCATTTTTGTAGACCTATCCCCCTCAGGAATAAGAGATAGAAAATTTTCCTTGTAGCGTGGGTCTGGAAGTGTCACCAACCAGTAATGACTGTCACCCAAAATTTTGAGAACGCGAGGGTCACGGGAAAGGCAGCGTAACATAAACTCAGGCATGCATGCCAGACTGCTAACAGGCAAGACTTCCATGTACTTACCAAGAGGATGACTGACCATGCTCTCCTCCTCTTCCTCCTCCTCCTCCCTGTCCTCAGGCCATCCACACTGAACAGATGGTATGACAGTTGTGCAGGTAGTACCATCTATAGCGCATGAAACTAGCTCCTATTCTTCATCCTCCTTCTCCTCCTCCTCCTCACTTTCTCCCAATCCACACTGGGATGAGATGCGGCTGAGCTGTGTGTAATCACCCTGTATGGTTCCTTGCTCCTTCTCATTGTGCTCCACCTGCAATGCATCCTCTTTGATTGCGAGCAGAGAGCATTTCAGAAGACAGAGAAGTGGGATGGTGACGCTAATAATGACGTCATCGCCGCTCACTATCTTGGTGGAGTTCTCAAAATTTTGAAGGATGGTACAGATATCTGACATCTATGTCCACTCCTGAGGTCTTATGTGTGGAGTCTGAACTGAATACCAACGGCTTGTTGATGCTGATAGTCAACAACGGCCCTCTTCTGCTCACAAATCCTTTCCAACATCTGCAGTGTAGAGTTCCAATGTGTAGGGACATCACACACCAGTCGGTGAGCCGAAAGCTGCAAATGCTGCTGAAGCACGGCAAGGGCGGCAGAAGCTGTAGCTGACTTTCTAAAATAGGCACACAGGTGGTGTACTTTGACAAGCAGATCCGGCAGCTCCGGGTAGCTTTTGAGAAACTGCTGAACCACGAGGTTAAGCACATGGGCCAGGCATGGTACATGTGTGAGCTCGCCTCACATCAGAGCCGCCACCGGATTTCGGCCATTGTCACACACGACCATGCCTGGCTGTAGGTTCAGCGGTGTCAGCCACAGATCTGCTTGCTCTTTCAGAGCTGTCCACAACTCTTCAGCATTGTGCGGTTTGTCACCTATGAATATTAGCTTCAGCACAGCCTGTTGCCGCTTGGCTGAGGCACTGCTGCAGTGCTTCCAGCTTGTGACTGATGTGGCCATTTCGGAGATGGAAGATGAAGAGGAGGAGGAGGCTGAAGAGGATGAGGTGCAGGAGCTGTAGACTGTGGGGGCAACCCTGATTGACCTAGGCCCGCAACCCCCGGCGTCAGGAGGATGTGTTCCTTCCCAAGGACCGACTGGGTCCCGGCTTCTACTGTGTTAACCCAGTGTACCGTCAGCGAGATGTATCGCCCCTGCCCACAAGCACTTGTCCATGTGTTCGTGGTTAGGTGGACTTTCCCTGTAACTGCATTGTTGAGGGCACGGCTAATGTTGTGGGACACGTGCTTGTGTAATGCGGGGACAGCACACCGGGAGAAATAGTGGCGGCTGTGGACCGAGTACCGAGGGACGGCCGCCGCCATCAGGTTTCGGAAAGCTTCCGTCTCCATGAGCCTAAAAAGCAACATTTTGAGCGCAAGCAGTCACGAAATGTGGGAATTTAGTAGAGTGGCCTGTGGGGCGCTGGCTGCATATTTGCACTTGCGTTCCAAAGACAGGGGTATGGACAACTGAACGCTGTGCTGGGACAAGGAAGTGCTTGCTGGTGGTGCTAGTTGAGACTGTGCAATGACAGGTGAAGGGCAGGAAGCATCTTCGCATACACTATGGACAGGGGATTGGCTTGCACACACAACAGTGGAAGAAGCAGTGGTGTCACCCGCCGACACTGTTCCTGGACCCTGGGGTTCGGCCCACAAAGTCGAGTGCTTTGCTGACATGTGCCTGATCATGCTGGTGGTGGCCAGGCTGGTAGCTTTGGTACCCCTGCTGATGCTGGTCTGGCAGGTGGTGCAAATGGCCTTTTCGAGGTTATCGGCAGAGTCTTTAAAAAACAACCAGACTCGGGAAGACCTAACAGTTGTACTTGCAACGTCCGTCGTGTTGGTGTTACAAGGAACCGTTGCCCGCCTTCTGTCTGTGGCCACCACACTGCTTCTTCCTGCCTGTTGGGGTGCTTTGCCTCCCTCCCCCTGTGTGCTGCTGTCCTCGCTATGCATGTCCTCCTGTCAGGTTGGATCAGTTACTATATCATCCACCACCTCGTCTTCCACTTCCGCACCCTCGTCCTCCTCCTGACTTTCTGGCAATTCTGTCTCATCATCGTCCACCTCTTGTGACACTTTCCCACCGTCGCTTTCGTATGACCGTGGATGCTCAAATATTTGGGCATCACTACATGCGATCTCCTCTTGCCCCGCTTCAAGTGGACCGGGCGAGAGGCCCGAATCTATAAATGGAAAAGTGAATAGCTCTTCAGTCTTCAGAATGTCCAAGTGTGGGATCACTTGTCTCTGGGCACTCGGCATGGTTGGAGGAAGGAGGATCAGGGTGAGGAATATGCGATCCAGACTCATGGCTACTGAGACTTGACCGTGTGGAAGACAGTGTTGTGGTGGTGGCTAAGTGACTGGAAGAATTATCTGCTATCCAACCAATAACTTTTTCACATTGCTTTTTGTTCAAAAGTGGTGCTCTGCGGTCCCTTATTAATTGGGACAGGAAGGTCGAGCGAGAAAATGTGGGTGTTTGTTGTGGCACAATTTCAGCTTGCCCACGGTCTCGGCCTCCGCATGCATCAGCACCATCACGTCCAGTTCCTCGTCCCTTGCCACGTGCCTTGCCCTTTTTAAATGGAGGACAAAATCTTCCATGCTCACTACAAATGGCTGAATTTGGAGCGAACTTATATGTGATCTGTGTGTCGGACAAACCACAGTTTTAAATAGCTGGCCTGTAGGTAACTATTTTTAACAGCAAACCGGTGTCAATAACTTCACTGACACACTGAAACAAAATTTTAATGGAGGCCAGAAATGGCAATATTTTCAGCGCAATTATATGTGACTCGTGTGATGGACAAACTACAGTTTTAAATAGCTGGCCTGTAGGTAACTATTTTTAATAGCGCCGACCTCGTGTCAATCAGTTCACTGACATACTGCAACAAAATTTAAATGGAGGCCCGAAATGGCAAAATTCTCAGCGCAATTATATATGGTCTGTGCGACGGACAAAGCACAGTTTTAAATAGCTGGATTTTTAGCGCTGTAATATGGAAAGGATCTGGCTGTATTCTGCAGTGCCAACAAGCAAATGGCGCAGATAAACGATGTTCTCTGGATTGCTTTTTAAGCAAATAATCAGGATTAAGAAAAAAATTATTCCTGGCCCCTGATACCTGGGCCTATTTTTACAAATATCTGTAAAAGCACCAGCAGACAGAATTGGAATGGACCCTCTTGCTATATACACTGCAGTCTGCTATATACCCTGCCTGCCTAACACTGATATCTCTGCAGCTGGATTAGTCCTCAGAAGGACTGTTAGTTGAGATGGATATGTGTCTCTAATATAGTCTGGTATACCTACACTAACTAGAAACAAATCACTCCCTAGCTCAGCAGCAGCTCTCCCTACATTGTCTGGTTCCGGAGTGACTGTGACGAGCATGACGGCGTCAGGTCTGATATAGACCTGATGATGCTGTGTGGCCAGCCAATCACTGTAATGCCACAACCAACATGACCGCGGCATTACAGTGTGTGGAAGACAATCCCTGCATGTTGATTGGTGCTCTAAAGAGTGCCAAACATGCAGGGAGGGGACCCGAGCTCCCGCCGAGCAACCCCGGAAGTACTCGGCAACTGCCGAGCATCTCGAGCAGTGAGATGCTCGAGCGAGCACAGAGCAGTAGCGAGTATGCTCGCTCATCACTAGTCTCAACCCTAGGCAAGCCATATTGTCCCTGTTTTTTACTAGGTTCAATTTTGTTGTCACTTATCGTCCAGGGGTCAAAAATATCAAGGCTGATGCTTTGTCCTGGAGCTTCCCTGGTGGTGGTGACCATGAGAACCCTGCCCCAATATTACAGAAAGGGGTAGTCATTTCTGCACTTTATTCTGAACTGGAGGGTGAGGTGTTGGAGGCACAGGGGGATGCCCCTGCCTCCTGCCCTTCAGGAAAGTTATTTGTACTATCTAATCTGCAGCGCAAAGTAATTAAGGAACATGATAACTCTGAGCTTGCTGGGCATCCAGGTGGTAAGGCAACCGCAGACCTCCTCTCTCGTCGTTTTTGGTGGCTGGGGTTGCATCGGGATGTGAGTTGAACACGTAGCTACTTGTAGTATTTGCACGCATTCTAAGGTTTCGGATATCCATCCGTCCGTCCATCAGTGCTGGCATTATAAACTGGGGTGTTTGTTCCCAAGGGGTGCACTTGGATAGTATTGGCAGCCCACTTAATCTAATAGTATGGGCGTAACTAATAGGCTGTACGGCGGATACTGTGCACTACCCAAGTGTGAACAGCACCCTATACAAGCCTTTTTGTGTGCAATTCAAATACTAAGCAGTCACCCCCTCCATTAAATGGTAGATTGTGTTGTATTTTGCACATGTGTAGCCGCCATCTTTATGTGGGTTTGCTGCACCCTGGTAGTGAATTTAGTTCTGAAGATCTGGGCAGGTAAACACTGTTGCCCTTTTTTGCTGTGTTTTTTTTTGTCGTCTAAAGCTAAGCAATTTCCCCTGTTTGTCCTTCCATGTTGTCTTTAGTTTTTACTGGGGATCGACTAGTGCTCATCTCCTCCCTTCCCTAGCCTGAGTCTAACGCCAGGGAAAGAAAGGGCGAGGAATGCGTGCGGCGATTGGTGAAGAACCAATATAGGGCTGATAGTTGAGACAGGGTGACACTAGACCAGACTAGGAGGTCTCCACTTCCCCCTTTCCCTAGAGTCTGGGCTCCCTTTCCCTCTTCACTTTGTATTGCACTTTCCCATATTGTGTCTTTCCCACACCTTGCGTGACAGCTACTTTTGGATTATAACACGCACCCCCATTTTCCCCCAAAATTTTGGGGAATAAAAGTGCGTACTATAATCCTAAAAATATGGTAGGTATTTTTTTTAAATCTATTATTTTTGCACTTGTTGATCCACCTAAGACTCACTAACTTTAACTTGAAGACAAGAACACTGTATTCGTAGAAGCAGTGTCTGCTGTGTAGTATGGCGCTGCTGAGTAGTAGAGTAGGATGTATTATACATGGCAGATAAGTAGTCCGCAGACCTGTCACATGATACACACGCCTGTATGAGGATGTAAAGCAACATGGTTACATACTGTAGGTAGGATTCAACCAATGGTTGGGAAAGTATAAAATGAATGAGGTTTAGGCATATCTACATTCCATAGTCATTTCTGCCCTAAAGTGCTGGCCATTCGCTTCCGATAATGAGTGTCAATTGACTGGATCAACGCTCAAAATATTATTTATATTTGTATTTGTTATTTTCTTCTAAAAAAGCATCTAAGCCTTTTTTGAAACCATGAACGGTTCCTGCTTTATTCTACAGATTAATAGATCTCATAGTAAAGAAGGTTGTCTCCTAAGGAAATTGTAAATTATTTCTCCAGATGGGCGGTATGCCCTTCTGTGTTTTGAAGGGTTTTATATAAAAACATGGGACCCATGTGGGTAAATTATGCCTAAACTTAGTTGTCTCTTTTTAAGACAAAATAAATGTTTGTTTTTTTAATAAATGTAATTCTTTTAATCCCCTCTCATAACTAATATCCTCCATGACACTTATAAGTTTTGTTTCTCTTCTTTGTACTTTTTCTGTTATTCTGCATTCTGTTATTTAGTCTGTGATATAGAAGTACACCCTAGCTCCACCCTCAAACAAATCATCATCATATGATGGCTCTGGTGTCACTCACTTCTTCTATTTCCACCCCTGAAGATGATTTGTGTGAGGGCAGTGCTAGAAGCTGTGGGACGGTGTCTTTTGCTGATCTGGCCTAGAGCACCAGGATAAGACCCTGCCTACAGTCCCGCCCCAGAGCACGAGCATATCATTAACTCAAAACTGCAAACACTGATTACACAAGAACCACAAGATGGATTTCTTCACCTCAGGTATCATATTAATCAGTGCAGCAAACCCAACATGACACTGCCTGTAGTTTACTTTGCAAAACCCTGCTGACAGCTTCGCTTTAAGCTACTGTTCTTTAGTTACTTAGAAAATACCTTTTTAAAAATGGACACCTCATTAGGTTTGTGCCAGTTGCTTGGCACAGTACCAGTCACTAAAGTGTCTCTGAAAAGTTATATATAGTGGCACATAATTAACTGAGCTGCGTTCTTTAAGAAATCTTGGATGCAGCCCACTTGTGAAAGGGGCTTTGTTCACATTGATTTTATTTAGTTTAGCTTGGACCCAGGGCCGGCTCCAGGTTTTTCTGGGCCCCGGGCGAAAGAGTCTCAGTGGGCCCCTTTAACACATACCACGATTCATGATGCAGAGATACAGCGGAGAAATAAATATATATATATATATATATATATATATATATATATATAGTACAATGCAAAGATTTCACTTCTTACATTACATGAGTGATATCTATTGTAAATTCCACAATAGCTCAGAAACCGGTGAATCGCTCCACACAGAATACTGGCCCCCATATAAGGCTCCATACGGAATACTGGCCCCCATATAACGCTTCATACAGGATACTGGCCCCCATATAACGCTTCATACAGGATACTGGCCCCCATATAATGCTCCACACAGAATACTGGCCCCCATATAACGCTCCATACAGGATACTGGCCCCCATATAACGCTCCACACAGAATACTGGCCCCCATATAAGGCTCCATACGGAATACTGGCCCCCATATAACGCTTCATACGGAATACTGGCCCCCATATAAGGCTCCATACGGAATACTGGCCTCCATATAAGGCTCCATATGGAATACTGGCCCCCATATAAGGCTCCATACAGAATACTGGCCCCCATATAACGCTCCATACAGGATACTGGTCCCCTTATAAAGCTCCATACAGGATACTGGCCCCCATATAACGCTCCATACAGGATACTGGTCACCTTATATAACTCCATACAGGATACTGGCCCCCATATAACGCTCCATACAGGATACCGGTCCCCTTATAACGCTCCATACAGGATACCGGTCCCCTTATAACTCTCCATACAGGATACTGGCCCCCATATAATGCTGCATGCAGGCTGTTACCCCCCACATAATGCCCCATACAGGCTGTCCCCCCCTTATAATGCTCCATGCAGGCTGTTACCCCCCACATAATGCCCCATACAGGCCCCCCCCCTTTTAATGCTCCATGCAGGCTGTTACCCCCCACATAATGCCCCATACAGGCCCCCCCCTTTTAATGCTCCATGCAGGCTGTTACCCCCCATATAATGCCCCATACAGGCTGTCCCCCCTTATAATGCTCCATGCAGGCTGTTCCCCCCCACATAATGCACTATGCAGGCTGCCCCCCCCTTTATAATGCCCCATGCAGGATGTCCCCCCCCCCTTTATAATGCCCCATGCAGGATGTCACCCCCCTTCTCTTTATAATGTCCCATGCAGGCTGCCCCCCCCTTTATAATGCCCCATGCAGGATGTCCCCCCCCCTTTATAATGCCCCATGCAGGATGCCCCCCCCTTCTCTCTATAATGCCCCATGCAGGCTGTCCCCCCCCTCTATATAATGCCCCATGCAGGATGTCCCCCCCCCTTTATAATGCCCCATGCAGGATGCCCCCCCCCCTCTCTTTATAATGCCCCATGCAGGCTGTCACCCCTCCTCTTTATAATGCCCCATGCAGGATGTCACCCCCCCTCTCTTTATAATGCCCCATGCAGGATGTCACCCCTCCTCTTTATAATGCCCCATGCAGGCTGTCACCCCTCCTCTTTATAATGCCCCATGCAGGCTGTCACCCCTCCTCTTTATAATGCCCCATACAGGCTGCCCCCCCTTATAATGCTCCATGCAGGCTGTTCCCCCCCACATAATGCACTATGCAGGCTGCCCCCCCCTTTATAATGCCCCATGCAGGATGTCCCCCCCCTTTATAATGCCCCATGCAGGATGTCACCCCCTTCTCTTTATAATGCCCCATGCAGGCTGCCCCCCCCCCTTTATAATGCCCCATGCAGGATGTCCCCCCCCCTTTATAATGCCCCATGCAGGATGCCCCCCCCTTCTCTTTATAATGCCCCATGCAGGCTGTCCCTCCCCTCTATATAATGCCCCATGCAGGATGCCCCCCCCTTTATAATGCCCCATGCAGGATGCCCCCCCCCTCTCTTTATAATGCCCCATGCAGGCTGTCACCCCTCCTCTTTATAGTGCCCCATGCAGGATGTCACCCCCCCTCTCTTTATAATGCCCCATGCAGGCTGTCACCCCTCCTCTTTATAATGCCCCATGCAGTCTGTCACCCCTCCTCTTTATAATGCCCCATGCAGGCTGTCACCCCTCCTCTTTATAATGCCCCATGCAGGCTGTCACCCCTCCTCTTTATAATGCCCCATGCAGGCTGTCACCCCTCCTCTTTATAATGCCCCATGCAGGATGCCCCCCATTTCTCTTTATAATGCCCCATGCAGGATGCCCCCCCCTTCTCTTTATAATGCCCCATGCAGGATGTCCCCCCCTTCTCTTTATACTGCCCCATGCAGGATGTCACCCCCCCCTTCTCTTTATAATGCCCCATGCAGGATGTCCCCCCCTTCTCTTTATACTGCCCCATGCAGGATGTCCCCCCCTTCTCTTTATACTGCCCCATGCAGGGTGTCCCCCCCTTCTCTTTATACTGCCCCTTGCCTCCATACATTAAAAAAAAAAAAATCAAATACTCACCTCCCTTCTCCTCACCTGCTACCTGCTACCTGCTGCCCGCTGCCTGCTGCCCGCCGCTCGCTGCTCAGGTCCGGACTCCAGCGTCTCCGGCGTTGTCCCACTCAGCGCTCCCTGTGACGGCTCAGGGGAGGGCGCGGTGAAAATACGTCACCGCGCCCTCTGACCTGAGACGTCACAGGGAGCGCAGAGCAGGAAGACAGCGGATCTGCGGAGGCACGGGGAGAGGTAAGTATCCGGCTGCCGGGGCCCTGAGCAAGCGGCGGAGAAGGGAGGGCGCTGACACCGCTCTCCTCCGCCCATAGCCCAGCGGGGTGCGCGACCGCCAGTGGGCCCCTCTGCCTGCTCAGGGCCCCGGCATTTGCCCGGGTGCGCCGGGTGCTGACGCCGGCCCTGCTTGGACCATATTTATGTTTAGTCAACTAATACCCCTTCTAATAACACAGAATCAAATACTGGAAGGAAACTATTAATAATGGCATTTTGTATGCCAGTTTTGAACTGATAGCATGCTGGAGTAAGGTACAGCAAGTTTATTAAGTGGCACTTTGGGCTGTTTGTGCTCTAGAAAATGAAATCCAGGTAATTCATGAACTGGAGTAGATATCAGTTATATTATTCACCAGTGTTATTGACTCGCCCCCTGGGCCATGGGGCACTCGGAGCCGGGCTTCAGGGCAATGCTGGGAGTAGTAGTGGCAACCCGATCCCGTGGCTCAGGGTGGTCAGACCAGTGGCTGTCTTCTATATGTTTTGCAATGTCCGACTACGCCACCCGTGGATTGTGGTCAGAGTGAACCGCCGCTGCAGAGCAGACCGCAGAGGCTGGTGTTGTGGGTGCAGCAGGGAATAGTGCAACTCCCCACGGGAGGAGTGTAGCCTCAGGGCAGTGAGCGTAGATGGTGGGGGTTGTAGTGCTGGGTGTCCCAGTACCATTAGTGCTGGCGCGGTAAGAAACACAATGACAACGTGTTGCAGTCCAGGGTCTTTTACTCATAGTTCGTATACTCCAAGTCACCTCTGTACAGGTAATGACTGCCCAAGCCGCACTGCGTCCACCAGGTGAGGGGCTCGGTCAACCCCCAGGCAATTCAGGAGTATGGCACAGGACTCCCTTCTGTCCTCTCTCTGGCTCGTGCCCCACCAGTGACCAAACTTCTGTCCAGCTGTCGCGGATCTATGCAGGCAAACGTGGGCCCCATTTCCCGCTATCCTATATGGTGCCTTCCTAGCAGGTTTAGCGGGGGGTCGCACCAGTAAATGCTCAGGACCTCCGGTTCTTGGCTGAGGGATAATTTACCTCCACCAATTTGGGATCCGGTACCCTTATTCTGCCTGACCCTTCACCCGTTATCTCATGGGTTCTTAGGGTCCCTTCTTCCTTCTTGTTTCTGAGCCCTTCTGCTTCTCTGTCTCTTCTCCTCCTTTCCTGTTCCTTCTTCTCCTCCTTCCTCGGCCTCTTCTCTAGGCCTACTTCTCCTTCTCCTCTCAGGCTCCGGCCTTCACCCTAGGCCTGCCTTCTGAGCAGAGCTCCTACAGAGCCTCCGCTCCCTGTCACCTCTCCACTGTACTTCTCTCTGACTGAACTAAGATGGCTCCCACCTTTTATACCTCCTCCTCTGTGTGTGAGCTCAGGTGACCAGCACCCAATGAGCTCCTACCTATGCTCCAGAAACCGTCCCCTTCTGCTCCTACATCACTGGGTTCTCCTCCCCCCTCCCCACTCCAGCCAGGGACATGGTCTGTCGTGCCTGCATAAATATATAAATGGGAGCACCGTTGAGCTGTCCCCCGGAAATGGGGTGTGTGTGATGCATGCAGCTACCTGAGCCCTGGTCCATACTCCATCCTTACCCGGGAGTGGAATATCACACCACTGGCAGAGGTGCAATACCCCTGTAGCGGCCGAACCCTCGGGGCGCTACATTATGCCATATATTGTAGTAAGTCTGCTGTGGACCAGGCACCCTTTTGCTAAGCACAGTCCTTTCTTAGAAAAAGTGCCCTTTGTTCACTTTTTAGAAAAGTGTTGTGCGCGAAAGAAAAAGAAAGTCACAAATTATGACTTTTTTACTTCAGAAAACTGGCTTAGGAGCATTAATAAATTCACTCCAATGTTTTTGTCTGTGCATCATGATATTGTCATATGATACACTGGTGAAAAGTATATCCATGTAATATGTAAAATGAACAGTGGTGCTATTGTATAAAAGTCTCAACATAATAATAATAATTTTATTTCTATAGCACCAACATATTCCACAGCACTTTACAATTAAGCGGGGACATGTACATGCAAAAAAAAATATACAAAGTAACACATAGTTCACCAGTTACAGGAGGAGTGAGGAGATTCTATAAGGAAATAGGGGGCACACAATTAGTAAAAAGTGCTTGTCATGCACGGTTCAGCCATCATTATAATACACTACCTATTGAACCCGTTCTACGCCCGGGTGGCGAGCATTTTTATTGGTATATGGTCTCCCATGCTGGTATGTGCTGCCCCAATCCTGGTATTTGTGCTGTCCCCATCCTGTCCCCACCATCCTATCCTGGTATGCATGACACCCCTCATCCCCATCCTGGTATGCATGGTACCCCTCATCCCCATCCTGGTATGCATGGCATCCCTCATCCCCATCCTGGTATGCATGACACCCCTCATCCCCATCCTGGTATGCATGGCACCCCTCACCCCTATCCTGGTATGCATGCCACCCCTCATCCCCAATCCTGGTATGCAAGGCACCCCTCATCCCTATCTTGGTGTGCATGGCACCCCTCATCCCTATCCTGGTATGTATGGCACCCCACACCCCCAATCCTGGTATGCATGGCACCTCTCACCCCAAATCCTGGTATGCATGGCACCCCTCACCCCCAATCCTGGAATGCATGGCACCCCTCACCCCCAATCCTGGTATGCATGGCACCACTCATCCACAATTCTGGTATGCGTGGCACCCCTCATCCCCAATCCTGGTATGTGTGGTACTCCTCATCCCTATCCTTGTATGCATGGCACCCCTCATGCCCAATCCTGGTATGCATGGCACCCCTCATGCCCAATCCCGGTATGCATGGCACCCCTCATGCCCAATCCCGGTATGCATGGCACCCCTCATCCCCAATCCTGGTATACATGGTACCCCTCATCCCTATCCTGGCATACATGGTACCCCTCATCCCTATCATGGTATGTATGGTATCCCTCATCCCTATTCTGGTATGTATGGTACCCCTTATCCTGGTATGCATGGCACCCCTCATGCCAATTCTAGTATGTATGGCCTTCTCATCCCAGAAACCTGGTATGCATGGCACCCCTCATCCTTATCCTGGTATGCATGGCACCCCTCATCATTATCCTGGTATTCATGGTACCTCTCATCCCTATTCTGGTATGCATGATACCCCTCATCCTGGTGTGCATGGCACCCCATCCCTCATCCTGCTATGCATGGTACCCCGCATTCCAATCCTGGTATGTATGGTACCCCTCATCCCTATTCTGGTATGCATGGCACCACTCACCCCCCAATCCTGGTATGTATGGTCCCCTCACCCCCAATCCTGGTATGCATGGTCCCATCACCCCCCAATCCTGGTATGCATGGTCCCCTCACCCCCCAATCCTGGTATGCATGGGCCTCTCATTCCCCAATAATGGTATGTGTGGTATCCCTCATCCTGGTATGCATGGTCCCCTCACCCCCCAATCCTGGTATGTGTGGTACCCCTTACCCCCCAATCTTTGTATGCATGGTCCCCTCACCCACCAATACTGGTATGCGTGGTACCCCTCACCCCCCCTATCCTTGTATGCATGGTCCCCTCACCCCCCAATCCTGGTATGTGTGGTACCCCTCACCTCCCAATCCTGATATGCATGGTCCCCTCACCCCCAATCCTGGTATGTGTGGTACCCCTCATTCTGGTATGCATGATCCCCTCACCCCACAATCCTGGTATGCATAGTCTCCTCACCCTCCAATCCTGGTATGTGTGGCCCCCTCACCCTCCAATCCTGGTATGTGTGGCCCCCTCACCCTCCAATCATGGTATGTGTGGCGCCCTCACCCTCCAATCCTGGTATGTGTGGCCCCCTCACCCCCCAATCCTGGTATGTGTGGTACCCCTCACCCCCCCTATCCTTGTATGCATGGTCCCCTCACCCACCAATCCTGATATGTGTGGTACCCCTCACCCCCAATCCTGGTATGTGTGGTACCCCTCACCCCCCAATCCTTGTATGCATGGTCCCCTCACCCACCAATCCTGGTATGCGTGGTACCCCTCATTCCCCCAATCCTTGTATGCATGGTCCCCTCACCCAACAATCCTGATATGCATGGTCCCCTCACCCCCCAATCCTGCTATGTGTGGTACCCCTCATCCTGGTATGCATGATCCCCTCACCCCACAATCCTGGTATGCATAGTCTCCTCACCCTCCAATCCTGGTATGTGTGGCCCCCTCACCCTCCAATTATGGTATGCGTGGCGCCCTCACCCTCCAATCCTGGTATGTGTGACCCCCTCACCCCCCAATCCTGGTATGTGTGGCCCCCTCATCCCTTTCACACTGTACACACATACAAAAAAATAAACAGTTATACTCACCTTTCTTCTCTGTGCTCCAGCGCTGCTGCGTCCTGTTCTGCCGGAGGCCGGGGGAGGAGTGCGGTGCCGGAGCACCGCGCTGTCCGGCGCCATTTTGCTGAAGACACACTGTAAATGTGTCTTCAGTAAAATGGCGCTGCAGAGCGCTATGCGCATGCGCCAATCCGACACCTCACTCCTGCCCCGGTCTCCGGCGAAGAGAGGCGCCGCGGCAACACTACTCCCGGTCAGGTAAGAATGTAAGTATGGCGCCAGAGATCGCGGTATGCGTTCAGTGCCTACCCATACTGTGATCTCCGGCGCCATACACACTCCTCTTACCTGTAAAGGCTGGATGCGTGATTCTGTCTGGAGCTAGAGGGCACGTTGCGCATGCGCAGTCTATCGAGGCTTCAGACAGAGATACGCATCCCCGGTTATATTATAGGTAAGGGTTTTCATATTAAGCTGCATGATCCGGTCATCACCCAGGATCTGTCTAAGTGCAGTTACCATTTATTGGGTGCATGGAGTATGTGGAGACAGATGAATAGGAGGCAACAGATTCTGATTAACATTTAGGAGGGAACAGGGTAGAGTTAGGTTAGTGAATAGAGGTGATAGGCCTGTCTAAAAAGATGTGTTTTTAAAGCTTGCTTAAAAACATGGGGGCTAGGTATTAGTCGGATCGTTTGAGATAGTGTATTCCAGAACACTGGCACAGCATGAGAGAAGTCTTGGAGATGGAGGTGTGAGGTTCAGATTATGGACAATGTTAGTCTTAGATCAGTTGCGGAACGGAGGGCACGGGTACGGTATCAATTCATGTTAGGCCTCCTTCACACATTCTCATGACACCCAGTACTGATGTTATCAGTGTTGCGTGTCTGTGTGATATACCCGAGTACGTGTGCAGCATCCGTGTGCCATCTGTGTGTAAATGTGTGTCTTTCGTGTGGCGTCCGTGTGCTACGTACTGGAATAAAATGCCTAGCAGAAAATAATGATTTTTATGTGTTAAAGGCTTGCAAGCTTTGCAAATACCCTTTATAGATATATAATAGATGCAGTACACAGATAGATAGATTGACATCTAATTTCACAACACCAGGACACATTCTAAAAATAGCACGCACACACACTGTATACGCCGTACGCACCACACACACACACACTGTATACACCGTACACACCACACACACACACTTTATATGCCGTACGCACCACACACACACTGTATACACTGTATACACCGTACATACCACACACACTGTATACGCCGTATGCACCACACACACACACACACACACACTGTATACACCGTACACACCACACACACACACACACACTGTATACACCGTACGCACCACACACACACACTGTATACACCGTATGCACCACACACACACACTGTATACACCGTACACACCACACACACACACTTTATATGCCATACACACCACACACACACACACACATACACTGTATACACCGTACATACCACACACACTGTATACGCCGTACGCACCACACACACACTGTATACACCGTACACACCACACACACACACTTTATATGCCATACACACCGCACACACACACACACTGTATACACCGTACACACTACACACACACACTGTATATGCCATACACACCACACACACATACTGTATACGCCGTACACACTACACACACTGTATACGCCGTACGCACCACACACACACACTGTATACGCCGTACGCACCACACACACTGTATACGCCGTACACACCACACACACTGTATACGCCGTACGCACTACACACACACTGTATACGCCGTACGCACTACACACACACTGTATACGCCGTATGTACCACACACACACACACACACTGTATACGCTGTACACACCACACACACACTGTATACACCGTACACACCACACACACACACTGTATACGCCGTATGCACCACACACACACACACACACACACTGTATACGCTGTACACACCACACATATACGCTGTATACGCCGTACACACCACACACACACACACTGTATGCGCTGTACGCACCGCGCACACACACACACTGTATACGCTGTACGCACCACGCACACACACACACACACTATATACGCCATACGCACCACACACATACACACACACACACTGTATACGCTGTACGCACCACGCACGCACACACACACACTGTATACGCCGTACACACCACACACACACTGTATACGCAGTACACACCACACACACACACACTGTACACGCCGTACACACCACACACACACTGTATGCGCCGTACACACCACACACACTGTATACGCCGTACACACCACACACACAGACACACTGTATACGCCGTACGCACCACACACACACACTGTATATGCCATACGCACCACACACACACACGGTATACGCTGTACGAACCACACACACACACTATATGTGCCGTACGCACCACACACTGTATACGCCATACACACCTCACACACACACTGTATACGCCATACGCACCACACACACACTGTATACGCCGTCCGAACCACACACACACACTGTATACGCCATAGGCACCACACACATACACACACACACACTATATATGCCGTACGCACCACACACGCACACACTGTATACGTCCTATGCACCACCACACACATATACTGTATACGCTGTACGCACCACAGACACACACACACACACTGTATACGCCGTACCGTACGCACCACACACATACTGTATACGCCGTACGCACCACACACACACTGTATACGCCGTACGAACCACACACACACACTGTATACGCCATACGCACCACACACACACACTGTATACGCTGTACGCACCACACACACACTGTATATGTCATATGCACCACCACACACACACACTGTATACGCCGTACGCACCACACACACACTGAATATGCCGTACGAACCACACACACTGTATACGCCATACGCAGCACACACACTGTATACTTCATATGCACGACCACACACACACTCTGTATACGCCGTATGCACCACACACACTGTATACGCCGTACGCCCCCCCACACACTGTATACGTCATATGCACCACCACACACACTCTGTATACGCCGTACGCACTACACACACACTGTATATGCCGTACGCACCACGCACACACTGAATATGCCGTAAGAATCACACACACACACAATGTATACGCCGTACGCACTACACACACACTGTATACGTCAGATGCACCACCACACACACACTCTGTATACGCCGTATGCACCACACACTGTATACGCCGTACGCACCACCGCACACACACTGTATACGCCGTACGCACCACACACACACTGTATACGTCATATGCACCATCACACACACACTCTGTATACGCCGTACACACTGCACACACACTGTATACGCCGTACGCACTACACACACACTGAATATGCCGTACGAATCACACACACGCACACACACTGTATACGCCATACGCACCACACACACACACACACTGTATACGCCGTACGCACCACACACACACTGTATACGTCATATGCACCACCACACACACACTCTGTATACGCCATATGCACCACACACACACACACACTGTATACGTTATATGCACCACCACACACACACTCTGTATACGTCGTATGCGCCACACACACACTGTATACACCGTGCGCACCACCACACACACACTGTATACGCCGTATGCACCACACTCACACACACACTGTATATGCCGTACGCACAACACACACTGTATACACCGTGCGCACCACCACACACACACTGTATACGCCATACGCACAACACACACACTGTATACGCCGTTTGCACCACACACACACACACTCTATACGCCGTACGCACCACACACACTCTGTATACGCCATATGCACCACACACACACACTGTATACGCCGTACGCACCACACACACTCTGTATACGCCATACGCACCACACACACACACACACACTGTATTTGCTGTATGCACCACACACACACTGCTTACACCGTACGCACCACATACACACACTGTATACATTGTACGTACCACCCACACACACACACACAAACTGTATATGACTCTTCCCTGGGCCGTGGGGCACTCGGGACCGGGCTTCAGGGCGATGCTGAGAGTAGTAGTGGCGACCCGGTCCCGTGGCTCAGGGTGGTCAGGCCAGTGGCAGTCTTTTATATGTTTTTGGTAATGTCCGACTACGCCACCCGTGGATTGCGGCTATTATGCAAGGCAGTCCACTGAGGCTGATGGTGTGTGCAGCTGAGGTCGTGTAACTCCCCACGGGAAGAGTGCAGCCCCAGGGCAGTGTGCGTAGATGGTGGGGATTGTAGTGCAGGGCGTCCCAGCACCGGTACTGCTGGCACGGCAAGAAATGCAAAGACAACGTGTTGCAGTCCAGGGTCTTTTACTCACAGTTCGTATAGTCCAAGTCACTTCTGTACAGGTAACGACTGCCCGAGCCGTGCTGCGTCCACCAGGTGAGGGGCTCGGTTAACCCCCAGGCAATTTAGGAGTATGGCACAGGACTCCCTTCTATCCTTCCTCTGGCTCGTGCCCCACCAGTGACCAAGCTTTTGTCCAGCTGCCGCGGATCTATGCGGGTAAATGTGGGCCCCATTTCCCGCTATCCTATATGGTGCCTTCCTAGCAAGGTTTAGCAGAGGGTCGCACCAAGTGATGATCACGACCTCGGTTCTTGGCTGAGGGATAATTTACCTCCACCAAATTGGGATCCGGTACCCTTTTCTTGCCTGACCCGTCACCCGATTTCATGTTGGTCCTTAGGGTCCCTTCTGCCTTCTTGTTCCTGAGCCCTTCTACACTTTGGGTACTTTTCTTCCTCTTCCGTTCCTTTCTGTTTCTGTTCCTTTCTGTTCCTGTTCCTTTCCGTTTCTGTCCTGTCTCTTCTCCTCTCTGGCTCCGACCTTCACCCTAGGCCTGCCGAGTGGAGCTGAGCTCAGGCTGAGCCGCAGCTCCCTGTCAGCTCTCTACTCCTTCACTCTGCTTCTTCTCTGACTGAACCCAGAACTAAGATGGTGCCCACCTTATATACCTTCTCCTAGTGTGTGAGCTCAGGTGACCAGCAACCAATGAGCTCCTACCTACGCTCAGAAACCGTCCCCTACTGCTCCTACATCACTGGGTATTCCTCTCCCCTCCCCACTCCAGCCAGGGACATGGTCTGTCGTACCTGCATTACTATATAAATGGGAGCACCGTTGAGCTGTCCCCTGGAAATGGGGTGTATGTGATGCATGCAGCTAACTGAGCCCTGGTCCATTCTCCATCCTTACCCGGGAGTGGAATATCACACCTCTGGCAGAGGTGCAATACCCCTGTAGCGGCCGAAACCTCGGGGCGCTACATATACGCCGTACGCACCACACACACACACACACACTCTATACGCTGTACGCACTACACAGACACTGTATACACCGTACACACCACCACACACACACTCTGTATACGCCATGCGCACCACACTCACACACTGTATACGCCATACACACCACCACACACACTCTGTATACGCCGTACGCACCACACACACATACACACTCTATACACCGTACGCAGCCTCTTGCGTGGTACCACCAGCGGAACACCGTCGCGAACACGCCGTACATGCCACCGCCGGGATCAGCCGAATGATTCACTGACCGCCGTATCTAATGTCAGGGATTCCTCAGGCAGAATTGCAGCAGAAAACCTTTGTACTATAAGATCTATGAGACAGTAGGATTCCGTGTATTCTTATGCAGTGACGTCACAGAACCAAATGACAAACTCAGCTCTGCACCTGAACAATTCAGAGCTTACTACCGCACTAGATCCTGATACAACATAGCCTCATTATACTGATTGGTCTGAGAAGACGTGATACAGGAACAGGGAAAAGGCGCAGGGCAGAGCGGTCTCAAGCGGCGTCAGCAGGCAGGGCAGCATGGCAGAGCAGTATGAGCAGGCAGAGCGGTATGAGCAGGGAGAGCACAGCAGAGCAGCATGAGCAGGCAGAGCACAGTGGTATGAGCAGAGCATCATGAACAGGCAGAGCACAGTGGTATGAGCAGAGCAGTATAAGCAGGCAGAGCAGAGTGGCATGAGCAGGCAGACCACAGTAGTATGAGCAGAGCGTCATGAGCAGGCAGAGCACAGTGGTATGAGCAGAGCTGCATGAGCAGGCAGAGCGTGGCAAGTGCAGGCAGAGCGCGGCATGAGCAGGCAGAGCGCTTCGTGAGAAGGCAAAGCGCAGCGTGAGCAGGCAGAGCGCGGCGTGAGCAAGCAGAGCACGGCAGCGTGGCGTGAGCAGGCAGAGCACGGAGCACTGCGCAACATTACCGCCCTCCTGATGCGATAGCTTCGGGCCTCTAGTTTTTTATAACCAGCAAAGGTAAAGCAGACATCTGCATGATGATATTATCAGGCTGGGAAGGTCCAAGGATATTGAGCCTTTCCCAGCCTAAAAATACCAGCATGCAGTCACACTAGAAGTGGTGCATTTCGCAATCAGGGTAATGGGTTTTTGGGGTTGATGTTAGCTGTAAATTGTCCAAAAACACAGCTGACATCAAGCCCTGTTGTTAGTAATGGAGAGGTCTCTATCAGACACCCCCATTACTAACCCTGTACTAAAAAGTAAAAAACACAGACCCAAAAATACTTAATTTAAAAAAAAATATACCCCGACTCTCTCCCTGGTTCACCAATGTATTTTTTTAAAAAAAGGCTCCATAGACTTTAGCAGGAGCCACTCCCAGCTCACGCTGTGCTCCGCGAGACGCGGCTATTGTGAAGAGCAATAACGTTACTGACAACACTGCTCTTCACAGTCACCGGATCTCGTGGAGCACAGCGTGATAACACGGATATGTGTGCAGCCCCCTAGATTATAATCAGTATATGTACCGGAGACACGTGCATGTGAAGGGGGCCTAGGTGAGAGCTCTGATGAAGAAGTTCTTCATTCTGTGGACATTAGGCAATGCTATTGTACATATATGTGCTCAGCAGCACTCTCATGACATATCAGATGATAAAATAAACAGCTCAAGATTAGTGTTGAGCGAGTATGTTCTGTTAACTCTTTCGGCAAGTATGCTCGGGCGAGCTGTCTATTTCTTACACATTCCTCCCATGTAATAAAACTGTCAAACAGTTGCAAATCATGTACACGGGAGCGATTTAACCTTATCACTGAGCAGCTGTAAATACTCGGAACTCGGCCCGAGCATACTCGCCAAACATACTCGCTCAACACTACTCAAGATCTATCCAACAGGATGATAATAATATACTCCTCTACATTTATATTATATACAGCCAGAGTATCAATAAAACATAACCTTTAATTAGATAAAGTAAAATAACATAAACCACATAATAAAGTGCTCATAGTGCCTGTGCTCATTAAAAAAATCACGATCTCACCCAGAACTTGATGACTCAGATGGATCCTAGGTACGGAGACAGGTCAGTCAAAATACAGGAGTACAGATCAATGTTCTCTATGTACCCTGTCCTGCTCTGTTTGTCTTCTGCTCTGACAAGAGCAGTTCCCAAGTGAAGCCTATATCAATTAAATACCCCCAAAAGAAAAATAGCCTTCCCAACGCTGTTTTAGAGATATATTTTGGAGATACTCTGGCTATATATAATATAATATCAGATGATAAAACCTGAATGTCCTAGCCTAATAATTGCTTTGAACTTTGATCTGTCTTGTTCTTTATATTAAAATAAAACATTTTTTAGAAATAAAAGTTTACTGGAAAAATCTTCAAATTTGCTTGTGCACAATTTTGGTTGACTCTTTTTCACATAACTGTTTTTTGTGAATAGAAGGAAAAAAAAAGTTGATTGTTACTGTAAGTGAATAAAAACATAACCAGAATTTCAAATAAAAATGTTCTGCTCAAATTATACGTTTTTGCATATTTAATATGTGCATCCACTTCACCTCTCCATGTCTCCTTTGCCCTTTGGTGGTAACACCTTTTATGAATTATGATCTAACTCATAGAATATAATCTTCCCATTCTCCTAAATCATTAAATATTTTATATATTTTTTTCACTTGCTCTACAGATTTTTGGGTAACAACTGCAGTATTAGGCATCAAGCACTTGATGGCAACAGCGTACCATAAATGGTTATCACAACTTTCTATTCTTCTTTCCATCAGGTTAGAGATATGACATCCCTGCGTAATGTGAATCTATCATTTACTGTGAACATCAAGCTGCATTACTTTCGTATCACTGTACTGTTACTGGCATCAGAACCACAACCACGTGTCCAGTGCGTTACTGCCCATCTTATGCAGAGATCAGTAGTCTGCTCCACGATTTCCTTGTGCTGACAGATGTGACTAGTTGCTATGGATATCTACAGTATAAACATAATAACAATTGGACTCAAACTTCAACCCTGAGTCTCAACTCATCACAATCCAGTTCTGCATTACTAAGTATTTGTAATAACACAGCAGACAAGACAAGACATCATCTCATGCCACAAGATGAAATTGTGTCTGAGTTCATACAAAAGCTAAATCAAAGAAATGGAGTATATAGGGTAGCTGCATAAGAGTACAAACATCCAAAAAATACACAGGATCCAGACCATATGGAATTACCACTAGCAAGGAATACAGACTGCACAGACGTTCATTGATGGTAGTGTGCTTCAGCCTGAGACAAAGACGGTGGCCCAGGAGCAGCACCATCTTGTCCTTGGGTCCTGTCTACCATTGCAACTTACCCAATTCAATTGATGGGGCTGAGCTGCAGTCAAAAATGTAGTAGCAATTAAGCATACAAATGCTGTTCTGATAGTAAGGTATACACAGGAATATCTTTTATTGAAAGGGGACCTCTCACCGGTCAAAGGTGGCCAGTTTTTTTTTTCTTTTTACATTCTTGCTGCTCCCAAAATATTCTGTGTTTTGTTTCTTGTTTTTATCCTAATCATATGATTCAAGAGATATGGTCCTTTTTCTTAGTGCTAATTTTTACGGTCTTTACAAGGGGGTATGGCTCACAGAGTAATAATGCGGAGCAGTTTAAAGACACACCACAAAGAATCACACCCCCTTGGTAAGGAGCATAAAAATTAGCACTGAAAAAAGGATCATATATCTGGAAATCTCATGGGGAGCAGTGGGAATAAAGTAAGAGCAAAAACTGGAAACTTATCCTGGTGACTGGACATCTTTAACACTATAAGGGGATGTGCACACATAAAGTCTTTGGTGCATAAATTTCTGCACCATTTTTGCATGTCTTGGCAACAAAAATCCTGCGTAATTAGGCACGTTTTGATGCATTTTTTATATGCTTTTTTATATGCAGATTTTTCCCCACTAATTAGTATGGTGGAAATCAAAAGCAAAAAAATTTCAAAGAATTGACATGCTGCAGATTGAAATCTGCTCCAAATCAGCAAGTAAAATATAAGCAACGTGCGCATGAGGCTTCAGGATTCTCATTCAATTTTCTGGCATCAGTAATCCCTTCAGGTTTTCTGACAAACCTACATTTAAGAAAACGCAATAAATCTGTGGTGTGTACACAGACCCTTAGATAGGGCATGACCAGTATGCTATATTTGCACATTTAACAGTGCTTCTGCATTTCAAGTTGGCTACAGAATAGTTTTTAAAAAGAGTCTGCCACCTCCAAAACTCTAATTCAATTTATACACTTATATAGGAGCCTTTGCCCTATATAAATAAAAATCATACAGTGGCTTGTGAAAGTATTCACCCCCCTTGGGTTTTTACATATTTTGTTACATTACAATATTTTGTAATCTGATTTGTGTGTCAGCACTAAAAAGTCTAAGTTGGTGAAGTGAGAAAAATATAGGCATAAATTATATTTATGGGCTCAAGTAAATAATACATTTCTGGTGCAAGCAATTCACATGCTTGGTGAAAGGAAATCCAACTGTGTGCAATCTAAGTGTCACATGGTCGGTCAGTATATACATACTTTTTCTGGAAGGCCACAGAGGCTGCCAAATCATTAAGCAAGAGGCACCACTAACCAAACAACACCATGAAGACCAAGGAGATCTCAAAACAAGTCAGGGACAAAGTTGTTGAGAAGTACAAGTCAGGGATGGGGTATAAAAAAATAACGCAATCTCTTATAATCCCCCAGAGTACCATCAAATTCATTATCATCAAATGGAGACAACAAGGTACCACAACAAACCTGCCAAGAGTTGGCCGTCCACCAAAATGCGTGGCCCGGGCAAGGAGGTCATTAATCAGATAAGCAGCACCAAGACTTGAGTATCTGTCCAGACTTGAAGACTGCTGTTCATCAGAGGGAATGATCTAACTTGAATGAGCTGGAGCAGTTTTGCCTTGAGGAATGGGCAGAAATCCCAGTGGCAAGATGTGGAAAGCTCATCGAGACTTATCCAAAGCGACTTGCAGCTATAATTGCTGCAAAAGGAGGCTCTACAAAGTACTGACTTTTGGGGGCTGAATAGTTATGCACACTAAAGTTTTCAGTTATTTTGTCCCATTTGTTATTTGCTTCACAAAAAAAGCAAATATTCACAGTTGCAGACATGTTCTTTACATGAGCTGATGCAAACCCTCAAAAAAACCTGTGAAATTCCAGGTTGTGAGGTAGCAAAACATGAAAAATGACAAGGGGGGTGAATACTATCGCAAGCCACTTTACCTGTAGTGTAGATTAACTTATTTTGATGTACATAAAGCAATTTTATTGAATATATAAATTACCGGTCCTTCCTGCACCCCTGGCATGGCCAAGGGCTCAGTAGACTCTTCTTTCCACTCAGTTACAATCCCCCACACCTCCCTTTATCATGATTGATAGCACTCACTTTGGAGAATCCTAAGTCCTGCACACACTGACCCTGCAGCAGCCGAGAGCACACACAGTATCAGTTCTCCCTTCCCTATCTTGCAGCAGCCACTCACTGCACATAGCATTACACAGCAGCGGGCGGCCCATGCGGACAGAATAGAGTGATGAGGGTGCGCACACACTGTCACTGCAGGAGTCCAGCAAGTGCGGGCACATCCAGTGTTAATATATTAACAAGGCTTGAACTGTGGCCCTTGTGCTGTAAAAACAAAATAGCACTGTGAGGAAAATTCATTACAAGTTTTACTTGTGGCTGCATAGTTGTTATTTACGCCAAAATGTCACATGATGGTTACAAAATGTGACACATCTTTACCTATACACATGTCAAGAGATGATATTCCAATCTTTATTCCACCACCTACTGGAGCAAGTCGGCAACTTTTTGTACAAGTTTTAAAAAGTCACAAATGGTAAATCTGGTTTTACTTTTTTGTACATTGTTAATCTCACTCAGATAAAACACTCACTTTTAAATAGTGGAAAGAGCAGTGAAAAAAAGCAATTTTTGCTGTTTTTGTGCACAAAAAGGCTTTTCTTCTTGCCAAAAACTGGTGCAGAAAAGCTGCATAGACACTGGATGAGACCAAAGCTGCCCCTGAAGATGGACATATTCCTCATATAATATATTTTCTGGTAATCTTAGCTGCCTCCTTCACGTTTATCAACATGAAAAGTAATGTTCTCCCACACTCCAGACTACATATTTTACTAACAAGGTCTGAATATTTTCCAGGGGTCTGGAGACTGATTGGGAGTGGCCAGAAACCATATGTTTTCTATGGAAACGTGCCACGTACATTGTGTGGAGTTTGCAGTTTTAAGTGAAGAACTAGTTTAAAACATAAAATATTAAATAAAACCATGACGGCAGAGCCGTTCTTATGTGGAGAGATGTGACAATGTCTTGTTTTACTGTATGTATGTGCTTTCATGTTTTCCTGTGGTTTATACTGCCTCATTTCTTTTGTATAGCAGGTACTACACAACTGCCAGTTACACAGGATATCGTTTTGTGCTGATGATAAAACAGACAAAAGGATTTTTACATTCATATGCAAGGATTCCGAGTCCAATAAGCACTTATGTTATGTGTTCGACAGCGAGAAGTGTGTAAGTATGCCAGATGTTATAGGGCGTTTCTTTGTCTTACATGGAAAGGGATTGGCTTGGCTGAAGACTGTTATAACACTGGGGATCAGATGAAATCTGCAGATGTTTGTCTTCAATAATGGCTCCAACGTGTCATGAGAAAACAGATCAAGATGTTACATTTGTATTTCTTCCCATGCTCGGCTTTATGCATCTCTAATTTAGGGTTTCTTTGCCCTATGTGTTACAGTTTCCTTTTTTATGCAGAAGTGAAAAATGATAATTTTTGCAGATTAAACAATTTTTGCAGATTACAATGTTTTCTTACAATTCTGAAGAAAATCCTAATAGACCTGTAGGTTGCAGTTTACAATCATATAAGCCTGTTACAGATTGTATAGATTACATGATTGCCCTCTGCAAACGTTTCCTAGGAAAACTTTATATATACCCAGACTTTTGCCATCAGAAAGACAAAGGATTTAAAAAACATACGTTTTCGTGCAGCACCAGTACAAAGTAATAGAGTCCTACAGTATATGACATAAAAATCACAAGGACTTGAAGTGCAAACCCTGTTTAATCAAATTTTTGATCCCTGATAGAGATTTGCTAAGAAGTCTTAATGGGGAATTGATAATAAATAATAATAATCTTTAATTTTATATAGCGCTAACATATTCCACAGCGCTTTACATACATTATCATCGCTGTCCCCATTGGGGCTCACAATCTAGATTCCCTATCAGTATGTCTTTGGAGTGTGGGAGGAAACCGGAGAACCCGGAGGAAACCCACGCAAACACAGGGAGAACATACAAACTCCTTGCAGATGTTGTCCTTGGTGGGATTTGAACCCAGTACCCCAGTGCTGCAAGGCTGCAGTGCTAACCACTGCGCCACCGTGCTGCTTGATCTAATTTTTCTATCTAGAAAAACATCTAGGACTAAGATATATATCTGATTTTAATCGATCATGCCTCAGAATACATGCAAATAAGAAAATGGACGATTTTATGTTTTGGATAAGGCATTGATAATATTATTTTACACTAATGTTTGCTTATACAGTAAAACCTTCACAGCACCATACATGTTTTGATGGTGGAAATGTCCCTTTGTTTTATGAATGAAAGATAGGCCATTGTGATGAGGACATTTGTAACATCCCCTTTTGGTAAGCACCAAGTACATCACTAAATAGCTTAGAGCATCAGCAATAAATAAAACCGCCGCACACCACTTTGTTTCTGACGTATCACACCACTTCTGGCAGATGTCTAGGTTAATATTCAGTACTAAGAGGGATTGCAGCTATGTGACCCTTTCTGTTCCACAGGTGAAAGCTTACTGTAGGTGAGCATTGTAATGCCATTCACCACAGATATTCAACTGCAATCGTCTACCACCTTCTCAGCCAACAAATATCCAACATCTTGCAGATATACTAGCACCCCCAATTGCCTCTATTGTTATCAGCTTCATAACATCCTTTATTATAGACTAATTAATTGTTTCCTAAGGGTATGTTTACATCTTGTTCTGTTAAAACATTCTGGGAATTACCGACCCCTTCTTACCCTGAAACTAGCCATAGGTCACTATTCCTCCATTTGAGGCCAAAGGAATCTCTTTTCAGTCTTTTCAGGATGGTTAGGGGGTGGGCATGACGCGCCCCCTGGGCCGTGGGGTACTCGGCAGCCGGGCCTCTGGTTGCTGGGGGATATCACGGTGGCTGGCCCGGTCCGTGACCCAGGGTGGTCAGTAAAAAGGGGAATATTTATAAGGGATTTAAGTGTTCGTGACGCCACCTGTGGAATGCAGCTAAGGGGTGCCGCCGCTGCGGAGCAGTCCTCTGGAGCTGGTGTTATGGCAGCAGGGATGGTGTAGCTCTCCACAGGTAGAGCTAGCTCCAGGGCAGCGTGGGGTGTAATGGATGGTGGTGCAGAGGAGAGACGGCAGGACGGTCCCGGAGGAAAGACGGACACTCACACGGGGGTAAGCTTCAGTACCTTTACTGGTGATGGTGCAGGCACGGTCCAGGGTACTCCAGGTGAAGGGTGCACTTTTGGACTCTCCCCAGTGAGCGGGTATAGGGCCTCCTGATCCTTTGCTTTATTCTCTAAGCTTCTGACCTGCCTGGAGCTAGGCCTAGCTTGGTTACTGTCTCTCTTTGCACCTGCTGACCTGGTGGTAGTGCCTTCTCTTTGGAGATCACTCTACCGGGACACTGGGGCCTCCGTGACTCCTAGCCCTGGTACTGTAATCAGAATTTGGTGAACCTGGGACCTGTAGTCCTCCAGTGGTTCCGGTGGTTCTTACTGGGTGTAAAGGGTCCCTGTAGGCGCGGACCCGGTGTCCGGTATATATATTGGGGTGAGCCTGGTATGCTCCTCTGCCCCCTCGCTACTTCTTCCTTCTCTTCTCGCCTTCGGCCCACTCAAGGCCCTCACTAGGCCTTCACCCGTGCTGTAGGCCTTGGATCACCTAAGCACAGCAGCCAGCGTGCTGCCTCTTCGCTGCTCTCTGAGCGTCAGCACGCTCTCAGCTCAACTCTGAGCTCTGTCCCTCTCTGTCTCTAAGCAGGAACTAATCTCCGCTGCCTGGCTCCACCCTCCCTATATATATCCCTATCAGGCTCCCTCTGATGGTCTGAGGTGGTAGGGTGGAGGTGTGTGAATGTGTGAGGGCCCCTTGTGGAGAAGTCCATCCATTCACCCTTCTGGGTTATGTGGCACCAATGTACAGCAGGGCGCCACATCCCCCCTAGTAAAACTCAGTACTCCTGGACTGAAGCATTTTTCACAAAACAGGTTAAACAATAACATTTCTTCCCTTTATGGGAGGCACTTTTCTTAAACGTTACAGGTAACATTATAATACAATAATTACCATTATAAATAACATTAATTCGGTTACAGTAAGTCCCGTAACCTGGTGTCCATTTCACCGATGAAGGAACATGAGGGACCCGCCTGAAAACCCTCAACGTAGGCCCTGGGCGTGGCTACAGGGCATAGGTGATCCAGGTGCTGGACCACGTCTTTGGTCACGCCAAATGGGTTTTTGTTCCATAGTCACTAAAGGGGCACTCCAGGGAGTGCAACTATGTACATGACAGTTTTTGTTTTTTTGGGCTGCTCACAGTCCTCAGCCACCGAGTCCTTTATATATACCCTGACGGGTTATTAAATAAACACATATAGTTAATTTCAGTTTATACAATAAACATTGTGCAATACCCTATTGGGTAACTATTTATACTACAGGTATTTTTAACTTACTCCCTATACCTGACAGGGGTCTGGCCTTTTGTGCTACGCTATTTTCCGCTCTATGTGTTAGTGGACTGCAAGACTGCCTTAACCTCTCTATGGGACTGGCAAGTACACTGGTCACTGGGCCCCCTGGCTCCACTTCTACCAGTGATCCTTCTTCCGGGGATTCTTCCTGAGCCGGCTCTTCTGGGGCACTTACAGGTCTTACTTGCAGTGAAGAGTCTTCTGGCTGTTGGTAGAAGTGTAGCACCGGTATTATTACCGCTCCATCCAGTTGAGGCCAATCTGCCAGGAAATCTCCCAAGACAGTATGGAGTGTTTCTTCTTTAGGCTCCTCTGGTACGGTGAGAGGCACTTCCCCCTGGGGCCTCAGCTGACCTGGGCACAACTTCAGATGGTCTCTTGATACCGTTGCAGTCGTTCTTCCTCCGTCTTTGCTAATTAGACAAGTTTTCCTATTGTTGAATGTGGAATTCAACACAGTGTAAGGTTCCCTTCCCCACTGGTCATCAAGCTTGTGGCTTCTTCTCTTTCGTTTCAGCACAACTTCTCAAGGTGTCAAGGGTTCTGCGGGTGCACTCTTGTTGTACTGTGCTTCCTGCTTATCTCTCACCCTACTTAGAATGTCTTCGACACAGGCCTGTACTCTCTTGTACTGCTTTTGTCGGGTCACATCCCAGTCTTCAGTGGACATATCTGCTTCTGGCTCTACCACTCCAAGCTCCAGGTCCATGGGCAACTTTCCGGGTCTTGCTCTCATGATCTACGCTGGAGTACAATTGGTGGAACTCACAGGTATGTGATTGTACAGATCTACCAGGTCAGGTAGCTTGTCTGGCCACTGGTTTCTTTCTTCTAGAGGTAAGGGCTTCAACAGGTCGATGACTATATTATTCATCTTTTCACATAACCCATTGGTTTGGGGGTGGTACGGTGTAGTCCGGATCTTCTTACACCTATACAGATGGCAAAACCCTTTGAGCAGCTCGGCTTCAAAGGCAGGGCCTTGATCCGTCAGCACTTTATCCGGGTATCCATGAGGCCTGCAGAAGTAGGCTTGAAACGTCCTTGCTGCAGTTTCTGTCGTCAGATCCTTGACGGGGGCTACCACCAGGAACCGGGAGTAGTGATCCACCATGGTCAGGGCATAGGAGCAGCCTGACCTGCTGGGTGACAGCTTGACGTGATCCAAAGCGACGATCTCCAGAGGCTGGGTTGTCCTGATGGACTGCAGGGGTGCCTTCTGGCTGCTGTAGTCTTTTCTTCTGAGACTACAGGGTCCACAATCCCGGCACCACCTCTCTATGGAACTCTGCATTCCAACCCAATAAAACCGATTCTTCAGGAGGGTTTCCAGATTCTTCCAGCCAAAGTGCCCTGCTTGATCGTGGTAGGCCTCCAATACCATCCGGATGTCTGTCCTGGGCACTACGATCTGCCGTACCATCTCATGGGTCCTAGGGTTGACATACCTTCGGCACAGCTTCTCTCTATAGGTGAACACCCGGCTTCTCTCATTCCACAGTTGCTTGGCTTGTGGAGAAGCGTCCTTCTCCAGGGAGGAACCTTCCTGGGTTATCAGTTCTTTGATACGGCTGACAACCGGGTCGCTTTCCTGGGTCTCCTTTCAACTGTGGTGAGGTAAAGGGTTTAGTGTCTTACCACGATAACTCCTGGAGGTGTGCTGCTCGTGGACCATCCCAATTCTGTGGAAGGCAGGTAGCTCAATCTCCTCCATGTCATCCACTTTTTCTTCAGTGTCCGACTGGTACGGCATTCTGGATAGGGCATCGGCGTTGGCGTTCTTGTGGCCTGTCCGGTACTTGATAGTGAACTGATAGTTTGACAGCCGGGCCATCCAACGCTGTTCCAAGGCTCCCAAATTGGCTGTCTCTAGATGCGTCAAGGGGTTGTTGTCAGTGTAAGCCATGAACTTACTGGAGGCCAAGTAGTGCTTGAATCGTTCAGTGATGGCCCAGACCAAGGCCTGGAGCTCCAACTTGAAGGAGCTATAATTTTCTGGATTCCTCTCGGTAGGACGAAGCTTCCTGCTGGCATAGGCAATCACCTTCTCTTTGCCATACTTCTGACTCAACACAGCTCCTAATCCCTCGTTGCTGGCATCAGTGTACAGAAGGAAAGGTTGGCTGTAGTCAGGGTAGGCCAGGATTTCTTCTCTGGTCAGGATCTCTTTCATCACTGCAAAAGACTCAGCCTGCTCTTTACCCCACTGGAAGGGGGGGTTCTTGCCTCTGTGGGACTGTCCTACCAGGAGATCTTGCAAAGACGCTGCCTTCTTGGTGTAGTCCTTTACAAACCTCCGGTAATACCCGACCAGTCCCAGGAACTGACGTACCTCCTTGAGATTCTTCGGTTCTGGCCATTTCTGGATGGCAGTGACCTTCTCTGGGTCTGGTGCTACTCCTTCTGGACTGACGATGTGCCCCAGGTACTGAACCTTCCATTTGAGCAGGTGACACTTGGAAGGCTTCAATTTCATCCCATACCGGGACAACGATTCAAATACCTCCGCCAGGTGCTTCAAATGGTCCTCATACGTCTTGGAGTACACTATCACGTCATCCCGGTATAGCAGCACGGTTTCGAAGTTACGGTGTTCCAAACAGCACTCCATCAATCTCTGGAACGTTCCAGGGGCGTTGCAGAGTCCGAACGGCATACTGTTGAACTCGCAGAGTCCCATCAGGGTAGTGAAGACCGTCTTCTCCCGGTCCTCCTCAGCAACTGCTACTTGCCAGTACCCACTAGTGAGGTCAAGGGTAGAGAAGTAATTTGCAGACTTTAATGCAGCCAGGGATTCCTCTATATGGGGCAAAGGGTATGCATCTTTATGTGTTATGCGATTTACCTGTCTGTAATCTACACACATCCTCATGCTTCCATCCTTTTTCCTGACTAGGACCAGGGGAGCTGCCCAGGGGCTACAGCTATCTCTTATGACCCCTGCTTTCGTCATGTCGTGCAACATTTCCTTCGCTTTCTGGTAGTGTGCTGGTGGGATTGGCCTGTAACGTTCTTTGATGGGTGGCCTGTAACGTTCTTTGATGGGTGGATGGTCACTTGTGGGTATATGGTCTTGTACCCCTTTAATCCTCCCAAAATCAAGTGGGTGTTTGCTGAATACCTGTTCGTATTCCTGGACCACCCTGTATACCCCTTGTTTTTGATGGACTGGAGTGGCGTCAGTCCCAACATGGAGCTGTTGACACCAATCCTCCAACTGAGTTTCAGAGTCATTGTCCTCCACTGTATCTGGTGGGGTCAAGGATTCCACTGTGTGTATGGCGTTGTTATCCACAGTATACAACCTGGCAACAGTGGCATATCTTGGTAATTTAACTTCATCCTCCCCATAATTTTGGAGTCGTACTGGTACCCTCCCATTGCGTACATCAACCACCCATCTGGCAGTTAAGAGTATAGGTCTGTGCTCCGAACTAATGGGCTCCACTACCGCCTGATAGTTCTGTCCTTTGAGACCTATTGCTGCTCTACACCAAATCAGCATTTCACTCATCAGGGGAATCACAATGGGTACCGGGTCTGTCACCCGTACATTACCAATTTCACCACCTGATATCTTTACCTGTTGCTGGTACAAAAGGGCTCGGATCTCTTTCTGGAGCACCCTCCTCTGCCCTGGTTTGGCGGTGTCAGCAATCTGTTGAAGCAAAAACAACACTTCTCCCAAACAGTTACCGACAATATTTGTACCAAGTATCATATACAAGTCTGTATCACCAGGATTAGACTCCACTACAATCAGTCCTTGGTCCTTTAGTTCTGCTCTCCCCACCTTCACTGTCACGTCCTTAACCCCTACTAGGTTAAGAGGAAGGCCGTTAGAGGCATACACGGAGAAGTTCGGGGCTGGCAGCCGGAGTTCATCTATGGACCAGAACCTTTTGTAGAGGACATCAGGCATGATGGTTACCTGAGATCCAGTGTCCAGCAGGGCAGGTGTCGAGATGGCATCCAGCACAATGGACAGGAAAGGTCTTCCTCCCACGAACCGATGGTACCAGTTTGATGGGCCTGCTTGATTTACTCCTGGGTGTCGGCCCTCGGCCCCAGGGTTTGCTCGTTTAAAGGACAGTTCCGCACTGTGTGGCCTGCCTTCTGGCAGCGATAGCAGATGATTTCTCCTGGAGGGCGACGTTGGTCGTTGGTCCTCCCACGGGGTGGCGGTGTCCTCCTACGGGGCGGCGTTGCCCTCCTACGGGGTGGCGTTGTCCTCCTTTTTCTCCTCATCCAGGGGACATCCTCAGGGCTGTTGGCGAGTAGGATCCTTCCTTCCGGCTCGGGCTCCGTCTGTAGCTGCAGGGTGCTCAGGACAGTGGCCAGGGTTTTACTTAACTGGCGCACTGCAGAGCGTAGGCTGTCCAGCTCGCTAGGAGGCACTGTTTGCATCTTTGTTTCCGCCGTTAATGAAGGAGCAGTGGGTGCTGCGGGCACTGGGGTGGCCCCACCCTGGTAACGCTGGATAGCAGTATCTAATGTTTCCAGGGGCTGCGGCCCCTTTATAGCCATGTCCTTAAGGGTGTCAAAGGTGGCATCTGGATGGTCTAAGGCCCACCACCGTACAGTTCTGCTCTCCTCCTGGGACCTCAACCCCTGGATGAACTGTTCCGTCAGCATTTTATTTTTATTTTGTATGCTGGCTGAACTAACCGGTTTCAAGGTCCCGGACACTGTCCTCAGGTTTCTGGACACAATGGTAGAACCTCATCCGGAGATCCGTCTCAGTGCGGTTTTCAAACACAGTTTGCAGTCTCTTAAAGATGATGGATTCTGATTCCTGGTCTGCGGCTGGCCAGGTTTCAACTTCCCACTCTGCGGCACCAGTCACTTGTCCCAGCACAACAGCGGCTCTCTGTTTACCGGTCATAGAATACATGTCCAGCACACCGCATATTTTCCTCTTGAATCCGGACAGGGTGTCTGGTTTGCCATTATACTGGGGAAGCCATTTCGCTCCAGGGATATACGGCAGGGCCATGGGTATCAATGGGCTCACGACCCCTGCTGGTGGAGCGGCCGCTCTGGCCTGTGCAGCGCCGGGCGCAGGTTGGGCATCTGGAGCATTAACCGGTGCTCCGGCGGCTTGCTGGTCATCGGCCATTGTTGCGCCCCCCTAGTGAACCGGAGCCTACCTTCTTCACTTTCTTTTTCAGGTAGGCCGCAGCTTCGCAGGCAGCGGTCTTTTTCCAGGACCTTGCGTCTCTCACGTCTGACGTCAGAGCGTCCTCTGGGCTCCTTCCAGGACCTGACTCTTCCTGGTTTGACGTCAGGGGCGGGGCGTTTCCTGGGCTTCGCGAGCTTCCAGCGGTTACGCCTCTCCGATTCCCGCGGTTACACCCCTCTTCTTCCCGCGTGGCGACAGGAAGATGGCGGACAATAGCGGGAAATCTCAGGAATGGCGGGAAACCTTCACCACAGTGAGTATTACAGTCTTTCTAAGGTGCACAGTACCCGGTGGCAACGGGCACGCAATCCTGTTCGTGACGCCAAAGCTGACTCGCCCCCTGGGCCGTGGGATACTCGGCAGCCGAGCCTCTGGTTGCTGGGGGATATCATGGTGGCTGGCCCGGTCCGTGACTCAGGGCAGTCAGTAAAAAGGGGAATATTTATAAGGGATTTAAGTGTTCATGACTCCACCTGTGGAATGCGGCTAAGGGGTGCCGCCGCTGCGGAGCAGTCCTCTGAAGCTGGTGTTACGGCAGCAGGGATGGTGTGGCTCTCCACAGGTTGAGTTAGCTCCAGGGCAGTGTGGGGTGTAATGGATGGTGGTGCAGGGGAGAGATGGCAGGACGGTCCCGGAGGAAAGACGGACACTGACACGGGGTAAGCTTCAGTACCTTTACTGGTGATGGTGCAAGCACGGTCCAGGGTACTCCAGGCGAAGGGCACACTTTTGGACTCTCCCCAGTGAGCGGTATAGGGCCTCCTGATCCGTTGCTTTATTCTCTAAGCTTCTGACCTGCCAGGAGCTAGGCATAGCTTGGTTACTGTCTCTCTTTGCACCTGCTGACCTGGTGGTAGGGACTACTCTTTGGAGACCACTCTCCCTGGATGCTGGGGCCTCCGTGACTTCTAGCCCTGGTACTGTAGTCAGAATTTGGTGAACCTGGGACCTGTAGTCCTCCAGGGGTTCCGGTGGTTCCTACTGGGTGTAAAGGGTCCCTGTAGGCGCGGACCCAGTGTCCGGTATATATTGGGGTGAGCCTGGTATGCTCCTCTGCCCCCTCGCTACTTATTCCTTCTCTTCTCGCCTTCGGCCCACTCAAGGCCCTCACTAGGCCTTCACCCGTGCTGTAGGCCTTGGCTCGCCTAAGCACAGCAGCCAGCGCACTGCCTCTTCGCTGCTCTCTGAGCGTCAGCACGCTCTCAGCTCAACTCTGAGCTCTGTCTCTAAGCAGGAACTAATCTCCGCTGCCTGGCTCCACCCTCCCTATATATATCCCTAACGGGCTCCCTCTGCTGGTCTGAGGTGGTAGGATGGAGGTGTGTGAATGTGTGAGGGCCTCTTGTGGAGAAGTCCATCCATGCACCCTTCTGGGTTCTGTGGCACTAATGCGCAGCAGGGCGCCACAGGCATCACATGGCTCATCGGGATTATATGATGGGGTGCACTCCTGCTGGGTTGTTTAAAGCCCGCAGCAGCGAAACGCCCGTTAGGAAGTGTTTGCTATGGGTACAATCTGCTCGGTGGTAAGCATACCTTGATTGCTGTTGCACTTTACGTCTGTGTTCCATCTTTACTTGGTTCTTTACTCACTTTGGGACACTTTATGCCTGGTCCTTTGAGCTCCATATATATTTTGTATGGTTCTACTACTATGCACTGTCACTTTTATGAGATTGATGAATTTGTTGCCTGATTATGTTCATGGGCCTATTCACTATTTATGTACTGTCACTTTTTTCATCTGGTCAGGTTAACTTAGTTATATTGTTAGGTCTATTAATACATATTCTGTATTTGAATTGTCGTATATTTTTACTATGTGCACTGTCACTTTATTTGGGAAAAACTTTTTTCTCCATATATATTCTGACATTATGTAGTTTCAATTAATATTTTCTTATCTATCATGTGCCGAATTGTTCATTACTATTATACTGGTAGTCTCATTTAATTACCATTATGGATTTAATATTAATGATTTGATTACTGACTGTGTTTCCTTGCTATATTTGTACCCCTTGTATGTTATCCCACCTGCTGGATTTTTCTTTTCTTTTTCTATTTTCTTTTTTATTTTAATATATTTAATAAAATTGATATTTTGAATTTATTGCTGTTGTGCAATGGTTTATAGGTTGTCTTGTAGGTAAGTATTGCAATGTCCATTCACCACAGATATACAACTGCAATAATTTACCACCTTCTCAGGCAACAAATATCCAACATCTTGCAGATATACTAGCACCCCCAATCTCCTCTTTTGTTATCAGCTTCATAACCTCCTTTATTATAGGCTAGTTAATTGATTGTTTCCTAAGGGTATGTTTACATCATATTCTGTTAAAACATCCGGGGAATTACCGTCCCCTTCTTCCCCTGAAACTAGCCATAGGTCACTATTCCTCCATTTGAGGTCAAAGGAATCTCTTTTCATCCTTTTCAGGATGGCAAGGGGGTGGGCATCACATGGCACATATTGCTCACCGGGATTATACGATGGGGTACACTCCTGTTGTGTAACGCAGCCATGTCCCTCCGACATAATAGAAATAGAGGCTTCAGATGTCCATACAACATTCCGCCAACAGCTGTCTCTCCTGACCCCTCATTTTGGCCTAACATCATGCATGCAATGTGTTTTTAATTGTAGGAGCAGAGTGAGTCACAGGAAGACATTCGACATGCCCTATCCATCTCCTCCCTGACATCAGCTGTCAGGGAGAGCCATGAAGCCCTTATATACATTAGATAATCTGCCTGATCAATCAACTGGTTTGACTGTTTTTTCTCAAATGCACATAAGGGCTGGAATGGGACCCTGTGAAACACTGTCAGGAGCAGAGTGGGGGCTGTGCATGTGCTTTTTACATCTGTTTGCATTCATTTTCTATCAGTGTTTATACTGTATGCTTCCATCTATGTGGATCTATAATGAGCAGGATCTGTGAAGAAATGAATGTTCGTACAACCGTTCATCCTCTATACAATTATTGTCGGCAGTGTATCCCTGTTGACATGACGGAATGTGGTGCTGCCAACTATCATTTTTATGTTTGTCTAAGGCTAGGGCCTCACGACCATTTTCTCTATATCCGAGAGAATCGGGTCAATTATGCAAATCACACTCTAATCAGAGTTTGATCAAAGTGTGATCCAATTCTCTTGGATGAGGAGGAGATGGAGAAAAAATTTCTCCATCTTCTTCATTGGTTCAGTCTGTGGAACTCGGACTGCACTCCGTTAAACATCCGACATGTAAAAATCGGGCATGCATGAACTTTTTCATCAGACAGTCTCTGTCCAAGGAAATAATCGGACGTTTGCTTGGCCCCATAGTATACGATTGGTCTGAGTGCGATGTCATCTTTTGTTGGATCGCACTTGGACCAAAAGTATGCTTATCTGCACCTACCCCAAGGGTAGGTGCACACAACCGTTTTCTCTCCATCTGGGAAAAATAGTCAGATTTTTCCAATCAGTCTCTGATCAGAGTGGGATTTTTTTTTCTCAAAGGTGGATAGAAAAAATAAAATAGTTTCTCCACCCTTTCCATTCTGTCAGTCCATGAAAATCGGACCTCACCAATATCATTCGAATGCAGTCCAATGTTTTTCACGGACCAATAGACTTGCATTGCAAAATTTGATCTGACACGCAGCTCAAAATCAGGCATGACTGATTTTTCTTTTTCTCAGACCACTCTGTTTGAGAAAAAAATCGGACATGTTCACAGCCTCATAGAATAACATGGGTACTTTCAATGAAAACTAGGGATAGCACTTGTCCGATATATTTGGTTGTGTGCATGAGCCCCAAAGGATGCAACTAAATGACAAATGAGCTTTACTCATGGTCCTGATGGGTAGTGAATACAAATATTTGTTTGACAAATAATCAGCCCTTGTAAATAGGCCTTTACACATACACATTTCCATTTCATTTTCAGTACTATTAACCTGCAACAATCCTCGTTTTGTCAAGTCATTTTTAAGCTATTGAAACAAAAGAACATAAAGGAGACACAAGTACTGCAAACAATTTGTAAACTGTCTCTGTTTTATTAAGGCTGAAGAGATTACATTAACAATTGGACAAGCCTTTGATCTAGCATATAGAAAGTTCCTTGAATCTGGAGGAAAAGATGTTGAAACAAGAAAACAAATAGCTATCTTGCAAAAAAGGGTAAGTCCAGTGATGTCAGTGCTTGATCTGTATAAAACTGTATACACACTGTTAAGCTATGTTCACACACAGCGTTTTCGCTGCATTTTTTCTGCAGTTTTTCTGCTCTCTTGACAGTAAAAATGCTGTGTTCAAAATGCGGGATTGCTGCGATTTCACAGCGTTTTTGCAGAATTTTTAGCTGCATTTTTTACGTGGATTACTTGTGTGTTTGTTCGCAGAACATGTTTAGTAATGTTAGTTTTATTCACCTAAAACGCAGTGAAAATGGAGCAAAAATGCGTCAAAACCTGTTTGCTGCACTTTCCCAGTGTTTTTACACTTATTTCTTTCTATGGGTGAAAAATGCAGCAAACATTATGAAAGAATTGACATGCTACAGATTTTAATAACACTACAGTGCTGAAATTCAGTCAGGAAAAGAAACAAGCGGGTACAAGAGATTTCTGAAATCTCAAAGCTATTGCGGTTATTGAAAAAAGTAGTTTCTTTTAACGAACGTTTATTGTATGTCAGCTATGTATCAACTGAAGTCAATGGAGGAATACTGTACTCTAGCGCTGCAGTCTTTTCAAACAGCTAGACAGAGGCGATGCTGATTGTCGGACCCTCATCGATTCAGAAAAATGGGACACCAAGCGCAGTAGGGTCTTATCCAAGAGAGAAATAAGGTGTTAGATGATTTGAGGAACTACTCACCTGTCGGGTTTGGGTTAAACCACAAAGAATGAATCAGGATGAATCAGCTGCTGCAGTAGCCTCAGAATGGAAATCCCTGGCAATCAAGGGTTAGGAAAATGAGGGTAGTAGTCCGCGCTGCTGATGAAGATACAAGAAACCAAGGAGCAATGATAGTAAGATCAAGCAGTTTATTCTCTACGCGTTTCAAAGTGGAAGTAAGTTAGTTCAACTAAGGACAAAGTTAGAACTAAGGAAGAAGTTAGAACTAAGAAACGAAGGAAGAAGTTAGTTCAACTTCTAAATGCGTAGAGAATAAACTGCTTGATTATACCATCATTGTTCCGCTGTGTTAAAGGGACGGTTGCAAACAACTTTATTATAATGGAACGCAACCGAACCCGGGGTCCGCGATGCAGCCTGGTGGACTGCGGCCGAACACCTTCCGGGTGAGAAGGAAACAACCAACTTAAATAGCAGTCCCCTCCGTGTTACAGCACACCGGAACGGGAATAGGGATTCGCACTATCTCCGTTAACTGCACGAGAGATGTGCGATAAATAATATATCTGTAGTCCTGTTGCAGCACAGGGACTACACTGTTGGCGCTAGGATGCGTGTGTGACTCACGCCGGCGAATACGTGCCCTCAGCCTGCGTGCTACCGGACTGAGGAGTATCTCTCCACGTGGCTTACAGGTGGTACCGGGAATAGGGTGTCTGCAGACTGCTCGGGGTGTAAGGCGACCCCTTTGTCAGAGCGAGACTGTCAGATGAAGCTACCTGCCTATTTCATCTAGCCTGCCTATTTCCACTAAACCTGCCTGCCAGAAACTAAAGCACACGTGGAGCCCAAGAGACCAAACGTCCACACAACACCATCACTGCTCAATGATCAGAGCGCGCCGCCATGTTTGTGGGCGGGCTTTTTAAAGATTAAGCCCTGCCTACCGTCGCACCATTGGTGACGTCACCCGCGACCAATCAGGTGGTGCTAGGTCACCGGATCAGCTGACTCCCAAACCACCAATCACGGTCCGCCATGTCACGAGCATGCTCAGTACAGAGAATACTGGACTTAGGCTTCAGCAGCCCTGTCTCCCTCCGCAACCTATCCTTCATGTTGCTAGGAACAAAGACCCAAGAGACAACCTGTAGGTCTCGTGGGCCAGCTAGGTGTTGGGACAGACATTGATGCTGAGCAGCATCAGCCCTGGCTAGACTGGAATGGGAGACCACAGAAGGTTCTGGACCTATTTTAATTCCAGCAGACACCTAACACCCTGTTTCTTGTATCTACATCAGCTTTGCAGACTGTCACTCTCATTTCCTAACCCTTGAGGGACTGTCATTGATGTGATATTAATGGCTTATCGTAAGGATAAGCTATTCATTTTTAAAGTTTTGATAACAGCTTGCATTTCACACATGTTTGCATATTTACCAATGAAAAGATTTTGTAATAGCAACATTAACAACTTGGAAAAATAAGTCCTATCGGTAATTGTATTTCCAGGTGTCCATCATGACAGCACGATGGGAGGTTGTCCTTCTCATCCTCTAGGGACAGGAAACACATGAGAGGTTAAAAGCCCCCCCCCACACCTCCACCACACCCTCAGTGTTTTTTACAATTACCACACCAGGATGGATGAATTTTATTCTGTTTTGTTGAATTCTCTTTACACAGATGTTCTGGGTTGCCATATGCATAAGGAATTCGGGGAGGGAATGTGATAGTGCTGTCATGATGGACTCTTGGAAATACAATTACCGGTAGGACTAATTCCTTATTTCCCCAGGACATCCCTCATGACAGCACAACGGGAGTAATACCAAATCAGACGGCATATTTTTAGGGTGGGACTACCGCCTGAAGGACTTTCCTTCCATAGGCTAATTGTTGGTAGATGAAATGTCCAACTTATAATGTCTACAGAAGATATTTATATTGGCTCATGTTACGGTCCTACAGATTTGTTCTAAAGATGCTCCTGCTCTTTTTGCCCAGGAGGCTGATGTGGCCCTAGTGGAATGAGCCTTAATGTCCGGTGGAGGCGCTTCTTCTTGCAGCTGTTATACCATTGAAATGATTGTAGTTATCCATCTGGCCAAGGTTACTTTTGAAGCTTTTTTGCCCTTGATTTTTCCTGAACGTTGAATGAAGAGGTTTGAATCCTGTCTCCATGGTTTTGTAACCTCAACATACCAGGACCAGGTATGACAAGGATTTTAGCCATACAGCACGTCTTGCCGAATTGGATTACACGCTACCTCTAGCTGATAATCTGACTTATTCTGTAGATGCGTCCACCATAAACAGGGTGGCTTATTTTAATATGGGAAGAGTATCTAGGATGACCTCCCGAGAAGTTTTGGTTTTAATTAGTGACGACAGCTCATCTATCCAAATGGACATAGATCTTGCTACCAAGGTTGCGGCTATATTGGTCTTAATAACTGCTGCTGAGGCTTCCCAGCTTCTTCTCAGGAGCCCATCTGCCTTCCGATCCATCTTTAAAGCAAGATGAATCCTCAAAAGGAATTGAAGTCTTTTTTGCTACCCTGGCCATAGGTATGTAAATTTTAGGGACTTCATCCCAAACTTTCACTTCCTCTGGGCCGAAGGGTAGGCGAGCCCTGAACTCTTTTGGAATGGTGAGACGTTTTTCTGCATCTTCCCACTCTTCCAAGATCATAGATTTCAAATGTTCATTGATTGAGAGCACTCTTTTACTCTAGATTCTTAGACCCCCAAACATTTTGTCTTGTATAATATGTGGGATCTGAGTATCCTCAATCCCCATAGTATTCCTTACCGCCCTAACCATTTCATCTCTATTTTCGGATGAAAAGAGATATCTCTTCCGATTCTCAGAAGGGGCCTCTTGTGACATTTCTCCTGTCTGTAGACCTTGTTCAGAGTCATAAGAAAAATCTTCTGCATCAGAAGATTCCACCATCTCCCATCTAGCCCTTTTGTGATGGGATGGTTCCTGTACTGACTGAGGTGGTATAAGGCTGGAGATTGAACTCTGAACTTCCTCACGGATCATAGATCGCATGTCTGCCATAAGGGGAGAGATGATTCCCCCCGATCCCACTGGACTCTCAGGTATGAATCGCCGCGCAGATACGCTCCTCTCTGCGTCTGTTCTGCTAGGGACAGGAAAAACACTGAAGGTGTGGTGGTGGTGGTGGGGGGGCTTTTAACCTCTCATGTGTTTCCTGTCCCTAGAGGATGAGAAGGACAACCTCCCGTCGTGCTGTCATGAGGGACATCCTAGGGAAATATGGTTTTTGGTTTAGGGAAACAGAATGGCCAAGACCTTGTATTTGTAGCTGTGAATATTTGAAACATGAATTCATATAATAATTGCATTTGTGTTTAAAATATATTTTGTCCTACATATGCAGTCAGCCTCCATATAGAAATATAACATAAAGAACATTTACCGCTTGGGACGGACGTCAGACTTTGATTCTCTGCCTTTTATCACACATCTGAGAAGCTGTTCTTGATCCTCCTGTAAAGTTTTGGGGATGTCTTGATAATGTGATTGTGTAATGATTCATGAAGGACGCAGGTTATGTATTAGGAATGTCATTAAAATTGCTGATCCAGAACACAGGTCATGTTGGGTAGCTGAGAAAATTGTGACTGACATTCTGTTAGTCAGTGATAGCTTATTAGAATGCCACTGGTTACTGTTTTTACCCAACATTATTACTGCATGGAAATCAGCGCAATAATTGCATGCTATTCTCCGAAGCCATTCTGTTGAAGGGTAAAAGCATTGTTAAAATTAATTAAAAAGCTGCCCTCAGGCAACAATACAGCTAAAATGATGAAATACCATCTAATCACTCTTTTATTCTTCTCTAGTTCTAGTGCTGTGTCCCTATTTCTCCCTGTTACATGTAATTTACCATGACTGCAGCTATCACATGCCTGTACGTCCCATTTAACTGCTGCTACCAATCTATCTATTAGAGATGAACGAGCACTAAAATGCTCGGATACTCATTACTGGAACCAAGCAATTCCTAATGCTCTTATGCTCGTTTCGAGTAACAATTAAAATGGAAGTCAAAGGGAGATTCAAGCATTTTTCTGGCAGACCCTACAAGGAGGTCTGGGGGGCAGTGAAAATGTTGAAAAAGGTGGAAAAAGTGCTGAATGGAAGGATAACAGCATGGGGAAGACCCCTGGAAGCATCTCTGACTCCCCAATCACTGCTGAAAACAAAAGTGTCACACTTTTACTCCACTTTAGGACTCACAATAAAACATTCAAAGTCAACGAGAAATTTGACTTTACAGGGAAAAAAAAACATTCTTTCCTGTATAATGATTTGCATATAAAACAAAATTTAAAAAGGATTTAAAAAAATAATTTAAGTACGCCAAAATTAAAATTTTCATTAAAAAAATTGGAAATTTCAATGTAATTTTTGAAGGAAGCAAGAACTTCCAAAAATTTGATGGACGAGGGACTCAGATACACCCTGTATTAGACATAAAGGAGGGCCTCATACACACTCTGTTCAAATTGTCATGTAGCTGTACTCCTAGACTCATAAAGGCTATACACTAATTGCAAAGCCTGCCAAAAATTAGAAGTAGGGTCATCCATACACCCTTGAAGGCAACAACTGTAGTGCCTCATTCAAATATAGTACTCCTACATTGATAAAAGCTCTGCTCACAGTGCAAAACCTGCCAAAAATTACAAGCCGGGTCATCCATACACCATTGCTGGAACCAACTGGAGAGCCTCATAAAAAATTAAGAAAGTGTTTTTGTGGAACTTCTACACTCATAGTCTTTGCACATAGAGCAAAGTCAGAAAAAAAAAGTTTAAGAAGAGTCATTCATACACCCTTGAAGGCATCAACTTCAAGGTCAGACCTCATCTGGAATACTGTGTCCAGTTTTGGGCACCACATTTTAAAAAAGACATCGAAAAACTGGAGCAAGTTCAGAGAAGAGCGACGAGAACTGTGACCTGTCTGCAAACCATGTCCTATGAGGATTTAGGAATGTTTAGCTTGCAAGAAAGAAGACTGAGAGGAGACTTAATAGCTGTCTTCAAATATCTCAAGGGCTGTCACATTGTTGAAGGATCATATTTATTCTCATTTGCACAAGGATAGACTAGAAGCAATGAGATGAAACTGTATGGGAGGAGACACAGATTACATATTAGAAAAAACTTTTTGACAGTTAGGGTGATCAATGAGTGGAACAGGCTGCCACGAGAGGTGGTGAGTTCCCCTTCAATGGACGTCTTCAAACAGAGGCTGGACAGATACTGTGTCTGTCTGGGATGATTTTGTGAATCCTGCTTTGAGCAGGGGGTTGGACCAGATGACCCAGGTTGTCCCTTCCAACCCTACCATTCTATGATTCTATGATTCTATGAACTGGCGGCCCTCATTCAAATATTGAAAATTAAAAACACTTTATGTGCTGTCATTTGGTGGTGTGGACATGTCAGAACTAATTCAGGCTTTGTTCATTTTTATAAGTGAGCCTGGTATCATTTTTTGTTGACAGGCGAAAGCGCCTGTCTGTTATGACATCCCCGGCGGCACTAAAAACTCGCTCAAACAAGAGCAGCACAACACCTCCAAGGCATAGCGGAACAGCTCATGCCAGGTGTCGAGCTTTAAGTCCCAATAGTTGAAGGTCGCAGAGGAATTAGGGAGCACACTGTTTTTTTTCAGCCAGGTATTGCTTGACCATCTTTAAAAACTTTTTCCTCCTTGTCAAAAATACCCGGCCATCAGGGCATGGACGCTGGGAGGGTGTCATGTAACTGGCCCAGGCCTTTGACAGTGTACCTCTGCCTCTGCTGTACCTGGTGTGTGTCTCCCTCGTCTCTCCCCCTTGGTTGGGCAAGGAAGCTTGCCCCCTGCCGCTAGCAATGTCTAATGGAAATTTTTCAACATATTTTCCACAATGGCCTTTTGGTATAGCACCATTTTAGTAGACCTCTCCCTCTAAGGTTCTCCTTGTAGCGTGGGTCTAGCAGGGTGAACGACCAGTACTCTTTTTTTGGCCAAGATGAATGTAGTACAAGAGTCATGGAAAAGACAGCGGTACATAAAGTCGGCCATGTATGCCAAGCTCCCTACAGCCAACACTTTCTTGTCTCCACCATGATGACGACTCTCCATCTCCTCCTCCTTTTCCATCTCTTCCTCCTCATTCCACTCCTCAGCCAATTCATGTAGGAGAGACGGGACGAGGCTTGTGTGGGTACTAGCCTCTGTTTCACTAGCAACCAGCTCCTTGTTCTTCTCATCCTCCTGAGCCTCAACCTCCTCATTGTTACCCAATCCACACTGAGCAGATGAAATGAGGCTGGGTAGTATCTCCCTGTCTCATGTCTTCCTCCATCTCTACCTGGTCCGCTTGCGAAGCTTCAGCTTTAATTGTGACATGAGAAAAACGGAGGAAAAACCGACCAAAGAGTCTAGAATCAAAGTGTCAAATTAAAAAGTTATATTTTATTAAGGATCAGGATGATGACAAACATACAACAAGGAAGGGGCACACGTGCAAAATGATATCACAAAATATCAATTGTTACAAACATGAAAATATATAAAAAATGAGGATTCCATAGAAGAAAATCTAAAAATTTATATATGCTGCATGAAAAAATGTATAATTGTCAAAAGAACATGCAGCTACATGCACCAAACAGGGTATAGTTATAGCATCACGTTTAGTTCTTATTGTCTCAACTAAATCCAGAGGGGGAAATAGAACAATGGTAGAATGCTTACTGGTAAAGGGACTCTGAGCAGCATGCCGCCCACCCCAACCCACGTTTTGGTTTTGGCCACGCTTCGTTTGTAGCAATTAATATTTTGTTATACCATTTTGCACGTGCTCCCCTTCCTTGATGTTTGTTATCATCCTGATCCTTAATAAAATATAACTTTAATCTGACACTTTGATTCTAGACTCTTTGGTCATTTTTTCTTCCTTTTCTCTCATGTTAGTCATTTTTGCCGACTGTATAGGTTGCCACCATTATCCCACATATCTGACTGTATGTAATTTTTCTGATATAAGTGTGTTATATTCATCACAACAACCATTCATACAGTCATACTTTTATGTGTTCCCTTGGTCTGCATTTAAGCTTTAATTGTGAGCCGTGATTGTTTAAGTAAGCACAGAAGCTGGATCGTTGCACTGATTATGGTATCATTGCCGCTTACCATCTTTGTGGAGTCCTCAAAGTTTTGGAGAACTGCACAAATGTCAGACATCCATGCCCACTCTTCAGTTATGTACGGAGGCTGACCAGAATGCCGACTGGCATGTTGGAGCTGGTACTCAACAACTGGCCTATGCTGCTCACAAAGCCTTGCTAGCATGTGAAGTGTGGAGTTCCAATGCGTGGTGATGTCGCATACCAGTTGGTGAGCTGGCACAAGCATGCACTGCTACAGCACTGCCAGATCACCGGTAGTTGTAGCCGACTTGCGGAAATGGGCACTGATGTGGCGTACCTTGACCAGAAGCTCTGACAAATCTGGGTTGGTCTTAAGAAACCACTGAACCACCAAGCTTAGCATGTGGGCTAGCACGTGTGTGAGCTTGCCAAGCTTTGCAGCGGCCACCAGGCTGTGTAAAGACTATTTGACCAAGAAGAAGAGTGATGGGGTGCTACGCCAGATGACCTGGCCTCCACAATCACCAGACCTGAACCCAATCGAGATGGTTTGGGGTGAGCTGGACCGCAGAGTGAAGGCAAAAGGGCCAACAAGTGCTAAGCATCTCTGGGAACTCCTTCAAGATTGTTGGAAGACCATTTCTGGTGACTACCTCTTGAAGCTCATCAAGAGAATGCCAAGAGTGTGCAAAGCAGTCATCAAAGCAAATGGTGGCTACTTTGAAGAACCTAGAATATAAGACATATTTTCAGTTGTTTCACACTTTTTTATTAAGTATATAATTCCACATGTGTTAATTCATAGTTTTGATGCCTTCAGTGTGAATGTACAATTTTCATAGTCATGAAAATACAGAACAATCTTTAAATGAGAAGGTGTGTCCAAACTTTTGATCTGTACTGTACTTTAGAAGACTCAGTTACCCTACATATGCCTAAGAAACTTCGTGAATTGTTTGCCTACATCTGCGTATTTGGACCGCCTACAAATCCGGCTCAACTTTGGACAAATTTCAAAGAACATATAATCGAGGATTACTGCTTACGTCTTCACAACAGAAGTGGAAATTGTCAAAATTGCGAATCTTATGCCATGCAAGATGTCCAAAATGTCTTACTACTGCATGGAAAAATGTTTTCAGACTTTCATTTGCCACAGCCTGCAATTCAAGTTCCACAAGTTCCAGAGTATGACGAAGCTTACTAATTATTGTTGGCAACAGAGAAGAGAAACTCCTTAAATGAACAACAACGGATTGCATATGACACTATTGTGAACGCTATAGAAAACTAAGCAGATGCAAGGCCAAAATGTTTCTTTATTGATGGTCCAGGAGGGAGCGGTAAAACATACCTCTGTGAAGTTTTAATGCATCACGTTAGAGGGTTGGGAAAAGTCGTATTGCCATCGGCTACAACAGTTATTGCAGCAAACCTTTTATGAGGAGGTCGCACTATCCATTCACTCTTTGGGATACCAGTTCCAGTCAATGAAATCTCAGTTTCCAGAATAAAACAAGACACATTTGCAGGAAGACAGTTAAACAACGCAAAGCTTTTGATACTTGACGAGTGCACCATGGCACCCAAATACGCTTTGAGCTTAATTGACAGACTTCTGCGTGAAGTAATGACTACAAATGTTGCTGAAAAAAATGAAATTCCGTTTGGAGGTAAAGTTTTTATCATTAGCGGAGATTTTAAGCAATGCCTTCCAGTCATACCAAATGGAACAAGAACAGATGTTATCGAGTCCAGCTTAAAAATAGCTGACCTTTGGAAACAGTTTAATAAACTCCAACTAATTAACAACATGCGGTCTTCTGACCCAGAGTACAGCAAGTGGCTTCTTAAACTTGGTAACGGTGAACTTAGCAACGAATACAACCTTGGAGAAGACATTATTGAAATACCAGAAGACATGTTGTGCACTGACTGCATCGTAAGTGATGTTTTTGGACAATGCGTTGAAATTGATGTGAATGACCAAAGCAGTGTTGAGAGGGCCTCTTCCTATGCAATTCTCTGTCCCAAGAACGATGACGTGGCTCTGCTAAATTCCCGTGTGATGGATAGAATGCCTGGAGAGTATAAGTTGTACAAAAGTGATGATTCAGTGGATGTAGACAATGAAGATGAACGAGAGCATTATCCAGTTGAATTTTTAAATAGTCTTACGCCATAAGGAATGCCATCCCACAGACTACAACTCAAAGTTGGAACAATCGTAATGTTGCTGCGGAATCTAAATACAAAAAATGGTCTATGTAATGGAACTCGCCTTATTGTTACTGGACTCCATTCCCACGTAATTCAAGCAAGAGTGATCACTGGATCAGCAAAAGGAGACGAAGTGTTCATTCCACGCATTGATTTATGTCCTTCGGACACCGGTCTTCCATTTAGGCTTCGGCATCGACAGTTTCCAGTAAAACCAGCTTTTGCCATGACAATAAACAAGTCACAAGGTCAAACTCTACACCGTGTTGGCATATATCTACCGGAGCCCTTTTTTGGTCATGGACACCTCTACATTGCATTTTCAAGAGTTAAAATGAGATTCAACGTCAAGGTGCAAGTTCTTCATACCTCTTTATAAGGAAAGTTGCTTATAGATAGTCAAAACGTATTCACAAGAAATGTGGTGCACAAAAATATTTTGGGTTGATATTGTTAACAAATATATTATAGTGTCGATGTACTTCTTTCGTCCAATGATTTATTTAAATACAGTTAGATATTCATGTAATGGTTTATATATTTTGATGATCTGTTTAATAATTTCGTTCAGTTGTATTAAGTTCTATGAGCAATAAAATTTAATGATAATGTATATATTTTACCCGGAAAATCCTGTGTATTCATTGCATTATTCTTAAATCTTCATGAATAAACTACATACATATTCTAGAACACCCCATGCGTTAGAATCGGGCCACCATCTAGTGTATATATATATATATATATATATATATATATATATATATATATATATATATATAAAAATATATATACAGGTGCTTCACATAAAATTGGAATATCATCAAAAAGTAAATTTATTTCAGTTCTTCAATACAAAAAGTGAAACTCATATATTATATAGAGTCATTACAAACAGAGTGATCTATTTCAAGGTGTTTATTTCTGTTAATGTTGATGATTATGGCTTCAATTTATTTAATAAAATATATCAAACATTAAACAATAAATTCCATAATAAAAACTGACCACCATAAAGGAGGGTGGGGATTGATGGTTACACAACCATTTTTAAACTGCAATGAAAGAGCTCCACCACACCAGTGCCCAGCCGCGCCGCACCGGCTCGGGGCCCCAGCTGAATGTTGCCTGGAACCAAATGTCCTGCTGAGACCCAGCCCGGTAGGGACCCGTTTACAATTCTGTAAGCCCTTTAACCCGATGAGAGTCACCCATCCCTGCACTGGGCTCCCTAGTCCTTCAGTGCAATCAACTTCCTTCAAAACTCCCCTCCTTTTACGCTAACCGCTGTGACAAATTATAACATTTTATAAAATTAAAAAAAGAAATATAATAGGGACGGGTGGGCGGGATGTTCCGGGTACAAAGGCCATCACAGAGAATGACCATCCTCCAGAGGCAAGCCCTTAAATATCCCTGCCTGAAGACCAACCCCCCCACCAATCAGGTAAGCTCCAAATCTTTGGTTTTTCCTATAACCTTCCCTTAAACTTCCCTCCTCATGTTCATTCCTACACGTTAACCCACTAATACCCAAAACTCAGGCCTAGCAAACATCCTGAGTCACGAGGCCCTCCCTTGAGCCCCGTTTGGGGTAGCAGTCCGGGCTCCTGCTATGAACAGGATTTTATGTCCAGACTACTGTATTTATATGTGCATGTAGCTCTTTCAAAGACAAGTCCAACAATTCCTTTACATGGACAGTCAGTTGCTCTTTTACTGTGAAATCAATGTTTGAATTGATATGTAAAAGACCCAAATTTCTGAAACCATATGGTGGATTTTTAAAAAAATAACAAACGATTTAATCAGGGGAACAGTTAAAATAGGAACCAAAACTGGCCACTTTTGGCATGGTGACAGGTCCGCTTTAATACAAACCAAAAACCAAAACCCCAGCAAAACAATAAAACTTCATTTGACATGTATTAAAAAGCACCAGTTATCCAAAATCAAGTGTAGACAGGGTAATAAAAGGTAAATGATTTTAGCATACAAAAGCACCCAACATTTTTTTGTGAATAAGCAGTAGATACAGGAAAGAGAAAATATATGGGGAAAGCGTAACCAGATATTGGTACCTCCTGTCCCTACTTAGCCCTACTACACTCTTTCTAGCCTCGGAGGATGGCACCCTAACATCAGCAATATGCCGAACTCACTCAATGTGGACTGATCCTGAAATAGCCCTGTTGCGTTTACTACTTAGAGTAATATACATACATAGAGTAATATTGTCCAGAGAAAAAAACAAATATGAGGACAGAACATTGATTAGTTCTCAGAAAACAAGACATTGTTCTACAATGTGCCAAATAAATGCTGTTATATATAGTGCATAAACTACAAGCCTAGATATAAGGGTACTAAAACATTGGTACTAAGATCTTGGTAAGACTAGGATCAAAAATATATAAAAAACATTAATTAATCACTCTCACTCATTTAGATTATAAAATGCTTCTAGATATTAAACACATTATCCTGTATGTTGTCCCATAACAAAGAGCCCAAACAAGGAGTCTAAAAAGTAGTAGGGCAACACCAAATGGTCGCCATTAGGTTATTATTGCCACTACAATAGCTATTCAATAGTAAATAAATCCATTGTCCCACATAATTCATATGCCACAATATACACATAATCAGCTATGGTCAATGTCCCAATGCATTTTCCCGCAAGGTTCATCAGGGAACTTGTTTAAAGAAAGCAGAGAGAAAGAGCTAAGAGAGAGCACTAGATGGCTCCCATGGCCGCAGGTAAGAAGGTGGAACGCAGTGGATTTATTTTTATTGTGTATGTATTGCGGTTTCAATAATAATGTAGTGGGACAAACAAGTAATGCCCCTTATGTGCTGATCATTTCTGAAACTACCGTAAGTGTATATCTTTCAATAGTCTCTCTCATGTTAATACCACGTGTATTACGTCGATTGCAGAGTTCTTTCAGGGTAGCCCAATAAGCTGGCTCACTTATTAATGCCTCACTTCTATTTTATAGTGGATATGCCCCATGCATTTACTCATCCCTGAGCTAACCTAAATGTCCCAAAGTTTCATGCATACATCTTTCTGAAGCTGAATTCACTGGTCAGCGCATGTAACAGTATTAAGTGACGGAACTATTTCACACATGCATCGGTAACCATGCGTGCATGTGTATACACCAACTAACTTCCATATTGAAGTCTGTTACACAATATGTTAACTTAAGAAATCAGAAATAGGAAGAAGGGGAGAAATTCCAATACTTAGATTTTGACAATGAAAACACCTCTCTTGTGCCAGGTGACCATCCACTGTATTCTTCCAGTTACCTAATCATCACCCTTTAGTCACTTTGGTCACTATAGACTGCCTCTCACGTGTGGGTTCAACAGTATTCGCATTTATGGCACACTATCTAACCATCTCCTAAAGGACTGAAACACAAGTTACCCACATTGTAAGGACACGTGACAGATTGTTATTGGCACATGGCCTATGTCAAATTGCCCAAATAGGTTTATTTTATTACTTTAAACTACATTTTATAACATTCCTTGGGGTGTTTGTGCTGGGGATTACAATAGAGGTTACTATGCAGTATATATTTCGTATATGGGTGGCATGTAAGTTTGCAGTGAAGTGTTATCCTGCCCGACAGAGACGCCGATCTACTCACCACCGCGGCTCCGGTCCAGTGTTCCCTGCTCCTCCCCCTGTCCTCTTTGCAGCGTCTGACTGGGGTGCGCACTGCACATAGATCCCCGGCCTCTGTTCTTAGGGCATGTGCGCACTCCCTTCCTCTTAAAGGGGACGTACGCGCCATCCTAAAAGTACCCAGCCAATGGCTGGAGAGATGCCCCTACTTTTGGCACCTTCTCCATAATGGAGGTGCATGTGCAAAGTTGTTGTTTGTGTGTTAACACTCTCTCCAGCCCTCAGGTTCCCGTGCCCGCCAGACTGTCTATCAGCCGTGCCCACCTGCCTGTCTATCAGCCATGCCCGCCTGCCTCTCTATCAGCCGTGCCCACCTGCCTGTCTATCAGCCGTGCCCGCCTGCTTGTCTACCCACATCACCTGCCTGTCTGCCAGCTGTGCTCATCAGCTTGTGCCTGTCGGCTTCGGCCATCAGTCCCGTGGGAGTCACCTGCTCTCACACGAGGTCAGTCCCAGTGTGGCACCTGGTTCACCTTCCCGGTCCCTCCTTGGTTCACGGAGTCGACTAAGCCGCCGTATGGCCAGGGTCGGTCTGGGTAGGTACTTAGTTACGCCCCTCTGGTCCCTCCTTGTATCACAGCACAGAGGTCCCACCACCCGGATCAGTAAAAATTTGCACAGGCCATGGAATCAGGTGGCTCCCAGGCTCCTTCGCTCTGAGACCTGTGCCAAGAGGTCTCTCGGCAGAGATCCCAGCAGGATACTATCCTGTCCTATCTGCGGACAGTCAACTCCCGCCTGGACACGCTATCCACCCCGACTTTGTCCGCCTCTAACCAATCGGCACCCGTTCCGGTGGCATCTCACCCCAGTGGTTCTTTGGCACCCGGCTTAGGACCCCAGCTATCTGCTCCTCCACATTTTAGTGGTGATCCTGCCCTATGTCGGGGCTTCTTTAATCAGTGCACGCTGCACTTTGAGCTCCTTGCGCACCAGTTCGCCTCTGACCGGGCCAAGGTGGCATTCATCATGTCTCATCTCACCAGAGAGGCGTTGGCGTGGCTTAACCCTCTGTGGGAGAGATGGGATCCTCTGATGTCTGACCTTCAGGCTTTCCTCGCGGCTTTCCGGAAGGTGTTCGATGAGCCCAGATGAAAATCTTCGACTGCCTCCTCTCTTCTCCGACTCCGCCAAGGGTGTCTCTCTGTGGGTCAGTATGCCGTGCGTTTCGGCACCCTCGCATCTGAACTTGCCTGGAACAATGAGGCTCTGGTGTCCACCTTTGGGAAGGTCTTTCCGGATGGATCAAGGATGAGCTAGCCGGTCGTGACATACCTCCCTCTCTGGACGACCTGGTGTTATTAGCTACAATGATCGACATCCATTTTCAGGAGCGTTCTAAGGAGGCGACCCATGAGAGAAGATCCCTGCGCCTCGCACCAACCTTCCAAAGGCCAGTCTCGCAACCAACATCCCCCCTGGTTTCTTCTCCAGAGTCTATGCAAATAGATCAAGTTAAGATGGTCAAGTCTTGCCAGGAGGCCCGCCGCGCCAAGGGGAGTTGCTTCTACTCTGGCAGTATAGAGCATCTTATCCGCTCCTGTCCGGTGAGACCGGGAAACTCCAGTGTCTAGGACCGCTTAGAGAGGTCGTCCTAGGTAAAAATTTTTCCTCTCCGCCCTTGACTCTGTCCGTGTCGGTTACCAGTGATAAGACCCGCTTCTTCGAGACTGCCTATCTGGATTCCGGAGCCGCAGGGAACATCATTCAATAGGCTGTTGTGGAGCGATATCAGATTCCTACCATATGTCTAGCTTATCCTTTAGCGGTTTCCTCTGTGGATGGTAAGTTTTTCTCTGAGACCATCTTGTTTGTCACTGAGCCTGTAACTCTTCAGGTGGGAATGCTACATTCGGAGAAGATCTCCTTCTACATGCTGTCCGGTCTCTCTCACCCCCTCTTGCTTGGCCTACCTAGGTTACAGATACACAAGCCCATCCTGAATTGGAACTCAGGTGAGGTGCTCCGCAGGCGTCATGAATGTTATAAGTCCTGTCTGGTTCCTGTTCATCCTGCTCGACCTCCGTCTACTCCAGCTAACCTACCTGGCCTGCTGGCACCCTACTGGTCATATGCGGACGTCTTTGTTAAAAAGGAGGCAGAGAGAGACACTACCACCTCATAGGCCGTATGATTGCCCCATCGACCTAATACCAAGTGCTTCACCTCCTCGCGGGTGAATTTATCCCCTGTCGCTGGCCGAGACCCATGCTATGTCTGAGTACATAGAAGAGAATCCTGCTAGGGGATTTATCTAGAAATCCACCTCTCCAGCTGGAGCAGGATTCTTCTTCGTCAAAAAGAAAGATGGCTCTCTTCATCTATGTATTGACTATAGGGGCCTAAACCAGATTACCATCAAAATAAGTACCCCCTGCCTCTCATCTCGGAGCTGTTTGACCACCTAAAAGGCGCGAAGATCTTCACTAAGCTCGATCTTAGTGGGGAGTACAATCTGGTCCGTATTCGCCAGGGAAACGAATGGAAGATGGCATTCAACACTCGGGGTGGTCACTAAGAGTACCACGTGATTCCCTTCAGTCTCTGTAATGCTCCAGCCGTCCTCCAGGAGTTAGTGAACGACATCTTCCGAGATCTCCTGTATTCCTGCGTGATGGTGTATCTGGACGATATCTTGGTGTTCTCTCCTGATCTGACCTCTCATCGGAGGGATGTTCATCATGTACTGCTGAGGCTCCGGAAGAATTGCCTGTATGCTAAGCACGAGAAATGCATCTTTGAGCAGACCTCCCTACCATTTTTGGGGTATATCCTCTCTGAGACCGGACTGCTCATGGATCCCGAGAAGGTGTCTGCCGTCTTAAAGTGGCCCCGACCTGAGGGGTTGGAGGCTATTCAGTGGTTTCTGGGATTTGCTAACTAGTACCGCCTCTTCATTCCTCATTTCTAGTGATGAGCGAGCACTAAAATGCTCGGGTACTCGTTGCTCGGGTCGAGCACATTGGAATACTCGGGTGCTCGACCCGAGCAACGAGCCCAATGTAAGTCTATGGGAAACTCGAGCATTTTTCAGGCGGCTCCCCCTGGCGGTCTGCAGAGGGCCCAAAAATTGTCCAAATCGATGGGAACGGTGCTCAAATTACATGGGAACAGCATGGGGAAGACCCCTGGAAGCATCTCTGACTCCCAGATGACTGCTGTCAACAACGTTGTCAGAGTATTACGCCCCTTTTACGGACTCACAATAAAACATACAAAAACGAAACCAAAATGGATTTTCCTGGGAAATATGTTAAGGAACATCTTTTCCAGGGTAATGACTTGTATATAAGGCAAAACAAATAACCAAGAACAAAAATACTCCTCCACACCTTGGGCTATGTTCACATGTAGCATTTTTGATGATTTTTTGCACTTTTGCATTGCTTTCAACCAAGACAAATGCATTCACCAGGAAATGTCATTTTAACATTTTACAACCTTATCTGGCCATGTGGTGTGTGACACATCATCAGACACATGCATACAGTGCTGAAAAGACATGGGAACAGCATGGGGAAGACCTCTGGAATCATCTCTGACTCCCAGGTCACTGCCTAAAAGTGCGCCCATCATAAGTGATCCTTGGCGCATGCGAAGATGCCTCCCACCATGCACCTGTGATTGCAGACTTGCAACAATCACTGTCCACTTCCTTGTCCCACTGCAGCGTTCAGTTGTCCATACCCCATTCCTTGGAATGCAAGATCAAATTTGCAGCCAGCCACCCACCAACTCACAGGCTGCAATACTATACTGCCAAATTTTTGACAGATGCTTGCACTTGAAATGTGGCCTTTCAGGCTCGTGGAGGCGGAAGCTGTCCACAATGTTATGACGGCGGCGACTGGGTATCAATACTCGGTGTCCAGCCGTCACTATTTGTCCCTGTGTCGTCTCCGCCTTCCACAAGCACGGGTCCCACAACATTACCCGTGCCCTCCCCAGTGCACTTACTGGGAAAGACCACCTAACCACAAACACGTGGACAGGTGAATGTGGCCTGGTGAATGTGGCCAGGGACGGTACGGAGCCAGTCCACAGCTTTTTTTGCTGAGTTGTATTTCACCACAGCCATATTCTTTAGCTTGGTGAAAGGACTTGTGAAACCATATCTACCCAGATGTCATTTCTCCCAGGAAGTCCTCTAAAGCTGCTTTCACTTGAAATGTGGCCTTTTAGGCTCGTGGAGGCGGAAGCTTTCATAACCTCATGCCGGCGGCGGCCGGGTGTCTATACTCTGTCCCCAACCGCCACTGTTTCTCCCGGTGTCGTCTCCGCCTTCCACAAGCACAAGTCCCACAACATTACCCGTGCCCTCCCCAGTGCACTTACTGGAAAGGACCGCCTAACCACAAACACTTGGACAGGTGAATGTGGCCAGGGATGGTACGGAGCCAGTCCACAGCTTTTTTCACTGAGAGTTGTATCTACTCTGGGTGTCATTTCTCCCAGGAAGTCCTCTAAAGCAGCTTTTTCAGAAGCAATGGCAGCCCATCCAACATCAACTCGCACTTCTCGGTGGTGCTTTGACACACAAACATCTTTCTTTGCGCATTTAATTTCATGACTACAGAGTTGGGCAATGGCCTGATCTGCAATCCGGTTTGAGAAATAACATGCATAAGCACGTCCGATCCACATTAAAAAAACAGCCATAAAGTGTCCGGGAACCTTCCCCCACACTTTTCTTAGCCAGGGCTGCTTCTCGGCAGGGTTGGACGGACCCACCAGAAAACCGGAGGCTCCTCCGGTGGGCCCTGGCTTCTCCTTCAGGAGTGTTCATAGTGCCGAAGTGAGGCCATGATGATAGAGGCCACCATCTGCTAAGTTTTCTGTTACTTGGAATGCAAGCGCAAGTATGCAGCCATCCACCCACCCACCCACAGGCTGCAATACTAAACTGCCTGATTTCTGGGCAGCTGCTTGCACTTGAAATGTGGCCTTTTAGGCTCGTGGAGGCAGAAGGTTTTCACAACCTCATGCCTCGTGTCCATACTCGGTCCCCAGCTGTCACTATTTCTCCCGGTGTGGTCTCCGCCTTCTACAAGCACAGGTCCCTGAACATTTCTGCTGGTACTTTTCTGTGGGAATTTGCTTGCCTCCTAACAGCCTGGAATATTTCCAGTAAACTATGGTACGACGCCATAGTATTAGCACTGCCCCCAGTAACAGTAGCGAAGCCATCCCCAATTTCCTTCTCAGGAATTTTATTTGGTAGACTGAGTGGCTGCCCAAATACATTAGTTTCTCACAAAGGAGCTGAAGATACAGTAGCAATAGGTGCAAGTTTCTCCAGCCTATTAGATATTAGAGGGTGAACGGCAGCACATTGGATCACTGGTCAGCACTGAAGCCTTGCAGCGCTGGGATCCTGGGTTCAAATCCCAGCAAGGACAACATCTGCAAGGACTTTTTATGTTCTCCCCATGTTTGCGTGGGTTTCCACCTCAGTAAAATAGCAGCCATAGAGTGTCCGGGAACCTTTCCACACACTTTTCTTAGTCAGGACTGCTTCTCGGCAGGGTTGGATGGTCCCACCAGAGAATCATCTGGTGTGCCCTCGCTTCTACATCAGGAGAGCTCATGATAGCGCTAACTTTTCAGCTGTTATGGGGCTCTTGAGCGGGGGAGAAAGGTGAGCCCTCAGAATCAAATCCTCTGGTGGGCCCACAACTTCTCAGTGGGAGTTGTATTTCACCACAGCCATATTCTTTAGCTCGGTGAAAGGACTGGCATAGAGGGAAACCATATCTACTCCGGCTGTCATTTCTCCATCATCAGGTTCCGCCCATTGTCACACATGACCATGCCTGGCTGTATGTTCAGCGGTGAGAGCCACAGATCAAGCTGCTGTGTTACAGCTTTGAACAACTCTGCAGCACTGGGCGGTTTTCAATTAAGCATTAAGCATGTTATCTTCAGCACAGCCTGTTGCCGCTTGGCCAAGGTAGTGTTGCAGTGCTTTCAGCTTGTGACTGATGTGGTCATATCGGAGATGGAGGAGGAGGTGCAGGAGCTGAACAATGTGATTACATTGAGGTTACATTGGCGACTCTGTTTTTATACTAAAGAAAGATCCTACTGTTTTTTTTTTTACATTTTTTAAGGCAAATGCATTCACCGGGAAATGTCATTTTAATATTTTACAACCTTATCTGGCAATATGGTGTGTCACACATCATCAGACACATCCTGTTTCATTGATGATGGAGGGACTCTGAAAGACACATAGAGCAGGGCCACAGTAACGACAAATTCCCATTAGAAAGGAGAGAGTCTGTTATACAGTTATAGGGTATGCAGTGAGTCCAACGGCTGACCAAATTTAGGAAAAACCCCACTAACAATTTAAAGAGACATAGAGCAGGGCCATAGTAATGACAAAATCCCATTAGAAAGGAGAGAGTCTCCCATAGTGTTGGCCTATGCAGTGAATGCAAGGGCTGCCAAAAATTTGGAGGCACTTCAATGCCCCTTGGAAGAGATGTGGAGGAGGGCCTCATAAAAAAATGTTCCCATTAGAAAGGAATGGGCCTCCTATACTTGTAATGCCCATGCACTAAGTTTATGGGCTGACAAACATTTACCCCTGGGGGGTATACATGAACATACTGTATAAAAAATTTTTTTTATGGCCATCATAAACACACTTTATAAAAATTATATGGGTGTTGCATTACGGACCACGGTCACCCTGGTGATATGGTGGTGGAGGATGAGGAGAAGGAGGTGGACAAGAGCAAATAGCCAAAATCAGGAAGCGTATACCCATGTGTGGGTGTGAAAAGGTGCATGGGAATACACCTCCCAAGAAAAGACACTGGATTTGAGTTTATGTTACGCTGCTATCATTCGGTGCTGTTGAGAAGACTGGCCCAATCCAGCCCTTGTTCAATTTTATATGAGTCAGCATTTTCAGTTGACAGGCGGATGCGCTTATCAGTTATAATTCCACCAGCGGCACTAAAAACCCGCTCTGATAAAACGCTGGCGGTAGGGCAGGCCAGGACCTCCAAGGCATAGAGAGCAAGTTCATTCCACGTATCCAGCTTGGATACCCAATAATTATAAGGCACAGAGGAATCACGGAGGACGTTGGTACGGTCGGCAAGGTACTCCCCCAGCATCTTCCCAAACTTTGCACTCCTTGTGAGAGTACCCCACGCCTCAGGGCCTGTGCTATGGGAGGGGCTGAGAAAACTCTCCCAGAACTTTCACAGTGTTCCCCTGCCTCTGCTGGATTGAAGTTGTGTCTCTCTTGCCTGTACTCCTTGGTTGTCAACAAAGTGTGCCACCAGCGTTTTAAGAATTTTTTTAATAGTTCCGCACCAAGGGCCTTCTGGTACAGCCCCATTTTTGTAGACCTGTCCGCCTCAGGAATAAGAGATATAAAGTTCTCCTTGTAGCGTGGTTCTAGAAGTGTCACCAACCAGTAACGACTGTCACCCAAAATTTTGGGTCACGGGAAAGGCAGCGTAACATAAACTCAGCCATGCGTGCCAGACTACTAACAGGCAAGACTTCCGTGTCCTCACCAAGAGGATGACTGACCATGCTCTCCTCCTCCTTCTCTCTGTCCTCTGGCCATGCACGCTGAAGACACGGTGTAACATACCTGGCAGCGTCCTTGCATAGTGGTCCATCTCCCACTGTGCAAGAGCGCTTACTTGATCTCCAGTCCAGACTGCCACTCTGGCTTCTTTCCATGTTGTCTGCTTTGCTTTGCTCTTGCTGTTTAGGGCGACGCCCGCTGAACTTCCTGTTTCTTGTAGCTGCTGCTGACACTCCCCTGATGCATCCTCAGCCTATTGCTGTCTGTCACCTGGTATTTAACCCAGCTCCTCCTTGGAATCCTTGCCTGAGCATCTTGTTCTGTCAGTTGGCTTTTTGTCACTGATGTGCCAGGTCCTGTCTATGTTTTCTGCCTTGCGGTATCAATTCCCGTGTCTGAACTGTGTCCTGTCTGTGTACTCTAGCCAGCTGTGTGTCTGTCTTCCTGGAGGCTGTATTTCCAGGCCTGTCTGAACACGCTCCTTGCCTGTTCGTCTCGCCCTCTGGGGGCCGCATACCCAGACTCGCTCCTGTATTTGTTGCAGTACAGTTCCTGTCTGAACTGTCTCCTAGCTTCCTACCTGTTTTGTCTTTATGTTCGTTTGCTCCCTTTTTTTCTGCAGTGTCTGAACCAGCACTTGGCTTTACCTAGGCTCGTTCCTGCATTTTGTTGCAGTAACTGTTCTTGTCTGAACTGTCTCCTAGCTTCTTACCTGTTTTGTTTTTATGTCCGTTTGTTCCCTTTTTCTGCAGTGTCTGAACCAGCACTTGGCTTTACCTAGGCTCGTTCCTGATTTGGTTGCAGTAACTGTTCTTGTCTGAACTGTCTCCTAGCTTCTTACCTGTTTTGTCTTTATGTCCGTTTGCTCCCTTTTTCTGTAGAGTCTGAACCTGCACCTAACATCTACTCGTTGTCATTGTACTTCCGTTTGTGAGTTGGAGTCCTTTCGCTACTTCTTTGCAAGTACCTTGTGTGTATCTGGTTCCTCCTTTCTTTTCCAGTCTGCTCCGTGTGAACAGAGCTCTGTCCCCTTTGCTTTGTCTTTGTTTACCTCTTCGGCGATTTATCTCAGCCCTGTCCACCGCGTCTGCGGTTTCGCTCTGCTCAGCCCTGTCCACCGCGTCTGCGGTTCCGCTCTGCTCAGCCTTGTCCACCGCATCTGCGGTTTCGCTCTGCTCAGCCTTGTCCACCGCGTCTGCGGTTTCGCTCTGCTCAGCCCTGTCCACCGCGTCTGCGGTTTCGCTCTGCTCAGCCTTGTCCACTGCGTCTGCGGTTTCACTCTGCTGAGCTTTGTCTACCACATCTGCGGTTTCGCTCTGCTCAGCCTTGTCTACCGCGTCTGCGGTTTCGTTCTGCTCAGCCTTGTCTACCGTGTCTGCGGTTTCGCTCTGCTCAGCCTTGTCTACCGCGTCTGCGGTTTCGCTCTGCTCAACCTTGTCTACCGCATCTGCGGTTTCGCTCTGCTCAGCCTTGTCTACCGCGTCTGCGGTTTAGCTCTGCTCAACCTTGTCTACCGCGTCTGCGGTTAAGCTCTGCTCAGCCTTGTCTACCGCGTCTGCGGTTTCGCTCTGCTCAGCCTTGTCTACCGCGTCTGCGGTTTTGCTCTGCTCAGCTCTGTCCACCGTGTCTGCGGTTTTGCTCTGCTCAGCTCTGTCCACCGCGTCTGCGGTTTTGCTCTGCTCAGCCTTGTCCACCGCGTCTGCGGTTTTGCTCTGCTCGGCCTTCTCCACCGCGTCTGAGGTTTTGCTCTGCTCGGCCTTGTCTACCGCACCTGCTGTTTCGCTTTGCTCTGCTTGATTACCGCATCTGCGGCTCTGAACCCTTCTCCCAGTCTGTACTGGACCCTACCCAGCCTGCACTCTAGCCTGCCTGTTCCTGTATTCCCCGGTGTGGGTCAACAGCCGTGTCCGGAGTCTGACCTGGAGTAGACCCTGGTCCCTCTGCTCGGTTCCTCCCTGGTGCACTGGCGTCGTATGCCGTCGTGCGACCTTGGTCGGATCGAGCAGATACTTAGTTACGCCCCTCCAGGCACTCTTCGGTTCATGGCACAGTGGAACCACTAAACACGCACACGCCAGTCAGTCCGGGCGTGTGCATTACACACGGTATGACATCTGTGCAGGTAGTACCATCTGTAGTGCATGAATTTAGCTCCTGTCCTTCCTCCTCTTCCTCATTGTCACCCAATCCACGTTGGGATGAGATGAGGCTGGGCTGTGTGTAATCACCCTGTATGGTTCCTGGCTCCATATCATCATGCTCCGCCTGCAATGCATCCTCTTTGATTGTGAGCAGAGTGCGTTTCAGAAGACCGAGAAGCGTGATGGTGACGCTAATTATGGCATCATCACCACTCACCATCTTGGTGGGGTCCTCAATGTTTTGGAGGATGGTACATATGTCTGACATCCATGTCCACTCCTGAGGTCTTATGTGTAGAGTCTGAACTGAATACCGACGGTCTTGTTTATGCTGGTACTCAACAACTGCCCTCTTCTGCTCACAAATCCTTCCCAACATCTCCAGTGTAGAGTTCCAATGCGTGGGGACATCACACACCAGTCTGTGACCCAGAAGCTGCAAGTGCTGCTGAAACACGGCGAGGGTAGTGGAAGCTGTAGCTCACTTTCTAAAATGGGCACACATGCAGCATACTTTAACAAGCACATCCGGCAGCTCAGGGTAGGTTTTGAGAAACCGCTGAACCACGAGGTTAAGCACATGGGCCAGGCATGGTACATGTGTGAGCTCGCCTCGCCTCTGAGCCGCCACCAGGTTCTGGCCATTATCACACACGACCATGCTTGGCTGTAGGTTCGGCTGAGCCACAGATCTGCCTGCTCTTTCAGAGCTGTCCACAACTCTTCAGCTTTGTGCGGTTTGTTACCTAAGCATATTAGCTTCAGCACAGCCTGTTGACGCTTGGCCGAGGCAGTGCTATAGTGCTTCCAGCTTGTGAATGATGTGGTCATTTCGGAGATGGAGGCTGAAGAGAAGGAGGAGGCTGAGGAGAATGAGGTGCAAGAGCTGTAGACTGTGGGGGCAACCTTGATTGACCTAAGGCCCGCAATCCTTGGCGTCGGGAGGACGTGTTCCTTCCCAAGGTCCGACTGGGTCCCCGCTTCCACTATGTTAACCCAGTGTGCCGTCAGCGAGATATACTGTCCCTGCCCACAAGCACTTGTCCACGTGTCCGTGGTTAGGTGGACTTTCCCGGTAACTGCGTTGTTGAGGGAACGGCTAATGTTTTGGGACACATACTTGTGTAATGCGGGGACGGCACACCGTGAGAAATAGTGGCGGCTGGGGTCCGAGTACCGAGGGACGGCCGCCGCATCAGGTTGCGGAATGCTTCAATCTCCACGAGCCTAAAAGGCAACATTTCGAGCGCAAGCAGTCGTGAAATGTAAGAATTTAGTAGTGTGGCCTGTGGGGCATTGGCTGCATATTTGCGCTTGCGTTCCAAGGATTGGGGTATGGACAACTGAGCGCTGTGCTGGGACAAGGACTTGGACGTACTTCCTGATGCTGCTACTTGAGAGTGCTCAATGACAGGTTCCAGGCAGGAGGCATCTTCGCATGCACCATGGACAGGGGATTGGCTTGCATGCACAACAGTGGAAGAAACAATGCTGCCACCTGCAGACACTGTTCCTGGACCCTGGGGTTCGGCCCACAAAGTCGGGTGCCTTGCTGCCATGTGCCTGATCATCCTGGTGGTTGTCAGGCTGGTCGTTTTGCCTCCCCTGCTGATCCTGGCCTGGCAGGTGGTTCAAATGGCCTTTTTGGTGTTATCAGAAGAGTCTTTAAAAAACAACCAGACTCGGTAAGACCTAACAGTTGTACTGGCAACTTCCTTCGTGTTGGTGTTACGGGGAACGGTTGCCTGCCTTCTGTCTGCATCCACCACACTGCTTCTTCCTGCCTGTTGGGGTGCTCTGCCTCCCTCCCCCTGTGTGCTGCTGTCCTCGCTCTGCATGTCCTCCTGCCAGGTTAGGTCAGTTACTATATCATCCACCACCTCTTCTTCCACTTCCCCACCCTGGTCCTCCTCCCGACTTTCTGGCAATTGTGTCTCATCATTGTTCACCTCTTGTGACACTTTCCCACCATCGCCTTCGTGTGACTGCGGCTGCTCAAATATTTGGGCATCGCTACACGCGATCTCTTCTTGCCTTTCTTCAAGTGGATCGGGTGAGAGGCCTGAATCTATAAATGGAAAAGTGAACAGCTCTTCAGAGTGTCCAAGTGTGGGATCAGTTGTCTCCGTGCACTCATCATGGTGGGAGGAAGGAGGATCAGGGTGAAGAATATGCGGTCCAGAGTCACGGCTACTGAGACTTGACCGTGTGGAAGACAGGGTGGTGATGGTGGTGGTGGGTAAGTGACTGGAAGCAGTATCCGCTATCCAACCAACAACCTTTTGACACTGCTCTGTGTTCAATAGTGGTGTGCTGCGTCCCTTAGGAATTGGGATAGAAAGGTCGGGCGAGAAGATGTGGATGTTTGTTGTGGCACAGTTTCAGCTTGCCCACGGCCTTGACCTCGGCCTCTGCATGCACCATCACCATCACGTACAGTTCCCCGTCCCTTGCCACGTACCTTGCCCATTTTAAATGGAGGACAGTATCTTCCACGCTCACTACAAATGACCGAGTTTGGAGCGAACTTATATGTGATCCGTGTGATGGAGAAAATACATTTTTAAATAACTGGATTTCTAGCGCTGTAATATGGAAAGGACTTGGCTGTATTCTGCAGTGGCAAAAAGCAAATGGCGCAGAAAAACAGTGTTCTCTGGATTGCTTTTTAAGCAAATAATGAGAATTAAGATCCAAAAAAAAGTATTCCTGGCCCCTGAGACCTGGGCCTTTGTATAAAAATATCTAACAGCAGCAGAAGGCAGAATTGGAATGGAGCCTCTTGTGTTATATGCACTGCAGTCTGCTATATACCCTGCCTGCCTATATACACTGCCTGCCTAATATTTCTGCAGATGGATTAGTTAGTCCTCAAAAGGACTGTTTGTTAAGATGGATATGTGTAATGTACGGTTATTCTCCCTACACTACCTAATACACAAGCAAATCTCTCCCTGACGCAGCAGCACCTCTCCCTACTCTGCCTAATTTCGGAGTGACTGTGACGAGCACAGCAGCGCCAGGTCTGATATAGACCTGATGACGCTGTGCGGCCATCCAATCACTGTAATACCACAACCACCACGGCTGCGGCATTGCAATGAGTGGCAGGCAATCCCTGCATGTTGATTGGCACTCTAAAAAGCGCCAAACATGCAGGGAGGGGACCCGAGCTCCCTCCGCATAACCCCAGAAATACTCGGCGAGCGCCGAGCATCTTGAGCAGTGAGATACTCGGGAGAGCACCGAGCAGTAGCGAGCATGCTCGCTCATCACTACTCATTTCTCCTGCCGGACTGCTCCCATCTCTGCTCTCACCCGTAAAGGGGCAAATCCCAGGGAATGGACCTCCGAGGCAGAAAGTGCCTTTGTCTCTCTTAAGCAAGCCTTCTCCTCTGCTCCAGTGCTGCATCGTCCAGATTGCAATAAACAGTTCTTCTTTGAGGTTGATGCCTCTTACTCCGGGGCCGGAGCAGTTGTCACCCATAAATCCTCGTCCGGGCGAATGGTGTGCTGCGGCTTCTTCTCCAAACTCTTTTCTCCGTCCAAGCGCAATTACTCCATAAGGGATTGAGAACTGCTGGCCATCAAATTAGCGCTGGAGGAGTGGCGCTACTTGCTTGAAGGGGCCCTGCATTTGGTGGTCATCTACACTGACCATAAAAACCTTGCTTACTTGCAGACCGCCCAAAGACTAAATCCGCGTCAGGCCAGTTGGTCTCTGTTCTTTGCTCGTTTAAGCTTTACTCTCCATTACCGCCCGGCAGACAAGAATATTAAAGCTGACGCTCTATCCTGCTCTTTTCTGTCTACCGACCAAGAGGAGGAGCCTCTACACATCATTGATCCCTCCAGAATAATGTCTGTTGCTCTGTTTGACCTGTCTTATCTTCCTCCTGGGAAGACCTTTTTGGCGGCTCAGGATCTGAAGAGGGTCTTACTCTGGGGTCATTCGTCCAAACTGGCTGGTCATGCCGGCCAAAGGAAGACGCTTCTGCTTATTGCCCGACATTGGTCGCCCACCCTGAGCAAGGATGGTGTCACGGCTTGATCCTCCTGTGCCCGTAACAAAATATCTAGGCACCTTCCAGCTGGTCGTCTTCTTCCTCTTCCCGTGCCTTCTGCTCCTTGGAAACACTTTGCTATGGACTTCATCACTGATCTTCCGGTATCTGCCAGTTCTACCATCATATGGGTGGTCACTGACCGCTACTCCAAGAAGGCTCACTTCATTCCTTTGCCTGGTCTTCCGTCCACACCTGTGCTGGCTAAGGACTTCATCCGTCACGTCTTTCGTCTCCATGGCTTACCCCTCCATATTGTTTCGGACAGAGGAGTTCAGTTCACTTCTCGCTTCTGGAGAGCCATGTGCAAGTTGCTGAATATCACTTTGGACTTTTCTTTGGCCTATCATCCTCAGTCCAATGGTCAGGTGGAACGTATTAATCAGTTCCTCACCAGTTTTCTTTGCCACTTTGTTAACGCTCACCATAGCGATTGGGTAGAACTTCTGCCTTGGGCCGAGTTTTCTTATAACAACCATGTGAGTGAGTCCTCTGCTAAGTCTCCGTTTTTTGTGGTTTATGCTCAACACCCCCGAATTCCATTTCCCGTCTCTTCTTCAATGGACAATCCTGCTGCAGAGTGTCTCGTCAGTGACTTTTCGTTTTTTTGGGAAGGAACTAGATCTGCGCTACTACAGTCCTCTGAGCTGATGAAGAGATATGCTGATAAGAGACGTCTGGATCCGCCTCTTTTCCGTCCTGGAGACAAGGTCTGCTTTTCCTCTAAGTATGTTCGCCTCAAGATGCCTTCTTACAAGTTGGGTCCTCGATTCATTGGTCCGTTCAAGATTCTGAGCCAAATTAATCCGGTGGCATACCAGTTGAAACTTCCTGCCTCATTACGGATCCCCAACTCCTTCCATGTATCACTCCTCAAACCTGTTGTCCTCAATCCTTTCTCTGATGATCCGGGTACCGCTCCAGTTCCAGTCATCGCTGAGGATGTTTTTAAGGTAGAGAACATTCTGGCTACCAAGAGAGTAAGAGGAAAAACCTTTTTTCTTGTGGATTGGAAGGGGTTTGGTCATGGGAGCCCAGGGAGAACATCCATGCTCCTCTTCTTCTTGAAAAGTTTCTTGCAGGCTTGAAGAGGTGGGAGCGTAAAGGAGGGGGGTACTGTAGCGTCGGCATCTCTGCCTCCTGCCCGACAGACGCTGATCTACTCACCACCGTGGCTCCGGTCCGGCATTCCCTGCTCCTCCCCCTGTCCTCTTTGCAGCTCCCGACCGGGGTGCGCGCGCGCTCCCATCTTCTTAAAGGAGACGCGCGCGCCATCCTAAAATTCTCCAGTTAATGGATGGAGGGCTGCCCCTACTTTAGGAACCTCCTCCATAATGGAGGTGCCTGTGCAAAGTTGTTATTTGTGTATTAACTCTCTCTCCTGCCCTCAGGTTCCCGTACCCACCAGCCTGTCTATCAGCCGTGCCCGCCAGCCTGTCTATCAGCCGTACCTGCCTGCCTGTCAGCCGTGCCCACCTGCCTATCAGCCGTGCCCGCCTGCCTGTTTATCTGCCGTGCCCGTCTGCTTGTCTACCTGCATCACCTGCCTGTCTGCCAGCCATGCTCATCAGCTGTGCCTGTCGGCTTCCGCCATCAGTCCCGTGGGAGTCGCCTGCTCTCACACGAGGTCGGTCCCAGAGTGGCACCTGATTCACCTTCACGGTCCCTCCTAGGTTCACGGAGTCAACTAAGCCGCCGTGTTGCCAGGGTCGGTCAGGGTAGGCACTTAGTTACGCCCCTCTGGTCCCTCCTTGTATCACAGCACAGAGGTTCCACCACCCTGATCCGTAACAGTTATCACATATACCCAGAAAAGTGTGAATTTTGCCTGAATGACTTTTCCCAGCAGTACAGATGATAATAAGCCTTCCTTTCACTTATTGTGCTTCTACTGCTTTATAGATGATTCTTTCGGACCTGATGTGTATGGAGGGGAGCAGGATCACATGGCATCTTACAATGTCCTCTCTCGTTGGACAATGTCTGAGCAGGAAATATTTGAGCCCAGTTGACACTGGATGACTAACATTACCCAGCGTCAATTTATTCATCTACTAGGGTACCAAATGGCTAATTTGCATGGTAGTAGCAAGAGGTGCAGGAGAATAAACAAACTTAAAAAAAATAAAAGTGGCTACGGAAAACAGGAAATCAGGAGAAAACATGGTATTTCACACTTTTTGTTGGTGACTGCTTATCCTTAATTATATCATTTAGTAAATTTTTGCTATAAAATACATGACTTGCTGCACTATGTGTTACACTTAATGTTTCATGTACTTATATTGCAGATTCAGGAACTTGAGACTGAAAATACAGACTTAAAATATAAAGTCCAAGATTTGGAGAACCAGTTAAGAATAAGTGACCTAACCTCCTCACCTGTAAGGAATTTATCTTGTCTACTCTATGGCTGATACATTTTTGTATAACTAAAGGTGTTGTTTAGTCAAAAAATGAAGAATAGAATGTAGCCAATGTATATAGTATATACTTTATTTGTGTTCCATCAATTCCAGATCTCAGAATGTTCTCAGTGCTATAAACTATTTCTATTTTCCAATCTCACACTCTTGACTATGTTCATATATACACAATATTCTCAATATTTCCTGTGAGCTATACTCTGTATATTAATATGCAAATACATTACATATCTAGTGAAGGTTTCCTTAACTCAGGTAATATAGTGCTGGGATATCACAGTGTAAAAGAAAGTGTTAATTGACACCTAAGTTCACATTAGTCAATGCCTTGTGCAATGTTAAGATACACTATATGGACAAGGATATCAGCAGCCGGTGAAGAATTGTTTTTATTTATTTTTTACGCCGTTCCTCGTGTGGTATAAGTGATTGGATGACTTTCTTCCTTGGGTCGGTGAGATTACAGCGATACCAGATTTATACCAGGTTTTTATGTTTGGCAGCTGTCACTTTTTTTTGCAAAGACTAGTTTTTGCATCGCCATATTTTGAGCTATAATTTTTTCATATTTCGGCTGACAGAGTCATGTAAGGGCTTGTTTTTTGTGGTACAATTTTCGGGCACATTTTTTGATCACTTTCTATTCTGATTTTTGGGAGGCAGAATAAACAAAAACCAACAATTCAGGTGTTGTTTTTTTTTTTTTTTTTTATGCCGTTCCACCTGTAGTAAAATTGATAAGGCAGCTTTATTCTTTGAATAAGTACGTTTACAGCGATTCTACATGTATATCGTTTTGTTATGTTTTGGCGCTGTGACTGTACAGCTTAAAATATTAATAAGCCAGATGATTAGATTGGTTAAGCCAAGAGAAATACACTATTGTGTTCATGTTGACTTATAATTGTATGTGTATTTCTGTGACTGGTCAAGAATGTCATACTATTTGTATAAAACTGAATGTTGAATTATCTTCCTTTGGAAACAATGAATGTTTGCTAATTATTTTTAATTAACATTTGTGTACCCTGTGGCTTATTTACTCACAAGACAGGAGGAAAAACTAAGCAAATTCATTAAATGCTCCAACAATGAGACATGAGGCTGCCCTCTCTAACCCCTCACCTGTGAATGTATACTTGAAGGTTGACTGTAACTATTTTTAAGGGACATGTGCTTCTGTAGCAGTCAGACTTGAAACAGAGAAGCAAGAGGACACTCAGACTCTCCACACCATCAGCTTGGTAGGATGGCTTTACCCAAAGAGACACAGATTTGGATTCTACATGATTCTAGTCTAAGGGTATATAGCCCTGACTGGATAGATATGGATCTGCTCCATTGACCATCAGAGACCCATGGATACATTTGGGGAGACCAGGTTGGGACGATGAAGTCACCTGGCCCCATGGATATTTTGTTTGGGGTTGCCAGGAGGGACCCACCGGTTACCGGAAATCCATGGAAACATTCAGAGAAGCCAGATTGGGACCAGCCGGTCATCTGGCCCCATGGAAACTCTCGGAGAGGCCAGGGTGGGACCCTCGGGTCCCCTGGCCTTGTATCTCGATAGACTGCTAGTTTCCTAGGCTTGCAACTACCTTCTCTCTGTGAGGGCCCACCAGAAGCCTCATACCAGTATTGGGGATGAGGGGTGATATGCATACCAGGATTGGGGATGAGGGGTGTCATGCATACCAGGATTGGGGATGAGGGGTGCCATACAAACTAGGATTGGGGATGAAGAGGTACCATGCATACCAGGATAGGCATGAGGGGGTACCATGCATACCAAGATAGGGATGAGGGGGTACCATGCATACCAGGATATCGATGAGGGGCCATTCACACCAGGATACGGATGAGGGGCCATGCATACCAGGATAGGGATGAAGGGGTACCATGCATACCAGGATTGGGATGAGGGGGTACCATACATACCAGGATACGGATGAGGGGGTACCATGCATACTAGGATTGGGATGAGGGGTGCTATGCATACCAGGATTGGGATGAGGGGTGCCATGCACACCAGGATAGAGATGAGCAGTACAATGCATACCAGGATAGGGATGAGGGATGCCATGCATACCAAGATAGGGATGAGGGGTGCCATACATACCAGGATGAGGGATGGGGTGCCATGCATACCAGGATTGGGGGATGAGGGGTGCCATACATACCAGGATTGGGATGAGGGGTGCCATGCATACCAGGCTAGGGATTAGGGGTACCATACATACCAGGATAGGGGATGGGGTACCATACATACCTGGATGGGGATAAGGGGTACCATACATACCAGTATTGGGGATGAGAGGTGCCATGCATGCCTCACTCAAGACTTTTCTTTTCAACTCCTTTGGCATGGTTAAAAGTTATTTTTTCATTCAAATTACTTTTGGGCTACTCCTAGCTCTTGTTTTGCCATCCAGCTTGTCCTATTGCAAGAGGACTGTGAAGACCACAGGAGTGTTTTTTTATACTTTCCCTCGTTACATAAGATTTGGTTCAGGTGATCACCTAATCAGAAGAACATTGAGTGGAAAAGTAGAATGAGGTGTACTTTGGCTGCATACCCTATAACTATATAGCAGACCCTCTCCTTTCTAATGGGAACATGTCATTACTGTGGCCCAGCTCTTTGTGTCTTTAAATTATTAGTGCGGTTTTTCCTAAATTTTGGCAGCCGTTGGACTCACTACCTACTCTATAGCTGAATAGCAGACCCTTTCCTTTCTAATGGGAACATGTCGTTACTGTGGCCTTGCTCTATGTGTCTTTAAATTGTTAGTGGAGTTTTTAACAAATTTTGGCAGCCCTTGCAGTCACAGCATTACCACAATCGGAGACCCGCTCCTTTATAATGGGAACATTTTTTTACTGAGATCCTCCTCTATGTCTCTTCAAAGGGGTATTGGGCTGCGCCTAAATTTTTGGCAGCTGTTGCAGTCACTGCATACGCAATAACAGTACAGGAGACCCACTCGTTAATAATGGGAACATCAAAGCATAGTCGGCTGATGGCTCTCTAACAATAGCGAGGGCCGACTTCTGGCCCTTTAAGAATAGTAAGGGCCGCCTGATGGGCCTATAAATATAGGCTTTGTGATGTTCAGAGTCCCTCCATCATAAATGAAACAGGATGTGTCTGATGATGTGTCACACACCACATGGCCAGATAACTGTAAAATGTTAAAATGACATTTCCCGGTGAATGCATTTGTCTTGGTTGAAAGCAATGCAAAAGTGGAAAAATGCATCAAAAACGCTACATGTGAACATAGCCCAAGGTGTGGAGGAGCATTTTTGTTTTTGTATATTTATTTTGATTTATATACAAGTCATTACCCTGGAAAAGATGTTCCTTAACATATTTCCCAGGAAAATCCATTTTGGTTTAGTTTTTGTATGTTTTATTGTGAGTCCGTAAAAGTGGCGTAATACCTCTGACAACATTGTTGATAGCATTGACCTGGGAGTCAGAAATGCTTCCAGGGTTCTACCCTATGCAGTTCCCATGTCATATGAGCACTGTTCCCATTGATTTGGGCAATTTTTAGGCCTTCTGCAGACCTCCGGGGGGAGCCGCCGGAAAAATGCTCGTTTCCCATAGACTTACATTGGGCCGACCACTCAAGCATTCCAATTTGCTTGACTCAAGCGAGTACCCGAGCATTTTAGTGCTCGCTCATCACTATTCCTTAACATATTTCCCGGGAAAATCCATTTTGATTTTGTTTTTGCATGTTTTATTGTGAGTCCGTAAAAGTGACGTAATACCGCTGACAACATTGTTCACACCAGTGACCTGGGAGTCAGAAATGCTTCCAGGGGTCTTCCTTATGCTGTTCTCATGTCATTTGAGCACTGTTCCCATCGATTTGGGCAATTTTTAGGCCCTCTGCAGACCTCCGGTGGAGCCGCCGGCAAAATGCTCGAGTTTCCCATAGACTTACATTGGGCTCGTTACTTGGACCGAGCACTCGAGCATTCCAATTTGCTCAACCCGAGCAACGAGTACCCCAGCATTTTAGTGCTCACTCATTAAATAATTGTGACTTGTTGAGAACTTCTAATGTTTCCAATGTGACACTGTGTGGCTAAATATAGGTGTAAATTATTGGCTCAAAGCCAATCTGTAGGACGTGTAAGCACAAAGGATGCACCAAATTTATAAAGCATCATGAGCCATTTTGATAAATTCGGTTGCATTGTTATATTGTCTAGGTTATGTTTACACAAATGGCCCTATTCATTAAGGTGTTTATTAGTGATGAGCGTGCATGCTCGCCAGAGCATCTCAGTGCTCGAGATGCCTGGTGCTCGGTCAATAATTTTGATATGCTCGGGCAGGAGCTCGAGCCCCGCCTTGCATGTTTGGTGCTGTTTAGACAGCGAATTAACATGCAAAGATTGCCCGATAGTCACTGTAATGCTGCTTCCATGTTGGTTGTGGCATTACAGTGTTTGGCTGGCCGCATAGCGTCATCGGGTCTATAAAAGACCCGGGGGCCCTATGCTCGTCACAGTCTACCCTGGAAACCGGCAGAGTAGGGAGAGGTGCTGATGACCGAGGGAGAGAATTGGCGGTTGTTTTATTGAGGTATTCCACAGCATTACAAATCTACACTAACTGCCCTTCTAAGGACTAATTCTGATGCATATCAATCCTGGTTATAGCAGGAGTTAGGCAGACAGAGTTGTGGAGAGTGTATACAACAGAGTAGGGTCCATTGCACGTTCTTTCTGCTGCTGTTACTCATCACAATCAATATAATACACCATTTTTACTACTGCTTTTGCTTGTTTGCAGCATACAGCCAGATTTGGTTGATTTTAATAGCATTACTGTATTGTGGAAGCAGAGAAACTTGTCCATCATCTCAGGTGGTCAAATATTACTGCCATAATAATCCTGATATTTTCAAGAACGTGACAAATATTCTACTCTATTTGAAGTCTGCCAGTTGTGTGTTTAAACCTATTCACACTTGCTTGCTGACCAATACCATATCTATAAGGCCACTGCCTAAAACTGTGGTCATCAGACATGATCCTATATTACTGTGGTAATAATCCTGACATTTTTGGGAACGTGACAAATATTCTGCTCTATTTATAGTCTGCCAGTTGTGTGTTTAAACCTATTCACACTTGCTTGCTAACCAATACCATATCTATTAGGCCACTTCCTAAAACCGTGGTCATCAGATGTGATCCTATATTACTGCGGTAATAATCCTGACATTTTTGGGAACGTGACAATTATTCTACTCCATTTAAAATGGGCAAGGCGCGTGGCAAGGGACGGGGAAGTGGCCATGATGATGATGGTGTTCGCAGAGGCCGAGGCTGTGGGCAAGCTGAAATTGTGCCTGCTGAGGGAGTACAACAAGCACCCACATCATGTCTCCCTACCTTCCTGTCCCACTTTATAGGGGGGGCACGGAACACCACCATTGAAGCCAGAGCAGTGTGAAAAGGTTGTTGTTTGAATAGCAGATAATGCTTCCAGTAAGTTTGCTGCCACCACCACCCTGTCTTCCACATGATCAGGTCTCAGTAGCCGTGAGTCTGGACTACATATTCCTCACCCTGATCCTCCTTCCTCCCACCATGCCGAGTCTCCGGAGACAAGTGGTCCCACACTTGGACACTCCGAAGAGCTGTTCAAATTTCTATTTATAGATTCTGGCCTCTCGCTCGGTCTGCTACAAGCAGACCTAGAGGAGATCGCATGTAGCGATGCCCAAATATTTGAGCAGCCACGGTCACATGAAGGCGACAGTGGGAAAGTTCAATTACTGTTACAAGAGGTGGATGATGATGATGAGACACAATTGCCAGCAAGTCAGGAGGAGGCCCAGGCTGCTTACATGGAAGACGAGGTGGTGGACGATGAAGTCACTGACCCAACTCGGCAAGGTGACATGCATAGCAAAGACAGCAGCGCAGGGGACGTAGCCCCACAACTGGCAGGAACAAGCAGTGGGGTGGCCACAGACACAAGGCGGGCAACTGTTCCCCAGAACACCAACATGAAAGAAGTTGACAGTCCAAAAGTTAGGTCTTCCAGAGTTAAAGACTGTCCAGTTAACCCCAAAAAGGCCATTTGCAACATCTGCCATTCCAGCATCAGCAGGGGCAGCAAAACTACCAGCGTGACCACCACCAGCATGCTCAAGCACATGACAGCAAAGCACCTGACTAGTTGGGCCAAATGCCAGGGTCCAGAAACAGTGTCTGCGGCTGACACCACTGCCTGTTCTGCTGTTGTGCGTGCACGCCAATCCCCTGTCCATGGCACACCCTGCACCAGTCGTTGCACACTTGCAACCACCAGCATCAGCAGCCACATCCATGTCCTTGTCCCAGCACAGTTTTCAGTTGTCCCTACCCCACTCCTTTGAATGCAAGCGCAAATACGCAGCCAACCACCCACAGTCCACAGTACTAAACTGCCACATTTCTCGTCTGCTTGCATTGGAAATGTTGCCTTTTAGGCTCATGGAGACAAAAGCTTTTCACAACCTTATGGCGTCGGACGTCCCTCGGTATTCGGTCCCCAGTCGCCACTATTTCTCCCGGTGTGCCATCTCCGCCTTACACAAGCACGTGTCCCAGAACATTTACCTTGCCCTCACCAACGCAGTTGCTTGGAAGCTCCTCCTAACCATGGACACGTGGACAAGTGGTTGTGGGCAGGGACGGTACATCTCACTGACGGCACACTGGGTTAATATTTTGGAAGCCGGGACCCAGTCGGACCCTGGGAAGGAACACATCCTTCCTACGCTGAGGATTCCAGGCCCTGGGTCAATGAGCGTTGCCCCCACATTCTACAGTTCCTGCACTTCATCCTCCTCTTCACATCAGTCAAAAACTGAAAGCACTGCAGCACTGCCTTGGCCAAGCGACAACAGGCACTGCTGAACCTAATGTGCTTAGGTGACAAACCACACACCGCTGCAGAGTTGTTGAAAGCTGTAACAGAGCAGGCAGATTTGTGACGGTCACCGCTGAACCTACAGTCAGGCATGGTCGTGTGTGACAATGGTCGGAACCTTGACTTACATTAGACTCGTTACTCGGGTCGAGCCCCCGAGCATTACAATTTGCCCAACCCGAGCAACAAGCACCCTGTAGCATCGGCGTCTCTGCCCCGTTCTAGGCAGAGACGCCGTCCCTCTCACCTCCCCGCTCCTGGCGCGGCGTCCTCCAGCGCTGCTCTCCCCGCTGCTTCCGGCACGCGCTCCTTCCCCGGCAGTGTGCTTAGGGCGCGCGCGCGCTCCCCCTCTCTTAAAGGGACCGCGCCCGCCGTCCTAAGGAGTCCCAGGCCAATTGCCGGAAGACCTCCCATATAAAAGGCACCTCCTCCAAAATGGAGGTGCCCAAGAAATGTTGTAGCACTGTTCACTACTCTGCTTCAGCCCTCAGGTCCCGTTGCCAGTTACCTGCCAGATACCTGCCAGTCGGCTGTCTATTTCCTGCCTGATATCCTGCTACCTGCCTGCTAGCCTGAGGTCCGACGGTCTGCCTTCCAACTCCTGTCAGTCTGTCTAAGGACCAGCTTGCCCGCTCACCTGGGAGCGCACATCTTCTACCTGCCTGCTTGCCTGAGGTCCGACGGTCTGCCTTCCAACTCCTGTCAGTCTGTCTAAGGACCAGCTTGCCCGCTCACCTGGGAGCGCACATCTGCTATCTGCCTGCTAGCCTACCTGGAGGCTCCGCCGTCACGTGCTGTGACCACCCGCCTGTCCAGAGACTCCTGCCCGCTCACCTGGGAGCACTCATCTGCTACCTGTCTGTTGGTTCTCCTGGAGGCTCCGCCGTCACATACTGTGACCACCCGTTCATCCAGAGACTCTCGCCTGCTCACCTGGGAGCTCAAGTCTATCATCTGCCGCCACAGGTCGTACCAATCCTTTACCCAGAGACTGCCCCGGTCACTTGCCGTGACCTCCTGCCCGTTCATCCAGAGACTGCCCCGGTCACTTGCCGTGACCTCCTGCCTGTTCATCCAGAGACTGCCCCGGTCACTTGCCGTGACCTCCTGCCCGTTCATCCAGAGACTGCCCCGGTCACTTGCCGTGACCTCCTGCCCGTTCATTCAGAGACTGTCCCGCTCACCTGCTGTGACTGCCTGCCCGTCTACCCTGGTCGCCACCCGCTCCCTTACAAGGACCGCCCCCTTGTATAGTAGCTCAGAGGTTCCGCCTCCCAGACCCGTTACACACCCATTGCTTAAATATTGCAATATTTGTCATTTTCACAGCCGGTTATACCAATATGGACATGACACAGGCGGAACATTGGCAGGACTGGGTGTGACTCCACCTGCCCATGAGATTTATTAAATTACTGGTAATCAATTAGGTGCAATGTACTCAAGTTAGCCCCTTTAAGAACAGCATGCACAGGACCAGACCTAACCCCTTTCTGATGCAGGGCGTAATAATACATACCTGCGCCTAGGATTTAATGCCCAGGTATGTATTATTACGCCTTGGCGATCGCACCCACGATTGCCACCAGGTGTCAGCTGATTTTTACAGCTGACACCCGGTACTATGTATACTATGTGTGTCCCGCATTGCTCCCGGCACATTAACCCCCAAAATGCTGTGATCGAAGTCTATTGCAGCATTTCCGGGGCAGGCAGAAGTTAAAGCGCCCCATTTACCTTGAATCGGAAGCCCCGTACTGTGAGCACGGGGTCCCGATCGTTGCCATGGTGACCCAATGTCGTCATGACGACATCCGGGTCACCAGGCATCAGGAAGTTAGATAGATCGTGCGCAATGCACGATATATCTAACTTGTGTCTGAAGGGCTGACAGCTTGCATAGCACAGGGATGCTGCTGCTACATCCCTATATTATGCAAGCGGTCAGTGTGCAAAAAATGAAAGTCCCATAGTGGGACAAATTGTAAAAGTGCAAAAAAAGTGTCAAAGTGAAAAAAAATTGTAAAAATAATTTTTAAAAAAATTAAAAAATAATCCTTAAAGAATAAAACTATACTGTACCCATAAATAAATAATATTATGAAAAAAAAAAGCCATAAAAGTACACATATTTGGTATCGCTGTGTCTGGAACAACCTGACCTATAAATCTGCCCCACTAGTTAACCCCTTTAGTGAACACGGTAAAAAAAAAATAAACAAAGCAAAAAACAATGTTTTATCATCATATCGCCAAACAGAAAATGGATTAAAACGCGATCAAAACGACTAAAGTAAATAAAAATGGTACCGCTGAAAACAGCATCTTGTCCCGCAATAAACAAACCACCAAACAGCTCCATCAGCTGAAAAATAAAAAAGTTATAGCTCTCAGAATAAAGCAATGCAAAAAAATGTTTTTTCTATATAATATTTTTTATTATTGTGTAAAAGCACCAAAAAAAAAAAATGTAGTATCGCTGTAAACGTACTGACCTAAAGAATAAAGCTGCCTTATCAGTTTTACCACACGCAGAACAGCATAAAATCGGCCGAAATATAGCAAAATTATTGCAAAAACTAGTCTTTGCAAAAAAAGTGTCTTTTAGTGTTTGACAGCTGCCAAACATAGAAACCCAATATAAATCTGGTATCGCTGTAATCACACCGACCCGAAGAATAATGTCGTCTAGTCACTTATACCACTTGAGGAACAGCGTAAAAAATAAACTCTATGGTTAGGGTTGTGCTATGGTTAGGGTTGTGCTAGGGTTAGGGTTGTGCTAGGGTTGTGCTAGGGTTAGGGTTGTGTTAGGGTTGTGCTAGGGTTAGGGTTGTGTTTGGGCTATGTTTGATGCATTTTTGCACTTTTGCATTGCTTTCAATGGCGAAAAAAACCCCAGTAAATTTAATTTTGCTACTTTATCTGGCCATGTTGTGTGTGAGACATGATCAGACACATCCTGCTTCATTTGTGAAGGAGGGACTCTGAAAGTCACAAAGCCTATTTTTATAGGGCCATCAGGCTGCCCTTACTATTCTTAAAGGGCCAGCAGTTGGCCCTAACTGTTGTTAGAGAGCAACCAGCCAGCTATGCTTTGTTGTTCCCATTATTAAAGCTTGGGTCTCCTATACTGTTATTGTGTATGCAAGGGCTGCCAAACATTTGGACGAACTCCAATACCCCTATGAAGAGACATAGAGGAGGGTATCATTAAAAAAACGTTCCCATTATAAAGGAGTGGGTCTCTTATAGTGGTAATGCCCATCCAGTGACTGCAAGGGCTGCATAAATTTGTGAAATACCCCAATACCAATTTGAAGACACATAGAGGTGGGCCTCAGTTACGACATGTTCCCATTAGAATGGAGCGGTTCTGCTATACAGTTATTGCGTATGCAGTGAGTACAACGGCTATCTAAATTTGGGAAATACCCCATGTGAAGAATATTGGGATTATACAGGTCTACAGAGTACAACTGTAACCGGACACTTTTGCAGCAAGCAGAAAGGAGGGGGCAGGGAGACAGTGAGTAACAAGCATCTCACAGCTGTCCCCATCAGCAGCTGTGAGCTGCTACAGGAAGACCCCCTGTGGACCCCAGCCATGTGGCATGTCCTTTGTGTCAGACAAGTAAAATTCAATACCAAGTTATGGGAATACGATACATCCCAGCGATACACCAAATAGATTTTTCGGAAACCCCTAGGGCCACTGTGTTTGGTCTTCACGCATAGCAGGAGCCCGTCTGGATCCGATGACACCAGAACCTGCTCCATAGGACCGTCCATTATGGAAGTTTAACTCATTTTAGTTTTTAGAGTTTGTAGCTGGGAGAGACCAGGGATGGAGATTGAGGTCCAGCCAGGGGGCAGGAGGGGGAGTGACCCAGAGTGGTTAAGAGCTTTAGCATCCCTAGCTCAGTGTCTTTTTCCCTGGTAGGTCGCAACTAGTGTTGAGCCACCCCCGTAGTGTTCGGGTTCGGTTCGGTTCGTCGAACACCGGGATGTTCGAGGAACTGTTCGTCGAACTGTTCGTCGAACACCTTAGAACACCGTCGAACACCGTTAAAACCAATGGCAGGCAAACAAAAACACATAGAAACACATAGAAAACACCTTCAAAGGTGTCCAAAAGCTGACAAACTGCTCAGAAGACGCTTTCTTTAAAAAAGCCGGCCGGCAATTCAGCAGCGGCATACACCGGTACCCGACAATTTAGACAAGAAGGAATAGAGCCTCACACATAGATTAGATAGATAGAAACATGTCAGTCACACATATAAGAAGCACAGTGACAGTGTTGCTTACTGTACTTGTCATTTAGTGTAAAGGATTTATTAAAAAATATAATAGTGTTTTCATGCACTGTCTCTTTAAAAAAGCCGGCCGGCAATTCAGCATCTGTACCCGACAATTTATAACAGACAGAATAGAGCTTCACACATAGATTAGATAGATAGAAACATGTCAGTCACATATATATGAAGTACAGTGACAATGTTGCTTACTGTACTTGTCATTTAGTGTAAAGGATTTATTAAAAAAAATAATAGTGTTTTCATGCACCGTCTCTTTAAAAAAGCCGGCCGGCAATTCAGCATCTGTACCCGACAATTTATAACAGACAGAATAGAGCTTCACACATAGATTAGATAGATAGAAACATGTCAGTCACATATATATGAAGTACAGTGATAGTGTTGGTTACTGTACTTGTCATTTAGTATTAAAATAAAGGATTTATTATTAAAAAAAATTGGCGTGGGGTTCCCCTTAATTTTAGTCTCTAGCGGAGGTTAAGCAGACAGCTGGGGCAGATGTTTGAAGCCTGGGAAGGGGATAATACCCACGGAGCTTCCCAGGCTACTAATATCAGCCCCCAGCTGAATACATAGCCTTTACTAGCTATTAAAATGGGGGACCCCCCCAAAAAAATGACGTGGGGTCCCCCCTAATTTAATAGCTAGCAAAGGCTAGGCAGACTGCTGGGGGCTGATATTAATAGCCCAGGAAGGGTGCCATGAATATTGGCCCCCTCCCAGGCTAGAAACACCAGCCGTCAGCCGCCCCAGAAATGGCGCATTCATAGGATGCGCCAATTCTGGCACTTAGCCTCGCTCTTCCACGCTGCCCTGTAGCGGTGGCAGGGGGTAATAGGGCTGGGGTTGATGTCAGCTTATAATGCCAGCTGACATCAAGCCCAGGTTAGTAATGGAGAGGCGTCTATAAGACACCCCCATTACTAACCCCATAGTCAAAGTTAAAAGAAAACACAAACACCCAGAATAAAGTCCTTTAATTGAAATAAAGACACAATCCTTTATTGTTCTAAATTAAACCATACTTACCATCACGCCCATTCCAGCTGAAGCCAACGATCTCCTGCAATAAAAGAAAAATAATAAAGCAACATCATCCTTACCTTTCCATGGTTCCCACGACAGCTTCAGCTCTGCTACATCGAGATGACAGGCTGGACCGCAGCAGAACGCTGCCATCCAGCCTGTCATCCCGCAGACACTGAGAAGCGCAGGCTCATGTCCAATGAACTCCGCTCACCTCATGCACCTCACTGACAGCGTGGGAAAATTCTCCTGCACTCAGCGCTTCAGCGTGAGAACTCTCCCACGCTGTAAGTGACGTGCATGAGGTGAGCCGAGTTCATTGGACATGACCTCGGCTCATCTTTATGCCGTCACAGAGAGACAATGTGGAGCGCAAGCAAGCCTGCGCTTCTCAGTGTCTGCGGGATGACAGGCTGGATGGCAGCTTTCTGCTGCGGTCCAGTCTGTCATCTCGATGTAGCAGAGCTGAAGCTGTCGTGGGAACCATGGAAAGGTAAGGATGAGGTTGCTTTATTATTTTATTTTTATTACAGGAGATCGTTGGCTTCAGCTGGAATGGGCGTGATGGTAAGTATGGTTTAATTTAGAACAATAAAGAATTGTGTCTTTATTTCAATTAAAGGACTTTATTCTGGGTGTTTGTGTTTTTTTTAACTTTGACTATGGGGTTAGTAATGGGGGTGTCTTATAGACGCCTCTCCATTACTAACCTGGGCTTGATGTCAGCTGGCATTATAAGCTGACATCAACCCCAGCCCTATTACCCCACTGCCACCGCACCAGGGCAGCGTGGAAGAGCGAGGCTAAGTGCCAGAATTGGCGCATCCTATGAATGCGCCATTTCTGGGGCGGCTGACGGCTGGTGTTTCTAGCCTGGGAGGGGGCCAATATTCATGGCTCCCTTCCTGGGCTATTAATATCAGCCCCCAGCTGTCTGCCTAGCCTTTGCTAGCTATTAAATTAGGGGGGACCCCACGTCATTTTTTTGGGGGGGTCCCCCATTTTAATAGCTAGTAAAGGCTATGTATTCATCTGGGGGCTGATATTAGTAGCCTGGGAAGCTCCGTGGGTATTACCCCCTTCCCAGGCTTCAAACATCTGCCCCAGCTGTCTGCTTAACCTCCGCTAGAGCCTAAAATTAAGGGGAACCCCACGCCAATTTTTTTAATAATAAATCCTTTATTTTAATACTAAATGACAAGTACAGTAACCAACACTATCACTGTACTTCATATATATGTGACTGACATGTTTCTATCTATCTAATCTATGTGTGAAGCTCTATTCTGTCTGTTATAAATTGTCGGGTACAGATGCTGAATTGCCGGCCGGCTTTTTTAAAGAGACGGTGCATGAAAACACTATTATTTTTTTTGATAAATCCTTTACACTAAATGACAAGTACAGTATTCAACACTGTCACTGTACTTCATATATATGTGACTGACATGTTTCTATCTATCTAATCTATGTGTGATTCTCTATTCCTTCTATTCTAAATTGTTGGGTACCGCTGCTGAATTGCCGGCCGGCTTTTTTAAAGAGACGGTGCATGAAAACACTATTATTTTTTTGATAAATCCTTTACGCTAAATGACAAGTACAGTAAGCAGCACTTTCACTGTACTTCGTATATATGTGGCTGACATGTTTATATCTATCTAATCTATGTGTGAAGCTCTATTCTTTCGGTTCTAAATTGTCGGGTACCGGTGTATGCCGCTGCTGAATTGCCGGCTTTTCATGTTTCACTGTTGGCACTGTTCCCATCGATTTGGGCAATCACTGTAATGCCACAACCACCATGGCTGTGGCATTACAGTAAGTGGCAGACAATCCCTGCATGATTGGTGCTCTAAATAGCGGCAGACATGCAGTACACGCTTTTGGTGCACGAACAGTTATCGAACATAACCTCGAACAGCCGAATTTTTTGCAAATCGTTCGGGTTCGTCGAACAACTCGAACACCACCCAAAACAGCTCGAATTTGAGATTGGCGAACAGTTCTAGTCGAACACCGCTCATCTCTAGTCGCAACAACACATCATGTGGGAGAAGTCTTGCAACAAAGGGGACCACTAGCCTCCCATGTGGCAGCCCCGACCCCGCAAGTCAGGCCTTCCATCTGACTTGTAACTGACTCTCAATAACTGCTTATTTCTTTTGTACCACTACTATTGTGTTTGCATCTCTGACCATTATGTATGTATGTAAAAAAAAAAAAAAGAGAACAGGGCGCAATGGGTGACTCAGTAATAAATATGTAAGGGGGTGTGGGAATGGCTACTAACCTTATGGAGTTGTGCACCTCTGCACAACCCCAGTGTAAAGCTCCACAGGCTGCGCTCCGTTCGTGGCTGTCATCTGCTTTCAGCGGCGTTCACAGATCCTGATCTCGCGATGTTGAGTCACATGATCAGGTTAGTTGCGCTTACCGCCCAGCTTCACCACCACTCCTGGCAGCGTTCCGGAGGGGTTAGGGCAGCGCAGTTTTCAAACCAAGGTAGTGACTACTTAATTATCTTCATCCCACAGGTGGATGAACAGGTAAATGGAGGCAGCTCTTCCTCACCCCAACCAGGGGGAAAAAAAAACAATCAGTGAATGTGGATAGCGATATCAGAGCGCCAATACAGGGTAAAAATTAAATTAAAATGACGGATTTATTAACACACACAACGCGATTCGGTGGACAAGGCCACCTTCATTAGGCCGTGTTGTGTATATTAATAAATCAGTCATTTTAATTTAATTTTTACCCTGTTTTTGGCACTCTGATACCGCTATTCACATTCACTGATCATTATGTATGTATAACCCTTATGTATATACTGTAATGTCTAGTGTGCCCTTAAGGCGATTAAATATATAATTTAACCTTGGGCTGCCCTTTTATCTAGATCCACGAACCCTCACATCCATTGTTGGGTCCAACGAACACACTACCGGGGCTGGTTTCTGGCCCGATATAATTCCCGCTATACCTAATAGAAGCTGGTGGCAGCTCTACCAGGCCAACAAGGTTCTGCTTCACTGGAGCTAGTGAAGGGGCCTCTCACCTTGACAGGGGTGTGAGCTAGTGTGATGCAGTGTCAGTGACTGGGTGTGCCACCTCTTCTCACTCCCAGTGCCTTCCTGTACCCGTGTGGACAGGGGGTGTTCTGTGTAGAACTGTACCAATCTGACTTTTCGTGTCCTTAAGGGCAGATCCATATCACATGTTCCGTTTGGTAATTGTTACGTAAGGTGGGTGAAGGGGGTGTGGATCCTTGACATGTGGTGGCAGAGGTGGGATTCTGCGGGGTCTCTCTGGTGCCATTCTTCACAAGTGGTGGCAGCCATGGGATTCTGCTGGATTTCTCTGCTGCCATCCATCACACCCAATACCAATTTGAAGACACATAGAAGTGGGTCTCAGTAACGACATGTTCCCATTAGAAAGGAGCAGTTCTGCTATACAGTTATTGCATAGGCAGTGAGTACAACGGCTGCCTAAAATTGGGACAAAACACTAGCGGCAGTGCAGGCCTGGACCTTCAAGGCGTAGAGAGACAGTTCATGCCACGTATGCAGCTTTGATACACAATAATTATAAGGCACAGAGGAATCACAGAAAACATTGGTACAGTCGGCAAGGTACTCCTTCAGCATCTTACCAAATGTTTCCTTCCTTGTGAGACTACCCAGCGCATCAGGGCTTGTGCGATGGTAGGGTCTGAGAAAACTGTCCCAGAACTTTGACAGTGTTCCCCTGCTTCTGCTGGATTGCATTTGTGTCTCTCTCGCCTGTACTCCTTGGTTGTCCAATGAACTGTGACCTTACTGCCAGCGTTTTCAGATGGGAATTTTTTTAATAATTTCGCAACAAGGGCCTTCTCGTTCTGCCCCATTTTATTAGACCTGTTCGCCGCAGGAATGAGAGATAGAAAGTTCTCCTTGTAGCATGGGTCTAGAAGTGTCATCAACCAGTAATGACTGTCACTCAAAATTTGGAGAACGCGAGAGTCACGGGAAAGGCAGCGTAACATAAACTCAGCCATGTGTGTGGGACTGCTAACAGACAAGACTTCCATGTCCTCACCAAGAGGACAACTGACCATACTCTCCTCCTCATCCTCATCCTCATCCTCCCTCTCTTGAGGCCATCCACGCTGAACAAACGGTATGGCAGTTGTGCGGGTAGTACCGTCTATAGCGCAGGAAACTAGCTCCTGTTCTTCCTCCTCCTCCTCCTCCTCTTCCTCATTGTCACTCAATCCACATTGGGATGAGATGAGGCTGGGCTGTATAGAATCACCCTGTATGGTTGCTTGCTCCATATCATCGTGCTCTGCCTGCGATGCATCCTCTTTAATTGTGAGCAGCGAGCGTTACAGAGCGTTGTCACCTGCAGACATTGTTTCTGGACCCTGGCATTCGGCCGACTTAGACGGGTGCTTGCTGTCATGTACCTGATCATGCTGGTGATGGTAAGGCTTCTAGTTTTGCTACCCCTGCTGATGCTGGCCTGCCAGATGGTGCAAATGGCCTTTTTGGAGTTATCTGCTGAGTTTTTAAATAAGAACCAGACTCGGGAAGACCTAACAATACTGGTGATTTCTGTTGTGCTGGTGTTCCGGGAAGCGGTTGCCCGCCTTGTGTCTGTGGCCAACACACAGCTTGTTCCTGCCTGTTGTGGTGCTATGCCTCCCTCCCCCTGTGTGCTGCTGTCTTCGCTCTGCATGTCACCTTGCCAGGTTGGGTCTAAGACTTCATTGTCCTCCGCCTTGTCTTCCACGTCCACACCCTGATCCTCCTCCTGACTTTCTGGCAATTGTGTCTCATCATCATTCACCTCTTGCGACAGTAATTCCACTTTCCCACCATTGCCTTCATGTGACTGTGGCTGCTCAAATATTTGGCCATTGCTACACGCATTCTCCTCTTGCCCCGCTTTAAGCTGGCTGGGCGAGAAGCCCAAATCTATAAATGGAAAGTGAACAGCTCTTTGGAGTGTCCAAGTGTGGGATCAGTTGTCTCCGGGCACTCTGCATGGTGAAAGGAAGGAGGATCAGGGTGAGGAATATGCAGTCCAGACTCATGGCTACTGAGACTTGACCGCGTGGAAGACAGGGTGTTGTTGGTGGGGGTGGCAAAGTGACTGGAAGCATTAACTGCTATCCAACCAACAACCTTTTGACACTGCTCTAGGTTCAATAGTGGTGTGCTGAAGTCCCCTAGCAATTGGGATAGGAAGGTCGACAAAATGTGAGTGTTTGTTGTGGCACAATTTCAGCTTGCCCACGGCCTCGGCCTCTGCATGCACCATCACCATCACGTTCACTTCCCCGTCCCTTGCCACGCGCCTTGCCCATGTTAAATGGAGATTAATATTTTCCTTGTTCACTACAAATGGCTGGATTTGTACCACAGTTATATGTGATACGTCTGACAGACAACCACAGTTTTAAATAGTGGCTCTGTAGTTTACTATTCTTGGCAGCAACCACATGTGAATAGCTTCCCTGACACACTGCTAAAAACTCTAAATGGAGGATAATATATTCCACATTCACTACAAATGGCTTTATTTGTACCCCAGTTATATGTGATACGTCTGACGGATGCCCACATTTTAAAATAGTAGGCTTGTGGTTTACTATTCTTCACAGCAACCACGTGTGAATTGCTTCACTGACACGCTGCTACAAATTCTAAATGGAGGACAATATTTTCCACGTTCACTACAAATTTCTGGATTTTTATCGCTGTAATATGGGATCATGTCTGATGATGGAAAAGGTCTGGCTGTATTCTGCAGTGCTAACAAGCAAATGGAGCAGTAAAATGGTGTACTCTGGATTGCTTTTTAAGCAAATAATCAGGATTAAGATTAAAAAAATTAGCCCTAGCCCCTGATTTCTGGGGCCTCGTCTACGGGTATCTATAACAGCAGGAGCAGACAGAATGTGCAATGGACCTTCTTGTGCTGTATACACTGCGATAAACTCTGCCTGCCTGCCTAACTCCTGCTATCACCTTCACCACTGAATATATGCAGCTGGATTAGTCCTCAGAAGAACTGTTAGTTCAGATGGATATATAGATATGTTGTGGAATACCTGTACTAACTAATAAACAAGCAAATCTCTCACTCAGCAGCAGCTCTCCCTTTTCTGCCTGTTTGCGGGTGAGACTATGACAAGCATAGGGGCACCAGGTCTTATATAGATCTGATGACGCTATGCAGCCAGCTAATCATTGGAATACCACAACAAACATGGCTACGGCATTACAGTGTGTGGTAGACAATCCCTGCATGTTCAATGGCTCTCTAAAGAGCACCAAACATGTAGGGCAGGGACCCGAGCAACCCGAAAATTCTCGCTGAGTGCCGAGAATGTCGAGCACAGTGATGCTTGGGCGAGTACCGAGTAGTGGCGAGCATGTTCGCTCATCACTACTCAAGACTAATGACAACTTATTCAATATGATGACCTAATGTTATTAAATTCTGTGCCGTACCTCTGGGTTCAAAATGTTCACTATACCCCTTGATAAAATCCTTTAGGGGTCTAGTTTCCAAAATAGGGTCACTTGTGGGGAGTTTCCACCGTTTAGGCACATCATGGGCTCTCCAAACGTGGCATGTCGTCTGCTCTCGATTCCAGCCAATTTTGTGTTCAAATAGTCACACAGTGCTCCTTCCCTCCTAAACCCTGTGGTGTGCCTAAGAAGTGTTTTTTCCCCCACATATGGGATATCTACGTACTTAGGAGAAATTGCACAACAGCTTTTGGGGTTCATTTTTTTCCTCTAACCCTTGTGAAAATAAAAAATTTGGGGCTAAAGTAACATTTTTGTGGAAAAAGTTTGATTTTTTTTATTTTTACGGCTCTACGTTATAAACTTCTGTGAAGCACCTGCGGGTTCAAGGTGCTCACTACATATCTACTGTATATATGTTCCCTGAGGGGTCTAGTTTCCAAAATGGTGTCACGTGTCGGGGGTTTCAACTGTTTAGGCACAAAAGGGGCTCCCTAAATGCGACATGGCATCTGCTAATTATTCAAGAAAATTTTACATTCAAAAAGTCAAATGGCGTTCCTTCCCTACCGAGCCCTGGAGTGTGCCCAAACAGTGGTTTTCCTCCACATATGGGTTATCGGCATGCTCAAGAGAAATTGCACAACAAATTTTGGGGTCCATTTTTTCCTGTTACCCTTGCGAAAATAAAAAAGTTGGGTCTAAAGTAACATTTTTGTGAAAAAAAGTTAAATGTTCATTGTTTTCTTCCACATTCCAAAAATTAATGTGAAGCATCTGAAGGGTTAATAAAATTCTTGAATGTGGTTTTGAGCACCTTAATCGGTGCAGTTGGTAGAATGGTGTAAATTTTGTTTACTTTTGTCATAAAGGCCCCTCAAAGTCACTTCAAATGTGATGTGGTCCCTAAAAAAATGGTTTTGTAAATTTTCTTGGAAAAATGAGAAATCGCTGGTCAAATTTTAATTCTTCCCATAACTTCCTAACAAAAAAAAATTTTGGTTCCAAAATTGTGCTGATATAAAATACACATTTTATAAATGTTATTTATTGACTATTTTGTGTGACATATCTGTCTGATTTAAGGGCATGAAAATTAAAATTTTGAAAATTGCAAAATTTTCAAAATCTTCGCCAAATTTCCGATTTTTTCACAAACGCTAGTCATATCAAATAAATTTTACCAGTGTCATGAAGTGGAATATGTCATGAAAAAACTTTCTCAGAATCAGTGGGATTCGTTGAAGCGTTCCAGAGTTATTACCTTATAAAATGAGAGTGGTCAGAATTGTAAAAATTCACCTGGTCATTAACGTGCAAACCACCTTCGGGGGTAAAGGGGTTAAAGAATTGGCCCCTGAAATTTAACAACAAAAGTTATGTATGATTAGTAAATCTACCCAACCATACTTTCAGATATTATTGACAAATATTAAGGTTAAAAGATGACAAAACTATATATAGTTGCTCCACAGAATATTCACAGAGGACTGCCACAATACACACACATACACACATGTGTATATACTGTGTGTGTGTATGTATATATATATATATTGTAGTGTGGCGGTATTCACACTGTGTGGTAATGAGGCAGTGAACCAAGGAAAGTTCAACTTAAATATCTTTACTCGCAAAAACTCACAAATGATGTCCTCCGGATCGCAGCCTGGTGGTCCAGACAGCAGCACTGTTTTGCTCTGAGGTGCACCATTTACGTTGCCTTCACAGGCCATTGTTATGCCTTCACACAGGCTTGCAGTGCACAGAGCCTCCTTCTCTGCAGCTAGCAAATAAACCACTGACACACCCAAATCTTTGTAGCAGGTTTTTAAATGAAAACTGAGAACATGAGCCACATGTAAAACCCGGGCTGGAGGGAGTGATCCGCCCCAATTCCATCCTGTAGATCGCTCCAAATATAAAAGCTCATGTCGGGTTTTCTTAGTCGAACTTGGTCAGATAGCTTGACCAAGTTCACACTTACTTTTATTTTGCACTGCAACCACAGCTGTATCTGTGATTGCAATGCACTCCAGCAAGTTCAATAACCTTCTATGCGCATCTTTGAGGGATACATACCATCCCTTGCATATGATCCCCCTCACTGCCTCACATAACCCCCACTCTGTTCAAACTTGTGGGGTTGAACACCTGTCACTATACAGGGTGCCCGTGACAGGGCATCCGCAATTCCCTGTGACTTCCCAGCTTGATGTTCCTTTGAGAAACTAAAATTTTGCAGTGATAGGAACCATCTGGTGATGGGGTGAATGACCTGGGGTGAATGGTCCGTTACCAAACGAAACTGTCGCCTGAGCAAATAGTAGCGCAGGGTCTCCAAGGCCCACTTAATGGCTAAGCATTCCTTTTCCACTACAATGCAATTTTTTTCTGCCAGGGTAAGTTTCCTGCTCAAGTAGGTGACCGGATGTTTTTCTCCGTTCACCCCCTGTGACAGCACCGCTCCTAGGCCTACCTCTGAAGCGTCCATTTTTACTATAAAGCCTTTCTTGAAGTCTGGGCTGGTGAGGACAGGCTGTCCGCTAGGGGCGTACGGTACATAGTGGCAGACCACGCTGCCGCTATGGGGCCCGTGAGACAGGGGTGCCCTGGAGACAGGAGGCAGAAGGATCCACTTCTGCAAAAGCTGTGTGTCCAGGGTACAGATGATGACTCACTGTCTGCTCTGTCAGAGCGGGAGAAGAGGCTCCGCTCACCAGCTCCGGCCTTCATCTGAAGCGTGAGGCAGCTTACAGCATGGACACTGCTCTCCCTGCCTCCCCCCCTTGCTCTGTACATTAGGGCTCTGCTCTCCCTGTCCTCCCTCTCTCCGCTCTGTATATTTGTGCTCAGCTCTTCCTGCCCCCCTCTCCCTGCTCTGTATATTAGTGCTCTGCCCTCCCTGCTCTGCTTATTAGTTCTCTGCTCTCCCTGCCCTGCCTGTTCTGTATATAAGTGCGCTGCTCTCTCCCTGCTCTGTATATTAGTGCTCTGCTCTCCCTGCCATCCCTCTCTCTGCTCTGTATATTAGTGCTCTGCTCTCCCTGCCCCCCTCTCTCTGCTCTGTATATTAATGCTCTGCTCTCCCTGTCCCCCTCTCTCTGCTCTGCTGGACAGTGTGGGGAGGCTGCTGAGGTCATGCTGCTGGACAGTGTGAGGAGGCTTCTGAGTGGAGGCTGCTGGACAGTGTGGCGAGGCTGCTGAGAGCAGGCTGAGGAGGGGAGACTGCTGGACAGTGTGGGAAGGCTGCTGAGTGGAGGCTTCTGGACAGTGTTGGAAGGCTGCTGAGGGCAGGTTGAGGATGGGAGGCTGCTGAGTAGAGGCTGCTGGACAGTGTTGGAAGGCTGCAGATGGCAGGCTGAGGATGGGAGGCTGCTGGACAGTTTAGGAAGGCTGCTGAGGGCAGGCTGAGGAGGGGAGGCTGCTGGGCAGTGTGGGGAAGCTGCTGAGTGAAGGCTGCTGGACAGTATTTGTTCTTTGTATGCGGTATTATTAGGTCACTATGTGGTGGTAATATGTGGTCCGGCCATGGTGTGATGGTATTTATCCCTTGTATGTGATATTACTGGTCATTTTAAAAAATGTATGTGACATATTCCTTTAAAGATACAAAAATAAAAATATACCTAAAGAATATTGGATATTATTAGAAATGTTTAATAGATTAGAGTAGAGTAGGGCCTGGCAAGAAGAGTCTCATTGTCCTGGTGGCGGCTTAAAAAAATCTTTTGGCCAAAACAAAAGCTGATGGCTATGTATGTGATATGGTGTTCATTGGGAACTGTTAGGCCATGTTCACATGTTCAGTAGTTGGTCAGTATTTTACATCAGTATATGTAAGCCAAAATCAGGAGAGGGTGAAAAATGCAGAAGTGGGGATGTGTTTCTATTATACTTCTCCTCTGATTGTTCCACTCCTCATTTTGACTTATAAATACTGGTGTGAATGTGGCCTTAATGTGTGATTGGTGAGTGCAGAAGTGGGGTTTTTCCAAGAGTGGGTGGTGGAACTGTGGAGCTTGGGTGGAGCCTGGGCGGAGTCTCAAGGGGGCCCAAAATTTTTGCCAATATGGGGCCCTGAAATTCCTGGTGGCAGCCCTGGCTTTAGTGTCCCCTTTTCTAATGCTTCTGTTTACAATGGCTGCAAACGTCTCAGCCCTGTTGCCCCATGTGACATCTCCAGTCAATCACTGGCTTCATGGTCTTGAGTCGTATACCACCAACAACCTGCAAAAGACACTTAGGGTGTCCAGGTTGTGCCACCTGCAGCCCATGTAAATAGAAGCATCAAAGACGTGGCACTGGAGATCTGTAAACTATAAGGGGAGTATATATTGCTGCCCATGTGCATCATTTTCATTATTTTGTACAACCCCATTATAGTTTTTTTTTGCATAGAATGTACTTTTAGAGCTGTAAGAAAAAAAAATTGTGTTTAAAAGTGTGCGCCTAAGGGTACATGCCCACGATCAAGAATAGCAGCATTTTCCATACAGCATCTAAAAAGCTGCGTTCTAATTACGCACTTAAATCTGCATGTGTTTAGGGAACTATGCGGATTTACCACATCTAATGACTGGCTATGTGTGAAACTATGCAGCTTAGAATAGCATCTTCGCTACATAAATTAACATGCTGCGACCCATAAATACCTCTGGTTGCCATATGTGCCTGTGAGCGGCGCTATCGCTGTTCGCTCAGTCCGCACCATGTGACCCCGTCTGCGGCCGCCGCTGATGTCCATTGATGTCACGTCAACTTCCAGATTTCCTTGATTCACCCAGGCGTGACCCAGTGACACGCACCCCTATGATTGACTGGGCTGTGTGACGCCATGACCCAGCCTACTCCACCGAGAGGGGGGCCCATTTAGGACTTTTGCTATGGGGCCCCATGGTTTCTATGTACGCCCCTGTTTTCCGCACAATGCCAACTTCATGGATTGGAACGCTTCCTCCGCTTAAGTGTTCCACTGAACTATGACCGACTGATTTCCCTTTAAGAGATCAGTCAGGGGTGCCAATCTCCCAGCAAAATTAGATATAAATCGTTGGTAATACCCAATAATGCCGAGGAATGCTCTCACCTGTTTAGTAGTAAGAGGCCGGGGCCAGTTTTGAAAGGCCTCGATCTTGTTTATTTGGGATTTGATAACCCCGCTGCCAATCACGTACCCCAATTACCAGGCTTCCTCGAGACCTATTACACAGTTTTTTGGCTTCGCTGTCAGGCCTGTTGCTCTGAGCGAATCCACTACCACTTGTACCTGGGACAAGTTGGTATACCAATCAGAACTAAAGATGATAATATCATCCAAATATGCGGAAGCATGCTTCTGATGGGGCTCCAAAACTATGTCCATCAGCCTCTGGAATGTAGCTGGGGCCACTTGTAACCCAAAAGGCAAGACGACATAGTGAGAGGCCCTCCAGTGTTATAAAGGTGGTCTTTTCTTTCGCCGATTCTGTCAGAGGCATCTGGCAGTACCCCTTGGTCAGATCAAACGTTGTGAAGTACTGGGCCTGCCCCAGTCTCTCAATCAGCTCGTCCACCCGGGGCATTGGATAAAGGTCAAACTTTGACACCTCATTCAATTTTTGGAAGTCGTTACAAAAACATAACGATCCATCAGGCTTCAGAATCATCACAATGGGGCTAGCCCACTCACTCCTGCATTCCTGGATTACTCATAGTTTGAGCATTTGTTTTACCTCCACCGCGATGGCTTGCCTGCGGACTTCTGGTAAACGTTATGGTTTCATTCGTACCCTTACCCGAGGCTCATGACAGTGTCATGTCTGATCACAGATGTACGGCTGGGCAGTTCTGAGAATACGTCCGTGTTCTGCTGCACCAAATTCCAAACCTCCCGTTGCTTCTGTTTAAACAGAGCGTCACTTTGGTTTTCTATTTCCAGGCTGGTACACTCTGTAATTCACCTCCCCCATCTTTTCCCATACTTCATATGGCCCTTGCCACTTGGCCATGAGCTTACTCTCTGCGGTGAGCACTACCACCTGATCCCCTTCTTTAAAGGACCTGACCGTGGCTTTTTTATTATACGTTCGGCTGTGCGCTCCATGGGCATCCATTACATGCTCTTGACTGCCGTGATCCGATCCTGCATACTTGCCTGCCATACAATAGCTCTAAGGGTGAGAACCCTGTGGAAGTCTGTGGTACCTCGCAGACAGCAAACATTAAATAGGGCAATAACATGTCCCAAGCCCTCCCATCCTTGGAAACCACTTTTTTCAACATGGATTTGGGGGTTTTATTAAATCGTTCGCTTAATCCGTCGGTCTGTGGGTGGTACACCGATGTGCGCAAATGTTTTACTGTTTTATCCGGAGAAGCTTACACAGTTCCTTTGTCACCTTGGACATAAAGTGAGTCCCCTGATCTGTAAGGATCTCTTTAGGTAGCCCAAGGTGACAGAACGTGGCAAATAGCTCCCGGGCGATAAGTTTTGCCGAAGTGTGGCGAAGTGGTATTGCCTCTGGGTAACGGGTGGTATAATCTACTACCACCATTATATGTTGGTGGCGACTAGCGGATTTTACTGTAGGCGCCACCAGATCCATAGCAATCCGCTCAAAAGGTACCTCTATAATGGGTAGAGGTACCAATGGACTCCGAAAATTTGCAGTGGGTGTGGTAAGTTGACACTCGGGACACAATTCACAATGCCTCTGCACCTCAGCATAAATCCCAGGCCAAAAGAACCGCTGCAAAATACATTTTTGCATCTTTTTCACCCCTAGGTGTCCACCCAGCACATGTGTTTGTGCGCCATCTGTAGCATGGCCCAGTGGTATGACTGGAGCACTACTAGCTGTTCTACCACTTCATCCCGGATTTTATCAACCCTATATAATAAATCCTGGTTGACTTCCATGTGTGAAAAACCACCTCTGCAATCAGTTGCTGAGTCACCCCATTTATTTCTATCACCCGTTCCCGTGCCCGGGTCAGGGTAGGATCCTGGAGCTGAGCAGTCCCCGACATTCCCCGGGACACTTCTAGCTCTGGGATCGATGGGGTCTCCTCAACCTCTCCTGCCAACACCCCTAGGGGAAATCTATCGGGTTTACACTCTGTTCCTAGGTTGGCGACCCCTATGGCAGGTATCATTGACTCTGGATATTCGGGTACCGCACCCGGACATATCTTTGTCCTGGGAGATTTAATCTTACTCTCCCACAAGGACCAAAACAGGGGCAAGTCTCTTCCCCGCACAGTCCCATAAGGAAGGGTCTTTTCTACTCCCACCACATGTTTAACCTCTCCACACGGAGTGGAAAAGGTAACCTCCACCGTTGGATAGTTGGAGTTCGCCATGTATGCATATGACCCCGACTTTCCCCCCATTGGGTTCTAAGCCAGAGATCAAGGACCCATGGATGAGGGTCACTAGGCTCCTTGAGTCCAAGAGGGCCTCCGCTTGATGTCCATTAATGCGCACGTGGCACAGATGGGGTTGACCCGTTGGACCAACGGTGTCTGCGGTGTAGACAGTCCGAGCATACATAGATAACCGGTGTGTAAACCTGCGGTCCATGGGTTTAGCAGTCAGAGGACAGTTGGCAGCCACATGTCCTGGCCCTTGGCATTGCCAGCACCTGATAGCAGTGGCACCACTAGTCCTCGAGACCAATTTGTGGGAAACTGGTCTCCTGCCACCCTCACTACGGGATACCCCCCCAGTATGGGCTCGGTTCTGACTGTTCCCTGCAGTGGGACGTGCCCCTTTCCCAGGGCTTGCAGGGGCTGGCGTGCTATTCGCATTGGGGCTGAGTCCCGTACAAAGTCCTGGGTAGCTGTATAATGCTCGTTCAGGCTAACTACCTGGTCCAGGTAACCCGGCTCCCCTTGCCCCACCCAACGCTGTATAGCGTCTGGCAGGGTTCTCAAAAGCCGGTTGACCACCATCCTCTCTACCATCTTGGATGGTATTATATTGTGAGACAGTGAGAGGAATTATATGCGAAGGATGATAGGTTTCCCCCAGGATGCGCATAGAAGCATATTGAACCCGCTGGAGTGCACAGACATAGCTGTGGTTGCAGTGCAGAATAAAAGTAAGTTTGGACTTGGTCAAGCAATTTGACCTATGCAGATTTAGGAAAACCCAGCATGGGCTTTTATCCTTGGAGTGAACTACAGGATGGCAGTGGGGCGGTTCACTCCCTTACAAGTAGCTCATGTCCACAGTTTTCATTTAAAAACCGGCAGCAAAGGATTGGGTGTGTCAGTTTTATGATTGCAAGCTGCAGAGCTGGAGGCTCTGCAATACTGACCTGTGTGACAGGAACACAGAGCCCAAGAAGGCAAAACTCTGACGCACCTCAGAGTGATACGGCGATGCAGTCGCCCACGGCAATGGGTCTGGAAAAAGACTGTACTTTGACAGCCCGGCTGAGACCTGATCACCGTTACTTTGTAAGTTTCTGGAGAATAAAGACATTTGATTTGAACTTTTACTGGGTCACTGCCTCATTACTGCACAGTGTGAACACTGCCGCACAACAATATATATATATATATATATATACATACTGGCTATTGAACCCGTTCTATGACCGGGTGGCGAGCATTTTTATTGGTATGTGGTCTCCCATGCTGGTATGTGCTACCCCCCTCCTGGTATTTGTGCTGCCCCCATCCTGTCCCCACCATCCTATCCTGGTATGCATGGCACCCCTCATCCCCATCCTGGTATGCATGGCTCCCCTCATCCCCATCCTGGTATGCATGGCACTCCTCATCCTTATCCTGGTATGCATGGCACCCCTCATTCCTATCCTGTAATGCATGGCACCCCTCATCCCTATCCTGTAATGCATGGCACTCCTCATCCCTATCCTGGTATGCATGGCACCCTTCACCCCCAGTCCTGGAATGCATGGCACCCCTCACCCCCAATCTTGGTATGCATGGCACCCCTCACCCACAATCCTGGTATGCATGGCACCCCTCATCCCCAATCCTAGTATGCATGGCACCCCTCACCACCAATCCTGGTATGCATGGCAACCCTCATCCCCAATCCTGGTATGCGTGGTACTCCTCATCCCTATCCTGGTATGCATTGTACCCCATCCCTCATCCCTATACTGGAATGTATGGTATCCCTCATCCTGGTATGCATGGGTCCCTTACCCACATCCTGGTATGCATGGTACCCCTCATCTCTATCCTGGTATGCATGGCCCCTCATTCCTATCCTGGTATGCATGGCCCCCCCACATCCCTATCCTGGTATGCATTGCACCCCTCATCCCTATCCTGGTATGCATGGTCCCCTCATCCTCAATCCTGGTATGCATGGCACCCTTCATCCCCAATCGTGGTATGCATGGCACCCCTCATCCCCAATCGTGGTATGCATGGCACCCCTCATCCTCAATCATGGTATACATGCCATCCCTCATCCCCAATCCTGGTATGCATGGCTCCCTCATCCCCAAACCTGATATGCATGGCTCCCTCATCCCCAATCCTGGTATACATGGTACCGCTCATCCCTATCCTGGTATGCATGGTACCCCTCATCCTGGTATACACGGTACCCCTCATCTCAATCCTGGTATGCATGGCCCCCCACATCCCTATCCTGGTATGCATGGTACCCCTCATTCCTATCCTGGTATGCATGGCCCCTTATCCGAATCCTGGTATGCATGGCCCCCCCACATCCCTATCCTGGTATGCATGGCTGCCTCATCCCTAATCCTGGTACGCATGGCTCCCTCATCCCCAATCCTGGTATGCATGGCTCCCTCATCTCCAATCCTCGTATGAATGGCATCCCTCATCCCCAATCCTGGTAAGCATTGCACCCCTCATCCCCAATCCTGGTATGCATGGCACCCCTCATCCCCAATCCTGGTATGCATGGCACCTCTCATCCCCAATCCTGGTATGCATGGCACCCCTCATCCTCAATCCTGGTATCCATGGCACCCCTTAATCCAAATATGGTATACATTGCACCCCTCATCCCAATCCTGGTATGCATGCCCCCCTCATCCCAAATTTGGTATACATGGCTCCCCTCATCCCAATCCCGGTATGTATTGCACCCCTCATCACCCAATCCTGGTATGTATGGTACCCAATCCCTCTTCCTGGTATGCATGGCACCACTCATCTTCCAATCCTGGTATGCATGGCACTCCATCCCTCATCCTTGTATGTATGGTACCCCTCATCACTATCCTGGTATGTATGGTACCCCTCATCCTGGTATGCATGGTACCCCTCATCCCTATTCTGGTATGCATGGCACCCTTCATCCGCAAATCCTGGTATGTATGGCCTCCTCATCCCCCAATCCTGGTATGCATGGCACCCCATCCCTCATCCTGGTATGCATGGTACCCCTCATCCCTATTCTGGTATGTATGGTACCCCTCATCCTGATATGCATGGCACCCCTCATACCAATTCTGGAATGTATGGCCTCCTCATCCCAGAAACCTGGTAAGCATGGCACCCAATCCCTCATCCTAGTATGTATGGCACCCCTCATCCCTATCCTGGTATGCATGGCACCCCATCCCTTATCCTGGTATGCATGGCACCCCTCATCCCAATCCTGGTATGTATGGCACCACTCTTCCCCCAACCCTGTTATATATGACACCGCTCATCCCTCAATCCTGGCATGTAAGGTACCCAATCCCTCATCCTGGTATGCATGGCACCACTCTTCCCCCAATCCTGGTATGTATGGTACCCAATCCCTCATCGTGGAATGCATGGCACCACTCATCCCCCAATCCTGGTATGCATGGCACCCCATCCCTCATCCTAGTATGTATGATACCTGTAACATACCTGGCGGCGTCCTTGCATAGTGGTCCATCTCCCACTGTGCAACAGCGCGCACTTGATTTCCAGTCCAGACTGCCACTCTGGCTTCTTTCCATACTGTCTGCTTTGCTCTGCTCTGGCTGCTTAGGGCGACGCCCGCCGAACTTCCTGTTTCTTGTAGCTGCTGCAGACACACTCCTAATGCGTCCTCAGCCTATTGCTGTCTGTCACCTGGTATTTAAACCAGCTCCTCCTTGGAATCCATGCCTGAGCATCTTGTTCTGTCAGTTGGCTTCTAGTCACTGATGTGCCAGGTCCTGTCTATGTTTCCGGCCTTGCGGTATCAGTTCCCGTGTCTGAACTGTGTCCTGTCTGTGCACTCTAGCCAGCTGTCTTTCTGCCTTTCCTGGAGGCTGTAATTTCAGGCTCGTGTGAACTCGCTCTTAGCCTGTTCGTCCCGCCCTCTGGGGGCCGCATACCCAGACTCGCTCCTGTATCTCGCTTCAGTAACTCTTCTTGTTTGAACTGTCTTCTAGCTTCTTATCTGTTTTGTCTTTATGTCCGTTTGCTTCCTTTTTCTGCAGTGTCTGAACGAGCACTTGGCTTTACCTAGACTCGTTCTTGCATTTTGTTGCAGTAACTGTTCTTGTCTGAACTGTCTCCTAGCTTCTTATCTGTTTTGTCTTTAAGTCCTTTGGCTCCCTTTTTCTGTAGAGTCTGAACCTGCACCTAACTTCTACTCGTTGTCATTGTACTTCCGTTTGTGAGTTGGAGTCCTTTCGCTACTTCTTTGCAAGTACCTTGTGTGTATCTGGTTCTGCCTTTCTTTTCCAGTCTGTTCCGTGTGAACAGAGCCCTGTCCCATTTGCTTTGTCTTTGTTTACCGCTTCGGCGATTTATCTCTGTCCTGTCTTACTTACATCTTCGGCGGTTCCTGCCCGCTCAGCCTTGTCCACCGCACTTGCGGTTTCGCTATGCTCAGCCTTGTCTACCGCGTCTGCGGATTCGCTCTGCTCAGCCTTGTCTACCGCGTCTGCGGTTTTGCTCTGCTCAGCCTTGTCTACTGCGTCTGCGGTTTTGCTCTGCTCAGCCTTTTCTACCGCGTCTGCGGTTTTGCTCTGCTCAGCCTTGTTTACCGCATCTGCGGTTTTGCTCTGCTCAGCCTTGTCTACCGCGTCTGCGGTTTTGCTCTGCTTAGCCCTGTCCACCGCGTCTGCGGTTTTGCTCTGCTCAACCCTGTCCACTGCGTCTGAGGTTTTGCTCTGCTCAGCCCTGTCCACTGCATCTGCGGTTTTGCTCTGCTCAGCCCTGTCCACCGCATCTGCGGTTTTGCTCTGCTCAGCCCTGTCCACCACGTCTGCGGTTTTGCTCTGCTCAGCCCTGTCCACCGCATCTGCGGTTTTGCTCTGCTCAGCCCTGTCCACCGCATCTGCGGTTTTGCTCTGCTCAGCCATGTCCACCGCGTCTGCGGTTTTGCTCTGCTCAGCCTTGTCCACCGCGTCTGCGGTTTTGCTCTGCTCAGCCTTGTCCACCGCGTCTGCGGTTTTGCTCTGCTCAGCCTTGTCTACCGCGTCTGCGGTTTCGCTCTGCTCAGCCTTGTCTACCGCGTCTGCGGTTTCGCTCTGCTCAGCCTTGTCTACCGTGTCTGCGGTTTCGCTCTGCTCAGCCTTGTCTACCGCGTCTGTGGTTTCGCTCTGCTCAGCCTTGTCTACCGCGTCTGCGGTTTCGCTCTGCTCAGCCTTGTCTACCGCGTCTGCGGTTTTGCTCTGCTCAGCCTTGTCTACCGCGTCTGCGGTTTCGCTTTGCTCTGCTGCATTACCGTATCTTCGGCTCTGAACCCGTTTCCCTGGTGTGGGTCAACAGCCGTGTCCCGGGTCTTACCTGGAGTGGCACCTGGTCCCTCTACTCGGTTTCTCCCTGGTGCACTGGCGTCGTATGCCGTCGTGCGACCTTGGTCGGATCGGGCAGATACTTAGTTACGCCCCTCCAGGCACTCTCCGGTTCATGGCACAGTGGAATCACTAATCACGCACACGCCAGTCAGTCTGGGCGTGTGCATTACAATACCCCTCATCCCAATCCTGGTATGTATGGTACTCTTCATCCTGGTATGCAGTGCACCCCATACCTCATCCTGGTATGCATGGTACCCCTTATCCCTATTCTGGTATGTATGGCAACCCTCATCCCCCAATCCTGGTATGTATGGCCTCCTCATCCCCCAATCCTGGTATGCATGGCACCCCATCCCTCATCCTGGTATGCACGGTACCCCTCATCCCTATTCTGGTATGTATGGTACCCCTCATCCTGGTATGCATGGCACCCCTCATCCCCAATCCTGGTATGCATGGCACCCGTCATCCCTATCCTGATATGCATGGCACACAATCCCTTATCCTGGTATGCATGGAACCCCTCATCCCTATTCTGGTATGCATGGTACCCCTCATCCTGGTATGCATGGCACCCCATCTCTCATCCTGGTATGCATGGTACCCCACATTCCTATCCTGGTATGTATGGTTCCCCTCATCCCTATTCTGGTATGCATGGCACCCCTCACCCCCCATTCCTGGTATGCATGGCCCCGTCACCCCCCAATCCTGGTATGCATGGACCCCTCACCCCCCAATCCTGGTATGTGTGGTAACCCCCCATTCTCGTTCGCATGGTCCCCTCACCCCCCAATCTTGGTATGTGTGGTACCCCTCACCCCCCAATCCTGGTATGCATGGTCCCCTCACCCCCCAGTCCTTGAATGCATGGTCCCCTCACCCCCCAATCCTGGTATGCATGGTCCCCTCACCCCCCAATCCTGGTATGCATGGTCCTCTCACCTCCCAATCCTGGTATGCATGGTCCCCTCACCCCCCAATAATGGTATGTTTGGTACCCCTCATCCTGGTATGCATGGTCCCTTCACCCCCCAATCCTGGTATGCATGGTACCCCTCATCCCCAATCTTGGTATGCATGGCACTCCTCATCCCTATACTGGTATGTATGGTACCCCTCATCCTGGTATGCATGGTACCCCATTCCTCATCCTGGTATGCATGGTATCCCGCGTCCTTATCCTGGTATGTATGTTACCCCTCATCCTGTTATGCATGGCACCCCATCCCTCATCCTGGTATGCATGGCACCCCTCATCCCAATTCTGGTATGCATGGTCTCCTCACACACCCCCAATAATGGTATGTGTGGTACCCCTCATACTGGTATGCATGGTCCCTTCACCCCCCAATCCAGGTATGTGTGGTATCTCTAACCCCCCAATCCTGGTATGCATGGTCCCCTCACCCCCCCAATCCTGGTATGCATCGTCCCCTCACCCCCCAATCCTGGTATGTGTGGTAACCCCTCATCCTAGTATGCATGGTCCCCTCACCCCACAATCCTGGTATGTGTGGTACCCCTCACCCCCCAATCCTGGTATGCATGGTCCCCTCATCCCCCAATCCTGGTATGCATGGTCCCCTCACCCCCCAATCCTGGTATGCATGGTCCTCTCAACCCCCAATAATGGTATGTGTGGTACCCCTCACCCCCCAATCCTGGTATGCATGGTCCTTTCACCCCCCAATCCTGGTGTGCGTGGTACCATTCACCCACCCATTCCTTGTATTCATGGTGCCATCACCCCCCAATCCTGGTATGCATGGTCCCCTCACCCCCCAATCCAGGTATGTGTGGTACCCCTCATCCTGGTATGCATGATCCCCTCACCCCACAATCCTGGTATGCAATGTCCCCTCACCCCCCAATCCTGGTATGCATGGTCCCCTCACCCTCCAATCCTGATATGTGTGGTACCCATCATCCTGGTATGCATGGTCCCCTCACCCTCCAATCCTGGTATGCATGGTCCCCTCACCCCCCAATCCTGGTATGTGTAGTACCCCTCATCCTGGTATGCATGGTCCCTTCACTCCCCAAGCCTGGTATGCATGGTACCCCTCATCCCCAATCCTGGTATACATGGTACCCCTCATCCCCAATCTTGGTATGCATGGCACTCCTCATCCCTATTCTGGTATGTATGGTACCCCTCATCCTGGTATGCATGGCACCCCATTCCTCATCCTGGAATGCATGGTACCCAGCATCCTTATCTTGGTATGTATGTTACCCCTCATCCTGGTATGCATGGCACCCCATCCCTCATCCTGGTATGCATGGTACCCCACATTCCTATTCTGGTATGTATGGTACCCCTCATCCTGGTATGAATGGCACCCCTCATCCCAATTCTGGTATGCATGGTCCCCTCACCCCCCCCCATTAATGGTATGTGTGGTACCCCTCATCCTGGTATGCATGGTCCCCTCACCCCCCAATCCTGGTATGTGTGGTACCCCTCACCCCCCAATCCTGGTATGCATGGACTCATCACCCCCCAATCCTGGTATGCATGGTCCCCTCACCCCCCAATCCTGGTATGTGTGGTACCCCCTCATCCTGGTATGCATGATCCCCCTCACCCCACAATCCTGGTGTTAGAACCCTCCTGTTTGTTTTTTCCATCTTGTGTTTTGCGGTCACGTGACCATCTGCCTTTATATTCCAGCTCCGCCCTTTTGGCTGTGCTCCACTTCAGTGTTTGACTGTTTCTCTAGCCAGGTGTTTCGGTGCCTTTCTCTGTCAGTTTGCTTGGTCCTTCTGGGACCTCTAGTACCTTTTTGTCAGTTTGTCTTTTTGTGTTCTACAACAACTTCTCTGTTTAGGAAGTGTCCCATTTTTGTCCCAGTCCTTAGTTCTTTTAGGGACCCCTCCCTTATGCTATAGGTCTTCGTTCAGACTAGCCGAGGAAAAAGGCGGGTCTGTTCTCTAGGAACAGGCAGCCCCCTACATCGTAGGGATTCAGCTTAGTCCTACTGTAGGGACAGCTTTCCCTTATCTTTCCTTAGTTCATGTTGCAGATCATAACACCTGGTATACATGGTCCCCTCACCCCCAATCCTGATATGCATGGTCTCCTCACCCTCCATTCCTGGTATGTATGGTCTCCTCACCCCACAATCCTGGTATGCATGGACCCCTCACCCCCCAATCCTGGTATGTGTGGTAACCCCTCATCTTGGTATGCATGGTCCCCTCACCCCCCAATCCTGGAATGCATGGTACCTCTCACCCCCCATTACTGGTATGCATGGTCCTGTTACCCCCCAATCCTGGTATGCATGGTCCCCTCACCCCCCAATCCTGGTATGCATGGTCCCCTCACCCTCCAATCCTGGTATGTGTGGTACCCCTCATCCTGGTATGCATGTTCCCCTCACCCTCAATCCTGGTATATATAGTCCCCTCACTCCACAATCCTCGTATATATGGTAGCCCTCATCCCCCCAATCCTGGTATGTGTGGCCCCCTCACCCCCCAATCCTGGTATGTATGGCACCCCTCATCCCTTTCACGTTGCACACACATACAAAAAAATAAACACCTTTCTTCCCTGTGCTCCATCGCTGCTGTGTACTGTTCTGCCAGAGGCCGGGGGAGGAGTGCGGCGCCAGAGTTCGCACGTGCACATACCGCTCTGTCCGGACCCATTTTGCTGAAGACACACTGCAAGTGTGCCTTAAGTAAAATGGCGCCGTATAGCGCTATGCCCCTCCTGCCCCGATCTCTGCCGAAGAGAGGCGCCGCGGCAACACTCCTCCCGGTCAGGTAAGCATGTAAGTATGGCGCCGGAGATCGCGTTATGTGTTCAGTGTCTACGCATACCTTCCGGCGCCATACATTCCTCTTACCTGTAACGGCTCCATGTGGTTTTCTGTCTGGAGCCAGACTGCGCAGGCGTGTCACGTTTGTGCAGGCTATAAAGGTTTCAGACAGAGATACGCTTCTCCTGTTATATTATAGATATGTACAATATATATCAGTTTAAAGAAAATAGGAATGCTTATAGACGTGAAGCTGTACTGCAATAATCACAATATTGTCCTTACAAATTAGTTCTTTTCCAAAAGCAAGAAACTTAATGTGTAGAGAAGTATTTCAGGGTGCTTTCACCCCTTCAATACAGAGTAGTGTGCTGGCTAGCTAGGTAAGAGGTCATTGATATAGCTGTCACTGGGATACAGGTGTCTTCAAGGAGACTAGGTCTTCCTTGAGCGCTACATAAATGGTCTTTCACCCAGTAACTTGCTCTGTAATGAAATAGCTATCTACAGAGGAGGAGACTGGCTTGGCTAAAATAGCTCAGCTTTGTTAGGGCAGAACTGTGATCCATGACCACAAATTAGCTAAAGTGTTACGAGAGAGACAAAAACACACTTCTCATCTCAGCAATTGTTCAGAATGCTGCTCTTACCCCCTTCCCAACAAGCCCTGCCTATAAGCACAAGCCATTCACAAGCTCATTCAGGCTGTGAGCCTTAGTCTTAGCACAGCAGACTTGATGATGTCACTAGATTGAGTCTGCTGTGTCAAACCTCAGTTTATTTGCTTCACAAAGTGGATAAGAAAAATGGGGCAAGGTGAGTAGTTTTTACTTTTTATCAGTCAGTAATTCTAGTGAATTGAGTTACCTCATAATGTGTTGTGGAGCCTCAAAATGTTGTGGGGGCTGTTTTTGGCATTCATACGGTATAAAAGAGCAGTGAAGCTATGTTACTGTGTGGGGGTTCTGAGAGGCATCATACTGTATGATGGGGGGCTGTGTGGTCCATCATACTGTATAGAGTTTGTGGGGCCATCATACTGTGTGGATGTCATCTTACTGTGTGTGAGAGGACTGTGGAGTCCATCATTCTATGTGTGGGCTGTGTAAGAAAAATATACTATTTTGGGAAAATTAGGCCAACATACTGTGTGGGGGTTATTATACTGTGTGGAGGACATCATACTGTTTGAGGGGGCTGTGGAGACATCATATTCTATGGGGGGTCATCACACTGGGTGGAGGTCGTCATACTGGGAGGGTCATCAAATTATGTGGGGGCATTATACTGAGTGGGGTCCATCATACTGTATGGGAAGTTGTGAGGGCATCTCACTGTGGGGTGGAGCAGACTGTATTGTGTAGGCATTACACTGGGGGAATCATAATGTGTGGAGGGCTGTGGGGGAATCACACTATGGGGAGAACATACATTATGGGGTCTGTAGGGTCATCCTAATGTGCATGGAACTGATTGCATCATACTATGAGGGGGTCACTGTGGGAGCATCATATTGTGTTGGGCCACTGTTGAGGCCACATAATATGTGAGAATTCTGGGATCATCATACTACAGGGATGGATTCAGTGTTGGGGACCATAATGTCTGTGGGGGAACTGTAGTGACATCATACTGCATGGAGGGTATTATATGGGCATTATACTGTATTGTGTTGAGCAGTGTGGGGATATCATGTTGTTTAGGAGACACCATGTGGGCATCATATTGTTCTGGGAGCATTGTGGAGACATATGTGTGGGAAGGAATTCACTGTGATGGTATCATACTGTGTGTGGGGACTTTTTGAAGGGCACAATACTCTATGGAGGCCATGAAAGTGGCATCATAGTTAATGAAAATGTCTCTGTCTTTTATAAGTTGGCAGGTACTGTATGTTCTTCTGTGACAGCGCCTATGCGCTGTGATCCCACTTTCTCTGAGAGATTTATTTTATTTTATTTTATGCAGCGGGCCCAATTAAGACCTTTGAGTCCCCATCTATATACACCCTACCCTTAATGTATAACATTTCTTTGAGGGATTTGTAATATTAGGCCGTGGTCCCACTAGCGTATGGCAACTTATGCGAGAGCATCGGATGCGATATGCTAATGACACTCGGCTCCTGCTCTCCTGACATGTGCGCAAACCTCATCATCAACTACAAAAAACGTCTGACTGCTGTGCTTGCCAACAAGGGTTTTGCCACCAAGTATTAAGTGTTGCTTGCCAGAGGAATCAAATACTCATTTCTCACTGCAAAATGCAAATAAATTTATCTAATTTATACAATGTGATTTTCTAGATTTTTTGGGGGGGATATTCTATCAATGTTAAAATTAACCTACCCTTAAAATTATAAACTGTTAATGTCTTTGTCAGTGGGCAAACTTACAGAAACAGAAAGGGATCAAATAATTATTTCCTTCACTGTATATAACAATTTCTAAAGAAATGAAAACGTAATTTAAACTGTTATGTGGTCTTTTGTGGTTGTAAAGAAAACAAAATAACAAAATGTGAAAAATAAACACGTATTTCCTATTTTTCCCTACATTTTTCTTCAATATCAGCAAAAAAAAGGAATACAAAATGACATAAAAATTAAGCCCATGTATAGTGAAATAAAGAGGTGAAAGTTGAATATCCAAACGAGAAAGAACTTCAGAGCCGTTAAATGTGCATTGAATAAAACCCAAAAATGTGCCTGGTCAGTTAGGGCAGGGTTCCCCAACTCCAGTCCTCAAGGCCCACCAACAGGTCATGTTTTCAGGATTTCCTTAGTATTGCACAGGAGATGGAACTATTTCCTGTGCACGTGATGGAATTATCATCTGTGCGATACTAAGGAAATCCTGAAAACATGACCTGTTGGTGGGCCTTGAGGACTGGAGTTGGGGAACCCTGAGTTAGGGGAGAAAATAAATAAATAAGATCAAGCTTAAGAAAATCCATTGCTTGAGAAAAGCGCATACTTCCTATAGACTTCTAAACCTATGTGTTGTCAGTGTATTCATTGTCACATTTCTATAGATTACTGTAAGTACTGTTTTGCGAACGTTACATTTCTGGAGAATATGTCTTAAAGCTTGATTTTCCCTAAGCTGTTTCTGAAAATTTATCTTTAATTAAAGACAATACTTCAGCTCAAAATATGACCAGATAGTTCCCACAACTTATTTGTGGTATCAATGATGTTTCCCGACATAACTGAAACATGCCAGAGCCATGCTGTCAGCCCTTTGTAGATGGGAAAATTGACTCCTACAATGACACAACAGTGGTCTGCTTTTATCTACTGGTATTTGGAATAGATGACTATGAGCAATACTAAACTGGATGGATTTTATGAGTATATAAGTCTGTTTTCTACATGCCAGCTTGGGATTTAGCATATGCCTTATGTGGTAATTTAACTTTGCTATTGTATTCTATTCTTTATGCTGGAAAGAATAAAGATCGTGAACTTTAGCCTATGCACATACACATAATTTGGTGATACCTTTTTAAACTGCTGTACAATAAGATGAAAGGAAAGCTAACTTAACCCTTTTATATCACGTTAGCAACTGAAAAAAATAGATTTTTTTTACTCTGCATGAGCTCTACATACAGCTGAATTTCACTGCCACAAAATGAGAAGGTGAGATATGGCGTGCTGAATTACGTTAGTCACAGAAAAAAATTGATTTAAGGGATACTCGTGCATGGAGTACAATAGAAGCAGTGCTCAACAGACTTCTATGACATGGGCCATGCTGTCTTTGTGTGGACCTCACTAATGGCACAAGAAAAAAAAATCTGATCTAAACTATCTGACTTAGAAGCAACCGCCTAGCTAACTAGCTAAAATCTCTAATGAATACAGGAGCAGACCAGGAGCATCTTCCCTCTGCTGTTCCACTGACAAAATAGCACAAAAATAACATGTCTGCTTTTTATATAGAGAGGGACACGTGATTTCAGCAGCCAATGGCACAAGCCCTTGTGTCTGGACAGTGTGGATGCTTCCTGCGCCCTGATTGGCTAGCCGCAATTTGCACACATAAAGTTAGAAAAAAGAAAAGATTACAAGCACGCCGCTTCTCTGAATTCTCCCCACCCACTCTCCTCATTAAACACGTTCCCCCGCTCATCATACAGCACCACTATCCTAGACAAAGTGATGATACTTTAGTGGCAATGCAATAAGTTCCCGCACTTTTACCGACTTTTTACCGAATTTTGCTGATTTTCAGAAAAAATGCTCGTGTGTCCGATCTCGAATCCGAATGTGCCATATTTGTGCCGAATTTGAAATTGGCAATCTTTTTTTGAACATATTTGCTCATCTCTAGCTGTGATAGTTCTCTTTGATTGGCTATGCTATACTATGATGTGATACCTGCAAGGTATTTTAGGGAAGCCCACATGGTTGTAATGCAATCTTCAGAAGTTGATTAAATGGCGCAGAAAAATTTTCTAAGCAATTCATGAATCCAATTGCAAATTGTTCAAATTCTCTGTCAGTTTACAGGTGATCGATTTGATAATTTCTAAACATTATTCATCATACTGCATACTAAACAACATAAAATTATATATATATAAAAACTATGGCAGGATATTTTGCTTTGTTTAACCGTTCTTTGTAAAATAAAGTATGAGGTAACACCAAAACATTTGTTATAATAAAGAATATTTGTGGATATCCAATTTGAAAATTTGAACCAGGTACTACAGAAACCCAGTAAGATTACATTCTATTCTTCTTTATGTTTTGAACTTTTTTATGGAGAAAAAAAAGAAACCAGGCCCCATACTCTGTATTAGATAGGATTTCCCCTTATATAACAACATATGCTATGATATTTTCCCCTTCAAAATAATTTTTACTCTACTTTAATTTAAAATAGTCCTAAATTTGCCCTTTTAGCTTTGATCCCAGGACAAATATCCATTGCTGAAAAAGGCCTCATAAAACATTTGTACATGGTTATGTGACTAGCAATGAGATGAGTTGTCAACTGCCTTCCGCCCCGCACCCACATCTGGTATGCCTGTGTGCTGAATCCTTACCTCATATTATGTGTATGGAGGACACTTAGCTTCTGAGATCGTTTGGTACTTGTCTACATCTACCTTTACTTGTGATCCCCATAGTTGACTCAGGAGATATACAACTTTCCCCACATGGGTGAAATTAGATTCTTTCTGGAGAAAAGTACTAAAATAATTTTTTATACAATTTTTTAAATCTCTTTTTCTTCTTCCCCCTTTTTTTAACCTTTCTTAATATGCCACAAATCTTTGTGTCTCTCTACAAAAGGCGATTTAAAAAGAAAATGAACACTGTTCCATTTTCACATTTGTTTATAGGATGAACAAGCAATTAAAAATATTTTTTTCATATGTGAGGATTATTCTCTAAATCCTCCTATTACTGATTTTTATCAATTTTCTTCAATCAAGTAAATTTGACTCAAAGAGTGTTTTTGTTGTGTAGAAAAGGTAAAACCCACTCTACATATACAGTGGCTTGTGACAGTATTCACCCCCCTTGGCTTTTTACCTATTTTGTTACATTACAACCTGTGTTTAAATATTTTTGTAATCCAATTTTTGTGTGATGCATCAGCACTAAATAGTCTAAGTAGGTAAAGTGAAGTGAGAAAAATATAGGCATAAATTACATTTATGGCATCAAATAGCTAAAAATTGGCTTATGCATGTGTATTCAACCTTTTTGCTATGAAGCCCCTTAAAATTTCTGGTGCAAGCAATTACTTTCATAAGTCTGATGCTTAGTGAAAGGAAGTCCACCTGTGTGCAATCTAAGAGTCACTTGGTCTGTCAGTATATACACACCTTTTCTGAAAGGCCACAGAGGCTGCAACACCATTAAGCAAGAGGCACCACTAACTAAACCACACCATGAAGACCAAGGAGATCTCCAAACATGTCAGGGACAAAGTTGTTGAGAAGACCAAGTCAGGGTTGGGCTATTAAAAAATATTCCAATCTCTGATGATTCCCCAGAGCACCATCAAATCCATTATCATCAAATGGAAAGAATATGGTACCACAAAAAAACTTACTTCTCTGGTGTCTGCTCAATCTAATCTAATCCCCTTTGTTTGTCTACCTTGTTGTCTGTAGTTTGTAGTGGGGCCTGACCAGTGCTCCCCCTCCCTGTCTCTATCTAAGGATCTAGATTTTTTGATCCCTATAAAATAATTGCCGTCATTAGCCCAGCAGTGTTTTGTCTAGATCTACCTCAGGCCCTTAAGATCCACAATGTCTTTCACAGGTCTCTGCTCAAGAAATATGTAGAACCTCTTGAGTACTCTCCCCTGCCGCCACCCCCAATCACGGTTGATGCTAATTTGAGGTTTCAGATTTCAAGGATTGTAGATTCTCATCTTCAGCGTCGTTCCCTACAGTACTTGGTGCACTGGAAGGGTTATGGTCCAGAGGAAAGGATTTAGGTTTCAGCATCAAAGGTGAATGCCCCCAGGTTGGTTCATTCATTCCACACCTCTTAGCCTGAGAAGTCTGGTCTTGAGTTTCCAGAGGCCACTCGTAGAAGGGGGAGAACTGTCATGGGTGTGTCAGATGTAACAGACAGTCACTTTGCATCTGGCTGCAGAAGGTCACTGCGTTTGGCATTGCAGACGCCTTCTTAATCCTTCTGACTTTTGGACCCAGCAGCAACCTCTCTCCTGCTCTGATTGACACACCATGGTCTGGGTGTTTATAAACTCTCAGTCTGCCTCAGGGTGTCACCGGTGATATTCTCATTTGCCCTTGTGAAGGCTTGTAGCTATAGCAGTCGGCTAGCTTTTTCTCTGGTGCCCTTGGAGGATGTTTGGTGTTATCCCTCTGGTGTCTGCTGATGCTAAGTTTTCCCCCCTTTGTTTGTCTCCCTTGTTGTCTTTAGTTTAAAGTGGGGACTGACCAGTGCTAGTCCCCCCTCCCTATCTAGGGCCAAGCTCTAGGGATATACAGGGTTTAGGGTCCTGCGCGGCGATTGGTGTGGAACCAATATAGGGAAGTTGGGTAGGCAGGTTGTTATTAGATATGCCTAGGGGTCTCCACACCCCCTTTCCCTAGTGGGCTTTGTCCCCCTCTTCCCTTTGTGTTGCACTCAGTCTTTCCCACATCTTGCGTGACACCCATATCCGCAACTGCTACTTCTTCCTCCTTTATCACCATGGCAAGGGTTCTCACACAGGTCTCTGGCTGCAAAACCTCCACTTGTTTATCCACTACAGTTGGGGTGAGTGTCAGCTGTTACGGAAGTGGACATGCCTGATGTTTTTGTTTCACCGAGCACACCACATCTTTCTCAATTCATCATAACATCTCCACCTGCACCTCTTTCACAGTCCAGTAGTTTGTCATGTTGACCCTATTTCACACTCTCTCAGCACAGCAGCCAGCTCTTGGTTCCACAGTTCTGGTGACATAAAAGATTGTTTTCTCCAAACATGCCAAAGCACAGAGCTTGAATTTCACCATCTCTAATCTGTTGGCCATGGAAATGCTGCCTTTCCACCTGGTGGATACAGATGGTTTCCGAAAGCTGATTGCCATCGCAGTCCCCCAGTACCAGTTGCCCAGTCGCCATTATTTCTCTAAGAATGATTTGCCTGCATGTTTCACACAACATCACCCGTTCGTTAAAACATCTATATCTGTCAGGGTGTATTTCATTGCTGACACCTGGACAAGCAAGCATGTTCAGGGGCGTTATATCTCGCTAACTTCCCATTGGGTGACTCTGCTGGCTGTTGGGCAGGTGGGGAAGGGTCTGCTCCACAAGTCTTAGAATACCCAAAGCTTGCAGGGTGCTTGGGGATGGAGAACTAAACCACTACCCATCAGAAGATGGAGAACTAAACTACTAGAAAACAGAGGTTGGAGAACTAAACTACTAAACATCTAGGGTTGGAGAATGAAACAAATTCACACCAGAATATGGAGAACTAAACTACACTGTGTGCAGAATTATTAGGCAAATGAGTATTTTTATCACATGATACTTTTTATACATGTTGTCCTACTCCAAGCTGAATAGGTTTGAGAGCCAGCTGCCAATTAAGTAAATCTGGTGATGTGCATCTCTGTAATGAGGAGGGGTGTTGACTAATGACATCAACACGCTATATAAGGTGTGCTTAATTATTAGGCAACTTCTTTTCCTTTGGCAAAATGGGTCAGAAGAGAGATTTGACGGGCTCTGAAAAGTCCAAAATTGGGAGATGTCTTGCAAAGGGATGCAGCAATCTTGAAATTTCCAACCTTTTGAAGCGTGATCACTAGTGTTGAGCATTCCGATACTGAAATATCGGGTATCGGCCGATATTCGCGGTATCGGAATTCCGATACTTAATTCCGATACTTTTACAATATCGAATACCGTAATCGGAAGTTCCCATAATGCCTGAACTCTGCAGTGTCTGTGAAGGATGACAAGTTGGATGGCAGCGCGATCCAGCCTGTCATCAGAATGCCATCCCAGCGGGGGAGAATTCTCCTGATTGTTTAAAAGCCGGCACGCGGTAAAAAGCCGCCGGCTTTTAAACAATCACACAGCCCCATACTGCTTCCCCGCAGCCTCCCACCCCGATCCTCCGCTCCCCTCGCCACCTCCAATCCCAATCCCAATCGTAAATTAGGACCGGGCGGGGAGCGCAGCACCAAGGAGCGAAGGACCAGGGCGGGGAAGCCGGCAATGAAAAGACTTCACCACCGGCTTTCCCGTTCTCTGATGCGCTTTCCCGCCGGTTATTTCAAATGAACAGCTGAGGTATCAGGTGATGCCGATCAGCTGTTCATTTGAAGTCGCCGCGGTGCCCTCGGAGGGTTCATGTGAGTTCATGCTTGACTGCATGAACTCACATGAACTTTCCCACGGCCGCACAGGTCAGCCTCACCTCCCAGACCATCAGACCGGTCATGATTAGTGTGTGTGCGGGTGTCTGTGCGTGTGTGTGCGGGGTGTGTATGCGATGTCTGCGTGTGTGTGTGGGGTGTCTGTGCGATGTTTGTGCGGGTGTGCGCGGTGTCTGTGCGTGCAGGCAGACATAGGCCGATGTGACACTACTACTCCCATCGGCCTATGTCTGTCCCCCGTCCACTCATGCCAGCAGGATCAGCTCGATGGGAGCAGTAGTTCCCATCAGCCTGATCCTGCTATTTAAATTGCCCCATGGTCCCCAATAAATTTTAAATACATGTCATTGGTGGCCAGTGGTTACCTACAATAAATTAGTTCATACATTACCTGTCCCCGCCGATCGCCACCTAAAATAAAGTAAAAAATAAAAAACTACACCTATACTCACCTAGACACCTAATTCCCCGAAGCCATCGATCTCCTGTAATAAAATATAAAATAATAAACCACAACCTTATCCTTACCCCTCCGTAGTAGTCCACGAGTGTCCCACGAAGATCTCCAGTTTAGAGCAGCCACATAGAATGTGACCGCTCTGAACCGCTGCCGCCGCTAGAATGATGGGGCCGTAAAGCAGCCCCGTCATTGCATAAGCGGGTTCACCGGAGTTCAGGCAGCGCTGCTCCGGTTAGCTGCTTTACGGCCCTGCTGTATCGTGAGAAATTCCCACGGTACAGCACTGCCGTAAAGGAGGTCTCCGGAGCAGCGCTGACTGAATGCACTCCGGTGACCTCAGTCAGGGGCTCCCGCTGCCGGGAGCGGACGTGTTCCCGGCAGCGTGAGCTTACAGCAGCCATGCACAGCTGTCACCATCTCCAGATGTGACAGCTGTGCATGGGAGATCAGCGCAGGAACGTGGACAGGTAACTATTATTTTTAGTAAACTAAGAATTAAATAAAATGGTGTGTTTTATTTCAAATAAATTATTTTTTTCTGGGTGTAGTGTGTGTTTTCTTTTTAACACTTTGTAGGTTAGTAATGGGGGTGTCTTATATACACCCATCATTACTAACCTGGGCTTCATGGCAGCTGGCGCTGACATGAACCCCACCACTATTACCCCCTGCCACCACACCAGGGCAGTGTGGAAGAGCGAGGCTAAGTGCCAGAATTGGCGCATCATATGGATGCACCATTTCTGGGGCGGCTGACGGCTGGTGTTTCTAGCCTGGGAGGGGGCCATTATTCATGCCACCCTTCCTGGGCTATTAATATCAGCCCCCAGCTGTCTGCCTAGCCTTTGCTAGCTATTAAAATAGGGGGAACCCACGTCATTTTTTTTGGGGGGGTCCCCCATTTTAATAGCTAGTAAAGGCTAGGTATTCAGCTGGGGGCTGATATTAGTAGCCTGGGAAGCTCTGTGGGTTTTACCCCCTTCCCAGGCTTCAAACATCTGCCCCAGCCGTCTGCTTAACCTCCGCTAGAGACTAAAATTATGGGGGATCCCACGCCATTTTTTTTTTAAATAAATCCTTTATTTTAACACTAAATGACATTTGAGGAGTTAATAAAGATGCAGTCCCTAAATTATTATTTATTTTTTAATTAATTTTTCCCAAAACTTTTGACGTGGGCTTCGCCATATTTTTGTATGCCAGCCAGGTACAGCATCCAGCTTCTATGAACGCGCCATTTTCCGGGGCAGCTGCAGACTGCAATTTTCAGTGGGGGGGGGGGGGGGCAGAAAGCTTGGGCCTCCCTGCGCTGCAGATTCCATCCCCCAGCTGCCTAGTTGTACCTGGCTGGACACAAAAATAGAGAGAAGCTCCACATTTTTTTTTTTTTATTATTTCATGAAATTCATGGAATAATTAAGAAAAAAAGGGCTTCACAGCAATATAGGGAAGCCCTTTTTTTCTTAATTATTCCATGAATTTCATGAAATAATTAAAAAAAAAAATACGTGGGGCTTCGCCCTATTTTTATGTCCAGCCAGGTACAACTAGGCAGCTGGGGGCTGGAATCTGCAGCGCAGGGAGGCCCAAGCTTTCTGGGCCCCACCCGCTGCAAATTGCAGTCCGCAGCCGCCCCGGAAAATGGCGCGTTCATAGAAGCGCCATCTTCTGGCACTGTACCCAACTCATCCAGGGCCCTGGTGCGGTGGCTCACTGGGTAATAAAGGGGTTAAGGCCAGCTTGGCATTATCAGCTGGCCCTAAGCCCGAAATTCATGGGGTCACGCCAATATTAGACATGACCGCCATGAATTTCTAGTAAAGTATTTAAAAAAAACACAACACCCAGAATAAAGTCCTTTAATTGAAATAAACACACAATTCTTTATTGTTCTAAATTAAACCATACTTACAGTCACGCCCATTCCAGCTGAAGCCAACGATCTCCTTCAATAAAAGAAAAATAATAAAGCAACCTCATCCTTACCTTTCCATGGTTCCCACGACAACTTTTGCTCTGCTACATCGAGATGACAGGCTGGATCGCAGCAGAACGCTGCAATTCAGCCTGTCATCCCGCAGACACTGAGAAGCGCAGGCATGCTTGCGCTCCTCAGTGTCAGGCTGTGACGGCATAAAGATGAGCCGAGGTCATGTCCAATGAACTCGGCTCACCTCATGCACGTCACTGACAGCGTGGGAAAATTCTCCTGCACTCAGCGCTTCAGCGTGAGAATTCTCCCACGCTGTCAGTGACATACATGAGGTGAGGTGTGACTTTGAAGACTTAGGCAAGAAAGTGAAAGAATTGGGAGCGCAGGTGGTCTTCTCATCCATCTTCCCAGTGGATGGCCATGGAACAATGAGGTGGAATAAGATTCTACAGGTGAACAACTGGCTACTTCGATGGTGCCGTCAACAAGGATTTGGATTTCTGGATCACGGAATGAATTACCTATAAGATGGACTACTTGCTAGAGATGGGGTGCACCTTACGAAGACTGGAAAACATGTATTTGGAAGTCGCCTTGCTACACTCATCAGAAGAGCTTTAAACTAGAACAATGTGGGAAGGGAAGCAAAAGGCCAGAAAAAGCCATACAGCTGACAAATACTATTGAGATCTCTGCTACTTGAAGTGGAAAGGAAGAACAAAGACAAAAAAATCTAAATAATAAAAATATGGGAGGAAGAGAAACCAATCACAAACTAAAATGTTTTTATACAAATGCACAAAGCATGGGCAACAAACAAGGAGAATTGGAACTACTAATGCAGGAAAAGGAATATGATGTCATTGGAATCACTGAAACTTGGTGGGACGATACACATGATTGGAATAAAAGGCTAAAAGGATACAACTTATTTGCAAGAAACAGACTTGATAAACGAGGAGGAGGTGTCGCATTGTATATTAGAAAAGCGTATATCTGCACAGAGATTGAAGCTTCAGAGACTGGGAGTTCTGTGGAAACTGTTTGGGTAAGAATACAAGGAGAGAACAACGGAAAGGACACCATTGTAGGCATTTACTACAGGCCACCTGGGCAAGCTGAAGATATGGATGAACTCTTTATGTTTCAAATGACCAAGTTCTCCAAAAATTATGACGTAGTGGTCATGGGAGATTTCAACTATCCAGACATTTGTTGGGAATCTCTCTCAAGTAAAACTAACAGGTCAAGCAAATTCTTATCCTCTCTTGCTGACAACTTTATCTTCCAAAAGGTAGGGGAGAAAACAAGGGGATCTGCTACTTTGGATCTAATCCTTATAAACAGGGAGGAAATGGTTGAGGAGGTAAAGGTGGCTGGGACCCTAGGAGGCAGCGATCATGCTATTATAGAATTTTGGATAACTAGAGGAGGAAGACATGTGAAGACTCAAACTTCAAGGTTAGATTTTAGAAAGGCAGATTTTAAGAGACTCAGAAAGAGAATAGGAGGGATCCAATGGCTGGATGTCCTTAAGGACAAAAATGTCCAGGAAGGATGGGAAATTTTTAAAAATGAGATTCTCAAAGCACAATCTTTAACAATCCCGAAAAGTAGGAAGAATGGGAAGCATTTAAGGAAGCCAGGATGGATGAACACAGAACTTAAACACATTCTAAAAAGAAAGAAAGAAATGTTTATTAAATGGAAAGAGGGAGGCATATCTAAAGAAGATTATAATGCAGTCTGCAGATCCTGTAGGGCACGCATCAGGTTAGCTAAAGCTGACAATGAATTAAGGCTTGCAAGAGATGTCAAAAGCAATAAAAAAGGATTTTGGGGGTATGTCAAAAGTAAAAGAAAAGTCAAAGATGCTATAGGATTTTTACAGGATGAAAATGGAGAAATGGTAAGAGAGGATGTTGAGAAGGCCAAACTTTTTAATTCCTATTTTGCATCTGTTTTCTCTCATAAAGAAAATGTAACATCAACTGATCTTCACTGTCCTTTTAAAGGAATAGAGGAATCCAAGTTATCTGTAGACAGAAAGATTGTGAGGGAATATTTAGCTAACATAAATGAGTTCAAGTCTCCAGGTCCAGATGAATTACACCCCAGAGTACTGAAGGAGATCGTAGAAGAAATTTTAGAACCACTCTCCATAATCTTTGAAAATTCTTGGAGAACAGGAGAAGTCCCAGAAGACTGGAGAAGAGCAAATGTTGTTCCTATCTTCAAAAAGGGGAAGAAGGTGGACCCAGGGAACTATAGGCCGGTGAGTCTGACTTCTATACCAGGAAAGATCTTTGAACAAATTATTAAACAACATGTATGTAAGTACATGGATAAGAATGAAGTGATTAACCAGAGTCAGCATGGGTTTGTAACTAACAAGTCATGTCAGACTAACTTAATTTCCTTCTATGACAGAATCACTGACTGGGTGGATCAGGGAAATGCTGTAGATATAGTATATCTTGACTTCAGCAAAGCATTTGACAAAGTATCTCACACCATCCTTATTGAAAAAATGACCAAGTATGCAATGGACCAGGCAACTGTTAGGTGGATTCATAACTGGCTTAGTGATCGGACTCAAAGGGTGGTTGTAAATGGCTTCACATCCAGCTGGATGAATGTCTCAAGTGGGGTACCACAGGGCTCCGTCCTGGGACCTGTATTGTTCAACATCTTTATCAATGATTTAGATGAAGGAATTGAGGGTAAACTGATTAAATTTGCTGATGACACAAAGCTAGGAGGGATAGCTAATACTAGAGAAGAGAGAGAGAGGATTCAAAAAGACCTAAATAAACTGGAGCAGTGGGCAGCAACCAACAGAATGGTTTTTAACAGGGAAAAATGCAAAGTACTACATCTGGGCAATAAAAATGAAAAAAGCATATACAGAATGGGAGGAGTAGAGCTAAGCAACAGTACATGTGAAAAAGACTTAGGTATACTAATAGATCATAGACTGAACATGAGTCAACAGTGTGATGCAGCAGCAAAAAAGGCAAATACAATTCTGGGATGTATTAACAGAAGCATACAGTCTAGATCACGTGAAGTCATTATCGGTCTTTACTCCTCTTTGGTCAGACCTCATCTGGAATACTGTGTACAGTTTTGGGCACCACATTTTAAAAAAGACATAGACAAACTGGAGCAAGTTCAGAGAAGAGCGACCAGAATGGTGACTGGTCTGCAAACCATGTCCTATGAGGAACGGTTGCAGGATTTGGGAATGTTTAGCTTGCAAAAAAGAAGACTGAGAGGAGACTTAATAGCTGTCTACAAATATGTCAAGGGCTGTCACATTGTAGAAGGATCATCTTTATTCTCATTTGCACAAGGAAAGACTAGAAGCAATGGGATGAAACTAAATGGGAGGAGACACAGATTAGATATTAGAAAAAACTTTTTGACAGTTAGGGTGATTAATGAGTGGAACAGGCTGCCACGAGAGGTGGTGAGTTCCCCTTCAATGGACGTCTTCAAACAGAGGCTGGACAGACATCTGTCTGAGATGATCTAGTGAATCCTGCTTTGAGCAGGGGGTTGGACCAGATGACCCAGGAGGTCCATTCCAACTCTACCATTCTATGATTCTATGATTCTATGATTCTAGGTCATGTCCAATGAACTCGGCTCACCTCATGCACGTCACTGACACCGTGGGAAAATTCTCCTGTACTCAGCGCTTCAGCGTGAGAATTCTCCCACGCTGTCAGTGACATACATGAGGTGAGGTCATGTCCAATGAACTCAGCTCACCTCATGCACGTCACTGACAGCGTGGGAAAATTCTCCTGCACTCAGCGCTTCAGCGTGAGAATTCTCCCACGCTGTCAGTGACGTACATGAAGTGAGCTGAGTTCATTGGACATGACCTCGGCTCATCTGGATGCCGTCACAGCCAGACACTGAGGAGCGCAAGCATGCCTGCGCTTCTCAGTGTCTGCGGGATGACAGGCTGGATGGCAGCGTTCTGCTGCGGTCCAGCCTGTCATCTCGATGTAGCAGAGCTGAAGCTGTCGTGGGAGCCATGGAAAGGTAAGGATGATGTTGCTTTATTATTTTACTTTTATTGCAGGAGATCGTTGGCTTCAGCTGGAATGGGCGTGACTGTAAGTATGGTTTAATTTAGAACAATAAAGAATTGTGCGTTTATTTCAATTAAAGGACTTTTTTCTGGGTGTTTGTGTTTTTTTTTAAATACTTTACTAGAAAATCATGGTGCTCATGTCTAATATTGGCGTGACCCCATGAATTTCGGGCTTAGGGCCAGCTGATAATGCCAAGCTGGCCTTAACCCCTTTATTACCCAGTGAGCCACCGCACCAGGGCCCTGGATGAGTTGGGTACAGCGCCAGAAAATGGCGCTTCTATGAACGCGCCATTTTCCGGGGCGGCTGCAATTTGCAGCGGGTGGGGCCCAGAAAGCTTGGGCCTCCCTGCGCTGCAGATTCCAGCCCCCAGCTGCCTAGTTGTACCTGGCTGGACACAAAAATAGGGCGAAGCTCCACGTATTTTTTTTTTAAATTCATGAAATTCATGGAATAATTAAGAAAAAAAGGGCTTCCCTATATTGTTGTGTCCGGCTAGGTACAAATAGGCTGCTGGTGGTTGGGGGCAGCCCGTTCCTGCCTGCTGTACCTGACTGGACACAAATATAGGGCGAAGCCCCACATCAATTTTTTTTAATTATTTCATGAATTTCCTGAAATAATTAAAAAAAAATTGACGTGGGGCTTCGCACTATATTTGTGTCCAGCCAGGTACAGCAGGCAGGAACGGGCTGCCCCCAACCACCAGCTGCCTATTTGTACCTGGTTGGACACAACAATATAGGGAATCCCTTTTTTTCTTAATTATTTCATGAATTTCATGAAATAATTTAAAAAAAAAAATACGTGAAGCTTCTCCCTATTTTTGTGTCCAGCCAGGTACAACTAGGCAGCTGGGGGATGGAATCTGCAGCGCAGGGAGGCCCAAGCTTTCTGCCCCCCCCCCCCCCGCTGAAAATTGCAGTCCGCAGCCATCCCGGAAATTGACGCGTTCATAGAAGCTGGATGCTGTACCTGGCTGGCATACAAAAATATGGCGAAGCCCACGTCAAAAGTTTTGGGAAAAATTAATTAAAAAAATAAATAATAATTTAGGGACTGCATCTTTATTAACTCCTCAAATGTCATTTAGTGTTAAAATAAAGGATTTATTTTAAAAATTTTCCCACGCTGTCAGTGACATGCATGAGGTGAGGTCATGTCCAATGAACTCAGCTCACCTCATGCACGTCACTGACAGCGTGGGAAAATTCTCCTGCACTCAGCGCTTCAGCGTGAGAATTTTCCCACGCTGTCAGTGACGTGCATGAGGTGAGCTGAGTTCATTGGACATGACCTCGGCTCATCTTTATGCCGTCACAGCCAGACACTGAGGAGCGCAAGCAAGCCTGCGCTTCTCAGTGTCTGCGGGATGACAGGCTGGATGGCAGCGTTCTGCTGCGGTCCAGCCTGTCATCTCGATGTAGCAGAGCTGAAGCTGTCGTGGGAACCATGGAAAGGTAAGGATGAGGTTGCTTTATTATTTTTCTTTTATTGCAGGAGATCGTTGGCTTCAGCTGGAATGGGCGTGATGGTAAGTATGGTTTAATTTAGAACAATAAAGAATTGTGTGTTTATTTCAATTAAAGGACTTTATTCTGGGTGTTTGTGTTTTTCTTTAACTTTGACTATGGGGTTAGTAATGGGGGTGTCTTACAGACGCCTCTCCATTACTAATCTGGGCTTGATGTCAGCTGGCATTATAAGCTGACATCAACCCCAACCCTATTACCCTACTGCCACCGCTGAAGGGCAGTGGGAAGAGCGAGGCTAAGTGCCAGAATTGGCGCATCCTATGGATGCGCCATTTCTGGGGCGGCTGACGGCTGGTGTTTCTAGCCTGGGAGGTGGCCAATATTCATGGCACCCTTCCTGGGCTATTAAAATCAGCCCCCAGCTGTCTGCCTAGCCTTTGCTAGCTATTAAATTAGGGGGGACCCCACGTTATTTTTTTGGGGGGGTTCCCCCATTTTAATAGCTAGTAAAGGCTAGGTATTCAGCTGGGGGCTGATATTAGTAGCCTGGGAAGCTCCGTGGGTATTACCCCCTTCCCAGGCTTCAAACATTTGCCCCAGCTGTCTGCTTAACCTCCGCTAGAGCCTAAAATTAAGGGGAACCCCACGCCAATTTTTTTTAAAATAAATCCTTTATTTTAACACTAAATGACAAGTACAGTAATCAACACTGTCACTGTACTTCATATATATGTGACTGACATGTTTCTATCTATCTAATCTATGTGTGAAGCTCTATTCCTTCTATTCTAAATTGTCGGGTACAGATGCTGAATTGCCGGCCGGCTTTCTTAAAGAGACGGTGCACGAAAACACTAATATTTTTTTAAATAAATCCTTTACACTAAATGACAAGTACAGTAAGCAACACTGTCACTGTACTTCATAGATATGTGACTGACATGTTTCTATCTATCTAATCTATGTGTGAAGCTCTATTCTGTCTGTTATAAATTGTCGGGTACCGCTGCTGAATTGCCGGCCGGCTTTTTTAAAGAGAAGGTGCATGAAAACACTAATATTTTTTAAAATAAATCCTTTACACTAAATGACAAGTTCTGTAAGCAACACTGTCACTGTACTTCATATATATGTGACTGACATGGTTCTATCTACCTAATCTATGTGTGATGCTCTATTCTTTCTGTTGTAAATTGTCGGGTACCGGTGAATGCCGCTGATGAATTGCCGGCTTTTCATGTCATTCTACATTATTCTTAGTTGTTTTACTTCATGTAGAATTAACCTACAAGGAAAGAAAGGGTTTATTTTCATTCCGATATTTGTGTCTCATTGACTTGCATTGGTTTCCGGTATCGGAATCGGCGATATCCGATACTTTTTGGGTATCGGCCCGATCCAATCCAATACGATATTTCCTGATATCGGAAGGTATCGCTCAACACTAGTGATCACCAAACAATCAAGCGTTTCATGGCAAATAGCCAACAGGGTCGCAAGAAGCGTGTTGGCCAAAAAAGGCGCAAAATGACTGCCCATGAATTGAGGAAAATCAAGCGTGAAGCTGCCAAGATGCCATTCGCTACCAGTTTTGCCATATTTCAGAGCTGCAACGTTACTGGAGTATCAAAAAGCACAAGGTGTGCGATACTCAGGGTCATGGCCAAGGTAAGGAAGGCTGAAAAACGACCACCTTTGAACAAGAAACATAAGATAAAACGTCAAGAATGGGCCAAGAAATATCTTAAGAATGATTTTTCAAAGGTTTTATGGACTGATGAAATGAGAGTGGCTCTTGATGGGCCAGATGGATGGGTCAGAGGCTGGATCAGTAAAGGGCAGAGAGCTCCACTCTGACTCAGACGCCAGCAAGGTGGAGGTGGGATACTGGTATGGGCTGGTATCAAAGATGAACTTGTGGGACCTTTTCGGGTTGAGGATGGAGTGAAGCTCAACTCCCAGACCTACTGACAGTTTCTGGAAGACAACTTCTTCAAGCAGTGGTACAGGAAGAAGTCGGTATCGTTCAAGAAAAACATGATTTTCATGCAGGACAATGCTCCATCACATTCATCCAACTACTCCACAGCGTGGCTGGCCAGTAAAGGTCAAAAAGAAGAAAAAATAATGACATGGCTCCCTTGTTCACCTGATCTGAACCTGTGGTCCATCATAAAATGTGAGCTCTACAGGGAGGGAAAACAGTACACCTCTCGGAACAGTGTCTGGGAGGCTGTGGTGGCTGCTGCACGCAATGTTGATCGAAAACAGATCAAGCAACTGACAGAATCTATGGATGGAAGGTTGTTGAGTATCATCATAAAGAAAGGTGGCTATATTGATCACTAATTTTTTTGGTTTTTGTTTTTGCATGTCAGAAATGTTTATTTCTAAATTTTGTGCACTGATATTGGTTTACCTGGTGAAAATAAACAAGTGAGATGGGATTATATTTGGTTTTTATTAAGTTGCCTAATAATTCTGCACAGTAATAGTTACCTGCACAAACAGATATCCTCCTAAGATAGCCAAATCTAAAAAAAACCCTCTCCAATTTCCAAAAATATTAAGCTTCGATATTTATGAGTCTTTTGGGTTGATTGAGAAAATAGTTGTTGATCAATAATAAAAATAATCCTCTAAAATACAACTTGCCTAATAATTCTGCACACAGTGTAATAGACAACAGTGGGTTTGAGAACTACACTACTAAACAGCTAGGGTTGGAGAACTAAACCACTACAGACCAGGGAATGGAGAACTAAACCACTTGACACCAAGGTGTCACTAGACACCAAGTCTTGAAATTCCCAAACCTAAGTATCTAACACTTCCTCCGCTGCTTCTACCTCCTCTAGGGCTTCCACCTACACCCTCAACCCCTGTCCTAATGAGACACGTGTTCCAACAGTTCAGAGAGAATTTCCCCCCACCTCCGTACTGCGCAGCCAGGGCTCACCGCAATTAGGCAGTGGTTCAATTAATATGCCTTGGAGACTGCAGCCATACAGATCAAGAGTAGTGAACAGCTATCTTCCCGAGTTTGAGCAATGGCTGTCTCCACTGATCCTGGAGGCAGGGAAGGCCTTGTACGATAATGGTGCAAACTTGGTGGTGGCCCTACACTGGGGCAACCACACACACGTGCCTTGCATGGCTCACATCCTCAACCTAGTGGTACAGCAATTTCTCTGCCACTATCCTGGCCTGGATGCACTGCTGCAGAGACCACAGTCACTGTGTGATCACTTCTGTCATTCACAACACGCAGATCATCGACTTGCATTGCTATAGAGATCTTTTGACCTACTGGTTAACCGGTATATGCAATGTTACGACATGGTGTAATTGAACTCTGCACATGTTGCAGTGATTGTGGCAGCAGTGATGTGCACTGATGCTGTATGTCTTTTTGCATACCCTGGGTCAACACACTATGGAAGTGGTGCAAATCACACTTGCGGAGTGGACACAGATGAAAGAACTCTGCACCCTTCTGCACATTTTTGAAATGGCTACGAATATAGTTAGCGCTGATGATGCCATAATCAGCATCACTATTCCAGTCATCTACATGCTGGAGCACACTTTGAACAGTCTGTGTGAGGAGGTGGTGGTCACAAGGGAAGAAGAGGAAGAGGAGGAAGCAAGAGGAGGCTGCAGAAGGGAAGACAATATCTCTAACTTCTGGACTGTCGTCACACAGGTGGTTGCCATGGGAGGGTGGATTACAGTGATCAAGGGGGGGCTCATGGTACCAGACAAACTGTTAGTGAAGGTGCAGGAGCCAAGCAACAAATGGAGAAGGACGAGGAGGAAGAGGTGATGGACGCGCAACAGTTAGGAGATGAAGAGGATAATGATCCCCTCTCTCTTGTCCGTGGTTGGCAGGAGGGGATAGAGAAAGCAAGCTTGAGGGCACACTATGGACTTGGATTTCATGAGAGAGACTGACCCATGAGCGCCTTCTTGCTGCACTATCAACCAGAGGAGGTAATCTGCTTGATCTGGTGCTGTCAAATAGACCCAATACAATTTCAGATCTCCGGGTCCGGGAGCATCTGTGAAACAGTAAGTATCAATGTAATATTTGATAAAACATTTCAAAAAGGAAATGCAAAAACCTGGAACTTTAGGAAAGCTGATTCCAACAAATTAAGGGAAGAGCTTAATTGTCTAGACTGGGACCATGTCATGGTAACTGGGGATACCGAACGTAAATGGGGCATATTTAAGGATACTAGAATCCTGTAGAAAATTTATACCCTCTGGTAATAAAATGTCTAGGAATAAAAAGAAACCATTATGGATAAATAAGGCTGTACAAAGTTTAACCCCTTCACCTTCACCCCGAAGCCTGTTTTCACCTCCTTAACCAGGCCAATTTTTTGAATTCTGACCACTGTCATTTTATGAGGTAATTACTCTGGAATGCTTCAACGGATCCTGGTGATTCTGAGACTGTTTTTTCATGACATATTGTACTTCATGATAGTGGTAAAATTTATTTGATATGACTTACATTTATTTTTGAAAAAATCAGAAATTTGGCAAAAATTTAGCAAATTTTGCAAATTTCAAAATTTTAATCTTTATACCCTTAAATCAGAGAGATATGTCACACAAAATAGATAATAAATAACATTTCCCACATGTCTACTTTACATCAGCACAATTTTGGAAACATTTTTTTTTTCCGTTAGGAAATTCTAAGGGTTAAAAGTTGACCAGTGATTTCTCATTTTTCCAACAAACTTTACTAAACCATTTTTTTAGGGACCACATCACATTTGAAGTGACTTTGAGGGGTCTTTATGACAGAAAATAGTGACACCATTCTAAAAACTGCACCCCTCAAGGTGCTCAAAACCACATTCAAGAAGTTTATTAACCCTTCAGGTGCTTCACAGGAATTTTTGGTTGCGGAAGGAAAAAATAAACATTTAACTTTTTTTTACAAAAATGTTACTTTAGACCCATTTTTTTTTTACTTTCGCAAGAGTAACAGGAGAAAATGGACCCCAAAATTTGTTGTGCAGTTTCTCTTCAGCACACCAATACACAATATGTGGGGGAAAACCACTGTTTGGGCGTACTGCAGGGTTTGAAAGGGAATGAGCGCCATTTGACTTTTTGAATGTAAAATTTGCTGGCATAATTAACAGATTCCATGTCGTGTTTGGAGGGCCGCTGATGTGCCTAAACAGTGGAAACCCCCCACAAGTGATACCATTTTGGAAACTAGACCCTTTAGGGAACTTATCTAGATGTGTAGTGAGCACCTTGAACCCCCAGGTGCTTAACAGAAGTTTATAACATTGAGCCGTAAAAATAAAATTTTCACATTTTTCCCACAAAAATGTTTTTCAGCCCCTAATTTTGCATTTTCATAAGACTAACAGGAGGAATTTCACAATACCATTTGTTGTGCAATTTCTCCTGAGTAAGCAAATACCCCACATGTGGGGAAAAAAAAACTGTTTGGGCGTACGGCAGGGCTTGGAAGGGAAGGAGTGCCATTTGACTTTTTGAATGTAAAATTTGCTGGAATAATTAGTGTCGCTTTTGGGGAGCCCATGATGTGCCTAAACAGTGGAAACCCCCCACAAGTGACACCATTTTGGAAACTAGACCCCTAAGGGAACTTATCTAGATGGGTGGTGAGCACCTTGAACTCCCAGGTGCTTCACAGAAGATTACAACATTAAGCCATAAAAAAAAAAAAATTCCCGCAAGAATGTTTTTTAGCACAAAATTTTGCATTTTCACAAGAGTAACAAGAGAAAATGTACCGCAAAATTTGTTGTGCAATTTCTTTTGAGTATGCAGATTCCCTGTATGAGATCAAAAATTACTTTTGAGGCATAGTGCAAAGCCCAGAAGGGAACAAGCACCATAATGGAGTTCAGATTTTGTTGGACTGGTTTGAGGGTGCTATGTCATATTGGTAGAGCCACTGATCAGCTGAACCCCCCCCATAAGTGACCGAATTTTACAAACTACACCTCTGAATGAATTCATCTAGGGGTGCAGTGATCATATTGACGCCACAGGTGTGTCACATAATTTTATACCATTCGGCAGTGAAGAAAAAATAATTGCATTTTTACCATGAAAATTTTGTTTTAGCCCCAGATTTTACATTTTCACACTGGGAAATGGGTAAAAATGTCACCAAACTGTGTCCCACAATTTCTGCTGAATGTAAAAATACCCTATATGTGGCTCTACAGTACTGCTTAGCCACACGGCGAGACTCGGGAGGGACGGATTGCTTTTTTGCCTCCTGGAGCGCAGATTTTCCTAGAATAGTTTGCGGATTCCATATACAGAGACCCTACGTGCTAGAATTGCAGAATCCGCCTCAGGTGACCCCATTTTGGAAATTATACCCCTTTGTGAATTTATCTACAGGTGTAGTGATGATTTTGACTCCATGGGTGTTTTCCAGAAACAAGCACAGTGGATGTTGCGAAGTGAAGATTGCAAACTGCCGTTGTAGTGACCAGTATGCTGTAGTGAATAGTACATTATGCCCAGCACATTCTTCTGGAGACATGCACCAATAAATTAGACAGGCTCTCATTGCTACAGGAATGCCAAACACTGCGGTTTAGACACACACTGGAGCGCAGAATGAAGGTGGACATTTGGATTTGGGAGTGCAGAATATGCTGGATTTCTTTTGGAGGGCGAGGAGCCATTTTGTTTTTCCAGAGTCTTTGTGCTACCAGTAATGTGGAAGCTCCTATATTATTGTTAACAGATGACGGACCTGAGTGGGGGCTTTTTTTGTGAATGGAGTTGAAGCTTTTATTGGGAACATTTTATATAACATTTTGGATCACGTTTTTCCTGCTCTCTACGCTGAGCACTTACATTGGGGTTTCCATCTAAATCTCCAAGTGATGTGATTTAGATGAAATCCTCAAGGAATTAGTGATGAGCGAATGCGCTCGGCACTGCTTGGTACATGCCCGAGCATCACTGTGCTCGCGAGCTCTGCGCTCGACGAGTATTTCTGGGTTGCTCGGGCGGGAACTCGAGTCCCCTCCCTGCATGTTTGGCGCTCTTGAGAGAGCCAATGAACATGCAGGGATTGTCTGCCACGCACTGTAATGCCGTAGCCATGTTGATTGTGGGCATTACAGTGATTGGCATGCCGCACAGTGTCATCAGGTCTATATAAGACCTGGCGCCGCTATGCTCATCACAGTCTACCCCGGAACCAGGCAGAGTAGGGAGAGATGCTGCTGCGTCAGGGAGAGATTTGCTTCTTCATAGTTAGTATAGGTAATCCACAACATACAGTACAGACCAAAAGTTTGGACACACCTTCTCATTTAAAGATTTTTCTGTATTTTCATGACATTGAAAATTGTACATTCACATTGAAGGCATCAAAACTATGAATTAACCCATGTGGAATTATATACTTAACAAAAAAGTGTGAAACAACTGAAAATATGTCTTATATTCTAGGTTCTTCAAAGTAGCCACCTTTTGCTTTGATGACTGCTTTCCACACTCTTGGCATTCTCTTGATGAGCTTCAAGAGGTAGTCACCGGAAATGGTCTTCCAACAATCTTGAAGGAGTTCCCAGAGATGCTTAGCACTTGTTGGCCATTTTGCCTTCACTTTGCGGTCCAGCTCACCCCAAACCATCTCGATTGGGTTCAGGTCTGGTGACTGTGGAGGCCAGGTCATCTGGCGTAGCACCCCATCACTCTCCTTCTTGGTCAAATAGCCCTTACACAGCTTGGAGGTGTGTTTGGGGTCATTGTCCTGTTGAAAAATAAATGATGGTCCAACTAAACGCAAACTGGATGGAATAGCATGCCGCTGCAAGATGCTGTGGTAGTCATGCTGGTTCAGTATGCCTTCAATTTTGAATAAATCCCCAACAGTGTCACCAGCAAAGCACCCCCACACCATCACACCTCCTCCTCCATGCTTCACGGTGGTAACCAGGCATGTAGAGTCCATCCGTTCACCTTTTCTGCGTCGCACAAAGACACGGTGGTTGGAACCAAAGATCTCAAATTTGGACTCAACAGACCAACGCACAGATTTCCACTGGTCTAATGTCCATTCTTTGTGTTCTTTAGCCCAAACAAGTCTCTTCTGCTTGTTGCCTGTCATTAGAAGTGGTTTCCTAGCAGCTATTTTACCATGAAGGCCTGCTGCACAAAGTCTCCTCTTAACAGTTGTTGAAGAGCTGTGTCTGCTGCTAGAACTCTGTGTGGCATTGACCCGTTCTCTAATCTGAACTGCTGTTAACCTGCGATTTCTGATGCTGTTGACTCGGATAAACTTATCCTCAGAAGCAGAGGTGACTCTTGGTCTTCCTTTCCTGGGGCGATCCTCATGTGAGCCAGTTTCTTTGTAGCGATTGATGGTTTCTGCAACTGCACTTGGGGACATTTTCAAAGTTTTCCCAATATTTCGCACTGACTGACCTTCATTTCTTAAAGTAATGATAGCCACTCGTTTTTCTTGACTTAGCTACTTTTTTCTTGTCATAATACAAATTCTAACAGTCTATTCAGTAGGACTATCAGCAGAGTATCGACCAGACTTCTGCTCAACACAACTGATGGTCCCAACCCCATTTATAAGGCAAGAATTCCCACTTATTAAACCTGACAGGGCACACATGTGAAGTGAAAACCTTTTCCGGTGACTACCTCTTGAAGCTCATCAAGAGAATGCCAAGAGTGTGCAAAGCAGTCATCAAAGCAAAAGGTGGCTACTTTGAAGAACCTAGAATATAAGACATATTTTCAGTTGTTTCATACTTTTTTGTTAAGTATATTATTCCACATGGGTTAATTCATAGTTTTGATGCCTTCGGTGTGAATGTACAATTTTCATAGTCATGAAAATACAGAAAATCTTTAAATGAGAAGGTGTGTCCAAACTTTTGGTCTGTACTGTATATCTACAGTTAGGTCCATATATATTTGGACAGAGACAACATTTTTCTAATTTTGGTTCTAGACATTACCACTATGAATTTTAAACAAAACAATTCAGATGCAGTTGAAGTTCAGACTTTCAGTTTTCATTTAAGGGTATCCACATTAAAATTGGATGAAGGGTTTAGGAGTTTCAGCTCCTTAACATGTGCCACCCTGTTTTTAAAGGGAGGAAAAGTAATTGGACAGATTAAATAATTGTAAATAAAATGTTCATTTCTAGTACTTGGTTGAAAACCCTTTGTTTGCAATGACTGCCTGAAGTCTTGAACTCATGGACATCACCAGACGCTGTGTTTCCTCCTTTTTGATGCTCTGCCAGGCCTTCACTGCTGTGGTTTTCAGTTGCTGTTTGTTTGTGGGCCTTTCTGTCTGAAGTTTAGTCTTTAACAAGTGAAATGCATGCTCAGTTAGGTTGAGATCAGATGACTGACTTGGCCATTCAAGAATATTCCACTTCTTTGTTTTAATAAACTCCTGGGTTGCTTTGGCTTTATGTTTTGGGTCATTGTCAATCTGTAGTATGAAACGACGACCAATCAGTTTGGCTGCATTTGGCTGGATCTGAGCACACAGGATGGCTCTGAATACATCAGAATTCATTCGGCTGCTTCTGTCCTGTGTCACATCATCAATAAACACTAGTGATCCAGTGCCACTGGCAGCCATGCATGCCCAAGCCATCACACTGCCTCCGCCGTGTTTTACAGATGATGTGGTATGCTTTGGATCATGAGCTGTATGATGCCTTCGCCATACTTTTCTCTTTCCATCATTCTGGTAGAGGTTGATCTTGGTTTCATCTGTCCAAAGAATGTTCTTCCAGAACTGTTCTGGCTTTTTTAGATGTTTTTTAGCAAAGTCCAGTCTAGCCTTTTTATTCTTGATGCTTATGAGTGGCTTGCACCGTGCAGTGAACCCTCTGTATTTACTTTCATGAAGTCTTCTCTTTATGGTAGTCTCACCATGGAGACTATTCTGCAATCATCCACCACTGTTGTCTTCCGTGGGCGCCCAGGTCTTTTTGCATTGATGAGTTCACCAGTGCTTTCTTTCTTTCTCAGGATGTACCAAACTGTACATTTTGCCACTCCTAATATTGTAGCAATTTATCGGATGGTTTTTTTCTGTTTTTGCAGCTTAAGGATGGCTTGTTTCACCTGCATGGAGAGCTCCTATGACCGCATGTTTACTTCACAGCAAAACCTTCCAAATGCAAGCACCACACCTCAAATCAACTTCAGGCCTTTTATCTGCTTAATTGAGAATGACATAACAAAGGGATTGCCCACACCTGTCCATGAAATAGCCTTGGAGTCAATTGTCCAATTACTTTTGGTCCCTTTAAAAACAGGGTGGCACATGTTAAGGAGCTGAAACTCCTAAACCCTTCATCCAATTTTAATGTGGATACCCTCAAATGAAAGCTGAAAGTTTGAACTTTAACTGCATCTGAATTGTTTTGTTTAAAATTCATTGTGGTAATGTCTAGAACCAAAATTAGAAAAATGTTGTCTCTGTCCAAATATATATGGACCTAACTGTATATCCATCTCAACCAACAGTCCTTCTGAGGACTAATCTAGCTGCATATAATCAAAGTCAGGCAGGCAGTGTATGTGGCAGACTGCAGTGTATATTACAGCACAAGAGGGTCCATTGAATGGCCTGTCTGCTGCTGCTGTAAAAATTACAGATATTTCTAGACAGCCCCAGATATCAGGGGCCAGGGCAAATGTTTTTTTAATCTTTATCATGGTTATTTGCTTAAAAAGCAATCCAGAGTACACCATTTTTTGCTCACTTCAGAATAAAGCCAGATCTGTTCCATATTACAGAGATAAAAATCCGGAAATTTGAACTGAACGTGGAAAATATTGGTCTCCTTTTCCATTCTGTTGCAGTGTGTAGAATAATATTAGTAAATTACAGGCCTACAATTTAAAGCTGTGGTTCTCTGTCAGACATATCACCGAAAAGACTTCAAACATCATACATTTCTTTCATTTTCATTCCGTAGCAGTGTGTCGGTGACGCTATTCACACAAAATCTTTGTGTACAATAATATTAGTAAATTACAGGCCTGCTATTTAAAATCGTGTTTCTCTGTCAGACATATCACATATAACTGTGTTCCAAAATCAGACATTTCTCAGGAACGTGGAAAATATTGTCCTCCATTTAAAAGGTGCAAGGTGCGTGGCAAGGGATGGGGAAGTGGACATGATGGTGATGGTGCATGCTGAGGACGTGGCCGTGGGCAAGGTCAAATTGTGCCACAACAAACACCCACATCTTCTCTCACGATCTTCCTGTCCCAATTACTAGGGGACCACAGACCACCACTATTGAACACAGAGCAGTATGAAAAGGTTATTGGTTGGATAGCAGATAATGCTTCCAGTCACTTGGCCACCACCTCAACCCTGTCTTCCACACGGTCAAGTCTCAGTAGCCGTGAGTCTGGACTGCATATTCCTCACCCTGATCCTCCTTCCTCCCACCATGCCGAGTGCCCGGAGACAACTGATCCCACACTTGGACACTCAGAAGAGCTGTTCACTTTTCATTTTGTAGATTCGGGCCTCACGCCCGACCAGCTTCAAACGAGTCAAGAGGAGAACGCATGTAGCAACGCCCAAATATTGGAGCAGCCACGGTCACACGAAGGCGACGGCGGGAAAGTGCAATTACTGTCGCAAGAGGTGGATGATGATGATGAAACACAATTGCCAGAAAGTCAGGAGGAGGACAAGAGTGTGGAAGTGGAAAACAAGGTGGTGGATAATATAGTAACTAGTGTTGAGCCACCCCCGTAGTGTTCGAGTTCGGTTCGGTTCGTCGAACACCCTTGTGTTCGCCGAACTGTTCGTCGAACTGTTCGTCGAACACCTTCGAACACCGTTAAAACCAACGGCAGGCAAACAAAAACACATAGAAACACATAGAAAACACCTTCAAAGGTGTCCAAAAGCTGACAAACTGCTCAGAAGACATAACTAACACATGGAAAAGTGACAAGTACATATAGTCATGCGAAAAGAAAAGAGGTGGAGGAGTAAAAGGAGGGGGAGACACAGATATAGGCATGTCATGCCCTTCTAAAATCCAAAAAGTGAGAAACCGACACGGCCAGTCCGTTCCTGCCCGTGCCACCTCCGTGTCGCCGGGTTTGTGCCAGAGCCGCGGTGGACCCTGACGGCCAGCCCCCCTCTCCCAATACTGGTGCCTGTCCGCTGGTGGGTCGAGCGAGCCCCTCTGTGGTGGAGGCAGCTCTAAGCTTTTTAATTTAAATTGTCTCTCTAATTTGAAAGAATACACTTTAAATCCTTTTACAAGGATCTATTGGAGGGCAAGTCTCATGCCAGCAGCCGCGTAATTCCAGCTCCAGTAGCGTCCACTAAAGCTGCTGCAGTTAAAAAGCTTTTATAAGGATCGAGCTCGGGTGTCCACCGCAAGGCATCCTACCGTCAGTCCCAGCCCCTATGCCTTGGGGTTCATCCTGATGCTCTTCACTGAGTATCCCAGGGTCCCAAAGCATTTCCTTTGAAAAAATTAAGTGTCCAAACTACAGGTGGTGTAGCTTGCTTAACAGCCGGGATAATCCGCTGACTAGCAGACACTGCTACTAGGCACAAAGTATTTCCTGGGCTAGATGCAGTTAAAAATTTGTAATTAGATACTCTCGTTGGATGCTGAGAAAGAATTCCATAGAGTCTCCTGGCACGCCATATATGATTCTCTTAAAAAGCTTGGGGTAGGGGTCTAGGGGACCCTTTTATAGCCAAAATCACGGCCCTGTATCGCAATATGTCACCTAGGCTGAAGGTAAATGGAACTATAGCACCCTGAGGGCTCGGTTGCTACAGAGGTATTGCACCTCACCCAGAGGTGTGATATCTCACTCTCAGGTAAGGATGGAGTGTGGATCAGGACCCGACACCTGCATGCATTACACCACATTGCCGTGGGGGAAGGGCGACCAATATGCCCCTGAGATGGGCACGACAGTCCCTGTCCCTGGCTGGAGTGGGAGGAGGGAACACTGAGGAAGGGGAACCCTGTAGTGCAGGAGCAGGGAGGAAGCAGTTCCTGGGTGCATTGAGAAGGGAGTATAAAAGGTGGGCACCATCTTAGTTCAGTTCAGAGAAGTCTGAGCAGAAGTGACAGGGAGCAGGGGCTCTGCATGAGCTCTGCTCTGGAGGCGGGCCTAGTAACAGAGGCCCAGGCCTGGAAGAGGGAGAAGGAAGGAAGAGGAGCGGAGAAGGCTCCAGGAACGAGGAATGAAGGGATCCCAGGGGTGCAGATGGGCGAGTCGCCACCGCACGCCCGAATCCACCTGCGTGGAGGGGTCAGGCCAAAGGGGGAGACCGGTCCCCGAAACTAGTGGAGGCGGGAAACGACCCTCAGCTAGAAACCGGAGGCTGTGACATTTTATGTTGCGCATCCCCTCGCTACACCCGCTAGGAAGGCACCACATAGGGTCAGGGAAACTGGCGCCAAGTTTACCAAGAGGAGGCCCGAGGCAGCCGGACAGAAGGGTTGGTAAGAAAGGCCAGACAAAGGACACGCAAAGGGGGTCCTGTGAAGCGCTCCAAAGTTATCTGGGAGTTGTCTGAGCCCCTCACCTGGTGAGCACAGTACGACGTGGGCAGCCATTACCTGCAGAAGTGGTCTGGATAATAAGAATTGTGAGTAAAGGCCCTGGACTGCATCACTGACTCCGTGTCGTTACTGCTGTTGCCCTGCACCATCACCCCCATCCTCCGCATACACTGCCCTGAGGCTGTACTCCTCCCGTGGGGAGTTATGCTACGCTCTGCTGCACCCACAACACCAGACTCAGCGGTCTGCCCTGCAGCGGCGGTTCACTCTGACCGCAATCCACGGGTGGCGTAGTCGGACATTTAAACATCAAAACCACATAAATAGTTCCGCCACTGGTTTGACCGCCCTGAGCCACGGAACCGGGTCGCCGCCACGGAGACTACAACCACCAGCATCCACCAAAAAGGGTCTGGCTCCGGGTGTCCCAAGGCCCAAGGGGCGCGTCAGAACATTTTCATCACCTTTCATAATCACCAATGGGACAAGGCAGGGATGTCCTCTGTACCCTCTCTTATACATCCTAGTGACGGAGCACCTGCTCTCATCAATTCGCCATAACCCCAATATTAGGTGGATTGAGGTGGGAGGCACCGAGTACAAGTGCTCTCTATTTGCTGATGATGTCCTAGTATATATCACTCAATCACATATATCCATCCCTGCTGTTATGGCTGAAATAGATCACTTTGTTACATGATCAAATTTTAAAATCAATGCAGCGAAGTCTGAGGCCCTCGATGTCTCCCTCCCCAAATCCATACAGGATTCCATCCAGTCCAACTTTCCCTTTGCCTGGCCCTCACAGGGTATCAAATACTTAGGAATTCCTATTCATAGAGACCTCTCCCGTCTATGTTATCTTAATTTTGGGCCCTTTATTGAACAACTCCATACAGACCACGGTTGGCAAGCTAGAACTGTAAGATTCACTACGTGAACCACTGGTGTTTTGTGGAAAAGCACATGTACACTGTGTTCCAAATTATTATGCAAAAAGTGTTTAGGAGTGATAAGGGAAGAATTTGTTTGTTTGTCAGTTAAACTCATTGATGGTGATGTGTGTCAGGGCTTTTTATATCACTGTAAGCAATTGCAGACACTTGTGCTAATTAGTTTGGCAGGTGTGTCCAATGAAAGGCAAGACTACTTAAGAAGGCTGTCCCACATTATTAAGCAGCCTACATTTTCTGACAAAATGGGAAAGAAAAAGGATGTGTCGGCTGCTGAGAAGCAACAAATTGTGGAGTGTTTAGATCAAGGCATGACTGCAATCAACATTGTGCGATGATCAGTATGAAGTGTCTTGGCAATCAAGAAGTATGTAGCTGATTCACAGTACACACGTGTGCGTGCTGATAAGGGCAAATTGAGGACTCTTTCCTACAGGCAATTACGTCAGGTTAAAAGAGCAGCGGCAAAAAAGCCTTGTCATAGCAGCAGACAAGTTTTTTGAAGCTGCTGGTGCCTCCAACGTCCCCCGAACAACAAGATGCAGGGTCCTTCAGAGGTTTGCAGCTGTGCGTACGCCATCCTGTCGACCTCCTCTATCCACTTCACACAAGCAGAAACGGCTCCAGTGGGCCAAACATTACATGAAGACTGATTTCAAAACTGTTTTGTTCACGGATGAGTGCCGTGCAACGCTCGATGGTCCAGATGGATGGAGTGGAGGATGGCTGGTTGATGGACACCCCACACAAACACGGCTACAGCGCCAACAAGGAGGAGGTGGAGTAATGTTTTGGGCTGGAATCATGGGGAGAGAGATTGTCGGCCCCTTTAGGATCCCTGAAGGGGTAAAGATGAACTCCATAATGTATGTGGAGTTTCTCAAACAGCACTTCCTGCCATGGTTCAAGAAGAAGAACCGTGTATTCCACAGCAAGATCATTTTTATGCATGATAATGCACCGTCTCATGCTGCACATAACACATCTGCATCTCTGTCTGATATGGGCATAAAAGGGGACAAACTTATGGTGTGACCCTCATGCTCCGCTGACCTCTACCCCATTCAGAACCTCTGGAGCATCATCAAAAGGAGTGTCTATGATGGCGGGAGGCAGTTCACATCTAAGCAACAGCTCTGGGAGGGTTTTCTGTCCTCATGCAAAACAATTGAAGCAGAAACCATCCAAAACCTGACAAATTCAATGGACGAGAGAGTTCAGAAGCTCCTTTCGAACAAGGGGTCCTATGTGCAAATGTAACATCACCTAGAATAAAGTTTTGAGTTGAAAATTGTTTGATTCCAGTTTCTAATCACCTGCTAATGCTTATAATTTCAAAAATGACCATTTTTTTGTTCTTTATTAAAATGAAAAGGTTGATCGAAGAGTGTGGGGGATCTAAGAGTGTGGCAACCCAGTAGTCAGGATTACTTCGAATTCTGACAATCTGAGGGTCATGTTGCTGGTAGTGCAGCAAGAAGGCACTTATGTGTCTTGTGCATCTCGGAGCCCCAAAATTATTTTCCGGGCTAGATGCAGCTAAAAATTATTATTCATTTTAAATCTGGTGGAGCTTAGTATAGATGGCCTAATAGAATCAGTACTGCACACTGCTACAAAGCCCAAATAGTTTTCCAGCCAAGATACAGATAAACATGATTAGTAATTTTAAATCTGGTGGAGCTTAGTGTAGATGGCCTAATAGAATCAGTACTGCACACTGCTACAAAGCCCAAATAATTTTCCAGCCAAGATACAGATAAACATGATTAGTAATTTTAAATTTGGTGGAGCTTAGTATAGATGGCCTAATAGAATCAGTGCTGCACACTGCTACAAAGCCCAAATTATTTTCCAGCCAAGATACAGATAAACATGATTAGTAATTTTAAATTTGGTGGAGCTTAGTATAGATGGCCTAATAGAATCAGTGCTGCACACTGCTACAAAGCCCAAATTATTTTCCAGCCAAGATACAGATAAACATGATTAGTAATTTTTAATCTGGTGGAGCTTAGTATAGATGGCCTAATAGAATCAGTACTGCTCACTGCTACAAAGCCCAAATTATTTTCCAGCCAAGATACAGATAAACATGATTAGTAATTTTAAATCTGGTGGAGCTTAGTGTAGATGGCCTAATAGAATCAGTACTGCACACTGCTACAAAGCCCAAATTATTTTCCAGCCAAGATACAGATAAACATGATTAGTAATTTTAAATCTGGTGGAACTTAGTATAGATGGCCTATTAGAAACAGTGCTGCACACTGCTACAAAGCCCAAGTTATTTTCCAGCCAAGATACAGATAAACATGATTAGTAATTTGAAAGCTTAAAACGGTTGGTGAGGTGATTTTAACCAATCATCAAGCTTTTACTCTCCCCAGGATGACACAGGGGTAGAAAAGTCGTTTCGGATCCATGATTTGTTCATCTTTATGAACGTGAGTCTGTCTACATTATCAGTGGAGAGCCGCGTGCGCTTATCTGTCAGCACACCACCAGCAGCGCTGAACACACGTTCAGACAGAACGCTGGCTGCGGGGCATGACAAGATCTCCAAGGCGTAAGTGGCTAGCTCCGGCCATTTATCCAGATTGGAAGCCCAAAAAGAGCAAGGGTCCAGTGACACAGTCATGGCTTCAATGTTTACTTGGAGATACTCCTGTACCATCGTCTCTAGGCGTTGACTATGTGTCAGACTTCTTGTCTCCTGTGGCCTTGCAAAGGATGGGCTAAAAAAGTGGTGAAATGATTCCGCAAAATTGATGTTACCAGCAGATACCGTGTTTCTGTTACGGTTTGAGTGCTGAACACTCGACGGTCCCACGGTTGGCAAGTTGGAACTGTGAGATTCACTACATGCACCACTGGTGTTTTGTGGAAAAGCACATGTAAGATTCTGCAACAGTCTCTGCTGATACTCCTGCATGCGTGCATCCCTTTCTATGGCAGGAATAATTTCTGCAAATTTACTTTTGTACCGGGGATCTAACAGTGTGGCAACCCAGTAGTCAGGATTATTTCTAATTCTCACAATTCGAGGGTCATGTTGCAGGTAGTGCAGCAAGAAGGCACTCATGTGTCTTGCGCATCCAGGAGCACCAAGTCCCTGTTGTGTTGGTGGCGAGGTAACAATCATTCTTCCTTCCTCTGTCCTCTCTCCCCAACCTCGCACAACAGAAATGTGATCAAGGTCTCCCTCATCTGATGAGTCTTCCATCAGTTCATCCTCCACTTCTTCCTGGGCTCCTGCACCTTCCTCACTAATTTGGCTGCTAACATGCACCCTGGTAAAACCATCTTACCCACCCTCACATGCCTGCCGCCTTGGTGCTGCCAACCGTCTGGACCTTGCAGATGTTAGCCCTTCCGCATTCAACTCCCCCTCCTCTACTTCCTCCACCTCCTCTTGTGCCACCACCTGACTCCGAATTCTGTTTAACATGTGCTCCAGCATGTAAATCACTGGAATATTCAAGCTGATAATGGCATCGTCAGCACTAAACATCTTCGTTGCCATTTCAAAACTGTGCAGAAGGGTGCATAGATCCCTGATCTGAGACCACTCCTCCAGCGTGATTTGCCCCACCTCTGGATCTCGTTGGCCCAGGCTATACGTCAGAACGTATTGCACCAGGGCTTGTCGGTGCTGCCACAGTCGCTGCAACATGTGCAGAGTTGAATTCCACCGGGTAGGCACATCGCATTTTAGCCGGTGAAGTGGCAGGCCCAACGACTTCTGTAGAGATGTAAGTCGCTGAGCTGCGGGATGCGAACGGCGGAAGTGAGCACACAGCGACCGTGCCCTCTGCATAAGGCCATCTAGTCCGGGATAGTGGGCTAAAAATTGCTGGACAACCAGGTTCAACACGTGAGCCATACAAGGCACGTGTGTGACATTGCCCCGGCGAAGGGCCGTACCCAGGTTTGCAGCATTGTCGCACACGGCCTTCCCTGGTTTCAGGTCCAGTGGAGACAACCATTCATGAAATTGGTTCTCCAGAGCTGACCACAACTCCTCAGCTGTGTGACTCACATTTCCCAGACATTTCAAAGTAAAAACCGCCTGATGACGTTGAGCCCTACTGCCAGCATAGTAAGGAGGTGTGCAGGATCCCTTCTGCGCAGTTACAAAGCTTGTGGCATGACCAGACAGGCTTTGGGTGCAGGTTGAGGACCGAGAGGAGGTTGAGGAGGCAGAAGCAGTGGAGGAACTTTGAGATAAAGAGGATTGACGCACAACTCGTGGGGACGGCAAGACTTGGACAGCAGCCCCTTTCCTGCCGTCACCATAGTTACCCAGTGCCCTGTCAGCGACATGTAACACCCCTGTCCATGCCTACTCGTCCAAGTGTCTGTGGTGAAATGCACCCTGTCACACACAGAGTTTCTCAAAGAAGCGGTGATGTTGTGTGTGACATGCTGGTGGAGCGCAGGCACACCTTTCTTTGAGAAGTAGTGCCGACTGGGCACCTGGTACTGGGGCACTGCGACGGACATAAGGTCTTGAAAATCCTCTGTGTCCACCAGGCGGAAAGGCAGCATTTCTGTAGCCAAGAGCTTGCAGATGGTGAAATTCAACCTCTTAGCTTTCTCATGGCTAGGAGGAAATGATCTTTTACTTGTCCACATCTGAGGGACCGAGGGCTGGCTATTGTGCTTAGACGGGGTTGATAAGGGTGTCTCCGGCAAACTGCCGGTCTGTGAGGAAGATGCAGGCGGACATGTTAAGTTGCCTTGATCCAAAGGTAGTGCTATCGATGTCGTACAGCGCTCAACACCAGCTGGTGTTACCACCTCCAAAGAAAATGATGACCTGCCAATCACGCTGGCTGTTGCGGGTAAAGAGGTGGCAGGTCTGCGTCCCAAAACAGGTGTGACTGCTGTCCCCCCAGTCACAGAGGATGAAGAGGCCGCGGATGCACAAGATATGACAGACGGTGGTTGGCCCGGCCGGCTAGGCCGCATAGTAGCACAGTGAGCTTCCCACTGCAACTTATGCTTCATGTCCATGTGCCGGTTCATGCATGAAGTACTCAAAATATGTATTTTTTGGCCTCTACTTAGCTTTTGCTGACAAATGTTACAGATAACACGAGTTGGGTCATCTTTATAGATCTGAAAAAATGCCCAGGCTATGCAAGGCTTAGCACCCATGCGACCTGAAGAGCCACCACGACTTGTGGTGAGAGGCAGAGTTGTGTTTGAGGATGCAGTTGTTGACGTGCTTCCAGTACTACGTCTCTGTCCAGGAAGGTGCAACCTGACCTCGTCGTCACTAGCGTTCTCCTCCACCTCCTCTGCTGACCTCATCTCTTGGCTGACTGTGGGGTGACAGTAAGTGGGATCTCCAACCTCATCATCATCACCCTGTGCGTTATCACACCCGTCGTCCTCAGAGCCAATCTGTTCCTGCCCTGACAAAAAACTAAAGTTGTTGCTCCAGTCAGGTATTTAAGTCTCATCATCGTCTTCCTCATTGTCTCCACCAACAGGAGTTACAGTTTGGGAATGAGGGTCTACATTATGGTCAGAATCTTCAGTGTCTGGTCCTGGATCCGACTCATAAAGATTCTGGGCATCAGTGCAGATCATTTCCTCGTCTGGATTCATAGAAGCGCTGGAACCGACCTCTGATTCCCAGGTTATAGTATGAGTAAACTGCTCTGCAGACTCAACCATCTGTTCTACCTCATACTCAGACGGGCAGCTGGAGATTTGGGAGCTGTGAGGAAGCAAGTGCGATTGGGGTGACACCTTTGAGGACTGGAGTTTTTGTGATGTTGAAGTTGATGTGGAGGAGAGCCCACTTAAAGGAGCACTTGATATCCGTTGAAGCACCTGCTGTTTTTGTGCCTCATCTGGAATTTGTAGCGATTGGCGTGGCCGTAAGAAAGGGATCTTATCACATTGTCCGCTAAAAGAAGTAGACATTTTAGTTTGGCTGGAAGATGATCTTTCTTCTGCATATGTTACTGTTGCTTTAACACCTACCCCACGGGCACAACCTTTTTTCCCCTTCCCAACACGCCTATTCCCCTTTCCACCAGCAGCAGGCCTTTTTCCACTCATTTTGGTGGTTAACTAATTCACAACTCTGGAGTTGTTTGCACAAAAAAACAATGGATGGGAAACTGTGGTATTAGGCCAAAACTATTGGCTGGGGTAGATGCAGAAAAAAATTATTTTAAATTTGCAACCTGATGGAGGTCAGTATAGATTTACTAATAGACCAAGTCCCACACACTGCTAAGAAGCCCAAATATTTTTTCAGAGCTAGATGCAGAAAAAAATTATATTCAATTTGCAACCTGATGGATGTCAGTATAGATGGACTAATAGACCAAGTCCCACACACTGCTAGAAGCCCAAATATTTTTTCAGAGCTAGATGCAGAAAAAAATTATATTCAATTTGCAACCTGATGGAGGTCAGTATAGATGGACTAATAGACCAAGTCCCACACACTGCTAGAAGGCCAAATATTTTTTCAGAGCTAGATGCAGAAAAAAATTATATTCAATTTGCAACCTGATGGAGGTCAGTATAGATGGACTAATAGACCAAGTCCCACACACTGCTAGAAGCCCAAATATTTTTTCAGAGCTAGATGCAGAAAAAAATTATATTCAGTTTGCAACCTGATGGAGGTCAGTATAGATGGACTAATAGATCAAGTCCCACACACTGCTAGAAGCCCAAATATTTTTTCAGAGCTAGATGCAGAAAAAAATTATTTTTAATTTGCAACCTGATGGAGGTCAGTATAGATGGACTAATAGACCAAGTCCCACACACTGCTAGAAGCCCAAATATTTTTTCAGAGCTAGATGCAGAAAACAATAATATTCAATTTGCAACCTGATGGAGGTCAGTATAAATGGACTAATAGAACAAGTCCCACACACTGCTAGAAGGCCAAATATTTTTTCAGAGCTGGATGCAGAAAAAAATTATGTTCAATTTGCAACCTGATGGAGGTCAGTATAGATGGACTAATAGACCAAATCCCACACACTGCTAGAAGCCCAAATATTTTTTCAGAGCTAGATGCAGAAAAAAATTATATTCAGTTTGCAACCTGATGGAGGTCTGTATAGATGGACTAATAGACCAAGTCCCACACACTGCTAGAAGCCCAAATATTTTTTCAGAGCTAGATGCAGAAAAAAATAATATTCAGTTTGCAACCTGATGGAGGTCAGTATAGATTGACTAATAGACCAAGTCCCACACACTGCTAGAAGCCCAAATATTTTTTCAGAGCTAGATGCAGAAAAAAATTATATTCAATTTGCAACCTGATGGAGGTCAGTATAGATGGACTAATAGAACAAGTCCCACACACTGCTAGAAGCCCAAATATTTTTTCAGAGCTAGATGGAGAAAAAAATTATATTCAATTTGCAACCTGATGGAGGTCAGTATAGATGGACTAATAGACCAAGTCCCACACACTGCTAGAAGCTCAAATATTTTTTCAGAGCTAGATGCAGAAAAAAATTATATTCAATTTGCAACCTGATGGAGGTCAGTATAGATGGACTAATAGACCAAGTCCCACACACTGCTAGAAGCCCAAATATTTTTTCAGAGCTAGATGCAGAAAAAAAATATTTTTAATTTGCAACCTGATGGAGGTCAGTATAGATAGACTAATAGACCAAGTCCCACACACTGCTAGAAGCCCAAATATTTTTTCAGAGCTAGATGCAGAAAAAAATTATATTCAATTTGCAACCTGATGGAGGTCAGTATAGATTGACTAATAGAACAAGTCCCACACACTGCTAGAAGGCCAAATATTTTTTCAGAGGTAGATGCAGAAAAAAATTATATTCAATTTGCAACCTGATGGAGGTTAGTATAGATGGACTAATAGACCAAGTCCCACACACTGATAGAAGCCCAAATATTTTTTCAGAGCTAGATGCAGAAAAAAATTATATTCAATTTGCATTCTGATGAAGGTCAGTATAGATGGACTAATAGACCAAGTCCCACACACTGCTAGAAGCCCAAATATTTTTTCAGAGCTAGATGCAGAAAAAAATTATATTCAATTTGCAACCTGATGGAGGTCAGTATAGATGGACTAATAGACCAAGTCCCACACACTGCTAGAAGCCCAAATATTTTTTCAGAGCTAGATGCAGAAAAAAATTATATTCAATTTGCAACCTGATGGAGGTCAGTATAGATGGACTAATAGACCAAGTCCAACACACTGCTAGAAGCCCAAATATTTTTTCAGAGCTAGATGCAGAAAAAAAATATTTTTAATTTGCAACCTGATGGAGGTCAGTATAGATGGACTAATAGACCAAGTCCCACACACTACTAGAAGCCCAAATATTTTTTCAGAGCTAGATGCAGAAAAAAATTATATTCAATTTGTAACCTGATGGAGGTCACTATAGATGGACTAATAGACCAAGTCCCACACACTGCTAGAAGGCCAAATATTTTTTCAGAGCTAGATGCAGAAAAAAATTATATTCAATTTGCAACCTGATGGAGGTCAGTATAGATTGACTAATAGACCATGTCCCACACACTGCTAGAAGCCCAAATATTTTTTCAGAGCTAGATGTAGAAAAAAATTATATTCAATTTGTAACCTGATGGAGGTCAGTATAGATGGACTAATAGACCAAGTCCCACACACTGCTAGAAGCCCAAATATTTTTTCAGAGCTAGATGCAGAAAAAAATTATATTCAATTTGCAACCTGATGGAGGTCAGTATAGATGGACTAATAGACCAAGTCCCACACACTGCTAGAAGCCCAAATATTTTTTCAGAGCTAGATGCAGAAAAAAATTATATTCAATTTGCATTCTGATGGAGGTCAGTATAGATGGACTAATAGACCAAGTCCCACACACTGCTAGAAGCCCAATTATTTTTTCAGAGCTAGATGCAGAAAAAAATTATATTCAATTTGCAACCTGATGGAGGTCAGTATAGATGGACTAATAGACCCAGTCCCACACACTGCTAGAAGCCCAAATATTTTTTCAGAGCTAGATGCAGAAAAAAATTATATTCAATTTGCAACCTGATGGAGGTCAGTATAGATGGACTAATAGACCAAGTCCCACACACTGCTAGAAGCCCAAATATTTTTTCAGAGCTAGATGCAGAAAAAAAATATTTTTAATTTGCAACCTGATGGAGGTCAGTATAGATGGACTAATAGACCAAGTCCCACACACTACTAGAAGCCCAAATATTTTTTCAGAGCTAGATGCAGAAAAAAATTATATTCAATTTGTAACCTGATGGAGGTCACTATAGATGGACTAATAGACCAAGTCCAACACACTGCTAGAAGGCCAAATATTTTTTCAGAGCTAGATGCAGAAAAAAATTATATTCAATTTGCAACCTGATGGAGGTCAGTATAGATTGACTAATAGACCATGTCCCACACACTGCTAGAAGCCCAAATATTTTTTCAGAGCTAGATGTAGAAAAAAATTATATTCAATTTGCAACCTGATGGAGGTCAGTATAGATGGACTAATAGACCAAGTCCCACACAGTGCTAGAAGCCCAAATATTTTTTCAGAGCTAGATGCAGAAAAAAATTATATTCAATTTGCAACCTGATGGAGGTCAGTATAGATGGACTAATAGACCAAGTCCCACACACTGCTAGAAGCCCAAATATTTTTTCAGAGCTAGATGCAGAAAAAAATTATATTCAATTTGCAACCTGATGGAGGTCAGTATAGATGGACTAATAGATCAAGTCCCACACACTGCTAGAAGCCCAAATATTTTTTCAGAGCTAGATGCAGAAAAAAATTATATTCAATTTGCAACCTGATGGAGGTCAGTATAGATGGACTAATAGAACAAGTCCCACACACTGCTAGAAGCCCAAATATTTTTTCAGAGCTAGATGCAGAAAAGAATTATATTCAATTTGCAACCTGATGGAGGTCAGCATAGATGGACTAATAGACCAAGTCCCACACACTGCTAGAAGCCCAAATATTTTTTCAGAGCTAGATGCAGAAAAAAATTATATTCAATTTGCAACCTGATGGAGGTCAGTATAGATGGACTAATAGAACAAGTCCCACACACTGCTAGAAGCCCAAATATTTTTTCAGAGCTAGATGCAGAAAAAAATTATATTCAATTTGCAACCTGATGGAGGTCAGTATAGATGGACTAATAGAATGATGCTATGCCCAAAAGGTTTTACTTCACTAGGTGCGGTAAAAAAAATGGTATTCTATACACAGGTGGTGTAGCTTGCAACACAGATAGGCTACTCCACTGACTAACACACTCTGCAATAGGCCAAAGAGGATTAGCTTTGCTAGATTTAGCCAAATGCTGTGAAAAAAACTTGCACAGCACTGGCACAGACCTGCCTTGCAAAATCTGATAGGAACTGATGTAACTTAGTCCTGAAAAGGACTGCAATTACAATTAGTCTTTACTCCCAACCTATCTATTTAAGAGCACAGACCTGCCTGATAAAAGTCGTAGGAAATGCTGTAACCTAGTCCTTAAAAGGACTGCAATCACAACTATTCCCTACTCCCAAGCTATCTGTAGATTTGTGCGAAAATTGGCTTGAAATTAACAAGGTATAGCGCACACAGCAACAGTGGTGCCATCTAACACGCAGCTGCAGCAGTGAGAAAATGGTGACGACGGGGAAAATGGCTGGGTCTTATAGGGCAAGGACATGTGACATACACTGCCAATGACACATGCCCTTGCTTGTGTGAAAAAAAGCACTTCGCTCCGTGTGTGCTCTGCTGATAGGCTGACAGATTGCACCTCCCCACTGTAAATGCGGGAAAGAGAAAAAAAAATGGAGATCTTCATTATTCCTGCAGAGATCCATCCCCTGCCCCTCCCCCCGCCCCGCTGTACACTCAAACTGCGTATTAACATTAATTTTCATCATTACTGAGAAAAAATCCAGTTATGATTTTGGTGCACGAACAGTTATCGAACATAACCTCGAACAGCCGAATTTTTTTCAAATCGTTCGTGTTCGCCGAACGACTCGAACACCGCCCAAAACAGCTCGAATTTGAGATTGGCGAACAGTTCGAGTCGAACAACGCTCATCTCTAATAGTAACTGATCCAACCTGGCAGGGAGACATACAGAGTGATGACCGCAGCACACAGGGAGAGGGAGGCGTAGCACCACAACAGGCAGGAAGAAGAAGTGTAGTGGCCACAGACAGGAAAGCGTTCCTCGTAATGCCAACACAACGGAAGTTGCCAGTACAACTGTTAGGTCTTCTCAAGTCTGGTTATTTTTTAAAGACTCTGCAGATCACCCCAAAAAGGCCATTTGCACCACCTGCCAGGCCAGCATCAGCAGGGCTAGCAAAACTACCAGCCTGACCACCACCAGCATGTTTAGGCACATGGCAGCAAAGCACCCGATTAAGTGGGCCAAACCCCAGAGCATAGCAACAATGTCTGCGTGTGACACCACTGCTTCTGCCGCTGTTGTGCGTGCACGCCAATCCCCTGTCCATGGCGCATGCCAAGATGCCTCCCGCCCTGCACCTGTTATTGCACACTCTCAAGTAGCACCATCAGCAAGCACATCCATGTCCCTGTAGGAGGAGGAAGAACAGGAGCTAGTTTCCTGTGCTATAGACGGTATTACCTGCACAACTGTCATACCGACTGTTGAGCGTGGATGGCCTGAGGTCAGGGAGGAGGAGGATGAGAGCATTCTCAGTCAACCTCTTGGTGAGGACACAGATGTCTTGCCTCTTTGCAGTCTGGCACACATGGCTGAGTTTATGTTACGCTGCCTTTCCCGTGACCCTCGCATTGTCCAAATTTTGAGTGACAGTCATTACTGATTTGTGACGCTTCTAGACCCATGCTACAAGGAGAACTTTATGTCTCTTATTCCCTTGCAGGACAGGCCTAATAAAATGGTGCAGTAAGAGAAGGCCCTTGTTGTGGAATTATTTAAAAAATTCCCATCTGAAAACGCTGGCGGCAGAGGTCACAGTTCGTTGGACAACCAAGGAGTACAGAGGCAGGGGAACACTGTCAAAATTCTGTGACAGTTTTCTGAGACCCTCCCATCGCACAGGCCCTGAGGCACGGGTACTCTCACAAGGAGTGCAAAGTTTCGGAAGATGGTGAGGGAGTACCTTGCCGACTGTACCAACGTCCTCCGTGATTCCTCTGTGCCTTATAATTATTAGGTATCCAAGCTGGACACGTCGCATGAACTGGCTCTCTACGCCTTTGAGGACCTGGCTTGCCCTGCCGCTAAAGTTTAGTCAGAGCGGGTTTTTATTGCCGCCGGTGGAATTATAACCGAAAGGCGCATCTGCCCCTCCAGCTGAAAATGCTGACAGGCTGACTCTTATGAAAATGATCAAGGGCTGGATTGGGCCAGACTTCTCAACACCTCCGAATGATAGCAGCATAGCTTAAACTCAAATACAGTGTCTTTTTTTTGGGGAGGTCTAACTCTATTCCCATGCACCTCTGTCTTCACACCCAGATATGGGTATACGCTACCTGATTTTGTCTATTTGCTCTTGTCCTCCTCCTTCTCTGCATCCTCATCCTCCACCACCATATCTCCACCATATGTACCATATCAACATATCTACGTCTCTTGCAAGCAGCAACCTTTGGACTCACTTCATACCCTATAACTGTATAGCAGACCCGCTCCTTTCTAATGAAAACACGTTGTTACTGTGGCCCTGCTCTATGTGTCTTTATATTGTTAATTGTAGCATCGGCATCTCTGCCTCCTGCCGGGCAGAGACGCCGTTCCCCTCACCGCCGCGGCCCAGGTCCGGCGTCTTCCTGCCCCCTGCTGCTGTGGCGCGCAGCTTCCCAGGCTGCGCGCCACAGCCTGTACTTAGGGAACGCGTGCTCCCTCCCTACTATAGAGTCCCTGGCCAATGGCCGGGGGACTTCCCCTATATAAGTAACCTCCTCCAAAATGGAGGTGCCTGTGCAAGGTTGTTGTTCCGTTTGCTAACACTTGCTCCAGTCCTCAGGTCCTGCTGCCTGTCTGTCCTGCCTGCCAGTCTGTCTGTCAGTCCAGCCCGCCAACCTGTCTAACAGTTCTATCCTCCAGTCTGTCTACAGTTGTGCCCGCCAGCCTGCTTACCTGGAGCACCTGTCTGTTACCTGCAGTGCCCGCCTGCATGCCTACTCGGAGCACCCGTCTGGCTATCTGCTGAACCAGCCTGCTTATCTACCCGGACCACCCATCAGCCTTCCTGCCGTGCTCATCCTCTGTATCGGTCAGTTCCCGCCATCTGACCCGTGGTAGTCACCTGCTCTCACACAAGGTCGGTCCCAGAGTGGCACCTGGTCCACCTGCCCTGTCCCTCCCTGGTTCACGGAGTCGACTAAGCCACCGTGTGACCTTGGTCAGGCCGAGTAGGCACTTAGTCACGCCCATCTGGTCCCTCCTTGCACCAAAGCTCAGAGGTTTCACCACCCGGACCCGTAACATTAATGGGGTTTTTCCTAAATTTTGGCAACCGTTGGACTTACTGCATACCCTATAACTATATAGCAGACCCGCTCCTTTCTAATGGAAACATGTCGTTATTGTGGCCCAGCTCTTTGTGTCTTTAAATTGTTAGTGCTAATTTTCCTAAATTTTGACATCCGTTGGACTTACTTCATACACTATAACTGTATAACAGACCCACTCCTTTCTAATGGAACATGTCATTACTGTGGCCCAGCTATATGTGTCTTTAAATTGTAAGTGGGGTTTTTCACAAATTTTGGCAGCCCTTGCAGTCACAGCATGGGCATTACCACTATAGGAGACCCGCTCCTTTATAATATCAACAATTTTTTTCACTGAGACCCTCCTCTATGCCTCTTCAAAGGGGTATTAGGCTGCGTCCAAATTTTTGGCAGCCCTTGCAGTCACTGCATGCGCAATAACAGTATAGGAGACCCACTCGTTAATAATGAGAACAACAAAGCATAGCCGGCTGATGGCTCTCTAACAATAGCGAGGGCCGTCTGCTGGCCCTTTAAAAATAGTAAGGGCAGCCTGATGACCCTTGTAAAATAGGCTTTGTGACTTTCAGAGTCGCTCCATCATAAATGAAACAGGATGTGTCTGATGATGTGTCACACACCACATGGCTAGATAAGGTTGTAAAATGTTAAAATGACATTTCCGGGTGAATGCATTTGTCTTACAAAATAACGTAAAAAATATAAATAAGTAAAAAAATAAAATAAGTAAAAAAAATAAAAATACAGTAGGATATTTGTTTAGTATAAAAACCAGACGCGCCAATGTAACCTCAATGTAATCACATTGTTCAGCTCCTGCACCTCCTCCCCCAATTCGGCCTCCATGTCCGAAATGACCACATCAGTCACAAGCTGAAAGCACTGCAGCACTGCCTTGGCCAAGCGGCAACAGGCTGCGCTGAAGATAACATGCTTAGTGCTTAGATGACAAACCGCTCACTGCTTCAGAGTTGTTGAAAGCTGCAACACATCAGCCTAATCTGTGTCTCTCACCGCTGAACATACAGCCAGGCATGGTCGCGTGTGACAATGGGCAGAACCTGGCGACGGAGAAATGACAGCAGGAGTAGATATGGTTTACCTCTATGCCAGTCCTTTCACCGAGCTAAAGAATATGGCTATGGTGAAATACAACTCCCACTGAGAAGCAGATTCAAACTGAAAAACATTGGGCCCACCAGAGGATTTGATTCTGAGAAACTCACCTTTCTCACCCCGCTCTAGAGCCCCATAGCTGCTGCAAAGTTTGCGCTATCATGAACTCTCTTTATGGAGAAGCCAGGGCCCACCCGAGGATTCTCTGGTGGGACTGTCCAACCCTGTCGAGAAGCAGCCCTGGCTAAGAAAAGTGTGTGGGAAGGTTCCCGGACACTCTATGGCTGCTTTTTTTAATGTGGATTGGACGCGCTTCTGCCTCCATGATCCTAAAAGGCCACATTTCAAGTGCATGCAGCTGCCCAGAAATCGGGCAGTTTATTATTGTGGCCTGTGGGTGGGTGGCATGCTGCATACTTCCGCTTGCATTCCAAGTAACAAAAAACAAAGCAAATGGTGGCCTCTATCATCATCATGGCCTCACCTCGGCACTATGAACTCTCCTGAAGGAGAAGCCAGGGCCCACCGGAGGAGTCTCAGGTTCTCTGGTGAGCCTGTCCAACCCTGCCAAGAAGCAGCCCTGGCTAAGAAAGGTGTGTGGGAAGGTTGCCGGACACTCTATGGCTGCTTTTTTTAATGTGCATTGAACGTGCTTAATTGCATGTTATTTCTGAAACCGCATTGCAGATCAGGCTATTGCCCAACTCTGTAGTCATGAAATTAAAGGGCAAAGAAAGATGTTTGTGTGTCGAAGCACCACCGGCAAGTGCGAGCTGATGTTGGACGGGCTGCCATTGCATATGCGCCAAGCTGCATTAGAGGACTTCCTGGGAGAAATGACAGCTGGAGTAGATACGGTTTCCCTAGTCAGTCTTTTCATAGAGCTAAAGAATATGGCTATGGTGAAATACAACTCTCACAAAAAGCTGTGGACTGGCTCCGTACCGTCCCTGGCCGAAATCACCTGCCCACGTGTTTGTGGTTAGGCGGTCCTTCCCAGTAAGTGCACTTGGGAGGGCACGGGTAATGTTGTAGGACCCGTGCTTGTGGAAGGCGGAGACGACACCGGGACAAATAGTGGCGGCTGGGGACCGAGTATGGACACCCGGCTGCTGCCGCCATGAGGTTGTGAAAAGCTTCTGCCTACACGAGCCTAAAAGGCCACATTTCAAGTGCAAGCAGCTGCCCAGAAATCTTGCAGTTTACTATTGCAACCTGTGGGTGGGTGGCATGCTGCATACTTGCACTTGCATTCTAAGGAATGGGGTAGGGACAACTGAATGCTGCGCTGGGACAAGGACGTGGATGGCGATTGTGGCAAGTCTGCAACGACAGGTGCATGGCGGGAGGCATCTTCGCATGCAGCAAGGATCACTTATGATGAGCACACTTTTAGGCAGTGACCTGGGAGTCAGAGATGCTTCCAGGGGGTCTTCCCCATGCTCTTCCCATGTCTTTTCAGCACTGTATGCATGTGTCTGATGATGTGTCACACACCACATGGCCAGATAAGGTTGTAAAATGTTAAAATGACATTTTCCAATGAATGCATTTGTCTTGGTTGAAAGCAATGCAAAAGTGCGAAAACGCATCAAATACACTACATGTGAACATAGCCCAAGGTGTGGTGGAGCATTTTTGTTTTTCGTTATTTATTTTGCCTTATATACAAGTCATTACTCTCGAAAGGATGTTCCTTAACATTTTTCCCAGGAAAATCCATTTTGGTTTTATTGTGAGTCCGTAAAAGTGGCGCAATACCTCCGACAACTGTAGCATCGGCGTCTCTGCCTCCTGCCGGGCAGAGACGCCATTCCCCTCACCGCCGCTGCCCAGGTCCGGCGTCTTACTGCTGCTCTGGCGCGCACCGCTCGCAGCTTCCTGGGCACTGTGTTTAGGGCATGCGCTCGCGCACGCTCCCTCCATCTTAAAGGGGCCGCGCTTGCAGTGCTATAGAGTCCCCGGCCAATAGCCGGAGGACTTCCCCTATATAAGGCACCTCCTCCAAAATGGAGGTGCCTGTGCAAGATTGTTGTTCCGTGTGCTAACACTTGCTCCAGCCCTCAGGTCCCGCTGCCTGTCTAGCAGTTCTGTCCTCCAGTCTGTCTACAGTTGTGCCCACCAGCCTGCTTACCTGGAGCACCTGTCTGTTACCAGTTGTGTCCGCCAGCCAGCCTACCTGGAGCATCTGCCTGTAACCTGCCGTGCCTGCCAGTCTGCCTACCTGAAGCACCTGCCTGTAACCTGCCATGCCCACCAGCCAGCCTACCTGGAGCACCTGCCTGTTACCTGTCGTGCCCACCAGCCAGCCTACCTGGAGCACCTGCCAGTTACCTGCCATGCCCGCCTGCTTGCCTGCCCTGAGCACCCGTCTGGCTATCTGCCAAACCAGCCTGCTTAACTACCTGGACCACCCATCAGCCTTCCTGCCGTGCTCATCCACTGTTCCGGTCAGTTCCTGCCATCTGACCCGTGGGAGTCACCTGCTCTCTCACAAGGTTGGTCCCAGAGTGGCACCTGGTCCACCTGCCCGGTCCCTCCCTGGTTCACGGCGTCGACTAAGCCGCCGTGTGACCTTGGTCAGGCCGACTAGGCACTTAGTTATGCCCCTCTGGTCCCTCATTGCACCAAAGCTCAGAGGTTCCACCACCCGGACCCGTAACAGTTTGCACAAGGCCATGGAACCCGGTGGCTCCCAGGCTCCTTCGCTCTCTGACCTGTACCAGGAGGTCTCACATCAGAGATCCCAACAGGAGACTATCCTGTCCTATCTGCGGACTGTGAACTCCCGCCTGGACATGCTGTCCACCCCGTCTGTGTCCGTCTCTTGCCGAGCGGCACCCGCTCCGACGGCACCTCAACCCAGTGGCGCTATGGCACCCGGCTCTGGACCCCGGATCTCTGCGCCTCCACATTTTGGTGGTGACCCCGTCTTATGTCGGGGCTTCTTAAATCAGTGCATGCTGCACTTTGAACTCCTGGCACACCAGTTCACCTTTGACCGGGCCAAGGTGGCGTTCATCATGTCTCACCTTACTGGGGAGGCATTGGTATGGCTAAACCCTCTGTGGGAAAGAGGGGATCCCCTGGTGTCTGATCTTCTGACTTTTCTTGCTGCCTTACGGAAGCTCTTCAATGAGCCCGGACGAAAATCTTCTGCTGCCTCCTCACTTCTCTGTCTCCGCCAAGGGAGTCTCACCGTGGGCCAGTATGCCATACGTTTCCGAACCCTCGCATCTGAGTTTGCCTGGAACAACGAGGCCCTGGTGTCCACCTTCTGGGACGGTCTTACCGGATGGATCAAGGATGAGCTAGCCGGTCATGACATCCCTTCCACCCTGGACGACCTGGTGTCATTAGCTACCCGGACTGACATCCTTTTTCTGGAGCATGCTAAGGAGACTACACGGGAGAGAAGATTTCCGCGTCTCGCTCCTGTATTCCAAAGTCCAGCCTTGTAACCAGCAATTCCCCGGGTATGTTCGCCTGAGCCTATGCAAATTGACCAAACCAAGATGGTCAAATCTCACCTGGAGACATGCCGAGCCGAGGGGAGTTGCTTCTATTATGGCAGTAAAGAGCATCTGATCCGTTCCTGCCCGGTGAGGTCGGGAAACTCCAGTGTCTAGGACCGCTTGGAAAGGTCGTCCTAGGCAAGAGAAAATCCTCTCTGTCCTTGACTCTGTCTGTTTCTATTTCCAGTGGTGAGACCCTCTTCTTCGAGACCGCCCATCTGGATTTCAGAGCCGCTGAGAATCTCATTCAACAGGCTGTTGTGGAGCGGTATCAGACTTCTTCCGAAAGTCTGGCTGAACCGTTGGCGATTGCCTCCGTGGATGGGAGGCTTCTTCCAGAGACCATCTTGCTTGTCACAGAGCCTGTTACCCTTCAGGTGGGAATGCTGCACTCAGAGAAGATCTCCTTTCATGTGCTGTCCGGTCTCTCTCACCCCCTCTTGCTTTGTCTACCCTGGTTACAAAGACATGAGCCCATTCTGAATTGGAGATCTGGTGAAGTCCTCCATTGGGGTCAGGAATGTCATGAATCCTGTCTGGTTCCGGTTCGTCCAGCTCGACCCCTGTCTACTCCGGCTAATCTACCTGGTCTACCGGCACCCTACTGGTCCTATGCGGACGTCTTCGACAAAAAGGAAGCAGAGACACTACCACCTCATAGGCCGTATGATTGCCCCATCGACCTGGTACCTGGTGCTTCTCCCCGCGGGCGTATCTACCCCTTGTCGCTGACTGAGACCCGGGCCATGTCTGAGTACGTAGAAGATAATCTTGCTAGGGGATTTATCCAGAAATCTACCTCTCCTGCTGGAGCAGGATTCTTCTTCAAGAAGAAAGACGGCTCTCTACGTCCCTGTATCGATTACAGGGGCCTTAACCAGATTACCATCAAAAATAAGTACCCCCTGCCTCTCATCTCGGAGCTGTTTGACCGCCTTAAAGGCTCGAAGATCTTCACCAAGCTCAATCTTCGTCGGGCATACAATTTGGTCTGGATCCACCAGGGAGACGAGTGGAAGACGGCATTCAACACCCGAGACGGTCACTATGAAAACCGCGTGATGCCCTTTGGTCTCTGCAATGCTCCTGACGTCTTACAGGAGCTGGTTAACAACTTCTTCCGTGATCTCCTGTATTCTTGCGTGGTGGTGTACCTGGACGATATTTTGGTCTTCTCTCCGGATCTGCCCTCACACCGGAGGGATGTTCGTCAGGTTCTGCTAAGGCTCCGGCAGAATCGCCTATACGCTAAATTCGAGAAATGCCTCTTTGAGCAAACCTCCCTACCGTTCCTGGGCTATATCATCTCAGAGACTGGTCTGCAGATGGATCCCGAGAAGGTCTCTGCCGTCTTAAAGTGGCCCCAACCGGAGGGGTTGAAGGCGATTCAGCGATTCCTTGGCTTTGCAAATTATTACCGTCTCTTCATTCCTCATTTCTCCTCCCGGACTGCTCCCATCTCCGCTCTCACCCATAAAATAGCAAATCCCAGGGAATGGACTTCCAAAGCGGAGGAGGCCTTTCGTCTCCCTAAGACAAGCCTTCTCCTCCGCCCCTGTGCTACACCATCCGGATTGCAACAAGCAGTTCTTCCTGGAGGTTGATGCATCCTCCTCCGGAGTCGGAGCGGTGCTCACCCAGAAATCCTCATCCGGGAGAATGGTAACCTGTGGCTTCTTCTCCAAGCTCTTCTCCTCGTCCGAGCGCAACTACTCCATTGGAGATCGTGAGCTGCTGGCCATCAAATTAGCGCTTGAGTAATGGTGCTACTTGATGGAGGAGGCTCTGCACCTGGTGGTTGTCTACACTGACCACAAAAACCTTGCTTATTTACAGAACGCCCAAAGACAAAATCCGCATCAGGCCAAATGGTCATTATTCTTTGCTCAATTCTGCTTCACTCTGCATTACCGCCCGGCGGACAAGAAGATTAAGGTTGACGCTCTATGCCGCTCATTCTTGTCTTCCGACCAGGAGGAGGAGCATCTACATATCATTGACCCCTCCAAAGTAATGACTGTGGCTCTGTTTGACCTGTCTCATCTTCCACCCGGTAAGATCTGTGTAGCGGTTCCGGATCGAAAGAAGGTCCTACTCTGGGGCCATTCATCCAAACTAGCTGGTCATGCTGGCCAGAGGAAGACCTTTCTGCTCATCGCCCGACATTACTGGTGGCCTTCCCTGCGCAAGGATGTTGCGGACTTCGTCACGGCTTGTTCCTCCTGTGCCCGTAACCAGGTTCCCAGGCAGCTTCCATCCGGCCATCTCCTTCCTCTTCTCGTTCCTTCCGCTCCATGGCAACACATTGCAATGGACTTCATTACGGATCTCCCTGATTCTGCCGGTTGTACTGTCATTTGGGTGGTCGCTGACCGCTTTTCTAAATTGGTCCACTTCATCCCTCTGCCTGGTCTTCCGTCTGCATCTTTGCTAGCTAAAGACTTCATCCATCACATCTTTCGTCTTCACAGCCTACCCCTCCACATTGTGTCTGATCGCGTGGTTCAGTTCACTTTGCACTTCTGGATAGCTACGTGCAAGCTGCTGGATGTCTCCTTGGATTTCTCCTCTGCTTATCAGCCTCAATCCAATGGTCAAGTGGAACGTATCAACCAGGTCCTTACCAGCTTTCTTCACCACTTTGTCAATGCTCACCATAACGATTGGGTTGAGCTTCTGCCCAGGGCCAAGTTCTCCTATAACAACCATGAGAGCGAGTCTTCTTCTAAATCCCCGTTCTTTGTGGTCTACAGTCAACATCCCCGGATTCCGTTTCCCGTCTCCTCTTCAGTGGACAATCCTGCCGCGGAAACTCTTGTCAGCGAATTTTCAGCTATTTGGGAAGACACTAGATCTGCGCTTCTTCAGTCCTCCGAGCGGATGAAGAGACATGCTGATAAGAATCGTCTGGATCCGCCTCAATTGCGTCCGGGAGACAAGGTCTGGCTTTCCTCCATATATGTTTATCTTAAGATACCTTCCTAAAAGTTGGGTCCGTGGTTCATCGGTCCTTCGAGGTTCTGAGCCAAATCAATCCGTGGCTTATAAGCTGAAACTCCCGGTCATCTTACGGATTCACATCTCCTTTCATGTATCCCTCCTCAAACCTGTTTTCCTTAATTCTTTCTCTGACGATTCAGGTACCGTTCCAGCTCCAGTCTCCGCTGAGGACGTCTTTGAGGTAGAAAACATTTTGGCCACCAAGAGGGTAAGAGGAAAGACTTTCTTTCTTGTGGATTGGAAGGGGTTTGGCCCTGAGGAGAGGTCTTGGGAACCCAGGGAGAACATTCATGCCCCTCATCTTCTTAAAAAAATTCTCACTGGCCTAAAGAAGAGGGGTTGTAAAGGGGGGGTACTGTAGCATCGGCGTCTCTGCCTCCTGCCGGGCAGAGATGCCTTTCCCCTCACCGCCGCAGCCCAGGTCCGGCATCTTCCTGCTCCCCTACTGCTGTGGCGTGCACTGTGCGCAGCTTCCCGGGCACTGTGCTTAGGGCGCGTGCGCGCTCCCTTCCTTTCAAAGGGGCCGCGTGCGCCATCCTATAGAGTCCCCGGCCAATGGCCGGAGGACTTCCCCTATATAAGGCACCTCCTCCAAAATGGAGGTGCCTGTGCAAGGTTGTTGTTCCGTTTGCTAACACTTGCTCCAGTCCTCTGGTCCCGCTGCCTGTCAGTTCTGCCTGCCAGTCTGTCTGTCAGTCCAGCCTGCCAGCCTGTCTAACAGTTCTGTCCTCCAGTCTGTCTACAGTTGTGCCCGCCAGCCTGCTTACCTGGAGCACCTGTCTGTTACCAGTTGTGTCCGCTTGCCAGCCTACCTGGAGCACTTGCCTGTAACCTGCCGTGCCCGCCAGTCTGCGTACCTGAAGCACCTGCCTGTAACCTGCCGTGCCCACCAGCCGGCTTACCCGAAGCACCTGCCTGTTACCTGCCGTGCCCGCCTGCTTGCCTACCCGCAGCACCCGTCTGGCTATCTGCCGAACCAGCCTGCTTATCTACCCGGACCACCCGTCAGCCTTCCTGCCGTGCTCCCTGTACCGGTCAGTTCCTGCCATCTGACACGTGGGAGTCGCCTGCTCTCACACAAGGTCGGTCCCAGAGTGGCACCTGGTCCACCTGCCCATTCCCTCCTTGGTTCACGGAGTCGACTAAGCCGCCGTGTGACCTTGGTCAGGTCGAGTAGGCACTTAGTCACGCCCCTCTGGTCCCTCCTTGCACCGAAGCTCAGAGGTTCCACCACCCGGACCCGTAATAACAACATTGTTGACAGCAGTGACCTGGGCATCCAAAATGCTTTCACGGGTCTTCCCCATGCTGATCCCATGTCATTTGAGCACTGTTCCCATCAATTTGGGCAATTTTTAGGCCCCCTGCAGTTTCCCATAGACTTACATTGGGCTCGTTACTCAGTCCAACCACTCGAGCATTCCAATTTGCTCAACCCAAACAACGAGTACCCGAGCATTTTAGCGCTTGCTCATCACTACAAGGGATCCATTCACTTTAATGAGGCAGCAGAGTTAGTCTGGACTCCGTCTGGCCTCTGTTCAGCGTCGTCCTTCTTTTCAGAAGTGCACAGAACTGTGGCCGACGGCACTTTTATTTATTTTATTTGCCTAATAAAAAGACTGACACCGTGGGATCACAGGTCCTGCGGCATCCAAAGTGCCTCCATCTGTCTCATTACAGGGAATCTTCCGCCGTGGGTTCCATTTGAATCACATATTTCAGCGATTTACACGGAAACCCCGGTGTAAGCGCTCAGCACAGAGTGCCGGATAAATGTGAGCCCGGCCTTACTGCAATGTTTGGGAGGCAGAAGGAATAAATCCACAGCATGTGAAGAATTGGTTTTATATATTTTTTACGCCTTTCCTCGTGCTGTATAAGTGATTAGAAGACTTTATTCTTCGGGTCGGTGCGATTACAGCGATACCAGATTTATATCGGGTTTTTATGATTGACAGCTGTCACACAGTAAAAGACGCTTTTTATTGTAAAAACAAGTTTTTGCATCGCCATATTTTGAGAGCTATAATTTTTCTATTTTTGGCCGACAGAGTCATGTAAGAGCTTGTTTTTTGCAGGACGAGTTGACATATTTATTGGTACCATTTTCGGACACGTGACATTTTTTGATCACTTTCTATTCCATTTTTTGGGAGGCAGAATGAACAAAATCCAGCAATTCAGGAATTGTTTTTTTGGGATTTTTTTATGCCATTCCACGTGTGGCAAAATTGATAAGGCAGATTTATTCTTCGGGTCGGTGTGATTACAGCGATACCACATTTATAGTTTTTTCATGTTTTGGTGCTTTTACACAATAAAAACTATTTTATAGAAAAAATAATTATTTTGGCATCGCTTTATTCTGACAGCTGTAACTTTTTAAATTTTTGTTGACGGAGATGCATGGCGGCTTGTTTTTTGTGGGACAAGATGACGTTTTCAGTGGTACCATATTTATTTACAGGCGTCTTTTTGATCGCGTTTTATTCCACTTTTTGTTTGGCGGAATAATGATAAAGCATCTTTTTTGCCTTGTTTTTTCCTTTTTTTGGTATTCACTGAAGGGGTTAAATAGTGGGACAGTTTTATAGGTCGGGTCGTTACGGATGCAGCGATACCAAATATTGTTTTGTTTTGTTTTTTGTACACAAATAATTATATTTATTGGATGAATATTTTTTTTTTTCTTTATTTTGTGATTTTTTTTAAAAAATATTTTTATATATTTTTTAAAATATTTTATTACTTTTTTACATTGTCCCAGGGTGGGTCATCAACTTCAAACTGTCAGATCGCTGATTTGATGCTCTGCTATGCATCTGCAATGCAGAGCATCAGAGCAGCGTCTGACAGGCAGGAAGGAGGCGTCTCAGCTCCTGCTCTCTGAGCTAGCGCTGACAGGCCACCTTCCTGCAGGACCTTGAAGAACCCCGTGGCCATCTTGGGACCAGGGTTCACCATGGAGACCATCAACACAATGCGATCACATTGCATTGTGCTGATGGGATCACAGAGGGAGCCCACTCCCTCTGAGATGCCCTGCGATGTCGCTGTCACTACTGACAGCGGCATCACAGGGGTTAAATGCCCGAGATCGATGCTAGTACCGATCGTGGGTGGTGCTGCGGGGTGTCAGTTCTCACACAGAGCTGACACCCGCATGTGATCGTGGCGGCACTCAGCGTGAGCCCACTCAATCACCACGCCGTACATGTACTGCTCTTTCCGGGAACCCAACTCCCGCAGGGCAGTACATGTACGGCGCATGTGGTGAAGTGGTTAATAAGACAAAAACAAAGGGCATTCAAAACTTAAAGGCCGAGAATACAGAAATAGCATTTCAGTAGTATAAAACCTAAATAAGAAATGTAAAAAAGAAATCAAACTACAGAGCAACAAATCGCCAAGGACATTAAATTAAATCCTAAAACATTTATACATACATCAATGCCAAAAAGAGTAAATCAGATGGTATCGGCCCCTTAAAAGACGATAATAACAAGATGATTATAGAGGACAAAGAAAAGGCTGAGATATTAAACAGACACTTTTCGTCCGTGTTCACAAACAAACAGTCTGTTCCAGGAATCTTTCAACAGGGCAAACATCAAAGTTCACCTCCTAATATAACTAATTTAAGACAAAACGAAGTACGCCTGTCTCTGAGCAAATTAAACATTGACAAATCCCCTGGACCAGATGGTATTCATCCACGGATACTGAGGGAATTGACCTCAGTAATTGACAAACCGCTGTATCTCATATTCTTAGACGCTCTAGTAACAGGGGTAGTGCCACAGGATTGGAGGATAGCCAATGTGGTACCGATATTTAAGAAAGGTAAGAAGGTGGATCCAGGTAACCACAGTCCAGTAAGTCTGACATCAGTAGTGTGCAAAGTTTTTGAGGGCATCATAAGAGATGACCTGCAGAGTTATATCGCAGAGAATAATATAATAAATGATAATCAGCACGGATTCATGAAAAATAGGTCGTGTTTAATCAACATGTTGGGGTTCTATGAGGAGGTAAATGCAAATCTGGATGTTGGTAATGCGGCTGATGTGATTTATCTGGTCTTTGCAAAGGCATTTGATACTGTACCACATAGCAGCCTTATACTGAAGCTACAGAAGCAAGGACTTGGGGGAACTATATGTAGATGGGTAAGGAATTGGCTAAATGATAGGAAACAAACGGTCATTATGAATGGTACATTCTCTAAATGGGACATAGTCTTCAGTTGGGTGCCGCAGGGATCTGTGCTAGGACCGATTCTTTTTATCCTCTTTATTAATGACCTTGGGGATGGGATTGTGAGTAAAGTGTCAGTTTTTGCTGACAATACTAAACTATGTAGAATATTAAAATCTGATCTTGATATTACGATATTGCAGAACAATCTGGATAAGATGACTGAATGGGCAAACACTTGGCAGATGAGGTTTAATGTAGATAAATGTAGAGTAATGCACCTAGGTTATAGTAATCCTATTGGTACATATACATTAAATGGGAGTATACTCGGGACTATAGAACAGGAAAATGATTTGGGTATTCTGGCTAAAAGTAAGCTGAGCAGCAGAGCTCAATGTCAAGCAGCAGCCGCAAAAGACAACAAGATTTTAGGGTGTATAAAAAGAGAAATAAAATCCCGCAATCTCAACGTATTGTTTGTTACCCCTTTATAAATCACTGATGAGGCCATATCTGGAATATGGGATCCAGTTTTGGGCTCCGCATTTTAAAAAGGATATTAAGAAGTTAGAGTCAGTTCAAAGGCTGGCAACTAGATGATTACAAGGGATGGAAGGCCTCTCATGATGAGAAGTTTGAAAAAGTTGAGCTTGTTTAGCTTAGAAAAAAGGGGATCTCCTTTACATGTATAAATATATGTGTGGTCAGTACAAAGGTCTAGCACATGACTAATTCCTTCCAAGAACTGTACTAAGGACCAGGGGGCACTCATTGCTGGTGTAAGAAAGGCGATTCCGGCACCTAAACAGGAAAGGGTTCTTTACAGTCAGAGCAGTCGGGCTGTGGAATGCCCTACCACAAGAGGTAGTAATGGCAGACACTATAACAGCTTCAAAAAAGGGCTGGACGATTTCCTAGATACAGGTAAAATTGTGGGTTACCATTAAATTAGACAAAATGTTACACCTATAGTAGTACATTTGATCCAGGGTTCTTGTACTGAACACCTTTTCTCGGGGTCAAGAAGAAATTTTTCCTGTGATGCAAATTGGCTGAATGTGTCCTGGGGTTTTTGCCTTCTTCTGGATCAACAGATTTAGGTACAGGGATTTTAGTAATACCATAAGAGTAATATAAAAAATAAAACTAATTAAAAAATTATAAACTGGTTCATTTGTAATTGTAATAGTGCAGTAATAATTAAAATGGTAATACATTTGTAAAGACTAGTTCCAGTAAGTTAGTAAGTTAGTGTACTGTTAGTGTAGGGAGTACAATTGGGGGAGAAAGGTTGAACTTGATGGACCTAGGTCTTTATTTAACCTACGTTACTATGTTACTGTCTTAAACATGATTGTTGCCTGTATTGTTAGGATTAGAAATAGTGCTAATTACTACTGGGTTGCAACTTTGTTCGATCCACGGTACAAGAGTAAATTTTGCCAGGTGCTTCTCCCCCTGGAAAGGGATGCGCCCATGCTGGAATATCAAAACATGCTTGAAGACAATCTTGAGAGTGGTTTTCCCCAAGACAACAGTGAGGCACACAGTGTGCATCACAGTTATAGACTTCCAATCCCATTGAGTTGTAAGCAAGATTGGAAGTGAACGTTGAGTTGAAAATGCAAAAATATTAACAGCCTTGCAGCGCTGGGGTCCTGGGTTCCAACCCCACCGTGGACAACATCTGCAAGGAGTTTGTATTTTCTCCCTGTGTTTGTTTGGGTTTCCTCTGGTTGCTCATTTTTCTTCCCACACACCAAAGACATAGGAAATTTAGATTGTGAGCCCAAATGGGGACAGTGTCACTAATGTCTGTAAATGTCTGTAAAGCGCTGTGGAATTATTGGTGCTATATAAGTGAATAAAATAAATAAATAAATAGAAATCGATGCCACTTTAGTGGTATCTGCCCATAATTATTGGAAATGTTTGGTCTCCAAGTTGGGTCTCCTTCATGTGTGTTGCCTGAATCTGGCAGAGATATCAGAGCACCAGGCCTATACTTGTCACTCATCCAGCAGATACTGATCAAAGTTTAAGCTAGAAATGCTGCTCCAAGCTCTGTCCAATGCTGAATGGTGGCGTCTTGCTGGACTACGCTATTAGCACAAATAATTTACAGGTGCATCTCACTAAATTAGAATATCATCAAAAAGTTAATTTATTTCAGTTCTTCAATACAAAAAGTGAATCTCATATATTATAAGAGTGAATCTCACTCTTCCTCCAGACTCTGGGACCTTGATTTCCAAATGAAATACAAAATTTACTTTGCATTTACCCAGTGTCAATGAATGCCTTCTGGACATCTGTCAAGTCAGCAGCCTTCCCCATGATTGTGGAGCCTACTGAAACAGACTAAGGGACCTTTTTTAAATGCTTAGGAAGCCTTTGCAGGTGTTTTTTGTTAATTATTCTAATTTACTGAGATAGTGACTTTTTTGTTTTCATTGGCTGTAAGCCATAATCATCATCATTGATAGAAATAAACACTTGAAATAGATCACCCTGTTTGTAATGACTCTATAATATATGAGTTTCACTTTTTGTATTGAAGAACTGAAATAAATTAACTTTTTGATGATATTCTAATTTAGTGAGATGCACCTGTATATTGTGAAATATGGACTCCTGGCTGGAACACAATACTAGCACAAAATAATTAAGAGCTGAAATGTGGGCTAGTTTCTGTAGCATGGTAGTAACATAGTAAGATAGTAACGTAGGTTGAATAACCTTGAATGACGTTATTATGAGCATAACCTTCCCGCTGATCTGTCTATTAAAATAGTAACTTAGGTTGAATAAAGACCTAGGTCCATCCAGTTCAACGTTTCTCCCCCAATTGTACTCCCTACACCAACATACTAACTTACTGGGACTAGGCCTCACAAATGTATTATTACCATTTTTATTATTGCTGCACTATTACAATTAAAAATGAATCTGTCTATTATTTTTAATTAGTTTTATATTTTGTATTTCTCTTGGGATTCTAATAATGATATTACTAAAATCCCTATGCCTAAATCTATTGATCCAAAAGAAGGTAAAAACCCCAGGACACATTTAGGCAATTTGCATCACAGGGAAAAATTCCTTCTTGACCCCTGGAAAAAGGCGATCAGTCCTAGAACCTGGATCAAACCTAATTATGATACTAGTTATGTGATTACTATTATGGTTTTAAATGTACTATTACAGTTGTAATATTTTGTCTAATTTAACTGTAGCTCACAATGTTATGTGTATCGAGGAAATCGTCCAGCCTTTTTTTGAAAGCTGTTATAGTTTCTGCCATCACTACCTCTTGTGGTCGAGCATTCTACAGTCCAACTGCTCTTACTATAAAGAAACCTTTCCTGTTTAGATGCCGGAATCGCCTTTCTTCCACCCATAATGAGTGCCCCCTGGTCCTTAGTATGGTCTTTGGAAGGAATAAGTCATGTGCTAGTCCCCTGTACTGACCACACATACATTTATACATGTAAATGGGATCTCCTCTGAGGCGTCGTTTTTCTAAGCTAAACAGAATCAACTTTTTCAACCTCTCATCATAGGAGAGGCCTTCCAACCCTTGTAATAATCTAGTTGTCCACCTTTGAACTGACTCTAACTTCTGAATATCCTTTTTAAAATGTGGAGCCCAAAACTGGATCCCATATTCCTGATGTGGCCTCACCAGTGATTAATAAAGGGGTAACAGTACATTGGGATCGTGGGATTTTATTTCTTTTTTTATATATCCTAAAATCTTGTTTGCTTTTGTGGCTGTTGCTTGCCATTGAGTACTGCTGCTCAACTTACTTGTAGCAGAATACCCAAGTCCTTCTCCTGTTTTGTAGTCCTGCGTATACTCCAATTTAATGTGTATGCAGCAATAGGATTACTCCGTCCTAAGTGCATTACTCTACATTTATCTACACTAAACCTCATCTGCCAAGTGTTTGCCCATTCAGTCATCTTATCCAGATCATTCTGCAATATTGTAGTGTCAAGATCAGATTTTAATATCCTACATAGTTTGGTATCATCAGCAAAAACTGACACTTTACTCACAATCCCATCCCCAAGGTCAGTAATAAAGAGGTTAAAAAGAATCGGTCCTAGCACAGATCCCTGTGGCATCCCACTGCTGACTATATCCATTTAGAGAGCATACCATTTATAATGACTCTTTGTTTCATATAATTTAGCCAATTCCTTACCATCTACATATAGTTCCCCCAAGTCCTTACTTCTATAGTTTCATTATAAGGCTGTTATGCGGTACAGTATCAAATGCCTTTGCAAAGACCAGATAAATTACATCAGCCACGTTACTAACATCCAGATTTACACTTACCTCCTCATAGAACCCCAACATGTTGCTTAGACATGGCCTATTTTTCATGAATTCATGCTGATTATCATTTATTATATTATTCTCTGTGATATAACTCTGCAAGTCATCTCTTATGATGCCCTCAAAAACTTTGCACACTACTGATGTCAGACTTACCGGACTGTGGTTACCTGGATCCACAATTTTACTTTTCAAAAATATCGGTAACACATCGGCTATCCTTCAATCCTGTGGCACTACCCCTGTTACAAGAGAGTAAAGAATATGAGATACAGTGGTTTGTCAATTACTGAGCTTAATTCCCTTCCCTCAGTATCCGTGGATGAATACCATCTGGGCCGGGGATTTGTCAATGTTTAATTTGCTCAAACACAGGCGTACTTTTTTTTGTGTTAAACTAGTTATATTAGGTGGTGAACTTTGATTTTTGCCCTGTTGAAAGATCCCTGAAACGAACGGTTTGTTGGTGAACATGGATGAAAAGTGCCTGTTTAATATCTCAACCTTCTCTTTGTCCTCTATAATTATCTTGTTGTTATCATTTTTTAAGGGGCCGATGTCATGCGATTTTTTTCTTTTTGGCATTGATGTATGTATAAAAATTTTTGAAATTTATTTTAATGTCACTGGCAATTTGTTGCTCTGTAGATAATTTTGTTAGCTTGATTTCTTATTTATTTTTACATTTCTTATTTAGGTCTCTATACTCCTGAAATGCTTTTTTTTTGTCTTATTAAACTTTGTACTGTCTTATTGATCCATAATGGTTTCTTTTTATTCCTGGACATTTTATTACCAGAGGGTATAAATTGTCTACAGGATTCTATTAGTACTAGATGGTGGCCCGATTCTAATGAATCGGGTATTCTAGAATAGGTATGCGGCCGGCCGGGCGCTATCAGCAGAGCTGTGTTTAAATTTTGCGCCAAAATCGCTGATTGGTCGAGGCCGGCAACCGTGACCAATCAGCAAAGCGGTGTTAAAATTTGGCGCCTATGTCGTAGATTGGTCGCGGTCACGAGTAATCAGCAGAGCGGGGTTTAATTTTGGCGCCAATAATGCTGACTGGTCGCGGCTAGTGAACGTGACCAATCAGCAGAGCGGTGTTTAAATTTGGCACTAATAATGCTGATTATTCGAGACCGGTAACCGCGACCAATCAGCAGAGCGGTGTTTAAATTTGGCTCCAATTTCGCTGCTTAGTCGCGGCCGCCCACCGCGACCAATCAGCGAAGCGGTGTTTAAATTTGGCACCAATATGGCTGATTGGTCGCAACCACCGGCCGTGACCAATCAGCAGAGCGTTGTTTAAATTTGGCGCCAAAATCGCTGATTGGTCGAGGCCGCCGGCCGCGACCAATCAGCGTTTTTGGCGCAAAATTTAAACAACGCTCTGATGATTGGTCGCGGCCGTCAACTGCGACTAATCAGCGATTTTGGGGCCAAATTGAAACCCCGCTCTGCATCGCTCTGCTGATTGGTCGCGGTCACCGGCCTCGACCAATCAGCAGAGCGTTGTTTAAATTTGGCGCCAATCTCGCTGATTGCTCGCGGCTGGCGGGCGCGACCAATCAGCAGAGCGGTGTTTGAATTTTGCGCCAAAATCGCAGATTGGTTGCGGGCGGCGGCCGCGACCAATCAGCAAACCGTGTTAGCGAGGACTGGAGAGCGTGTTTAAATTTGCCACCAAAATCGTTGATTAGTCGCGACCGCGACCAATCAGCAAAGAGGTGTTTAAATTTGGCGACAATACTGCTGATTGGTCCCGGCTGGCGACCGCGACCAATCAGCAAAAAGATGCAGTGCGGGGTTTAAATTTGGAGCCAAAATCGCTAATTAATCGCGGATGACGGTCGCGACCAATCAGCAGAGCGTTGTTTAAATTGGGCGCCAAAATCGATGATTGATCACGGCCGGCGGCCTCAACCAATCAGCAGAGCATTGTTTAAATTTGGTGCCAATCTCGCTGATTGTTCGCGGCTGGCGGCCGCGACCAATCAGCAGAGCGTTGTTTAAATTTGGCACAAAAAAACGCAGATTGGTCGCGGCCGGTGGTTGCGACCAATCAGCAGAGTGAGGTTTAAATTTGGCCCCAATAATGCTGATTGATCTCGGCCAGCGACCACGATCAATCCGCAGAGCGTTTTTAAATTTGGCGCCAATCTCGCTGATTGGACGCGTCTGGCGTCCGCGACCAATCAGCAGAGCGTTGTTTAAATTTGGCGCCAAGCTCGCTGATTGGTCGAGGCTGGCGTCTGCGACCAATTAGCACAGCAATGTTTAAATGTGGCGGTAAGATCGGTGATTGGTCGCGGCTGCTATTTAAATGTGGCTCCCAAATCGGTGATTGGTCGCGGGCAGCGGCCGCGACCAATCAGCGAATCGTATTGGTGAGGAGCGGGGTGCGGAATCGTATTAGTGAGGACCGAGGAGCGCCGCTGCCTGTGCGGGTACTTCCGCTGCAACAACCTGGGACATGAGCGGGCGCTCGGAGCAGAAGTATCCCGACCCGCAGCGCCGCTCCCCAGTCCTCCCTTCACACCCTAGCCGCTGATGTCCCCACAGTATCCGCAGGGTGTTACAAAGGTCCCGACATTTGTGTTAAAAATCGCTGATTGGTCGCTGGCGCTGCCCGCGACCAATCACCTATTTGGGCGCCAAATTTAAATATCGTCCGCGACTAATCACCGATCTTGGCTCCACATTTAAACACCGCTGTGCTGATTGGTCGCCGACGCTGGGCGTGACCAATCACCGATTTTGGCGCCACATTTAAATAGCGTCCGCGACCAATCCGCACAGCGGTGTTTAAATGTGGAGCCAAGATCGGTGATTGGTCGCGGCCGATATTTGAATGTGGTGCCCAAATCGGTGATTGGTCGCGGGCAGCGTCCGTCACCAATCAGCACCGTAGTGTTTAACTTTTGCGGCAAGATCCGTGATTGGTTGCGGGCCAAGACCGCGACCAATCACTGATTTGTGCGGCAGATTTAAATAGCGGCCGCGACCAATTGGATGTCAGCGCCGCTCCCCGGTTCTCCCTTCACACCCTAGCCGCATGGATGTCAGCGGCGCTGCCTGTGCGGATACTTCCGCTCCGAGAACCCGGGACATGAGCGGGCGCTCGGAGCAGAAGTATCCCAATCCGCAGCGCCGCTCCCCGGTCCTCCCTTCACATCCTAGCCGCTGATGTCCCCACAGTATCCGCATGGTGTTACAAAGGTCCGGACATTTGTGTTAAAAATCGCTGATTGGTCGCTGGCGCTGCCCGCGACCAATCACCGATTTTGGCACCAAATTTAAATATCGGCCGCGAACTGTGGATAAGAACTTGCAGCTTTTAGCACAATTGGACGATTTTATGTCCCATTGAATGTCTGGATAGTTAAATTCCCCCATAACAAGCACCCTATTATTATTTGCTGCCTTTTCAATTTGTACCAGCATTTCATCCTCTACCTGTTCAGCTATATTAGGAGGCTTGTAACAAACTCCAATTAAAAGCTTTCCATTATGGCCATCCTCATGTACATTAACCCAGACTGACTTTACATTGTCGCAGACCCCTCAATGTTGTCATTGAGCACAGGTTTTAAGTCAGATCTTATGAAAATACACACCCCTCCACCTTTTTTGTCTTTCCTGTCCTTTCTAAATGTAATGTATCACTCCATGTTTGTTACCCAGTCATGGCTTTGATCCAGCCAGGTTTCCATAATACCCACCAAATCATATTCCGTGACCGACATAAGAGTCTCCAGTTCAACCATTTAATTTGCGAGACTTCTTGCATTTGCCAGCAGACATTTAATACCATTAGCACATTTGTTACTCCTACTCAGTTCCCTACTTTCCTGGCTATTCCCAGCCCCCCTAGATCCTCTATAACCCCTGCTGTTCCACTCTCTATGTCTACTCTATCTATCCCCTTATTAACATGAATACCCTCTCTCGCCCCAGATCCTAGTTTAAAAGCTCCTCCATCCGTCTGCCCATTTTTTCCCCCAGCATGGCTTCACCCACCCCAATGAGATGCAGCCCATCCCTACTGTAGAGCCTGTAGCTGACAGCGAAGTCGGCCCAGTTCTCCATGAACCCAAACCCTTCCTTCCTGCACCAATTTCTAAGCCACTTATTTATCTCCGTAAGCTCCCGCTGTCTGTCTAGTGACGCACGTGGCACCATCAGTATTTCTGAAAGCACCACCTTGGAGGTCCTGGCTTTCAGCTTCCCTCCTTGTTCCCTGTAATTATTTTTAAGGACCTTCCACCTCCCTCTAACTTTGTCATTGGTACCGATGTGTACCATGACTGCTGGGTTTTCCCCAGCCCTACCAAGCAATCTGTCTATCCGATCCGCAATATGTCGAACCTGAGCACCTGGCAGACAACACACTGTTTGGCATTCACGGTCTCGGCGGCAGATGACAGTAACAGAAAAAATGTGATTTTTTACTGTGGAACCCTGGATGTAGCACAATCTCAGAATGAAACAATTACAAGTTCAGATGTGGCCTAGTTTCTGTAGCACGGTAGTAACAGAACAAATTTATATTTTATCATGTCAACTCCTGTGTGGAGCAGAATATCAGCACCAAAGAAATAAAAGCTGAAATGTGGCATGGTTTCTGTAGCACAGCAGTAACACAACAAATTTAGATTTTATAATGTAAACCCCTGTATGGAACAGAATATTAGCACCAAATAATTAAAAGCTGAAATGTGGCATGCTTTATGTAGCATGGTAGTAACAGAAGAAATTCAATTTTTTACTGTGGATGAGCCTTGGATACAGCAAAATCTCCGTGGAAAAAAATGACAAGCTCAGATGTGGCCTGCTGTATGTATCATGGTAGTAACAGAAGAAATTAGATTTTTTACTGTGGACGAGCCCTGATTACAACAGAATCTGTGTGCAAAAAAATTACAAGCTGAGATGTGGCCTGCTGTATGTATCACGTTAGTAATAGAAGAAATTAGATATTTTACTGTGGAGACCTGGATACAGCAGAATCTCAGCGCAAAAGAATTACAAGGTCAGATGTGACCTGCTTTATATAGCACAGTAGAAACAGGAAAAATTAAAGTTTTAAAGGTGTACTCCTGCATGGAGCACAATATCAGCACTACAGAGTTCTATGCTGAAATGTGGCCTGGTGTCTCTGTCTGGACCTCACTAATAGCAAAATGATTGATCTGCTGGAAGGTTGATTTTACAACCACACAGGATCCTATCTAACTAAACTATCTGACTTACAAGTGACTGCCTAGCTAACTATCTCAGTCTCTCAATATCCAGTAGCAGTAGCAGGCGCAGCCTCTTTGTGCTGTTGCACTGACAAAATGGCACTAAAACAACATGTCTGCTCTTTATATGGAGAGGGACATGTGACAACAGCAGCCAATGATAGAAGCCCTTGTGTCTGGACTTTGTGGATGGTACATGCGCCCTGATTGGCATGCCGGAATCGCCATGCATTAAGTATAAAAATAAATAAATAATATTAACCATCTGCTGCTACTCTGACCTCTCCCCACCCCTCATCTCATCAAACACGTTCTCCCTGCTCAACATACAGCACCACTATCCTAGCCAAAGTCCTAAAGAATACACTAGTAGAAACACAATAATTTACCGCTGTTTGGCTGAATTTGGCTCATTTTCAGTAAAAACGCTCGGGTGTCCGAATTAGTGTTGAGCCACCCCCGTAGTGTTCGGGTTCGGTTCGGTTCGTCGAACACCGGGATGTTCGAGGAACTGTTCGTCGAACTGTTCGTTGAACACCTTAGAACACCGTCGAACACCGTTAAAACCAATGGCAGGCAAACAAAAACACATAGGAACACATAGAAAACACCTTCAAAGGTGTCCAAAAGCTGACAAACTGCTCAGAAGACGCTTTCTTTAAAAAAGCCGGCCGGCAATTCAGCAGCGGCATACACCGGTACCCGACAATTTAGACATGAAGAAATAGAGCATCACACATAGATTAGATAGATAGAAACATGTCAGTCACATATATATGAAGTACAGTGACAGTGTTGCTTACTGTACTTGTCATTTAGTGTAAAGGATTTATTAAAAAATATAATAGTGTTTTCGTGCACCTGTCTCTTTAAAAAAGCCGGCCGGCAATTCAGCATCTGTACCCGACAATTTAGAATAGAAGGAATAGAGAATCACACATAGATTAGATAGATAGAAACATGTCAGTCACATATATATGAAGTACTGTGACAGTGTTGCTTACTGTACTTGTCATTTACTGCAAAGGATTTATTAAAAAAAATAATAGTGTTTTCATGCACCGTCTCTTTAAAAAAGCCGGCTGGCAATTCAGCATCGATACCCGACAATTTATAACAGAAAGAATAGAGAATCACACATAGATTAGATAGATAGAAACATGTCAGTCACATATATATGAAGTACTGTGACAGTGTTGCTTACTGTACTTGTCATTTACTGCAAAGGATTTATTAAAAAAATTAATAGTGTTTTCATGCACCGTCTCTTTAAAAAAGCCGGCCGGCAATTCAGCATCTGTACCCGACAATTTATAACAGACAGAATAGAGCTTCACACATAGATTAGATAGATAGAAACATGTCAGTCACATATATAATAAGTACAGTGACAGTGTTGGTTACTGTACTTGTCATTTCGTATTAAAATAAAGGATTTATTATTAAAAAAAATTGGCGTGGGGTTCCCCGTAATTTTAGTCTCTAGCGGAGGTTAAGCAGACAGCTGGGGCAGATGTTTGAAGCCTGGGAAGGGGGTAATACCCACGGAGCTTCCCAGGCTACTAATATCAGCCCCCAGCTGAATACCTAGCCTTTACTAGCTATTAAAATGGAGGACCCCCCCAAAAAAAATGACGTGGGGTCCCCCCTAATTTAATAGCTAGCAAAGGCTAGGCAGACAGCTGGGGGCTGATATTAATAGCCCAGGAAGGGAGCCATGAATATTGGCCCCCTCCCAGGCTAGAAACACCAGCCGTCAGCCGCCCCAGAAATGGCGCATCCATAGGATGCGCCAATTCTGGCACTTAGCCTCGCTCTTCCACGCTGCCCTGGTGCGGTGGCAGGGGGTAATAGGGTTGGGGTTGATGTCAGCTTATAATGCCAGCTGACATCAAGCCCAGGTTAGTAATGGAGAGGCGTCTATAAGACACCCCCATTACTAACCCCATAGTCAAAGTTAAAAGAAAACACAAACACCCAGAATAAAGTCCTTTAATTGAAATAAAGACACATTGCTTTATTGTTCTAAATTAAACCATACTTACCGTCACGCCCATTCCAGCTGAAGCCAACGATCTCCTGCAATAAAAGAAAAATAATAAAGCAACCTCATCCTTACCTTTCCATGGTTCCCAGGACAGCTTCAGCTCTGCTACATCGAGATGACAGGCTGGACCGCAGCAGAACGCTGCCATCCAGCCTGTCATCCCGCAGACACTGAGAAGCGCAGGCATGCTTGCGCTCCTCAGTGTCTGACTGTGACGGCATCCAGATGAGCCGACAATGAACTCGGCTCACCTCATGTACGTCACTGACAGCGTGGGAAAATTCTCCTGCACTCCGCGCTTCAGCATGAGAATTTTCCCACGCTGTCAGTGACGTGCATGAGGTGAGCCGAGTTCATTGGACATGACCTCGGCTCATCTGGATGCCGTCACAGCCAGACACTGAGTAGCGCAAGCATGCCTGCGCTTCTCAGTGTCTGCGGGATGACAGGCTGGATGGCAGCGTTCTGCTGCGGTCCAGCCTGTCATCTCGATGTAGCAGAGCTGAAGCTGTCGTGGGAACCATGGAAAGGTAAGGATGAGGTTGCTTTATTATTTTTCTTTTATTGCAGGAGATCGTTGGCTTCAGCTGGAATGGGCGTGACGGTAAGTATGGTTTAATTTAGAACAATAAAGCAATGTGTCTTTATTTCAATTAAAGGACTTTATTCTGGGTGTTTGTGTTTTCTTTTAACTTTGACTATGGGGTTAGTAATGGGGGTGTCTTATAGACGCCTCTCCATTACTAACCTGGGCTTGATGTCAGCTGGCATTATAAGCTGACATCAACCCCAACCCTATTACCCCCTGCCACCGCACCAGGGCAGCGTGGAAGAGCGAGGCTAAGTGCCAGAATTGGCGCATCCTATGGATGCGCCATTTCTGGGGCGGCTGACGGCTGGTGTTTCTAGCCTGGGAGGGGGCCAATATTCATGGCTCCCTTCCTGGGCTATTAATATCAGCCCCCAGCTGTCTGCCTAGCCTTTGCTAGCTATTAAATTAGGGGGGACCCCACGTCATTTTTTTGGGGGGGGTCCTCCATTTTAATAGCTAGTAAAGGCTAGGTATTCAGCTGGGGGCTGATATTAGTAGCCTGGGAAGCTCCGTGGGTATTACCCCCTTCCCAGGCTTCAAACATCTGCCCCAGCTGTCTGCTTAACCTCCGCTAGAGACTAAAATTACGGGGAACCCCACGCCAATTTTTTTTAATAATAAATCCTTTATTTTAATACTAAATGACAAGTACAGTAACCAACACTGTCACTGTACTTATTATATATGTGACTGACATGTTTCTATCTATCTAATCTATGTGTGAAGCTCTATTCTGTCTGTTATAAATTGTCGGGTACAGATGCTGAATTGCCGGCCGGCTTTTTTAAAGAGACGGTGCATGAAAACACTATTATTTTTTTTAATAAATCCTTTGCAGTAAATGACAAGTACAGTAAGCAACACTGTCACAGTACTTCATATATATGTGACTGACATGTTTCTATCTACCTAATCTATGTGTGATTCTCTATTCTTTCTGTTATAAATTGTCGGGTACAGATGCTGAATTGCCGGCCGGCTTTTTTAAAGAGACGGTGCACGAAAACACTATTATATTTTTTAATAAATCCTTTACACTAAAATGACAAGTACAGTAAGCAACACTATCACTGTGCTTCTTATATGTGTGACTGACATGTTTCTATCTATCTAATCTATGTGTGATTCTCTATTCCTTCTATTCTAAATTGTCGGGTACAGATGCTGAATTGCCAGCCGGCTTTTTTAAAGAGACGGTGCATGAAAACACTATTATTTTTTTTGATAAATCCTTTACACTAAATGACAAGTACAGTAAGCAACACTGTCACTGTGCTTCTTATATGTGTGACTGACATGTTTCTATCTATCTAATCTATGTGTGAAGCTCTATTCTTTCGGTACTAAATTGTCGGGTACCGGTGTATGCCGCTGCTGAATTGCCAGCTTTTCATGTTTCACTGTGAGCACTGTTCCCATCGATTTGGGCAATCACTGTAATGCCACAACCACCATGGCTGTGGCATTACAGTGAGTGGCAGACAATCCCTGCATGATTGGTGCTCTAAATAGCGCCAGACATGCAGGACACGCTTTTGGTGCACGAACAGTTATCAAACATAACCTCGAACAGCCGAATTTTTTGCAAATCGTTCGGGTTCGTCGAACAACTCGAACACCACCCAAAACAGCTCGAATTTGAGATTGGCGAACAGTTCTAGTCGAACACCGCTCATCTCTAGTCCGAATGTGCAATGTTCGTGCCGAATTTGAAAAAACAAAGGTTTTCCGAACATGTTCGCTGATCTCTAATACTTACCACCATTTTACACATACTGTGGGGAAAAAAGTATTTAGTCAGCCACCAATTGTGCAAGTTCTCCCGCTTAAAAAGATGAGAGAGGCCTGTAATTGACATCATAGGTAGACCTTAACTATGAGAGACAAAATGAGAAAACAAATCCTGAAAATCACATTGTCTGATTTGGAAACAATTTTTTTTCAAATTTTGGTGGAAAATAAGTATTTGGTCAATTACAAAAGTTCATCTCAATACTTTGTTATATATCCTTTGTTGACAATGACAGAGGTCAAATGTTTTCTGTAAGTCTTCACAAAGTTGGCACACACTGTTGCTGGTATGTTGACCCATTCCTCCATGCAGATCTCCTCTAGAGCAGTGATGTTTTGGGGCTGTTGATGGGCAACACGGATTTCAACTCCCTTCAAAGGTTTTCTATATGGTTTTTATAGGGCCCCATTCACTCTTTCATGTACACAGATCAGTCGTCCTGGTCCCTTGGTGAAGAAACAGATCCAAAGTATGATGTTGCAACCCCCATGCTTCACAGTAGATATGGTGTTCTTTGGATGCAAATCAGCATTCTTTCTCCTCCAAACACGATGAGTTGTGTTTCTACCAAACAGTTCTACTTTGGTTTCATCTGACCAAATGACATTCTCCCAATTCTCTTCTGGATCATCCAAATGCTCTCTAACAAACTTCAGATGGGCCCGGACATGTAATGGCTTAAGCAGGTTGACACCTCTGGCACTGCAGGATCTGAGTCCCTGGCGGCGTAGTGTGTTACTGATGGTAGCCTGTGTAACGTTGGTCCCAGCTCTCTGCAGGTCATTCACTAGTAGAGATGAGCGGTGTTCGACTAGAACTGTTCGCCAATCTCAAATTCGAGCTGTTTTGGGCGGTGTTCGAGTTGTTCGACGAACCCGAACGATTTGCAAAAAATTTGGCTGTTCGAGGTCATCTTCGATAACTGTTCGTGCACCAAAAGCGTGTCCTGCATGTCTGGTGCTATTTAAAGGTAAGGATGAGGTTGGTTTATTATTTTTCTTTTATTGCAGGAGATCGTTGGCTTCAGCTGGAATGGGCTTGATGGTAAGTATGGTTTAATTTAGAACAATAAAGAATTGCGTGTTTATTTCAATTAAAGGACTTTTTTCTGGGTGTTGTGTTTTTTTAAATACTTTACTAGAAATTCATGGTGGTCATGTCTAATATTGGCGTGACCCCATGAATTTCGGGCTTAGGACCAGCTGATAATGCCAAGCTGGCCCTAACCCCTTTATTACCCAGTGAGCCACCGCACCAGGGCCCTGGATGAGTTGGGTACAGCACCAGAAGATGGCGCTTCTATGAACGCGCCATTTTCTGGGGTGGCTGCGGACTGCAATTTGCAGGGGGGGTGGGCATAAAGCTTGGGCCTCCCTGCGCTGCGGATTCCAGCCCCAGCTGCCTAGTTGTACCTGGCTGGACACAATAATATGGCGAAGCCCCACGTTTTTTTTTTTTAATTATTTCATGAAAATTCCTGAAATAATTAAGAAAAAAAGTGCTTCCCTATATTGTTGTGTCCAACCAGTTACAAATAGGCAGCTGGTGGTTGGGGGCAGCCCGTTCCTGCCTGCTGTACCTGGCTGGACACAAATATAGTGCGAAGCCCCACGTCAATTTTTTTAAAATTATTTCAGGAAATTCATGAAATAATAAAAAAAAAATTGACGTGGGGCTTCGCACTATATTTGTGTCCAGTCAGGTACAGCAGGCAGGAACGGGCTGCCCCCAACCACCAGCTGCCTATTTGTACCTGGCCGAACACAACAATATAGGGAAGCCCTTTTTTTTTTTATTATTTCATGAAATAATTAAAAAAAAATTGAAGTGGGGCTTCGCACTATATTTGTGTCCAGCCAGGTGCAGCAGGCAGGAACGGGCTGCCCCCAACCACCAACTGCCTATTTGTACCTGGTGGGACACAACAATATAGGGAAGCCCTTTTTTTATTATTATTTCATGAAATAATTTTAAAAAAATTGAAGTGGGGCTACGCACTATATTTGTGTCCAGCCAGGTACAGCAGGCAGGAACGGGCTGCCCCCAACCACTAGCTGCCTATTTGTACCTGGCCGGACACAACAATATAGGGAAGCCCTTTTTTTCTTAATTATTTCATGAATTTCAATAATCCTCAGTGTCAGGCTGTGACGGCATCCAGATGAGCTGAGGTCATGTCCAATGAACTCAGCTCACCTCATGCACGTCACTGACAGCGTGGGAAAATTCTCCTGCGCTCAGCGCTTCAGCAGGAGAATTCTCTCACGCTCACCGCATGCGCAGGAGAATTCTCCCACGCTGTCAGTGACGTGCATGAGGTGAGCTGAGTTCATTGTCGGCTCATCTGGATGCCGTCACAGCCAGACACTGAGGAGCGCAAGCATGCCTGCGCTTCTCAGTGTCTGCGGGATGACAAGCTGGATGGCAGCTTTCTGCTGCGGTCCAGCCTGTCATCTCGATGTAGCAGAGCTGGAGCTGTCCTGGGAACCATCGAAAGGTAAGGATGATGTTGCTTTATTATTTTTCTTTTATTGCAGGAGATCGTTGGCTTCAGCTGGAATGGGCGTGATGGTAAGTATGGTTTAATTTAGAACAATAAAGAATTGTGTGTTTATTTCATTTAAAGGACTTTATTCTGGGCGTTTGTGTTTTTTTTAACTTTGACTATGGGGTTAGTAATGGGGGTGTCTTATAGACGCCTCTCCATTACTAACCTGGGCTTGATGTAAGCTGGTATTATAGCTGACATCAACCCCAACCCTATTACCCCACTGCCACCGCTACAGGGCAGTGGGAAGAGCGAGGATAAGTGCCAGAATTGGCGCATCCTATGGATGCGCCATTTCTGGGACAGCTGACGGCTGGTGTTTCTAGCCTGGGAGGGGGCCAATATTCATGGCACCCTTCCTGGGCTATTAATATCAGCCCCCAGCTGTCTGCCTAGCCTTTGCTAGCTATTAAAAAGGGGGGACCCCACGTCATTTTTTTTGGGGGTCCCCCATTTTAATAGCTAGTAAAGGCTAGGTATTCAGCTTGGGGCTGATATTAGTAGCCTGGGAAGCTCCATGGGTATTACCCCCTTCCCAGGCTTCAAACATCTGCCCCAGCCATCTGCTTAACCTCCGCTAGAGACTAAAATTACGGGGAACCCCACGCCAATTTTTTTTTAAATAAATCCTTTATTTTAACACTAAGTGACAAGTACCGTAACCAACACTGTCACTGTACTTCTTATATATGTGACTGACATGTTTCTATCTATCTAATCTATGTGTGATGCTTTATTATTTCTGTTGTAAATTGTCGGGTACCGCTGCTGAATTGCCGGCCGGCTTTTTTAAAGAGACGGTGCATGAAAACACTAATATTTTTTTTAATAAATCCTTTACACTAAATGACAAGTACAGTAACCAACACTGTCACTGTACTTCTTATATATGTGACTGACATGTTTCTATCTATCTAATCTATGTGTGATGCTCTATTCCTTCTTGTCTAAATTGTCGGGTACCGGTGTATGCCGCTGCTGAATTGCCGGCCGGCTCTTTTAAAGAGAGCGTCTTCTGTGCAGTTTGTCAGCTTTTGGACACCTTTGAAGGTCTTTTCTATGTATTTCTATGTGTTTTTGTTTGCCTGCCATTGGTTTTAATGGTGTTCGACGGTGTTCTAAGGTGTTCGACGAACAGTTCGACGAACAGTTCCTCGAACATCCCGGTGTTAGACAAACCGAACCGAACCCGAACACTGCGGGGGTGGCTCAACACTATTCACTAGGCCCCCCTTGTGGTTCTGGGATTTTTTATCAGCGTTCTTGAGAACATTTTGACCCCACAGGGGGAGATCTTGTGTGGAGCCCCAGATCGAGGGAAATTATCAGTGGTCTTGTATGTCTTCCATTTTCTAATTATTGCTCCCACAGTTGATTGCTTAACACCAAGCTGCTTGCCTATTGCAGATTCAGTCTTCCCAGCTTGGTGCAGGCTACAATTTTGTTTCCGGTGTCCTTTGATAGCTTTTTGGTCTTCACCATAGTGGAGTTTTGAGTGTGACTGTTTCAGGTTGCGGACAGGTGTCTTTTATACTGATAAGTTTAAACAGGTTCCAGTACTACCGGTAATGAGTGGAGGACAGAGGAGCCTCTTAAAGAAGAAGTTAAAGGTCTGTGAGAGCCAGAAATCTTGCTTGTTTGTAATTGACCAAATACTTATTTTCCACCAAAATTTGAAAAAAATCATCTTTTTAAGTGAGAGAACTTGCACAATTGGTGGCTGACTAACTTTTTCCCCCACTGTAACAATAGATTGCATCATCCAGAGAAGGCTCACTTGACAATGTGCATGGCTATTGGGGTTTATTAAATTGTCTTGCAGCTATCACATCACACAATATAGTACAGTCAATCAAGAAGGACTATCATAGCTAGTCTGCATAAAAGCTGAGAAAGAGAATGCAACAGCAATTCAACTAGTCAATCTGGATTGTAAGAGAACATCGCACTTCCCAGTTTAGTCATAGAGATAGAGAGAGAAAGCCATAAATTACTGAAGAAACTGTATAAATAGTGTGTGACGTATATCAGTGAAGATTGGTGTGTAAGGAAAAGAAATACAGATTTATTTGATATGGAGCAACACATAGGAGATAGATATTGTGTCTGTGAGTAGGATTGGGAGGGACACATAGCTGACAGTTGCTGCTTATTTGATCAGTGTGGATAAAGTGCTGATGCAATTCAGTCACAAATGCATGTCTTTTCAGAGCATGTAAATACAAAATATTATTATTTATTTAAAACACAATTGATTCCATGGAGTTGTACAAGTGAAAAATGTATAAATGCAAAATACATATAGAAATTACAATGAACAAACTAAGAGTGACAGACTGATACATAGGGGGAGAGCAGGGCCAGCGTCAGCACCCTGCGCACCCGGGCAAGTGCCGGGGCCCCGAGCAGGCGGGGGGGCCCACTCACGGTCGGGCACCCCGCCGGGTTATGGGCAGAGGAGAACGGTGCCAGCGCTCGCCCTTCTCCCCCTCTTGCTCAGGGCCCCGGCAGTCGGATACTTACCTCTCCCCGTGCCTCCGCAGATCCGCTGTCTTCCTGCTGTGCGCTCCCTGTGACGTCTCAGGTCAGAGGGTGCGATGACGTCTTTCCACTGCACCCTCTCCTGAGCCATCACAGGCAGCGCAGAGCGGGAAGATGCCGGCGACGCTGGAGTCCGGACCTGAGCAGTCAAAGCAGGTGAGGAGGAGTGAGTTGAGTATTTGATTTTTTTTTTCCATGTATGGAGGCATGGGACATTATATGGGGGGATGACATCCTGCATGGGGCATTATATGGGGGGGGTGACATCCTGCATGGGGCATTATATGGAGGGGTGACATCCTGCATGGGGTGTTATATAGGGGGAAGGTGACATCCTGCATGGGGCATTATATGGGGGGGTGACATCCTGCATGGGGCATTATATGGGGGGATGAGGCGACATCCTGCATGGGGCATTATATGGGGGGAAGAGGTGACATCCTGCATAAAGAGGGGAGATGACATCCTGCATGGGGCATTTTAAAGAGAGGAGGGTGATATCCTGCATGGGGCATTATATGGTGGGGGAAAGGGACATCCTGCATGAGCATTATATGGTGGGAGAAAGGGACATCCTGCATGGGGCATTATATGGGGGGGAAAGGGACATCCTGCATAGGGCATTATATGGGGGGGGGGAGAAGTGACATCCTTCATGGGGCATTATATGGGGGTTGACATCCTGCATGGGGCATTACAGTGCATTGTGATAGTATTTGGCCCCCTTGTACTTTTCTACCTTTTGCCACATTTCTGGCTTCAAACATAAAGATATAAAATTCTAATTTTTTGGAGAAGAATCAACAAGTGGGACACAATCGTGAAGTGGAACGAAATTTATTGGATATTTTAAACTTTTTTAACAAATTAAAAACTGAAAAGTGGGGCGTGCAATATTATTCGGCCAGGTCTTTTGCAGACTCCAACAGGTTTTCTTCCAGAACGGTCCTGTATTTGGCTCCGTCCATCTTCCCATCAATTTTAACCATCTTCCCTGTCCCTGGTGAAGAAAAGCAGGCCCAAACCATGATGCTGCCACCACCATGTTTGACAGTGGGGATGGTGTTTTGAGGGTGTTGAGCTGTGTTGCTTTTACGCCAAACATATCGTTTTGCATTGTGGCCAAAAAGTTCGATTTTGGTTTCATCTGACCAGAGCACCTTATTCCACATGTTTGGTGTGTCTTCCAGGTGGCTTGTGGCAAACTTCAAACAAGACTTTTTATGGATATCTTTGAGAAATGGCCTATGGACAGACTCTCCCACCTCAGCTGTAGATCTCTGCAGTTCATCCAGAGTGATCATGAGCCTTTTGGCTGCATCTCTGATCAGTCTTCTCCTTGTTTGAGATGAAAGTTTAGAGGGACGGCCGGGTCTTGGTAGATTTGCTGTGGTCTGATACTCCTTCCATTTCAATATGATCGCTTGCACAGTGCTCCTTGAGATGTTTAAAACTTGGGAAATCTTTTTGTATCCAAATCCAGCTTTAAACTTCACCACAACAGTATCTCGGACCTGCCTGGTGTGTTCCTTGGTCTTCATGATGCTCTCTGCACTTGAAACATAACCCTGAGACTATCACAGAGCAGGTGCATTTATACGGAGACTTGATTACACACAGGCGGATTCTATTTATCATTACCAGTCATTTAGGACAAAATTGGATCATTCAGAGATCCTCACTGAACTTCTAGAGTGAGTTTGCTGCACTGAAAGTAAAGGGGCCGAATAATATTGCACGCCCCACTTCTCAGTTTTTAATTTGTTAAAAAAGTTTAAAATATCCAATAAATTTCATTCCCCTTCACAATTGTGTCCCACTTGTTGATTCTTCCAAAAAAAATTAGAATTTTATATCTTTATGTTTGAAGCCAGAAATGTGGCAAAAGGTAGAAAAGTTCAAGGGGGCCAAATATTTTCACAATGCACTGTATATGGGGGGTGACATCCTGCATGGGGCATTATATGGGGGGTGACATCCTGCATGGGGCATTATATGGGGGGGAGAAATGATATCCTGCATGGGGCATAATATGGGGGGTGACATCCTGCATGGGGCATTACATGGGGGAGGGAATGATATCCTGCATGGGGCATTATATGGGGGGGTGACATACTGCATGGGGCATTTTATGGGGGGATGACATCCTGCATGGGGCATTATATGGGGGATGACATCCTGCATGGGGCATTACAAGGGGGGGGACAACCTGCATGGGGCATTATAAGGGGGAACAGTCTGCATAGGGCATTATGTGGGGGGAACAGCCTGCATGGAGCATTATATGGGGGCCAGTATCCTGTATGGAGCGTTATAAGGGGACCAGTATCCTGTACAGTGCGTTATATGGGGGCCAGTATTCTGTATGGAGCGTTATATGGGGGCCAGTATCCTGTATGGAGCGTTATAGGTGGGCCAGTATTCCGTATGGAGCATTATGTAGGGGCCAGTATTCCATATGGAGCATTATATGGGGGCCAGTATTCCATATGGAGCGTTATATGGGGGCCATTATTCAGTATGGAGTGTTATATGGGGGCCAGTATTCCGTATGGAGCGTTATAGGGGGGCCAGTATACTGTGTGGAGCGATTCGCCGGTTTCTGAGCTATTGTGGAATTTACAATAGATATCGCTCATGTAATGTAAGAAGTGAAATCTTTGTATTGTACTATATATACAGTACAGACCAAAAGTTTGGACACACCTTCTCATTTAAATATTTTTCTGTATTTTCATGACTATGAAAATTGTACATTCACACTGAAGGCATCAAAACTATGAATTAACACATGTGGAATTATATACTTAACAATAAAGTGTGAAACAGCTGAAAATATGTCTTATATTCTAGGTTCTTCAAAGTAGCCACCTTTTGCATTGATGACTAGTGTTGAGCCACCCCCGTAGTGTTCGAGTTCGGTTCGTCGAACACCCTTGTGTTCGCCGAACTGTTCGTCGAACACCTTCGAACACCGTTAAAACCAATGGCAGGCAAACAAAAACACATAGAAACACGTAGAAAACACCTTCAGGCTGAGTTCACACAATGCGTTTTAAATGCGTTGCTGCGGCGTTTTTGCAGTTGCATAAACGCCGCGGAAACGCATTAAAAACGCATGGTAGAAGGGCAGCAATGTTCCCCAATTGAAATCCGCATGTGCTGTGCCCATGATGCGGATTTTTCCGCAGCGTAAACGCTGCGCTCAAAAATCCACAGCATGTCAATTAATTTTGAGTAAACGCGGCGTTTTCGCCGCCATTGACTTGCATTAGAACGCGCCAATTCCGCAAGACTGCATTTGTACTTGCGCTATTGGCGTGTTCTAATGTGCGGATGGTACCCGGGTGTGGAGGAGAGGAGAGTCTCATCCACACCTAGGTACCATTAAAAAAGCTGTAAAAAAAGAATAAAATAAAAAATAAATGTATACTTACCTTCTGTCGGCCCGCGCATCGCTCCTACTTGGTTCCCGGCACTTTGCAGTGAGTTGAAGGACCTGCGCTGAATTCAGAGTCATGTGACGGGTCACGTGACGCTGACGTCGGCAGGTCTTTCAATTCAAAGTTGCCGGCGAGGGAGAACGGATTGAGCAGGACAGCGCGGGCCATCAGAGGGTAAAGTATACATTTATTTTTTATTTTTACCACTCTCTCGGGTCACACTATATAAATCCATGCCGGTTGCATGGATTTATATAGTGTGACCTAGTTGTCAAGCACTTTCCAGGTGATGCTAAAATCGCCTGGAAAGCGCTTATCAATCCACATGCGGAAACGCATGTGGAAACGCATGTGAATCCGCATGTATTCCGCAGGAAAAATGCATGCGCAATCTGCATGCGTTTTTTCTGCCAGGGAGATGCAGAAATGATGCAGAAATTTTCTGCTTCATTTCTGCATCGTGTGCACATACCCTCAAAGGTGTCCAAAAGCTGACAAACTGCTCAGAAGACATAACTAACACATGGAAAAGTGACAAGTACATATAGTCAAGCGAAAAGAAAAGAGGTGGAGGAGTAAAAGGAGGGGGAGACACAGATATAGGCATGTCATGCCCTTCTAAAATCCAAAAAGTGAAAAGCCGACACGGCCAGTCCGTTCCTGCCCGTGCCACCTCCGTGTCGCCGGGTTTGTGCCAGAGCCGCGGTGGACCCTGACGGCCAGCCCCCCTCTCCCAATACTGGTGCCTGTCCGCTGGTGGGTCGAGCGAGCCCCCCTGTGGTGGAGGCAGGTCTAAGCTTTTTAATTTAAATTGTCTCTCTAATTTGAAAGAATACACTTTAAATCCTTTTACAAGGATCTATTGGAGGGCAAGTCTCATGCTAGCAGCCGCGTAATTCCAACTCCAGTAGCGTCCACTAAAGCTGCTGCAGTTAAAAAGCTTTTATAAGGATCGAGCTCGGCAGTCCACCGCAAGGCGTCCTACCGCCAGTCCCAGCCCCTATGCCTTGGGGTGCCTCCTGATGCTCTTCACTGAGTATCCCAGGGTCCTGAAGCATTTCCTTTGAAAAAATTAAGTGTCCAAACTACAGTTGGTGTAGCTTGCTTAACAGCTGGGATAATCCGCTGACTAGCAGACACTGCTACTAGGCACAAAGTATTTCCTGGGCTAGATGCAGTTAAAAATTTGTAATTAGATACTCTCGTTGGATGGTGAGAAAGCATTCCATAGAGTCTCCTGGCACGCCATATATTATTCTCTTAAAAAGCTTGGGGTAGGGGTCTAGGGGACCCTTTTATAGCCAAAATCACGGCCCTGTATCGCAATACGTCACCTAGGCTGAAGATAAATGGAACAGTAGCACCCCGAGGGCTCGGTTGCTACAGAGGTATTGCACCTCACCCAGAGGTGTGATATCTCACTCTCAGGTAAGGATGGAGTGTGGATCAGGACCCCGACACCTGCATGCATTACACCACATTGCCGTGGGGCAGGGCGACCAATATGCCCCTGAGATGGGCACGACAGTCCTTGTCCCTGGCTGGAGTGGGGGGAGGGAGCACTGAGGAAGTGGAACCCTGTAGTGCAGGAGCAGGGAGGAAGCAGTTCCTGGGTGCATTGAGAAGGGAGTATAAAAGGTGGGCACCATCTTAGTTCGGTGCAGAGAAGTCTGAGCAGAAGTGACAGGGAGCAGGGGCTCTGCATGAGCTCTGCTCCGGAGGTGGGCCTAGTAACAGAGGCCCAGGCCTGGAAGAGAGAGAAGGAAGAGGAGCGGAGAAGGCTCCTGGAATGAGGAACGAAGGGATCCCAGGGGTGCGGACGGGCGAGTCGCCACCGCACGCCCGAATCCACCTGCGTGGAGTGGTCAGGCCAAAGGGGGAGACCGGTCCCCGAAACTAGTGGAGGCGGGAAACGACCCTCAGCTAGAAACCGGAGGCTGGGACATTTTACACCCGCTAGGAAGGCACCACATTGGGACAGGGAAACTGGCGCCAAGTTTACCAAGAGGAGGCCCAAGGCAGCCGGACAGAAGCGTTGGTAAGAAAGGCCAGACAAAGGACACACAAAGGGGGTCCTGTGAAGCGCTCCAAAGTTATCTGGGAGTTGTCTGAGCCCCTCACCTGGTGAGCACAGTACGACGTGGGCAGCCGTTACCTGCAGAAGTGGTCTGGATATTAAGAACTGTGAGTAAAGGCCCTGGACTGCATCACTGACTCCGTGTCGTTACTGCTGCTGCCCTGCACCATCACCCCCATCCTCCGTATACACTGCCCTGAGGCTATACTCCTCCCGTGGGGAGTTATACTACGCTCTGCTGCACCCACAACACCAGCCTCAGCGGTCTGCCCTGCAGCGGCGGTTCACTCTGACCGCAATCCACGGGTGGCGTAGTCGGACATTTAAACATCAAAACCACATAAATAGTTCCGCCACTGGTTTGACCGCCCTGAGCCACGGAACGGAGTCGCCGCCACGGAGACTACAACCACCAGCATCCACCAAAAAGGGTCCGGCTCCGGGTGTCCCAAGGCCCAGGGGGCGTGTCAGAACATTTTCATCACCTTTCATAATCACCAATGGGACAAGGCAGGGATGTCCTCTGTCCCCTCTCTTATACATCCTAGTGACGGAGCACCTGCTCTCATCAATTCGCCATAACCCCAATATTAGGTGGATTGAGGCGGGAGGCACCGAGTACAAGTGCTCTCTATTTGCTGATGATGTCCTAGTATATATCACTCAGTCACATATATCCATCCCTGCTGTTATGGTCACTTTGTTACATGGTCAAATTTTAAAATCAATGCAGCGAAGTCTGAGGCCCTCGATGTCTCCCTCCCAAAATCCATACAGGATTCCATCCAGTCCAACTTTCCCTTTGCCTGGCCCTCACAGGGTATCAAATACTTAGGAATTCCTATTCATAGAGACCTCTCCCGTCTATGTTATCTTAATTTTTGGCCCTTTATTGAACAACTCCATACAGACCACGGTTGGCAAGTTAGAACTGTAAGTTTCACTACGTGAACCACTGGTGTTTTGTGGAAAAGCACATGTACACTGTGTTCCAAATTATTATGCAAAAAGTGTTTAGGAGTGATAAGGGAAGAATTTGTTTGTTTGTCAGTTAAACTCATTGATGGTGATGTGTGTCAGGGTTCTTTATATCACTGTAAGCAATTGCAGACACCTGTGCTAATTAGTTTGGTAGGTGTGTCCAATGAAAGGCAAGACTACTTAAGAAGGCTGTCCCACATTATTAAGCAGCCTACATTTTGTGCCAAAATGGGAAAGAAAAAGGATGTGTCGGCTGCTGAGAAGCAACAAATTGTGGAGTGTTTAGGTCAAGGCATGACTACAATCAACATTGTGCGATGATCAGGATAAAGTGTCTTGGCAATCAAGAAGTATGTAGCTGATTCACAGTACACACGTGTGCGTGCTGATAAGGGCAAATTGAGGACTCTTTCCTACAGGCAATTACGTCAGGTTAAAAGAGCAGTGGCAAAAAAGCCTTGTCATAGCAGCAGACAAGTTTTTGAAGGTACTGGTGCCTCCAACGTCCCCCGAACAACAAGATGCAGGGTCCTTCAGAGGTTTGCAGCTGTGCGTATGCCATCCTGTCGACCTCCTCTATCCACTGCACACAAGCAGAAACGGCTCCAGTGGGCCAAACATTATATGAAGACTGATTTCAAAACTGTTTTGTTCACGGATGAGTGCCGTGCAACGCTCGATGGTCCAGATGGATGGAGTGGAGGATGGCTGGTTGATGGACACCCCACGCAAACACGGCTACAGCGCCAACAAGGAGGAGGTGGAGTAATGTTTTGGGCTGGAATCATGGGGAGAGAGATTGTCGGCCCCTTTAGGATCCCTGAAGGGGTAAAGATGAACTCCATAATGTATGTGGAGTTTCTCAAACAGCACTTCCTGCCATGGTTCAAGAAGAAGAACCGTGTATTCCACAGCAAGATCATTTTCATGCATGATAATGCACCGTCTCATGCTGCACATAACACATCTGCATCTCTGGCTGATATGGGCATAAAAGGGGACAAACTTATGGTGTGACCCCCATGCTCCCCTGACCTCAACCCCATTCAGAACCTCTGGAGCATCATCAAAAGGAGTGTCTATGATGGCAGGAGGCAGATCACATCTAAGCAACAGCTCTGGGAGGGTATTCTGTCCTCATGCAAAACAATTGAAGCAGAAACCATCCAAAACCTGACAAATTCAATGGACGAGAGAGTTCAGAAGCTCCTTTCGAACAAGGGGTCCTATGTGCAAATGTAACATCACCTAGAATAAAGTTTTGAGTTGAAAACTGTTTGATTTCAGTTTCTAATAACCTGCTAATGCTTATAATTTCAAAAATGACCATTTTTTTGTTCTTTATTAAAATGAAAAGGTTGATCGAAGAGTGTGGGGGATCTAAGAGTGTGGCAACCCAGTAGTCAGGATTACTTAAAATTCTGACAATCTGAGGGTCATGTTGCAGGTAGTGCAGCAAGAAGGCACTCATGTGTCTTGCGCATCTAGGAGCCCCAAAATTATTTTCCGGGCTAGATGCAGCTAAAAATTATTATTAATTTTAAATCTGGTGGAGCTTAGTATAGATGGCCTAATAGAATCAGTACTGCACACTGCTACAAAGCCCAAATAATTTTCCAGCCAAGATACAGATAAACATGATTAGTAATTTTGAACCTGGTGGAGCTTAGTATAGATGGCCTAATAGAATCAGTAATGCACACTGCTACAAAGCCCAAATAATTTTCCAGTCAAGATACAGATAAACATGATTAGTAATTTTAAATCTGGTGGAGCTTAGTATAGATGGCCTAATAGAATCAGTACTGCACACTGCTACAAAGCCCAAATAATTTTCCAGCCAAGATACAGATAAACATGATTAGTTATTTGAAAGCTTAAAACGGTTGGTGAGGTGATTTTAACCAATCATCAAGCTTTTACTCTCCCCAGGATGACACAGGGGTAGAAAAGTTGTTTCGGATCCATGATTTGTTCATCTTTATGAACGTGAGTCTGTCTACATTATCAGTGGAGAGCCGTGTGCGCTTATCTGTCAGCACACCACCAGCAGCACTGAACACACGTTCAGACAGAACGCTGGCTGCTGGGCATGACAAGATCTCCAAGGCGTAAGTGGCGAGCTCCGGCCATTTATCCAGATTGGAAGCCCAAAAAGAGCAAGGGTCCAGTGACACAGTCATGGCTTCAATGTTTACTTTGAGATACTCCTGTACCATCGTCTCTAGGCGTTGACTTAGTGTTAGACTTCTTGTCTCCTGTGGCCTTGCAAAGGATGGGCTAAAAAAGTGGTGAAATGATTCCGCAAAATTGATGTTACCAGCAGATACTGTGTTTCTGTTACGGTTTGAGTGCTGAACACTCAACGGTCCCACGGTTGGCAAGTTGGAACTGTGAGATTCACTACGTGCACCACTGGTGTTTTGTGGAAAAGCACATGTAAGATTCTGCAACAGTCTCTGCTGATACTCCTGCATGCGTGCATCCCTTTCTATGGCAGGAATAATTTATGCAAATTTACTTTTGTACCAGGGATCTAACAGTGTGGCAACCCAGTAGTCAGGATTATTTCTAATTCTCACAATTCGAGGGTCATGATGCAGGTAGTGCAGCAAGAAGGCTCTCGTGTGTTGCGCATCCAGGAGCACCAATTCCCTGTTGTGTTGGTGGCGAGTTAACAATCATACTTCCTTCCTCTGTCCTCTCCCCCCAACCTCGCACAACAGAAATGTGATCAAGGTCTCCCTCATCTGATGAGTCTTCCATCAGTTCGTCCTCCACTTCTTCCTGGGCTCCTGCACCTTCCTCACTAGTTTGGCTGCTACCATGCGCCCTGGTAAAACCATCTCCCCCACCCTCACATGCCTGCCGCCTTGGTGCTGCCGACCGTCTGGACCTTGCAGATGTTAGCCCTTCCGCATATCACTCCTCCTCCTCTACTTCCTCCACCTCCTCTTGTGCCACCACCTGACTCCGAATTCTGTTTAACATGTGCTCCAGCATGTAAATCACCGGAATAGTCATGCTGATAATGGCATTGTCAGCACTAAACATCTTCGTCGCCATTTCAAAACTGTGCAGAAGGGTGCATAGGTCCCTGATCTGAGACCACTCCTCCAGCATGATTTGCCCCACCTCTGGATCTCGTTGGCCCAGGCTATACTTCAGAACGTATTGCACCAGGGCTTGTCGGTGCTGCCACAGTCGCTGCAACATGTGCAAAGTTGAATTCCACCGGGTAGGCACATCGCATTTTAGCCGGTGAAGTGGCAGGCCCAACGACTTCTGTAAAGATGTAAGTCGCTGAGCTGCGGGATGCGAATGGCGGAAGTGAGCACACAGCGACCGTGCCCTCTGCAGAAGGCCATCTAGTCCGGGATAGTGGGCTAAAAATTGCTGGACAACCAGGTTCAACACGTGAGCCATACAAGTCACGTATGTGACATTGCCCCGGCGAAGGGCCGCACCCAGGTTTGCAGCATTGTCGCACACGGCCTTCCCTGTTTTCAGGTCCAGTGGAGACAACCATTCATGAAATTGGTACTCCAGAGCTGACCACAACTCCTCAGCTGTGTGACTCACATTTCCCAGACATTTCAAAGTAAAAACCGCCTGATGACGTTGAGCCCTACTGCCAGCATAGTAAGGAGGTGTGCAGGATCCCTTCTGCGCAGTTAGAAAGCTTGTGGCATGACCAGACAGGCTTTGGGTGCAGGTGGAGGACCGAGAGGAGGTTGAGGAGGCAGAAGCAGTGGAGGATCATTGAGATAAAGAGGATTGACACACAACTCGTGGGGACCGCAAGACTTGGACAGCAGCCCCTTGTCCTGCTGTCACCATAGTTACCCAGTGCCCAGTCAGCGACATGTAACGCCCCTGTCCATGCCTACTCGTCCAAGTGTCTGTGGTGAAATGCACCCTGTCACACAGAGAGTTTCTCAAAGAAGCGGTGATGTTGTGTGCGACATGCTGGTGGAGCGCAGGCACACCTTTCTTTGAGAAGTAGTGCCGACTGGGCATCTGGTACTGGGGCACTGCGACGGACATAAGGTTTTGAAAATCCTCTGTGTCCACCAGGCGGAAACGCAGCATTTCTGTAGCCAAGAGCTTGCAGATGGTGAAATTCAACCTCTTAGCTTTCTCATGGCTAGGAGGAAATGGTCTTTTACTTGTCCACATCTGAGGGACCGAGGGCTGGCTGTTGTGCTTAGACGGGGTTGATAAGGGTGTCCCCGGCAAACTGCCGGTCTGTGAGGAAGATGCAGGCGGACATGTTAGGTTGCCTTGATCCAAAGGTGGTGCTATCGATGTCGGACAGCGCTCAACACCAGCTGGTGTTACCACCTCCAAAGAAAATGATGACCTGCCAATCACGCTGGCTGTTGCGGGTAAAGAGGTGGCAGGTCTGCGTCCCAAAACAGGTGTGACTGCTGTCCCCCCAGTCACAGAGGATGAAGAGGCCGCGGATGCACAAGATGTGGCAGACGGTGGTTGGCCCGGCCGGCTAGGCCGCATTGTAGCACAGTGAGCTTCCCACTGCAACTTATGCTTCATGTCTATGTGCGGTTCATGCATGAAGTACTCAAACTATGTATTTTTTGGCCTCTACTTAGCTTTTGCTGACAAATGTTACAGATAACACGAGTTGGGTCATCTTTATTGATCTCAAAAAATGCCCAAGCTATGCAAGGATTAGCACCCATGCGACCTGAAGAGCCACCACAACTTGTGGTCAGAGGCAGAGTTGTGTTTGAGGATGCAGTTGTTGACGGGCTTCCAGTACTTCGTCTCTGTCCAGGAAGGCGCAACCTGACCTCATCATCACTAGCATCCTCCTCCACCTCCTCTGCTGACCTCATCTCTTGGCTGACTGTGGGTTGACAGTAAGTGGGATCTCCAACCTCATCATCATCACCCTGTGTGTTATCACACCCGTCGTCCTCAGAGCCAAACTGTTCCTGCCCTGACAAAAAACTAAAGTTGTCGCTCCAATCAGGTATTTGAGTCTCATCATCGTCTTCCTCATTGTCTCCACCAACAGGAGTTACAGTTTGGGAACGAGGGTGTACATTATGGTCAGAACCTTCTGCGTCTGGTCCTGGATCCGACTCATAAAGATTCTGGGCATCAGTGCAGATCATTTCCTCGTCTGGATTCACAGAAGCTCTGGAGCCAACCTCTGATTCCCAGGCTATAGTATGAGTAAACAGCTCTGCAGACTCAACCATCTGTTCTACCCCATACTCAGACCGGCAGCTGGAGATTTGGGAGCTGTGAGGAAGCAAGTGCGATTGGGGTGACACCTCTGGGGACTGGAGTATTTGTGATGTTGAAGTTGAGGTGGAGGACAGCCCACTTAAAGGAGCACTTGATATCCATTGAAGCACCTGCTGTTTTTGTGCCTCATCTGGAATTTGTAGCGATTGGCATGGCCGTAAGAAAGGGATCTTATCACATTGTCCGCTAAAAGAAGTAGACATTTTAGTTTGGCTGGAAGATGGTCTTTCTTCTGTAGATGTTACTGTTGCTTTAACACCTACCCCACGGACACAACCTTTTTTCCCCTTCCCAACACGCCTATTCCCTTTTCCTCCAGCAGCAGGCCTTTTTCCACTCATTTTGGTGGTTAACTAATTCACAACTCTGGAGTTGTTTGCACAAAAAACAATGGATGGGAACCAAGCAGAGCTGAGTGGCCAAACTGTGGTATTAGGCCAAAAGTATTGGCTGGGTTAGATGCTGATAAGAATGATATTGAATTTGCAACCTGATGGAGGTCAGTATAGATGGACAAATAGAACATGTCCCACACACTGCTAGAAGCCCAAATATTTTTTCAGAGCAAGATGCAGAAAAAAATTATATTGAATTTGCAACCTGATGGAGGTCAGTATAGATGGACTAATAGAACAAGTCCCACACACTGCTACAAGCCCAAATATTTTTTCAGAGCTAGATGCAGAAAAAAAATATATTGAATTTGCCACCTGATGGAGGTCAGTATAGATGGACTAATAGACCAAGTCCCACACACTGCTAGAACCCAAATATTTTTTCAGAGCTAGATGCAGATAAACATTAGTTTTAATTTGCAACCTGGTGGAGGTTAGTATAGATGGACTAATAGACCAAGTCCCACAAACTGCTAGAAGCCCAAATATTTTTTCAGAGCTAGATGCAGATAAAAATTATTTTTAATTAGCAACCTGGTAGAGGTTAGTATAGATGGACTAATAGACCAAGTCCCACACACTGCTAGAAGCCCAAATATTTTTTCAGAGCTAGATGCAGATAAAAATTATTTTTCATTTGCAACCTGGTGGAGGTTAGTATAGATGGACTAATAGACCAAGTCCCACACACTGCTAGAAGCCCAAATATTTTTTCAGAGCTAGATGCAGATAAAAATTATTTTTAATTTGCAACCTGGTGGAGGTCAGTATAGATGGACTAATAGAACAAGTCCCACACACTGCTAGAAGGCCAAATATTTTTTCAGAGCTAGATGCAGATAAAAATTATTTTTAATTTCCAACCTGATGGAGGTCAGTATAGATGGACTAATAGAACAAGTCTCACACACTGCTAGAAGCCCAAATATCTTTTCAGAGCTAGATGCAGATAAAAATTATTTTTAATTTGCAACCTGATGAAGGTCAGTATAGATGGACTAATAGACCAAGTCCCACACACTGCTAGAAGCCCAAATATTTTTTCAGAGCTAGATGCAGAAAAAAATTATATTGAATTTGCAACCTGATGGAGGTCAGTATAGATGGACTAATAGACCAAGTCCCATACACTGCTAGAAGCCCAAATATTTTTTCAGAGCTAGATGCAGAAAAAAATTATTTTTAATTTGCAACCTGGTGGAGGTTAGTAGAGATGGACTAATAGACCAAGTCCCACACACTGCTAGAAGCCCAAATATTTTTTCAGAGCTAGATGCAGATAAAAATTATTTTTAATTTGCAACCTGGTGGAGGTTATTAGATGGACTAATAGACCAAGTCCCACACACTGCTAGAAGCCCAAATATTTTTTCAGAGCTAGATGCAGAAAAAAATTATATTGAATTTGCAACCTGATGGAGGTCAGTATAGATGGACTAATAGAACAAGTCCCACACACTGCTAGAAGCCCAAACATTTTTTCAGAGCTAGATGCAGAAAAAAATTATATTCAATTTGCAACCTGATGGCGGTCAGTATAGATGGACTAATAGAACAAGTCCCACACACTGCTAGAAGCCCAAATATTTTTTCAGAGCTAGATGCAGATAAAAATATTTTTTAATTTGCAACCTGGTGGAGGTTAGTATAGATGGACAAATAGACCAAGTCCCACACACTGCTAGAAGCTCAAATATTTTTTTAGAGCTAGATGCAGATAAAAATTATTTTTGATTTGCAACCTGGTGGAGCTTAGTATAGATGGACTAATATACCAAGTCCCACACACAGCTAGAAGCCCAAATATTTTTTCAGAGCTAGATGCAGAAAAAAATTATATTGAATTTGCAACCTGATGGAGGTCAGTATAGATGGACTAATAGACCAAGTCCCACACACTGCTAGAAGCCCAAATATTTTTTCAGAGCTAGATGCAGAAAAAAATTATATTGAATTTGCAACCTGATGGAGGTCAGTATAGATCGACTAATAGACCAAGTCCCACACACTGCTAGAAGCCCAAATATTTTTTCAGAGCTAGATGCAGATAAAAATTATTTTTAATTTGCAACCTGGTGGAGGTTGGTATAGATGGACTAATAGAACAAGTCCCACACATTGCTAGAATCCCAAATATTTTTTCAGAGCTAGATGGAGAAAAAAATTATATTCAATTTGCAACCTGATGGAGGTCAGTATAGATGGACTAATAGACCAAGTCCACACACTGCTAGAAGCCAAATATTTTTTCAGAGCTAGATGCAGAAAAAAATTATATTCAATTTGCAACCTGGTGAAGGTTAATATAGATGGACTAATAGAATGATGCTATGCCCAAAAGATTTTACTTCACTAGGTGCAGTAAAAAAATTGGTATTCTATACACAGGACACAGGTGGTGTAGCTTGCAACACAGATAGGCTACTCCACTGACTAACACACTCTGCAATAGGCCAAAAAGGATTTGCTTTGCTAGATTTAGCCAAATGCTGTGAAAAAAACTTGCACAGCACTGGCACAGACCTGCCTGGCAAAAACTGATAGGAACTGATGTAACTTAGTCCTGAAAAGGACTGCAATTACAATTAGTCTTTACTCCCAAACCTATCTATTTAAGAGCACTGACCTGCCTGATAAAAGTCGTAGGAAATGCTGTAACCTAGTCCTTAAAAGGACTGCAATCACAACTCTTCCCTACTCCCAAGCTATCTGTAGATTTGTGCGAAAATTGGCTTGAAATTAACAAGGTATAGCGCACACAGCAACAGCGGTGCCATCTAATACGCAGCTGCAGCAGTGAGAAAATGGTGGCGACGGGGAAAATGGCTGGGTCTTATAGGGCAAGGACATGTGACACACACTGCCAATGACACATGCCCTTGCTTGTGTGAAAAAAAGCACTTCACTCCGTGTGTGCTCTGCTGATAGGCTGACAGATTGCACCTCCCCACTGTAAATGAGGGAAAGAGAAAAAAAAATGGAGATCTTCATTATTCCTGCAGAGATCCATCCCCTGCCCCTCCCCCCGCCCCGCTGTACACACAAACTGCGTATTAACATTAATTTTCAGCATTACTGAGAAAAAATCCAGTTATGATTTTGGTGCACGAACAGTTATCGAACTTAACCTCAAACAGCCGAATTTTTTCATATCGTTCGTGTTCGCCGAAAGGCTCGAACACCGCCCAAAACAGCTCGAATTTGAGATTGGCGAACAGTTCGATTCGAACACCGCTCATCTCTATTGATGACTGCTTTGCACACTCTTGGCATTCTCTTGATGAGCTTCAAGAGGTAGTCACCGGAAATGGTTTTCACTTCACAGGTGTGCCCTGTCAGGTTTAATAAGTGCGATTTCTTGCCTTATAAATGGGGTTGGGACCATCAGTTGTGTTGAGCAGAAGTCTGGTCGATACTCTGCTTATAGTCCTACTGAATAGACTGTTAGAATTTGTATTATGGCAAGAAAAAAGCAGCTAAGTAAAGAAAAACGAGTGGCCATCATTACTTTAAGAAATAAAGGTCAGTCATAGAGATGAGCGTTGTTCTACTCGAACTGTTCGCCAATCTCAAATTCGAGCTGTTTTGGGCGGTGTTCAAGCCGTTCGGCGAACACGAACAATTTGAGAAAAATTCGGCTGTTCGAGGTTATGTTCGATAACTGTTCATGCACCAAAATCATAACTGGATTTTTTCTCAGTAATGATGAAAATTAATGTTAATACGCAGTTTGAGTGTACAGCGGGGTGGGGGGAGGGGCAGGGGATGGATCTCTGCAGGAACAATGAAGATCTCCATTTTTTTTTTCTCTTTCCCGCATTTACAGTGGGGAGGTGCAATCTGTCAGCCTATCAGCAGCGCACACACGGAGCGAAGTGCTTTTTTTCACACAAGCAAGGGCATGTGTCATTGGCAGTGTATGTCACATGTCCTTGCCCTATAAGACCAAGCCATTTTCCCCGTCGCCACCATTTTCTCACTGCTGCAGCTGCGTGTTAGACGGCACCGCTGTTGCTGTGTGCGCTATACCTTGTTAATTTCAAGCCAATTTTCGCACAAATCTACAGATAGCTTGGGAGTAGGGAATAGTTGTGATTGCAGTCCTTTTAAGGACTAGGTTACAGCATTTTCTACGACTTTTATCAGGCAGGTCTGTGCTCTTAAATAGATAGATTGTGGGAGTAAAGACAAATTGTAATTGGAGTCCTTTTCAGGACTAGGTTACATCAGTTCCTATCAGTTTTTGCCAGGCAGGTCTGTGCCAGTGCTGTGCAAGTTTTTTTCACAGCATTTGGCTGAATCTAGCAAAGCTAATCCTTTTTGGCCTATTGCAGAGTGTGTTAGTCAGTGGAGTAGCCTATCTGTGTTGCAAGATATACCACCTGTGTATAGAATACCAATTTTTTTACTGCACCTAGTGAAGTAAAATCTTTTGGGCATAGCATCATTCTATTAGTCCATCTATACTGAGCTCCATCAGGTTGCAAATTGAATATAATTTTTTTCTGCATCTAGCTCTGAAAAAATATTGGGCTTCTAGCTGTGTGTTTGACTTGTTGTATTAGTCCATCTATACTGACCTCCATCAGGTTGCAAACTGAATATATTTTTTTCTGCATCTACCTCAGAAAAAATATTGGGCTTCTAGCTGTGTGTGGGACTTGTTCTATTAATCCATCTATACAGACCTCCATCAGGTTGCAAACTGAATATATTTTTTTCTGCATCTACCTCTGAAAAAATATTGGGCTTCTACCTGTGTGTGGGACTTGTTGTATTAGTCCATCTATACTGACATCCATCAGGTTGCAAACTGAATATATTTTTTTCTGCATCTACCTCTGAAAAAATATTGGGCTTCTAGCTGTGTGTGGGACTTGTTCTATTAATCCATCTATACAGACCTCCATCAGGTTGCAAACTGAAAATATTTTTTTCTGCATCTACCTCTGAAAAAATATTGGGCTTCTAGCTGTGTGTGGGACTTGTTGTATTAGTCCATCTATAATGACCTCCATCAGGTTGCAAACTGAATATATTTTTTTCTGCATCTACCTCTGAAAAAATATTGGGCTTCTAGCTGTGTGTGGGACTTGTTCTATTAATCCATCTATACAGACCTCCATCAGGTTGCAAACTGAATATATTTTTTTCTACATCTAACTCTGAAAAAATATGTGGCCTTCTAGCAGTGTGTGGGACTTTCTCTATTAGTCCATCTATACTGACCTCCATCAGGTTGCAAACTGAATATAATTTTTTTCTGCATCTAGCTCTGAAAAAATATTTGGCCTTCTAGCAGTGTGTGGGACTTTCTCTATTAGTCCATCTATACTGACCTCCATCAGGTTGCAAATTAAAAATAATTTTTATCTGCATCTAGCTCTGAAAAAATATTTGGCCTTCTAGCAGTGTGTGGGACTTTCTCTATTAGTCCATCTATACTGACCTCCATCAGGTTGCAAATTAAAAATAATTTTTATCTGCATCTACAGTACCTCTGAAAAAATATTTGGGCTTCTAGCTGTGTGTGGGACTTGTTCTATTAGTCCATCTATACTGACCTCCATCAGGTTGCAAATTGAATATAATTTTTATCTGCATCTAGCTCTGAAAAAATATTTGGCCTTCTAGCAGTGTGTGGGACTTTCTCTATTAGTCCATCTATACTGACCTCCATCAGGTTGCAAATTAAAAATAATTTTTATCTGCATCTACCTCTGAAAAAATATTTGGGCTTCTAGCTGTGTGTGGGACTTGTTCTATTAATCCATCTATACAGACCTCCATCAGGTTGCAAACTGAATATAATTTTTTTCTGCATCTAGCTCTGAAAAAATATTTGGCCTTCTAGCAGTGTGTGGGACTTGTTCTATTAGTCCACCTATACTGACCTCCATCAGGTTGCAAATTCAAAATAATTTTTTGTCTGCATCTAGCTCTGAAAAAATATTTGGCCTTCTAGCAGTGTGTGGGACTTTCTCTATTAGTCCATCTATACTGACCTCCATCAGGTTGCAAACTGAATATATTTTTTTTCTGCATCTACCTCTGAAAAAATATTGGGCTTGTAGCTGTGTGTGGGACTTGTTCTATTAATCCATCTATACAGACCTCCATCAGGTTGCAAACTGAATAAAAATGTTTTCTGCATCTACCTCTGAAAAAATATTTGAGCTTCTAGCTGTGTGTGGGACTTGTTCTATTAGTCCATCTATACTGACCTCCATCAGGTTGCAAATTGAATATAATTTTTTTCTGCATCTAACCCAGCCAATAGTTTTGGCCTAATACCACAGTTTGGCCACTCAGCTCTGCTCCGTTCCCATCCATTGTTTTTTTGTGCAAACAACTCCAGAGTTGTGAATTAGTTAACCACCAAAATGAGTGGAAAAAGGCCTGCTGCTGGTGGAAAGGGGAATAGGCGTGTTGGGAAGGGGAAAAAAGGTTGTGTCCGTGGGGTAGGTGTTAAAGCAACAGTAACATCTGCAGAAGAAAGACCATCTTCCAGCCAAACTAAAATGTCTACTTCTTTTAGCGGACAATGTGATAAGATCCCTTTCTTACGGCCACGCCAATCGCTACAAATTCCAGATGAGGCACAAAAACAGCAGGTGCTTCAACGGATATCAAGTGCTCCTTTAAGTGGGCTCTCCTCCACATCAACTTCAACATCACAAATACTCCAGTCCTCAAAGGTGTCACTCCAATCGCACTTGCTTCCTCACAGCTCCCAAATCTCCAGCTGCCCGTCTGAGTATGAGGTAGAACAGATGGTTGAGTCTGCAGAGCTGTTTACTCATACTATAGCCTGGGAATCAGAGGTCGACTCCAGCGCTTCTGTGAATCCAGACGAGGAAATGATCTGCACTGATGCCCAGAATCTTTATGAGTCGGATCCAGGACCAGACGCAGAAGGTTCTGACCATAATGTAGGCCCTCATTCCCAAACTGTAACTCCTGTTGGTGGAGACAATGAGGAAGACGGTGATAAGACTCAAATACCTGATTGGAGCGACAACTTTAGTTTTTTGTCAGGGCAGGAACAGGTTGGCTCTGAGGACGACGGGTGTGATAACGCACAGGGTGATGATGATGAGGTTGGAGATCCCACTTACTGTCAACCCACAGTCAGCCAAGAGATGAGGTCAGCAGAGGAGGTGGAGGAAGATGCTAGTGATGACGAGGTCAGGTTGCGCCTTCCTGGACAGAGACGTAGTACTGGAAGCACGTCAACAACTGCATCCTCAAACACAACTCTGCCTCTCACCACAAGTCGTGGTGGCTCTTCAGGTCGCATGGGTGCTAAGCCTTGCATAGCCTGGGCATTTTTTCAGATCGATAAAGATGACCCAACTCGTGTTATCTGTAACATTTGTCAGCAAAAGCTAAGTAGAGGCCAAAAAATACATAGTTTGAGTACTTCATGCATGAACCGGCACATGGACATGAAGCATAAGTTGCAGTGGGAAGCTCAGTGTGCTACAATGCGGCCTAGCCGGCCGGGCCGACCACCGTCTGCCATATCTTGTGCATCCGCGGTCTCTTCATCCTCTGTGACTGGGGGGACAGCTGTCACACCTGTTTTGTGGCGCAGACCTGCCACCTCTTTACCAGCAACAGCCAGCGTGATTGGTAGGTCATCATTTTCTTTGGAGGTGGTAACACCAGCTGGTGTTGAGCGCTGTCCGACATCGATAGCACCACCTTTGGATCAAGGCAACCTAACATGTCCGCCTGCATCTTCCTCACAGACCGGCAGTTTGCCGGGGACACCCTTATCAACCCCGTCTAAGCACAATAGCCAGCCCTCGGTCCCTCAGATGTGGACAAGTAAAAGACCATTTCCTCCTAGCCATGAGAAAGCTAAGAGATTGAATTTCACCATCTGCAAGCTCTTGGCTACAGAAATGCTACCTTTCCGCCTGGTGGACACAGAGGATTTTCGAGACCTTATGTCCGTCGCAGTGCCCCAGTACCAGATGCCCAGTCGGCACTACTTCTCAAAGAAAGGTGTGCCTGCGCTCCACCAGCATGTCGCACACAACATCACCGCTTCTTTGAGAAACTCTGTGTGTGACAGGGTGCATTTCACCACAGACACTTGGACGAGTAGGCATGGACAGGGGCGTTACATGTCGCTGACTGGGCACTGGGTAACTATGGTGACAGCAGGACAAGGGGCTGCTGTCCAAGTCTTGCCGTCCCCACGAGTTGTGCGTCAATCCTCTTTATGTCAAAGTTCCTCCACTGCTTCTGCCTCCTCAACCTCCTCTCGGTCTTCCACCTCCACCCAAAGCCTGTCTGGTCATGCCACAAGCTTTCTAACTGCGCAGAAGGGATCCTGCACACCTCCTTACTATGCTGGCAGTAGGGCTCAACGTCATCAGGCGGTTTTTACATTGAAATGTCTGGGAAATGTGAGTCACAGAGCTGAGGAGTTGTGGTCAGCTCTGGAGAACCAATTTCATGAATGGTTGTCTCCACTGGACCTGAAACCAGGGAAGGCCGTGTGCGACAATGCTGCAAACCTGGGTGCGGCCCTTCGCCAGGGCAATGTCACACACGTGCCTTGTATGGCTCACGTGTTGAACCTGGTTGTCCAGCAATTTTTAGCCCACTATCCCAGACTAGATGGCCTTCTGCAGAGGGCACAGTCGCTGTGTGCTCACTTCCGCCGTTCGCATCCCGCAGCTCAGTGACTTACATCTCTACAGAAGTCGCTGGGCCTGCCACTTCACCGGCTAAAATGCGATGTGCCTACCCGGTGGAATTCAACTCTGCACATGTTGCAGCGACTGTGGCAGCACCGACAAGTCCTGGTGCAATACGTTCTGACGTATAGCCTGGGCCAATGATATCCAGAGGTGGGGCAAATCACGCTGGAGGTGTGGTCTCAGATCAGGGACCTATGCACCCTTCTGCACAGTTTTGAAATGGCGACGAAGATGTTTAGTGCTGACGATGCCATTATCAGCATGACTATTCCGGTGATTTACATGCTGGAGCACATGTTAAACAGAATTCGGAGTCAGGTGGTGGCACAAGAGGAGGTGGAGGAAGTAGAGGAGGAGGAGTTGTATGCGGAAGGGCTGACATCTGCAAGGTCCAGACGGTCGGCAGCACCAAGGCGGCAGGCATGTGAGGGTGGGGGAGATGGTTTTACCAGGGCGCATGGTAGCAGCCAAACTAGTGAGGAAGGTGCAGGAGCCCAGGAAGAAGTGGAGGACGAACTGATGGAAGACTCATCAGATGAGGGAGACCTTGATCACATTTCTGTTGTGCGAGGTTGGGGCGAGAGGACAGAGGAAGGAAGCATGATTGTTACCTCGCCACCAACACAACAGGGACTTGGTGCTCCTGGATGCGCAACACACATGAGTGCCTTCTTGCTGCACTACCTGCAACATGACCCTCGAATTGTGAGAATTAGAAATAATCCTGACTACTGGGTTGCCACACTGTTAGATCCCCGGTACAAAAGTAAATTTGCAGAAATTATTCCTGCCATAGAAAGGGATGCACGCATGCAGGAGTATCAGCAGAGACTGTTGCAGAATCTTACATGTGCTTTTCCACAAAATACCAGTGGTGCACGTAGTTAATCTCACAGTTCCAACGTGCCAACCGTGGGACCGTCAAGTGTTCAGCACTCAAACCGTAACAGAACCACAGTATCTGCTGGTAACATCAATTTTGCTGAATCATTTCACCACTTTTTTAGCCCATCCTTTGCAAGGCCACAGGAGACAAGAAGTCTGACACATAGTCAACGCCTAGAGAAGATGGTACAGGAGTATCTCCAAGTAAACATTGAAGCCATGACTGTGTCACTGGACCCTTGCTCTTTTTGGGCTTCCAATCTGGATAAATGGCCGGAGCTAGCCACTTACGCCTTGGAGATCTTGTCATGCCCCGCAGCCAGCGTTCTGTCTGAACGTGTGTTCAGCGCTGCTGGTGGTGTGCTGACAGATAAGCGCACGCGGCTCTCCACTGATAAGGTAGACAGACTCACGTTCATAAAGATGAACAAATCATGGATCCGAAACGACTTTTCTACCCCTGTGTCATCCTGGGGAGAGTAAAAGCTTGATGATTGGTTAAAATCACCCTACCAACCGTTTTAAGCTTTCAAATTACTAATCATGTTTATCTGTATCTTGGCTGGAAAATAATTTGGGCTTTGTAGCAGTGTGCAGCACTGATTCTATTAGGCCATCTATAATAAGCTCCACCAGATTTAATATTACTAATCATGTTTATCTGTATCTTGACTGGAAAATAATTTGGGCTTTGTAGCAGTGTGCAGCACTGATCCTATTAGGCCATCTATACTAAAGCTTCACCAGATTTAAAATTAATAATAATTTTTAGCTGCATCTAGCCCGGAAAATAATTTTGGGGCTCCGAGATGCGCAAGACACATAAGTGCCTTCTTGCTGCACTACCTGCAGCATGACCCTAATATTGTCAGAATTCAAAGTAATCATGACTACTGGGTTGCCACACTCTTAGATCCCCCAAACTTTTCGATCAACCTTTTCATTTTAATAAAGACCAAAAAAATGGTCATTTTTGAAATTATAAGCATTAGCAGGTTGTTAGAAACTGAAATCAAACAGTTTTCAACTCAAAACTTTATTCTAGGTGATGTTACATTTGCACATAGGACCCCTTGTTCGAAAGGAACTTCTGAACTCTCTTTTCCATTGAATTTGTCAGGTTTTGGATGGTTTCTGCTTCAATTGTTTTGCATGAGGACAGAATACCCTCCCAGAGCTGTTGCTTAGATGTGAACTGCCTCCCGCCATCATAGACACTCCTTTTAATGATGCTCCAAAGGTTCTGAATGGGGTAGTGGTCAGGGGAGCATGGGGGTCACACCATAAGTTTGTCCCTTTTTATGCCCATATCAGCCAGAGATGCAGATGTTTTATGTGCAGCATGAGATGGTGCATTATCATGCAAAAAAATGATCTTGCTGTGAAATACACGGTTCTTCTTCTTGAACAATGGCAGGAAGTGCTGTTTGAGAAAATCCACATACATTATGGAGTTCATCTTTAGCGCCTTCAGGGATCCTAAAGGGGCCGACAATCTCTCTCCCCATGATTCCAGCCCAAAACATTACTCCACCTCCTCCTTGTTGGCGCTGTAGCCGTGTTTGCGTGGGGTGTCCATCAACCAGCCATCCTCCACTCCATCCATCTGGACCATCGAGCGCTGCACGGCACTCATCCGTGAACAAAACAGTTTTGAAATCAGTCTTCATGTAATGTTTGGCCCACTGGAGCCGTTTCTGCTTGTGTGAAGTGGATAGAGGAGGTCGACAGGATGGCGTATGCACAGCTGCAAACCTCTGAAGGACCCTGCATCTTGTTGTTCGGGGGACGTTGGAGGCACCAGCAGCTTCAAAAACTTGTCTGCTGCTATGACAAGGCTTTTTTGCCGCTGCTCTTTCAAACTGACGTAATTGCCTGTAGGAAAGAGTCCTCAATTTGCCCTTATCAACACGCACACGTGTGTACTGTGAATCAGCTACATACTTCTTGATTGCCAAGACACTTCATCCTGATCATCGCACAATGTTGATTGTAGTCATGCCTTGACCTAAACACTCCACAATTTGTTGCTTCTCAGCAGCCGACACATCCTTTTTCTTTCCCATTTTGGCAGAAAATGTAGGCTGCTTAATAATGTGAGACAGCCTTCTTAAGTAGTCTTGCCTTTCATTGGACACACCTGCCAAACTAATTAGCACAGGTGTCTGCAATTGCTTACAGTGATATAAAGAGCCCTGACACACATCACCATCAATGAGTTTAACTGACAAACAAACAAATTCTTCCCTTATCACTCCTAAACACTTTTTGCATAATAATTTGGAACGCAGTGTACATGTGCTTTTCCACAAAACACCAGTGGTTCACGTAGTTAATCTTACAGTTCTAACTTGCCAACCGTGGTCTGTATGGAGTTGTTCAATAAAGGGCCCAAAATTAAGATAACATAGATGGGAGAGGTCTCTATGAATAGGAATTCCTAAGTATTTGATACCCTGTGAGGGCCAGGCAAAGGGAAAGTTGGACTGGATGGAATCCTGTATGGATTTGGGGAGGGAGACATCGAGGGCCTCAGACTTCGCTGCATTGATTTTAAAATTTGACCATGTAACAAAGTGATCTATTTCAGCCATAACAGCATGGATGGATATATGTGATTGAGTGATATATACTAGGACATCATCAGCAAATAGAGAGCACTTGTACTCGGTGCTTCCCACCTCAATCCACCTAATATTGGGGTTATGGCGAATTGATGAGAGCAGGTGCTCCGTCACTAGGATGTATAAGAGAGGGGACAGAGAACATCCCTGCCTTGTCCCATTGGTGATTGTGAAAGGTGATGAAAATGTTCTGATGCGCCCCCTGGGCCTTGGGACACCCGGAGCCGGACCCTTTTTGGTGGATGCTGGTGGTTGTAGTCTCCGTGGCGGCGACCCGGTTCCGTGGCTCAGGGCGGTCAAACCAGTGGCGGAACTATTTATGTGGTTTTGATGTTTAAATGTCCGACTACGCCACCCGTGGATTGCGGTCAGAGTGAACCGCCGCTCCAGGGCAGACCGCTGAGGCTGGTGTTGTGGGTGCAGCAGAGCGTAGCATAACTCCCCACGGGAGGAGTATAGCCTCAGGGCAGTGTATGCGGAGGATGGGGGTGATGGTGCAGGGCAGCAGTAGTAATGACACGGAGTCAGTGATGCAGTCCAGGGCCTTTACTCACAGTTCTTATTATCCAGACCACGTCTGCAGGTAACGGCTGCCCACGTCGTACTGTGCTCACCAGGTGAGGGGCTCAGACAACTCCCAGATAACTTTGGAGCGCTTCACAGGACCCCCTTTGTGTGTCCTTTGTCTGGCCTTTCTTACCAACCCTTCTGTCCGGCTGCCTCGGGCCTCCTCTTGGTAAACTTGGCGCCAGTTTCCCTGACCCTATGTGGTGCCTTCCTAGCGGGTGTAGCGAGGGGTTGCGCCACATAAAATGTCACAGCCTCCTGTTTCTAGCTGAGGGTCGTTTCCTGCCTCCACTAGTTTCGGGGACCGGTCTCCCCCTTTGGCCTGACCCCTCCACGCAGGTGGATTCGGGCGTGCGGGGGCGACTCGCCCGTCCGCACCCCTGGGATCCCTTCGTTCCTCGTTCCTGGAGCCTTCTCCGCTCCTCTTCCTTCCTTCTCCCTCTTCCAGGCCTGGGCCTCTGTTACTAGGCCCGCCTCCGGAGCAGAGCTCATGCAGAGCCCCTGCTCCCTGCCACTTCTGCTCAGACTTCTCTGCACTGAACTAAGATGGTGCCCACCTTTTATACTCCCTTCTCAATGCACCCAGGAACTGCTTCCTCCCTGCTCCTGCACTACAGGGTTCCCCTTCCTCAGTGTTCCCTCCCCCCACTCCAGCCAGGGACAGGGACTGTCGTGCCCATCTCAGGGGCATATTGGTCGCCCTGCCCCACGGCAATGTGGTGTAATGCATGCAGGTGTCGGGTCCTGATCCACACTACATCCTTACCTGAGAGTGAGATATCACACCTCTGGGTGAGGTGCAATACCTCTGTAGCAACCGAGCCCTCAGGGTGCTACAGTTCCATTTATCTTCAGCCTAGGTGATGTATTGCGATACAGGGCCGTGATTTTGGCTATAAAAGGGTCCCCTAGACCCCTACCCCAAGCTTTTTAAGAGAATCATATATGGCGTGCCAGGAGACTCTATGGAATGCTTTCTCAGCATCCAACGAGAGTATCTAATTACAAATTTTTAACTGCATCTAGCCCAGGAAATACTTTGTGCCTAGTAGCAGTGTCTGCTAGTCAGCGGATTATCCCAGCTGTTAAGCAAGCTACACCACCTGTAGTTTGGACACTTAATTTTTTCAAAGGAAATGCTTCGGGACCCTGGGATACTCAGTGAAGAGCATCAGGAGGCACCCCAAGGCATAGGGGCTGGGACTGGCAGTAGGATGCCTTGCGGTGGACAGCCGAGCTCGATCCTTATAAAAGCTTTTTAACTGCAGCAGCTTTAGTGGACGCTACTGGAGCTGGAATTACGCGGCTGCTGGCATGAGACTTGCCCTCCAATAGATCCTTGTAAATGGATTTAAAGTGTATTCATTCAAATTAGAGAGACAATTTAAATTAAAAAGCTTAGAGCTGCCTCCACCACAGGGGGGCTCGCTCGACCCACCAGCGGACAGGCACCAGTATTGGGAGAGGGGGCTGGCCGTCAGGGTTCACCGCGGCTCTGGCACAAACTCGGCGACGCGGAGGTGGCACGGGCAGGAGCGGACTGAACGTGTCGGCTTCTCACTTTTTGGATTATAGAAGGGCATGACATGCCTATATCTGTGTCTCCCCCTCCTTTTACTCCTCCACCTCTTTTCTTTTCGCATGACTATATGTACTTGTCACTTTTCCATGTGTTAGTTGTGTCTTCTGAGCAGTTTGTCAGCTTTTGGACACCTTTGAAGGTGTTTTCTATGTGTTTCTATGTGTTTTTGTTTGCCTGCCATTGGTTTTAACGGTGTTCGAAGGTGTTCGACGAACAGTTCGACGAACAGTTCGGCGAACACACGGGTGTTCGACGAACCGAACCGAACTCGAACACTACGGGGGTGGCTCAACACTAGTCAGTCAGTCCGAAAAATTGGGCAAACTTTGAAAGTGTCCCCAAGTGCAGTTGCAAAAACCATCAAGCTCTACAAAGAAACTGGCTCACATGAGGACCGCCCCAGGAATAGGAAGACCAAGAGTCACCTCTGCTTCTGAGGATAAGTTTATCCGAGTCACCAGCCTCTGAAATCGCAGGTTAACAGCAGCTCAGATTATAGACCAGGTCAATGTCACACAGAGTTCTAGCAGCAGACACATCTCTACAACAACTGTTAAGAGGAGACTTTGTGCAGCAGGCCTTCATGGTAAAATAGCTGCTAGGAAACCACTGTTAAGGACAGGCAACAAGCAGAAGAGACTTGTTTGGGCTAAAGAACACAAGGAATGGACATTAGACCAGAGGAAATCTGTGCTTTGGTCTGATGAGTCCAAATTTGAAATCTTTGGCTCCAACCACCGTGTCTTTGTGCGATGCAGAAAAGGTAAACGGATGGACTCTACATGCCTGGTTCCCACCGTGAAACATGGAGGAGGAGGTTTTATGGTGTGGGGGTGCTTTGCTTGTGGCACTGTTGGGGCTTTATCCAAAATTTAAGGCATACTAAACCAGCATGTCTACCACAGCATCTTGCAACGGCATGCTATTCCATCCGGTTTGCGTTTAGTTGGACCATCATTTATTTTTCAACAGGACAATGACCCCAAACACACCTCCAGGCTGTGTAAGGACTATTTGACCAAGAAGGAGAGTGATGGGGTGCTACACCAGATGACCTGGCCTCCACAGTCACCAGACCTGAACCCAATCGAGATGGTTTGGGGTGAGCTGGACTGCAGAGTGAAGGCAAAAGGGCCAACAAGTGCTAAGCATCTCTGGGAACTCCTTCAAGATTGTTGGAAGACCATTTCCAGCTATTACCTCTTGAAGCTCATCAAGAGAATGCCAAGAGTGTGCAAAGCAGTCATCAAAGCAAAAGGTGTCTACTTTGAAGAACCTAGAATATAAGACAAATTTTCAGTTGTTTCACACTTTTTTGTTAAGTATATAATTCCACATGTGTTAATTCATAGTTTTGATGCCTTCAGTGTGAATGTACAATTTTCAAAGTCATGAAAATACAGAAAAATCTTTAAATGAGAAGGTGTGTCCAAACTTTTGGTCTGTACTGTATATTTTCACTAAATATAAAACAGTCCTTAGCCCATCATACAATAAAACTATTGAATGCACTTAAATGGAACCCATAGTTTTTCCTTATATAAATTAAGGACTATTGTTTAAGATGACTTAAAGGTGTTGCCCTACCCCTTCACAACATATGACATATATCTACGTCATATGTCGAGCTCCCGACTTTAATGCGGGATCTGGCGCTGAGCCCACATCTTTCCCCACACATGACAGCTGATCTGTCATGCACCTTTAACAGCCACAGGTGGATTGGCACTCCACCCTCGGCTGCTAACCAGTTAATCAATCTGTCCATCTCTGACAGCAGGATTTAACAAGCGACAGCTGGAAGCCCATCACTAATCCCACCCATTGGCGCCCCTATCACATGATTGGGGGCGTCGATGGGTTGTCATGACAGTTGGGGGAATGCAGAAGACCCCCGTGCCTGTCATTGTGAATCTCCTGTGAACGCCAGCGTTCATACGAGATCATGATTTCTGCTATATAGCAGCACTAAAGTCCTGCTATGTACAGTATAGCACAGGTGATTAGACGATCGTAGCTTCAAGTCTCCTAAGGGGACTATTAAATACAGTAAAAAATGAAAAAAAGTTTTTAAAAATATGAAAAAAATAAAAAAAACACAAGTTCAAATCACCCTCCTTTTACCTCATTGAAAATAAAACAAAACAAAATACTCATGTTTGGTATTGCTGCATTTAGAAATGTCCAATTAAATTATAAAAACAATTAATCCAATCAGTAAACGTTGTAATGAGAAAGAAAATTGAAACGCTAGAATTTAGTTTTTTTGGCAACCCCAACATTTCAATAAAATGCAATAAGAGGCAATCAAAACATTGTATCTACCCCCAAATGGTATCAATAAAAATATCAGCTCAGGGCACAAAAAATGAGCTCTCACCCAGTCCCAGAACCTGAAAATGGAAATGCTACAGGTCTCGGAAAATGGCGACAAACGCAAAAAAAATTTTTTATGCACATTTCAAAAAACTTTTCACCACTAAAATAAAAAAATATATATACATGTTTGTTTAGTATCTGCATACTCATACTGACCCAGGGAATTGTATTTCCATGTCATTTTTACCATATAGTGAACATGGTAAATAAAAAAAAAAACAATTGTGGAATTGCACTTTTTTTGCAATTTCACTGCACTCAGAATTTTTTTTCTCATTTTCCAGTACAATATATGGTAAAATCAATGGTATTATTCAAAAGTACAACTTGTTCTGCAAAAAAACAAACCTTTAAATGGCTATATTGATAGAAAAAGTAAAAAGAATAATGGCTCTTGGAAGAATGGGAGGAAGAAACGAAAAAAAACAAACAAATGGAAAATGGCCATGGAGTGAAAGGTTTAAGTCGTCTTGAACAGTATTCCTGTAACCTGTGCATAAGTGACAAGCTCCCTTGCATATCTAAGGACATGCCTTTTCTAATCCTCCCACATGCTAATTGGCATGGTCTGGTGTGATGGGTGTTGCAGGTCTTTTCTCGGTACCTCTTCTAACCCTACAATCGCCGACGCTCCTACCTTAATTGATGTGGATGACATCTCCTACATCATCATCTCATGCTGTATGGTAGAGTACACAAGCTGCGCATTGTGTGCACTTCTCTGTGTGCACTCTCAGACAGGACCTGTGCACTCTTGTCGCCTGACCTGTACACCTCTCAGGGAAGTTATGAGTGAGTTGTTGGGGTATCAGGACTCAAATCCTTACTGCTTGCAATTGCAAGTACGTTAGTATATTAAAATATCAAAAAGGATTTGGAGGGAAAAACCGTAGATTCTCCATGTTGCTGATGAACTGATGAAATGGTCCTTGCTACACATAACTGTATTAAATCTGGTTTTATTATCGACGTGACTGTATTAAATCTGGTTTTATTATCGACGTGTTTCAAAGTTGACACACTTCTTCTTCAGGATATAATCAGATATGTGGTCATATCCTGAATTAGAGGTGTCAACTTCGAAACACGTTGATAATAAAACCAGATGTAATACTGTTCTGTGTATCCAGGACCATTTCATCTGTTCATCAGCAACACAGAGAATCCCTCCTAATTCTTTCTGTTCTGGCAACCTGTGGATCTGTAGCAGCTGATCGCCTAGAAAACTGTTGTGTTCAAACAGCCATACCAGGTTGGCATAACCTTTTATGTTTTACCAGATTTTACCAGATAAGATCTTATTGCACTTTATTTGCTCACCAGTTCCTGTACAAATTAAAATATTAAACATTTTTATAAAGGTTTACTTCCTCTTTAAAGGTATTTTCTAGGTATATTTTCTTATATCCATGGGTGCGCCCATTGTCAAAATAACAAACTGAGATTTACTCAACCTCCACTGTTGCAGCTTGTCAACAAAGATCGAAGGCAACAGCGGAGAGATAAAGCTGCTACAGCATTGCCTGAATTCTGTTTTTTATTTTTATGCTGTATGCCTATGAGCTTTAAAATGTTAAATCTAGAAAATTGTCAAATTGCTACAGCGAATCCCCATGCTAAGCAGTTTCATACCAATTACAACAGAATAACCACTAAACCCACTGATTGTCTGCAGTGGTCACATTCTGTAGTTATGATGTCACCATTACTGCCCATCAACAAAGAACTGGGGGAGAACCAGAAGTAGGCGAGCAATTCTCTGTTTGTTATTTCTAAGGTGGGCAAGTCTATGAGCATAAAATAGTTGTACTTGGAATTCCCTAAAACCCTTTTACACCTGAACACTGACTGTTGCCATCTGATACAGAGATGGGAACCACATTGTGCAAAACAATATCGCTTCCTCATGTCTTTGTGTAACCTTTGCAGACTTCAGTAGAAAAATGCACAAAATAAAACCTCCTGATAAGTACAGCATTTTTAACCTGTTTTAAAATGCAGAATAAATGTGTGAGTGAAGGAGGCCTAAAATATCACAATGAGATAATGCCAAAGGAACATTCTACCCTGTGACAGACGTTGCCCTGTAACCCCAGTCTTATTCTCAAGGAAAATTTATGAAAAACAGATGTCTGGCTATAAAGTGTTTTATCGTATCTTTCTTTTCTCATGAACTCTCAATTGTAAAAAAATGAAGAGAATTTTGCTGCCAAATAGGAGACATAAGATGTTATTAATATGGTATATGATATGCAAAGTATTAGATCTGTATGCTGCATGACGTGGATGGTTTTTGGCTAGAGCATTGTGGTTTCTTTTGTTCAGAATAGATTCTAGGAGTCTGGATGTCTGCTGGAAGTCTCTATTTTCTTCTTTTGCTTTTTTTTTCTAGTAATTTTTATAAACCCCTGGTTCATCCACTCATTCGTTTTGACTTTTTTTTTTAATGAAATACTTAACTGCAATAACTGATCACTTCCTGAGAGATTTAACTTAATGTTTTTACAAGGTGGTCAGGTAACATTTTTATAACAATGCAAAAATTATATGACTCTCCATATGTTAAATTCAGAATATGCCAAGACAATGACGCATTATTCCTTGAATGCTGAGATACTATTTTAACTTTCCATCTGCAGTTTTATATCAAGTTAAAGAGGGCAAGACATATCATAAAATGAAACCTAAGCAGTTTGGGGTCCACTCATTGCCTGTTACAAATATCATTCTATACGTAACAAAATACTGGTAGGGTATGTACCCACGGTCAGGAGCTGCCGCGGGTTTGACGCTGCGTGTTTATGCAGCATCAAACCCGCAGCATCCAGATGTTACAGCATAGTGGATGGATTTCTAGAAATCCCATGTCCACTATGCACCTCTGGGCACCTGCGGATCATCCGCGGAAACTGACATGCGGCGCGTCTTTCAGACCCGCAGCATGTCAATTTCTCTTGCGGGTCTGCTGGTGGACTTTCCTCATAGACTAGAATCAATGAGGAAAGTCTGCATGTAAAAAAAAAAAATTGTGCTGCTCATTTGCATAAAATGAGAGCAGAAGCGGCTATTCTGCAGTGTCGGGCCCGCAGGCAGCGCCTGACTGTTGGCACATACCCCTAAAAGGGGGCTCATAGTCTTTTTGCAGCTGTCCCTGCAAGGCTGTGAAGTGTGTGCTTGTAGAACTAAAATTGATCAAATTACAATCATTGCTCTTAGAAGCGCTGCAGTTTATTGCTGATTACATAGTTACATAGATTGAAAAAAGACCTAGGTGCATCAAATTCAACCTTCCTTCCACAATTGTACATTTTATCACTAATTTAACTACAACCCACAATGCTATGTGTACTTAGGAAGTCATCCAGCCCTTTTTTGAAAGCTGTTATAGTGTTGGCCATTACTACCTCTTGCGGTAGGGGTTTCCAGAGTCCGACTGCTGTGACTGTAAAGAACCCTTTCCTGTTTATGTGCCGGAATCGCCTTTCTTCCACCTGTAATGAGTCCTGTCTGGTCCTTAGTATGGTCTTTGGAAGGAATGAGTCATGTGCCAGTTCTTTGTACTGATCACACATATACATATAAATGAGATTCCTGAGTCATCTTTTTTCTAAGCTAAACAAGCTCATCTTTTTCTACCTCTCATCATATGAGAGGCCTTCCATCCCTTGTAATTATCTAGTTGGCCGTCTTTGAACTGACTCTAACTTCTGAATATCCTTTTTAAAATGTGGAGCCCGAAACTGGATCCCATATTCCAGATGTGGCCTCACCAGTGAGTTATAAAGGAGTAACAATACGTTTGGATTGCAGGATTTTATCTCTCTTTTTATACTTCCTAAAATCTTGTTTGCTTTTGCAGCTGCTGCTTGACATTGAATACTGCTGCTCAGCTTACTTGTAGCCAGAATACTCAAATCCTTCTCCTGTTCTGTAGTCCAGAGTATACCCCCATTTAGTGTACTGGATATGCAGCAATAGGATTACTCCTTCCTAAGTGCATTACTCTACATTTATACACATTGATTCTCATCTGCCCAGTGTTTGCCCATGCAGACATCTTATCCAGATCATTTTGCAATATTGTAATGTCAAGATCAGATTTTAATATCCTATATAGTTTGGTGTCATCAGCAAAGACTGACATTTTACTCAATCCCATCCACAAGGTCATTAAAGGGGTTGTCCACTACTATGGCCAATGCCCCGAATGTATTTAAATGGTGTAAATAAGATTATTTGTAAGTACCTTGTGCTGTCCTTCTTGCCTGTGAGTGGCGCTGTCGCCGGCTCTGACATCCGCTGATGTCAAGTGAAGTGTGGGCTGCAGCCGGGCATGGCTCAGTGTTGCGCTCCCCAGTGAGTGATGGGCTGTGGGTGGGGTTTCCCCACGCATCACAGCCCAGCATTCACCGCGCGCCTTCCCAATGACTGCAGGAGAGGGAAAGCGAGCAGCGGATGCTGGGATGCTGGGCTGTGACGTAAGGGGAAAACCTACCCACAGCCCAGCATCCACCATGGGGAGCACGCCAATGAGTCACGCCTCACTTGATGCGACATCAGTGGAAGCAAGAGCTGGCTGCAGCCAGGGGTCATGTGATGCCTGTGAGCAGTCTGCGATAGCGCAGCTCACAGGCAATAAACACAACGCAAGGTAATTACAAAAAATCTTCTCTCCACAGATTAAATACATTGTGGGCATTATAAAAGTAGTGGACAACTTCTTTAATAAAGAGGTTGAAAAGAATCGGTCCTAGCACAGATCCCTGCAGTCCCCACTGCTGACTATATCCCATTTAGAAAACGTACTATCTACGACGACACTTTGTTTCCTGTCACTTAGCCAATTGCTTACCCATCTGCATATAGTTTACCCTGGCCCTGCTTCTGTAGCTTCAGTATAAGGCTGTTATGTGGTACAGTATTAAATACCTTTGCAAAGTCCAGATAACTCGCATCAGCCGCATTACCAACATCCAGATTTGCACTTAACTTCTCATAGAAACCCAACAGGTTGGTTAGACATGATCTATCTTTCATGAATCCATGCTGGTTGTCATTTATTATATTATTCTCTACAATATAACTCTGCAGGTCATCTCTCATGATGCCCTCAAAAACTTTGCACACTACTGATGTCAGACACACCGGACGGTAGTTACCTCCATGGATCCACCATCTTACCTTTCTTAAATATCGGTACCACATCAGCCATCCTCCAATCCTGTGGCACCAACCCTGTTACAAGAGAGTCTAAGAATATGAGATACAGCAGTCTGTCAATAGCTGAGCTCAATTCCCTCAATATCCGTGGATCAATACCATCTGGGCCGGGGAATTTGTTAATGTTTAATTTGCTCAGATGCAGGTGTACTTCTTTTTTTGGTTGACCTAATTATATTGTAGCACCCTGAGGGCTCGGTTGCTACAGAGGTATTGCATCTCAACCAGATGTGCGATATCTCACTTCCAGGTAAGGATGGAGTGTGGATCAGGACCCCGACACCTGCATGCATTACACCACATTTCTGGGGTACAGGGCGACCGATATGCTCCAAGCAGAGCGCGACAGTCCCTGTCCCTGGCTGGAGTGGGGGGAGGGAACACCGAGGAAGGGGGAACCCTGTAGTGCAGGAGCATGGAGAGGGCAGTTCCTGGGTGCACCTAGAGGGAGGTATAAAAGGTGGGCACCATCTTAGTTCAGTGTTCAGTCAGAGGGAAGAAGTGACAAAGCAGGGCCTCTGTGGAGCTCTGCTCCGGAGTCAGGCCTAGCCTGTGAGGCCCTGCCAGGACTGAGAGAGAGAGAGAAGGAGGCTGGGAGCAGAGGCTCTGCATGGGCTCTGCTCCACAGGCTGGCCGGAGAGAGTGGCCGGAGCCTGGAGGAAGGAGAAGGAAGGAACAGGAGCGGAGGAGGCTCCAGGAACAAGGAACGAAGGGACCCCAGGGGTGTGGACCGGCGAGTCGCCACCGCACGCCCGAATCTACCTGCGTAGAAGGGTCAAGCCAAATGGGGAGACCGGTCCCCGAAACTAGTGGAGGCGGGGAACTAACCTCAGCTAGAAACCGGAGGCTGTGACATTTCACGTGGCGCAGCCCCTCGCTACACCCGCTAGGAAGGCACCATATAGGGTCAGGGAAACTGGCGCCAAGGTTTACCAGAGAAGGCCCGAGGCAGCTGGACAGAAGCAAGGTCACTGGCGGGGTACAACAGGCCAGAGAAAGGACACACAAAGGGGGTCCTGTGAAATGCTCCAAAGTTATCTGGGAGTTGGCCGAGCCCCTCACCTGGTGAGCACTGTGCGACGCAGGAAGTTACAGCCGGCCGGAGTAACGTGGAGTAACGAACTGTGAGTAAAGATCCTGGACTGCATTACAGAGACTCTAAGTCATTATTCCCGCGCACCATCACCCCCATCATCTGCACTCACTGCCCTGAGGCTATACTTCTCCCGTGGGGAGTTATACTACACTCTGCTGCACCCACAACACCAGCCTCAGCGGTCTGCCCTGCAGCGGCGGTTCACTCTGACCGCAATCCACGGGTGGCGTAGTCGGACATTCAGCTTATAGACTGCCATTTGGTTCCGGGTATCCCCACACACACACGGCCCAGGGGGCGCGTCAATATCAGGTGGTGAACTTTGATTTTTGCCTTATTGAATGAACCCTAGAGCAGTCAGTTAATTGGTAAACACTAGTGATGGGCGAGCACTAAAATGCTCGGGTACTTATTGCTCGAGTTGAGCAAATTAGAATGCTTGAGTGCTCGACCCGAGCAACGAGCCCAATGTAAGTCTATGGGACTATGGCTGTCTGCAGAGGGCCTAAAAATTGCCCAAATCGATGGAAACAGTGCTCAAATGACATGGGATCAGTATGTGGAAGAACCCTGGAAGCATCTCTGACTCCCAGGTCACTGCTGTGAACAGTATTACGCCACTTTTACAGACTCATAATAAAACATACAAAAACGAAACCAAAAATGATTTTCCTGGGAAAAATGTTAAGGAACATCCTTTCCAGGGTAATGACTTGTATGTAAGGTAAAATAAATAACCAAAAACAAAAATACTCCTCCACACCTTGGGCTATGTTCACACGTAGCGTTTTTGATGCACTTTTGCATAGCTTTCAATGGTTATGCAAAACGTTACTACGTTATCTGGCCATGTGGTGAGACATGATCAGACACATTCATACAGTGCTGAAAAGACATGGGAACAGCATGGGAAAGACCCCTGGAAGCATCTCTGACTCCCAGGTCACTACCTAAAACTGTGGTCATCTCATCAGACGTGATCCTATATTACTGTGGTAATAATACAGATATTTTTGGCAACGTGACAAATATTAAACTCCAGTTAAAATGGGCAAGGTGTGTGTCAAAGGATGGGGAAGTGCACGTTATGGTGATGGTGCACGCAGTGGCCATGGGTAAGATGAAACTGTGCCTGCTGAGGGAGAACAACAAACACCCACATCATGTCGAACTAACTTCCTGTCCCATTTTCTAGGAGGCCACGGAACACCACTATTGAAGCCAAAGCAGTGTGAAAAGGTTGTTGGTTGGATAGCAGATGAAGCTTCCAGTCAGTTTGCCACCACCACCCTGTGTTCCACTTGGTCCAGTCTCAGTAGCCGTGAGTCTGGACCACATTATTATTATTATTGCTTTATTGCCATTTATTCCATGGCGCTTTACATGTGAAAAAGGGGTATACATCGCAAAAACAATTACAATAATCTTCAACAAAAATGTGACAGCTACTGGTACAGGAGAGGAGAGGACCCTGCCCGCGAGGGTTCACAGTCTACAAGGGATGGGTGAGGATACAGTAGGTGAGGATAGAGCTGGTCGTGCAGTGGTATGGTACAGCGAGGGTTAATGCAGGTTGTACGTGTGTCGGAAGAGGTGGGTCTTCAGGTGCTGTTTGAAGGTTTCAACAGTAGGTGAGAGTCAGAAATGGTGGGGTAGAGAGTTCCAGAGAAGGGGGGATGCACGGGAGAAATCATGTATGCAATTGTGAGAAGAGGAGATAAGAGGGGAGTAGAGAAGGAGAACTTGTGAGGATCGGAGGTTGCATGCTGGTAAGTATCGGGAGACAAGGTCACAGATGTATGGAGGAGACAGGTTGTGGATGGCTTTGCATGCTAAGGTTAGGGTTTTGAACTGGAGTCTCTGGGCAATGGGGAGCCAGTGAAGGGATTGACAAAGAGGAGAGGCCAGGGAATAGCGAGGGGACAGGTGGATTAGTAGGGCAACAGAGTTTAGTATAGATTAGAGGAATGCAAGAGTGTTAGAAGGGAGGCCACAGAGCAGGAGGTTGCAGTCGTCGAGATGGGAGATGATGAGGGCGTGCACTAGTGTTTTTATAGATTCGTGGTTGAGGAATGTGCGGATCCGGGAGATTTTTTTTACTTGGAGTCGGCATACTCCTCACCCTGATCCTCCTTCCTCCCACCATTCTCAGTGCCCTGAGACAACTGATCCCACTTTTGGATACTCCGAATAGCTGTTTTGTTCATCTTTCCATTTAGAGATTCTGGCCACAGACACAAGGCGGGCAATTGCTCCCTGGAACAGCAACACGACGGAAGTTGCCAGTATAACTGTTAGGTCTTCCCGAGTCTGGTTCTTTTTTAAAGACTGTTCAGATAACCCCCAAAAGGCAAGATCTGCTAGGCCAGCATCAGAAAGAGCTCAAAAACTACCAGCCTGACCACCACCAGCATGATCAGGCACATGACAGCAAAGCACTCGACTAGCTGGGCCGAACGCCAAGGTACAGAAACAGTGTCCGCGTGAGACACCACTGCCTCTTCTGCTGTTGTGCATGCATGCCAATCCCCTGTCCATGGCGCATGTGAAGATGTCTCCCGCCCTGCACCTGTCATTGCAGACTTGCAACCATAACAGTTCACGTCCTTGTCCCAGTGCAGCATTCAGTTATTCCTACACCAGTCCTTGGAATGCAAGTGCAAGTATACAGCCAGCCATCTACAGGCCGCCTAACCACAAACACGTGGACAAGTGAATGTGGCCAGGGATGGTACATCTCACTAACGCATCACTGGGTTAATATTGTGGTTGGTCTCCTAGACAATGACCAAATTATTCATGATGGATCACATCCATCTCCTTAGCTTTGTGTTACTTGGAATGCAAGCGCAAGTATGCAGCCCACCACCCACCCACAGGCCGCTATAGTAAACTGCTACATTTCTGGACTGCTTGCTTGCACTTGATATGTTGCCTTTTGGGCTCGTGTACGCAGAAGTTTTCCACAACCTCATGGCAACGGCGGTCGGGTGTCCATACTCGGTCCCCAGCTGCCACTATTTCTCTCGGTATCGTCTCTGCCTTCCACAAACATGGGTTCCAGAACATTACCCGTGCCCTCCTCAGTGCACTTAAGTAGCAAGGACCGCCTAACCACAAACACGTGGACAAGTGAATGTGGCCAGGGATGGTACCCTAGGACGTAATATGTCCTCCCGACGCAGAGGATTGCGAGTCTTGGGTCAATCAGGGTTACTCCCACATTCTACAACTCCTGCGCCACCTCCTCCGCCTCTTCCTGTTTAGCCTCCATCTCTTTCACTTGATTCATTTTTTCAGAAGATATTCCAGATTATGTACTTAAACTTTATGGGTGTCAATAACAATAGGCAGGACTGTATGCTTAAACAAGAAACCCCACACCGTTGCAGAGTTGTTGAAAGCTGTATCAGATAAATTGGTGGCGGCTCTGAAGCTCGGGAAGCTCGCACATGTACCATGTCTGGCCCATGTGCTCAACTTAGTGGTTCAGCGGTTTTTCAAAACCTACCCAGATCTGCCAGAGCGGCTTGTGAAAGTATGCCACGTGTGTGCCTGTCAGGTATTCCAAACAGGGACGACACCGGGGAGATCACGCAATATCTCACCATGCCGTCACACTGTCAGTATTTCATCTGGAATCGCGAGCACACAATAAGATAAGATAAGATAAGATATACTTTATTTATCCCGTAGGAAATTGCGGTATCACAGCAGCAGAACACAGATCTCGAACATGACACATATGATAACATAACATTTGGAATACTTTAGACATTGCTTTTCAGACATTTGTTAAACACCCCCATAGCTGTTGGAACAAACGATCTCCTGTATTTTTCCTTTTTACACCTTAGTTGTATTAGGCGATTGCTGAATGTGCTCTTCTGTTTCGCAAACAGTTCATAAAGCGGGTGTGTGTTGTTGCCCATTATAGCTCTGCACTTCTTCTTAATCCTTTCCTCTACCACCTCTTCAAAAGTCCCAAGCTGTAGGCCCACCGTCGCGCTAGCCTTCTTTATAAGTTTGTTGAGCTTGTTGGCGTTAGCAACACGCACACTGTTACCCCAGCAAATTATTGCCGCAAAGGTGGCACTAGCCACAATGGATTGGTAGAACACCTCAAGCATTTTGCCACACACATTAAAAGACCTTAACTTCCTTAGGAAGTACAATCTACTCATCCCCTTCTTGTAGACCTTCTCCACGTGGCACTTCCAGTCTAGCTTGCTATCCAGGTAAACCCCCAAATATTTGAAACTGTCCACCATCTCCACATCCTGACCGTCAATGGTAACAGGTAGGCATACCTTCTTGCACCTTCCATAGCTCATCACCAACTCCCTGGTTTTCTTAACATTTAGTTCTAGATGGTTAGCCTGGCACCATACTACAAAGTCCGCAACCACCCTTCTATATTCCTCTTCATCCTGGTCCTTCCCAATACCGCCAACTATCACAGAGTCATCCGAGTACTTCTGGAGGTAACAACGGTCTGATTTATACTGAAAGTCAGCTGTGTACAATGTAAAGAGGAATGGCGACAGCACTGTTCCCTGCGGGGCTCCGACACTGCTCAGTACACTATCTGATGTAGCCGTCCCCCACCTAACAAACTGTGGCCTATCCGACAGGTAGTCAATTATCCAATTCACAAGTCCCTCATCCACCGCCATTTTAATCAACTTTCCACGCAGTAAGAGTGGCTGTAATGTGTTGAACGCACTAGAGAAATCAAAGAACAAAGCACGCACTGTGGTTCCATCATTGTCCAAAAAGGAATGTACTGTTTGTAGCAGAGACGCTACAGCATCGTCCACCCCCAGTCCCTGCCGGTACGCAAACTGAAGAGCATCAGTATGCGCCATCACCCTCGGACACAAGTGAGCAAGTACTATTCTCTCCAAGGACTTCATCGCATGCGATGTTAAGGCCACCGGTCTATAGTCCCCCGGGGAAGTCGGGAAGGTAGTCTTGGGAACCGGCACCAGGCAGGAAGTCTTCCATAGCACTGGTACTCTCTTTGATTGTAAGCTCTGGTTAAAGAGATGCTGGAAGACAGTACACAACTCATTTGCACACACTCTGAGGACACGTGGACTGAGACCGTCAGGCCCTGCTGCTTTGCCAATGGCCAGCTTACTAAACTGGTCCCTCACGTCATTTTTGGAGACCGAGAAATGATCTATTTCACCCCCTGTTAATTTAGCTAGTTGTTCCCCGGCCTCCTCCCCCTTCCCTGCTGCTACCGCATCTTTATTGCTGAATCTATTGAAGAACTCATTCATTTCATTAGCCATTCTAAGTCCACCACCCACCTGCTCCGACCTTGCCTTAAACCCAGTCACTAGCTTCATTCCAGCCCACACCTCTCTGGAGCTTTTTCGTGCAAATTGATTTTCTAATTTAACTCTGAATGCCTCACGGGCAATCTTAATTTTCCCCTTTAGGTCTCGCTGTATAATTTTCAATGCCTCCTTGTCCTTCCTTTTAAAAGCCAGTTTTTTCATGTTTAGTAAATCTTTCAACTCTTTTGTAATCCATGGCTTATTGTTTGCATAACACCGAATCTCTTGAACAGGTACTACACTGTCCATACAGAAGTTGATGTAATCAGTAACTCTGCCAGTAATCTCATTAACATCACAATTCTCTTTCATGGTACACAACACCTCCCAGTCTGTACAATCAAAGCAGTCTTGTAACGCCTCCTCTGCTGCTGGACACCACTTCCTTATCTTTTTAATTGTCACTGGTTGTTTGCGGACGTCTGGTTGGTAAGCAGGAGACAATAGTATGAGGTTGTGGTCAGATTTCCCCAGGGGGGGTAATGCAGCCGATGAATAAGCATTCTTAACATTAGCAAAGAGGAGATCCAGTGTGTTGTTGTCCCGTGTAGGACATTTGACATATTGATAGAACTTTGGTATTGCAGATGAGATCTTTACTCGATTGAAATCCCCAGAAATTACAGTTAGAGAGTTTGGGTGTTTAGTCTGAAGGCGGGCCATCACCCCTGACAACACATCCCCAGCAGCCTCTGGGTTCGCACATGGTGGTATATACATCACAACTACAATAACAAGAGTGAATTCTCTAGGCAGATAGTAAGGCCTGAGGCCCACTGCTAACAGTTCAATATTTGGACAGCAATGTTTCTCCTTAACAGTTACATGCCCCTGATTGCACCATCTGTTGTTAATGTAGAGTATCACTCCTCCACCTTTTTTCTTGCCGCATCTAACTCTCTCTCTATCAGCCCGAACCATTTGAAACCCTGGTACCGAGACACATGAATCTGGGACCTCCTCATGCAGCCAGGTTTCTGTAAAGCACATGAGACTGCATTCCCTAAACTCCTTCTGGGTCTTACTCAGAGCCAGCAGTTCATCCGACTTATTTCCCAGCGATCGTACGTTACCCATGATAATGGATGGGACCACTGGTTTAAACCTTCTCCTCCAGGACTTGATCTTCTTGCCTGCTCTGCAGCCTCTGAAAGGTCTCCTTATTTCCCGTGGAACATTCAGTATTGCCTCTGCTGGAGAAGACTTTATCCTGCGCAGTTCCAGAAGATGATCCCTAGAATACACTGCTCGTTTAGCAACAGACCTAGGGTCCACCATCCCGTCATTGTTTCCACCCGTCACACCAGTCCTCTTCATGGCAAATCGTATGCAGTGACCTCCACCGCTCACATATGGCTGTATCCCTGTCACAGGCTGTGGGTAGCAGCATGCATCCTTCAGTAGCATTAGCTGAGATGGTCCGTATTGCGTGCCCCAGAGTGTCTGTACCTGCAGGAGACTTGTAAGTGGTGGAAGAAGATCCAGGTGCAGATCTCGTGCTGTGTGCCCAGCAGCAGTTGATAGTGTGGGAAGTGTTGTATCTTCCATCCCCAATAGACGAGTATACAGGAACGTTGCAATCCAGAGAAGGTAATAAAATAATAAAATAAAATAACTGTAACAAAACTGTAACTGAAATAAAGTAGAAGCTTCTGCTGCTGCAATGGGCTGCCAGTAGTCCGGCGCCGTATTGTCTCCACAATCTAGCAGAGAGGCAGACAGGCATGTCCACACCCTCCGGAGTCAGAAAGTGAAGATGACTACTCACTCCTTGGGCATCTGCCAGCACGCAGAAAGCGTATGGCATTACACCTCCGAATTCCAGCTCCAGGAATATGTGTGTACGCCCCGTATGGATGCTGCTGGCTTCAACCGCTTTACGTACAGTAATGTCCCAGATAAAAAATATTAAAACACTGTGTCTGATTTCTTAAAACTCTGCACAGAATTCTCGCAAGAATCGTGCAAGTTTTCAGTGACAGGAATGATTGCTCAATCTAGCCCCTGATGTTCTGTAATATCCCACCACTGCCACCAATATGTTAGGGATACTAAACAGGGACGACACCAGGGAGATCACGCAATATCTAACCGTGCCATCTCGCTGTCAGTATTTCCTCCGGAATCGCAAAAACACGATCCAGACTACTCACTCCTTGGGCATCAGCGAGCACGCAGAAAGCGTATGTCATCACACCTTCAAATTCCAGCTCCAGGAATATGTGTGTACGCCCCATACGGTTGCTGCCAGCTGCACAATAGCCCAATTATTAATATTATTCTCTGCCACCACCATCCAGATTTGAAATATAATGCAGGCCTGGGCGGATGCCTGCATTTTGGTAGCGTATATGGCTTCAGGGAAGCGAACGATTACAGGACAAAAGAAACAGGACTATTACATTTTATATTTAATCCAAAAGGGAGGCAGTGTTTAAGAAAAACTATATACAAGTATGTTACAAAGGAGACATTAAAATACATGAGCAGTACATAAAATAAACATAATGAAAGAAGAAAAACTTACACTATACAATCGCTGAAACGATTCAATATAGGTGGAGGAGGGCTCCCCAGTTTGATGATGCTGTCATTGAACAGGACCCGTTGCTTATAATTCTTATACCTCCCTGACAATGAGTGCTTCTCTAATGTCTATGAGTTCTCTTATACCTAAGGGGAGATAGGTCCACAGGCCTCCTGTGGTGACATCATGTGGGCTGGTCTCCAGCCTGTTCATTTTTATTAAAATGCTAACTTCTGCAAAAACTCATCACTCGTTGATCACAGAAGCTTGCAAGCGATGCCATTTTTTCCCTTATGATTTTATCTTCAGTTAGAGACCACACATCGCATAGTTGCAGTCTGCTATTCTGGTGTTTTTGCGCTACAGCTCTATGTAGCGTTTTTCATTTCATTCCCTCTCTGATTTTACCTCTAAACATATAGGTCCCATTATTGCCGGACGTATGGAACTCACAATATTTCATATTTCATATCGGAGTCGACGTGGCTGGAGGTTTCTTTTTTAAGCTCCGGAAAGCAAACCTTCCCTGTTACACACAAATTAATGTAATCCTGCCACTAATTGCACCCTGCGTCTTTCAAGGACAAGATGCTCGCTTCCTAATGAAGTTATAACACTTCTTGGCTGGCATTTGTTTGTGTAAGGCCTTACTCATGATTGTGTTAATTGGGGCTTTGTGCTGAACAAAAGGGGACAGCTTTGTACTGACAAGTGGTGAGGAGAATAAGGGAGAGGGGTGAATATCTATGTCAGGCAAATATGGAAGAACATTTTCCTGACATTAATATTTCCCTGACAGTGCCCATTTCTGAAAGCTACATCTTCCACCGACCTGGCAGAGCTTCAGCAGCGTTTGCAGCTTCCAGCTCACTGACTGGTGTATGATGTGACCACGCTTTGGAAATCAACGTTCCAGATGTTTGGAATAATTTTGAGCAGCAGAGAGCAGTTGTTGAGTACCAGCTTCAACACGCCCATTGGCATTCAGGTCAGCCTCCGCACATAAGAGCTGATGAGTGGACAATGGCATGGATGTCTCACATCTCTGCTGTCCTCCAAAACTTTGAGGACTCCACCAAGATGGTGAGTGGCAATGGTGCCATAATTAGCGTCACCATCCTTCTTCTTTCTACTGAAACGCTCACTGCTCACAATTAAAAAGGAGGCATTGTAGGCAGAGCACGATGAGATGGAGCAAGGAACCATACAGGGTGATGCCACACAGCCCATCCTCATCTCATCCCAATGTGAATTGGTTAACAATGAGGAGGAGGAAGAACAGGAGATAGTATGACAGTTGTGTGGGTAGTACCGTTTATACCGCAGGAAACTGTTTGTTCAGCGTGGATGGCCTGAAGAGTGGTAGTAGGAGGAGGAGGAGAGAGCATGGTCAGTTGTCCTCTTGGTGAGGACACTGAAGTCTTGCCTGTTAGCAGTGTGGCACACATGGCTGAGTTTATGGTCCGCTGCCTTTCCCTTGACCCTCGCGTTTTACACATTTTGGGTGACTGACAGCCATTACTGGATTGTCACACTTTTAGACCCATGCTACAAGGAGAACTTTCTAACTCTCTCTTTCCCACGGCGGAGAGGTCTAGTAAAATGTTGCAGTACCAGAAGGCCCTTGTTGCGGATTATTCAAGGTCTAAGGGGTAACATTTCTCCTTGTGGAGAGTGACATACCGGCTCTGGAAAGTCAAGGTAAGGAGGCTTATTTGCTGTGCAATGCTCCTCTGGGAAATTTAATATGCAAATTGCCTCTTCAGAGAAAAAGAGAACTTGAACTCTATAGCGCCACCTATTGGAAGCAGCAAACCTACAAGTCACAATCAACCCTTTAACGAGTCGTGCAATATGACTTAGAATAAAAGCCAAATCTGAATCTCAATTTGCAGACACGGTGTTTCGGGCTGTTGGCCCTCGGCAGTGCAAAGGATGAGATAGTGCCCCCAGTACCAGTAGCAAAGCCATCCACAATTTCCTTCTCTGGAATTTTATTTGGTGGACTGAGTGGCTGCCCAAATACATTAGTTTCTCACAAAGGAGCTGAAGATAACGATTGGCAGTAGATACAAGTTTCTCCAGCATGTTAGATATCAGAGGGAGAACAGAGAGGGCAGCACAGTGGTTTAGGGGTTAGCACTGAAGCCTTGCAGTGCTGGGATCCTGGGTTCAAATCCCACCAAGGAAAACATCTGCAAGGATTTTGTATCTTCTCCCTGTGTTTATGTGGGTTTCCCCCTCAGTAAAAAAGCAGCCATAGATTGTCAAGTAACCTTCCCACAGACTTTTCTTAGCCAGGACTACTTCTCGGCAGGGTTGGACGGCCCCACCTGAGAACTGGAGAATCCTCCGGTGGGCCCTGGCCTCAGGGAAGTTCATAGCACAAACCTTTCAGCCGCTATGGGGCTCTTGAGCAGGGGAGAAAGGTGGGCCCTCAGAATCAAATCCTCTGGTGGGCCCAATGTTCTTCAGTCTAACACTGCTTCTTGTATTTCACCACAACCATATTCTATAGCTTGGTGAAAGGACTAGCATTTAGGGAAACCGTATCTACTCCGGCTGTCATTTCTCCCAGGAAGTCCTCTAATGCAGCTTGTTGCATAAGCAGTGGCAGCTCGTCCAACATAAGCTCACACTTCTCAGTTGTGCTTCAACACACAAAGATCTTTCTTTGCCCCTTGAATTTAATGACTACAGAGATGGGCAATGGCCTGATCTGCTATGCGTTTGAGAAATAACATGCATGGCTTGTCCAATCCACAGTAAAAAAAGCAGCCATAGAGGTTCTGGTAACCTTCACACAGAATTTTATTAGCCAGGGCTGCTTCTCAGAGAGAGTTGTATTTCACCACAGCCATATTCTTTAGGTCGGATGAAAGGACTGGCGTACAGGGAAACCGTATCTACTACTGCTGTCATTTCTCCGTCTGCTGTGTTACAGCTTTCAGCAACTCTACAGCGGTGTGCAGTTTGTCACCTAAGCATTAAGCATATTAGCTTCAGCACAACCTGTTTCCGCTTGGCCAAGGCAGTGCTGCAGTGCTTCCAGTTTGAGACTGATGTGGTCATTTCAGAGATGGGGGCCGAACAGGAGGAGGAGGTGCAGGAGCTAAACAATGTAATAATTAGATTGAGGTTATATTGGCGAGTCTGGTTTTTATACTAAAGATCCGACTGTGTTTTTATTTATTTATTTTTACATCTCTTCTAGTGATGAGCGAGCACTAAAATGCTCGGTTACTTGTTGCTCGGGTCGAGCAAATTGGAATGCTTGACCCGAGCAACCGTCGGTGGTTTGCAGAGGGCTTAAAAATTGCCCAAATCGATGGGAACAGTGCTAAAATGCAATGGGAACAGCATGGGGAAGAACCCTGGAAGCATCTCTGACTCCCAGGTCACTGCTGTCAACAACGTTGTCAGAGGTATTACGCCACTTTTACGGACTCACAATAAAACATACAAAAATGAAACCAAAATGGATTTTCCTGGGAAAAATGTTAAGGAACATCCTTTCCAGGGTAATGACTTGTATATAAAGCAAAATAATTAACGGAAAACAAAAATGCTCCTCCACACCTTGGGCTATGTTCACACGTAGCATTTTTGATGCGTTTTTGCACTTTTGCATTGCTTTCAATGGTGAAAAATGCATTCACTGGCAAATGTAATTTTAACATTTTACTACCGTATCTTTCCATGTGGTGTGTGAGATATCATCAGACATATCCTGTTTCATTTATGAAGGAAGGCCTCTGAAAGTCACAAACACTATTTTTATAGCCTTACTATTCTTAAAGGGCCAGCAGTTGGCTATGCTTTGTTGTTCGCATTATTAAAGAGTGGGTCTCCTATAATGTTATTGCGTATGCATTGACTGCAAGGGCTGCCAAAAATGTGGACGCACCCCAATACCCTTTTGAAGAGACAAAGAGGAGGGTCTCAGTAAAAAAAATGTTCCCATTATAAAGGAGTGGGTCTTCCATAGTAGTAATGCCTATGCAGTGACTGCAGAGGCTGCCAAATTTTGAGAAAAACCCCAATACCAATTTAAAGACACATAGAGCTGGGCCACAGTAATGCCATGTTCCCATTAGAAAGAATCAGGTCTGCTATACAGTTATAGGGTATTCAGTGAGTCCAATGGCTGCCAAAATTTAGGAAATACCCCAATAACAATTTAAAGACACATAGAGCTGGGCCACAGTAATGACATGTTCCCATTAGAAAGGAGAGTTAGACCCCCCCAAAAACGACACTGTATTTGAGTTTATGCTACGCTGCTATCATTCGGTGGTGTTGAGAAGTCTGGCCCAATCCAGCCCTTGTTCATTTTTATAAGAGTCAGCCTGTCAGCATTTTCAGTTGACAGGCGGATGTGCCTATTTGTTATAATTCTGCCAGCAGCACTAATAACCCACTCTGACAAAATGCTAGCAGCAGGCCAGGACCTCCAAGGCGTTGAAAGCCAATTCATGCCATGTATCCAGCTTGGATACCCAAATAATTATAAGGCACAGAGGAATCACGGAGGACGTTGGCACGGTCGGCAAGGTACTCCCTCAGCATTTTCCAAAACTTTTTTCTCCTTGTGAGAGTTTCCCACGCCTCAGGGCCTGTGCGATTGGAGGGTCTGAGAAAACTGTCTCAGAACTTTGACAGTGTTCCCCTGCCTCTGCTGGATTGTATTTGTGTCTCTCTTACCTGTACTCCTTGGTTGTCCAATAAACTGCAACCTCTGCCTCCAGGGTTTTCAGATGGGAATTTTTTTAATAATTCCGCAATAAGGGCATTCTGGTACTGCCCCGTTTTATTAGGCCTATCCGGCAAGGGAGTAAGAGACAAAAAGTTCTCCTTGTAGCATGGGTCTAGAAGAAGTGTCACCAACCAGTAATAACTGTCACCCAAAATTTGGACAACGCGAGGGGCACAGGAAAGGCAGCGTAACATAAACTCAGCCATGTGTGCCAGACTGAAAAGAGGCAAGACTTCCATGTCCTCACCAAGAGGACGACTGACCATGCTCTCTTCCTCCTCGTCCCTGTCCTCAGGCCATCCATGCTGAACAGATGGTATGACAGTTGTGCAGGTAGCACCGTCTATAGCGCAGGAAACTAGCTCCTGTTTTACCTCCTCATTGTCATGCAGTCCACATTGGGATGAGATGAGGCTGGGCTGTGTGGAATCACCCTATATAGTTCGGTTCCTTGCTCCATCTCATCGTGATCCGCCTGCAATGCATCCTCTTTAATTGTGAGCAGAGAGCGTTTCAGAAGACAGAAAAGCGGGATGGTGATGCTAATTATGGCATCATCGCTGCTCACCATCTTGGTGGAGTCCTCAAAGTTTTGGAGTATGGTACAGATGTCAGACATCAATGTCCACTCCTGAGGTCTTACGTGTCGAGTCTGACCTGAATACCAATGTCCGTGTTGATGCTAATAGTCAACAACTGTCCCCTTCTGCTCACAAATCCTTCCCAACACCTGCAATGTGGAGTTTAAACGCATGGGGACATCGCACACCAGTCTGTGAGCTGGAAGTTGTAAACGCTGCTGAAGCACAGCAAGCTACAGAAATGTAGAAATTTTTGCAAATTTATCAAAAAAGAAAAACTGAAATATCACATGGTCATAATAAGTATTCAGACCCTTTGCTCAGTATTGAGTAGAAGCACCCTTTTGAGCTAGTACAGCCATGAATCTTCTTGGGAATGATGCAACAAGTTTTTCACACCTGGATTTGGGAATCCTCTGCCATTCTTCCTTGCAGATCCTCTCCAGTTCCGTCAGGTTAGATGGTGAACGTTGGTGGACAGCCATTTTCAGGTGTCTCCAGAGATGCTCAATTGGGTTTAGGTCAGGGCTCTGTCTGGGCCAGTCAAGAATTGTCACAGAGTTGTTCTGAAGCCACTCCTTTGTTATTTTAGCTGTGTGCTTAGGGTCAATGTCTTGTTGGAAGGTGAAATTTCGGCCAAGTCTGAGGTCCAGAGCACTCTGGAAGAGGTTTTGTACTTGATATCTTTGTACTTGGCCGCATTCATGTTTCCTTCAATTGCAACCAGTCGTCCTGTCCCTGCAGCTGAAAAACATCCCCATACAATGATGCTGCCACCACCATGTTTCACTGTTGGGATTGTAGTGGGCAGGTGATGAACAGTGCCTGGTTTTCTCCACACATACCACTTAGAATTATCACCAAAAAGTTCTATCTTTGTCTCATCAGACCAGACAATCTTATTTCTCATAGTCTGGGGGTCCTTCATGTGTTTTTGAGCAAACTCTATGCGGGCTTTCATATATCTTGCACTGAGGAGAGGCTTCCATCGGGCCACTCTGCCATAAAGGCCCGACTCGTGAAGGGCTGCAGTGATAGTTGACTTTGTGGGACTTTTTCCCATCTCCCTACTGCATCTCTGGAGCTCAGCCACGGTGATCTTTGGGTTCTTGTTTACCTCTCTCATCAAGGCTCTTCTCCCACAATTGTTCAGTTTGGCTGGACAGTCAGGTCTATGAAGACTTCTGGTGGTCTCAAACTTTTCCATTTAAGGATTATGGAGGCCACTGTGCTCTTAGGAACCTTGAGTAATGCAGAAATTCTTTTGTAACCCTGGCCAGATCTGTGCTCCTCTGAGCTCCTCGGGCAGTTTCTTTGTGCTCATGATTCTCAGTACAGTAGAACCATCTCAAAGAGGATCACAAGGAAATGTTCAGCATGTGACTTAAATATAAGTGTCTGAGCAAAGGGTCTGAATATTTATGACCATGTGATATTTCAGTTTTTCTTTTTTAATAAATTTGCAAAAATGTATATCTTTCTGTTTTTCTTCAGTCAAGATGGGGTGCAGAGGGTACTTTAATGAGAAAAAAATGAACTTTTTAGAATTTAACAAATGGCTGCAATGAAACAAAGAGTGAAAAATTTAAAGGGGTTTGAATACTTTCCGTACCCACTGTATATATATATATGTTGTGGAATACCCATACTAACAGGATATTCAATGGACCCTCTTGTGCGGTATCATGCACTGCAGTCTGCCACATACACTGCCTGCCTGCCCTACTCCTGCTATCACCACTGAATATATGCAGCTGGATTAGTCCTCAGAAGGACTGTTAGTTCAGTTGGATATATATACAGTATGTATATGTGTATATATATATATATATATATATATATATATATATATACACAGTACAGACCAAAAGTTTGGACACAACTTCTCATTTAAAGATTTTTCTGTATTTTCATGACTTTGAAAATTGTACATTCACACTGATGGCATCAAAACTATGAATTAACACATGTGGAATTATATACTTAACAAAAAAGTGTGAAACAACTGAAAATATGTCTTATATTCTAGGTTCTTCAAAGTAGCCACCTTTTGCTTTAATGACTGCTTTGCACACTCTTGGCATTCTCTTGATGAGCTTCAAGAGGTAGTCACCGGAAATGGTTTTCACTTCACAGGTGTGCCCTGTGAGGTTTAATAAGTGGGATTTCTTGCCTTATAAATGGGGTTGGGACCATCAGTTGTGTTGTGCAGAAGTCAGGTGGATACACAGCTGATAGTCCTATTGAATAGACTGTTAGAATTTGTATTATGGCAAGAAAAAAGCAGCTAAGTAAAGAAAAACGAGTGCCCATCATTACTTTAAGAAATGAAGGTCAGTCAGTCTGAAAAATTGGCCAAACTTTGAAAGTGTCCCCAAGTGCAGTTGCAAAAACAATCAAGCGCTGCAAAGAAACTAGCTCACATGAGGACGGCCCCAGGAAAGGAAGACCAAGAGTCACCTCTGCTTCTGAGGATAAGTTTATTCGAGTCACCAGCCTCAGAAATCGCAGGTTAACAGCAGCTCAGATTAGAGACCAGGTCAATGCCACACAGAGTTCTAGCAGCAGAAACATCTCTTCAACAACTCTTAAGAGGAGACTTTGTGCTGCAGGCCTTCATGGTAAAATAGCTGCTAGGAAACCACTGCTAAGGACAGGCAACAAGCAGAAGAGCATGGTTTGAGCTAAGGAACACAAGGAATGGACATTAGACCAGTGGAAATCTGTTCTTTGGTCTGATGAGTCCAAATTTGAGATCTTTGTTTCCAACCACCGTGTCTTTGTGCAACGCAGAAAAGTTGAATGGATGGACTCTACATGCCTGGTTACCACCGTGAAGCATAGAGGAGGAGGAGTGATGGTGTGGGGGTGCTTTGCTGGTGACACTGTTGGGGATTTATTCAAAATTTAAGGCATACTGAACTAGCATGGCTACCACAGCATCTTCCAGCGGCTATTCCATCCGGTTTGCGTTTAGTTGGACCATCATTTATTTTTCAACAGGACAATGACCCCAAACACACATCCAGGCTGTGTAAGGGCTATTTGACCAAGAAGGAGAGTGATGGGGTGCTATACCAGATGACCTGGCCTCCACAGTCACCAGACCTGAACCCAATCGAGATGGTTTGGGGTGAGCTGGACCGCAGAGTGAAGGCAAAAGGGCCAACAAGTGCTAAGCATCTCTGGGAACTCCTTCAAGATTGTTGGAAGACCATTTCTGGTGACTACATCTTGAAGCTCATCAAGAGAATGCCAAGAGTGTGCAAAGCAGTCATAAAAGCAAAAGGTGGCTACTTTGAAGAACCTAGAATATAAGACATATTTTCAGTTGTTTCACACTTTTTTGTTAAGTATGTAATTCCACATGTGTTAATTCATAGTTTTGATGCCTTCAGTGTGAGTGTACAATTTTCATAGTCAAGAAAATACAGAAAAATCTTTAAATGAGAAGGTGTGTCCAAACTTTTGGTCTGTACTGTAGATGTTATGAAATACCTATACTAAATATGAAGAAGCAAATCTCTCCCTGTCGCAGCAGCAGCTCTCCCTACTCTGCCTGGTTCCGGAGTAGACTGTGATGAGCATGGCGGCAACCGGTCTTATATACGCCTGACGATGCTGTGCGGCCAGCAAATTACTGTAATGCCGACAACCAACATTGCTGTGGTATTACAATGCATGGCAGGCAATTTCCTGCATGTTCATTGGCTTTCTAAAGAGCGCCAAACATGCAGTGAGGGGACCCGACTTCCCGCCCGAGCAACCCGGAAATACTCGCCAAGCTCGTCGAGCACAGTGATGCTCGGGCGATTACCGAGCAGTGGCGAGCACGTTCGCTCATCACTAGTTGTCAGCTATAAGGAAGGAAATTGTGTTTGACATTGTTTTATCCCTTTATGTGTTAGTTTTCAACATTTACTGGTCCAAATGTTTTGCATATTTTGTCATGCGCAGTCGAATTTTGCCTAAATTCTTTTTTTTTTTATGTGTGTGTTTTAGGTTAAAACATGACAAAGAAAAAAACAAATTTATCACCATATGTTAGGAAGCTTATTATTCTGAAGGTGAAGTCAGGCAAAAGCCAAAAAAAGGTAGCTATGGAGTTCATCTGTTCTCACAGTCATGTGTCACATATATTCAAGAAAGAAAAAGAAGGTTATGGAACAGCGGACAAACATAGAAGTGGACGACCACGGAAAACTTCCTCCAGAGACTATCACATTATTAAGAAAAAGTCAGTATCTAGTGTCCATAAAAGTGCTGTACAGATTTTGCTCAAAATGATCAAAGAATATGGGGTCAAAGTGAGTTGCCAAACTGTGGTGCGACTGCTAAGAGCAGTAGGGTTGAATGCACAAGTTCCAGGCAAGAAGCCTTTCATCTCTGCAAAGAACCGAAAGGTCCAACTTGAATTTGCCAAAGAACACAGCCAAAGGAAAGAGACAGATTGTTCTAAGGTGTTGTGGTCCGATGAATCCAACTGCAATCTGTTTGGTAGTGATGGCAAGCACTATATATAGTGCCAAATTGAAAAAATGTAAGGTACCAAACACCTACAGTGAAACATGGTGGTGGCAATGTCATGGTTTGGGGCTGCTTTTCTGCATCTGCCATTGGCCTTCAGCATAGAATTGATGGAAATATGAATGCTACCATGATAAAAGCAAATACTGGAGAATGTAATGCTGCCACATGGTAAAACCAATGTCGGCAGAGGATGGAAATTCCAGCAGGACAATGATCCTAAGCACACATCCAATTTACTCAAAAATTAGTTAGCAAAGTAAAATTTTGGCCTGTTGCAATGGCCAAGCCAATCACCTGATTTAAACCCTATAGAGCACCTTTGGGATGAGTTAGGGTGATGAGTTGGGGCCCTTACCTATAGCAATTAAGATGAATTGTTTGCAAATGGAATGTAGAAAGATCCCTCAAGATGTCTTGAATACCCTACTGGCTTCAGTGCCCCATCGGTGTGGTGCAGTAATTAAAGAAAGAGATTATGCTACAAAATACTAATTTATGGCATTGAAAACAATGTATTATTCTCTATGTTGTGATCAATAAATAGTATATACAAAACTTTTCGCAGTCAGTTTTCTTTAATTAAATGACTATACCTATATTCAAAAGCATTTTGGTTAATAATAAGGCATGATGACAACTTCATGCTCTTTCAATTCATCACCGGGGAAATGTCATCAAAACAACCAGACAGAAGTAATTACATTTGTAAAGAAAATGAAAAACTTTTGGTCGCCACTGTAAGATAAGAAGTGAAATCACACATTCCACTTGCATACATGTTTCAGGGCATTTGCCACTTATCAGTGAAAAGCAGGAGTTCTTATTTGCCTGTATAGATGCTTCTGACAGGAGTCTAAAGAGTGGCATTAAGAGATGTTATAGGTCATGGAATACTCCTCTGGAAATTCACAAAAAAATCACAAAAAAGCAGCCATATGTTCCAGTACCTGGTCACAATTCTTATACACTGCAGGATCTAGAAGTCCCCCATAATAAAAGGTAGAGGCTCCGCAGGTACAAAATACTGATTAAAACAACCACTCACACACTTATCCATCATGTGGGATGGTTTCTTAGTATTCTAAATGCAAATAAAATGAGGCTTGTATAGGGCGCCAGTCACACATATCTAGTGTTCCATGACTGCTTACAGGCTATAGGTTACGCCTATACTATTAGATCAGGAGGGCTGTCCATCACTCTATATGTGTAACCTACAAGACAGAAATCCAAATTCCCCACACCATTATTACTGGGCTTGGTTGCACCCTGCAAATGATGAAAAAATTCATGAGGTATTGGATGATATTTTGGCCAAAATACGCAAGCTTGCAACCCAGATCAATGGTCCTTATTGTCTTCCCTTTCCTTACACTAAAATTATAAGCAATTCACGGATAAAGGACATCAAATCCCCCAAAAATAACAGAACAAATACCTGGTCACAATACCTGGGTTGCGAGCTTGCGTTTTTTTGGCCCAAGTGTCAATCAATACCTCATGAATGCTTTCATCTTTTGTAGGGTGCAGCCCAGTCCTGTGTTATTGGTGTGAGGAATTGTGATATCTGTTCCTGCAGGGTGCACTTATAGAATGTTGGGCAGTCCGCACATTTAGAATATTAGGCAACTACTTCCCAATGGATTTTAAGTGTGTGTTTGTTTTATCAGTATTTTACACCTGTGTTGCCTCAGCCTTTTTATCATTGGGACTTCCTTCATTCCGCAGTGCATTAGTATTGTGAACAGGCATTAGTAAGTGTGTCTGCCCTTCTTTCTGTGATGTTTTTTAAATTTGATGTTCATTTTCTGTGATCTACAGTATAAAATTTATAAATGCATAATATAAGGTACCAAAGGAGAATTTATCCTTGCTAAGCCTACTGGGAACGACTGATTTTTATGGTGCTCCGTATTCTGTAGTTCCAATGACCTTGCTCCTTATAGTATCAATGATAATAATGTTAATACTGAGATTATAATTACTGCTGGCTGTTTAATTCTTTTAATATGCTTTAGATATTTTTGGCATGCTGACCTCTTTAGATCTTTTAGAATATTTGATAAAAAAAACATTGCTTCATAAGTTCTTCTTGTATTTACTTGCTTCTATTGTTAGAACAGTTTTTTCCTAACACATATAATTTGATTGGCCAGAATATTATAAGATCAGTTTTTGTAATATTCACTTGTGTAGATTAAAAACTTTCTGAAATAGGTCAAACATAGTAACAAACATCTCCTCATTATGATACCCACAAAAGAGAATTGAAGTCGACAATAATAGTTAAGAGTTCCAAATTTTTGTGCTAGAGTTTGACCCAAAAAATCTATTCACAAAGTTGAATAATCCTGGAATGTGGAACTTTAAAAGTCATGATGTGTGTGAATTTGAATGTATAGTTATGTACAGGGTGGGACAATTATATGGATAGACCTAAATAAAATGGGAATGGTTGGTGATATCAACTTCCTGTTTGTGGCACATTAGTATATGTGAAGGGGAAAACTTTTCCAGATGGGTGGTGACCATGGTGTCCATTTTGAAGTTGGCCATTTTGGATCCAACTTTATTTTTTTAAATCGGAAGAAGGTCATGTGACACATCAAACTTATTGCGAATTTCATAAGAAAAACAATGGTGTTCCAAAATGGCCAACTTCAAAATGGCCGCCATGGTCACCACCCATCTGGAAAAGTTTTCCCCCTCCCATATACTAATGTGCCACAATCAGGAAGTTGATATCACCAACCATTCCCATTTTATTTAGGTGTATCCATATAAATGGCCCACCCTGTACTTTGGGATAAGGAAATCTTCATGTACTTTAAGAGACCTTTTGTACATATCCCTGTCTGTACCCATAAGCCAATGTTTTTCTACTTTTACTGTATATTTTCTACTATTTCTTGCCTAGACTTTGTTTCCTCTTCATTCTTCTGCAGTTACCACAAATAGGACCTGGTCATGAACAAGGTGTAATTGAGAGGTTCACCACGTTTATCTGGTGTCATAATGAAGCTTCAGTTCCGTGTTTAGATATCTGCTCTATAACATTCACTCCCATGAATTCTCCTGACTCTAGACTATCAACAGGATTGCATCTAACTCCTCCACCTTCCAAAAGCAATAAGCCAAAACGTAACAGTGAATACAGCATTCCAAGACCTTGTGTAATTCTGATATACTCTTTAAAGTATTGGTTTGTTAAGTGTTGTTTTGTTTAAGAGTTTGATGTTATTACAAAGGGTAAAATATTTCTAAAATAAAAGATATACTACAATTGTTAATAATAATAAATATTAATATATATTATTATTATTATTAATAATAATAATCTGAAATATTAACCCCTTCACCCCTGAAGGCTGTTTGCATGCTAATTGCAGGCCAATTTTTACAATTCTATCCAGTGTCATTTTATGAGGTAATAACTCTGGAACGCTTCAACAAATCCCACTGATTCTAAGATTGTTTTTTCGTGACATATTGTACTTCATGATAGTGGTAAAATTTATTTAATGTAACTGGCGTTTATTTGTGAAAAAATTGGAAATTTGGCGAAAAAATGTAGAAAATTTCGCAATCTTCAAACTTTGAATTTATGCCCTTAAATCAGAGAGATATGTCACACAAAATAGTTAATAAATAACATTTCCCACATGTCTACTTTACATCAGCACAATTTTGGAAACAACATTTTTTTTGTTAGGAATTTATAAGGGTTAAAATTTGACCAGCGATTTCTCATTTTTCCAACAAAATTTACAAAACCAATTTTTTAGGGACCACATCACATTTGAAGTCACTTTGAGGGGTCTATATGACAGAAAATACCCAAAAGTAACACCATTTTAAAAACTGCACCCCTCAAGGTGCTCAAAACCTCATTCAAGAAGTTTATTAACCTTTCAGATGCTTCACAGAAATTAATGGAATGCGAAAGGAAAAAATGAACATTTAACTTTTTTTCACAATAATTTTACTTTAGACCCCAATTTTTTTATTTTCACAAGGGTTACTGGAAAACATGGATCCCAAAATTTGTTGTGCAATTTCTCCTCCATATGTGGGAGAAAACCACGGTTTCGGTGCACGGCATGACTTGAAAGGGAAGGAGCGCCATTTGACTTTCAAGCCATTTGAATGTAAAATTTGCTTGAATAATTAGCGGACGCCATGTCGCGTTTGGAGAGCCCCTGATGTGCCTAAACAGTGGAAACCCCCCACAAGTGACATCATTTTGGAAAGTAGAGCCCTCAGGGAACTTACCTAGATGTGTGGTGAGCACCTTGAACCCCAAGGTGCTTCACAGAAGTTTATAACATTGAGCCGTAAAAATTAAGTTTTCACATTTTTCCCACGAAAATGTTTTTCAGCCCCAAATTTTGCGTTTTTATAAGGGTGTGATGACACAGCTTCTAATCTTAATTAGCCAGACATCTAGATTTGTTAGACCAGAAGAAATACACTATTATGTTTATGTTGACTTTTAAATTCATGTGTTTTTCTTTGACTGGTCAAGAAGGACAGTGACTCAGAATACAACAATGATATTTGTAAATATGCTAATTACATATAGTACTAAGCCAGCTATTTGTTGATTTAAAGAACAAGGGATACCAACTATGCTAATTGATTAAATGCTCAAACAATGATCCCTGAGCACTGCACCTTTCTCCTTGATCTGTGAATAATGACCTGAGCCACAGATGAATATATATAAAAAGGGAGCATTTCTATAGTGCTGCAAGTAGATTCAGATAGACTCTTCAGGACAGCAGATTAGTAGCATGGCTCCATCCAGAGAGACACATATTTGGATTCTACAGGATTCCAGCCTAAGGGTACATGGCTCCTGCTGGAAGGATACAGTTCTGCTCCATTGACCATCAGAAAACCCATGGATGCATTTGGGGAAACCAGGTTGGAAAGATGAGGTCACCGGGCCCCATGGATATGTTATTTAGGGTTGCCAGGTTGGGACCATCTGGTCACCTGGAACCCATGGAATCACTCAGAGAGAGCCGGGTTGGGACAGTGCGGTCACCTGGGACCCATGGAGTTGTTTGGAGATGCCAGGGTGGGACCCTCAGGTCTCATGGCCTTGTACCTCAATGGACTGTCAGCTTCCTAAGCTTGCCACTACCGCCTCTCTGTGGGGGTCCACCCAAAGTGGGGTGCCACTGGTTGAGGTAGTTGGCCCTGGAAGTCCCAAATTCGCAGCTGATCTATTTCCGGCAGGCCAGCGGAAGAGTGAGACTGTGTAATTTTACACTATCTTGGGTATTTGCTGGGACTGTTCTATGTTTATTGTCTGTTTAGTGGTTCAATAAAATATTGCCTCACTGTTTTGCCCTCACCCTGTGTTGTCTGAGTAGTATTATTCTCACGGAAGACCCCGGGTCTTCACCAAGGATAACAGGAGAAATTGCACCAAACCATTTGTTGTGCATTTTCTCCTGAGTAAGCTGATACCCCATATGTGGGGGAAAACCACTGTTTAGATGCACAGCAGAGTTCGGAAGGGAAGGAGCGCCATTTGACTTTTTGAATGTAAAATTTGCTTGAATAATTTGAGGATGCCATGACGCGTTTGGAGACCCCCTTATGTGCCTAAACAGTGGAAACCCCCCATAAGTGACATAATTTTGGAAACTAGACCCCTCAGGAAACTTATCTAGATGTGTGGTGAGCTCCATGAAGCCCTAGGTGCTTCACAGAAGTTTATAACATTGAGCCTTAAAAATAAAATTTTCACATTTTCCCACAAAAATGTTTTCAGCCCCAAATTTTGCATTTTCATAAGGGTAACAGGATAAATTGCACCAAACCATTTGTTGTGCAATTTCTCCTGAGTAAGCAAAATACCCCATATGTATGGGAAAACCACTGTTTGGGAGCATGGCAGGGCTTTGAAGGGAAGGAGCATTGTTTGACTTTTTCATCGCAAAACTCGCTTGAATTGAGAGCCGACACCATGTCGCGTTTGGAAAGCCCCTGATGTGCCTAAACAGTGGAAACTCCCCCCAATTGACCCCATTTTGGAAAGTTGACCCCTTAAGGAACTTATCTAGATGTGTGGTGAGCACTTTGAACCCTCAAGTGTTAAACAAAAGTTTATAACGTAGAGCCGTGAAAATAAGAAAAAACATTTTTTTTCCACAAAAGTGATCTTTTAACCCGAAGTTTTTTTATTTTCACAAGGGTAATAGGAAAAATTGGACCCCAAAAGTTGTTGTCGATTTCGCCTGATGAACTCCAATGACCTCACTCCCGGCAGCTTAGCGCTATACACTGCAGGAGTGATTATGCTCCTGTCAGTGAATTGCTGGCTGCTGAATAGAGCGATCACATCTATTGATGTGGCTGTTCTGTTAATGAGATCTGTGTGGGACACTCGGGATTACAGCGGATAGGTGAGGATTATGGCAGTTTATTATTTTTTCTTTATTACAGGTTACCTGGGCATCGGGGATTAGGTGTTAAGGTGAGTATATGGTGTTTTTTATTTTTTTATTTTGCAGGGGACAAGGGCATCAAAGAAAAGATGTAGATGAGTAAAATGTTTGTTTTTTTAATTTGAATATTTTATTTATTAATTTTAACTTTTTTTTTAAATTTCAGCACAGGCGATGGCTGATGAGAGACTACTGCTCCCATCCAGCGGCCTCTGCAATCCCTATTTACAATGACAGCAGGCACCAGCTGATGGGGATAGTAGTCTCATTAGCTGGCGCCTCTGACCCGGGGTAAGCTTTTTACCGCGGGTCACTGTCACAGCTGCGGGCTCACACTGACATCATGATTCCGCAGCACTCTGACCCACGGTAACAAGGATACTGCCGATCAGAGCCCATGTTTCCCGCACTGACATGCAGATGACAGCGTGGGGAACACCAAAACCCAAACCGAACTGCAACATGGACTTCCTGAGGAAGTCCGTGTTCGGGTTCCATGACTGAACAGTAGGTATTTGGTACAGACCCCGAACTTTACTGTTCTGGTTCGCTCATCTCTAATTATGAACATCTCAGCATCCAAAGTTAGCAACTAAGGGCATAAAACTATATTTCAAATACAGAACATACCCAACCACGGGAGCACACCCGATGCGTGTTTCACCTGAGCTTCTTGCGGGGCATAGCCTAGGAACAATACATGCAATTATCTCCATTTTCAACCACATTGTTCCATGATCATGTATAGTAATTTGAATCCATTAATCCGTTCAGCTGAATTACCTTATATTTATCAGTTTTTCCCTTGATTGGTTCTCATCCACATAAATAGCCGCGCTCTCTGTTCCTATGTTATGCCCCGGACGAAGCTCAAGCGAAACACACATCAGGTGTGCTCCTGTGGTTGGGTATGTTTTATACGGGAAATATGGCTTTATGCCCTTAGTTGCTAACTTTGGCTGCTGGGATGTTTATAATCTACATTGACACACCTGGTTTACTTACCAGGTATGTCTCCATGTGACCACTTAGTTTCTATTTTCATTAAATAAGTTAAATTAGTGTTGTATTTATGAACCTCATTGTTTGCAATCATATTGTCAAAATTCATTCAACTAGCTGAAATCTTGTTTAATTTTTTTTTATTCATACACTGATCATTTTTCATTGATATACTATTCAACTTTAATATATCTACTTTTTTATTACTTACTGCAAAGTCAAAAGTTTACATACACTAAGATTACTATGCCTTTAAACAATTCTGGACTGCCCATATGATGATGTCCTGTGTTTGGATGCTTCTGAGTTAATTAGAGACACACCTGTGGATGTATTTTAATGCGCACCTGAAACATGCTGCTTCTTTGTGTAGCATCATGGGAAAGTCCAAAGAAATCAGCCGAGATATCAGGAAGAGAATTGTGGACTTGCACAAATCTGGCTCATCCTTCGGTACAATTTCAACATACCTGAAGGTGCCTCGTTCATCTGTACAAACAATTATTCGCAAGTACAAACAAGATGAGAATGTCAAGCCATCATACCGCTCAGGAAGGAGACTAGTTGTGTGTCCCAGAGATGAATGTGCATATCAACCCAAGGACAAAAGAAAAAGACCTTGTGAAGATGATGGCGGAAGCTGGTAATATTGTCTCAATAACCACACTGAAATGAGTACTGTATCAACATGGGCTGAAAGGCCACTCTGCCAGGAAGAAGTCATTACTCCAAAAGAAACATAAAAAAGACAGATTAATGTTTGCAAATGCACAAAGGAACAAAGACCTTAATTTTTGGAGACATGTCCTGTGGTTTGATGAAACTAAAATTGCACTTTTTAGCCATAATAACCATCGTTACATTTGGAGGAAAAAGGGAGAAGCTTGGAAGCCTAATAACACCATCCCATCTGTGAAACACGGGGGTGGCAGCATCATGTTGTCAGGTTGTTTTGCTGCAGGAGGGACTGGTGCACTTCACAAAATAGGTGGAATCTTGATAAAAGAAGATTATGTGGTAATACTGAAGCAACATCTCAAGACATCAGCCGGGAAGTTAAAGCTTAGGCAGAAATGGGTCTTCCAAATGGACAATGACCCGAAGTATACTGCCAAAATGGTAACAAAGTGGCTTAAGTATAACAAAGTCAATGTTTTGGAGTGGCTATCACAAAGCCCTGATCTCAATCCTATTGAAAATTTATGGGCAAAGCTGAAAGGACAGTTGCGAGCAAGGTGACCTACAAACCTGGATCAGTTACATCAGTTTTGTCAGGAGGAATGGGCCCAAATTCCGACCAACTGTTGTGAGAAGCTTGTGGAAGGATATCCCAAACGTTTGACCCAAGTCATTTAGTTTAAGGGCAATGGTACCAAATACTAATGAAATGTATGTAAACTTTTGACTTTGCAATAAATAATAAGATGTACAATACAAAGTTCTATGGTGGTACCGTGTTAGCCAGAAAAATCAATGTAAATACTTTTATGCCCAAAAATGACAAAAGTATTCTCGGAGTGATACCTTTATTGGCTAACCAGAAAAAAAAAATATATATGCAAGCTTTGAGAGCACAGAGGCTCCTTCTTCAGGCATATTACAAATGAATTGATAAGACAAAAGGCACAACATTTAAGAGATGTTACAGTAAAACATTTGTTCATGAGGTGTAAGGGGTGATACCTCCTAATGATAAGTCAAAGAGATCAAATTTAAGGTTTTTACTTGCAAATGACAAGTCTGCGGGAATGTTTAATTATCTGGAAACCGTCTGGTGGAGGTGTGAACTGAATCCATATAGTGAGTCATAAATCCAGGTGTTAGATTGAGTCCTGTTGTCAAGGAATTGAACATTCTTATCAATTTGAATTCCCAAATTTCTCTCTCTCTGTCATCCTTGAAATGAGGATGTACATTAAATTTTCTAGAGCAGTAATTCAATTCAAATTTCATATATTTCATGTATGCATACTATAGAACTACAGAGTGCTACTTTATTTATTGGTTATATATGGAGATGTCTACTCTTAGTAAGCACCGATACACGCCAGTTTTCTGTTTTGAAATTGAAGGTCAGTCTTTTGATATTTGAATACATAGGCTTTCTGACTGAGCACTCCACCCCTAAGCCTCAGGCAGTTTTAATTACAGCAGGATCCTTCCTTCCCATATACATGTAGACTTTAGTCTAAGAGAGGATTCACACTAGGCAGGTTCCCAGCAACGAGAATCGCCTTATCGCAGCTACCAGGTACACATGAATTGGCCAACTTATGCGCTAAGAATTCTCATTTGTTTCTATTTTCTAGTTCAGTAATGCAATTCAAATGTCATATATTTCATGTTTGCATACTTTAGAGCTACAGAGTGCTGCTTTATCTTGTGGAGAGTAGTACTCTCATCAGCCGACACCTGTGACTGGCAGCAACATTTTTACCGCCAGTCAGAGTTGCTTGCTCACATGCTGTCATCTGTGTGACAACGTGGGAACCGCAGTGCTCTGACCGGCGGTAATGAACTTACTGCTGATCAGAGCAGGTGTTTCCAGCACTGTCACATGGATGACAGCATGGGAATCACCAGATGATCGGACGCCCAATTCATTTGAGTTTGTGTTCAAGTTCTGGTAGGACAGCCAAGTTTTTTTAAAAAAAAAGCCTAACCCGACAGACCCCGAACATCCACGGGTCCGCCCATCACTATTAATCCTCTGTCTGGCATTTTTTTTCCTCACATTTTCTCTATATCAATGCCTTAGGACAGCATACTTTGCTGTTTGTTTGCTTTGTTGTTTTTAAATTAATATTAATAAAATAAAAATGGCAGTCTGCAATGCAAAAATACAGCCTTTAGCTCCACTGCAAAATAGTTACGGGTCTCTGAAAATAGCTACATGGGCCTCATACAAATTCTAGAATTTTTACCTTTCTGAAATGTTTTTCACCATTAAAATAAAATAATATACAAATTTGGTGTCTTCAAAAATGTATTGACCTAAAGAATTATTTTACTTCATAATGAATGCCTTAAAAATAAATGGAAAAAAAATTAGCTACAGTAATTTTTTTTTAGATTTCTTTGCATTTGGAATTTTGTTCCCCATATTCCAGTACGTTGTATGATTAATGCAACTGGTCCTGCAAAAAATCAAGCCTTCATACTTTTATGTTAATTGAAAAATTTAAAATGACTCTTGGAAAAAGAAGAATAAAAAACGAATGTGAAAAAACTAAATTGCCTGTGGCGGGAAGGGGTTACATTTGTTTGCAAGATTCTACTCTAAAAGTAGAAAAATAGTCCACAGTTTATGCTAAAACTCTTGTTTGAATGTTTTTCATTTTTCTTAAAGACATTTGAAAGGAGTTTCAAATGTAAATGAATTATTAATTATATTTCAAGTGATTGCATCACAAAAGTAGCTTGTTTATAAATGTCTTATTAAAATATACTTATTTATATGCTACTATTTCAATTTTTAATTTTATTATTTACACTAAAAAGTAAGTTTTGTTTTTATAACTTGTTCTTTAGGGAAGTTGTCATTTTTATAGTTTATTGCAAATGTAGACAGCCCCTGTAAATTAATGTTCCATTAGGGCATATGATTGCCATAAAGATGGGTTCTACTCTGCTCTATTCCATAAGAGCTGAGTAGAAACCATAATTTCTGTGTATTACTGAAATTATCCAATGACATCAATGGGTGTTGTGTATGTAGTAAGACATATCCCCATTATCTGTACATAATGATAACATCTGATTATCTGAGGTTTTATTAGCTGAACCTGTAGTCACTAGTGATGAGCGAGCACTTAAAGGCTTGGGTACTCGTTGTTCGAGTCGAGCAAATTGGAATGCTCGAGTGCTCGGACCGAGTAACGAGCCCAATGTAAGTCTATGGGAAACCCGAGCATTTTTCCGGCGGCTCCCCCTGGCGGTCTGTAGAGGGCCTGAAAATGAAACATACAAAAACAAAATCCAAATGGATTTTCCTGGGAAGTATGTTAAAGGACATCCTTTCCAGGGTAATGACTTGTATATAAGGCAAAATAAATATACAAAACAAAAACGCTCCTCCACATATTGGGCTATGTTCACACGTAGCATTTTTGATGCGTTTTTGCACTTTTGCATTTCTTTAAACCAAGACAAATGCATTCACCAGGGAATGTAATTTTAACATTTTACAATGTTATCTGGCCATGTAGTGTGTGACACATCATCAGACCCATCCTGTTTCATTTATGATGGAGGGACTCTGAAAGTCACAAAGACTATTTTTATAGGGCCATCAGGCGGCCCTTACTATTCTTAAAGGGCCAGAAGTCGGCTATACTTTTTTGTTCCCATTATTAACGAGTGGGTCTCCTATACTGTTATTGCGTCTGCAGTGACTGCAATGGCTGCCAAAAATTTGGAGGAGCTCCAATGCCCATTGCAAGAGACGTAGAGGTCGGATGGCCTCCTGCAAAAAATGCTCCCATTATTAGCTGTGGCATTACAATGCATGTCAGGCAATTCCTGCATGTTCATTGGCTTTCTAAAGAGCGCCAAACATGCAGCGAGAGGACCCGAATTCCCGCCCGAGCAACCGGGAAATACTCGCCGAGTACCGAGCTCGTCGAGCATAGTGATGCTCAGGCGAGTACCGACCAGTGGCGAGCACGTTCGCTTATCACTAGTAGTTACCAACATTTGTGCTAAGAAGTGCTTAAATAAATAGGTAACCACCCTAAATGGACAGAGCTGTTAAGTTGCTTTCCTACAATTAATCTTAAAATATTACCTCTTCACCATAAAGTGAAATGATAATGAATAAAGACGAAAGCCAGATTGAATGCTAAAATGTCATACATAAAATGTGTTTATAGATGTTGGTATGCATGATTTTTGCATGATTCATGTGATATTTCTGACTGTTGTCAATAATTCTTATGCAATACATTTTTATTTTAGGCTGGCAGTGTGACACCAAAATCTCCCTCCACTGATATTTTTGACATGGTTCCTTTTACCCCACTTTCTTCTGAATCAACAACACCTACAAAAAATGGTACACAGTTTTCATCTGTGCCAAGTAGGTCAACTGAAATAAGTAAGTAATAATTAGGTTATTATTCACCAAAAAATGTGATAAGTCCAAAGTCTTGAATTTGAAATTGAACAATGTCTGCTTCACTTGTTTTCTAATGAATCTAGATGGAAGGGGTTATGGCCTCTTCTGTTTATTTTTTACACAGTGCCAATCCTTACTTTGTGTGTGGAAAGAATTGCAACATGCAAATTGCTACCGTATCTGTTTTAGCGCCATTTTGTGAGCATAACAGGTCAGAGAGGCTGCTCCTGACACTGCTCCTGGATACTGAGTGATGTTAGATATTCAGCTAGGCGGTTGCTTCTAAGTCAGATAGTTTAGATAGATAGGGTCCTGTGTGGCTGTGAAATCGACCTTCCAATTTTTTGTTGTGCTATTAGTGAATGCATATTACAGCATAGAACTCTGTTGTGCACTGCTTCTATTGTGCTCCATGCACAAGTACACCTTTAAAAATCTATTTTTTTCTGTTACTAACTCTCAGCTTCTCATTTCCTGGCGGTGAAATTTAGCTGTATGCAGAGCTTATGCAGAGTAAAAAAATTTTTTTTTTCTGTTACTAACGTGATGCAGCACGCCACGCCACATCTCAGCTTGTCATTTTCTGGTGGTGAAATTCAGCTGTATGCAGAACTTGTTCACAGTATAAAAATCATATTTCTTCTGTTAGTAACGTGATACAGCAGGCCAGATGTCAGTTTGAAATTGTTTGGAGCATATATTCAATTGTATACAGGCCTCATCCATAGTAAAAAAAAATTAGTTCTTCTGTTAGTAATGTGATACAGCAGGCCAAATCTCAGTTTGAAATTGTATGAAGCATATTGAAATTGTATGAAGCATATTGTATACAGGCCTCATCCACAGTAAAAAAAAAATTGTTCTTCTGTTAGTAACATGATACAGCAGGCCAGATGTCAGTTTGAAATTGTTTGGGGCATATATTCTATTGTATACGGGCCTCATCCACAGTAAAAATAATTCGTTCATCTGTTAGTAATGTTATACAGCAGGCCAGTTGTCAGTTTGACATTTTTTGGGTCTGATATTTTTCTCCATACAAGGGTACACATGATAAAATCAAAATTGGTTTTCTAACTATTGTACTACGTAAAGCAGGCTACATTTCATCTTTTAATTCTTTGGTGCTGATATTGTTTTGCATACATGGGTATACATAATAAAATCAAAATAGTTTTTTTTACTACCATGCTACCTAAAGCAGGCTATATTTCATCTTTTAATTCTTTGATGCAGATATTGTTTTCCATGCAAGGGTACACATGATAAAATCAAAACTGTTTTTCTTACTACCGTGCTACCTAAAGAAGGCTACATTTTATCTTTTATTTCTTTGGTACCTAATATTTTGCTCCATACAGGGTTCACTTCATAAAAACAATTTTTTTTCTGTTACTATCATGCTACAGAAACTAAGCCACATTTCAGCTTTTAATTATTTAATGCTAGTATTGCGCTACAGCCAGGAGTCCACATTAAGAATCTAAAATTTGTTGCGCTAATAGCGTGGTCCTGAAACCATGACACATTTCAGCATTGGACAGGGTTCGGAGCAGCATTTCTAACTTAAACTTTGATCAGTAACTAGTGAATGAGTGACAGATGTATGCCTAGTGCTCTGAGAGCTCGGCCAAATTCAGGCAGCACACATGAAGGAGACCCAACTTGGAGACCAAACATTTCCATTAATTCTGGGAAGATACCACAAAACTGGTATCAATTTCTATTTATTTATTTTATTCACTTATATAGAGTCAATAATTCCACAGCGCTTTACAGACATTATCAATTTACCCATAGTAGAAATAGTATAATGGAGCTCTGACACCCCTTCCACTACAGGCAACCCACCAGATGGAGACCCAACTTGGAGTCTCCACAGTTAGAATTTTTTTTAGTAACATCTGCAACGCTAGCAACAACAGGCACAGAAGCCACGACAAAGGTGTCACAGACTGCAATTACGCGAGATCAATGCAGCACACCAAGAAGTACGCCATCACCTAGGCTTGGTGCAAAAGTCATTGGAGATCCATGACTTGTTCATCTTCATGAAAGTTAGGCAGTCTATACTTTCAGAGGACAGCCAGATAGGCATATCCATGAACACACCAGCAGTACTGGAGACATGTTCTGAGAGAACGCTGGCTGCCGCCCATAACAGGCGAGCTCAGAGCACTCTTCAATTTTTCTAGGCCAAAATTCAAAAGGGTCCAAACTCCCTCCAATGGCATTGTTATTGAGCTCTAGATACTCCTGCACCATCTTCTCCAGTTATTCACTACATGTCAGACTTGTACTCTGTTCTGCCGGTGTACCGTCTGGTCTAAAGAGGGAGTGAAACGACTCCCAGAATTTTTTTTCTCACGTTTATTTAACTCACACAGCGCTGTTAATTCCCCAGCACTTTACAGACATTAGTGGCAAAAACTGAAATATCACATAGTCATAAATATTCAGACCCTTTTCTCAGTATTGAGTAGAAGCACCCTTTTGATCTAGTACAGCCATGAGTCTTCTTGGAAATAATACAACAAGTTTTTCACACCTGGATTTGGGGATCCTCTGCCATTCTTCCTTGCAGATCCTCTCCAGTTCCGTCAGGTTGGATGGTGAACATTGGTGGATAGCCATTTTCAGGTCTCTCCAGAGATGCTCAATTGGGTTTAGGTTAGGGCTCTGGCTGGGCCAGTCAAGAATGGTCACAAGGTTGTTCTGGAGCCACTCCTTTTGTTATTTTAGCTGTGTGCTTAAGGTTATTGTCTTGTTGGAAGGTGAACCTTCGGCCAAGTCTAATATCCAGAGTACTCTGGAAGAGGTTTTCATGCAGGATATCTCTGTACTTGGCCGCATTCATGTTTCCTTCAATTGCAACCAGTCGTCCTGTTCCTGCAGCTGAAAACACCCCCATAGCATGATGCTGCCACCGCCATGTTTCATTGTTGGGATTGTATTGGGCAGGTGATGAGCAGTGCCTGGTTTTCTCCACACATACGGCTTAGAATTATCACCAAAAAGTTCTATCTTCGTCTCATCAGACCAGAGAATCTTATTTCTCATAGTCTGGGGGTCCTACATGTGTTTTTGAGCAAACTCTATGCGGGCTTTCATATGTCTTGCACTGAGGAGAGGCTTCTGTCGGGCCACTCTGCCATAAAGGCCCAACTGGTGGAGGGCTGCAGTGATAGTTGACTTTGTGGAACTTTCTTCCATCTCCCTACTGCATCTCTTGAACTCAGCCACAGTGATCTTGGGGTTCTTGTTTACCTTTCTCACCAAGGCTCTTCTCCCACAATTGCTCAGTTTGGCTGGACGGCCAGGTCTAGGAAGACTTCTGGTGGTCCCAAACTTCTTCCATTCAAGGATTATGGAGGCCACTGTGCTCTTAGGAACCTTGAGTAATGCATAATTTCTTTTGTAAACTTGGCTAGATCTGTGCCTTGCCACAATTCTGTCTCTTCGCTCCTACGGCAGTTCCTTTGAACTTATGATTCTCATTTGGTCTGACATGCACTGTGAGCTGCGATGTCTTATATAGACAGGTGTGTGCCTTTCCAAATCAAGTCCTATCAGTTTAATTAAACACAGCTGGACTCCAATGAAGGAATAGAACCATCTCAAGGAGGATCACAAGGAAATGGACAGCATGTGACTTAAATATGAGTGTCTGAGCAAAGGGTCTGAATAGCTATGACCATGTGATATGTCAGTTTTTCTTTTTTAATAAATTTGCAAAAATTTCTACATTTCTGTTTTTTTCAGTCAAGATGGGGTGCAGAGTGTACTTTAAAGAGAAAAAAAATGAACATTTTAGCATTTACTAAATGGCTGCATTGAAACAAAGTGAAAAATTTAAAGGGGTCTGAATACTTTCCGTACCCACTGTAAGTTCTCCTGCATGCCTCTTGGATCCTCCTCCAGATCAAAGACCAATTTCATCATTGTGCTCCTGACTTCATAATATTATATTGCTGGTTCCAAAAGTGATATAATTAGTTCTCATTTTACTCATTTAAAACTTTTTTTTTAAACTATAAGTAGTAGCTGAAATGACATTATTGATTTAGATGTATTATTTCTTGCAGCAAAAGATTTGTTTGGTGCAGAACCATTTGATCCATTTTGCTGTGCTGTTGGTGACTATACACCAGACATACAGTCTAAACTGGATGAGATGCAGGTAAGTCATTAGGTTGTCTGTTCCAGGGTTATACTGTTTGCAGTATAGACCAAAAGTTTGGACACACCTTCTGATTTAAAGATTTTTCTGTATTTTCATAACTTTGAAAATTGTACATTCACACTGAAGGCATCAACAGTATGAATTAACACATGTGGAATTATATACTTAACAAAAAAGTGTGAAACAACTGAAAATATGTCTTATATTCAAGGTTCTTCAAAGTAGCCACATTTTGTTTTGATGACTGCTTGGCACACTCTTGGCATTCTCTTGATGAGCTTCAAGAGGTAGTCACCGGAAATGGTCTTCCAACAATCTTGAAGGAGTTCCCAGAGATGCTTAGCACTTGTTGGTTCGTTTGCCTTCACTCTGCGGTCCAGCTCACCCCAAACCATCTCGATTGGGTTCAGGTCTGGTGACTGTGGAGGCCAGGTCATCTGGTGTAGCACCCCATCACTCTCCTTCTTGGTCAAATAACCCTTACACAGCCTGGAGGTGTGTTTGGGGTCATTGTCCTGTTGAAAAATAAATGATGGTCCAACTAAACGCAAACCAGATGGAATAGCATGCCGCTGCAAGATGCTGTGGTAGCCATGCTGGTTCAGTATGCCTTCAATTTTGAATAAATCCTCAACAGTGTCACCAGCAAAGCAACCCCACACCATCACACCTCCTCCTCCATGCTTCACGGTGGGAACCAGGCATGTAGAGTCCATCCGTTCACCTTTTCTGCATCGCACAAAGACACGGTGGTTGGAACCAAAGATCTCAAATTTGGACTCATCAGACCAAACCTCAGATTTACACTGGTCTAATGTCCATTCCTTGTGTTCTTTAGCCCAAACAAGTCTCTTCTGCTTGTTACCTGTCCTTAGCAGTGGTTTCCTAGCAGCTATTTTACCATGAAGGCCTGCTGCACAAAGTCTCCTCTTAACAGTTGTTGAAGAGATGTGTCTACTGCTAGAACTCTGTGTGGCACTGACCTGGTCTCTAATCTGAGCTGCTGTTAACCTGCGATTTCTGAGGCTGGTGACTCAGGTAAACTTATCCTCAGAAGCAGAGGTGACTCTTGGTCTTCCTTTCCTGGGGCGGTCCTCATGTGAGCCAATTTCTTTGTAGCGCTTGATGGTTTTTGCAATTGCACTTGGGGACACATTCAAAGTTTGCCCAATTTTTCGGACTGACTGACTTACATTTCTTAAAGTAATGATGGCCACTCGTTTTTCTTTACTTCGCTGCTTTTTTCTTGCCATAATACAAATTCTAACAGTCTATTCAGTAGGACTATCAGCTGTGTATCCACCTGACTTCTGCACAACACAACTGATGGTCCCAAACCCATTTATAAGGCAAGAAATTTCACTTATTAAACCTGACAGGGCACACCTGTGAAGTGAAAACCATTTCCGGTGACTACCTCTTGAAGCTCATCAAGAGAATGCCAAGAGTGTGCAAAGCAGTCATCAAAGCAAAAGGTGGCTACTTTGAATGAGAAGGTGTGTCCAAACTTTTGGTCTGTACTGTATATAATCAGATTGTTTAGTCTGGACCTATGTAAAGCTTAAAGTACCAACATCTTTACTTTTTTTTCAATGGAAATATAAAACAAAGTTTGAGCGATATTGGTGCAGATCATTAAATGGGTTTTCCGGTATTAAACTTCAAGTCTGCCATCACTCCTTCTTGGCGCTGTGAAGATTGTCCGGTGCAGGCAGCGGAAATGGCAGGAATATGCAATATGCATACTCCCAATCACACTTCTACTAGCCCGTTTCTGGCCTCGCTCAATACACTGTGCTCTCAATGATGTAAGGATTTAAATGTCTGCAGTTCAGTTTAAGACTGAACAACCCCTTTAATTCGCTTATCCTAGTTATTGATAATTGCATTTTCATGGATGAGACTTTCAGAACTAGAATAGTTTGATTCATGGTACTGCACTAAAGTTTCCAATGACTTTATCTAGTCAGTAAAACTTATACATAAAATATTATATGGCTTTAGATTCTGATGTAATAAAATAATTACAAGAATGCAGTGTTTATTATAGTAGTATTAAAATATTGAAAATTATAAACTGAAACTAAATTACTATTGGAAATTTCCATACAGTAAAGACTGTGCATTGGTATACTTGGGACCAGCAGTCTTTGAATGTCCACTGTAAGTGTCAAGTGTCGCCAAGTAAAAGAAAAGTTTTGAAGGTTTACACATCCTATTATAGTACTTCATAAAGAAATGCAATTTTCAACAAACCTTTGCTCTCATCTAAGTCAAACTACATTTATCTAAAAAAAAAAAGAAACGTAAGTGCCATTGATTAGAATTTACTCATAATGAGTAGACTTTTCTTATGTTATTTTTAAAGCCTTTCTTGATTTTGTCTTTCTGATTTCCCTTAATGCTTCATTGGATTTTAGCGGCAGCGATGGTTAGTATGATGACTATTATAATTGGATATGCAAATATATACAGTGCTCTGCATAAATGAGTGCATCCCCTTTGAAGAGTAAGATTTTAATCAATATTTCACTGAACACAACAACAATTTAACATTTTTTGACAAGACTGAGTTTCAATCCATAACATGAAAGTAAAGGTAGTATAATTTACAAAATCTTCAGTTTTACTCAAATTAGTTAGTGCAAAACTGAATTTATATGGTGCCTACTGTGAAACTTGGTGTTGGCAGTGTCATGTGGGGCTTCATGAGTGCTGCTGGTGTCGCAGAGCTACATTTCACTCCGTGCTCTTGGTAGACTTGCACCTTTCCAACATGACATTGATCAAAAACACACATCTGTTGCATTTCTGAAACAGCGTGAAAGTGATTCAGTGGCCAATTATGTCTCCTGATCTGAACCCAATTGAACACGTGCGGGAATTTCTGAAGAGACAAGTTGAGCATCACTCTCCATCCAGACCTTTAAGTAGGTCATTCTTGAAAAATGGAAAAAGATAGATATTGCAATATGTCACCAACTGGTTCATTCCATGCTGAGAAGACTTGATACTGTCCTTAAAAATCATGAAGATTGTATAAAATACTAGATGTAGTTGTTTTTAAAGTACGTTGTATTCATTTTTACATCAACTAATTTGAGTAAAACTGAAGATTTTGTAATGAAAATTATATTAACCTTACTTTCATGTTATGGGTTAAAAAATGTCTGAAACTCAGTCTTGTTACAAGTTTGGAAACTGTTCTTGTATTCAGTGAGATATTGATTAAATGCTGAGCATTGTGTATGCATATACACTGCTCAAAAAAATAAAGGAAACACTTAAACAACGGAATATAGCTCCAAGTAAATCAAACTTTTGTGAAATCAAACTGTCCACCTAGGAAGCAACACTGATTGACAATCAATTTCACATGCTGTTGTGCAAATGGAATAGACAATAGATGAAAATTATTGGCAATTCTCAAGACACACTCAATAAAGGAGTTGTTCTGCAGGTGGGGACCACAGACCACATCTCAGTACCAATGCTTTCTGGCTGATGTTTTGGTCAATTTTGAATGTTGTTTGTGCTTTCACACTCATGGTAGCATAAGACGGACTCTACAACTCACAGAAGTTGCTCAGGTAGTGCAGCTCATCCAGGATGGCACATCAATGCGAGCTGTGGCAAGAAGGTTTGCTGTGTTTGTCAGCGTAGTGTCCAGAGGCTGGAGGCACTACCAGGAGACAGACCAGAAAACCAGGAGACATGGAGGGGGCGGTAGGAGGGCAATAACCTAGCAGCAGGACCGATACCTATACCTTGTGCAAGGAGGAACAGGAGGAGCACTCCCAGAGCCCTGCAAAATGATCTCCAGCAGGCCACAAATGTGCATGTGTCTGCACAAATGGTTTGAAACTGATTCCATGAGGGTGGTATGAGGGCCCGACGTCCACAGATGGGGGTTGTGCTCACAGCCCAACACCGTGCAGGATGCTTGGCATTTGCCACAGAACACCAAGATTGGCAAAGTCGCCACTGGCGCACTGTGCTCTTTACAGATGAAAGCAGGTTCACACTGAGTACATGTGACAGGCATGACAGAGTCTGGAGACGCCATGGAGAGGGATCTGCTGCCTGCAACATGCTTCAGCATGACCAGTTTGGCAGTGGGTCAGTAATGGTGTGGGGTGGCATTTCTTTGGAGGGCCGCACAGCCCTCAATGTGCTCACCAGAGGTAGCCTGACTGCCATTAGGTACTGAGATGAGATCCTCAGACCCCTTGTGAGACCATATGCTGGTGTGGTTGGCCCTGGGTTCCTCCTAATGCAGGACAATGCCAGACCTCATGTAGCTGGAGTGTGTCAGCAGTTCCTGCAAGATGAAGTCATTGAAGCTATGGACTTGCCCGTCCGTTCCCCAGACCTGAATCCGATTGAGCACATCTGGGATATCATGTCTCGCTCCATCTACCAATGTCATGTTGCACCACAGACTGTCCAATAGTTGCTGGATGCTTTATTCCAGGTCTGGGAGGAGATCCCATAGGAGACCATCCGTAACCTCATCAGGAGCATGCCCAGGTGTTGTAGGGAGGTCATACAGGCACGTGGAGGCCACACACAATACTAAGCCTCATTTTGACTTGTTTTAAAGACATTACATCAAAGTTGGATCAGCCTGGAGTGTGTTTTTCCACTTTAATTTTGGGTGTGACTCCAAATCCAGGTCTCCATTGGTTAAAAAATGTGATTTCCATTGATGATTTTTGTGTGATTTTGTTGTCAGCACATTCAAGTTTGTACAGAACAAAGTATTCAATGAGAATATTTCATTCATTCATATCTAGGATGTGTTATTTGAGTGTTCCCTTTATTTTTTTGAGCAGTGTATATACAGTGGCATGTAAAAGTTTGGGCACCCATGGTCAAAATTACTGATATGGTGAACAGTTAAGCAAGTTAAAGATGAAATTATCTTTAAAAGGGCTAAAGTTAAAGATGACACATTTACTTTGTATTTTAAGTAAAACAAAATATTGAATTAGGTGGAAACAATAAGTAAAAAGTGCTTGTCATGTATGGTGCAGCCATCTTTCTAATAAATAGGGTTTTCCAAATAAGCTGTATGAGCCATCATCAGCCAGTATCTGCCTAAGTACAGTTACCAAGTGATATTGGGTGCATAGAGAGCGTGGGGCACCTTTGGTTGTTATGACCTGCTGTAAACATGATACATATCCATACACCAGCTTCTGGCAGCGTTCCAAAGCAACAATTTTTGACCATCAGTCATCATGGCCAATGGCCTCTAGTTCATTAACCGCTCTAAAGCTCAAGACGTACTAATACGTATCTGTGCCCTGAGACTTAAGAGGCAGATACGTATTAGTATGTCATGGCGATCGCGCCCGCACAAAGATTGTGCGGGCGCGATCGCCGCCGGGTGTCAGCTGATTGTCACAGCTGACACCGGGTGCTATATTCTGGAAGCGGTCCTGCAATGCTCCCGACACATTAACCCCAGCAATGCTGCCATCCAAGTCGATCGCAGCATTGCGGTGGTAAGGGGAGGTGATCGCAGATACTCACCTCTCCTGCCGGCATCCAACGCTGTCTGTCGCGGCTTCCCAGATGTTGCCATGAAGACCCGATGTCGTCATGACAACATCTGGGTCACCAGACAGCAGGAAGATACTTTGGTCATGCGCAGTGCATGACCAAAGTAGCTTCTGCATCTGCAGCGCTGACAGCCTGTATAGCACAGGGATGGTGCTCCATCCCTATGCTATACAGGAGATCAGAATAAAAAAAAGTGAAAGTCTCATAGTGGGACAAAGAATAAAAGTTAAAAAAAGGGTTAAATTTTTTTTAAAAAATTGTAAAAATCTAAAAAAAAATAAAAAAAATAATCCACCAAAAACAAAAATATAATGTACCCATCAATAAATATTATTACGAAAAACAACAAAAAAAACAATGAAAGTTCACATATTTGGTATCACCGTGTCCGGATCAACCTGACCTATAAAACTGTCCCACTAGTTAACCCCTTTAGTGAATACAAAAATAAATTAAAATAAAATACGAAGCAAAAACCAATGCTTTATCATCATACCGCCAAACAAAAAATGGAATAACACGCGATCAAAAAGACAAATATAAATAAAAATGGTCCCCTGAAAACATCATCTTGTCCCATAAAAACAAGCCGCCATACAGCTCCATAAGCCAAAAAAGAAAAAAGTTATAGCTCTCAGAATAAAGCGAGGCAAAAAGATAATTTTTTCTATAAAATAGCTTTTATTGTGTAAAAGCGCCAAAACATAAAAAAACAATGTAAATGTGGTACCGCTGTAAATGTACTGACCCGAAGAATAAAGCTACTTTATCAATTTTACCACAAGCGGAACAGAATAAAAATAAAAAAAAACCTGAATTGTTGTTTTTTGTTTATTCTGCCTCCCAAAAATCGGAATAGAAAGCGATCAAAAGATGTCACGTGCCTGAAAATGGCACCAATAAAAACGTCAACTCATCCCGCAAAAAACAAGCCATCACGTGACTCTGTCGGCCAAAATGTGGAAAAATTATGGTTCTCAAAATATGGCGATGCACAAACTAGATTTTACAAAAAAATGTGTCTTTTAGAGCGTGACAGCTGTCAATCAAAAAAACCCGATATGATTCTGGTATTGCTGTAATCGCACCGACTCAAAGAATAAAGTCGTCTAATCACTTATACCGCACGTGGAACAGCGTAAAAAATAAACTCTAAGGTTAGGGTTAGGGTTGTGCTAGAGTTAGGGTTGGGGTTAGGGTTAGGGTTGGGCTAGGGTTAGGGTTGGGCTAGTGTTAGGGTTGGGCTAGAGTTAGGGTTGGGGTTAGGGTTGGGCTAGAGTTAGGGTTGGGGTTGCGGTTAGCATTGGGCTAGGGTTAGCGTTTGTCTAGGGTTGAGCTAGGGTTAGGGTTGGGGTTAGGGTTGGGCTAGGGTTGGGGTTAGGGTTAGGATTGGGCTAGTGTTGGGGTTAGGGTTAGGGTTGGGCTAGGGTTAGGTTTGTTTTAGGGTTGGGATTTTTTTCAAAAGTAAAAAAAGAAAAAGATGACGATATGGCGACTAGTGTTGAGCGCAAGTGCTCGCTACTTGAGTTTGCATCGGATGCTCGGGTATGCACTGGGTATTGCGGGTGCTCAAATGACATGCTCCAGTCTCTGCCCCATATGCTTTGCGGGCAAAAAAACCTCGCGGAGATAGCCTGCCATGCACGAGCGTGCCCCCCATGTTTTTTTTTGGGTGTCTAATAACCGTGAAACATGTGGGTGGGGACTCGAGCATGTTACTCGAGCACCCACGGTACATGGTGCATACCTGAGTACCTGATACAAACTCAAGTAGCGAGCACTTGCACTCAAGACTAATGACAACTTATTCAATATGATGACCCAATGTTATCAAACTCTGTGTCGTACCTCTGGGTTCAAACTGTTCACTATACCCCTTGATAAAATTCTTGAGGGGTGTAGTTTCCAAAGTGGGGTCACTTGTGGGGGGTTTCCACTATTTAGGCACATCAGGGGCTCTCCAAACGCGACATGGCGTTCACTCTCAATTCCAGCCAACTTTGTGTTCAAAAAGTCACACAGTGCTCCTTCCCTTCTGAACTCTGCCCAAACACTGTATTTTCCCCATATATGAGGTATTGGCGTACTCAAGAGAAATTGCACAAAAGTTTTTGGGGTCCAATTTCTCCTCTTACCCTTGTGAAAATAAAAAAATTGGGGCTAAAACATAATTTTTGTGGAAAAAGTTTGATTTTTTTCTTTTCACGGCTCCATGTTACAAACTTCTGTAAAGCACTTGGGGGTTCAGGGTGCTCACCACACAACTAGATAAGTTCCCTGAGGGGCATAGTTTCCAAAATGGTGTCACTTGTGGGGGGTTTCCACTGTTTAGGCACATCAGGGGCTCTCCAAACGCAACATGGCGTTCGCTAATTATTCAAGCTAATTTTACAATCAAAAAGTTAAATGGCGCTCCTTCCCTTCTGAACCCTGCCGTGCGCCCAAATAGTGTTTTTCCCCCACATGCGGGGTATCTGCGTGCTCAGGGTAAATTGCAAAACACATTTTGAGGTCCATTTTTTCCTGTTACCCCTGAAAAAATAAAAAAAATTGGGTCTAAAGTAACATTTTTGTGAAAAAAGTTAAATGTTAATTTTTTTCTTCCACATTCCAAAAATTCCTGTGAAGCACCTGAAGGGTTAATAAACTTCTTGTATGTGGTTTTGAGCACCTTGAGGGGTGCAGTTTTTAGAATGGTGTCACTTTTAGGTATTTTCTGTCATAAAGACCCCTCAAAATGACTTCAAATGTGATTTGGTCCCTAAAAGAATGGTTTTGTAAATTTTGTTGAAAAAATGAGAAATCGCTGGTCAACTTTTAACCCTTATAGTAATCTAATAAAATAAAATTGTGGTTCCAAACTTGTGCTGATGTAAAGTAGACATGTGGGAAATGTTATTTATTAACTATTTTGTGTGACATACAGTATATCTGAACTTTTGTAATTCTGCTACTCCTAAGTGTCGATTGGTCTCTTCAGTGACCAGTGTTCGATCATCAGATCTTAATTGGACTTCATCTGTACTCCTTGGTACAAACTCTGGAGCCTCGGGACTTAGTTCACTCTCTTGAGGATTGTACATCCCTCTCCTTGCCGGTCTGAGAAATACAATGGTGTGCTCTTCCTCATCGGAACTTTCAAGGTCACTATCCACCTCCGGAGCTTCAGTTTTGGTGGTCCCTTAGTCGATCTCGGTCCACGTCGGTCTGCTTGTGGTGGGAGATAATCACAGGGTAGTAATAAATTCCGATGGACTATTCTGGTTTTCTTGTCCCCTCTTTCCAATCGGATTTCATACACTGGACTGTCATCGTCTTTCCTCTTTACAACCACATACACCTTGTGTTCCCAGCATGAACGAAGTTTTCCTGGACCACCTTTCTCACGCACATTCTTGACTAGCACCCGACTTCCCGATGCCAATTCTGCTCCATAACATTTTCGATCATAGTACTCCTTACTCTTGCTCTGTCCTTGCATAACCACTTTGGACTCTATGTTGTATGACTCTGCCATCCGTTCCTTTCATTTCCGAACTTACTCCGGATACATTCTGTAAGTCTCTGACACCGGAGTATTGAACATGATGTCAATTGGCAGTCTTGGCGATCGTCCATACAATAGGAAGAAGGGGGAGTAACCCGTTGCATCGCTCTTTGTACAGTTATAAGCATGTACCGCTTTTGACAGAGAACTCTTCCAGTCTTTCTTCTCATCAGCTGTTAAAGTGTGCAACATCGACAATAATGTTCTGTTAAAGCGTTCCAATTGTCCATCACCCTCTGGGTGATAGGGTGTTGTGTGGGATCTCTGAATTCTACAGTACTTTCCTAGCTTGACAAAGAGCTGATTCTCAAATTCTCTTCCTTGGTCATGGTGTAACCTCGTAGGGAACCCAAACCTCAAAGCAAAATCATTGAAGATCTTCTCTGCCGCTGTTCGACCAGCTTTATTTGTGGTGGCATATGCTTGGGCAAATCGACTAAAATGGTCCATCACCACCAAGATGTATTCATATCCACCCTTGCACGTCTCGAGATGTAGAAAGTCTATTGAGACAATCTCAAACAGATACATAGTTTTCATGTTGCCCATAGGTGCCCGGGTTGATGTGTTGGGACGTTTATCTTTCAGACACCCACACTCCCTGGTCACATACCTCTCAATATCTCTCTGCATGTACGGTCAGTAGAAACGTCCATGGATAAAGTTGGTTGTCCTTTCCACTCCCATGTGTCCCATGTTTTCATGGAGTTCTTTGAAGACCAACCTACGGAATACTCTGGGTAGTACCAACTGTCGGTTTTTTCCTCCTTTATGTTACCATCTTCACTGAGATAGAGCTTCGTCCATTCTTTAACTAAAACAGATACTGCTGGTGACTCATTATCTCTCCTATTTACTTGGAAAACAATTTTGGTCCACATAAAGTAGTATTCAACCAATTATCTGATCTTCCCGTTGTGCTCTATGGATTTTTCCTTTTGGTAGCTGTTGAATGGACAGGGAGTGATCTTGTTCTCTCGCTTTTATGGTGGTTTCCACCGTCAATGGACACCACAATGGTGTGTCTCCCTTTTAATAAGCTTGCACTGCTTGGGTAGTGCTCTCAATTGCTTCCAGACTGACTTCCTCTGAACATTCTTGCATGAACTTCTCAGGCTCTAGTGCCATTCTCGACAATCTTACTTGATGCTGAAATTGAAGTCAGCTAGTTCAGCGACCCATCTCTGACCCGTTGCATTCCGTTTGGCTGTAGGGAGGATATAGGTCAAAGTGTTTGTCAGTGTTTACCTCAAACTTTTTGCTGTAGTAGAGATAATCTCTAAATCGTTCACAGATAACCCATTTAAATGCCAGGAACTCCAGTTTTCTGGAATGTAGATGGTAATTCTTCTCAGCATCTGTCAACGTTCTAGAACCCTAACCGATGACTTTCAGTTTTCCATTTTGATGCTGATACAGGGCAGCTCCTAGTCCAACTTGAGAAGCATCACAATGAAGAATAAATGGTAAGTTGAAATCAGAATATCCCAAGATGGGTGGTTTTACCAGGTAGTCTACTAGTTCTTCCAATACCTCCTGGTGGTCTGCTGTCCAGAGAATGGGCTGTTGGGACGAAATGGTGTTTGTTTCTTTTAAGCCCGGTCCTACCCGTGTTCTTCTTTTTCTCCATGGGTGTTATTGACTCTGTCATCGTCCCCAAGAGAAGATGTAGCGGGCGGCAATCCTGGAGAAGTTCCGAACGCAAGTACAGTAGTAGGAGAGGAATCCTAAGATCTGCCTCAACTCCCTGACGGTAGAGGGCTGCTTATCTTTTAAGGCCAGTACCGGAGTGATTTCTGCTGGGTCCATGGTATATCCTTCTCTGGACACAATTTTCCCTAGAAATCAGACTTGCCTTTTGAACAGTTCACACTTCTTTTGGGTCAACTTAACTCCGTGTTGTTGATACCACTGTAATATGGTTCTCACTTGTTCAACATGCTCCCGGAAGGTTTTGCTGTGTACTACATTGTCATCCAAGTAAGGCTGGCAGATGTCGTCCCTCAATACTTCCAAATAGGTCTCCATGCTCCTCTGAAATTCTGCTGCAGCTGAACTGAGCCCAAATGGTATGCGGATCCACTCATATAACCCCCACGGTGTGATAAATGCTGTCAAGGGTTTACTGGACTCTTCAACAAACCCTTCACGGTATGCTTTACCCTGATAGAGGACAGAGAACCAGGTACTTACTGATAGGCTATCCAGAATATCTTGAATCTTTGGTATTGGTTGCCAATCAGGTACTGAATTTTGGTTTAGTTCCCGGTAATCACAGCACAGTCTCAACGTACCGTCCTTCTTCCTAACACAAACAATAGAAGAGGAATAAGATAACTTTGACTTTTGGACCCAACCTCTGTTGATTAGATCTTGTAAATACTCTTTCACTTCATGGTTTAATGGTTGCGGCACAGACATGTAACTTCTGGTTACTGGGGTTGTGTCTTTCAAATTGATTTTCAATTGCAACGACGAGATACAGCCTATATCAGTCATCTTTAGAGAATGAATGAAACTCTTCTCTAAGCATCTGTTTTGCTATCACTATATCTACAGCACACAAGTGTTCCAGGGATACTGTAGGATCCAAGGACCCTGAGGTGGGTCATGCAATTTCCTCCCCTTTGTTACTCCTGTTCCTTGATGGGGAGACTGAATTCACGGTAGACCCCAGGGCGGGTCTCACACTGGCTGGATATACCATTTTAATGGTTTCAATGTGACCTAACACAGTCTTTAGAACCAGTCTAATTTCGTGTTTCGTAGTATTCATCACCGGTACTGTTACTCGAGCAAAACCACTAGTACGACTTGTAAGCACAGTCTCACCTTGAACTAGGCCTTCTGGAAGTTCTGAGGAGTCTTTTGGCACGAACAGTCTTTTCTGGACTTTTCTTCCCAGTTCTACCCATACTCCACACCTCACCTCAACCATTTGGTTTGCAGGATGATGGTTGGGCAAGCCTACCTTGACTTCTTTTAGGTCAATTGTATTCTGTGCTTTCTTTGCTCTATCACCTTTTCTGCCATGGCGTTGGGTATGCAAGTGATGTGGCAATTGCATCCACCACCAGCGTCCCTGACTTGTGTTTCATGATGATGACCTCACTGATTACATTATAACCCAAGATTGGATCCTCTGCCACGTTCTGATCACTGGTCACGAGAAAAGGTACCAAAAGCTCGATGGTGTTGCTGTTCTTCGTGGCCCTCAGTTGGAAAGTCACATCCGCCCAGCCTATGAAAGGGATTTCGGTCTGGTTGACAGCTTTGCCTTGGAGTTCCACTGGTTCTAAGAGTTCTTTTAGCGACCGAAGGCAGGTATGTGGCAGGTAGCGCTTTCTCGATTCTTCATTTAACCCCTTAATGACCGGAGCATTTTCCGTTTTTGCATTTTCATTTTTTGCTCCCCTTCTTCCCAGAGCTAGAACTTTTTTCTTTTTCATTAAATATGGCCATGTCAGGGCTTATTTTTTGCGGGACGAGTTGTACTTTTAAATGCCCTGACTGGTTTTACCATATCCTGTACTAGAAAATGGGAAAAAAATTCCAAGTGCGGTGAAATTACAAAAAAAATGCAATTACACAGTTGTTTTCTTTTCTTTGTTTTTTTAACCACGTTCACTGAATGCTAAAACTGACCTGACATTATTATTCTTTAGGTCATTACGAGTTCGTAGACACCAAACATGTATAGGTCCTTTTTTATTTAAGTGGTGAAAAAAAGCCAAAGTTTGCTAAAAAAAAAATGGCGCCATTTTCCGAGACCCGTAGCGTCTCCATTTTTCAGGATCTGGGGCCTGGTGAAGGTTTTTTTTTTATGGGCCGAGCTGACGTTTTTATTGATACCATTTTGGGATAAATCCGATGTTTTAATCGCTCGTTATTGCATTTTACTGCAATGTTGCGGCGTCCAAAAAATCCGTAATTCTGGCGTTTGGAATTTTTTTCACGCTATGTCGTTTACCAATCTGATTAATTATTTTTTTATATTGATAGATTGGGCAATTCTGAATGCGGTGGTACCAAATATGTGTATGTGTTTTTTTTTTATTATTATTTTATTTTGAATGGGGCAAAAGGGGGGTGATTTAAACTTTTATATTTTTTTATTTTTTTAATATTTTTTAAAACTTTTTTTTTTACACTTTCTGCATGCTTGAGTAGTCTCCATAGTAGACTAGAAGCAGCAGTTTTCTGATTGCTTCTACTGCATACAGGCGGTGAGCAGATCACCTGTTTGCAGTAGAAATGCTCATGTGCTATGAGCGCCAACCACTAGGTGGCACTCATAGCAATTTTACATGACAACCACAGGGACCTGCTGCAGACTCCGGGTTGCCATGCCTGCCCGCGTTGACCGGGTCACCGATGCGCGGGGTAAGTGACGCGCTTTCGGCGCTGTTAAATGCCGCTGTCAGAGATTGACAGCGGCATTTAACTAGTTAACAGTCGCGGGTGGATCGCGATTCCACCCCCGGCTGTTGCGGGCACATGTCAGCTGTATGAATTAGCTACAATGTGCCCAGTTCAGCGTGGGCTCAGCGCCAGAGCCCCGGCTAAACCGGCCTTTCTGACGTGGTGCGTACTATCACCTCGTCGGAAAGGGGATTTTAAAAGGCTCGCTTGGGCTCCTGTGTCCCACAGTGCTTCCATCTAGCTGGCACTGTATAAAGCACCTTTCACTGATTAGGCTGATGAGGCTATCTTTACTGACCAAGGAATCCTCCTCCTAGGAGTACATCGTTTGACCTCCGCACTGAGCATTAAGTAACTGATGCCCCTGTCTCTCTTGCAGCTGTTGTAGATGGGAACACACTTGGGGATAGTACTGACGCAGCTGTTTTACCTCATGTGTCATTCTGGATTTGCTTCTGGGGCCTCCTCCGCGTCGTGGTTACCAGTCACCCCGCACTGGGAACCTCCTGTCTTTTAACTCAAACGACTGTGACCATTAGCACTCCTTGGCATAATGTCCTTCCTCACCACATCTTAGACAGTGGACACACAGTACTCTGATTTGATGAACGGAACTCTTCACAAGCCAGGTATCATCTGTTTTGGAACCCACTCCTCGGTCTGAGGGATACAGGTTCTAGCCTGGAGCAAGTCAACTCCTGGACAGTCTGTGGTGCAACATGGTATTGGTGGATGGAGCGAGACATGATGTCCCATATGTTTTCAATTGGATTCAGGTCTGGGGAATGGGCAGGCCAGTCCAAAGCATCAATGGCTTCATCATGCAGGAACTGCTGAAACACTTCAGCCACATAAGGCCTAGCATTGTAATGCATCAGAAGAAACCAATGGCCCCCTGCACCTGCATATGGTCTCACAATGGGTCTGAGGATCTCATCCTGATGCCTAATGGTAGTTAGGGTACCTCTGGCTAGCACATGGAAGGCTGTGCAGCCCTCTAAAGAAATGCCTCGACTCCCTACACCATTACTGACCCACTGTCAAGCCGGTCATGCTGGAGGATGTTGCAGGCAGCAGAACGTTCACAGCATCTCCTGGCTTTGTCGTGTCTGTCACATGTGCTCAGTGTGAACCTGCTCTCATCCGTGAAGAGCACAGGGCGCCAATGTCAAATCTGCCAATCTTGGTGCTCTCTGGCAAATGCTAATAACCCTGCATGGTGTTGGACTGTAATCACAACACCCACTTGTGAATGTAGGGCCCTCATACCACCCTCATGGAGTCTGTTTCTGACAGTTTGAGCAGACACATGAATGTTAGTGGCCTGCTGGAGGTCATTTTGCAGGGCTTTGGCACTTCTCCTCCTGTGCCTCCTTGCACAAAGGAGGAGGTGGTGGTCCTGCAGCTGGGTTGTTGCCCTCCTATTGCCCCCTTCACATCTCCTGGTGTATTGGCTTGTCGCCTGGTATCTGCTTCATGCTCTGGACACTGTGCTGACAGAAACAGCTACCCTTCTTGCCACAGCTCACATTGATGTGCCATCCTAGATGAGCTGCACTACCTGAGCAACTTCTTTGGGTTGTACTGTAGACACCACCTCATGGTACTGTATCTCTAGGGGTGAGAGCAATGACAAAATGCAAAAGTGACCAAAACAACAGCCAAAAGGGATGAGAACAGAGAAATGGTTAGTGGTCACCACCTTCAAAACCACTCCTTTAAAGGCAATGTATTGCTAATTACCTATCATTTCTACCAGTTGTCTGTTCCATTTGCACAACAGCAGGTGAAATTGATTCACAATCACTGTTGCTTCCTAAGTGGACAGTTTAATTTCACAGAAGTGTGATTGACTTGGAGTTACGTTGTGTTGTTTAAGTGTTCCCTTTATTTTTTTGAGCAGTGTATATATATATATACATGTGTGTGTAGAAAACAACTTTTTACAAAGTTACCATACTAAGTGAGACTAACGTTACACTAGATGAGTGATTTACTAAGTGAGTAGGATTCAGATTAGCTAGATAAATTTCATTTTTATATATATTTAATCCACATGAGACTAACTTGTATTTTTATTTTGCAGGAGGGGTTCAAAATGGGACTGACTGTGGAAGGAACTGTGTTCTGTCTTGATCCTGTTGAAAACAAAATCTAAGACCATGGATCCTGTTTTCTTCATATTAATCATATTACCAAATACTGATTAACTGATTATATATGGAAGATAATGTAGGGCAGTCACCATTATTGAAGAGAATAATGATTATTAAGTACATGGTGCAAAGTAGCGCCAAATCATTTATAGACAACTAACAAACTTTTTCTTATGCAGACTAATGAGTTTTATTTCATGTGTTTGATTTAGGGTACGTGCACACGATTAGTAATGGCTGCAGATCGCATGCAGCACACTTGCGCTACGTGCAATCCACAGCGGCCAGATGTTACAGCATAGTAGATGGGATTTCAAGAACTCCCATGACCACTATGCGTCCCCGTGCATCTGTGGCTCACCTGCGGACACGGACATGCGGCATGTCTTTACAGAGAAATTAGATCAATACAATGTAAAGGATGTGGTGAATCTGCGTGGTTCAATAAACACATGCAGATTCACCTGCGAGCATTACTTTGGACGCAGCATAAAGTATGCTGCATTCAAAGTGCTGCCAATACTGACCATGTGCACATACCTTTATATGTGCTCACTTAACACATGATCATTTGGGGTTATAGTATATTACTAAAAGACAAATATCTATTTGCATTTTACTTGAATAATCAGTGTTTATTTAGTTGGGTTTATGTACCCATATAGTGTAGAATATAAAACGTATTTTAAGTAGGATTATTATGATAGAAATATTAGCTTCTCTAAATCCGAAGAAACATTAGCTTCTCATAATCTGAATTTAGTTAGTGATTGCTCTCTTTGGGGAAGCTTGACCAGGTTGTGAGAGAAGTTTTTAGCACAAAGAACCCTGGAGCACAGGGGAACTAGGGGCACAGAGGAGTCAGCAATACAAGATTATCTGCTGGGTAATAGAAAGAAGAGATTGTACAGTGGTTAGCACAGCAATTTTGGTACCATTATTTAGAGAGAGAAATCAAGCAGGTTTTTAGGGTGCCCTTGTTTGTGGTTTCACTTGTGTCTTCCACTGTCAGGTTGTGATGTGCCTGGATAGCCTAGTACCACCTCACTATGCCTTTGCTTTACCTCTTTATCCTATTCTGGGTCCTACGTTTTGCTACTATTAGTCATCAGATTCTGAAAGTTTGGGAGATGCTGCTTGATGCTGCAGCTCCTCTACAGATGACTATACACTTTATCATCAGCCGATCTGGGTTCTACCACAACACTGACAAGTTTTGAAACAAGAGACCGTGTTTCAGATATAAGACGGAATGTACAAGTCCATTTTCATATATATTCCTGTAACAATCTTTATGCTACACAGAGAAAACATGACATTAACACCTAGAGAATGGGGACAGCTGTCTACTATTACCTTTAGGGTCCATTGAACATCTGAAAACCTAAAAGATAGGGTAGTATCCTAATGAGGGACCTGACAGCAATTATGATTTTTTAGTGCACCAATTGAGCCAAAATATTTTTATTAATTTTAATTATGTATTTTCATAAATTGTACCCTATATTCCTAAAAATACAGTGGTTTTGACCAAGGTTGACTTAAAGTATATGCGTTATTTCATTGCCTTTGTTGTAACTGTTCTTTTATTTTTGTACAGAAAAAAACTTTCATTTCTGTTTGGAAGTTTAATTGCTTTCAATAGGAATGGCTAAATACTACTTGTACTTCCTATCTTATATGTATCTGCTCATGAATATTTTGTGTACAAAAATTTAACATACACAATTTTCTATAAAAAAATATGAAAAATAAATTATTCTAAAAATCATTGTGTACATGCAATGTATCTATGTCATCAGAAGAATTCTTTATGAACATCTGTAAGAAACATCATGTAATAAAACAAATGTAAAGTCTAAAACTAATTATAGTACCAGTAAGTATCTTTGAATATTGTCCACTGGTGAAATACAGTATATAGCAGATCATATTGGAGTGAATGTCAAGTTCATGCTCACATAAAACAGAATCCATGTTTCATTGGACATTTTTATATCCCATATAATGCAATGAAAAAAAAAATCTATGTGGTTTCTTACCGGTCAACAATGGGCTTTTTGGTGGCTAATTCTGTTTGATATGCATGATAACATCAAAATAAAGACGTTATTAGGGCTCACTCTCACTTGCGATTAAATCAGACAAATGCGATCTGATAAAAAATCGGATTGCATTCGTACCAATGTAATCCTATGATGGTGTGCTCATTGGCGGTTTTTTTCAAGGGCCGATCTTATTGCGATTGGGCTGGAAAAAAAATCGCAGCATGCTGCGATTGCATGCTGCATTCGGATCGCACGCACACATATAAACCAATGGGTGCGTGTGAAACATCGCACTGCACTCCGAGATCACCCGGGTGCAGTGCGATTCCCGCTGATGCCAGCAACAGAGGAGATGGAGGAAATGATCTCTCCGTCCCCTCCGCAGCTGTGCTGCGATCCTCTCTGTGCGAGAGGATCGGAGCACGAAGCACTGACATTTGGCTCCCGCTCGCAGTAGAGCGGGAACCAAATGTCATTAGCATATCGCATCCGATGCGCTCGTATCGGATGCCATACGCTAGTGGGACCCCGGCCTTACCCTTTAATTAGTTCACAAAATATCTTGATCTGTTCACTGCAAAATCTTTTATTTGACTTTTGTTTAATTTATACATTTAAAAGAATCATTAATAAATATATTATAGATTTCTAACACAACACTTTTTATCAAATTTCATATAGTAAATATCGATAATATACAGTGCTGCTCACCATTATTAGCACCCCTTAATTTTTTCATAGACTGTACAATATCTTAATAAATAAATGGAAATGTATCACATTTATATCTTCAGGATTTTTTAATTAGTGGTCCAAAGTAATCTATATAAATAAAAATGTAAATGTTCGTTTGTTCAAAATCTTAAATCTCTGAAAGTTCTTCACCAATTGCTTTGAAATTTTGACACAACGTTGCATTCGAATACACGCATGTTTTTATATACCTACTATGTTTTTATATACCATCTGTTGGACATAAAAGCAACACTCGCTGTACCCATCTGTTGGACGTAAAAGCAACACACGCTATACTAAATATTTTACAATCCCATTTCACAGCTTCTAATTTACGATGCATTTACGATTTACAAATTTCCAATTTTACGATTCCATTTCAATGTTTCCGATTGCATTGTTAAATTGAATTTTCATAGATTTAGATTTATTTTCATTTTGATTTAATTTAATTATTTTGTGTGACATTGCGTTGGAATTGAGCTGTGTCGTTTACCATAGCATTAATTTTGTGAGTATAGTTTATTCTGCGTTTGAATTGAAATATTTCGTTAGCATGTTTTATTTATTTTTTATTTTTTTCCTTTTTTTTACTTTCTTTCCTCTTTTTCAGTGCAATCGATCTGCTTTAGTTCACCCAAATAATGCCTTGCGGAAGATCAAACTTAGGTCATTGTACTTGCGGAGCGGAAGCAGTGCGACGAACAATTGTAAATCAAACTGAGGAGGAACGGACATCAGTGAACGAGCAAAACAGACAAAGAATGGCTCAAATACGTGCCGAGGAAGCAGCAGAGCGACATGCAGCCAGACTTGAGGATGCCCGGTTGCGAGCATGGCGATCGCGTTTTGCATCTTCAGATCTGCTTCGTTCTCTATAGAATGAACATGACAGGCTGAGTGTGGCTGAAAGACATCAACAAGAAACAGCAGATCCGTGTCAAATACAACTCCATGCTCAGCAATCACGCAATTACAATCGCCTTGCATTCTGGTACAACCCAGATGATGTTTATTGATATTGATTTATTGAGCTGGCATGTTCTCATCGGCACTATGATTGAAGTGTGTCCTTATTGCAAGGCTCTGAAATTTAATGGAGAAACTAAAGGAATGTGTTGTGCTGCCTGAAAAATTAAACTGCCTCAACTTGGAGAATCACCAGAGCCATTAAAAACTTTGCTTGCTGGATATACCGCCGAATCAAAGCATTTTCCTATCTAACAACAGAAAATATAACTCATGCTTCCAAATGACGTCATTCGTCGCTGAAATCGTAACAGCTCAATTTATGCTGACTTTCAAAGTGAAAGAATAAAATTTATCATAAAGCCGGCTCCCTGCTTCCATTCCCAGATGGTCAACATAAATTCATACAAATGTATTTCATCAGTGACTTAAATCATGAATTTAATTCACGCTGAAGAATTTCTACCAGCTTAAAAAGGTCCATCGTTTCCCAACTGCAAGAACTTCTTCTAAAAAAAATTATTTAGTGCCTTTGTTCAAAGCAGCAATTGACATGATTCCATCTGATACACACAAGATTGTTATGCATGCTGACAAAATGCCTGCTGGAGAACATGTGCGAAGATTCAATGCTCCAAATAGAGATGAAATGGCAATTGTTATATATTCGGAGATAAATTCCAAACTAGCGATATTGTTCTTCATCGGAGAAATGATCAATTGACAAAAATTGCAGAAACTCATTGATGCTACAATGCCCTGCAATATCGAATCATTTTTTGGGACAGTGTCGATGGATATCACTTCAACGTTAAGATGATCCAGTCAGTGGTGAAGAAGCAAATAAGAAATGCAGCGCAATGAACTTTTATTCATACCGATTAATGATTCAAGAGAATGAAGACAATCACATTTTGAAATGCCGTCAATTGTTTCATCAATACATCGCACATATGTATGCAAAAATTGAAACAGAACATTTTATATTCATCCGTTTGAATCAGACCAAGCTTCGCTCTGAAGAATACGTTCATTTGCGAGATGCAGTTGTAAGTAGCGGTGATACAACTAACGCTGGAAGACTAACGATTTTGCCATCTTCATATACAGGCAGTCCACGGCATATGCATGAGTACGCTCAGGATGCAATTGCGTATGTTCATCACTATGGACATCCAGACCTATTCATTACATTCACATGCAATCCAGCTTGGGAAGATATACAACAGCTCTTTCTTCCTGGGCAATCGCCGGTGGATAGGCATGACATCACAGCACGTGTTTTCAGACAGAAGTTGAAATTGCTGATGAATTTCATGGTAAAACATGAAGTGTTTGGGTCTGTGCACTGCTGGATGTACTCAGTGGAATGGCAAAAGAGAGAATTGCCACACACACACATATGCTAATCTGGCTTTATAACAAAATCACTTCACATGAAATCAACGATGTATTATGCGCTGAAGTACCCGATGCCAACGTCGATAAGGATTTGCATGAAGTTGTGACGAAGAATATGATACATGGACCTTGCGGTACACTGAATTCAAATTCACCATGCATGATAGACGGAAAATGCTCTAAGTGATATCCTCGAGCATTCGTATCCAACATAGTTACAGGAAACAATGGATATCTTTTATACATAAGTCGATCAGCAGAAGATGGCGGTAAATTAGCAACCATACTAATGCGAAACGGTGACATCGAAGTAGATAACCGGTGGATGGTTCCATATTCGCCTTTGCTATCAAAAACATACATATCGATTGAATGCGGTCATACATATCGATGAAATTGCACATAAGCAGCAATGAAGCTTTATGGCGAATTCTTTCATTTCCTATACATGAACGAAGTCCATCTGTTGTTCACTTAGCAGTACATCTAGAAAATGGACAACGCGTGTATTTCACAACTGCAAATGTGCAACAAATAGCCTTGAATCCACCGGCTACAACGTTAACTGCTTTCTTCACATTATGTCAAAATGACACATTTGCGAAAACACTACTGTATTCGGAAGTGCCTACGTTTTACACATGGAATGCGAGTACAAAATCATTTGAACAACGCAAACGAGGAAAGCGTGTCGACGGACAACCTGGCATATTCGAAGAAACTATGATAGGTAGACTGTACACCATCCATTCCAATCAAGATGAATGCTTCTTTCTTTGCATACTGTTGGTAAATGTGGCCGGTCAATCATCTTTCCAGAAATTGAGAATTGTCAATGGCGTTACACATGCCACTTTCCGCAGTCCAAGTCAAGCTCTAAATTTATTTTAGAACTACCAACACTGGGATATATGCATTAATGATGCATGCAACACTTCACATCCAAATCAAATTCGTGCATTGTTTGCAATCATATTGACCGCCTGCTTTCCTTCATCTCCATCAGAGTTATGGGAGAAATAAAAATCGCACATGACTGAGGATATTTTCCATGGAAATGCAAGGAAAATTCAAATATGAGCATGGATTTTACAGCAGAAATCTACAATGAAGCATTAATAATAATTGAAGATTTGTGCTTAGAAATCGCAAACAAAGTTCTCAATCAATTGGGAATGCCATCACCGAATCGATCTGCTGCTCCTTCGTTCGATGTAGAATTGCTTCGTGAACAAAATTACAACACGGGTGACCTTTTGTCGTATGTTCAATCAAATATTCCTAAGCTAGCGCTGGAGCAAAAAGGCATTTACAATCAAATAACAGATAACAGAGTTGGAGAAATCTTCTTCTTAGATGCGCCAGGAGGAACTGGTAAGATGTTCCTAATTAGATTGATTCTGGCAGCAATTCAATCCCAAAATGACATAGCCTTAGCTCTTGCGTCGTCCGGAATAGCTGTGACATTGCTACCAGGTGGAAGAACTGCTCATTCTGCTTTCAAATTGCCATTGAACATGCAATTAATTGAAACTCCCACGTGCAACATTTCCAAAGCAACCGGCATGGGAAAAGTATTACAGAAATGCAAACTTATTGTTGGGGATGAATGTACAATGGCGCACAAAAAATCGCTCAAAGCTCTTGATCAATCATTGCAAGATTTACGTGGAAACATCAGACCATTTGGAAATGCATTAATATTGCTTGCAGGATATTTCAGGCAAACATTACCTGTAATTCCAGCAGACAAAATAAATGCTTGCCTGAAATGCTCTACTTTGTGGCGACACGTAAAGACGTTAAAATTAACTACAAATATGCGTGTCCAGCTGCAAAACGATCGATAAGCTGAAAAATTCTCACATCAATTGTTGGAAATTGGGAACGGAAAGGTGCCAGTTGATCTGACCTCAGGACTAATTTCATTGCCTCATAACTTCTTCAATTTAGTGATGTCAAAAGAACAATTGGTTGAAAAAATATTTTCCAATATTCAAATCAATTATAAGAATCACGATTCGCTAAGTGAATTCTTGCGGCCAAGAACAAAGACGTCTACAAACTTAACAATATTATTCAGTCTAACATTCAAAGCAAGACAGTCACATACAAGTCCGTCTACACTGTTGTGGAAGCAGATGAAGCGGTTAATTATCCAACAGAATTTTTGAATTCACTCGATCTGCCAGGGATGCCACCGCACGTACTGCAATTGAAAATCGGCATGCCAATTATCATGTTGCAAAATATCAACCAGCCAAAGCTTTGCAACGACACGCGGCTTGTAGTAAAGCAATTAATGAGCAACGTCATTAAAGCAACAATCTTGACAGGACCTTTAGAAGGTGAAGATGTCCTCATTCCTCACATTCCTATGATTCCAATGGATATGCCATTTCAATTTAAGAGATTGCTATTCCCAAGTCGATTGTCGTCTGCAATCACCATCAACAAAGCTCAGGGCCAATCTTTAGAATTGTGCGGTTTAAATCTAGACACGGATTGCTTCTCACATGGACAACTATATGTTGCATGTTCTAGAGAAGGCAAACCAGACAATCTCTATATCTACACAGACAATGTAACAGCAAAAAATATTGTATACCCACAAGCATTGTGAAATTAAATAATTTAGAAACGTGCGCTTTCTCTTTTCTTCCTTTTCCATTTAAGCAGACTGAGCCACAGCAACGCGTGACTGGGTACAGCTAGTAAACAATAAAACATTGTTTTTCAACTTCTGTGTTGCAATTTCAAAGAAGAAACAGAATAAAAAGCATGTGCAGCCGTAAAGGCACCCCTAATTAATACTTGGCTGCACACCCTTTGGCATTAATGACAGCCTCCCAACGTTTATTGTATCTATAAGCTTCTTGCACTTCTCAGCTGGAATTTTCTCCCACTCTTCCTTTGCAGTTTGTTCAAGATCTTGAATGTTTTCAAGGTTCTTTTTCCCAATGACAGATTTCAGCTCACCCTAAATATTTTCAACGTACAACAAGGGAAAAAGAAAGGGAGACTCAGCTCACCAGTAGTGGAATAATTGTTTCTTCCCCATAAAATCCTCACAGGGAGCCGCCCTGGTTCGGGTCCATTGGATAGCAGCATAAAGGGAAAAATCTCCAGCGAAAAAAAGTTAAAAACTTGGATCTTCCTTTATTAGACAATGATTAATAAATGGTTCCAAAATATGTAGAATTAACCACCAGCTAGTAATCCCAGTAACTGGGTGTTGACAATCTGATCAACGTGTTTCGACGAAATAAGTTTTAATCATGATTGTCTGGAATTCAGGAACGACACTGGGAAGATCACACAATATTCAACCGCTGCCGTCACTCTGTCAGGATTTGTCAGGGATTCGCGCACACAGAATCCCGATTACTCACTACGTAGCTATCGGCAAGCGACCAGTGAGTATATGGCGTGCACACCTCCGGATTCCAATGCATGGAATATGTGTATACGCCCCCGTACAGTCACTGCCAGCTTCACAATAGCCCAATTAATATTATTCGCTGCCACCACCGATAAATTTTAAAATATAATGCAGGCCTGATGAGATGCCTGCTTTCTGTAGCGTATATGGCTTTGGGGGATGGAACAATTACAGAACAAATGAAAGAATTATGAAATTTTATATTTAATCCAAAAGGGAGACAGTGTTTATGAAAAATATACAAAAGGTTTTACAAAGAGAGACATTACAATACATATGCAGTTACACGAAAATAAATAGGATTAATAGAAGAAACCTACTATACCGATCGCAGAGACGATTCAGTGTAGCTGGAGAGAAGCACTCCAATTCTGGCCGTTATCGAACGGGACCCCTGCTACACATAAATATGTAACTTCCAACATGAGTACTGACCCATCTTCAGCTGGGTCTTTTATGTCGAAGGGGGAACCTGCCCACACACCCCCTGAGATGACATCACGTGGGCTGGGCATCAGCCTTCATATTTTTACTAAAATATCTAATTTCCGCAATAACTTATCGCTGGTTGATGGCAGAAACTTGCAAATGATGCCATATTCTTTGTTACGAATTTACCTTTCCTTAGAGACTACACATGCCATAGAGGGAAGAGCGGTTTGGGAGAAAAGAGAGAGGGAGAGATTTTCAATATTTCTATGACACTGATCATGATTAAGACTTATTTTGGAACCATTTTTTAACCACTTCGCACCAGAGCCTGTTTTTGCCTTCGTGACCGGGCCAATTTTTTCAATTCTGACCACTGTCACTTTATGAAGCAATTACTCTGGAACGCTTCAACGGATCCCCCTGATTCTGAGATTGTTTTTTTGTGACATATTGTACTTCATGATAGTGGTAAAATTTCTTTGATATCACATGCGTTTATTTGTGAAAAAATCGGAAATTTGGCGAAAATTTTGAAAATTTTGCAATTTTCAAACTTTGAATTTTTAAGCCCTTAAATCAGAGAAATATGTCACACAAAATACTTAATAAATAACATTTCCCACATGTCTACTTTACATCAGCACAATTTTGGAACCAAAATTTTTTTTTGTTAGGGAGCTATAAGGGTTAAAAGTTGACCAGCGATTTCTCATTTTTCCAACAAAATTTACAAAAACATTTTTTTAGGGACCACATCATATTTGAAGTCACTTTGAGGGGTCTTTATGACAGAAAATACCCAAAAGTGACACTGTTCTAAAAACTGCACCCCTCAAGGTGCTCAAAACCACATTCAAGAACTTTATTAACCCTTCAGGTGCTTCACAGAAATTTTTGGAATGTGGAAGAAAAAAATTAACATTTAACTTTTTTCACAAAAATGTTACTTTAGACCCAATTTTTTTTATTTTCACAGGGGTAACAGGAAAAAAATGGACCCCAAAATTTTTTGTGCAATTTCTCTTGAGCGTGCTGATACCCCATATGTGAGGGAAAACCACTGTTTGGGCGCACGGCAGGGCTCGGAAGGGAAGGAGCGCCATTAGACTTTTTGAATGTAAAATTTGTCTGAATAATTAGCAGACGCCATGTTGCGTTTGGAGAGCTCCTGATGTGCCTAAACAGTGGAAACCCCCCACAAGTGACACCATTTTGGAAACTAGACCCCTTAGGGAACTTATCTAGATGTGTGGTGAGCACCTTGAACCCCAAGGTGCTTCACAGAAGTTTATAATATTGAGCTGTAAAAATAAAATTTTCACATTTTTCCCACAAAACCGTTTTTCATCCCTTAATTTTGCATTATCATAAGGGTAATAGGATAAATTGCACCATGAAATTTGTTGTGCAATTTCTCCTGAACACGCTGATACCCCATATGCGGAGGCAAATTACTGTTTGGGCGCATGGCAGGGTTTGAAAGGGAAGGAGCGCCATTTGACTTTTTGAATGTAAAATTTGTTTGAATAATTAACAGACGCCATGTCGCATTTGGGGAGCCCCTAATGTGACTAAACAGTGGAAACCCCCCACAAGTGCCACCATTTTGGAAACTAGACCCCTTAGGGAACTTATCTAGATGTGTGGTGAGCACCTCGCACCCCCAGCTGCTTCACAGAAGTTTATAATATTGAGCCGTAAAAATAAAATTTTCACATTTTTCCCACAAAAAATCTTTTTCATTCTCTAATTTTGTATTATCATAAGGGTAACAGGATAAATTGCACCATGAAGTTTGTTGTGCAATTTCTCCTGAACACGCCGATACCCCATATGTGAGGGAAAACCACTGTTTGGGCGCACGGCAGGGCTCGGAAGGGAAGGAGCGCCATTTGACTTTTTGAATGTAAAATTTATTTGAATAATTAGCGGACGCCATGTCACATTTGTGGAGCCCCTAATGTGTCTAAACAGCGGAAACCCCCCACAAGTGCCACCATTTTGGAAACTAGACCCCTTAGGGAACTTATCTAGATGTGTGGTGAGCACCTTGCACCCCCAGCTGCTTCACAGAAGTTTATAATATTGAGCCGTAAAAATAAAATTTTCACATTTTTCCCATAAAAAATGTTTTTCATCCCCTAATTTTGCATTATCATAAGGATAACCGGAGAAATTGCACCATGAAATTTGTTGTACAATTTCTCATGAGTACGCCGATACCCCATATGTGGGGGAAAACCACTGCTTTGGTGTACGGCAGGGTTCGGAAGAGAAAGGAGCGCTATGTTGGCTGGGATAGGCAGCAGACACCATGTCACATTTGAAGAGTCGCTGACATGCCAAAACAGCAGAAACCTCCACAAATGACCCCATTTTGTAAACTACACCTCTCAAGGAATTCATCTAGGGAAGTAGTGAGTATTTTTTAATTTTTAAATTTATACCATTGGGCAGTGAAAAAATCATAATTATATTTTTACCACAAAAAAATGTTTTACCCTCAGATTTTACATTTTCACACAGGGCAATGGGTAAAAATGGTGCCGAAATGTGTCACACAATTTCTTCTAAAAGTGTCAATACCCCATATGTGGCTGTATCGTACCGCTTAGCCATACGGTGAGATCTGGGGGGGACGGAGTGCTATTTGACAATTGGAGAACAAATTATTGTAGAATAGGCATTTGGATTTGGGAGCACAAAATTTTCTGAATTTCTTTTGGGGGGCAAGGGTCATTTTGCTTTTCCAGAGCCTTTCTGCTACCAGTAACTTGGAAGTCCCTTATATTTTTAACAGATGACGGACCTGAGTGGGGACTAGCTTTTTTTGAGGACTGAGTTGAAGCTTTTATTGGGAACATTTTACGTAACATTTATCCGGCGCTCTAGGCTGAGCACTTACATCGGGGTTTCCATCTAAATTTCCAAGTGATGTAATTCAGATGAAACCCCTGCAGGATCCATTCACTGTAATGAGGCAGCAGAGTTACTCTGGACACCGTCTGGCCTCTGTGTAGCGGTGTCCTTTTTTTCAGAAGTGCACAAAACTGTGGCCAACCGCACTTTTATGCACGCCTAAAACAAATGACACCGTGGGATCCCAGGCTAGACGGCGTCCACAGTGGCCTATATCTGTCTCATTACAGGGAATCTTCCGTCATGGGTTCCGGCTGAATCATGTATTTCAGAGATTTACACGGAAACTCTGGTGTAAGTGCTCAGCGCAGAGCACAGGATAAATGTGGGCAGAGCCTTACTGGGATCTTTGGGGACATAATAAACAAATCAGTAGCAGGTGAAGAATTGGTTTTATTTATTTTTTACGCCGTTCCTAGTGTGATATAACTGATTAGATTACTTTATTCTTCGGGTCGGTGTGATTACAGAGATACCAGATTGATATCGGGTTTTTATGACTGACAGCTGTCACACACTAAAAGACGCTTTTTTTGCAAAATCTAGTTTTTGCATCACCATATTTTGAGAGCTATAATTTTTCCATATTTCGGCCGACAGAGTCATGTGATGGCTTGTTTTTTGCGGGACGAGTTGACATTTTTATTGGTACCATTTTTGGGGACGTGACATTTTTTGATCGCTTTCTATTCCGTTTTTTGGGAGGTAAAATTAACAAAAACAAACAATTCAGGAATTGTTTTTTGAGTTTTTTTTTATGCCGTTCTGCGTGTGGTAAAAGTGATCAGGCAGCGTTATTCTTCGGGTCAGTACGTTTACAGCGATACTACACTTACTGTATTTTTTTTATGTTTTGGCGTTTTAACACAATAAAACTATTTTATAGAAAAAAATATTTTTTTTGCATTGCTTTATTCTGAGCGCTATAACTTTTTTATTTTTCGGCTGATGGAGCTGTATGGCGGCTTTTTTTTTGCGTAACAAGATGACGTTTTCAGTGGTACCATTTTTATTTCTATTTTGTTTTTTGATCGCATTTTTTTCCACTTTTTGTTTGGCAATATGATGAAAAAGCATATTTTTTTGCTCCGTTTTTTATTTATTTTTATTACGGTGTGCACAGAAGGAGTTAATTAGTGTGACAGTTTTATAGCTCGGGTTGTTTCGGACGCGGCGATACCAAATATGTGTACTTTTTTTGGTTTTGTAAAAATATACGGATTTATTGGTTTAATATTTTATTTATTTATTTTTATTTATTTTGTGATTTTTTTATTAATAGTTTAAAAACTTTTTTTTTACTTTTTTTCACATTTTTACTTAGTCCCTGTATGGGACATTAATCTTTATTTTTCTGATCTCTGATCTCATGTAATGTAATAGACATATATTACATTACATGAGATCTTCCCTGACTGTTTCAGTCAGAGTCTCCTGTCTGGCTACAGCTGCAGCTGAGCCAGACAGGACACCATATATGGCAGAGCTGGAGGCGGTCATGTGACCTCCAGCTGCCATAGCAACCCCAGGTCCTGGAAGGACACGGAGGTCTTCGGAGAGGTAAGTTGACGACCCCCTCTCCTCCTGCTGTCTCCTATATGCCGTGATCACTATAGATCACAGCATATAGAAGACAGCTAAGGGTTAACATCACTGGGACCTGATCTAATCAGGTCCCGATGATGTTCCCTGTCAGAGCTAACGCTCTGCACCGGAATCGCAGCGCTTGCAGGACCCTAGGGGTCCTGAGCGCTGCGAGACCACCCACCGTTTTTAAACGTCGGCGCTGCACAGAGCCCGGCAAGCGCCGACGTTTATCTACAGTGGGCGGTCGGGAACCGGTTAATCTTTGCCTAATAAAGGAAGAACCAAGTTTTTAACTTTTCTTCGCTGGAAATTTTTCCCTTTGTGATAAGATTTTCAATGGGATTGAGGTCAGGACTTATTACTGGCCATTTTAAAACAGTCCATTTTTTTCTTTTTCAACCATTTCTGTGTACATTTGGATGTGTGCTTTCAGTCATTGTCTTTCTGGAGGACTCATGATCTTCGACTCAAATCAAGTTTTTGTACACCGGGTAAGACATTTCGCCATAAAATCACTTTATAATTCCCTGATTTCATGATTCCTGTGATACGGTCAAGGCCTCCAGTACCAGACGCAGCAAAGCAACCCCACAGCATTATGGATCCTACACCATGCTTAACTTTTGGTAAGATGTTCTTTTCCTTACAAGCTTCATTCGCCATCAATAAACAAACTGTTGCTTTGCATTGCCAAAAAGCTCTACTTTTGTTTCATCTGTCCACAGAACATTTTCCCAGAAGGACTGTGGTTTGTCAAGTTACTCTTTGGCACAGATCAGTCAATCCTTTTTATGTCTTTTCTTCAGTAATGGTTTCTTCCTTGGCCTTCGCCCATAAAGCCCTGCTTAGTTTAGAGTGCGGAATATGGTACTTGTTGAAACCATGACCCCAGACTGTTCCAGGTTGGCCTTCAAGCCTTTGGATGTTTGACGTGGTGTTTTTTCCACCATTTCTACCCACCTTGGAAGACATCTCTTGTCAATTTTCTCTTTTCACCTACGTCCAGGGAGGTTCTTGATGGTTCAATGCTTGGCAAACTTCTTAATAACATTGCACACTGTTGAAACTGGGATACCATGGTCTTTGGCCTCATACCCTTTAGAATTCTTGTGCTTGCTAATAATAGCAGTTATGATGTCCTCAGACAGCTTCTTTGTCTTCACCATTGTGACGAAGGAACAAGGCCTACCATGTGGCTTTTTAATACACTGAAGTCATTATTCATTGGCTAATTCATGTCACACGGGCACCGACAATTAATCACATTAGAATCTCTTTTGTGATTTACCACAGGTGAGTCAAAATGTATTTCAATACTAAATTAATATAAAGGGTGCCAATACCAGTGTCACAGCAAACTTTAGGTTTTTATATTTTTCCCTCTCATTGTTTTTTGTTTTAAATTATTGTTTATCATTTGCTATTTTGTATTTAACACAAGTGCTCTATACAAAAAAACTGTTTAACTTGATTTTTTTTTCAGGAGATATTCCACATTATGTACTTAAACTTCATAGGTGCCAATAACGATGAGCCGGACTGTAAATACTAGCTAGTACTTGTAATTGATATGTAAGTTAAAGAACATTAATGCAGTCGGCAATCAACGCGAATCCAAAAGCAAATTATTTGAATTTGCGGACTTCAGTGAATTTTCTAATATTCAACACAAATTTGATTTGCATCAAATTGATTCACTTATCTCATTATTATGTGTCAAAGAGCATAGGTCTTGAAAATTTGGAGGAATTGGTTAATGCTACAAAATTCTATTATTTTTAGATATACAATGTTGTATTTTCTGAAGCCAAAATACCCTAGTAAGCACAAATTCTGCAAAAGTAACAGGGAAAGCTACTATCCAAATGATTTTATGGGTCAGTGATAATAATTTTTTGCTGCTTTTATTTGGTTCAAGTCAATGGGAGACTAACTGCAGCTACTAAAAAATATACAGAACTGTGGTATTATGCTACTTACATTGCTTACATCCATCTGCGGCTGGAAAAGATATAAGCTGACCGGGAGGGTGTCAGGTGTTTGACCCAGTTGAGTCTCTCTCATATTGGTTACATATCCTAAGAAATGATCATAAATAATTTAGTCCTGGACTTAAATTAAAAGAATCACATCAGCTTTTCCAATTAGCATGCTGAGTACCGTATTTTTCTGACTATAAGGCGCATCGGACCATAAGACGCAACCCAAATTTTGGGTGGAATATAGGGAAAAAAATGTTTTTTAGAAGATGGGGGTCTGTCTTATGGTGGGCGGTGGAGCAAGAGTCACAGTAGGCAGGGTAATTCAGGAAGCCGGTGCTCCAGCAGTGGGAAGTTGTGGTGGGGGTGGAGCAGGATCGCAGGGCCCTCTGTTCCCTCAGTCAGGAACCTGGCGGCTGCAGCAGAAGAGGTGAGATGGCTGAGGCCCGGTGCCTGATTGAGGCCCATGCACATGGGGCTGGTGTCTGGATGGGGGCCAGTGGCTGGCTGAGGCCCAGTGCCTTGCTGGGGGCCGGGGCTGGTGCCTGGCTGGGGTCTGGAACTGGTGCCTGGCTGGGGGCTGGTGTCTGGCTTGTGGCCGGTGTGTGGCGTGGCAGAGCAGCATGCGCAGCTTTCCGGTGTGCGCAGCCGTCTGGTGGCTCAGTGGTTAGCACTGCAGCCTTGCAGCACTGAGGACCGGGGTTCAAATCCTGCCAAGGACAACATCTGCAAGGCATTTGTATGTTCTCCCCGTGTTTGCGTGAGTTTCCTTCGGGTTCTCCAGTTTCCTCCCAAACTCCAAAGAATTTAGATTGTGAGCCTCAGTGAGGACAGTGCCCATAATGTCTGTAAAGTGCTGTGGAATTAATGGCGCTGTATAAGTGAGTAAAATAAATAAAAAATCTAACTGAAGCTGTGACCTACAGGAAAATGGCCGCCCGAGTTACCAGTCTGCACATGCGCCAGCTCGAGCTGCCATTTTCCTGTAGATCACAGCTTCAGGAAGATGGCCGCGCACCCCGGAAAGCCGCGCTCTTCCACGCCGCTCTGCCACATTGCTCTGCTATGCCGCTCTGCCACGCCTCTCACTGGCCCCCAGCATCTTACCTCTTCTGCCCCCGCCAGGTTCCTGAAGGAGGGAGGGAACAGAGGGCCCTGTGATCCCGCTCCACCACCACCGCAACTATCAGGTAAGCTCTGCGTTCAGACCATAAGACGCGCCCTCCATTTTCCACCCAAATTTGGGGGGAAAAAAGTGCGTCTTATGGTCCGAAAAATACGGTACTTCTTTATTGAACATTAAATGGTGTGATTAAATTTTTTCAGAGGGCAGAGTGATGCCTTGATTTTTTTCACACAGTGGTGGCTTCATATATATTGAGAGGGCATAATGGTGGCTAAATATTTAAACTGGTAGAGGCTAGATTTCTGCCATTATGCTGTACTGCCCTATATCTCAATTCTAATAATGTCCCTGATGTCCCAAAACAATCTTCAGATGAGTGGCAAAATCACTTTTGTTGTTCCCCTTACCATATCATAATTAGCCAGAATTAGTCCGAAGGTGTTGCTTCCCATGGACTAGTCTGGCCTCAAATGCTGTAATAATACCCCATGTGCTATTTATGTCCTTCCTAGTCTCATGTAATTTTATGATTGCTGTAAATCTAATTTTTCCTAACTGAGCATGCACAGTGAAGCCTGGTGTAGTGTCTTCAGCTTCATCTGTGCATTGCACTTGCCCAGGAAGAAATAGTGCGGCATAGGGCAGTAGACACGGGTGTGGCACTAGTCATCCTTAATGTCCAGGTGTGTGATATGAAAGTGTGGGTCCTGGCTGGTTGTGTGGACTTGCTGTGCGGGCCTTACACTCGTGCAGGCCGCATGTAGCCGGTGGTGTGAGCTGGCCAGGACCATGTGTTTTACACTTCAAAGAGAGGGACTTCTATTCCAACACAAACTCTTTACTGAATGGTGACTTGGTAAAGGTTATATAGAAAGGATAGCGGGTACAAAGTCTTATGGACGCTTCTTTCTCTGTATAAAGTATTTTCAATGCAGAATCCTTCCTCTGTAGTTTACTGCAGGGCTAGCGAGGCACACTGTTTCTCTCTATTTCGCCACAATCCAGCATTAATGCTACAGTGCTGATCAGGAAGTCTCCTTACTTGCTCTTTGATTCTGCTTCCTATTTCTTCCACAACTAGCACATTGAAACCCCTGCACTTGAGACCCCCACTAGTCCTATGTACTTAGTCCTGCTTAGGTCTGTTACCTTCTGTGTTACAAGCTCTGGGGTTCGTGACTTGGTATCCTATCCAAAGACACCTCTGTGGAAGGCCACTTTGCCTTGTCTGTCACTTCTCTTCAGGATCACACTATCTCTTGTGCTTAGTTTACTCTCACTTGGGGTCACTGTCATGCAAGGTGTGGGAAAGACTAAGTGCAACATGAAGAGATAAGGGGAAGAGAGCACGGACACTAGGGAAAGGGGGAGTGGAGACCTCCTAGGCTAATCTGATATCACCCTGTCTCCCCTATCATCCCTATATTGGTTCCTCACCAATCGCCGCACAGGAACCTGAAACCCTGTATTTCCCTAGAGCTAGGCCCTGGCTAGGAAAGTGGGGATGAGCGCTAGTCAGTCCCCTCTAACAACTAAAGACAACAAGGTACAGACACGGAGGAAAGTAACTTAGCTTGAGCTATTGCAAACACGTCTTCTTAGCACCAGAGAGGAAGTAAGAACTGCACTTGCTCAAAGCTTTCACAAGGAGACATGTGAATATCGCCGGCACCGCCCTAAAGCAGACTGAAAGTATTTAAACACCCATGCCGGCATGTTAATTAGAGCAGGAGGGAGGTGGCCGCTGGGTGAGACAGCTTCTAAGAAGGTGTCTGTAATGCCAAACAAAGAGATTTCCGGCAACCAACTGCACGGCGACTGTCTGTCACATCTGACACACCCGTGACAGTCACCCATTCATGCAGCTCTGCTGGCTAGACACTCCAAACCCTATCTGACTACCTAACAGGAACTCCGTCACTTTCCCTAACACTAACTCCTCTCACACTGGGCTAATCCCAAAATTAACTATCTTACTGTACTGTCATTACCTATACTACGGTCAACTATTCCAATTCTACCTATCTTATACACTATACACTATGTGTTACATTCTAATACCTTACTTTATCACATCCTACATTACAACACAATTCACATGATATACAAAAGACGCATGACATAATACTTATTGCAATACAACACATTGCGATTGGTGTCTTTAGGGGTAGGAACTCCGCAGCATAGTCCACCACCCTTACAAAGGCACAGCAAAGAGTAGATACCAGCAGCGCTGCTTCACGGTGCCGACTGAGCTGGACTGGACATAATTTCTGAATGCCAGTTTATTTGCACACTGTACATGCCTGGGAAATCATAGTGATGTGAGTTCAGCTTAATCAACAGCGCAGAGCTGCTCTTTGGTTTATGTGCAATATATGTGCAACATTCCTGTAGTAGATATGTAGAACTCAGCACCACTTTGCTCCCTTTGGCATGTGCACTGTGCCGATGAAGTTGGAAAGAGAACACCTGGCTTAACTTTGCATTCTCACGGGTGATAATATTGGATTTATGATGCATCAGCCATGAGATGACATTGACACTAGAGAGGACATCAATGGAGTTTTGCTTGTGTATGTGTCATTAGTGGGGCTGAACAAGTCTGAGTGAAGTAACGACCCTGTCAGGGAAATATTGAGAAATATTGAATATATTCTTTCTTTTTTCCCCTGAAGCCCCCTCACCCCTCCCTCATCCCCCATTTGTCACAGGAGAGCTGACAATCCAGCATCTGTCTCTCTACAAATTATCATCTACAATAGAAGTGACTTGTAAAGCTACAACCTAATAAAAATGCAAGCATCTTTCTCCCTGGCAGATGCAGGGGGTGATCAGATGCAGGCTTGTAATAATTAACGTGTAACTGTTGAAGCTTGCTTCCCGAACTTCAAAAGGAAGTCTCTAGTCTCGCTGGCACCGATACGGAATATGGAATATTGTAAGTTCAATAATTACGATAATAATTGGACCTATTTTTTTAGTGGCAAGGACAGTAAAGGAGCAATATGCATATTTTCTCATTGCTGTAAGCCAAACCAGGGAGCTCTGGCGCAAAAGTAGCAAAATAGCATACTGCAACTATATCATGTGTGGTCTCTAAATGAAGGTAAAATCATAATAGAAAATATGGGACCACTTTTGGGCTTCTGGGATCAACCAACAATAAGTTATTCCAAAAAACAGATTTTTAATAAAAACATGATGAGTGGAGCCCCAGCCCCTGTGATGTCGGCACAAGTGGGTGTGGACAGGTCTCTCCCTTAAGCATAAAATAGTTTGCTGAGATTGGAGCAGTACTCATTGCCAGAGGGATATTGATACTATAAGCAACGGGTCACGTTCGATAACATTCAAATCAAATCGGGGAGCCCCTCCTCCCCCTATGCTGATTTGTCCCTGCGAACTGTATAGAATAAGTCATCTTTAATCCTTATTATTTTGTGTAACCGCTTATGTATTGTATGTTGCCTTTGTAAAATCTTGTATATTTTTCTTGAACACTGCCTCCCTTTTGGATTAATTATAAAATGTAATATTTCTGTTTCTTTTGTCCTGTGATCGTTCCATCCCCCGAAGCCTTATACGCTACCAGAATGCAGGCGTCCACCCAGGCCTGTATTATATTTCAAATCTGGACGGTGGTGGCAGAGAATAATAATAACCAGGCTATCATTAAGCTGACAGTGACAGTACGGGGGCGTAAACACATAATCCATGTGTTGGAATACAGAGGTGTGATGCCATACAATCACTGGTCGCTTGCCGATACCTGCATAGAGAGAAGTGGGGACCGTGTGCTCCCGGATCCCTGACAAAATCCTGACACAGTGATGGCACGGTGAGATATTGCTTGATCTCCCCGGTGTCGTCTCTGAGGAATCCCTGACAGACTGCCTTACCCCCAAACTAATATTAGCTAATTAGCATATGATGAGAAACACAATAAATGTTACTTTGTCACTCTTGAAAATTGTTTTGGGACATGAGAGACATTATTGGAATATAGGAACAGGGCTTTGGAGCATTATGGTGGCAGTTTAGGAGCCTTAGAGTCCTGAAAGGTTTCCTTTAATATATTTATCAGAGGAGCACAGTGACTAAATATATTTATTTATTCAAAGTCAAGAGTGTAATGATCACAGTCGCAGAGGATGCAAATGAGCCAGGTGCGACGTGGGGCCTGCTGGTGCCAGCACTATTTTCAACTATTTCAAACTATTGTGCAGCAGAGAGCATCTGGCTCCCTGTCCCACAATACCTATACATGCCACTGGCCTATCAGAAGCAAGAAGTAGTAATTGGCATCAAGCAATGCAGTGACGTCATTGCACCACATGCACTGGGCTAATGGAGGAGGAAGAAGAGGCTGCATGTGGGAATGGAAACAAATAAGCTGCTTGTTTGTCTTTTTTTACTCTATGAAGAGGACCACTATAGGGGCCTACATGGGAACATTATAAGCATATCGCAGGTATCATAGGGACATTATAAGTGTTTAGGGACTATAAGGGGGACTTTGTAGGTATATGTGGACCAGGATAAGTACATTATAAATATAAGGGGGCTGCAATGGGGACATGATAGTAAGTGGAGGCCAAAATCGGGGACAGAATAAATATATAGGGAGACATTAAAAGTATATAGTAGTCAAAATGCAAAATGGGTGGCATTCTAAGTTTGTTGGATCAAACAGGGCCAAATTGGGGACATTAGAAGTATATGGGGTGCTCATTGTAAAGGACATTATAAGTATATGAAGTCTACAGTTGGAGACATCATTAGTGTATTGGGCCAAAGCGGAGGACATTATTAGTTTATAGGGCCTTAAAGGGATACATTATAAGTATATGAAGGTGACAATGAAGGACATTATTATTGGATGGAGCATAAATAGGAAAGCTATTAATGTATGGGGTCATAGTGGGAAACATTATTAGTAGATGGGGCCACAATGGAAGACATTATTAATGCAAGGGACAATGTCCACTTTCCCCAATCCTTTTCGCTCTTTCCATAAAACCCTTGACTGAACATATAAGAATTAACAACTATACCAAAGGCATCCCTATCAATGCAAGGCATTATAAGGTAGGCCTTTTTGCGGACAACATAATCCTAACATTAACCGATACACTCAATTCTATCTGAGAATTAGCTAAATTAATCAATACACTTTCCTAAATATCATATTATACAGTAAATAGTGATGAGTGAGCACTAAAATTCTCGGGTACTCGTTGTTCGAGTCGAGCAAATTGGAATGCTTAAGTGCTCGGTCCGAGTAACGAGCCCAATGTAAGTCTATGGGAAACTCGAGCATTTTTTTGGCGGCCCCCCCCCCCCCCGGCGGTCTGCAGAGGGCCTAAAAAATTGCCCAAACTGATGGGAACAGTGCTCAAATGGCATGGGATCAGCATGGGGAAAACCCCTGGAAGCATTTATGACTCCCAGGTCAATGCTGTCTACAATGTTGTCAGAGATATTATGCCACATTTACAGACTCACAATAAAACATACAAAAACAAAACCAAAATGGATTTTCCTGGGAAATATGTTAAGTAACATCCTTTACAGGGTAATGACTTGTATATAAGGCAAAATAAATATACAAAAACAAACAAAAATGCTCCTCTACACCTTGGGTTATGTTAACACATTGCATTTTTGATGTGTTTTTGTACATTTGCATTGCTTTCAACCAAGACAAATGCATTCACCAGGACATGTAATTTTAACATTTTACAATCTTATCTGGCCAAGTGGTGTGTGAGACATCATCAGACACATCCTTTTTCATTTATGATGGAGGGACGCTGAAAGTCACAAAGCCTATTTTTATCTGGCCATGAGGCGGCCCTTACTATTCTTAAAAGGCCAGCAGTCGGCCCTCTCTATTGTTATAGAGCCATCAGCCGGCTATGCTTTATTGTTCCCATCATTAACGAGTGGGTCTCCTATACTGTTATTGCATATTCTGTGACTGCAACGGCTGCCAAAAATTTGAACGCAACCCAACACCCCTTTGAAGAGATATAGATGAGGGTCTCAGTAAAAAAAATGTTCCCATTATAAAATTTGGGAAAAACCCCACTAACAATTTACAGACACATAGAGCTGGGCCACAGTAATGATATTGCATGTTCCCATTAGAAAGGAGAGGGTCTGCTATTCAGTTATAGGGTATGCAGTGAGTGCAATAGCTGCCAAAATTTAGGAAAAACCCTACTAACAATTTAAAGACACATATAGCTGGGCCATAGTAACCACATGTTCCCATTAGAAAGGGGAGGGTCTGCTATTCTGTTATAGGGTATGCAGTGAGTGCAATGGCTGCCAAAATTTAGGAAAAACCCTACTAACAAATCAAAGACACATTGAGCTGGGCCACAGTAATGACATATTACCATTAGAAAGGAGAGGGACTCTCATACTGTTTGCCTGCAATGGCTGTCAAAAATTTGGAGGAACTCCAATGCCCCTTGCAAGAGACGTAGAGGTCAGAGGGCCTCCTGAAAACAATGTTCCCATTATTAGGAAGTGGGTCTCCCATACTATTTGCCTATGCAGTGAAGCAATGGCTGCCAAAAATTTGGAGGAACTCCAATGCCGCTTCCTTGCAAGAGACGTAGAGGTTGGAGGGCCTCCTGAAAACAATGTTCCCGATGTTAGGAAGTGGGTCTCCCATACTGCTTGCCTATGCAGTGAAGCAATGGCTGCCAAAAATTTGGAGAAACTCCCAATGCCCCTTAGAAGAGACGTAGAGGTCGGAGTGCCTCCTGAAAACAATGTTTCCATTATTAGGAAGTGGGTCTCCCTTACTGTTTGCCTATGTAGTGAAGCAACGGCTGCCAAAAATTTGGAGGAACTACAATGCCCCTTGCAAAAGACGTAGAGGTCAGAGGGCCTCCTGAAAACAATGTTCCTATTATTAGGAAGCGGGTCTCCCATACTGTTGCCTATGTAGTGAAGCAACGGCTGCCTAAACAAACTACAATGCCCCTTACAAGAGACATAGAGGTCGAAGGGCCTCCTGAAAACAATGTTCCCATTATTAGGAAGTGGGTCTCCCATACTGTTTGCCTATGCAGTGAAGCAATGGCTGCAAAAAATTTGGAGGAACTCCAATGTCCCTTGCAAGAGACGTAGATATGTTGATATAGTACATATGGTGGTGATATGGTGGTGGAGGATGAGGATGCGGAGAAGGAGGTGGACATTAGTCGGGTGCTTTGCTGCCATGTGCCTGATCATGCTGGTGGTGGTTAGGCTACTAGTTTTACTACCCCTGCTGATCCTGGCCTGGCAGGTGGTGCAAATGGCCTTTTTGGGGTTATCTGCAGAGTCTTTAAAAAATAACCAGACTTGGGATGACCTAACTGTTGTACTGGAAACTTCCGTAGTGTTGGAGTTACGAGACACGCTTTCCCGCCTTGTGTCTGTGGCAACCACACTGCTTTCTGCTGCCTGCTGTGGTGCTCTCTCTCCCCCTGTGTGCTGCTTTCCCCGTTCTTTATGTCCTCCTGCCAGGTTGGGTCAATTAATATATCATCCACCACCTCGTTTCCTACTTCCGCACCCTGGTCCTCTTCCTGACTTTCTGGCAATTGTGTCTCATCATCATCATCCACTTCTTGCGACAGTAATTGCACTTTCCCACCATCACCTTTGTGTGACCGTGGCTGCTTCAATATCTGGGCATCGTTACATGCTTTCTCCTATTGACTCGCTTGAAGCTGGCCGGGCGAGAGGACTGAATCTACAAATGGAAAAGTGAACAGCTCTTCTGAGTATCCAAGTGTGGGATCAGTTGTCTCCAGGCACTCGGCATGGTGGAAGGAAGGAGGATCGGGGTAAGGAATCTGCGCTCTAGACTCATGGCTACTGAGACTTGACCATGTGGAAGACAGGGTGGTGGTGGTGGTGGCAAAGTGACTGGAAGCATTATCTGCTATCCAACAACCTTTTGACACTGCTCTGTGTTCAATAGTGGTATTCTGCGGTCCCCTAGTAATTGGGACAGGAAGGTCAAGCAACAAGATGTGAGCATTTGTTGTGGCATAATTTCAGCTTACCCACGGCCACGTCCTCGGCCTCTGCATGCGCCATCACCATCACGTCCACTTCCCCGTCCCTTGCCATGCACCTTGCTCATTTTTAATGGAGGACAATAGTTATGAGCGAGTACCATAATAATCGTAATTGCTAGTGTTGAGCGAGCACTAAAATGCTCGGGTGCTCGAAGCTCGGGCCGAGCTCGCCGTGATACTCGGGTGCTCGACCCGAGCAATGAGCCCAATGTTAGTCTATGGGAGACCCGAGCATTTTTGCGGTGGCACTATCGTGACAGTGCTCAAAAGACATGGGGACAGGATGGGCATCGCCCCAGGAAGCATTTCTGACCCCCAGGTCACTGCTGTCAACAACGTGGTCAGAGGTATTAAGCCACTTTTGCCACTTTTGCGGGCTCACAATAAAACGTTCAAAAACGAAACTGAAATGGTTTTCCTGTGAAATATGTTAAGGAACTTCCTTTCCAGGGTAAAGACTTGTGTATAAGGTAAAATAAATAACCAAAAACAAAAATACTCCTCCACACCTTGGGCTATGTTCACAAGTAGTATTTTTATGCGTTTTTGCACTTTTGTATTGCTTTCAACCGTGACAAATGCATTCACTGGGAAATGTCATTTTAACATTACATTTTTACAGTGCTGAAAAGACATGGGAACAAAATAGGGAAGACTGCTGGAAGCATCTCTGACACCCAGGTCACTGCCTAAAAGTGTGCCCATCAGAAGTGATCCTTGCCGCATCAGAAGATGCAGACTTGCAACTATCCCCGTGCAAGTCCTTGTCCCAGGGCAGTATTCAGTTATACCTCCCCTATTCCTTGCAATGCAAGTGCAAGTATGCAACCTGCCACCCACCCACCCCCAGGCTGCAATACCATACTGCTTGCTTGCACTTGAAATTGGGCCTTTTAGGCATGTGGAGGCGGAATCTGGCCACCAGATGGCTGCGTCGGCTGCCTTGTATCCATACTAAGTCCCCAGCCGCCCGGCTGCCGGGTGTCCACGCTTGGTCCCCAGCCGCCAGGGGGTGGCCGGGAGTCCATAAACGGTCCCCAGCCGCCCCTATTTGAAGGACAGCCTAACCACAAACACGTGGACAAGTGAATGTGGCCAGGGATGGTCCATCTAACTGACGCCTTCACACTGGGTTAATATTGTGGAAGCCAGAACACAGTTGGACACTGGGATGCAACATGTCCTCCAAACATAGAGGATTGCGGGTCCTGGGTCAATCAGGCTTCAACACAAAGTTCAGAAGGTAGACAGCAGCAGTGGATGGCCTCCTACACAATGAGTAAATTATTCATGATAATGAGGCCATCCATCTCCTTAGCTTTCTGTTCCTTGGAATGCAAGCGCATGTCTTTAGTAGCGGCTAGCCCTGAGGTGGTCAGCATTTTGGTGCATATCCTACCTCCTCCGAGGATGTTTTCCTGCTACTATCCCAGTTTTATGACTCCCATTAAAACAAAGCTTCAGGTGATGAATGATGGATGAGATGGTGGCAAAGGAGAAAGAGCAGGAGGAACAGGGACCATTCACATCAATATCAGGCCAGTCAACCATACATGTCTTGTAGGATATGTTTCTGTACCAAAAGGAGCGGTTCGGCTACACAGTTATAGGGCATACAGTGAGTGCAATGCCTACCAAAAATTTCGAGGCACTCCAATGCCCCTTGGAAGCGACATGGAGGTCAGACGGCCTTAACTAAACCATTTTTTCCATTTATAGCATCTGGGTCTTCTGTGCACTGTTGGCCTAAGCAGTGAATGGAAGGCTTTCCAAAAATTATGAGGAACTGCAATGTAGAGATGAGCGTTGTTCTACTCGAACTGTTCGCCAATCTCAAATTCGAGCTGTTTTGGGCGGTGTTCGAGCCGGTCGGCGAACACGAACAATTTGAGAAAAATTCGGCTGTTCGAGGTTATGTTCGATAACTGTTCGTGCACCAAAATCATAACTGGATTTTTTCTCAGTAATGATGAAAATTAATGTTAATACGCAGTTTGAGTGTACAGCGGGGCGGGAGGAGGGGCAGGGGATGGATCTCTGCAGGAACAATGAAGATCTCCATTTTTTTTTCTCTTTCCCGCATTTGCAGTGGGGAGGTGCAATCTGTCAGCCTATCAGCAGCGCACACACGGAGCGAAGTGCTTTTTTTCACACAAGCAAGGGCATGTGTGATTGGCAGTGTATGTCACATGTCCTTGCCCTATAAGACCAAGCCATTTTCCCCGTCGCCACCATTTTCTCACTGCTGCAGCTGCGTGTTAGACGGCACCGCTGTTGCTGTGTGCGCTATACCTTGTTAATTTCAAGCCAATTTTCGCACAAATATACAGATAGCTTGGGAGTAGGGAATAGTTGTGATTGCAGTCCTTTTAAGGACTAGGTTACAGCATTTCCTACGACTTTTATCAGGCAGGTCTGTGCTCTTAAATAGATAGATTGTGGGAGTAAAGACTAATTGTAATTGGAGTCCTTTTCAGGACTAGGTTACATCAGTTCCTATCAGTTTTTGCCAGGCAGGTCTGTGCCAGTGCTGTGCAAGTTTTTTTCACAGCATTTGGCTGAATCTAGCAAAGCTAATCCTTTTTGGCCTATTGCAGAGTGTGTTAGTCAGTGGAGTAGCCTATCTGTGTTGCAAGATATACCACCTGTGTATAGAATACCAATTTTTTTACTGCACCTAGTGAAGTAAAATCTTTTGGGCATAGCATCATTCTATTAGTCCATCTATACTGACCTCCATCAGGTTGCAAACTGAATATAATTTTTTTCTGCATCTAGCTCTGAAAAAATATTTGGGCTTCTAGCGGTGTGTGGGACTTGGTCTATTAGTCCATCTATACTGACCTCCATCAGGTTGCAAATTAAAAATAATTTTTTTCTTCATTTATCTCTGAAAAAATATTTGGGCTTCTAGCAGCGTGTGGGACTTGTTCTATTAGTCCATCTATACTGACCTCCATCAGGTTGCAAATTAAAAATATTTTTTTTCTGCATGTAGCTCTGAAAAAATATTTGGGCTTCTAGCAGTGTGTGGGACTTGGTCTATTAGTCCATCTATACTGACCTCCATCAGGTTGCAAATTGAATAAAAAAATTTTTATGCATCTAGCTCTGAAAAAATATTTGGGCTTCTAGCAGTGTGTGGGACATGGTCTATTAGTCCATCTATACTGACCTCCATCAGGTTGCAAATTAAAAATAATTTTTTTCTGCATCTAGCTCTGAAAAAATATTTGGGCTTCTAGCGGTGTGTGGGACTTGGTCTATTAGTCCATCTATACTGACCTCCATCAGGTTGCAAATTAAAAATAATTTTTTTCTGCATCTAGCTCTGAAAAAATATTTGGGCTTCTAGCAGTGTGTGGGACTTGGTCTATTAGTCCATCTATACTGACCTCCATCAGGTTGCAAATTAAAAATAATTTTTTTCTGCATCTAGCTCTGAAAAAATATTTGGGCTTCTAGCAGTGTGTGGGACTTGGTCTATTAGTCCATCTATACTGACCTCCATCAGGTTGCAAATTAAAAATAATTTTTTTCTTCATTTATCTCTGAAAAAATATTTGGGCTTCTAGCAGCGTGTGGGACTTGTTCTATTAGTCCATCTATACTGACCTCCATCAGGTTGCAAATTAAAAATAATTTTTTTCTGCATGTAGCTCTGAAAAAATATTTGGGCTTCTAGCAGTGTGTGGGACTTGGTCTATTAGTCCATCTATACTGACCTCCATCAGGTTGCAAATTAAAAATAATTTTTTTCTGCATCTAGCTCTGAAAAAATATCTGGGCTTCTAGCAGTGTGTGGGACTTGGTCTATTAGTCCATCTATACTGACCTCCATCAGGTTGCAAATTGAATAAAAAAATTTTCTGCATCTAGCTCTGAAAAAATATTTGGGCTTCTAGCAGTGTGTGGGACTTGGTCTATTAGTCCATCTATACTGACCTCCATCAGGTTGCAAATTAAAAATAATTTTTTTCTTCATTTAGCTCTGAAAAAATATTTGGGCTTCTAGCAGTGTGTGGGACTTGGTCTATTAGTCCATCTATACTGACCTCCATCAGGTTGCAAATTAAAAATAAATTTTTTCTGCATCTAGCTCTGAAAAAATATTTGGGCTTCTAGCAGTGTGTGGGACTTGGTCTATTAGTCCATCTATACTGACCTCCATCAGGTTGCAAATTAAAAATAATTTTTTTCTTCATTTATCTCTGAAAAAATATTTGGGCTTCTAGCAGCGTGTGGGACTTGTTCTATTAGTCCATCTATACTGACCTCCATCAGGTTGCAAATTAAAAATAATTTTTTTCTGCATCTAGCCCAGCCAATAGTTTTGGCCTAATACCACAGTTTGGCCACTCAGCTCTGCTCGGTTACCATCCATTGTTTTTTTGTGCAAACAACTCCAGAGTTGTGAATTAGTTAACCACCAAAATGAGTGGAAAAAGGCCTGCTGCTGGTGGAAAGGGGAATAGGCGTGTTGGGAAGGGGAAAAAAGGTTGTGTCCGTGGGGTAGGTGCAGAAGAAAGACCATCTTCCAGCCAAACTAAAATGTCTACTTCTTTTAGCGGACAATGTGATAAGATCCTTTTCTTACGGCCACGCCAATCGCTACAAATTCCAGATGAGGCACAAAAACAGCAGGTGCTTCAACGGATATCAAGTGCTCCTTTAAGTGGGCTCTCCTCCACATCAACTTCAACATCACAAATACTCCAGTCCTCAAAGGTGTCACCCAAATCGCACTTGCTTCCTCACAGCTCCCAAATCTCCAGCTGCCCGTCTGAGTATGAGGTAGAACAGATGGTTGAGTCTGCAGAGCTGTTTACTCATACTATAGCCTGGGAATCAGAGGTCGACTCCAGCGCTTCTGTGAATCCAGACGAGGAAATGATCTGCACTGATGCCCAGAATCTTTATGAGTCGGATCCAGGACCAGACGCAGAAGGTTCTGACCATAATGTAGACCCTCATTCCCAAACTGTAACTCCTGTTGGTGGAGACAATGAGGAAGACGATGATAAGACTCAAATACCTGATTGGAGCGACAACTTTAGTTTTTTGTCAGGGCAGGAACAGGTTGGCTCTGAGGACGACGGGTGTGATAACGCACAGGGTGATGATGATGAGGTCGGAGATCCCACTTACTGTCAACCCACAGTCAGCCAAGAGATGAGGTCAGCAGAGGAGGTGGAGGAAGATGCTAGTGACGACGAGGTCAGGTTGCACCTTCCTGGACAGAGACGTAGTACTGGAAGCACGTCAACAGCTGCATCCTCAAACACAACTCTGCCTCTCACCACAAGTCGTGGTGGCTCTTCAGGTCGCATGGGTGCTAAGCCTTGCATAGCCTGGGCATTTTTTCAGATCGATAAAGATGACCCAACTCGTGTTATCTGTAACATTTGTCAGCAAAAGCTAAGTAGAGGCCAAAAAATACATAGTTTGAGTACTTCATGCATGAACCGGCACATGGACATGAAGCATAAGTTGCAGTGGGAAGCTCAGTGTGCTACAATGCGGCCTAGCCGGCCGGGCCAATCACCGTCTGCCATATCTTGTGCATCCGCGGCCTCTTCATCCTCTGTGACTGGGGGGACAGCAGTCACACCTGTTTTGGGGCGCAGACCTGCCACCTCTTTACCCGCAACAGCCAGCGTGATTGGCAGGTGATCATTTTCTTTGGAGGTGGTAACACCAGCTGGTGTTGAGCGCTGTCCGACATCGATAGCACCACCTTTGGATCAAGGCAACCTAACATGTCCGCCTGCATCTTCCTCACAGACCGGCAGTTTGCCGGGGACACCCTTATCAACCCCGTCTAAGCACAATAGCCAGCCCTCGGTCCCTCAGATGTGGACAAGTAAAAGACCATTTCCTCCTAGCCATGAGAAAGCTAAGAGGTTGAATTTCACCATCTGCAAGCTCTTGGCTACAGAAATGCTGCCTTTCCGCCTGGTGGACACAGAGGATTTTCGAGACCTTATGTCCGTCGCAGTGCCCCAGTACCAGATGCCCAGTCGGCACTACTTCTCAAAGAAAGGTGTGCCTGCGCTCCACCAGCATGTCGCACACAACATCACCGCTTCTTTGAGAAACTCTGTGTGTGACAGGGTGCATTTCACCACAGACACTTGGACGAGTAGGCATGGACAGGGGCGTTACATGTCGCTGACTGGGCACTGGGTAACTATGGTGACAGCAGGACAAGGGGCTGCTGTCCAAGTCTTGCCGTCCCCACGAGTTGTGCGTCAATCCTCTTTATGTCAAAGTTCCTCCACTGCTTCTGCCTCCTCAACCTCCTCTCGGTCTTCCACCTGCACCCAAAGCCTGTCTGGTCATGCCACAAGCTTTCTAACTGCGCAGAAGGGATCCTGCACACCTCCTTACTATGCTGGCAGTAGGGCTCAACGTCATCAGGCGGTTTTTACATTGAAATGTCTGGGAAATGTGAGTCACACAGCTGAGGAGTTGTGGTCAGCTCTGGAGAACCAATTTCATGAATGGTTGTCTCCACTGGACCTGAAACCAGGGAAGGCCGTGTGCGACAATGCTGCAAACCTGGGTGCGGCCCTTCGCCGGGGCAATGTCACACACGTGCCTTGTATGGCTCACGTGTTGAACCTGGTTGTCCCGCAATTTTTAGCCCACTATCCCAGACTAGATGGCCTTCTGCAGAGGGCACGGTCGCTGTGTGCTCACTTCCGCCGTTCGCATCCCGCAGCTCAGCGACTTACATCTCTACAGAAGTCGTTGGGCCTGCCACTTCACCGGCTAAAATGCGATGTGCCTACCCGGTGGAATTCAACTCTGCACATGTTGCAGCGACTGTGGCAGCACCGACAAGCCCTGGTGCAATACGTTCTGACGTATAGCCTGGGCCAACGAGATTCAGAGGTGGGGCAAATCACGCTGGAGGAGTGGTCTCAGATCAGGAACCTATGCACCCTTCTGCACAGTTTTGAAATGGCGACGAAGATGTTTAGTGCTGACGATGCCATTATCAGCATGACTATTCCGGTGATTTACATGCTGGAGCACATGTTAAACAGAATTCGGAGTCAGGTGGTGGCACAAGAGGAGGTGGAGGAAGTAGAGGAGGAGGAGTTGTATGCGGAAGGGCTAACATCTGCAAGGTCCAGACGGTCGGCAGCACCAAGGCGGCAGGCATGTGAGGGTGGGGGAGATGGTTTTACCAGGGCGCATGGTAGCAGCCAAACTAGTGAGGAAGGTGCAGGAGCCCAGGAAGAAGTGGAGGACGAACTGATGGAAGACTCATCAGATGAGGGAGACCTTGATCACATTTCTGTTGTGCGAGGTGGGGGGGAGAGGACAGAGGAAGGAAGCATGATTGTTACCTCGCCACCAACACAACAGGGACTTGGTGCTCCTGGATGCGCAACACACATGAGTGCCTTCTTGCTGCACTACCTGCAACATGACCCTCGAATTGTGAGAATTAGAAATAATCCTGACTACTGGGTTGCCACACTGTTAGATCCCCGGTACAAAAGTAAATTTGCAGAAATTATTCCTGCCATAGAAAGGGATGCACGCATGCAGGAGTATCAGCAGAGACTGTTGCAGAATCTTACATGTGCTTTTCCACAAAATACCAGTGGTGCACGTAGTGAATCTCACAGTTCCAACTTGCCAACCGTGGGACCGTCAAGTGTTCAGCACTCAAACCGTAACAGAACCACAGTATCTGCTGGTAACATCAATTTTGCGGAATCATTTCACCACTTTTTTAGCCCATCCTTTGCAAGGCCACAGGAGACAAGAAGTCTGACACATAGTCAACGCCTAGAGACGATGGTACAGGAGTATCTCCAAGTAAACATTGAAGCCACGACTGTGTCACTGGACCCTTGCTCTTTTTGGGCTTCCAATCTGGATAAATGGCCGGAGCTAGCCACTTACGCCTTGGAGATCTTGTCATGCCCCGCAGCCAGCGTTCTGTCTGAACGTGTGTTCAGCGCTGCTGGTGGTGTGCTGACAGATAAGCGCACGCGGCTCTCCACTGATAATGTAGACAGACTCACGTTCATAAAGATGAACAAATCATGGATCCGAAACGACTTTTCTACCCCTGTGTCATCCTGGGGAGAGTAAAAGCTTGATGATTGGTTAAAATCACCCTACCAACCGTTTTAAGCTTTCAAATTACTAATCATGTTTATCTGTATCTTGACTGGAAAATAATTTGGGCTTTGTAGCAGTGTGCAGCACTGATCCTATTAGGCCATCTATAATAAGCTTCACCAGATTTAAAATTAAAAATAATTTTTAGCTGCATCTAGCCCGGAAAATAATTTTGGGGCTCCGAGATGCGCAAGACACATAAGTGCCTTCTTGCTGCACTACCTGCAGCATGACCCTCATATTGTCAGAATTCGAAGTAATCATGACTACTGGGTTGCCACACTCTTAGATCCCCCAAACTTTTCGATCAACCTTTTCATTTTAATAAAGACCAAAAAAATGGTCATTTTTGAAATTATAAGCATTAGCAGGTTGTTAGAAACTGAAATCAAACAGTTTTCAACTCAAAACTTTATTCTAGGTGATGTTACATTTTCACATAGGACCCCTTGTTCGAAAGGAGCTTCTGAACTCTCTCGTCCATTGAATTTTTCAGGTTTTGGATGGTTTCTGCTTCAATTGTTTTGCATGAGGACAGAATACCCTCCCAGAGCTGTTGCTTAGATGTGAACTGCCTCCCGCCATCATAGACACTCCTTTTAATGATGCTCCAAAGGTTCTGAATGGGGTAGAGGTCAGGGGAGCATGGGGGTCACACCATAAGTTTGTCCCCTTTTATGCCCATATCAGCCAGAGATGCAGATGTTTTATGTGCAGCATGAGATGGTGCATTATCATGCAGAAAAATGATCTTGCTGTGAAATACACGGTTCTTCTTCTTGAACCATGGCAGGAAGTGCTGTTTGAGAAAATCCACATACATTATGGAGTTCATCTTTAGCGCCTTCAGGGATCCTAAAGGGGCCGACAATCTCTCTCCCCATGATTCCAGCCCAAAACATTACTCCACCTCCTCCTTGTTGGCGCTGTAGCCGTGTTTGCGTGGGGTGTCCATCAACCAGCCATCCTCCACTCCATTCATCTGGACCATCGAGCGCTGCACGGCACTCATCCGTGAACAAAACAGTTTTGAAATCAGTCTTCATGTAATGTTTGGCCCACTGGAGCCGTTTCTGCTTGTGTGAAGTGGATAGAGGAGGTCGACAGGATGGCATATGCACAGCTGCAAACCTCTGAAGGACCCTGCATCTTGTTGTTCGGGGGACGTTGGAGGCACAAGCAGCTTCAAAAACCTGTCTGCTGCTATGACAAGGCTTTTTTGCCGCTGCTGTTTCAACCTGACGTAATTGCCTGTAGGAAAGAGTCCTCAATTTGCCCTTATCAGCACGCACACGTGTGTACTGTGAATCAGCTACATACTTCTTGATTGCCAAGACACTTCATCCTGATCATCGCACAATGTTGATTGTAGTCATGCCTTGACCTAAACACTCCACAATTTGTTGCTTCTCAGCAGCCGACACATCCTTTTTCTTTCCCATTTTGGCAGAAAATGTAGGCTGCTTAATAATGTGAGAGAGCCTTCTTAAGTAGTCTTGCCTTTCATTGGACACACCTGCCAAACTAATTAGCACAGGTGTCTGCAATTGCTTACAGTGATATAAAGAGCCCTGACACACATCACCATCAATGAGTTTAACTGACAAACAAACAAATTCTTCCCTTATCACTCCTAAACACTTTTTGCATAATAATTTGGAACGCGGTGTACATGTGCTTTTCCACAAAACACCAGTGGTTCACGTAGTGAATCTTACAGTTCTAACTTGCCAACCGTGGTCTGTATGGAATTGTTCAATAAAGGGCCCAAAATTAAGATAACATAGATGGGAGAGGTCTCTATGAATAGGAATTCCTAAGTATTTGATACCCTGTGAGGGCCAGGCAAAGGGAAAGTTGGACTGGATGGAATCCTATATGGATTTAGGGAGGGAGACATCGAGGGCCTCAGACTTCGCTGCATTGATTTTAAAATTTTACCATGTAACAAAGTGATCTATTTCAGCCATAACAGCAGGGATGGATATATGTGATTGAGTGATATATACTAGGACATCATCAGCAAATAGAGAGCACTTGTACTCGGTGCCTCCCACCTCAATCCACCTAATATTGGGGTTATGGCGAATTGATGAGAGCAGGTGCTCCGTCACTAGGATGTATAAGAGAGGGGACAGAGGACATCCCTGCCTTGTCCCATTGGTGATTGTGAAAGGTGATGAAAATGTTCTGACGCACCCCCTGGGCCTTGGGACACCCGGAGCCGGACACTTTTTGGTGGATGCTGGTGGTTGTAGTCTTCGTGGCGGCGATCCGGTTCCGTGGCTCAGGGCGGTCAAACCAGTGGCGGAACTATTTATGTGGTTTTGATGTTTAAATGTCCGACTACGCCACCCGTGGATTGCGGTCAGAGTGAACCGCCGCTACAGGGCAGACCGCTAAGGCTGGTGTTGTGGGTGCAGCAGAGCGTAGCATAACTCCCCACGGGAGGAGTATAGCCTCAGGGCAGTGTATGCGGAGGATGGGGGTGATGGTGCAGGGCAGCAGCAGTAACGACACGGAGTCAGTGATGCAGTTCAGGGCCTTTACTCACAGTTCTTATTATCCAGACCACGTCTGCAGGTAACGGCTGCCCACGTCGTACTGTGCTCACCAGGTGAGGGGCTCAGACAACTCCCAGATAACTTTGGAGCGCTTCACAGGACCCCCTTTGTGTGTCCTTTGTCTGGCCTTTCTTACCAACACTTCTGTCCGGCTGCCTCGGGCCTCCTCTTGGTAAACTTGGCGCCAGTTTCCCTGACCCTATGTGGTGCCTTCCTAGCGGGTGGAGCAAGGGGCTGCGCCACATAAAATGTCAGAGCCTCCGGTTTCTAGCTGAGGGTCGTTTCCTGCCTCCACTAGTTCGGGGACCGGTCTCCCCCTTTGGCCTGACCCCTCCACGCAGGTGGATTCGGGCGTGCGGTGGCGACTCGCCCGTCCGCACCCCTGGGATCCCTTCATTCCTCGTTCCTGGAGCCTTCTCCGCTCCTCTTCCTTCCTTCTCCCTCTTGCAGGCCTGGGCCTCTGTTACTAGGCCCGCCTCCGGAGCAGAGCTCATGCAGAGCCCCTGCTCCCTGCCACTTCTGCTCAGACTTCTCTGCACTGAACTAAGATGGTGCCCACCTTTTATACTCCCTTCTCAATGCACCCAGGAACTGCTTCCTCCCTGCTCCTGCACTGCAGGGTTCCCCTTCCTCAGTGTTCCCTCCCCCCACTCCAGCCAGGGACAGGGACTGTCGTGCCCATCTCAGGGGCATATTGGTCGCCCTGCCCCACGGCAATGTGGTGTAATGCATGCAGGTGTCGGGTCCTGATCCACACTCCATCCTTATCTGAGAGTGAGATATCACACCTCTGGGTGAGGTGCAATACGTCTGTAGCAACCGAGCCCTCGGTGCTACAGTTCCATTTATCTTCAGCCTAGGTGACGTATTGTGATACAGGGCCGTGATTTTGGCTATAAAAGGGTCCCCTAGACCCCTACCCCAAGCTTTTTAAGAGAATCATATATGGCGTGCCAGGAGACTCTATGGAATGCTTTCTCAGCATCCAACGAGAGTATCTACTTACAAATTTTTAACTGCATCTAGCCCAGGAAATACTTTGTGCCTAGTAGCAGTGTCTGCTTGTCAGCAGATTATCCCGGCTGTTAAGCAAGCTACACCACCTGTAGTTTGGACACTTAATTTTTTCAAAGGAAATGCTTCGGGACCACGGGATACTTAGTGAAGAGCATCAGGAGGCACCCCAAGGCATAGGGGCTGGGACTGGCACTAGGATGCCTTGCGGTGGACAGCCGAGCTCGATCCTTATAAAAGCTTTTTAACTGCAGCAGCTTTAGTGGACGCTACTGGAGCTGGAATTACGCGGCTGCTGGCATGAGACTTGCCCTCCAATAGATCCTTGTAAATGGATTTAAAGTGTATTCATTCAAATTAGAGGGACAATTTAAATTAAAAAGCTTAGAGCTGCCTCCACCACAGGGGGGCTCTCTCGACCCACCAGCGGACAGGCACCAGTATTGGGAGAGGGGGGCTGGCCGTCAGGGTTCACCGCGGCTCTGGCACAAACCCGGCGACACGGAGGTGGCACGGGCAGGAGCGGACTGGCCGTCTCGGCTTCTCACTTTTTGGATTTTAGAAGGGCATGACATGCCTATATCTGTGTCTCCCCCTCCTTTTACTCCTCCACCTCTTTTCTTTTCGCATGACTATATGTACTTGTCACTTTTCCATGTGTTAGTTGTGTCTTCTGAGCAGTTTGTCAGCTTTTGGACACCTTTGAAGGTGTTTTCTATGTGTTTCTATGTGTTTTTGTTTGCCTGCCATTGGTTTTAACGGTGTTCGAAGGTGTTCGACGAACAGTTCGACGAACAGTTCGGCGAACACACGGGTGTTCGACGAACCGAACCGAACTCGAACACTACGGGGGTGGCTCAACACTACTGCAATGGCCCTTGAAACAGACGTGGATTACAGCATACTAAAAACCTTCTACCCATTATTGGGGAGTGGGTCTCCCTTAGTCTTCCCCTATGCATTGAAAAGCAAAAGCTGACTAAAACTAGGAGGAAATGCAATGCTCGTTGGAAGAGTCATTGGGGGTTAGAGTTATTTAAAAACAACATTTAAATGCCCCTTGAAAGAGCTGTGGAGTTCAGAATGGTTTAACAAGACGGTTTTAATGCCCTTTGGAAGAGACATGGAGGTCACAGTAGCTTAACAAGACAGTTTTAATGCCCCTTGGAAGAGACGTGGAGTTCGCAGTAGCTTAACAAGACGGTTTTAATGCCCCTTGGAAGAGACGTGGAGGTCGCAGTAGCTTAACAAGATGGTTTTAATGCCCCTTGGAAAAGTGGTGGAGGTCACAGTAGCTTAACAAGATGGTTTTAATGCCCCTGGAAGAGATGTGGAGGTTTCAGTAGCTTAGCAAGACGGTTTTAATGCCCCTTGGAAGAGACGTGGAGGTCGCAGTAGCTTAACAAAATGGTTTTAATGCCCCTTGGAAGAGACGTGGAGGTTGCAGTAGCTTAACAAGACGGTTTTAATGCCCCTTGGAAGAGTGGGGGAGGTCGCATTAGCTTAATAAGACGGTTTTAATGCCCCTTGGAAGAGACATGGAGGTCGCAGTAGCTTAACAAGACGGTTTTAATACCCCTTGGAAAAGTGGTGGAGGTCGTAGTAGCTTAACAAGGTGGTTTTAATGCCCCTTGGAAAAGTGGTGGAGGTCGCAGTAGCTTAACAAGACGGTTTTAATGCCCCTTAGAAAAGTGGTGGAGGTCGCAGTAGCTTAACAAGACGGTTTTAATGCCCCTTGGAAGAGACGTGGAGGTTTCAGTAGCTTAACAAGGCGGTTTTAATGCCCCTTGGAAGAGTGGTGGAGGTCGCAGTAGCTTATCAAGACGATTTAATGCCCCTTGGAAGAGACGTGGAGGTTGCAGTAGCTTAACAAGATGGTTTTAATGCCCCTTGGAAGAGACGTGGAGGTCACAGTGGAATAAAAAGACAATATCAATGCCCCTGGGAAAAGTGGTGGAGGTCGCAGTAGCTTAACAAGACGGTTTTAATGCCCCTGGAAAGGGTGGTGGAGGTCGCAGTAGCTTAACAAGACGGTTTTAATGCCCCTGGGAATAGTGGTGGAGGTCGCAGTAGCTTAACAGGACGGTTTTAATGCCCCTTGGAGAAGTGGTGGAGGTCGCAGTAGCTTAACAAGACTGCTTTAATGCCCCTTGGAAGAGACGTGGAGGTTGCAGTAGCTTAACAAGATGGTTTTAATGCCCCTTGGAAGAGACGTGGAGGTCGCAGTAGCTTAACAAGACGGTTTTAATGCCCCTTGGAAGAGCAATGCAGCACAGCATCTTAAAAACATTATTCGCATTATTGGGGCGTGGGTCTCCCATAGTCTTTGCCTATGCCTTCCAAGCAGAAGCTGCCAAAAATTAGGAGGGAGGAACTTGCAATGCTGGCAACACGGACCATGGTCACCCTGGTAGTATAGAGGTGGTGGAGGCTGAGGATAAGTAGAAGAGCAAATTACAGCCGAAATGAGGAAGCCTATATGTGGCACCCCAAAGGGTCTGGTGGCCACAGTGGTTTTGCCTCCCTTCAAAAGGGTAATGCCATGTCTGGAGCAGGGGTTTCCTGGTCAGGTACACTATACATGCAACACTTCCTGGCTCCAGGCCAGCAAGGGGAGTGCCTCCCCTTGGCAACTGGTATCTGGGGGCGGGGTTAGTTTAGCTGAGCGCAGGAGTTGAGATTAGGACACTGAAGAGAGAGGAGCTAGGGACTGGAGCTGCAGATAGCTCATCCTAGCTGGAGCTACACAAAGAACCGGACACCAGAGTCCGAGGCTGTGGGGGATTCCAGACCCAGCAGCAGATACCGCAGGGCAGGAGATTGCAGGTCTCCTGGCCCCATCAGATGCCCAGAGGCTCAGCAGCACCGAGGGACCAGTATCGCTACGGAGGAGCGAGGCATCCACAAGGCCCAAGCTGCCAGCCATACGGGTGAGCACAGCATGTTACACTCAGGGACGTGAGCTACATCACAGCTACAAGCAAAATAACCAAAGAGAATAATGAGCACGGCAGGCCTACAACTCCACCTGCCCAGGAGGACTCAATGCTTGCTCCCAGACTAACCAGACTGTTATATCTAGCCAGTACTCCAGTCCAGGCCTGTCTAATTCCTACCAGTAAAGACCCTGGGACTGCACTGCACGGACTCTGTGGTTATTTCTGCACCGCGACACCCTGCACAACCACCATCATCCACACACACTGCTCTGAAGCTAACTCTTCTTGTGGGGAGTTATACCACCTTTGCTGCTATACCACCGGCTTCAGAGGACTGTTCCGCAGCGGCGGTCCCTATTAACCGCCCTCCACAGGTGGCGTAGTCGGACATTATAAAACCCCTATACACAAATACTACCCTTGGATTGACCACCTGGGTCACAGACCGGGTCACTGCCACGGTGACTACAACCCCCAGCATCTACAGGGCCGGCTCCGGGTACCCCACGGCCGAGGGGGCGAGTAAACTTTGGCGTAGTCGGCAGGATTACGTGCCCGTTACCACCGGGTACTGTGCGCCTTCACGAACTGTGTCGCATACCGTGGTGAAGTTTCCCGCCAATTGCCGCTGTTTCCCGCCATTGTCCGCCATTTCCGGGTCGCCGCGCGGAAGAAGAGGGGCGTAACCGCTGGAAGCGCGCGAAGCCCAAGCCCCGCCTCATGCACTGACGCATCGCCAGGTCCTGGAAGGAGCCCCAGCAAGCGCTGACGTCAAAAGCAAGCGACGCCAGGTCCTCAAAGGAGACCATCGCCTGTGGAACTGCGGCCTACGGAAGCAAAGTGAAAGAAGGTAGGACACGGTTCACTAGGGGGGAGGAAGACGCCCAATATAGAGGAAACTTCAGCCGCAGGCGCGGCCGCAGCCACGGTAATGTCATTCTCCATGCCATATATACCGGGGACGGCGTGGTTGCCCCAGTACTCAGGAGAGTCGCACACCCTGAGTGACTTTAAAGAAAGACTGAGCAGCTTATTTAAAGTGTATCCCCTGTCCGAGGAGCAGAAAGTGAGCATCCTCATAGGCCAGTTAATTGGTACAGCCCAGAGAGAAGTGAAGTCCTGGTCAGCCAGAGACAAAGGGACTGTGAAAGAGATACTGGCCCGCCTAAAGGACACCTTTGACACCCGCACTACAGCTGAAATAAAAATGAAGTTTTACGGGTGCAAACAACGGGCGCAGGACAGTGTACGGTACTATGCTTTAAACCTGCAGGAGGCGCTGAGGGCCATCAAACAGGTAGACCCCGATAGTGTGCGAGATGAAAACAGACTGTTAACTGAGCAGTTTATTGAGGGTCTAGCGCTCACCGGACACAGCTGCGCATAATGGCTCTGCAAAACCCTGACCTGGACTTTGCACAATTTAAAGACAGAGCCATCTGGGTGCTGCGTGAACCAACACCAGGTGGCGCTACATCTCACCGGCGCCTAGCTATCACCTACCACCAGAGCCTGTGGGAGCTGATGCACAGACTCTGGACAATGATCCGTCTACAGACCTGCACCTTCAGGTCCAAGAGCTGACTAAAAGTGTAGCTGCACTAACCAAAACTGTGCAGTCCTTGCAGGTGTCCCCCAAAGGGAAGATCCAGCTGGCTTCCAGTCTGGAGGACGTCCCGTGGCGACAACAGAGGAGGATTCCACCAACCAGAGGAAGGAACAGTGACCGCTACGACCAGGACGGACAATAATAATAATAACTAATTATTATTTATTTTTATAGCGCCAACATATTCCGCAGCACTTTACAAATTTTAAGGGGGACTTATACAAACAATACAGAATAAACATAACTCATATCGAAAGGAGTGAGGGCCCTGCTCGCAAGCTTACAGTCTATGAGCAAATGGGGGAGACACAAAAGGTAGAATGTACATATATTGTATAATGCAGCCTTGATATACTATATAGGATAAATAATACATGGACTGGTCGCCTGCCAGTATGTGTGCAGTCCTGACCGAGGCTATTATGTACATGGTTGGTATGAACCTGAAATTGAAGAAGATTTTAATATGAGGGAAAACTGGGACGGACAACTGGGATGGACAGATAGTGTGTGGAGGCAATACGCCAGTCTAAATAAATGCGTTTTTAGGGTCCGCTTGAAACTGTGGGTATTGGGAATTAATCGAACTGTCCTGGGTAATGCATTCCAAAGAATTGGAACCCATCTGCCGCCAATGTCACAAGCCAGGACATTATGCAAGGTACTGTAATTTAAACGAGCAAAACCTGGGGCAGAGGTCCAACCCCCAGGCGTAAGACCACCAGGCCCACGCAACTGGCGAGACAAGTATGTGAGGGGACGACCGGTCCTACCTGTCGTGCTTGATGGCATCCCGATGAGCGCATTGCTGGACACTGGATCCCAGGTGACCACTATCCCCTACATTCTTTACAAGCGATACTGGACTGACTCAGACATTACCCGCCGTCCAGATGAACATTTAAGCATCTATGCCAGCAATGGTCAGCCCGTACCTCAAGTGGGGTTTAAAGAAGTGACCATAAAGGTTGGCAAAGTGGAATTGCCGGCGCAAGGAATGATAATTGTTGACATTGATCGCCAAGAAAGTCATCCCATGATAACCTTAGGCACTAATGTCATTGAAAATTGTCTTTCAAAAATGATTGTCTTGTTGCAGCAGGTTGCGGAGACCGCCAGTTCCAGACAGCAGCGGGTTCTGCAGAGAGAAATCAGAGCCCTGATGAGAAGACAACAGGTAGAACTGTCTGGTGGTGAAATTGGCAGTGTCAGGATGAGTGACCCGTTCCCCATTGCCATGCCCCCAAGAAGGGAAATGTTGATATGGTGTCGGGCAGCAATCGGTCTCAGGGGTAGAAATTACCAGGCCCTGGTAGAGCCCGTAAACTCTGACAGTAGGCCCACCATCTTGACAGCCAGGGGGGTGGTTGATGTCCGCCATGGGAGAGTGCCAGTCCGCATCCTAAATATTGGGGAGAAAGAAGTTCATTTGCCCCGGTATGCTACCCTTGCCAAATTATTCACCGTCAGCAACAATTCTATAAAAACAGTGGAACCCTTACCTCCATCCAAACCGGCGGAGGATAATGGCTCCAAGGGACAGATGGAGGACTGGTGTCAAAAGCTACACGTGGGCACTGACTCCACCCCTCAGCACCAAAAACATGGAGTATACCGGGTGGTCCAGGAGTATGAAAGGGTCTTCAGCAAACACCCGCTCGACTTCAGGCAGGTGAAAGGGGTTCAACACCATATCCCCACGGGAGACCATCCACCCATTAAAGAGCGGTACCGGCCTGTACCCCCTGCACACTACCAAAATGCCAAAGGGATGTTACGAGAGATGAAGGAGACTGGGGTGATAAGAGATAGTTGTAGCCCCGGGCAGCTCCATTAGTTCTCGTAAAGAAAAAAGATGGCACGATGAGAATGTGTGTAGACTACAGGCAAATTAACCGCATTACGCATAAAGATGCATACCCATTACCTAGGATTGAGGAGTCACTAGCTGCATTAAGATCTGCTAATTATTTCTCTTCTTTGGATCTTACTAGTGGGTATTGGCAGGTTCCTGTAGCAGAGGCGGATAAAGAAAAGACCGCATTCACAATGCCGATGGGCCTCAGCGAGTTCAAATGCATGCCATTCGGGCTCTGCAACGCCCCAGGAACCTTCCAGCAGTTGATGGAGTGCTGTCTCTGACATAAGAACTTCGAGACAGTCCTGCTGTACCTGGATGATGTCATAGTATACTCCAAGTCCTATGAAGATCACCTGAAGCACCTGGCAGAGGTGTTTGAAGCCCTTACTGGTTTTGGCCTAAAGGTGAAGCCGTCAAAATGCCACCTGTTGAAGCCCAAGGTACAGTACCTAGGTCATGTGGTAAGCGCTGAAGGTGTAGCACCAGACCCTGACAAGGTCACAGTAATCAAGGACTGGCCAAGACCCTCCACTATCAAGGAAGTGCGGCAGTTCCTCGGGTTGGTGGGCTACTACCGAAGATTTATCCAAGGCTTCACCAAGATGGCAGCACCCATGCAGGACCTCCTAGTAGGCCAGTCCAGGAAGGCCAAAAACCCGAAGCCTCCATTCAAATGGGATAAGCCAGAAGACGAATCCTTCAGTAGGCTAAAGATGGCTCTCACTGGAGACGAGATCCTGGCCTACCCTGACTATGGCCAACCCTTCATACTCCATACAGACGCAAGTAACGTGGGGCTAGAAGCGGTGCTGTCCCAGATACAGCAAGTCAGAGAAAGAGTGATTGCCTATGCCAGCAGGAAGCTCCGACCCACAGAAAGGAATCCCGAAAATTACTGTTCCTTCAAGTTGGAGTTCCTCGCCGTAGTCTGGGCTGTGACAGAGCGCTTCAAGCATTATCTCGCCTCCTCCAAATTCACCATCTTCATGGATAATAACCCGCTTTCGCACCTGGATACTGCGAAACTTGGTGCCCTGGAACAAAGATGGATGGCCCGACTGTCTAATTATGAGTTCACCATCAAGTACCAGGCTGGGCGCAAGAATGCAAACGCCGATGCGCTGTCCAGGATGCCTAACTTGCCAGATGGGGGAGAAGACCCGGAAGAGCTGGAGGAGATAGAGATCCCCGCTTTCCACCGTCATGGAGTAACCCAGTGCTCCCATTGTGTGAAGAACAGGTGCTCCGCCAACAGAGAGGCCACGTTCAATTCATTGCCCCACCATGGATGAGCAGAGACACAAGATAGTGACCCGGCTGTCCGCATAGTCAAGGAGTTGCTGACACGAGCTGACTCGTACCCTGATCCAGATGCTCCAGAGGAGACCAAACAGCTGTGGAAGGAGAAGGGCAAGCTATTCATCTATGAAGGGAAGCTGTGTCGAAGAGCCATCAACTCCCGGACACATGAAATGGTCTGGCAGGTGGTAGTCCCGAGGCAGGATGCATTAATGGTCTTGAAAGCGTACCATGATGGAGCAGGACACTTTGGCGGAAGAAGTTGGAAGTCCTGCTACGTGAACGGTTCTACTGGGCTGGCATGAGGAAAGCAATCGAGAGTTGGTGTCGAGAATGCGGACGATGCAACCTAAGGCGAAAAGGCCGTGACAGCAAGAGGGCTCCCCTGCAGCCCATCATCACCAAACAGCCACTTGAACTAGTAGCCTTGGACCACATGAAGCTAGCCCCAAGCAGGTCAGGCTATGTCTACGCTCTCACCATCATAGACCACTACTTCCGGTTCCTGGTAGCAGTGCCAGTAGAGGACCAGACGGCTCAGACAGCAGCCAAAGCATTCCAACAGCACTTCTGTCGCCCACACGGTTACCCAGAACGTGTGCGTACTGACCAAGGTCCAGCCTTCGAAGCGGAGGTGTTCCAGGAATTCTGCAACCTTTACGGCTGCAAAAAAATCAGGACACCGCTGTATCACCCCCAGACCAACGGGTTGTGTGAGAAGATGAACCAGGTGGTGATAGACCTTCTGAAGACGTTGCCCCTTGAGGAACACAGCCTGTGGCCAGAAAAGCTACCGGATCTGGTGGACCTATACAACCATATCCCAGTGAACTCTACCAACTGCACACCTGCTTACCTGATGAGAGCAAGACCTGGTAAACTGCCCATCGACCTGGACATGGGAGTCCTAACACCAGAGATGGCCTCACCAGATGCAGATTGGGACACTGAGCGGCCACAACAATACCGCAAAGTGCAAGAGAGTGTTGAAAGAAGTCTGTCCCAAGCAAGACAAAGACAAGAGAAGACTTACAATCAACACACACCTGCTGTTCCATTGTCACCTGGAGAACAGATCCTTAAGAGAAAGAGGCGACTCCACAAATTGGATGACCAGTGGGAGGCAGAGCCGTACACCATCCTACCCTCGAGTCATGATAACACCAAGGTGTGCCTCATTAGTAAGGATGGAGGAGAAACATCAGCAACAGTTTCAAGAGATCACTTGAAGAAATGTCCCGAGCAATTACAACACACTAAAGAAGACCAGGATAGCCCTCAACCCACAGAGGAAGTGGAAGAAATGGTCAAAACAGTACTTGGAGAATTTCCCGGTCGTGGACACAAGTGAACAATGCAATTGTTGTACCAGTCCTTACCTTTCTCCAACCAGCCCCTCAGGAAGCTGCAGAAGTCCCAGAAGAGTTGGAAGAACAGTTGGCCCCGGAGGCAGAAGTTTCCCCATCAGCAGACCAGGAGAATCTACCCTCTGCTAGTAGCGAACCTGTCGTACCCACGGTAAGCCAAAGAATCCGTAGGAAGTTGCCCAACCTACCAGTGTCACCTCAAAATACTAGTGATGCAGTTCACACTGAACCCACCACACCAGGGGTAGACACAAGGGACCAGGGTAGAGCACTGACAGACAGTGTACTCCGTAGATCTACCAGAGCTACAAGAGGTCAGCCCCCTGCTCATTGGAGAATTTAAAAATGACAAGAGACTTAAAAAATTTGAAATGTTTTATATGCGTGCATTTAACCTGTTTTTCCAGTTACCCGAAAAGGGTCCAGAGACTTTTAGGTTATGGACAGTGAATAACCAAGGAACTCTCCATTGTAAATAGTTGCACTTGTAAAAGTGCCCCCCCATGTGACAGACCACTGAACAAAAACCCGTTGGACGTGGTCCAACACCTGGATCATCTATGCCCTGCAGCCACCCCAGGGCCTCCGTGGAGAGTTTAGGACGGGTCCCTCAAACTACATCTTCTTCAGTGGAATGGACACCTGGTTGTGGATTATACTGTAACCTGTTAAAGACTATAATGCTTGTAAATATTCTAATGTACCTTGTTATTGCTATTGTTATTGTTACCTGTTATTTTGCAAAAATATGTTCAGTCCCGGAGTACTGAAATTAACTAGGGGGGAATGTGGCACCCCAGAGGGTCTGGTTGCCACAGTGGTATTGCCTCCCTTAAAAGAGGTAATGCCATGTCTGGAGGCAAGCAGGGGTTTCCTGGTCAGGTACACTATACATGCAACACTTTATGGCTCCAGGCCAGCAAGGGGAGTCCCTCCCCTTGGCAACTGGTATCTGGGGGCGGGGTTAGTTTAGCTGAGTGCAGGAGTTGAGATTAGGACACTGAAGAGAGAGGAGCTAGGGACTGGAGCTGCAAATAGCTCGTCCTAGCTGGAGCTACACAAAGAACCGGACACCGGAGTCCCAGGCTGTGGGGGATTCCAGACCCAGCAGCAGATACCGCAGGGCAGGAGATTGCAGGTCTCCTGGCCCCATCAGACGCCCGGAGGCTCAGCAGCACCGAGGGACCAGTACCGCTGCGGAGGAAGGAGGCATCCACAAGGCCTGAGCTGCCAGCCATACGGGTGAACGTTACACTCAGGGACGTGGGCTACATCACAGCTACAAGCAGAATAGCCAAAGAAAATAGTGAGCATGGCAGGCTTACAACTCCACCTGCCCATGAGGACTCTATGCTTGCTCCCAGACTGACCAGACTCTTATCTCTAGCCAGTACTCCAGTCCAGGCCTGTCTAATTGCTACCAGTAAAAACCCTGGGACTGCACTGCACGGACTCTGTGGTTATTTCTGCACCGCGACACCCTGCACAACCACCATCATCCACACACACTGCCCTGAAGCTAACTCTTCCTGTGGGTAGTTATACCACCTTTGCTGCTATACCACTGGCTTCAGAGGACAGTTCCGCAGCGACGGTCTCTATTAACCGCACTCCACAGGTGGCATAGTCGGACATTATAAAACCCCTATACACAAATACTACCCTTGGATTGACCACCTGGGTCAAGGACCTGGTCACTGCCACGGTGACTACAACCCCCAGCATCTACAGGCCCGGTTCCAGGTACCCCACGCGTCATATACCCATGTGTGGGTGTGAAGCGGTGCATGGGAATACACATCCCGAAATAACACAGTGGATTTGACTTTATGTTACTCTGCTGTCATTTGGTGGTGATGAGAAGTCTGGCCCAATCCAGCCCTTGTTCATTTTGATAAGGGTCAGCTTGTCAGCATTGTCAGTTGACAGGCGAGTGTGCTTATCAGTTATAATTCCCCCAGCGGCACTAAAAACACGCTCCGATAACACGCTAGCGGCAGGGCAGGCCAGGACCTCCAAGGTGTACAGAGCGAGTTCATTCCAAGTGTCCAGCTTGGATACCCAATAATTAAAAGGCACAGAGGAATCACAGAGGATGCTGGTACGGTCGGCAAGGTACTCCCTCACCATCTTTTGAAACTTTCCACTCCTTGTGAGAGTACCCCGTGCCTCAGGGCCTGTAAGCTGGGCGGGTCTCAGAAAACTGTCCCAGAATGTTGACAGTGTTCCCCTGCCTCTGCAGGATTGGAGTTGCGTCTCTCTCGCCTGTACGCCTTGGTTGGTCAACGAACTGTGACCTCTGCCGCTAGCGTGTTCAGATGGGAATTTTTTTTAACAGTTCTGCAGCAAGGGCCTTCTGGTACTGCCCCATTTTTGTAGACCTCTCCACCTCAGGAATAAGAGAGTGAAAGTTCTCCTTGTAGCGGGGGTCTAAAAGTGTCACCAACCAGTAATTACTGTCACCCAACATTTTCACAACGCGAGGGTCACGGTTAAGGCAGCGCAACATAAAGTCAGCCATGCGTGCAAGACTGGTAACGGGCAAGACTTCCGTGTCCTCACCAAGATGACGACTGACCATGCTCTCCTCCTGCTCCTCCTCCTCCCCCCTGTCCTCAGGCCACCCACGCTGAACCGACGGTATGACAGTTGTACAGGCACTGCCGTCTACAACCCATGATACCAGCTCCTGTTCTTCCTCATCCTCCTCCTCCTCTCCCTCATTGTCCCCCAATGCATGTTGGGATGAGATGAGGCTGGGCTGTGTGTAATCGCCCGCTACGGCTTCTTGATCCATCTCATCATACTCTGGCTGCAATGCCTCCTCTTTAATTCTCTGCAGAGAACGTTGCAAAAGACAGACAAGTGGGATGCTGATGCTAATGATGGCGTCATCGCCACTCAGCATCTTGGTGGACTCCTCAAAGTTTGTCAGGATGGTACATATGTCAGATATCCAGGTCCACTCCTGAGGTCTTATGTGTGGAGTCTGACCTGAAAATCGACGGCCTTGTTGCAGCTGGTACTCCACAACTGCTCTCTTCTGCTCACAAATCCTTTGCAACATGTGGAGGGTAGAGTTTCAACATGTGGAGACATCACACACCAGTCGGTGTGACGGAAGCTGCAAACGCTGCTGCAACACAGCAAGGGCAGCGGAAGCTGTAGCTGACTTGCGAAAATGAGCTGACAGGCGGCATACTTTGACGAGCAGATCTGGCAACTCGGGGTACGATTTAAGAAACCGCAGAACCACGAGGTTAAGCACATGAGCCAGGCATGGTACGTGTGTGATCTCGCCTCGCCTCAGTGCCGCCACCAGGTTACGGCCATTGTCACACTCGACCATGCCTGGATGTAGGTTCAGAGGTTTCAGCCACAGATCTGCCTGCTCTTTCACAGCTGTCCACAACTCACAAGCAGTGTGAGGTTTATCACCTAAGCTCATGAGTTTCAGCACAGCCTGTTGCCACTAGGCTGAGGCAGTACTGCAGTGCTTCCAGATAGTAACTGATGTGGTGATATCTGAGATGGAGGCTGAACATGAGGAGGAGGAGGAGGAGGAGGTGCAGGAGCTGTACACTGTGGGGGCAACTCTGACTGACAGGGCCCGCAATCCTCGGTGTGGGGAGGATGTGTTCCGTCCCAAGGTCTGACTGGGTCCCGGCTTCCACTATGTTTACCCAGTGTGCCGTCAGGGAGATGTACCGTCCCTGGCCACAAGCACTTGTCCACGTGTCCGTTGTCAGGTGGACTCTCCCAGTAGCTGCATTGTTGAGGGCACAGCAGATGTTTTGGGACACGTGCTTGTGTAGTGCGGGGATGGCACACTGGGCAAAATAGTGTCGGCTTGGGACCGAGAACCGAGGGACGGCCACCGTCATAAGGTTGTGGAAGGATTCCGTCTCCACCAGCCTAAAAGGCAGCATTTCCAACGCAAGCAGTTGTGAAATGTGCGAATTTAGGACTGTGGCCTGTGGGGCGTTGTATGTGAATTTGCGCTTTCATTCAAAGGTCTGTGATATGGACAATTGAACGCTGCGGTGGGACGTGGACGTGGACGTTGATGCTGTTTCTTGAGAAACTGCCATAACAAGTGAAGGCTGAGAGGAGGGGGCATCTTTGCATGCAGTATGGACAGGGGATTGCCTTGTATGCACAACAGGGGGTTCTATTACATGCACAACAGTGGAAGAAGCAGTGGTGACACCCGCTGACACTGGTCGTGGACCCTGGGGTTCGCCCCACAAAGTCGGGTGCTTTGCTACCATGTGCCTGATCATGCTGGTGGTGGTCAGGCTGGTAGTTTTGTCACCCCTGCTGATGCTGGCATGACAGGTGGTACAAATGGCCTTTTAGGGGTTATCAGCAAAATCTTTAAAAAAATTCCAGACTCTGGAAGACCTACCGGTTGTACTGGCAATATCCCTCATGTTGGTGCTACGGGGAACTGTTGCCCGCCTTCTTTGTGCGGCCACCACACTGCTTCTTCCTGACTTTTGGGGTACTCTGCCTCCCTCCCCCTGTGTGCTGCTGGCCTCGCTCTGCATGTCCTCCTGCCACATTGGGTCAGTTACTAGATCATCCACCACCTCCTCCTCTTCCACTTGCGCACCACGATCCTCCTCCTCACTTCTTGGCAATTGTGTCTCGTCATCGTCCACTTCTTGTGACAAATTGCCAGCATCGACTTCCTCTGGCCATGGCTGTTCAAATATTTGGGCATCGCTATATGGGATTTCCTCTTCCACTACTTCAAGCAGAGCAGGTGAGGGGCACAAATATGGAAATAGACCAGTGAACAGCTCTTCAGAGTGTCCAAGTGTGGGATCAGTTGCTGTCTGATGACACTCGGCATGGTGGGAGGAAGGAGCATCTGGGTGAGGAGGAGTATGCGGTCGAGACTCACGTCTACTAAAACTTGACTGTGTGGAAGACAGACCGGAGGTGGTGGTGCCCAGGTAACTGAAAGTTTTATCTGCTATCCAATTAATAACCTGTTCACACTGATCAGTTCGCAATACTGGTGTTGTAGTGTGCTTCCCTAGTAATTCGGTCAAGAAGTGGGAGCGAGAAGATGTGGCTGTTGGTTGTGGCACATTTTCACCTTGGCCACGGCCCCATCCTCTACACACACCATCACCAGAACGTCCATTTCCACGTCCCTTACCACGCGCCTTGCCCATTGTAAATGAAGTAAAATAGATTACACTCGCACTATCAATGGAAAAAGGGTAATAAAAAGGAGATTAGAACCGTGGAAGAGGAAAACCACAGATCTATTTCTCTGGCCCACACCAAAATCTTTTAAACAAATATACAGTTATGTGAAAAAGTTTGGGCACCCCTATTAATCTTAAGCTTATTGTTTTATAAAAATTGGTGTTTTTGCTACAGCTATTTCAGTTTGATATATGTAATAACTGTTGGACACAGTAATGTTTCTGCCTTGAAATGAGGTTTATTGTACTTACAGAAAATGTGCAATCTGCATTCAAACAAAATTTGACAGGTGCATAAGTATGGGCACCTCACCAGAAAAGTGACATTAATATTTAGTAGATCCTCCTTTTGCAAAAATAACAGCCTCTAGTTGCTTCCTGTAGCTTTTAATGAGTTCCTGGATCCTGGATGAAGGTATTTTTGACCATTCCTCTTTACAAAACAATTCCAGTTCAGTTAAGTTTGATGGTCGTCGAGCATGGACAGCCCTCTTCAAATGATCCCACAGATGTTCAATGATATTCAGGTCTGGGGACTGGGATGGCCATTCCAGAACATTGTAATTGTTCCTCTGCATGAAAGCCTGAGTAGATTTGGAGCGGTGTTTTGGATCATTGTCTTGCTGAAAGATCATCCCCTGCGTAACTTCAACTTTATCACTGATTCTTGAACATTATTGTCAAGAATCTGCTGATGCTGAGTGGAATCCATGCGTCCCTCAACTTTAACAAGATTCCCGGTGCCGGCATTGGCCACACAGCCCCAAAGCATGATGGAACCTCCACCAAATTTTACTGTGGGTAGCAAGTGTTTTTCTTGGAATGCTGTGTTTTTTTGCTGCCATGCATAACGCCTTTTTGTATGACCAAACAACTCAATCTTGGTTTCATCAGTCCACAGGACCTTCTTCCAAAAAGAAATTGGCTTCTCCAAATATGCTTTTGCATACCTCAGCCGACTCTGTTTGTGGCGTGCTTGCAGAAACGGCTTCTTTCGCATCACTCTCCCATACAGCTTCTCCTTGTGCAAAGTGCGTTGTATAGTTGACCGATGCACAGTGACACCATCTGCAGCAAGTTGATGCTTCAGCTCTCTGGAGGTGGTCTGAGGATTGTCCTTGACTGATCTCACCATTCTTCTTCTCTGCCTTTCTGATGTTTTTCTTGGCCTGCCACTTCTGGCCTTAACAAGAACTGTCCCTGTGTTCTTACATTTCCTTACTATGTTCCTCACAGTGGAAACTGACAGGTTAAATCTCTGAGACAGCTTTTTGTATCCTTCCCCTGAACAACTATGTTGAATAATCTTGGTTTTCAGATCATTTGACAATTGTTTTGAGGACCCCATGATGCCACTCTTCAGAGGAGATTCAAACAGGAGAACAACTTGCAAGTGGCCACTTTAAGTAGCTTTTCTCATGATTGCATACACCTGGTTTGAAGTTCAAAGCTCAATGAGGTTACAAAACCCAAAAAAGTGCTTTAGTAAGTCAGTAAAAAGTAGGTAGGAGTATTTAAAACAAGAAAATGATAAGGGTGCCCATACTTATGCACCTGTCAAATTTTGTTTGAATGCAGATTGCACATTTTCTGTTAGTACAATAAACCTCATTTCAAGGCAGAAACATTACTGTGTCCAACAGTTATTACATATATAAAACTGAAGTAGCTGTTGCAAAAACACCAATTTTTATAAGACATTAAGCTTTAGATTAATAGGGGTGCCCAAACTTTTTCATATAACTGTATTTGTGACTGAACAGACAGGGAGACACTATTTTTTTTTTTTTACGTAAAACAGGCAAAAAGCTGGATAATACAGAGATTTGAACCATAGAACTGCAAAACTACAGTTCTAATTTACTGGCGTATACCAGACTATGTTTAATAGATATATTTGGGGCTGAACAGTCAGCGACACACTCAAACTGTTTTTTTATGTAAAAAATGCCCAAAAGTGGATAATACAGAGATTTGAACCGTGGAACTGCAAAACCACAGTTATATTTTTCTGGTCTACACCAGAATCTTTCAAACAGATATATTTGTGTCTTAACAATCAGGGAGACACTATTACTGCTTTTCTTTACGGAAAAAATACCAAAAGCTGGATAATATAGAGATTTGAACCATGGAACTGCAAAACCACAGTTATATTTTTCTGGCCTACACCAGACTCTTTTAAACAGATATATTGGTGTCTGACCAGTCAGGCAGACACTATTACGGGTTTTTTTTATGGCAAAAAATGCCAAAAACAGGATAATACAGAGATTTGACCCGTGCAACTGCAAAACCACAGCTATATTTTTCTGGCCTACACCAGACTCTTTTAAACAGATATATTGGTGTCTGACCAGTCAGGGAGACACTATTACAGCTTTTTTTTACGGCAAAAAATGCCAAAAACAGGATAATACAGAGATTTGACCCATGGAACTGCAAAACCACAGTTATATTTTTCTGGCCTACACCAGAATTTTTCAAAAAAATTCCACACTGCATCTGAACGCCCCCTTGCCCTGACTTTGCGCACAGAGGGGGTGCTCTTTCGAACAGATGACCAAGTTCTAACTCTGGGAAAACCACGATCCCTTGGTGCCTGTGTTGGTGCTACATATCCATCTTCCTCTGTGTTGCTGTCATGGCTATGCATGCCAACGGTCCAGGTCAGATCTGTGGACTCATCATCGACCACCTCGTCTTCCATCTCATCCTCCTTCCCAGTTGACATTGTAGGCTTACCTGATGGCAACTGTGTCTCATCATCATCAGCCTCCACCTCTGGAGACAGTAAATGACGTTCCTCCAAGTGGCTTTCTTCTGGCCGTAGATCCAGAAATACTTGAGCGTCAACGCACACAACCTCCTCTTGTCCCTCTTCAATGCTACATGATGATAGGCCAGAGCCAACCAAAGGATACGTACCAAGCAGATCCTCAGAGTGGCCAAGCTTGAGGTCATATGTCTCCTGTGACTGATAATGGCGGGAGGGAGGAGAACTAGCTTCAGGATTGGATGGGCCAGCCTTCTGTGTATCAACAGTAGACTGTGTGGTCGAGGAAGATTTGTTGCTGCTTGGCAAATGCGTAGAGGCCTTGTCTGCTATCCAAGACAGAATCTGCTCTTGCTCTTCTGGCTTCCACACACATTTATGTTCCAGACAGGGAAATTTTTGCAGGAACATAGTGGATGCATCAAGCTTCTTCTGACCTGACACAAACTGAGTTCCTTCTCGTGCACCACTGACACTACCACGTCCACATCCCTTAACAACAGGCTTTTTTGGCATTTTGGGTTTTGTTGACAGATTTTCAGATGTTGATGGCATAAGCCAAGCTAGCTGTCACAGCCAAAATAGTGGGTTAAATTGCCTGGTGCGTGCTTGGTAGCAGACAGTAGGAAATGTTTGGACTACTGATTTGCGTAGGGAATTAAACGCCCTTTTTAGTGTACTAATGTTGACAGAAGGCAGGCTGTCACTAGTGTTGAGCGAGCACTAAAATGCTCGGGTGTTCGAAGCACGAGCCGAGCTCACCGTGATACTCGGGTGCTCGACCAGAGCATCGAGCTCAATGTTAGTCTATGGGAGACCCGAGCATTTTTGCGGTGGCATCCCCGGCAGCCTGTAGAAAGCCTAAAAAGTGCCCAAAACGATTTTGACAGTGCTCAAATGACATTGGGACAGCATGGGGATTACCCAAGGAAGCATTTTTGACCCCCAGGTCACTGCTGTCAACAACATGGTCAGAGGTATTAAGCCACTTTTACGGGCTCACAATAAAACGTTCAAAAACGAAGCTGAAACGGGTTTCCTGTGAAATATTTTAAGGAACTTCCTTTCCAGGGTAAAGACTTGTGTATAAGGTAAAATAAATTTTGTATTGCTTTCAACCGTGACAAATGCATTCACTGGGAAATGTCATTTTAACATTTTACAACCTTATCTGGCCATGTGCTGTGTGACACATGCATACAGTGCTGAAAAGACATGGGAACAGCATGGGGAAGACCGCTGGATGCATCTCTGACACCCAGGTCACTGCCTAAAAGTGTGCCCATCAGAAGTGATCCTTGCCGCATCAGAAGATGCAGACTTGCAACTATCCCCATGCAAGTCCTTGTCCCAGGGCAATATTCAATTATACCTCCCCCATTCCTTGCAATGAAAGTGCAAGTATGCAACCTGCCACCCACCCACCCCCAGGCTGCAATACCATACTGCTTGCTTGCTTGCACTTGAAATTGGGATTTTTAGGCATGTGGAGGCGGAATCTGGCCACCACGTCATGGCTGCATCGGCGGCCTGGTAACCATGCTCAGTCCCCAGCCGCCCGGCGGCCGGGTGTCCACGCTTGGTCCCCAGCCGAGGGGGCGGCCGGGTGTCCATACTCAGTCCCCAGCCGCGCCACGATAGGGTGCCCACACACGGTCCCCAGCCGCCTGGTGGCGGCCGGGAGTCCATAAACGGTCCCCAGCCGCCCCTATTTGAAGGACAGCCTAACCACAAACACGTGGACAAGTTAATGTGGCCATGGATGGTCCATCTAACTGATGCCTTCACACTGGGTTAATATTGTGGAAGCCGGGACACAGTTGGACACTGGGATGCAACACGTCCTCCAGACATAGAAGATTGCGGGTCCTGGGTAAATCAGGCTTCAACACAAAGTTCAGAAGGTAGACAGCAGCAGTGGACGGCCTCCTACACAACGAGTAAATTATTCATGATCATGATGCCATCCATCTCCTTAGCTTTCTGTTCCTTGGAATTCAAGCCCATGTCTTTAGTAGCGGCTAGGCCTGATGTGGTCAGCGTTTTGGCGCATATCCTACCTCCTCCGAGGATTGCCGGACGTTTTCCTGCTACTATCCCAGTTCTATGACTCCCGTTAAAACCAAGCTTCAGGTGATGAATGATGGATGAGGTGGTGTCAAAGGAGAAAGAGCAGGAGGAACAGGGACCATTCACATCAATATCAGGCCAGTCAAACACACATGTCTTGTAAGATATGTTTCTGTACCAAAAGGAGCGGTTCGGCTACACAGTGATAGGGCATACAGTGAGTGCAATGCATACCAAAAATTTCGAGGCACTCCAATGCCCCTTGGAAGCGACATGGAGGTCAGACGGCCTTAACTAAACCATTTTTTCCATTTATAGCATCTGGGTCTTCTGTGCACTGTTGGCCTAAGCAGTGAATGGAAGGCTTTCCAAAAATTATGAGGAACTACAATGCCCCTTGAAACAGACGTGGATTACAGTGTACTAAAAACCTTCTACCCATTAGTGGGGAATGGGTCTCCCTTAGTGTTCGCCTATGCATTGAAAAGGAAAAAGCTGACTAAAATTAGGAGAAAATGCAATGCCCGTTGGAAGAGTCGTGGAGGTTAGAGGTAATTAAAAACAACATTTCAATGCCGCTTGGAAGAGCTGTGGAGTTCAGAGTGGTTTAACAAGACGGATGTAATGCCCCTTGGAAGAGACGTGGAGTTCAGAGTGGTTAAACAAGATGGTTTAAATGCCAAATGGAAGTGACTTGGAGGTCACAGTAGCTTAACAAGACAGTTTTAATGCCCCTTGGAAGAGTGGTGGAGGTCACAGTAGCTTAACAAGACGGTTTTAATGCCCCTTGGAAGAGTGGTGGAGGTCACAGTAGCTTAAAAAGACGGTTTTTAATGCAACTTGGAAGAGACGTGGAGGTCACAGTAGCTTAACAAGACAGTTTTAATGCCCCTTGGAACAGTGGATAAGGTCGCAGTGGAATGAAAAGACAATATCAATGCCCCTTGGAGGAGTTATGGTGGTCACAGTAGCTTAACAAGATGGTTTTAATGCCCCTTGGAAGAGTGGTGAAGGTCACAGTAGCTTAACAAGACAGTTTCAATGCCCCTTGGAAGAGTGGTGGAGGTCGCAGTGGAAAAAGAGACAATATCAATGCCCCTTGGAAGAGAGGTGGAGGTTACAGTAGCTTAACAAGACAGTTTTAATGCCCCTTGGAAAAGTGGTGGAGGTCACAGTAGCTTAACAGGACCGTTTTAGTGCCCCTGGGAAGAGTGGTGGAGGACACAGTAGCTTAACAAGACAGTTTTAATGCCCCTTGGAAGAGACGTGGAGTTCAGAGTGGTTTAACAAGACGGTTTTAATGCCCCTTGGAAGAGTGGTAGAAGTCACAGTAGCTTAACAAGACAGTTTTAATGCCTCTTGTAAGAGTGGTGGAGGTCACAGTAGCTTAACAAGACAGTTTTATTGCCCCTTGGAAAAGTGGTGGAGGTCACAGTAGCTTAACAAGGCAGTTTTAATGCCCCTTGGAAGAGTGGTGGAGGTCGCAGTGGAATAAAAAGACAATATCAATACCACTTGGAAGAGTGGTGGAGGTCACAGTAGCTTAACAATACGATTTAAATGCCCCTTGGAAGAGACATGGAGGTCACAGTAGCTTAACAAAACAGTTTTAATGCCCCATGGAAGAGTGGTGGAGGTGACAGTAGCTTAACAAGACGGTTTTAATTCTCCTTGGAAAAGAGGTGGAGGTCACAGTAGCTTAACAAGACAGACAGTTTTGATGCCCCTTGGAAAAGTTGTTGAGGTTACAGTAGCTAAACTAGACGGATTTAATGCCCATTGGAAGAGTGTTGGAGGTCACAGTACCTTAAGGCAATTTTAATGCCCCTTGGAAGAGTTGTGGAGGTCGCAGTGGAATAAAAAGACAATATCAAAGCACCTTGGAAGAGTGGTGGAGGTTACAGTAGCTTAACAAGACGGTTTTAATGCCCCTTCGAAGAGACATGGAGGTCATATTAGCTTTACAAGATGGTTTTAATGCCCCTTGGAAGAATAGTGGAGGTCACAGTAGCTTAACAAGACAGTTTTAATGCCCCTTGGAAGAGTGGTGGAGGTCGCAGTGGAATAAAAAGATAATCTCAATGCTCCTTGGAAGAGTGGTGGAGGTCAGAGTAGCATAACAAGACTGTTTTATTGCCCCTTGGAAGAGGGGTGGAGGTCACAGTGGAATAAAAAGACAACATTAATGCCCCTTGGAAGAGTGGTATAGGTCCAAGTAGCTTAACAAGACAGTTTTAATTCCCCTTGTAAGAGTGGTGGTGGTCACAGTAGCTTAAAAACACGGTTTTCATGCTCCTTGGAAGAGACGTGGAAGTCACAGTAGCTTAACAAGAGAGTTTTAATGTCTCTTGGAAGAGTGGTGGAGGTCACAGTGGCTTAACAAGATGGTTTTAATGCCCCTTGGAAGAGACGTGGAGTTCAGTGTGGTCTAACAAGATGGTTTTAATGCCCCTTGGAAGAGACGTGGAGTTCAGTGTGGTCTAACAAGATAGTTTTAATGCTCCGTGGAAGAGTGGTGGAGGTCACAGTAGCTTAACAAGACAGATTTAATGCCCCTTGAAAGAGACGTGGAGGTCACAGTAGCTTAACAAGACAGTTTTAATGCCCGTTGGAAGAGTGGTGGAGGTCACAGTAGCTTAACAAAATGGTTTTAATGCCCCTTGTAAGAGTGGTGGAGGCGCAGTGGAAAAAAAAGACACTATCAATGTCCCTTGGAAGAGTGGTGGAGGTCACAGTAGCTTTACAAGATGGTTTTAATGCCCCATGGAAGAGTTTTGGAGGTCACAGTAGCTTAACAAGATGGTTTTAATGCCCCTTGGAAAAGACGTGTAGGTCACAGTAGCTTAACATGACAGTTTTAATGCCTCTTGGAAGAGTGGTGGAGGTCACAGTAGCTTAACAATACGGTTTTAATGCCCCTTGGTAGAGACATGGAGTTCAGAGTGGTTTAACAAGACGGTTTTAATGCCACTTGGAAGAGTGGTGGAGGTCAAAGTAGCTTAACAAGACAGTTTTAATGCCCCTTGGAAGAGTTGTGGAGGTCGCAGTGGAACAAAAAGACAATATCAATGCTCCTTTCAAGAGTGGTGGAGGTCACAGTAGCTTAACAAGATGGTTTTAATGCCCCTCGGAAGAGACTTGGAGGTCACAGTAGCAAAACAAGACAGTTTTAATGCCCATTGGAAGAGTGGTGGAGGTCACAGTAGCTTAACAAGACAGTTTTAATGCCCCTTGCAAGAGTGGTGGAGGTCGCAGTGGAATAAAAATATAATATCAATGCCCTTTGGAAGAGAGGTGGAGGTCATAGTAGCTTAACAAGACAGTTTTTATGCCCCTTGGAAGAGTGTTCGAGGTCACAGTAGCTTACCAAGACAGTTTTAATGTCCCTTTGAAGAGTAGTGGAGGTCGCAGTGGAATTTAAAGAAAATATCAATGCCCCTTGGAAGAATGGTGGAGTTCACAGTAGCTTAACAAGACGGTTTTAGTTCCACTTGGAAGCGTGGTGGAGGTCAGAGTAGCTTAACAAGACAGTTTTAATGCCACTTGGAAGAGTGCTGGAGGTCACAGTTGCTTAACAAGACAGTTTTAATGCCCCTTGGAAGAGTGGTGGAGGTGGCAGTGGAATGAAAAGACAATATCAATGCCCGTTGGAAGAGCGGTGGAGGTCACAGTAGCTTAACAAGACACTTTTAATGCCCCTTGAAAGAGACGTGGAGGTTACAGTAGCTTAACAAGACAGTTTTAATGCCCCTTGGAAGAGTGGTGGAGGTCACAGTAGCTAAACAAGACAGTTTTAATGCCCATTGGAAGAGTGCTGGAGGTCACAGTAGCTTAACAATACAGTTTTAATGCCCCTTGGAAGAGTGGTGGAGGTAGAAGTGGAATGAAAAGACAATATCAATGCCCGTTGGAAGAGCGGTGGAGGTCACAGTAGCTTAACAAGACAGTTTTAATGCCCCTTGAAAGAGACATGGAGGTTACAGTAGCTTAACAAGACAGTTTTAATGCCCCTTGGAAGAGTGGTCGAGGTCACAGTAGCTAAACAAGACGGTTTTAATGCCCCTTGGAGGAGACGTGGAGGTCTCAGTAGCTTAACAATATGGTTTTAATGCCCCTTTGAAGAGACGTGGAGTTCAGAGTGGTTTAACAAGATGGTTCTAATGCCCCTTGGAAGAGTGGTGGAGATCCCAGTAGCTTAACAAGACAGTTTTAATGCCCCTTTGGTAGAGTGGTGGAGGTCACAGTACCTTAACAAGACAGTTTTAATGCCCCTTGCAAGAGTGGTGGAGGTCGCTGTGGAATAAAAAGATAATATCAATGCCCCTTGGTAGAGTGGTGGAGGTCATAGTAGCTTAACAAGACAGTTTTTATGCCCCTTGGAAGAGTGTTGGAGGTCACGGTAGCTTAACAAGACAGTTTTAATGCCCCTTTGAAGAGTAGTGGAGGTCGCAGTGGAATAAAAAGACAATGTCAATGCCACTTGGAAGAGTGGTGGAGGTCACAGTTGCTTAACAAGACGGTTTTAATGCCCCTTGGAAGAGACGTGGAGGTTACAGTTGCTTAACAAGACAGTTTTAATGCCCCTTGGAATAGTGGTGGAGGTCACAGTAGCTTAAAAAGACAGTTTTAATGCCCCTTGGAAGAGTGGTGGAAGTCACAGTAGCTTCACAAGACAGTTTTTATGCCACTTGGTAAAGTTGTGGAGGTCGCAGAGGATTAAAAAGACAATATCAATGCCCCTTGGAAGAGTTGTGGAGGTCACAGTAGCTTAACAAGACGGTTTTAATGCCCCCTGGAAGAGTGGTGGAGGTCACAGTAGCATAACAAGACAGTTTTAACGCCACTTTTAAGAGTGATGGAGGTCGCAGTGGAATAAAAATACAATATCAAAGCCCCTTGGATGAGTGGTGGAGGTCACAGGAGCTTAACAAGATAGCTTTAATGCCCCTTGGAAGAGTGGTGGAGGTCACAGTAGCTTAACAAGACAGTTTTAATGCCCCTTGGAAGAGTGGTGGAGGTAGCAGTGTAATAAAAAGACAATATCAATGCCCCTTGGAAGAGTGGTGGAGGTCACAGTAGCTTAACAAGACGGTTTTAATGCCCCTTGGAAGAGACGTGGAGGTCACAGTAGCTTAACAAGACTGTTTTAATGGCCCTTGGAAGAGTGGTGGAGGTCACAACAGCTTAACAAGACAGTTTTAATGCCCCTTGGAAGAGTGGTGGAAGTCACAGTAGCTTAACAAGACGGTTTTAATGCCCCCTGGAAGAGTGGTGGAGGTCACAGAAGCTTAACAAGACTGTTTTAATGCCCCTTGGAAGACTCGTGGAGGTCACAGTAGCTTAACAAGATGGTTTTAATGCCTCTTGGAAGAGAGGTGGAGGTCACAGTAGATTATCAAGATGGTTTTAATGCCCCTTGGAAGAGATGTGGTGTTTAGAGTGGTTTAACAAGATGGTTTTAATGCCCCTTGGAAGAGTGGTGGAGGTCACAGTAGCTTAACAAGACAGTTTTAATGCCTTTTGGAAGAGTGGTGGAGGTCGCAGTGGAATAAAAAGACAATTTCAATGCCCCTTGGAAGAGTGGTGGAGGTCACAGTAGCTTAACAAGACATTTTTAATGCCCCTTGCAAGAGTGGTGGAGGTAGCAGTGGAATGAAAAGACAATATCAATGCCCTTTCGAAGAGTGGTGGAGGTCACAGTAGCTTAACAAGACAGTTTTAATGCCCCTTGAAAGAGACGTGGAGGTCACAGTAGCTTAACAACACAGTTTTAATGCCCCTTTGAAGAGTGGTGGAGGTCACAGTAGCTAAACAAGACGTTTTTAATGGCCCTTGGAAGAGACGTGGAGGTCTCAGTAGCTTAACAAGACAGTTTTAATGCCCCTTGGAAGAGTGGTGGAGGTCACAGTAGCTTAAGAAGACAGTTTTAATGCACCTTGAAAGAGACGTGGAGGTCACAGTAGCTTAACAAGACAGTTTTAATGCCCCTTGGAAGAGTGGTGGAGGTCACAGTAGCTAAACAAGATGGTTTTAATGCCCCTTGGAAGAGACGTGGAGGTCTCAGTAGCTTAACAAGACAGTTTTAATGCCCCTTGGAAGAGTGGTGGAGGTCACAGAAGCTTAACAAGACGGTTTTTATGCCCCTTGGAAGAGTATTGGAGGTCACAATAGCTTAACAAGCCAGTTTTAATGCCCCTTGGAAGAGTGGTGGAGGTCACAGTAGCTTAACAAGACGATTTTAATGCCTCTTGGAAGAGTGGTGGAGGTCCCAGTAGCTTAACAAGATGGTTTTAATGCCCCTTGGAAGAGACGTGGAGTTCAGAGTCGTTTAACAAGATGCTATTAATGCCCCTTGGAAGAGTGGTGGAGGTCACAGTAGCTTAACAAGACAGTTTAAATGCCCCTTGGAAGAGTGGTGGAGGTCGCAGTGAAATAAAAAGACAATATCAATGCCAATTGGAAGAGTGGTGGAGGTCAAAGCAGCTTAACAAGATGGTATTAATGCCTCCTGGTAGAGTGGTGGAGGTCACAGTAGCATAACAAGACAGTTTTTATGCCCCTTTAAAGAGAGGTGGAGGTCGCAGTGGAATAAAAATACAGTATCAATGCCCCTTGGAAGAGTCGTGGAGGTCACAGTAGCTTAACAAGATGGCTTTAATGCCCCTTGGAGGAGTGGTGGAGGCCACAGTAGCTTAACAAGATGGTTTTAATGCCCCTTGGAAGAGACGTGGATGTCACAGTAGCTTAACAAGACAGTTTTAGTGCCCCTTGGAAGAGTGGTGGAGGTCACAGTAGCTTAACAAGACAGTTTTAATGCCCCTTGGAAGAGTGGTGGAGGTCACATTAGCTTATCAAGACGGTTTTAATGCCTCTTGGAAGAGTGGTGGTGGTCACATTAGCTTAACAAGACTGTTTTAATGCCCCTTGCAAGAGACGTGGAGAGCACAGTAGCTTAACAAGACGGTTTTAATGCCTCTTGGAAGAGTGGTGGGGGTCACAGTAGCTTCACAATATCGTTTTAATGCCCATTGGAAGAGACGTGGAGTTCAGAGTAGTTTAACAAGATGGTTTTAATGCCCCTTGGAATAGTGGTGGGGGTCACAGTAGCTTAACAAGACAGTTTTAATACCCTTTGGAAGAGTGGTGGAGGTAGCAGTGGAATAAAAAGACAATATCAATTCCCCTTGGAAGAGTGGTGGCGGTCACAGTAGCTTAACAAGACAGTTTTAATGCCCCTTGAAAATGTGGTGGAGGTAGCAGTGGAATGAAAAGACAATATCAATGGCTCTTGGAAGATAGGTGGAGGTCACAGGAGCTTAACAAGACAGTTTTATTGCCCCTTGAAAGAGACGTGGGGGTCACAGTAGCTTAACAGGATATTTTTCATGCCCCTTGGAAGAGTGATGGAGGTCACAGTAGCTAAACAAGACGGTTTTAATGCCCCTTGGAAGAGACGTGGAGGTCTCAGTAGCTTAACAAGACAGTTTTATTGCCCCTTGGAAGAGTTGTGGAGGTCACAGTAGCTTAACAAGACTGTTTTTATGACCCTTGGAAGAGTTGTGGAGGTCACAGTAGCTTAACAAGACAGTTTTAATGCCCCTTGGAAGAGTGGTTGTGGTCACAGTAGCTTAACATGACGGTTTTAATGCTCCTTGGAAGAGACGTGGAGGTCACAGTAGCTTAACAAGACAGTTTTAATGCCTCTTTGGAGAGTGGTTGAGGTCACAGTAGCTTAACAAGATCGTTTTAATGCCCCTTGGAAGAGACGTGGAGTTCAGAGTGGTTTAACAAGATGGTTTTAATGCCCGTTGGAAGAGTGGTGGAGGTCACAGTAGCTTAACAAGATCGTTTTAATGCCCCTTGGAAGAGACGTGGAGTTCAGAGTGGTTTAACAAGATGGTTTTAATGCCCGTTGGAAGAGTGGTGGAGGTAACAGTAGCTTAACAAGACAGTTTTATTGCCCCTTGGAAGAGTGGTGGAGGTCGCAGGGAAATAAAAAGACAAAATCAATGCCACTTGGAAGAGTGGTGGAGGTCAAAGTAGCTTAACAAGCTGATTTTAATGCCCCTTGGTAGAGTGGTGGAGGTTACAGTAGCATAACAAGACAGTTTTTATGCCCCTTTTAAGAGTGGTAGCGGTCGCAGTGGAATAAAAATACAGTATAAATGCCCCTTGGAAGAGAGGTGGAGGTCATAGTAGCTTAACAAGATGGCTTTAATGCCCCCTGGAAGAGTGGTGGAGGTCACAGTAGCTTAACAAGACAGTTTTAATGCCCCTTGGAAGAGTGGTGGAGGTCGCAGAGGAAAAAAAATAAAATATGAATGCCCCTTGGAAGAGAGGTTGAGGTCACAGTAGCTTAACAAGATGGTTTTAATGCCCCTTGGAAGAGTGGTGGAGGTCACAGTAGCTTAACAAGGCAGTTTTAATGCCCCTTGAAAAAGTGGTGGAGGTAGCAGTGGAATAAAAATACAATATCAATGCGCCTTGGAAGAGTGGTGGAGGTCACAGTAGCTTAACAAGATGGTTTTAATGCCCCTTGGAAGAGACGTGAAGGTCACAGTAGCTTAACAAGACAGTTTTAATGCCCCTTGGAAGAGTGGTGGAGGTCACAGTAGCTTCACAAGGCGGTTTTAATGCTCCTTGGAAGAGTGGTGGAGGTCACAGTAGCTTAACAAGACGGTTTTAATGCCACTTGGAAGAGTGGTGGTGGTCACAGTAGCTTGACAAGACGGTTTTAATGCTCCTTGGAAGAGACGTGGAGGTCACAGTAGCTTAACAAGACGGTTTTAATGCCTCTTGGAAGAGTGGTGGAGGTCACAGTAGCTTAACAAGATGGTTTTAATGCCCCTTGGAAGAGACGTTGAGTTCAGAGTGGTTTAATAAGATGGTTTTAATGCCCCTTGGAAGAGTGTTGGAGGTCACAGTAGCTTAACAAAACAGTTTGAATGCCCCTTGGAAGAGTGGTGGAGGTCAAAGTAGCTTAACAAGATGGTTTTAATGCCCCTTGGTAGAGTGGTGGATGTCACAGTAGCATAACAAGACAGTTTTTATGACCCTTTTAAGAGTGGTGGAGGTCGCAGTGGAATAAATATACAGTATAAATGCCCCTTGGAAGAGTGGTGGAGGTCATAGTAACTTAACAAGATGGCTTTAATGCCCCTTGGAAGAGTGGTGGAGGTCACAGTAGCTTAACAAGACAGTTTTAATGCACCCTTGGAAGAGTGGTGGAGGTCGCAGTGTAATAAAAAGACAATATCAGTGCCCTTTGGAAGAGTGCTGGAGGTCACAGTAGCTTAACAATACGGTTTTAATGCCCCTTGGAAGAGACGTGGAGTTCAGAGTGGTTTAACAAGACGGTTTTAATGCCCCTTGGAAGAGTGGTAGAAGTCACAGTAGCTTAACAAGACAGTTTTAATGCCTCTTGTAAGAGTGGTGGAGGTCACAGTAGCTTAACAAGACAGTTTTATTGCCCCTTGGAAAAGTGGTGGAGGTCACAGTAGCTTAACAAGACAGTTTTAATGCCCCTTGGAAGAGTGGTGGAGGTTGCAGTGGAATAAAAAGACAATATCAATACCACTTGGAAGAGTGGTGGAGGTCACAGTAGCTTAACAATACGATTTAAATGCCCCTTGGAAGAGACATGGAGGTCACAGTAGCTTAACAAAACAGTTTTAACTCCCCATGGAAGAGTGGTGGAGGTGACAGTAGCTTAACAAGACGGTTTTAATTCTCCTTGGAAAAGAGGTGGAGGTCACAGTAGCTTAACAAGACAGACAGTTTTGATGCCCCTTGGAAAAGTTGTTGAGGTTACAGTAGCTAAACTAGACGGATTTAATGCCCATTGGAAGAGTGTTGGAGGTCACAGTACCTTAAGGCAATTTTAATGCCCCTTGGAAGAGTTGTGGAGGTCGCAGTGGAATAAAAAGACAATATCAAAGCACCTTGGAAGAGTGGTGGAGGTTACAGTAGCTTAACAAGACGGTTTTAATGCCCCTTCGAAGAGACATGGAGGTCATATTAGCTTTACAAGATGGTTTTAATGCCCCTTGGAAGAATAGTGGAGGTCACAGTAGCTTAACAAGACAGTTTTAATGCCCCTTGGAAGAGTGGTGGAGGTCGCAGTGGAATAAAAAGATAATCTCAATGCTCCTTGGAAGAGTGGTGGAGGTCAGAGTAGCATAACAAGACTGTTTTATTGCCCCTTGGAAGAGGGGTGGAGGTCACAGTGGAATAAAAAGACAACATTAATGCCCCTTGGAAGAGTGGTATAGGTCCAAGTAGCTTAACAAGACAGTTTTAATTCCCCTTGTAAGAGTGGTGGTGGTCACAGTAGCTTAAAAACACGGTTTTCATGCTCCTTGGAAGAGACGTGGAAGTCACAGTAGCTTAACAAGAGAGTTTTAATGTCTCTTGGAAGAGTGGTGGAGGTCACAGTGGCTTAACAAGATGGTTTTAATGCCCCTTGGAAGAGACGTGGAGTTCAGTGTGGTCTAACAAGATGGTTTTAATGCCCCTTGGAAGAGACGTGGAGTTCAGTGTGGTCTAACAAGATAGTTTTAATGCTCCGTGGAAGAGTGGTGGAGGTCACAGTAGCTTAACAAGACAGATTTAATGCCCCTTGAAAGAGACGTGGAGGTCACAGTAGCTTAACAAGACAGTTTTAATGCCCGTTGGAAGAGTGGTGGAGGTCACAGTAGCTTAACAAAATGGTTTTAATGCCCCTTGTAAGAGTGGTGGAGGCGCAGTGGAAAAAAAAGACACTATCAATGTCCCTTGGAAGAGTGGTGGAGGTCACAGTAGCTTTACAAGATGGTTTTAATGCCCCATGGAAGAGTTTTGGAGGTCACAGTAGCTTAACAAGATGGTTTTAATGCCCCTTGGAAAAGACGTGTAGGTCACAGTAGCTTAACATGACAGTTTTAATGCCTCTTGGAAGAGTGGTGGAGGTCACAGTAGCTTAACAATACGGTTTTAATGCCCCTTGGTAGAGACATGGAGTTCAGAGTGGTTTAACAAGACGGTTTTAATGCCACTTGGAAGAGTGGTGGAGGTCAAAGTAGCTTAACAAGACAGTTTTAATGCCCCTTGGAAGAGTTGTGGAGGTCGCAGTGGAACAAAAAGACAATATCAATGCTCCTTTCAAGAGTGGTGGAGGTCACAGTAGCTTAACAAGATGGTTTTAATGCCCCTCGGAAGAGACTTGGAGGTCACAGTAGCAAAACAAGACAGTTTTAATGCCCATTGGAAGAGTGGTGGAGGTCACAGTAGCTTAACAAGACAGTTTTAATGCCCCTTGCAAGAGTGGTGGAGGTCGCAGTGGAATAAAAATATAATATCAATGCCCTTTGGAAGAGAGGTGGAGGTCATAGTAGCTTAACAAGACAGTTTTTATGCCCCTTGGAAGAGTGTTCGAGGTCACAGTAGCTTACCAAGACAGTTTTAATGTCCCTTTGAAGAGTAGTGGAGGTCGCAGTGGAATTTAAAGAAAATATCAATGCCCCTTGGAAGAATGGTGGAGTTCACAGTAGCTTAACAAGACGGTTTTAGTTCCACTTGGAAGCGTGGTGGAGGTCAGAGTAGCTTAACAAGACAGTTTTAATGCCACTTGGAAGAGTGCTGGAGGTCACAGTTGCTTAACAAGACAGTTTTAATGCCCCTTGGAAGAGTGGTGGAGGTGGCAGTGGAATGAAAAGACAATATCAATGCCCGTTGGAAGAGCGGTGGAGGTCACAGTAGCTTAACAAGACACTTTTAATGCCCCTTGAAAGAGACGTGGAGGTTACAGTAGCTTAACAAGACAGTTTTAATGCCCCTTGGAAGAGTGGTGGAGGTCACAGTAGCTAAACAAGACAGTTTTAATGCCCATTGGAAGAGTGCTGGAGGTCACAGTAGCTTAACAATACAGTTTTAATGCCCCTTGGAAGAGTGGTGGAGGTAGAAGTGGAATGAAAAGACAATATCAATGCCCGTTGGAAGAGCGGTGGAGGTCACAGTAGCTTAACAAGACAGTTTTAATGCCCCTTGAAAGAGACATGGAGGTTACAGTAGCTTAACAAGACAGTTTTAATGCCCCTTGGAAGAGTGGTCGAGGTCACAGTAGCTAAACAAGACGGTTTTAATGCCCCTTGGAGGAGACGTGGAGGTCTCAGTAGCTTAACAATATGGTTTTAATGCCCCTTTGAAGAGACGTGGAGTTCAGAGTGGTTTAACAAGATGGTTCTAATGCCCCTTGGAAGAGTGGTGGAGATCCCAGTAGCTTAACAAGACAGTTTTAATGCCCCTTTGGTAGAGTGGTGGAGGTCACAGTACCTTAACAAGACAGTTTTAATGCCCCTTGCAAGAGTGGTGGAGGTCGCTGTGGAATAAAAAGATAATATCAATGCCCCTTGGTAGAGTGGTGGAGGTCATAGTAGCTTAACAAGACAGTTTTTATGCCCCTTGGAAGAGTGTTGGAGGTCACGGTAGCTTAACAAGACAGTTTTAATGCCCCTTTGAAGAGTAGTGGAGGTCGCAGTGGAATAAAAAGACAATGTCAATGCCACTTGGAAGAGTGGTGGAGGTCACAGTTGCTTAACAAGACGGTTTTAATGCCCCTTGGAAGAGACGTGGAGGTTACAGTTGCTTAACAAGACAGTTTTAATGCCCCTTGGAATAGTGGTGGAGGTCACAGTAGCTTAAAAAGACAGTTTTAATGCCCCTTGGAAGAGTGGTGGAAGTCACAGTAGCTTCACAAGACAGTTTTTATGCCACTTGGTAAAGTTGTGGAGGTCGCAGAGGATTAAAAAGACAATATCAATGCCCCTTGGAAGAGTTGTGGAGGTCACAGTAGCTTAACAAGACGGTTTTAATGCCCCCTGGAAGAGTGGTGGAGGTCACAGTAGCATAACAAGACAGTTTTAACGCCACTTTTAAGAGTGATGGAGGTCGCAGTGGAATAAAAATACAATATCAAAGCCCCTTGGATGAGTGGTGGAGGTCACAGGAGCTTAACAAGATAGCTTTAATGCCCCTTGGAAGAGTGGTGGAGGTCACAGTAGCTTAACAAGACAGTTTTAATGCCCCTTGGAAGAGTGGTGGAGGTAGCAGTGGAATAAAAAGACAATATCAATGCCCCTTGGAAGAGTGGTGGAGGTCACAGTAGCTTAACAAGACGGTTTTAATGCCCCTTGGAAGAGACGTGGAGGTCACAGTAGCTTAACAAGACTGTTTTAATGGCCCTTGGAAGAGTGGTGGAGGTCACAACAGCTTAACAAGACAGTTTTAATGCCCCTTGGAAGAGTGGTGGAAGTCACAGTAGCTTAACAAGACGGTTTTAATGCCCCCTGGAAGAGTGGTGGAGGTCACAGAAGCTTAACAAGACTGTTTTAATGCCCCTTGGAAGACTCGTGGAGGTCACAGTAGCTTAACAAGATGGTTTTAATGCCTCTTGGAAGAGAGGTGGAGGTCACAGTAGATTATCAAGATGGTTTTAATGCCCCTTGGAAGAGATGTGGTGTTTAGAGTGGTTTAACAAGATGGTTTTAATGCCCCTTGGAAGAGTGGTGGAGGTCACAGTAGCTTAACAAGACAGTTTTAATGCCTTTTGGAAGAGTGGTGGAGGTCGCAGTGGAATAAAAAGACAATTTCAATGCCCCTTGGAAGAGTGGTGGAGGTCACAGTAGCTTAACAAGACATTTTTAATGCCCCTTGCAAGAGTGGTGGAGGTAGCAGTGGAATGAAAAGACAATATCAATGCCCTTTCGAAGAGTGGTGGAGGTCACAGTAGCTTAACAAGACAGTTTTAATGCCCCTTGAAAGAGACGTGGAGGTCACAGTAGCTTAACAACACAGTTTTAATGCCCCTTTGAAGAGTGGTGGAGGTCACAGTAGCTAAACAAGACGTTTTTAATGGCCCTTGGAAGAGACGTGGAGGTCTCAGTAGCTTAACAAGACAGTTTTAATGCCCCTTGGAAGAGTGGTGGAGGTCACAGTAGCTTAAGAAGACAGTTTTAATGCACCTTGAAAGAGACGTGGAGGTCACAGTAGCTTAACAAGACAGTTTTAATGCCCCTTGGAAGAGTGGTGGAGGTCACAGTAGCTAAACAAGATGGTTTTAATGCCCCTTGGAAGAGACGTGGAGGTCTCAGTAGCTTAACAAGACAGTTTTAATGCCCCTTGGAAGAGTGGTGGAGGTCACAGAAGCTTAACAAGACGGTTTTTATGCCCCTTGGAAGAGTATTGGAGGTCACAATAGCTTAACAAGCCAGTTTTAATGCCCCTTGGAAGAGTGGTGGAGGTCACAGTAGCTTAACAAGACGATTTTAATGCCTCTTGGAAGAGTGGTGGAGGTCCCAGTAGCTTAACAAGATGGTTTTAATGCCCCTTGGAAGAGACGTGGAGTTCAGAGTCGTTTAACAAGATGCTATTAATGCCCCTTGGAAGAGTGGTGGAGGTCACAGTAGCTTAACAAGACAGTTTAAATGCCCCTTGGAAGAGTGGTGGAGGTCGCAGTGAAATAAAAAGACAATATCAATGCCAATTGGAAGAGTGGTGGAGGTCAAAGCAGCTTAACAAGATGGTATTAATGCCTCCTGGTAGAGTGGTGGAGGTCACAGTAGCATAACAAGACAGTTTTTATGCCCCTTTAAAGAGAGGTGGAGGTCGCAGTGGAATAAAAATACAGTATCAATGCCCCTTGGAAGAGTCGTGGAGGTCACAGTAGCTTAACAAGATGGCTTTAATGCCCCTTGGAGGAGTGGTGGAGGCCACAGTAGCTTAACAAGATGGTTTTAATGCCCCTTGGAAGAGACGTGGATGTCACAGTAGCTTAACAAGACAGTTTTAGTGCCCCTTGGAAGAGTGGTGGAGGTCACAGTAGCTTAACAAGACAGTTTTAATGCCCCTTGGAAGAGTGGTGGAGGTCACATTAGCTTATCAAGACGGTTTTAATGCCTCTTGGAAGAGTGGTGGTGGTCACATTAGCTTAACAAGACTGTTTTAATGCCCCTTGGAAGAGACGTGGAGAGCACAGTAGCTTAACAAGACGGTTTTAATGCCTCTTGGAAGAGTGGTGGGGGTCACAGTAGCTTCACAATATCGTTTTAATGCCCATTGGAAGAGACGTGGAGTTCAGAGTAGTTTAACAAGATGGTTTTAATGCCCCTTGGAATAGTGGTGGGGGTCACAGTAGCTTAACAAGACAGTTTTAATACCCTTTGGAAGAGTGGTGGAGGTAGCAGTGGAATAAAAAGACAATATCAATTCCCCTTGGAAGAGTGGTGGCGGTCACAGTAGCTTAACAAGACAGTTTTAATGCCCCTTGAAAATGTGGTGGAGGTAGCAGTGGAATGAAAAGACAATATCAATGGCTCTTGGAAGATAGGTGGAGGTCACAGGAGCTTAACAAGACAGTTTTATTGCCCCTTGAAAGAGACGTGGGGGTCACAGTAGCTTAACAGGATATTTTTCATGCCCCTTGGAAGAGTGATGGAGGTCACAGTAGCTAAACAAGACGGTTTTAATGCCCCTTGGAAGAGACGTGGAGGTCTCAGTAGCTTAACAAGACAGTTTTATTGCCCCTTGGAAGAGTTGTGGAGGTCACAGTAGCTTAACAAGACTGTTTTTATGACCCTTGGAAGAGTTGTGGAGGTCACAGTAGCTTAACAAGACAGTTTTAATGCCCCTTGGAAGAGTGGTTGTGGTCACAGTAGCTTAACATGACGGTTTTAATGCTCCTTGGAAGAGACGTGGAGGTCACAGTAGCTTAACAAGACAGTTTTAATGCCTCTTTGGAGAGTGGTTGAGGTCACAGTAGCTTAACAAGATCGTTTTAATGCCCCTTGGAAGAGACGTGGAGTTCAGAGTGGTTTAACAAGATGGTTTTAATGCCCGTTGGAAGAGTGGTGGAGGTCACAGTAGCTTAACAAGATCGTTTTAATGCCCCTTGGAAGAGACGTGGAGTTCAGAGTGGTTTAACAAGATGGTTTTAATGCCCGTTGGAAGAGTGGTGGAGGTAACAGTAGCTTAACAAGACAGTTTTATTGCCCCTTGGAAGAGTGGTGGAGGTCGCAGGGAAATAAAAAGACAAAATCAATGCCACTTGGAAGAGTGGTGGAGGTCAAAGTAGCTTAACAAGCTGATTTTAATGCCCCTTGGTAGAGTGGTGGAGGTTACAGTAGCATAACAAGACAGTTTTTATGCCCCTTTTAAGAGTGGTAGCGGTCGCAGTGGAATAAAAATACAGTATAAATGCCCCTTGGAAGAGAGGTGGAGGTCATAGTAGCTTAACAAGATGGCTTTAATGCCCCCTGGAAGAGTGGTGGAGGTCACAGTAGCTTAACAAGACAGTTTTAATGCCCCTTGGAAGAGTGGTGGAGGTCGCAGAGGAAAAAAAATAAAATATGAATGCCCCTTGGAAGAGAGGTTGAGGTCACAGTAGCTTAACAAGATGGTTTTAATGCCCCTTGGAAGAGTGGTGGAGGTCACAGTAGCTTAACAAGGCAGTTTTAATGCCCCTTGAAAAAGTGGTGGAGGTAGCAGTGGAATAAAAATACAATATCAATGCGCCTTGGAAGAGTGGTGGAGGTCACAGTAGCTTAACAAGATGGTTTTAATGCCCCTTGGAAGAGACGTGAAGGTCACAGTAGCTTAACAAGACAGTTTTAATGCCCCTTGGAAGAGTGGTGGAGGTCACAGTAGCTTCACAAGGCGGTTTTAATGCTCCTTGGAAGAGTGGTGGAGGTCACAGTAGCTTAACAAGACGGTTTTAATGCCACTTGGAAGAGTGGTGGTGGTCACAGTAGCTTGACAAGACGGTTTTAATGCTCCTTGGAAGAGACGTGGAGGTCACAGTAGCTTAACAAGACGGTTTTAATGCCTCTTGGAAGAGTGGTGGAGGTCACAGTAGCTTAACAAGATGGTTTTAATGCCCCTTGGAAGAGACGTTGAGTTCAGAGTGGTTTAATAAGATGGTTTTAATGCCCCTTGGAAGAGTGTTGGAGGTCACAGTAGCTTAACAAAACAGTTTGAATGCCCCTTGGAAGAGTGGTGGAGGTCAAAGTAGCTTAACAAGATGGTTTTAATGCCCCTTGGTAGAGTGGTGGATGTCACAGTAGCATAACAAGACAGTTTTTATGACCCTTTTAAGAGTGGTGGAGGTCGCAGTGGAATAAATATACAGTATAAATGCCCCTTGGAAGAGTGGTGGAGGTCATAGTAACTTAACAAGATGGCTTTAATGCCCCTTGGAAGAGTGGTGGAGGTCACAGTAGCTTAACAAGACAGTTTTAATGCACCCTTGGAAGAGTGGTGGAGGTCGCAGTGTAATAAAAAGACAATATCAGTGCCCTTTGGAAGAGTGCTGGAGGTCACAGTAGCTTAACAATACGGTTTTAATGCCCCTTGAAAGAGACGTGGATGTCACAGTAGCTTAACAAGACAGTTTTAGTGCGACTTGGAAGAGTGGTGGTGGTCACAGTAGCTTAACAAGACGGTTTTAATGCCTCTTGGAAGAGTGGTGGAGGTCACAGTAGCTTAACAAGACGGTTTTAATGCCCCTTGCAAGAGTGGTGGAGGTAGCAGTGGAATGAAAAGACAATATCAATGCCCTTTCGAAGAGTGGTGGAGGTCACAGTAGCTTAACAAGACAGTTTTAATGCCCCTTGAAAGAGACGTGGAGGTCACAGTAGCTTAACAAGACGATTTTAATGCCTCTTGGAAGAGTGGTGGAGGTCCCAGTAGCTTAACAAGATGGTTTTAATGCCCCTTGGAAGAGACGTGGAGTTCAGAGTCGTTTAACAAGATGCTATTAATGCCCCTTGGAAGAGTGGTGGAGGTCACAGTAGCTTAACAAGACAGTTTAAATGCCCCTTGGAAGAGTGGTGGAGGTCGCAGTGAAATAAAAAGACAATATCAATGCCAATTGGAAGAGTGGTGGAGGTCAAAGCAGCTTAACAAGATGGTATTAATGCCTCCTGGTAGAGTGGTGGAGGTCACAGTAGCATAACAAGACAGTTTTTATGCCCCTTTAAAGAGAGGTGGAGGTCGCAGTGGAATAAAAATACAGTATCAATGCCCCTTGGAAGAGTCGTGGAGGTCACAGTAGCTTAACAAGATGGCTTTAATGCCCCTTGGAGGAGTGGTGGAGGCCACAGTAGCTTAACAAGATGGTTTTAATGCCCCTTGGAAGAGACGTGGATGTCACAGTAGCTTAACAAGACAGTTTTAGTGCCCCTTGGAAGAGTGGTGGAGGTCACAGTAGCTTAACAAGACAGTTTTAATGCCCCTTGGAAGAGTGGTGGAGGTCACATTAGCTTATCAAGACGGTTTTAATGCCTCTTGGAAGAGTGGTGGTGGTCACATTAGCTTAACAAGACTGTTTTAATGCCCCTTGGAAGAGACGTGGAGAGCACAGTAGCTTAACAAGACGGTTTTAATGCCTCTTGGAAGAGTGGTGGGGGTCACAGTAGCTTCACAATATCGTTTTAATGCCCATTGGAAGAGACGTGGAGTTCAGAGTAGTTTAACAAGATGGTTTTAATGCCCCTTGGAATAGTGGTGGGGGTCACAGTAGCTTAACAAGACAGTTTTAATACCCTTTGGAAGAGTGGTGGAGGTAGCAGTGGAATAAAAAGACAATATCAATTCCCCTTGGAAGAGTGGTGGCGGTCACAGTAGCTTAACAAGACAGTTTTAATGCCCCTTGAAAATGTGGTGGAGGTAGCAGTGGAATGAAAAGACAATATCAATGGCTCTTGGAAGATAGGTGGAGGTCACAGGAGCTTAACAAGACAGTTTTATTGCCCCTTGAAAGAGACGTGGGGGTCACAGTAGCTTAACAGGATATTTTTCATGCCCCTTGGAAGAGTGATGGAGGTCACAGTAGCTAAACAAGACGGTTTTAATGCCCCTTGGAAGAGACGTGGAGGTCTCAGTAGCTTAACAAGACAGTTTTATTGCCCCTTGGAAGAGTTGTGGAGGTCACAGTAGCTTAACAAGACTGTTTTTATGACCCTTGGAAGAGTTGTGGAGGTCACAGTAGCTTAACAAGACAGTTTTAATGCCCCTTGGAAGAGTGGTTGTGGTCACAGTAGCTTAACATGACGGTTTTAATGCTCCTTGGAAGAGACGTGGAGGTCACAGTAGCTTAACAAGACAGTTTTAATGCCTCTTTGGAGAGTGGTTGAGGTCACAGTAGCTTAACAAGATCGTTTTAATGCCCCTTGGAAGAGACGTGGAGTTCAGAGTGGTTTAACAAGATGGTTTTAATGCCCGTTGGAAGAGTGGTGGAGGTCACAGTAGCTTAACAAGATCGTTTTAATGCCCCTTGGAAGAGACGTGGAGTTCAGAGTGGTTTAACAAGATGGTTTTAATGCCCGTTGGAAGAGTGGTGGAGGTAACAGTAGCTTAACAAGACAGTTTTATTGCCCCTTGGAAGAGTGGTGGAGGTCGCAGGGAAATAAAAAGACAAAATCAATGCCACTTGGAAGAGTGGTGGAGGTCAAAGTAGCTTAACAAGCTGATTTTAATGCCCCTTGGTAGAGTGGTGGAGGTTACAGTAGCATAACAAGACAGTTTTTATGCCCCTTTTAAGAGTGGTAGCGGTCGCAGTGGAATAAAAATACAGTATAAATGCCCCTTGGAAGAGAGGTGGAGGTCATAGTAGCTTAACAAGATGGCTTTAATGCCCCCTGGAAGAGTGGTGGAGGTCACAGTAGCTTAACAAGACAGTTTTAATGCCCCTTGGAAGAGTGGTGGAGGTCGCAGAGGAAAAAAAATAAAATATGAATGCCCCTTGGAAGAGAGGTTGAGGTCACAGTAGCTTAACAAGATGGTTTTAATGCCCCTTGGAAGAGTGGTGGAGGTCACAGTAGCTTAACAAGGCAGTTTTAATGCCCCTTGAAAAAGTGGTGGAGGTAGCAGTGGAATAAAAATACAATATCAATGCGCCTTGGAAGAGTGGTGGAGGTCACAGTAGCTTAACAAGATGGTTTTAATGCCCCTTGGAAGAGACGTGAAGGTCACAGTAGCTTAACAAGACAGTTTTAATGCCCCTTGGAAGAGTGGTGGAGGTCACAGTAGCTTCACAAGGCGGTTTTAATGCTCCTTGGAAGAGTGGTGGAGGTCACAGTAGCTTAACAAGACGGTTTTAATGCCACTTGGAAGAGTGGTGGTGGTCACAGTAGCTTGACAAGACGGTTTTAATGCTCCTTGGAAGAGACGTGGAGGTCACAGTAGCTTAACAAGACGGTTTTAATGCCTCTTGGAAGAGTGGTGGAGGTCACAGTAGCTTAACAAGATGGTTTTAATGCCCCTTGGAAGAGACGTTGAGTTCAGAGTGGTTTAATAAGATGGTTTTAATGCCCCTTGGAAGAGTGTTGGAGGTCACAGTAGCTTAACAAAACAGTTTGAATGCCCCTTGGAAGAGTGGTGGAGGTCAAAGTAGCTTAACAAGATGGTTTTAATGCCCCTTGGTAGAGTGGTGGATGTCACAGTAGCATAACAAGACAGTTTTTATGACCCTTTTAAGAGTGGTGGAGGTCGCAGTGGAATAAATATACAGTATAAATGCCCCTTGGAAGAGTGGTGGAGGTCATAGTAACTTAACAAGATGGCTTTAATGCCCCTTGGAAGAGTGGTGGAGGTCACAGTAGCTTAACAAGACAGTTTTAATGCACCCTTGGAAGAGTGGTGGAGGTCGCAGTGTAATAAAAAGACAATATCAGTGCCCTTTGGAAGAGTGCTGGAGGTCACAGTAGCTTAACAATACGGTTTTAATGCCCCTTGAAAGAGACGTGGATGTCACAGTAGCTTAACAAGACAGTTTTAGTGCGACTTGGAAGAGTGGTGGTGGTCACAGTAGCTTAACAAGACGGTTTTAATGCCTCTTGGAAGAGTGGTGGAGGTCACAGTAGCTTAACAAGACGGTTTTAATGCCCCTTGCAAGAGTGGTGGAGGTAGCAGTGGAATGAAAAGACAATATCAATGCCCTTTCGAAGAGTGGTGGAGGTCACAGTAGCTTAACAAGACAGTTTTAATGCCCCTTGAAAGAGACGTGGAGGTCACAGTAGCTTAACAACACAGTTTTAATGCCCCTATGAAGAGTGGTGGAGGTCACAGTAGCTAAACAACACGGTTTTAATGCCCCTTGGAAGAGATGTGGAGGTCTCAGTAGCTTAACAAGACAGTTTTAATGTCCCTTGGAAGAGAGGTGGAGGTCACAGTAGCTTAACAAGACAGTTTTAATGCACCTTGAAAGAGACGTGGAGGTCACAGTAGCTTAACAAGACAGTGTTAATGCCCCTTGGAAGAGTGGTGGAGGTCACAGTAGCTAAACAAGATGGTTTTAATGCCCCTTGGAAGAGACGTGGAGGTCTCAGTAGCTTAAGAAGACAGTTTTAATGCCCCTTGGAAGAGTGGTGGAGGTCACAGTAGCTTAACAAGACGGTTTTAATGCCTCTTGGAAGAGTGGTGGAGGTCCCAGTAGCTTAAACAAGATGGTTTTAATGCCCCTTGTAAGAGACGTGGAGCTCACAGTCGTTTAACAAGATGGTATTAATGCCCCTTGGAAGAGTGGTGGAGGTCACAGTAGCTTAACAAGACAGTTTTAATGCCCCTTGGAAGAGTGGTGGAGGTCGCAGTGAAATAAAAAGACAATATCAATGCCCCTTGGAAGAGTGGTGGAGGTCAAAGCAGCTTAACTAGATAGTTTTTATGCCTCTTTAAAGAGAGGTGGAGGTCGCAGTGGAATAAAAATACAGTATCAATGCCCCTTGGAAGAGTGGTGGAGGTCACAGTAGCTTAACAAGATGGCTTTAATGCCCCTTGGAGGAGTGGTGGAGGCCACAGTAGCTTAACAAGATGGTTTTAATGCCCCTTGGAAGAGACGTGGATGTCACAGTAGCTTAACAAGACAGTTTTAGTGCCCCTTGGAAGAGTGGTGGAGGTCACAGTAGCTTAACAAGACAGTTTTAATGCCCCTTGGAAGAGTGGTGGAGGTCACAGTAGCTTATCAAGACGGTTTTAATGCCCCTTGGAAGAGTGGTGGTGGTCACATTAGCTTAACAAGACGGTTTTAATGCCCCTTGGAAGAGACGTGGAGAGCACAGTAGTTAACAAGACGGTTTTAATGCCTCTTGGAAGAGTGGTGGAGGTCACAGTAGCTTCACAATATCGTTTTAATGCCCATTGGAAGAGACGTGGAGTTCAGAGTAGTTTAACAAGATGGTTTTAATGCCCCTTGGAAGAGTGGTGGGGGTCACAGTAGCTTAACAAGACTGTTTTAATACCCTTTGGAAGAGTGGTGGAGGTAGAAGTGGAATAAAAAGACAATATCAATGCCCCTTGGAAGAGACGTGGAGGTCACAGTAGCTTAACAAGACTGTTTTAATGGCCCTTGGAAGAGTGGTGGAGGTCACAACAGCTTAACAAGACAGTTTCAATGCCCCTTGGAAGAGTGGTGGAAGTCACAGTAGCTTAACAAGATGGTTTTAATGCCCCCTGGAAGAGTGGTGGAGGTCACAGAAGCTTAACAAGACTGTTTTAATGCCCCTTGGAAGACTCGTGGAGGTCACAGTAGCTTAACAAGATGGTTTTAATGCCTCTTGGAAGAGAGGTGGAGGTCACAGTAGATTATCAAGATGGTTTTAATGCCCCTTGGAAGAGATGTGGTGTTTAAAGTGGTTTAACAAGATGGTTTTAATGCCCCTTGGAAGATTGGTGGAGGTCACAGTAGCTTAACAAGACAGTTTTAATCCCTTTTGGAAGAGTGGTGGAGGTCGCAGTGGAATAAAAAGACAATATCAATGCCCCTTGGAAGAGTGGTGGAGGTCACAGTAGCTTAACAAGACGGTTTTAATGCCCCTTGCAACAGTGGTGGAGGTAGCAGTTGAATGAAAAGACAATATCAATGCCCTTTCGAAGAGTGGTGGAGGTCACAGTAGCTTAACAAGACAGTTTTAATGCCCCTTGAAAGAGACGTGGAGGTCACAGTAGCTTAACAACACAGTTTTAATGCCCCTTTGAAGAGTGGTGGAGGTCACAGTAGCTAAACAAGACGGTTTTAATGCCCCTTGGAAGAGACGTGGAGGTCTCAGTAGCTTAACAAGACAGTTTTAATGCCCCTTGGAAGAGTGGTGGAGGTCACAGTAGCTTAACAAGACAGTTTTAATGCACCTTGAAAGAGACGTGGAGGTCACAGTAGCTTAACAAGACAGTTTTAATGCCCCTTGGAAGAGTGGTGGAGGTCACAGTAGCTAAACAAGATGGTTTTAATGCCCCTTGGAAGAGACGTGGAGGTCTCAGTAGCTTAACAAGACAGTTTTAATGCCCCTTGGAAGAGTGGTGGAGGTCACAGAAGCTTAACAAGACGGTTTTTATGCCCCTTGTAAGAGTATTGGAGGTCACAAAAGCTTAACAAGACAGTTTTAATGCCCCTTGGAAGAGTGGTGGAGGTCACAGTAGCTTAACAAGACGGTTTTAATGCCTATTGGAAGAGTGGTGGAGGTCCCAGTAGCTTAACAAGATGGTTTTAATGCCCCTTGGAAGAGACGTGGAGTTCAGAGTCGTTTAACAAGATGGTAGTAATGCCCCTTGGAAGAGTGGTGGAGGTCACAGTAGCTTAACAAGACAGTTTTAATGCCCCTTGGAAGAGTGGTGGAGGTCGCAGTGAAATAAAAAGACAATATCAATGCCAATTGGAAGAGTGGTGGAGGTCAAAGCAGCTTAAAAAGATGGTATTAATGCCCCCTGGTAGAGTGGTGGAGGTCACAGTAGCATAACAAGACAGTTTTTATGCGCCTTTAAAGAGAGGTGGAGGTCGCAGTGGAATAAAAATACAGTATCAATGCCCCTTGGAAGAGTGGTGGAGGTCACAGTAGCTTAACAAGATGGCTTTAATGCCCCTTGGAGGAGTGGTGGAGGCCACAGTAGCTTAACAAGATGATTTTAATGCCCCTTGGAAGAGACGTGGATGTCACAGTAGCTTAACAAGACAGTTTTAGTGCCCCTTGGAAGAGTGGTGGAGGTCACACTAGCTTAACAAGACAGTTTTAATGCCCCTTGGAAGAGACGTGGAGAGCACAGTAGCTTAACAAGACGGTTTTAATGCCTCTTGGAAGAGTGGTGGAGGTCACAGTAGCTTCACAATATAATTTTAATGCCCATTGGAAGAGACGTGGAGTTCAGAGCAGTTTAACAAGATGGTTTTAATGCCCCTTGGAAGAGTGGTGGGGGTCACAGTAGCTTAACAAGACTGTTTTAATACCCTTTGGAAGAGTGGTGGAGGTAGAAGTGGAATAAAAAGACAATATCAATGCCCCTTGGAAGAGACGTGGAGGTCACAGTAGCTTAACAAGACTGTTTTAATGGCCCTTGGAAGAGTGGTGGAGGTCACAACAGCTTAACAAGACAGTTTCAATGCCCCTTGGAAGAGTGGTGGAAGTCACAGTAGCTTAACAAGATGGTTTTAATGCCCCCTGGAAGAGTGGTGGAGGTCACAGAAGCTTAACAAGACTGTTTTAATGCCCCTTGGAAGACTCGTGGAGGTCACAGTAGCTTAACAAGATGGTTTTAATGCCTCTTGGAAGAGAGGTGGAGGTCACAGTAGATTATCAAGATGGTTTTAATGCCCCTTGGAAGAGATGTGGTGTTTAAAGTGGTTTAACAAGATGGTTTTAATGCCCCTTGGAAGATTGGTGGAGGTCACAGTAGCTTAACAAGACAGTTTTAATCCCTTTTGGAAGAGTGGTGGAGGTCGCAGTGGAATAAAAAGACAATATCAATGCCCCTTGGAAGAGTGGTGGAGGTCACAGTAGCTTAACAAGACGGTTTTAATGCCCCTTGCAACAGTGGTGGAGGTAGCAGTTGAATGAAAAGACAATATCAATGCCCTTTCGAAGAGTGGTGGAGGTCACAGTAGCTTAACAAGACAGTTTTAATGCCCCTTGAAAGAGACGTGGAGGTCACAGTAGCTTAACAACACAGTTTTAATGCCCCTTTGAAGAGTGGTGGAGGTCACAGTAGCTAAACAAGACGGTTTTAATGCCCCTTGGAAGAGACGTGGAGGTCTCAGTAGCTTAACAAGACAGTTTTAATGCCCCTTGGAAGAGTGGTGGAGGTCACAGTAGCTTAACAAGACAGTTTTAATGCATCTTGAAAGAGACGTGGAGGTCACAGTAGCTTAACAAGACAGTTTTAATGCCCCTTGGAAGAGTGGTGGAGGTCACAGTAGCTAAACAAGATGGTTTTAATGCCCCTTGGAAGAGACGTGGAGGTCTCAGTAGCTTAACAAGACAGTTTTAATGCCCCTTGGAAGAGTGGTGGAGGTCACAGAAGCTTAACAAGACGGTTTTTATGCCCCTTGTAAGAGTATTGGAGGTCACAAAAGCTTAACAAGACAGTTTTAATGCCCCTTGGAAGAGTGGTGGAGGTCACAGTAGCTTAACAAGACGGTTTTAATGCCTATTGGAAGAGTGGTGGAGGTCCCAGTAGCTTAACAAGATGGTTTTAATGCCCCTTGGAAGAGACGTGGAGTTCAGAGTCGTTTAACAAGATGGTAGTAATGCCCCTTGGAAGAGTGGTGGAGGTCACAGTAGCTTAACAAGACAGTTTTAATGCCCCTTGGAAGAGTGGTGGAGGTCGCAGTGAAATAAAAAGACAATATCAATGCCAATTGGAAGAGTGGTGGAGGTCAAAGCAGCTTAAAAAGATGGTATTAATGCCCCCTGGTAGAGTGGTGGAGGTCACAGTAGCATAACAAGACAGTTTTTATGCGCCTTTAAAGAGAGGTGGAGGTCGCAGTGGAATAAAAATACAGTATCAATGCCCCTTGGAAGAGTGGTGGAGGTCACAGTAGCTTAACAAGATGGCTTTAATGCCCCTTGGAGGAGTGGTGGAGGCCACAGTAGCTTAACAAGATGATTTTAATGCCCCTTGGAAGAGACGTGGATGTCACAGTAGCTTAACAAGACAGTTTTAGTGCCCCTTGGAAGAGTGGTGGAGGTCACACTAGCTTAACAAGACAGTTTTAATGCCCCTTGGAAGAGACGTGGAGAGCACAGTAGCTTAACAAGACGGTTTTAATGCCTCTTGGAAGAGTGGTGGAGGTCACAGTAGCTTCACAATATAATTTTAATGCCCATTGGAAGAGACGTGGAGTTCAGAGCAGTTTAACAAGATGGTTTTAATGCCCCTTGGAAGAGTGGTGGGGGTCACAGTAGCTTAACAAGACAATTTTAATACCCTTTGGAAGAGTGGTGGAGGTAGCAGTGGAATAAAAAGACAATATCAATGCCCCTTGGAAGAGTGGTGGCGGTCACAGTAGCTTAACAAGACAGTTTTAATGCCTCTTGAAAATGTGGTGGAGGTAGCAGTGGAATGAAAAGACAATATCAATGCCTCTTGGAAGATAGGTGGAGGTCACAGGAGCTTAACAAGACAGTTTTATTGCCCCTTGAAAGAGACGTGGGGGTCACAGTAGCTTAACAGGATATTTTTCATGCCCCTTGGAAGAGTGGTGGAGGTCACAGTAGCTAAACAAGACGGTTTTAATGCCCCTTGGAAGAGACGTGGAGGTCTCAGTAGCTTAACAAGACAGTTTTAATGCCCCTTGGAAGAGTTGTGGAGGTCACAGTAGCTTAACAAGACTGTTTTTATGCCCCTTGGAAGAGTTGTGGAGGTCACAGTAGCTTAACAAGACAGTTTTAATGCCCCTTGGAAGAGTGGTTGTGGTCACAGTAGCTTAACATGACGGTTTTAATGCTCCTTGGAGGAGACGTGGAGGTCACAGTAGCTTAACAAGACAGTTTTATTGCCTCTTGGGAGAGTGGTGGAGGTCACAGTAGCTTAACAACATCGTTTTAATGCCCCTTGGAAGAGACGTGGAGTTCAGAGTGGTTTAACAAGATGTTTTTAATACCCGTTGGAAGAGTGGTGGAGGTCACAGTAGCTTAACACGATCGTTTTAATGCCCCTTGGAAGAGACGTGGTGTTCAGAGTGGTTTAACAAGATGGTTTCAATGCGCGTTGGAAGAGTGGTGGAGGTCACAGTAGCTTAACAAGACAGTTTTATTGCCCCTTGGAAGAGTGGTGGAGGTCGCAGAGGAAAAAAAAAAAATATGAATGCCCCTTGGAAGAGTGGTTGAGGTCACAGTAGCTTAACAAGATGGTTTTAATGCCCCTTGGAAGAGTGGTGGAGGTCACAGTAGCTTAGCAAGGCAGTTTTAATGCCCCTTGGAAAAGTGGTGGAGGTAGCAGTGGAATAAAAAGACAATATCAATGCTCCTTGGAAGAGTGGTGGAGGTCACAGTAGCTTAACAAGATGGTTTTAATGCCCCTTGGAAGAGACGTGAAGGTCACAGTAGCTTAACAAGACAGTTTTAATGCCCCTTGGAAGAGTGGTGGAGGTCACAGTAGCTTAACAAGACGGTTTTAATGCCACTTGGAAGAGTGGTGGTGGTCACAGTAGCATGACAAGACGGTTTTAATGCTCCTTGGAAGAGACGTGGAGGTCACAGTAGCTTAACAAGACGGTTTAATGCCTCTTGGAAGAGTGGTGGAGGTCACAGTAGCTTAACAAGATGGTTTTAATGCCCCTTGGAAGAGACGTTGAGTTCAGAGTGGTTTAACAAGATGGATTTAATGACCCTTGGAAGAGTGTTGGAGGTCACAGTAGCTTAACAAGACAGTTTAATGCCCCTTGGAAGAGTGGTGGAGGTCGCAGTGAAATAAAAAGACAATATCAATGCCCCTTGGAAGAGTTGTGGAGGTCAAAGTAGCTTAACAAGATGGTTTTAATGGCCGTTGGAAGAGTGGTGGAGGTCACAGTAGCTTAACAAGATCGTTTTAATGCCCCTTGGAAGAGACGTGGAGTTCAGAGTGGTTTAACAAGATGGTTTTAATGCCCGTTGGAAGAGTGGTGGAGGTCACAGTAGCTTAACAAGACAGTTTTATTGCCCCTTGGAAGAGTGGTGGAGGTTGCAGTGAAATAAAAAGACAATATCAATGCCACTTGGAAGAGTGGTGGAGGTCAAAGTAGATTAACAAGATGGTTTTAATGCCCCTTGGTAGAGTGGTGGAGGTCACAGTAGCATAACAAGACAGTTTTTATGCCCCTCTTAAGAGTGGTGGAGGTCGCAGTGGAATAAAAATACAGTATAAATGCCCCTTGGAAGAGTGGTGGAGGTCATAGTAGCTTAAAAAGATGGCTTTAATGACCCCTGGAAGAGTGGTGGAGGTCACAGTAGCTTAATAAGACAGTTTTAATGCCCCTTGGAAGAGTGGTGGAGGTCGCAGAGGAAAAAAAATAAAATATGAATGCCCCTTGGAAGAGTGTTTGAGGTCACAGTAGCTTAACAAGATGGTTTTAATGCCCCTTGGAAGAGTGGTGGAGGTCACAGTAGCTTAACAAGGCAGTTTTAATGCCCCATGGAAAAGTGGTGGAGGTAGCAGTGGAATAAAAAGACAATATCAATGCCCCTTGGAAGAGTGGTGGAGGTCACAGTAGCTTAACAAGATGGTTTTAATGCCCCTTGGAAGAGTGTTGGAGGTCACAGTAGCTTAACAAGTCAGTTTGAATGCCCCTTGGAAGAGGGGTGGAGGTCAAAGTAGCTTAACAAGATGGTTTTAATGCCCCTTGGTAGAGTGGTGGATGTCACAGTAGCATAACAAGCCAGTTTTTATGACCCTTTTAAGAGTGGTGGAGGTCGCAGTGGAATAAATATACAGTATAAATGCCCCTTGGAAGAGTGGTGGAGGTCATAGTAACTTAACAAGATGGCTTTAATGCCCCTCGAAGAGTGGTGGAGGTCACAGTAGCTTAACAAGACAGTTTTAATGCACCCTTGGAAGAGTGGTGGAGGTCGCAGTGGAATAAAAAGACAATATCAGTGCCCTTTGGAAGAGTGCTGGAGGTCACAGTAGCTTAACAAGACGGTTTTAATGCCCCTTGAAAGAGACGTGGATGTCACAGTAGCTTAACAAGACAGTTTTAGTGACCCTTGGAAGAGTGGTGGAGGTCACAGCAGCTTAACAAGACGGTTTTAATGCCTCTTGGAAGAGTGGTGGAGGTCACAGTAGCTTAACAAGATGGTTTTAATGCCCCTTGCAAGAGTGGTGGAGGTAGCAGTGGAATGAAAAGACAATATCAATGCCCTTTCGAAGAGTGGTGGAGGTCACAGTAGCTTAACAAGACAGTTTTAATGGCCCTTGAAAGAGACGTGGAGGTCACAGTAGCTTAACAACACAGTTTTAATGCCCCTTGGAAGAGTGGTGGAGGTCACAGTAGCTTAACAAGACGGTTTTAATGCCCCTTGGAAGAGACGTGGAGGTCTCAGTAGCTTAACAAGACAGTTTTAATGCCCCTTGGAAGAGAGGTGGAGGTCACAGTAGCGTAACAAGACAGTTTTAATGCACCTTGAAAGAGACGTGGAGGTCACAGTAGCTTAACAAGACAGTTTTAATGCCCCTTGGAAGAGTGGTGGAGGTCACAGTAGCTTAACAAGACGGTTTTAATGCCTCTTGGAAGAGTGGTGGACGTCCCAGTAGCTTAACAAGATGGTTTTAATGCCCCTTGCAAGAGACGTGGAGTTCAGAGTCGTTTAACAAGATGGTATTAATGCCCCTTGGAAGAGTGGTGGAGGTCACAGTAGCTTAACAAGACAGTTTTAATGCCCCTTGGAAAAGTGGTGGAGGTCAAAGCAGCTTAACAAGATAGTTTTTATGCCCCTTTAAAGAGAGGTGGAGGTCGCAGTCGAATAAAAATACAGTATCAATGCCCCTTGGAAGAGTGGTGGAGGTCACAGTAGCTTAACAAGATGGCTTTAATGCCCCTTGGAGGAGTGGTGGAGGTCACAGTAGCTTAACAAGATGTTTTTAATGCCCCTTGGAAGAGACGTGGATGTCACAGTAGCTTAACAAGACAGTTTTAGTGCCCCTTGGAAGAGTGGTGGAGGTCACAGTAGCTTAACAAGACAGTTTTAATGCCCCTTGGAAGAGTGGTGGAGGTCACAGTAGCTTATCAAGACGGTTTTAATGCCCCTTGGAAGAGTGGTGGTGGTCACATTAGCTTAACAAGACGGTTTTAATGCCCCTTGGAAGAGACGTGGAGAGCACAGTAGTTAACAAGACGGTTTTAATGCCTCTTGGAAGAGCGGTGGAGGTCACAGTAGCTTCACAATATCGTTTTAATGCCCATTGGAAGAGACGTGGAGTTCAGAGTAGTTTAACAAGATGGTTTTAATGCCCCTTGGAAGAGTGGTGGGGGTCACAGTAGCTTAACAAGACAGTTTTAATACCCTTTGGAAGAGTGGTGGAGGTAGCAGTGGAATAAAAAGACAATATCAATGCCCCTTGGAAGAGTGGTGGCGGTCACAGTAGCTTAACAAGACAGTTTTAATGCCCCTTGAAAATGTGGTGGAGGTAGCAGTGGAATGAAAAGACAATTTCAATGCCTCTTGGAAGATAGGTGGAGGTCACAGGAGCTTAACAAGACAGTTTTATTGCCCCTTGAAAGAGACGTGGGGGTCACAGTAGCTTAACAGGATATTTTTCATGCCCCTTGGAAGAGTGGTGGAGGTCACAGTAGCTAAACAAGACGGTTTTAATGCCCCTTGGAAGAGACGTGGAGGTCTCAGTAGCTTAACAAGACAGTTTTAATGCCCCTTGGAAGAGTTGTGGAGGTCACAGTAGCTTAACAAGACTGTTTTTATTCCCTTTGGAAGAGTGGTGGAGGTCACAGTAGCTTAACAAGACAGTTTTAATGCCCCTTGGAAGAGTGGTGGTGGTCACAGTAGCTTATCATGACGGTTTTAATGCTCCTTGGAAGAGACGTGGAGGTCACAGTAGCTTAACAAGACAGTTTCAATGCCTCTTGTTAGAGTGGTGGAGGTCACAGTAGCTTAACAAGATCGTTTTAATGCCCCTTGGAAGAGACGTGGAGTTCAGAGTGGTTTAACAAGATGGTTTTAATGCCCGTTGGAAGAGTGGTGGAGGTCACAGTAGCTTAACAAGACAGTCTTATTGCCCCTTGGAAGAGTGGTGGAGGTCGCAGTGAAATAAAAAGGCAATATCAATGCCACTTGGAAGAGTGGTTGAGGTCAAAGTAGCTTAACAAGATGGTTTTAATGCCCCTTGGTAGAGTGGTGGAGGTCACAGTAGCATAACAAGACAGTTTTTATGCCCCTTTTAAGAGTGGTGGAGGTCGCAGTGGAATAAAAATACAGTATAAATGCCCCTTGGAAGAGTGGTGGAGGTCATAGTAGCTTAACAAGATGGCTTTAATGCCCCCTGAAAGAGTGGTGGAGGTCACAGTAGCTTAACAAGACAGTTTTAATGCCCCTTGGAAGAGTGGTGGAGGTCGCAGAGGAAAAAAAATAAAATATGAATGCCCCTTGGAAGAGTGGTTGAGGTCACAGTAGCTTAACAAGATGGTTTTAATGCCCCTTGGAAGAGTGGTGGAGGTCACAGTAGCTTAACAAGGCAGTTTTAATGCCCCTTGGAAAAGTGGTGGAGGTAGCAGTGGAATAAAAAGACAATATCAATGCCCCTTGGAAGTGTGGTGGAGGTCACAGTAGCTTAACAAGATGGTTTTAATGCCCCTTGGAAGAGACGTGAAGGTCACAGTAGCTTAACAAGACAGTTTTAATGCCCCTTGGAAGAGTGGTGGAGGTCACAGTAGCTTAACAAGACGGTATTAATGCCACTTGGAAGAGTGGTGGTGGTCACAGTAGCATGACAAGACGGTTTTAATGCTCCTTGGAAGAGACGTGGAGGTCACAGTAGCTTATCAAGACGATTTTAATGCCTCTTGGAAGAGTGGTGGAGGTCACAGTAGCTTAACAAGATGGTTTTAATGCCCCTTGGAAGAGACGTTGAGTTCAGAGTGGTTTAACAAGATGGTTTTAATGCCCCTTGGAAGAGTGTTGGAGGTCACAGTAGCTTAACAAGTCAGTTTGAATGCCCCTTGGAAGAGTGGTGGAGGTCGCAGTGAAATAAAGAGACAATATCAATGCCCCTTGGAAGAGTGGTGGAGGTCAAAGTAGCTTAACAAAATGGTTTTAATGCCCCTTGGTAGAGTGGTGGATGTCACAGTAGCATAACAAGACAGTTTTTATGACCCTTTTAAGAGTGGTGGAGGTCGCAGTGGAATAAATATACAGTATAAATGCCCCTTGGAAGAGTGGTGGAGGTCATAGTAACTTAACAAGATGGCTTTAATGCCCCTTGGAAGAGTGGTGGAGGTCACAGTAGCTTAACAAGACAGTTTTAATGCACCCTTGGAAGAGTGGTGGAGGTCGCAGTGGAATAAAAAGACAATATCAGTGCCCTTTGGAAGAGTGCTGGAGGTCACAGTAGCTTAACAAGCCGGTTTTAATGCCCCTTGAAAGAGACGTGGATGTCACAGTAGCTTAACAAGACAGTTTTAGTGCCCCTTGGAAGAGTGGTGGAGGTCACAGTAGCTTAACAAGACGGTTTTAATGCCTCTTGGAAGAGTGGTGGAGATCACAGTAGCTTAACAAGACGGTTTTAATGCCCCTTGCAAGAGTGGTGGAGGTAGCAGTGGAATGAAAAGACAATATCAATGCCCTTTCGAAGAGTGGTGGAGGTCACAGTAGCTTAACAAGACAGTTTTAATGGCCCTTGAAAGAGAAGTGGAGGTCACAGTAGCTTAACAACACAGTTTTAATGCCCCTTTGAAGAATGGTGGAGGTCACAGTAGCTAAACAAGACGGTTTTAATGCCCCTTGGAAGAGACGTGGAGGTCTCAGTCGCTTAACAAGACAGTTTTAATGCCCCTTGGAAGAGAGGTGGAGGTCACAGTAGCTTAACAAGACAGTTTTAATGCACCTTGAAAGAGACGTGGAGGTCACAGTAGCTTAATAAGACAGTGTTAATGCCCCTTGGAAGAGTGGTGGAGGTCACAGTAGCTAAACAAGATGGTTTTAATGCCCCTTGGAAGAGACGTGGAGGTCTCAATAGCTTAACAAGACAGTTTTAGTGCCCCTTGGAAGAGTGGTGGAGGTCACAGTAGCTTAACAAGACGGTTTTAATGCCTCTTGGAAGAGTGGTGGAGGTCCCAGTAGCTTAACAAGATGGTTTTAATGCCCCTTGTAAGAGACGTGAAGTTCAGAGTCGTTTAATAAGATGGTATTAATGCCCCTTGGAAGAGTGGTGGAGGTCACAGTAGCTTAACAAGACAGTTTTAATGCCCCTTGGAAGAGTGGTGGAGGTCAAAGCAGCTTAACAAGATAGTTTTTATGCCCCTTTAAAGAGAGGTGGAGGTCGCAGTGGAATAAAAATACAGTATCAATGCCCCTTGGAAGAGTGGTGGAGGTCATAGTAGCTTAACAAGATGGCTTTAATGCCCATTGGAGGAGTGGTGGAGGTCACAGTAGCTTAACAAGATGGTTTTAATGCCCCTTGGAAGAGACGTGGATGTCACAGTAGCTTAACAAGACAGTTTTAGTGCCCCTTGGAAGAGTGGTGGAGGTCACAGTAGCTTAACAAGACAGTTTTAATGCCCCTTGGAAGAGTGGTGGAGGTCACAGTAGCTTATCAAGACGGTTTTAATGCCCCTTGGAAGAGTGGTGGTGGTCACATTAGCTTAACAAGACGGTTTTAATGCCCCTTGGAAGAGACGTGGAGAGCACAGTAGCTTAACAAGACGGTTTTAATGCCTCTTGGAAGAGTGGTGGAGGTCACAGTAGCTTCACAATATCGTTTTAATGCCCATTGGAAGAGACGTGGAGTTCAGAGTAGTTTAACAAGATGGTTTTAATGCCCCTTGGAAGAGTGGTGGGGGTCACAGTAGCTTAACAAGACAGTTTTAATACCCTTTGGAAGAGTGGTGGAGGTAGAAGTGGAATAAAAAGACAATATCAATACCCCTTGGAAGAGACGTGGAGGTCACAGTAGCTTAACAAGACTGTTTTAATGGCCCTTGGAAGAGTGGTGGAGGTCACAACAGCTTAACAAGACAGTTTCAATGCCCCTTGGAAGAGTGGTGGAAGTCACAGTAGCTTAACAAGACGGTTTTAATGCCCCCTGGAAGAGTGGTGGAGGTCACAGAAGCTTAACAAGACTGTTTTAATGCCCCTTGGAAGACTCGTGGAGGTCACAGTAGCTTAACAAGATGGTTTTAATGCCTCTTGGAAGAGAGGTGGAGGTCACAGTAGATTATCAAGATGGTTTTAATGCCCCTTGGAAGAGATGTGGTGTTTAGAGTGGTTTAACAAGATGGTTTTAATGCCCCTTGGAAGATTGGTGGAGGTCACAGTAGCTTAACAAGACAGTTTTAATGCCTTTTGGAAGAGTGGTGGAGGTCGCAGTGGAATAAAAAGACAATATCAATGCCCCTTGGAAGAGTGGTGGAGGTCACAGTAGCTTAACAAGACGGTTTTAATGCCCCTTTCAAGAGTGGTGGAGGTAGCAGTTGAATGAAAAGACAATATCAATGCCCTTTCGAAGAGTGGTGGAGGTCACAGTAGCTTAACAAGACAGTTTTAATGCCCCTTGAAAGAGACGTGGAGGTCACAGTAGCTTAACAACACAGTTTTAATGCCCCTTTGAAGAGTGGTGGAGGTCACAGTAGCTAAACAAGACGGTTTTAATGCCCCTTTCAAGAGACGTGGAGGTCTCAGTAGCTTAACAAGACAGTTTTAATGCCCCTTGGAAGAGTGGTGGAGGTCACAGTAGCTTAACAAGACAGTTTGAATGCTCCTTGAAAGAGACGTGGAGGTCACAGTAGCTTAACAAGACAGTTTTAATGCCCCTTGGAAGAGTGGTGGAGGTCACAGTAGCTAAACAAGATGGTTTTAATGCCCCTTGGAAGAGACGTGGAGGTCTCAGTATCTTAACAAGACAGTTTTAATGCCCCTTGGAAGAGCGGTGGAGGTCACAGAAGCTTAACAAGACAGTTTTTATGCCCCTTGGAAGAGTATTGGAGGTCACAATAGCTTAACAAGACAGTTTTAATGCCCCTTGGAAGAGTGGTGGAGGTCACAGTAGCTAAACAAGATGGTTTTAATGCCCCTTGGAAGAGACGTGGAGGTCTCAATAGCTTAACAAGACAGTTTTAGTGCCCCTTGGAAGAGTGGTGGAGGTCACAGTAGCTTAACAAGACGGTTTTAATGCCTCTTGGAAGAGTGGTGGAGGTCCCAGTAGCTTAACAAGATGGTTTTAATGCCCCTTGTAAGAGACGTGGAGTTCAGAGTCGTTTAATAAGATGGTATTAATGCCCCTTGGAAGAGTGGTGGAGGTCACAGTAGCTTAACAAGACAGTTTTAATGCCCCTTGGAAGAGTGGTGGAGGTCAAAGCAGCTTAACAAGATAGTTTTTATGCCCCTTTAAAGAGAGGTGGAGGTCGCAGTGGAATAAAAATACAGTATCAATGCCCCTTGGAAGAGTGGTGGAGGTCATAGTAGCTTAACAAGATGGCTTTAATGCCCATTGGAGGAGTGGTGGAGGTCACAGTAGCTTAACAAGACAGTTTTAATGCCCCTTGGAAGAGTGGTGGAGGTCACAGTAGCTAAACAAGATGGTTTTAATGCCCCTTGGAAGAGACGTGGAGGTCTCAGTATCTTAACAAGACAGTTTTAATGCCACTTGGAAGAGCGGTGGAGGTCACAGAAGCTTAACAAGACGGTTTTTATGCCCCTTGGAAGAGTATTGGAGGTCACAATAGCTTAACAAGACAGTTTTAATGCCCCTTGGAAGAGTGGTGGAGGTCACAGTAGCTTAACAAGACGGTTTTAATGCCTATTGGAAGAGTGGTGGAGGTCCCAGTAGCTTAACAAGATGGTTTTAATGCCCCTTGGAAGAGACGTGGAGTTCAGAGTCATTTAACAAGATGGTATTAATGCCCCTTGGAAGAGTGGTGGAGGTCACAGTAGCTTAACAAGACAGTTTTAATGCCCCTTGGAAGAGTGGTGGAGGTCGCAGTGAAATAAAAAGACAATATCAATGCCAATTGGAAGAGTGGTGGAGGTCAAAGCAGCTTAAAAAGATGGTATTAATGCCCCTTGGAAGAGTGGTGGAGGTCACAGTAGCATAACAAGACAGTTTTTATGCGCCTTTAAATAGAGGTGGAGGTCGCAGTGGAATAAAAATACAGTATCAATGCCCCTTGGAAGAGTGGTGGAGGTCACAGTAGCTTAACAAGATGGCTTTAATGCCCCTTGGAGGAGTGGTGGAGGCCACAGTAGCTTAACAAGATGGTTTTAATGCCCCTTGGAAGAGACGTGGATGTCACAGTAGCTTAACAAGACAGTTTTAGTGCCCCTTGGAAGAGTGGTGGAGGTCACACTAGCTTAACAAGACAGTTTTAATGCCCCTTGGAAGAGACGTGGAGAGCACAGTAGCTTAACAAGACGGTTTTAATGCCTCTTGGAAGAGTGGTGGAGGTCACAGTAGCTTCACAATATAATTTTAATGCCCATTGGAAGAGACGTGGAGTTCAGAGTAGTTTAACAAGATGGTTTTAATGCCCCTTGGAAGAGTGGTGGGGGTCACAGTAGCTTAACAAGACAATTTTAATACCCTTTGGAAGAGTGGTGGAGGTAGCAGTGGAATAAAAAGACAATATCAATGCCCCTTGGAAGAGTGGTGGCGGTCACAGTAGCTTAACAAGACAGTTTTAATGCCTCTTGAAAATGTGGTGGAGGTAGCAGTGGAATGAAAAGACAATATCAATGCCTCTTGGAAGATAAGTAGAGGTCACAGGAGCTTAACAAGACAGTTTTATTGCCCCTTGAAAGAGACCTGGGGGTCACAGTAGCTTAACAGGATATTTTTCATGCCCCTTGGAAGAGTGGTGGAGGTCACAGTAGCTAAACAAGACGGTTTTAATGCCCCTTGGAAGAGACGTGGAGGTCTCAGTAGCTTAACAAGACAGTTTTAATGCCCCTTGGAAGAGTTGTGGAGGTCACAGTAGCTTAACAAGACTGTTTTTATGCCCCTTGGAAGAGTTGTGGAGGTCACAGTAGCTTAACAAGACAGTTTTAATGCCCCTTGGAAGAGTGGTTGTGGTCACAGTAGCTTAACATGACGGTTTTAATGCTCCTTGGAGGAGACGTGGAGGTCACAGTAGCTTAACAAGACAGTTTTATTGCCTCTTGGGAGAGTGGTGGAGGTCACAGTAGCTTAACAAGATCGTTTTAATGCCCCTTGGAAGAGACGTGGAGTTCAGAGTGGTTTAACAAGATGTTTTTAATACCCGTTGGAAGAGTGGTGGAGGTCACAGTAGCTTAACAAGATCGTTTTAATGCCCCTTGGAAGAGACGTGGAGTTCAGAGTGGTTTAACAAGATGGTTTTAATGCGCGTTGGAAGAGTGGTGGAGGTCACAGTAGCTTAACAAGACAGTTTTATTGCCCCTTGGAAGAGTGGTGGAGGTCGCAGTGAAATAAAAAGACAATATTAATGCCACTTGGAAGAGTGGTGGAGGTCAAAGTAGCTTAACAAGATGGCTTTAATGCCCCCTGGAAGAGTGGTGGAGGTCACAGTAGCTTAACAAGACAGTTTTAATGCCCCTTGGAAGAGTGGTGGAGGTCGCAGAGGAAAAAAAATAAAATATGAATGCCCCTTGGAAGAGTGGTTGAGGTCACAGTAGCTTAACAAGATGGTTTTAATGCCCCTTGGAAGAGTGGTGGAGGTCACAGTAGCTTAGCAAGGCAGTTTTAATGCCCCTTGGAAAAGTGGTGGAGGTAGCAGTGGAATAAAAAGACCATATCATTGCCCCTTGGAAGAGTGGTGGAGGTCACAGTAGCTTAACAAGATGGTTTTAATGCCCCTTGGAAGAGACGTGAAGGTCACAGTAGCTTAACAAGACAGTTTTAATGCCCCTTGGAAGAGTGGTGGAGGTCACAGTAGCTTCACAAGGCGGTTTTAATGCTCCTTGGAAGAGTGGTGGAGGTCACAGTAGCTTAACAAGACGGTTTTAATGCCACTTGGAAGAGTGGTGGTGGTCACAGTAGCATGACAAGACGCTTTTAATGCTCCTTGGAAGAGACGTGGAGGTCACAGTAGCTTAACAAGACGGTTTTAATGCCTCTTGGAAGAGTGGTGGAGGTCACAGTAGCTTAACAAGATGGTTTTAATGCCCCTTGGAAGAGACGTTGAGTTCAGACTGGTTTAACAAGATGGTTTTAATGACCCTTGGAAGAGTGTTGGAGGTCACAGTAGCTTAACAAGACAGTTTAATGCCCCTTGGAAGAGTGGTGGAGGTCGCAGTGAAATAAAAAGACAATATCAATGCCCCTTGGAAGAGTGGTGGAGGTCAAAGTAGCTTAACAAGATGGTTTTAATGGCCGTTGGAAGAGTGGTGGAGGTCACAGTAGCTTAACAAGATCGTTTTAATGCCCCTTGGAAGAGACGTGGAGTTCAGAGTGGTTTAACAAGATGGTTTTAATGCCCGTTGGAAGAGTGGTGGAGGTCACAGTAGCTTAACAAGACAGTTTTATTGCCCCTTGGAAGAGTGGTGGAGGTTGCAGTGAAATAAAAAGACAATATCAATGCCACTTGGAAGAGTGGTGGAGGTCAAAGTAGCTTAACAAGATGGTTTTAATGCCCCTTGGTAGAGTGGTGGAGGTCACAGTAGCATAACAAGACAGTTTTTATGCCCCTTTTAAGAGTGGTGGAGGTCGCAGTGGAATAAAAATACAGTATAAATGCCCCTTGGAAGAGTGGTGGAGGTCATAGTAGCTTAACAAGATGGCTTTAATGCCCCCTGGAAGAGTGGTGGAGGTCACAGTAGCTTAATAAGACAGTTTTAATGCCCGTTGGAAGAGTGGTGGAGGTCGCAGAGGAAAAAAAATAAAATATGAATGCCCCTTGGAAGAGTGATTGAGGTCACAGTAGCTTAACAAGATGGTTTTAATGCCCCTTGGAAGAGTGGTGGAGGTCACAGTAGCTTAACAAGGCAGTGTTAATGCCCCTTGGAAAAGTGGTGGAGGTAGCAGTGGAATAAAAAGACAATATCAATGCCCCTTGGAAGAGTGGTGGAGGTCACAGTAGCTTAACAAGATGGTTTTAATGCCCCTTGGAAGAGACGTGAAGGTCACAGTAGCTTAACAAGACAGTTTTAATGCCCCTTGGAAGAGTGGTGGAGGTCACAATAGCTTCACAAGGCGGTTTTAATGCTCCTTGGAAGAGTGGTGGAGGTCACAGTAGCTTAACAAAACGGTTTTAATGCCACTTGGAAGAGTGGTGGTGGTCACAGTAGCATGACAAGACGGTTTTAATGCTCCTTGGAAGAGACATGGAGGTCACAGTAGCTTAACAAGACGGTTTTAATGCCTCTTGGAAGAGTGGTGGAGGTCACAGTATCTTAACAAGATGGTTTTAATGCCCCTTGGAAGAGACGTTGAGTTCAGAGTGGTTTAACAAGATGGTTTTAATGCCCCTTGGAAGAGTGTTGGAGGTCACAGTAGCTTAACAAGTCAGTTTGAATGCCCCTTGGAAGAGTGGTGGAGGTCGCAGTGAAATAAAAAGACAATATCAATGCCCCTTGGAAGAGGGGTGGAGGTCAAAGTAGCTTAACAAGATGGTTTTAATGCCCCTTGGTAGAGTGGTGGATGTCACAGTAGCATAACAAGACAGTTTTTATGACCCTTTTAAGAGTGGTGGAGGTCGCAATGGAATAAATATACAGTATAAATGCCCCTTGGAAGAGTGGTGGAGGTCATAGTAACTTAACAAGATGGCTTTAATGCCCCTTGGAAGAGTGGTGGAGGTCACAGTAGCTTAACAAGACAGTTTTAATGCACCCTTGGAAGAGTGGTGGAGGTCGTGGTGGAGGTCGCAGTGGAATAAAAAGACAATATCAGTGCCCTTTGGAAGAGTGCTGGAGGTCACAGTAGCTTAACAAGACGGTTTTAATGCCCCTTGAAAGAGACGTGGATGTCACAGTAGCTTAACAAGACAGTTTTAGTGACCCTTGGAAGAGTGGTGGAGGTCACAGCAGCTTAACAAGACGGTTTTAATGCCTCTTGGAAGAGTGGTGGAGGTCACAGTAGCTTAACAAGATGGTTTAAATGCCCCTTGCAAGAGTGGTGGAGGTAGCAGTGGAATGAAAAGACAATATCAATGCCCTTTCGAAGAGTGGTGGAGGTCACAGTAGCTTAACAAGACAGTTTTAATGGCCCTTGAAAGAGACGTGGAGGTCACAGTAGCTTAACAACACAGTTTTAATGCCCCTTTGAAGAGTGGTGGAGGTCACAGTAGCTAAACAAGACGGTTTTAATGCCCCTTGGAAGAGACGTGGAGGTCTCAGTAGCTTAACAAGACAGTTTTAATGCCCCTTGGAAGAGAGGTGGAGGTCACAGTAGCATAACAAGACAGTTTTAATGCACCTTGAAAGAGACGTGGAGGTCACAGTAGCTTAACAAGACAGTTTTAATGCCCCTTGGAAGAGTAGTGGAGGTAACAGTAGCTTAACAAGACGGTTTTAATGCCTCTTGGAAGAGTGGTGGAGGTCCCAGTAGCTTAACAAGATGGTTTTAATGCCCCTTGTAAGAGACGTGGAGTTCAGAGTCGTTTAACAAGATGGTATTAATGCCCCTTGGAAGAGTGGTGGAGGTCACAGTAGCTTAACAAGACAGTTTTAATGCCCCTTGGAAAAGTGGTGGAGGTCAAAGCAGCTTAACAAGATAGTTTTTATGCCCCTTTAAAGAGAGGTGGAGGTCGCAGTGGAATAAAAATACAGTATCAATGCCCCTTGGAAGAGTGGTGGAGGTCACAGTAGCTTAACAACATGGCTTTAATGCCCCTTGGAGGAGTGGTGGAGGCCACAGTAGCTTAACAAGATGGTTTTAATGCCCCTTGGAAGAGACGTGGATGTCACAGTAGCTTAACAAGACAGTTTTAGTGCCCCTTGGAAGAGTGGTGGAGGTCACAGTAGCTTAACAAGACAGTTTTAATGCCCCTTGGAAGAGTGGTGGAGGTCACAGTAGCTTATCAAGACGGTTTTAATGCCCCTTGGAAGAGTGGTGGTGGTCACATTAGCTTAACAAGACGGTTTTAATGCCCCTTGGAAGAGACGTGGAGAGCACAGTAGTTAACAAGACGGTTTTAATGCCTCTTGGAAGAGTGGTGGAGGTCACAGTAGCTTCACAATATCGTTTTAATGCCCATTGGAAGAGACGTGGAGTTCAGAGTAGTTTAACAAGATGGTTTTAATGCCCCTTGGAAGAGTGGTGGGGGTCACAGTAGCTTAACAAGACAGTTTTAATACCCTTTGGAAGAGTGGTGGAGGTAGCAGTGGAATAAAAAGACAATATCAATGCCCCTTGGAAGAGTGGTGGCGGTCACAGTAGCTTAACAAGACAGTTTTAATGCCCCTTGAAAATGTGGTGGAGGTAGCAGTGGAATGAAAAGACAATTTCAATGCCTCTTGGAAGATAGGTGGAGGTCACAGGAGCTTAACAAGACAGTTTTATTGCCCCTTGAAAGAGACGTGGGGGTCACAGTAGCTTAACAGGATATTTTTCATGCCCCTTGGAAGAGTGGTGGAGGTCACAGTAGCTAAACAAGACGGTTTAAATGCCCCTTGGAAGAGACGTGGAGGTCTCAGTAACTTAACAAGACAGTTTTAATGCCCCTTGGAAGAGTTGTGGAGGTCACAGTAGCTTAACAAGACTGTTTTTATTCCCCTTGGAAGAGTGGTGGAGGTCACAGTAGCTTAACAAGACAGTTTTAATGCCCCTTGGAAGAGTGGTGGTGGTCACAGTAGCTTAACATGACGGTTTTAATGCTCCTTGGAAGAGACGTGGAGGTCACAGTAGCTTAACAAGACAGTTTCAATGCCTCTTGGGAGAGTGGTGGAGGTCACAGTAGCTTAACAAGATCATTTTAATGCCCCTTGGAAGAGACGTGGAGTTCAGAGTGGTTTAACAAGATGGTTTTAATGCCCGTTGGCAGAGTGGTGGAGGTCACAGTAGCTTAACAAGACAGTCTTATTGCCCCTTGGAAGAGTGGTGGAGGTCGCAGTGAAATAAAAAGGCAATATCAATGCCACTTGGAAGAGTGGTTGAGGTCAAAGTAGCTTAACAAGATGGTTTTAATGCCCCTTGGTAGAGTGGTGGAGGTCACAGTAGCATAACAAGACAGTTTTTATGCCCCTTTTAAGAGTGGTGGAGGTCGCAGTGGAATAAAAATACAGTATAAATGCCCCTTGGAAGAGTGGTGGAGGTCATAGTAGCTTAACAAGATGGCTTTAATGCCCCCTGGAAGAGTGGTGGAGGTCACAGTAGCTTAACAAGACAGTTTTAATGCCCCTTGGAAGAGTGGTGGAGGTCGCAGAGGAAAAAAAATAAAATATGAATGCCCCTTGGAAGAGTGGTTGAGGTCACAGTAGCTTAACAAGATGGTTTTAATGCCCCTTGGAAGAGTGGTGGAGGTCACAGTAGCTTAACAAGGCAGTTTTAATGCCCCTTGGAAAAGTGGTGGAGGTAGCAGTGGAATAAAAAGACAACATCAATGCCCCTTGGAAGTGTGGTGGAGGTCACAGTAGCTTAACAAGATGGTTTTAATGCCCCTTGGAAGAGACGTGAAGGTCACAGTAGCTTAACAAGACAGTTTTAATGCCCTTTGGAAGAGTGGTGGAGGTCACAGTAGCTTCACATGGTGGTTTTAATGCTCCTTGGAAGAGTGGTGGTGGTCACAGTAGCATGACAAGACGGTTTTAATGCTCCTTGGAAGAGACGTGGAGGTCACAGTAGCTTATCAAGACGGTTTTAATGCCTCTTGGAAGAGTGGTGGAGGTCACAGTAGCTTAACAAGATGGTTTTAATGCCCCTTGGAAGAGACGTTGAGTTCAGAGTGGTTTAACAAGATGGTTTTAATGCCCCTTGGAAGAGTGGTGGAGGTCGCAGTGAAATAAAAAGACAATATCAATGCCCCTTGAAAGAGTGGTGGAGGTCAAAGTAGCTTAACAAGATGGTTTTAATGCCCCTTGGTAGAGTGGTGGATGTCACAGTAGCATAACAAGACAGTTTTTATGACCCTTTTAAGAGTGGTGGAGGTCGCAGTGGAATAAATATACAGTATAAATGCCCCTTGGAAGAGTGATGGAGGTCATAGTAACTTAACAAGATGGCTTTAATGCCCCTTGGAAGAGTGGTGGAGGTCACAGTAGCTTAACAAGACAGTTTTAATGCACCCTTGGAAGAGTGGTGGAGGTCGCAGTGGAATAAAAAGACAATATCAGTGCCCTTTGGAAGAGTGCTGGAGGTCACAGTAGCTTAACAAGACGGTTTTAATGCCCCTTGAAAGAGACGTGGATGTCAAAGTAGCTTAACAAGACAGTTTTAGTGCCCCTTGGAAGAGTGGTGGAGGTCACAGTAGCTTAACAAGACGGTTTTAATGCCTCTTGGAAGAGTGGTGGAGGTCACAGTAGCTTAACAAGACGGTTTTAATGCCCCTTGCAAGAGAGGTGGAGGTAGCAGTGGAATGAAAAGACAATATCAATGCCCTTTCGAAGAGTGGTGGAGGTCACAGTAGCTTAACAAGACAGTTTTAATGGCCCCTGAAAGAGACGTGGAGGTCACAGTAGCTTAACAACACAGTTTTAAAGCCCCTTTGAAGAGTGGTGGAGGTCACAGTAGCTAAACAAGACGGTTTTAATGAACCTTGGAAGAGACGTGGAGGTCTCAGTAGCTTAACAAGACAGTTTTAATGCCCCTTGGAAGAGACGTGGAGGTCACAGTAGCTTAACAAGACAGTTTTAATGCACCTTGAAAGAGACGTGGAGGTCACAGTAGCTTAACAAGACAGTGTTAATGCCCCTTGGAAGAGTGGTGGAGGTCACAGTAGCTAAACAAGATGGTTTTAATGCCCCTTGGAAGAGACGTGGAGGTCTCAATAGATTAACAAGACAGTTTTAATGCCCCTTGGAAGAGTGGTGGAGGTCACAGTAGCTTAACAAGACGGTTTTAATGCCTCTTGGAAGAGTGGTGGAGGTCCCAGTAGCTTAACAAGATGGTTTTAATGCCCCTTGTAAGAGACGTGGAGTTCAGAGTCGTTTAACAAGATGGTATTAATGCCCCTTGGAAGAGTGGTGGAGGTCACAGTAGCTTAACAAGTCAGTTTTAATGCCCCTTGGAAGAGTGGTGGAGGTCAAAGCAGCTTAACAAGATAGTTTTTATGCCCCCTTAAAGAGAGGTGGAGGTCGCATTGGAATAAAAATACAGTATCAATGCCCCTTGGAAGAGTGGTGGAGGTCATAGTAGCTTAACAAGATGGCTTTAATGCCCCTTGGAGGAGTGGTGGAGGCCACAGTAGCTTAACAAGATGGTTTTAATGCCCCTTGGAAGAGACGTGGATGTCACAGTAGATTAACAAGACAGTTTTAGTGCCCCTTGGAAGAGTGGTGGAGGTCACAGTAGCTTAACAAGACAGTTTTAATGCCCCTTGGAAGAGTGGTGGAGGTCACAGTAGCTTATCAAGACGGTTTTAATGCCCCTTGGAAGAGTGGTGGTGGTCACATTAGCTTAACAAGACGGTTTTAATGCCCCTTGGAAGAGACGTGGAAAGCACAGTAGCTTAACAAGACGGTTTTAATGCCTCTTGGAAGAGTGGTGGAGGTCACAGTAGCTTCACAATATCGTTTTAATGCCCATTGGAAGAGACGTGGAGTTCAGAGTAGTTTAACAAGATGGTTTTAATGCCCCTTGGAAGAGTGGTGGGGGTCACAGTAGCTTAACAAGACAGTTTTAATACCCTTTAGAAGAGTGGTGGAGGTAGCAGTGGAATAAAAAGACAATATCAATGCCCCTTGGAAGAGTGGTGGCGGTCACAGTAGCTTAACAAGACAGTTTTAATGCCCCTTGAAAATGTGGTGGAGGTAGCAGTGGAATGAAAAGACAATTTCAATGCCTCTTGGAAGATAGGTGGAGGTCACAGGAGCTTAACAAGACAGTTTTATTGCCCCTTGAAAGAGACGTGGGGGTCACAGTAGCTTAACAGGATATTTTTCATGCCCCTTGGAAGAGTGGTGGAGGTCACAGTAGCTAAACAAGACGGTTTTAATGCCCCTTGGAAGAGACGTGGAGTTCTCAGTAGCTTAACAAGACAGTTTACATGCCCCTTGGAAAAGTTGTGGAGGTCACAGTATCTTAACAAGACTGTTTTTATTCCCCTTGGAAGAGTGGTGGAGGTCACAGTAGCTTAACAAGACAGTTTTATTGCCCCTTGGAAGAGTGGTGGAGGTCGCAGTGAAATAAAAAGGCAATATCAATGCCACTTGGAAGAGTGGTGGAGGTCAAAGTAGCTTAACAAGATGGTTTTAATGCACCTTGGTAGAGTGGTGGAGGTCACAGTAGCATAACAAGACAGTTTTTATGCCCCTTTTAAGAGTGGTGGAGGTCGCAGTGGAATAAAAATACAGTATAAATTCCCCTTGGAAGAGTGGTGGAGGTCATAGTAGCTTAACAAGATGGCTTTAATGCCCCTTGGAAGAGTGGTGGAGGTCACAGTAGCTTAACAAGACAGTTTTAATGCCTCTTGGAAGAGTGGTGGAGGTCGCAGAGGAAAAAAAATAAAATATGAATGCCCCTTGGAAGAGTGGTTGAGGTCACAGTAGTTTTACAAGATGGTTTTAATGCCCCTTGGAAGAGTGGTGGAGGTCACAGTAGCTTAACAAGGCAGTTTTAATGCCCCTTGGAAAAGTGGTGGAGGTAGCAGTGGAATAAAAAGACAATATCAATGCCCCTTGGAAGAATGGTGGAGGTCACAGTAGCTTAACAAGATGGTTTTAATGCGCCTTGGAAGAGACGTGAAGGTCACAGTAGCTTAACAAGACAGTTTTAATGCCCCTTGGAAGAGTGGTGGAGGTCACAGTAGCTTCACAAGGCGGTTTTAATGCTCCTTGGAAGAGTGGTGGAGGTCACAGTAGCTTAACAAGACGGTTTTAATGCCACTTGGAAGAGTGGTGGTGGTCACAGTAGCATGACAAGACGGTTTTAATGCTCCTTGGAAGAGACGTGGAGGTCACAGTAGCTTAACAATATGGTTTTAATGCCTCTTGGAAGAGTGGTGGAGGTCACAGTAGCTTAACAAGATGGTTTTAATGCCCCTTGGAAGAGACGTTGAGTTCAGAGTGGTTTAACAAGATGGTTTTAATGCCCCTTGGAAGAGTGTTGGAGGTCACAGTAGCTTAACAAGACAGTTTGAATGCCCCTTGGAAGAGTGGTGGAGGTCGCAGTGAAATAAAAAGACAATATCAATGCCCCTTGGAAGAGTGGTGGAGGTCAAAGTAGCTTAACAAGATGGTTTTAATGCCCCTTGGTAGAGTGGTGGAGGTCACAGTAGCATAACAAGACAGTTTTTATGCCCCTTTTAAGAGTGGTGGAGGTCACAGTGGAATAAACATACAGTATAAATGCCCCTTGGAAGAGTGGTGGAGGTCATAGTAGCTTAACAAGATGGCTTTAATGCCCCTTGGAAGAGTGGTGGAGGTCACAGTAGCTTAACAAGACAGTTTTAATGCACCCTTGGAAGAGTGGTGGAGGTAGCAGTGGAATAAAAAGACAATATCAGTGCCCTTTGGAAAAGTGCTGGAGGTCACAGTAGCTTAACAAGACGGTTTTAATGCCCCTTGAAAGAGACGTGGATGTCACAGTAGCTTAACAAGACAGTTTTAGTGCCCCTTGGAAGAGTGGTGGAGGTCACAGTAGCTAAACAAGACGGTTTTAATGCCTCTTGGATGAGTGGTGGAGGTCACAGTAGCTTAACAAGATGGCTTTAATGCCCCTTGGAAGAGACATGGAGTTCAGAGTGGTTTAACAAGATGGTTTTAATGCCCCTTGGAAGAGTGGTTGAGGTCACAGTAGCTAAACAAGACGGTTTTAATGCCCCTTGGAAGAGACATGGAGGTCTCAGTAGCTTAACAATATGGTTTTAGTGCCCCTTGGAAGAGACATGGAGTTCAGAGTGGTTTAACAAGATGGTTTTAATGCCTCTTGGAAGGGTGTTGGAGGTCACAGTAGCTTAACAAGACAGTTTTAATGCCCCTTGGAAGAGTGGTGGAGGTCGCAGTGGAATAAAAAGACAATATCAATGCCCCTTGGAAGAGTGGTGGAGGTCACAGTAGCTTAACAAGACAGTTTTAATGCCCCTTGGAAGAGTGGTGGAGGTCACAGTAGCTTAACAAGACAATTTTAATGCCCCTTGGAAGAGTGGTGGAGGTCGGAGAGGAAAAAAAATACAATATCAATGCCCCTTGGAAGAGTGGTTGAGGTGACAGTAGCTTAACAAGATGGTTTTAATGCGCCTTGGAAGAGTGGTGGAGGTCACAGTAGCTTAACAAGACAGTTTTAATGCCCCTTGGAAAAGTGGTGGAGGAAGCAGTGGAATAAAAAGACAATATCAATGACCCTTGGAAGAGTGGTGGAGGTCACAGTAGCTTAACAAGATGGTTTTAATGCCCCTTGGAAGAGACGTGAAGGTCACAGTAGCTTAACAAGACAATTTTAATGCCACTTGGAAGAGTGGTGGAGGTTGCAGTAGCTTTACAAGATAGTTTTAATGCCCCTTGGAAGAGTGGTGGAGATCGCAGTGGAATAAAAAGACAATATCAATGCCCCTTGGAAGAGTGTTGGAGGTCACAATAGCTTCACAAGACGGTGTTAATGCCCCTTGGAAGAGTGGTGGAGGTCACAGTAGCTTAACAAGACAGTTTTAATGCCCCATGGAAGAAACGTGGAGGTCACAGTAGCTTAACAAGACAGTTTTAATGAATCTTGGAAGATTGGTGGAGGTCACAGTAGCTTAACAATATGGTTTTAATGCCCCTTGTAAGAGACGTGGAGTTCAGAGTGGTTTAACAAGATGGTTTTATTGCCCCTTGGAAGAGACGTGAAGGTCACAGTAGCTTAACAAAACAGTTTTAATGCCCCTTGGAAGAGTGGTGGAGGTTACAGTAGCTTAACAAGACGGTTTTAATGCCCCTTGGAAGAGTGTTTGAGGTTACAGTAGTTTTACAAGATAGTTTTAATACCCCTTGGAAGAGTGGTGGAGGTCGCAGTGGAATAAAAAGACAATATCAATGCCCCTTGGAAGAGTGATGGAGGTCACAGTAGCTTCACAAGACGGTTTTAATGCCCCTTGGAAGAGAGGTGGAGGTCACAGTAGCTTAACAAGACGGTTTTAATGCCCCTTGGAAGAAACGTGGAGGTCACAGTAGCTTAACAAGACAATTTTAATGCCTCTTGGAAGAGTGGTGGAGGTCACAGTAGCTTAACAATATGGTTTTAATGACCCTTGTAAGAGACGTGGAGTTCAGAGTGGTTTAACAAGATGGTTTTAATGTCCCTTGGAAGAGTGGTGGAGATCACAGTAGCTTAACTAGACAGTTTTAATGCCCCTTGGAAGAGTGGTGGAGGTCACAGTAGCTTAACCAGACGGTTTTAATGCCCCTTGGAACAGAGGTGGGGGTCACAGTAGCTTAACAAGACAGTTTTAAAGCCCCTTGGAAAAGTGGTGGAGGTCGCAGTGGAAAAAAAATTCAATATCAATGCCCCTTGGAAGAGTGGTGGAGGTCACAGTAGCTTAACAAGATGGTATTAATGCCCCTTGGAAGAGTGGTGGAGGTCACAGTAGCTTAACAAGACAGTTTTAATGCCCCTTGGAAAAGTGGTGGAGGTAGTAGTGGAATAAAAAGACAATATCAATGCCCCTTGGAAGAGTGGTGGAGGTCACAGTAGCTTAACAAGATGGTTTTAGTGCCCCATGGAAGAAACGTGGAGGTCACAGTAGCTTAACAAGACAGTTTTAATGAATCTTGGAAGATTGGTGGAGGTCACAGTAGCTTAACAATATGGTTTTAATGCCCCTTGTAAGAGACGTGGAGTTCAGAGTGGTTTAACAAGATGGTTTTATTGCCCCTTGGAAGAGACGTGAAGGTCACAGTAGCTTAACAAAACAGTTTTAATGCCCCTTGGAAGAGTGGTGGAGGTTACAGTAGCTTAACAAGACGGTTTTAATGCCCCTTGGAAGAGTGTTTGAGGTTACAGTAGTTTTACAAGATAGTTTTAATACCCCTTGGAAGAGTGGTGGAGGTCGCAGTGGAATAAAAAGACAATATCAATGCCCCTTGGAAGAGTGATGGAGGTCACAGTAGCTTCACAAGACGGTTTTAATGCCCCTTGGAAGAGAGGTGGAGGTCACAGTAGCTTAACAAGACGGTTTTAATGCCCCTTGGAAGAAACGTGGAGGTCACAGTAGCTTAACAAGACAATTTTAATGCCTCTTGGAAGAGTGGTGGAGGTCACAGTAGCTTAACAATATGGTTTTAATGACCCTTGTAAGAGACGTGGAGTTCAGAGTGGTTTAACAAGATGGTTTTAATGTCCCTTGGAAGAGTGGTGGAGATCACAGTAGCTTAACTAGACAGTTTTAATGCCCCTTGGAAGAGTGGTGGAGGTCACAGTAGCTTAACAAGACGGTTGTAATGCCCCTTGGAACAGAGGTGGAGGTCACAGTAGCTTAACAAGACAGTTTTAAAGCCCCTTGGAAAAGTGGTGGAGGTCGCAGTGGAAAAAAAATTCAATATCAATGCCCCTTGGAAGAGTGGTGGAGGTCACAGTAGCTTAACAAGATGGTATTAATGCCCCTTGGAAGAGTGGTGGAGGTCACAGTAGCTTAACAAGACAGTTTTAATGCCCCTTGGAAAAGTGGTGGAGGTAGTAGTGGAATAAAAAGACAATATCAATGCCCCTTGGAAGAGTGGTGGAGGTCACAGTAGCTTAACAAGATGGTTTTAATGCCCCTCTGAAGAGACATGAAGGTCACAGTAGCTTAACATGACAGTTTTAATGCCTCTTGGAAGAGTGTTGGAGGTCACAGTAGCTTTACAAGACGGTTTTAATGCCCCTTGTAAGAGACGTGAAGTTCAGAGTGGTTTAATAAGACAGTTTTAATGCCCCTTGGAAGAGTGGTGGAGGTCGCAGTGTAATAAAAAATAATATCAATACCCCTTGGAAGAGTGGTGGAAGTCCCAGTTGCTTAACAAGACAGTTTTAATGCCCCTTGGCAGAGTGGTGGAAGTCGCAGTGGAATAAAAAGACAATATCAATGCCCCTTGGAAGTGTGGTGGAGGTCATAGTAGCTTAACAAGACAGTTTTAATGCCACTTGGAAGAGTGGTGGAGGTCACAGTAGCTTAACAAGACAGTTTTAATGCCCCTTGTAATATTGGTGGAGGTCACAGTAGCTTAACAAAACGGTTGTAATGCCCCTTGGAAGAGTGGTGGAGGTCACAGTAGCTTAACAACACGGTTTTAATGCCCCTTGGAAGAGACTTGGAGGTCACAGTAGCTTAGCAAGACAGTTTTAATGCCTCTTGGAAGAGTGGTGGAGGTCACAGTAGCTTAACAATACGGTTTTAAAGCCCCTTGGAAGAGGCGTGGAGTTTAGAATGGTTTAACAAGACGGTTTTAATGCCCCTTGGAAGAGTGGTGGAGGTCACAGTAGCTTAACAAGACAATTTTAAAGACCATTGGAAGACTGGTGGAGGTCACAGTAGAATTTAAAGACAATATCAATACCCCTTGGAAGAGTGGTGGAGGTTAGAGAAGCTTAACAATATGGTTTTAACGCCACTTGGAAGAGACTTGGAGGTCACAGTATCTTAACAAAACTGTTTCAATGCCCCTTGGAAGAGACTTGGAGGTCACATTAGCTTAACAAGACACTTTTAATGCCCCTTGGAAGAGTGGTGGAGGTCACAGTAGGTTAACAAGTCAATTTTAATGCCCCTTGGAAGAGAGGTGGAGGTCGAAGTGTAATAAAAAGACAATATCAATAAACCTTGGAAGAGTGGTGGAGGTCCCAGTAGCTTAACAAGACAGTTTTAATGCCCCTTTGGAAGAGTGGTGGAGGTCACAGTTGCTTAACCAGACAGTTTTATTGCCCCTTGGAAGAGTGGTGGAGGTCGCAGTGGAAAAAAAACACAATATCAATGCCCCTTGGAAGAGTGGTGGAGGTCACAGTAGCTAAACAAGACGGTTTTAATGCCCCTTGGAAGAGACATGGAGGTCTCAGTAGCTTAACAATATGGTTTTAATGCCCCTTGGAAGAGACATGGAGTTCAGAGTGGTTTAACAAGATAGTTTTAATGCCCCTTGGAAGAGTGGTGGAGGTCACAGTGGAATAAAAAGACAATATCAATGTCCCTTGGAAGAGTGGTGGAGGTCACAGTAGCTTAACAAGACAGTTTTAATGCCCCTTGGAAGAGTGGTGGAGGTCGCAGAGGAAAAAAAATACAATATCAATGCCCCTTGGAATCGTGGTAGAGGTCACAGTCGCTTAACAAGATGGTTTTAATGCCCCTTGGAAGAGTGGTGGAGGTCACAGTAGCTTAACAAGACAGTTTTAATGCCCCTTGGAAAAGTGGTGGATGTAGCAGTGGAATAAAAAGACTATATCAATGCCCCTTGGAAGAGTGGTGGAGGTCACAGAAGCTTAACAAGATGGTTTTAATGCCCCTTGGAAGAGACGTGAAGGTCACAGTAGCTTAACAAGACAGTTTTAATGCCCCTTGGAAGAGTGGTGGAGGTCACAGTAGCTTAACAAGACGGTTTTAATGCCCCTTGGAAGAGTGGTGGAGGTAACAGTAGCTTTACAAGATAGTTTTAATGCCCCTTGGAAGAGTGGTGGAGGTCGCAGTGGAATAAAAAGACAAAATCAATGCCCCTTGGAAGAATGTTGGAGGTCACAGTACGTTCACAAGACGGTTTTAATGCACCTTGGAAGAGTGATGAAGGTCACAGTAGCTTAACAAGACGGTTTTAATGCCCCTTGGAAGAGTGGTGGAGGTCACAGTAGCTTAGCAAGACAGTTTTAATGCCCCTTGGAAGAGTGGTGGAGGTCGCAGTGTAATAAAAAGACAATATCAATACCCCTTGGAAGAGTGGTGGAGGTCCCAGTAGCTTAACAAGACAGTTTTAATGCCGCTTTGGAAGAGTGGTGGAGGTCACAGTTGCTTATCCAGACAGTTTTATTGCCCCTTGGAAGAGTGGTGGAGGTCGCAGTGGAATAAAAAGACAATATCAATGCCCCTTGGAAGAGTGGTGGAGGTCACAGTAGCTTAACAAGACGGTTTTAATGCCCCTTGGAAGAGTGGTGGAGGTCACAGTAGCTTAACAAGACTGTTTTAATGCCCCTTGGAAGAAACGTGGAGGTCACAGTAGCTTAACAAGACGGTTTTAATGCCCCTTGGAAGAGTGGTGGAGGTCACAGTAGCTTAACAAGACAGTTTTAATGCCCCTTGGAAGAGTGGCGCAGGTCACAGTAGCTTAACAAGACGGTTTTAATGCCCCTTGTAAGAAACGTGGAGGTCACAGTAGCTTAACAAGACGGTTTTAATGCCTCTTGGAAGAGTGGTGGAGGTCACAGTAGCTGAACAAGATGGTTTTAATGCCCCTTGGAAGAAACGTGGAGTTCAGAGTGGTTTAACAAGACGGTTTTAATGCCCCTTGGAAGAGTGGTGGAGGTCACAGTAGCTTAACAAGACATCTTCCTCCTGTGTTCTAGCCCTCCTCCTGTATTTTCCAGTCTGTTCCATGTGAACAGAGCCCTGTCCTCTCTGCCTGCACCTTCATCCCTGTTCGGCTCTGCTTGCCCACCGCTCTGGCGGTTTCTCTCTGCTCTGACTTGCCCACCGCTCCGGCGGATTCCCTCTGCTCGGCCTTACCCACCGCTCCGGCGGTTTCTCTTTGCTCTGACTTGCCCACCGCTCCGGCGGCTTCTCTCTGCTCTGCCTTGTCCACCGCTCCGGCGGCTTCTCTCTGCTCTGCCTTACCCACTTCTCCGGCGGTTTCGCTCTGCTCTGCCTTGTCCACCGCACCTGCGGTTTCTCTCTGCTCTGCCTTGCCCACCGCTCCGGCGGTTCCGCTTTGCTCTGCCTTGTCCACCGCATCTGCGGTTTCTCTCTGCTCTGCCTTGTCCACCACTCCGGCGGTTCTGCTCTGCTCTGCCTTGCCCACCGCTCCTGCGGTTTTCGCTCTGCTCTGCTTGCTCACCGCACCAGCAGTTCCTCTGTGCTTTGCCTTGTCCTCCGCTCCGGCGGTTTCGCTTTACTTTGCTTGTCTACCACATCTGCGGCTTTGTACCTGTCTCCCAGTCTGTACTGGACCCTATCCAGCCTGTGCTCCAACCTGCTAGTACCTCCCTGTCTGCACTCCAGCCGTGCTTGCCAGTATCTCCCTATCTGCATACCAGCCGTGTTTGCCAGTGCCCACCTGTCTGCATACCAGCCATGCTTGCCAGTGCCCACCTGTCTGCATACCAGCCGTACTTGCCAGTACCCACCTGTCTGCATACCAGCCGTACTTGCCAATACCCACCTGCGTGTATGCCAGTCTAACCTGCCTGTTCCTGCATTCCCCGGTGTGGGTCAACAACTGTGACCGGGGTCTGACCTGGAGTCGCACCTGGTCCTTATGCTCGGTTCCTCCTTGGTCCATGGAGTCGACTAAGCCACTGTGCGACCTTGGTCGGATCAGGTTGATACTTAGTTACGCCCCTCCAGGCACTCCTTGGTTCATGGTACGGTGGGATCACTAATCACGCTCACGCCAGTCAGTCCAGGTGCGAGCGTAACAGTTTGCTCAGGCCATGGTTCCCGTTGAGCCCCATGGCCTTTCGCTCTCAGAGACATTTTGAATCCTTGTCTGGCGATTACGTGCACCAAGAGCATTTTTTTTCTCAAGCTATGGTCCAGGCGATTTACGCACCAGCCCAAATGGATCTATCAGAACTCGTTCCTGCGGATCCACCACGGTACTATGGGGATCCAAAATGAAGCCGTGCATTTGTGGAGCAATGCATGCTGCATTTCAAGTTCTATGCTCACTATTTTCCTACTTATCAGGTTAAAGTAGCATTCATGATGTCCTACCTAGCGGATGATGCCTTGAAATGGATCACCCCCCTATGGGAAGCATGGGATCCTATCATCATTGACCTGCAGGCCTTCCTGGTGGCCTTTCTAATGGTCTTCGATGACCCTAATCCTGAAGCCTCTGCTAAAGCTTCCCTTCCCAATATCCCAGAGCAGCCCCGATGGGTAATGTGTGTAGGTAGCCTACCAGTTCTCCAGCCCGAAGAGACTGCTGCCCACGCAGAATCCACACAGGATGACTATGCTCCACAGAATACTTCTCTTCCCAACCTCAAGAGGCAGTCCAGACGTGCAAGGCGTAGAGGTAAACCGTCACATCAGGTTCTGTCCTCCAAAAGACCTCCTGTTTCCCAGCCTGTAGAGGCAGCTTTCCGCACAGAATCCATGAAGAATGACTATGTTTCTCAGGCAGAGCAGAGGCCAGATCTCAGTCATAAAATCAGATTGCAGTTCCGCTGCGGTTGCTTGGGACCCCCTGACGGTCTTTGTCCAGTGAAGGTTGGAGAATCCCAAGACATTAGGCCTGTAGGAGAGGCTGCCCTTGGCGTTAGTGTTTCCTCTCCACAGATGACCATGATTGTCTCCGTGGCAAGTGAAGGCCTCATATTAACCAGAAGTTTCGGGCTTAAAAAATTGAAGAGTCGGTGTCTGATTCCCGTCCGACAACTCCAGAAGCCGGTTTGGGCATTGTCAGCAGAAGGACGAGCCCTGCTCAGAAACAGTCAAAATATGTCTGTACAAATTAAGCTCCAGATTGGAGCATTACACATGAAGAAGTTCACATTCCAGGTGCTGACTGGCTTACCCACAGGCCACAGGTCGTCCAGAGCCGAGAGATCTAGTTCCCGCTCAGGTCTGGAATGTAACATACCTGGCGGCATCCTTGCATAGTGGTCCATCTCCCACTGTGCAAGAGCGCGCACTTGATTTCCAGTCCAGACTATCACACTGGCTTTCCTCCATGCTGTCTGCTTGCCTCTGTTTCTTCTGCTTAAGGGCGGCGCCCGATCACTTCGTGCTTCTTGTAGCTGCTGCGGGCACACCCCTTGTGCGTCCTCAGCCTATTGCTGTCTGTCACCTGGTATTTAACCCAGCTCTTTCCTGGAATCCTTGCCTGAGCATTGTGTTCTGTCAGTTGACTTTTAGTCACTGATGTGCCAGGTCCTGTCTATGTTTCCTGCCTTGCGGTATCAGTTCCCGTGTCTGAACTGTGTCCTGTCTGAACTATCTTCTAGCCTGTTGTCTTCTGCCTATCCTGGAGGCTGTATTTCCAGGCCAGTGTGAACACGCTCCTAGCCTGTTCTTTCCGCCTTCTAGGGGCCGCATACCTAGACCCGTTCCTGTATCTTGCCTGTTCCTGTCTGAACATGCTCCTAGCCTGTTCGTTCCGCCTTCTAGGGGCCGCATACCTAGAACCGCTCCTGTATCTTGCTGCTGTGTCTGTTCTTGTCTGAATACTCTCCTAGCCTGTTACCTGTTTTTCTCTATGTCCGTACCTTCCCTTTTCCTGCAGAATCTGATCCCGTACCTAACTCCTACTCGTTGTCCCTGTACTCCCGTTTGTGAGTTTAGAGTCCACTCGCTACTTCATTGCAAGTATCTTGTGTGTACCTGGTTCTGCCTCTCACTTCCAGTCTGTTCCGTGTGAACAGAGCCCTGTCCCCTCTGCTCTGCCTTGCTCACCGCTCCGGCGGTTCTTTCCTGCTCTGCCTTGCTCACCGCTCCTGCGGTTTCCGCTCTGCTCTGCCTTGCTCACCGCTCCTGCGGTTTCCGCTCTGCTCTGCCTTGCTCACCGCTCCTGTGGTTTCCGCTCTGCTCTGCCTTGCTCACCGCTCCTGCGGTTTCCGCTCTGCTCTGCCTTGCTCACTGCTCCTGCGGTTTCTGCTCTGTTCTGCCTTGCTCACCGCTCCTGCGGTTTCCGCTCTGCTCTGCCTTGCTCACCGCTCCTGCGGTTTCCGCTCTGCTCTGACCCTTTGCTCGCTGCTCCGGCAGCCTCGCTCTGCTCTGACCTTTTGCTCCCTGCTCTGGCAGTCTCGCTCGGCTCTGACCCTTTGCTCGCTGCTCCGGCAGTCTCGCTCTGCTCTGACCCTTTGCTTGCTGCTCCGGCAGTCTCGCTCTGCTCTGACCCTTTGCTCGCTGCTCCGGCAGTCTCACTCTGCTCTGACCTTTTGCTCACTGCTCCGGCAGTCTCGCTCTGCTCTGACCCTTTGCTCGCTGCTCCGGCAGTCTCGCTCTGCTCTGACCCTTTGCTCGCTGCTCCGGCAGTCTCGCTCTGCTCTGACCCTTTGCTCGCTGCTCTGGCAGTCTCGCTCTGCTCTGACTCTTTGCTCGCTGCTTCGGCAGTCTCGTCCTGCTCCTCTCACTCACTGCTCCAGGCGGCCTTGTCCTGCTCTTCTCTCGCTCACCGCTCTAGGTGGTCTCGTCTTGTTCTGCTCTTGCTCACCGCTCTGGGCGGCCTCACTCTGTTGTGTTTGTCCACCGCATCTGCGGTTCTGTTCCTGAGTCCCAGTCTGTACTGGGTCCTATCCACTCGGTGCTCCAACCTGTCATACCTGCCAGTACCTCCCTGCCTGCATACCAGTCGTGCTTACCATCATCCGCCAGTCTGCATACCAGCCGTGTCTGCCTATACCCAGCAGTCTGTGTGCCAGCCTAACCTGCCTGTTCCTGCATTCCCAGGTGTGGGTCAACAACTGTGACCGGGGTCTGACCTGGAGTCGCACCTGGTCCCTCTGCTCGGTTCCTCCTTGGACCACGGAGTTGACTAAGCCGTCGTACGTCCTTGGTCGGATCACGTTGATACTTAGTTACGCCCCTCCAGGCACTCCTCGGTTCATGGTACAGTGGAATCACTAATCACGCTCACGCCAGTCAGTCTGGGTGCGAGCGTAACATCGTATACCCATGTGTGGGTGTGAAGCGGTGCATGGGAATACACCTACACAAATAACACAGTGGATTTTACTTTATGTTTCTCTGCTGTCATTTGGTGGTGATGAGAAGTCTGGCCCAATCCAGCCCTTGTTCATTTTGATAAAGGTCAGCTTGTCAGTTGACAGGCGAGTGCGCTTATCAGTTATAATTCCCCAAGCGGCACTAAAAACACGCTCCGATGACACGCTAGCGGCAGGGCAAGCCAGGACCTCCAAGGCATACAGAGCGAGTTCATTCCAAGTGTCCAGCTTGTATACCCAATAATTAAAAGGCACAGAGGAATCACGGAGGACGCTGGTACGGTCGGCAATGTACTCCCTCACAATTTTTTGCAACTTTCCACTCCTTGTGAGAGTACCCCGCGCCTCAGGGCCTGTAAGCTGGACGGGTCTCAGAAAACTGTCCCAGAACATTGACAGTGTTCCCTTGCCTCTGCTGGATTGGAGTTGCGTCTCTCTTGCCTATACGCCTTGGTTGGGCAACGAACTGTGACCTCTGCCGCTAGAGTGTTCAGATGGGAATATTTTTAACAGTTCAGCAGCAAGGGCTTTCTGGTACTGCCCCATTTTTGTAGACCTCTCCACATCAGGAATAAGAGAGTGAAAGTTCTCCTTGTAGCGGGGGTCTAAAAGTGTCACCAACCAGTAATGACTGTCACCCAACATTTTGACAACGCGAGGGTCATGGTTAAGGCAGCGTAACATAAAGTCAGCCATGTGTGCCAGACTGGTAACGGGCAAGACTTCCGTGTCCTCACCAAGATGACGACTAACCATGCTCTCCTCCTCCTCCCCCCTGTCCTCAGGCCACCCTCGCTGAACAGACGGTATGACAGTTGTACAGGTACTACCGTCTATAGCGCATGATACCAGCTCCTGTTCTTCCTCATCCTCCTCCTCCTCTCCCTCATTGTCCCCCAATGCATGTTGGGATGAGATGAGGCTGGGCTGTGTGTAATCGCCCGTTACGGCTTCTTGATCCATCTCATCATACTCTGGCTGCAATGCCTCCTCTTTCACTCTCTGCAGAGAGCGTTGCAAAAGACAGACAAGTGGGATGCTGACGCTATTGATGGCGTCATCGCCACTCACCATCTTGGTGGACTCCTCAAAGTTTGTCAGGATGGTACATATGTCAGACATCTAGGTCCACTCCTGAGGTCTTATGTGTGGAGTCTGACCTGAATATCGATGGCCTTGTTGCAGCTGGTACTCCACAACTGCTCTCTTCTGCTCACAAATCATTTGCAACTTGAGGAGGGTAGAGTTCCAACGTGTGGGGACATCACACACCAGTCAGTGTGCCGGAAGCTGCAAACGCTTCGGCAACACAGCAAGGGCGGCGGAAGCTGTAGCCGACTTCTGAAAATGAGCTGACAGGCAACGTAGTTTGACGAGCAGATCTGGCAACCCGGGGTACGATTTAAGAAACCGCTGAACCACGAGGTTAAGCACATGAGCCAGGCATGGTACGTGTGTGATCTCGCCTCGCCTCAGAGCCACCACCTTGTTATGGCCATTGTCACACACGACCATGCCTGGATGTAGGTTCAGCGGTCTCAGCCAAAGATCTGCCTGCTCTTTCACAGCTGTCCACAACTCACAAGCAGTGAGAGGTTTATCATCTAAATTCATGAGTTTCAGCACAGCCTGTTGCTGCTTTGCTAAGGCAGTACAAAAGTGCTTCCAGATAGTAACTGATGTGGTGATATCTGAGATGGAGGCTGAACATGAGGAGGAGGAGGATGATGTGCAGAAGCTGTACACTGTGGGGGAAACTCTGACTGACATAGGGCCCGCAATCCTCGGTGTGGGGAGGATGTGTTCCGTCCCAAGGTCCGACTGGGTCCCAGCTTCCACTATGTTTTCCCAGTGTGCCGTCGGTGAGATGTACCGTCCCTGGCCACAAGCACTTGTCCACTTGTCCGTTGGCAGGTGGACTCTCCCAGTAACTGCGTTGTTGAGGGCACGGCAGATGTTTTGGGACACGTGCTTGTGTGGTGCAGGGATGGCACACCGGGCAAAATAGTGTCGGCTGGGGACCGAGTACCGAGGGACGCTCACCGCCATAACGTTGTGTAAGGATTCTGTCTCCACCAGCCTAAAAGGCAGCATTTCCAATGTAAGCATTCGTGAAATGTGCGAAATTAGGACTGTGGCATGTGGGGCGTTGGCTGCGAATTTGCGCTTTCGTTCAAAGGTCTGGGATATGGACAATTGAACGCTGCGGTGGGACGTGCACGTTGATGCTGTTTCTTGAGAAACTGCCATAACAAGTGAAGACTGAGAGGAGGGGGCATCTTTGCATGCAGTATGGACAGGGGATTGCCTTGCATGTGTAATGCAGGTGCCGGAATGCAACACACAGAGACACAAGGCGAGAACAGTCAGAGATGAACATAAACAGTTTATATATATATATATTTATATATATATATATATAAATATATATATATATATATATATATATATATATATAATATATATATATATATTTATATGTATATATATAACAGGTATTCTGAACAAGGGATTGGCAACAAGGGTAATGAACAGTAATTTGAAGTATGAGCAAGATACGAAGTCTTTGAAAGTAATGTGGTGCCCTCAGTCATGGGAGACACCACATGAGTTCTTTAACTTTGCATATGGCCCTAGCGGGGGTCACCGGTTATTCCCGCTAGGCCGAAAGTCTTTTCTGGACAAATCCAATTAGATCACGTTGAGCTCCTTTAGCCCCAACCGTTCCCCTCCCAACCTGAATAGCTAAACCCAATTGGCCCCGGTACCGAGAGTGAACAGTAGAAGTGATGGCCCTGTTCACGTATGCAGCTCCTCTGCTTTCACTGGAGTGACTTTCCTGGCTCAGCAGTCTCTCAACTCCTCTCTTCTTTGCTGTTGGAGGCAATCTCTCAAGCCTTGGGTAGGGGGGTCCAGACCTCGTCTGTCGGCGGGCGACGTCGGGTTCCGCGAACTCACTCAGCATCGTAAGCAGGTTCCGAGTCTCCTCAGCAGGCACAGCACTCGGGTCACATCTGTCAGGGATCCAGAGCTCTTCCACCGGCGCCTGGCTGTGGCACCTCACAGGCCTCTGGCTTAGGCCTGCCACACAGGGCTTCTCAGCACGCAGAGAACGAGTCTCCTCCTCTCTGCTGCTTGGCGCCAAATACTCCTCAGGCTTGGCGCGCTGGCCTCTTATCTCCAGGAACTCCTTCCTGGAAGTCACCTGATCGGGTCCAGCATCTAAATCTGCTCTCTCTTCAACTTCTCTTGTATATCTTGGTTCCGCTTGACTGTCTGGCCAGCAGATGGCAGTCTCAATCCATCTTTGAAGCATCATATAAGAGTTCTCTTAAAGGCTCTCTCGCCTCTGCTACATTCCTCCCTCCTTTTTGTTCGCCAGTCCTCGGGCAAGTGGATTTCTTGCAGAATTGATGTCTCTTTCCAGGCAGTGCAAGTTCATACAGCAGTTGGGCACACTCCTGTGTTTTCTGTTGGATCTGAGACCAGATAAACTCTTCTTGAGCATACCGGTTAGGAGGAATTCTGGCATTAGCCCACTCAGTTCTGCGGGGCTCCTCCTGCGGAGGTGACTCCGGGATATCCGATGAATCAACCACTGGGGATTGCAAGTCACTTCTCGACTCATTCTGGGTTCCACTCGGGGTTGGCATCGACGGTTCTGACGGGCCCAACTGCATTGTGGCCCATCATTCTTCATCCCCCAAAGTTCCTATATGTGGCACTCCAGCCAATTTGTTTGAGGGCCCAACCTCGTTACAGGCTTCTGCTTCAGAGGAGCAAGGTCGCAGCATATTGCGGTGCAACACCCTGTGTGTCACTGCGTCATCCCCTTTGGGCCTAACCTCATAGACTGGGTTGTTTGGGTGAACCTTCTTCACTACCCGATATGGTATCGCCTCCCAATGATGGTCCAGTTTACTCCCAAATCATTTGACCCTTACCAGTACACGGTCTCCTGGCTGGAGTAATCCACCTGAGGTCGGGGGCCGATCTGCATGCTCGACTTCCTGAAACTTCTGAGCAACCAATCTTCTCACTGTATGGAGCCAGAGCTGGTGTTCTCGAATCCAGGTACTTGGGCTACTGCCCGGGCCGGAGTCTTCTGAGTCTAGCTCCAGCTCAGTAATTTCTCTCCCACTTCTTCCAAACAGCAACATGTAAGGAGTGTAGCCAGTAGTCGCATGAACTCGATTATTATACACCCACACCAGCTCGGACACAAATTCGGGCCACTTCATCTTTTTGTCCGCTTCCAGCATTTGCAACATTTGCAAGAGGGTTCGGTTGAAGCGCTCGCATGCACCATTCCCTTGAGGGTGATAGGGCGTTGCTCGGGATTGGTCGATCCCATAGATGCGGTATAGTTCATCCATCACTCGTCCTTGGAAGCAGGCCCACTGGTCAGAATGTATCCGCTTCGGGCACCCATAAATCTGGTTGAAATCCTGACAGATGGCCTTAGCTGCGGCTTCTGCTGTCTGGTCTTTTGTAGGCGTTACTACTTCGAACTTGGTGAAGTGATCAGTCATGACTAAACAGTGTCCATAACCATTGTATGAAGTTCCTATCATCAGGTAGTCAATCATCAGGACTTTCAAGGGGGCAGAAGTTCGGATGGTCTGAATGGGAGCTCTTTGTTCCGGGGGCTTGTTCAACTCGCACTGGCGACATTTTCGGCAGACCCCCTCGACTTCTTGCCGCAGTTGAGGCCAATACACCAGCTGTTGCAACCACTGAAAGGTCTTCTCTACGCCGACGTGAGCACCTCTTCTATGAGCTTCCTGGGCTAGCTGCATTACCAGCGCTCCTGGAACTACTACCTGCCAGGTAACATCAAACTCTCAAGGTAGCTGGATTCTTCGGCATAGCAAGCCATCCTTCAGGAAGAGCCTCTCCCACTGGCCTAGGATTTGAAGGGTAGTTGGAAGTGAAGCGGCTCTGGCTTCCTGGTCGGGTCTTTGACCAAGGGCGACCCATTCTCTCAGCTTTCACAGCTCTGGGTCGGATTGTTGCAGATGTATCCACTCGTCTCTTGAGCGGCCCAGAATTTGAGTGGGCCTCGGCTCCTCTCTGGTCTCCTGGGCATCGACCACGGCAGCGGCGAACTGGCTGAAATCCGGAATCTCGTTGCCTTCGAGCTCCTCATCTCTGTCCCTCTTCGGCCCTGTCTGAGTGACCCGGGACAGGGCATCTGCATGAGTGTTCAGGGCCTTGGACCGATAGGCGATTTTATACTGGTATTTGGACATCCTTGCGACCCACCGCTGCTCTAACGCGCCCAGTTTGGCATTCTCCAAGTGGGCCAAAGGGTTGTTTTCTGTCCGCACTTGCACTTCTGACCCTGACAAGTACTCAGCAAATTTCTCGGTCATGGCCCACACCAGTGCCAGTAGCTCCAGCTTAAACGAACTGTAGTTGTCCGGATCCTTCTCCGTATCTTGGAGAAACCTGCTGGCATACGCGATCACCCGCTCTTTTCCTCCTTGCACTTGAGCCAGCACTGCTCCCAGTCCATGCAAGCTTCCATCAGTGTACAACATAAAAGGCAGCAAAAAGTCAGCGTAGGCCAGAATTGGGGCATCCGTTAGCGCCATTTTCAATGCTGGGAATGCCTCTTCTTGTCGTGGGCCCCACTGAATGGGCTGCCGCTTGGCTCCCCCAACCGTTCCTCTCAGCAATTCATTTCAGCGGGATTGCAATCTTAGCGAAGTCTTTAATGAATCTGCTGTAGTATCCTGCGAGCCCCAGAAATGCCCTCAGTTCTTTTAGATTGGCGGGTGTGGGCCACTTCTGCACGGTAGCTACTTTCTCCGCAGTGGGGTGCACTCCTGCACTGGACACAGTGTGCCCAAGATATTCAATTTGTCGCTTGAAGAGACGACACTTACGAGGCTTAATTTTCAGGCCATGCCTTTGAAGCCTTTCTAACACTTGTTCCAGTCGGCGGAGATGATCTTCAAACGTAGCGGAATAGATAATTATATCGTCCAGATATATTAAAGTGGCTTCAAAGTTGAGGTCCCCCAAGCATCTCTCCATCAGTCTTTGGAAGGTTCCCGGTGCATTTGTTAGCCCGAACGGCATACGATTGAACTCAAACAGGCCCATAGGGAGAACAAAAGTTGTCTTCGGACGATCCTTTTCAGCTACTGGGACCTGCTAATAGCCACTGGCCAGGTCGAGGGAAGAGAAGAACTTGGCGCTTCCTAGCGCAGATAGAGACTCTTCAATTCGGGGAAGTGGATAGGAGTCCCGTACTGTACAGGCATTCAGCTTCCGATAGTCTACACAGAATCTCAGGGTACCATCCTTCTTCTGGACCAGCACGATAGGAGCCGCCCAAGGACTCTGACTTTCGCGGATCACGCCGTTCCGCAACATATGGGCCAACCGCTCTTTCACCTCCTGGTACATTTGAGGCGGGATCTGCCGATATCTCTCTCGGATGGGAGCAGTATTTCCGGTGGGTATTTCGTGCTGAATGTCCCGAGTGCTCCCGAAATCGTCTTCATGTTGTGCAAACACTCCCTGATATCGCTGTAGAAGTTGTTCGATCTGCCTTACTTGTCGAGCAGAAAACTCAGTAAGATTAGCCTCCATTTTCTCCAAGAGGTGGCGCCCAGCCAAGGGTTCTCTTCCATTCTCCTGGCTGTTGAGGGACACCTCCAGGGTCCATGGCTCTCCTTCCACAGGTGCCAGCCCTATAGCGTCAGCTCTGGTAAGGGCCTCTGGCATTATACACACTCGCGCCACCTCTTGTCGGGGCAACAACTGTAAACTCGTGCCACTTAGATCTATGCAACGCACGGGCACTCGACCCTGCCACACGGTGGCCAGGGTCCGAGCAACCAGGAGTCCAGAGGGCACTTCCTCTCCCTCCATTGGTTTAATTTGAATGTCCAAGCCTTCTAAGGACACATGTGCCATCACCGGTAACGTGAGTACAGTCTGTCCCACTGGCAGTGTCATTGTGTCTTCGGGTGGTATCAATACCTTACCAAGGTACTGAGAGGTAGCGGGCAATTTTGGAATTTGACTGACCTGCATGAGATGCTGGAATACTCTCTTGTTAGCTGGGTTTCGAGTAGCGCAGGTCCAGTTGTTTTTGTCACAGCCCTCAGCCAGGAACTGTCCGACTTCCTTCAGCACATTCATGCCCAGGGTTACAATGGGCCCATTGGCTTTGGGTCCTGTGGTCAGTACGATCCCTTTCCAACCGAGGTCCTTTCCACATGCCCGGACAGACATCCATACTACTCCCGCTACTGGGATAGGTAGTTGATTAGCCGCCACCAGTTTGACAGTGGGTTCCCACCAGAAACGAGCAACTTCAGGAAAGTGACTTTGGAAATACGTCTCAGGCATAGTGGTCACTTGAGACCCGGTGTCCATTAGACAGCGGATCCGCTGCCCATTAAATTCAGCCCAGATAATGGGCCTCTCGGAGACAATGTCTTCAGAGCTCCCTTTTCCACTCTTTGAAGCTCGAGACCCCACGGTATGCTCCACAACCGTGGGGCATTTTAGTTTAACGGCTGTCCCGTCCTCCTCCTTTCTCGGTTTGGACAGTCTTTGGAGATATGGCCCCTACCGCCGCAGGTCCAACACTCTGGTCCTCGTTCTACCGATAGGTCGGGTACATGCTGTGCTGGGGCCTGGTAGAAACGTCCTTCTCGCTCTGGTCTCCATCCGCGTTGGGCGGTACGGTCCATCGGCAAGGGGGCAGCAGGGGTCTTTCTGATAGCGTTCAACTCACCCCGAATATCTCGAATTTCCTGACGTATTTCCCGTACCCAATCAGGCTCTTTGTTGGTGAATCCAGGGGCAATCGCCTCATGACTTATAACTGTGGCTTTGAGAACAGGAACTTCTTTCTCCAGGACTCTAGCTTCAGCCCCTACCTCCAGGAAGCCCAGATCAGGGCTCAAACGCAGCCGCTCCTTCAAGATCTGCCTCAGGGAAGGGTCTTTCAAGCCAGCAATCAGTTGGTCATGCAACACTTCATCTAATGGTCCCAGTCCTCGGTTCCCATCTCGAACCTTCTTAGTGATTTGGGCTGTCACTTCCTGCAATGCATTAACATACTGATTTATGGTCTAATTTTCCCATTGGACCCGCTGAAACAACAGTAGGCGCAAGTGTCCCAGATCTGTGGTGCCACTGTGCATGTCCTCTAGAATTATTATCACTTTGTCCACGGTGTCACGGTCCCCAGGTGGGTGGTACATCACAATCTGCCGGGCCTCTCCATCAAGGGTTAGGAGGGCCAGTTCCGCCTGGGCTAGGGGATCGAGGGGATACATACGTAGCATACTTCTCAGTCTTTCTACCCAGTCCCACAGTGACATGCCATCACCCGTGAACTTGGGAAGATGGCTGAGCATAGCCCCCAGGGGTATATGGCTCCGGCCGGACACAGTCACAGGCTGCTCCGCCATCTCTGCGTCTGAATGTTGCATCCTGCCGACTACGCCATATGTAATGCAGGTGCCAGAATGCAACGCACAGAGACACAAGGCGAGAACAGTCAGAGATGAATATAAACAGTTTATATATATATATATAACAAGCATTCTGAACAAGGGATTGGCAACAAGGGTAATGAACAGTAATTTGAAATATTAGCAAGATACGAAGTCTCTCAAAGCAATGTCGTGCCCTCAGTCATGGAAGACACCACGTGAGTTCTTTAACTCTGCATATGGCCCTAGCGGGGGTCACCGGTTATTCCCTCTAGGCCGAAAGTCTTTTCCGGACAAATTCAATTAGATCACGTTGAGCTCCTTTAGCCCCAACCGTTCCCCTCCTAACCTGATTAGCTAAACCCAATTGACCCCGGTACCGAGAGTGAACAGTAGAAGTGACGGCCCTGTTCACGTATGCAGCTCCTCTGCTTTCACTGGAGTGACTTTCCTGGCTCAGCAGTCTCTCAACTCCTCTCTTCTTTGCTGTTGGAGGCAATCTCTCATGCCTTGGGTAGGGGGGTCCAGACCTCGTCTGTCGGCGGGCGACGACGGGTTCCGCGAACTCACTCAGCACCGCAAGCAGGTTCCGAGTCTCCTCAGCAGGCACAGCACTCGGGTCACATCTGTAAGGGATCCGGAGCTCTTCCACCGGCGCCCGGCTGTGGCACCTCACAGGCCTCTGGCTTAGGCCTGCCACACGGGGCTTCTCAGCACGCAGAGAACGCGTCTCCTCCTCTCTGCTGCTTGGCGCCAAAAAATCCTCGGGCTTGGCGCGCTGGCATCTTATCTCCAGGAACTCCTTCCTGGAAGTCACCTTATCGGGTCCAGCATCTAAATCTGCGCTCTCTTCAACTTCTCTTGTATATCTTGGTTCCGCTTGACTGTGTTTGGCCATCTTTGAAGCATCATATAAGAGGTCTCTTAAAGGCTCTCTTGCTCCTGCTACACACACACACAACAGGGGGTTCTCTTACACACACAACAGCGGAAGAAGCTGTGGTGACACCCGCTGACACTGGTCATGGACCCTGGGGATCGCCCCACAAAGTCGGGTGCTTTGCTGACATGTGCCTGATCATGCTGGTTGTAGTCAGGCTGTTAGTTTTGTCACCCCTGCTGATGCTAGCATGGCAGGTGGTACAAATGGCCTTTTTGGGGTTATCAGCAGAGTCTTTAAAAAAATTCCAGAATCTGGAAGACCTACCAGTTGTACTGGCAACGTCCCTCATGTTGGTGTTATGGGGAACTGTAGCCCGCCTTCTGTGTGTGGCCACCACACTGCTTCTTCCTGCCTCTGCCTCCCTCCCCCTGTGTGCTGCTGGCCTCTCTCTGCGTGTCCTCCTGCTACGTTGGGTCAGTTACTAGATCATCCACCACCTCCTCCTCTTCCACTTGCGCACCACGATCCTCCTCCTCACTTCGTGGCAATTGTGTCTCGTCACCGTCCACCTCTTGTGACAAATTGCCAACGTCGACTTCCTCTGGCCGTTGCTGTTCAAATATTTGGGCATCGCTACATGTGATCTCCTCTTCCACCACTTCAAGCAGAGCAGGCGAGGGGCACAAATATGGAAATGGACCAGTGAACAGCTCTTCAGAGTGTCCAACTGTGGGATCAGTTGTTGTCTGACGACACTCGGCATGGTGGGAGGAAGGAGCATCAGGGTGAGGAGGAGTATGCGTCGAGACTCACGGCTACTAAAACTTGACTGTGTGGAAGACAGACCGGAGGTGGTGGTGCCCAGGTTACTGGAAGTATTATCTGCTATCCAATTAATAACCTGTTCACACTGATCAGTTCGCAATGCTGGTGTTGTAGTGTGCTTCTCTAGTAATTCGGTCAAGAAGTGGGAGCGAGAAGATGTGGCTTTTGGTTGTGGCACATTTTCACCTTGGCCACAGCCTCGTCCTCTACATGCACCATAACCAGAACGTCCAGTTCCACGTCCCTTGCCACGCTCCTTGCCCATTGTAAATGAAGTAAAATAGATTACAGTCGCACTATCAATGGAAAAAGGGTAATAAAAAGGAGATTAGAACCATGAAAGAGGAAAACCACAGTTCTATTTCTCTGGCCTACACCAGAATCTTTTAAACAGATATATTTGTGTCTGAACAGACAGGGAGACACTATTACTGTTTTTTTTACGGAAAAAAAGGCCAAAAGCTGAATAATACAGAGATTTGAACCGTAGAACTGCAAAACCAAGCTTCTAGTTATCTGGCCTACACCAGAATTTTTTAAACAGATATATTTGTGTCTGAACAGTCAGGGAGACACTATTACTGTTTTTTTGTAACGGAAAAAAGGCCAAAAGCTGAATAATACAGAGATTTGAACCGTGGAACTGCAAAACCAAATTTCTAGTTATCTGGCCTACACCAGAATATTTTAAACAGATATATTTGTGTCTGAACAGTCAGGGAGACACTATTACTGCTTTTTTTTTACGAAGGAAAGGCCAAAAGCTGGATAATACTGAGATTTGAACCGTGGAACTGCAAAAAATTCTTCTAGTTATCTAGCCTACACCAGAATATTTTAAACAGATATATTTGTGTCTGAACAGTCAGGGAGACACTATTACTGTTTTGTTTACGGAAAAAAGGACAAAAGCTGGATAATGCAGATATTTGAATCGTAGAACTACAAAACCAAACTTGTAGTTATCTGACCTACACTAGAATATTTTAAATAGATATATTTATGTCTGAACAGTCAGGGAGACACTATTACTGTTTTTTTTTACGGAAAGAATCCCAAAAGCTAAATAACACAGAGTTTTGAACCGTGGAAATGCAAAAAAAAACTTCTAGTTTTCTGGGCTACACCAGAATATTTTAAACAGATATATTTGTGTCTGAACTGTCAGGGAGACACTATTACTGTATTTTTTATGGAAAAAAGGGCAAAAGCTGGAAAGTACAGAGATTTGAACCGTGGAACTGCAAAACCAAACTTCTAGTTATTTGGCCTACACCAGAATATTTTAAACAGACATATTTGCGTCTGAACAGTCAGGGAGACACTATTACTGTTTTTTTTTATGTAAATAAGGCCAAAAGCTGGATAATGCAGAGATTTGAACCGTAACCGTGGAACTGCAAAACCAATCTTCTAGTTATCTCGCCTACACCAGAATATTTTAAACAGATATATTTGTGTCTGAACACTCAGGGAGACACTACTACTGTTTTTTTTTACAGAAAAAAGGCCAAAAGCTGGATGATACAGAGATTTGAACTGTGGAACTGCAATACCAAACTTGTAGTTATCTCGCCTACACCAGAATATTTTAAACAGATATATTTGTGTCTGAACAGTCAGGGAGACACTATCACTGTTTTTTTTTATGTAAAAAAGTCCAAAAGCTGGATAATACAGAGATTTGAACCGTGAAAATGCAAAACCAAACTTCTAGTTGCCGGCCTACACCAAAATATTTTAAACAAATATATTTGTGTCTGAAAAGTCAGGGAGACACTATTGCTGTTTTTTATTTTACAGAAAAATGCCAATGGCTGGATAATACAGAGATTTGAATCATGGAACTGCAAAACCAAACTTCTAATTATCTGGCCTACACCAGAATATTTTAAACAGATATATTTGTGTCTGAACAGTCAGGGAGACACTACTACTGCTTTTTTTTACAGAAAAAAGACCAAAAGCTGGATAATTCTGAGATTTGTACCCTGGAACTGCAAAGCCAAACTTCTAGATATCTGGCCTACACCAGAATATTTTAAACAGATATATTTGTTTCTGAACAATCAGGGAGACACTATTACTGCTTTTTTTACGAAAAAAAAGGCCAAAAGCTGGATAATACTGACATTTGAACCGTGGAACTGCAAAAACAATCTTCCAGTTATCTGGGCTACACCAGAATATTTTAAACAGATATATTTGTGTCTGAACAGTAAGGGAGACACTATTACTCATTTTTTTATATAAAAAAGGCCAAAAGCTGGATAATACAGAGATTTGAACCGTGGAACTGCAAAACCAAACTTCTAGTTATCTGGCCTACACCAGAATATTTTAAACAGATATATTTGTGTCTGAACAGTCAGGGAGACACTATTACTGTTTTTTTTTTAATGTAAAAAATGCCAAAAGCTGGATAATGCAGAAATTTGAACCGTGGAACTGCAAAACCAATCTTCTAGTTGTCTCGCCTACACCAGAATATTTTAAACAGATATATTTGTGTCTGAACAGTCAGGGAGACACTATTACTGTTTTTTTTAAAGGAAAAAAGGCCAAAAGCTGGATAATACAAAGATTTGAACCATAGAACTGCAAAACCAAACTTCTAGTTATCTGGCCTACACCAGAATATTTTAAACAGATATATTTGTGTCTGAACAGTCCGAGAGACACTATTACTGTTTTTTTTTTAATGTAAAAAAGGCCAAAAGCTGGATAATACAGAGATTTGAACCGTGGAACTGCAAAACCAAACTTCTAGTTATCTGGCCTACACCAGAATATTTTAACCACTTCGCACCAGAGCCTGTTTTTGCCTTCGTGACCGGGCCAATTTTTTCAATTCTGACCACTGTCAGTTCATGAAATAATTACTCTGGAACGCTTCAACGTATTCCCCTGATTCTGAGAATGTTTTTTCACTACATATGGTACTTCATGATAGTGGTAAAATTTCTTCGATATAACTTGCATTTATTTGTGAAAAAATCAGAAATTTGGCGAAAATTTTGAAAATTTTGCAATTTTCAAACTTTGAATTTTCATGACCTTAAATCAGAGATACAGTACAGACCAAAAGTTTGGACACACCTTCTCATTTAAAGATTTTTCTGTATTTTCATGACTATGAAAATTGTACATTCACACTGAAGGCATCAAAACTATGAATTAACACATGTGGAATTATATACTTAACAAAAAAGTGTGAAACAACTGAAAATATGTCTTATATTCTAGGTTCTTCAAAGTAGCCACCTTTTGCTTTGATGACTGCCTTGCACACTCTTGGCATTCTCTTGATGAGCTTCAAGAGGTAGTCACAGGAAATGGTTTTCACTTCACAGATGATTCTGTCAGGTTTAACAAGTGGGATTTCTTGCCTTATAAATGGGGTTGGGACCATCAGTTGTGTTGTGCTGAAGTCTGGTGGATACACAGCTGATAGTCCTACTGAATAGACTGTTAGAATTTGTATTATGTATTTGTTTGGGAGTAAAGAAAAACGAGTGGTCATCATTGCTTTAAGAAATGAAGGTCAGTCAGTCCGAAAAATTGGGAAAACTTTGAAAGTGTCCCCAAGTGCAGTTGCAAAAACCATCAAGCGCTACAAAGAAATTGGCTCACATGAGGACCGCCCCAGGAAAGGAAGACCAAGAGTCACCTCTTCTTCTGAGGATAAGTTTATCCGAGTCACCAGCCTCAGAAATCGCAGGTTAACAGCAGCTCAGATTAGAGACCAGGCCAATGCCACACAGAGTTCTAGCAGCAGACACATCTCTTTAACAACTGTTGAGGAGACTTTGTGCAGCAGGCCTTCATGGCAAAATAGCTGCTAGGAAACCACTGCTAAGGACAGGCAACAAGCAGAAGAGACTTGTTTGGGCTAAAGAACACAAGGAATGGACATTAGACCAGTGGAAATCTGTGCTTTGGTCTGATGAGTCCAAATTTGAGATCTTTGGTGCCAACCACTGTGTCTTTGTGCGACGCAGAAAAGGTGAACAGATGGACTCTACATGCCTGGTTCCCACCGTGAAGCATGGAGGAGGAGGTGTGATGGTGTGGGGGTGCTTTGCTGGTGACACTGTTGGGGATTTATTCAAAATTGAAGGCATACTGAACCAGCATGGCTACCACAGCATCTTGCAGCGACATGCTATTCCATCCGGTTTGCGTTTAGTTGGACCATCATTTATTTTTCACAAGGACAATGACCCCAAACACACCTCCAAGCTGTGTAAGGGCTATTTGACCAAGAGGGTTAGTGATGGGGTGCTACGCCAGATGACCTGGCCTCCACAGTCACCAGACCTGAACCCAATCGAGATGGTTTGGGGTGAGCTGGACCGCAGAGTGAAGGCAAAAGGGCCAACAAGTGCTAAGCATCTCTGGGAACTCCTTCAAGATTGTTGGAAGACCATTTCCAGTGACTACCTCTTGAAGCTCATCAAGAGAATGCCAAGAGTGTGCAAAGCAGTCATCAAAGCAAAAGGTGGCTACTTTGAAGAACCTAGAATATAAGACATATTTTCAGTTGTTTCACACTTTTTTTGTTAAGTATATAATTCCACATGTGTTAATTCATAGTTTTGATGCCTTCAGTGTGAATGTACAATTTTCATAGTCAAGAAAATACAGAAAAATCTTTAAATGAGAAAGTGTGTCCAAACTTTTGGTCTGTACTGTATGTCACACAAAATTGTTAATAAATAACATTTCCCACATGTCTACTTTACATAAGCACAATTTTGGATCCAAAATCTTTTTTTGTTTGGGAGCTATAAGGGTTAAAAGTTGACCAGCGATTTCTCATTTTTCCAACAAAATTTACAAAAACATTTTTTTAGGGACCACATCATATTTGAAGTCACTTTGAAGGGTCTTTTTTACAGAAAATACCCAAAAGTGACACCATTCTAAAAACTGCACCCCTCAAGGTGCTCAAAACCACTTTCAAGAACTTTATTAAAACTTCAGGTGCTTCACAGGAATTTTTGTAATGTGGAAGAAAAAAATTAACATTTAAGTTTTTTCACAAAAATGTTAATTTAGACCCAATTTTTTTATTTTCACAGAGGTAACAGGAAAAAATGGACCCCAAATTTTTTTGTGCAATTTCTCTTGAGTGTGCTGATACCCCATATGTGAGGGAAAACCACTGTTTGGGCGCACTGCAGGGTTCGGAAGGGAAGGAGCGCCATTAGACTTTTTGAATGTAAAATTTGTCTGAATAATTAGCAGACGCCATGTTGCGTTTGGAGAGCTCCTGATGTGCCTAAACAGTGGAAACCCCCCACAAGTGACACCATTTTGGAAACTAGACCCCTTAGGGAACTTAAAGTATCTAGATGTGTGGTGAAGACCTTGAACCCCAAGGTGCTTCACAGAAGATTATAATATTGAGCTGTAAAAATAAAATTTTCACATTTTCCCCACAAAACCGTTTTTCATCCTTTAATTTTGCATTATCATAAGGGTAATAGGATAAATTGCACCATGAAATTTGTTTGCAATTTCTCCTGAACACGCCGATACCCCATATGTGGAAGCAAACTACTGTTTGGGCGCACGGCAGCGTTTGAAAGGAAGGAGCGCCTTTTGACTTTTTGAATGTAAAATTTGTTTGAATAATTAGCAGACGCCATGACGCATTTGGGGAGCCCCTAATGTGCCTAAACAGTGGAAACCCCCACAATTGCCACCATTTTGGAAACTAGACCCCTTAGGGAACTTATCTAGATGTGTGGTGAGCACCTTGCACCCCTAGCTGCTTCACAGAAGTTTATAATATTGAGCCGTAAAAATAAAATTTTCACATTTTTCCCACAAAAAATGTTTTTCATTCCCTAATTTTGCATTATCATAAGGGTAACAGGATAAATTGCACCATGAAATTTGTTGTGCAATTTCTCCTGAGTACGCTGATACCCCATATGTGGGGGAAAACCACTGCTTTGGTGTACGGCAGGGTTCGGAAGAGAAAGGAGCGCTATGTTGGCTGGGATAGGTTGCAGACACCATGTCACATTTGAAGAGTTGCTGACATGCCGAAACAGCAGAAACTCCCACAAGTGACCCCATTTTGTAAACTACACCTCTCAAGGAATTCATCTAGGGAAGTAGTGAGTATTTTTTAATTTTTAAATTTATACCATTGGGCAGTGAAAAAAGCATAATTATATTTTTACCACACAAAAATGTTTTACCCTCAGATTTTACATTTTCACACAGGGCAATGGGTAAAAATGGTGCCGAAATGTGTCACACAATTTCTTCTAAAAGTGGCAATACCCCATATGTGGCTGTATCGTACCGCTCAGCCATACGGCGAGATCTGGGGGGGACGGAGTGCTATTTGACAATTGGAGAACAAATTATTGTAGAATAGGCATTTGGATTTGGGAGCACAAAATTTTCTGAATTTCTTTTGGGGGGCAAGGGCCATTTCGTTTTTCCAGTGCCTTTCTGCTACCAGTAACTTGGAAGTCCCTTATATTTTTAACAGATGACGGACCTGAGTGGGGACTAGCTTTTTTTGAGGACTGAGTTGAAGCTTTAATTGGGAACAATTCACATAACATTTATCCGGCGCTCTAGGCTGAGCACTTACATCGGGGTTTCCATCTAAATTTCCAAGTGATGTAATTCAGATCAAACCACTGCGGGATCCATTCACTGTAATGATGCAGCAGAGTTACTCTGGACTCCGTCTGGCCTCTGTTTAGTGGTGTTCTTTTTTTTCTGAAGTCCACAAAACTGTGGCCAACCGCACTTTTATGCACGCCTTAAACAAATGACACCGTGGGATCCCAGGCTAGACGGCGTCCACAGTGGCCTATATCTGCCTCATTACAGGGAATCTTCCCTCATGGGTTCTGGCTGAATCACATATTTCAGAGATTTACACGGAAACTCTGGTGTAAGTGCTCAGCGCAGAGCGCAGGATAAATGTTAGCAGAGCCTTACTGCGATCTTTGGGAGACATAATAAACAAATCAGAAGCAGGTGAAGAATTGGTTTTATTTATTTTTTACGCCATTCCTCGTGCAGTATAAGTGATGAGATTACTTTATTCTTCGGGTCGGTGCGATTACAGAGATACCAGATTTACATCGGGTTTTTATGACTGACAGCTGTCACACACTAAAAGACACTTTTTTTTGCTAAATCTAGTTTTTGCATCACCATATTTTGAGAGCTATAATTTTTTCATATTTCGGCCGACAGAGTCATGTGACAGCTTGTTTTTTGCGGGACGAGTTGACATTTTTATTGGTACCATTCTTGGGTACGTGACATTTTTTGATTGCTTTCTATTCCGCTTTTTGGGAGGTAAAATTCACAAAAACCAACAATTCAGGAATTGTTTTTTGAGTTTTTTTTTATGCCGTTCTGCGTGTGGTAAAAATGATCAGGCAGCGTTATTCTTCGGGTCAGTACGTTTACAGCAATACTACACTTACTGTATTTTTTTTATGTTTTGGCGCTTTTACACAATAAAACAATTTTATAGAAAAAAATATTTTTTTTGCATTGCTTTATTCTGAGCGCTATAACTTTTTTATTTTTTGGCTGATGGAGCTGAATGGCGGCTTTTTTTGCGGAACAAGATGACGTTTTCAGCGGTACCAGATTTATTTCTATTTTGCTATTTGATCGCATTTTTTTCCACTTTTTGTTTGGCGATATGATGAAAAAGAATTTTTTTTGCTCTGTTTTTTATTTATTTTTATTACGGTGTACACAGAAGGAGTTAATTAGTGTGACAGTTTTATAGCTCGGGTTGTTTCGGACGCGGCGATTCCAAATATGTGTACTTTTTTTTTGTTTTGTAAAAATATACGGATTTATTGGTTTAATATTTTATTTATTTATTTTTAGTTATTTTGTGATATTTTTTTAACAGTTTAAAAACATTTTTTTTAACTTTTTTTTTACATTTTTACTTAGTCCCTGTATGGGACATTAATTTTTATTTTTCTGATCACTGATCTCATGTAATGTAATAGACATGAATTACATTACATGAGATCTTCGCTGACTGTTTCACAGTAAGAGTCTCCTGCCTGGCTTCACTTGCAGGCTGAGCCAGGCAGGACACCATATATGGCAGATCTGGAGGCAGTCATGTGACCTCCAGCTGCCATAGCAACCCCAGGTCCTGGAAGGTATCAGGGTTCATCGAAGAGGTAAGTAAGACGACCCCCTCTCCTCTGTCTATCTTCTATATGCCGCAATCACTATAGATCGCGGCATATAGAACATAGCTAAGGGTTAACATCACTGGGACCTGATCCAATCAGGTCCCGATGATGTCCCCTGTCAGAGCTAATGCTCTGCACCAGAATCGCAGCGCTTGCAGGACCCTGCACAGAGCCCAGCAAGCGACGACATTTATCTACAGTGGGCGGTCGGGAACCGGTTAAACAGATATATTTGTGTCTGAACAGTCAGGGAGACAATATTACTGTTTTGTTTACAGAATAAAGGCCAATGGCTGGATAATACAGAGATATGAACCGTGGAACTGCAAAACCAAATTTCTAGTTATCTGGCCTACACCAGAATATTTTAAACAGATATATTTGTGTCTGAACAGTCAGGGAGACACTAATACTGTTTTTTTTATTGAAGAAAGGCCAAAAGCTAGATAATACTGAGATTGAACCGTGGAACTGCAAAACCAAACTTCTAGTAATCTGGCCTACACCAGAATATTTTAAACAGATATATTTTTGTCTGAAAAGAAAGGGAGACACTATTACTCGTTTTTTTTACAGAAAAAAAGGCCAAAAGCTGGATAATATAGAGATTTGAACCGGGGAATTGCAAAACCAAACTTCTAGTTATCTGGCCTACACCAGAATATTTTAAACAGATATATTTGTGTCATAACAGTCAGGGAGACACTATTAGTGTTTTTTTTTACGGAAAAAAAGGGGAAAATCTGGATAATACAAAGATTTGAACCATGGAGCTGCAAAACCAAACTTCTAGTTATCTTGCCTACACCAGAATATTTTAAACAGATATATTTGTGTCTGAACAGTCAGGGAGACACTGTTACTGTTTTCGTTTTCGGCAAAAAGGCCAAAGGCTGGATAATACTGACATTTGAATCGTGGGACTGCAAAACCAAACTTCTAGTTTTCTGGACTACACTAGAATATTTTAAACAGATATATTTGTGTCTGAACAGTCAGGGAAACACTATTACTGTTTTTTTTTATGGAAAAAAGGCCAAAAGCTGGATAATATAGAGATTTGAACCATGGAACTGCAAAACCAAACTTCTAGCTATCTGGCCTACACCAGAATATTTTAAACAGATATATTTGTGTCTGAACAGTCAGGGAGACACTATTACTGTTTTTTTTATGGAAGAAAGGCCAAAAACTAGATAATACTGAGATTGAACCATGGAACTGCAAAACCAAACTTCTAGTTATCTGGCCTACACCAGAATATTTTAAACAGATATATTTTTGTCTGAAAAGAAAGGGAGACACTATTACTCGTTTTTTTTACAGAAAAAAAGGCCAAAAGCTGGATAATATAGAGATTTGAACCGTGGAATTGCAAAACCAAACTTCTAGTTATCTGGCTTACACCAGAATATTTTAAACAGATATATTTGTGTCTTAACAGTCAGGGAGACACTATTAGTGTTTTTTTTTACGGAAAAAAAGGCCAAAATCTGGATAATACAAAGATTTGAACCATGGAGCTGCACAACCAAACTTCTAGTTATCTGGCCTACACCAGAATATTTTAAACAGATATATTTGTGTCTGAACAGTCAGTAAGACACTGTTACTGTTTTTTTTTTCGGCAAAAAGGCCAAAGGCTGGATAATACTGACATTTGAACCGTGGGACTGCAAAACCAAACTTCTAGTTTTCTGGACTACACTAGAATATTTTAAACTGATATATTTGTGTCTGAACAGTCAGGGAAACACTATTACTGTTTTTTTTTTATGGAAAAAAGGCCAAAAGCTGGATAATATAGAAATTTGAACCATGGAACTGCAAAACCAAATTTCTAGTTATCTGGCCTACACCAGAATATTTTAAACACATACATTTGTGTCTGAACAGTGAGGGAGACACTATTACTGTTTTTTTTTACGGAAAAAAAGCCAATAGTTGGATAATACAGAGATTTGAACCGTGGAACTGCAAAACCAAACTTCTAGTTATCTGGCCCAAACCAGAATATTTTAAACAGATATATTTGTGTCTGATCAGTCAGGAAGACACTATTACTGATTTTTTTACAGAAAAAATGCCAAAACATGGATAATACTGAGATTTGAACCGTTGAACTGCAAAGCCAAACTTCTAAGTATCTGGCCTACACCAGAATATTTTAAACAGATATATTTGTGTCTAAACAGTCAGGGAGACACTTTTACTGTTTTTTTTACGGAAAAAAAAGGCCAAAAGCATATTAATACAGAGATTTGAACCGTGGAACTGCAAAACCGTACTTCTAGTTATCTTGCCTACACCAGAATATTTTAAACAGATATATTTGTGTCTGAACAGTCAGGGAGACACTATTACTGTTTTTTTTAAGTAAAAAATGACTAAAAGCTGAATAGTACAGAGATTTGAACGGGGGAACTGCAAAACCAAACTTCAAGTTTTCTGGCCTACACCAGAATATTTTAAATAGATATATCTATGTCTTAACAGTCAGGGAGACACTATTACTGGGGTTTTTTATGGAAAAAAGGCCAAAAGCTGGATAATACAGAGATTTGAACCGTGGAACTGCAAAACCGAACTTCTAGTTTTCTGGGCTACACCAGAATATTTTAAACAGATATATTTGTGTCTGAACTGTCAGGGAGACACTATTACTGTTTTTTACTATGTAAAAATGACCAAAAGCTGGATATTACAGACCTTTGAACTGTGAAACTGCACAACCAATCTTCTAGTTACCTGGCCTACACCAGAATATTTTAAACAGATATATTTGTGTCTGAACAGTCAGGGAGACACTATTACTGTTTTTTTTACGGAAAAAAGGCCAAAAGCTGGATAATACTGAGATTTGAACCGTGCAACTGCAAAACCAAATTTCTAGTTATCTGGCCTACACCAGAATATTTTAAACAGATATTTTTGTGTCTGAACAGTCAGGAAACACTATTACTGTTTTTTTATGTAAAAATGGCCAAAACCTGGATAATACAGAGATTTGAACTGTGGAAGTGCAAAACCAAACTTCTAGAAATTTGGCCTACACCAGAATATTTTAAACAGATATATTTGTGTCTGAACAGTCAGGGAGACACTATTACTGTTTTTTTTATGTAAATAGGGCCGAAAGCTGGATAATACAGAGATTTGAACCATGGAACTGCAAAACCAAACTTAAAGTTATCTGGCCTACACCAGAATATTTTAAACAGATTTATTTGTGTTTCAACAGTCAGGGAGACACTATTACTGTTTTTTTTTACGGAAAAAAGGTCAAAAGCTGGATCATACTGAGATTTGAACCATTGCACTGCAAAACCAAACTTATAATTTTCTGGCCTACAACAGAATATTTTATACACATATATTTGTGTCTGAACAGTCAGTGAGACACTATTACTATTTTTTTTACGGAAAAAAGGCCAAAAGCTGGATAATACAGAGATTTGAACCATGGAACTGCAAAACCAAACTTCTAGTTATCTGGCATACACAAGAATATTTTAAACAGATATATTTGTGTCTGAACAGTCAGGGAGACACTCTTACTGTTTTTTTTCATGTAAAAAACGCCAAAACCTGGATAATACAGAGATATGAACCGTGAAACTGCAAAACCAAACTTATAGTTACTCGCCTACACCAAAATAATTTAAACAGATATATTTCTGTCTGAACAGTCAGGGAGACATTATTACTGTTTTTTTTGTGGAAAAAATTGCAAAAGCTGGATAATACAGAGATTTGAATCATGGAACTGCAAAACCAAACTTCTAGTTATCTGGCCTGCGCCAGAATATTTTAAACAGATATATTTTTGTCTGAAAAGTAAGGGAGACACTATTACTCATTTTTTTTACAGAAAAAAAGGCCAAAGCTGGATAATATAGAGATTTGAACCGTGGAATTGCAAAACCAAACTTCTAGTTATCTAGCCTACACCAGAATATTTTAAACAGATATATTTGTGTCTTAACAGTCAGGGAGACACTATTACTGTTTTTTTTTTACGGAAAAAAAGGCCAAAATCTGGATAATACAAAAATTTGAACCATGGAGCTGCAAAACCAAACTTATAGTTATCTGGCCTACACCAGAATATTTTAAACAGATATATTTGTGTCTGAACAGTCAGGGAGACACTGTTACTGTTTTTTTTTTCGGCAAAAAGGCCAAAGGCTGAATAATACTGACATTTAAACCGTGGGACTGCAAAACCAAACTTCTAGTATTCTGGACTACACTAGAATATTTTAAACAGATATATTTGTGTCTGAACAGTCAGGGAAACACTATTACTGTTTTTTTTTATGGAAAAAAGGCCAAAAGCTTGATAATATAGAGATTTGAACCATGGAACTGCAAAACCAAACTTCTAGTTATCTGGCCCACACCAGAATATTTTAAACACGTATATTTGTGTCTGAACAGTGAGGGAGACACTATTACTGTTTTTTTTTACGGAAAAAAAGCCAAAAGTTGGATAATACAGAGATTTGAACCGTGGAACTGCAAAACCAAACTTCTAGTTATCTTGCCTAAACCAGAATATTTTAAACAGATATATTTGTGTCTGGACAGTCAGGGTGACACTATTACTGTTTTTTTTAAGGAAAAAAGGCCAAAAGCTGGATAATACAGAGATTTGAACCGTTGAGCTGCAAAACCAAACTTCTAGTTATCTGGCCTACACTAGAATATTTTAAACAGATATATTTGTGTCTGAACAGTGAGGGAGACACTATTACTGTTTTTTTTTTATGTAAAAAAGGCCAAAAGCTGGATAATACAGAGATTTGAACCGTGAAACTGCAAAACCAAACTTCTAGTTATCTTGCCTAAACCAGAATATTTTAAACAGATATATTTGTGTCTGGACAGTCAGGGTGACACTATTACTGTTTTTTTTAAGGAAAAAAGGCCAAAAGCTGGATAATACAGAGATTTGAACCGTTGAGCTGCAAAACCAAACTTCTAGTTATCTGGCCTACACCAGAATATTTTAAACAGATATATTTGTGTCTGAACAGTCAGGGAGACACTATTACTGTTTTTTTTTATGTAAAAAAGGCCAAAAGCTGGATAATACAGAGATTTGAACCGTGAAACTGCAAAACCAAACTTCTAGTTATCTTGCCTACACTAGAATATTTTAAACAGATATATTTGCGTCTTAACAGTCAGGGAGACACTATTATTGTTTTTTTTTTACGGAAAAAAAGGCCAAAATCTGGATAATACAAAAATTTGAACCATGGAGCTGCAAAACCAAACTTCTAGTTATCTGGCCTACACCAGAATATTTTAAACAGATATATTTGTGTCTGAACAGTTAGTGAGACACTATTACTGTTTTTTTTACGGAAAAAACTCGAAAAGCTGGATAATACAGAGATTTGAACCATGGAACTGCAAAACCAAACTTCTAGTTATCTGGCATACACAAGAATATTTTAAACAGATATGTTTGTGTCTGAACAGTCAGGGAGACACTCTTACTGTTTTTTTTCATGTAAAAAATGCCAAAACCTGGATAATACAGACATATGAACCGTGAAACTGCAAAACCAAACTTATAGTTACTTGCCTACACCAAAATAATTTAAAGAGATATATTTGTGTCTGAACAGTCAGGGAGACATTATTACTGCTTTTTTTGTGGAAAAAAATGCAAAAGCTGGATAATACAGAGATTTGAATCATGGAACTGCAAAACCAAACTTCTAGTTATCTGGCCTGCGCCAGAATATTTTAAACAGATATATTTTTGTCTGAAAAGTAAGGGAGACACTATTACTCATTTTTTTTACAGAAAAAAAGGCCAAAAGCTGGATAATATAGAGATTTGAACCGTGGAATTGCAAAACCAAACTTCTAGTTATCTAGCCTACACCAGAATATTTTAAACAGATATATTTGTGTCTTAACAGTCAGGGAGACACTATTACTGTTTTTTTTTTACGGAAAAAAAGGCCAAAATCTGGATAATACAAAAATTTGAACCATGGAGCTGCAAAACCAAACTTCTAGTTATCTGGCCTACACCAGAATATTTTAAACAGATATATTTGTGTCTGAACAGTCAGGGAGACACTATTACTGTTTTTTTTATGTAAAAAAGGCCAAAAGCTGGATAATACAGAGATTTGAACCGTGAAACTGCAAAACCAAACTTCTAGTTATCTTGCCTACACCAGAATATTTTAAACAGATATATTTGCGTCTTAACAGTCAGGGAGACACTATTACTGTTTTTTTTCTACGGAACAAAAGGCCAAAATCTGGATAATACAAAAATTTGAACCATGGAGCTGCAAAACCAAACTTCTAGTTATCTGGCCTACACCAGAATATTTTAAACAGATATATTTGTGTCTGAACAGTCAGGGAGACATTATTACTGTTTTTTTTGTGGAAAAAATTGCAAAAGCTGGATAATACAGAGATTTGAATCATGGAACTGCAAAACCAAACTTCTAGTTATCTGGCCTGCGCCAGAATATTTTAAACAGATATATTTTTGTCTGAAAAGTAAGGGAGACACTATTACTCATTTTTTTTACAGAAAAAAAGGCCAAAAGCTGGATAATATAGAGATTTGAACCGTGGAATTGCAAAACCAAACTTCTAGTTATCTGGCCTACACCAGAATATTTTAAACAGATATATTTGTGTCTGAACAGTCAGGGAGACACTGTTACTGTTTTTTTTTTCGGCAAAAAGGCCAAAGGCTGGATAATACTGACAATTGAACCGCTGGACTGCAAAAAAAAACTTCTAGTTTTCTGGACTACACTAGAATATTTTAAACAGATATATTTGTGTCTGAACAGTCAGGGAAACACTATTACTGTTTTTTTTTACGGAAAAAAAGGCCAAAAGCTGGATAATATAGAGATTTGAACCATGGAACTGCAAAACCAAACTTCTAGTTATCTGGCCTACACCAGAATATTTTAAACACATATATTTGTATCTGAACAGTGAGTGAGACATATTACTGTTTTTTTTAATGGAAAAAAAGCCAAAAGTTGGATAATACAGAGATTTGAACCGTGGAACTGCAAAACCAAACTTCTAGTTATCTTGCCTACACCAGAATATTTTAAAAAGATATATTTGTGTCTAAACAGTCAGGGAGACACTTTTACTGTTTTTTTTACGGAAAAAAAAGGCCACAAGCATATTAATACAGAGATTTGAACCGTGGAACTGCAAAACCGAACTTCTAGTTATCTTGCCTAAACCAGAATATTTTAAACAGATATAATTGTGTCTGGAGAGTCAGGGAGACAGTATTACTGTTTTTTTTATGTAAAAAAGGACAAAAGCTGGATAATACAGAGATTTAAACCGTGGAATTGGAAAACCGAACTTCTAGTTATCTTGCCTACACCATAATATTTTAAACAGATATAATTGTGTCTGGACAGTCAGGGTGACACTATTACTGTTTTTTTAAGGAAAAAAGCCTAAAAGCTGGATAATACAGAGATTTGAACCGTGGAACTGCAAAACCAAACTTCTAGTTATCTGGCCTACACCAGAATATTTTAAACAGATATATTTGTGTCTGGACAGTCAGGGAGACACTATTACTGTTTTTTTTATGTAAAAAGCGACCAAAAGTTTAATAGTACAGAGATTTGAACCGTGGAACTGCAAAACCAAACTTCTAGTTATCTGGCCTACACCAGAATATTTTAAATATATATATTTATGTCTGAACAGTCAGGGAGACACTATTACTGGGGTTTTTAATGGAAAAAAGGCCAAAAGCTGGATAATACAGAGATTTGAACCGTGGAACTGCAAAACCGAACTTCTAGTTTTCTGGGCTACACCATAATATTTTAAACAGATATATTTGTGTCTGAACTGTCAGGGAGACACTATTACTGTTTTTTACTATGTAAAAATTGGCCAAAAGCTGGAAAATACAGAGATTTGAGCCGTGAAACAGCAAAACCAATCTTCTAGTTATCTGGCCTACAGCAGAATATTTTAAACAGATATATTTGTGTCTGAACAGTCAGGGAGGCACTATTAATGTTTTTTTTATGGAAAAAAGGCCAAAAGCTGGATAATACTGAGATTTGAACCGTGCAACTGCAAAACCAAACTTCAAGTTATCTGGCCTACACCAGAATATTTTAAACAGATATTTTTGTGTCTGAACAGTCAGGGAGACACTATTACTGTTTTTTTTATGTAAAAATGGCCAAAACCTGGATAATACAGAGATTTGAACTGTGGAAGTGCAAAACCAAACCTGTAGTTATTTGGCCTACACCAGAATATTTTAAAAAGATATATTTGTGTCTGAACAGTCAGGGAAACACTATTACTGTTTTTTTTATGTAAATAGGGCCGAAAGCTGGATAATACAGAGATTTGAACCATGGAACTGCAAAACCAAACTTAAAGATATCTGGCCTACACCAGAATATTTTAAACAGATATATTTGTGTTGGAACAGTCAGGGAGACGCTATTACTGTTTTTTTTTACGGAAAAAGGCCAAAAGCTCGATCATACTGAGATTTGAACCATGGCACTGCAAAACCAAACTTATAGTTATCTGGCCTACACCAGAATATTTTAAACACATATATTTGTGTCTGAACAGTCAGGGAGACACTATTACTGTTTTTTTTAAGGAAAAAAGGCAAAAAGCTGGATAATACTAAGATTTGAACCGTGGAACTGCAAAACCAAACTTCTAGTTATCTGGCCTACACAAGAATATTTTAAACAGATATATTTGTGTCTGAACAGTCAGGAAGACACTATTACTGTTTTTTTTCATGTAAAAAAGGCCAAAAGCTGGTTAATACAGAGATGTGAACCGTGAAACTGCAAAACCAAACTTATAGTTACTGGCCTACACCGAAATAATTTAAACAGATATATTTGTGTCTGAACAGTCAGGGAGACACTATTACTGTTTTTTTTATGTAAATAGGGCCGAAATCTGGATAATACAGAGAATTGAACCATGGAACTGCAAAACCAAACTTAAAGTTATCTGGCCTACACCAGAATATTTTAACACATATATTTGTGTCTGAACAGTCAGGGAGACACTATTACTGTTTTTTTTTACGGAAAAAAAGTACAAAAGATGGATATTACAGAGATTTGAAACATGGAACTGCAAAACCAAACTTCTAGTTATCTGGCTTACACCAGAATATTTTAAACAGATATATTTGTGTCTGAACAGTCAGTGAGACACTATTACTGTTTTTTTTTACGGAAAAAAGGCCAAAAGCTGGATAATACTGAGATTGGAACCGTGGCACTTGAAAACCAAACTTCTAGTTATCTGGCCTACACCAGAATATTTTAAACAGATATATTTGTGTCTGAACAGTCAGGGACACACTATTACTGTTTTTTTTACGGAAAAAAGGCCAAAAGCTCGATCATACTGAGATTTGAACCATGGCACTGCAAAACCAAACTTATAGTTATCTGGCCTACACCAGAATATTTTAACACATATATTTGTGTCTGAACAGTCAGGGAGACACTATTACTGTTTTTTTTACGGAAAAAAGGCCAAAAGCTGGATCATACAGAGATTTGAACCGTGGAACTGCAAAACCAAACTTCTAGTTATCTGGCCTACACCAGAATATTTTAAACAGATATATTTGTGTCTGAACAGTCAGGGAGACACTATTACTGTTTTTTTTCATGCAAAAAAGGCCAAAAGCTGGATAATACAGAGATGTGAACCGTGAAACTGCAAACCAAAGTTAAAGTTACTGGCCTACACCAAAATAATTTAAACAGATATATTTGTGTCTGAACAGTCAGTGAGACACTATTACTGTTTTTAAATGTAAAAATGGCCAAAACCTGGATAATACAGAGATTTGTACTGTGGAAGTGCAAAACCAAACTTCTAGTTATTTGGCCTACACCATAATATTTTAAACAGATATATCTGTGTCTGAACAGTCAGGGAGACACTATTACTGTTTTATTTATGTAAATAGGGCCGAAAGCTGGATAATACAGAGATTTGAACCATGGAACTGCAAAACCAAACTTAAAGTTATCTGGCCTACACCAGAATATTTTAAACAGATATATTTGTGTCTGAACAGTCAGGGAGCCACTTTTACTGTTTTTTTGACAGAAAAAAAGGCCAAAAGCATATCAATACAGAGATTTGAACCGTGGAGCTGCAAAGCGAAATTTCTAGTTATCTGGCCTACACCAGAATATTTTAAACAGATATATTTGTTTCTGAACAGTCAGGGAGACACTATTACTGTTTTTTTTATGTAAATAGGGCCGAAAGCTTTATAATACAGAGATTTGAACCATGGAACTGCAAAACCAAACTTCGAGTTATCTGGCCTATACCAGAATATTTTAAACAGATATATTTGTGTCTGAACAGTCAGGGAGACACTATTACTGTTTTTTTTATGTAAAAAAGGCCAAAAGCTGGATAATACAGAGATTTGAACCGTGAAACTGCAAAACCAAACTTCTACTTACTGGCCTACACCAAAATACTTTAAACAGATATATTTGTGTCTGAACAGTCAGGGAGACACTATTACTGTTTTTTTTAACGGAAAAAAAGTGCCAAGGCTGGATAATACAGAGATTTGAATCGTGGAACTGCAAAACCAAACTTCTAGTTATATGGCTTACACCAGAATATTTTAAACAGATATATTTGTGTCTGAACAGTCAGTGAGACACTATTTCTGTTTTTTTTAACGGAAAAAAGGCCAAAAGTTGGATAATACTGAAATTGTTACCGTGGCACTTGAAAACCAAACTTCTAGTTATCTGGCCTACACCAGAATATTTTAACAGATATATTTGTGTCTGAACAGTCAGTAAGACAGTATTACTGCTTTTTTTACGGAAAAAAGGCCAATAGCTGGAAAATACTGAAATTTGAACCGTGCAACTGCAAAACCAAACTTCTAGTTATCTGGCCTACACCAGAATATATTAAAAGATATATTTGTGTCTGAACAGTCAGGGAGACACTATTACTGCTTTTTTATGGAAAAAAAGGCCAAAAACTGGATAATACTGAGATTTGAACCGTGGAAATGCAAAACCAAACTTCTAGTTTTCTGGCCTACACCAGAATATTTTAAACAGATATATTTCTGTCTGAACAGTCAGGGAGACACTATTACTCTTTTTTACTTTATAAAAAAGGCCAAAAGCTGGATAATACAGAGATTTGAACCGTGGAACTGCAAAACCAATATTCTAGTTATCTGGCCTACACCAGAATATTTTAAACAGATATATTTGTGTCTGAACAGTCAGGGAGACACTATTTCTGTTTTTTTTATTGAAAAAAGGCCAAAAGCTTGATAATACTGAGATTTGAACCGTGCAACTGCAAAACCAAACTTCTAGTTATCTGGCCTACACCAGAATATTTTAAACAGATATATTTGTGTCTGAACAGTCAGGGAGACACTATTACTGTTTTTTTATGTAAAAATGGCCAAAACCTGGACAATACAGAGATTTGAACTGTGGAAGTGCAAAACCAAACTTCTAGTTATTTGGCCTACACCAGAATATTTTAAACAGATATATTTGTGTCTGAACAGTCAGGGAGACACTATTTTTTTTTTTTTTTATGTAAAAAAGGCCAAAAGCTGGATAATACAGAGATTTGAACCGTGAAACTGCAAAACCAAACTTCTAGTTATCTTGCCTACACCAGAATATTTTAAACAGATATATTTGCGTCTTAACAGTCAGGGAGACACTATTACTGTTTTTTTTTACGGAACAAAAGGCCAAAATCTGGATAATACAAAAATTTGAACCATGGAGCTGCAAAACCAAACTTCTAGTTATCTGGCCTACACCAGAATATTTTAAACAGATATATTTGTGTCTGAACAGTCAGTGAGACACTATTACTGTTTTTTTTACGGAAAAAAGGCGAAAAGCTGGATAATACAGAGATTTGAACCATGGAACTGAAAAACCAAACTTCTAGTTATCTGGCATACACAAGAATATTTTAAACAGATATGTTTGTGTCTGAACAGTCAGGGAGACACTCTTACTGTTTTTTTTCATGTAAAAAACGCCAAAACCTGGATAATACAGAGATATGAACCGTGAAACTGCAAAACCAAACTTATAGTTACTGGCCTACACCAAAATAATTTAAACAGATATATTTGTGTCTGAACAGTCAGGGAGACATTATTACTGTTTTTTTTGTGGAAAAAATTGCAAAAGCTGGATAATACAGAGATTTGAATCATGGAACTGCAAAACCAAACTTCTAGTTATCTGGCCTGCGCCAGAATATTTTAAACAGATATATTTTTGTCTGAAAAGTAAGGGAGACACTATTACTCATTTTTTTTACAGAAAAAAAGGCCAAAAGCTGGATAATATAGAGATTTGAACCGTGGAATTGCAAAACCAAACTTCTAGTTAGCTGGCCCACACCAGAATATTTTAAACAGATATATTTGTGTCAGAACAGTCAGGGAGACACTGTTACTGTTTTTTTTTTCGGCAAAAAGGCCAAAGGCTGGATAATACTGACAATTGAACCGCTGGACTGCAAAACCAAACTTCTAGTTTTCTGGACTACACTAGAATATTTTAAACAGATATATTTGTGTCTGAACAGTCAGGGAAACACTATTACTGTTTTTTTTTACGGAAAAAAAGGCCAAAAGCTGGATAATATAGAGATTTGAACCATGGAACTGCAAAACCAAACTTCTAGTTATCTGGCCTACACCAGAATATTTTAAACACATATATTTGTGTCTGAACAGTCAGGGAGACACTATTACTGTTTTTTTTACGGAAAAAAGGCCAAAAGCTGGATAATACTGAGATTTGAACCGTGCAACTGCAAAACCAAATTTCTAGTTATCTGGCCTACACCAGAATATTTTAAACAGATATTTTTGTGTCTGAACAGTCAGGAAACACTATTACTGTTTTTTTATGTAAAAATGGCCAAAACCTGGATAATACAGAGATTTGAACTGTGGAAGTGCAAAACCAAACTTCTAGAAATTTGGCCTACACCAGAATATTTTAAACAGATATATTTGTGTCTGAACAGTCAGGGAGACACTATTACTGTTTTTTTTATGTAAATAGGGCCGAAAGCTGGATAATACAGAGATTTGAACCATGGAACTGCAAAACCAAACTTAAAGTTATCTGGCCTACACCAGAATATTTTAAACAGATTTATTTGTGTTTCAACAGTCAGGGAGACACTATTACTGTTTTTTTTTACGGAAAAAAGGTCAAAAGCTGGATCATACTGAGATTTGAACCATTGCACTGCAAAACCAAACTTATAATTTTCTGGCCTACAACAGAATATTTTATACACATATATTTGTGTCTGAACAGTCAGTGAGACACTATTACTATTTTTTTTACGGAAAAAAGGCCAAAAGCTGGATAATACAGAGATTTGAACCATGGAACTGCAAAACCAAACTTCTAGTTATCTGGCATACACAAGAATATTTTAAACAGATATATTTGTGTCTGAACAGTCAGGGAGACACTCTTACTGTTTTTTTTCATGTAAAAAACGCCAAAACCTGGATAATACAGAGATATGAACCGTGAAACTGCAAAACCAAACTTATAGTTACTCGCCTACACCAAAATAATTTAAACAGATATATTTCTGTCTGAACAGTCAGGGAGACATTATTACTGTTTTTTTTGTGGAAAAAATTGCAAAAGCTGGATAATACAGAGATTTGAATCATGGAACTGCAAAACCAAACTTCTAGTTATCTGGCCTGCGCCAGAATATTTTAAACAGATATATTTTTGTCTGAAAAGTAAGGGAGACACTATTACTCATTTTTTTTACAGAAAAAAAGGCCAAAGCTGGATAATATAGAGATTTGAACCGTGGAATTGCAAAACCAAACTTCTAGTTATCTAGCCTACACCAGAATATTTTAAACAGATATATTTGTGTCTTAACAGTCAGGGAGACACTATTACTGTTTTTTTTTTACGGAAAAAAAGGCCAAAATCTGGATAATACAAAAATTTGAACCATGGAGCTGCAAAACCAAACTTATAGTTATCTGGCCTACACCAGAATATTTTAAACAGATATATTTGTGTCTGAACAGTCAGGGAGACACTGTTACTGTTTTTTTTTTCGGCAAAAAGGCCAAAGGCTGAATAATACTGACATTTAAACCGTGGGACTGCAAAACCAAACTTCTAGTATTCTGGACTACACTAGAATATTTTAAACAGATATATTTGTGTCTGAACAGTCAGGGAAACACTATTACTGTTTTTTTTTATGGAAAAAAGGCCAAAAGCTTGATAATATAGAGATTTGAACCATGGAACTGCAAAACCAAACTTCTAGTTATCTGGCCCACACCAGAATATTTTAAACACGTATATTTGTGTCTGAACAGTGAGGGAGACACTATTACTGTTTTTTTTTACGGAAAAAAAGCCAAAAGTTGGATAATACAGAGATTTGAACCGTGGAACTGCAAAACCAAACTTCTAGTTATCTTGCCTAAACCAGAATATTTTAAACAGATATATTTGTGTCTGGACAGTCAGGGTGACACTATTACTGTTTTTTTTAAGGAAAAAAGGCCAAAAGCTGGATAATACAGAGATTTGAACCGTTGAGCTGCAAAACCAAACTTCTAGTTATCTGGCCTACACTAGAATATTTTAAACAGATATATTTGTGTCTGAACAGTGAGGGAGACACTATTACTGTTTTTTTTTTATGTAAAAAAGGCCAAAAGCTGGATAATACAGAGATTTGAACCGTGAAACTGCAAAACCAAACTTCTAGTTATCTTGCCTAAACCAGAATATTTTAAACAGATATATTTGTGTCTGGACAGTCAGGGTGACACTATTACTGTTTTTTTTAAGGAAAAAAGGCCAAAAGCTGGATAATACAGAGATTTGAACCGTTGAGCTGCAAAACCAAACTTCTAGTTATCTGGCCTACACCAGAATATTTTAAACAGATATATTTGTGTCTGAACAGTCAGGGAGACACTATTACTGTTTTTTTTTATGTAAAAAAGGCCAAAAGCTGGATAATACAGAGATTTGAACCGTGAAACTGCAAAACCAAACTTCTAGTTATCTTGCCTACACTAGAATATTTTAAACAGATATATTTGCGTCTTAACAGTCAGGGAGACACTATTATTGTTTTTTTTTTACGGAAAAAAAGGCCAAAATCTGGATAATACAAAAATTTGAACCATGGAGCTGCAAAACCAAACTTCTAGTTATCTGGCCTACACCAGAATATTTTAAACAGATATATTTGTGTCTGAACAGTTAGTGAGACACTATTACTGTTTTTTTTACGGAAAAAACTCGAAAAGCTGGATAATACAGAGATTTGAACCATGGAACTGCAAAACCAAACTTCTAGTTATCTGGCATACACAAGAATATTTTAAACAGATATGTTTGTGTCTGAACAGTCAGGGAGACACTCTTACTGTTTTTTTTCATGTAAAAAATGCCAAAACCTGGATAATACAGAGATATGAACCGTGAAACTGCAAAACCAAACTTATAGTTACTTGCCTACACCAAAATAATTTAAACAGATATATTTGTGTCTGAACAGTCAGGGAGACATTATTACTGCTTTTTTTGTGGAAAAAAATGCAAAAGCTGGATAATACAGAGATTTGAATCATGGAACTGCAAAACCAAACTTCTAGTTATCTGGCCTGCGCCAGAATATTTTAAACAGATATATTTTTGTCTGAAAAGTAAGGGAGACACTATTACTCATTTTTTTTACAGAAAAAAAGGCCAAAAGCTGGATAATATAGAGATTTGAACCGTGGAATTGCAAAACCAAACTTCTAGTTATCTAGCCTACACCAGAATATTTTAAACAGATATATTTGTGTCTTAACAGTCAGGGAGACACTATTACTGTTTTTTTTTTACGGAAAAAAAGGCCAAAATCTGGATAATACAAAAATTTGAACCATGGAGCTGCAAAACCAAACTTCTAGTTATCTGGCCTACACCAGAATATTTTAAACAGATATATTTGTGTCTGAACAGTCAGGGAGACACTATTACTGTTTTTTTTATGTAAAAAAGGCCAAAAGCTGGATAATACAGAGATTTGAACCGTGAAACTGCAAAACCAAACTTCTAGTTATCTTGCCTACACCAGAATATTTTAAACAGATATATTTGCGTCTTAACAGTCAGGGAGACACTATTACTGTTTTTTTTCTACGGAACAAAAGGCCAAAATCTGGATAATACAAAAATTTGAACCATGGAGCTGCAAAACCAAACTTCTAGTTATCTGGCCTACACCAGAATATTTTAAACAGATATATTTGTGTCTGAACAGTCAGGGAGACATTATTACTGTTTTTTTTGTGGAAAAAATTGCAAAAGCTGGATAATACAGAGATTTGAATCATGGAACTGCAAAACCAAACTTCTAGTTATCTGGCCTGCGCCAGAATATTTTAAACAGATATATTTTTGTCTGAAAAGTAAGGGAGACACTATTACTCATTTTTTTTACAGAAAAAAAGGCCAAAAGCTGGATAATATAGAGATTTGAACCGTGGAATTGCAAAACCAAACTTCTAGTTATCTGGCCTACACCAGAATATTTTAAACAGATATATTTGTGTCAGAACAGTCAGGGAGACACTGTTACTGTTTTTTTTTTCGGCAAAAAGGCCAAAGGCTGGATAATACTGACAATTGAACCGCTGGACTGCAAAAAAAAACTTCTAGTTTTCTGGACTACACTAGAATATTTTAAACAGATATATTTGTGTCTGAACAGTCAGGGAAACACTATTACTGTTTTTTTTTACGGAAAAAAAGGCCAAAAGCTGGATAATATAGAGATTTGAACCATGGAACTGCAAAACCAAACTTCTAGTTATCTGGCCTACACCAGAATATTTTAAACACATATATTTGTATCTGAACAGTGAGTGGGACATATTACTGTTTTTTTTAATGGAAAAAAAGCCAAAAGTTGGATAATACAGAGATTTGAACCGTGGAACTGCAAAACCAAACTTCTAGTTATCTTGCCTACACCAGAATATTTTAAAAAGATATATTTGTGTCTAAACAGTCAGGGAGACACTTTTACTGTTTTTTTTACGGAAAAAAAAGGCCACAAGCATATTAATACAGAGATTTGAACCGTGGAACTGCAAAACCGAACTTCTAGTTATCTTGCCTAAACCAGAATATTTTAAACAGATATAATTGTGTCTGGAGAGTCAGGGAGACAGTATTACTGTTTTTTTTATGTAAAAAAGGACAAAAGCTGGATAATACAGAGATTTAAACCGTGGAATTGGAAAACCGAACTTCTAGTTATCTTGCCTACACCATAATATTTTAAACAGATATAATTGTGTCTGGACAGTCAGGGTGACACTATTACTGTTTTTTTAAGGAAAAAAGCCTAAAAGCTGGATAATACAGAGATTTGAACCGTGGAACTGCAAAACCAAACTTCTAGTTATCTGGCCTACACCAGAATATTTTAAACAGATATATTTGTGTCTGGACAGTCAGGGAGACACTATTACTGTTTTTTTTATGTAAAAAGCGACCAAAAGTTTAATAGTACAGAGATTTGAACCGTGGAACTGCAAAACCAAACTTCTAGTTATCTGGCCTACACCAGAATATTTTAAATATATATATTTATGTCTGAACAGTCAGGGAGACACTATTACTGGGGTTTTTAATGGAAAAAAGGCCAAAAGCTGGATAATACAGAGATTTGAACCGTGGAACTGCAAAACCGAACTTCTAGTTTTCTGGGCTACACCATAATATTTTAAACAGATATATTTGTGTCTGAACTGTCAGGGAGACACTATTACTGTTTTTTACTATGTAAAAATTGGCCAAAAGCTGGAAAATACAGAGATTTGAGCCGTGAAACAGCAAAACCAATCTTCTAGTTATCTGGCCTACAGCAGAATATTTTAAACAGATATATTTGTGTCTGAACAGTCAGGGAGGCACTATTAATGTTTTTTTTATGGAAAAAAGGCCAAAAGCTGGATAATACTGAGATTTGAACCGTGCAACTGCAAAACCAAACTTCAAGTTATCTGGCCTACACCAGAATATTTTAAACAGATATTTTTGTGTCTGAACAGTCAGGGAGACACTATTACTGTTTTTTTTATGTAAAAATGGCCAAAACCTGGATAATACAGAGATTTGAACTGTGGAAGTGCAAAACCAAACCTGTAGTTATTTGGCCTACACCAGAATATTTTAAAAAGATATATTTGTGTCTGAACAGTCAGGGAAACACTATTACTGTTTTTTTTATGTAAATAGGGCCGAAAGCTGGATAATACAGAGATTTGAACCATGGAACTGCAAAACCAAACTTAAAGATATCTGGCCTACACCAGAATATTTTAAACAGATATATTTGTGTTGGAACAGTCAGGGAGACGCTATTACTGTTTTTTTTTACGGAAAAAGGCCAAAAGCTCGATCATACTGAGATTTGAACCATGGCACTGCAAAACCAAACTTATAGTTATCTGGCCTACACCAGAATATTTTAAACACATATATTTGTGTCTGAACAGTCAGGGAGACACTATTACTGTTTTTTTTAAGGAAAAAAGGCAAAAAGCTGGATAATACTAAGATTTGAACCGTGGAACTGCAAAACCAAACTTCTAGTTATCTGGCCTACACAAGAATATTTTAAACAGATATATTTGTGTCTGAACAGTCAGGAAGACACTATTACTGTTTTTTTTCATGTAAAAAAGGCCAAAAGCTGGTTAATACAGAGATGTGAACCGTGAAACTGCAAAACCAAACTTATAGTTACTGGCCTACACCGAAATAATTTAAACAGATATATTTGTGTCTGAACAGTCAGGGAGACACTATTACTGTTTTTTTTATGTAAATAGGGCCGAAAGCTGGATAATACAGAGAATTGAACCATGGAACTGCAAAACCAAACTTAAAGTTATCTGGCCTACACCAGAATATTTTAACACATATATTTGTGTCTGAACAGTCAGGGAGACACTATTACTGTTTTTTTTTACGGAAAAAAAGTACAAAAGATGGATATTACAGAGATTTGAAACATGGAACTGCAAAACCAAACTTCTAGTTATCTGGCTTACACCAGAATATTTTAAACAGATATATTTGTGTCTGAACAGTCAGTGAGACACTATTACTGTTTTTTTTTACGGAAAAAAGGCCAAAAGCTGGATAATACTGAGATTGGAACCGTGGCACTTGAAAACCAAACTTCTAGTTATCTGGCCTACACCAGAATATTTTAAACAGATATATTTGTGTCTGAACAGTCAGGGACACACTATTACTGTTTTTTTTACGGAAAAAAGGCCAAAAGCTCGATCATACTGAGATTTGAACCATGGCACTGCAAAACCAAACTTATAGTTATCTGGCCTACACCAGAATATTTTAACACATATATTTGTGTCTGAACAGTCAGGGAGACACTATTACTGTTTTTTTTACGGAAAAAAGGCCAAAAGCTGGATCATACAGAGATTTGAACCGTGGAACTGCAAAACCAAACTTATAGTTATCTGGCCTACACCAGAATATTTTAACACATATATTTGTGTCTGAACAGTCAGGGAGACACTATTACTGTTTTTTTTCATGCAAAAAAGGCCAAAAGCTGGATAATACAGAGATGTGAACCGTGAAACTGCAAACCAAAGTTAAAGTTACTGGCCTACACCAAAATAATTTAAACAGATATATTTGTGTCTGAACAGTCAGTGAGACACTATTACTGTTTTTAAATGTAAAAATGGCCAAAACCTGGATAATACAGAGATTTGTACTGTGGAAGTGCAAAACCAAACTTCTAGTTATTTGGCCTACACCATAATATTTTAAACAGATATATCTGTGTCTGAACAGTCAGGGAGACACTATTACTGTTTTATTTATGTAAATAGGGCCGAAAGCTGGATAATACAGAGATTTGAACCATGGAACTGCAAAACCAAACTTAAAGTTATCTGGCCTACACCAGAATATTTTAAACAGATATATTTGTGTCTGAACAGTCAGGGAGCCACTTTTACTGTTTTTTTGACAGAAAAAAAGGCCAAAAGCATATCAATACAGAGATTTGAACCGTGGAGCTGCAAAGCGAAATTTCTAGTTATCTGGCCTACACCAGAATATTTTAAACAGATATATTTGTTTCTGAACAGTCAGGGAGACACTATTACTGTTTTTTTTATGTAAATAGGGCCGAAAGCTTTATAATACAGAGATTTGAACCATGGAACTGCAAAACCAAACTTCGAGTTATCTGGCCTACACCAGAATATTTTAAACAGATATATTTGTGTCTGAACAGTCAGGGAGACACTATTACTGTTTTTTTTATGTAAAAAAGGCCAAAAGCTGGATAATACAGAGATTTGAACCGTGAAACTGCAAAACCAAACTTCTACTTACTGGCCTACACCAAAATACTTTAAACAGATATATTTGTGTCTGAACAGTCAGGGAGACACTATTACTGGTTTTTTTAACGGAAAAAAAGTGCCAAGGCTGGATAATACAGAGATTTGAATCGTGGAACTGCAAAACCAAACTTCTAGTTATATGGCTTACACCAGAATATTTTAAACAGATATATTTGTGTCTGAACAGTCAGTGAGACACTATTTCTGTTTTTTTTAACGGAAAAAAGGCCAAAAGTTGGATAATACTGAAATTGTTACCGTGGCACTTGAAAACCAAACTTCTAGTTATCTGGCCTACACCAGAATATTTTAACAGATATATTTGTGTCTGAACAGTCAGTAAGACAGTATTACTGCTTTTTTTACGGAAAAAAGGCCAATAGCTGGAAAATACTGAAATTTGAACCGTGCAACTGCAAAACCAAACTTCTAGTTATCTGGCCTACACCAGAATATATTAAAAGATATATTTGTGTCTGAACAGTCAGGGAGACACTATTACTGCTTTTTTATGGAAAAAAAGGCCAAAAACTGGATAATACTGAGATTTGAACCGTGGAAATGCAAAACCAAACTTCTAGTTTTCTGGCCTACACCAGAATATTTTAAACAGATATATTTCTGTCTGAACAGTCAGGGAGACACTATTACTCTTTTTTACTTTATAAAAAAGGCCAAAAGCTGGATAATACAGAGATTTGAACCGTGGAACTGCAAAACCAATATTCTAGTTATCTGGCCTACACCAGAATATTTTAAACAGATATATTTGTGTCTGAACAGTCAGGGAGACACTATTTCTGTTTTTTTTATTGAAAAAAGGCCAAAAGCTTGATAATACTGAGATTTGAACCGTGCAACTGCAAAACCAAACTTCTAGTTATCTGGCCTACACCAGAATATTTTAAACAGATATATTTGTGTCTGAACAGTCAGGGAGACACTATTACTGTTTTTTTATGTAAAAATGGCCAAAACCTGGACAATACAGAGATTTGAACTGTGGAAGTGCAAAACCAAACTTCTAGTTATTTGGCCTACACCAGAATATTTTAAACAGATATATTTGTGTCTGAACAGTCAGGGAGACACTATTTTTTTTTTTTTTTATGTAAAAAAGGCCAAAAGCTGGATAATACAGAGATTTGAACCGTGAAACTGCAAAACCAAACTTCTAGTTATCTTGCCTACACCAGAATATTTTAAACAGATATATTTGCGTCTTAACAGTCAGGGAGACACTATTACTGTTTTTTTTTACGGAACAAAAGGCCAAAATCTGGATAATACAAAAATTTGAACCATGGAGCTGCAAAACCAAACTTCTAGTTATCTGGCCTACACCAGAATATTTTAAACAGATATATTTGTGTCTGAACAGTCAGTGAGACACTATTACTGTTTTTTTTACGGAAAAAAGGCGAAAAGCTGGATAATACAGAGATTTGAACCATGGAACTGAAAAACCAAACTTCTAGTTATCTGGCATACACAAGAATATTTTAAACAGATATGTTTGTGTCTGAACAGTCAGGGAGACACTCTTACTGTTTTTTTTCATGTAAAAAACGCCAAAACCTGGATAATACAGAGATATGAACCGTGAAACTGCAAAACCAAACTTATAGTTACTGGCCTACACCAAAATAATTTAAACAGATATATTTGTGTCTGAACAGTCAGGGAGACATTATTACTGTTTTTTTTGTGGAAAAAATTGCAAAAGCTGGATAATACAGAGATTTGAATCATGGAACTGCAAAACCAAACTTCTAGTTATCTGGCCTGCGCCAGAATATTTTAAACAGATATATTTTTGTCTGAAAAGTAAGGGAGACACTATTACTCATTTTTTTTACAGAAAAAAAGGCCAAAAGCTGGATAATATAGAGATTTGAACCGTGGAATTGCAAAACCAAACTTCTAGTTAGCTGGCCCACACCAGAATATTTTAAACAGATATATTTGTGTCAGAACAGTCAGGGAGACACTGTTACTGTTTTTTTTTTCGGCAAAAAGGCCAAAGGCTGGATAATACTGACAATTGAACCGCTGGACTGCAAAACCAAACTTCTAGTTTTCTGGACTACACTAGAATATTTTAAACAGATATATTTGTGTCTGAACAGTCAGGGAAACACTATTACTGTTTTTTTTTACGGAAAAAAAGGCCAAAAGCTGGATAATATAGAGATTTGAACCATGGAACTGCAAAACCAAACTTCTAGTTATCTGGCCTACACCAGAATATTTTAAACACATATATTTGTGTCTGAACAGTGAGTGGGACATATTACTGTTTTTTTTAACGGAAAAAAAGCCAAAAGTTGGATAATACAGAGATTTGAACCGTGGAACTGCAAAACCAAACTTCTAGTTATCTGGCCTACACCAGAATATTTTAAAAATATATATTTGTGTCTAAACAGTCAGGGAGACACTTTTACTGTTTTTTTTACGGAAAAAAAAGGCCAAAAGCATATTAATACAGAGATTTGAACCGTGGAACTGCAAAACCGAACTTCTAGTTATCTTGCCTAAACCAGAATATTTTAAACAGATATAATTGTGTCTGGAGAGTCAGGGAGACAGTATTACTGTTTTTTTTATGTAAAAAAGGACAAAAGCTGGATAATACAGAGATTTAAACCGTGGAATTGGAAAACCGAACTTCTAGTTATCTTGCCTACACCATAATATTTTAAACAGATATAATTGTGTCTGGACAGTCAGGGTGACACTATTACTGTTTTTTTAAGGAAAAAAGCCTAAAAGCTGGATAATACAGAGATTTGAACCATGGAACTGCAAAACCAAACTTCTAGTTATCTGGCCTACACCAGAATATTTTAAACAGATATATTTGTGTCTGGACAGTCAGGGAGACACTATTACTGTTTTTTTTACGTAAAAAGCGACCAAAAGGTTAATAGTACAGAGATTTGAACCGTGGAACTGCAAAACCAAACTTCTAGTTATCTGGCCTACACCAGAATATTTTAAATATATATATTTATGTCTGAACAGTCAGGGAGACACTATTACTGGGGTTTTTAATGGAAAAAAGGCCAAAAGCTGGATAATACAGAGATTTGAACCGTGGAACTGCAAAACCGAACTTCTAGTTTTCTGGGCTACACCATAATATTTTAAACAGATATATTTGTGTCTGAACTGTCAGGGAGACACTATTACTGTTTTTTACTATGTAAAAATGGCCAAAAGCTGGATAATACAGAGATTTGAACCGTGAAACAGCAAAACCAATCTTCTAGTTATCTGGCCTACAGCAGAATATTTTAAACAGATATATTTGTGTCTGAACAGTCAGGGAGACACTATTAATGTTTTTTTTATGAAAAAAAGGCCAAAAGCTGGATAATACTGAGATTTGAACTGTGCAACTGCAAAACCAAACTTCAAGTTATCTGGCATACACCAGAATATTTTAAACAGATATTTTTGTGTCTGAACAGTCAGGGAGACACTATTACTGTTTTTTTTATGTAAAAATGGCCAAAACCTGGATAATACAGAGATTTGAACTGTGGAAGTGCAAAACCAAACCTGTAGTTATTTGGCCTACACCAGAATATTTTAAACAGATATATTTGTGTCTGAACAGTCAGGGAAACACTATTACTGTTTTTTTTATGTAAATAGGGCCGAAAGCTGGATAATACAGAGATTTGAACCATGGAACTGCAAAACCAAACTTAAAGATATCTGGCCTACACCAGAATATTTTAAACAGATATATTTGTGTTGGAACAGTCAGTGAGACGCTATTACTGTTTTTTTTTACGGAAAAAGGCCAAAAGCTCGATCATACTGAGATTTGAACCATGGCACTGCAAAACCAAACTTATAGTTATCTGGCCTACACCAGAATATTTTAAACACATATATTTGTGTCTGAACAGTCAGGGAGACACTATTACTGTTTTTTTTAAGGAAAAAAGGCAAAAAGCTGGATAATACTAAGATTTGAACCGTGGAACTGCAAAACCAAACTTCTAGTTATCTGGCCTACACAAGAATATTTTAAACAGATATATTTGTGTCTGAACAGTCAGGAAGACACTATTACTGTTTTTTTTCATGTAAAAAAGGCCAAAAGCTGGATAATACAGAGATGTGAACCGTGAAACTGCAAAACCAAACTTATAGTTACTGGCCTACACCGAAATAATTTAAACAGATATATTTGTGTCTGAACAGTCAGGGAGACACTATTACTGTTTTTTTTATGTAAATAGGGCCGAAAGCTGGATAATACAGAGAATTGAACCATGGAACTGCAAAACCAAACTTAAAGTTATCTGGCCTACACCAGAATATTTTAACACATATATTTGTGTCTGAACAGTCAGGGAGACACTATCACTGTTTTTTTTTACGGAAAAAAAGTGCAAAAGATGGATATTACAGAGATTTGAAACATGGAAATGCAAAACCAAACTTCTAGTTATCTGGCTTACACCAGAATATTTTAAACAGATATATTTGTGTCTGAACAGTCAGTGAGACACTATTACTGTTTTTTTTATGGAAAAAAGGCCAAAAGCTGGATAATACTGAGATTGGAACCGTGGCACTTGAAAACCAAACTTCTAGTTATCTGGCCTACACCAGAATATTTTAAACAGATATATTTGTGTCTGAACAGTCAGGGACACACTATTACTGTTTTTTTTACGGAAAAAAGGTCAAAAGCTCGATCATACTGAGATTTGAACCATGGCACTGCAAAACCAAATTTATAGTTATCTGGCCTACACCAGAATATTTTAACACATATATTTGTGTCTGAACAGTCAGGGAGACACTATTACTGTTTTTTTTACGGAAAAAAGGCCAAAAGCTGGATCATACAGAGATTTGAACCGTGGAACTGCAAAACCAAACTTCTAGTTATCTGGCCTACACCAGAATATTTTAAACAGATATATTTGTGTCTGAACAGTCAGGGAGACACTATTACTGTTTTTTTATGTAAAAATGGCCAAAACCTGGATAATACAGAGATTTGAACTGTGGAAGTGCAAAACCAAACTTCTAGTTATTTGGCCTACACCAGAATATTTTAAACAGATATATTTGTGTCTGAACAGTCAGGGAGACACTATTACTGTTTTTTTATGTATATAGGGCCGAAAGCTGGATAATACAGAGATTTGAACCATGGAACTGCAAAACCAAACTTAAAGTTATCTGGCCTACACCAGAATATTTTAAACAGATATATTTGTGTTGGAACAGTCAGGGAGACACTATTACTGTTTTTTTCATCGAAAAAAGGCCAAAAGCTGGATCATACTGAGATTTGAACCATGGCACTGCAAAACCAAACTTATAGTTATCTGGCCTACACCAGAATATTTTAAACAGATATATTTGTGTCTGAACAGTCAGGGAGACACTATTACTGTTTTTTTTCATGTAAAAAAGGCCAAAAGCTGGATAATACAGAGATGTGAACCGTGAAACTGCAAAACCAAACTTCTAGTTATCTGGCCTACACCAGAATATTTTAAACAGATATATTTGTGTCTGAACAGTCAGGGAGACACTATTACTGTTTTTTTATGTAAAAATGGCCAAAACCTGGGTAATACAGAGATTTGAACTGTGGAAGTGCAAGACCAAACTTCTAGTTATTTGGCCTACACCAGAATATTTTAAACAGATATATTTGTGTCTGAACAGTCAGGGAGACACTATTACTGTTTTTTTTACAGAAAAAAGGCCAAAACCTGGAAAATACTGAGATTTGAACTGTGGAACGGCAAAACCAAACTTCTAGTTATCTGGCCTACACCAGAATATTTTAAACAGATACATTTTTGTCTGAACAGTCAGGGAGACACTAATACTGTTTTTTTATGTAAATAGGGCCGAAAGCTGGATAATACAGAGATTTGAACCATGGAACTGCAAAACCAAACTTAAAGTTATCTGGCCTGCACCAGAATATTGTAAACAGATATATTTGTGTTGGAACAGTCAGGGAGACACTATTACTGTTTTTTTCATGTAAAAAAGGCCAAAAGCTGGATCATACTGAGATTTCGACCATGGCACTGCAAAACCAAACTTATAGTTACCTGGCCTACACCAGAATATTTTAAACACATATATTTGTGTCTGAACAGTCAGGGAGACACTATTACTGTTTTTTTTACGGAAAAAAGGCCAAAAGCTGAATAATACAGAGATTTGAACCGTGGAACTGCGAAACCAAACTTCTAGTTTTCTGGCCTACACAAGAATATTTTAAACAGATATATTTGTGTCTGAACAGTCAGGGAGACACTATTACTGGTTTTTTTCATGTAAAAAAGGCCAAAAGCTGGATAATACAGAGATTTGAACCGTGAAACTGTAAAACCAAACTTATAGTTACTGGCATGCACCAAAATAATTTAAACAGATATATTTGTGTCTGACCAGTCAGGGAGACACGACTACTGTTTTTTTTAAAGGAAAAAAAGTGCAAAAGATGGATATTACAGAGATTTGAAACATGGAACTGCAAAATCAAACTTCTAGTTATCTGTCTTACACCAGAATATTTTAAACAGATATATTTGTGTCTGAACAGTCAGTGAGACACTATTTCTGTTTTTTTTTACGGAAAAAAGGCCAAAAGCTGGATGATACTGACATTGGAACCGTGGCACTTGAAAACCAAACTTCTAGTTATCTGGCCTACACCAGAATATTTTAAACAGATATATTTGTGTCTGAACAGTCAGGGAGACACTATTACTGTTTTTTTTTAGGGAAAAAAGGCCAAAAGCTCGATCATACTGAGATTTGAACCATGGCACTGCAAAACCAAAGTTATAGTTATCTGGCCTACACCAGAATATTTTAACACATATATTTGTGTCTGAACAGTCAGGGAGACACTATTACTGTTTTTTTACGGAAAAAAAGCCAAAAGCTGGATCATACAGAGATTTGAACCGTGGAACTGCAAAACCAAACTTCTAGTTATCTGGCCTACACCAGAATATTTTAAACAGATATATTTGTGTCTGAACAGTCAGGGAGACACTATTACTGTTTTTTTTCATGTAAAAAAGGTCAAAAGCTGGATAATACAGAGATGTGAACCGTGAAACTGCAAAACCAAACTTATAGTTACTGGCCTACACCAAAATAATTTAAACAGATATATTTGTGTCTGAACAGTCAGGGAGACACTATTACTGTTTTTTTATGTAAAAATGGCCAAAACCTGGATAATACAGAGATTTGAACTGTGGAAGTGCAAAACCAAACTTCTACTTATTTGGCCTACACCAGAATATTTTAAACAGATATATTTGTGTCTGAACAGTCAGGGAGACACTATTACTGTTTTTTTTATGTAAATATTGCCGAAAGCTGGATAATACAGAGATTTGAACCATGGAACTGCAAAACCAAACTTATAGTTATCTGGCCTACACCAGAATATTTTAAACAGATAAATTTGTGTCTGAACAGTCAGGGAGACACTATTACTGTTTTTTTTTATGGAAAAAGGGGAAAAAGATGGATAATACAGAGATTTGAACAGTGGAACTGCAAAACCAAACTTCTAGTTATCTGGCCTACACCAGAATATTTTAAACAGATATATTTGTGTCTGAACAGTCAGGGAGACACTATTACTGCTATTTTTAATGGAAAAAAGGCCAAAACCTGGATAATACTGAGATTTGAACCGTGGAACTGCAAAACCAAACTTTTAGTTATCTGGCCTACACCAGAATATTTTAAACAAATATATTTGTGTCTGAACAGTCAGGGAGACACTTTTACAGTTTTTTTGACAGAAAAAAAGGCCAAAAGCATATCAATACAGAGATTTGAACCGTGGAACTGCAAAGCCAAATTTCTAGTTATCTGGCCTACACCAGAATATTTTATACAGATATATTTGTTTCTGAACAGTCAGGGAAACACTATTACTGTTTTTTTATGTAAATAGGGCCGAAAGCTGGATAATACAGAGATTTGAACCATGGAACTGCAAAACCAAACTTCTAGTTATCTGGCCTACACCAGAATATTTTAAACAGATATATTTGTGTCTGAACAGTCAGGGAGACACTATTACTGTTTTTTTTATGTAAAAAATGTCAAAAGCTGGATAATACAGAGATTTGAACCGTGAAACTGCAAAACCAAACTTCTAGTTACTGGCCTACACCAAAATACTTTAAACATATATATTTGTGTCTGAACAGTCAGGGAGACACTATTACTGTTTTTTTTAACCAAAAAAAAGTGCCAAGGCTGGATAATACAGAGATTTGAATCGTGGAACTGCAAAACCAAACTTCTAGTTATATGGCTTACACCTGAATATTTTAACAGATATATTTGTGTCTAAACAGTCAGGAAGACAGTATTACTGCTTTTTTTAACGGAAAAAAAGGCCAAAAGCTGGAAAATACTGAAATTTGAACCGTGCACTGCAAAACCAAACTTCTAGTTATCTGGCCTACACCAGAATATTTTAAACGATATATTTGTGTCTGAACAGTCAGGAAGACAGTATTACTGCTTTTTTTAACGGAAAAAAGGCCAAAAGCTGGAAAATACTGAAATTTGAACCGTGCAACTGCAAAACCAAACTTCTAGTTTTCTGACCTACACCAGAATATTTTAAACAGATATATTTCTGTCTGAACAGTCAGGGAGACACTATTGCTCTTTTTTACTATATAAAAAAGGCCAAAAGCTGGATAATACAGAGATTTGAACCGTGGAACTGCGAAACCAATATTCTAGTTATCTGGCCTACACCAGAATATTTTAAACAGATATATTTGTGTCTGAACAGTCAGGGAGACACTATTTCTGTTTTTTTTATTGAAAAAAGGCCAAAAGCTGGATAATACTGAGATTTGAACCGTGCAACTGCAAAACCAAACTTCTAGTTATCTGGCCTACAACTGAATATTTTAAACATATATATTTGAGTCTGAACAGTCAGGGAGACACTATTACTGTTATTTTTATGTAAAAAAGGAAAAAAGCTGAATAATACTGACATTGTAACCGTGGCACTTGAAAACCAAACTTCTAGTTATCTGGCCTACACCAGAATATTTTAAACAGATATATTTGTGTCTGAACAGTCAGGGAGACACTATTTCTGTTTTTTTTATTGAAAAAAGGCCAAAAGCTGGATAATACAGAGATTTGATCCGTGAAACTGCAAAACCAAACTTCTAGTTACTGGCCTCCACCAAAATACTTTAAACATATATATTTGTGTCTGAACAGTCAGTGAGGCACTATTACTGTTTTTTTTTACAGAAAAAAGGACAAAAGCTGAATAATACTGACATTGTAACCGTGGCACTTGAAAACCAAACTTCTAGTTATCTGGCCTACACTGGAATATTTTAAACAGATATATTTGTGTCTGAACAGTCAGTGAGACAGTATTACTGCTTTTTTTACGGAAGAAAGGCCAAAAGCTGGATAATACTGAGATTTGAACCGTGCAACTGCAAAACCAAACTTCTAGTTATCTGGCCTACACCAGAATATTTTAAACAGATATATTTGTGTCTGAACAGTCAGGGAGACACTATTACTGTTTTTTTTACATAAAAAAGGCCAAAAGCTGGATAATACAGAGACTTGAACCGTGAAACTGCAAAACCCAACTTATAGTTATCTGGCCTACACCAGAATATTTTAAACAGATTTATTTGTGTCTGAACAGTCAGGGAGACACTACTACTGTTTTTTTTATGTAAAAAAGGCCAAAAGCTGGATAATACAGAGATTTGAACCGTGAAACTGCAAAACCAAACTTCTAGTTACTGGCCTACACCAAAAAACTTTAAACAGATATATTTGTGTCTGAACAGTCAGGGAGACACTATTACTGTTTTTTTAACGGAAAAAAAGTGCCAAAGCTGGATAATACAGAGATTTGAATCGTGGAACTGCAAAACCAAACATCTAGTTATATGGCTCACACCAGAATATTTTAAACAGATATATTTGTGTCTGAACAGTCAGTGAGACACTATTACTGTTTTTTTTTGTGGAAAAAACGCCAAAAGCTGGAAAATACTGAGATTTGAAACGTGCAACTGCAAAACCAAACTTCTAGTTATCTAGCCTACACCAGAATATTTTAAACAGATTTATTTGTGTCTGAACAGTCAGGGAGACACTATTACTGTTTTTTTTATGTAAAAAAGGCCAAAAGCTGGATAATACAGAGATTTGAACCGTGGAACTGCAAAACCAAACTTCTCGTAATCTGGCCTACACCAGAATATTTTAAACATATATATTTGTGTCTGAACAGTCAGGGAGACATTATTACTGTTTTTTTAATGTAAAAAATGCCAAAAGCTTGATAATACAGAGATTTGTACCTTGGAACTGCAAAACCAAACTTTCAGTTATCTAGCCTACAGGAGAATGTTTGAAACAAATATATTTGTGTCTGAACAGTCAGGGAGACACTATTACTGTTTTTTTTATGGAAAAAAGGGGAAAAGATGGATTAATACAGAGATTTGAACCGTGGAACTGCAAAGTCAAACTTCTAGTTATCTGGCCTACACCAGATTATTTTAAACTATATATTTGTGTCTGAACAGTCGTGGAGACACTATTACTGTTTTTTTTATGGAAAAAAGGGAAAAAGATAGATAATACAGAGATTTGAACAGTGGAACTGCAAAACCAAACTTCTAGTTATCTGGCCTACACCAGAATATTTTAAACAGATTTATTTGTGTCTGAACAGTCAGGGAGACACTATTACTGCTTTTTTATGGAAAAAAAGGCCAAAACCTGGATACTACTGAGATTTGAACCGTGGAAATGCAAAACCAAACTTCTAGTTATCTGGATTACACCAGAATATTTTAAACATATATCTTTGTGTCTGAACAGTAAGTGAGGCACTATTACTGTTTTTTTTTATGTAAAAAAGGCCAAAAGCTGGATAATACAGAGATTTGAACCATGGAACTGCAAAACCAAACTTCTAGTTATTTGGCCTACACTAGAATATTTTAAACAGATATATTTGTGTCTGAACAGTCAGGGGGTCACTATTACTGTTTTTTTTGTAAATAGTGCCGAAAGCTGGATAATACAGAGATTTGAACCATGGAACTGCAAAACCAAACTTCTAGTTATCTGGCGTACACAAGAATATTTTAAACAGATGTATTTGTGTCTGAACAGTCAGGGAGACACTATTACTGTTTTTTTTACATAAAAAAGGCCAAAAGCTGGATAATACAGAGACTTGAACCGTGAAACTGCAAAACCCAACTTATAGTTATCTGGCCTACACCAGAATATTTTAAACAGATTTATTTGTGTCTGAACAGTCAGGGAGACACTACTACTGTTTTTTTTATGTAAAAAAGGCCAAAAGCTGGATAATACAGAGATTTGAACCGTGAAACTGCAAAACCAAACTTCTAGTTACTGGCCTACACCAAAAAACTTTAAACAGATATATTTGTGTCTGAACAGTCAGGGAGACACTATTACTGTTTTTTTAACGGAAAAAAAGTGCCAAAGCTGGATAATACAGAGATTTGAATCGTGGAACTGCAAAACCAAACATCTAGTTATATGGCTCACACCAGAATATTTTAAACAGATATATTTGTGTCTGAACAGTCAGTGAGACACTATTACTGTTTTTTTTTGCGGAAAAAACGCCAAAAGCTGGAAAATACTGAGATTTGAAACGTGCAACTGCAAAACCAAACTTCTAGTTATCTAGCCTACACCAGAATATTTTAAACAGATTTATTTGTGTCTGAACAGTCAGGGAGACACTATTACTGTTTTTTTTATGTAAAAAAGGCCAAAAGCTGGATAATACAGAGATTTGAACCGTGGAACTGCAAAACCAAACTTCTCGTAATCTGGCCTACACCAGAATATTTTAAACATATATATTTGTGTCTGAACAGTCAGGGAGACATTATTACTGTTTTTTTAATGTAAAAAATGCCAAAAGCTTGATAATACAGAGATTTGTACCTTGGAACTGCAAAACCAAACTTTCAGTTATCAAGCCTACAGGAGAATGTTTGAAACAAATATATTTGTGTCTGAACAGTCAGGGAGACACTATTACTGTTTTTTTTATGGAAAAAAGGGGAAAAGATGGATTAATACAGAGATTTGAACCGTGGAACTGCAAAGTCAAACTTCTAGTTATCTGGCCTACACCAGATTATTTTAAACTATATATTTGTGTCTGAACAGTCGTGGAGACACTATTACTGTTTTTTTTATGGAAAAAAGGGAAAAAGATAGATAATACAGAGATTTGAACAGTGGAACTGCAAAACCAAACTTCTAGTTATCTGGCCTACACCAGAATATTTTAAACAGATTTATTTGTGTCTGAACAGTCAGGGAGACACTATTACTGCTTTTTTATGGAAAAAAAGGCCAAAACCTGGATACTACTGAGATTTGAACCGTGGAAATGCAAAACCAAACTTCTAGTTATCTGGATTACACCAGAATATTTTAAACATATATCTTTGTGTCTGAACAGTAAGTGAGGCACTATTACTGTTTTTTTTTATGTAAAAAAGGCCAAAAGCTGGATAATACAGAGATTTGAACCATGGAACTGCAAAACCAAACTTCTAGTTATTTGGCCTACACTAGAATATTTTAAACAGATATATTTGTGTCTGAACAGTCAGGGGGTCACTATTACTGTTTTTTTTGTAAATAGTGCCGAAAGCTGGATAATACAGAGATTTGAACCATGGAACTGCAAAACCAAACTTCTAGTTATCTGCCGTACACAAGAATATTTTAAACAGATATATTTGTGTTTGAACAGTCAGGGAGACACTATTACTGTTTTTTTACAGAAAAAAGGCGAAAAGCTGGATCATACTGAGATTTGAACCATGGCACTGCAAAACCAATCTTATAGTTATCTGGCCTACACAAGAATATTTTAAACAGATATATTTGTGTCTGAACAGTTAGGGAGACAATATTACTTTTTTTTTATGGAAAAAAGGCAAAATCTGGATAATATAGAGATTTGAATCGTGGAACTGCTAAACCAAACTTCTAGTCATCTGGTGTACAACTGAATATTTTTAACAGATATATCTGTGTCTGAACAGTCAGGGAGACACTATTACTGTTTTTTTTATGCAAAAAAGGCCAAAAGCTGGATAATACAGAGATTTGAACCGTGAAACTGCAAAACCAAACTTCTAGTTACTGGCCTACACCAAAATAATTTAAACAGATATATTTGTGTCTGAACAGTCAGTGAGACACTATTACTGTTTTTTTTTACGGAAAAAAGGACAAAAGCTGAAAAATACTGAGATTGGAACCGTGCAACTGCAAAACCAAACTTCTAGTTATCTGGCCTACACCAGAATATTTTAAACAGATAAATTTGTGTCTGAACAGTCAGGGAGACACTATTACTGTTTTTTTATGGAAAAAAGGGGAAAAGATGGATAATACAGAGATTTGAACCGTGGAACTGCAAAACCAAACTTCTCATAATCTGGCCTACACCAGAATATTTTAAACGACATATTTGTGTCTGAACAGTCAGGGAGACACTATTACTGCTTTTTTATGGAAAAAAAGGCCAAAACCTGGATAATACTGAGATTTGAACCGTGGAAATGCAAAACCAAACTTCTAGTTTTCTGACCTACACCAGAATATTTTAAACAGATATATTTCTGTCTGAACAGTCAGGGAGACACTATTGCTCTTTTTTACTATATAAAAAAGGCCAAAAGCTGGATAATACAGAGATTTGAACAGTGGAACTGCAAAACCAATATTCTAGTTATCTGGCCTACACCAGAATATTTTAAACAGATATATTTGTGTCTGAACAGTCAGGGAGACACTTTTTCTGTTTTTTTTATTGAAAAAAGCCAAAAGCTGGATAATACTGAGATTTGAACCGTGCAACTGCAAAACCAAACTTCTAGTTATCTGGCCTACAACTGAATATTTTAAACATATATATTTGAGTCTGAACAGTCAGGGAGACACTATTACTGTTTTTTTTATGTAAAAAAGGCCAAAAGCTGGATAATACAGAGATTTGAACCGTGAAACTGCAAAACCAAACTTCTAGTTACTGGCCTCCACCAAAATACTTTAAACAGATAAATTTGTGTCTGAACAGTCAGTGAGACACTATTACTGTTTTTTTTAACAGAAAAAAGGACAAAAGCTGAATAATACTGACATTGTAACCGTGGCACTTGAAAACCAAACTTCTAGTTATCTGGCCTACACTGGAATATTTTAAACAGATATATTTGTGTCTGAACAGTCAGTGAGACAGTATTACTGTTTTTTTTACGTAAAAAAGGCCAAAAGCTGGATAATACAGAGATTTGAACCGTGGAACTGAAAATCCCAACTTATAGTTATCTGGCCTACACCAGAATATTTTAAACAGATTTGTTTGTGTCTGAACAGTCAGGGAGACACTATTACTGTTTTTTTTTATGTAAAAAAGGCCAAAAGCTGGATAATACAGAGATTTGAACCGTAAAACTGCAAAACCAAACTTCTAGTTACTGGCCTACACCAAAAAACTTTAAACAGATATATTTGTGTCTGAACAGTCAGGGAGACACTATTACTGTTTTTTTAACGGAAAAAAAGTGCCAAAGCTTGATAATACAGAGATTTGAATCGTGGAACTGCAAAACCAAACATCCAGTTATATGGCTCACACCAGAATATTTTAAACAGATATATTTGTGTCTGAACAGTCAGTGAGACACTATTACTGTTTTTTTTTGCGGAAAAAAGGCCAAAAGCTGGAAAATACTGAGATTTGAAACGTGCAACTGCAAAACCAAACTTCTAGTTATCTGGCCTACACCAGAATATTTTAAACTATATATTTGTGTCTGAACAGTCGTGGAGACACTATTACTGTTTTTTTTTATGGAAAAAAGGGAAAAAGATAGATAATACAGAGATTTGAATCGTGGAACTGCAAAACCAAACTTCTAGTTATCTGGCCTACACCAGAATATTTTAAACAGATTTATTTGTGTCTGAACAGTCAGGGAGACACTATTACTGCTTTTTTATGGAAAAAAAGGCCAAAACCTGGATAATACTGAGATTTGAACCGTGGAAATGCAAAACCAAACTTCTAGTTATCTGGCCTACACTAGAATATTTTAAACATATATATTTGTGTCTGAACAGTAAGGGAGGCACTATTACTGTTTTTTTTTATGTAAAAAAGGCCAAAAGCTGGATAATACAGAGATTTGAACCATGGAACTGCAAAACCAATTTTCTAGTTATTTGGCCTACACTAGAAAATTTTAAACAGATATATTTGTCTTTGAACAGTCAGGGGGTCACTATTACTGTTTTTTTTGTAAATAGTGCCGAAAGCTGGATAATACAGAGATTTGAACCATGGACCTGCAAAACCAAACTTCTAGTTATCTGGCGTACACAAGAAGATTTTAAACAGATATATTTGTGTCTGAACAGTCAGGGAGACACTATTACTGTTTTTTTACAGAAAAAAGGCCAAAAGCTGGATCATACTGAGATTTGAACCATGGCACTGCAAAACCAATCTTATAGTTATCTGGCCTACACTAGAATATTTTAAACAGATATATTTGTGTCTGAACAGTTAGGGAGACACTATTACTTTTTTTTTATGGAAAAAAGGCAAAAGCTGGATAATATAGAGATTTGAATCGTGGAACTGCAAAACCAAACTTCTAGTTATCTGGTCTACAACAGAATATTTTTAACAGATATATCTGTGTCTGAACAGTCAGGGAGACACTATTACTGTTTTTTTATGCAAAAAAGGCCAAAAGCTGGATAATACAGAGATTTGAACCGTGAAACTGCAAAACCAAACTTCTAGTTACTGGCCTACACCAAAATAATTTAAACAGATATATTTGTGTCTGAACAGTCAGTGAGACACTATTTCTGTTTTTTTTCACGGAAAAAAGGACAAAAGCTGATAAATACTGAGATTGGAACCGTGCAACTGCAAAACCAAACTTCTAGTTATCTGGCCTACACCAGAATATTTTAAACCGATATATTTGTGTCTGAACAGTCAGGGAGACACTATTACTGTTTTTTTTATGGAAAAAAGGGGAAAAGATGGATAATACAGAGATTTGAACCGTGGAACTGCAAAACCAAACTTCTCGTAATCTGGCCTACACCAGAATATTTTAAACAGATATATTTGTGTCTGAACAGTCAGGTAGACAGTATTACTGTTTTTTTAATGTAAAAAATGCCAAAAGCTGGATAATACAGAGATTTGTACCTTGGAACTGCAAAACCAAACTTTCAGTTATCTAGCCTACACGAGAATGTTTGAAACAGATATATTTGTGTCTGAACAGTCAGGGAGACACTATTACTGTTTTTTTTTATGGAAAAAAGGGGAAAAGATGGATTAATACAGAGATTTGAACCGTGGAACTGCAAAGTCAAACTTCTAGTTATCTGGCCTACACCAGATTATTTTAAACTATATATTTGTGTCTGAACAGTCGTGGAGACACTATTACTGTTTTTTTTATGGAAAAAAGGGAAAAAGATAGATAATACAGAGATTTGAACAGTGGAACTGCAAAACCAAACTTCTAGTTATCTGGCCTACACCAGAATATTTTAAACAGATTTATTTGTGTCTGAACAGTCAGGGAGACACTATTACTGCTTTTTTATGGAAAAAAAGGCCAAAACCTGGATAATACTGAGATTTGAACCGTGGAAATGCAAAACCAAACTTCTAGTTTTCTGACCTACACCAGAATATTTTAAACAGATATATTTCTGTCTGAACAGTCAGGGAGACACTATTGCTCTTTTTTACTATATAAAAAAGGCCAAAAGCTGGATAATACAGAGATTTGAACAGTGGAACTGCAAAACCAATATTCTAGTTATCTGGCCTACACCAGAATATTTTAAACAGATATATTTGTGTCTGAACAGTCAGGGAGACACTATTTCTGTTTTTTTTATTGAAAAAAGCCAAAAGCTGGATAATACTGAGATTTGAACCGTGCAACTGCAAAACCAAACTTCTAGTTATCTGGCCTACAACTGAATATTTTAAACATATATATTTGAGTCTGAACAGTCAGGGAGACACTATTACTGTTTTTTTTATGTAAAAAAGGCCAAAAGCTGGATAATACAGAGATTTGAACCGTGAAACTGCAAAACCAAACTTCTAGTTACTGGCCTCCACCAAAATACTTTAAACAGATAAATTTGTGTCTGAACAGTCAGTGAGACACTATTACTGTTTTTTTTAACAGAAAAAAGGAAAAAAGCTGAATAATACTGACATTGTAACCGTGGCACTTGAAAACCAAACTTCTAGTTATCTGGCCTACACTGGAATATTTTAAACAGATATATTTGTGTCTGAACAGTCAGTGAGACAGTATTACTGTTTTTTTTACGTAAAAAAGGCCAAAAGCTGGATAATACAGAGATTTGAACCGTGGAACTGAAAATCCCAACTTATAGTTATCTGGCCTACACCAGAATATTTTAAACAGATTTATTTGTGTCTGAACAGTCAGGGAGACACTATTACTGTTTTTTTTTATGTAAAAAAGGCCAAAAGCTGGATAATACAGAGATTTGAACCGTAAAACTGCAAAACCAAACTTCTAGTTACTGGCCTACACCAAAAAACTTTAAACAGATATATTTGTGTCTGAACAGTCAGGGAGACACTATTACTGTTTTTTTAACGGAAAAAAAGTGCCAAAGCTTGATAATACAGAGATTTGAATCGTGGAACTGCAAAACCAAACATCTAGTTATATGGCTCACACCAGAATATTTTAAACAGATATATTTGTGTCTGAACAGTCAGTGAGACACTATTACTGTTTTTTTTTGCGGAAAAAAGGCCAAAAGCTGGAAAATACTGAGATTTGAAACGTGCAACTGCAAAACCAAACTTCTAGTTATCTGGCCTACACCAGAATATTTTAAACTATATATTTGTGTCTGAACAGTCGTGGAGACACTATTACTGTTTTTTTTTATGGAAAAAAGGGAAAAAGATAGATAATACAGAGATTTGAATCGTGGAACTGCAAAACCAAACTTCTAGTTATCTGGCCTACACCAGAATATTTTAAACAGATTTATTTGTGTCTGAACAGTCAGGGAGACACTATTACTGCTTTTTTATGGAAAAAAAGGCCAAAACCTGGATAATACTGAGATTTGAACCGTGGAAATGCAAAACCAAACTTCTAGTTATCTGGCCTACACTAGAATATTTTAAACATATATATTTGTGTCTGAACAGTAAGGGAGGCACTATTACTGTTTTTTTTTATGTAAAAAAGGCCAAAAGCTGGATAATACAGAGATTTGAACCATGGAACTGCAAAACCAATTTTCTAGTTATTTGGCCTACACTAGAAAATTTTAAACAGATATATTTGTCTTTGAACAGTCAGGGGGTCACTATTACTGTTTTTTTTGTAAATAGTGCCGAAAGCTGGATAATACAGAGATTTGAACCATGGACCTGCAAAACCAAACTTCTAGTTATCTGGCGTACACAAGAAGATTTTAAACAGATATATTTGTGTCTGAACAGTCAGGGAGACACTATTACTGTTTTTTTACAGAAAAAAGGCCAAAAGCTGGATCATACTGAGATTTGAACCATGGCACTGCAAAACCAATCTTATAGTTATCTGGCCTACACTAGAATATTTTAAACAGATATATTTGTGTCTGAACAGTTAGGGAGACACTATTACTTTTTTTTTATGGAAAAAAGGCAAAAGCTGGATAATATAGAGATTTGAATCGTGGAACTGCAAAACCAAACTTCTAGTTATCTGGTCTACAACAGAATATTTTTAACAGATATATCTGTGTCTGAACAGTCAGGGAGACACTATTACTGTTTTTTTATGCAAAAAAGGCCAAAAGCTGGATAATACAGAGATTTGAACCGTGAAACTGCAAAACCAAACTTCTAGTTACTGGCCTACACCAAAATAATTTAAACAGATATATTTGTGTCTGAACAGTCAGTGAGACACTATTTCTGTTTTTTTTCACGGAAAAAAGGACAAAAGCTGATAAATACTGAGATTGGAACCGTGCAACTGCAAAACCAAACTTCTAGTTATCTGGCCTACACCAGAATATTTTAAACCGATATATTTGTGTCTGAACAGTCAGGGAGACACTATTAATGTTTTTTTTTATGGAAAAAAGGCCAAAAGCTGGATAATACAGAGATTTGAACCGTGGAACTGCAAAACCAAACTTCTAGTTATGAGGCCTACACCAGAATATTTTAAACAGATATATTTGTGTCTGAACAGTAAGAGACACACTATTACTGTTTTTTTTATGTAAAAAATGCCAAAAGCTGGATAATACAGAGATTTGAACCGTGGTACAGCAAAACCAAACTTCTAGTTATGTGGCCTACACCAGAATATTTTAAACAGATATATTTGTGTCTGAACAGTAAGGGACACACTATTACTATTTTTTTTTAAGTAAAAAAGGCCAAAAGCTGGATAATACAGAGATTTGAATCGTGAAACTGCAAAACCAAACTTCTAGTTACTGGACTACACCAGAATATTTTAAACAGATATATTTGTGTCTGAACAGTCAGGGAGACACTATTACTGTTTTTTTTTACGGATAAAAAGTGAAAAAGCTGTATAATACAGAGATTTGAATCGTGGAACTGCAAAACCAAACTTCTAGTTAACTGGCCTACACCAGAATATTTTAAACAGATATATTTGTGTCTGAACAGTCAGTGAGACACTATTCCTGTTTTTTTTAACGTAAAAAAGGCCAAAAGCTGGATAATACTGGGATTTGAACCGTGCACTGCAAATCCAAACTTCTAGTTATCTGGACTACACCAGCATATTTTAAACAGATATATTTGTGTCTGAACAGTCAGGGAGTCACTATTACTGTTTTTATTAACGGAAAAAAGGCCAAAAGCTGGATAATACAGAGATTTGAACTGTGGAATATCATAACCAAACTTCTAGTTTTCTGGCCTACACCAGAATATTTTAAACAGATATCTTTGTGTCTGAACAGTCAGGGAGACACTATTACTATTTTTTTTACAGAAAAAATGCCAAAAGCTGGATAATACAGAGATTTGAACCGTGGATCTGCAAAACCAAACTTCTATTTATCTGGCCTACACCAGAATATTTTAAACAGATATATTTGTGTCTGAACAGTCAGGGAGACATTATTACTGTTTTTTTTTTACGGAAAAAATGACCAAAATCTGGAAAATACAGAGATTTGAACCGTGGAACTGCAAAACCAAACTTATAGTTATCTGGCCTACACCAGAATAATTTAAACAGATATATTTGTGTCTGAACAGTCAGGGAGACACTATTACTGTTTTTTTTTGTAAAAAAGGCCAAAAGCTGGATAGTACAGAGATTTGAACCGTGGAACTGCATAACCAAACTTCTAGTTATCTGGCCTACATCAGAATATTTTAAACAGATATATTTGTGTCTGAACAGTCAGGGAGACACTACTACTGTTTTTTTCACGGAAAAAATGCCAAAAGTTGGATAATACAGAGATTTGAAACGTGGAACCGCAAAAACAAACTTCTAGTTATCTGGCCTACACCAGAATATTTTAAACAGATATATTTGTGTCTGAACAGTCAGGGAGACACTAATACTGTTATTTTTTACAGAAAAAAAGGCCAAAAGCTGTAAAATTCAGAGATTTGAACCGTGGAACTGCAAAACCAAACTTCTAGCTATCTGGCCTACACTAGAATATTTTAAACAGATATATTTGTGTCTGAACAGTCAGGGAGACACTATTACTGTTTTTTTTGTTACGGAAAAAAGGCCAAAAGCTGGATAATACACAGATTTGAACAAGGAACTGCAAAACCACACTTCTAGTTATCTGGCCTACACCAGAAAATTTTAAACAGATATATTTGTGTCTGAACAGTCAGGGAGACACTATTACTGTTTTTTTATGTAAAAAAGGCCAAAAGATGGATAATAAAGAGATTTGAACCGTGGAACTGCATAACCACACTTCTAGTTATCTGGCCTACACCAGAATATTTTAAACAGATATATTTGTGTCTGAACAGTCAGGGAGACACTATTACTGTTTTTTTTTACGGATAAAAAGTGAAAAAGCTGTATAATACAGAGATTTGAATCGTGGAACTGCAAAACCAAACTTCTAGTTAACTGGCCTACACCAGAATATTTTAAACAGATATATTTGTGTCTGAACAGTCAGTGAGACACTATTCCTGTTTTTTTTAACGTAAAAAAGGCCAAAAGCTGGATAATACTGGGATTTGAACCGTGCACTGCAAATCCAAACTTCTAGTTATCTGGACTACACCAGCATATTTTAAACAGATATATTTGTGTCTGAACAGTCAGGGAGTCACTATTACTGTTTTTATTAACGGAAAAAAGGCCAAAAGCTGGATAATACAGAGATTTGAACTGTGGAATATCATAACCAAACTTCTAGTTTTCTGGCCTACACCAGAATATTTTAAACAGATATCTTTGTGTCTGAACAGTCAGGGAGACACTATTACTATTTTTTTTACAGAAAAAATGCCAAAAGCTGGATAATACAGAGATTTGAACCGTGGATCTGCAAAACCAAACTTCTATTTATCTGGCCTACACCAGAATATTTTAAACAGATATATTTGTGTCTGAACAGTCAGGGAGACATTATTACTGTTTTTTTTTTACGGAAAAAATGACCAAAATCTGGAAAATACAGAGATTTGAACCGTGGAACTGCAAAACCAAACTTATAGTTATCTGGCCTACACCAGAATAATTTAAACAGATATATTTGTGTCTGAACAGTCAGGGAGACACTATTACTGTTTTTTTTTGTAAAAAAGGCCAAAAGCTGGATAGTACAGAGATTTGAACCGTGGAACTGCATAACCAAACTTCTAGTTATCTGGCCTACATCAGAATATTTTAAACAGATATATTTGTGTCTGAACAGTCAGGGAGACACTACTACTGTTTTTTTCACGGAAAAAATGCCAAAAGTTGGATAATACAGAGATTTGAAACGTGGAACCGCAAAAACAAACTTCTAGTTATCTGGCCTACACCAGAATATTTTAAACAGATATATTTGTGTCTGAACAGTCAGGGAGACACTAATACTGTTATTTTTTACAGAAAAAAAGGCCAAAAGCTGTAAAATTCAGAGATTTGAACCGTGGAACTGCAAAACCAAACTTCTAGCTATCTGGCCTACACTAGAATATTTTAAACAGATATATTTGTGTCTGAACAGTCAGGGAGACACTATTACTGTTTTTTTTGTTACGGAAAAAAGGCCAAAAGCTGGATAATACACAGATTTGAACAAGGAACTGCAAAACCACACTTCTAGTTATCTGGCCTACACCAGAAAATTTTAAACAGATATATTTGTGTCTGAACAGTCAGGGAGACACTATTACTGTTTTTTTATGTAAAAAAGGCCAAAAGATGGATAATAAAGAGATTTGAACCGTGGAACTGCATAACCACACTTCTAGTTATCTGGCCTACACCAGAATATTTTAAACAGATATATTTGTGTCTGAACAGTCAGGGAGACACTATTAATGTTTTTATTTACGGAAAAAAGGCCAAAAGCTGGATAATACAGAGATTTGAACCGTGGAACTGCAAAACCAAACTTCTAGTTATCTAGCCTATACCAGAATATTTTAAACAGATATATTTGTGTCTGAACAGTAAGGGAGACACTATTACTCTTTTTTTTTACGGAAAAATGGGCCAAGACCTGGATAATACAGAGATTTCAACCGTGGAACTGCAAAACCAAACTTCTAGTTATCTGGCCTACACCAGAATATTTTAAACAGATATATTTGTGTCTTAATAGTCAGGGAGACACTATTACTGTTTTATTATGGAAAAAATGCCAAAAGCTGGATAATACAAACATTTGAACCATGGAACTGCAAAACCAAACTTCTAGTTATCTTGCCTACACCAGAATATTTTAGACAGATATATTTGTGTCTGAACAGTCAGGGAGACACTACTACTGTTTTTTTTTTTACGGAAAAAGGCGAAAAGCTGGATAATACTGAGATTTGAACCGTGGAACTGCAAAACCAAACTTCTAGTTATCTGGCTTACACCAGAATATTTTACACAGATATATTTGAGTCTGAACAGTCAGGGAAACACTATTACTGTTTTTTTATGTAAATAAGGCCAAAAGCTGGATAATGCGGAGATTTGAACCGTGGCACTGCAAAACCAAACTTCTAGTTATCTGGCCTACACTAGAATATTTTAAACAGATATATTTGTGTCTGAACAGTCAGGGAGACACTACTCCTGTTTTTTTTACGGAAAAAAGCCAAAAGCTGGATAGCACAAAGATTTGAATTGTGGATCTGCAAAAACAAACTTCCTTTTTTCTGGCCTACACCAGAATATTTAAACAGATATATTTGTGTCTGAACAGTCAGGGAGACACTATTACTGTTTTTTTTTACGGAAAAAAGCCTGAAAGCTGGATAATACAGAGATTTGAACCATGGAACTGCAAAACCAAACTTCTAGTTATCTGGCGTACACCAGTATATTTTAAACAGATATATTTGTGTTGGAACAGTCAGGGAGACACTATTACTGTTTTTTTTTAAGGAAAAAATTGAAAAAGATGGATAATACAAAGATTTGAACCGTGGAACTGCAAAACCAAACTTCTCGTAATCTGGCCTACACCAGAATATTTTAAACAAATATATTTGTGTCTGAACAGTCAGGGAGACACTATTACTGCTTTTTTAATGTAAAAAAGGCCAAAAGCTTGATAATACAGAGATTTGTACCGTGGAACTGCAAAACCAAACTTTCAGTTATCTGGCCTACACCAGAATTTTTAAAGAGATATATTTGTGTCTGAACAGTCAGGGGGACATTCTTACTGTTTTTTTATGGAAAAAAGGCCAAAAGCTGGATAATACTGAGATTTGAACCGTGGAACTGCAAAACCAAACTTCTAGTTATCTGGCCTACACGAGAATATTTGAAACAGATATATTTGTGTCTGAACAGTCAGGGAGACACTATTACTGTTTTTTTAATGTAAAAAAGGCCGAAAGCTTGATAATACAGAGATTTGTACCGTGGAACTGCAAAACCAAGCTTTCATTTATGTGGCCTACACCAGAATTTTTAAACAGATATATTTGTGTCTGAACAGTCAGGGAGACACTTTTGCTGTTTTCTTTTACAAAAAAAAAGGGCAAAAAGCATATTAATACAGAGATTTGAACCGTGGAACTTCAAAGTCAAACTTCTAGTTATCTGGCCTACACCAGAATATTTTAAACAGATATATTTGTGTCTGAACAGTCAGGGAGACACTATTACTGTTTTTTTTTATGCAAATAGGGTTGAAAGCTGGATAATACAGAGATTTGAACCATGGAACTGCAAAACCAAACTTATAGTTATCTAGCCTACACCAGAATATTTTAAACAGATATATTTGTGTTGGAACAGTCAGGGAGACACTATTACTGTTTTTTTTAACGGAAAAAAGGCCAAAAGCTGGATCATACAGAGATTTGAACCATGGCACTGCAAACCAAACTTATAGTTATCTGGGCTACACCAGAATATTTTAAACAGATATATTTGTGTCTGAACAGTCAGGGAGACACTATTACTGTTATTTTTTACGGAAAAAGGCCAAAAGCTGGATAATACTGAGATTTGAACCGTGGAACTGCAAAACCAAACTTCTAGTTATCTGGCGTACACCAGTATATTTTAAACAGATATATTTGTGTTGGAACAGTCAGGGAGACACTATTACTGTTTTTTTTTAAGGAAAAAATTGAAAAAGATGGATAATACAAAGATTTGAACCGTGGAACTGCAAAACCAAACTTCTCGTAATCTGGCCTACACCAGAATATTTTAAACAAATATATTTGTGTCTGAACAGTCAGGGAGACACTATTACTGCTTTTTTAATGTAAAAAAGGCCAAAAGCTTGATAATACAGAGATTTGTACCGTGGAACTGCAAAACCAAACTTTCAGTTATCTGGCCTACACCAGAATTTTTAAAGAGATATATTTGTGTCTGAACAGTCAGGGGGACATTCTTACTGTTTTTTTATGGAAAAAAGGCCAAAAGCTGGATAATACTGAGATTTGAACCGTGGAACTGCAAAACCAAACTTCTAGTTATCTGGCCTACACGAGAATATTTGAAACAGATATATTTGTGTCTGAACAGTCAGGGAGACACTATTACTGTTTTTTTAATGTAAAAAAGGCCGAAAGCTTGATAATACAGAGATTTGTACCGTGGAACTGCAAAACCAAGCTTTCATTTATGTGGCCTACACCAGAATTTTTAAACAGATATATTTGTGTCTGAACAGTCAGGGAGACACTTTTGCTGTTTTCTTTTACAAAAAAAAGGGCAAAAAGCATATTAATACAGAGATTTGAACCGTGGAACTTCAAAGTCAAACTTCTAGTTATCTGGCCTACACCAGAATATTTTAAACAGATATATTTGTGTCTGAACAGTCAGGGAGACACTATTACTGTTTTTTTTTATGCAAATAGGGTTGAAAGCTGGATAATACAGAGATTTGAACCATGGAACTGCAAAACCAAACTTATAGTTATCTAGCCTACACCAGAATATTTTAAACAGATATATTTGTGTTGGAACAGTCAGGGAGACACTATTACTGTTTTTTTTAACAGAAAAAAGGCCAAAAGCTGGATCATACAGAGATTTGAACCATGGCACTGCAAAACCAAACTTATAGTTATCTGGGCTACACCAGAATATTTTAAACAGATATATTTGTGTCTGAACAGTCAGGGAGACACTATTACTGTTTTTTTTTACGGAAAAAGGCCAAAAGCTGGATAATACTGAGATTTGAACCGTGGAACTGCAAAACCAAACTTCTAGCTTTCTGGCCTACATCAGAATATTTTAAACAGATATATTTGTGTCTGAACTGTCAGGGAGACACTATTCCTGTTTTTTTATGTAAAAAAGGCCAAAAGCTGGATAATACAGAGATTTGAACCGTGAATCTGCAAAACCAAACGTCTAGTTACTGGCCTACACCAAAATACTTTAAATAGATATATTTGTGTCTGAACAGTCAGGGAGACACTACTACTGTTTTTTTTAATGGAAAAAAAGTGCAAAAGCTGGATAATACAGGGATTTGAATCGTGGAACTGCAAAACCAAACTTCTAGTTATCTGGCTTACACCAGAATATTATAAACAGATATATTTGTGTCTGAACAGTCAGTGAGACACTATTTCTGTTTTTTTTTACGGAAAAAAGGCCAAAAGCTGAATAATACTGAGATTGGAACCGTGGCACTTGAAAACCAAACTACGAGTTATCTGGCATACACCAGAATATTTTAAACATATATATTTGTGTCTGAACAGTCAGGGAGACTCTATTACTGTTTTTTTTATGGAAAAAAGGGAAAAAGATGGATAATGCAGAGATTTGAACCATGGAACTGCAAAACCAAACTTCTAGTTATCTGGCCTACACCAGAATATTTTAAACAGATATTTTTGTGTCTGAACAGTCAGGGAGACACTACTACTGTTTTTTTTTATGCAAATAGGGTTGAAAGCTGGATAATACAGAGATTTGAACCATGGAACTGCAAAACCAAACTTATAGTTATCTAGCCTACACCAGAATATTTTAAACAGATATATTTGTGTTGGAACAGTCAGGGAGACACTATTACTGTTTTTTTTAACGGAAAAAAGGCCAAAAGCTGGATCATACAGAGATTTGAACCATGGCACTGCAAAACCAAACTTATAGTTATCTGGGCTACACCAGAATATTTTAAACAGATATATTTGTGTCTGAACAGTCAGGGAGACACTATTACTGTTTTTTTTTACGGAAAAAGGCCAAAAGCTGGATAATACTGAGATTTGAACCGTGGAACTGCAAAACCAAACTTCTAGTTATCTGGCGTACACCAGTATATTTTAAACAGATATATTTGTGTTGGAACAGTCAGGGAGACACTATTACTGTTTTTTTTTAAGGAAAAAATTGAAAAAGATGGATAATACAAAGATTTGAACCGTGGAACTGCAAAACCAAACTTCTCGTAATCTGGCCTACACCAGAATATTTTAAACAAATATATTTGTGTCTGAACAGTCAGGGAGACACTATTACTGCTTTTTTAATGTAAAAAAGGCCAAAAGCTTGATAATACAGAGATTTGTACCGTGGAACTGCAAAACCAAACTTTCAGTTATCTGGCCTACACCAGAATTGTTAAAGAGATATATTTGTGTCTGAACAGTCAGGGGGACATTCTTACTGTTTTTTTATGGAAAAAAGGCCAAAAGCTGGATAATACTGAGATTTGAACCGTGGAACTGCAAAACCAAACTTCTAGTTATCTGGCCTACACGAGAATATTTGAAACAGATATATTTGTGTCTGAACAGTCAGGGAGACACTATTACTGTTTTTTTAATGTAAAAAAGGCCGAAAGCTTGATAATACAGAGATTTGTACCGTGGAACTGCAAAACCAAGCTTTCATTTATGTGGCCTACACCAGAATTTTTAAACAGATATATTTGTGTCTGAACAGTCAGGGAGACACTTTTGCTGTTTTCTTTTACAAAAAAAAGGGCAAAAAGCATATTAATACAGAGATTTGAACCGTGGAACTTCAAAGTCAAACTTCTAGTTATCTGGCCTACACCAGAATATTTTAAACAGATATATTTGTGTCTGAACAGTCAGGGAGACACTATTACTGTTTTTTTTTATGCAAATAGGGTTGAAAGCTGGATAATACAGAGATTTGAACCATGGAACTGCAAAACCAAACTTATAGTTATCTAGCCTACACCAGAATATTTTAAACAGATATATTTGTGTTGGAACAGTCAGGGAGACACTATTACTGTTTTTTTTAACGGAAAAAAGGCCAAAAGCTGGATCATACAGAGATTTGAACCATGGCACTGCAAAACCAAACTTATAGTTATCTGGGCTACACCAGAATATTTTAAACAGATATATTTGTGTCTGAACAGTCAGGGAGACACTATTACTGTTTTTTTTTACGGAAAAAGGCCAAAAGCTGGATAATACTGAGATTTGAACCGTGGAACTGCAAAACCAAACTTCTAGTTATCTGGCGTACACCAGTATATTTTAAACAGATATATTTGTGTTGGAACAGTCAGGGAGACACTATTACTGTTTTTTTTTAAGGAAAAAATTGAAAAAGATGGATAATACAAAGATTTGAACCGTGGAACTGCAAAACCAAACTTCTCGTAATCTGGCCTACACCAGAATATTTTAAACAAATATATTTGTGTCTGAACAGTCAGGGAGACACTATTACTGCTTTTTTAATGTAAAAAAGGCCAAAAGCTTGATAATACAGAGATTTGTACCGTGGAACTGCAAAACCAAACTTTCAGTTATCTGGCCTACACCAGAATTTTTAAAGAGATATATTTGTGTCTGAACAGTCAGGGGGACATTCTTACTGTTTTTTTATGGAAAAAAGGCCAAAAGCTGGATAATACTGAGATTTGAACCGTGGAACTGCAAAACCAAACTTCTAGTTATCTGGCCTACACGAGAATATTTGAAACAGATATATTTGTGTCTGAACAGTCAGGGAGACACTATTACTGTTTTTTTAATGTAAAAAAGGCCGAAAGCTTGATAATACAGAGATTTGTACCGTGGAACTGCAAAACCAAGCTTTCATTTATGTGGCCTACACCAGAATTTTTAAACAGATATATTTGTGTCTGAACAGTCAGGGAGACACTTTTGCTGTTTTCTTTTACAAAAAAAAAGGGCAAAAAGCATATTAATACAGAGATTTGTAACCGTGGAACTTCAAAGTCAAACTTCTAGTTATCTGGCCTACACCAGAATATTTTAAACAGATATATTTGTGTCTGAACAGTCAGGGAGACACTATTACTGTTTTTTTTATGCAAATAGGGTTGAAAGCTGGATAATACAGAGATTTGAACCATGGAACTGCAAAACCAAACTTATAGTTATCTAGCCTACACCAGAATATTTTAAACAGATATATTTGTGTTGGAACAGTCAGGGAGACACTATTACTGTTTTTTTTAATGGAAAAAAGGCCAAAAGCTGGATCATACAGAGATTTGAACCATGGCACTGCAAAACCAAACTTCTAGTTATCTGGGCTACACCAGAATATTTTAAACAGATATATTTGTGTCTGAACAGTCAGGGAGACACTATTACTGTTTTTTTTTACGGAAAAAGGCCAAAAGCTGGATAATACTGAGATTTGAACCGTGGAACTGCAAAACCAAACTTCTAGCTTTCTGGCCTACATCAGAATATTTTAAACAGATATATTTGTGTCTGAACTGTCAGGGAGACACTATTCCTGTTTTTTTATGTAAAAAAGGCCAAAAGCTGGATAATACAGAGATTTGAACCGTGAAACTGCAAAACCAAACGTCTAGTTACTGGCCTACACCAAAACACTTTAAATAGATATATTTGTGTCTGAACAGTCAGGGAGACACTACTACTGTTTTTTTTAATGGAAAAAAAGTGCAAAAGCTGGATAATACAGGGATTTGAATCGTGGAACTGCAAAACCAAACTTCTAGTTATCTGGCTTACACCAGAATATTATAAACAGATATATTTGTGTCTGAACAGTCAGTGAGACACTATTACTGTTTTTTTTTACGGAAAAAAGGCCAAAAGCTGAATAATACTGAGATTGGAACCGTGGCACTTGAAAACCAAACTACGAGTTATCTGGCATACACCAGAATATTTTAAACATATATATTTGTGTCTGAACAGTCAGGGAGACTCTATTACTGTTTTTTTTATGGAAAAAAGGGAAAAAGATGGATAATGCAGAGATTTGAACCATGGAACTGCAAAACCAAACTTCTAGTTATCTGGCCTACACCAGAATATTTTAAACAGATATTTTTGTGTCTGAACAGTCAGGGAGACACTATTACTGTTTTTTTTTCATGTAAAAAAGGCCAAAAGCTGGATAATACAGAGATTTGAACCATGGAACTGCAAAACCAAACTTCTAGTTATCTGGCCTACACCAGAATATTTTAAACAGATATATTTGTGTCTGAACAGTAAGGGACACACTATTACTGTTTTTTTTATGTAAAAAATGCCAAAAGCTGGATAATGCAGAGATTTGAACCGTGGAACTGCAAAACCAAACTTCTAGTTATCTGGCCTACACCAGAATATTTTAAACAGATATATTTGTGTCTGAACAGTCAGGGAGACACTATTACTGTTTTTTTTAAGTAAAAAAGGCCAAAAGCTGGATAATACAGAGATTTGAATCGTGAAACTGCAAAACCAAACTTCTAGTTACTGGACTACACCAGAATATTTTAAACAGATATATTTGTGTCTGAACAGTCAGGGAGACACTATTACTGTTTTTTTTACGGATAAAAAGTGAAAAAGCTGTATAATACAGAGATTTGAATCGTGGAACTGCAAAACCAAACTTCTAGTTAACTGGCCTACACCAGAATATTTTAAACAGATATATTTGTGTCTGAACAGTCAGTGAGACACTATTCCTGTTTTTTTTAACGTAAAAAAGGCCAAAAGCTGGATAATACTGGGATTTGAACCGTGCACTGCAAAACCAAACTTCTAGTTATCTGGACTACACCAGCATATTTTAAACAGATATATTTGTGTCTGAACAGTCAGGGAGTCACTATTACTGTTTTTTTTAACGGAAAAAAGGCCAAAAGCTGGATAATACAGAGATTTGAACTGTGGAATAGCATAACCAAACTTCTAGTTTTCTGGCCTACACCAGAATATTTTAAACAGATATCTTTGTGTCTGAACAGTCAGGGAGACACTATTACTGTTTTTTTTACAGAAAAAATGCCAAAAGCTGGATAATACAGAGATTTGAACCGTGGATCTGCAAAACCAAACTTCTATTTATCTGGCCTACACCAGAATATTTTAAACAGATATATTTGTGTCTGAACAGTCAGGGAGACATTATTACTGTTTTTTTTTACGGAAAAAATGACCAAAATCTGGAAAATACAGAGATTTGAACCGTGGAACTGCAAAACCAAACTTATAGTTATCTGGCCTACACCAGAATAATTTAAACAGATATATTTGTGTCTGAACAGTCAGGGAGACAATATTACTGTTTTTTTTTATGTAAAAAAGGCCAAAAGCTGGATAGTACAGAGATTTGAACCGTGGAACTGCATAACCAAACTTCTAGTTATCTGGCCTACATCAGAATATTTTAAACAAAAATATTTGTGTCTGAACAGTCAGGGAGACACTACTACTGTTTTTTTCACGGAAAAAATGCCAAAAGTTGGATAATACAGAGATTTGAAACGTGGAACCGCAAAAACAAACTTCTAGTTATCTGGCCTACACCAGAATATTTTAAACAGATATATTTGTGTCTGAACTTTCAGGGAGACACTAATACTGTTATTTTTTACAGAAAAAAAGGCCAAAAGCTGTAAAATTCAGAGATTTGAACCGTGGAACTGCAAAACCAAACTTCTAGCTATCTGGCCTACACCAGAAAATTTTAAACAGATATATTTGTGTCTGAACAGTCAGGGAGACACTATTACTGTTTTTTTTATGTAAAAAAGGCCAAAAGATGGATAATAAAGAGATTTGAACCGTGGAACTGCATAACCAAACTTCTAGTTATCTGGCCTACACCAGAATATTTTAAACAGATATATTTGTGTCTGAACAGTCAGGGAGACACTATTAATGTTTTTTTTTACGGAAAAACGGCCAAAAGCTGGATAATACAGAGATTTGAACCGTGGAACTGCAAAACTAAACTTCTAGTTATCTAGCCTATACCAGAATATTTTAAACAGATATATTTGTGTCTGAACAGTAAGGGAGACACTATTACTCTTTTTTTTTACGGAAAAAAGGGCCAAGACCTGGATAATACAGAGATTTCAACCGTGGAACTGCAAAACCAAACTTCTAGTTATCTGGCCTACACCAGAATATTTTAAACAGATATATTTGTGTCTTAATAGTCAGGGAGACACTATTACTGTTTTATTATGGAAAAAATGCCAAAAGCTGGATAATACAAACATTTGAACCATGGAACTGCAAAACCAAACTTCTAGTTATCTGGCCTACACCAGAATATTTTAGACAGATATATTTGTGTCTGAACAGTCAGGGAGACACTACTACTGTTTTTTTTTTTACGGAAAAAAGCCAAAAGCTGGATAACACAAAGATTTGAATTGTGGATCTGCAAAAACAAACTTCTTTTTATCTGGCCTACACCAGAATATTTTAAACAGATATATTTGTGTCTGAACAGTCAGGGAGACACTATTACTGTTTTTTTTACGGATAAAAAGTGAAAAAGCTGTATAATACAGAGATTTGAATCGTGGAACTGCAAAACCAAACTTCTAGTTAACTGGCCTACACCAGAATATTTTAAACAGATATATTTGTGTCTGAACAGTCAGTGAGACACTATTCCTGTTTTTTTTAACGTAAAAAAGGCCAAAAGCTGGATAATACTGGGATTTGAACCGTGCACTGCAAAACCAAACTTCTAGTTATCTGGACTACACCAGCATATTTTAAACAGATATATTTGTGTCTGAACAGTCAGGGAGTCACTATTACTGTTTTTTTTAACGGAAAAAAGGCCAAAAGCTGGATAATACAGAGATTTGAACTGTGGAATAGCATAACCAAACTTCTAGTTTTCTGGCCTACACCAGAATATTTTAAACAGATATCTTTGTGTCTGAACAGTCAGGGAGACACTATTACTGTTTTTTTTACAGAAAAAATGCCAAAAGCTGGATAATACAGAGATTTGAACCGTGGATCTGCAAAACCAAACTTCTATTTATCTGGCCTACACCAGAATATTTTAAACAGATATATTTGTGTCTGAACAGTCAGGGAGACATTATTACTGTTTTTTTTTACGGAAAAAATGACCAAAATCTGGAAAATACAGAGATTTGAACCGTGGAACTGCAAAACCAAACTTATAGTTATCTGGCCTACACCAGAATAATTTAAACAGATATATTTGTGTCTGAACAGTCAGGGAGACAATATTACTGTTTTTTTTTATGTAAAAAAGGCCAAAAGCTGGATAGTACAGAGATTTGAACCGTGGAACTGCATAACCAAACTTCTAGTTATCTGGCCTACATCAGAATATTTTAAACAAAAATATTTGTGTCTGAACAGTCAGGGAGACACTACTACTGTTTTTTTCACGGAAAAAATGCCAAAAGTTGGATAATACAGAGATTTGAAACGTGGAACCGCAAAAACAAACTTCTAGTTATCTGGCCTACACCAGAATATTTTAAACAGATATATTTGTGTCTGAACTTTCAGGGAGACACTAATACTGTTATTTTTTACAGAAAAAAAGGCCAAAAGCTGTAAAATTCAGAGATTTGAACCGTGGAACTGCAAAACCAAACTTCTAGCTATCTGGCCTACACCAGAAAATTTTAAACAGATATATTTGTGTCTGAACAGTCAGGGAGACACTATTACTGTTTTTTTTATGTAAAAAAGGCCAAAAGATGGATAATAAAGAGATTTGAACCGTGGAACTGCATAACCAAACTTCTAGTTATCTGGCCTACACCAGAATATTTTAAACAGATATATTTGTGTCTGAACAGTCAGGGAGACACTATTAATGTTTTTTTTTACGGAAAAACGGCCAAAAGCTGGATAATACAGAGATTTGAACCGTGGAACTGCAAAACTAAACTTCTAGTTATCTAGCCTATACCAGAATATTTTAAACAGATATATTTGTGTCTGAACAGTAAGGGAGACACTATTACTCTTTTTTTTTACGGAAAAAAGGGCCAAGACCTGGATAATACAGAGATTTCAACCGTGGAACTGCAAAACCAAACTTCTAGTTATCTGGCCTACACCAGAATATTTTAAACAGATATATTTGTGTCTTAATAGTCAGGGAGACACTATTACTGTTTTATTATGGAAAAAATGCCAAAAGCTGGATAATACAAACATTTGAACCATGGAACTGCAAAACCAAACTTCTAGTTATCTGGCCTACACCAGAATATTTTAGACAGATATATTTGTGTCTGAACAGTCAGGGAGACACTACTACTGTTTTTTTTTTTACGGAAAAAAGCCAAAAGCTGGATAACACAAAGATTTGAATTGTGGATCTGCAAAAACAAACTTCTTTTTATCTGGCCTACACCAGAATATTTTAAACAGATATATTTGTGTCTGAACAGTCAGGGAGACACTATTACTGTTTTTTTTTACGGAAAAAAGCCCGAAAGCTGGATAATACAGAGATTTGAACCATGGAACTGCAAAACCAAACTTCTAGTTATCTGGCGTACACCAGTATATTTTAAACAGATATATTTGTGTTGGAACAGTCAGGGAGACACTATTACTGTTTTTTTTTTAAGGAAAAAATTGAAAAAGATGGATAATACAAAGATTTGAACCGTGGAACTGCAAAACAAAACTTCTCGTAATCTGGCCTACACCAGAATATTTTAAACAAATATATTTGTGTCTGAACAGTCAGGGAGACACTATTACTGCTTTTTTAATCTAAAAAAGGCCAAAAGCTTGATAATACAGAGATTTGTACCGTGGAACTGCAAAACCAAATTTTCAGTTATCTGGCCTACACCAGAATTTTTAAAGAGATATATTTGTGTCTGAACAGTCAGGGGGACATTCTTACTGTTTTTTTATGGAAAAAAGGCCAAAAGCTGGATAATACTGAGATTTGAACCGTGGAACTGCAAAACCAAACTTCTAGTTATCTGGCCTACACGAGAATATTTGAAACAGATATATTTGTGTCTGAACAGTCAGGGAGACACTATTACTGTTTTTTTAATGTAAAAAAGGCCGAAAGCTTGATAATACAGAGATTGTACCGTGGAACTGCAAAACCAAGCTTTCATTTATGTGGCCTACACCAGAATTTTTAAACAGATATATTTGTGTCTGAACATTCAGGGAGACACTTTTGCTGTTTTCTTTTACAAAAAAAAGGGCAAAAAGCATATTAATACAGAGATTTGAACCGTGGAACTTCAAAGTCAAACTTCTAGTTTTCTGGCCTACACCAGAATATTTTAAACAGATATGTTTGTGTTAGAACAGTCAGGGAGACACTATTACTGTTTTTTTTAACGGAAAAAAGGCCAAAAGCTGGATCATACAAAGATTTGAACCATGGAACTGCAAACCAAACTTATAGTTATCTGGGCTACACCAGAATATTTTAAACAGATATATTTGTGTCTGAACAGTCAGGGAGACACTATTACTGTTTTTTTTTACGGAAAAAGGCCAAAAGCTGGATAATGCTGAGATTTGAACCGTGGAACTGCAAAACCAAACTTCTAGCTTTCTGGCCTACATCAGAATATTTTAAACAGATATATTTGTGTCTGAACTGTCAGGGAGACACTATTCCTGTTTTTTTATGTAAAAAAGGCCAAAAGCTGGATAATACAGAGATTTGAACCGTGAAACTGCAAAACCAAACGTCTAGTTACTGGCCTACACCAAAATACTTTAAATAGATATATTTGTGTCTGAACAGTCAGGGAGACACTACTACTGTTTTTTTTAATGGAAAAAAAGTGCAAAAGCTGGATAATACAGGGATTTGAATCGTGGAACTGCAAAACCAAACTTCTAGTTATCTGGCTTACACCAGAATATTATAAACAGATATGTTTGTGTCTGAACAGTCAGTGAGACACTATTACTGTTTTTTTTTACGGAAAAAAGGCCAAAAGCTGAATAATACTGAGATTGGAACCGTGGCACTTGAAAACCAAACTACGAGTTATCTGGCATACACCAGAATATTTTAAACATATATATTTGTGTCTGAACAGTCGGGGAGACTCTATTACTGGTTTTTTTATGGAAAAAAGGGAAAAAGATGGATAATGCAGAGATTTGAACCGTGGAACTGCAAAACCAAACTTCTAGTTATCTGGCCTACACCAGAATATTTTAAACAGATATTTTTGTGTCTGAACAGTCAGGGAGACACTATTACTGTTTTTTTTCATGTAAAAAAGGCCAAAAGCTGGATAATACAGAGATTTGAACCATGGAACTGCAAAACCAAACTTCTAGTTATCTGGCCTACACCAGAATATTTTAAACAGATATATTTGCGTTTGAACAGTCAGGGAGACACTATTCCTGCCTTTTTTACGGAAAAAAGGGCAAAACCTGGAAAATACTGAGATTTGAACCATTGAACTGCAAAACCAAACTTCTAGTTATCTGGCCTACATCAGAATATTTTAAACAGATATATTTGTGTCTGAACAGTCAGGGAGACACTATTACTGTTTTTTTTTCATGTAAAAAAGGCCAAAAGCTGGATAATACAGAGATTTGAACCATGGAACTGCAAAACCAAACTTCTAGTTATCTGGCCTACACCAGAATATTTTAAACAGATATATTTGTGTCTGAACAGTAAGGGACACACTATTACTGTTTTTTTTATGTAAAAAATGCCAAAAGCTGGATAATGCAGAGATTTGAACCGTGGAACTGCAAAACCAAACTTCTAGTTTTCTGGCCTACACCAGAATATTTTAAACAGATATAATTGTGTCTGAACAGTCAGGGAGACACTATTACTGTCTTTTTCTATGTAAATAGGTCCAAAAGCTGGATAATGCAGAGATTTGAACCCTGGAACTGCAAAACCAATCTTCTAGTTATCCTGCCTACACCAGAATATTTGAAACAGAAATATTTAGATCTGAACAGTCAGGGAGACACTTCTACTGCTTTATTTATGTAAAAAAGGCCAAGAGCTGGAAAATACAGAGATTTGAAACGTGGAAGTGCAACACCAAACTTCCAGTTTTCTGGCCTACACCAGAATATTTTAAACAGATATATTTGTGTTGGAACAGTCAGGGAGACACTATTACTGTTTTTTTTACGGAAAAAAGGCCAAAATCTGGATCACACTGAGATTTGAACCATGGCACTGCAAAACCAAACTTATATTTATCTGGCCTACACCAGAATATTTTAAACAGACAAATTTGTGTCTGAACAGTCAGTGAGACACTATTACTGTTTTTTTATGGAAAAAAAGTACAAGAGCTGGATAATACAGAGATTTGAAACGTGGAACTGCAAAACCAAACTTCTAGTTAACTGGCCTACACCAGAATATTTTAAACAGATATATTTGTGTCTGAACAGTCAGGGAGACACTATTACTGTTTTTTTTTAAGTAAAAAAGGCCAAAAGCTGGATAGTACAGAGATCTGAATCGTGAAACTGCAAAACCAAACTTCTAGTTACTGGACTACACCAGAATATTTTAAACAGATATATTTGTGTCTGAACAGTCAGTGAGACACTATTACTGTTTTTTTATGGAAAAAAAGATTCCAAAGCTGGATAATACAGAAATTTGAAACGTGGAATTGCAAAACCAAACTTCTAGTTAACTGGCCTACACCAGAATTTTTTAAACTGATATATTTGTGTCTGAACAGTCAGTGAGACTCTATTCCTGTTTTTTTTTACGGAAAAAAGGCCAAAAGCTGGATAATACTGAGATTTGAACCGTGGCACTGCAAAACCAAACTTCTAGTTATCTGGACTACACCAGAATATTTTAAACAGATATTTGTGTCTGAACAGTCAGGGAGACACTTTTACTGTTTTTTTAAAGGAAAAAAGGCCAAAGGCTGGATAATGCAGAGATTTGAACCGTATAACTGCAAAACCAACCTTCTAGTTATCTGGCCTACACCAGAATATTTTAAACAGATATATTTGTGTCTGAACAGTAAGGGACACACTATTACTGTTTTTTTTTATGTAAAAAATGCCAAAAGCTGGATAATACAGAGATTTGAACCGTGGTACAGCAAAACCAAACTTCTAGTTACTGGCCTACACCAAAATACTTTAAACAGATATATTTGTGTCTGAACAGTCAGTGAGACTCTATTCCTGTTTTTTTTTACGGAAAAAAGGCCAAAAGCTGGATAATACTGAGATTTGAACCGTATAACTGCAAAACCAAGCTTCTAGTTATCTGGCCTACACCAGCATATTTTAAACAGATATATTTGTGTCTGAACAGTAAGGGACACACTATTACTGTTTTTTTTTATGTAAAAAATGCCAAAAGCTGGATAATGCAGAGATTTGAACCGTGGTACAGCAAAACCAAACTTCTAGTTATCTGGCCTACACCAGAATATTTTAAACAGATATATTTGTGTCTGAACAGTCACGGAGACACTATTACTGAATTTTTTGCGGAAAAAAGGCCAAAACCTGGATAATACTGAGATTTGAACCGTGGAACTGCAAAACCAAACTTCTAGTTATGAGGCCTACACCAGAATATTTTAAACAGATATATTTGTGTCTGAACAGTAAGGGACACACTATTACTGTTTTTTTTATGTAAAAAATGCCAAAAGCTGGATAATACAGAGATTTGAACCGTGGTACAGCAAAACCAAACTTCTAGTTATCTGGCCTACACCAGAATATTTTAAACAGATATATTTGTGTCTGAACAGTCAGGGAGACACTATTACTGTTTTTTTTTAAGTAAAAAAGGCCAAAAGCTGGATAGTACAGAGATCTGAATCGTGAAACTGCAAAACCAAACTTCTAGTTACTGGACTACACCAGAATATTTTAAACAGATATATTTGTGTCTGAACAGTCAGTGAGACATTATTACTGTTTTTTTATGGAAAAAAAGTACAAGAGCTGGATAATACAGAAATTTGAAACGTGGAACTGCAAAACCAAACTTCTAGTTATCTGGCCTACACCAGAATATTTTAAACAGATATATTTGTGTCTGCACAGTCAGGGAGACACTATTACTGCTTTTTTTGGGAAAAAAAGGCCAAAACCTGGATAATACTGAGATTTGAACCGTGGAACTGCAAAACCAAACTTCTAGTTATGAGGCCTACACCAGAATATTTTAAACAGATATATTTGTGTCTGAACAGTAAGGGACACACTATTACTGGTTTTTTATGTAAAAAATGCCAAAAGCTGGATAATACAGAGATTTGAATCGTGGTACAGCAAAACCAAACTTCTAGTTATCTGGCCTACACCAGAATATTTTAAACAGATATATTTGTGTCTGAACAGTCAGGGAGACACTATTACTGTTTTTTTTTAAGTAAAAAAGGCCAAAAGCTGGATAATACAGAGATTTGAATCGTGAAACTGCAAAACCAAACTTCTAGTTACTGGACTACACCAGAATATTTTAAACAGATATATTTGTGTCTGAACAGTCAGGGAGACACTATTACTGTTTTTTTTTACGGATAAAAAGTGAAAAAGCTGTATAATACAGAGATTTGAATCGTGGAACTGCAAAACCAAACTTCTAGTTAACTGGCCTACACCAGAATATTTTAAACAGATATATTTGTGTCTGAACAGTCAGTGAGACACTATTCCTGTTTTTTTTAACGTAAAAAAGGCCAAAAGCTGGATAATACTGGGATTTGAACCGTGCACTGCAAAACCAAACTTCTAGTTATCTGGACTACACCAGCATATTTTAAACAGATATATTTGTGTCTGAACAGTCAGGGAGTCACTATTACTGTTTTTTTTAACGGAAAAAAGGCCAAAAGCTGGATAATACAGAGATTTGAACTGTGGAATAGCATAACCAAACTTCTAGTTTTCTGGCCTACACCAGAATATTTTAAACAGATATCTTTGTGTCTGAACAGTCAGGGAGACACTATTACTGTTTTTTTTACAGAAAAAATGCCAAAAGCTGGATAATACAGAGATTTGAACCGTGGATCTGCAAAACCAAACTTCTATTTATCTGGCCTACACCAGAATATTTTAAACAGATATATTTGTGTCTGAACAGTCAGGGAGACACTACTACTGTTTTTTTTCACGGAAAAAATGCCAAAAGTTGGATAATACAGAGATTTGAAACGTGGAACCGCAAAAACAAACTTCTAGTTATCTGGCCTACACCAGAATATTTTAAACAGATATATTTGTGTCTGAACAGTCAGGGAGACACTAATACTGTTATTTTTATCAGAAAAAAAGGCCAAAAGCTGGAAAATTCAGAGATTTGAACCGTGGAACTGCAAAACCAAACTTCTAGCTATCTGGCCTACACCAGAATATTTTAAACAGATATATTTGTGTCTTAATAGTCAGGGAGACACTATTACTGTTTTATTATGGAAAAAATGCCAAAAGCTGGATAATACAAACATTTGAACCATGGAACTGCAAAACCAAACTTCTAGTTATCTGGCCTACACCAGAATATTTTAAACATATATATTTGTGTCTAAACAGTCAGGGAGACACTATTACTGCTTTTTTTACGGAAAAAGGCCAAAACCTGGAAAATACTGAGATTTGAACTATGGAACGGCAAAACCAAACTTCTAATTATCTGGCCTATGCCCAGAATATTTTAAACAGATATATTTTTGTCTGAACAGTCAGGTAGACACTATTGCTGTTTTTCTTTATGGAAAAGAGGTCAACAACTGGATAATATAGAGAATTGAACCGTGGCACTGCAAAACCAGACTTCTAGTTATCTGGCCTACACTAGAATAATTTAAACTGATATATTTGTCTCTAAACAGTCAGGGAGACACTACTACTGTTTTTTTTTACGTAAAAAAGACCAAAAACTGGATAATACTGAGATTTGAACCGTGGAACTGCAAAACCAAACTTCTAGTTATCAGGCCTACACCAGAAAATTTTAAACATATATATTTGTGTCTGAACAGGCAGGGAGACACTATTACTGCTTTTTTTACGGATAAAAGGCCAAAACCTGGAAAATACTGAGATTTGAACTGTGGAACGGCAAAACCAAACTTCTATTAATCTGGCCTATACCAGAATATTTTAAACAGATATATTTTTGTCTAAACAGTGAGGGAGACACCATTACTGTTTTTCTTTACGGAAAAGAGATTAACAGCTGGATAATATAGAGAATTGAACCGTTGAACTGCAAAACCAAACTTCTAGTTATCTGGCCTACACCAGAATATTTTAAACAGATATATTTGTGTTTGAACAGTCAGGGAGACACTACTACTGTTTTTTTTATGGAAAAAAGGCCAAAAGCTGGATAATACAGGGATTTGAACCGTGGAACTGCAAAACCAAACTTCTAGTTGTCTGGCTTTCACCAGAATATTTTAAACAGATATATTTGTGTCTGAACAGTCAGGGAGACACTATTACTGTTTTTTTTATGTAAAAAAGGCCAAAAGCTGGATAATAAAGAGATTTGAACCGTGGAACTGCATAACCAAACTTCTAGTTATCTGGCCTACACCAGAATATTTTAAACAGATATATTTGTGTCTGAACAGTCAGGGAGACACTATTACTGTTTTTTTTATGTAAAAAAGGCCAAAAGATGGATAATACAGAGATTTGAACCATGGAACTGCAAAACCAAACTTCTAGTTATCTAGCCCATACCAGAATATTTTAAACAGATATATTTGTGTCTGAACAGTAAGGGAGACACTATTACTCGTTTTTTTTATGGAAAAAAGGGCCAAGACCTGGATAATACAGAGATTTCAACCGTGGAACTGCAAAACCAAACTTCTAGTTATCTGGCCTACACCAGAATATTTTAAACAGATATATTTGTGTCTTAATAGTCAGGGAGACACTATTACTGTTTTTTTATGTAAATAAGGCCAAAAGCTGGATAATGCGGAGATTTGAACCGTGGCACTGCAAAACCAAACTTCTAGTTATCTGGCCTACACTAGAATATTTTAAACAGATATATTTGTGTCTGAACAGTCAGGGCGACACTACTCCTGTTTTTTTTACGGAAAAAGGCCAAAACTTGGAAAATACTGAGATTTGAACTGTGGAACGGCAAAACCAAACTTCTAGTTATCTGGCCTATGCCCAGGATATTTTAAACAGATATATTTTTGTCTAAACAGTCAGGTAGACACTATTGCTGTTTTTCTTTACGGAAAAGAGGTCAACAGCTGGATAATATAGAGAATTGAACCGTGGCACTGCAAAACCAAAGTTCTAGTTATCTGGCCTACACTAGAATATTTTAAACTGATATATTTGTCTCTAAACAGTCAGGGAGACACTACTACTGTTTTTTTTTACGTAAAAAAGGCCAAAAGCTGGATAATACTGAGATTTGAACCGTGGAACTGCAAAACCAAACTTCTAGTTATCAGGCCTACACCAGAAAATTTTAAACATATATATTTGTGTCTGAACAGGCAGGGAGACACTATTACTGCTTTTTTTACAGATAAAAGGCCAAAACCTGGAAAATACTGAGATTTGAACTGGGGAACGGCAAAACCAAACTTCTATTAATCTGGCCTATACCAGAATATTTTAAACAGATATACAGTTATATGAAAAAGTTTGGGCACCCCTATTAATCTTAAGCTTAATGTTTTATAAAAATTGGTGTTTTTGCAACAGCTATTTCAGTTTGATATATGTAATAACTGTTGGACACAGTAATGTTTCTGCCTTGAAATTAGGTTTATGGTACTAACAGAAAATGTGCAATCTGCATTCAAACAAAATTTGACTGGTGCATAAGTATGGGCACCCTTATCATTTTCTTGTTTTAAATACTCCTACCTACTTTTTACTGACTTACTAAAGCACTTTTTTGGGTTTTGTAACCTCATTGAGCTTTGAACTTCATAGCCAGGTGTATGCAATCATGAGAAAAGCTACTTAAAGTGGCCACTTGCAAGTTGTTCTCCTGTTTGAATCTCCTCTGAAGAGTGGCATCATGGGCTCCTCAAAACAACTGTCAAATGATCTGAAAACAAAGATTATTCAACATAGTTGTTCAGGGGAAGGATACAAAAAGCTGTCTCAGAGATTTAACCTGTCAGTTTCCACTGTGAGGAACATAGTAAGGAAATGGAAGAACACAGGGACAGTTCTTGTTAAGGCCAGAAGTGGCAGGCCAAGAAAAACATCAGAAAGGCAGAGAAGAAGAATGGTGAGATCAGTCAAGACAATCCTTAGACCACCTCCAGAGAGCTGCAGCATCAACTTGCTGCAGATGGTGTCACTGTGCATCGGTCAAATATACAACGCACTTTGCACAAGGAGAAGCTGTATGGGAGAGTGATGCGAAAGAAGCCGTTTCTGCAAGCACGCCACAAACAGAGTCGACTGAGGTATGCAAAAGCACATTTGGAGAAGCCAATTTCTTTTTGGAAGAAGGTCCTGTGGACTGATGAAACCAAGATTGAGTTGTTTGGTCATACAAAAAGGCGTTATGCATGGTGGCAAAAAAACACAGCATTCCAAGAAAAACACTTGCTACCCACAGTAAAATTTGGTGGAGGTTTCATAATGCTTTGGGGCTGTGTGGCCAATGCTGGCACCGGGAATCTTGTTAAAGTTGAGGTACGCATGGATTCCACTCAGTATCAGCAGATTCTTGACAATAATGTTCAAGAATCAGTGACAAAGTTGAAGTTACGCAGAGGATGGATCTTTCAGCAAGACAATGATCCAAAACACTGCTCCAAATCTACTTAGGCATTCATGCAGAGGAACAATTACAATGTTCTGGAATGTCCATCCCAGTCCCCAGACCTGAATGTCATTGAACATCTGTGGGATCATTTGAAGAGGGCTGTCCATACTCGACGACCATCAAACTTAACTGAACTGGAATTGTTTTGTAAAGAGGAATGGTCAAAAATACCTTCATCCAGGATCCAGGAACTCATTAAAAGCTACAGGAAGTGACTAGAGGCTGTTATTTTTGCAAAAGGAGGATCTACTAAATATTAATGTCACTTTTCTGGTGAGGTGCCCATACTTATGCACCTGTCAAATTTTGTTTGAATGCAGATTGCACATTTTCTGTTAGTACAATAAACCTCATTTCAAGGCAGAAACATTACTGTGTCCAACAGTTATTACATATATCAAACTGAAATAGCTGTTGCAAAAACACCAATTTTTATAAAACATTAACCTTAAGATTAATAGGGGTGCCCAAACTTTTTCATATAACTGTATTTTTGTCTAAACAGTGAGGGAGACACCATTACTGTTTTTCTTTACGGAAAAGAGATTAACAGCTGGATAATATAGAGAATTGAACCGTTGAACTGCAAAACCAAACTTCTAGTTATCTGGCCTCCACCAGAATATTTTAAACAGATATATTTGTGTTTGAACAGTCAGGGAGACACTACTACTGTTTTTTTTACAGAAAAAAGGCCAAAAGCTGGATAATACAGGGATTTGAACCGTGGAACTGCAAAACCAAACTTCTAGTTACCTGGCTTTCACCAGAATATTTTAAACAGATATATTTGTGTCTGAACAGTCAGGGAGACACTATTACTGTTTTTTTTTCACGTAAAAAAGGCCAAAAGCTGGATAATACAGAGATTTGAACCGTGGAACTGTAAAACCAAACTTTTAGTTATCTAGCCTATACCAGAATATTTTAAACAGATATATTTGTGTCTTAATAGTCAGGGAGACACTATTACTGTTTTTATTATGGAAAAAATGCCAAAAGCTGGATAATACAAACATTTGAACCATGGAACTGCAAAACCAAACTTCTAGTTATCTGGCCTACACCAGAATATTTTAGACAGATATATTTGTGTCTGAACAGTCAGGGAGACACTACTACTGTTTTTTTTTTTACGGAAAAAGGCCAAAAGCTGGATAATACTGAGATTTGAACCGTGGAACTGCAAAACCAAACTTCTAGTTATCTGGCCTACACCAGAATATTTTACACAGATATATTTGAGTCTGAACAGTCAGGGAAACACTATTACTGTTTTTTTATGTAAATAAGGCCAAAAGCTGGATAATGCGGAGATTTGAAACGTGGCACTGCAAAACCAAAACTTCTAGTTATCTGGCCTACACTAGAAAATTTTAAACAGATATATTTGTGTCTGAACAGTCAGGGAGACACTACTCCTGTTTTTTTTACGGAAAAAAGCCAAAAGCTGGATAACACAGAGATTTGAATTGTGGATCAGCAAAACCAAACTTCTTTTTATCTGGCCTACACCAGAATATTTTAAACAGATATATTTGTGTCTGAACAGTCAGGGAGACACTATTACTGTTTTTTTTTATGGAAAAAAGGCCAAAAGCTGGATAATACTGAGATTTGAACCATGGAACTGCAAAACCAAACTTCTAGTTATCTGGCCTACACCAGAATATTTTAAACATATATATTTGTGTCTGAACAGTCAGGGAGACACTATTACTGCTTTTTTTACGGAAAAAGGCCAAAACCTGGAAAATACTGAGATTTGAACTGTGGAACGGCAAAACCAAACTTCTAATTATCTGGCCTATGCCCAGAATATTTTAAACAGATATGATTTTGTCTGAACAGTCAGGTAGACACCATTGCTGTTTTTCTTTACGGAAAAGAGGTCAACAGCTGGATAATATAGAGAATTGAACCGTGGCACTGCAAAACCAAACTTCTAGTTATCTGGCCTACACTATAATATTTTAAACTGAAATATTTGTCTCTAAACAGTCAGGGAGACACTACTACTGTTTTTTTTTTACGTAAAAAAGGCCAAAAGCTGGATAATACTGAGATTTGAACCGTGGAACTGCAAAACCAAACTTCTAGTTATCAGGCCTACCCCAGAAAATTTTAAACATATATATTTGTGTCTGAACAGGCAGGGAGACACCATTACTGTTTTTCTTTACAGAATAGAGATTAACAGCTGGATAATATAGAGAATTGAACGGTTGAACTGCAAAACCAAACTTCTAGTTATCTGGCCTCCACCAGAATATTTTAAACAGATATATTTGTGTTTGAACAGTCAGGGAGACACTACTACTGTTTTTTTTTACGGAAAAAAGGCCAAAAGCTGGATAATACAGGGATTTGAACCGTGGAACTGCAAAACCAAACTTCTAGTTATCTGGCTTTCACCAGAATATTTTAAACAGATATATTTGTGTCTGAACAGTCAGGGAGACACTATTACTGTTATTTTTTACAGAAAAAAGGCCAAATGCTGGAAAATACAGAGATTTGAACTGTGGAACTGCAAAACTAAGCGTCTAGTTTTCTGGCCTACACCAGAATATTTTAAACATACATATTTGTGTCTGAACAGGCAGGGAGACACTATTACTGCTTTTTTTGCGGAAAAAAGGCCAAAACCTGGAAAATACTGAGATTTGAACTGGGGAACGGCAAAACCAAACTTCTATTTATCTGGCCTACGCCAGAATATTTTAAACAGATATATTTTTGTCTGAACAGTCAGGGAGACACTATTACTGTTTTTCTTTACGGAAAAGAGATCAACAGCTGGATAATGTAGAGAATTGAACCGTTGAACTGCAAAACCAAACTTCTAGTTATCTGGCCTACACCAGAATATTTTAAACAGATATATTTGTGTCTGAACAGTCAGGGAGACACTATTACTGTTTTTTTTTACGGAAAAAAGGCCAAAAGCTGGATAATACAGAGATTTGAACCGTGGAACTGCAAAACCAAACTTCTAGTTATCTAGCCTATACCAGAATATTTTAAACAGATATATTTGTGTCTGAACAGTAAGGGAGACACTATTACTCGTTTTTTTTACGGAAAAAAGGGCCAAGACCTGGATAATACAGAGATTTCAACCGTGGAACTGCAAAACCAAACTTCTAGTTATCTGGCCTACACCAGAATATTTTAAACAGATATAATTGTGTCTTAATAGTCAGGGAGACACTATTACTGTTTTTATTATTGAAAAAATGCCAAAAGCTGGATAATACAAACATTTGAACCATAGAACTGCAAAACCAAACTTCTAGTTATCTGGCCTACACCAGAATATTTTAGACAGATATATTTGTCTCTGAACAGTCAGGGAGACACTACTATTTTTTTTTTTTTACGGAAAAAGGCCAAAAGCTGGATAATACTGAGATTTGAACCGTGGAACTGCAAAACCAAACTTCTAGTTATCTGGCCTACACCAGAATATTTTACACAGATATATTTAAGTCTGAACAGTCAGGGAAACACTATTACTGTTTATTTGTGTAAATAAGGCCAAAAGCTGGATAATGCGGAGATTTGAACCGTGGCACCTCAAAACCAAACTTCTAGTTATCTGGCCTACACTAGAATATTTTAAACAGATATATTTGTGTCTGAAGAGTCAGGGAGACACTACTCCTGTTTTTTTTACGGAAAAAAGCCAAAAGCTGGATAACACAGAGATTTGAATTGTGGATCTGCAAAACCAATCTTCTTTTTATCTGGCCTACACCAGAGTATTTTAAACAGATATATTTGTGTCTGAACAGTCAGGGAGACACTATTACTGTTTTTTTTTGCGGAAAAAAGGCCAAAAGCTGGATAATATAGAGAATTGAACCGTGGCACTGCAAAACAAAACTTCTAGTTATCTGGCATACACTAGAATATTTTAAACTGAAATATTTGTCTCTAAACAGTCAGGGAGACACTACTACTGTTTTTTTTATGGTAAAAAGGCCAAAAGCTGGAAAATACAGAGATTTGAACCGTGGAACTGCAAAACCAAACTTCTAGTTATCTGGCTTTCACCAGAATATTTTAAACAGATATATTTGTGTCTGAACAGTCAGGGAGACACTATTACAGTTATTTTTTACAGAAAAAAAGGCCAAAAGCTGGATAATACAGGGATTTGAACCGTGGAACTGCAAAACCAAACTTCTAGTTATCTGGCTTTCACCAGAATATTTTAAAAAGATATATTTGTGTCTGAACAGTCAGGGAGACACTATTACTGTTATTTTTTACAGAAAAAGGCCAAATGCTGGAAAATACAGAGATTTGAACTGTGGAACTGCAAAACTAAGCGTCTTGTTTTCTGGCCTACACCAGAATATTTTAATCATATATATTTGTGCCTGAACAGGCAGGGAGACACTATTACTGCTTTTTTTGCGGAAAAAAGGCCAAAACCTGGAAAATACTGAGATTTGAACTGGGGAACGGCAAAACCAAACTTCTATTTATCTGGCCTACGCCAGAATATTTTAAACAGATATATTTTTGTCTGAACAGTCAGGGAGACACTATTACTGTTTTTCTTTACGGAAAAGAGATCAACAGCTGGATAATGTAGAGAATTGAACCGTTGAACTGCAAAACCAAACTTCTAGTTATCTGGCCTACACCAGATTATTTTAAACAGCTATATTTGTGTTTGAATAGTCAGGGAGACACTACTACTGTTTTTTTTTACGGAAAAAAGGCCAAAAGCTGGATAATACAGAGATTTGAACTGTGGAACTGCAAAACCAAACTTCAAGTTTTCTGGCCTACACCAGAATATTTTAAACAAATATATTTGTGTCTGAACAGTCAGGGAGACACTATTACTGTTTTTTTTTACGGAAAAAAGGCCAAAAGCTGGATAATACTGAGATTTGAACCATGGAACTGCAAAACCAAACTTCTAGTTATCTGGCCTACACCAGAATATTTTAAACATATATATTTGTGTCTGAACAGTCAGGGAGACATTATTACTGCTTTTTTTACGGAAAAGAGATCAACAGCTGGATAATGTAGAGAATTGAACCGTTGAACTGCAAAACCAAACTTCTAGTTATCTGGCCTACACCAGAATATTTTAAACAGATATATTTGTGTCTGAACAGTCAGGGAGACACTATTACTGTTTTTTTTACGGAAAAAAGGCCAAAAGCTGGATAATACAGAGATTTGAACCGTGGAACTGCAAAACAAAACTTCTAGTTTTCTAGCCTATACCAGAATATTTTAAACAGATATATTTGTGTCTGAACAGTAAGGGAGACACTATTACTCGTTTTTTTTACGGAAAAAAGGGCCAAGACCTGGATAATACAGAGATTTCAACCGTGGAACTGCAAAACCAAACTTCTAGTTATCTGGCCTACACCAGAATATTTTAAACAGATATAATTGTGTCTTAATAGTCAGGGAGACACTATTACTGTTTTTATTATTGAAAAAATGCCAAAAGCTGGATAATACAAACATTTGAACCATACAACTGCAAAACCAAACTTCTAGTTATCTGGCCTACACCAGAATATTTTAGACAGATATATTTGTGTCTGAACAGTCAGGGAGACACTACTATTTTTTTTTTTTTACGGAAAAAGGCCAAAAGCTGGATAATACTGAGATTTGAACCGTGGAACTGCAAAACCAAACTTCTAGTTATCTGGCCTACACCAGAATATTTTACACAGATATATTTAAGTCTGAACAGTCAGGGAAACACTATTACTGTTTATTTGTGTAAATAAGGCCAAAAGCTGGATAATGCGGAGATTTGAACCGTGGCACTGCAAAACCAAACTTCTAGTTATCTGGCCTACACTAGAATATTTTAAGCAGATATATTTGTGTCTGAAGAGTCAGGGAGACACTACTCCTGTTTTTTTTACGGAAAAAAGCCAAAAGCTGGATAACACAGAGATTTGAATTGTGGATCTGCAAAACCAATCTTCTTTTTATCTGGCCTACACCAGAGTATTTTAAACAGATATATTTGTGTCTGAACAGTCAGGGAGACACTATTACTGTTTTTTTTTGCGGAAAAAAGGCCAAAAGCTGGATAATACTGAGATTTGAACCATGGAACTGCAAAACCAAACTTCTAGTTATCTGGCCTACACCAGAATATTTTAAACATATATATTTGTGTCTGAACAGTCAGGGAGACACTATTACTGCTTTTTTTACGGAAAAAGGCCAAAACCTGGAAAATACTGAGATTTGAACTGTGGAACGGCAAAACCAAACTTCAAATTATCTGGCCTATGCCCAGAATATTTTAAACAGATATATTTTTGTCTGAACAGTCAGGTATACACTATTACTGTTTTTCTTTACGGAAAAGAGGTCAACAGCTGGATAATATAGAGAATTGAACCGTGGCACTGCAAAACAAAACTTCTAGTTATCTGGCATACACTAGAATATTTTAAACTGAAATATTTGTCTCTAAACAGTCAGGGAGACACTACTACTGTTTTTTTTATGGAAAAAAGGCCAAAAGCTGGAAAATACAGAGATTTGAACCGTGGAACTGCAAAACCAAACTTCTAGTTATCTGGCTTTCACCAGAATATTTTAAACAGATATATTTGTGTCTGAACAGTCAGGGAGACACTATTACAGTTATTTTTTACAGAAAAAAAGGCCAAAAGCTGGATAATACAGGGATTTGAACCGTGGAACTGCAAAACCAAACTTCTGGTTATCTGGCTTTCACCAGAATATTTTAAAAAGATATATTTGTGTCTGAACAGTCAGGGAGACACTATTACTGTTATTTTTTACAGAAAAAGGCCAAATGCTGGAAAATACAGAGATTTGAACTGTGGAACTGCAAAACTAAGCGTCTAGTTTTCTGGCCTACACCAGAATATTTTAATCATATATATTTGTGCCTGAACAGGCAGGGAGACACTATTACTGCTTTTTTTGCGGAAAAAAGGCCAAAACCTGGAAAATACTGAGATTTGAACTGGGGAACGGCAAAACCAAACTTCTATTTATCTGGCCTACGCCAGAATATTTTAAACAGATATATTTTTGTCTGAACAGTCAGGGAGACACTATTACTGTTTTTCTTTACGGAAAAGAGATCAACAGCTGGATAATGTAGAGAATTGAACCGTTGAACTGCAAAACCAAACTTCTAGTTATCTGGCCTACACCAGATTATTTTAAACAGCTATATTTGTGTTTGAATAGTCAGGGAGACACTACTACTGTTTTTTTTTACGGAAAAAAGGCCAAAAGCTGGATAATACAGAGATTTGAACTGTGGAACTGCAAAACCAAACTTCAAGTTTTCTGGCCTACACCAGAATATTTTAAACAAATATATTTGTGTCTGAACAGTCAGGGAGACACTATTACTGTTTTTTTTTACGGAAAAAAGGCCAAAAGCTGGATAATACTGAGATTTGAACCATGGAACTGCAAAACCAAACTTCTAGTTATCTGGCCTACACCAGAATATTTTAAACATATATATTTGTGTCTGAACAGTCAGGGAGACACTATTACTGCTTTTTTTACGGAAAAGAGATCAACAGCTGGATAATGTAGAGAATTGAACCGTTGAACTGCAAAACCAAACTTCTAGTTATCTGGCCTACACCAGAATATTTTAAACAGATATATTTGTGTCTGAACAGTCAGGGAGACACTATTACTGTTTTTTTTACGGAAAAAAGGCCAAAAGCTGGATAATACAGAGATTTGAACCGTGGAATTGCAAAACAAAACTTCTAGTTTTCTAGCCTATACCAGAATATTTTAAACAGATATATTTGTGTCTGAACAGTAAGGGAGACACTATTACTCGTTTTTTTTACGGAAAAAAGGGCCAAGACCTGGATAATACAGAGATTTCAACCGTGGAACTGCAAAACCAAACTTCTAGTTATCTGGCCTACACCAGAATATTTTAAACAGATATAATTGTGTCTTAATAGTCAGGGAGACACTATTACTGTTTTTATTATTGAAAAAATGCCAAAAGCTGGATAATACAAACATTTGAACCATACAACTGCAAAACCAAACTTCTAGTTATCTGGCCTACACCAGAATATTTTAGACAGATATATTTGTGTCTGAACAGTCAGGGAGACACTACTATTTTTTTTTTTTTACGGAAAAAGGCCAAAAGCTGGATAATACTGAGATTTGAACCGTGGAACTGCAAAACCAAACTTCTAGTTATCTGGCCTACACCAGAATATTTTACACAGATATATTTAAGTCTGAACAGTCAGGGAAACACTATTACTGTTTATTTGTGTAAATAAGGCCAAAAGCTGGATAATGCGGAGATTTGAACCGTGGCACCTCAAAACCAAACTTCTAGTTATCTGGCCTACACTAGAATATTTTAAACAGATATATTTGTGTCTGAAGAGTCAGGGAGACACTACTCCTGTTTTTTTTACGGAAAAAAGCCAAAAGCTGGATAACACAGAGATTTGAATTGTGGATCTGCAAAACCAATCTTCTTTTTATCTGGCCTACACCAGAGTATTTTAAACAGATATATTTGTGTCTGAACAGTCAGGGAGACACTATTACTGTTTTTTTTTGCGGAAAAAAGGCCAAAAGCTGGATAATATAGAGAATTGAACCGTGGCACTGCAAAACAAAACTTCTAGTTATCTGGCATACACTAGAATATTTTAAACTGAAATATTTGTCTCTAAACAGTCAGGGAGACACTACTACTGTTTTTTTTATGGTAAAAAGGCCAAAAGCTGGAAAATACAGAGATTTGAACCGTGGAACTGCAAAACCAAACTTCTAGTTATCTGGCTTTCACCAGAATATTTTAAACAGATATATTTGTGTCTGAACAGTCAGGGAGACACTATTACAGTTATTTTTTACAGAAAAAAAGGCCAAAAGCTGGATAATACAGGGATTTGAACCGTGGAACTGCAAAACCAAACTTCTAGTTATCTGGCTTTCACCAGAATATTTTAAAAAGATATATTTGTGTCTGAACAGTCAGGGAGACACTATTACTGTTATTTTTTACAGAAAAAGGCCAAATGCTGGAAAATACAGAGATTTGAACTGTGGAACTGCAAAACTAAGCGTCTAGTTTTCTGGCCTACACCAGAATATTTTAATCATATATATTTGTGCCTGAACAGGCAGGGAGACACTATTACTGCTTTTTTTGCGGAAAAAAGGCCAAAACCTGGAAAATACTGAGATTTGAACTGGGGAACGGCAAAACCAAACTTCTATTTATCTGGCCTACGCCAGAATATTTTAAACAGATATATTTTTGTCTGAACAGTCAGGGAGACACTATTACTGTTTTTCTTTACGGAAAAGAGATCAACAGCTGGATAATGTAGAGAATTGAACCGTTGAACTGCAAAACCAAACTTCTAGTTATCTGGCCTACACCAGATTATTTTAAACAGCTATATTTGTGTTTGAATAGTCAGGGAGACACTACTACTGTTTTTTTTTACGGAAAAAAGGCCAAAAGCTGGATAATACAGAGATTTGAACTGTGGAACTGCAAAACCAAACTTCAAGTTTTCTGGCCTACACCAGAATATTTTAAACAAATATATTTGTGTCTGAACAGTCAGGGAGACACTATTACTGTTTTTTTTTACGGAAAAAAGGCCAAAAGCTGGATAATACTGAGATTTGAACCATGGAACTGCAAAACCAAACTTCTAGTTATCTGGCCTACACCAGAATATTTTAAACATATATATTTGTGTCTGAACAGTCAGGGAGACACTATTACTGCTTTTTTTACGGAAAAGAGATCAACAGCTGGATAATGTAGAGAATTGAACCGTTGAACTGCAAAACCAAACTTCTAGTTATCTGGCCTACACCAGAATATTTTAAACAGATATATTTGTGTCTGAACAGTCAGGGAGACACTATTACTGTTTTTTTTACGGAAAAAAGGCCAAAAGCTGGATAATACAGAGATTTGAACCGTGGAACTGCAAAACAAAACTTCTAGTTTTCTAGCCTATACCAGAATATTTTAAACAGATATATTTGTGTCTGAACAGTAAGGGAGACACTATTACTCGTTTTTTTTACGGAAAAAAGGGCCAAGACCTGGATAATACAGAGATTTCAACCGTGGAACTGCAAAACCAAACTTCTAGTTTTCTGGCCTACACCAGAATATTTTAAACAGATATAATTGTGTCTTAATAGTCAGGGAGACACTATTACTGTTTTTATTATTGAAAAAATGCCAAAAGCTGGATAATACAAACATTTGAACCATACAACTGCAAAACCAAACTTCTAGTTATCTGGCCTACACCAGAATATTTTAGACAGATATATTTGTGTCTGAACAGTCAGGGAGACACTACTATTTTTTTTTTTTTACGGAAAAAGGCCAAAAGCTGGATAATACTGAGATTTGAACCGTGGAACTGCAAAACCAAACTTCTAGTTATCTGGCCTACACCAGAATATTTTACACAGATATATTTAAGTCTGAACAGTCAGGGAAACACTATTACTGTTTATTTGTGTAAATAAGGCCAAAAGCTGGATAATGCGGAGATTTGAACCGTGGCACTGCAAAACCAAACTTCTAGTTATCTGGCCTACACTAGAATATTTTAAGCAGATATATTTGTGTCTGAAGAGTCAGGGAGACACTACTCCTGTTTTTTTTACGGAAAAAAGCCAAAAGCTGGATAACACAGAGATTTGAATTGTGGATCTGCAAAACCAATCTTCTTTTTATCTGGCCTACACCAGAGTATTTTAAACAGATATATTTGTGTCTGAACAGTCAGGGAGACACTATTACTGTTTTTTTTTGCGGAAAAAAGGCCAAAAGCTGGATAATACTGAGATTTGAACCATGGAACTGCAAAACCAAACTTCTAGTTATCTGGCCTACACCAGAATATTTTAAACATATATATTTGTGTCTGAACAGTCAGGGAGACACTATTACTGCTTTTTTTACGGAAAAAGGCCAAAACCTGGAAAATACTGAGATTTGAACTGTGGAACGGCAAAACCAAACTTCAAATTATCTGGCCTATGCCCAGAATATTTTAAACAGATATATTTTTGTCTGAACAGTCAGGTATACACTATTACTGTTTTTCTTTACGGAAAAGAGGTCAACAGCTGGATAATATAGAGAATTGAACCGTGGCACTGCAAAACAAAACTTCTAGTTATCTGGCATACACTAGAATATTTTAAACTGAAATATTTGTCTCTAAACAGTCAGGGAGACACTACTACTGTTTTTTTTATGGAAAAAAGGCCAAAAGCTGGAAAATACAGAGATTTGAACCGTGGAACTGCAAAACCAAACTTCTAGTTATCTGGCTTTCACCAGAATATTTTAAACAGATATATTTGTGTCTGAACAGTCAGGGAGACACTATTACAGTTATTTTTTACAGAAAAAAAGGCCAAAAGCTGGATAATACAGGGATTTGAACCGTGGAACTGCAAAACCAAACTTCTAGTTATCTGGCTTTCACCAGAATATTTTAAAAAGATATATTTGTGTCTGAACAGTCAGGGAGACACTATTACTGTTATTTTTTACAGAAAAAGGCCAAATGCTGGAAAATACAGAGATTTGAACTGTGGAACTGCAAAACTAAGCGTCTAGTTTTCTGGCCTACACCAGAATATTTTAATCATATATATTTGTGCCTGAACAGGCAGGGAGACACTATTACTGCTTTTTTTGCGGAAAAAAGGCCAAAACCTGGAAAATACTGAGATTTGAACTGGGGAACGGCAAAACCAAACTTCTATTTATCTGGCCTACGCCAGAATATTTTAAACAGATATATTTTTGTCTGAACAGTCAGGGAGACACTATTACTGTTTTTCTTTACGGAAAAGAGATCAACAGCTGGATAATGTAGAGAATTGAACCGTTGAACTGCAAAACCAAACTTCTAGTTATCTGGCCTACACCAGATTATTTTAAACAGCTATATTTGTGTTTGAATAGTCAGGGAGACACTACTACTGTTTTTTTTTACGGAAAAAAGGCCAAAAGCTGGATAATACAGAGATTTGAACTGTGGAACTGCAAAACCAAACTTCAAGTTTTCTGGCCTACACCAGAATATTTTAAACAAATATATTTGTGTCTGAACAGTCAGGGAGACACTATTACTGTTTTTTTTTACGGAAAAAAGGCCAAAAGCTGGATAATACTGAGATTTGAACCATGGAACTGCAAAACCAAACTTCTAGTTATCTGGCCTACACCAGAATATTTTAAACATATATATTTGTGTCTGAACAGTCAGGGAGACACTATTACTGCTTTTTTTACGGAAAAGAGATCAACAGCTGGATAATGTAGAGAATTGAACCGTTGAACTGCAAAACCAAACTTCTAGTTATCTGGCCTACACCAGAATATTTTAAACAGATATATTTGTGTCTGAACAGTCAGGGAGACACTATTACTGTTTTTTTTACGGAAAAAAGGCCAAAAGCTGGATAATACAGAGATTTGAACCGTGGAATTGCAAAACAAAACTTCTAGTTTTCTAGCCTATACCAGAATATTTTAAACAGATATATTTGTGTCTGAACAGTAAGGGAGACACTATTACTCGTTTTTTTTACGGAAAAAAGGGCCAAGACCTGGATAATACAGAGATTTCAACTGTGGAACTGCAAAACCAAACTTCTAGTTATCTGGCCTACACCAGAATATTTTAAACAGATATAATTGTGTCTTAATAGTCAGGGAGACACTATTACTGTTTTTATTATTGAAAAAATGCCAAAAGCTGGATAATACAAACATTTGAACCATACAACTGCAAAACCAAACTTCTAGTTATCTGGCCTACACCAGAATATTTTAGACAGATATATTTGTGTCTGAACAGTCAGGGAGACACTACTATTTTTTTTTTTTTACGGAAAAAGGCCAAAAGCTGGATAATACTGAGATTTGAACCGTGGAACTGCAAAACCAAACTTCTAGTTATCTGGCCTACACCAGAATATTTTACACAGATATATTTAAGTCTGAACAGTCAGGGAAACACTATTACTGTTTATTTGTGTAAATAAGGCCAAAAGCTGGATAATGCGGAGATTTGAACCGTGGCACTGCAAAACCAAACTTCTAGTTATCTGGCCTACACTAGAATAGTTTAAGCAGATATATTTGTGTCTGAAGAGTCAGGGAGACACTACTCCTGTTTTTTTTACGGAAAAAAGCCAAAAGCTGGATAACACAGAGATTTGAATTGTGGATCTGCAAAACCAATCTTCTTTTTATCTGGCCTACACCAGAGTATTTTAAACAGATATATTTGTGTCTGAACAGTCAGGGAGACACTATTACTGTTTTTTTTTGCGGAAAAAAGGCCAAAAGCTGGATAATACTGAGATTTGAACCATGGAACTGCAAAACCAAACTTCTAGTTATCTGGCCTACACCAGAATATTTTAAACATATATATTTGTGTCTGAACAGTCAGGGAGACACTATTACTGCTTTTTTTACGGAAAAAGGCCAAAACCTGGAAAATACTGAGATTTGAACTGTGGAACGGCAAAACCAAACTTCAAATTATCTGGCCTATGCCCAGAATATTTTAAACAGATATATTTTTGTCTGAACAGTCAGGTATACACTATTACTGTTTTTCTTTACGGAAAAGAGGTCAACAGCTGGATAAAATAGAGAATTGAACCGTGGCACTGCAAAACAAAACTTCTAGTTATCTGGCATACACTAGAATATTTTAAACTGAAATATTTGTCTCTAAACAGTCAGGGAGACACTACTACTGTTTTTTTTATGGAAAAAAGGCCAATAGCTGGAAAATACAGAGATTTGAACCGTGGAACTGCAAAACCAAACTTCTAGTTATCTGGCTTTCACCAGAATATTTTAAACAGATATATTTGTGTCTGAACAGTCAGGGAGACACTATTACAGTTATTTTTTACAGAAAAAAAGGCCAAAAGCTGGATAATACAGGGATTTGAACCGTGGAACTGCAAAACCAAACTTCTAGTTATCTGGCTTTCACCAGAATATTTTAAAAAGATATATTTGTGTCTGAACAGTCAGGGAGACACTATTACTGTTATTTTTTACAGAAAAAGGCCAAATGCTGGAAAATACAGAGATTTGAACTGTGGAACTGCAAAACTAAGCGTCTAGTTTTCTGGCCTACACCAGAATATTTTAATCATATATATTTGTGCCTGAACAGGCAGGGAGACACTATTACTGCTTTTTTTGCGGAAAAAAGGCCAAAACCTGGAAAATACTGAGATTTGAACTGGGGAACAGCAAAACCAAACTTCTATTTATCTGGCCTACGCCAGAATATTTTAAACAGATATATTTTTGTCTGAACAGTCAGGGAGACACTATTACTGTTTTTCTTTACGGAAAAGAGATCAACAGCTGGATAATGTAGAGAATTGAACCGTTGAACTGCAAAACCAAACTTCTAGTTATCTGGCCTACACCAGATTATTTTAAACAGCTATATTTGTGTTTGAATAGTCAGGGAGACACTACTACTGTTTTTTTTACGGAAAAAAGGCCAAAAGCTGGATAATACAGAGATTTGAACTGTGGAACTGCAAAACCAAACTTCAAGTTTTCTGGCCTACACCAGAATATTTTAAACAGATATATTTGTGTCTGAACAGTCAGGGAGACACTATTACTGTTTTTTTTTACGGAAAAAAGGCCAAAAGCTGGATAATACTGAGATTTGAACCATGGAACTGCAAAACCAAACTTCTAGTTATCTGGCCTACACCAGAATATTTTAAACATATATATTTGTGTCTGAACAGTCAGGGAGACACTATTACTGCTTTTTTTACGGAAAAGAGATCAACAGCTGGATAATGTAGAGAATTGAACCGTTGAACTGCAAAACCAAACTTCTAGTTATCTGGCCTACACCAGAATATTTTAAACAGATATATTTGTGTCTGAACAGTCAGGGAGACACTATTACTGTTTTTTTTACGGAAAAAAGGCCAAAAGCTGGATAATACAGAGATTTGAACCGTGGAATTGCAAAACAAAACTTCTAGTTTTCTAGCCTATACCAGAATATTTTAAACAGATATATTTGTGTCTGAACAGTAAGGGAGACACTATTACTCGTTTTTTTTACGGAAAAAAGGGCCAAGACCTGGATAATACAGAGATTTCAACTGTGGAACTGCAAAACCAAACTTCTAGTTATCTGGCCTACACCAGAATATTTTAAACAGATATAATTGTGTCTTAATAGTCAGGGAGACACTATTACTGTTTTTATTATTGAAAAAATGCCAAAAGCTGGATAATACAAACATTTGAACCATACAACTGCAAAACCAAACTTCTAGTTATCTGGCCTACACCAGAATATTTTAGACAGATATATTTGTGTCTGAACAGTCAGGGAGACACTACTATTTTTTTTTTTTTACGGAAAAAGGCCAAAAGCTGGATAATACTGAGATTTGAACCGTGGAACTGCAAAACCAAACTTCTAGTTATCTGGCCTACACCAGAATATTTTACACAGATATATTTAAGTCTGAACAGTCAGGGAAACACTATTACTGTTTATTTGTGTAAATAAGGCCAAAAGCTGGATAATGCGGAGATTTGAACCGTGGCACTGCAAAACCAAACTTCTAGTTATCTGGCCTACACTAGAATATTTTAAGCAGATATATTTGTGTCTGAAGAGTCAGGGAGACACTACTCCTGTTTTTTTTACGGAAAAAAGCCAAAAGCTGGATAACACAGAGATTTGAATTGTGGATCTGCAAAACCAATCTTCTTTTTATCTGGCCTACACCAGAGTATTTTAAACAGATATATTTGTGTCTGAACAGTCAGGGAGACACTATTACTGTTTTTTTTTGCGGAAAAAAGGCCAAAAGCTGGATAATACTGAGATTTGAACCATGGAACTGCAAAACCAAACTTCTAGTTATCTGGCCTACACCAGAATATTTTAAACATATATATTTGTGTCTGAACAGTCAGGGAGACACTATTACTGCTTTTTTTACGGAAAAAGGCCAAAACCTGGAAAATACTGAGATTTGAACTGTGGAACGGCAAAACCAAACTTCAAATTATCTGGCCTATGCCCAGAATATTTTAAACAGATATATTTTTGTCTGAACAGTCAGGTATACACTATTACTGTTTTTCTTTACGGAAAAGAGGTCAACAGCTGGATAAAATAGAGAATTGAACCGTGGCACTGCAAAACAAAACTTCTAGTTATCTGGCATACACTAGAATATTTTAAACTGAAATATTTGTCTCTAAACAGTCAGGGAGACACTACTACTGTTTTTTTTATGGAAAAAAGGCCAATAGCTGGAAAATACAGAGATTTGAACCGTGGAACTGCAAAACCAAACTTCTAGTTATCTGGCTTTCACCAGAATATTTTAAACAGATATATTTGTGTCTGAACAGTCAGGGAGACACTATTACAGTTATTTTTTACAGAAAAAAAGGCCAAAAGCTGGATAATACAGGGATTTGAACCGTGGAACTGCAAAACCAAACTTCTAGTTATCTGGCTTTCACCAGAATATTTTAAAAAGATATATTTGTGTCTGAACAGTCAGGGAGACACTATTACTGTTATTTTTTACAGAAAAAGGCCAAATGCTGGAAAATACAGAGATTTGAACTGTGGAACTGCAAAACTAAGCGTCTAGTTTTCTGGCCTACACCAGAATATTTTAATCATATATATTTGTGCCTGAACAGGCAGGGAGACACTATTACTGCTTTTTTTGCGGAAAAAAGGCCAAAACCTGGAAAATACTGAGATTTGAACTGGGGAACAGCAAAACCAAACTTCTATTTATCTGGCCTACGCCAGAATATTTTAAACAGATATATTTTTGTCTGAACAGTCAGGGAGACACTATTACTGTTTTTCTTTACGGAAAAGAGATCAACAGCTGGATAATGTAGAGAATTGAACCGTTGAACTGCAAAACCAAACTTCTAGTTATCTGGCCTACACCAGAATATTTTAAACAGATATATTTGTGTCTGAACAGTAAGGGAGACACTATTACTCATTTTTTTTACGGAAAAAAGGGCCAAGACCTGGATAATACAGAGATTTCAACCGTGGAACTGCAAAACCAAACTTCTAGTTATCTGGCCTACACCAGAATATTTTAAACAGATATATTTGTGTCTTAATAGTCAGGGAGACACTATTACTGTTTTTATTATGGAAAAAATGCCAAAAGCTGGATAATACAAACATTTGAACCATAGAACTGCAAAACCAAACTTCTAGTTATCTGGCCTACACCAGAATATTTTAGACAGATATATTTGTGTCTGAACAGTCAGGGAGACACTACTACTGTTTTTTTTTTTACGGAAAAAGGCCAAAAGCTGGATAATACTGAGATTTGAACCGTGGAACTTCAAAACCAACTTCTAGTTATCTGGCCTACACCAGAATATTTTACACAGATATATTTGAGTCTGAACAGTCAGGGAAACACTATTACTGTTTATTTATGTAAATAAGGCCAAAAGCTGGATAATGCGGAGATTTGAACCGAGGCACTGCAAAACCAACTTTCTAGTTATCTGGCCTACACCGGAATATTTTAAACAGATATATTTGTGTCTGAACAGTCAGGGAGACACTACTACTGTTTTTTTTACGGAAAAAAGGCCAAAAGCTGGATAATACAGGGATTTGAACCGTGGAACTGCAAAACCAAACTTCTAGTTATCTGGCTTTCACCAGAATATTTTAAAAAGATAGATTTGTGTCTGAACAGTCAGGGAGACACTATTACTGTTATTTTTTACAGAAAAAGGCCAAATGCTGGAAAATAGAGAGATTTGAACTGTGGAACTGCAAAACTAAGCGTCTAGTTTTCTGGCCTACACCAGAATATTTTAATCATATATATTTGTGCCTGAACAGGCAGGGAGACACTATTACTGCTTTTTTTGCGGAAAAAAGGCCAAAACCTGGAAAATACTGAGATTTGAACTGTGGAACGGCAAAACCAACTTCTATTTATCTGGCCTACACCAGAATATTTTAAACATATATATTTGTGTCTGAACAGTCAGGGAGACACTATTACTGCTTTTTTTACGGAAAAAGGCCAAAACCTGGAAAATACTGAGATTTGAACTGTGGAACGGCAAAACCAACTTCTAGTTATCTGGCCTACACCAGAATATTTTAAACATATATATTTGTGTCTGAACAGTCAGGGAGACACTATTACTGCTTTTTTTACGGAAAAAGGCCAAAACCTGGAAAATACTGAGATTTGAACTGTGGAACGGCAAAACCAAACTTCTAATTATCTGGCCTATGCCCAGAATATTTTAAACAGATATATTTTTGTCTGAACAGTCAGGTATACACTATTACTGTTTTTCTTTACGGAAAAGAGGTCAACAGCTGGATAATATAGAGAATTGAACCGTGGCACTTCAAAACAAAACTTCTAGTTATCTGGCCTACACTAGAATATTTTAAACTGATATATTTGTCTCTAAACAGTCAGGGAGACACTACTACTGTTTTTTTTTTACGTAAAAAAGGCCAAAAGCTGGATAATACTGAGATTTGAACCGTGGAACTGCAAAACCAAACTTCTAGTTATCAGGCCTACACCAGAAAATTTTAAACATATATATTTGTGTCTGAACAGGCAGGGAGACACTATTACTGCTTTTTTTACGGATAAAAGGCCAAAACCTGGAAAATACTGAGATTTGAACTGTGGAACGGCAAAACCAAACTTCTATTAATCTGGCCTATACCAGAATATTTTAAACAGATATATTTTTGTCTGAAATGTCAGGGAGACACTATTACTGTTTTCTTTTACGGAAAAGAGATCAACAGCTGGATAATGTAGAGAATTGAACCGTTGAACTGCAAAACCAAACTTCTAGTTATCTGGCCTACACTAGAATATTTTAAACAGCTATATTTGTGTTTGAATAGTCAGGGAGACACTACTACTGTTTTTTTTACGGAAAAAAAGGCCAAAAGCTGGATAATACAGATATTTGAACTGTGGAACTGCAAAACCAAACTTTAAGTTTTCTGGCCTACACCAGAATGTTTTAAACAGATATATTTGTGTCTGAACAGTCAGGGAGACACTATTACTGTTTTTTTTAAGGAATAAAGGACAAAAGCTGGATAATACAGAGCTTTAAACGTGGAACTGCAAAACCAAACTTCTAGTTATCTGGCTTTCACCCAAATATTTTAAACAGATATCTTTGTGTCTGAACAGTCAGGGAGACACTATTACTGTTATTTTTTACAGAAAAAAGGCCAAAAGCTGGAAAATACAGAGATTTGAACTGTGGAACTGCAAAACCAAACGTCTAGTTATCTGGCCTACACCAGAATTTTTTAAACAGATATATTTGTGTCTGAACAGTCAGGGAGACACTACTACTGTTTTTTTTTACGGAAAAAAAGGCCAAAAGCTGGATAATACTGAGATTTGAACCGAGGCACTGCAAAACCAACTTTCTAGTTATCTGGCCTACACCGGAATATTTTAAACAGATATATTTGTGTCTGAACAGTCAGGGAGACACTACTACTGTTTTTTTTACGGAAAAAAGCCTAAAAGCTGGATAATACAGGGATTTGAACCGTGGAACTGCAAAACCAAACTTCTAGTTATCTGGCTTTCACCAGAATATTTTAAAAAGATATATTTGTGTCTGAACAGTCAGGGAGACACTATTACTGTTATTTTTTACAGAAAAAGGCCAAATGCTGGAAAATACAGAGATTTGAACTGTGGAACTGCAAAACTAAGCGTCTAGTTTTCTGGCCTACACCAGAATATTTTAATCATATATATTTGTGCCTGAACAGGCAGGGAGACACTATTACTGCTTTTTTTGCGGAAAAAAGGCCAAAACCTGGAAAATACTGAGATTTGAACTGTGGAACGGCAAAACCAACTTCTATTTATCTGGCCTACACCAGAATATTTTAAACAGATATATTTTTGTCTGAATAGTCAGGGAGACACTATTACTGTTTTTCTTTACGGAAAAGAGATCAACAGCTGGATAATATAGAGAATTGAACCGTTGAACTGCAAAATCAAACTTCTAGTTATCTGGCCTACACCAGATATTTTAAACAGATATATTTGTGTTTGAACAGCCAGGGAGACACTACTACTGTTTTTTTTACGAAAAAAAAGGCCAAAAGCTGGATAATACAGAGATTTGAACTGTGGAACTGCAAAACCAAACTTCAAGTTTTCTGGCCTACACCAGAATATTTTAAACAGATATATTTGTGTCTGAACAGTCAGGGAGACACTATTACTGTTTTTTTTATGGAAAAAAGGCCAAAAGCTGGATAACACAGAGATTTGAACCGTGGAACTGCGAAACCAAACTTCTAGTTATATGGCTTTCACCAGAATATTTTAAACAGATATATTTGTGTTTGAACAGTCAGGGATACACTATTACTGTTATTTTTTTACAGAAAAAAGGCCAAAAGCTGGAAAATACAGAGATTTGAACTGTGGAACTGCAAAACCAAACGTCTAGTTTTCTGGCCTACACCAGAATATTTTAAACATATATATTTGTGTGTGAACAGGCAGGGAGACACTATTCCTGTTTTTTTTACAGAAAAAAGGCCAAAACCTGGAAAATACTGAGATTTGAACTGTGGAATGGCAAAACAAAACTTCTAGTTATCTGGCCTACACCAGAATATTTTAAACAGATATATTTTTGTCTGAACAGTCAGGGAGACACTTTTACTCTTTTTCTTTACGGAAAAGAGGTCAACAGCTGGATGATAAAGAGAATTGGACCGTGGAACTGCAAAACCAAACGTCTAGTTATCTGGCCTACACCGGAATATTTTAAACAGATATATTTGTGTCTGAACAGTCAGGGAGACACTACTACTGTTTTTTTTACGGAAAAAAGGCCAAAAGCTGGATAATACAGGGATTTGAACCGTGGAACTGCAAAACCAAACTTCTAGTTATCTGGCTTTCACCAGAATATTTTAAAAAGATATATTTGTGTCTGAACAGTCAGGGAGAAACTATTACTGTTATTTTTTACAGAAAAAGGCCAAATGCTGGAAAATACAGAGATTTGAACTGTGGAACTGCAAAACTAAGCGTCTAGTTTTCTAGCCTACACCAGAATATTTTAATCATATATATTTGTGCCTGAACAGGCAGGGAGACACTATTACTGCTTTTTTTGCGGAAAAAAGGCCAAAACCTGGAAAATACTGAGATTTGAACTGGGGAACGGCAAAACCAAACTTCTATTTATCTGGCCTACGCCAGAATATTTTGAACAGATATATTTTTGTCTGAACAGTCAGGGAGACACTATTACTGTTTTTCTTTACGGAAAAGAGATCAACAGCTGGATAATGTAGAGAATTGAACCGTTGAACTGCAAAACCAACCTTCTAGTTATCTGGCCTACACCAGATTATTTTAAACAGCTATATTTGTGTTTGAATAGTCAGGGAGACACTACTACTGTTTTTTTTACGGAAAAAAGGCCAAAAGCTGGATAATACAGAGATTTGAACTGTGGAACTGCAAAACCAAACTTCAAGTTTTCTGGCCTACACCAGAATATTTTAAACAGATATATTTGTGTCTGAACAGTCAGGGAGACACTATTACTGTTTTTTTTTACGGAAAAAAGGCCAAAAGCTGGATAATACTGAGATTTGAACCATGGAACTGCAAAACCAAACTTCTAGTTATCTGGCCTACACCAGAATATTTTAAACATATATATTTGTGTCTGAACAGTCAGGGAGACACTATTACTGCTTTTTTTACGGAAAAGAGATCAACAGCTGGATAATGTAGAGAATTGAACCGTTGAACTGCAAAACCAAACTTCTAGTTATCTGGCCTACACCAGAATATTTTAAACAGATATATTTGTGTCTGAACAGTCAGGGAGACACTATTACTGTTTTTTTTTACGGAAAAAAGGCCAAAAGCTGGATAATAAAGAGATTTGAACCGTGGAACTGCAAAACCAAACTTCTAGTTTTCTAGCCTATACCAGAATATTTTAAACAGATATATTTGTGTCTGAACAGTAAGGGAGACACTATTACTCGTTTTTTTTACGGAAAAAAGGGCCAAGACCCGGATAATACAGAGATTTCAACCGTGGAACTGCAAAACCAAACTTCTAGTTATCTGGCCTACACCAGAATATTTTAAACAGATATATTTGTGTCTTAATAGTCAGGGAGACACTATTACTGTTTTTATTATGGAAAAAATGCCAAAAGCTGGATAATACAAACATTTGAACCATAGAACTGCAAAACCAAACTTCTAGTTATCTGGCCTACACCAGAATATTTTAGACAGATATATTTGTGTCTGAACAGTCAGGGAGACACTTCTACTGTTTTTTTTTTTACGGAAAAAGGCCAAAAGCTGGATAATACTGAGATTTGAACCGTGGAACTGCAAAACCAACTTCTAGTTATCTGGCCTACACCAGAATATTTTACACAGATATATTTGAGTCTGAACAGTCAGGGAAACACTATTACTGTTTATTTATGTAAATAAGGCCAAAAGCTGGATAATGCGGAGATTTGAACCGTGGCACTGCAAAACCAAACTTCTAGTTATCTGGCCTACACTAGAATATTTTAAACAGATATATTTGTGTCTGAAGAGTTAGGGAGACACTACTCCTGTTTTTTTTACGGAAAAAAGCCAAAAGCTGGATAACACAGAGATTTGAATTGTGGATCTGCAAAACCAATCTTCTTTTTATCTGGCCTACACCAGAGTATTTTAAACAGATATATTTGTGTCTGAACAATCAGGGAGACACTATTACTGTTTTTTTTTACGGAAAAAAGGCCAAAAGCTGGATAATACTGAGATTTGAACCATGGAACTGCAAAACCAAACTTCTAGTTATCTGGCCTACACCAGAATATTTTAAACATATATATTTGTGTCTGAACAGTCAGGGAGACACTATTACTGCTTTTTTTACGGAAAAAGGCCAAAACCTGGAAAATACTGAGATTTAAACTGTGGAACGGCAAAACCAAACTTCTAATTATCTGGCCTATGCCCAGAATATTTTAAACAGATATATTTTTGTCTGAACAGTCAGGTATACACTATTACTGTTTTTCTTTACGGAAAAGAGGTCAACAGCTGGATAATATAGAGAATTGAACCGTGGCACTTCAAAACAAAACTTCTAGTTATCTGGCCTACACTAGAATATTTTAAACTGATATATTTGTCTCTAAACAGTCAGGGAGACACTACTACTGTTTTTTTTTTACGTAAAAAAGGCCAAAAGCTGGATAATACTGAGATTTGAACCGTGGAACTGCAAAACCAAACTTCTAGTTATCAGGCCTACACCAGAAAATTTTAAACATATATATTTGTGTCTGAACAGGCAGGGAGACACTATTACTGCTTTTTTTACGGATAAAAGGCCAAAACCTGGAAAATACTGAGATTTGAACTGTGGAACGGCAAAACCAAACTTCTAGTTATCTGGCTTTCACCCAAATATTTTAAACAGATATCTTTGTGTCTGAACAGTCAGGGAGACAGTATTACTGTTATTTTTTACAGAAAAAAGGCCAAAAGCTGGAAAATACAGAGATTTGAACTGTGGAACTGCAAAACCAAACGTCTAGTTTTCTGTCCTGCACCAGAATATTTTAAACATATATATTTGTGTGTGAACAGGCAGGGAGACACTATTACTGCTTTTTTTCTGGAAAAAAGGCCAAAACCTGGAAAATACTGAGATTTGAACTGTTGAACGGCGAAACCAAACTTCTATTTATCTGGCCTACACCAGAATATTTTAAACAGATATATTTTTGTCTGAACAGTTAGGGAGACACTATTACTGTTTTTCTTTACGGAAAAGAGATCAACAGCTGGATAATATAGAGAATTGAACCATTGAACTGCAAAACCAAACTTCTAGCTATCTGGCCTACACCATAATATTTTAAACAGATATATTTGTGTCTGAACAGCCAGGGAGACACTATTACTGTTTTTTTTATGGAAAAAAGGACAAAAGCTGGATAATACAGAGATTTGAACCGTGGAACTGAAAAACCAAACTTCTAGTTATCTGGCTTTCACCAGAATATTTTAAACAGATATATTTGTGTCTGAACAGTCAGGGAGACACTATTACTGTTATTTTTTACAGAAAAAAAGGCCAAAAGCTGGAAAATACAGAGATTTGAACTGTGGAACTGTAAAACCAAACGCCTAGTTTTCTGGCCTACACCAGAATATTTTAAACATATATATTTGTGTCTGAACAGGCAAGGAGATACTATTACTGCTTTTTTTGCGGAAAAAAGGCCAAAACCTGGAAAATACTGAGATTTGAACTGTGGAACGGCAAAACCAACTTCTATTTATCTGGCCTACACCAGAATATTTTAAACAGATATATTTTTGTCTGAACAGTCAGGGAGACACTATTACTGTTTCTCTTTACGGAAAAGAGATCAACAGCTGGATAATATAGAGAATTGAACCGTTGAACTGCAAAATCAAACTTCTAGTTATCTGGCCTACACCAGATATTTTAAACAGATATATTTGTGTTTGAACAGCCAGGGAGACACTACTACTGTTTTTTTTACGAAAAAAAAAGCCAAAAGCTGGATAATACAGAGATTTGAACTGTGGAACTGCAAAACCAAACTTCAAGTTTTCTGGCCTACACCAGAATATTTTAAACAGATATATTTGTGTCTGAACAGTCAGGGAGACACTATTACTGTTTTTTTTATGGAAAAAAGGCCAAAAGCTGGATAACACAGAGATTTGAACCGTGGAACTGCGAAACCAAACTTCTAGTTATATGGCTTTCACCAGAATATTTTAAACAGATATATTTGTGTTTGAACAGTCAGGGATACACTATTACTGTTATTTTTTTACAGAAAAAAGGCCAAAAGCTGGAAAATACAGAGATTTGAACTGTGGAACTGCAAAACCAAACGTCTAGTTTTCTGGCCTACACCAGAATATTTTAAACATATATATTTGTGTGTGAACAGGCAGGGAGACACTATTCCTGTTTTTTTTACAGAAAAAAGGCCAAAACCTGGAAAATACTGAGATTTGAACTGTGGAATGGCAAAACAAAACTTCTAGTTATCTGGCCTACACCAGAATATTTTAAACAGATATATTTTTGTCTGAACAGTCAGGGAGACACTTTTACTCTTTTTCTTTACGGAAAAGAGGTCAACAGCTGGATGATAAAGAGAATTGGACCGTGGAACTGCAAAACCAAACGTCTAGTTATCTGGCCTACACCGGAATATTTTAAACAGATATATTTGTGTCTGAACAGTCAGGGAGACACTACTACTGTTTTTTTTACGGAAAAAAGGCCAAAAGCTGGATAATACAGGGATTTGAACCGTGGAACTGCAAAACCAAACTTCTAGTTATCTGGCTTTCACCAGAATATTTTAAAAAGATATATTTGTGTCTGAACAGTCAGGGAGACACTATTACTGTTATTTTTTACAGAAAAAGGCCAAATGCTGGAAAATACAGAGATTTGAACTGTGGAACTGCAAAACTAAGCGTCTAGTTTTCTGGCCTACACCAGAATATTTTAATCATATATATTTGTGCCTGAACAGGCAGGGAGACACTATTACTGCTTTTTTTGCGGAAAAAAGGCCAAAACCTGGAAAATACTGAGATTTGAACTGTGGAACGGCAAAACCAACTTCTATTTATCTGGCCTACACCAGAATATTTTAAACAGATATATTTTTGTCTGAATAGTCTGGGAGACACTATTACTGTTTTTCTTTACGGAAAAGAGATCAACAGCTGGATAATATAGAGAATTGAACCGTTGAACTGCAAAATCAAACTTCTAGTTATCTGGCCTACACCAGATATTTTAAACAGATATATTTGTGTTTGAACAGCCAGGGAGACACTACTACTGTTTTTTTTACGAAAAAAAAGGCCAAAAGCTGGATAATACAGAGATTTGAACTGTGGAACTGCAAAACCAAACTTCAAGTTTTCTGGCCTACACCAGAATATTTTAAACAGATATATTTGTGTCTGAACAGTCAGGGAGACACTATTACTGTTTTTTTTATGGAAAAAAGGCCAAAAGCTGGATAACACAGAGATTTGAACCGTGGAACTGCGAAACCAAACTTCTAGTTATATGGCTTTCACCAGAATATTTTAAACAGATATATTTGTGTTTGAACAGTCAGGGATACACTATTACTGTTATTTTTTTACAGAAAAAAGGCCAAAAGCTGGAAAATACAGAGATTTGAACTGTGGAACTGCAAAACCAAACGTCTAGTTTTCTGGCCTACACCAGAATATTTTAAACATATATATTTGTGTGTGAACAGGCAGGGAGACACTATTCCTGTTTTTTTAACAGAAAAAAGGCCAAAACCTGGAAAATACTGAGATTTGAACTGTGGAATGGCAAAACAAAACTTCTAGTTATCTGGCCTACACCAGAATATTTTAAACAGATATATTTTTGTCTGAACAGTCAGGGAGACACTTTTACTCTTTTTCTTTACGGAAAAGAGGTCAACAGCTGGATGATAAAGAGAATTGGACCGTGGAACTGCAAAACCAAACGTCTAGTTATCTGGCCTACACCGGAATATTTTAAACAGATATATTTGTGTCTGAACAGTCAGGGAGACACTACTACTGTTTTTTTTACGGAAAAAAGGCCAAAAGCTGGATAATACAGGGATTTGAACCGTGGAACTGCAAAACCAAACTTCTAGTTATCTGGCTTTCACCAGAATATTTTAAAAAGATATATTTGTGTCTGAACAGTCAGGGAGACACTATTACTGTTATTTTTTACAGAAAAAGGCCAAATGCTGGAAAATACAGAGATTTGAACTGTGGAACTGCAAAACTAAGCGTCTAGTTTTCTAGCCTACACCAGAATATTTTAATCATATATATTTGTGCCTGAACAGGCAGGGAGACACTATTACTGCTTTTTTTGCGGAAAAAAGGCCAAAACCTGGAAAATACTGAGATTTGAACTGGGGAACGGCAAAACCAAACTTCTATTTATCTGGCCTACGCCAGAATATTTTGAACAGATATATTTTTGTCTGAACAGTCAGGGAGACACTATTACTGTTTTTCTTTACGGAAAAGAGATCAACAGCTGGATAATGTAGAGAATTGAACCGTTGAACTGCAAAACCAAACTTCTAGTTATCTGGCCTACACCAGATTATTTTAAACAGCTATATTTGTGTTTGAATAGTCAGGGAGACACTACTACTGTTTTTTTTACGGAAAAAAGGCCAAAAGCTGGATAATACAGAGATTTGAACTGTGGAACTGCAAAACCAAACTTCAAGTTTTCTGGCCTACACCAGAATATTTTAAACAGATATATTTGTGTCTGAACAGTCAGGGAGACACTATTACTGTTTTTTTTTACGGAAAAAAGGCCAAAAGCTGGATAATACTGAGATTTGAACCATGGAACTGCAAAACCAAACTTCTAGTTATCTGGCCTACACCAGAATATTTTAAACATATATATTTGTGTCTGAACAGTCAGGGAGACACTATTACTGCTTTTTTTACGGAAAAGAGATCAACAGCTGGATAATGTAGAGAATTGAACCATTGAACTGCAAAACCAAACTTCTAGTTATCTGGCCTACACCAGAATATTTTAAACAGATATATTTGTGTCTGAACAGTCAGGGAGACACTATTACTGTTTTTTTTTACGGAAAAAAGGCCAAAAGCTGGATAATAAAGAGATTTGAACCGTGGAACTGCAAAACCAAACTTCTAGTTTTCTAGCCTATACCAGAATATTTTAAACAGATATATTTGTGTCTGAACAGTAAGGGAGACACTATTACTCGTTTTTTTTACGGAAAAAAGGGCCAAGACCCGGATAATACAGAGATTTCAACCGTGGAACTGCAAAACCAAACTTCTAGTTATCTGGCCTACACCAGAATATTTTAAACAGATATATTTGTGTCTTAATAGTCAGGGAGACACTATTACTGTTTTTATTATGGAAAAAATGCCAAAAGCTGGATAATACAAACATTTGAACCATAGAACTGCAAAACCAAACTTCTAGTTATCTGGCCTACACCAGAATATTTTAGACAGATATATTTGTGTCTGAACAGTCAGGGAGACACTTCTACTGTTTTTTTTTTTACGGAAAAAGGCCAAAAGCTGGATAATACTGAGATTTGAACCGTGGAACTGCAAAACCAACTTCTAGTTATCTGGCCTACACCAGAATATTTTACACAGATATATTTGAGTCTGAACAGTCAGGGAAACACTATTACTGTTTATTTATGTAAATAAGGCCAAAAGCTGGATAATGCGGAGATTTGAACCGTGGCACTGCAAAACCAAACTTCTAGTTATCTGGCCTACACTAGAATATTTTAAACAGATATATTTGTGTCTGAAGAGTTAGGGAGACACTACTCCTGTTTTTTTTACGGAAAAAAGCCAAAAGCTGGATAACACAGAGATTTGAATTGTGGATCTGCAAAACCAATCTTCTTTTTATCTGGCCTACACCAGAGTATTTTAAACAGATATATTTGTGTCTGAACAATCAGGGAGACACTATTACTGTTTTTTTTTACGGAAAAAAGGCCAAAAGCTGGATAATACTGAGATTTGAACCATGGAACTGCAAAACCAAACTTCTAGTTATCTGGCCTACACCAGAATATTTTAAACATATATATTTGTGTCTGAACAGTCAGGGAGACACTATTACTGCTTTTTTTACGGAAAAAGGCCAAAACCTGGAAAATACTGAGATTTAAACTGTGGAACGGCAAAACCAAACTTCTAATTATCTGGCCTATGCCCAGAATATTTTAAATAGATATATTTTTGTCTGAACAGTCAGGTATACACTATTACTGTTTTTCTTTACGGAAAAGAGGTCAACAGCTGGATAATATAGAGAATTGAACCGTGGCACTTCAAAACAAAACTTCTAGTTATCTGGCCTACACTAGAATATTTTAAACTGATATATTTGTCTCTAAACAGTCAGGGAGACACTACTACTGTTTTTTTTTTACGTAAAAAAGGCCAAAAGCTGGATAATACTGAGATTTGAACCGTGGAACTGCAAAACCAAACTTCTAGTTATCAGGCCTACACCAGAAAATTTTAAACATATATATTTGTGTCTGAACAGGCAGGGAGACACTATTACTGCTTTTTTTACGGATAAAAGGCCAAAACCTGGAAAATACTGAGATTTGAACTGTGGAACGGCAAAACCAAACTTCTAGTTATCTGGCTTTCACCCAAATATTTTAAACAGATATCTTTGTGTCTGAACAGTCAGGGAGACAGTATTACTGTTATTTTTTACAGAAAAAAGGCCAAAAGCTGGAAAATACAGAGATTTGAACTGTGGAACTGCAAAACCAAACGTCTAGTTTTCTGTCCTGCACCAGAATATTTTAAACATATATATTTGTGTGTGAACAGGCAGGGAGACACTATTACTGCTTTTTTTCTGGAAAAAAGGCCAAAACCTGGAAAATACTGAGATTTGAACTGTTGAACGGCGAAACCAAACTTCTATTTATCTGGCCTACACCAGAATATTTTAAACAGATATATTTTTGTCTGAACAGTTAGGGAGACACTATTACTGTTTTTCTTTACGGAAAAGAGATCAACAGCTGGATAATATAGAGAATTGAACCATTGAACTGCAAAACCAAACTTCTAGCTATCTGGCCTACACCATAATATTTTAAACAGATATATTTGTGTCTGAACAGCCAGGGAGACACTATTACTGTTTTTTTTATGGAAAAAAGGACAAAAGCTGGATAATACAGAGATTTGAACCGTGGAACTGAAAAACCAAACTTCTAGTTATCTGGCTTTCACCAGAATATTTTAAACAGATATATTTGTGTCTGAACAGTCAGGGAGACACTATTACTGTTATTTTTTACAGAAAAAAAGGCCAAAAGCTGGAAAATACAGAGATTTGAACTGTGGAACTGTAAAACCAAACGCCTAGTTTTCTGGCCTACACCAGAATATTTTAAACATATATATTTGTGTCTGAACAGGCAAGGAGATACTATTACTGCTTTTTTTGCGGAAAAAAGGCCAAAACCTGGAAAATACTGAGATTTGAACTGTGGAACGGCAAAACCAACTTCTATTTATCTGGCCTACACCAGAATATTTTAAACTGATATATTTTTGTCTGAACAGTCAGGGAGACACTATTACTGTTTCTCTTTACGGAAAAGAGATCAACAGCTGGATAATATAGAGAATTGAACCGTTGAACTGCAAAATCAAACTTCTAGTTATCTGGCCTACACCAGATATTTTAAACAGATATATTTGTGTTTGAACAGCCAGGGAGACACTACTACTGTTTTTTTTACGAAAAAAAAGGCCAAAAGCTGGATAATACAGAGATTTGAACTGTGGAACTGCAAAACCAAACTTCAAGTTTTCTGGCCTACACCAGAATATTTTAAACAGATATATTTGTGTCTGAACAGTCAGGGAGACACTATTACTGTTTTTTTTATGGAAAAAAGGCCAAAAGCTGGATAATACAGAGATTTGAACCGTGGAACTGCAAAACCAAACTTCTAGTTATATGGCTTTCACCAGAATATTTTAAACAGATATATTTGTGTTTGAACAGTCAGGGAGACACTATTACTGTTATTTTTTTACAGAAAAAAGGCCAAAAGCTGGAAAATACAGAGATTTGAACTGTGGAACTGCAAAACCAAACGTCTAGTTTTCTGGCCTACACCAGAATATTTTAAACATATACAGTACAGACCAAAAGTTTGGACACACCTTCTCATTTAAAGATTTTTCTGTATTTTCATGACTATGAAAATTGTACATTCACACTGAAGGCATCAAAACGATGAATTAACACATGTGGAATTATATACTTAACAAAAAAGTGTGAAACAACTGAAAATATGTCTTATATTCTAGGTTCTTCAAAGTAGCCACCTTTTGATTTGATGACTGCTTTGCACACTCTTGGCATTCTCTTGATGAGCTTCAAGAGGTAGTTACCGGAAATGGTTTTCCCTTCACAGGTGTGCCCGGTCAGGTTTAATAAGTGGGATTTCTTGCCTTATAAATGGGGTTGGGACCATCAGTTGTGTTGAGCAGAAGTCCGGTGGATACACAGCTGATAGTCCTACTGAATAGTCTGTTAGCTGCTTTTTTCTTGCCATAATACAAATTCTAAGTAAAGAAAAACGAGTGGCCATCATTACTTTAAGAAATGAAGGTCAGTCTGTGCGAAAAATTGGGAAAACTTTGAAAGTGTCCCCAAGTGCAGTTGCAAAAACCATCAAACGCTACAAAGAAACTGGCTCACATGAGGACCGCCCCAGGAAAGGAAGACCAAGAGTCACCTCTGCTTCTGAGGATAAGTTTATCCGAGTCACCAGCCTCAGAAATCGCAGGTTAACAGCAGCTCAGATTAGAGACCAGGTCAATGCCACACAGAGTTCTAGCAGCAGACACATCTCTTCAACAACTGTTAAGAGGAGACTTTGTGCAGCAGGCCTTCATGGTATAATAGCTGCTAGGAAACCACTGCTAAGGACAGGCAACAAGCAGAAGAGACTTGTTTGGGCTAAAGAACACAAGGAATGGACATGAGACCAGTGGAAATCTGTGCTTTGGTCTGATGAGTGCAAATTTGAGATCTTTGGTTCCAACCACCGTGTCTTTGTGCGACGCAGAAAAGGTGATGGACTCTACATGCCTGGTTCCCACCGTGAAGCATGGAGGAGGAGGTGTGATGGTGTGGGGGTGCTTTGCTGGTGACACTGTTGGGGATTTATTCAAAATTGAAGGCATACTGAACCAGCATGGCTACCACAGCATCTTGCAGCGGCATGCTATTCCATCCGGTTTGCGTTTAGTTGGACCATCATTTATTTTTCAACAGGACAATGACCCCAAACTCACCTCCAGGCTATGTAAGGGCTATTTGACCAAGAAGGAGAGTGATGGGGTGCTACGCCAGATGACCTGGCCTCCACAGTCACCAGATCTGTACCCAATCGAGATGGTTTGGGGTGAGCTGGACCGCAGAGTGAAGGCAAAAGGGCCAACAAGTGCTAAGCATCTCTGGGAACTCCTTCAAGATTGTTGGAAGACCATTTCCGGTGACTACCTCTTGAAGCTCATCAAGAGAATGCCAAGAGTGTGCAAAGCAGTCATCAAAGCAAAAGGTGGCTACTTTGAAGAACCTAGAATATAAGACATATTTTCAGTTGTTTCTCACTTTTTTGTTAAGTATATAATTCCACATGTGTTAATTCATAGTTTTGATGCCTTCAGTGTCAATGTACAATTTTCATAGTCATGAAAATACAGAAAAATCTTTAAATGAGAAGGTGTGTCCAAACTTTTGGTTTGTACTGTATATTTGTGTGTGAACAGGCAGGGAGACACTATTCCTGTTTTTTTTACAGAAAAAAGGCCAAAACCTGGAAAATACTGAGATTTGAACTGTGGAATGGCAAAACAAAACTTCTAGTTATCTGGCCTACACCAGAATATTTTAAACAGATATATTTTTGTCTGAACAGTCAGGGAGACACTTTTACTCTTTTTCTTTACGGAAAAGAGGTCAACAGCTGGATGATAAAGAGAATTGGACCGTGGAACTGCAAAACCAAACTTCTAGTTATCTGGCCTACACCAGAATTTTTTAAACAGATATATTTGTGTCTGAACAGTCAGGGAGACACTACTACTGTTTTTTTTTACGGAAAAAAAGGCCAAAAGCTGGATAATACTGAGATTTGAACCGAGGCACTGCAAAACCAACTTTCTAGTTATCTGGCCTACACCGGAATATTTTAAACAGATATATTTGTGTCTGAACAGTCAGGGAGACACTACTACTGTTTTTTTTACGGAAAAAAAGGCCAAAAGCTGGATAATACTGAGATTTGAACCGAGGCACTGCAAAACCAACTTTCTAGTTATCTGGCCTACACCGGAATATTTTAAACAGATATATTTGTGTCTGAACAGTCAGGGAGACACGATTATGGCTTTTTTTTACGGAAAAAAGGCCAAAAGCTGGATAATACTGAGATTTGAACCGTGGCACTGCAAAACCAAACTTCTAGTTATCTGGCCTACACCAGAATAATTTAAACAGATATATTTGTGTCTGAACTGTCAGGGAGACACTATTACTGCTTTTTTTACGGAAAAAAGGCCAAAAGCTGGATAATACAGAAATTTGAACCGTAGAACAGCAAAACCAAACTTATAGTTATCTGGCCTACACCAGAATATTTTAAACAGATATATTTGTGTCTGAACAGTCAGGGAGACACTATTACTGCTTTTTTTATGGAAAAAATGCCAAAACCTGGATAATACAGAGATTTAAACCGTGGAACGGCAAAACTAAACTTCTAGTTATGTGGCCTACACCAGAATATTTTACACAGATATATTTGTGTCTGAACAGTCAGGGAGACACTATTGCTGTTTTTTTTATGTAAATAGGGCCAAAAGCTGGATAATGCGGAGATTTGAACCGTGGCACTGCAAAACCAAACTACTAGTTATCTGGCCTACACTAGCATATTTTAAACTGATATATTTGTGACTAAACAGTCAGGGAGACACTACGACTGTTTTTTTTATGGAAAAAAGGCCAAAAACTGGAAAATACTGAGATTTGAACTGTGGAACGGCAATACCAAACTTCTATTTATCTGGCCTACAGCAGAATATTTTAAACAGATATATTTTTGTCTGAGCAGTGATGGAGACAATATTACTGTTTTTTTTATGGAAAAAAGGCCAAAAGCTGGATAATACAGAGATTTGAACCGTGGAACTGCAAAACCAAACTTCTAGTTTCCTGGCCTAGTGTCTGAACAGGCAGGGAGACACTATTACTGCTTTTTTTGCGGAAAAAAGGCCAAAACCTGGAAAATACTGAGATTTCAACCGCTGAACTGGAAAACCAAACTTCTAGCTATCTGGCTTACACCAGAAAATTTTAAACAGATATATTTGTGTCTGAACAGTGAGGAAGACACTATTACTGTTTTTTTACGGAAAAAAGGCCAAAAGCTGGATAACACAGAGATTTGAATCGTGGAACTGCAAAACAAAACTTCTATTTATCTGGCCTACACCAGAATTTTTAAAACAGATATATTTGTGTCTGAACAGTCAGGGAGACACTATTACTGTTTTTTTTACGGAAAAAATTCCAAAAGCTGGATAATACTGAGATTTGAACCGTGACACTGCAAAACCAACTTTCTAGTTATCTTTCCTACACCAGAATATTTTAAACATATATATTTGTGTCTGAACAGTCAGGGAGACACTATTATGGCTTTTTTTTACGGAAAAAAGGCCAAAAGCTGGATAATGCTGAGATTTTAACCGTGGCACTAGAAAACCAAACTTCTAGTTATCTGGCCTACACCAGAATATTTTAAACATATATATTTGTGTCTGAACAGTCAGGGAGACACTATTACTGCTTTTTTTACGGAAAAAAGGCCAAAAGCTGGATAAAACTGAAATTTGAACCGTAGAACAGCAAAACCAAACTTCTAGTTATCTGGCCTACACCAGAATATTTTAAACAGATATATTTGTGTCTGAACAGTCAGGGAGACACTATTACTGCTTTTTTTATGGAAAAAATGCCAAAACCTGGATAATACAGAGATTTGAACCGTGGAACGGCAAAACTAAACTTCTAGTTATGTGGCCTACACCAGAATATTTTACACAGATATATTTGTGTCTGAACAGTCAGGGAGACACTATTACTGTTTTTTTTTTGTAAATAGGGCCAAAAGCTGGATAATGCGGAGATTTGAACCGTGTAACTGCAAAACCAAACTTCTAGTTATCTGGCCTACACCAGAAAATTTTAAACATATATGTTTGTGCCTGAATAGGCAGGGAGACACTATTACTGCTTTTTTTACGGATAAAAGTCCAAAAACTGGAAAATAGTGAGATTTGAACTGTGGAACGGCAATACAAAACTTCTATTTATCTGGCCTACACCAGAATATTTTAAACAGATATATTTTTGTCTGAGCAGTGAGGGAGACAATATTACTGTTTTTTTTATGGAAAAAAGGGCAAAAGCTGGATACTACAGAGATTTGAACCGTGGAACTGCAAAACCAAACTTCTAGTTTTCTGGCCTAGTGTCTGAACAGGCAGGGAGACACTATTACTGCTTTTTTTGCGGAAAAAAGGCCAAAACCTGGAAAATACTGAGATTTGAACTGTGGAACGGCAAAACCAAACTTCTATTTATCTGGCCTACACCAGAATATTTTAAAAAGACATATTTTTGTCTGAACAGTCAGGGAGACACTATTACTGTTTATCTTTACGGAAAAGAGATCAACAGCTGGATAATATAGAGAATTGAACCGTTGAACTGCAAAACCAAACTTCTAGTTATCTGGCCTACACCAGAATATTTTAAACAGATATATTTGTGTTTGAACAGTCAGGGAGACACTACTACTGTTTTTTTTACGGAAAAAAGACCAAAAGCTGGATAATACAGAAATTTGAACCGTGGAACTGCAAAACTAAACTTCTAGTTTTCTGGCCTACACCAGAATATTTTAAACAGATATATTTGTGTCTGAACAGTTAGGGAGACACTATTACTGTTATTTTTTACAGAAAAAAAGGCCAAAAGCTGGAAAATACAGAGATTTGAACTGTGGAACTGCAAAACCAAACTTCTAGTTATCTGGCCTACACCAGAAAATTTTAAACATATATGTTTGTGCCTGAACAGGCAGGGAGACACTATTACTGCTTTTTTTACGGATAAAAGGCCAAAAGATGGATAATACTGAGATTTAAACCGTGGCACTGCAAAACCAACTTTCTAGTTATCTGGCCTACACCAGAATATTTATAACAGATATATTGGTGTCTAAACAGTCAGGGAGACACTATTACTGCTTTTTTTTTACGGAAAAAAGGCCAAAAGCTGGATAATACTGAGATTTGAACCGTGGCACGGCAAAACCAAACTTCTAGTTATCTGTCTCACACCAGAATATTTTAAACAGATATATTTGTGTTTAAACAGTCAGGGAGACACTACTACTGTTTTTTTTACGGAAAAAAAGGCCAAAACCTGGATAATACAGAGATTTGAACCGTGGAACTGCAAAACCAAACTTCTAGCTTTCTGGCCTACACCAGAATATTTTAAACAGATATATTTGTGTCTGAACAGTCAGGGAGACACTATTACTGTTTTTTTTACGGAAAAAAGGCCAAAACCTGGAAAATACTGAGATTTGAACTGGGGAATGGCAAAACCAAACTTCTAGTTATCTGGCCTACACCAGAATATTTTAAACAGATATAGTTTTGTCTGAACAGTCAGGGAGACACTATTACTGTTTTTCTTTACGGAAAAGAGGTCAACAGCTGGATAATATAGAGAATTGGACCGTGGAACTGAAAAATCAAACTTCTAGTTATCTCGCCAACACCAGAATATTGTAAACAGATGTATTTGTGTCTGAACAGTCAGGGAGACACTATTACTGTTTTTTTTAATGGAAAAAGGCCAAAAGCTGGATAATACTGAGATTTGAACCGTGGCACTGCAAAACCAAACTTTTAGTTATCTGGCCTACACCAGAATATTTTAAACAGATATATTTTTGTCTGAACAGTCAGGGAGACACTATTACTGTTTTTCTTTACGGAAAAGAGGTCAACAGCTGGATAATATAGAGAATTGGACAGTGGAACTGAAAAACCAAACTTCTAGTTATCTGGCCTACACCAGAATATTTTCAACAGATGTATTTGTGTCTGAACAGTCAGGGAGACACTACTATTGTTTTTTTTTACGGAAAAAAAGGCCAAAAGCTGGATAATACTGAGGTTTGAACCGTGGCACTGCAAAACCAACTTTCTAGTTATATGGCCTACACCAGATTATTTTAAACAGATATATTTGTGTCTGAACAGTCAGGGAGACACTATTACTGTTTTTTTTTACGGAAAAATGCCAAAAGCTGGATAATACTGAGATTTGAACCGTGACACTGCAAAACCAACTTTCTAGTTATCTGGCCTACACCAGAATATTTAAAACAGATATATTGGTGTCTGAACATTCAGGGAGACACTATTACTGTTTTTTTTACGGAAAAAAGGCCAAAATCTGGATAATAATGAAATTTGAACCGTGGAACAGCAAAATAAAACTTCTAGTTATCTGACCTGCACCAGAATATTTTAAACAGATACATTTGTGTCTGAACAGTCAGGGAGACACTATTACTGCTTTATTTATGGAAAAAATGCCAAAACCTGGATAATACTGAGATTTGAACCGTGGAACGGCAAAACTAAACTTCTAGTTATGTGTCCTACACCAGAATATTTTACACAGATATAATTGTGTCTGAACAGTCAGGGAGACACTATTACTGTTTTTTTTTATGTAAATAGGGCCAAAAGCAGGATAATGCGGAGATTTGAACCGGGGCACTGCAAAACCAAACTTCTAGTTTTCTGGCCTACACCAGAATATTTTAAACAGATATATTTGTGTCTGAACAGTCAGGGAGACACTATTACTGTTTTTTTTACGGAAAAAAGGCCAAAAGCTGGATAACACAGAGATTTGAATCTTGGAACTGCAAAACCAAACTTCTATTTATCTGGCCTACACCATATTTTTTTAAACAGATATATTTGTGTCTGAACAGTCAGGGAGACACTATTACTGTTTTTTTTTTACGGAAAAAACTCCAAAAGCTGGATAATACTGAGATTTGAACCGTGGAACTACAAAACCAAACTTCTAGTTATCTGGTCTACACCAGAAAATTTTAAACATATATGTTTGTGCCTGAACAGGCAGGGAGACAGTATTACTGCTTTTTTTACGGATAAAAGGCCAAAAACTGGAAAATACTGAGATTTGAACTGTGGACCGGCAATACCAAACTTCTATTTATCTGGCCTACACCAGAATATTTTAAACAGATATATTTTTGTCTGAGCAGTGAGGGAGACAATATTACTGTTTTTTTTATGGAAAAAAGGCCAAAAGCTGGATAATACAGAGATTTGAACCGTGGAACTGCAAAACCAAACTTCTAGGTTTCTGGCCTAGTGTCTGAACAGGCAGGGAGACACTATTACTGCTTTTTTTGCGGAAAAAAGGCCAAAACCTGGAAAATACTGAGATTTGAACTGTGGAACGGCAAAACCAAACTTCTATTTATGTGGCCTACACCAGAATATTTTAAAAAGACATATTTTTGTCTTCACAGTCAGGGAGACACTGTTACTGTTTATCTTTACGGAAAAGAGATCAACAGCTGGATAATATAGAGAATTGAATTGTTGAACTGCAAAACCAAACTTCTAGTTATCTGGCCTACACCAGAATATTTTAAACAGAAATATTTGTGTTTGAACAGTCAGGGAGACACTACTACTGTTTTTTTTTACGGAAAATAAGACCAAAAGCTGGATAATACAGAAATTTGAACCGTGGAACTGCAAAACGAAAATTCTAGTTTTCTGGCCTACACCAGAATATTTTAAACAGATATATTTGTGTCTGAACAGTCAGGGAGACACTATTACAGTTTTTACTATGGAAAAAAAGGCCAAAAGCTGGATAATACAGAGATTTGAACCGTGGCACTGGAAAACCAACTTTCTAGTTATCTGGCCATCACCAGAATATTTTAAACAGATATATTTGTGTCTGAACAGTCAGGGAGACACTATTACTGTTTTTTTTTACGGAAAAAGGCCAAAAGCTGGATAATACTGAGATTTGAACTGTGGCACTGCAAAAACAACTTTCTAGTTATCTGGCCTACACCAGAATATTTAAAACAGATATATTGGTGTCTGAACATTCAGGGATACACTATTACTGTTTTTTTTACGGAAAAAAGGCCAAAAGCTGGATAATAATGAAATTTGAACCGTGGAACAGCAAAATAAAACTTCTAGTTATCTGGCCTACACCAGAATATTTTAAACAGATATATTTGTGTCTGAACAGTCAGGGAGACACTATTACTGCTTTTTTTACGGAAAAAATGCCAAAACCTGGATAATACTGAGATTTGAACCGTGGAACGGCAAAACTAAACTTCTAGTTATGTGGCCTACACCAGAAAATTTTACACAGATATATTTGTGTCTGAACAGTCAGGGAGACACTATTACTGTTTTTTTTTATGTATATAGTGCAAAAAGCAGGATAATGCGGAGATTTGAACCGTGGCACTGCAAAACCAAACTTCTAGTTTTCTGGCCTACACTAGAATATTTTAAACAGATATATTTGTGTCTGAACAGTCAGGGAGGCACTATTACTGTTTTTTTTACGGAAAAAAGGCCAAAAGCTGGATAATGATGAAATTTGAACCGTGGAACAGCAAAATAAAACTTCTAGTTATCTGGCCTACACCAGAATATTTTAAACAGATATATTTGTGTCTGAACAGTCAGGTAGACACTATTACTGGTTTTTTTTACGGAAAAAAGGCCAAAACCTGGAAAATGCTGAGATTTGAACTGTTAAATGGCAAAACCAAACTTCTAGTTATCTGGCCTACACCAGAATATTTTAAACAGATATATTTGTGTTTGAACAGTCAGGGAGACACTACTACTGTTTTTTTTACGGAAAAAAAGTCCAAAACCTGGATAATACAAAGATTTGAACCGTGGAACTGCAAAACCAAACTTCTAGTTTTCTGGCCTGCACCAGAATATTTTAAACAGATATATTTTTGTCTGAACAGTCAGGGAGACACTATTACTGTTTTTCTTTACGGAAAAGAGGTCAACAGCTGGATCATATAGAGAATTGGACCGTGGTACTGAAAAACCAAACTTCTAGTTATCTGGCCTACACCAGAATATTTTAAACAGATGTATTTGTGTCTGAACAGTCAGGGAGACACTACTACTGTTTTTTTTTACGGAAAAAAAGGCCAAAAGCTGGATAATACTGAGGTTTGAACCGTGGCACTGCAAAACCAACTTTCTAGTTATCTGGCCTACGCCAGAATATTTTAAACAGATATATTTGTGTCTGAACAGTCAGGGAGACACTATTACTGTTTTTTTTTACGGAAAAAGGCCAAAAGCTGGATAATACTGAGATTTGAACCGTGGCACTGCAAAACCAACTTTCTAGTTATCTGGCCTACACCAGAATATTTAAAACAGATATATTGGTGTCTGAACATTCAGGGAGACACTATTACTGTTTTTTTTACGGAAAAAAGGCCAAAAGCTGGATAATAATGAAATTTGAACCGAGGAACAGCAAAATAAAACTTCTAGTTATCTGGCCTACACCAGAATATTTTAAACAGATATATTTGTGTCTGAACAGTCAGGGAGACACTATTACTGTTTTTTTTTACGGAAATAGGCCAAAAGCTGGATAATACTGAGATTTGAACCGTGGCACTGCAAAACCAACTTTATAGTTATCTGGCCTACACCAGAATATTTAAAACAGATATATTGGTGTCTGAACAGTCAGGGAGTCAGGGCGACACTATTACTGTTTTTTTTAATGTAAATAGGGCCAAAAGCTGGATAATGCGGAGATTTGAACTGTGGCACTCCAGAACCAAACTTCTAGTTATCTGGCCTACACTATAATATTTTAAACTGATATATTTGTGTCTAAACAGTCAGGGAGACACTACTACTGTTTTTTTTATGGAAAAAAGGCCAAAAGCTGGATAATACTGAGATTTCAACCGTGGAACTTCAAAACCAAACTTCTAGTTATATGGCCTACACCAGAAAATTTTAAACAGATATATTTTTGTCTGAACAGTGAGGGAGACACTTTTACTGTTTTTTTATGGAAAAAAGGCCAAAAGCTGGATAATACAGAGATTTGAACCGTGGAACTGCAAAACCAAACTTCTAGTTATCTGGCCATCACCAGAATATTTTAAACAGATATATTTGTGTCTGAACAGTCAGGGAGACACTACTACTGTTATTTTTTACAGAAAAAAGGCCAAAAGCTGGAAAATACAGAGATTTGAACTGTTGAACTGCAAAACCAAAAGTCTAGTTTTCTGGCCTACACCAGAATATTTTAAACATATATATTTGTGTGTGAACAGGCAGGGAGACACTATTACTGCTTTTTTTATGTAAAAAGGGCCAAAACCTGGAAAATGCTGAGATTTGAACTGTTGAACAGCAAAACCAAACTTCTAGTTATCTGGCCTACACCAGAATATTTTAAACAGATATATTTGTGTTTGAACAGTCAGGGAGACACTACTACTGTTTTTTTTACGGAAAAAAAGGCCAAAACCTGGATAATACAGAGATTTGAACCGTGGAACTGCAAAACCAAACGTCTAGTTTTCTGGCCTACACCAGAATATTTTAAACAGATATATTTTTGTCTGAACAGTCAGGGAGACACTATTACTGTTTTTCTATACGGAAAAGAGGTCAACAGCTGGATAATATAGAGAATTGGACCGTGGAACAGAAAAACCAAACTTCAAGTTATCTGGCCTACACGAGAATATTTTAAACAGATGTATTTGTGTCTGAACAGTCAGGGAGACACTACTACTGTTTTTTTACGGAAAAAAAGGCCAAAAGCTGGATAATACTGAGATTTGAACCGTGGCACTGCAAAACCAACTTTCTAGTTATCTGGCCTACACCAGAATATTTTAAACAGATATATTTGTGTCTGAACAGTCAGGGAGACACTATTACTGTTTTTTTTTACGGAAAAAGGCCAAAAGCTGGATAATACTGAGATTTGAACCGTGGCACTGCAAAACCAACTTTATAGTTATCTGGCCTACACCAGAATATTTAAAACAGATATATTGGTGTCTGAACAGTCAGGGAGTCAGGGCGACACTATTACTGTTTTTTTTATGTAAATAGGGCCAAAAGCTGGATAATGCGGAGATTTGAACAGTGGCACTGCAAAACCAAACTTCTAGTTATCTGGCCTACACTAGAATATTTTAAACTATTATATTTGTGTCTAAACAGTCAGGGAGACACTACTACAGTTTTTTTTTACGTAAAAAAGGCCAAAAGCTGGATAATACAGAGATTTCAACCGTGGAACTTCAAAACCAAACTTCTAGTTATCTGGCCTACACCAGAAAATTTTAAACAGATATATTTTTGTCTGAACAGTGAGGGAGACACTTTTACTGTTTTTTTATGGAAAAAAGGCCAAAAGCTGGATAATACAGAGATTTGAACCGTGGAACTGCTAAACCAAACTTCTAGTTATCTGGCCATCACCAGAATATTTTAAACAGATATATTTGTGTCTGAACAGTCAGGGAGACACTATTACTGTTATTTTTTACAGAAAAAAGGCCAAAAGCTGGAAAATACAGACATTTGAACTGTTGAACTGCAAAACCAAAAGTCTAGTTTTCTGGCCTACACCAGAATATTTTAAACATATATATTTGTGTGTGAACAGGCAGGGAGACACTATTACTGCTTTTTTTATGTAAAAAGGGCCAAAACCTGGAAAATGCTGAGATTTGAACTGTTGAACAGCAAAACTAAACTTCTAGTTATCTGGCCTACACCAGAATATTTTAAACAGATATATTTGTGTCTGAACAGTCAGGGAGACACTATTACTGTTTTTCTTCACGGAAAAGAGGTCAACAGCTGGATAATATAGAGAATTGGACCGTGGAACTGAAAAACCAAACTTCTAGTTATCTGGCCTACACCAGAATATTTTAAACAGATGTATTTGTGTCTGAACAGTCAGGGAGACACTACTACTGTTTTTTTTTTTACGGAAAAAAAGGCCAAAACCTGGATAATACAGAGATTTGAACCGTGGCACTGCAAAACCAACTTTCTAGTTATCTGGCCATCACCAGAATATTTTAAACAGATATATTTGTGTCTGAACAGTCAGGGAGACACTATTACTGTTTTTTTTTACGGAAAAAGGCCAAAAGCTGGATAATACTGAGATTTGAACCGTGGCACTGCAAAAACAACTTTCTAGTTATCTGGCCTACACCAGAATATTTAAAACAGATATATTGGTGTCTGAACATTCAGGGAGACACTATTACTGTTTTTTTTACGGAAAAAAGGCCAAAAGCTGGATAATAATGAAATTTGAACCGTGGAACAGCAAAATAAAACTTCTAGTTATCTGGCCTACACCAGAATATTTTAAACAGATATATTTTTGTCTGAACAGTCAGGGAGACACTATTACTGTTTTTCTTTACGGAAAAGAGGTCAACAGCTGGATAATATAGAGAATTGGACCGTGGAACTGAAAAACCAAACTTCTAGTTATCTGGCCTACACCAGAATATTTTCAACAGATGTATTTGTGTCTGAACAGTGAGGGAGACACTACTACTGTTTTTTTTTACGGAAAAAAAGGCCAAAAGCTGGATAATACTGAGGTTTGAACCGTGGCACTGCAAAACCAAATTTCTAGTTATCAGCCTACGCCAGAATATTTTAAACAGATATATTTGTGTCTGAACAGTCAGGGAGACACTATTACTGTTTTTTTTTACGGAAAAAGGCCAAAAGCTGGATAATACTGAGATTTGAACCGTGGCACTGCAAAACCAACTTTCTAGTTATCTGGCCTACACCAGAATATTTAAAACAGATATATTGGTGTCTGAACATTCAGGGAGACACTATTACTGTTTTTTTTACGGAAAAAAGGCCAAAAGCTGGATAATAATGAAATTTGAAACGTGGAACAGCAAAATAAAACTTCTAGTTATCTGGCCTACACCAGAATATTTTAAACAGATATATTTGTGTCTGAACAGTCAGGGAGACACTATTACTGCTTTTTTTACGGAAAAAATGCCAAAACCTGGATAATACTGAGATTTGAACCGTGGAACGGCAAAACTAAACTTCTAGTTATGTGGCCTACACCAGAAAATTTTACACAGATATATTTGTGTCTGAACAGTCAGGGAGACACTATTACTGTTTTTTTTTATGTATATAGGGCAAAAAGCAGGATAATGCGGAGATTTGAACCGTGGCACTGCAAAACCAAACTTCTAGTTTTCTGGCCTACACCAGAATATTTTAAACAGATATATTTGTGTCTGAACAGTCAGGGAGGCACTATTACTGTTTTTTTTTACGGAAAAAAGGCCAAAAGCTGGATAATAATGAAATTTGTACCGTGGAACAGCAAAATAAAACTTCTAGTTATCTGGCCTACACCAGAATATTTTAAACAGATATATTTGTGTCTGAACAGTCAGGGAGACACTATTACTGGTTTTTTTTACGGAAAAAAGGCCAAAACCTGGAAAATGCTGAGATTTGAACTGTTGAATGGCAAAACCAAACTTCTAGTTATCTGGCCTACACCAGAATATTTTAAACAGATATATTTGTGTTTGAACAGTCAGGGAGACACTACTACTGTTTTTTTTACGGAAAAAAAGTCCAAAACCTGGATAATACAAAGATTTGAACCGTGGAACTGCAAAACCAAACTTCTAGTTTTCTGGCCTGCACCAGAATATTTTAAACAGATATATTTTTGTCTGAACAGTCAGGGAGACACTATTGCTGTTTTTCTTTACGGAAAAGAGGTCAACAGCTGGATCATATAGAGAATTGGACCGTGGTACTGAAAAACCAAACTTCTAGTTATCTGGCCTACACCAGAATATTTTAAACAGATGTATTTGTGTCTGAACAGTCAGGGAGACACTACTACTGTTTTTTTTTACGGAAAAAAAGGCCAAAAGCTGGATAATACTGAGATTTGAACCGTGGCACTGCAAAACCAACTTTCTAGTTATCTGGCCTACACCAGAATATTTAAAACAGATATATTGGTGTCTGAACATTCAGGGAGACACTATTACTGTTTTTTTTACGGAAAAAAGGCCAAAAGCTGGATAATAATGAAATTTGAACCGAGGAACAGCAAAATAAAACTTCTAGTTATCTGGCCTACACCAGAATATTTTAAACAGATATATTTGTGTCTGAACAGTCAGGGAGACACTATTACTGCTTTTTTTACGGAAAAAATGCCAAAACCTGGATAATACTGAGATTTGAACCGTGGAACGGCAAAACTAAACTTCTAGTTATGTGGCCAACACCAGAATATTTTACACAGATATATTTGTGTCTGAACAGTCAGGGAGACACTATTACTGTTTTTTTTTATGTATATAGGGCAAAAAGCAGGATAATGCGGAGATTTGGACCGTGGAACTGCTAAACCAAACTTCTAGTTATCTGGCCATCACCAGAATATTTTAAACAGATATATTTGTGTCTGAACAGTCAGGGAGACACTATTACTGTTATTTTTTACAGAAAAAAGGCCAAAAGCTGGAAAATACAGAGATTTGAACTGTTGAACTGCAAAACCAAAAGTCTAGTTTTCTGGCCTACACCAGAATATTTTAAACATATATATTTGTGTGTGAACAGGCAGGGAGACACTATTACTGCTTTTTTTATGTAAAAAGGGCCAAAACCTGGAAAATGCTGAGATTTGAACTGTTGAACAGCAAAACTAAACTTCTAGTTATCTGGCCTACACCAGAAAATTTTAAACAGATATATTTGTGTTTGAACAGTCAGGGAGACACTACTACTGTTTTTTTTACGGAAAAAAAGGCCAAAACCTGGATAATACAGAGATTTGAACCGTGGAACTGCAAAACCAAACTTCTAGTTTTCTGGCCTACACCAGAATATTTTAAACAGATATATTTGTGTCTGAACAGTCAGGGAGACACTATTACTGTTTTTCTTCACGGAAAAGAGGTCAACAGCTGGATAATATAGAGAATTGGACCGTGGAACTGAAAAACCAAACTTCTAGTTATCTGGCCTACACCAGAATATTTTAAACAGATGTATTTGTGTCTGAACAGTCAGGGAGACACTACTACTGTTTTTTTTTTTACGGAAAAAAAGGCCAAAACCTGGATAATACAGAGATTTGAACCGTGGCACTGCAAAACCAACTTTCTAGTTATCTGGCCATCACCAGAATATTTTAAACAGATATATTTGTGTCTGAACAGTCAGGGAGACACTATTACTGTTTTTTTTTACGGAAAAAGGCCAAAAGCTGGATAATACTGAGATTTGAACCGTGGCACTGCAAAAACAACTTTCTAGTTATCTGGCCTACACCAGAATATTTAAAACAGATATATTGGTGTCTGAACATTCAGGGAGACACTATTACTGTTTTTTTTACGGAAAAAAGGCCAAAAGCTGGATAATAATGAAATTTGAACCGTGGAACAGCAAAATAAAACTTCTAGTTATCTGGCCTACACCAGAATATTTTAAACAGATATATTTTTGTCTGAACAGTCAGGGAGACACTATTACTGTTTTTCTTTACGGAAAAGAGGTCAACAGCTGGATAATATAGAGAATTGGACCGTGGAACTGAAAAACCAAACTTCTAGTTATCTGGCCTACACCAGAATATTTTACACAGATATATTTGTGTCTGAACAGTCAGGGAGACACTATTACTGCTTTTTTTACGGAAAAAATGCCAAAACCTGGATAATACTGAGATTTGAACCGTGGAACGGCAAAACTAAACTTCTAGTTATGTGGCCTACACCAGAAAATTTTACACAGATATATTTGTGTCTGAACAGTCAGGGAGACACTATTACTGTTTTTTTTTATGTATATAGGGCAAAAAGCAGGATAATGCGGAGATTTGAACCGTGGCACTGCAAAACCAAACTTCTAGTTTTCTGGCCTACACCAGAATATTTTAAACAGATATATTTGTGTCTGAACAGTCAGGGAGGCACTATTACTGTTTTTTTTTACGGAAAAAAGGCCAAAAGCTGGATAATAATGAAATTTGTACCGTGGAACAGCAAAATAAAACTTCTAGTTATCTGGCCTACACCAGAATATTTTAAACAGATATATTTGTGTCTGAACAGTCAGGGAGACACTATTACTGGTTTTTTTTACGGAAAAAAGGCCAAAACCTGGAAAATGCTGAGATTTGAACTGTTGAATGGCAAAACCAAACTTCTAGTTATCTGGCCTACACCAGAATATTTTAAACAGATATATTTGTGTTTGAACAGTCAGGGAGACACTACTACTGTTTTTTTTACGGAAAAAAAGTCCAAAACCTGGATAATACAAAGATTTGAACCGTGGAACTGCAAAACCAAACTTCTAGTTTTCTGGCCTGCACCAGAATATTTTAAACAGATATATTTTTGTCTGAACAGTCAGGGAGACACTATTGCTGTTTTTCTTTACGGAAAAGAGGTCAACAGCTGGATCATATAGAGAATTGGACCGTGGTACTGAAAAACCAAACTTCTAGTTATCTGGCCTACACCAGAATATTTTAAACAGATGTATTTGTGTCTGAACAGTCAGGGAGACACTACTACTGTTTTTTTTTACGGAAAAAAAGGCCAAAAGCTGGATAATACTGAGATTTGAACCGTGGCACTGCAAAACCAACTTTCTAGTTATCTGGCCTACACCAGAATATTTAAAACAGATATATTGGTGTCTGAACATTCAGGGAGACACTATTACTGTTTTTTTTACGGAAAAAAGGCCAAAAGCTGGATAATAATGAAATTTGAACCGAGGAACAGCAAAATAAAACTTCTAGTTATCTGGCCTACACCAGAATATTTTAAACAGATATATTTGTGTCTGAACAGTCAGGGAGACACTATTACTGCTTTTTTTACGGAAAAAATGCCAAAACCTGGATAATACTGAGATTTGAACCGTGGAACGGCAAAACTAAACTTCTAGTTATGTGGCCAACACCAGAATATTTTACACAGATATATTTGTGTCTGAACAGTCAGGGAGACACTATTACTGTTTTTTTTTATGTATATAGGGCAAAAAGCAGGATAATGCGGAGATTTGAACCGTGGCACTGCAAAACCAAACTTCTAGTTTTCTGGCCTACACCAGAATATTTTAAACAGATATATTTGTGTCTGAACAGTCAGGTAGGCACTATCACTGTTTTTTTTACGGAAAAAAGGCCAAAAGCTGGATAATAATGAAATTTGAACCGTGGAACAGCAAAATAAAACTTCTAGTTATCTGGCCTACACCAGAATATTTTAAACAGATATATTTGTGTCTGAACAGTCAGAGAGACACTATTACTGTTTTTTTTTACGGAAAAAAAGGCCAAAACCTGGAAAATGCTGAGATTTGAACTGTTGAATGGCAAAACCAAACTTCTAGTTATCTGGCCTACACCAGAATATTTTAAACAGATATATTTGTGTTTGAACAGTCAGGGAGACACTACTACTGTTTTTTTTACGGAAAAAAAGTCCAAAACCTGGATAATACAAAGATTTGAACCGTGGAACTGCAAAACCAAACTTCTAGTTTTCTGGCCTGCACCAGAATATTTTAAACAGATATATTTTTGTCTGAACAGTCAGGGAGACACTATTACTGTTTTTCTTTACGGAAAAGAGGTCAACAGCTGGATCATATAGAGAATTGGACCGTGGTACTGAAAAACCAAACTTCTAGTTATCTGGCCTACACCAGAATATTTTAAACAGATGTATTTGTGTCTGAACAGTCAGGGAGTCACTACTACTGTTTTTTTTTACCGAAAAAAAGGTCAAAAGCTGGATAATACTGAGATTTGAACCGTGGCACTGCAAAACCAACTTTATAGTTATCTGGCCTACACCAGAATATTTAAAACAGATATATTGGTGTCTGAACAGTCAGGGAGTCAGGGCGACACTATTACTGTTTTTTTTAATGTAAATAGGGCCAAAAGCTGGATAATGCGGAGATTTGAACTGTGGCACTCCAGAACCAAACTTCTAGTTATCTGGCCTACACTAGGATATTTTAAACTGATATATTTGTGTCTAAACAGTCAGGGAGACACTACTACTGTTTTTCTTACGGAAAAAAGGCCAAAAGCTGGAAAATACAGAGATTTGAACCGTGGAACTGCAAAACCAAACTTCTAGTTATCTGGCCATCATCAGAATATTTTAAACAGATATATTTGTGTCTGAACAGTCAGGGAGACACTACTACTGTTATTTTTTACAGAAAAAAGGCCAAAAGCTGGAAAATACAGAGATTTGAACTGTTGAACTGCAAAACCAAAAGTCTAGTTTTCTGGCCTACACCAGAATATTTTAAACATATATATTTGTGTCTGAACAGGCAGGGAGACACTATTACTGCTTTTTTTATGTAAAAAGGGCCAAAACCTGGAAAATGCTGAGATTTGGACTGTTGAACAGCAAAACCAAACTTCTAGTTATCTGGCCTACACCAGAATATTTTAAACAGATATATTTGTGTTTGAACAGTCAGGGAGACACTACTACTGTTTTTTTTACGGAAAAAAAGGCCAAAACCTGGATAATACAGAGATTTGAACCGTGGAACTGCAAAACCAAACGTCTAGTTTTCTGGCCTACACCAGAATATTTTAAACAGATATATTTTTGTCTGAACAGTCAGGGAGACACTATTACTGTTTTTCTATACGGAAAAGAGGTCAACAGCTGGATAATATAGAGAATTGGACCGTGGAACAGAGAAACCAAACTTCAAGTTATCTGGCCTACACGAGAATATTTTAAACAGATGTATTTGTGTCTGAACAGTCAGGGAGACACTACTACTGTTTTTTTACGGAAAAAAAGGCCAAAAGCTGGATAATACTGAGATTTGAACCGTGGCACTGCAAAACCAACTTTCTAGTTATCTGGCCTACACCAGAATATTTTAAACAGATATATTTGTGTCTGAACAGTCAGGGAGACACTATTACTGTTTTTTTTTACGGAAAAAGGCCAAAAGCTGGATAATACTGAGATTTGAACCGTGGCACTGCAAAACCAACTTTATAGTTATCTGGCCTACACCAGAATATTTAAAACAGATATATTGGTGTCTGAACAGTCAGGGAGTCAGGGCGACACTATTACTGTTTTTTTTATGTAAATAGGGCCAAAAGCTGGATAATGCGGAGATTTGAACAGTGGCCCTGCAAAACCAAACTTCTAGTTATCTGGCCTACACTAGAATATTTTAAACTATTATATTTGTGTCTAAACAGTCAGGGAGACACTACTACAGTTTTTTTTTACGGAAAAAAGGCCAAAAGCTGGATAATACTGAGATTTCAACCGTCGAACTTCAAAACCAAACTTCTAGTTATCTGGCCTACACCAGAAAATTTTAAACAGATATATTTTTGTCTGAACAGTGAGGGAGACACTTTTACTGTTTTTTTATGGAAAAAAGGCCAAAAGCTAGATAATACAGAGATTTGAACCGTGGAACTGCTAAACGAAACTTCTAGTTATCTGGCCATCACCAGAATATTTTAAACAGATATATTTGTGTCTGAACAGTCAGGGAGACACTATTACTGTTATTTTTTACAGAAAAAAGGCCAAAAGCTGGAAAATACAGAGATTTGAACTGTTGAACTGCAAAACCAAAAGTCTAGTTTTCTGGCCTACACCAGAATATTTTAAACATATATATTTGTGTGTGAACAGGCAGGGAGACACTATTACTGCTTTTTTTATGCAAAAAGGGCCAAAACCTGGAAAATGCTGAGATTTGAACTGTTGAACAGCAAAACTAAACTTCTAGTTATCTGGCCTACACCAGAAAATTTTAAACAGATATATTTGTGTTTGAACAGTCAGGGAGACACTACTACTGTTTTTTTTACGGAAAAAAAGGCCAAAACCTGGATAATAACAGAGATTTGAACCGTGGAACTGCAAAACCAAACTTCTAGTTTTCTGGCCTACACCAGAATATTTTAAACAGATATATTTGTGTCTGAACAGTCAGGGAGACACTATTACTGTTTTTCTTCACGGAAAAGAGGTCAACAGCTGAATAATATAGAAAATTGGACCGTGGAACTGAAAAACCAAATTTCTAGTTATCTGGCCTACACCAGAATATTTTAAACAGATGTATTTGTGTCTGAACAGTCAGGGAGACACTACTACTGTTTTTTTTTTTTACGGAAAAAAAGGCCAAAACCTGGATAATACTGAGATTTGAACCGTGGCACTGCGAAACCAACTTTATAATTATCTGGCCTACACCAGAATATTTAAAACAGATATATTGGTGTCTGAACAGTCAGGGAGTCAGGGCGACACTATTACTGTTTTTTTTTATGTAAATAGGGCCAAAAGCTGGATAATGCGGAGATTTGAACAGTGGCACTCCAAAACCAAACTTCTAGTTATCTGGCCTACACTAGAATATTTTAAACTGATATATTTGTGTCTAAACAGTCAGGGAGACACTATTACTGTTTTTCTTTACGGAAAAGAGGTCAACAGCTGGATAATATAGAGAATTGGTCCGTGGAACTGAAAAACCAAACTTCTAGTTATCTGGCCTACACCAGAATATTTTAAACAGATATATTGGTGTCTGAACAGTCAGGGAGACACTATTACTGCTTTTTTTTGCGGAAAAAAGGCCAAAACCTGGAAAATAATGAGATTTGAACTGTGGAACGGCAAAACCAAACTCCTATTTATCTGGCCTACACCAGAATATTTTAAACAGATATATTTTTGTCTGAACAGTCAGGGAGACACTATTACTGTTTTTCTTTATGGAAAAGAGATCAACAGCTGGATAATATAGAGAATTGAACCGTTGAACTGCAAAACCAAACTTCTAGTCATCTGGCCTACACCAGAATATTTTAAACAGATATATTTGTGTTTGAACAGTCAGGGAGACACTACTACTGTTTTTTTTTACTAAAAAAAAGGCCAAATGCTGGATAATACAGAGATTTGAAACGTGGAACTGCAAAACCGAACTTCAAGTTTTCTGGCCTACACCAGAATATTTTAAACAGATATATTTGTGTCTGAACAGTCAGGAAGACACTATTACTGTTTTTTTATGGAAAAAAGGCCAAAAGCTGGATAATACAGAGATTTGAGCCGTGGAACTGCAAAACCAAACTTCTAGTTATCTGGCTTTCACCAGAATATTTTAAACAGATATATTTGTGTCTGAACAGTCAGGGAGACACTATTACTGTTATTTTATACAGAAAAAAGGCCAAAAGTTGGAAAATACAGAGATTTGAACTGTGGAACTGCAAAACCAAACGTGTAGTTTTCTGGCCTACACCAGAATATTTTAAACATATATATTTGTGTCTGAACAGGCAGGGAGACACTATTACTGTTTTTCTTTACAGAAAAGAGATCAACATCTGAATAATATAGAGAATTGAACCGTTGAACTGCAAAACCAAACTTCTAGTTATCTGGCCTACACCAGAATATTTTAAACAGATATATTTTTGTCTGAACAGTCAGGGAGACACTATTACTGTTTTTCTTTATGGAAAAGAGGTCAACAGCTGGATAATATAGAGAATTGGACCGTGGAACTGAAAAACCAAACTTCTAGTTATCTGGCCTACACCAGAATATTTTAAACAGATGTATTTGTGTCTGAACAGTCAGGGAGACACTATTACTGTTTTTTTTATGGAAAAAAGGCCAAAAGCTGGATAATACTGAGATTTGAACCGTGGCACTGCAAAACCAAACTTCTAGTTATCTGGCCTACACCAGAATATTTTAAACAGATATATTTGTGTTTGAACAGTCAGGGAGACACTACTACTGTTTTTTTTACGGAAAAAAGGCCAAAACCTGGATAATACAGAGATTTGAACCGTGGAACTGCAAAACCAAACTTCTAGCTTTCTGGCCTACTCCAGAATATTTTAAACAGATATATTTGTGTCTGAACAGTCAGGGAGACAATATTACTGTTTTTTTTATGGAAAAAAGGCCAAAACCTGGAAAATACTGAGATTTGAACTGTGGAATGGCAAAACCAAACTTCTAGTTACCTGGCCTACACCAGAATATTTTAAACAGATATATTTTTGTCTGAACAGTCAGGGAGACACTATTACTGTTTTTCTTTACGGAAAAGAGGTCAACAGCTGGATAATATAGAGAATTGGACCGTGGAACTGAAAAACCAAACTTCTAGTTATCTGGCCTACACCAGAATATTTTAAACAGATGTATTTGTGTCTGAACAGTCAGGGAGACACTATTACTGTTTTTTTTTACGGAAAAAGGCCAAAAGCTGGATAATACTGAGATTTGAACCGTGGCACTGCAAAACCAACTTTCTAGTTATCTGGCCTACACCAGAATATTTAAAACAGATATATTGGTGTCTGAACAGTCAGGGAGACACTATTACTGCTTTTTTTTACGGAAAAAAGGCCAAAAGCTGGATAATACTGAAATTTGAACCGTTGCACTGCAAAACAAAACTTCTAGTTATCTGGCCTACACCAGAAAATTTTAAACAGATATATTTTTGTCTGAACAGTCAGGGAGACACTATTACTGTTTTTCTTTATGGAAAAGAGGTCAACAGCTGGATAATATAGAGAATTGGACCGTGGAACTGAAAAACCAAACTTCTAGTTATCTGGCCTACACCAGAATATTTTAAACATATGTATTTGTGTCTGAACAGTCAGGGAGACACTATTACTGTTTTTTTTATGGAAAAAAGGCCAAAAGCTGGATAATACTGAGATTTGAACCATGGCACTGCAAAACCAACTTTCTAGTTATCTGGCCTACACTAGAATATTTTAAACAGATATATTTGTGTCTGAACAGTCAGGGAGACACTATTACTGTTTTTTTTAACGGAAAAAGGCCAAAAGCTGGATAATACTGAGATTTGAACCGTGGCACTGCAAAACCAAACTTCTAGTTATCTGGCCTACACCAGAATATTTTAAACAGATATATTTGTGTTTGAACAGTCAGGGAGACACTACTACTGTTTTTTTTACGGAAAAAATGCCAAAACCTGGATAACACAGAGATTTGAACCGTGGAACTGCAAAACCAAACTTCTAGCTTTCTGGCCTACTCCAGAATATTTTAAACAGATATATTTGTGTCTGAACAGTCAGGGAGACAATATTACAGTTTTTTTTATGGAAAAAAGGCCAAAACCTGGAAAATACTGAGATTTGAACTGTGGAATGGCAAAACCAAACTTCTAGTTACCTGGCCTACACCAGAATATTTTAAACAGATATATTTTTGTCTGAACAGTCAGGGAGACACTATTACTGTTTTTCTTTACGGAAAAGAGGTCAACAGCTGGATAATATAGAGAATTGGACCGTGGAACTGAAAAACCAAACTTCTAGTTATCTGGCCTACACCAGAATATTTTAAACAGATGTATTTGTGTCTGAACAGTCAGGGAGACACTATTACTGTTTTTTTTTACGGAAAAAGGCCAAAAGCTGGATAATACTGAGATTTGAACCGTGGCACTGCAAAACCAACTTTCTAGTTATCTGGCCTACACCAGAATATTTAAAACAGATATATTGGTGTCTGAACAGTCAGGGAGACACTATTACTGCTTTTTTTTACGGAAAAAAGGCCAAAAGCTGGATAATAGTGAAATTTGAACCGTTGCACTGCAAAACAAAACTTCTAGTTATCTGGCCTACACCAGAATATTTTAAACAGATATATTTTTGTCTGAACAGTCAGGTAGACACTATTACTGTTTTTTTTATGGAAAAAAAGGCCAAAAGCTGGATAATACTGAGATTTGAACCATGGCACTGCAAAACCAACTTTCTAGTTATCTGGCCTACACCAAAATATTTTAAACAGATATATTTGTGTCTGAACAGTCAGGGAGACACTATTACTGTTTTTTTTAACGGAAAAAGGCCAAAAGCTGGATAATACTGAGATTTGAACTGTGGCACTGCAAAACCAACTTTCTAGTTATCTGGCCTACACCAGAATATTTAAAACAGATATATTGGTGTCTGAACAGTCAGGGAGACACTATTACTGCTTTTTTTTACGGAAAAAAGGCCAAAAGCTGGATAATACTGAGATTTGAACCGTGGCACTGCAAAACCAAACTTCTAGTTATCTGGCCTACACCAGAATAATTTAAACAGATATATTTGTGTTTGAACAGTCAGGGAGACACTAATACTGTTTTTTTTACGGAAAAAAGGCCAAAACCTGGATAATACAGAGATTTGAACCGTGGAACTGCAAAACCAAACTTCTAGCTTTCTGGCCTACTCCAGAATATTTTAAACAGATATATTTGTGTCTGAACAGTCAGGGAGACAATATTACTGTTTTTTTTACGGAAAAAAGGTCAAAACCTGGAAAATACTGAGATTTGAACTGTGGAATGGCAAAACCAAACTTCTAGTTACCTGGCCTACACCAGAATATTTTAAACAGATATATTTTTGTCTGAACAGTCAGGGAGACACTATTACTGTTTTTCTTTACGGAAAAGAGGTCAACAGCTGGATAATATAGAGAATTGGACCGTGGAACTGAAAAACCAAACTTCTAGTTATCTGGCCTACACCAGAATATTTTAAACAGATGTATTTGTGTCTGAACAGTCAGGGAGACACTATTACTGTTTTTTTTTACGGAAAAAGGCCAAAAGCTGGATAATACTGAGATTTGAACCGTGGCACTGCAAAACCAACTTTCTAGTTATCTGGCTTACACCAGAATATTTAAAACAGATATATTGGTATCTGAACAGTCAGGGAGACACTATTACTTCTTTTTTTTACGGAAAAAAGGCCAAAAGCTGGATAATACTGAGATTTGAACCGTTGCACTGCAAAACCAAACTTCTAGTTATCTGGCCTACACCAGAATATTTTAAACAGATATATTTGTGTCTGAACAGTCAGGGAGACACTATTACTGTTTTTTTTCTGGAAAAAAGGCCAAAAGCTGGATAATAATGAAATTTGAACCGTGGAACAGCAAAATAAAACTTCTAGTTATCTGGCCTACACCAGAATATTTTAAACAGATATATTTGTGTCTGAACAGTCAGGGAGACACTATTACTGCTTTTTTATGGAAAAAATGCCAAAAACTGGATAATACTGAGATTTGAACCATGGAACGGCAAAACTAATCTTCTAGTTATGTGGCCTACACCAGAATATTTTACACAGATATATTTGTGTCTGAACAGTCAGGGAGACACTATTACTGTTTTTTTTTATGTAAATAAGGCCAGAAGCAGGATAATGTGGAGATTTGAACCGTGGCACTGCAAAACCAAACTTCTAGTTTTCTGGCCTACACCAGGATATTTTAAACAGATATATTTGTGTCTGAACAGTCAGGGAGACACTATTACTGTTTTTTTTACGGAAAAAAAGGCCAAAAGCTGGATAAAACAGAGATTTGAACCGTGGAACTGCAAAACCAAACTTCTAGTTATCTGGCCATCACCAGAATATTTTAAACAGATATATTTGTGTCTGAACAGTCAGGGAGACACTATTACTGCTTTTTTTATGGAAAAAATGCCAAAACCTGGATAATACTGAGATTTGAACCGTGGAACGGCAAACTAAACTTCTAGTTATGTGGCCTACACCAGAATATTTTACACAGATATATTTGTGTCTGAACAGTCAGGGAGACACTATTACTGTTTTTTTTTATGTAAATAGGGCCAAAAGCTGGATAATGCGGAGATTTGAACAGTGGCACTGCAAAACCAAACTTCTAGTTATCTGGCCTACACTAGAATATTTTAAACTGATATATTTGTGTCTAAACAGTCAGGGAGACACTACTACTGTTTTTTTTACGGAAAAAAGGCCAAAAGCTGGATAATACTGAGACTTCAATCTTCGAACTTCAAAACCAAACTTCTAGTTATCTTGGCTACACCAGAAAATTTTAAACAGATATATTTTTGTCTGAACAGTGAGAGAGACACTTTTACTGTTTTTTTAGGGAAAAAAGGCCAAAAGCTGGATAATACAGAGATTTGAACCGTGCAACTGCAAAACCAAACTTCTAGTTATCTGGCCATCACCAGAATATTTTAAACAGATATATTTGTGTCTGAACAGTCAGGGAGACACAATTACTGTTTTTTTTTACGGAAAAAGGCCAAAAGCTGGATATTACTGAGATTTGAACCGTGGCACTGCAAAACCAACTTTCTAGTTATCTGGCCTACACCAGAATATTTAAAACAGATATATTGGTGTCTGAACATTCAGGGAGACACTATTACTGCTTTTTTTTACAGAAAAAAGGCCAAAAGCTGGATAATACTGAGATTTGAACCGTGACACTGCAAAACCAAACTTCTAGTTATCTGGCCTACACCAGAATATTTTAAACAGATATATTTGTGTCTGAACAGTCAGGGAGACACTATTACTGTTTTTTTTTCTGGAAAAAAGGCCAAAAGCTGGATAATAATGAAATTTGAACCATGGAACAGCAAAATAAAACTTCTAGTTATCTGGCCTACACCAGAATATTTTAAACAGATATATTTGTGTCTGAACAGTCAGGGAGACACTATTACTGCTTTTTTATGGAAAAAATGCCAAAAACTGGATAATACTGAGATTTGAACCATGGAACGGCAAAACTAAACTTCTAGTTATGTGGCCTACACCAGAATATTTTACACAGATATATTTGTGTCTGAACAGTCAGGGAGACACTATTACTGTTTTTTTATGTAAATAAGGCCAAAAGCAGGATAATGTGGAGATTTGAACCGTGGCACTGCAAAACCAAACTTCTAGTTTTCTGGCCTACACCAGAATATTTTAAACAGATATATTTGTGTCTGAACAGTCAGGGAGACACTATTACTGTTTTTTTTACGGAAAAAAAGGCGAAAAGCTGGATAATACAGAGATTTGAACCGTGGATCTGCAAAACCAAACTTCTACTTATCTGGCCATCACCAGAATATTTTAAACAGATATATTTGTGTCTGAACAGTCAGGGAGACACTATTACTGCTTTTTTTAAGGAAAAAATGCCAAAACCTGGATAATACTGAGATTTGAACCGTGGAACGGCAAACTACACTTCTAGTTATGTGGCCTACACCAGAATATTTTACACAGATATATTTGTGTCTGAACAGTCAGGGAGACACTATTACTGTTTTTTTTTATGTAAATAGGGCCAAAAGCTGGATAATGCGGAGATTTGAACAGTGGCACTGCAAAACCAAACTTCTAGTTATCTGGCCTACACTAGAATATTTTAAACTGATATATTTGTGTCTAAACAGTCAGGGAGACACTACTACTGTTTTTTTTACGGAAAAAAGGCCAAAAGCTGGATAATACTGAGACTTCAATCATGGAACTTCAAAACCAAACTTCTAGTTATCTTGGCTACACCAGAAAATTTTAAACAGATATATTTTTGTCTGAACAGTGAGGGAGACACTTTTACTGTTTTTTTTAGGGAAAAAAGGCCAAAAGCTGGATAATACAGAGATTTGAACCGTGGAACTGCAAAACCAAACTACTAGTTATCTGGCCATCACCAGAATATTTTAAACAGATATATTTGTGTCTGAACAGTCAGGGAGACACTATTACTGTTATTTTTTACAGAAAAAAGGCCAAAAGCTGGAAAATACAGAGATTTGAACCGTGGCACTGCAAAACCAAACTTCTAGTTATCTGGCCTACACCAGAATATTTTAAACAGATATATTTGTGTTTGAACAGTCAGGGAGACACTATTACTGCTTTTTTTACGGACAAAAGGCCAAAACCTGGAAAATGCTGAGATTTGAACTGTTGAACTGCAAAAACAAACTTCTAGTTATCTGGTCTACACTAGAATATTTTAAACTGATATATTTGTGTCTAAACAGTCAGGGAGACGCTACTACTGTTTTTTTTATGGAAAAAAGGCCAAAAGCTGGATAATACTGAGATTTCAACCGTGGAATTTCAAAACCAAACTTCTAGTTATCTGGCCTACACCAGAAAATTTTAAACAGATATATTTGTGACTGAACAGTCAAGGATACACTATTACTGTTTTTTTTTATGTAAATAGGGCCAAAAGCTGGATAATGCGGAGATTTGAACCGTGGAACTGAAAAACCAAACTTCTAGTTATCTGGTCATCACCAGAATATTTTAAACAGATATATTTGTGTCTGAACAGTCAGGGAGACACTATTACTGTTTTTTTTACGGAAAAAAGGCCAAAAGCTGGATAATACTGAGATTTGTACCGTGCAACTGCAAAACCAAACTTCTAGTTATCTGGCCTACACCAGAATATTTTAAACCGATATATTTGTGTCTGAACAGTCTTGGAGACACTATTACTGCTTTTTTTTACGGAAAAAACTCCAAAAGCTGAATAAAACTGAGATTTGAACCGTGGATCTGCAAAACCAAACTTCTAGTTATCTGGCCTACACCAGAAAATTTTAAACATATATATTTTTGTCTGAACAGGCTGGGAGGCACTATTACTGCTTTTTTTACGGACAAAAGGCCAAAACCTGGAAAATACTGAGATTTGAACTGTTGAACGGCAAAACCAAACTTCTAGTTATCTGGCCTACACCAGAATATTTTAAACAGATATATTTTTGTCTGAACATTCAGGGAGACACTATTACTGTTTTTCTTTACGGAAAAGAGGTCAACAGCTGGATAATATAGAGAATTGGACAGTGGAACTGCAAAACTAAACTTCTAGTTATCTGGCCTACACCAGAATATTTTAAACAGATATATTTGTGTTTGAACAGTCAGGGAGACACTACTACTGTTTTTTTTATGGAAAAAAAGGCCAAAGCCTGGATAATACAGAGATTTGAACCGTGGAACTGCAAAACCAAACTTCTAGTTTTCTGGCCTACACCAGAACATTTTATACAGATATAATTGTGTCTGAACAGTCAGGGAGACACTATTACTGTTTTTTTTACGGAAAAAAAGGCCAAAACCTGGAATATACTGAGATTTGAACTGTGGAACGGCAAAACCAAACTTCTAGTTATCTGGCCTACACCAGAATATTTTAAACAGATATATTTTTGTCTGAACAGTCAGGGAGACACCATTACTGTTTTTCTTTACGGAAAGAGGTCAACAGCTGGATAATATAGAGAATTGGACCGTGGAACTGCAAAACCAAACTTCTAGTTATCTGGCCTACACCAGAATATTTTAAACAGATATATTTGTGTTTGAATATTCAGGGAGACACTACTACTGTTTTTTTTACGGAAAAAAAGGCCAAAAGCTGGATTATACAGAGATTTTAACTGTGGAACTGCAAAACCAAACTTCAAGTTTTCTGGCCTACACCAGAATATTTTAAACAGATATATTTGTGTGTGAACAGGCAGGGAGACACTATTACTGCTTTTTTTGCGGAAAAAAGGCCAAAACCTGTAAAATACTGAGATTTGTACTGTGGAATGGCAAATCCAAACTCCTATTCATCTGGCCTACACCAGAATATTTTAAACAGATATATTTTTGTCTGAACAGTCAGGGAGACACTATTACTGTTTTTCTTCACGGAAAAAAGATCAACAGCTGGATAATATAGAGAATTGAACTGTTGAACTGCAAAACCAAACTTCTAGCTATCTGGCCTACACCAGAATATTTTAAACAGATATATTTGTGTCTGAACAGTCAGGGAGACACTATTACTGTTTTTTTTATGGAAAAAAGGCCAAAACCTGGAAAATACTGAGATTTGAACTGTGGAATGGCAAAACCAAACTTCTAGTTACCTGGCCTACACCAGAATATTTTAAACAGATATATTTTTGTCTGAACAGTCAGGGAGACACTATTACTGTTTTTCTTTACGGAAAAGAGGTCAACAGCTGGATAATATAGAGAATTGGACCGTGGAACTGAAAAACCAAACTTCTAGTTATCTGGCCTACACCAGAATATTTTAAACAGATGTATTTGTGTCTGAACAGTCAGGGAGACACTATTACTGTTTTTTTTTACGGAAAAAGGCCAAAAGCTGGATAATACTGAGATTTGAACCGTGGCACTGCAAAACCAACTTTCTAGTTATCTGGCCTACACCAGAATATTTAAAACAGATATATTGGTATCTGAACAGTCAGGGAGACACTATTACTGCTTTTTTTTACGGAAAAAAGGCCAAAAGCTGGATAATACTGAAATTTGAACCGTTGCACTGCAAAACAAAACTTCTAGTTATCTGGCCTACACCAGAATATTTTAAACAGATATATTTTTGTCTGAACAGTCAGGGAGACACTATTACTGTTTTTTTTATGGAAAAAAGGCCAAAAGCTGGATAATACTGAGATTTGAACCATGGCACTGCAAAACCAACTTTCTAGTTATCTGGCCTACACCAAAATATTTTAAACAGATATATTTGTGTCTGAACAGTCAGGGAGACACTATTACTGTTTTTTTTAACGGAAAAAGGCCAAAAGCTGGATAATACTGAGATTTGAACCGTGGCACTGCAAAACCAACTTTCTAGTTATCTGGCCTACACCAGAATATTTAAAACAGATATATTGGTGTCTGAACAGTCAGGGAGACACTATTACTGCTTTTTTTTACGGAAAAAAGGCCAAAAGCTGGATAATACTGAGATTTGAGCCGTGGCACTGCAAAACCAAACTTCTAGTTATCTGGCCTACACCAGAATATTTTAAACAGATATATTTGTGTTTGAACAGTCAGGGAGACACTAATACTGTTTTTTTTACGGAAAAAAGGCCAAAACCTGGATAATACAGAGATTTGAACCGTGGAACTGCAAAACCAAACTTCTAGCTTTCTGGCCTACTCCAGAATATTTTAAACAGATATATTTGTGTCTGAACAGTCAGGGAGACAATATTACTGTTTTTTTTTCGGAAAAAAGGTCAAAACCTGGAAAATACTGCGATTTGAACTGTGGAATGGCAAAACCAAACTTCTAGTTACCTGGCCTACACCAGAATATTTTAAACAGATATATTTTTGTCTGAACAGTCAGGGAGACACTATTACTGTTTTTCTTTACGGAAAAGAGGTCAACAGCTGGATAATATAGAGAATTGGACCGTGGAACTGAAAAACCAAACTTCTAGTTATCTGGCCTACACCAGAATATTTTAAACAGATGTATTTGTGTCTGAACAGTCAGGGAGACACTATTACTGTTTTTTTTTACGGAAAAAGGCCAAAAGCTGGATAATACTGAGATTTGAACCGTGGCACTGCAAAACCAACTTTCTAGTTATCTGGCTTACACCAGAATATTTAAAACAGATATATTGGTATCTGAACAGTCAGGGAGACACTATTACTTCTTTTTTTTACGGAAAAAAGGCCAAAAGCTGGATAATACTGAGATTTGAACCGTTGCACTGCAAAACCAAACTTCTAGTTATCTGGCCTACACCAGAATATTTTAAACAGATATATTTGTGTCTGAACAGTCAGGGAGACACTATTACTGTTTTTTTTCTGGAAAAAAGGCCAAAAGCTGGATAATAATGAAATTTGAACCGTGGAACAGCAAAATAAAACTTCTAGTTATGTGGCCTACACCAGAATATTTTACACAGATATATTTGTGTCTGAACAGTCAGGGAGACACTATTACTGTTTTTTTTTATGTAAATAAGGCCAGAAGCAGGATAATGTGGAGATTTGAACCGTGGCACTGCAAAACCAAACTTCTAGTTTTCTGGCCTACACCAGGATATTTTAAACAGATATATTTGTGTCTGAACAGTCAGGGAGACACTATTACTGTTTTTTTTACGGAAAAAAAGGCCAAAAGCTGGATAAAACAGAGATTTGAACCGTGGAACTGCAAAACCAAACTTCTAGTTATCTGGCCATCACCAGAATATTTTAAACAGATATATTTGTGTCTGAACAGTCAGGGAGACACTATTACTGCTTTTTTTATGGAAAAAATGCCAAAACCTGGATAATACTGAGATTTGAACCGTGGAACGGCAAACTAAACTTCTAGTTTTGTGGCCTACACCAGAATATTTTACACAGATATATTTGTGTCTGAACAGTCAGGGAGACACTATTACTGTTTTTTTTTATGTAAATAGGGCCAAAAGCTGGATAATGCGGAGATTTGAACAGTGGCACTGCAAAACCAAACTTCTAGTTATCTGGCCTACACTAGAATATTTTAAACTGATATATTTGTGTCTAAACAGTCAGGGAGACAATACTACTGTTTTTTTTACGGAAAAAACGCCAAAAGCTGGATAATACTGAGACTTCAATCTTGGAACTTCAAAACCAAACTTCTAGTTATCTTGGCTACACCAGAAAATTTTAAACAGATATATTTTTGTCTGAACAGTGAGAGAGACACTTTTACTGTTTTTTTAGGGAAAAAAGGCCAAAAGCTGGATAATACAGAGATTTGAACCGTGGAACTGCAAAACCAAACTTCTAGTTATCTGGCCATCACCAGAATATTTTAAACAGATATATTTGTGTCTGAACAGTCAGGGAGACACAATTACTGTTTTTTTTTACGGAAAAAGGCCAAAAGCTGGATATTACTGAGATTTGAACCGTGGCACTGCAAAACCAACTTTCTAGTTATCTGGCCTACACCAGAATATTTAAAACAGATATATTGGTGTCTGAACATTCAGGGAGACACTATTACTGCTTTTTTTTACAGAAAAAAGGCCAAAAGCTGGATAATACTGAGATTTGAACCGTGGCACTGCAAAACCAAACTTCTAGTTATCTGGCCTACACCAGAATATTTTAAACAGATATATTTGTGTCTGAACAGTCAGGGAGACACTATTACTGTTTTTTTTTCTGGAAAAAAGGCCAAAAGCTGGATAATAATGAAATTTGAACCATGGAACAGCAAAATAAAACTTCTAGTTATCTGGCCTACACCAGAATATTTTAAACAGATATATTTGTGTCTGAACAGTCAGGGAGACACTATTACTGCTTTTTTATGGAAAAAATGCCAAAAACTGGATAATACTGAGATTTGAACCATGGAACGGCAAAACTAAACTTCTAGTTATGTGGCCTACACCAGAATATTTTACACAGATATATTTGTGTCTGAACAGTCAGGGAGACACTATTACTGTTTTTTTATGTAAATAAGGCCAAAAGCAGGATAATGTGGAGATTTGAACCGTGGCACTGCAAAACCAAACTTCTAGTTTTCTGGCCTACACCAGAATATTTTAAACAGATATATTTGTGTCTGAACAGTCAGGGAGACACTATTACTGTTTTTTTTACGGAAAAAAAGGCGAAAAGCTGGATAATACAGAGATTTGAACCGTGGATCTGCAAAACCAAACTTCTAGTTATCTGGCTATCACCAGAATATTTTAAACAGATATATTTGTGTCTGAACAGTCAGGGAGACACTATTACTGCTTTTTTTAAGGAAAAAATGCCAAAACCTGGATAATACTGAGATTTGAACCGTGGAACGGCAAACTACACTTCTAGTTATGTGGCCTACACCAGAATATTTTACACAGATATATTTGTGTCTGAACAGTCAGGGAGACACTATTACTGTTTTTTTTTATGTAAATAGGGCCAAAAGCTGGATAATGCGGAGATTTGAACAGTGGCACTGCAAAACCAAACTTCTAGTTATCTGGCCTACACTAGAATATTTTAAACAGATATACTTTTGTCTGAACAGTGAGGGAGACACTTTTACTGTTTTTTTTAGGGAAAAAAGGCCAAAAGCTGGATAAAACAGAGATTTGAACCGTGGAACTGCAAAACCAAACTTCTAGTTATCTGGCCATCACCAGAATATTTTAAACAGATATATTTGTGTCTGAACAGTCAGGGAGACACTATTACTGCTTTTTTTATGGAAAAAATGCCAAAACCTGGATAATACTGAGATTTGAACCGTGGAACGGCAAACTAAACTTCTAGTTTTGTGGCCTACACCAGAATATTTTACACAGATATATTTGTGTCTGAACAGTCAGGGAGACACTATTACTGTTTTTTTTTATGTAAATAGGGCCAAAAGCTGGATAATGCGGAGATTTGAACAGTGGCACTGCAAAACCAAACTTCTAGTTATCTGGCCTACACTAGAATATTTTAAACTGATATATTTGTGTCTAAACAGTCAGGGAGACAATACTACTGTTTTTTTTACGGAAAAAACGCCAAAAGCTGGATAATACTGAGACTTCAATCTTGGAACTTCAAAACCAAACTTCTAGTTATCTTGGCTACACCAGAAAATTTTAAACAGATATATTTTTGTCTGAACAGTGAGAGAGACACTTTTACTGTTTTTTTAGGGAAAAAAGGCCAAAAGCTGGATAATACAGAGATTTGAACCGTGGAACTGCAAAACCAAACTTCTAGTTATCTGGCCATCACCAGAATATTTTAAACAGATATATTTGTGTCTGAACAGTCAGGGAGACACAATTACTGTTTTTTTTTACGGAAAAAGGCCAAAAGCTGGATATTACTGAGATTTGAACCGTGGCACTGCAAAACCAACTTTCTAGTTATCTGGCCTACACCAGAATATTTAAAACAGATATATTGGTGTCTGAACATTCAGGGAGACACTATTACTGCTTTTTTTTACAGAAAAAAGGCCAAAAGCTGGATAATACTGAGATTTGAACCGTGGCACTGCAAAACCAAACTTCTAGTTATCTGGCCTACACCAGAATATTTTAAACAGATATATTTGTGTCTGAACAGTCAGGGAGACACTATTACTGTTTTTTTTTCTGGAAAAAAGGCCAAAAGCTGGATAATAATGAAATTTGAACCATGGAACAGCAAAATAAAACTTCTAGTTATCTGGCCTACACCAGAATATTTTAAACAGATATATTTGTGTCTGAACAGTCAGGGAGACACTATTACTGCTTTTTTATGGAAAAAATGCCAAAAACTGGATAATACTGAGATTTGAACCATGGAACGGCAAAACTAAACTTCTAGTTATGTGGCCTACACCAGAATATTTTACACAGATATATTTGTGTCTGAACAGTCAGGGAGACACTATTACTGTTTTTTTATGTAAATAAGGCCAAAAGCAGGATAATGTGGAGATTTGAACCGTGGCACTGCAAAACCAAACTTCTAGTTTTCTGGCCTACACCAGAATATTTTAAACAGATATATTTGTGTCTGAACAGTCAGGGAGACACTATTACTGTTTTTTTTACGGAAAAAAAGGCGAAAAGCTGGATAATACAGAGATTTGAACCGTGGATCTGCAAAACCAAACTTCTAGTTATCTGGCTATCACCAGAATATTTTAAACAGATATATTTGTGTCTGAACAGTCAGGGAGACACTATTACTGCTTTTTTTAAGGAAAAAATGCCAAAACCTGGATAATACTGAGATTTGAACCGTGGAACGGCAAACTACACTTCTAGTTATGTGGCCTACACCAGAATATTTTACACAGATATATTTGTGTCTGAACAGTCAGGGAGACACTATTACTGTTTTTTTTTATGTAAATAGGGCCAAAAGCTGGATAATGCGGAGATTTGAACAGTGGCACTGCAAAACCAAACTTCTAGTTATCTGGCCTACACTAGAATATTTTAAACAGATATACTTTTGTCTGAACAGTGAGGGAGACACTTTTACTGTTTTTTTTAGGGAAAAAAGGCCAAAAGCTGGATAATACAGAGATTTGAACCGTGGAACTGCAAAACCAAACTACTAGTTATCTGGCCATCACCAGAATATTTTAAACAGATATATTTGTGTCTGAACAGTCAGGGAGACACTATTACTGTTATTTTTTACAGAAAAAAGGCCAAAAGCTGGAAAATACAGAGATTTGAACTGTTGAACTGCAAAACTAAACTTCTAGTTTTGTGGCCTACACCAGAATATTTTAAACATATATATTTGTGTCTGAACAGGCAGGGAGACACTATTACTGCTTTTTTTATGGAAAAAGGGCCAAAACCTGGAAAATGCTGAGATTTGAACTGTTGAACAGCAAAACCAAACTTCTAGTTATCTGGTCTACACCAGAATATTTTAAACAGATATATTTGTGTTTGAACAGTCAGGGAGACACTACTACTGTTTTTTTTACGGAAAAAAAGGCCAAAACCTGGATAATACAGAGATTTGAACCGTGGAACTGCAAAACCAAACTTCTAGTTTTCTGGCCTACACCAGAATATTTTAAACAGATATATTTTTGTCTGAACAGTCAGGGAGACACTATTACTGTTTTTCTTTACAGAAGAGAGGTCAACAGCTGGATAATTTAGAGAATTGGACTGTGGAACTGAAAAACCAAACTTCTAGTTATCTGGCCTACACCAGAATATTTTAAACATATATATTTGTGTCTGAACAGGCAGGGAGACACTATTACTGTTTTTCTTTACAGAAAAGAGATCAACATCTGAATAATATAGAGAATTGAACCGTTGAACTGCAAAACCAAACTTCTAGTTATCTGGCCTACACCAGAATATTTTAAACAGATATATTTGTGTTTGAACAGTCAGGGAGACACTACTACTGTTTTTTTTTACGAAAAAAAAGGCCAAAAGCTGGATAATACAGAGATTTGAACCGTTAAACTGCAAAACCAAACTTCAAGTTTTCTGGCCTACACAAGAATATTTTAAACAGATATATTTGTGTCTGAACAGTCAGGGAGACACTATTACTGTTTTTTTTATGGAAAAAAGGCCAAAAGCTGGATAATACTGAGATTTGAACCATGGCACTGCAAAACCAACTTTCTAGTTATCTGGCCTACACCAGAATATTTTAAACAGATATATTTGTGTCTGAACAGTCAGGGAGACACTATTACTGTTTTTTTTTACGGAAAAAGGCCAAAAGCTGGATAATACTGAGATTTGAACCGTGGCACTGCAAAACTAACTTTCTAGTTATCTGGCCTACACCAGAATATTTAAAACAGATATATTGGTGTCTGAACAGTCAGGGAGACACTATTACTGCTTTTTTTTACGGAAAAAAGGCCAAAAGCTGGATACTACTGAGATTTGAACCGTGGCACTGCAAAACCAAACTTCTAGTTATCTGGCCTACACCAGAATATTTTAAACAGATATATTTTTGTCTGAACAGTCAGGGAGACACTATTACTGTTTTTCTTTATGGAAAAGAGGTCAACAGCTGGATAATATAGAGAATTGGACCGTGGAACTGAAAAACCAAACTTCTAGTTATCTGGCCTACACCAGAATATTTTAAACAGATGTATTGGTGTCTGAACAGTCAGGGAGACACTATTACTGTTTTTTTTATGGAAAAAAGGCCAAAAGCTGGATAATACTGAGATTTGAACCATGGCACTGCAAAACCAACTTTCTAGTTATCTGGCCTACACCAGAATATTTTAAACAGATATATTTGTGTCTGAACAGTCAGGGAGACACTATTACTGTTTTTTTTAACGGAAAAAGGCCAAAAGCTGGATAATACTGAGATTTGAACCGTGGCACTGCAAAACCAACTTTCTAGTTATCTGGCCTACACCAGAATATTTAAAACAGATATATTGGTGTCTGAACAGTCAGGGAGACACTATTACTGTTTTTCTTTATGGAAAAGAGGTCAACAGCTGGATAATATAGAGAATTGGACCGTGGAACTGAAAAACCAAACTTCTAGTTATCTGGCCTACACCAGAATATTTTAAACAGATATATTTGTGTCTGAACAGTCAGGGAGACACTATTACTGTTTTTTTTAACGGAAAAAGGCCAAAAGCTGGATAATACTGAGATTTGAACCGTGGCACTGCAAAACCAACTTTCTAGTTATCTGGCCTACACCAGAATATTTTAAACATATATATTTGTGTCTGAACAGGCAGGGAGACACTATTACTGTTTTTCTTTACAGAAAAGAGATCAACATCTGAATAATATAGAGAATTGAACCGTTGAACTGCAAAACCAAACTTCTAGTTATCTGGCCTACACCAGAATATTTTAAACAGATATATTTGTGTTTGAACAGTCAGGGAGACACTACTACTGTTTTTTTTTACGAAAAAAAAGGCCAAAAGCTGGATAATACAGAGATTTGAACCGTTAAACTGCAAAACCAAACTTCAAGTTTTCTGGCCTACACCAGAATATTTTAAACAGATATATTTGTGTCTGAACAGTCAGGGAGACACTATTACTGTTTTTTTTATGGAAAAAAGGCCAAAAGCTGGATAATACTGAGATTTGAACCATGGCACTGCAAAACCAACTTTCTAGTTATCTGGCCTACACCAGAATATTTTAAACAGATATATTTGTGTCTGAACAGTCAGGGAGACACTATTACTGTTTTTTTTTACGGAAAAAGGCCAAAAGCTGGATAATACTGAGATTTGAACCGTGGCACTGCAAAACTAACTTTCTAGTTATCTGGCCTACACCAGAATATTTAAAACAGATATATTGGTGTCTGAACAGTCAGGGAGACACTATTACTGCTTTTTTTTACGGAAAAAAGGCCAAAAGCTGGATAATACTGAGATTTGAACCGTGGCACTGCAAAACCAAACTTCTAGTTATCTGGCCTACACCAGAATATTTTAAACAGATATATTTTTGTCTGAACAGTCAGGGAGACACTATTACTGTTTTTCTTTATGGAAAAGAGGTCAACAGCTGGATAATATAGAGAATTGGACCGTGGAACTGAAAAACCAAACTTCTAGTTATCTGGCCTACACCAGAATATTTTAAACAGATGTATTTGTGTCTGAACAGTCAGGGAGACACTATTACTGTTTTTTTTATGGAAAAAAGGCCAAAAGCTGGATAATACTGAGATTTGAACCATGGCACTGCAAAACCAACTTTCTAGTTATCTGGCCTACACCAGAATATTTTAAACAGATATATTTGTGTCTGAACAGTCAGGGAGACACTATTACTGTTTTTTTTAACGGAAAAAGGCCAAAAGCTGGATAATACTGAGATTTGAACCGTGGCACTGCAAAACCAACTTTCTAGTTATCTGGCCTACACCAGAATATTTAAAACAGATATATTGGTGTCTGAACAGTCAGGGAGACAATATTACTGTTTTTTTTACGGAAAAAAGGCCAAAACCTGGAAAATACTGAGATTTGAACTGTGGAATGGCAAAACCAAACTTCTAGTTACCTGGCCTACACCAGAATATTTTAAACACATATATTTTTGTCTGAACAGTCAGGGAGACACTATTACTGTTTTTCTTTACGGAAAAGAGGTCAACAGCTGGATAATATAGAGAATTGGACCGTGGAACTGAAAAACCAAACCTCTAGTTATCTGGCCTGCACCAGAATATTTTAAACAGATGTATTTGTGTCTGAACAGTCAGGGAGACACTATTACTGTTTTTTTTTACGGAAAAAGGCCAAAAGCTGGATAATACTGAGATTTGAACCGTGGCACTGCAAAACCAACTTTCTAGTTATCTGGCCTACACCAGAATATTTAAAACAGATATATTGGTGTCTGAACAGTCAGGGAGACACTATTACTTCTTTTTTTCACGGAAAAAAGGCCAAAAGCTGGATAATACTGAGATTTGAACCGTTGCACTGCAAAACCAAACTTCGAGTTATCTGGCCTACACCAGAATATTTTAAACAGATATATTTGTGTCTGAACAGTCAGGGAGACACTATTACTGTTTTTTTTTCTGGAAAAAAGGCCAAAAGCTGGATAATAATGAAATTTGAACCGTGGAACAGCAAAATAAAACTTCTAGTTATCTGGCCTACACCAGAATATATTAAACAGATATATTTGTGTCTGAACAGTCAGGGAGACACTATTACTGTTTTTTTTACGGAAAAAAAGGCCAAAAGCTGGATAATACAGAGATTTGAACCGTGGAACTGCAATACCAAACTTCTAGTTATCTGGCCATCACCAGAATATTTTAAACAGATATATTTGTGTCTGAACAGTCAGGGAGACACTATTACTGCTTTGTTTATGGAAAAAATGCCAAAACCTGGATAATACTGAGATTTGAACCATGGAACGGCAAAACTAAACTTCTAGTTATGTGGCCTACACCAGAATATTTTACACAGATATATTTGTGTCTGAACAGTCAGGGAGACAATATTACTGTTTTTTTTTATGTAAATAGGGTCAAAAGCTGGATAATGCGGAGATTTGAACAGTGGCACTGCAAAACCAAACTTCTAGTTATCTGGCCTACACTAGAATATTTTAAACTGATATATTTGTGTCTAAACAGTCAGGTAGACACTACTACTGTTTTTTTTACGGAAAAAAGGCCAAAAGCTGGATAATACTGAGACTTCAATCTTGGAACTTCAAAACCAAACTTCTAGTTATCTTGCCTACACCAGAAAATTTTAAACAGATATATTTTTGTCTGAACAGTGAGAGAGACACTTTTACTGTTTTTTTAGGGAAAAAAGGCCAAAAGCTGGATAATACAGAGATTTGAACCGTGGAACTGCAAAACCAAACTTCTAGTTATCTGGCCATCACCAGAATATTTTAAACAGATATATTTTTGTCTGAACAGTCAGGGAGACACTATTACTGTTTTTCTTTATGGAAAAGAGGTCAACAGCTGGATAATATAGAGAATTGGACCGTGGAACTGAAAAACCAAACTTCTAGTTATCTGGCCTACACCAGAATATTTTAAACAGATGTATTTGTGTCTGAACAGTCAGGGAGACACTATTACTGCTTTTTTTTATGGAAAAAAGGCCAAAAGCTGGATAATACTGAGATTTGAACCATGGCACTGCAAAACCAACTTTCTAGTTATCTGGCCTACACCAGAATATTTTAAACAGATATATTTGTGTCTGAACAGTCAAGGAGACACTATTACTGTTTTTTTTAACGGAAAAAGGCCAAAAGCTGGATAATACTGAGATTTGAACCGTTGCACTGCAAAACCAACTTTCTAGTTATCTGACCTACACCAGAATATTTAAAACAGATATATTGGTGTCTGAACAGTCAGGGAGACACTATTACTGCTTTTTTTTACGGAAAAATTGCCAAAAGCTGGATAATACTGAGATTTGAACCGTGGCACTGCAAAACCAAACTTCTAGTTATATGGCCTACACCATAATATTTTAAACAGATATATTTGTGTTTGAACAGTCAGGGAGACACTATTACTGCTTTTTTTACGGACAAAAGGCCAAAACCTGGAAAATGCTGAGATTTGAACTGTTGAACAGCAAAACCAAACTTCTAGTTATCTGGTCTACACTAGAATATTTTAAACTGATATATTTGTGTCTAAACAGTCAGGGAGACGCTACTACTGTTTTTTTTATGGAAAAAAGGCCAAAAGCTGGATAATACTGAGATTTCAACCGTGGAATTTCAAAACCAAACTTCTAGTTATCTGGCCTACACCAGAATATTTTAAACAGATATATTTGTGACTGAACAGTCAAGGATACACTATTACTGTTTTTTTTTATGTAAATAGGGCCAAAAGCTGGATAATGCGGAGATTTGAACCGTGGAACTGAAAAACCAAACTTCTAGTTATCTGGCCATCACCATAATATTTTAAACAGATATATTTGTGTCTGAACAGTCAGGGAGACACTATTACTGTTTTTTTTACGGAAAAAAGGCCAAAAGCTGGATAATACTGAGATTTGTACCGTGCAACTGCAAAACCAAACTTCTAGTTATCTGGCCTACACCAGAATATTTTAAACCGATATATTTGTGTCTGAACAGTCTTGGAGACACTATTACTGCTTTTTTTTACGGAAAAAACTCCAAAAGCTGAATAAAACTGAGATTTGAACCGTGGATCTGCAAAACCAAACTTCTAGTTATCTGGCCTACACCAGAAAATTTTAAACATATATATTTTTGTCTGAACAGGCTGGGAGGCACTATTACTTCTTTTTTTACGGACAAAAGGCCAAAACCTGGAAAATACTGAGATTTGAACTGTTGAACGGCAAAACCAAACTTCTAGTTATCTGGCCTACACCAGAATATTTTAAACAGATATATTTTTGTCTGAACAGTCAGGGAGACACTATTACTGTTTTTCTTTACGGAAAAGAGGTCAACAGCTGGATAATATAGAGAATTGGACAGTGGCACTGCAAAACCAAACTTCTAGTTATCTGGCCTACACTAGAATATTTTAAACTGATATATTTGTGTCTAAACAGTCAGGTAGACACTACTACTGTTTTTTTTACGGAAAAAAGGCCAAAAGCTGGATAATACTGAGACTTCAATCTTGGAACTTCAAAACCAAACTTCTAGTTATCTTGCCTACACCAGAAAATTTTAAACAGATATATTTTTGTCTGAACAGTGAGAGAGACACTTTTACTGTTTTTTTAGGGAAAAAAGGCCAAAAGCTGGATAATACAGAGATTTGAACCGTGGAACTGCAAAACCAAACTTCTAGTTATCTGGCCTACACCAGAATATTTTAAACAGATATATTTTTGTCTGAACAGTCAGGGAGACACTATTACTGTTTTTCTTTATGGAAAAGAGGTCAACAGCTGGATAATATAGAGAATTGGACCGTGGAACTGAAAAACCAAACTTCTAGTTATCTGGCCTACACCAGAATATTTTAAACAGATGTATTTGTGTCTGAACAGTCAGGGAGACACTATTACTGTTTTTTTTATGGAAAAAAGGCCAAAAGCTGGATAATACTGAGATTTGAACCATGGCACTGCATAACCAACTTTCTAGTTATCTGGCCTACACCAGAATATTTTAAACAGATATATTTGTGTCTGAACAGTCAGGGAGACACTATTACTGCTTTTTTTTACGGAAAAATTGCCAAAAGCTGGATAATACTGAGATTTGAACCGTGGCACTGCAAAACCAACTTTCTAGTTATCTGGCCTACACCAGAATATTTAAAACAGATATATTGGTGTCTGAACAGTCAGGGAGACACTATTACTGCTTTTTTTTACGGAAAAAAGGCCAAAAGCTGGATAATACTGAGATTTGAACCGTGGCACTGCAAAACCAAACTTCTAGTTATCTGGCCTACACCAGAATATTTTAAACAGATATATTTGTGTTTGAACAGTCAGGGAGACACTATTACTGCTTTTTTTACGGACAAAAGGCCAAAACCTGGAAAATGCTGAGATTTGAACTGTTGAACAGCAAAACCAAACTTCTAGTTATCTGGTCTACACTAGAATATTTTAAACTGATATATTTGTGTCTAAACAGTCAGGGAGACGCTACTACTGTTTTTTTTATGGAAAAAAGGCCAAAAGCTGGATAATACTGAGATTTCAACCGTGGAATTTCAAAACCAAACTTCTAGTTATCTGGCCTACACCAGAAAATTTTAAACAGATATATTTGTGACTGAACAGTCAAGGATACACTATTACTGTTTTTTTTTATGTAAATAGGGCCAAAAGCTGGATAATGCGGAGATTTGAACCGTGGAACTGAAAAACCAAACTTCTAGTTATCTGGCCATCACCAGAATATTTTAAACAGATATATTTGTGTCTGAACAGTCAGGGAGACACTATTACTGTTTTTTTTACGGAAAAAAGGCCAAAAGCTGGATAATACTGAGATTTGTACCGTGCAACTGCAAAACCAAACTTCTAGTTATCTGGCCTACACCAGAATATTTTAAACCGATATATTTGTGTCTGAACAGTCTTGGAGACACTATTGCTGCTTTTTTTTACGGAAAAAACTCCAAAAGCTGAATAAAACTGAGATTTGAACCGTGGATCTGCAAAACCAAACTTCTAGTTATCTGGCCTACACCAGAAAATTTTAAACATATATATTTTTGTCTGAACAGGCTGGGAGGCACTATTACTGCTTTTTTTACGGACAAAAGGCCAAAACCTGGAAAATACTGAGATTTGAACTGTTGAACGGCAAAACCAAACTTCTAGTTATCTGGCCTACACCAGAATATTTTAAACAGATATATTTTTGTCTGAGCAGTCAGGGAGACACTATTACTGTTTTTCTTTACGGAAAAGAGGTCAACAGCTGGATAATATAGAGAATTGGACAGTGGAACTGCAAAACTAAACTTCTAGTTATCTGGCCTACACCAGAATATTTTAAACAGATATATTTGTGTTTGAACAGTCAGGGAGACACTACTACTGTTTTTTTTATGGAAAAAAAGGCCAAAGCCTGGATAATACAGAGATTTGAACCGTGGAACTGCAAAACCAAACTTCTAGTTTTCTGGCCTACACCAGAACATTTTATACAGATATAATTGTGTCTGAACAGTCAGGGAGACACTATTACTGTTTTTTTTACGGAAAAAAAGGCCAAAACCTGGAATATACTGAGATTTGAACTGTGGAACGGCAAAACCAAACTTCTAGTTACCTGGCCTACACCAGAATATTTTAAACAGATATATTTTTGTCTGAACAGTCAGGGAGACACCATTACTGTTTTTCTTAACGGAAAGAGGTCAACAGCTGGATAATATAGAGAATTGGACCGTGGAACTGCAAAACCAAACTTCTAGTTATCTGGCCTACACCAGAATATTTTAAACAGATATATTTGTGTTTGAATATTCAGGGAGACACTACTACTGTTTTTTTTACGGAAAAAAAGGCCAAAAGCTGGATTATACAGAGATTTTAACTGTGGAACTGCAAAACCAAACTTCAAGTTTTCTGGCCTACACCAGAATATTTTAAACAGATATATTTGTGTGTGAACAGGCAGGGAGACACTATTACTGCTTTTTTTGCGGAAAAAAGGCCAAAACCTGTAAAATACTGAGATTTGTACTGTGGAATGGCAAATCCAAACTCCTATTCATCTGGCCTACACCAGAATATTTTAAACAGATATATTTTTGTCTGAACAGTCAGGGAGACACTATTACTGTTTTTCTTTACGGAAAAGAGATCAACAGCTGGATAATATAGAGAATTGAACTGTTGAACTGCAAAACCAAACTTCTAGCTATCTGGCCTACACCAGAATATTTTAAACAGATATATTTGTGTCTGAACAGTCAGGGAGACACTATTACTGTTTTTTTTATGGAAAAAAGGCCAAAAGCTGGATAATACAGAGATTTGAACCGTGGAACTCCAAAAACAAACTTCTAGTTATCTGGCTTTCACCAGAATATTTTAAACCAATATATTTGTGTCTAAACAGTCAGGGAGACAATATTACTGTTATTTTTTACAGAAAAAAGGCCAAAAGCTGGAAAATGCAGAGATTTGAACTGTGGAACTGCTAAACCAAACGTCCAGTTTTCTGGCCTACAGCAGAATATTTTAAACATATATATTTGTGTCTGAACAGGCAGAGAGACACTATTGCTGCTTTTTTTGCGGAAAAAAGGCCAAAACCTTGAAAATACTGAGATTTGAACTGTGGAACGGCAAAACCAAACTACTATTTATTTGGCCTACACCAGAATATTTTAAACAGATATATTTTTGTCTGAACAGTCAGGGAGACACTATTACTGTTTTTCTTTAAGGAAAAGAGATCAACAGCTGGATAATATAGAGAATTGAACCGTTGAACTGCAAAACCAAACTTCTAGTTATCTGGCCTACTCCAGAATATTTTATACAGATATATTTGTGTTTGAACAGTCAGGGAGACACTACTACTGTTTTTTTACGAAAAAAAAGTCCAAAATCTGGATAATACAGAGATTTGAACCGCTAAACTACAAAACCAAACTTCAAGTTTTCTGGCCTACACCAGAATATTTTAAACAGATATATTTGTGTCTGAACAGTCAGGGAGACACTATTACTGTTTTTTTTATGTAAAAAAGGCCAAAAGCTGGAAAATACAGAGATTTGAACTGTGGAACTGCAAAACCAAACGTCTAGTTTTCTGGTCTACACCAGAATATTTTAAACAGATATATTTGTGTCTGAACAGTCAGGGAGACACTATTACTGTTTTTCTTATGGAAAAAAGGCCAAAACCTGGAAAATACTGAGATTTGAACTGTGGAATGGCAAAACAAAACTTCTAGTTATCTTGCCTACACCAGAATATTTTAAACTGATATATTTTTGTCTGAACAGTCAGGGAGACACTATTACTCTTTTTCTTTACGGAAAAGAGGTCAACAGCTGGATAATATAGAGAATTGGACCGTGGAACTGCAAAACCAAACTTCTAGTTATCTGGCCTACACCAGAATATTTTAAACAGATATATTTGTGTCTGAACAGTCAGGGAGACACTATTACTGTTTTTTTTTACGGAAAAAAAGGCCAAAAGCTGGATAATACTGAGATTTGAACCGTGGCACAGCAAAACCAACTTTCTAGTTATCTGGCCTACACCAGAATATTTTAAACAGATATATTTGTGTCTGAACAGTCAGGGAGACACTATTATGGCTTTTTTTACGGAAAAAAAGGCCAAAAGCTGGATAATACTGAGATTTGAACCGTTGCACAGCAAAACCGAACTTCTAGCTATCTGGCCTACACCAGAATATCTTAAACAGATATATTTGTGTCTGAACAGTCAGGGAGACACTATTACTGCTTTTTTTATGGAAAAAAGGCCAAAACCTGGATAATACTGAGATTTGAACCGTGGAACGGCTAAACTAAACTTCTAGTTATGTGGCCTACACCAGAATATTTTACACAGATATATTTGTGACTGAACAGTCAAGGAGACACTATTACTGTTTTTTTTTATGTAAATAGGGCCAAAAGCTGGATAATGCGGAGATTTGAACCGTGGCACTGCAAAACCAAACTTCTAGTTATCTGGCCTACACTAGAATATTTTAAACTGATATATTTATGTCTAAACAGTCAGGGAGACACTACGACTGTTTTTTATACGGAAAAAAGGCCAAAAGCTGGATAATACTGAGATTTCAAACGTGGAACTGCAAAACCAAACCTCTAGCTATGTGGTCTACACCAGAAAATTTTAAACAGATATATTTGTGTCTGAACAGTGAGGGAGACACTATTACTGTTTTTTTTACGGAAAAAAGGTAAAAAGCTGGGTAACACAGAGATTTGAATCGCGGAATTGCAAAACCAAACTTCTATTTATCTGGCCTACACCAGAATATTTGAAACAGATATATTTGTGTCTGAACAGTCAGGGAGACACTATTACTGTTTTTCTTTACGGAAAAGAGATCAACAGCTGGATAATATAGAGAATTGAACCGTTGAACTGCAAAACCAAACTTCTAGTTATCTGGCCTACACCAGAATATTTTAAACAGATATATTTGTGTTTGAAAAGTCAGGGAGACACTACTACTGTTTTTTTTACCGAAAAAAAGGCCAAATGCTGGATAATACAGAGATTTGAACCGTGGAACTGCAAAACCAAACTTCAAGTTTTCTGGCCTACACCAGAATATTTTAAACAGATATATTTGTGTCTGAACAGTCAGGGAGACACTATTACTGTTTTTTTTTATGGAAAAAAGGCCAAAACCTGGATAATACAGAGATTTGAACCATGGAACTGTAAAATCAAACTTCTAGTTATCTGGCTTTCACCAGATTATTTTAAACAGATATATTGGTGTCTGAACAGTCAGGGAGACACTATTATGGCTTTTTTTTGTGGAAAAAAGGCCAAAAGCTGGATAATACTGAGATTTGAACTGTGGAACTGCAAAACCAAACGTCTAGTTTTCTGGCCTACACCAGAATATTTTAAACTGATATATTTGTGTCTGAACAGTCAGGGAGACACTATTACTGTTTTCTTTATGTAAATAGGGCCAAAAGCTGGATAATGCGGAGATTTGAACTGTGGCACTGCAAAACCAAACTTCTAGTTATCTGGCCTACACTAGAATATTTTAAACTGATATATTTGTGTCTAAACAGTCAGGGAGACACTACGACTGTTTTTTTTATGGAAAAAAGGCCAAAAGCTGGATAATACTGAGATTTCAACCGTGGAACTGCAAAGCCAAGCTTCTAGTTATCTGGCCTATACCAGAAAATTTTAAACAGATATATTTGTGTCTGAACAGTGAGGGAGACACTATTACTGTTTTTTTTACGGAAAAAAGGCCAAAAGCTGGATAACACAGAGATTTGAATCGTGGAACTGCAAAACCAAACTTCTATTCATCTGGCCTACACCAGAATATTTTAAACAGATATATTTGTGTCTGAACAGTCAGGGAGACACTATTACAGTTTTTTTTACGGAAAAAAGGCCAAAAGCTGGATAATACTGAGATTTGAACTGTGGAACGGCAAAACCAAACTTCTATTTATCTGGCCTACACCAGAATATTTTAAACAGATATATTTTGTCTGAGCAGTGAGGGAGACAATATTACTGTTTTTTTTGTGGAAAAAAGGCCAAAAGCTGGATAATACAGAGATTTGAACCGTAGAACTGCAAAACCAAACTTCTAGTTTTCTGGCCTACACCAGAATATTTTAAACAGATATATTTGTGTCTGAACAGTCAGGGAGACACTATTACTGTTTTATTTACAGAAAAAAGGCCAAAAGCTGGAAAATACAGAGATTTGAACTGTGGAACTGCAAAACCAAACGTCTAGTTTTCTGGCCTACACCAGAATATTTTAAATATATATATTTGTGTCTGAACAGGCAGGGAGACACTATTACTGCTTTTTTTGCGGAAAAAAGGCCAAAACCTGGAAAATACTGTGATTTGAACTGTGGAACAGCAAAACCAAACTTTTATTTATCTGGCCTACACCAGAATATTTTAAACAGATAAATTTTTGTCTGAATAGTCAGGGAGACACTATTACTGTTTTTTTTATGGAAAAAATGCCAAAACCTGGATAATACTGAGATTTGAACCGTGGAACGGCGAAACTAAACTTCTAGCTATGTGGCCTACACCAGAATATTTTACACAGATATATTTGTGTCTGAACAGTCAGGGAGACACTATTACTGTTTTCTTTATGTAAATAGGGCCAAAAGCTGGATAATTTGGAGATTTGAACTGTGGCACTGCAAAACCAAACTTCTAGTTATCTGGCCTACACTAGAATATTTTAAACTGATATATTTGTGTCTAAACAGTCAGGGAGACACTACGACCGTTTTTTTTATGGAAAAAAGGCCAAAAGCTGGATAACACAGAGATTTGAATCGTGGAACTGCAAAACCAAACTTCTATTTATCTGGCCTACACCAGAATATTTTAAACAGATATATTTTTGTCTGAGCAGTGAGGGAGACAATATTACTGTTTTTTTTGTGGAAAAAAGGCCAAAAGCTGGATAATACAGAGATTTGAACCGTAGAACTGCAAAACCAAACTTCTAGTTTTCTGGCCTAGTGTCTGAACAGGCAGGGAGACACTATTACTGCTTTTTTTACTGAAAAAAGGCCAAAAGCTGGATAATACAGAGATTTGAACCGTGGAACTGCAAAACCAAACTTCTAGTTATCTGGGCTACACCAGAATATTTTAAACAGATATATTTGTGTCTGAACAGTCAGGGCGACACTATTACTGTTTTATTTACAGAAAAAAGGCCAAAAGCTGGAAAATACAGAGATTTGAACTGTGGAACTGCAAAACCAAACGTCTAGTTTTCTGGCCTACACCAGAATATTTTAAACATATATATTTGTGTCTGAACAGGCAGGGAGACACTATTACTGCTTTTTTTGCGGAAAAAAGGCCAAAACCTGGAAAATACTGTGATTTGAACTGTGGAACGGCAAAACCAAACTTTTATTTATCTGGCCTACACCAGAATATTTTAAACAGATAAATTTTTGTCTGAACAGTCAGGGAGACACTATTACTGTTTTTTTTATGGAAAAAAGGCCAAAAGCTGGAAAATACAGAGATTTAAACTGTGGAACTGCAAAACCAAACGTCTAGTTTTCTGGCCTACACCAGAATATTTTAAACATATATATTTGTGTGTGAACAGGCAGGGAGACACTATTACTGCTTTTTTTACGGAAAAAATGCCAAAACCTGGAAAATACTGAGATTTGAACTGTTGAACGGCGAAACCAAACTTCTATTTATCTGGCCTACACCAGAATATTTTAAACAGATATATTTTTGTCTGAACAGTCAGGGAGACACTATTACTGTTTTTCTTTACGTAGAAGAGATCAACAGCTGGATAATATAGAGAATTGAACCGTTGAAATGCAAAACCAAACTTCTAGCTATCTGGCCTACACCAGAATATTTTAAACAGATATATTTGTGTCTGAACAGTCAGGGAGACACTATTACTGTTTTTTTTATAGAAAAAAGGCCAAAAGCTGGATAATACAGAAATTTGAACCGTGGAACTGCAAAACCAAACTTCTAGTTATCTGGCTTTCACCAGAATATTTTAAACAGATATATTTGTGTCTGAACAGTCAGGGAGACACTATTACTGTTATTTTTTACAGAAAAAAGGCCAAAAGCTGGAAAATACAGAGATTTGAACTGTGGAACTGCAAAACCAAACGTCTAGTTTTCTGGCCTACACCAGAATATTTTAAACATATATATTTGTGTCTGAACAGGCAGGGAGACACTAATACTGCTTTTTTTGCGGAAGAAAGGCCAAAACCTGGAAAATACTGAGATTTGAACTGTGGAACGGCAAAACCAAACTTCTAGTTATCTGGCCTACACCAGATTATTTTAAACAGATATATTTTTGTCTGAACAGTCAGGGAGACACTACTACTGTTCTTCTTTACGGAAAAGAGATCAACAGCTGGATAATGTAGAGAATTGAACCGTTGAACTGCAAAACCAAACTTCTAGCTATCTGGCCTACACCAGAATATTTTAAACAGATATATTTGTGTCTGAACAGTCAGGGAGACACTATTACTGTTTTTTTTATGGAAAAAAAGCCAAAAGCTGGAAAATACAGAGATTTGAACCGTGGAACTGCAAAACCAAACGTCTAGTTTTCTGGCCTACACCAGAATATTTTAAACATATATATTTGTGTCTGAACAGTCAGGGAGACACTATTACTGCTTTTTTTATGGAAAAAATGCCAAATCCTGGATAATACTGAGATTTGAACCATGGAACGGCAAAACTAATGTTCTAGTTATGTGGCCTACACCAGAATATTTTACACAGATATATTTGTGTCTGAACAGTCAGGGAGACACTATTACTGCTTTTTTATGTAAATAGGGCCAAAAGCTGGATAATGCGGAGATTTGAACCCTGGCAATGCAAAACCAAACTTCTAGTTATCTGGCCTACACTAGAATATTTTAAACTGATATATTTGTGTCTAAATAGTCAGGGAGACACTACGACTGTTTTTTTTACAGAAAAAAGGCCAAAAGCTGGCTAATGCTGAGATTTGAACCGTGCAACTGCAAAACCAAACTTCTAGTTATCTGGCCTACACCAGAATATTTAAAACAGATATATTTTTGTCTGAACAGTCAGAGAGACACTATTACTGTTTTTCTTTATGGAAAAGAGATCAACAGCTGGATAATATAGAGAATTGAACCGTTGAACTGCAAAAGCAAACTTCTATTTATCTGGCCTACACCAGAATATTTTAAACAGATATATTTGTGTTTGAACAGTCAGGGAGACACTATTACTGTTTTTTTTTTACGGAAAAAACTCCAAAAGCTGGATAATACTGAGATTTAAACCGTGGAACTGCAAAACCAAACTTCAAGTTTTCTGGCCTACACCAGAGTATTTTAAACAGATATATTTGTGTCTGAACAGTCAGGGAGACACTATTACTGTTTTTTTTTATGGAAAAAAAGGCCAAAAGCTGGATGATACAGAGATTTGAACCGTGGAACTGCAAAATCAAACTTCTAGTTATCTGGCTTTCACCAGAATATTTTAAACAGATATATTTGTGTCTGAACAGTCAGGGAGACACTATTACTGTTTTTTTATGGAAAAAAGGACAAAAGCTGGATAATACAGAGCTTTGAACCGTTGAACTGCAAAACCAAACTTCTAGTTATCTGGCTTTCACCAGAATATTTTAAACAGATATATTTGTGTCTGAACAGTCAGGGAGACACTATTACAGTTTTTTTTATGGAAAAAAGGCCAAAAGCTGGATAATACTGAGATTTGAACCGTGCAACTGCAAAACCAAACTTCTAGTTATCTGGCCTAAACCAGAATATTTTAAACAGATATATTTGTGTCTGAACAGTCAGGGAGACACTATTACTGTTTTTTTTTTACGGAAAAAACTCCAAAAGCTGGATAATACTGAGATTTAAACCGTGGAACTGCAAAACCAAACTTCTAGTTATCTGGTCTACACCAGAAAATTTTAAACATATATATTTGTGCCTGAACAGGCAGGGAGACACTATTACTGTTTTTTTTATGGAAAAAAGGCCAAAAGCTGGATAATACAGAGATTTGAACCGTGGAACGGCAAAACCAAACTTCTAGTTTTCTGGCCTAGTGTCTGAACAGGCAGGGAGACACTATTACTGCTTTTTTTACTGAAGAAAGGCCAAAACCTGGAAAATATAGAGAATTGAACCGTTGAACTGCAAAACCAAACTTCTAGTTAACTGGCCTACACCAGAATATGTTAAACAGATATATTTGTGTCTGAACAGTCAGGGAGACACTATTACTGTTATTTTTTACAGAAAAAAGACCAAAAGCTGGAAAATACAGAGATTTGAACTTTGGAACTGCAAAACCAAACGTCTAGTTTTCTGGCCTACACCAGAATATTTTAAACAGATATATTTTTGTCTGAACAGTCAGGGAGACATCATTACTGTTTTTCTTTATGGAAAGAGGTCAACAGCTGGATAATATAGAGAATTGGACCGTGGAACTGCAAAACCAAACTTCTAGTTATCTGGCCTACACCAGAATATTTTAAACAGATATATTTGTGTCTGAACAGTCAGGGAGACACCATTACTATTTTCTGTACGGAAAGAGGTCAACAGCTGGATAATATAGAGAATTGGACCGTGGAACTGCAAAACCAAACTTCTAGTTATCTGGCCTACACCAGAATATTTTGAACAGATATATTTGTGTTTGAATAGTCAGGGAGACACTACTACTGTTTATTTTACGGAAAAAAAGGCCAAAAGCTCGATAATGCAGAGATTTGAACTGTGGAACTGCAAAACCAAACTTCAAGTTTTCTGGCCGACACCAGACTATTTTGCACGTATATATTTGTGTCTGAACAGTCAGGGAGACACTATTACTGTTTTTTTATGGAAAAAAGGACAAAAGCTGGATAATACAGAGCTTTGAACCGTTGAACTGCAAAACGAAACTTCTAGTTATCTGGCTTTCACCAAAATATTTTAAACAGATATATTTGTGTCTGAACAGTCATGGAGACACTATTACTGTTATTTTTTACAGAAAAAAGGCCAAAAGCTGGAAAATACAGAGATTTGAACTGTGGAACTGCAAAACCAAGCGTCTAGTTTTCTGGCCTACACCAGAATATTTTAAACATATATATTTGTGTCTGAACAGGCAGGGAGACACTATTACTGCTTTTTTTGCGAAAAAAAGGCCAAAACCTGGAAAATACTGTGATTTGAACTGTGGAACGGCAAAACCAAACTTCTATTTATCTGGCCTACATCAGAATATTTTAAACAGATATATTTTTGTCTGAACAGTCAGGGAGACACTATTACTGTTTTTCTTTACGGAAAAGAGATCAACAGCTGGATAATATAGAGAATTGAACAATTGAACTGCATAACCAAACTTCTAGTTATCTGGCCTACACCAGAATATTTTAAACAGATATATTTGTGTTTGAACAGTCAGGGAGACACTACTACTGTTTTTTTTACCGAAAAAAAGGCCAAATGCTGGCTAATACAGAGATTTGAACCGTGGAACTGCAGAACCAAACTTCAAGTTTTCTGGCCTACACCAGAATATTTTAAACATATATATTTGTGTCTGAACAGTCAGGGAGACACTATTACTGGTTTTTTTTATGGAAAAAAGGCCAAAAGCTGGATAATACACAGATTTGAACCGTGGAACTGCAAAATCAAACTTCTAGTTATCTGGCTTTCACCAGAATATTTTAAACAGATATATTTGTGTCTGAACAGTCAGGGAAACACTATTACTGTTTTTTTTATGGAAAAAAGGTCAAAAGCTGGATAATACAGAGATTTGAACCGTGGAACTGCAAAACCTAACTTCTAGTTATCTGGGCTACACCAGAATATTTTAAACAGATATATTTGTGTCTGAACAGTCAGGGAGACACTATTACTGTTTTATTTACAGAAAAAAGGCCAAAAGCTGGAAAATACAGAGATTTGAACAGTGGAACTGCAAAACCAAACGTCTGGTTTTCTGGCCTACACCAGAATATTTTAAACATATATATTTGTTTCTGAACAGGCAGGGAGACACTATTACTGCTTTTTTTGCGGAAAAAAGGCCAAAACCTGGAAAATACTGTGATTTGAACTGTGGAACGGCAAAACCAAACTTTTATTTATCTGGCCTACACCAGAATATTTTAAACAGATAAATTTTTGTCTGAACAGTCAGGGAGACACTATTACTGTTTTTTTTATGGAAAAAAGGCCAAAAGCTGGAAAATACAGAGATTTGAACTGTGGAACTGCGAAACCAAACGTCTAGTTTTCTGGCCTACGCCAGAATATTTTAAACATATATATTTGTGTCTGACCAGGCAGGGAGACACTATTACTGCTTTTTTTGCGGAAAAAAGGCCAAAACCTGGAAAATACTGTGATTTGAACTGTGGAACGGCAAAACCAAACTTCTATTTATCTGGCCTACACCAGAATATTTTAAACAGATATATTTTTGTCTGAACAGTCAGGGAGACACTATTACTGTTTTTCTTTACGGAAAAGAGATCAACAGCTGGACAATATAGAGAATTGAACCGTTGAAATGCAAAACCAAACTTCTAGCTATCTGGCCTACACCAGAATATTTTAAACAGATATATTTGTGTCTGAACAGTCAGGGAGACACTATTACTGTTTTTTTTATAGAAAAAAGGCCAAAAGCTGGATAATACAGAAATTTGAACCGTGGAACTGCAAAACCAAACTTCTAGTTATCTGGCTTTCACCAGAATATTTTAAACAGATATATTTGTGTCTGAACAGTCAGGGAGACACTATTACTGTTATTTTTTACAGAAAAAAGGCCAAAAGCTGGAAAATACAGAGATTTGAACTGTGGAACTGCAAATCCAAACGTCTAGTTTTCTGGCCTACACCAGAATATTTTAAACATATATATTTGTGTCTGAACAGGCAGGGAGACACTATTACTGCTTTTTTTCCGGAAAAAAGGCCAAAACCTGGAAAATACTGAGATTTGAACTGTGGAACGGCAAAACCAAACTTCTAGTTATCTGGCCTACACCAGATTATTTTAAACAGATATATTTTTGTCTGAACAGTCAGGGAGACACTACTACTGTTTTTCTTTACGGAAAAGAGATCAACAGCTGGATAATATAGAGAATTGAACCGTTGAACTGCAAAACCAAACTTCTAGCTATCTGGCCTACACCAGAATATTTTAAACAGATATATTTGTGTCTGAACAGTCAGGGAGACACTATTACTGTTTTTTTTATGGAAAAAAGGCCAAAAGCTGGAAAATACAGAGATTTGAACCGTGGAACTGCAAAACCAAACTTCTAGTTATATGGCTTTCACCAGAATATTTTAAACAGATATATTTGTGTCTGAACAGTCAGGGAGACACTATTACTGTTATTTTTTACAGAAAAAAGGCCAAAATCTGGAAAATACAGAGATTTGAACTGTGGAACTGCAAAACCAAACGTCTAGTTTTCTGGCCTACACCAGAATATTTTAAACATATATATTTGTGTCTGAACAGGCAGGGAGACACTATTACTGCTTTTTTTGCGGAAAAAAGGCCAAAACCTGGAAAATACTGAGATTTGAACTGTGGAACGGCAAAACCAAACTTCTAGTTATCTGGCCTACACCAGATTATTTTAAACAGATATATTTTTGTCTGAACAGTCAGGGAGACACTATTACTGTTTTTCTTTACGGAAAAGAGATCAACAGCTGGATAATATAGAAAATTGAACCGTTGAACTGCAAAACCAAACTTCTAGTTATCTGGCCTACACCAGAATATTTTAAACAGATATATTTGTGTCTGAAAAGTCAAGGAGACACTATTACTGCTTTTTTTATGGAAAAAATGACAAAACCTGGATAATACTGAGATTTGAACCATGGAACGGCAAAACTAAACTTCTAGTTATGTGGCCTACACCAGAATATTTTACCCAGATATATTTGTGTCTGAACAGTCAGCGAGACACTATTACTGCTTTCTTAATGTAAATAGGGCCAAAAGCTGGATAATGCGGAGATTTGAACCGTGGCACTGCAAAACCAAACTTCTAGTTATCTGGCCTACACTAGAATATTTTAAACTGATATATTTGTGTCTAAATAGTCAGGGAGACACTACGACTGTTTTTTTTTACAGAAAAAAGGCCAAAAGCTGGATAATGCTGAGATTTGAACCGTGCAACTGCAAAACCAAACTTCTAGTTATCTGGCCTACACCAGAATATTTAAAACAGATATATTTGTGTCTGAACAGTGAGGGAGACACTATTACTGTTTTTTTTACGTAAAAAAGGCCAAAAGCTGGATAACACAGAGATTTGAATTGTGGAACTGCAGAACCAAACTTCTATTTATCTGGCCTACACCAGAATATTTTAAACAGATATATTTGTGTCTGAACAGTCAGGGAGACACTATTACTGTTTTTTTTTATGGAAAAAACTCCAAAAGCTGGATAATACTGACATTTGAACCGTGCAACTGCAAAACCAAACTTCTAGTTATCTGGCCTACACCAGAAAATTTTAAACATATATATTTGTGCCTGAACAGGCAGGGAGACACTATTACTGCTTTTTTTACGGATGAAAGGCCAAAAACTGGAAAATACTGAGATTTGAACTGTGGAACGGCAAAACCAAACTTCTATTTAACTGGCCTACACCAGAATATTTTACACAGATATATTTTTGTCTGAGCAGTGAGGGAGACAATATTACTGTTTTTTTTATGGAAAAAAGGCCAAAAGCTGGATAATACAGAGATTTGAACCGTGGAACTGCAAAACCAAACTTCTATTTTTCTGGCCTAGTGTCTGAACAGGCAGGGAGACACTATTACTGCTTTTTTTACGGAAAAAAGGCCAAAACCTGGAAAATACTGAGATTTGAACTGTGGAACGGCAAAACCAAACTTCTATTTATCTGGCCTACACCAGAATATTTTAAACAGATATATTTTTGTCTGAACAGTCAGGGAGACACTATTACTGTTTTTCTTTACGGAAAAGAGATCAACAGCTGGATAATATAGAGAATTGAACCGTTGAACTGCAAAACCAAACTTCTAGTTATCTGGCCTACACCAGAATATTTTAAACATATATATTTGTGTGTGAACAGGCAGGGAGACACTTTTACTGCTTTTTTTATGGAAAAAGGGCCAAAACCTGGAAAATACTGAGATTTGAACTTTTGAACGGCAAAACCAAACTTCTACTTATCTGGCCTACACCAGAATATTTTAAACAGATATATTTGTGTCTGAACAGTCAGGGAGACACTATTACTGCTTTTTTCATGGAAAAAATGCCAAAACCTGGATAATACTGAGATTTGAACCATGGAACGGCAAAACTAAACTTCTAGTTATGTGGCCTACACCAGAATATTTTACCCAGATATATTTGTGTCTGAACAGTCAGCGAGACACTATTACTGCTTTTTTTATGTAAATAGGGCCAAAAGCTGGATAATGCGGAGATTTGAACCGTGGCACTGCAAAACCAAACTTCTAGTTATCTGGCCTACACTAGAATATTTTAAACTGATATATTTGTGTCTAAATAGTCAGGGAGACACTACGACTGTTTTTTTTACAGAAAAAAGGCCAAAAGCTGGATAATGCTGAGATTTGAACCGTGCAACTGCAAAACCAAACTTCTAGTTATCTGGCCTACACCAGAATATTTAAAACAGATATATTTGTGTCTGAACAGTGAGGGAGACACTATTACTGTTTTTTTTACGTAAAAAAGGCCAAAAGCTGGATAACACAGAGATTTGAATTGTGGAACTGCAGAACCAAACTTCTATTTATCTGGCCTACACCAGAATATTTTAAACAGATATATTTGTGTCTGAACAGTCAGGGAGACACTATTACTGTTTTTTTTTTATGGAAAAAACTCCAAAAGCTGGATAATACTGACATTTGAACCGTGCAACTGCAAAACCAAACTTCTAGTTATCTGGCCTACACCAGAAAATTTTAAACATATATATTTGTGCCTGAACAGGCAGGGAGACACTATTACTGCTTTTTTTACGGATGAAAGGCCAAAAACTGGAAAATACTGAGATTTGAACTGTGGAACGGCAAAACCAAACTTCTATTTAACTGGCCTACACCAGAATATTTTACACAGATATATTTTTGTCTGAGCAGTGAGGGAGACAATATTACTGTTTTTTTTATGGAAAAAAGGCCAAAAGCTGGATAATACAGAGATTTGAACCGTGGAACTGCAAAACCAAACTTCTAGTTTTCTGGCCTAGTGTCTGAACAGGCAGGGAGACACTATTACTGCTTTTTTTACGGAAAAAAGGCCAAAACCTGGAAAATACTGAGATTTGAACTGTGGAACGGCAAAACCAAACTTCTATTTATCTGGCCTACACCAGAATATTTTAAACAGATATATTTTTGTCTGAACAGTCAGGGAGACACTATTACTGTTTTTCTTTACGGAAAAGAGATCAACAGCTGGATAATATAGAGAATTGAACCGTTGAACTGCAAAACCAAACTTCTAGTTATCTGGCCTACACCAGAATATTTTAAACATATATATTTGTGTGTGAACAGGCAGGGAGACACTTTTACTGCTTTTTTTATGGAAAAAGGGCCAAAACCTGGAAAATACTGAGATTTGAACTTTTGAACGGCAAAACCAAACTTCTACTTATCTGGCCTACACCAGAATATTTTAAACAGATATATTTGTGTCTGAACAGTCAGGGAGACACTATTACTGCTTTTTTTATGGAAAAAATGCCAAAACCTGGATAATACTGAGATTTGAACCATGGAACGGCAAAACTAAACTTCTAGTTATGTGGCCTACACCAGAATATTTTACACAGATATATTTGTGTCTGAACAGTCAGGGAGACACTATTACTGCTTTTTTTATGTAAATAGGGCCAAAAGCTGGATAATGCGGAGATTTGAACCGTGGCACTGCAAAACCAAACTTCTAGTTATCTGGCCTACACTAGAATATTTTAAACTGATATATTTGTGTCTAAATAGTCAGGGAGACACTACGACTGTTTTTTTTACAGAAAAAAGGCCAAAAGCTGGATAATGCTGAGATTTGAACCGTGCAACTGCAAAACCAAACTTCTAGTTATCTGGCCTACACCAGAATATTTAAAACAGATATATTTGTGTCTGAACAGTGAGGGAGACACTATTACTGTTTTTTTTACGTAAAAAAGGCCAAAAGCTGGATAACAAAGAGATTTGAATCGTGGAACTGCAAAACCAAACTTCTATTTATCTGGCCTACACCAGAATATTTTAAACAGATATATTTGTGTCTGAACAGTCAGGGAGACACTATTACTGTTTTTTTTTTATGGAAAAAACTCCAAAAGCTGGATAATACTGACATTTGAACCGTGCAACTGCAAAACCAAACTTCTAGTTATCTGGCCTACACCAGAAAATTTTAAACATATATATTTGTGCCTGAACAGGCAGGGAGACGCTATTACTGCTTTTTTTACGGATGAAAGGCCAAAAACTGGAAAATACTGAGATTTGAACTGTGGAACGGCAAAACCAAACTTCTATTTATCTGGCCTACACCAGAATATTTTAAACAGATATATTTTTGTCTGAGCAGTGAGGGAGACAATATTACTGTTTTTTTTATGGAAAAAAGGATAAAAGCTGGATAATACAGAGATTTGAACCGTGGAACTGCAAAACCAAACTTCTAATTTTCTGGCCTAGTGTCTGAACAGGCAGGGAGACACTATTACTGCTTTTTTTACGGAAAAAAGGCCAAAACCTGGAAAATACTGAGATTTGAACTGTGGAACGGCAAAACCAAACTTCTATTTTTCTGGCCTACACCAGAATATTTTAAACAGATATATTTTTGTCTGAGCAGTCAGGGAGACACTATTACTGTTTTTCTTTACGGAAAAGAGATCAACAGCTGGATAATATAGGGAATTGAACCGTTGAACTGTAAAACCAAACTTCTAGCTATCTGGCCTACACCAGAATATTTTAAACAGATATATTTGTGTTTGAACAGTCAGGGAGACACTATTACTGTTTTTTTTTACGAAAAAAAAGGCCAAAAGCTGGATAATACAGAGATTTGAACCGTGGAACTGCAAAACTAAACTTCAAGTTTTCTGGCCTACACCAGAATATTTTAAACAGATATATTTGTGTCTGAACAGTCATGGAGACACTATTACTGTTTTTTTTATGGAAAAAAAGCCAAAAGCTGGATAATACAGAGATTTGAACCGTGGAACTGCAAAACCAAACTTCTAGTTATCTGGCCATCACCAGAATATGTTAAACAGATATATTTGTGTCTGAACAGTCAGGGAGACACTATTACTGTTATTTTTTACAGAAAAAAGACCAAAAGCTGGAAAATACAGAGATTTGAACTGTGGAACTGCAAAACCAAACGTCTAGTTTTCTGGCCTACACCAGAATATTTCAAACATATATATTTGTGCCTGAACAGGCAGGGAGACACTATTACTGGTTTTTTTACGGATGAAAGGCCAAAAACTGGAAAATACTGAGATTTGAACTGTGGAACGGCAAAACCAAACTTCTATTTATCTGGCCTACACCAGAATATTTTAAACAGATATATTTTTGTCTGAGCAGTGAGGGAGACAATATTACTGTTTTTTTTATGGAAAAAAGGATAAAAGCTGGATAATACAGAGATTTGAACCGTGGAACTGCAAAACCAAACTTCTAGTTTTCTGGCCTAGTGTCTGAACAGGCAGGGAGACACTATTACTGCTTTTTTTACGGAAAAAAGGCCAAAACCTGGAAAATACTGAGATTTGAACTGTGGAACGGCAAAACCAAACTTCTATTTATCTGGCCTACACCAGAATATTTTAAACAGATATATTTTTGTCTGAACAGTCAGGGAGACACTATTACTGTTTTTCTTTACGGAAAAGAGATCAACAGCTGGATAATATAGAGAATTGAACCGTTGAACTGCAAAACCAAACTTCTAGTTATCTGGCCTACACCAGAATATTTTAAACATATATATTTGTGTGTGAACAGGCAGGGAGACACTATTACTGCTTTTTTTATGGAAAAAGGGCCAAAACCTGGAAAATACTGAGATTTGAACTTTTGACCGGCAAAACCAAACTTCTACTTATCTGGCCTACACCAGAATATTTTAAACAGATGTATTTGTGTCTGAACAGTCAGGGAGACACTACTACTGTTTTTTTTATGGAAAAAAAGGCCAAATGCTGGATAATACAGAGAATTGAACCGTGGAACTGCAAATCCAAACTTCACGTTTTCTGGCCTACACCAGAATATTATAAACAGATATATTTGTGTCTGAACAGTCAGGGAGACACTATTACTGTTTTTTTATGGAAAAAGGCCAAAAGCTGGCTAATACAGAGATTTGAACCTTGGAACTGCAAAACCAAACGTCTAGTTTTCTGGCCTACACCAGAATATTTTAAACATATATATTTGTGTGTGAACAGGCAGGGAGACACTATTACTGCTTTTTTTACGGAAAAAAGGACAAAACCTGGAAAATACTGAGATTTGAACTGTTGAACGGCGAAACCAAACTTCTAATTATCTGGCCTATGCCCAGAATATTTTAAACAGATATATTTTTGTCTGAGCAGTCAGGGAGACACTATTACTGTTTTTCTTTACGGAAAAGAGATCAACAGCTGGATAATATAGGGAATTGAACCGTTGAACTGTAAAACCAAACTTCTAGCTATCTGGCCTACACCAGAATATTTTAAACAGATATATTTGTGTTTGAACAGTCAGGGAGACACTACTACTGTTTTTTTTTTACGAAAAAAAGGCCAAAAGCTGGATAATACAGAGATTTGAACCGTGGAACTGCAAAACTAAACTTCAAGTTTTCCGGCCTACACCAGAATATTTTAAACAGATATATTTGTGTCTGAACAGTCATGGAGACACTATTACTGTTTTTTTTATGGAAAAAAAGCCAAAAGCTGGATAATACAGAGATTTGAACCGTGGAACTGCAAAACCAAACTTCTAGTTATCTGGCCATCACCAGAATATGTTAAACAGATATATTTGTGTCTGAACAGTCAGGGAGACACTATTACTGTTATTTTTTACAGAAAAAAGACCAAAAGCTGGAAAATACAGAGATTTGAACTGTGGAACTGCAAAACCAAACGTCTAGTTTTCTGGCCTACACCAGAATATTTTAAACATATATATTTGTGTCTGAACAGGCAGGGAGACACTATTACTGCTTTTTTTGCGGAAAAAAGGCCAAAACCTAGAAAATACTGAGATTTGAACTGTGGAACGGCAAAACCAAACTTCTATTTATCTGGCCTACACCAGATTATTTTAAACAGATATATTTTTGTCTGAACAGTCAGGGAGACACTATTACTGTTTTTCTTTACGGAAAAGAGATCAACAGCTGGATAATATAGAAAATTGAACCGTTGAACTGCAAAACCAAACTTCTAGTTATCTGGCCTACACCAGAATATTTTAAACAGATATATTTGTGTCTGAACAGTCAGGGAGACACTATTACTGCTTTTTTTATGGAAAAAATGCCAAAACCTGGATAATACTGAGATTTGAACTTTTGAACGGCAAAACCAAACTTCTACTTATCTGGCCTACACCAGAATATTTTAAACAGATATATTTGTGTCTGAACAGTCAGGGAGACACTATTACTGCTTTTTTTATGGAAAAAATGCCAAAACCTGGATAATACTGAGATTTGAACCATGGAACGGCAAAACTAAACTTCTAGTTATGTGGCCTACACCAGAATATTTTACACAGATATATTTGTGTCTGAACAGTCAGGGAGACACTATTACTGCTTTTTTTATGTAAATAGGGCCAAAAGCTGGATAATGCGGAGATTTGAACCGTGGCACTGCAAAACCAAACTTCTAGTTATCTGGCCTACACTAGAATATTTTAAACTGATATATTTGTGTCTAAATAGTCAGGAAGACACTACGACTGTTTTTTTTACAGAAAAAAGGCCAAAAGCTGGATAATGCTGAGATTTGAAACGTGCAACTGCAAAAGCAAACTTCTAGTTATCTGGCCTACACCAGAATATTTAAAACAGATATATTTGTGTCTGAACAGTGAGAGAGACACTATTACTGTTTTTTTTTACGTAAAAAAGGCCAAAAGCTGGATAACAAAGAGATTTGAATCGTGGAACTGCAAAACCAAACTTCTATTTATCTGGCCTACACCAGAATATTTTAAACAGATATATTTGTGTCTGAACAGTCAGGGAGACACTATTACTGTTTTTTTTTTATGGAAAAAACTCCAAAAGCTGGATAATACTGACATTTGAACCGTGCAACTGCAAAACCAAACTTCTAGTTATCTGGCCTACACCAGAAAATTTTAAACATATATATTTGTGCCTGAACAGGCAGGGAGACACTATTACTGCTTTTTTTACAGATGAAAGGCCAAAAACTTTAAAATACTGAGATTTGAACTGTGGAACGGCAAAACCAAACTTCTATTTATCTGGCCTACACCAGAATATTTTAAACAGATATATTTTTGTCTGAGCAGTGAGGCAGACAATATTACTGTTTTTTTTATGGAAAAAAGGATAAAAGCTGGATAATACAGAGATTTGAACCGTGGAACTGCAAAACCAAACTTCTAGTTTTCTGGCCTAGTGTCTGAACAGGCAGGGAGACACTAATACTGCTTTTTTTACGGAAAAAAGGCCAAAACCTGGAAAATACTGAGATTTGAACTGTGGAACGGCAAAACCAAACTTCTATTTATCTGGCCTACACCAGAATATTTTAAACAGATATATTTTTGTCTGAACAGTCAGGGAGACACTATTACTGTTTTTCTTTACGGAAAAGAGATCACCAGCTGGATAATATAGAGAATTGAACCGTTGAACTGCAAAACCAAACTTCTAGTTATCTGGCCTACACCAGAATATTTTAAACATATATATTTGTGTGTGAACAGGCAGGGAGACACTATTACTGCTTTTTTTATGGAAAAAGGGCCAAAACCTGGAAAATACTGAGATTTGAACTTTTGAACGGCAAAACCAAACTTCTACTTATCTGGCCTACACCAGAATATTTTAAACAGATGTATTTGTGTCTGAACAGTCAGGGACAATAAATGGATATGAATAGCGGTACCAGAGCGCCAATAACAGGGCAAAAATATTAAAAGGACTGATTTATTAATATACACACAACGCGTTTCGGTGGACACAGCCACCTTCATCAGGTGTGACAAGCAGCAAACAATTGATCCTTATATACATTTGACTAGGTATACAATTACTTAAAAGGGGCGGGGCCAGATACAGAGTAATACCTCTATATTAACCCCTTGAGTTCATATATGCTCAATAGAGTAAAAAGGATTGTTATAAAATAATGCCTAATGAAGCATATAGGGTTCTTATAAAAAGGATTCGCTGTAAAAAAACAACAACTTGTGAATCCTATAATCTTAATACTTCATAGGATATATTGTCATCTACCACCCTATATTTTAGATTATATAAAAAAATAATAATAATTTTTACATACAACATAAAACAATGCATAAATATAAAGTATAAAATTACAATCAGTTTCTATCATTATAATTAGGAAAAGTAGACGAAGAAAGGAAAGAGAAAAAAATTTTCAAAAAAAAAAAAAAAAAAAAAATTTCAAAAAACCCCCCCCCCCCAAAAAAAAAAAAAAATAATAATTTTTCAAAAAAAAAAAAACAAAAATAAAAAAAAATAAAAAATTTTTCTTTAAATTTTTTCTCCCTTCTCTCTCTCTCCTCCCTCCTCCCCTCCCTCTCTCCTTTCCCCTCTTCCCTCCTTCTCTCTCTCCTCCCCCCTCCTCCTCCATATAAAAGATATATATAATAAATTTGCTAAAATATGAAAACAATTATTTAAAAAGTTGTCTTCTCTATATTAAGGTTCAAACCTTCAGGAGACAAGGTTCCCATTTTGAAAATCCAATAATTTTCACGTGTAATGAGACGATTTAGTCTATCAGGGTGTGTATCAACTATATGATCAATGATAGTTAGTTTTAGGTTATTAGGATTTTTTTGATGTTCTTTTAAGAAATGATTAGAAACACTATGTAGGGGAAAGCCGTTTCTAATATTTTGGCGATGTTTATTTAATCTGGAGTGCATTTCCTGGATAGTGCGGCCAATGTATTGCAGGCCGCAGGTGCACTGGAGCAGATAGATCACATATGAGGACTGACATGTAAGTCTAAAGCGAATGGGATATATCTCTCCAGTGACCGCAGAGACGAATGTTTTGGCTCCGTTATCAATGGATTGACAGCATAAGCATTTAGGGACATTACATTTATAACATCCATTATTGCTAATAGGAACTGAATGGTTCGGTCTTCTACAAATTGTTGTGTTGCTAGGGGCTATATAGTTTCCTAGATTTTTACTCCTCCGATATATGACATGAGGAAATTCCGGTAAATGACCAGTTAATATTGGATCATTACTTAAAATGAACCAGTATTTTTTTAATAAACTGGATAACACTTGCGTAGGTTTACCATAGGTAGTAATCAGATTTAAACTGAAATCGCTGTATAGCTCTTGGCTGGTATTCTTGGATTTGTTGATACACAGGTTCTGTGATAGGGATCTAGTTTTGGAGAAAGCATCCTCTAATAATTTCCGGGGGTATCCCTTAGCTCTAAAACGTTTTTGTAAAACCTTAGATTCCAGAAAAAAATCCGAATCATGTGTACAATTTTTTCTGACACGCCAATATTGACCGTATGGAATATTTCTAATCCAGCTGGGTAGATGGCCACTGTCAAATTCAAGATAGCTATTTACATCCACTTCCTTAAAGTGGGTAGATGTGGATATTTTACCCGAATTGTCTATATTTATCTGAAGGTCAAGATATTGAATATTACTCTCAGATATGGTAGAGGTAAAGGAAAGACCCCAGTCGTTAGAGTTTAATTCATCAATAAATTTGGCAGCCTCCACAGTATTTCCCCTCCATATAATAAACAGATCGTCTATAAAGCGGCGGTACATAACGATGGATTTATCGGCGCCGAGGGATTGCGCGATGTGGATAGACTCGAATGCCCCCATATATAGATTTGCATAACTGGGGGCAAACCTCGTCCCCATCGCGCAGCCCCTCAGCTGCCGATACATCACCCCCTCAAAAGAAAATACATTGTTCTCAAGAATGAAAGTTATACCCCTCAATAAAAAGTTTTTTTGAGGATCTTGTAAGTTAGGGTCCTCATCTAGGAATTTTTTAATTGCCTGTAAACCCAATACATGTGTGATATTGGAATAAAGAGAGCTTATATCGAGTGTAATAAGAAGACAGCCTGGAAGAGGGGGTAATTCTCTCAATAGTCTAATTAAATGTGTGGAATCCTTTAAATGAGAATCTAGGGATAAAACGTACTTCTGTAAAAAAAGATCAATATAGTGGGATAAGTTGGATGTGATAGAATTAATACCAGAAATAATAGGACGTCCAGGGGGATTAAATTTATCTTTATGAATTTTGGGTAAAAAATAAAAATAAGGGACTTTGAATTTTTTAATGTCTAAAAAGGATTTTTCTTTTTTATTGAGGAAGCCAGCTGTAGAGGCCCCTGCTACAAGTCCTTTGTACTCCAAAAAAATGGTTACAGATGGGTCTGCTTCTAATTTCACGTAGTAGTTTGAGTCGTCTAAGATTCTGAGGCCCTCCTTGATGTACCAGCCTCTGTTCATTATCACAGTCCCCCCTCCCTTATCTGCTCTCTTTATAATTATTTCTTTATTATCCTGAAGGGTTTTTAATGCACATTTCTCCTGGTAGCTCAAGTTATTCACTTTTTTAGAAATTGGGGGGAATGTCCTAAGGTCCCTCAAAATTAATTGTTGGAAAGTTTCAAGGTGTGAACCTTTGTGATGTAATGGATAAAAATTATTTTTCCCCTTCACATTTACATGAGTGAAAGGGTCCAGTAATGGGGGGCCTGGTATATTAGATTCTTGAATGGAGGGGGATACTGTTGAGCATGAACTAATAGGATGTGATTTTCTCTTATCTTCCAATAGAAAATGTCTTTTTAGTGTCAATTTCCTTATAAATTCATTTAAATCACAGAACAAAGTGAAATTATTAAATGGGACAGCTGGACAGAAAGATAATCCTCGACCTAACAAGGATCGTTCAGCTTCAGATAGCACATAGCTAGAAATATTAAAAATGCCCCCACAACCGATAGGGGTTTCTATCTGCAGGGAATTTGTATTCTGGTTCATTGGCAAGATTTCATTTTCTTTATATTTGGATTGTGTCTCAATTTCGGCATTTGGACTATTTTTGTTATTGAGGCCTCGGGTTTTTCCACTCCCTCTACATCCCCTAAATTTCTTTTTCGTTTTGGACAACGTCCGGGGACCACGTGAAAAAAATGTGTAATTTTCGTTTTATTAGTTTGGGATGCAACTGCATTCTGTGTTTGAGGATTTATCAAGATACTATTTTCATTCAAAATCGGAGATAATTCCAAGGATGTCATTCTGTTTATAGGGGGTTTTATGTGGTTTATACCATTTGTTTTATCAGAAGGTCTCCCTTGATTTAAAATATTCAGTGTATCCGCTATCGGGATCTGACCAGATGACTCCCCAGCAATAGGAGTCTGTATTGCACTAGAAAGCTCTGAGATATTAGATCCACTATGGGATATCTCCTGTGTGTTAATATGTAATTTATTTTTGTTTTTTTTTTTTGTTTGTTTTTTTTTTTTTTTTTTTTGAAAAATTATTATTTTTTTTTTTTTTTGGGGGGGGATTTTTTTTTTTTTTTTGGAATTTTTTTTTTTTTTCTCTTTTTTTTTTTCTCTTTCCTTTCTTCGTCTACTTTTCCTAATTATAATGATAGAAACTGATTGTAATTTTATACTTTATATTTATGCATTGTTTTATGTTGTATGTAAAAATTATTATTATTTTTTTATATAATCTAAAATATAGGGTGGTAGATGACAATATATCCTATGAAGTATTAAGATTATAGGATTCACAAGTTGTTGTTTTTTTACAGCGAATCCTTTTTATAAGAACCCTATATGCTTCATTAGGCATTATTTTATAACAATCCTTTTTACTCTATTGAGCATATATGAACTCAAGGGGTTAATATAGAGGTATTACTCTGTATCTGGCCCCGCCCCTTTTAAGTAATTGTATACCTAGTCAAATGTATATAAGGATCAATTGTTTGCTGCTTGTCACACCTGATGAAGGTGGCTGTGTCCACCGAAACGCGTTGTGTGTATATTAATAAATCAGTCCTTTTAATATTTTTGCCCTGTTATTGGCGCTCTGGTACCGCTATTCATATCCATTTATTGTCCTTTTTCCCCCTGTTGGGGTGCGGTAGAGCTGCCTTTAATTTATTGTTCTTTCACCTGTGGGAGGAATTTAATTAGAATCACTACCCTGGTTTTCCAAGCTGCGCTGCCCTAACCCCTCCGGAGCGCTGCCTGGGGTGTTGGTGAAGCTGGGCGTCCATCTCGGCGTTACATGCAACTAACCTGACCACGTGATCCACCACCGAGAGATCAGGATCTGTGAACGCCGCTGGAAATAGATGACAGCCACCAACAGAGCGGAGCTTGTGGAGCTTTACACTGGGGTTGTGCAGAGGTGCACAACTTCATAAGGTTAGTAGCCATCCTCACACCCCTCTAACAATTGCAATACTGAGTCACCCATTGCGCCTTGTTCTCTCCTCTCTTTACATAATGAACAGTCAGGGAGACACTGCTACTGTTTTTTTAATGGAAAAAAATGCCAAATGCTGGATAATACAGAGAATTGAACTGTGGAACTGCAAATCCAAACTTCAAGTTTTCTGGCCTACACCAGAATATTATAAACAGATATATTTGTGTCTGAACAGTCAGGGAGACACTATTACTGTTTTTTTATGGAAAAAGGCCAAAAGCTGGCTAATACAGAGATTTGAACCTTGGAACTGCAAAACCAAACGTCTAGTTTTCTGGCCTACACCAGAATATTTTAAACATATATATTTGTGTGTGAACAGGTAGGGAGACACTATTACTGCTTTTTTTACGGAAAAAAGGCCAAAACCTGAAAAATACTGAGATTTGAACTGTTGAACGGCGAAACCAAACTTCTAATTATCTGGCCTATGCCCAGAATATTTTAAACAGATATATTTTTGTCTGAGCAGTCAGGGAGACACTATTACTGTTTTTCTTTACGGAAAAGAGATCAACAGCTGGATAATATAGGGAATTGAACCGTTGAACTGTAAAACCAAACTTCTAGCTATCTGGCCTACACCAGAATATTTTAAACAGATATATTTGTGTTTGAACAGTCAGGGAGACACTACTACAGTTTTTTTTTACGAAAAAAAAGGCCAAAAGCTGGATAATACAGAGATTTGAACCGTGGAACTGCAAAACTAAACTTCAAGTTTTCTGGCCTACACCAGAATATTTTAATCAGATATATTTGTGTCTGAACAGTCATGGAGACACTATTACTGTTTTTTTTATGGAAAAAAAGCCAAAAGCTGGATAATACAGAGATTTGAACCGTGGAACTGCAAAACCAAACTTCTAGTTATCTGGCCATCACCAGAATATGTTAAACAGATATATTTGTGTCTGAACAGTCAGGGAGACACTATTACTGTTATTTTTTACAGAAAAAAGACCAAAAGCTGGAAAATACAGAGATTTGAACTGTGGAACTGCAAAACCAAACTTCTAGTTTTCTGGCCTACACCAGAATATTTTAAACAGATATATATGTGTCTGAACAGTCAGGGAGACACTATTGCTGTTTTTTTATGGAAAAAAGGCCAAAACCTGGAAAATACTGAGATTTGAACTGTGGAATGGCACAACAAAACTTCTAGTTATCTTGCCTACACCAGAATATTTTAAACAGATATATTTTTGTCTGAACAGTCAGGGAGACACTATTACTCTTTTTCTTAACGGAAAAGAGGTCAACAGCTGGATAATATAGAGAATTGGACCGTGGAACTGCAAAACCAAACTTCTAGTTATATGGCCTACACCATAATATTTTAAACAGATATATTTGTGTCTGAACAGTGAGGGAGACACTACTATTGTTTTTTTTTACGGAAAAAAAGGCCAAAAGCTGGATAATACTGAGATTTGAACCGTGGCACTGCAAAACCAACTTTCTGGTTATCTGGCCTACACCAGAATATTTTAAACAGATATATTGGTGTCTGAACAGTCAGGGAGACACTACTATGGCTTTTTTTTACGGAAAAAAGGCCAAAAGCTGGATAATACTGAGATTTGAACCGTGGCACTGCAAAACCAAACTTCTAGTTATCTGGCCTACACCAGAATATTTTAAACAGATATATTTGTGTCTGAACAGTCAGGGAGACACTATTACTGCTTTTTTTTATGGAAGAAATGCCAAAATCTGGATAATACTGAAATTTGAACCATGGAACAGCAAAACCAAACTTCTAGTTATCTGGCCTACACCAGAATATTTTAAACAGATATATTTGTGTCTAAACAGTCAGGGAGACACTACGACTGTTTTTTTTACGGAAAAAAGGCCAAGAGCTGGATAATACTGAGATTTCAACCGTGGAACTGCAAAACCAAACTTCTAGTTATCTGGCCTACACCAGAAAATTTTAAACAGATATATTTGTGTCTGAACAGTGAGGGAGACACTATTACTGTTTTTTTTACGGAAAAAAGGCCAAAAGCTGGATAACACAGAGATTTGAATCGTGGAACAGCAAAACCAAACTTCTAGTTATCTGGCCTACACCAGAATATTTTAAACAGATATATTTGTGTCTGAACAGTCAGGGAGACACTATTACTGTTTTTTTTTTACGGAAAAAACTCCAAAAGCTGAATAATACTGAGATTTGAACCGTGGAACTGCAAGACCAAACTTCTAGTTTTCTGACCTAGTGTCTGAATATGCAGGGAGACACTATTACTGCTTTTTTATGGAAAAAAGGCCAAAACCTGGAAAATACTGAGATTTGAACTGTGGAACGGCAAAACCAAACTTCTATTTATCTGGCCTACACCAGAATATTTTAAACAGATATATCTTTGTCTGAACAGTCAGGGAGACACTATTACTGCTTTTCTTTATGGAAAAGAGATCAACAGCTGGATAATATAGAGAATTGAACCATTGAACTGCAAAACCAAACTTCTAGTTATCTGGCCTACACCAGAATATTTTAAACAGATATATTTGTGTTTGAACAGTCAGGTAGACAATACTACTGTTTTATTTATGGATAAAAAGGCCAAAAGCTGGATAATACAGAGATTTGAACCGAGGAACTGCAAAACCAAACTTCTAGTTTTCTGGCCTACACCAGAATATTTTAAACAGATATATTTGTGTCTGAACAGTCAGGGAGACACTATTACTGTTTTTTTATGGAAAAAAAGGCCAAAAGCTGGATTATACAGAGATTTGAACCGTGGAACTGCAAAACCAAACTTCTAGTTATCTGGCCATCACCAGAATATTTTAAACAGATATATTTGTGTCTGAAAAGTCAGGGAGACACTATTACTCTTATTTTTTACGGAAAAAAGGCCAAAAGCTGGAAAATACAGAGATTTGCATTGTGGAACTGCAAAACCAAACGTCTAGTTTTCTGGCCTACATCAGAATATTTTAAACATATATATTTGTGTGTGAACAGGCAGGGAGACACCATTACTGCTTTTTTTATGGAAAAAGGGCCAAAACCTGGAATATACTGAGATTTGAACTGTTGAACGGCAAAACCAAACTACTGGATATCTTGCCTACACCAGAATATTTTAAACAGATATATTTGTGTTTGAACAGTCAGGTAGACACTACTACTGTTTTTTTTACGGAAAAAAGGCCAAAACCTGGATAATACAGAGATTTGAACTGTGGAACTGCAAAACCAAACTTCAAGTTTTCTGGTCTACACCAGAATATTTTAAACAGATATATTTGTGTCTGAACAGTCAGGGAGACACTATTACTGTTACTTTTTACAGAAAAAAGGCCAAAAGCTGGTAAATACAGAGATTTGAACTGTGGAATGGCGCAACAAAACTTCTAGTTTTCTTGCCTACACCAGAATATTTTAAACAGATATATTTTTGTCTGAACAGTCAGGGAGACACTATTACTCTTTTTCTTAACGGAAAAGAGGTCAACAGCTGGATAATATAGAGAATTGGACCGTGGAACTGCAAAACCAAACTTCTAGTTATATGGCCTACACCAGAATATTTTAAACAGATATATTTGTGTCTGAACAGTGAGGGAGACACTACTACTGTTTTTTTTTACGGAAAAAAAGGCCAAAAGCTGGATAATACTGAGATTTGAACCGTGGCACTGCAAAACCAACTTTCTGGTTATCTGGCCTACACCAGAATATTTTAAACAGATATATTGGTGTCTGAACAGTCAGGGAGACACTACTATGGCTTTTTTTTACGGAAAAAAGGCCAAAAGCTGGATAATACTGAGATTTGAACCGTGGCACTGCAAAACCAAACTTCTAGTTATCTGGCCTACACCAGAATATTTTAAACAGATATATTTGTGTCTGAACAGTCAGGGAGACACTATTACTGCTTTTTTTTATGGAAAAAAGGCCAAAATCTGGATAATACTGAAATTTGAACCGTGGAACAGCAAAACCAAACTTCTAGTTATCTGGCCTACACCAGAATATTTTAAACTGATATATTTGTGTCTAAACAGTCAGGGAGACACTACGACTGTTTTTTTTACGGAAAAAATGCCAAGAGCTGGATAATACTGAGATTTCAACCGTGGAACTGCAAAACCAAACTTCTAGTTATCTGGCCTACACCAGAAAATTTTAAACAGATATATTTGTGTCTGAACAGTGAGGGAGACACTATTACTGTTTTTTTTACGGAAAAAAGGCCAAAAGCTGGATAACACAGAGATTTGAATCGTGGAACAGCAAAACCAAACTTCTAGTTATCTGGCCTACAACAGAATATTTTAAACAGATATATTTGTGTCTGAACAGTCAGGGAGACACTATTACTGTTTTTTTTTACGGAAAAAACTCCAAAAGCTGAATAATACTGAGATTTGAACCGTGGAACTGCAAGACCAAACTTCTAGTTTTCTGACCTAGTGTCTGAATAGGCAGGGAGACACTATTACTGCTTTTTTATGGAAAAAAGGCCAAAACCTGGAAAATACTGAGATTTGAACTGTGGAACGGCAAAACCAAACTTCTATTTATCTGGCCTACACCAGAATATTTTAAACAGATATATCTTTGTCTGAACAGTCAGGGAGACACTATTACTGTTTTTCTTTATGAAAAAGAGATCAACAGCTGGATAATATAGAGAATTGAACCGTTGAACTGCAAAACCAAACTTCTAGTTATCTGGCCTACACCAGAATATTTTAAACAGATATATTTGTGTTTGAACAGTCAGGTAGACAATACTACTGTTTTTTTTACGGAAAAAAAGGCCAAAAGCTGGATAATACTGAGATTTGAACCGTGGCACTGCAAAACCAAACTTCTAGTTATCTGGCCTACACCAGAATATTTTAAACAGATATATTTGTGTCTGAACAGTCAGGGAGACACTATTACTGCTTTTTTTTAATGGAAAAAAGGCCAAAAGCTGGATAATACTGAAATTTGAACCGTGGAACAGCTAAACCAAACTTCTAGTTATCTGGCCTACACCAGAATATTTTAAACAGATATATTTGTGTTTGAACAGTCAGGTAGACACTACTACTGTTTTTTTTACGGAAAAAAGGCCAAAACCTGGATAATACAGAGATTTGAACCGTGGAACTGCAAAACCAAACTTCAAGTTTTCTGGTCTACACCAGAATATTTTAAACAGATTTGTCTGAACAGTCAGGGAGACACTATTACTGTTATTTTTTACAGAAAAAAGGCCAAAAGCTGGTAAATACAGAGATTTGAACTGTGGAATGGCACAACAAAACCTCTAGTTATCTTGCCTACACCAGAATATTTTAAACAGATATATTTTTGTCTGAACAGTCAGGGAGACACTATTACTCTTTTTCTTAACGGAAAAGAGGTCAACAGCTGGATAATATAGAGAATTGGACCGTGGAACTGCAAAACCAAACTTCTAGTTATATGGCCTACACCAGAATATTTTAAACTGATATATTTGTGTCTGAACAGTGAGGGAGACACTACTACTGTTTTTTTTACGGAAAAAAAGGCCAAAAGCTGGATAATACTGAGATTTGAACCGTGGCACTGCAAAACCAACTTTCTAGTTTTCTGGCCTACACCAGAATATTTTAAACAGATATATTGGTGTCTGAACAGTCAGGGAGACACTATTATTGCTTTTTTTTTACGGAAAAAAGGCTAAGAGCTGGACAACACAGAGATTTGAATCGTTGAACTGCAAAAACAAACTTCTATTTATCTGGCCTACACCAGAATATTTTAAACAGATATATTTGTGTCTGAACAGTCAGGGAGACACTATTACTGTTTTTTTTACGGAAAAAAGGCCAAAAACTGGATAATACTGAGATTTGAACCGTGGAACTGCAAAACCAAACTTCTAGTTATCTGGCCTACACCAGAAAATTTTAAACATATATATTTGAGCCTGAACAGGCAGGGAGACACTATTACTGCTTTTTTATGGATAAAAGGCCAAAAACTGGAAAATACTGAGATTTGAACTGTGAAACGGCAAAACCAAACTTCTATTTATCTGGCCTACACCAGAATATTTTAAACAGATATATTTTTGTCTGAGCAGTGAGGGAGACAATATTACTGTTTTTTTTTATGGAAAAAAGGCCAAAAGCTGGATAATACAGAGATTTGAACCGTGGAACTGCAAGACCAAACTTCTAGTTTTCTGGCCTAGTGTCTGAACAGGCAGGGAGACACTATTACTGCTTTTTTACGGAAAAAAGGCCAAAACCTGGAAAATACTGAGATTTGAACTGTGGAACGGGAAAACCAAACTTCTATTTATCTGGCCTACACCAGAATATTTTAAACAGATATATTTTTGTCTGAACAGTCAGGGAGACACTATTACTGCTTTTATTTAAGGAAAAGAGATCAACAGCTGGATAATATAGAGAATTGAACCGTGGAACTGCAAAACCAAACTTCTAGTTTTCTGGCCTACACCAGAATATTTTAAACAGATATATTTGTGTCTGAACAGTCAGGGAGACACTATTACTGTTTTTTTTATGGAAAAAAAGGCCAAAAGCTGGATAATACAGAGATTTGAACCGTGGAACTGCAAAACCAAACTTCTAGTTATCTGGCCATCACCAGAATATTTTAAACAGATATATTTGTGTCTGAAAAGTCAGGGAGACACTATTACTCTTATTTTTTATGGAAAAAAGGCCAAAAGCTGGAAAATACAGAGATTTGAACTGTGGAACTGCAAAACCAAACGTCTAGTTTTCTGGCCTACACCAGAATATTTTAAACATATATATTTGTGTGTGAACAGGCAGGGAGACACTATTACTGCTTTTTTTATGGAAAAAGGGCCAAAACCTGGAATATACTGAGATTTGAACTGTTGAACGGCAAAACCAAACTTCTAGTTATCTGGCCTACACCAGAATATTTTAAACAGATATATTTGTGTTTGAACAGTCAGGGAGACACTACTACTGTTTTTTTTACGGAAAAAAAGGCCAAAACCTGGATAATACAGAGATTTGAACCGTGGAACTGCAAAACCAAACTTCAAGTTTTCTGGCCTACACCAGAATATTTTAAACAGATATATTTGTGTCTGAACAGTCAGGGAGATACTATTACTGTTATTTTTTACAGAAAAAAGCCCAAAAGCTGGTAAATACAGAGATTTGAACTGTGGAATGGCACAACAAAACTTCTAGTTATCTTGCCTACACCAGAATATTTTAAACAGATATATTTTTGTCTGAACAGTCAGGGAGACACTATTACTCTTTTTCTTAACGGAAAAGAGGTCAACAGCTGGATAATAAAGAGAATTGGACCGTGGAACTGCAAAACCAAACTTCTAGTTATATGGCCTACACCAGAATATTTTAAACAGATTTATTTGTGTCTGAAAAGTGAGGGAGACACTACTACTGGTTTTTTTTACGGAAAAAAAGGCCAAAAGCTGGATAATACTGAGATTTGAACCGTGGCACTGCAAAACCAACTTTCTAGTTATCTGGCCTAAACCAGAATATTTTAAACAGATATATTGGTGTCTGAACAGTCAGGGAGACACTATTATGGCTTTTTTTTACGGAAAAAAGGCCAAAAGCTGGATAATACTGAGATTTGAACCGTGGCACTGCAAAACCAAACTTCTAGTTATCTGGCCTACACCAGAATAATTTAAACAGATATATTTGTGTTTGAACAGTCAGGGAGACACTACTACTGTTTTTTTACGGAAAAAAAGGCCAAAACCTGGATAATAAAGAGATTTGAACTGTGGAACTGCAAAACCAAACTTCAAGTTTTCTGGCCTACACCAGAATATTTTAAACAGATATATTTGTGTCTGAACAGTCAGGGAGACACTATTACTGTTTTTTTTATGGAAAAAAGGCCAAAAGCTGGATAATACAGAGATTTGAACCGTGGAACTGCAAAACTAAACTTCTGGTTATCTGGCTTTCACCAGAATATTTTAAACAGATATATTTGTGTCTGAACAGTCAGGGAGACACTATTACTGTTATTTTTTACAGAAAAAAGGCCAAAAGCTGGAAAATACAGAGATTTGAACTGTGGAACTGCAAAACCAAACTTCTAGTTTTCTGGCCTACACCAGAATATTTTAAACAGATATATTTGTGTCTGAACAGTCAGGGAGAAACTATTACTGTTTTTTTTATGGAAAAAAGGCCAAAACCTGGAAAATACTGAGATTTGAACTGTGGAATGGCAAAACAAAACTTATAGTTATCTTGCCTACACCAGAATATTTTAAACAGATATATTTTTGTCTGAACAGTCAGGGAGACACTATTACTATTTTTCTTAACGGAAAAGAGGTCAACAGCTGGATAATATAGAGAATTGGCCCGTGGAACTGCAAAACCAAACTTCTAGTTATCTGGTCTACACCAGAATATTTTAAACAGATATATTTGTGTCTGAACAGTGAGGGAGACACTACTACTGTTTTTTTTTATGGAAAAAAAGACCAAAAGTTGGATAATACTGAGATTTGAACCGTGGCACTGCAAAACCAACTTTCTAGTTATCTGGCCTACACCAGAATATTTTAAACAGATATATTGGTGTCTGAACAGTCAGGGAGACACTATTATGGCGTTTTTTTACGGAAAAAAGGCCAAAAGCTGGATAATACTGGGATTTGAACCGTGGCACTGCAAAACCAAACTTATAGTTATCTGGCCTACACCAGAATATTTTAAACAGATATATTTGTGTCTGAACAGTCAGGGAGACACTATTACTGCATTTTTTTTACGGAAAAAAGGCCAAAAGCTGGATAATATTGAAATTTGAACCGTGGAACAGCAAAACCAAGCTTCTAGTTATCTGGCCTACACCAGAATATTTTAAACTGATATATTTGTGTCTAAACAGTCAGGGAGACACTATGACTGTTTTTTTTACGGAAAAAAGGCCAAAAGCTGGATAACACAGAGATTTGAATCGTGGAACTGCAAAACCAAACTTCTATTTATCTGGCCTACATCAGAATATTTTATACAGATATATTTGTGTCTGAACAGTCAGGGAGACACTATTACTGTTTTTTTTACGGAAAAAAGGCCAAAAGCTGGATAATACTGAGATTTGAACCGTGCAACTGCAAAACCAAACTTCTAGTTATCTGGCCTACACCAGAATATTTTAAACAGATATATTTGTGTCTGAACAGTCAGGGAGACACTATTACTGTTTTTTTTTTACGGAAAAAACTCCAAAAGCTGAAAAATACTGAGATTTGAACCGTGGAACTGCAAAACTAAACTTCTTGTTATCTGGCCTACACCAGAAAATTTTAAACATACATATTTGTGCCTGAACAGGCAGGGAGACACTATTACTGCTTTTTTTATGGATAAAAGGCCAAAAGCTGGAAATTACTGAGATTTGAACTGTGGAACGGCAAAACCAAACTTCTATTTATCTGGCCTACACCAGAATATTTTAAACAGATATATTTTTGTCTGTGCAGTGAGGGAGACAATATTACTGTTTTTTTTTATGGAAAAAATGCCAAAAGCTGGATAATACAGAGATTTGAACCGTGGAACTGCAAAACCAAACTTCAAGTTTTCTGGCCTACACCAGAATTTTTTAAACAGATATATTTGTGTCTGAACAGTCAGGGAGACACTATTACTGTTTTTTTTATGGAAAAAAGGCCAAAAGCTGGATAATACTGAGATTTGAACCGTGGCACTGCAAAACCAAACTTATAGTTATCTGGCCTACACCAGAATATTTTAAACAGATATATTTGTGTCTGAACAGTCAGGGAGACACTATTACTGCTTTTTTTTTTACGGAAAAAAAGGCGAAAAGCTGGATAATATTGAAATTTGAACCGTGGAACAGCAAAACCAAACTTCTAGTTATCTGGCCTACACCAGAATATTTTAAACTGATATATTTGTGTCTAAACAGTCAGGGAGACACTACGACTGTTTTTTTTACGGAAAAAAGGCCAAGAGCTGGATAATACTGAGATTTCAACCGTGGAACTGCAAAACCAAACTTCTAGTTTTCTGGCCTACACCAGAAAATTTTAAACAGATATATTTGTGTCTGAACAGTGAGGGAGACACTATTACTGTTTTTTTTTACGGAAAAAAGGCCAAAAGCTGGATAACACAGAGATTTGAATCGTGGAACTGCAAAACCAAACTTCTATTTATCTGGCCTACATCAGAATATTTTAAACAGATATATTTGTGTCTGAACAGTCAGGGAGACACTATTACTGTTTTGTTTACGGAAAAAAGGCCAAAAGCTGGATAATACTAAGATTTGAACCGTGCAACTGCAAAACCAAACTTCTAGTTATCTGGCCTACACCAGAAAATTTTAAACATATATATTTGTGCCTGAACAGGCAGGGAGACACTATTACTGCTTTTTTTTATGGATAAAAGGCCAAAAACGGGAAAATACTGAGATTTGAACTGTGGAACGGCAAAACCAAACTTCTATTTATCTGGCCTACACCAGAATATTTTAAACAGATATATTTTTGTCTGAGCAGTGAGGGAGACAATATTACTGTTTTTTTTATGGAAAAAAGGCCAAAAGCTGGATAATACAGAGATTTGAACCGTGGAACTGCAAGATCAAACTTCTAGTTTTCTCGCCTAGTGTCTGAACAGGCAGGGAGACACTATTACTGCTTTTTTACAGAAAAAAGGCCAAAACCTGGAAAATACTGAGATTTGAACTGTGGAACGGCAAAACCAAACTTCTATTTATCTGGCCTACACCAGAATATTTTAAACAGATATATTTTTGTCTGAACAGTCAGGGAGACACTATTACTGCTTTTCTTTACGGAAAAGAGATCAACCGCTGGATAATATAGAGAATTGAACCTTTGAACTGCAAAACCAAACTTCTAGTTATCTGGCCTACACCAGAATATTTTAAACAGATATATTTGTGTTTGAACAGTCAGGGAGACAATACTACTGTTTTTTTTATGGAAAAAAAGGCCAAAAGCTGGATAATACAGAGATTTGAACCGTGGAACTGCAAAACCAAACTTCTAGTTTTCTGGCCTACACCAGAATATTTTAAACAGATATATTTGTGTCTGAACAGTCATGGAGACACTATTACTGTTTTTTTTATGGAAAAAAGGCCAAAAGCTGGATAATACAGAGATTTGAACCGTGGAACTGCAAAACCAAACTTCTAGTTATCTGGCCATCACCAGAATTTTTTAAACAGATATATTTGTGTCTGAAAAGTCAGGGAGACACTATTACTCTAATTTTTTACGGAAAAAAGGCCAAAAGCTGGAAAATACAGAGATTTGAACTGTGGAACTGCAAAACCAAACGTCTAGTTTTCTGGCCTACACCAGAATATTTTAAACATATATATTTGTGTGTGAACAGGCAGGGAGACACTATTACTGCTTTTTTTTATGGAAAAAGGGCCAAAACCTGGAATATACTGAGATTTGAACTGTTGAACGACAAAACCAAACTTCTAGTTATCTGGCCTACACCAGAATATTTTAAACAGATATATTTGTGTTTGAACTGTCAGGGAGACACTACTACTGTTTTTTTTATGGAAAAAAAGGCCAAAACCTTTATAATACAGAGATTTGAACCGTGGAACTGCAAAACCAAACTTCTAGTTTTCTGGCCTACACCAGAATATTTTAAACAGATATATTTGTGTCTGAACAGTCAGGGAGACACTATTATTTTTTTTTTTTACGGAAAAAAGTCCAAAACCTGGAAAATACTGAGATTTGAACTGTGGAATGGCAAAACCAAACTTCTAGTTATCTGGCCTACACCAGAATATTTTAAACAGATATATTTTTGTCTGAACAGTCAGGGAGACACTATTACTGTTTTTCTTTACGGAAAAGAGGTCAACAGCTGGATAATATAGAGAATTGGACTGTGGAACTGAAAAACCAAACTACTAGTTATCTGGCCTACACCCGAATATTTTAAACAGATGTATTTGTGTCTGAACAGTAAGGGAGACACTACTACTGTTTTTTTTTACAGAAAAAAAGGCCAAAAGCTGGATTATTATTATTATTATTATTATTTATTATTATAGCGCCATTTATTCCATGGCGCTTTACATGTGAAAAAGGGGGTATAATACAAGAACAATTTCAATAATCTTGAACACAATGTGACAGCGACTGGTACAGGCGGAGCGAGGACCCTGCCCGCGAGGGCTCACAATCTACGAGGGATGGGTGAGGATACAGTAGGTGAGGGTAGAGCTGGTCATGCAGCGGTATGGTGGAGCGGTGGTTACTGCAGGTTGTAGGCTTGTCGGAAGAGGTGGGTCTTCAGGTTCCTTTTGAAGGTTTCCACGGTAGGCGAGAGTCTGATACGTTGGGGTAGAGAGTTCCAGAGTAGGGCAGAAGCACGGGAGAAATCTTGTATATGGTTGTGGGAGGAGGAGATAAGAGGGGAGTAGAGCAGGAGATCTTGTGAGGATCGGAGGTTGCGTGCAGGTATGTAACGTGAGACTAGGTCGGAGATATATGGAGGAGACAGGTTGTGAATGGCTTTGTATGTCATGGTTAGGGTTTTGAACTGGAGTCTCTGAGCAATGGGGAGCCAGTGAAGAGATTGACAGAGAGGAGAGGCCGGGGAATAGCGGGGGGACAGGTTGATTAGTCGAGCAGCAGAGTTTATGATAGATTGGAGGGGTGCGAGAGTGTTAGAGGGGAGGCCACAGAGCAGGAGGTTGCAGTAGTCAAGGCGGGAGATGATGAGGGCGTGCACTAGTGTTTTTGCAGATTCATGGTTTAGGAATGTGCGGATCCGGGAGATATTTTTAAGTTAGAGTCGGCAGGAAGTGGAAAGGGCTTGGATATGTGGTTTGAAGGAGAGTTCCGGGTCCAGGGTTACCCCGAGGCAGCGAGCTTGAGGGACTGGGGAGAGTGGGCAGCCATTGACTATGATGGATAGGTCAGTTGGGAGGGTTGAATGAGATGGCGGAAAGATGATGAATTCTGTTTTGTCCATGTTAAGTTTTAGAAATCTAGCAGAGAAGAAGGATGAAATAGCAGACAGACATTGTGGGATTTTGGTTAATACGGAGGTGATATCGGGTCCAGAGAGGTAGATCTGTGTGTCATCAGCATAGAGGTGATAATGAAAGCCATGAGACTCTATGAGCTGTCCCAGGCCTAAGGTGTAGATGGAGAAGAGCAGGGGTCCTAGAACTGAACCTTGGGGGACACCGACAGATAGGGGGCGAGATGAAGAGGTGGTGTGTGAGTGGGAGACACTGAATGTCCGGTCTGTTAGGTATGAGGAGATCCAGGATAGGGCCAAGTCTGTGATGCCGAGAGATGAGAGAGTCTGTAGTAAGAGGGAATGGTCCACTGTGTCAAAGGTAGATGACCGGTCTAGAAGGAGGAGGACAGAGTAGTGTCGCTTAGATTTGGCGGTTAGTAGGTCGTTTGTGACTTTAGTCAGTGCAGTTTCAGTAGAATGGTGCGGTCGGAAACCAGATTGTAGGCGGTCAAAGAGGGAGCAGGAGGAGAGGTGGGAGGACAGTTCAGAATGGACATGTTGTTCCAGTAGTTTTGAGGCATAGGGGAGAAGTGATATGGGGCGATAGCTAGACACAGAGGATGGGTCAAGGGAGGGCTTTTTGAGGATGGGTGTGATTGAGGCATGTTTGAAACATGAGGGGAAGACACCAGTTGTTAGTGACAGGTTGAAGAGGTGGGCTAGGGCTGGGATGAAGATAGTGGTAAGGTTTGGGATGAGGTGGGACGGGATTGGGTCAAGTTTACAGGTGGTGAGGTGTGATTTGGAGAGTAAGGAGGAAAGTTGATCTACAGAAATGGTGGAGAATGTAGTTTTGGAGGAGGAGGGTTGAGTAGGTGTGGGGAGGGGCTGTGGGGGCTTTAGGCAAAAGCTTTGTCTGATGGTGTCAATCTTCTGCTTGAAGAATGAGGCAAAGTCTTCGGCTGAAATAAGAGGAGAGGGAGGAGGCACTGGGGGACGGAGGAGAGAATTGAAGGTGTTGAATAGTTGTTTGGGGTTGTGGGACAGGGAGGATATGAGAGATGTGAAGTATGTTTGTTTTGCTGCAGTGAGTGTGGACTTGAAGGTAGTGAGGGACTGTTTGAATGCGATGAAGTGCTCATGGGAGTGGGACCTTTTCCATCTACGTTCAGCAGCCCTGGAGGCCCGTCGCAGTTCTTTAGTTAGGCTGGTGTGCCAGGGTTGTCTGTTGATTGTGCGAGTCTTGGTATGCATGAGGGGGGCGACCGAATCGAGAGCTGCAGCTGTTGTGGTGTTGTATAAAGTGGCAGCAGCATCTGCATCATGTAAGGAACTAATGTCTGTAAGAGGGAGGAGGGATTCAGAGAGAGAGTGTAGGTCAAGGTGTTTGAGATTTCTGCGAGGGTATTCAAGTTTGTGGAGTGGGGATTGTTGCCCCGGGGAGGAGAGAGAAGAGAATGTGAGTAGGTTGTGGTCAGAGAGAGGGAGAGGTGAGTTAGAGAGGTTAGATAGGGAACAGAGGCGGGTGAAGATGAGGTCCAGCGTGTGGCCGTCTTTGTGGGTGGGTGTGGAAGACAACTGGGTAAGACCAAAGGAGGAAGTGAGGGCTAGAAGCTTAGAGGCAGCTGAGAGGGAAGTATCAATGGGGATGTTAAAGTCACCCATGAGGATAGTGGGGATGTCAACAGAGAGGAAATGAAGTAGCCAGGTGGTGAAGTGGTCAAAGAAAGTGGTGGCTGATCCTGGGGGGCGGTAGATGACAGCCAGTTGGAGGTTGGAGGGGGAGTAGATGCGCACACAGTGCACTTCAAAAGACGGGAGAGTAATTGCGGGCGGCAGTGGGATCTGGGTGAAGGAGCAGTTTTCTGAGAGGAGGAAACCTATTCCTCCACCGTGCTTGCCGTTGGGGCGGGGGGTATGGGAGAGGTGGAATCCGCCATACGAAAGTGCAGCAGGAGAGGTTGTGTCGGAGGGGGTGAGCCAGGTTTCAGTGATTCCGAGGAAGGAAAGCTTGTTAGTGATGAAGAGATCGTGAATGTAGGAAAGTTTATTGCAGACAGAGCGAGCGTTCCATAGAGCTCCTGTTAGTGGAACTGGGGAAGCGGGGGCTGGGCGGATGGGTGTAAGGTTAGAAGGGTTATGAGAGTTTGGGATAGATCGTGGGTAGGAGGTGGAAGTGAATGTAGGGATGTGGTGAGGAGGGCCAGGATTTGGAGAGATGTCGCCGGCAGTAAGGAGGAGCAGAGAAAGCGTTATTAGGTGGGAGCAGGAGAGGGCATGAGGTGGCTGTCTGTGTTTGGAGACAAAGGATTGTATGTTGTGGAATAGCTCTGAGGAAGAGGTGAGATGAGTGGGGAGAATGGAGGGAGAGATGAAGAGTTCCTTTCCAGGTGTAGGGATTAGGGGTGGTTGAAAGAAGTGAAGGATTAAGGGGGTGAGAGTGAAAACAAAAACAAACATTGTTTACTGTGACTTAGTATCCAGGAACCTTCAGTTCACTTCAGGTTCAATTCAGGATTAATTCAAATTTCAGACACTTCAGCTCATGGACACTTAAGCTGAGGGACACAGATAATACTGAGATTTGAACCGTGGCACTGCAAAACCAACTTTCTAGTTATCTGGCCTACACCAGAATATTTTAAACAGATATATTTGTGTCTGAACAGTCAGTGAGACACTATTACTGTTTAGTTTTACGGAAAAAGGGCAAAAGCTGGATAATACTGAGATTTGAACCGTGGCACTGCAAGACCAACTTTCTAGTTATCTGGCCTACACCAGAATATTTAAAACAGATATATTGGTGTCTGAATAGTCAGGGAGACACTATTACTGTTATTTTTTACGGAAAAAAGGACAAAAGCTGGAAAATACAGAGATTTGAACCGTGGAACTGCAAAACCAAACTTCTAGTTTTCTGGCCTACACCAGAATATTTTAAACAGATATATTTGTGTCTGAACAGTCAGGGAGACACTATTACTGTTTTTTTTTACGGAAAAAAGGCCAAAACCTGGAAAATACTGAGATTTGAACTGTGGAAGGGCAAAACCAAACTTCTAGTTATCTGGCCCACACCAGAATATTTTAAACAGATATATTTTTGTCTGAACAGTCAGGGAGACACTATTACTGTTTTTCTTTACGGAAAAGAGGTCAACAGCTGGATAATATAGAGAATTGGACCGTGGAACTGAAAAACCAAACTTCTAGTTATCTGGCCTACACCAGAATATTTTAAACAGATGTATTTGTGTCTGAACAGTCAGGGAGACAATACTACTGTTTTTTTTTACGGAAAAAAGCTGGATAATACTGAGATTTGAACCGTGGCACTGCAAAACCAACTTTCTAGCTATCTGGCCTACACCAGAATATTTTAAACAGATATATTTGTGTCTGAACAGTCAGTGAGACACTATTACTGTTTTTTTTTACGGAAAAAGGGCAAAAGCTGGATAATACTGAGATTTGAACCGTGGCACTGCAAGACCAACTTTCTATTTATCTGGCCTACACCAGAATATTTAAAACAGATATATTGGTGTCTGAACAGTCAGGGAGACACTATTACTGCTTTTTTTTACGGAAAAAAGGCCAAAAGCTGGATAATACTGAGATTTGAACCGTGGCACTGCAAAACCAAACTTCTAGTTATCTGGCCTACACCAGAAAATTTTAAACAGATATGTTTTTGTCTGAACAGTGAGGGAGACACTATTACTGTTTTTTTTATGGAAAAAAGGCCAAAAGCTGGATAATACAGAGATTTGAACCGTGGAACTGCAAAACCAAACTTCTAGTTATCTGGCTATCACCAGAATATTTTAAACAGATATATTTGTGTCTGAACAGTCAGGGAGACACTATTACTGCTTTTTTTATGGACAAAGGGCCAAAACCTGGAAAATACTGAGATTTGAACTGTTGAACGGCAAAACCAAACTTCTAGTTATCTGGCCTACACCAGAATATTTTAAACAGATATATTTGTGTTTGAACAGTCAGGGAGACACTACTACTGTTTTTTTTTAGGAAGAAAAGGCCGAAACCTGGATAATACAGAGATTTGAACCGTGGAACTGCAAAACCAAACTTCTAGTTTTCTGGCCTACACCAGAATATTTTAAACAGATATATTTGTGTCTGAACAGTCAGGGAGACACTATTACTGTTTTTATAACAGAAAAAAAGGCCAAAAACCTGGAGAATACTGAGATTTGAACTGTGGAACGGCAAAACCAAACTTCTAGTTATCTGGCCTACACCAGAATATTTTAAACAGATATATTTTTGTCTGAACAGTCAGGGAGACACTATTACTGTTTTTCTTTTCGGGAAAGAGGTCAACAGCTGGATAATATAGAGAATTGGACCGTGGAACTGAAAAACCAAACTTCTAGTTATCTGGCCTACACCAGAATATTTTAAACAGATGTATTTGTGTCTGAACAGTCAGGGAGACACTACTACTGTTTTTTTTTACGGAAAAAAAGGCCAAAAGCTGGATAATACTGAGATTTGAACCGTGGCACTGCAAAACCAACTTTCTAGTTATCTGGCCTACACCAGAATATTTTAAACAGATATATTTGTGTCTGAACAGTCAGGGAGACACTATTACTGGTTTTTTTTTTACGGAAAAAGGCCAAAAGCTGGATAATACTGAGATTTCAACCGTGGCACTGCAAAACCAACTTTCTAGTTATCTGGCCTACACCAGAATATTTAAAACAGATATATTGGTGTCTGAACAGTCAGGGAGACAATATTACTGCTTTTTTTTATGGAAAAAATGCCAAAAGCTGGATAATACTGAGATTTGAACCATGGCACTGCAAAACCAAACTTCTACTTATCTGGCCTACACCAGAATATTTTAAACAGATATATTTGTGTCTGAACAATCAAGGAGACACTATTACTGTTTTTTTTTACGGAAAAAAGGCCAAAAGCTGGATAATAATGAAATTTGAACCGTGGAACAGCAAAACCAAACTTCTAGTTATCTGGCCTACACCAGAATATTTTAAACAGATATATTTGTGTCTGAACAGTCAGGGAGACACTATTACTGCTTTTTTTATGGAAAAAATGCCAATACCTGGATAATACTGATATTTGAACCGTGGAACTGCAAAACTAAACTTCTAGCTATGTGGACTACACCAGAATATTTTACACAGATATATTTGAGTCTGAACAGTCAGGGAGACACTATTACTGTTTTTTTTTATGTAAATAGGGCCAAAAGCTGGATAATGCGGAGATTTGAACCGTAGCATAGCAAAACCAAACTTCTAGTTATCTGGCCTACACTAGAATATTTTAAACTGATATATTTGTGTCTAAACAGTCAGGGAGACACTACTACTGTTTTTTTTACGGAAAAAAGGCCAAAAGCTGGATAATACTGAGATTTCAAACGTGGAACTTCAAAACCAAACTTCTAGTTATCTGGCCTACACCAGAAAATTTTAAACAGATATATTTTTGTCTGAACAGTGAGGGAGACACTATTACTGTTTTTTTTACGGAAGAAAGGCCAAAAGCTGGATAATACAGAGATTTGAACTGGGGAACTGCAAAACCAAACTTCTAGTTATCTGGCATACACAAGAATATTTTAAACAGATATATTTGTGTCTGAACAGTCAAGGAGACACTACTACTGTTTTTTTTTAAGGAAAAAATGGCCAAAAGCATGGGTAATACTGAGATTTGAACCGTGGCACTGCAAAACCAACTTTCTATTTCTCTGTCGTACACCAGAATAATTTAAACAGATATATTTGTGTCTGAACAGTCAGGGAGACACTATTACTGTTTTTTTTTACGGAAAAAGGCCAAAAGCTGGATAATACTGAGATTTGAACCGTGGCACTGCAAATCCAACTTTCTAGTTATCTGGCCTACACCAGAATATTTAAAACAGATATATTGGTGTCTGAACAGTGAGGGAGACAATATTACTGGTTTTTTTATGGAAAAAAGGCCAAAAGCTGGATAATACAGAGATTTGAACCGTGGAACTGCAAAACCAAACTTCAAGTTTTCTGGCCTAGTGTCTGAACAGGCAGGGAGACACTATTACTGCTTTTTTTACGGAAAAAGGCCAAAACCTGGAAATTAATGAGATTTGAACTCTGGAACGGCAAAACCAAACTTTTATTTATCTGGCCTACACCAGAATAATTTAAACAGATGTATTTTTGTCTGAACAGTCAGGGAGACACTATTACTGTTTTTCTTTACGGAAAAGAGATCAACAGCTGGATAATATAGAGAATTGAACCGTTGAACTGCAAAACCAAACTTCTAGTTTTCTGGCCTACACCAGAATATTTTAAACAGATATATTTGTGTCTGAACAGTCAGGGAGACACTGTTACTGTTTTTTTTAAAGAAAAAAGGCCAAAAGCTGGATAATACAGAGATTTGAACCGTGGAACTGCAAAACCAAACTTCTAGTTATCTGGCCATCATCAGAATATTTTAAACAGATATATTTGTGTCTGAACAGTCAGGGAGACACTATTACTGTTATTTTTTACAGAAAAAAGGCCAAAAGCTGGAAAATACAGAGATTTGAACTGTGGAACTGCAAAACAAAATGTCTAGTTTTCTGGCCTACACCAGAATATTTTAAACATATATATTTGTGTGTGAACAGGCAGGGAGACACTATTACTGCTTTTTTTAAGGAAAAAGGGCCAAAACCAGGAAAATACTGAGATTTAAACTGTTGAACGGCAAAACCAAACTTCTAGTTATCTGGCCTACACCAGAATATTTTAAACAGATATGTTTTTGTCTGAACAGTGAGGGAGACACTATTACTGTTTTTTTTATGGAAAAAAGGCCAAAAGCTGGATAATACAGAGATTTGAACCGTGGAACTGCAAAACCAAACTTCTAGTTATCTGGCTATCACCAGAATATTTTAAACAGATATATTTGTGTCTGAACAGTCAGGGAGACACTATTACTGCTTTTTTTATGGACAAAGGGCCAAAACCTGGAAAATACTGAGATTTGAACTGTTGAACGGCAAAACCAAACTTCTAGTTATCTGGCCTACACCAGAATATTTTAAACAGATATATTTGTGTTTGAAAAGTCAGGGAGAAACTACTACTGTTTTTTTTTAGGAAGAAAAGGCCGAAACCTGGATAATACAGAGATTTGAACCGTGGAACTGCAAAACCAAACTTCTAGTTTTCTGGCCTACACCAGAATATTTTAAACAGATATATTTGTGTCTGAACAGTCAGGGAGACACTATTACTGTTTTTATAACAGAAAAAAAGGCCAAAAACCTGGAGAATACTGAGATTTGAACTGTGGAACGGCAAAACCAAACTTCTAGTTATCTGGCCTACACCAGAATATTTTAAACAGATATATTTTTGTCTGAACAGTCAGGGAGACACTATTACTGTTTTTCTTTTCGGGAAAGAGGTCAACAGCTGGATAATATAGAGAATTGGACCGTGGAACTGAAAAACCAAACTTCTAGTTATCTGGCCTACACCAGAATATTTTAAACAGATGTATTTGTGTCTGAACAGTCAGGGAGACACTACTACTGTTTTTTTTTACGGAAAAAAAGGCCAAAAGCTGGATAATACTGAGATTTGAACCGTGGCACTGCAAAACCAACTTTCTAGTTATCTGGCCTACACCAGAATATTTTAAACAGATATATTTGTGTCTGAACAGTCAGGGAGACACTATTACTGTTTTTTTTTTACGGAAAAAGGCCAAAAGCTGGATAATACTGAGATTTCAACCGTGGCACTGCAAAACCAACTTTCTAGTTATCTGGCCTACACCAGAATATTTAAAACAGATATATTGGTGTCTGAACAGTCAGGGAGACAATATTACTGCTTTTTTTTATGGAAAAAATGCCAAAAGCTGGATAATACTGAGATTTGAACCATGGCACTGCAAAACCAAACTTCTACTTATCTGGCCTACACCAGAATATTTTAAACAGATATATTTGTGTCTGAACAATCAAGGAGACACTATTACTGTTTTTTTTTACGGAAAAAAGGCCAAAAGCTGGATAATAATGAAATTTGAACCGTGGAACAGCAAAACCAAACTTCTAGTTATCTGGCCTACACCAGAATATTTTAAACAGATATATTTGTGTCTGAACAGTCAGGGAGACACTATTACTGCTTTTTTTATGGAAAAAATGCCAATACCTGGATAATACTGATATTTGAACCGTGGAACTGCAAAACTAAACTTCTAGCTATGTGGACTACACCAGAATATTTTACACAGATATATTTGAGTCTGAACAGTCAGGGAGACACTATTACTGTTTTTTTTTATGTAAATAGGGCCAAAAGCTGGATAATGCGGAGATTTGAACCGTGGCATAGCAAAACCAAACTTCTAGTTATCTGGCCTACACTAGAATATTTTAAACTGATATATTTGTGTCTAAACAGTCAGGGAGACACTACTACTGTTTTTTTTACGGAAAAAAGGCCAAAAGCTGGATAATACTGAGATTTCAAACGTGGAACTTCAAAACCAAACTTCTAGTTATCTGGCCTACACCAGAAAATTTTAAACAGATATATTTTTGTCTGAACAGTGAGGGAGACACTATTACTGTTTTTTTTACGGAAGAAAGGCCAAAAGCTGGATAATACAGAGATTTGAACTGGGGAACTGCAAAACCAAACTTCTAGTTATCTGGCATACACAAGAATATTTTAAACAGATATATTTGTGTCTGAACAGTCAAGGAGACACTACTACTGTTTTTTTTTAAGGAAAAAATGGCCAAAAGCATGGGTAATACTGAGATTTGAACCGTGGCACTGCAAAACCAACTTTCTATTTCTCTGTCGTACACCAGAATAATTTAAACAGATATATTTGTGTCTGAACAGTCAGGGAGACACTATTACTGTTTTTTTTTACGGAAAAAGGCCAAAAGCTGGATAATACTGAGATTTGAACCGTGGCACTGCAAATCCAACTTTCTAGTTATCTGGCCTACACCAGAATATTTAAAACAGATATATTGGTGTCTGAACAGTGAGGGAGACAATATTACTGTTTTTTTTATGGAAAAAAGGCCAAAAGCTGGATAATACAGAGATTTGAACCGTGGAACTGCAAAACCAAACTTCAAGTTTTCTGGCCTAGTGTCTGAACAGGCAGGGAGACACTATTACTGCTTTTTTTACGGAAAAAGGCCAAAACCTGGAAATTAATGAGATTTGAACTCTGGAACGGCAAAACCAAACTTTTATTTATCTGGCCTACACCAGAATAATTTAAACAGATGTATTTTTGTCTGAACAGTCAGGGAGACACTATTACTGTTTTTCTTTACGGAAAAGAGATCAACAGCTGGATAATATAGAGAATTGAACCGTTGAACTGCAAAACCAAACTTCTAGTTTTCTGGCCTACACCAGAATATTTTAAACAGATATATTTGTGTCTGAACAGTCAGGGAGACACTGTTACTGTTTTTTTTAAAGAAAAAAGGCCAAAAGCTGGATAATACAGAGATTTGAACCGTGGAACTGCAAAACCAAACTTCTAGTTATCTGGCCATCATCAGAATATTTTAAACAGATATATTTGTGTCTGAACAGTCAGGGAGACACTATTACTGTTATTTTTTACAGAAAAAAGGCCAAAAGCTGGAAAATACAGAGATTTGAACTGTGGAACTGCAAAACAAAATGTCTAGTTTTCTGGCCTACACCAGAATATTTTAAACATATATATTTGTGTGTGAACAGGCAGGGAGACACTATTACTGCTTTTTTTAAGGAAAAAGGGCAAAAACCAGGAAAATACTGAGATTTAAACTGTTGAACGGCAAAACCAAACTTCTAGTTATCTGGCCTACACCAGAATATTTTAAACAGATATATTTGTTCTTTGAACAGTCAGGGAGACACTACTACTGTTTTTTTACGGAAAAAAAGGCCAAAACCTGGATAATACAGAGATTTGAACCGTGGAACTGCAAAACCAAACTTCTAGTTATCTGGCCTACACCAGAATATTTTAAACAGATATATTTTTGTCTGAACAGTCAGGGAGACACTATTACTGTTTTTTTTTACGGAAAAAAAGGCCAAAAGCTGGATAATACTGAGATTTGAACCGTGGCACTGCAAAACCAACTTTCTAGTTATCTGGCCTACACCAGAATATTTTAAACAGATATATTTGTGTCTGAACAGACAGGGAGACACTATTACTGTTATTTTTTGCAGAAAAAAGGCCAAAAGCTGGAAAATATAAAGAATTGGACCGCGGAACTGAAAAACCAAACTTCTAGTTATCTGGCCTACACCAGAATATTTTGAACAGATGTATTTGTGTCTGAACAGTCAGAGAGACACTACTACTGTTTTTTTTTACGGAAAAAAAGGCCAAAAGCTGGATAATACTGAGATTTGAACCGTGGCACTGTAAAACCAACTTTCTAGTTATCTGGCCTACACCAGAATATTTTAAACAGATATATTTGTGTCTGAACAGTCAGGGAGACACTATTACTGTTTTTTTTTACGGAAAAAGGCCAAAAGCTGGATAATACTGAGATTTGAACCGTGGCACTGCAAAACCAACTTTCTAGTTATCTGGCCTACACCAGAATATTTAAAAAAGATATATTGGTGTCTGAACAGTCAGGGAGACAATATTACTGCTTTTTTTATGGAAAAAAGGCCAAAAGCTGGATAATACTGAGATTTGAACCGTGGCACTGCAAAACCAAACTTCTAGTTATCTGGCCTACACCAGAATATTTTAAACAGATATATTTGTGTCTGAACAGTCAAGGAGACACTATTACTGTTTTTTTTTACGGAAAAAAGGCCAAAAGCTGGATAATAATGAAATTTGAACCGTGGAACAGCAAAACCAAACTTCTAGTTATCTGGCCTACACCAGAATATTTTAAACAGATATATTTGTGTCTGAACAGTCAGGGAGACACTATTACTGCTCTTTTTATGGAAAAAATGCCAATACCTGGATAATACTGATATTTGAACCGTGGAACTTCAAAACTAAACTTCTAGTTATGTGGCCTACACCAGAATATTTTACACAGATATATTTGAGTCTGAACAGTAGGGGAGACACTATTACTGTTTTTTTTTATGTAAATAGGGCCAAAAGCTGGATAATGCGGAGATTTGAACCGTGGCACTGCAAAACCTAACTTCTAGTTATCTGGCCTACACTACAATATTTTAAACTCATATATTTGTATCTAAACAGTCAGGGAGACACTACTACTGTTTTTTTTACGGAAAAAAGGCCAAAAGCTGAATAATACTGAGATTTCAACCGTGGAGCTTCAAAACCAAACTTCTAGTTGTCTGGCCTACACCAGGAAATTTTAAACAGATATATTTTTGTCTGAACAGTGAGGTAGACACTATTACTGTTTTTTTTACGGAAAAAAGGCCAAAAGCTGGATAATACTGAGATTTGAACCGGGGAACTGCAAAACCAAACTTCTAGTTTTCTGGCCTACACCAGAATATTTTAAACAGATATATTTGTGTCTGAACAGTCAGGGAGACACTATTACTGTTTTTTTTATAGAAAAAAGGCCAAAAGCTGGATAATACAGAGATTTGAACCGTGGAACTGCAAAACCAAACTTCTAGTTATCTGGCCATCACCAGAATATTTTAAACAGATATATTTTTGTCTGAACAATCAAGGAGACATCATTACTGTTTTTCTTTATGGAAAGAGGTCAACAGCTGGATAATATAGAGAATTGGACCGTGGAACTGCAAAACCAAACTTCTAGTTATCTGGCCAACACCAGAATATTTTAAACAGATATATTTGTGTCTGAACAGTCAAGGAGACACTACTACTGTTTTTTTTTACGGAAAAAATGGCCAAAAAAAGCTGGTTAATACTGAGATTTGAACCGTGGCACTGCAAAACCAACTTTCTAGTTATCTGGTCTACACCAGAATATTTTAAACAGATATATTTGTGTCTGAACAGTCAGGGAGACACTATTACTGTTTTTCTTTTCGGAAAAGAGATCAACAGCTGAATAATATAGAGAAGTGAACCGTTGAACTGCAAAACCAACTTCTAGTTATCTGGCCTAGACAAGAATCTTTTAAACAGATAAATTTGTGTTTGAACAGTCAGGGAGACACTACTACTGTTTTTTTTACATAAAAAAAGGCCAAAAGCTGGATAATACAGAGATTTGAACCGGGGAACAGCAAAACCAAACTTCTTGTTTTCTGGCCTACACCAGAATGTTTTAAACAGATATATTTGTGTCTGAACAGTCAGGGAGACACTATTACTGTTTTTTTTTTATAGAAAAAAGGCCAAAAGCTGGATAATACAGAGATTTGAACCGTGGAACTGCAAAACCAAACTTCTAGCTATCTGGCCTTCACCAGAATATTTTAAACAGATATATTTGTGTGTGAACAGGCAGTGAGACACTATTACTGCTTTTTTATGGAAAAAGAGCCAAAACCTGGAAAATACTGAGATTTGAACTGTTGAACGGCAAATCCAAACTTCTAGTTATCTGGCCTACACCAGAATATTTTAAACATATATATTTGTTCTTTGAACAGTCAGGGAGACACTACTACTGTTATTTTATGGAAAAAAAGGCCAAAACCTGGATAATACAGAGATTTGAACCGTGGAACTGCAAAACCAAACTTCTAGTTTTCTGGCCTACACCAGAATATTTTAAACAGATATATTTGTGTCTGAACAGTCAGGGAGACACTATTACTGTTTTTTTAACAGAAAAAAAGGCCAAAAACCTGGAGAATACTGAGATTTGAACTGTGGAACGGCAAAACCAAACTTCTAGTTATCTGGCCTACACCAGAATATTTTAAACAGATATATTTTTGTCTGAACAGTCAGGGAGACACTATTACTGTTTTTCTTTTCGGGAAAGAGGTCAACAGCTGGATAATATAGAGAATTGGACCGTGGAACTGAAAAACCAAACTTCTAGTTATCTGGCCTACACCAGAATATTTTAAACAGATGTATTTGTGTCTGAACAGTCAGGGAGACACTACTACTGTTTTTTTTTACGGAAAAAAAGGCCAAAAGCTGGATAATACTGAGATTTGAACCGTGGCACTGCAAAACCAACTTTCTAGTTATCTGGCCTACACCAGAATATTTTAAACAGATATATTTGTGTCTGAACAGTCAGGGAGACACTATTACTGGTTTTTTTTTACGGAAAAAGGCCAAAAGCTGGATAATACTGAGATTTCAACCGTGGCACTGCAAAACCAACTTTCTAGTTATCTGGCCTACACCAGAATATTTAAAACAGATATATTGGTGTCTGAACAGTCAGGGAGACAATATTACTGCTTTTTTTTATGGAAAAAATGCCAAAAGCTGGATAATACTGAGATTTGAACCATGGCACTGCAAAACCAAACTTCTACTTATCTGGCCTACACCAGAATATTTTAAACAGATATATTTGTGTCTGAACAATCAAGGAGACACTATTACTGTTTTTTTTTACGGAAAAAAGGCCAAAAGCTGGATAATAATGAAATTTGAACCGTGGAACAGCAAAACCAAACTTCTAGTTATCTGGCCTACACCAGAATATTTTAAACAGATATATTTGTGTCTGAACAGTCAGGGAGACACTATTACTGCTTTTTTTATGGAAAAAATGCCAATACCTGGATAATACTGATATTTGAACCGTGGAACGGCAAAACTAAACTTCTAGCTATGTGGACTACACCAGAATATTTTACACAGATATATTTGAGTCTGAACAGTCAGGGAGACACTATTACTGTTTTTTTTTATGTAAATAGGGCCAAAAGCTGGATAATGCGGAGATTTGAACCGTGGCATAGCAAAACCAAACTTCTAGTTATCTGGCCTACACTAGAATATTTTAAACTGATATATTTGTGTCTAAACAGTCAGGGAGACACTACTACTGTTTTTTTTACGGAAAAAAGGCCAAAAGCTGGATAATACTGAGATTTCAAACGTGGAACTTCAAAACCAAACTTCTAGTTATCTGGCCTACACCAGAAAATTTTAAACAGATATATTTTTGTCTGAACAGTGAGGGAGACACTATTACTGTTTTTTTTACGGAAAAAAGGCCAAAAGCTGGATAATACAGAGATTTGAACTGGGGAACTGCAAAACCAAACTTCTAGTTATCTGGCATACACAAGAATATTTTAAACAGATATATTTGTGTCTGAACAGTCAAGGAGACACTACTACTGTTTTTTTTTAAGGAAAAAATGGCCAAAAGCATGGGTAATACTGAGATTTGAACCGTGGCACTGCAAAACCAACTTTCTATTTCTCTGTCGTACACCAGAATAATTTAAACAGATATATTTGTGTCTGAAAAGTCAGGGAGACACTATTACTGTTTTTTTTTACGGAAAAAGGCCAAAAGCTGGAAAATATAAAGAATTGGACCGCGGAACTGAAAAACCAAACTTCTAGTTATCTGGCCTACACCAGAATATTTTAAACAGATGTATTTGTGTCTGAACAGTCAGGGAGACACTACTACTGTTTTTTTTTACGGAAAAAAAGGCCAAAAGCTGGATAATACTGAGATTTGAACCGTGGCACTGCAAAACCAACTTTCTAGTTATCTGGCCTACACCAGAATATTTTAAACAGATATATTTGTGTCTGAACAGTCAGGGAGACACTATTACTGTTTTTTTTTACGGAAAAAGGCCAAAAGCTGGATAATACTGAGATTTGAACCGTGGCACTGCAAAACCAACTTTCTAGTTACCTGGCCTACACCAGAATATTTAAAAAAGATATATTGGTGTCTGAACAGTCAGGGAGACAATATTACTGCTTTTTTTATGGAAAAAAGGCCAAAAGCTGGATAATACTGAGATTTGAACCGTGGCACTGCAAAACCAAACTTCTAGTTACCTGGCCTACACCAGAATATTTTAAACAGATATATTTGTGTCTGAACAGTCAAGGAGACACTATTACTGTTTTTTTTTACGGAAAAAAGGCCAAAAGCTGGATAATAATGAAATTTGAACCGTGGAACAGCAAAACCAAACTTCTAGTTATCTGGCCTACACCAGAATATTTTAAACAGATATATTTGTGTCTGAACAGTCAGGGAGACACTATTACTGCTCTTTTTATGGAAAAAATGCCAATACCTGGATAATACTGATATTTGAACCGTGGAACTTCAAAACTAAACTTCTAGTTATGTGGCCTACACCAGAATATTTTACACAGATATATTTGAGTCTGAACAGTAGGGGAGACACTATTACTGTTTTTTTTATGTAAATAGGGCCAAAAGCTGGATAATGCGGAGATTTGAACCGTGGCACTGCAAAACCTAACTTCTAGTTATCTGGCCTACACTACAATATTTTAAACTCATATATTTGTATCTAAACAGTCAGGGAGACACTACTACTGTTTTTTTTACGGAAAAAAGGCCAAAAGCTGAATAATACTGAGATTTCAACCGTGGAGCTTCAAAACCAAACTTCTAGTTGTCTGGCCTACACCAGGAAATTTTAAACAGATATATTTTTGTCTGAACAGTGAGGTAGACACTATTACTGTTTTTTTTACGGAAAAAAGGCCAAAAGCTGGATAATACTGAGATTTGAACCGGGGAACTGCAAAACCAAACTTCTAGTTTTCTGGCCTACACCAGAATATTTTAAACAGATATATTTGTGTCTGAACAGTCAGGGAGACACTATTACTGTTTTTTTTATAGAAAAAAGGCCAAAAGCTGGATAATACAGAGATTTGAACCGTGGAACTGCAAAACCAAACTTCTAGTTATCTGGCCATCACCAGAATATTTTAAACAGATATATTTTTGTCTGAACAATCAAGGAGACATCATTACTGTTTTTCTTTATGGAAAGAGGTCAACAGCTGGATAATATAGAGAATTGGACCGTGGAACTGCAAAACCAAACTTCTAGTTATCTGGCCAACACCAGAATATTTTAAACAGATATATTTGTGTCTGAACAGTCAAGGAGACACTACTACTGTTTTTTTTTACGGAAAAAATGGCCAAAAGCTGGTTAATACTGAGATTTGAACCGTGGCACTGCAAAACCAACTTTCTAGTTATCTGGTCTACACCAGAATATTTTAAACAGATATATTTGTGTCTGAACAGTCAGGGAGACACTATTACTGTTTTTCTTTTCGGAAAAGAGATCAACAGCTGAATAATATAGAGAAGTGAACCGTTGAACTGCAAAACCAAACTTCTAGTTATCTGGCCTACACAAGAATCTTTTAAACAGATATATTTGTGTTTGAACAGTCAGGGAGACACTACTACTGTTTTTTTTACATAAAAAAAGGCCAAAAGCTGGATAATACAGAGATTTGAACCGGGGAACAGCAAAACCAAACTTCTTGTTTTCTGGCCTACACCAGAATGTTTTAAACAGATATATTTGTGTCTGAACAGTCAGGGAGACACTATTACTGTTTTTTTTTATAGAAAAAAGGCCAAAAGCTGGATAATACAGAGATTTGAACCGTGGAACTGCAAAACCAAACTTCTAGATATCTGGCCTTCACCAGAATATTTTAAACAGATATATTTGTGTGTGAACAGGCAGGGAGACACTATTACTGCTTTTTTATGGAAAAAGGGCCAAAACCTGGAAAATACTGAGATTTGAACTGTTGAACGGCAAATCCAAACTTCTAGTTATCTGGCTTACACCAGAATATTTTAAACATATATATTTGTTCTTTGAACAGTCAGGGAGACACTACTACTGTTATTTTATGGAAAAAAAGGCCAAAACCTGGATAATACAGAGATTTGAACCGTGGAACTGCAAAACCAAACTTCTAGTTTTCTGGCCTACACCAGAATATTTTAAACAGATATATTTGTGTCTGAACAGTCAGGGAGACACTATTACTGTTTTTTTTACAGAAAAAAGGCCAAAACCTGGAAAATACTGAAATTTGAACTGTGGAACGGCAAAACCAAACTTCTAGTTATCTGGCCTACACCAGAATATTTTAAACAGATACATTTTTGTCTGAACAGTCAGGGAGACACTATTACTGTTTTTCTTTACGGAAAAGAGGTCAACAGCTGGATAATATAGAGAATTGGACCGTGGAATTGAAAAACCAAACTTCTAGTTATCTGGCCTACACCAGAATATTTTAAACAGATATATTTTTGTCTGAACAGTCAGGGAGACACTATTACTGTTTTTCTTTTCGGGAAAGAGGTCAACAGCTGGATAATATAGAGAATTGGACCGTGGAACTGAAAAACCAAACTTCTAGTTATCTGGCCTACACCAGAATATTTTAAACAGATATATTTGTGTCTGAACAGTCAGGGAGACACTATTACTGGTTTTTTTTTACGGAAAAAGACCAAAAGCTGGATAATACTGAGATTTCAACCGTGGCACTGCAAAACCAACTTTCTAGTTATCTGGCCTACACCAGAATATTTAAAACAGATATATTGGTGTCTGAACAGTCAGGGAGACAATATTACTGTTTTTTTTTATGGAAAAAATGCCAAAAGCTGGATAATACTGAGATTTGAACCATGGCACTGCAAAACCAAACTTCTACTTATCTGGCCTACACCAGAATATTTTAAACAGATATATTTGTGTCTGAACAATCAAGGAGACACTATTACTGTTTTTTTTTACGGAAAAAAGGCCAAAAGCTGGATAATAATGAAATTTGAACCGTGGAACAGCAAAACCAAACTTCTAGTTATCTGGCCTACACCAGAATATTTTAAACAGATATATTTGTGTCTGAACAGTCAGGGAGACACTATTACTGCTTTTTTTATGGAAAAAATGCCAATACCTGGATAATACTGATATTTGAACCGTGGAACGGCAAAACTAAACTTCTAGCTATGTGGACTACACCAGAATATTTTACACAGATATATTTGAGTCTGAACAGTCAGGGAGACACTATTACTGTTTTTTTTTATGTAAATAGGGCCAAAAGCTGGATAATGCGGAGATTTGAACCGTGGCATAGCAAAACCAAACTTCTAGTTATCTGGCCTACACTAGAATATTTTAAACTGATATATTTGTGTCTAAACAGTCAGGGAGACACTACTACTGTTTTTTTTACGGAAAAAAGGCCAAAAGCTGGATAATACTGAGATTTCAAACGTGGAACTTCAAAACCAAACTTCTAGTTATCTGGCCTACACCAGAAAATTTTAAACAGATATATTTTTGTCTGAACAGTGAGGGAGACACTATTACTGTTTTTTTTACGGAAAAAAGGCCAAAAGCTGGATAATACAGAGATTTGAACTGGGGAACTGCAAAACCAAACTTCTAGTTATCTGGCATACACAAGAATATTTTAAACAGATATATTTGTGTCTGAACAGTCAAGGAGACACTACTACTGTTTTTTTTTAAGGAAAAAATGGCCAAAAGCATGGGTAATACTGAGATTTGAACCGTGGCACTGCAAAACCAACTTTCTATTTCTCTGTCGTACACCAGAATAATTTAAACAGATATATTTGTGTCTGAACAGTCAGGGAGACACTATTACTGTTTTTTTTTACGGAAAAAGGCCAAAAGCTGGATAATACTGAGATTTGAACCGTGGCACTGCAAATCCAACTTTCTAGTTATCTGGCCTACACCAGAATATTTAAAACAGATATATTGGTGTCTGAACAGTGAGGGAGACAATATTACTGTTTTTTTTATGGAAAAAAGGCCAAAAGCTGGATAATACAGAGATTTGAACCGTGGAACTGCAAAACCAAACTTCAAGTTTTCTGGCCTAGTGTCTGAACAGGCAGGGAGACACTATTACTGCTTTTTTTACGGAAAAAGGCCAAAACCTGGAAATTACTGAGATTTGAACTCTGGAACGGCAAAACCAAACTTCTATTTATCTGGCCTACACCAGAATAATTTAAACAGATGTATTTTTGTCTGAACAGTCAGGGAGACACTATTACTGTTTTTCTTTACGGAAAAGAGATCAACAGCTGGATAATATAGAGAATTGAACCGTTGAACTGCAAAACCAAACTTCTAGTTATCTGGCCTACACCAGAATATTTTAAACAGATATATTTGTGTTTGAACAGTCAGGGAGACACTACTACTCTTTTTTTTACGGAAAAAAAGGCCAAAACCTGGATAATACAGAGATTTGAACCGGGGAACTGCAAAACCAAACTTCTAGTTTTCTGGCCTACACCAGAATATTTTAAACAGATATATTTGTGTCTGAACAGTCAGGGAGACACTATTACTGGTTTTTTTAAAGAAAAAAGGCCAAAAGCTGGATAATACAGAGATTTGAACCGTGGAACTGCAAAACCAAACTTCTAGTTATCTGGCCATCATCAGAATATTTTAAACAGATATATTTGTGTCTGAACAGTCAGGGAGACACTATTACTGTTATTTTTTACAGAAAAAAGGCCAAAAGCTGGAAAATACAGAGATTTGAACTGTGGAACTGCAAAACAAAACGTCTAGTTTTCTGGCCTACACCAGAATATTTTAAACATATATATTTGTGTGTGAACAGGCAGGGAGACACTATTACTGCTTTTTTTAAGGAAAAAGGGCCAAAACCAGGAAAATACTGAGATTTAAACTGTTGAACGGAAAAACCAAACTTCTAGTTATCTGGCCTACACCAGAATATTTTAAACAGATATATTTGTTCTTTGAACAGTCAGGGAGACACTACTACTGTTTTTTTACGGAAAAAAAGGCCAAAACCTGGATAATACAGAGATTTGAACCGTGGAACTGCAAAACCAAATTTCTAGTTTTCTGGCCTACACCAGAATATTTTAAACAGATATATTTGTGTCTGAACAGTCATGGAGACACTACTACTGTTTTTTTTTACGGAAAAAAAGGCCAAAAGCTGGATAATACTGAGATTTGAACCGTGGCACTGCAAAACCAACTTTCTAGTTATCTGGCCTACACCAGAATATTTTAAACAGATATATTTGTGTCTGAACAGTCAGGGATACACTATTACTGTTATTTTTTGCAGAAAAAAGGCCAAAAGCTGGAAAATATAAAGAATTGGACCGCGGAACTGAAAATCCAAACTTCTAGTTATCTGGCCTACACCAGAATATTTTAAACAGATGTATTTGTGTCTGAACAGTCAGGGAGACACTACTACTGTTTTTTTTTACGGAAAAAAAGGCCAAAAGCTGGATAATACTGAGATTTGAACCGTGGCACTGCAAAACCAACTTTCTAGTTATCTGGCCTACACCAGAATATTTTAAACAGATATATTTGTGTCTGAACAGTCAGGGAGACACTATTACTGTTTTTTTTTACGGAAAAAGGCCAAAAGCTGGATAATACTGAGATTTGAACCGTGGCACTGCAAAACCAACTTTCTAGTTATCTGGCCTACACCAGAATATTTAAAAAAGATATATTGGTGTCTGAACAGTCAGGGAGACAATATTACTGCTTTTTTTATGGAAAAAAGGCCAAAAGCTGGATAATACTGAGATTTGAACCGTGGCACTGCAAAACCAAACTTCTAGTTATCTGGCCTACACCAGAATATTTTAAACAGATATATTTGTGTCTGAACAGTCAAGGAGACACTATTACTGTTTTTTTTTACGGAAAAAAGGCCAAAAGCTGGATAATAATGAAATTTGAACCGTGGAACAGCAAAACCAAACTTCTAGTTATCTGGCCTACACCAGAATATTTTAAACAGATATATTTGTGTCTGAACAGTCAGGGAGACACTATTACTGCTCTTTTTATGGAAAAAATGCCAATACCTGGATAATACTGATATTTGAACCGTGGAACTTCAAAACTAAACTTCTAGTTATGTGGCCTACACCAGAATATTTTACACAGATATATTTGAGTCTGAACAGTAGGGGAGACACTATTACTGTTTTTTTTATGTAAATAGGGCCAAAAGCTGGATAATGCGGAGATTTGAACCGTGGCACTGCAAAACCTAACTTCTAGTTATCTGGCCTACACTACAATATTTTAAACTCATATATTTGTATCTAAACAGTCAGGGAGACACTACTACTGTTTTTTTTACGGAAAAAAGGCCAAAAGCTGAATAATACTGAGATTTCAACCGTGGAGCTTCAAAACCAAACTTCTAGTTGTCTGGCCTACACCAGGAAATTTTAAACAGATATAATTTTGTCTGAACAGTGAGGTAGACACTATTACTGTTTTTTTTACGGAAAAAAGGCCAAAAGCTGGATAATACTGAGATTTGAACCGGGGAACTGCAAAACCAAACTTCTAGTTTTCTGGCCTACACCAGAATATTTTAAACAGATATATTTGTGTCTGAACAGTCAGGGAGACACTATTACTGTTTTTTTTATAGAAAAAAGGCCAAAAGCTGGATAATACAGAGATTTGAACCGTGGAACTGCAAAACCAAACTTCTAGTTATCTGGCCATCACCAGAATATTTTAAACAGATATATTTTTGTCTGAACAATCAAGGAGACATCATTACTGTTTTTCTTTATGGAAAGAGGTCAACAGCTGGATAATATAGAGAATTGGACCGTGGAACTGCAAAACCAAACTTCTAGTTATCTGGCCAACACCAGAATATTTTAAACAGATATATTTGTGTCTGAACAGTCAAGGAGACACTACTACTGTTTTTTTTTACGGAAAAAATGGCCAAAAGCTGGTTAATACTGAGATTTGAACCGTGGCACTGCAAAACCAACTTTCTAGTTATCTGGTCTACACCAGAATATTTTAAACAGATATATTTGTGTCTGAACAGTCAGGGAGACACTATTACTGTTTTTCTTTTCGGAAAAGAGATCAACAGCTGAATAATATAGAGAAGTGAACCGTTGAACTGCAAAACCAAACTTCTAGTTATCTGGCCTACACAAGAATCTTTTAAACAGATATATTTGTGTTTGAACAGTCAGGGAGACACTACTACTGTTTTTTTTACATAAAAAAAGGCCAAAAGCTGGATAATACAGTGATTTGAACCGGGGAACAGCAAAACCAAACTTCTTGTTTTCTGGCCTACACCAGAATGTTTTAAACAGATATATTTGTGTCTGAACAGTCAGGGAGACACTATTACTGTTTTTTTTTATAGAAAAAAGGCCAAAAGCTGGATAATACAGAGATTTGAACCGTGGAACTGCAAAACCAAACTTCTAGCTATCTGGCCTTCACCAGAATATTTTAAACAGATATATTTGTGTGTGAACAGGCAGGGAGACACTATTACTGCTTTTTTATGGAAAAAGGGCCAAAACCTGGAAAATACTGAGATTTGAACTGTTGAACGGCAAATCCAAACTTCTAGTTATCTGGCCTACACCAGAATATTTTAAACATATATATTTGTTCTTTGAACAGTCAGGGAGACACTACTACTGTTATTTTATGGAAAAAAAGGCCAAAACCTGGATAATACAGAGATTTGAACCGTGGAACTGCAAAACCAAACTTCTAGTTTTCTGGCCTACACCAGAATATTTTAAACAGATATATTTGTGTCTGAACAGTCAGGGAGACACTATTACTCTTTTTTTTACAGAAAAAAGGCCAAAACCTGGAAAATACTGAGATTTGAACTGTGGAACGGCAAAACCAAACTTCTAGTTATCTGGCCTACACCAGAATATTTTAAACAGATATATTTTTGTCTGAACAGTCAGGGAGACACTATTACTGTTTTTCTTTACGGAAAAGAGGTCAACAGCTGGATAATATAGAGAATTGGACCGTGGAACTGAAAAACCAAACTTCTAGTTATCTGGCCTACACCACAATATTTTAAACAGATGTATTTGTGTCTGAACAGTCAGGGAGACACTACTACTGTTTTTTTTTACGGAAAAAAAGGCCAAAAGCTGGATAATACTGAGATTTGAACCGTGGCACTGCAAAACCAACTTTCTAGTTATCTGGCTTACACCAGAATATTTTAAACAGATATATTTGTTTCTGAACAGTCAGGGAGACACTATTACTGTTTTTTTTACGGAAAAAGGCCAAAAGCTGGATAATACTGAGATTTGAACCGTGGCACTGCAAAACCAACTTTCTAGTTATCTGGCCTACACCAGAATATTTAAAACAGATATATTGGCGTCTGAACAGTCAGGGAGACAATATTACTGCTTTTTTTTATGGAAAAAAGGCCAAAAGCTGGATAATACTGAGATTTGAACCGTGGCACTGCAAAACCAAACTTCTAGTTATTTGGCCTACACCAGAATATTTTAAACAGATATATTTGTGTCTGAACAGTCAAGGAGACACTATTACTGTTTTTTTTTTACGGAAAAAAGGCCAAAAGCTGGATAATAATAAAATTTGAACCGTGGAACAGCAAAACCAAACTTCTAGTTATCTGGCCTACACCAGAATATTTTAAACATATATATTTGTGTCTGAACAGTCAGGAGACACTATTACTGCTTTTTTTATGGAAAAAATGCCAAAACCTAGATAATACTGATAATTGAACCGTGAAACGGCAAAACTAAACTTCTAGTTATGTGGCCTACACCAGAATATTTTATACAGATATATTTGAGTCTGAACAGTCAGGGAGACACTATTACTGGTTTATTTAATGTAAATAGGGCCAAAAGTTGGATAATGCGGAGATTTGAACCGTGGCACTGCAAAACCAAACTTCTAGTTATCTGGCCTACACTAGAATATTTTAAACTGATATATTTGTGTCTAAACAGTCAGGGAGACACTACTACTGTTTTTTTTACGGAAAAAAGGCCAAAAGCTGGATAATACTGAGATTTCAACCGTGGAACTTCAAAACCAAACTTCTAGTTATCTGGCCTACACCAGAAAATTTTAAACAGATATATCTTTGTCTGAACAGTGAGGGAGACACTATTACTGTTTTTTTTATAGAAAAAAGGCCAAAAGCTGGATAATACAGAGATTTGAACCGGGGAACTGCAAAACCAAACTTCTAGTTTTCTGGCCTGCACCAGAATATTTTAAACAGATATATTTGTGTCTGAACAGTCAGGGAGACACTATTACTGTCTTTTTTATAGAAAAAAGGCCAAAAGCTGGATAATACAGAGATTTGAACTGTGGAACTGCTAAACCAAACTTCTAGTTATCTGGCCATCACTAGAATATTTTAAACAGATATATTTGTGTCTGAACAGTCAGAGAGACACTATTACTGTTATTTTTTACAGAAAAAAGGCCAAAAGCTGGAAAATACAGAGATTTCAACTGTGGAACTGCAAAACCAAACGTCTAGTTTTCTGGCCTACACCAGAATATTTTAAACATATATATTTGTGTGTGAACAGGCAGGGAGGCACTATTCCTGCTTTTTTTATGGAAAAAGGGCCAAAACCTGGAAAATACTGAGATTTGAACTGTTGAACGGCAAAACCAAACTTCTAGTTATCTGGCCTACACCAGAATATTTTAAACAGATATATTTGTTCTTTGAACAGTCAGGGAGACACTACTACTGTTTTTTTACGGAAAAAAGGCCAAAACCTGGATAATACAGAGATTTGAACCGTGGAACTGCAAAACCAAACTTCTAGTTTTCTGGCCTACACCAGAATATTTTAAACAGATATATTTGTGTCTGAACAGTCAGGGAGACACTATTACTGTTTTTTTTACAGAAAAAAGGCCAAAACCTGGAAAATACTGAAATTTGAACTGTGGAACGGCAAAACCAAACTTCTAGTTATCTGGCCTACACCAGAATATTTTAAACAGATACATTTTTGTCTGAACAGTCAGGGAGACACTATTACTGTTTTTCTTTACGGAAAAGAGGTCAACAGCTGGATAATATAGAGAATTGGACCGTGGAATTGAAAAAACCAACTTTATAGTTATCTGGCCTACACCAGAATATTTTAAACAGATGTATCTGTGTCTGAACAGTCAGGGAGACACTACTACTGTTTTTTTTTTTTGGAAAAAAAGGCCAAAAGCTGGATAATACTGAGATTTGAACCGTGGCACTGCAAAACCAACTTTCTAGTTATCTGGCCTACACCAGAATATTTTAAACAGATATATTTGTGTCTGAACAATCAGGGAGACACTATTACTGTTTTTTTTTACGGAAAAAGGCCAAAAGCTGGATAATACTGAGATTTGAACAGTGGCACTGCAAAACCAAACTTCTAGTTATCTGGCCTACACCAGAATATTTTAAACAGATATATTTGTGTCTGAAAAGTCAGGGAGACACTATTACTGCTTTTTTTATGGAAAAAATGCCAAAACCTAGATAATACTGATATTTGAACTGTGGAACGGCAAACTAAACTTCTAGTTATGTGGCCTACAACTGAATATTTTATACAGATATATTTGAGTCTGAACAGTCAAGGAGACACTATTACTGTTTTTTTAATGTAAATAGGGTCAAAAGCTGGATAATGCGGAGATTTGAACCGTGGCACTGCAAAACCAAACTTCTAGTTATCTGGCCTACACTAGAATATTTTAAACTGATATATTTGTGTCTAAACAGTCAGGGAGACACTACTACTGTTTTTTTTACGGAAAAAAGGCCAAAAGCTGGATAATACTGAGATTTGAACCGGGGAACTGCAAAACCAAACTTCTAGTTTTCTGGCCTACACCAGAATATTTTAAACAGATATATTTGTGTCTGAACCGTCAGGGAGACACTATTACTGTTCTTTTTTTATAGAAAAAAGGCCAAAAGCTGGATAATACAGAGATTTGAACCGGGGAACTGCAAAACCAAACTTCTAGTTATCTGGCCATCACCAGAATATTTTAAACAGATATATTTGTGTCTGAACAGTCAGGGAGACACTATTACTGTTATTTTTTACAGAAAAAAGGCCAAAAGCTGGAAAATACAGAGATTTGAACTGTGGAACTTCAAAATCAAACTTCTAGTTATCTGGCCTACACCAGAAAATTTTAAACAGATATATTTTTGTCTGAACAGTGAGGCAGACACCATTACTGTTTTTCTTTACGGAAAAGAGATCAACAGCTGGATAATATAGAGAATTGAACCGTTGAACTGAAAAACCAAACTTCTAGTTATCTGGCCCACACCGGAATATTTTAAACAGATATATTTGTGTTTGAACAGTCAGGGAGACACTACTACTGTTTTTTTTATGAAAAAAAAGGCCAAAAGCTGGATAATACAGAGATTTGAACCGTGGAACTTCAAAACCAAACTTCTAGTTTTCTGGCCTTCACCAGAATATTTTAAACAGATATATTTGTGTCTGAACAGTCAGGGAGACTCTATTACTGTTTTTTTTATGGAAAAATAGGCCAAAAGCTGGATAATACAGAGATTTGGACCGTGGAGCTGAAAAATCAAACTTCTAGTTAGCTGGCCTACACCAGAATATTTTAAACAGATATATTTGTGTTTGAACAATCAGGGAGACACGACTACTGTTTTTTTTACGGAAAAAAATGCCAAAGCCTGGATAATACAGAGATTTGAACCGTGGAACTGCAAAACCAAACTTCTAGTTTTCTGGCCTACACCAGAATATTTTAAACAGATATATTTGTGTCTGAACAGTCAGGGAGACACCATTACTGTTTTTCTTTACGGAAAGAGGTCAACAGCTGGATAATATAGAGAATTGGACCGTGGAACTGCAAAACCAAACTTCTAGATATCTGGCCTACACCAGAATATTTTAAACAGATATATTTGTGTCTGAACAGTCAGGGAGACACTATTACTGTTTTTTTTTTTACGGAAAAAGGCCAAAAGCTGGATAATACTGAGATTTGAACCGTGGCCCTGCAAAACCAACTTTCTAGTTATCTGGCCTACACCAGAATATTTAAAACAGATATATTGGTGTCTGAACAGTCAGGGAGACACTATTACTGTTTTTTTTTATAGAAAAAAGGCCAAAAGCTGGATAATACAGAGATTTGAACCGTGGAACTGCAAAACCAAACTTCTAGTTATCTGGCCACCACCAGAATATTTTAAACAGATATATTTGTGTCTGAACAGTCAGGGAGACACTATTACTGATATTTTTTACAGAAAAAAGGCCAAAAGCTGGAAAATACAGACATTTGAACTGTGGAACTGCAAAACCAAACGTCTAGTTTTCTGGCCTACACCAGAATATTTTAAACATATATATTTGTGTGTGAACAGGCAGGGAGGCACTATTACTGCTTTTTTTATGGAAAAAGGGCCAAAACCTGGAAAATACTGAGATTTGAACTGTTGAACGGCAAAACCAAACTTCTAGTTATCTGGCCTACACCAGAATATTTTAAACAGATATATTTGTTCTTTGTACAGTCAGGGAGACACTACTACTGTTTTTTTATGGAAAAAAAGGCCTAAACCTGGATAATACTGAGATTTGAACCGTGGAACTGCAAAACCAAACTTCTAGTTTTCTGGCCTACACCAGAATATTTTAAACAGATATATTTGTGTCTGAACAGTCAGGGAGACACTATTACTGTTTTTTTTTACAGAAAAAAGGCCAAAACCTGGAAAATACTGAGATTTGAACTGTGGAACGGCAAAACCAAACTTCTAGTTATCTGGCCTACACCAGAATATTTTAAACAGATACATTTTTGTCTGAACAGTCAGGGAGACACTATTACTGTTTTTCTTTACGGAAAAGAGGTCAACAGCTGGATAATATAGAGAATTGGACCGTGGAATTGAAAAAACAAACTTCTAGTTATCTGGCCTACACCAGAACATTTTAAACAGATGTATCTGTGTCTGAACAGTCAGGGAGACACTACTACTGTTTTTTTTTTCGGAAAAAAAGGCCAAAAGCTGGATAATACTGAGATTTGAACCGCGGCACTGCAAAACCAACTTTATAGTTATCTGGCCTACACCAGAATATTTTAAACAGATATATTTGTGTCTGAACAGTCAAGGAGACACTATTACTGTTTTTTTTTTGGGAAAAAAGGCCAAAAGCTGGATAATAATGAAATTTGAACCGTGGAACAGCAAAACCAAACTTCTAGTTATCTGGCCTACACCAGAATATTTTAAACAGATATATTTGTGTCTGAAAAGTCAGGGAGACACTATTACTGCTTTTTTTATGGAAAAACTGCCAAAACCTAGATAATACTGATATTTGAACTGTGGAACGGCAAAACTAATCTTCTAGTTATGTGCCCAACACCAGAATATTTTATACAGATATATTTGAGTCTGAACAGTCAGGGAGACACTATTACTGTTTTTTTTAATGTAAATAGGGCCAAAAGCTGGATAATGCGGAGATTTGAACCGTGGCACTGCAAAACCAAACTTCTAGTTATCTGGCCTACACTAAAATATTTTAAACTGATATATTTGTGTCTAAACAGTCAGGGAGACACTACTACTGTTTTTTTTACGGAAAAAAGGCCAAAAGCTGTATAATACTGAGATTTCAACCGTGGAACTTCAAAACCAAACTTCTAGTTATCTGGCCTACACCAGAATATTTTAAACAGATATATTTGTGTCTGAACAGTCAGGGAGACACTATTACTGTTTTTTTTTACAGAAAAAAGGCCAAAAGCTGGATAATACAGAGATTTGAACCGTGGAACTGCAAAACCAAACTTCTAGTTATCTGGCCATCACCAGAATATTTTAAACAGATATATTTGTGTCTGAACAGTCAGGGAGACACTATTACTGTTTTTTTTTACGGAAAAAGGCCAAAAGCTGGATAATACTGAGATTTGAACCGTGGCACTGCAAAACCAACTTTCTAGTTATCTGGCCTACACCAGAATATTTAAAACAGATATATTGGTGTCTGAACAGTCAGGGAGACACTAGTACTACTTTTTTTTACGGAAAAAAGGCCAAAAGCTGGATAATAGTGGGATTTGAACCGTGGAACTGCAAAACCAAACTTCTAGTTATCTGACCTACACCAGAATATTTTAAACATATATATTTGTGTCTGAACAGTCAGGGAGACACTATTACTGTTTTTTTTATGGAAAAAAGGCCAAAAGCTGGATAATACTGAGATATGAACAGTGAAACTGCAAAACCAAACTTCTAGTTATCTGGCCTACACCAGAAAATTTTAAACATATATATTTGTGCCTGAACAGGCAGGGAGACACTATTACTGCTTTTTTTACGGATAAAAGGCCAAAAACTGGAAAATAATGAGATTTGAACTGTGGAATGGCAAAACCAAACTTCTATTTATCTGGCCTACACCAGAATATTTTAAACAGATATATTTTTGTCTGAGCAGTGAGGGAGACAATATTACTGTTTTTTTTATGGAAAAAAGGCCAAAAGCTGGATATTACAGAGATTTGAACAGTGGAACTGCAAAACCAAACTTCTAGTTATCTGGCCTACACCAGAATATTTTAAACAGATATATTTGTGTCTGAACAGTCAGGGACACACTATTACTGTTTTTTTTATAGAAAAAAAGGCCAAAAGCTGGATAATACAGAGATTTGAACCATGGAACTGCAAAACCAAACTTCTAGCTCTCTGTCCATCACCAGAATATTTTAAACAGATATATTTGTGTCTGAACAATCAAGGAGACACTACTACTGTTTTTTTTTAAGGAAAAAATGGCCAAAAGCATGGGTAATACTGAGATTTGAACCGTGGCACTGCAAAACCAACTTTCTAGTTATATGGCGTACACCAGAATAATTTAAACAGATATATTTGTGTCTGAACAGTCAGGGAGACACTATTACTGTTTTTTTTTATGGAAAAAGGCCAAAAGCTGGATAATACTGAGATTTGAACCGTGGCACTGCAAAACCAACTTTCTAGTTATCTGGCCTACACCAGAATATTTAAAACAGATATATTGGTGTCTGAACAATGAGGGAGACAATATTACTGTTTTTTTTATGGAAAAAAGGCCAAAAGCTGGATAATACAGAGATTTGAACCGTGGAACTGCAAAACCAAACTTCAAGTTTTCTGGCCTAGTGTCTGAACAGGCAGGGAGACACTATTACTGCTTTTTTTACGGAAAAAGGCCAAAACCTGGAAAATACTGAGATTTGAACTCTGGAACGGCAAAACCAAACTTCTATTTATCTGGCCTACACCAGAATAATTTAAACAGATGTATTTTTGTCTGAACAGTCAGGGAGACACTATTACTGTTTTTCTTTACGGAAAAGAGATCAACAGCTGGATAATATAGAGAATTGAACCGTTGAACTGCAAAACCAAACTTCTAGTTATCTGGCCTACACCAGAATATTTTAAACAGATATATTTGTGTTTGAACAGTCAGGGAGACACTACTACTCTTTTTTTTACGGAAAAAAAGACCAAAACCTGGATAATACAGAGATTTCAACCGGGGAACTGCAAAACCAAACTTCTAGTTTTCTGGCCTACACCAGAATATTTTAAACAGATATATTTGTGTCTGTACAGTCAGGGAGACACTATTACTGTTTTTTTTAAAGAAAAAAGGCCAAAAGCTGGATAATACAGAGATTTGAACCGTGGAACTGCAAAACCAAACTTCTAGTTATCTGGCCATTATCAGAATATTTTAAACAGATATATTTGTGTCTGAACAGTCAGGGAGACACTATTACAGATATTTTTTACAGAAAAAAGGCCAAAAGCTGGAAAATACAGAGATTTGAACTGTGGAACTGCAAAACAAAACGTCTAGTTTTCTGGCCTACACCAGAATATTTTAAACATATATATTTGTGTGTGAACAGGCAGGGAGACACTATTACTGCTTTTTTTAAGGAAAAAGGGCCAAAACCAGGAAAATACAGAGATTTAAACTGTTGAACGGCAAAACCAAACTTCTAGTTATCTGGCCTACACCAGAATATTTTAAACAGATATATTTGTTCTTTGAACAGTCAGGGAGACACCACTACTGTTTTTTTACGGAAAAAAAGGCCAAAACCTGGATAATACAGAGATTTGAACCGTGGAACTGCAAAACCAAACTTCTAGTTTTCTGGCCTACACCAGAATATTTTAAACATATATATTTGTGTCTGAACAGTCATGGAGACACTATTACTGTTTTTTTTATGGAAAAGAGGCCAAAACCTGGAAAATACTGAGATTTGAACTGTGGAACGGCAAAACCAAACTTCTAGTTATCTGGCCTACACCAGAATATTTTAAACAGATACATTTTTGTCTGAACAGTCAGGGAGACACTACTACTGTTTTTCTTTATGGAAAAGAGGTCAACAGCTGGATAAAATAGAGAATTGGACCGCGGAACTGAAAAACCAAACTTCTAATTATCTGGCCTTCACCAGAATATTTTAAACAGATGTATTTGTGTCTGAACAGTCAGGGAGACACTACTACTGTTTTTTTTTATGGAAAAAAAGGCCAAAAGCTGGATAATACTGAGATTTGAACCGTGGCACTGCAAAACCAACTTTCTAGTTATCTGGCCTACACCAGAATATTTTAGACAGATATATTTGTGTTTGAACAGTCAGGGAGACACTATTACTGGTTTTTTTTTACGGAAAAAGGCCAAAAGCTGGATAATACTGAGATTTGAACCGTGGCACTGCAAAACCAACTTTCTAGTTATCTGGCCTACACCAGAATATTTAAAACAGATATATTGGTGTCTGAACAGTCAGGGAGACAATATTACTGCTTTTTTTATGGAAAAAATGCCAAAAGCTGGATAATACTGAGATTTGAACCGTGGCACTGCAAAACTAAACTTCTACTTATCTGGCCTACACTAGAATATTTTAAACAGATATATTTGTGTCTGAACAATCAAGGAGACACTATTACTGTTTTTTTTTACGGAAAAAAGGCCAAAAGCTGGATAATAGTGAAATTTGAACCGTGGAACAGCAAAACCAAACTTCTAGTTATCTGGCCTACACCAGAATATTTTAAACAGATATATTTGTGTCTGAACAGTCAGGGAGACACTATTACTGCTTTTTTTATGGAAAAAATGCCAATACCTGGATAATACTGATATTTGAACCGTGGAACGGCAAAACTAAGCTTCTAGTTATGTGGACTACACCAGAATATTTTACACAGATATATTTGAGTCTGAACAGTCAGGGAGACACTATTACTGTTTTTTTTATGTAAATAGGGCCAAAAGCTGGATAATGCGGAGATTTGAACCATGGCATAGCAAAACCAAACTTCTAGTTATCTGGCCTACACTAGAATATTTTAAACTGATATATTTGTGTCTAAACAGTCAAGGAGACACTACTACTGTTTTTTTTACGGAAAAAAGGCCAAAAGCTGGATAATACTGAGATTTCAAACGTGGAACTTCAAAACCAAACTTCTAGTTATCTGACATACACCAGAAAATTTTAAACAGATATATTTTTGTCTGAACAGTGAGGGAGACACTATTACTGTTTTTTTTACGGAAAAAAGGCCAAAAGCTGGATAATACAGAGATTTGAATTGGGGAACTGCAAAACCAAACATCTAGTTTTCTGGCCAACACCAGAATATTTTAAACATATATATTTGTGTCTGAACAGTCAGGGAGAAACTATTACTGTTTTTTTTATGGAAAAAAGGCCAAAATCTGGAAAATGCTGAGATTTGAACTGTGGAACGGCAAAACCAAACTTCTAGTTATCTGGCCTACACCAGAATATTTTAAACAGATATATTTTTGTCTGAACAGTCATGGAGACACTATTACTGTTTTTCTTTACGGAAAAGAGGTCAACAGCTGGATAATATAGAGAATTGGACCGCGGAACTGAAAAACCAAACTTCTAGTTATCTGGCCTACACCAGAATATTTTAAACAGATGTATTTGTGTCTGAACAGTCAGGGAGACACTACTACTGTTTTTTTTTACGGAAAAAAAGGCCAAAAGCTGGATAATACTGAGATTTGAACCGTGGCACTGCAAAACCAACTTTCTAGTTATCTGGCCTACACCAGAATATTTTAAACAGATATATTTGTGTCTGAACAGTCAGGGAGACACTATTACTGTTTTTTTTTACGGAAAAAGGCCAAAAGCTGGATAATACTGAGATTTGAACCGTGGCACTGCAAAACCAACTTTCTAGTTATCTGGCCTACACCAGAATATTTAAAACAGATATATTGGTGTCTGAACAGTCAGGGAGACAATATTACTGCTTTTTTTATGGAAAAAAGGCCAAAACCTGGATAATAATGAAATTTGAACCGTGGAACAGCAAAACCAAACTTCTAGTTATCTGGCCTACACCAGAATATTTTACACAGATATATTTGAGTCTGAACAGTAGGGGAGACACTATTACTGTTTTTTTTTATGTAAATAGCGCCAAAAGCTGGATAATGCGGAGATTTGAACCGTGGCACTGCAAAACCTAACTTCTAGTTATCTGGCCTACACTACAATATTTTAAACTGATATATTTGTGTCTAAACAGTCAGGGAGACACTACTACTGTTTTTTTTACGGAAAAAAGGCCAAAAGCTGAATAATACTGAGATTTCAACCGTGGAGCTTCAAAACCAAACTTCTAGTTGCTGGCCTACACCAGGAAATTTTAAACAGATATATTTTTGTCTGAACAGTGAGGTAGACACTATTACTGTTTTTTTTACGGAAAAAAGGCCAAAAGCTGGATAATACAGAGATTTGAACCGGGGAACTGCAAAACCAAACTTCTAGTTTTCTGGCCTACACCAGAATATTTTAAATAGATATATTTGTGTCTGAACAGTCAGGGAGACACTATTACTGTTTTTTTTATAGAAAAAAGGCCAAAAGCTGGAAAATACAGAGATTTGAACTGTGGAACTTCAAAACCAAACGTCTAGTTTTCTGGCCTACACCAGAATATTTTAAACATATATATTTGTGTGTGAACAGGCAGGGAGACACTATTACTGCTTTTTTTATGGAAAAGGGGCCAAAACCTGGAAAATACTGAGATTTGAACTGTTGAACGGCAAAACCAAACTTCTAGTTATCTGGCCTACACCAGAATATTTTAAACAGATATATTTGTGTCTGAACAGTCAAGGAGACACTACTACTGTTTTTTTTTACGGAAAAAATGGCCAAAAGCTGGTTAATACTGAGATTTGAAACCGTGGCACTGCAAAACCAACTTTCTAGTTATCTGGTCTACACCAGAATATTTTAAACAGATATATTTGTGTCTGAACAGTCAGGGAGACACTATTACTGTTTTTCTTTTCGGAAAAGAGATCAACAGCTGAATAATATAGAGAATTGAACCGTTGAACTGCAAAACCAAACTTCTAGTTATCTGGCCTACACAAGAATCTTTTAAACAGATATATTTGTGTTTGAACAGTCAGGGAGACACTACTACTGTTGTTTTACGGAAAAAAGGCCAAAACCTGGATAATACAGAGATTTGAACCGTGGAACTGCAAAACCAAACTTCTAGTTATCTGGCCATCACCAGAATATTTTAAACAGATATATTTGTGTCTGAACAGTCAGGGAGACACTATTACTGTTATTTTTTACAGAAAAAAGGCCAAAAGCTGGAAAATACAGAGATTTCAACTGTGGAACTGCAAAACCAAACGTCTAGTTTTCTGGCCTACACCAGAATATTTTAAACATATATATTTGTGTGTGAACAGGCAGGGAGGCACTATTACTGCTTTTTTTATGGAAAAAGGGCCAAAACCTGGAAAATACTGAGATTTGAACTGTTGAACGGCAAAACCAAACTTCTAGTTATCTGGCCTACACCAGAATATTTTAAACAGATATATTTGTTCTTTGAACAGTCAGGGAGACACTACTACTGTTTTTTTACGGAAAAAAAGGCCAAAACCTGGATAATACAGAGATTTGAACCGTGGAACTGCAAAACCAAACTTCTAGTTTTCTGGCCTACACCAGAATATTTTAAACAGATATATTTGTGTCTGAACAGTCAGGGAGACACTATTACTGTTTTTTTTACAGAAAAAAGGCCAAAACCTGGAAAATACTGAGATTTGAACTGTGGAACGGCAAAACCAAACTTCTAGTTATCTGGCCTACACCAGAATATTTTAAACAGATACATTTTTGTCTGAACAGTCAGGGAGACACTATTACTGTTTTTCTTTACGGAAAAGAGGTCAACAGCTGGATAATATAGAGAATTGGACCGTGGAATTGAAAAAACAAACTTCTAGTTATCTGGCCTACACCAGAATATTTTAAACAGATGTATCTGTGTCTGAACAGTCAGGGAGACACTACTACTGTTTTTTTTTTTGGAAAAAAAGGCCAAAAGCTGGATAATACTGAGATTTGAACCGTGGCACTGCAAAACCAACTTTCTAGTTATCTGGCCTACACCAGAATATTTTAAACAGATATATTTGTGTCTGAACAGTCAGGGAGACACTATTACTGTTTTTTTTTACGGAAAAAGGCCAAAAGCTGGATAATACTGAGATTTGAACAGTGGCACTGCAAAACCAAACTTCTAGTTATCTGGCCTACACCAGAATATTTTAAACAGATATATTTGTGTCTGAACAGTCAAGGAGACACTATTACTGTTTTTTTTTACGGAAAAAAGGCCAAAAGCTGGATAATAATGAAATTTGAACCGTGGAACAGCAAAACCAAACTTCTAGTTATCTGGCCTACACCAGAATATTTTAAACAGATATATTTGTGTCTGAAAAGTCAGGGAGACACTATTACTGCTTTTGTTATGGAAAAAATGCCAAAACCTAGATAATACTGATATTTGAACTGTGGAACGGCAAAACTAAACTTCTAGTTATGTGTCCTACACCAGAATATTTTATACAGATATATTTGAGTCTGAACAGTCAGGGAGACACTATTACAGTTTTTTTTAATGTAAATAGGGCCAAAAGCTGGATAATACAGAGATTTGAACCGGGGAACTGCAAAACCAAACTTCTAGTTTTCTGGCCTACACCAGAATATTTTAAACAGATATATTTGTGTCTGAACAGTCAGGGAGACACTATTACTGTTTTTTTTTATAGAAAAAAGGCCAAAAGCTGGATAATACAGAGATTTGAACCGTGGAACTGCAAAACCAAACTTCTAGTTATCTGGCCATCACCAGAATATTTTAAACAGATATATTTGTGTCTGAACAATCAGGGAGACACTATTACTTTTATTTTTTACAGAAAAAAGGCCAAAAGCTGGAAAATACAGAGATTTCAACTGTGGAACTGCAAAACCAAACGTCTAGTTTTCTGGCCTACACCAGAATATTTTAAACATATATATTTGTGTGTGAACAGGCAGGGAGGCACTATTACTGCTTTTTTTATGGAAAAAGGGTCAAAATCTGGAAAATACTGAGATTTGAACTGTTGAACGGCAAAACCAAACTTCTAGTTATCTGGCCTACACCAGAATATTTTAAACAGATATATTTGTTCTTTGAACAGTCAGGGAGACACTACTACTGTTTTTTTACAGAAAAAAAGGCCAAAACCTGGATAATACAGAGATTTGATCTGTGGAACTGCAAAATCAAGCTTCTGGTTTTCTGGCCTACACCAGAATATTTTAAACAGATATATTTGTGTCTGAAAAGTCAGGGAGACACTATTACTGCTTTTTTTATGGAAAAAATGCCAAAACCTAGATAATACTGATATTTGAACTGTGGAACGGCAAAACTAAACTTCTAGTTATGTGGCCTACACCAGAATATTTTATACAGATATATTTGAGTCTGAACAGTCAGGGAGACACTATTACTGTTTTTTTAATGTAAATAGGGCCAAAAGCTGGATAATGCGGAGATTTGAACCTTGGCACTGCAAAACCAAACTTCTAGTTATCTGGCCTACACTAGAATATTTTAAACTGATATATTTGTGTCTAAACAGTCAGGGAGACACTACTACTGTTTTTTTTTACGGAAAAAAGGCCAAAAGCTGGATAATACTGAGATTTCAACCGTGGAACTTCAAAACCAAACTTCTACTTATCTGGCCTACACCAGAAAATTTTAAACAGATATATTTTTGTCTGAACAGTGAGGGAGACACTATTACTGTTTTTTTATGGAAAAAAGGCCAAAAGCTGGATAATACAGAGATTTGAACCGGGGAACTGCAAAACCAAACTTCTAGTTTTCTGGCCTACACCAGAATATTTTAAACAGATATATTTGTGTCTGAACCGTCAGGGAGACACTATTACTGTTTTTTTTTATAGAAAAAAGGCCAAAAGCTGGATAATACAGAGATTTGAACCGTGGAACTGCAAAACCAAACTTCTAGTTATCTGGCCATCACCAGAATATTTGAAACAGATATATTTGTGTCTGAACAGTCAGAGAGACACTATTACTGTTATTTTTTACAGAAAAAAGGCCAAAAGCTGGAAAATACAGAGATTTGAACTGTGGAACTTCAAAATCAAACTTCTAGTTATCTGGCCTACACCAGAAAATTTTAAACAGATATATTTTTGTCTGAACAGTGAGGCAGACACCATTACTGTTTTTCTTTACGGAAAAGAGATCAACAACTGGATAATATAGAGAATTGAACCGTTGAACTGAAAAACCAAACTTCTAGTTATCTGGCCCACACCGGAATATTTTAAACAGATATATTTGTGTTTGAACAGTCAGGGAGACACTACTACTGTTTTTTTTATGAAAAAAAAGGCCAAAAGCTGGATAATACAGAGATTTGAACCGTGGAACTGCAAAACCAAATTTCTAGTTTTCTGGTCTTCACCAGAATATTTTAAACAGATATATTTGTGTCTGAACAGTCAGGGAGACACTATTACTGTTTTTTTTATGGAAAAAAAGGCCAAAAGCTGGATAATACAGAGATTTGGACCGTGGAGCTGCAAAACCAAACTTCTAGTAAGCTGGCCTACACCAGAATATTTTAAACAGATATATTTGTGTTTGAACAATCAGGGAGACACGACTACTGTTTTTTTTACGGAAAAAAATGCCAAAGCCTGGATAATACAGAGATTTGAACCGTGGAGCTGCAAAACCAAACTTCTAGTTTTCTGGCCTACACCAGAATATTTTAAACAGATATATTTGTGTCTGAACAGTCAGGGAGACACTATTACTGTTTTTTTTACGGAAAAAAGGCCAAAACCTGGAAAATACTGAGATTTGAACTGTGGAACAGCAAAACCAAACTTCTAGTTATCTGGCCTGCACCAGAATATTTTAAACAGATATATTTTTGTCTGAACAGTCAGGGAGACACCATTACTGTTTTTCTTTACGGAAAGAGGTCAACAGCTGGATAATATAGAGAATTGGACCGTGGAACTTCAAAACCAAACTTCTAGATATCTGGCCTACACCAGAATATTTTAAACAGATGTATTTGTGTCTGAACTGTCAGGGAGACACTTCTACTGTTTTTTTTTACGGAAAAAAAAGCCAAAAGCTGGATAATACTGAGATTTGAACCGTGGCACTGCAAAACCAACTTTCTAGTTATCTGGCCTACACCAGAATATTTAAAACAGATATATTGGTGTCTGAACAGTCAGGGAGACACTAGTACTACTTTTTTTTACGGAAAAAAGGCCAAAAGCTGGATAATAGTGGGATTTGAACCGTGGAACTGCAAAACCAAACATCTAGTTATCTGGCCTACACCAGAATATTTTAAACATATATATTTGTGTCTGAACAGTCAGGGAGACACTATTACTGTTTTTTTTATGGAAAAAAGGCCAAAAGCTGGATAATACTGAGATATGAACAGTGAAACTGCAAAACCAAACTTCTAGTTATCTGGCCTACACCAGAAAATTTTAAACATATATATTTGTGCCTGAACAGGCAGGGAGACACTATTACTGCTTTTTTAACGGATAAAAGGCCAAAAACTGGAAAATAATGAGATTTGAACTGTGGAATGGCAAAACCAAACTTCTATTTATCTGGCCTACACCAGAATATTTTAAACAGATATATTTTTGTCTGAGCAGTGAGGGAGACAATATTACTGTTTTTTTTATGGAAAAAAGGGGAAAAGCTGGATAATACAGAGATTTGAACCGTGGAACTGCAAAACCAAACTTCTAGTTATCTGGCCTACACCAGAATATTTTAAACAGATATATTTGTGTCTGAACAGTCAGGGACACACTATTACTGTTTTTTTTATAGAAAAAAAGGCCAAAAGCTGGATAATACAGAGATTTGAACCATGGAACTGCAAAACCAAACTTCTAGCTCTCTGTCCATCACCAGAATATTTTAAACAGATATATTTGTGTCTGAACAGTCAGGGAGACACTATTACTGTTATTTTTTACAGAAAAAAGGCCAAAACCTGGAAAATACTGAGATTTGAACTGTTGAACGGCAAAACCAAACTTCTATTTATCTGGCTAACACCAGAATATTTTAAACAGATATATTTGTTCTTTGAACAGTCAGGGAGACACTACTACTGTTTTTTTACCGAAAAAAAGGCCAAAACCTGCATAATACAGAGATTTGAACCGTGGAACTGCAAAATCAAACTTCTAGTTTTCTGGCCTACACCAGAATATTTTAAACAGATATATTTGTGTCTGAACAGTCAGGGAGACACTATTACTGTTTTTTTTTGCGGAAAAAAGGCCAAAACCTGGAAAATGCTGAGATTTGAACTGTTGAACGGCAAAACCAAACTTCTAGTTATCTGGCCTACACCAGAATATTTTAAACAGATATATTTTTCTCTGAACAGTCAGGGAGACACTATTACTGTTTTTCTTTACGGAAAAGAGGTCAACAACTGGATAATATAGAGAATTGGACCGTGGAACTGAAAAGCCAAACTTCTAGTTATCTGGCCTACACCAGAATATTTTAAACAGATGTATTTGTGTCTGAACAGTCAGGGAGACACTTCTACTGTTTTTTTTTACGGAAAAAAAAGACAAAAGCTGGATAATACTGAGATTTGAACCGTGGCACTGCAAAACCAACTTTCTAGTTATCTGGCCTACACCAGAATATTTTAAACAGATATATTTGTGTCTGAACAGTCAGGGAGACACTATTACTGTTTTTTTTTACGGAAAAAGGCCAAAAGCTGGATAATACTGGGATTTGAACCGTGGCACTGCAAAACCAAACTTCTAGTTATCTGGCCTACACCAGAATATTTTAAACAGATACAGTTAAATGAAAAAGTTTGGGCACCCCTATTAATCTTAAGCTTAATGTTTTATAAAAATTGGTGTTTTTGCAACAGCTATTTGAGTTTGATATATGTAATAACTGTTGGACACAGTAATGTTTCAGCCTTGAAATGAGGTTTATTGTACTAAGAGAAAATGTGCAATCTGCATTCAAACAAAATTTGACAGGTGCATAAGTATGGGCACCCTTATCATTTTCTTGTTTTAAATACTCCTACCTACTTTTTACTGACTTACTAAAGCACTTTAATTGGTTTTGTAACCTCATTGAGCTTTGAACTTCATAGCCAGGTGTATGCAATCATGAGAAAAGCTACTTAAAGTGGCCACTTGCAAGTTGTTCTCCTGTTTGAATCTCCTCTGAAGAGTGGCATCATGGGCTCCTTAAAACAACTGTCAAATGATCTGAAAACAAAGATTATTCAACATAGTTGTTCAGGGGAAGGATACAAAAAGCTGTCTCAGAGATTTAACCTGTCAGTTTCCACTGTGAGGAACATAGTAAGAAAATGGAAGAACACAGAGACAGTTCTTGTTAAGGCCAGAAGTGGCAGGCCAAGAAAAACATCAGAAAGGCAGAGAAGAAGAATAGTGAGATCAGTCAAGGACAATCGTCAGACCACCTCCAGAGAGCTGCAGCATCAAGTTGCTGCAGATGGTGTCACTGTGCATCGGTCAACTATACTATGCACTTTGCACAAGGAGAAGCTGTATGGGAGAGTGATACGAAAGAAGCCGTTTCTGCAAGCACGCCACAAACAGAGTCGGCTGAGGTATGCAAAAGCACATTTGGAGAAGCCAATTTCTTTTTGGAAGAAGGTCCTGTGGACTGATGAAACCAAGATTGAGTTGTTTGGTCATACAAAAAGGCGTTATGCATGGCGGCATAAAAACACAGCATTCCAAGAAAAACACTTGCTACCCACAGTAAAATTTGGTGGAGGTTCCATCATGCTTTGGGGCTGTGTGGCCAATGCCGGCACCGGGAATCTTGTTAAAGTTGAGGGACGCATGGATTCCACTCAGTATCAGCAGATTCTTGAGAATAATGTTCAAGAATCAGTGATAAAGTTGAAGTTACGCAGGGGATGGATCTTTCAGCAAGACAATGATCCAAAACACCGCTCCAAATCTACTCAGGCATTCATGCAGAGGAACAATTGCAATGTTCTGGAATGGCCATCCCAGTCCCAAGCCCTGAATATCATTGAACATCTGTGGGATCATTTGAAGAGGGCTGTCCATGTTCGGCGACCATTAAACTTAACTGAACTGGAATTGTTTTGTAAAGAGGAATGGTCAAAAATACCTTCATCCAGGATCCAGGAACTCATTAAAAGCTACAGGAAGCGACTAGAGGCTGTTATTTTTGCAAAAGGAGGATCTACTAAATATTAATGTCACTTTTCTGGTGAGGTGCCCATACTTATGCACCTGTCAAATTTTGTTTGAATGCAGATTGCACATTTTCTGTTAGTACAATAAACCTCATTTCAAGGCAGAAACATTACTGTGTCCAACAGTTATTACATATATCAAACTGAAATAGCTGTTGCAAAAACACCAATTTTTATAAAACATTAAGATTAAGATTAATAGGGGTGCCCAAACTTTTTCATATAACTGTATATTTTTGTCTGAACAGTCAGGGAGACACTATCACTGTTTTTCTTTACGGAAAAGAGGTCAACAGCTGGATAATATAGAAAATTGGACAGTGGAACTGCAAAACCAAACTTCTAGTTATCTGGCCTACACCAGAATATTTTAAACAGATATATTTGTGTTTGAACAATCAGGGAGACACTACTACTATTTTTTTTACAAAAAAAAAAAGGCCAAAGCCTGGATAATACAGAGATTTGAACCGTGGAACTGCAAAACCAAACTTCTAGTTTTCTGGCCTACACCAGAATATTTTAAACAGATATATTTGTGTCTGAACAGTCAGGGAGACACTATTACTGTTTTTATTACTTAAAAAAGGCCAAAACCTGGAAAATACTGAGATTTGAACTGTGGAACAGCAAAACCAAACTTCTAGTTATCTGGCCTACACCAGAATATTTTAAACAGATATATTTTTGTCTGAACAGTCAGGGAGACACTATTACTGTTTTTCTTTACGGAAAGAGGTCAACAGCTGGATAATATAGAGAATTGGACCGTGGAACTGCGAAACCAAACTTCTAGTTATCTGGCCTACACCAGAATATTTTAAACAGATATATTTGTGTCTGAACAGTCAGGGAGACACTATTACTGTTTTTTTTTACGGAAAAAGGCCAAAACCTGGATAATACTGAGATTTGAACCGTGGCACTTCAAAACCAACTTTCTAGTTATCTGGCCTACACGAGAATATTTAAAACAGATATATTTGTGTCTGAACAGTCAGGGAGACTCTAGTTCTGCTTTTTTTTACGGATAAAAGGCCAAAAACTGGAAAATACTGAGATTTGAACTGTGGAACGGCAAAACCAAACTTCTATTTATCTGGCCTACACCAGAATATTTTAAACAGATATGTTTTTGTCTGAGCAGTGAGGGAGACAATATTACTGTTTTTTTATGGAAAAAAGGCCAAAAGCTGGATAATACAGAGATTTGAATCGTGGAACTGCAAAACCAAACTTCTAGTTTTCTGGCCTAGTGTCTAAACAGGCAGGGAGACACTATTACTGCTTTTTTTACAGAAAAAAGGCCAAAACCTGTAAAATACTGAGATTTGAACTGTGGAACGGCAAAACCAAGCTTCTATTTATCAGGCCTACACCAGAATATTTTAAACAGATGTATTTTTGTCTGAACAGTCAGGGAGACACTATTACTGTTTTTCTCTACGGAAAAGAGATCAACAGCTGGATAATATAGAGAATTGAACCGTTGAACTGCAAAACCAAACTTCTAGTTATCTGGCCTACACCAGAATATTTTAAACAGATATATTTGTGTTTGATCAGTCAGGGAGACACTACTACTGTTTTTTTTACGGAAAAAAAGGCCAAAACCTGGACAATACAGAGATTTGAACCGTGGAACTGCAAAACCAAACTTCTAGTTTTCTGGCCTACACCAGAATATTTTAAACAGATATATTTGTGTCTGAACAGTCAGGGAGACACTATTTCTGTTTTTTTTATAGAAAAAAGGCCAAAAGCTGGATAATACAGAGATTTGAACCGTGGAACTGCAAAACCAAACTTCTAGTTATCTGGCCATCACCAGAATATTTTAAACAGATATATTTGTGTCTGAACAGTCAGGGACACACTATTACTATTATTTTTTACAGAAAAAGGCCAAAAGCTGGAAAATACAGAGATTTGAACTGTGGAACTGCAAAACCACACTTCTAGTTATCTGGCCTACACCAGAATCTGTTAAACAGATATATTTGTTCTTTGAACAGTCAGGGAGACATTACTACTGTTTTTTTACGGAAAAAAAGGCCAAAACCTGGATAATACAGAGATTTGAACCGTGGAACTGCAAAACCAAACTTCTAGTTTTCTGGCCTACACCAGAATATTTTAAACAGATATATTTGTGTCTGAACAGTAAGGGAGACACTATTACTGTTTTTTTTGCGGAAAAAAGGCCAAAACCTGGAAAATACTGAGATTTGAACCGTGGAACTTCAAAACCAAACTTCTAGTTATCTGGCCTACACCAGAAAATTTTAAACAGATATATTTGAGTCTGAACAGTCAGGGAGACACTATTACTGTTTTTTTTAATGTAAATAGGGCCAAAAGCTGGATAATGCGGAGATTTTAACTGTGGCACTGCAAAATCAAACTTCTAGTTATCTGGCCTACACTAGAATATTTTAAACTGATATATTTGTGTCTAAACAGTCAGGGAGACACTATTACTGTTTTTTTTACGGAAAAAAGGCCAAAAGCTGGATAATACTGAGATTTGAACCGTGCAACTGCAAAACCAAACTTCTAGTTATCTGGCCTACACCAGAATATTTTAAACAGATATATTTGTGTCTGAACAGTCAGGGAGACACTATTACTGTTTTTTTTTACGGAAAAAACTGCAAAAGCTGGATAATACTGAGATTTGAACCGTGGAACTGCAAAACCAAACTTCTAGTTATCTGGCCTACACCAGAATATTTTAAACAGATACAGTTATATGAAAAAGTTTGGGCACCCCTATTAATCTTAAGCTTAATGCTTTATAAAAATTTGTGTTTTTGCAACAGCTATTTCAGTTTGATATATGTAATAACTGTTGGACACAGTAATGTTTCAGCCTTGAAATGATGTTTATTGTACAAAGAGAAAATGTGCAATCTGCATTCAAACAAAATTTGACAGGTGCGTAAGTATGGGCACCCTTATCATTTTCTTGTTTTAAATACTCCTACCTACTTTTTACTGACTTACTAAAGCACTTTTATTGTTTTTGTAACCTCATTGAGCTTTGAACTTCATAGCCAGGTGTATGCAATCATGAGAAAAGCTACTTAAAGTGGCCACTTGCAAGTTGTTCTCCTGTTTGAATCTCCTCTGAAGAGTGGCATCATGGGCTCCTTAAAACAACTGTCAAATGATCTGAAAACAAAGATTATTCAACATAGTTGTTCAGGGGAAGGATACAAAAAGCTGTCTCAGAGATTTAACCTGTCAGTTTCCACTGTGAGGAACATAGTAAGAAAATGGAAGAACACAGAGACAGTTCTTGTTAAGGCCAGAAGTGGCAGGCCAAGAAAAACATCAGAAAGGCAGAGAAGAAGAATGGTGAGATCAGTCAAGGACAATCGTCAGACCACCTCCAGAGAGCTGCAGCATCAAGTTGCTGCAGATGGTGTCACTGTGCATCGGTCAACTATACAACGCACTTTGCACAAGGAGAAGCTGTATGGGAGAGTGATGCGAAAGAAGCCGTTTCTGCAAGCACGCCACAAACAGAGTCGGCTGAGGTATGCAAAAGCACATTTGGAGAAGCCAATTTCTTTTTGGAAGAAGGTCCTGTGGACTGATGAAACCAAGATTGAGTTGTTTGGTCATACAAAAAGGCGTTATGCATGGCGGCATAAAAACACAGCATTCCAAGAAAAACACTTGCTACCCACAGTAAAATTTGGTGGAGGTTCCATCATGCTTTGGGGCTGTGTGGCCAATGCCGGCACCGGGAATCTTGTTAAAGTTGAGGGACGCATGGATTCCACTCAGTATCAGCAGATTCTTGAGAATAATGTTCAAGAATCAGTGATAAAGTTGAAGTTACGCAGGGGATGGATCTTTCAGCAAGACAATGATCCAAAACACCGCTCCAAATCTACTCAGGCATTCATGCAGAGGAACAATTGCAATGTTCTGGAATGGCCATCCCAGTCCCAAGCCCTGAATATCATTGAACATCTGTGGGATCATTTGAAGAGGGCTGTCCATGTTCGGCGACCATTAAACTTAACTGAACTGGAATTGTTTTGTAAAGAGGAATGGTCAAAAATACCTTCATCCAGGATCCAGGAACTCATTAAAAGCTACAGGAAGCGACTAGAGGCTGTTATTTTTGCAAAAGGAGGATCTACTAAATATTAATGTCACTTTTCTGGTGAGGTGCCCATACTTATGCACCTGTCAAATTTTGTTTGAATACAGATTGCACATTTTCTGTTAGTACAATAAACCTCATTTCAAGGCAGAAACATTACTGTGTCCAACAGTTATTACATATATCAAACTGAAATAACTGTTGCAAAAACACCAATTTTTATAAAACATTAAGATTAAGATTAATAGGGGTGCCCAAACTTTTTCATATAACTGTATATTTTTGTCTGAACAGTCAGGGAGACACTATCACTGTTTTTCTTTACGGAAAAGAGGTCAACAGCTGGATAATATAGAAAATTGGACAGTGGAACTGCAAAACCAAACTTCTAGTTATCTGGCCTACACCAGAATATTTTAAACAGATATATTTCTGTCTGAACAGTCAGGGAGACACTATTGCTGTTTTTTATACGGAAAAAGGCCAAAAGCTGGATAATACTGAGATTTAAACCGTGGCACTTCAAAACCAACTTTCTAGTTATCTGGCCTACACCAGAATATTTAAAACAGATATATTGGCGTCTGAACAGTCAGGGAGACTCTAGTACTGCTTTTTTTTACGGAAAAAGGGCCAAAAGCTGGATAATAGTGGGTTTTGAACCGTGGAACTGCAAAACCAAACTTATAGTTATTTGGCCTACACCAGAAAATTTTAAACAGATATATTTGAGTCTGAACAGTCAGGGAGACACTATTACTGTTTTTTTTTATGTAAATAGGGCCAAAAGCTGGAGAATGCGGAGATTTTAACTGTGGCACTGCAAAATCAAACTTCTAGTTATCTGGCCTACACTAGAATATTTTAAACTGATATATTTGTGTCTAAACAGTCAGGGAGACACTATTACTGTTTTTTTTACAGAAAAAAGGCCAAAAGCTGGATAATACTGAGATTTGAACCGCGCAACTGCAAAACCAAACTTCTAGTTATCTGGCCTACACCAGAATATTTTAAACAGATATAATTGTGTCAGAACAGTCAGGGAGACACTATTACTGTTTTTTTTTATGTAAATAGGGCCAAAAGCTGGATAATGCGGAGATTTTAACTGTGGCACTGCAAAATCAAACTTCTAGTTATCTGGCCTACATTAGAATATTTTAAACTGATATATTTGTGTCAGAACAGTCAGGGAGACACTATTACTGTTTTTTTTAATGGAAAAAACTGCAAAAACTGGATAATACTGAGATTTGAACCGTCGAACTGCAAAACCAAACTTCTACTTATCTGGCCTACACCAGAATATTTTAAACATATATATTTGTGTCTGAACAGTCAGGGAGACACTATTACTGCTTTTTTTACGGAAAAAAAGGCCAAAACCTGGAAAATACTGAGATTTGAACTGTTGAACGGCAAGACCAAACTTCTAGTTATCTGGCCTACACCAGAATATTTTAAACAGATATATTTTTGTCTGAACAGTCAGGGAGACACTACTACTGTTTTTTTTACGGAAAAGAGATCAACAGCTGGATAATATAGAGAATTGAACAGTTGAACTGCAAAACCAAACTTCTAGTTATCTGGCCTACACCAGAATATTTTAAACAGATATATTTGTGTTTGAACAGTCAGGGAGACACTATTACTGTTTTTTTTACGGAAAAAAAGGCCAAAAGCTGGATAATACAGAGATTTGAACCGGGGAACTGCAAAACCAAACTTCTAGTTTTCTGGCCTACACCAGAATATTTTAAACAGATATATTTGTGTCTGGACAGTCAGGGAGACACTATTACTGTTTTTTTATAGAAAAAAGGCCAAAAGCTGGATAATACAGAGATTTGAACCGTGGAACTGCAAAACCAAACTTCTAGTTATCTGGCCATCACCAGAATATTTTAAACAGATATATTTGTGTCTGAACAGTCAGGGAGACACTATTACTGTTTTTTTTACAGAAAAAAGGCCAAAAACTGGAAAATACTGAGATTTGAACTGTGGAACGGCAAAACCAAACTTCTATTTATCTGGCCTACACCAGAATATTTTAAACAGATATGTTTTTGTCTGAGCAGTGAGGTAGACAATATTTCTGTTTTTTTTATGGAAAAAAGGCCAAAAGCTGGATAATACAGAGATTTGAACCGTGGAACTGCAAAACCAAACTTCTAGTTTTCTGGCCTAGTGTCTAAACAGGCAGGGAGACACTATTACTGCTTTTTTTATGGAAAAAAGGCCAAAACCTGGAAAATACTGAGATTTGAACTGTGGAACGGCAAAACCAAGCTTCTATTTATCTGGCCTACACCAGAATATTTTAAACAGATGTATTTTTGTCTGAACAGACAGGGACACACTATTGCTGTTATTTTTTACAGAAAAAGGCCAAAAGCTGGAAAATACAGAGATTTGAACTGTGGAACTGCAAAACCAAACTTCTAGTTATCTGGCCTACACCAGAATATGTTAATCAGATATATTTGTTCTTTGAACAGTCAGGGAGACATTACTACTGTTTTTTATGGAAAAAAAGGCCAAAACCTGGATAATACAGAGATTTGAACAGTGGTACTGCAAAACCAGACTTCTAGTTATATGGCCTATACTAGAATATTTTAAACTGATATATTTGTGTCTAAACAGTCAGGGAGACACTATTACTGTTTTTTTTATGGAAAAAAGGCCAAAAGCTGGATAATACTGAGATTTGAACCGCGCAACTGCAAAACCAAACTTCTAGTTATCTGGCCTACACCAGAATATTTTAAACAGATATAATTGTGTCAGAACAGTCAGGGAGACACTATTACTGTTTTTTTTTATGGAAAAAACTGCAAAAGCTGGATAATACTGAGATTTGAACCGTGGAACTGCAAAACCAAACTTCTAGTTATCTGGCCTACACCAGAATATTTTAAACATATATATTTGTGTCTGAACAGGCAGGGAGACACTATTACTGCTTTTTTTACGGAAAAAAAGGCCAAAACCTGGAAAATACTGAGATTTGAACTGTTGCACGGCAAAACCAAACTTCTAGTTATCTGGCCTACACCAGAATATTTTAAACAGATATATTTTTGTCTGAACAGTCAGTGAGACACTACTACTGTTTTTTTTATGGAAAAGAGATCAACAGCTGGATAATATAGAGAATTGAACAGTTGAACTGCAAAACCAAACTTCTAGTTATCTGGCCTACACCAAAATATTTTAAACAGATATATTTGTGTTTGAACAGTCAGGGAGACACTATTACTGTTTTTTTATAGAAAAAAGGCCAAAAGCTGGATAATACAGAGATTTGAACCGTGGAACTGCAAAACCAAACTTCTAGTTATCTGGCCATCACCAGAATATTTTAAACAGATATATTTGTGTCTGAACAGTCAGGGAGACACTATTACTGTTTTTTTTACAGAAAAAAGGCCAAAAGCTGGAAAATACAGAGATTTAAACTGTGAAACTGCAAAACCAAACGTCTAGTTTTCTGGCCTACACCAGAATATTTTAAACATATATATTTGTGTGTGAACAGGCAGGGAGACACTATTACTGCGTTTTTTATGGAAAAAGGGCCAAAACCTGGAAAATACTGAGATTTGAACTGTTGAACGGCAAAACCAAACTTCTAGTTATCTAGCCTACACCAGAATATTTTAAACAGATATATTTGTTCTTTGAAAAGTCAGGGAGACACTACTACTGTTTTTTTATGGAAAAAAAGGCCAAAACCTGGATAATACAGAGATTTGAACTGTGGAACTGCAAAACCAAACTTCTAGTTTTCTGGCCTACACCAGAATATTTTAAATAGATATATTTGTGTCTGAACAGTCAGGGAGACACTATTACTGTTTTTTTTGCGGAAAAAAGGCCAAAACCTGGAAAATACTGAGATTTGAACCGTGGAACTTCAAAACCAAACTTATAGTTATCTGGCCTACACCAGAAAATTTTAAACAGATATATTTGAGTCTGAACAGTCAGGGAGACACTATTACTGTTTTTTTTTATGTAAATAGGGCCAAAAGCTGGAGAATGCGGAGATTTTAACTGTGGCACTGCAAAATCAAACTTCTAGTTATCTGGCCTACACTAGAATATTTTAAACTGATATATTTGTGTCTAAACAGTCAGGGAGACACTATTACTGTTTTTTTTACAGAAAAAGGCCAAAAGCTGGATAATACTGAGATTTGAACCGCGCAACTGCAAAACCAAACTTCTAGTTATCTGGCCTACACCAGAATATTTTAAACAGATATAATTGTGTCAGAACAGTCAGGGAGACACTATTACTGTTTTTTTTTATGTAAATAGGGCCAAAAGCTGGATAATGCGGAGATTTTAACTGTGGCACTGCAAAATCAAACTTCTAGTTATCTGGCCTACATTAGAATATTTTAAACTGATATATTTGTGTCAGAACAGTCAGGGAGACACTATTACTGTTTTTTTTAATGGAAAAAACTGCAAAAGCTGGATAATACTGAGATTTGAACCGTCGAACTGCAAAACCAAACTTCTAGTTATCTGGCCTACACCAGAATATTTTAAACATATATATTTGTGTCTGAACAGTCAGGGAGACACTATTACTGCTTTTTTTACGGAAAAAAAGGCCAAAACCTGGAAAATACTGAGATTTGAACTGTTGAACGGCAAAACCAAACTTCTAGTTATCTGGCCTACACCAGAATATTTTAAACAGATATATTTTTGTCTGAACAGTCAGGGAGACACTACTACTGTTTTTTTTACGGAAAAGAGATCAACAGCTGGATAATATAGAGAATTGAACAGTTGAACTGCAAAACCAAACTTCTAGTTATCTGGCCTACACCAGAATATTTTAAACAGATATATTTGTGTTTGAACAGTCAGGGAGACACTATTACTGTTTTTTTTACGGAAAAAAAGGCCAAAAGCTGGATAATACAGAGATTTGAACCGGGGAACTGCAAAACCAAACTTCTAGTTTTCTGGCCTACACCAGAATATTTTAAACAGATATATTTGTGTCTGAACAGTCAGGGAGACACTATTACTGTTTTTTTATAGAAAAAAGGCCAAAAGCTGGATAATACAGAGATTTGAACCGTGGAACTGCAAAACCAAACTTCTAGTTATCTGGCCATCACCAGAATATTTTAAACAGATATATTTGTGTCTGAACAGTCAGGGAGACACTATTACTGTTTTTTTTACAGAAAAAAGGCCAAAAGCTGGAAAATACAGAGATTTGAACTGTGAAACTGCAAAACCAAACGTCTAGTTTTCTGGCCTACACCAGAATATTTTTTAAACATATATATTTGTGTGTGAACAGGCAGGGAGACACTATTACTGCTTTTTTTTATGGAAAAAGGGCCAAAACCTGGAAAATACTGAGATTTGAACTGTTGAACGGCAAAACCAAACTTCTAGTTATCTGGCCTACACCAGAATATTTTAAACAGATATATTTGTTCTTTGAAAAGTCAGGGAGACACTACTACTGTTTTTTTATGGAAAAAAAGGCCAAAACCTGGATAATACAGAGATTTGAACCGTGGAACTGCAAAACCAAACTTCTAGTTTTCTGGCCTACACCAGAATATTTTAAACAGATATATTTGTGTCTGAACAGTCAGGGAGACACTATTACTGTTTTTTTTACGGAAAAAAGGCCAAAACCTGGAAAATACTGAGATTTGAACTGTGGAACGGCAAAACCAAACTTCTGGTTATCTGGCCTACACCAGAATATTTTAAACAGATATATTTGTGTCTGAACAGTCAAGGAGACACTATTACTGTTTTTTTTACAGAAAAAAGGCCAAAAGCTGGAAAATACAGAGATTTAAACTGTGAAACTGCAAAACCAAACGTCTAGTTTTCTGGCCTACACCAGAATATTTTAAACATATATATTTGTGTGTGAACAGGCAGGGAGACACTATTACTGCTTTTTTTATGGAAAAAGGGCCAAAACCTGGAAAATACTGAGATTTGAACTGTTGAACGGCAAAACCAAACTTCTAGTTATCTAGCCTACACCAGAATATTTTAAACAGATATATTTGTTCTTTGAAAAGTCAGGGAGACACTACTACTGTTTTTTTATGGAAAAAAAGGCCAAAACCTGGATAATACAGAGATTTGAACTGTGGAACTGCAAAACCAAACTTCTAGTTTTCTGGCCTACACCAGAATATTTTAAATAGATATATTTGTGTCTGAACAGTCAGGGAGACACTATTACTGTGTTTTTTGCGGAAAAAAGGCCAAAACCTGGAAAATACTGAGATTTGAACCGTGGAACTTCAAAACCAAACTTATAGTTATCTGGCCTACACCAGAAAATTTTAAACAGATATATTTGAGTCTGAACAGTCAGGGAGACACTATTACTGTTTTTTTTTATGTAAATAGGGCCAAAAGCTGGAGAATGCGGAGATTTTAACTGTGGCACTGCAAAATCAAACTTCTAGTTATCTGGCCTACACTAGAATATTTTAAACTGATATATTTGTGTCTAAACAGTCAGGGAGACACTATTACTGTTTTTTTTACAGAAAAAAGGCAAAAAGCTGGATAATACTGAGATTTGAACCGCGCAACTGCAAAACCAAACTTCTAGTTATCTGGCCTACACCAGAATATTTTAAACAGATATAATTGTGTCAGAACAGTCAGGGAGACACTATTACTGTTTTTTTTTATGTAAATAGGGCCAAAAGCTGGATAATGCGGAGATTTTAACTGTGGCACTGCAAAATCAAACTTCTAGTTATCTGGCCTACATTAGAATATTTTAAACTGATATATTTGTGTCAGAACAGTCAGGGAGACACTATTACTGTTTTTTTTAATGGAAAAAACTGCAAAAGCTGGATAATACTGAGATTTGAACCGTCGAACTGCAAAACCAAACTTCTAGTTATCTGGCCTACACCAGAATATTTTAAACATATATATTTGTGTCTGAACAGTCAGGGAGACACTATTACTGCTTTTTTTACGGAAAAAAAGGCCAAAACCTGGAAAATACTGAGATTTGAACTGTTGAACGGCAAAACCAAACTTCTAGTTATCTGGCCTACACCAGAATATTTTAAACAGATATATTTTTGTCTGAACAGTCAGGGAGACACTACTACTGTTTTTTTTACGGAAAAGAGATCAACAGCTGGATAATATAGAGAATTGAACAGTTGAACTGCAAAACCAAACTTCTAGTTATCTGGCCTACACCAGAATATTTTAAACAGATATATTTGTGTTTGAACAGTCAGGGAGACACTATTACTGTTTTTTTTACGGAAAAAAAGGCCAAAAGCTGGATAATACAGAGATTTGTACCGGGGAACTGCAAAACCAAACTTCTAGTTTTCTGGCCTACACCAGAATATTTTAAACAGATATATTTGTGTCTGAACAGTCAGGGAGACACTATTACTGTTTTTTTATAGAAAAAAGGCCAAAAGCTGGATAATACAGAGATTTGAACCGTGGAACTGCAAAACCAAACTTCTAGTTATCTGGCCATCACCAGAATATTTTAAACAGATATATTTGTGTCTGAACAGTCAGGGAGACACTATTACTGTTTTTTTTACAGAAAAAAGGCCAAAAGCTGGAAAATACAGAGATTTGAACTGTGAAACTGCAAAACCAAACGTCTAGTTTTCTGGCCTACACCAGAATATTTTTTAAACATATATATTTGTGTGTGAACAGGCAGGGAGACACTATTACTGCTTTTTTTATGGAAAAAGGGCCAAAACCTGGAAAATACTGAGATTTGAACTGTTGATCGGCAAAACCAAACTTCTAGTTATCTGGCCTACACCAGAATATTTTAAACAGATATATTTGTTCTTTGAAAAGTCAGGGAGACACTACTACTGTTTTTTTATGGAAAAAAAGGCCAAAACCTGGATAATACAGAGATTTGAACCGTGGAACTGCAAAACCAAACTTCTAGTTTTCTGGCCTACACCAGAATATTTTAAACAGATATATTTGTGTCTGAACAGTCAGGGAGACACTATTACTGTTTTTTTTACGGAAAAAAGGCCAAAACCTGGAAAATACTGAGATTTGAACTGTGGAACGGCAAAACCCAGCTTCTGGTTATCTGGCCTACACCAGAATATTTTAAACAGATATATTTTTGTCTGAACAGTCAGGGAGACACTATTACTGTTTTTCTTTACGAAAAAAAGGCCAAAAGCTGGATAATACTGAGATTTGAACCGTGGCACTGCAAAAACAACTTTCTAGTTATCTGGCCTACACCAGAATATTTTAAACAGATATATTTTTGTCTGAACAGTCAGGGAGACACTATTACTGTTTTTTTTTACGAAAAAAAGGCCAAAAGCTGGATAATACTGAGATTTGAACCGTGGCACTGCAAAACCAACTTTCTAGTTATCTGGCCTACACCAGAATAATTTAAACATATATATTTGTGTCTGAACAGTCAGGGAGACACTATTACTGCTTTTTTTATGGAAAAAATGCCAAAACCTGGATAATAATGATATTTCAACCGTGGAACGGCAAAACTAAACTTCTAGTTTTGTGGCCTACACCAGAATATTTTACACAGATATATTTGAGTCTGAACAGTCAGGGAGACACTATTACTGTTTTTTTATGTAAATAGGGCCAAAAGCTGGATAATGCAGAGATTTGAACCGTGGCACTGCAAAACCAAACTTCTAGTTATCTGGCCTACACTAGAATATTTTAAACTGATATATTTGTGTCTAAACAGTCAGGGAGACACTACTACTGTTTTTTTTACGGAAAAAAAGGCCAAAAGCTGGATAATACTGAGATTTGAATCGTGCAACTGCAAAACCAAACTTCTAGTTATCTGGCCTACACCAGAATATTTTAAACAAATATATTTGTGTCTGAACAGTCAGGGAGACACTATTACTGTTTTTTTTAACGGAAAAAAACTGCAAAAGCTGGATAATACTGAGATTTGAACCGTGGAACTGCAAAACCAAACTTCTAGTTATCTGGCCTACACCAGAAAATTTTAAACATATATATTTGTGTCTGAACAGGCAGGGAGGCACTATTACTGCTTTTTTTATGGATAAAAGGCCAAAACCTGGAAAATACTGAGATTTGAACTGTGGAACGGCAAAACCAAACTTATATTTATCTGGCCTACACCAGAATATTTAAACAGATATATTTTTGTCTGAACAGTGAGGGAGACAACATTACTGTTTTTCTTTACGGAAAAGAGATCAACAGCTGGATAATATAGAGAATTGAACCGTTGAACTGCAAAACCAAACTTCTAGTTATCTGGCCCACACCGGAATATTTTAAACAGATATATTTGTGTTTGAACAGTCAGGGAGACACTACTACTGTTTTTTTTTACGAAAAAAAAGGCCAAAAGCTGTATAATACAGAGATTTGAACCGTGGAACTGCAAAACCAAACTTCTAGTTTTCTGGCCTACACCAGAATATTTTAAACAGATATATCTGTGTCTGAACAGTCAGGGAGACACTATTACTGTTTTTTTTATGGAAAAAAGGCCAAAAGCTGGATAATACTGAGATTTGAACCATGGAACTGCAAAACCAAACTTCTAGTTTTCTGGCCTACACCAGAATATTTTAAACATATATATTCGTGTCTGAACAGGCAGGGAGATACTATTACTGCTTTTTTTACGGAAAAAATGCCAAAACCTGGAAAATACTGAGATTTGAACTGTTGAACGGCAAAACCAAACTTCTAGTTATCTGGCCTACACCAGAATATTTTAAACAGATATATTTTTGTCTGAACAGTCAGGGAGACACTATTACTGTTTTTTTTACGGAAAAGAGATCAACAGCTGGATAATATAGAGAATTGAACAGTTGAACTGCAAAACCAAACTTCTAGTTATCTGGCCTACACCAGAATATTTTAAACAGATATATTTGTGTTTGAACAGTCAGGGAGACACTATTACTGTTTTTTTTACGGAAAAAAAGGCCAAAAGCTGGATAATACAGAGATTTGAACCGGGGAACTGCAAAACCAAACTTCTAGTTTTCTGGCCTACACCAGAATATTTTAAACAGATATATTTGTGTCTGAACAGTCAGGGAGACACTATTACTGTTTTTTTATAGAAAAAAGGCCAAAAGCTGGATAATACAGAGATTTGAACCGTGGAACTGCAAAACCAAACTTCTAGTTATCTGGCCATCACCAGAATATTTTAAACAGATATATTTGTGTCTGAACAGTCAGGGAGACACTATTACTGTTTTTTTTACAGAAAAAAGGCCAAAAGCTGGAAAATACAGAGATTTGAACTGTGAAACTGCAAAACCAAACGTCTAGTTTTCTGGCCTACACCAGAATATTTTTTAAACATATATATTTGTGTGTGAACAGGCAGGGAGACACTATTACTGCTTTTTTTATGGAAAAAGGGCCAAAACCTGGAAAATACTGAGATTTGAACTGTTGAACGGCAAAACCAAACTTCTAGTTATCTGGCCTACACCAGAATATTTTAAACAGGTATATTTGTTCTTTGAAAAGTCAGGGAGACACTACTACTGTTTTTTATGGAAAAAAAGGCCAAAACCTGGATAATACAGAGATTTGAACCGTGGAACTGCAAAACCAAACTTCTAGTTTTCTGGCCTACACCAGAATATTTTAAACAGATATATTTGTGTCTGAACAGTCAGGGAGACACTATTACTGTTTTTTTTACGGAAAAAAGGCCAAAACCTGGAAAATACTGAGATTTGAACTGTGGAACGGCAAAACCAAACTTCTGGTTATCTGGCCTACACCAGAATATTTTAAACAGATATATTTTTGTCTGAACAGTCAGGGAGACACTATTACTGTTTTTCTTTACGAAAAAAAGGCCAAAAGCTGGATAATACTGAGATTTGAACCGTGGCACTGCAAAACCAACTTTCTAGTTATCTGGCCTACACCAGAATATTTTAAACAGATATATTTGTGTGTGAACAGTCAGGGAGACACTATTACTGTTTTTTTTTACGAAAAAAAGGCCAAAAGCTGGATAATACTGAGATTTGAACCGTGGCACTGCAAAACCAACTTTCTAGTTATCTGGCCTACACCAGAATAATTTAAACATATATGTTTGTGTCTGAACAGTCAGGGAGACACTATTACTGCTTTTTTTATGGAAAAAATGCCAAAACCTGGATAATAATGATATTTCAACCGTGGAACGGCAAAACTAAACTTCTAGTTATGTGGCCTACACCAGAATATTTTACACAGATATATTTGAGTCTGAACAGTCAGGGAGACACTATTACTGTTTTTTTATGTAAATAGGGCCAAAAGCTGGATAATGCGGAGATTTGAACCGAAGCACTGCAAAACCAAACTTCTAGTTATCTGGCCTACACTATAATATTTTAAACTGATATATTTGTGTCTAAACAGTCAGGGAGACACTACTACTGTTTTTTTTACGGAAAAAAAGGCCAAAAGCTGGATAATACTGAGATTTGAATCGTGCAACTGCAAAACCAAACTTCTAGTTATCTGGCCTACACCAGAATATTTTAAACAAATATATTTGTGTCTGAACAGTCAGGGAGACACTATTACTGTTTTTTTTAACGGAAAAAAACTGCAAAAGCTGGACAATACTGAGATTTGAACCGTGGAACTGCAAAACCAAACTTCTAGTTATCTGGCCTACACCAGAAAATTTTAAACATATATATTTGTGTCTGAACAGGCAGGGAGGCACTATTACTGCTTTTTTTATGGATAAAAGGCCAAAACCTGGAAAATACTGAGATTTGAACTGTGGAACGGCAGAACCAAACTTCTATTTATCTGGCCTACACCAGAATATTTAAACAGATATATTTTTGTCTGAACAGTGAGGGAGACAACATTACTGTTTTTCTTTACGGAAAAGAGATCAACAGCTGGATAATATAGAGAATTGAACCGTTGAACTGCAAAACCAAACTTCTAGTTATCTGGCCCACACTGGGATATTTTAAACAGATATATTTGTGTTTGAACAGTCAGGGAGACACTACTACTGTTTTTTTTTACGAAAAAAAAGGCCAAAAGCTGTATAATACAGAGATTTGAACCGTGGAACTGCAAAACCAAACTTCTAGTTTTCTGGCCTACACCAGAATATTTTAAACAGATATATCTGTGTCTGAACAGTCAGGGAGACACTATTACTGTTTTTTTTATGGAAAAAAGGCCAAAAGCTGGATAATACTGAGATTTGAACCATGGAACTGCAAAACCAAACTTCTAGTTTTCTGGCCTACACCAGAATATTTTAAACATATATATTCGTGTCTGAACAGGCAGGGAGATACTATTACTGCTTTTTTTACGGAAAAAATGCCAAAACCTGGAAAATACTGAGATTTGAACTGTTGAACGGCAAAACCAAACTTCTAGTTATCTGGCCTACACCAGAATATTTTAAACAGATATATTTTTGTCTGAACAGTCAGGGAGACACTATTACTGTTTTTTTTACGGAAAAGAGGTGAACAGCTGGATAATATAGAGAATTGGACAGTGGAACTGCAAAACCAAACTTCTAGTTATCTGGCCTACACCAGAATATTTTAAACAGATATATTTGTGTTTGAACAATCAGGGAGACACTACTACTGTTTTTTTTTACGGAAAAAAAGGCCAAAGCCTGGATAATACAGAGATTTGAACCGTGGAACTGCAAAACCAAACTTTTAGTTTTCTGGCCTACACCAGAATATTTTAAACAGATATACAGTACAGACCAAAAGTTTGGACACACCTTCTCATTTATAGATTTTTCTCTATTTTCATGACTATGAAAATTGTACATTCACACTGAAGGCATCAAAACTATGAATTAACACGTGGAATTATATACTTAACAAAAAAGTGTGAAACAACTGAAAATTGGTCTTATATTCTAGGTTCTTCAAAGTAGCCACCTTTTGCTTTGATGACTGCTTTGCACACTCTTGGCATTCTCTTGATGAGCTTCAAGAGGTAGTCACTGGAAATGGTTTTCACTTAACAGGTGTGCCCTGTCAGGTTTAATAAGTGGGATTTCTTGCCTTATAAATGGGGTTGGGACCATCACTTGTGTTGCACAGAAGTCTGGTGGATACACAGCTGATAGTCCTACTGAATAGACTGTTAGAATTTGTATTATGGCATGAAAACAGCAGCTAAGTAAAGAAAAACGAGTGGCTATCATTACTTTAGGAAATGAAGGTCAGTCAGTGCGAAAAATTGGGAAAACTTTGAATGTGTCCCCAAGTGCAGTTGCAAAAACCATCAAGCGCTACTAAAAAACTGGCTCACATGAGGACCGCACCAGGAAAGGAAGACCAAGAGTCACCTCTGCTTCTGAGGATAAGTTTATCCGAGTCACCAGCCTCAGAAATCGCAGGTTAACAGCAGCTCAGATTAGAGACCAGGTCAATGCAACACAGAGTTCTAGCAGCAGACACATCTCTGCAACAACTGTTAAGAGGAGACTTTGTGCAGCAGGCCTTCATGGTAAAATAGCTGCTAGGAAACCACTGCTAGGGACAGGCAACAAGCAGAAGAGACTTGTTTGGGTTAAAGAACACAAGGAACGGACATTAGACCAGTGGAAATCTGTGCTTTGGTCTGATGAGTCCAAATTTGAGATCTTGGTTCCAACCACCGTGTCTTTGTGCGACCCAGATAATGTGAACGGATGGACTCTACATGCCTGGTTCCCACCATGAAGCATGGAGGAGGAGGTGTGATGGTGTGGGGGTGCTTTGCTGGTGACACTGTTGGAGATTTATTCAAAATTGAAGACATACTGAACCAGCATGGCTACCACAGCATCTTGCAGCGGCATGCTATTCTATCCGGTTTGCAATTAGTTGGACCATCATTTATTTTTCAACAGGACAATGACCCAAAACACACCTCCAGGCTGTGTAAGGGCTATTTGACCAAGAAGGAGAGTGATGGGGTGCTACGCCAGATGACCTGGCCTCAACAGTCACCAGACCTGAACCCAATCGAGATGGTTTGGGCTAAGCTGGACCGCAGAGTGAAGGCAAAAGGGCCAACAAGTGCTAAGCATCTCTGGGAACTCCTTCAAGATTGTTGGAAGACCATTTCCGGTGACTACCTCTTGAAGCTCATCAAGAGAATGCCAAGAGTGTGCAAAGCAGTCATCAAGGCAAAAGGTGGCTATTTCGAAGAACCTAGAATATAAGACCTATTTTCAGTTGTTTCACAATTTTTTGTTAAGTATATAATTCCACATGTGTCAATTCATAGTTTTGATGCCTTCAGTGTGAATGTACAATTTTCATAGTTATGAAAATACAGAAATCTCTTTAAATGAGAACGTGTGTCCAAACTTTTGGTCTGTACTGTATTTGTGTCTGAACAGTCAGGGAGACACTATTACTGTTTTTTTTATGGAAAAAAGGCCAAAACCTGGAAAATACTGAGATTTGAACTGTGGAACAGCAAAACCAAACTTCTAGTTATCTGGCCTACACCAGAATATTTTAAACAGATATATTTTTGTCTGAACAGTCAGGGAGACACCATTACTGTTTTTCTTTACGGAAAGAGGTCAACAGCTGGATAATAAAGAGAATTGGACATGGAACTGCAAAACCAAACTTCTAGTTATCTGGCCTACACCATAATATTTTAAACAGATATATTTGTGTCTGAACAGTCAGGGAGACACTACTACTGTTTTTTTTTACGGAAAAAATGGCCAAAAGCTGGATAATACTGAGATTTGAACCGTGGCACTGCAAAACCAACTTTCTAGTTATCTGGCCTACACCAGAATATTTTAAACAGATATATTTGTGTCTGAACAGTCAGGGAGACACTATTACTGTTTTTTTTTACGGAAAAAGGCCAAAAGCTGGATAATACTGAGATTTGAACCGTGGCACTGCAAAACCAACTTTCTAGTTATCTGGCCTACACCAGAATATTTAAAACAGATATATTGGTGTCTGAACAGTCAGGGAGACACTAGTACTGACTTTTTTTAAGGAAAAAGGCCAAAAGCTGGATAATAGTGGGATTTGAACCGTGGAACTGCAAAACCAAACTTCTAGTTATCTGGCCTACACCAGAATATTTTGAACATATATATTTGTGTCTGAACAGTCAGGGAGACACTATTACTGTTTTTTTTTATGGAAAAAAGGCCAAAAGCTGGATAATACTGAGATTTGAACCGTGGAACTGCAAAACCAAACTTCTAGTTATCGGCCTACACCAGAATATTTTAAACAGATATATTTGTGTCTGAACAGTCAGGGAGACACTATTACTGCAGTTTTTATGGAAAAAATGCCAAAACCTGGATAATGCTGAGATTTGACCGTGGAACGGCAAAACCAAACTTCTAGTTATCTGGCCTACACCAGAATATTTTACACAGATATATTTGTGTGTGAACAGTCAGGGAGACACTATTACTATTTTTTATATGGAAGAAAGGCCAAACGCTGGATAATACTGAGATTTGAACCATGGAACTGCAAAACCAAACTTCTAGTTATCTGGCCTACACCAGCATATTTTAATCAGATATATTTGTGTCTGAACAATCAGGGAGACACTATTACTGTTTTTTTTTTACGGAAAAAATGCCAAAAGCTGGATAATACAGAGATTTGAACCGTGGGACTGCAAAACCAAACTTCTAATTTTCTGGCGTACACCTGAATGTTTTAAACAGATATAATTTTGTCTGAACAGTCAGGGAGACACTACTACTGTTTTTCTTTTCGGAAAGAGGTCAACAGCTTGATAATATAGAGAATTGAACCTTGGAACTGCAAAACCAAACTTCTAGTTATCTGGCCTACACCAGAATATTTTAAACAGATATATTTGTGTTTGAACAGTCAGGGAGACACTACTACTGTTTTTTTGACGGAAAAAAAAGGCCAAATGCTGGATAATACAGAGATTTGAACCATGGAACTGCAAAACCAAACTTCTAGTTTTCTGGCCTACACCAGAATATTTTAAACAGATATAATTGTGTCTGAACAGTCAGGGAGACACTATTACTGTTTTTTTTTATGGAGAAAATGCCAAAAGCTGGATAATACAGAGATTTAAACCATGGAACTGCAAAGCCAAGCTTCTAGTTATCTGGCCTACACCAGAATATTTTAAACAGATATATTTGTGTCTGAACAGTCAGGGAGACACTAGTACTGTTATTTTTTACAGAAAAAAGGCCAAAAGCTGGAAAATACAGAGATTTGAACGGTGTAACTGAAAAACCAAACTTCTACTTATCTGGCCTACACCAAAATATTTTAAACAGATATATTTGTGCCTGGACAGTCAGGGAGACACTATTACTGTTTTTTTTTATGGAAAAAAGGCCAAAAGCTGGATAATACAAAGATTTGAAACATGGAACTGCAAAATTAAACTTCTAGTTATCTGGCCTACACCAGAAAATTTTGAACAGATATATTTGTGTCGGAACAGTCAGGGAGACACTATTACTGTTTTGTTTACGGAAAAAAGGCCAAAAGCTGGATAATAGTGGGATTTGAACCGTGGAACTGCAAAACCAAACTTCTAGTTATCTGGCCTACACCAGAATATTTTAAACAGATATATTTGCGTCTGAACAGTCAGGGAGACACTATTACTGCAGTTTTCATGGAAAAAATGCCAAAACCTGGATAATACTGAGATTTGAACCGTGGAACTGCAAAACCAAACTTCTACTTATCTGGCCTACACCAGAATATTTTACACAGATATATTTGTGTGTGAACAGTCAGGGAGACACTATTACTATTTTTTTTATGGAAGAAAGGACAAAAGCTGGATAATACTGAGATTTGAACCATGGAACTGCAAAACCAAACTTTTAGTTATCTGGCCTACACCAGCATATTTTAAACAGATATATTTGTATCTGAACAGTCAGGGAGACACTACTACTGTTTTTTTTATGGAAAAAAGGCCAAAACCTGGATAATACTGAGATTTGAACCGTGGAAATGCAAAACCAAACTTCTAGTTATCTGGCCTACACCAGCATATTTTAAACGATATATTTGTGTCTGAACAATCAGGGAGACACTATTATTGTTATTTTTTTTACGGAAAAAATGCCAAAAGCTGGATAATACAGAGATTTGAACCGTGGAACTGCAAAACCAAACTTCTAGTTTTCTGGCGTACACCTGAATGTTTTAAACAGATATATTTTTGTCTGAACAGTCAGTGAGACACTACGACTGTTTTTCTTTTCAGAAAAGAGGTCAACAGCTGGATAATATAGAGAATTGAACCTTGGAACTGCAAAACCAAACTTCTAGTTATCTGGCCTACACCAGAATATTTTAAACAGATATATTTGTGTTTGAACAGTCAGGGAGACACTACTACTGTTTATTTAATGGAAAAAAAGGCCAAAAGCTGGATAGTACAGAGATTTGAACCATGGAACTGCAAAACCAAACTTCTAGTTTTCTGGCCTACACCAGAATATTTTAAACAGATATAATTGTTTCTGAACAGTCAGGGAGACACTATTACTGTTTTTTTTATGGAGAAAATGCCAAAAGCTGGATAATACAGAGATTTAAACCATGGAACTGCAAAGCTAAGCTTCTAGTTATCTGGCCTACACCAGAATATTTTAAACATATATATTTGTGTCTGAACAGTCAGGGAGACACTAGTACTGTTATTTTTTACAGAAAAAAGGCCAAAAGCTGGAAAATACAGAGATTTGAACGGTGGAACTGCAAAACCAAACTTCTACTTATCTGGCCTACACCAGAATATTTTAAACAGATATATTTGTGCCTGGACAGTCAGGGAGACACTATTACTGTTTTTTTTTTTACGGAAAAAAGGCCAAAAGCTGGATAATACAAAGATTTGAAACATGGAACTGCAAAATTAAACTTCTAGTTATCTGGCCTACAGCAGAAAATTTTGAACAGATATATTTGTGTCGGAACAGTCAGGGAGACACTATTAATGTTTTGTTTACGGAACAAAGGCCAAAAGCTGGATAATAAAGAGATTTGAACCGTGGAACTGCATAACCACACTTCAAGTTATCTGGCCTACACCAGAATATTTTAAACAGATATATTGGTGTCTGAACAGTCAAGGAGACACTATTACTGTTTTTTTATGTAAAAAAGGCCAAAAGCTTGATAATACAGAGATTTGAACTGTGGATCTGCATAACCAAACTTCTAGTTGTCTGGCCTACACCAGAATATTATAAAAAGATTTATTTGTGTCTGAACAGTCAGGGAGACACTATTACTCATTTTTTTTATGGAAAAAAGGTCCAAAACCTGGATAATACAGAGATTTGAACCGTGGAACTGCAAAACCAAACTTCTAGTTTTCTGGCCTACACCAGAATATTTTAAACAAATATATTTGTGTCTGAACAGTCAGCGAGACACTATTACTGCTTTTTTTATGGAAAAAATGCCAAAACTTGGATAACACTGAGATTTGAACCGTGGAACGGCAAAACCAAACTTCTAGTTGTCTGGCCTACACCAGAATATTTTACACAGATATATTTGTGTCTGAACAGTCAGGGTGACACTATTACTGTTTTTTTATGTAAATAAGGCCAAAAGCTGGATAATGCAGAGATTTGAACCGTGGCACTGCAAAACCAAACTTCTTGTTATCTGGCCTACACTAGAATATTTTAAACAGATATATTTGTGTCTGAACAGTCAGGGAAACACTACTACTGCTTTTTTTACAGAAAAAAGGCCAAAAGCTGGTTAATACTGAGATTTGAACCGTGGAACTGCAAGACCAAACTTATATTTATCTGGCCTACACCAGAATATTTTAAACAGATATATTTGTGTCTGAACAGTCAGTGAGACACTATTACTGTTTTTCTTTGCGGAAAAGAGGGCAACAGCTGGATAATATAGACAATTGAACCGTGGAACTGCACAACCAAACTTCTAGTTATCTGGCCTACACCAGAATATTTTAAACAGATATATTTGTGTTTGAACAGTCAGGGAGACACTACTACTGTTTTTTTACAGAAAAAAAGGCCAAAAGCTGGATAATACAGAGATTTGTACCGTAGAACTGCAAAACCAAACTTATATTTATCTGGCCTACACCAGAATATTTTAAACAGATATATTTGTGTCTGAACAGTCAGTGAGACACTATTAATGTTTTTTTCATGGAAAAAAGGCCAAAAGCTGGATAGTACTGAGATTTGAACCGTGGAACTGCAAAACCAAACTTCTAGTTATCTGGCCTACACCAGAATATTTTAAACAGATATATTTGTGTTTGAACAGTCAGGGAGACACTACTACTGTTTTTTAACGGAAAAAAAGGCCAAAAGCTGGATAGTACAGAGATTTGAACCATGGAACTGCAAAACCAAACTTCTAGTTTTCTGGCCTACACCAGAATATTTTAAACAGATATAATTGTTTCTGAACAGTCAGGGAGACACTATTACTGTTTTTTTATGGAGAAAATGCCAAAAGCTGGATAATACAGAGATTTAAACCATGGAACTGCAAAGCTAAGCTTCTAGTTATCTGGCCTACACCAGAATATTTTAAACATATATATTTGTGTCTGAACAGTCAGGGAGACACTAGTACTGTTATTTTTTACAGAAAAAAAGCCAAAAGCTGGAAAATACAGAGATTTGAACGGTGGAATTGCAAAACCAAACTTCTACTTATCTGGCCTACACCAGAAAATTTTAAACAGATATATTTGTGTCGGAACAGTCAGGGAGACACTATTACTGTTTTGTTTACGGAAAAAAGGCCAAAAGCTGGATAATAAAGAGATTTGAACCGTGGAACTGCATAACCACACTTCAAGTTATCTGGCCTACACCAGAATATTTTAAACAGATATATTGGTGTCTGAACAGTCAAGGAGACACTATTACTGTTTTTTTATGTAAAAAAGGCCAAAAGCTTGATAATACAGAGATTTGAACTGTGGATCTGCATAACCAAACTTCTAGTTATCTGGCCTACACCAGAATATTTTAAACAGATATATTTGTGTCTGAACAGTCAGCGAGACACTATTACTGCTTTTTTTATGGAAAAAATGCCAAAACTTGGATAACACTGAGATTTGAACCGTGGAACGGCAAAACCAAACTTCTAGTTGTCTGGCCTACACCAGAATATTTTACACAGATATATGTGTGTCTGAACAGTCAGGGAGACACTATTACTGTTTTTTTATGTAAATAAGGCCAAAAGCTGGATATTGCAGAGATTTGAACCGTGGCACTGCAAAACCAAACTTCTTGTTATCTGGCCTACACTAGAATATTTTAAACAGATATATTTGTGTCTGAACAGTCAGGGAAACACTACTACTGCTTTTTTTACGGAAAAAAGGCCAAAAGCTGGATAACACTGAGATTTGAACCGTGGCACTGCAAAACCAACTTTCTAGTTATCTGGCCTATACCAGAATATATCAAACATATATATTTTTGTCTGAACAGTCAGGGAGACACTATTACTGTTTTTCTTTACGGAAAAGAGGGCAACAGCTGGATAATATAGACAATTGAACCGTGGAACTGCACAACCAAACTTCTAGTTATCTGGCCTACAACAGAATATTTTAAACAGATATATTTGTGTTTGAACAGTCAGGGAGACACTACTACTGTTTTTTTACAGAAAAAAAGGCCAAAAGCTATATAATACAGAGATTTGTACCGTGGAACTGCAAAACCAAAATGATATTTATCTGGCCTACACCAGAATATTTTAAACAGATATATTTGTGTCTGAACAGTCAGTGAGACACTATTAATGTTTTTTTTATGGAAAAAAGGCCAAAAGCTGGATAGTACTGAGATTTGAACCGTGGAACTGCAAAGCCAAACTTGTAGTTATCTGGCCTACACCAGAATATTTTAAACAGATATATTTGTGTTTGAACAGTCAGGGAGACACTACTACTGTTTTTTTAACGGAAAAAAAGGCCAAAAGCTGGATAGTACAGAGATTTGAACCATGGAACTGCAAAACCAAACTTCTAGTTTTCTGGCCTACACCAGAATATTTTAAACAGATATAATTGTTTCTGAACAGTCAGGGAGACACTATTACTGTTTTTTTATGGAGAAAATGCCAAAAGCTGGATAATACAGAGATTTAAACCATGGAACTGCAAAGCTAAGCTTCTAGTTATCTGGCCTACACCAGAATATTTTAAACATATATATTTGTGTCTGAACAGTCAGGGAGACACTAGTACTGTTATTTTTTACAGAAAAAAGGCCAAAAGCTGAAAAATACAGAGATTTGAACGGTGGAACTGCAAAACCAAACTTCTACTTATCTGGCCAATACCAGAATATTTTAAACAGATATATTTGTGTCTGAACAGTAAGGGAGACACTATTACTTTTTTTTTTACGGAAAAAAGGCCAAAAGCTGGATAATAGTCAGATTTGAACCATGACACTGCAAAACCAAACTTCTAGATATCTGGCCTACACCAGAATATTTAAACATATATATTTGTGTCTGAACAGTCAGGGAGACACTATTAGTGATTTTTTTTAAGGAAAAAAGGCCAAAAGCTGCATAATACTGAGATTTGAACTGTGGAACTGCAAAACCAAACTTCTAGTTATCTGGCCTACACCAGAATATTTTAAACAGATATATTTGTGTCTGAACAGTCAGGGAAGCACTATTACTGTTTTTTAACTGAAAAAAATGTCAAAAGCTGGATAATACAGAGATTTGAATCGTGGAACTGCAAAACCAAACTTATAGTTATCTGGCTTACACAAGAATATTTTAAACAGATATATTTGTGTCTGAACAGTCAGTGAGACAGTATTACTGATTTTTTTTACAGAAAAAATGCCAAAAGCTGGATAATACTGAGATTTAAACCGTGGAACTGCAAAACCAAACTTCTAGTTATCTGGCCTACACGAGCATATTTTAAATAGATATATTTGTGTCTGAACAGTCAGGGAGAGACTATTACTGTTTTAATTACGGAAAAAAAGAGCAAAAGCTGGATAATAGAGAGATTTAAATCGTGGAACTGCAAAACCAAACTTATATTTATCAGGACTACACCAGAATATTTTAAACAGATATATTTGTATCTGAACAGTCAGGGAGACACTACTACTGTTTTTTTTATGGAAAAAAGGCCAAAACCTGGATAATACTGAGATTTGAACCGTGGAACTGCAAAACCAAACTTCTAGTTATCTGGCCTACACCAGCATATTTTAAACGATATATTTGTGTCTGAACAATCAGGGAGACACTATTATTGTTATTTTTTTTACGGAAAAAATGCCAAAAGCTGGATAATACAGAGATTTGAACCGTGGAACTGCAAAACCAAACTTTTAGTTTTCTGGCCTACACCAGAATATTTTAAACAGATATACAGTACAGACCAAAAGTTTGGACACACCTTCTCATTTATAGATTTTTCTGTATTTTCATGACTATGAAAATTGTACATTCACACTGAAGGCATCAAAACTATGAATTAACACGTGGAATTATATACTTAACAAAAAAGTGTGAAACAACTGAAAATTGGTCTTATATTCTAGGTTCTTCAAAGTAGCCACCTTTTGCTTTGATGACTGCTTTGCACACTCTTGGCATTCTCTTGATGAGCTTCAAGAGGTAGTCACCGGAAATGGTTTTCACTTAACAGGTGTGCCCTGTCAGGTTTAATAAGTGGGATTTCTTGCCTTATAAATGGGGTTGGGACCATCACTTGTGTTGCACAGAAGTCTGGTGGATACACAGCTGATAGTCCTACTGAATAGACTGTTAGAATTTGTATTATGGCATGAAAACAGCAGCTAAGTAAAGAAAAACGAGTGGCTATCATTACTTTAGGAAATGAAGGTCAGTCAGTGCGAAAAATTGGGAAAACTTTGAATGTGTCCCCAAGTGCAGTTGCAAAAACCATCAAGCGCTACAAAAAAACTGGCTCACATGAGGACCGCACCAGGAAAGGAAGACCAAGAGTCACCTCTGCTTCTGAGGATAAGTTTATCCGAGTCACCAGCCTCAGAAATCGCAGGTTAACAGCAGCTCAGATTAGAGACCAGGTCAATGCAACACAGAGTTCTAGCAGCAGACACATCTCTGCAACAACTGTTAAGAGGAGACTTTGTGCAGCAGGCCTTCATGGTAAAATAGCTGCTAGGAAACCACTGCTAGGGACAGGCAACAAGCAGAAGAGACTTGTTTGGGTTAAAGAACACAAGGAACGGACATTAGACCAGTGGAAATCTGTGCTTTGGTCTGATGAGTCCAAATTTGAGATCTTGGTTCCAACCACCGTGTCTTTGTGCGACCCAGATAATGTGAACGGATGGACTCTACATGCCTGGTTCCCACCATGAAGCATGGAGGAGGAGGTGTGATGGTGTGGGGGTGCTTTGCTGGTGACACTGTTGGAGATTTATTCAAAATTGAAGACATACTGAACCAGCATGGCTACCACAGCATCTTGCAGCGGCATGCTATTCTATCTGGTTTGCAATTAGTTGGACCATCATTTATTTTTCAACAGGACAATGACCCAAAACACACCTCCAGGCTGTGTAAGGGCTATTTGACCAAGAAGGAGAGTGATGGGGTGCTACGCCAGATGACCTGGCCTCCACAGTCACCAGACCTGAACCCAATCGAGATGGTTTGGGGTAAGCTGGACCGCAGAGTGAAGGCAAAAGGGCCAACAAGTGCTAAGCATCTCTGGGAACTCCTTCAAGATTGTTGGAAGACCATTTCCGGTGACTACCTCTTGAAGCTCATCAAGAGAATGCCAAGAGTGTGCAAAGCAGTCATCAAGGCAAAAGGTGGCTATTTCGAAGAACCTAGAATATAAGACCTATTTTCAGTTGTTTCACAATTTTTTGTTAAGTATATAATTCCACATGTGTCAATTCATAGTTTTGATGCCTTCAGTGTGAATGTACAATTTTCATAGTTATGAAAATACAGAAATCTCTTTAAATGAGAACGTGTGTCCAAACTTTTGGTCTGTACTGTATTTGTGTCTGAACAGTCAGGGAGACACTATTACTGTTTTTTTTATGGAAAAAAGGCCAAAACCTGGAAAATACTGAGATTTGAACTGTGGAACAGCAAAACCAAACTTCTAGTTATCTGGCCTACACCAGAATATTTTAAACAGATATATTTTTGTCTGAACAGTCAGGGAGACACCATTACTGTTTTTCTTTACGGAAAGAGGTCAACAGCTGGATAATAAAGAGAATTGGACCGTGGAACTGCAAAACCAAACTTCTAGTTATCTGGCCTACACCATAATATTTTAAACAGATATATTTGTGTTTGAACAGTCAGGGAGACACTACTACTGTTTTTTTGACGGAAAAAAAAGGCCAAATGCTGGATAATACAGAGATTTGAACCATGGAACTGCAAAACCAAACTTCTAGTTCTCTGGCCTACACCAGAATATTTTAAACAGATATAATTGTGTCTGAACAGTCAGGGAGACGCTATTACTGTTTTTTTTTATGGAGAAAATGCCAAAAGCTGGATAATACAGAGATTTAAACCATGGAACTGCAAAGCCAAGCTTCTAGTTATCTGGCCTACACCAGAATATTTTAAACAGATATATTTGTGTCTGAACAGTCAGGGAGACACTAGTACTGTTATTTTTTACAGAAAAAAAGGCCAAAAGCTGGAAAATACAGAGATTTGAACGGTGTAACTGAAAAACCAAACTTCTACTTATCTGGCCTACACCAAAATATTTTAAACAGATATATTTGTGCCTGGACAGTCAGGGAGACACTATTACTGTTTTTTTTTATGGAAAAAAGGCCAAAAGCTGGATAATACAAAGATTTGAAACATGGAACTGCAAAATTAAACTTCTAGTTATCTGGCCTACACCAGAAAATTTTGAACAGATATATTTGTGTCGGAACAGTCAGGGAGACACTATTACTGTTTTGTTTACGGAAAAAAGGCCAAAAGCTGGATAATAGTGGGATTTGAACCGTGGAATTGCAAAACCAAACTTCTAGTTATCTGGCCTACACCAGAATATTTTAAACAGATATATTTGCGTCTGAACAGTCAGGGAGACACTATTACTGCAGTTTTTATGGAAAAAATGCCAAAACCTGGATAATACTGAGATTTGAACCGTGGAACTGCAAAACCAAACTTCTACTTATCTGGCCTACACCAGAATATTTTACACAGATATATTTGTGTGTGAACAGTCAGGGAGACACTATTACTATTTTTTTTATGGAAGAAAGGACAAAAGCTGGATAATACTGAGATTTGAACCATGGAACTGCAAAACCAAACTTTTAGTTATCTGGCCTACACCAGCATATTTTAAACAGATATATTTGTATCTGAACAGTCAGGGAGACACTACTACTGTTTTTTTTATGGAAAAAAGGCCAAAACCTGGATAATACTGAGATTTGAACCGTGGAACTGCAAAACCAAACTTCTAGTTATCTGGCCTACACCAGCATATTTTAAACGATATGTTTGTGTCTGAACAATCAGGGAGACACTATTATTGTTATTTTTTTTACGGAAAAAATGCCAAAAGCTGGATAATACAGAGATTTGAACCGTGGAACTGCAAAACCAAACTTCTAGTTTTCTGGCGTACACCTGAATGTTTTAAACAGATATATTTTTGTCTGAACAGTCAGTGAGACACTACTACTGTTTTTCTTTTCAGAAAAGAGGTCAACAGCTGGATAATATAGAGAATTGAACCTTGGAACTGCAAAATCAAACTTTTAGTTATCTGGCCTACACCAGAATATTTTAAACAGATATATTTGTGTTTGAACAGTCAGGGAGACACTACTACTGTTTATTTAATGGAAAAAAAGGCCAAAAGCTGGATAGTACAGAGATTTGAACCATGGAACTGCAAAACCAAACTTCTAGTTTTCTGGCCTACACCAGAATATTTTAAACAGATATAATTGTTTCTGAACAGTCAGGGAGACACTATTACTGTTTTTTTTATGGAGAAAATGCCAAAAGCTGGATAATACAGAGATTTAAACCATGGAACTGCAAAGCTAAGCTTCTAGTTATCTGGCCTACAGTAGAAAATTTTGAACAGATATATTTGTGTCGGAACAGTCAGGGAGACACTATTAATGTTTTGTTTACGGAACAAAGGCCAAAAGCTGGATAATAAAGAGATTTGAACCGTGGAACTGCATAACCACACTTCAAGTTATCTGGCCTACACCAGAATATTTTAAACAGATATATTGGTGTCTGAACAGTCAAGGAGACACTATTACTGTTTTTTTATGTAAAAAAGGCCAAAAGCTTGATAATACAGAGATTTGAACTGTGGATCTGCATAACCAAACTTCTAGTTGTCTGGCCTACACCAGAATATTATAAAAAGATTTATTTGTGTCTGAACAGTCAGGGAGACACTATTACTCATTTTTTTTATGGAAAAAAGGTCCAAAACCTGGATAATACAGAGATTTGAACCGTGGAACTGCAAAACCAAACTTCTAGTTTTCTGGCCTACACCAGAATATTTTAAACAAATATATTTGTGTCTGAACAGTCAGCGAGACACTATTACTGCTTTTTTTATGGAAAAAATGCCAAAACTTGGATAACACTGAGATTTGAACCGTGGAACGGCAAAACCAAACTTCTAGTTGTCTGGCCTACACCAGAATATTTTACACAGATATATTTGTGTCTGAACAGTCAGGGTGACACTATTACTGTTTTTTTATGTAAATAAGGCCAAAAGCTGGATAATGCAGAGATTTGAACCGTGGCACTGCAAAACCAAACTTCTTGTTATCTGGCCTACACTAGAATATTTTAAACAGATATATTTGTGTCTGAACAGTCAGGGAAACACTACTACTGCTTTTTTTACGGAAAAAAGGCCAAAAGCTGGTTAATACTGAGATTTGAACCGTGGAACTGCAAGACCAAACTTATATTTATCTGGCCTACACCAGAATATTTTAAACAGATATATTTGTGTCTGAACAGTCAGTGAGACACTATTAATGTTTTTTTTATGGAAAAAAGGCCAAAAGCTGGATAGTACTGAGATTTGAACCGTGGAACTGCAAAACCAACTTTCTAGTTATCTGGCCTACACCAGAATATATCAAACATATATATTTTTGTCTGAACAGTCAGGGAGACACTATTACTGTTTTTCTTTGCGGAAAAGAGGGCAACAGCTGGATAATATAGACAATTGAACCGTGGAACTGCACAACCAAACTTCTAGTTATCTGGCCTACACCAGAATATTTTAAACAGATATATTTGTGTTTGAACAGTCAGGGAGACACTACTACTGTTTTTTTACAGAAAAAAAGGCCAAAAGCTGGATAATACAGAGATTTGTACCGTAGAACTGCAAAACCAAACTTATATTTATCTGGCCTACACCAGAATATTTTAAACAGATATATTTGTGTCTGAACAGTCAGTGAGACACTATTAATGTTTTTTTCATGGAAAAAAGGCCAAAAGCTGGATAGTACTGAGATTTGAACCGTGGAACTGCAAAACCAAACTTCTAGTTATCTGGCCTACAAAAGAATATTTTAAACAGATATATTTGTGTTTGAACAGTCAGGGAGACACTACTACTGTTTTTTTAACGGAAAAAAAGGCCAAAAGCTGGATAGTACAGAGATTTGAACCATGGAACTGCAAAACCAAACTTCTAGTTGTCTGGCCTACACCAGAATATTTTAAACAGATATATTTGTGTCTGAACAGTCAGTGAGACACTATTACTGTTTTTTTTTACGGAAAAAAGGCCAAAAGCTGGATAACACTGAGATTTAAATCGTGGAAATGCAAAGCGAAACTTATAGTTATCTGGCCTACACAAGAATATTTTAAACAGATATATTTGTGTCTGAACAGTCAGTGAGACACTATTAATGTTTTTTTTTTACGGAAAAAAGGCCAAAAGCTGGATAATACTGAGATTTTAACCGTGGAACTGCAAAACCAAACTTCTAGTTATCTGACCTATGCCAGAATATTTTAAACAGATATATTTGGGTCTGAACAGTCAGGGAGACACTATTACTGTTTTTTTACAGAAAAAAAGAGCAAAAGCTGGATAATACAGAGATTTAAATCGTGGAACTGCAAAACCAAACTTATAGTTATCTGGCCTACACCAGAATATTTTAAATAGATATATTTGTGTCTGAATAGTCAGTGAGACACTATTAATGTTTTTTTTTATGGAAAAAAGGCCACAAGCTGGATAACAGTGAGATTTGAACCGTGGAACTGCAAAACCAAACTTCTAGTTATCTGGCCTACACCAGAATATTTTAAATAGATATATTTGGGTCTGAACAGTAATAAAGACACTATTACTCGTTTTTTTTATGGAAAAAAGGGCCAAAAGCTGGATAATACAGAGATTCGAACCATGGAACTGCAAAACCAAACTTCTAGTTATCTGGCCTACACCAGAATATTTTAAACATTGATATTTGTGTCTGAACAGTCAGGGAGACACTATTACTGCTTTTTTTATGGAAAAAATGCCAAAATCTGGATAATACTGAGATTTGATCCTTGGAACGGCAAAACCAAACTTCTAGTTATCTGGCCTACACCAGAATATTTTAAATAGATATATTTGTGTCTGAACAGTAAAGGAGACCCTATTACTCATTTTTTTTAACGGAAAAAAGGGCCAAAAGCTGGATAATACAGAGATTTGAACAGTAGAACTGCAAAACCAAACTTATAGTTATCTGGCCTATACCAGAATATTTTAAACTGATATATTTGTGTCTGAACAGTAAGGGAGACACTATTATTTTCTTTTTCACGGAAAAAAGGCCAAAAGCTGGATAATAGTGAGATTTGAACAATGGCACTGCAAAACCAAACTTTCTAGTTATCTGGCCTACACCAGAATATTTTTAACAGATATATTGGTGTCTGAACAGTCAGGGAGACACTATTACTGCTTTTTTTTACGGAAAAAAGGCCAAAAGTTGGATAATACTGAGATTTGAACCGTGGAACTGCAAAACCAAACTTCTAGTTATCGGGCCTACACCAGAATATTTTAAACAGATATATTTGTATCTTATCAGTCAGGGAGACACTATTACTGATTTTTTTACAGAAAAAAAGAGCAAAAGCTGGATAATACAGAGATTTAAATCGTGGAACTGCAAAACCAAACTTATAGTTATCTGGCCTACACCAGAATATTTTAAACAGATATATTTGTGTCTGTACAGTCAGTGAGACACTATTAATGTTTTTTTTTTATGGAAAAAAGGCCACAAGCAGGATAACAGTGAGATTTGAACCGTGGAACTGCAACACCAAACTTCTAGTTATCTGGCCTCCACCAGAATATTTTAAACAGATATATTTGTGTCTGAACAGTCAGGGAGATACTATTACTGCTTTTTTTATGGAAAAAAATGCCAAAACCTGGGTAATACTGAGATTTGATCTGTGGAACGGCAAAACCAAACTTCTAGTTATCTGGCCTACACATGATTATTTTAAATAGATATATTTGTGTCTGAACAGTAATGAAGACACTATTACTCTTTTTTTTTATGGAAAAAAGGGCCAAAAGCTGGATAATACAGAGATTTGAACCATGGAACTGCAAAACCAAACTTCTAGTTATCTGGCCTACACCAGAATATTTTAAACATTTATATTTTTGTCTGAACAGTCAGGGAGACACTATTACTGCTTTTTTTTTATGGAAAAAATGCCAAAATCTGGAAAATATTGAGATTTGATCCTTGTAACGGCAAAATCAAACTTCTAGTTATCTGGCCTACACCAGAATATTTTAAACATTGATATTTGTGTCTGAACAGTCAGGGAGACACTATTACTGCTTTTTTTATGGAAAAAATGCCAAAATCTGGATAATACTGAGATTTGATCCTTGGAACGGCAAAACCAAACTTCTAGTTATCTGGCCTACACCAGAATAATTTAAATAGATATATTTGTGTCTGAACAGTAATGGAGACACTATTACTCATTTTTTTTAACGGGAAAAAGGGCCAAAAGCTGGATAATACAGAGATTTGAACAGTAGAACTGTAAAACCAAACTTATAGTTATCTGGCTTACACCAGAATATTTTAAACAGATATATTTGTGTCTGAACAGTCAGTGAGACACTATTACTGTTTTTTTTTACGGAAAAAAGGCCAAAAGCTGGATAATACTGAGATTTTAACCGTGGAACTGCAAAACCAAACTTCTAGTTATCTGACCTATACCAGAATATTTTAAACAGATATATTTGGGTCTGAACAGTCAGGGAGACACTATTACTGTTTTTTTACAGAAAAAAAGAGCAAAAGCTGGATAATACAGAGATTTAAATCGTGGAACTGCAAAACCAAACTTATAGTTATCTGGCCTACACCAGAATATTTTAAACAGATATTTTTGTGTCTGAACGGTCAGTGAGACACTATTAATGTTTTTTTTTGCGGAAAAAAGGCGAAGAGCTGGATAACAGTGAGATTTGTACCGTGGAACTGCAAAACCAAACTTCTAGTTATCTGGCCTATACAAGAATATTTTAAACAGATATATTTGTGTCTGAACAGTCAGGGAGACACTATTACTGTTTTTTTTACAGAAAAAAGGCCAAAAGCTGGATAATAGTGAGATTTCAAGCATGGCACTGCAAAACCAAACTTCTAGTTATCTGGCCAACACAAGAATATTTTAAACAGATATATTTGTGTCTGAACAGTCAGGGAGACACTATTACTGTTTTTTTTACAGAAAAAATGCCAAAACCTGGATAATACTGAGATTTGAACCATAGAACTGCAAAACCAAACTTCTAGTTATCTGGACTACACCAGAATATTTTAAACAGATATATTTGTGTCTGAACAGTCAGGGAGACACTATTACTGTATTTTTTGTACGGAAAAAAGGCCAAAAGCTGGATATTTCAAAGATTTGAACGATGGTACTGCAAAACCAAACTTCTAGTTATCTGGCCTACACCAGAATATTTTAAACAGATATATTTGTGTCGGAACAGTCAGGGAGACACTATTATTGTTTTTTTTTATGAAAAAAGGGCAAAATCTGGATAATACTGAGATTTGAACCGTGGAACTGCAAAACCAAACTTATAGTTATCTGGCCTACACCAGAATATTTTAAACATATATATTTGTGTCTAAACAGTCAGGGAGACACTACTATTGCATTTTTTACAGAAAAAAGGCCAAAACCTGGAAAATACTGAGATTTGAACCGTGGAACGGCAAAACCAAACTTCTAGTTATTTGGCCTACACCAGAATATTTAAACCGATATATTTTTGTCTGAACAGTCAGGGAGACACTATTACTGTTTTTCTTTATGAAATGAGGACAACAGCTGGATAATATAGAGAATTGAACCGTGGAACTGCAAAACCAAATTTCTAGTTATCTGGCCTACACCAGAATATTTTAAACAGATATATTTGTGTTTGAACAGTCAGGGAGACACTACTACTGTTTTTTTTAATGGAAAAAAAGGCCAAAATCTGGATAATACTGAGATTTGAACTGTGGAACTGCAGAACCAAACTTCTAGTTTTAAGGCCTACACCAGAATATTTTAAACAGATATATTTGTGTCTGAACAGTCAGGGAGACGCTATTACTTTTTTTTTACTGAAAAAAGGGCAAAAGCTGGATAATACAGAGATTTGAATCGTGGAACTGCAAAACCAAACTTATGGTTATCTGGCTTACACCAGAATATTTTAAACAGATATATTTGTGTCTGAACAGTCAGTGAGACACTATTACTGTTTTTTTTTACGGAGAAAAGGCCAAAAGCTGGATAATACTGAGATTTGAACCGTGGAACTGCAAAACCAAACTTCTAGTTATCTGGCCTACACGAGAATATTTTAAACAAATATATTTGTGTCTGAACAGTCAGGGAGACACTATTACAGATTTTTTTATGGAAAAAAAGAGCAAAAGCTGGATAATACAGAGATTTGAACCGTGGAACTGCAAAACCAAAGTTCTACTTTTCTGGCCTACACCAGAATATTTTAAACAGATATATTTGTGTCTGAACAGTCAGGGAGACACTATTACTGTTTTTTTTTATGGAAAAAAGGGCAAAAGCTGGATAATACTGAGATTTGAACCGTGGAACTGCAAAACCAAACTTCTAGTTATATGGCCTATACAAGAATATTTTAAACAGATATATTTGTGTCTGAACAGTCAGGGAGACACTATTACTGTTTTTTTACGGAAAAAAAGAGCAAAAGCTGGATAATACAGAGATTTAAACCGTGGAACTGCAAAACCAAACTTATAGTTATCTGGCCTACACCAGAATATTTTAAACAGATATATTTGTGTCTGAACAGTCAGTGAGACACTATTAATGTTTTTTTTTATGGAAAAAAGGCGAAAAGCTGGATAACAGTGAGATTTGAACCGTGGAACTGCAAAACCAAACTTCTAGTTATCTGGCCTATACAAGAATATTTTAAACAGATATATTTGTGTCTGAACAGTCAGGGAGACACTATTACTGTTTTTTTTATGGAAAAAAGGCCAAAAGCTGGATAATAGTGAGATTTCAACCATGGCACTGCAAAACCAAACTTCTAGTTTTCTGGCCTACACCAGAATATTTTAAACAGATATATTTGTGTCTGAACAGTCAGGGAGACACTATTACTTTTTTTTTTACTGAAAAAAGGGCAAAAGCTGGATAATACAGAGATTTGAATCGTGGAACTGCAAAACCAAACTTATAGTTATCTGGCTTACACCAGAATATTTTAAACAGATATATTTGTGTCTGAACAGTCAGTGAGACACTATTACTGTTTTTTTTTACGGAAAAAAGGCCAAAAGCTGGATAATACTGAGATTTGAGCCGTGGAAATGCAAAACCAAACTTCTAGTTATCTGGCCTATACCAGAATATTTTAAACAGATATATTTGTGTCTGAACAGTCAGGGAGACACTATTACTGTTTTTTTACGGAAAAAAAAGAGCAAAAGCTGGATAATACAGTGATTTAAATCGTGGAACTGCAAAACTAAACTTATAGTTATCTGGCCTACACCAGAATATTTTAAACAGATATATTTGTGTCTGAACAGTCAGTGAGACACTATTACTGCTTTTTTTATGGAAAAAAATGCCAAAACCTGGATAATACTGAGATTTGATCTGTGGAACGGCAAAACCAAACTTCTAGTTATCTGGCCTACACCTGAATATTTTAAACAGATATATTTTTGTCTGAACAGTCAGTGAGACACTATTACTCTTTTTTTTACGGAAAAATGGCCAAAAGCTGAATAATACAGAGATTTGAACCATGGAACTGCAAAACCAAACTTCTAGTTATCTGGCCTACACCAGAATATTTTAAACAGATATATTTGTGTCTGAACAGTCAGGGAGACACTATTACTGTATTTTTTGTACGGAAAAAAGGCCCAAAGCTGGAAAATTCAAAGATTTGAACGATGGAACTGCAAAACCAAACTTCTAGTTATCTGGCCTACACCAGAATATTTTAAACAGATATATTTGTGTCGGAACATTCAGGAAGACACTATTACTGATTTTTTTATGGAAAAAAAGAGCAAAAGCTGGATAATACAGAGATTTGAACCGTGGAACTGCAAAACCAAACTTCTACTTTTCTGGCCTACACCAGAATATTTTAAACAGATATATTTGTGTCTGAACAGTCAGGGAGACACTATTACTGTTTTTTTTTATGGAAAAAAGGGCAAAAGCTGGATAATACTGAGATTTGAACCGTGGAACTGCAAAACCAAACTTCTAGTTATATGGCCTATACAAGAATATTTTAAACAGATATATTTGTGTCTGAACAGTCAGGGAGACACTATTACTGTTTTTTTACGGAAAAAAAAGAGCAAAAGCTGGATAATACAGAGATTTAAACCGTGGAACTGCAAAACCAAACTTATAGTTATCTGGCCTACACCAGAATATTTTAAACTGATATATTTGTGTCTGAACAGTCAGTGAGACACTATTAATGTTTTTTTATACGGAAAAAAGGCGAAAAGCTGGATAACAGTGAGATTTGAACCGTGGAACTGCAAAACCAAACTTCTAGTTATCTGGCCTATACAAGAATATTTTAAACAGATATATTTGTGTTTGAACAGTCAGGGAGACACTATTACTGTTTTTTTTATGGAAAAAAGGCCAAAAGCTGGATAATAGTGAGATTTCAACCATGGCACTGTAAAACCAAACTTCTAGTTTTCTGGCCTACACCAGAATATTTTAAACAGATATATTTGTGTCTGAACATTCAGGGAGACACTATTACTTTTTTTTTTACTGAAAAAAGGGCAAAAGCTGGATAATACAGAGATTTGAATCGTGGAACTGCAAAACCAAACTTATGGTTATCTGGCTTACACCAGAATATTTTAAACAGATATATTTGTGTCTGAACAGTCAGTGAGACACTATTACTGTTTTTTTTTACGGAAAAAAGGCCAAAAGCTGGATAATACTGAGATTTGAACCATGGAAATGCAAAACCAAACTTCTAGTTATCTGGCCTATACCAGAAATTTTAAACAGATATATTTGTGTCTGAACAGTCAGGGAGACACTATTACTGTTTTTTTACAGAAAAAAAAGAGCAAAGCTGGATAATACAGTGATTTAAATCGTGGAACTGCAAAACTAAACTTATAGTTATCTGGCCTACACCAGAATATTTTAAACAGATATATTTGTGTCTGAACAGTCAGGGAGACACTACTACTGTTTTTTTTAATGGAAAAAAAGGCCAAAAGCTGGATAATACAGAGATTTGAACCGTGGAACTGCAAAACCAAACTTCTAGTTATCTGGCCTACACCAGAATATTTTAAACATATATATTTGTGTCTGAACAGTCAGGGAGACACTATTACTTTTTTTTTTACTGAAAAAAGGGCAAAAGCTGGATAATACAGAGATTTGAATCGTTGAACTGCAAAACCAAACTTATGGTTATCTGGCTTACACCAGAATATTTTAAACAGATATATTTGTGTCTGAACAGTCAGTGAGACACTATTACTGTTTTTTTTTACGGAAAAAAGGCCAAAAGCTGGATAATACTGAGATTTGAACCGTGGAACTGCAAAACCAAACTTCTAGTTATCTGGCCTACACGAGAATATTTTAAACAGATATATTTGTGTCTGAACAGTCAGGGAGACACTATTACTGATTTTTTTATGGAAAAAAAGAGCAAAAGCTGGATAATACAGAGATTTAAATCGAGGAACTGCAAAACCAAACTTATAGTTTTCTGGCCTACACCAGAATCTTTTAAACAGATATATTTGTGTCTGAACAGTCAGTGAGACACTATTAATGTTTTTTTTTACTGAAAAAAAGTCGAAAAGCTGGATAACAGTGAGATTTGAACCGTGGAAATGCAAAACCAAACTTCTAGTTTTCTGGCCTATACAAGAATGTTTTAAACAGATATATTTGTGTCTGAACAGTCAGGGAGACACTATTACTGTTTTTTTTACGGAAAAAAGGCCAAAAGCTGGATAATAGTGAGATTTCAACCATGGCACTGCAAAACCAAACTTCTAGTTGTCTGGCCAACACCAGAATGTTTTAAACACATATATTTATGTCTGAACAGTCAGGGAGACACTATTACTGCTTTTTTTATGGAAAAAAATGCCAAAACCTGGATAATACTGAGATTTGATCTGTGGAACGGCAAAACCAAACTTACAGTTATCTGTCCTACACCAGAATATTTCAAATAGATATATTTGTGTCTGAACAGTAATGGAGACACTATTACTCTTTTTTTTACGGAAAAAAGGCCAAAACCTGGAAAATACTGAGATTTGAACCGTGGAACGGCAAAACCAAACTTCTAGTTATTTGGCCTACACCAGAATATTTTAAACCGATATATTTTTGTCAGAACAGTCAGGGAGACACTATTACTGTTTTTCTTTACGGAAAAGAGGACAACAGCTGGATAATATAGACAATTGAACCGTGGAACTGCAAAACCAAATTTTTAGTTATCTGGCCTACACCAGAATATTTTAAACAGATATATTTGTGTTTGAACAGTCAGGGAGACACTACTACTGTTTTTTTTAATGGAAAAAAAGGCCAAAAGCTGGATAATACAGAGATTTGAGCTGTGGAACTGCAAAACCAAACTTCTAGATTTCTGGCCTACAGCAGAATATTTTAAACAGATATATTTGTGTCTGAACAGTCAGGGAGACACTATTACTTTATTTTTTACTGAAAAAAGGGCAAAAGCTGGATAATACTGAGATTTGAACCGTGGAACTGCAAAACCAAACTTCTAGGTATCTGGCCTACACGAGAATATTTTAAACAGATATATTTGTGTCTGAACAGTCAGGGAGACACTATTACTGATTTTTTTATGGAAAAAAAGAGCAAAAGCTGGATAATACAGAGATTTAAATTGTGGAACTGCAAAACCAAACTTATAGTTATCTGGCCTACACCAGAATATTTTAAACAGATATATTTGTGTCTGAACAGTCAGTGAGACACTATTACTGCTTTTTTTATGGAAAAAAATGCCAAAACCTGGATAATACTGAGATTTGTTCTGTGGAACGGCAAAACCAAACTTCTAGTTATCTGGCCTACACCAGAATATTTTAAACAGATATATTTGTGTCTCAACAGTCAGTCAGACACTATTACTCCTTTTTTTACGGAAAAAATGGGCAAAAGCTAAATAATACAGAGATTTGAATCGTGGAACTGCAAAACCAAACTTATGGTTATCTGGCTTACACCAGAATATTTTAAACAGATATATTGGTGTCTGAACAGTCAGTGAGACACTATTACTGTTTTTTTTTACGGAAAAAAGGCCAAAAGCTGGATAATACTGAGATTTGAACCGTGGAACTGCAAAACCAAACTTCTAGTTATCTGGCCTACACGAGAATATTTTAAACAGATATATTTGTGTCTGAACAGTCAGGGAGACACTATTACTGATTTTTTTATGGAAAAAAGAGCAAAAGCTGGATAATACAGAGATTTAAATCGTGGAACTGCAAAACCAAACTTATAGTTATCTGGCCTATACCAGAATATTTTAAACAGATATATTTGTGTCTGAACAGTCAGTGAGACACTATTACTCTTTTTTTTACGGAAAAAATGGCCAAAAGCTGAATAATACAGAGATTTGAACCATGGCACTGCAAAACTAAACTTCTAGTTATCTGGCCTACACCAGAATATTTTAAACAGATATATTTGTGTCTGAACAGTCAGGGAGACACTATTACTGTATTTTTTGTACGGAAAAAAGGCCAAAAACTAGATAATTCAAAGATTTGAACGATGGAACTGCAAAACCAAACTTCTAGTTATCTGGCCTACACCGGAATATTTTAAACAGATATATTTGTGTCGCAACAGTCAGGGAGACACTATTACTGTTTTTTTTACGAAAAAAGGTCAAAAGCTGGATAATACTGAGATTTGAACCGTGGAACTGCGAAACCAAACTTCTAGTTATCTGGCCTGCACCAGAATATTTTAAACATATATATTTGTGTCTAAACAGTCAGGGAGACACTATTATTGCTTTTTTTACGGAAAAAAGGCCAAAACCTGGAAAATACTGAGATTTAAACCGTGGAACGGCAAAACCAAACTTCTAGTTATTTGGCCTACACCAAAATATTTTAAACCGATATATTTTTGTCTGAACAGTCAGGGAGACACTATTACTGTTTTTCTTTACAGAAAAGAGGACAACAGCTGGATAATATAGAGAATTGAACCGTGGAACTGCAAAACCAAACTTCTAGTTTTCTGGCCTACACCAGAATATTTTAAACAGAGATATTTGTGTCTGAACAGTCAGGGAGACACTATTACTTTTTTTTTTACTGAAAAAAGGGCAAAAGCTGGATAATACAGAGATTTTAATCGTGGAACTGCAAAACCAAACTTATGGTTATCTGGCTTACACCAGAATATTTTAAACAGATATATTTGTGTCTGAACAGTCAGTGAGACACTATTACTGTTTTTTTTTATGGAAAAAAGGCCAAAAGCTGGATAATACAGAGATTTTAACCGTGGAACTGCAAAGCGAAACTTAAAGTTATCTGGCCTATACCAGAATATTTTAAACAGATATATTTGTGTCTGAACAGTCAGGGAGACACTATTACTGTTTTTTTTACGGAAAAAAAGAGCAAAAGCTGGATAATATAGAGATTTAAATCGTGGAACTGCAAAACCAAACTTATAGTTATCTGGCCTACACCAGAATATTTTAAACAGATATATTTGTGTCTGAACAGTCAGGGAGACATTATTTCTGTATTTTTTGTACGGAAAAAAGGCCAAAAGCTGGATAATTCAAAGATTTGAACGATGGAACTGCAAAATCAAACTTCTAGTTATCTGGCCTACACCAGAATATTTTAAACAGATATATTTGTGTCGGAACAGTCAGGGAGACACTATTACTGTTTTTTTTACGAAAAAAGGTCAGAAGCTGGATAATACTGAGATTTGAACCGTGGAACTGCAAAACCAAACTTGTAGTTATCTGGCCTACACCAGAATATTTTAAACATATATGTTTGTGTCTAATCAGTCAGGGAGACACTATTATTTCTTTTTTTATGGAAAAAAGGCCAAAACCTGGAAAATACTGAGATTTGAACCGTGGAACGGCAAAACCAAACTTCTAGTTATTTGGCCTACACCAGAATATTTTAAACAGATATATTTGTGTCTGAACAGTCAGGGAGACACTATTACTGTTTTTCTTTACGGAAAATAGGACAACAGCTGGATAATATAGAGAATTTAACTGTGGAACTGCAAAACCAAATTTCTAGTTATCTGGCCTACACCAGAATATTTTAAACAGATATTTTTGTGTTTGAACAGTCAGGGAGACACTACTACTGTTTTTTTTAATGGAAAAAAAGGCCAAAAGCTGGATAATACAGAGATTTGAACTGTGGAACTGCAAAACCAAACTTCTAGTTTTCTGGCCTACACCAGAATATTTTAAACAGATATATTTGTGTCTGAACAGTCAGGGAGACACTATTACTTTTTTTTTACTGAAAAAAGGTCAAAAGCTGGATAATACTGAGATTTGAACCGTGGAACTGCAAAACCAAACTTCTAGTTATCTGGCCTACACGAGAATATTTTAAACAGATATATTTGTGTCTGAACAGTCAGGGAGACACTATTACTGATTTTTTTTATGGAAAAAAAGAGCAAAAGCTGGATAATACAGAGATTTAAATCGTGGAACTGCAAAACCAAACTTATAGTTATCTGGCCTACACCAGAATATTTTAAACAGATATATTTGTGTCTGAACAGTCAGTGAGACACTATTAATGTTTTTTTTTATGGAAAAAAGGTGAAAAGCTGGATAACAGTGAGATTTGAACTGTGGAGCTGCAAAACCAAACTTCTAGTTATCTGGCCTATACAAGAATATTTTAAACAGATATATTTGTGTCTGAACAGTCAGGGAGACACTATTACTGTTTTTTTTACGGAAAAAAGGCCAAAAGCTGGATAATAGTGAGATTTCAACCATGGCACTGCAAAACCAAACTTCTAGTTATCTGGCCAACACCAGAATATTTTAAACACATATATTTATGTCTGAACAGTCAGGGAGACACTATTACTGCTTTTTTTATGGAAAAAAATGCCAAAACCTGGATAATACTGAGATTTGATCTGTGGAACGGCAAAACCAAACTTCTAGTTATCTGGCCTACACCAGAATATTTTAAATAGATATATTTTTGTCTGAACAGTAATGGAGACACTATTACTCTTTTTTTACGGAAAAAATGGCCAAAAGCTGGATAATACAGAGATTTGAACCATGGAACTGCAAAACCAAACTTCTAGTTATCTGGCCTACACCAGAATATTTTAAACAGATATATTTGTGTCTGAACAGTCAGGGAGACACTATTACTGTATTTTTTGTACGGAAAAAAGGCCAAAAGCTGGATAATTCAAAGATTTGAACGATGGAACTGCAAAACCAAACTTCTAGTTATCTGGCCTACACCAGAATATTTTAAACAGATATATTTGTGTCTGAACAGTCAGTGAGACACTATTAATGTTTTTTTTTACGGAAAAAGGCCAAAAGCTGGATAATACTGCGATTTGAACCGTGGAACTGCAAAACCAACTTCTAGTTATCTGGCCTACACCAGAATATTTTAAACAGATATATTTGTGTCTGAACAGTCAGGGAGACAATATTACTGTTTTTTTACTGAAAAAAAGAGCAAAAGCTGGATAATACAGAGATTTAAATCGTGGAACTGCAAAACCAAACTTATAGTTATCTGGCCTATACCAGAATATTTTAAACAGATATATTTGTGTCTGAACAGTCAGGGAGACACTATTACTGCTTTTTTTATGGAAAAAAATGCCAAAACCTGGATAATACTGAGATTTGATCTGTGGAACGGCAAAACCAAACTTCTAGTTATCTGGCCTACACTAGAATTTTTTACATAGATATATTTGTGTCAGAACAGTAATGGAGACACTATTACTCGTTCTTTTTATGGAAAAAAATGCCAAAATCTGGATAATACTGAGATTTGATCCTTGGAACGGCAAAACCAAACTTCTAGTTATCTGGCCTACACAAGAATATTTTAAACATTTATATTTGTGTCTGAACAGTCAGGGAGACACTATTACTGCTTTTTTTATGGAAAAAATCCCAAAATTTGGATAATACTGAGATTTAAATCGTGAAACTGCAAAACCAAACTTATAGTTATCTGGCCTACACCAGAAAATTTTAAACAGATATATTTGTGTCTGAACAGTCAGTGAGGCACTATTAATGGTTTTTTTTACGGAAAAAAGGCCAAAAGATGGATAACAGTGAGATGTGAACCGTGGAACTGCAAAACAAACTTCTAGTTATCTGGCCTATACAAGAATATTTTAAACAGATATATTTGTGTCTGAACAGTCAGGGAGACACTATTACTGTTTTTTTTATGGAAAAAAGGCCAAAAGCTGGATAATAGTGAGATTTCAACCATGGCACTGCAAAACCAAACTTCTAGTTATCTGGCCAACACCAGAATATTTTAAACACATATATTTATGTCTGAACAGTCAGGGAGACACTATTACTGCTTTTTTTATGGAAAAAAATGCCAAAACCTGGATAATACTGAGATTTGATCTGTGGAACGGCAAAACCAAACTTCTAGTTATCTGGCCTACACCAGAATATTTTAAATAGATATATTTTTGTCTGAACAGTAATGGAGACACTATTACTCTTTTTTTACGGAAAAAATGGCCAAAAGCTGGATAATACAGAGATTTGAACCATGGAACTGCAAAACCAAACTTCTAGTTATCTGGCCTACACCAGAATATTTTAAACAGATATATTTGTGTCTGAACAGTCAGTGAGACACTATTAATGTTTTTTTTTACGGAAAAAGGCCAAAAGCTGGATAATACTGCGATTTGAACCGTGGAACTGCAAAACCAAACTTCTAGTTATCTGGCCTACACCAGAATATTTTAAACAGATATATTTGTGTCTGAACAGTCAGGGAGACACTATTACTGTTTTTTTACGGAAAAAAAGAGCAAAAGCTGGATAATACAGAGATTTAAATTGTGGAACTGCAAAACCAAACTTATAGTTATCTGGCCTATACCAGAATATTTTAAACAGATATATTTGTGTCTGAACAGTCAGGGAGACACTATTACTGCTTTTTCTATGGAAAAAAATGCCAACACCTGGATAATACTGAGATTTGATCTGTGGAACGGCAAAACCAAACTTCTAGTTATCTGGCCTACACTAGAATTTTTTACATAGATATATTTGTGTCTGAACAGTAATGGAGACACTATTACTCATTCTTTTTATGGAAAAAAATGCCGAAATCTGGATAATACTGAGATTTGATCCTTGGAACGGCAAAACCAAACTTCTAGTTATCTGGCCTACACAAGAATATTTTAAACATTTATATTTGTGTCAGAACAGTCAGGGAGACACTATTACTGCTTTTTTTATGGAAAAAATCCCAAAATCTGGATAATACTGAGATTTAAATCGTGAAACTGCAAAACCAAACTTAAAGTTATCTGGCCTACACCAGAAAATTTTAAACAGATATATTTGTGTCTGAACAGTCAGTGAGGCACTATTAATGGTTTTTTTACGGAAAAAAGGCCTAAAGATGGATAACAGTGAGATGTGAACCGTGGAACTGCAAAACCAAACTTCTAGTTATCTGGCCTACACTAGAATTTTTTACATAGATATATTTGTGTCTGAACAGTAATGGAGACACTATTACTCATTCTTTTTATGGAAAAAAATGCCAAAACCTGGATAATACTGAGATTTGATCTGTGGAACGGCAAAACCAAACTACTAGTTATCTGGCCTACACCAGAATATTTTAAACAGATATATTTGTGACTGAACAGTCATTGAGACACTATTACTGTTTTTTTTACGGAAAAAAGGCCAAAAGCTGGATAATAGTGAGATTTCAACCATGGCACTGCAAAACCAAACTTCTAGTTATCTGGCCAACACCAGAATATTTTAAACACATATATTTATGTCTGAACAGTCAGGGAGACACTATTACTGCTTTTTTTATGGAAAAAAATGCCAAAACCTTGATAATACTGAGATTTGATCTGTGGAACGACAAAACCAAACTTCTAGTTATCTGGCCTACACCAGAATATTTTAAATAGATATATTTTTGTCTGAACAGTAATGGAGACACTACTACTCTTTTTTTTACGGAAAAAATGGCCAAAAGCTGGATAATACAGAGATTTGAACCATGGAACAGCAAAACCAAACTTCTAGCTATCTGGCCTACACCAGAATATTTTAAACAGATATATTTGTGTCTGAACAGTCAGGGAGACACTATTACTGTATTTTTTGTACGGAAAAGAGGCCAAAAGCTGGATATTTCAAAGATTTGAACGATGGAACTGCAAAACCAAACTTTTAGTTATCTGGCCTACACCAGAATATTTTAAACAGATATATTTGTGTCTGAACAGTCAGTGAGACACTATTAATGTTTTTTTTTATGGAAAAAGGCCAAAAGCTGGATAATACTGCGATTTGAACCGTGGAACTGCAAAACCAAACTTCTAGTTATCTGGCCTACACCAGAATATTTTAAACAGATATATTTGTGTCTGAACAGTCAGGGAGACACTATTACTGTTTTTTTTATGGAAAAAAGGCCAAAAGCTGGATAATAGTGAGATTTCAACCATGGCACTGCAAAACCAAACTTCTAGTTATCTGGCCAACACCAGAATATTTTAAACACATATATTTGTGTCTGAACAGTCAGGGAGACACTATTACTGCTTTTTTTATGGAAAAAAATGCCAAAACCTGGATAATACTGAGATTTAATCTGTGGAACGACAAAACCAAACTTCTAGTTATCTGGCCTACACCAGAATATTTTAAATAGATATATTTCTGTCTGAACAGTAATGGAGACACTACTACTCTTTTTTTTACGGAAAAAATGGCCAAAAGCTGCATAATACAGAGATTTGAACCATGGAACAGCAAAACCAAACTTCTAGCTATCTGGCCTACACCAGAATATTTTAAACAGATACATTTGTGTCTGAACAGTCAGGGAGACACTATTACTGTATTTTTTGTACGGAAAAAAGGCCAAAAGCTGGATAATACAAATATTTGAACCATGGAACTGCAAAACCAAACTTCTAGTTATCTGGCCTTCTCCAGAATATTTTAAACAGATATATTTGTGTCGGAACAGTCAGGGAGACACTATTACTGTTTTTTTTTACGAAAAAAGGCCAAAAGCTGGATAATACTTAGATTTGAACCGTGGAACTGCAAAACCACACTTCTAGTTATCTGGCCTACACCAGAATATTTTAAACATATATATTTGTGTCTAAACAGTCAGGGAGACACTATTATTGCTTTTTTTACGGAAAAAAGGCCAAAACCTGGAAAATACTGAGATTTGAACCGTGGAACGGCAAAACCAAACTTCTAGTTATTTGGCCTACACCAGAATATTTTAAACAGATATATTATTGTCTGAACAGTCAGGGAGACACTATTACTGTTTTTCTTTACGGAGAAGAGGACAACAGCTGGATAATATAGAGAATTGAACCATGTAACTGCAAAACAAAACTTCTAGTTATCTAGCCTACACCAGAATATTTTAAACAGATATATTTGTGTTTGAACAGTCAGGGAGACACTACTACTGTTTTTTTTTTAACGGAAAAAAAGGCCAAAAGCTGGATAATACAGAGATTTGAACCGTGGAACTCTAAAACCAAACTTCTAGTTTTCTGGACTACACCAGAATATTTTAAACAGATATATTTGTGTCTGAACAGTCAGGGAGACACTATTATTTTTTTTTTACTGAAAAAAGGGCAAAAGCTGGATAATACAGAGATTTGAATCGTGGAACTGCAAAACCAAACTTATGGTTATCTGGCTTACACCAAAATATTTTAAACAGAAATATTTGTGTCTGAACAGTCAGTGAGACACTATTACTGTTTTTTTTACGGAAAAAAGGCCAAAAGCTGGATAATACTGAGATTTGAACCGTGGAACTGCGAAACCAAGCTTCTAGTTATCTGGCCTACACGAGAATATTTTAAACAGATATATTTGTGTCTGAACAGTCAGGGAGACACTATTACTGCTTTTTTTTATGGAAAAAATGCCAAAATCTGGATAATACTGAGATTTGATCCTTGGAACGGCAAAACCAAACTTCTAGTTATCTGGCCTACACCAGAATATTTTAAACATTTATATTTGTGTCTGAACAGTCAGGGAGACACTATTACTGCTTTTTTTTATGGAAAAAATGCCAAAATCTGGATAATACTGAGATTTAAATCGTGGAACTGCAAAGCGAAACTTATAGTTATCTGGCCTACACAAGAATATTTTAAACAGATATATTTGTGTCTGAACAGTCAGTGAGACACTATTAATGTTTTTTTTTACGGAAAAAAGGCCAAATGCTGGATAATACAGAGATTTGAACCGTGGAACTGCAAAGCGAAACTTATAGTTATCTGGCCTATACCAGAATATTTTAAACAGATATACTTGTGTCTGAACAGTCAGGGAGACACTATTACTGTTTTTTTTACGGAAAAAAAGAGCAAAAGCTGGATAATACAGAGATTTAAATCGTGGAACTGCTAAACCAAACTTATAGTTATCTGGCCTACACCAGAATATTTTAAACAGATATATTTGTGTCTGAACAGTCAGTGAGACACTATTAATGTTTTTTTTTACGGAAAAAAGGCCAAAAGTTGGATGACAGTGAGATGTGAACCGTGGAACTGCAAAACCAAACTTCTAGTTATCTGGCCTATACAAGAATATTTTAAACAGATATATTTGTGTCTGAACAGTCAGGGAGACACTATTACTGTTTTTTTTACGGAAAAAAGGCCAAAAGCTGGATAATAGTGAGATTTCAACCATGGCACTGCAAAACCAAACTTCTAGTTATCTGGACAACACCAGAATATTTTAAACACATATATTTGTGTCTGAACAGTCAGGGAGACACTAGTACTGCTTTTATAATGGAAAAAAATGCCAAAACCTGGATAATACTGAGATTTGATCTGTGGAATGGCAAAACCAAACTTCTAGTTATCTGGCCTACACAAGAATATTTTAAATAGATATATTTGTGTCTGAACAGTAATGGAGACACTATTACTCTTTTTTTTACGGAAAAAATGTGCAAAAGCTGGATAATACAGAGATTTGAACCATGGAACTGCAAAACCAAACTTCTAGTTATCTGGCCTTCACCAGAATATTTTAAACAGATATATTAGTGTTTGAACAGTCAGGGAGACACTACTACTGTTTTTTTTTTAATGGAAAAAAAGGCCAAAAGCTGGATAATACAGATATTTGAACCGTGGAACTGCAAAACCAAACTTCTAGTTTTCTGGCCTACACCAGAATATTTTAAACAGATATATTTGTGTCTGAACAGTCAGGGAGACACTATTATTTTTTTTTTACTGAAAAAAGGGCAAAAGCTGGATAATACAGAGATTTGAATCGTGGAACTGCAAAACCAAACTTATGGTTATCTGGCTTACACCAGAATATTTTAAACAGATATATTTGTGTCTGAACAGTCAGTGAGACACTATTACTGTTTTTTTTTACGGAAAAAAGGCCAAAAGCTGGATAACACTGAGATTTGAAAAGTGGAACTGTAAAACCAAACTTCTAGTTATCTGGCCTACACGAGAATATTTTAAACAGATAAATTTGTGTCTGAACAGTCAGGGAGACACTATTACTGTTTTTTTTATGGAAAAAAGGCCAAAAGCTGGATAATAGTGAGATTTCAACCATGGCACTGCAAAACCAAACTTCTAGTTATCTGGCCAACACCAGAATATTTTAAACACATATATTTGTGTCTGAACAGTAATGGAGACACTATTACTCTTTTTTTTACGGAAAAAATAGGCAAAAGCTGGATAATACAGAGATTTGAACCATGGAACTGCAAAACCAAACTTCTAGTTATCTGGCCTTCACCAGAATATTTTATACAGATATATTTGAGTCTTAACAGTCAGGGAGACACTATTACAGTATTTTTTGTACGGAAAAAAGGCCAAAAGCTGGATAATACAAATATTTGAACCATGGAACTGCAAAACCAAACTTCTAGCTATCTGGCCTTCACCAGAATATTTTAAACAGATATATTTGTGTCGGAACAGTCAGGGAGACACTATTACTGTTTTTTTTTACGAAAAAAGGCCAAAAGCTGGATAATACTGAGATTTGAACCGTGGAACTGCAAAACCACACTTCTAGTTATCTGGCCTACACCAGAATATTTTAAACATATATATTTGTGTCTAAACAGTCAGGGAGACACTATTATTGCTTTTTTTACGGAAAAAAGGCCAAAACCTGGAAAATACTGAGATTTGAACCGTGGAACGGCAAAACCAAACTTCTAGTTATTTGGCCTACACCAGAATATTTTAAACAGATATATTATTGTCTGAACAGTCAGGGATACACTATTACTGTTTTTCTTTACGGAAAAGAGGACAACAGCTGGATAATATAGAGAATTGAACCATGTAACTGCAAAACAAAACTTCTAGTTATCTAGCCTACACCAGAATATTTTAAACAGATATATTTGTGTTTGAACAGTCAGGGAGACACTACTACTGTTTTTTTTTTAACGGAAAAAAAGGCCAAAAGCTGGATAATACAGAGATTTGAACCATGGAACTGCAGAACCAAACTTCTAGTTATATGGCCCACACCAGAATACTTTAAACAGATATATTTTTGTCTGAACAGTCAGGGAGACACTATTACTGTTTTTTTATGGAAAAAAGGCCAAAAGCTGGATAATAGTGAGATTTCAAACATGGCACTGCAAAACCAAACTTCTAGTTTTCTGGCCAACACCAGAATATTTTAAACACATATATTTATGTCTGAACAGTCAGGGAGACACTATTACTGCTTTTTTTATGGAAAAAAATGCCAAAACCTGGATAATACTGAGATTTGATCTGTGGAACGGCAAAACCAAACTTCTAGTTATCTGGCCTACACCAGAATATTTTAAATAGATATATTTTTGTCTGAACAGTAATGGAGACACTATTACTCTTTTTTTTACGGAAAAAATGGCCAAAAGCTGGATAATACAGAGATTTGAACCATGGAACTGCAAAACCAAACTTCTAGTTATCTGGCCTACACCAGAATATTTTAAACAGATATATTTGTGTCTGAACAGTCAGGGAGACACTATTACTGTATTTTTTGTACGGAAAAAAGGCCAAAAGCTGGATAATTCAAAGATTTGAACGATGGAACTGCAAAACCAAACTTCTAGTTATCTGGCCTACACCAGAATATTTTAAACAGATATATTTGTGTCTGAACAGTCAGTGAGACACTATTAATGTTTTTTTTTACGGAAAAAGGCCAAAAGCTGGATAATACTGCGATTTGAACCGTGGAACTGCAAAGCCACACTTCTAGTTATCTGGCCTACACCAGAATATTTTAAACAAATATATTTATGTCTGAACAGTCAGGGAGACACTATTACTGTTTTTTTTTACGGAAAAAAGGCCAAAAGCTGGATAATACTGAGATTTTAACCGTGGAACTGCAAAATCAATCTTCTAGTTATCTGGCCTACACCAGAATATTTTAAAAATTTATATTTGTGTCTGAACAGTCAGGGAGTCACTATTACTGCTTTTTTTATGGAAAAAATGCCAAAATCTGGATAATACTGAGATTTAAATCGTGGAACTGCATAGCGAAACTTATAGTTATCTGGCCTACACAAGAATATTTTAAACAGATATATTTGTGTCTGAACAGTCAGTGAGACACTATTAATGTTTTTTTTTATGGAAAAAAGGCCAAAAGCTGGATAATACAGAGATTTGAACCGTGGAACTGCAAAGCGAAACTTCTAGTTATCTGGCCTATACCAGAATATTTTAAACAGATATATTTGTGTCTGAACAGTCAGGGAGACACTATTACTGTTTTTTTTATGGAAAAAAAGAGCAAAAGCTTGATAATACAGAGATTTAAATCGTGGAACTGCAAAACCAAACTTATAGTTATCTGGCCTGCACCAGAATATTTTAAACAGATATATTTATGTCTGAACAGTCAGTGAGACACTATTAATGTTTTTTTTTACGGAAAAAGGGCCAAAAGCTGGATAACAGTGAGATGTGAACCGTGGAACTGCAAAACCAAACTTCTAGTTATCTGGCCTATACAAGAATATTTTAAACAGATATATTTGTGTCTGAACAGTCAGGGAGACAATATTACTGTTTTTTTTACGGAAAAAAGGCCAAAAGCTGGATAATAGTGAGATTTCAACCATGGCACTGCAAAACCAAACTTCTAGATATCTGGCCAACACCAGAATATTTTAAACACATATATTTGTGTCTGAACAGTCAGGGAGACACTATTACTGCTTTTTTAATGGAAAAAAATGCCAAAACCTGGAAAATACTGAGATTTGATCTGTGGAATGGCAAAACCAAACTTCTAGTTATCTGGCCTACACCAGAATATTTTAAATAGATATATTTGTGTCTGAACAGTAATGGAGACACTATTTCTCTTTTTTTTACGGAAAAAATGGGCAAAAGCTGGATAATACAGAGATTTGAACCATGGAACTGCAAAACCAAACTTCTAGTTATCTGGCCTACACCAGAATATTTTAAACAGATATATTTGTGTCGGAACAGTCAGGGAGACACTATTACTGTTTTTTTTTTACGTAAAAAGGCCAAAATCTGGATAATACTGAGATTTGAACCGTGGAACTGCAAAACCAAACTTCTAGTTATCTGGCCTACACCAGAATATTTTAAACATATATATTTGTGTCTAAACAGTCAGGGAGACACTATTGTTGCTTTTTTTACGGAAAAGAGGACAACAGCTGGATAATATAGAGAATTGAACCGTGGAACTGCAAAACAAAACTTCTAGATATCTAGCCTACACCAGAATATTTTAAACAGATATATTTGTGTTTGAACAGTCAGGGAGACACTACTACTGTTTTTTTTTTAACGGAAAAAAAGGCCAAAAGCTGGATATTACAGAGATCTGAACCGTGGAACTGCAAAACCAAACTTCTAGTTTTCTGGCCTACACCAGAATATTTTAAACAGATATATTTGTGTCTGAACAGTCAGGGAGACACTATTACTGTTTTTTTTTATGGAAAAAAGGCCAAAAGCTGGATAATACTGAGATTTGAACCATGGCACTGCAAAACCAACTTTCTAGTTATCTGGCCTACACCAGAATATTTAAAACAGATATATTGGTGTCTGAACAGTCAGGGAGACACTATTACTGCTTTTTTTTACGGAAAAAGGGCCAAGAGCTGGAAAATACTGAGATTTGAACCGTGGAACGGCAAAACCAAGCTTCTAGTTATCTGGCCCACACCAGAATACTTTAAACAGATATATTTTTGTCTGAACAGTCAGGGAGACACTATTACTGTTTTTTTTACGGAAAAAAGGCCAAAAGCTGGATAATAGTGAGATTTCAACCATGGCACTGCAAAACCAAACTTCTAGTTATCTGGCCAACACCAGAATATTTTAAACACATATATTTATGTCTGAACAGTCAGGGAGACACTATTACTGCTTTTTTTATGGAAAAAAATGCCAAAACCTGGATAATACTGAGATTTGATCTGTGGAACGGCAAAACCAAACTTCTAGTTATCTGGCCTACACCAGAATATTTTAAACAGATATATTTGTGTCTGAACAGTCAGGGAGACACTATTACTGTATTTTTTGTACGGAAAAAAGGCCAAAAGCTGGATAATTCAAAGATTTGAACGATGGAACTGCAAAACCAAACTTCTAGTTATCTGGCCTACACCAGAATATTTTAAACAGATATATTTGTGTCTGAACAGTCAGTGAGACACTATTAATGTTTTTTTTTACAGAAAAAGGCCAAAAGCTGGATAATACTGCGATTTGAACCGTGGAACTGCAAAACCAAACTTCTAGTTATCTGGCCTACACCAGAATATTTTAAACAGATATATTTGTGTCTGAACAGTCAGGGAGACACTATTACTGTTTTTTTTTACGGAAAAAAGGCCAAAAGCTGGATAATACTGAGATTTGAACCGTGGAACTGCAAAACCAAACTTCTAGTTATTTGGCCTACACCAGAATATTTTAAACAGATATATTTTTGTCTGAACAGTCAGGGAGACACTATTACTGTTTTTCTTTACGGAAAAGAGGACAACAGCTGGATAATATAGAGAATTGAACCGTGGAACTGCAAAACAAAATTTCTAGTTATCTGGCCTACACCAGAATATTTTAAACAGATATATTTGTGTTTGAACAGTCAGGGAGACACTACTACTTTTTTTTTTACTGAAAAAAGGGCAAAAGCTGGATAATACAGAGATTTAAATCGTGGAACTGCAAAACCAAACTTACAGTTATCTGGCCTACACCAGAATATTTTAAACAGATATATTTGTGTCTGAGCAGTCAGTGAGACACTATTAATGGTTTTTTTTACGGAAAAAAAGTGAAAAGCTGGATAACAGTGAGATTTGAACCGTGGAACTGCAAAACCAAACTTCTAGTTATCGGGCCTACACCAGAATATTTTAAACAGATATATTTGTATCTTATCAGTCAGGGAGACACTATTACTGTTTTTCTTTACGGAAAAGAGGACAACAACTGGATAATATAGAGAATTGAACCGTGGAACTTCAAAACAAAACTTCTAGTTATCTAGCCTACACCAGAATATTTTAAACAGATATATTTGTGTTTGAACAGTCAGGGAGACACTACTACTGTTTTTTTTTTTAACGGAAAAAAAGGCCAAAAGCTGGATATTACAGAGATTTGAACCGTGGAACTGCAAAACCAAACTTCTAGTTTTCTGGCCTACACCAGAATATTTTAAACAGATATATTTCTGTCTGAACAGTCAGGGAGACACTATTACTGTATTTTTTCTACGGAAAAAAGGCAAAAAGCTGGATAATTCAAAGATTTGAACGATGGAACTGCAAAACCAAACTTCTAGTTATCTGGCCTACACCAGAATATTTTAAACAGATATATTTGTGTCGGAACAGTCAGGGAGACACTATTACTGTTTTTTTTTACGAAAAAAGGTCAGAAGCTGGATAATACTGAGATTTGAACCGTGGAACTGCAAAACCAAACTTCTAGTTATCTGGCCTACACCAGAATATTTTAAACATATATGTTTGTGTCTAAACAGTCAGGGAGACACTATTATTGCTTTTTTTACGGAAAAAAGGCCAAAACCTGGAAAATACTGAGATTTGAACCGTGGAACGGCAAAACCAAACTTCTAGTTATTTGGCCTACACCAGAATATTTTAAACCGATATATTTTTGTCTGAACAGTCAGGGAGACACTATTACTGTTTTTCTTTACGGAAAAGAGGACAACAGCTGGATAATATAGAGAATTGAACCGTGGAACTGCAAAACCAAATTTCTAGTTATCTGGCCTATACAAGAATATTTTAAACAGATATATTTGTGTCTGAACAGTCAGTGAGACACTATTAATGTTTTTTTTTTTACGGAAAAAAGGTGAAAAGCTGGATAACAGTGAGATTTGAACCGTGGAACTGCAAAACCAAACTTCTAGTTATCTGGCCTATACAAGAATATTTTAAACAGATATATTTGTGTCAGAACAGTCAGGGAGACACTATTACTGTTTTTTTTACGGAAAAAAGGCCAAAAACTGCATAATAGTGAGATTTCAACCATGGCACTGCAAAACCAAACTTCTAGTTATCTGGCCAACACCAGAATATTTTAAACACATATATTTATGTCTGAACAGTCAGGGAGACACTATTACTCCTTTTTTTATGGAAAAAAATGCCAAAACCTGGATAATACTGAGATTTTATCTGTGGAACGGCAAAACCAAACTTCTAGTTATCTGGCCTACACCTGAATATTTTAAATAGATATATTTTTGTCTGAACAGTATTGGAGACACTATTACTCTTTTCTTTACGTAAAAAATGGCCAAAAGCTGGATAATACAGAGATTTGAACCATGGAACTGCAAAACCAAACTTCTAGTTATCTGGCCTACACCAGAATATTATAAACAGATATATTTGTGTCTGAACAGTCAGGGAGACATTATTACTGTTTTTTTTGCAGAAAAAAAGAGCAAAAGCTGGATAATACAGAGATTTAAATCGTGGAACTTCAAAACCAAACTTATAGTTATCTGGCCTACACCAGAATATTTTAAACAGATATATTTGTGTCTGAACAGTCAGGGAGACACTATTACTGCTTTTTTTATGGAAAAAATGCCAAAATCTGGATAATACTGAGATTTAAATCGTGGAACTGCAAAACCAAACTTATAGTTATCTGGCCTACACCAGAAATTTTAAACAGATATATTTGTGTATGAACAGTCAGTGAGACACTATTAATGTTTTTTTTTACGGAAAAAAGGCCAAAAGCTGGATAACAGTGAGATGTGAACCGAGGAACTGCAAAACCAAACTTCTAGTTATCTGGCCTATACAAGAATATTTTAAACAGATATATGTGTGTCTGAACAGGCAGGGAGACACTATTACTGTTTTTTTTACGGAAAAAAGGCCAAAAGCTGGATAATAGTGAGATTTCAACCATGGCACTGCAAAACCAAACTTCTAGTTATCTGGCCAACACCAGAATATTTTAAACACATATATTTGTGTCTGAACAGTCAGGGAGACACTATTACTGCTTTTTTTATGGAAAAAAATGCCAAAACCTGGATAATACTGAGATTTGATCTGTGGAACGGCAAAACCAAACTTCTAGTTATCTGGCCTACACCAGAATATTTTAAATAGATATATATGTGTCTGAACAGTAATGGAGACACTATTACTCTTTTTTTACGGAAAAAATGGGCAAAAGCAGGATAATACAGAGATTTGAACCGTGAAACTGCAAAACCAAACTTCTAGTTATCTGGCCTACACCAGAATATTTTAAACATATATATTTTTGTCTAAACAGTCAGGGAGACACTATTTTGCTTTTTTTACAGAAAAAATGCCAAAACCTGGAAAATACTGAGATTTGAACCGTGGAACGGCAAAACCAAACTTCTAGTTATTTGGCCTACACCAGAATATTTTAAACAGGTATATTTTTGTCTGAAGAGTCAGGGAGACACTATTACTGTTTTTCTTTACGGAAAAGAGGACAACAACTGGATAATATAGAGAATTGAACCGTGGAACTGCAAAACAAAACTTCTAGTTATCTAGCCTACACCAGAATATTTTAAACAGATATATTTGTGTTTGAACAGTCAGGGAGACACTACTACTGTTTTTTTTTTAATGGAAAAAAAGGCCAAAAGCTGGATATTACAGAGATTTGAACCGTGGAACTGCAAAACCAAACTTCTAGTTTTCTGGCCTACACCAGAATATTTTAAACAGATATATTTGTGTCTGAACAGTCAGGGAGACACTATTACTGTATTTTTTCTACGGAAAAAAGGCAAAAAGCTGGATAATTCAAAGATTTGAACGATGGAACTGCAAAACCAAACTTCTAGTTATCTGGCCTACACCAGAATATTTGAAACAGATATATTTGTGTCGGAACAGTCAGGGAGACACTATTACTGTTTTTTTTTACGAAAAAAGGTCAGAAGCTGGATAATACTGAGATTTGAACCGTGGAACTGCAAAACCAAACTTCTAGTTATCTGGCCTACACCAGAATATTTTAAACATATATGTTTGTGTCTAAACAGTCAGGGAGACACTATTATTGCTTTTTTTACGGAAAAAAGGCCAAAACCTGGAAAATACTGAGATTTGAACCGTGGAACGGCAAAACCAAACTTCTAGTTATTTGGCCTACACCAGAATATTTTAAATCGATATATTTTTGTCTGAACAGTCAGGGAGACACTATTACTGTTTTTCTTTACGGAAAAGAGGACAACAGCTGGATAATATAGAGAATTGAACCGTGGAACTGCAAAACCAAATTTCTAGTTATCTGGCCTACACCAGAATATTTTAAACAGATATATTTGTGTTTGAACAGTCAGGGAGACCCTATTACTGTTTTTTTTTATGGAAAATAGGTGAAAAGCTGGATAACAGTGAGATTTGAACCGTGGAACTGCAAACCAAACTTCTAGTTATCTGGCCTATATAAGAATATTTTAAACAGATATATTTGTGTCTGAACAGTCAGGGAGACACTATTACTGTTTTTTTTACGGAAAAAAGGCCAAATGCTAAATAATAGTGAGATTTCAACTATGGCACTGCAAAACCAAACTTCTAGTTATCTGGCAAACACCAGAATATTTTAAACACATATATTTGTGTCTGAACAGTCAGGGAGACACTATTACTGCTTTTTTTATGGAAAAAAATGCCAAAACCTGGATAATACTGAGATTTGATCTGTGGAACGGCAAAACCAAACTTCTAGTTATCTGGCCTACACCAGAATATTTTAAATAGATATATTTGTGTCTGAACAGTAATGGAGACACTATTACTCTTTTTTTTATGGAAAAAATGGGCAAAAGCTGGATAATACAGAGATTTGAACCGTGGAACTGCAAAGCGATACTTATAGTTATCTGGCCTATACCAGAATATTTTAAACAGATATATTTGTGTCTGAACAGTCAGGGAGACACTATTACTGTTTTTTTTATGGAAAAAAAGAGCAAAAGCTGGATAATACAGAGATTTAAATCGTGGATCTGCAAAACCAAACTTATAGTTATCTGGCCTACACCAGAATATTTTAAACAGATATATTTGTGTCTGAACAGTCAGTGAGACACTATTAATGTTTTTTTTTACGGAAAAAAGGCCAAAAGCTGGATAACAGTGAGATGTGAACCGTGGAACTGCAAAACCAAACTTCTAGTTATCTGGCCTATACAAGAATATTTTAAACAGATATATTTGTGTCTGAACAGTCAGGGAGACACTATTACTGTTTTTTTTACGGAAAAAAGGCCAAAAACTGGATAATAGTGAGATTTCAACCATGGCACTGCAAAACCAAACTTCTAGTTATCTGGCCAACACCAGAATATTTTAAACACATATATTTATGTCTGAACAGTCAGGGAGACACTATTACTCCTTTTTTTATGGAAAAAAATGCCAAAACCTGGATAATACTGAGATTTTATCTGTGGAACGGCAAAACCAAACTTCTAGTTATCTGGCCTACACCAGAATATTTTAAATAGATATATTTTTGTCTGAACAGTAATGGAGACACTATTACTCTTTTTTTTTTACGGAAAAAATGGCCAAAAGCTGGATAATACAGAGATTTGTACCATGGAACTGCAAAACCAAACTTCTAGTTATCTGGCCTACACCAGAATATTTTAAACAGATATATTTGTGTCTGAACAGTCAGGGAGACACTATTACTGTATTTTTTGCACGGAAAAAAGGTCAAAAGCTGGATAATTCAAAGATTTGAACGATGGAACTGCAAAACCAAACTTCTAGTTATCTGGCCTACACCAGAATATTTTAAACAGATATATTTGTGTCTGAACAGTCAGTGAGACAATATTTTTTTTTTTTTTACGGAAAAACGCCAAAAGCTGGATAATACTGCGATTTGAACCGTGGAACTGCAAAACCAAACTTCTAGTTATCTGGCCTACACCAGAATATTATAAACAGATATATTTGTGTCTGAACAGTCAGGGAGACATTATTACTGTTTTTTTTGCGGAAAAAAAGAGCAAAAGCTGGATAATACAGAGATTTAAATCGTGGAACTTCAAAACCAAACTTATAGTTATCTGGCCTACACCAGAATATTTTAAACAGATATATTTGTGTCTGAACAGTCAGGGAGACACTATTACTGCTTTTTTTATGGAAAAAATGCCAAAATCTGGATAATACTGAGATTTAAATCGTGGAACTGCAAAACCAAACTTATAGTTATCTGGCCTACACCAGAAATTTTAAACAGATATATTTGTGTATGAACAGTCAGTGAGACACTATTAATGTTTTTTTTTATGGAAAAAAGGCCAAAAGCTGGATAACAGTGAGATGTGAACCGTGGAACTGCAAAACCAAACTTCTAGTTATCTGGCCTATACAAGAATATTTTAAACAGATATATGTGTGTCTGAACAGTCAGGGAGACACTATTACTGTTTTTTTTACGGAAAAAAGGCCAAAAGCTGGATAATAGTGAGATTTCAACCATGGCACTGCAAAACCAAGCTTCTAGTTATCTGGCCAACACCAGAATATTTTAAACACATATATTTGTGTCTGAACAGTCAGGGAGACACTATTACTCTTTTTTTACGGAAAAAATGGGCAAAAGCCGGATAATACAGAGATTTGAACTGTGAAACTGCAAAACCAAACTTCTAGTTATCTGGCCTACACCAGAATATTTCAAACATATATATTTTTGTCTAAACAGTCAGGGAGACACTATTATTGCTTTTTTTACAGAAAAAATGCCAAAACCTGGAAAATACTGAGATTTGAACCGTGGAACGGCAAAACCAAACTTCTAGTTATTTGGCCTACACCAGAATATTTTAAACAGATATATTTTTGTCTGAACAGTCAGAGAGACACTATTACTGTTTTTTTTTACGGAAAAGAGGACAACAGCTGGATAATATAGAGAATTGAACCGTGGAACTGCAAAACAAAACTTCTAGTTATCTAGCCTACACCAGAATATTTTAAACAGATATATTTGTGTTTGAACAGTCAGGGAGACACTACTACTTTTTTTTTTGAACGGAAAAAAATGGCCAAAAGCTGGATATTACAGAGATTTGAACCGTGGAACTGCAAAACCAAACTTCTAGTTTTCTGGCCTACACCAGAATATATTAAACAGATATATTTGTGTCTGAACAGTCAGGGAGACACTATTACTTTTTTTTTTACTGAAAAAAGGGCAAAAGCTGGATAATACAGAGATTTGAATCGTGGAACTGCAAAACCAAACTTATGGATATCTGGCTTACACCAGAATATTTTAAACAGATATATTTGTGTCTGAACAGTCAGTGAGACACTATTACTGTTTTTTTTTATGGAAAAAAAGGCCAAAAGCTGGATAATACTGAGATTTGAACCGTGGAACTGCTAAACCAAACTTCTAGTTATCTGGCCTACACGAGAATATTTTAAACAGATATATTTGTGTCTGAACAGTCAGGGAGACACTATTACTGCTTTTTTTTATGGAAAAAATGCCAAAATCTGGATAATACTGAGATTTGATCCTTGGAACGGCAAAACCAAACTTCTAGTTATCTGGCCTACACCAGAATATTTTAAACATTTATATTTGTGTCTGAACAGTCAGGGAGACACTATTACTGCTTTTTTTATGGAAAAAATGCCAAAATCTGGATAATACTGAGATTTAAATCGTGGAACTGCAAAGCGAAACTTATAGTTATCTGGCCTACACAAGAATATTTTAAACAGATATATTTGTGTCTGAACTGTCAGTGAGACACTATTAATGTTTTTTTTTATGGAAAAAAGGCCAAAAGCTGGATAATACAGAGATTTGAACCGTGGAACTGCAAAGCAAAACTTATAGTTATCTGGCCTATAACAGAATATTTTAAACAGATATATTTGTGTCTGAACAGTCAGGGAGACACTATTACTGTTTTTTTTACGGAAAAAAAGAGCAAAAGCTGGATAATACAGAGATTTAAATCGTGGAACTGCAAAACCAAACTTATAGTTATCTGGCCTACACCAGAATATTTTAAACAGATATATTTGTGTCTGAACAGTCAGTGAGACACTATTAATGTTTTTTTTTAAGGAAAAAAGGCCAAAAGCTGGATAACAGTGAGATGTGAACCGTGGAACTGCAAAACCAAACTTCTAGTTATCTGGCCTATACAAGAATATTTTAAACAGATATATTTGTGTCTGAACAGTCAGGGAGACACTATTACTGTTTTTTTTTACGTAAAAAAAGTGAAAAGCTTCATAACAGTGAGATGTGAACCGTGGAACTGCAAAACCAAACTTCTAGTTATCTGGCCTATACAAGAATATTTTAAACAGATATATTTGTGTCTGAACAGTAATGGAGACACTATTACTCTTTTTTTTACGGAAAAAATGGCCAAAAGCTGGATAATACAGAGATTTGAACCATGGAACTGCAAAACCAAACTTCTAGTTATCTGGCCTACACCAGAATATTTTAAACAGATACATTTGTGTCTGAACAGTCAGGGAGACACTATTACTGTATTTTTTGTACGGGAAAAAGGCCAAAAGCTGGATAATTCAAAGATTTGAACGATTGAACTGCAAAACCAAACTTCTAGTTATCTGGCCTACACCAGAATATTTTAAACTGATATATTTGTGTTTGAACAGTCAGGGAGACACTACTACTGTTTTTTTTAATAGAAAAAAAGGCCAAGAGCTCGATAATACAGAGATTTTTACTGTGGAACTGCAAAACCAAACTTCTAGTTTTCTGGCCTACACCAGAATGTTTTAAACAGATATATTTGTGTCTGAACAGTCAGGGAGACACTATTACTTTTTTTTTTACTGAAAAAAGGGCAAAAGCTGGATAATACTGAGATTTGAACCGTGGAACTGCAAAACCAAACTTCTAGTTATCTGGCCTACACGAGAATATTTTAAACAGATATATTTGTGTCTGAACAGTCAGGGAGACACTATTACTGATTTTTTTATGGAAAAAAAGAGCAAAAGCTGGATAATACAGAGATTTAAATCGTGGAACTGCAAAACCAAACTTACAGTTATCTGGCCTACACCAGAATATTTTAAACATATATGTTTGTGTCTAAACAGTCAGGGAGACACTATTATTGCTTTTTTTACGGAAAAAAGGCCAAAACCTGGAAAATACTGAGATTTGAACCATGGAACAGCAAAACCAAACTTCTAGTTATTTGGCCTACACCAGAATATTTTAAACCGATATTTTTTTGTCTGAACAGTCAGGGAGACACTATTACTGTTTTTCTTTACGGAAAAGAGGACAACAGCTGGATAATATAGAAAATTGAACCGTGGAACTGCAAAACCAAATTTCTAGTTATCTGGCCTACACCAGAATATTTTAAACAGATATATTTGTGTTTGAACAGTCAGGGAGACACTACTACTGTTTTTTTTAATGGAAAAAAAGGCCAAAAGCTGGATAATACAGAGATTTTTACTGTGGAACTGCAAAACCAAACTTCTAGTTTTCTGGCCTACACCAGAATATTTTAAACAGATATATTTGTGTCTGAACAGTCAGGGAGACACTATTACTTTTTTTTTTACTGAAAAAAGGGCAAAAGCTGGATAATACTGAGATTTGAACCGTGGAACTGCAAAACCAAACTTCTAGTTATCTAGCCTACACCAGAATATTTTAAACAGATATATTTGTGTCTGAACAGTCAGTGAGACACTATTAATGGTTTTTTTTACGGAAAAAAGGCCAAAAGCTGGATAACAGTGAGATGTGAACCGTGGAACTGCAAAACCAAACTTCTAGTTATCTGGCCTATACAAGAATATTTTAAACAGATATATTTGTGTCTGAACAGTCAGGGAGACACTATTACTGTTTTTTTTACGGAAAAAAGGCCAAATGCTGGATAATAGTGAGCTTTCAACTATGGCACTGCAAAACCAAACTTCTAGTTATCTGGCCAACACCAGAATATTTTAAACACATATACTTGTGTCTGAACAGTCAGGGAGACACTATTACTGCTTTTTTTATGGAAAAAAATGCCAAAACCTGGATAATACTGAGATTTGATCTGTGGAACGGCAAAACCAAACTTCTAGTTATCTGGCCTACACCAGAATATTTTAAATAGATATATTTGTGTCTGAACAGTAATGGAGACACTATTACTCTTTTTTTTACGGAAAAAATGGGCAAAAGCTGGATAATACTGAGATTTGAACCGTGGAACTGCAAAGCGATACTTATAGTTATCTGGCCTATACCAGAATATTTTAAACAGATATATTTGTGTGTGAACAGTCAGGGAGACACTATTACTGTTTTTTTTACGGAAAAAAAGAGCAAAAGCTGGATAATACAGAGATTTAAATCGTGGATCTGCAAAACCAAACTTATAGTTATCTGGCCTACACCAGATTATTTTAAACAGATATATTTGTGTCTGAAGAGTCAGTGAGACACTATTAATGTTTTTTTTTACGGAAAAAAGGCCAAAAGCTGGATAACAGTGAGATGTGAACCGTGGAACTGCAAAACCAAACTTCTAGTTATCTGGCCTATACAAGAATATTTTAAACAGATATATTTGTGTCTGAACAGTCAGGGAGACACTATTACTTTTTTTTTTATGGAAAAAAGGCCAAAAGCTGGATAATAGTGAGATTTCAACCATGGCACTGCAAAACCAAACTTCTAGTTATCTGGCCAACACCAGAATATTTTAAACACATATATTTGTGTCTGAACAGTCAGGGAGACACTATTACTGCTTTTTTTATGGAAAAAAATGCCAAAACCTGGATAATACTGAGATTTGATCTGTGGAACGGCAAAACCAAACTTCTAGTTATCTGGCCTACACCAGAATGTTTTAAATATATATTTGTGTCTGAACAGTAATGGAGACACTATTACTCTTTTTTTTACGGAAAAAATGGGCAAAAGCTGGATAATACAGAGATTTGAACCATGGAACTGCAAAACCAAACTTCTAGTTATCTGGCCTTCACCAGAATATTTTAAACAGATGTATTTGAGTCTTAACAGTCAGGGAGACACTATTACAGTATTTTTTGTACGGAAAAAAGGCCAAAAGCTGGATAATACAAAGATTTGAACGATGGAACTGCAAAACCAAACTTCTAGTTATCTGGCCAACACCAGAATATTTTAAACAGATATATTTGTGTCGGAACAGTCAGGGAGACACTATTACTGTTTTTTTTTACGAAAAAAGGCCAAAAGCTGGATAATACTGAGATTTGAACCGTGGAACTGCAAAACCAAACTTCTAGTTATCTGGCCTACACCAGAATATTTTAAACATATATATTTGTGTCTAAACAGTCAGGGAGACACTATTATTGCTTTATTTACGGAAAAAAGGCCAAAACCTGGAAAATACTGAGATTTGAACCGTGGAACGGCAAAACCAAACTTCTAGTTATTTGGCCTACACCAGAATATTTTAAACAGATATATTTGTGTCTGAACAGTCAGTGAGACACTATTAATGTTTTTTTTTTTACGGAAAAAAGGTGAAAAGCTGGATAACAGTGAGATTTGAACCGTGGAACTGCAAAACCAAACTTCTAGTTATCTGGCCTATACAAGAATACTTTAAACAGATATATTTGTGTCTGAACAGTCAGGGAGACACTATTACTGTTTTTTTTATGGAAAAAAGGCCAAAAGCTGGATAATAGTGAGATTTCAACCATGGCACTGCAAAACCAAACTTCTAGTTATCTGGCCAACACCAGAATATTTTAAACACATATATTTATGTCTGAACAGTCAGAGAGACACTATTACTCCTTTTTTTATGGAAAAAAATGCCAAAACCTGGATAATACTGAGATTTGATCTTTGGAACGGCAAAACCAAACTTCTAGTTATCTGGCCTACACCAGAATATTTTAAATAGAAATATTTTTGTCTGAACAGTAATGGAGACACTATTACTCTTTTTTTTACGGAAAAAATGGCCAAAAGCTGGATAATACAGAGATTTGAACCATGGAACTGCAAAACCAAACTTCTAGTTATCTGGCCTACACCAGAATATTTTAAACAGATATATTTGTGTCTGAACAGTCAGGGAGACACTATTACTGTATTTTTTGTACGGGAAAAAGGCCAAAAGCTGGATAATTCAAAGATTTGAACGATGGAACTGCAAAACCAAACTTCTAGTTATCTGGCCTACACCAGAATATTTTAAACAGATATATTTGTGTCTGAACAGTCAGGGAGACACTATTACTGTATTTTTTGTACGGGAAAAAGGCCAAAAGCTGGATAATTCAAAGATTTGAACGATGGAACTGCAAAACCAAACTTCTAGTTATCTGGCCTACACCAGAATATTTTAAACAGATATATTTGTGTCTGATAAAGTCAGTGAGACACTATTAATGTTTTTTTTTACGGAAAAAGGCCAAAAGCTGGATAATACTACGATTTGAACCGTGGAACTGCAAAACCAAACTTCTAGTTATCTGGCCTACACCAGAATATTTTAAACAGATATATTTGTGTCTGAACAGTCAGGGAGACATTATTACTGTTTTTTTTGTGGAAAAAAAGAGCAAAAGCTGGATAATACAGAGATTTAAATCGTGGAACTTCACAACCAAACTTATAGTTATCTGGCCTACACCAGAATATTTTAAACAGATATATTTGTGTCTGAACAGTCAGGGAGACACTATTACTGCTTTTTTTATGGAAAAAATGCCAAAATCTGGATAATACTGAGATTTAAATCGTGGAACTGCAAAACCAAACTTCTAGTTATCTGGCCTACACCAGAATATTTTAAACAGATATATTTGTGTCTGAACAGTCAGGGAGACATTATTACTGTTTTTTTTGTGGTAAAAAAGAGCAAAAGCTGGATAATACAGAGATTTAAATCGTGGAACTACACAACCAAACTTATAGTTATCTGGCCTACACCAGAATATTTTAAACAGATATATTTGTGTCTGAACAGTCAGGGAGACACTATTACTGCTTTTTTTATGGAAAAAATGCCAAAATCTGGATAATACTGAGATTTAAATCGTGGAACTGCAAAACCAAACTTATAGTTATCTGGCCTACACCAGAAAATTTTAAACAGATATATTTGTGTATGAATAGTCAGTGAGACACTATTAATGTTTTTTATACGGAAAAAAGTCCAAAAGCTGGATAACAGTGAGATGTGAACCGTGGAACTGCACAACCAAACTTCTAGTTATCTGGCCTATACAAGAATATTTTAAACAGATATATGTGTGTCTGAACAGTCAGGGAGACACTATTACTGTTTTTTTTACAGGAAAAAAGGCCAAAAGCTGGATAATAGTGAGATTTCAACCATGGCACTGCCACACCAAACTTCTAGTTATCTGGCCAACACCAGAATATTTTAAACACATATATTTGTGTCTGAACAGTCAAGGAGACACTATTACTGCTTTTTTTATGGAAAAAAATGCCAAAACCTGGATAATACTGAGATTTGTTCTGTGGAACGGCAAAACCAAACTTCTAGTTATCTGGCCTACACCAGAATATTTTAAATAGATATATTTGTGTCTGAACAGTAATGGAGACACTATTACTCTTTTTTTACGGAAAAAATGTGCAAAAGCTGGATAATACAGAGATTTGAATCGTGGAACTGCAAAACCAAACTTCTAGTTATCTGGCCTACACCAGAATATTTTAAACATATATATTTTTGTCTGAACAGTCAGGGAGACACTGTTACTGTTTTTTTTTACGGAAAAGAGGACAACAGCTGGATAATGTAGAGAATTGAACCGTGGAACTACGAAACAAAACTTCTAGTTATCTAGCCTACACCAGAATATTTTAAACAGATATATTTGTGTTTGAACAGTCAGGGAGACACTACTACTGTTTTTTTTTTAACGGAAAAAAAGGCCAAAAGCTGGATATTACAGAGATTTGTACCGTGGAACTGCAAAATCAAACTTCTAGTTTTCTGGCCTACACCAGAATATTTTAAACAGATATATTTGTGTCTGAACAGTCAGGGAGACACTATTACTTTTTTTTTACTGAAAAAAGGGCAAAAGCTGGATAATACAGAGATTTGAATTGTGGAACTGCAAAAACCAAACGTATGGTTATCTGGCTTACACCAGAATATTTTAAACAGATATATTTGTGTCTGAACAGTCAGGGAGACACTATTACTGTTTTTTTTTACGGAAAAAAGGGCAAAAGCTGGATAATACTGAGATTTGAACCGTGGAACTGCAAAACCAAACTTCTAGTTATCTGGCCTACACGAGAATATTTTAAACAGATATATTTGTGTCTGAACAGTCAGGGAGACACTATTACTGATTTTTTTTACGGAAAAAAACAGCAAAAGCTGGATAATACAGGGATTTAAATCGTGGAACTGCAAAACCAAACTTCTAGTTATCTGGCCTACACTAGAATATTTTAAACAGATATATTTGTGTCTGAACTGTCAGTGAGACACTATTAATGTTTTTTTTTACGGAAAAAAGGCCAAAAGCTGGATAATACTGAGATTTGAACCGTGGCACTGCAAAACCAACTTTCTAGTTTTCTGGCCTACACCAGAATATTTAAAACAGATATATTGGTGTCTGAACAGTCAGGGAGACACTATTACTGCTTTTTTTTACGGAAAAAGGGCCAAAAGCTGGAAGATACTGAGATTTGAACCGTGGAACGGCAAAACCAAGCTTCTAGTTATCTGGCCCACACCAGAATATTTTAAACAGATATATTTTTGTCTGAACAGTCAGGGAGACACTATTACTGTTTTTCTTTACGGAAAAGAGGGCAACAGCTGGATAATATAGAGAATTGAACCGTGGAACTGCAAAACCAAACTTCTATTTATCTGGCCTACACCAGAATATTTTAAACAGATATATTTGTGTTTGTACAGTCAGGGAGACACTATTACTGTTTTTCTTTACAGAAAAGAGGGCAACAGCTGGATAATATAGAGAATTGAACCGTGGAACTGCAAAACCAAACTTGTATTTATCTGGCCTACACCAGAATATTTTAAACAGATACATTTGTGTTTGTACAGTCAGGGAGACACTATTACTGTTTTTCTTTACAGAAAAGAGGACAACAGCTGGATAATATAGAGAATTGAACTGTGGAACTGCAAAACCAAACTTCTAGTTATCTGGCCTACACCAGAATATTTTAAACAGATATATTTGTGTTTGAACAGTCAGGGAGACACTACTTTTTTTTTTTTTTTTTTAACGGAAAAAAAGGCCAAAAGCTGGATATTACAGAGATTTGAACCGTGGAACTGCAAAATCAAACTTCTAGTTTTCTGGCCTACACCAGAATATTTTAAACAGATATATTTGTGTCTGAACAGTCAGGGAGACACTATTACTTTTTTTTTTACTGAAAAAAGGGCAAAAGCTGGATAATATAGAGATTTGAATTGTGGAACTGCAAAACCAAACTTATGGTTATCTGGCTTACACCAGAATATTTTAAATAGATATATTTGTGTCTGAACAGTAATGGAGACGCTATTAATCTTTTTTTTTAACAGAAAAAAGGGCCAAATTCTGGAAAATACAGAGATTTGAACAGTGGTACTGCAAAACCAAACTTATAGTTATCTGGCTTACACCAGAATATTTTAAACAGATATATTTGTGTCTGAACAATCAGTGAGACACTATTACTGGTTTTTTTTACGGAAAAAAGGCCAAAAGCTGGATAATACTGAGATTTAAATTGTGGAACTGCAAAACCAAACTTCTAGTTATCTGGCCTACACAAGAATATTTTAAACAGATATATTTGTGTCTGAACAGTCAGTGAGACACTATTAATGTTTTTTTTTTACGGAAAAAAAGGCCAAAAGCTGGATAATATTGAGATTTGAACCGTGGAACTGCAAAACCAAACTTCTAGTTATCTGGCCTATACCAGAATATTTTAAACAGATATATTTGTGTCTGAACAGTAAGGGAGACACTATTATTTGTTTTTTCACGGAAAAAAGGCCAAAAGCTGGATAATAGTGAGATTTGGACCATGGCACTGCAAAACAAAACTTATAGTTATCTGTCCTACACCAGAATATTTTAAACAGATATATTTTTGTCTGAACAGTCAGGGAGACACTATTACTGTTTTTCTTTACGGAAAAGAGGACAACAGCTGGATAATATAGAGAATTGAACTGTGGAACTGCAAAACCAAACTTCTAGTTATCTGGCCTACACCAGAATATTTTAAACAGATATATTTGTGTTTGTACAGTCAGGGAGACACTATTACTGTTTTTTTTTAATGGAAAAAAAGGCCAAAAGCTGGATAATACAGAGATTTGAACCGTGAAACTGCAAAACCAAACTTCTAGTTTTCTGGCCTACACCAGAATATTTTAAACAGATATATTTGTGTCTGAACAGTCAGGGAGACACTATTACTTTTTTTTTTTACTGAAAAAAGGGCAAAAGTTGGATAATACAGAGATTTGAATCGTGAAACTGCAAAACCAAAGTTATGGTTATCTGGCTTACACCAGAATATTTTAAACAGATATATTTGTGTCTGAACAGTCAGTGAGACACTATTACTGTTTTTCTTTACAGAAAAGAGGACAACAGCTGGATAATATAGAGAATTGAACTGTGGAACTGCAAAACCAAACTTCTAGTTATCTGGCCTACACCAGAATATTTTAAACAGATATATTTGTGTTTGAACAGTCAGGCAGACACTACTACTGTTTTTTTTTTATATAAAAAAAGGAAAAAAGCTGGATAATACAGAGATTTGAACCGTGAAACTGCAAAACCAAACTTCTAGTTGTCTGGCCTACACCAGAATATTTTAAACAGATATATTTGTGTCTGAACAGTCAGGGAGACACTATTACTTTTTTTTTTTACTGAAAAAAGGGAAAAAGTTGGATAATACAGAGATTTGAATCGTGAAACTGCAAAACCAAACTTATGGTTATCTGGCTTACACCAGAATATTTTAAACAGATATATTTGTGTCTGAACAGTCAGTGAGACACTATTACTTTTTTTTTTTACGGAAAAAAGGCCAAAAGCTGGATAATACTGAGATTTGAACCGTGGAACTGCAAAACCAAACTTCTAGTTATCTGGCCTACACGAGAATATTTTAAACAGATATATTTGTGTCTGAACAGTCAGGGAGACACTATTACTGCTTTTTTTTATGGAAAAAATGCCAAAATCTGGATAATACTGAGATTTGATCCTTGGAACGGCAAAACCAAACTTCTAGTTATCTGGCCTACACCAGAATATTTTAAACATTTATATTTGTGTCTGAACAGTCAGGGAGACACTGTTACTGCTTTTTTTATGGAAAAAATGCCAAAATCTGGATAATACTGAGATTTAAATCGTGGAACTGCAAAGCGAAACTTATAGTTATCTGGCCTACACAAGAATATTTTAAACAGATATATATGTGTCTGAACAGTCAGTGATACACTCTTACTGTTTTTTTTTACGGAAAAAAGGCCAAAAGCTGGATAATACTGAGATTTGAACCGTGGAACTGCAAAACCAAACTTCTAGTTATCTGGCCTACACGAGAATATTTTAAACAGATATATTTGTGTCTGAACAGTCAGGCAGACACTATTACTACTTTTTTTTATGGAAAAAATGCCAAAATCTGGATAATACTGAGATTTGATCCTTGGAACGGCAAAACCAAACTTCTAGTTATCTGGCCTACACCAGAATATTTTAAACATTTATATTTGTGTCTGAACAGTCAGGGAGACACTATTACTGCTTTTTTTATGGAAAAAATGCCAAAATCTGGATAATACTGAGATTTAAATCGTGGAACTGCAAAGCGAAACTTATAGTTATCTGGCCTACACAAGAATATTTTAAACAGATATATTTGTGTCTGAACAGTCAGGGAGACACTATTACTGTTTTTTTTTATGGAAAAAAGGCCAAAAGCTGGATAATAGTGAGATTTCAACCATGGCACTGCAAAACCAAACTTCTAGTTATATGGCCAACACCAGAATATTTTAAACACATATATTTGTGTCTGAACAGTCAGGGAGACACTATTACTGCTTTTTTTATGGAAAAAAATGCCAAAACCTGGATAATACTGAGATTTGATCTGTGGAACGGCAAAACCAAACTTCTAGTTATCTGGCCTACACCAGAATATTTTAAATAGATATATTTGTGTCTGAACAGTAATGGAGACACTATTACTCTTTTTTTTACGGAAAAAATGGGCAAAAGCTGGATAATACAGAGATTTGAACCATGGAACTGCAAAACCAAACTTCTAGTTATCTGGCCTTCACCAGAATATTTTAAACAGATATATTTGAGTCTTAACAGTCAGGGAGACACTATTACAGTATTTTTTGTACGGAAAAAAGGCCAAAAGCTGGATAATACAAAGATTTGAGCGATGGAACTGCAAAACCAAACTTCTAGTTATCTGGCCTACACCAGAATATTTTAAACAGATATATTTGTGTCGGAACAGTCAGGGAGACACTATTACTGTTTTTTTTTACGGAAAAAGGCCAAAAGCTGGATAATACTGAGATTTGTACCGTGGAACTGCAAAACCAAACTTCTAGTTATCTGGCCTACACCAGAATATTTTAAACATATATATTTGTGTCTAAACAGTCAGGGAGACACTATTATTGCTATGTTTACGGAAAAAATGCCAAAACCTGAAAAATACTGAGATTTGAACCGTGGAACGGCAAAACCAAACTTCTAGTTATTTGGCCTACACAAGAATATTTTAAACAGATATATTTTTGTCTGAACAGTCAGGGAGACACTATTACTGTTTTTCTTTACTGAAAAGAGGACAACAGCTGGATAATATAGAGAATTGAACCGTGGAACTGCAAAACAAAACATCTAGTTATCTAGCCTACACCAGAAGATTTTAAACAGATATATTTGTGTTTGAACAGTCAGGGAGACACTACTACTGTTTTTTTTTTAACGGAAAAAAAGGCCAAAAGCTGGATATTACAGAGATTTGAACCGTGGAACTGCAAAACCAAACTTCTAGTTTTCTGGCCTACACCAGAATATTTAAAACAGATATATTTGTGTCTGAACAGTCAGGGAGACACTATTACTTTTTTTTTACTGAAAAAAGGGCAAAAGCTGGATAATACAGAGATTTGAATCGTGAAACTGCAAAACCAAACTTATGGTTATCTGGCTTACACCAGAATATTTTAAACAGATATATTTGTGTCTGAACAGTCAGTGAGACACTATTACTGTTTTTTTTTACGGAAAAAAGGCCAAAAGCTGGATAATACTGAGATTTGAACCGTGGAACTGCAAAACCAACTTTCTAGTTATCTGGCCTACACCAGAATATTTAAAACAGATATATTGGTGTCTGAACAGTCAGGGAGACACTATTACTGCTTTTTTTTATGGAAAAAGGGCCAAAAGCTGGAAAATACTGAGATTTGAACCCTGGAACGGCAAAACAAAGCTTCTAGTTATCTGGCCCACACCGAATACTTTAAACAGATATATTTTTGTCTGAACAGTCAGGGAGACACTATTACTGTTTTTCTTTACGGAAAAGAGGGCAACAGCTGGATAATATAGAGAATTGAACCGTGGAACTGCAAAACCAAACTTCTAGTTATCTGGCCTACACCAGAATATTTTAAACAGATATATTTGTGTCTGAACAGTCAGGGAGACACTATTACAGCTTTTTTTATGGAAAAAATTCCAAAATCTGGATAATACTGAGATTTGATCCTTGGAACGGCAAAACCAAACTTCTAGTTATCTGGACTACACCAGAATATTTTAAATAGATATATTTGTGTCTGAACAGTCAGTGAGACACTATTACTGTTTTTCTTTACGGAAAAGAGGACAACAGCTGGATAATATAGAGAATTGAACTGTGGAACTGCAAAACCAAACTTCTAGTTATCTGGCCTACACCAGAATATTTTAAACAGATATATTTGTGTTTGAACAGTCAGGGAGACACTACTACTGTTTTTTTTTAATATAAAAAAAGGCCAAAAGCTGGATAATACAGAGATTTGGACCGTGGAACTGCAAAACCAAACTTCTAGTTTTCTGGCCTACACCAGAATATTTTAAACAGATATATTTGTGTCTGAACAGTCAGGGAGACACTATTACTTTTTATTTTTACTGAAAAAAGGGAAAAAGTTGGATAATACAGAGATTTGAATAGTGAAACTGCAAAACCAAACTTATGGTTATCTGGCTTACACCAGAATATTTTAAACAGATATATTTGTGTCTGAACAGTCAGGGAGACACTATTACTGTCTTCTTTAACGGAAAAAAGGCCAAAAGCTGGATAATACTGAGATTTGAACCGTGGAACTGCAAAACCAAACTTCTAGTTATCTGGCCTACACCAGAATATTTTAAACAGATATATTTGTGTTTGAACAGTCAGGGAGACACTACTACTGTTTTTTTTAAATGGAAAAAAAGGTCAAAAGCTGGATAATACAGAGATTTGAACCGTGAAGCTGCAAAACCAAACTTCTAGTTTTCTGGCCTACACCAGAATATTTTAAACAGATATATTTGTGTCTGAACAGTCAGGGAGACACTATTACTTTTTTTTTTTACTGAAAAAAGGGCAAAAGTTGGATAATACAGAGATTTGAATCGTGAAACTGCAAAACCAAACTAATGGTTATCTGGCTTACACCAGAATATTTTAAACAGATATATTTGTGTCTGAACAGTCAGTGAGACACTATTACTGTTTTTCTTTACGGAAAAGAGGACAACAGCTGGATAATATAGAGAATTGAACTGTGGAACTGCAAAACCAAACTTCTAGTTATCTGGCCTACACCAGAATATTTTAAACAGATATATTTGTGTTTGAACAGTCAGGGAGACACTACTACTGTTTTTTTTTAATATAAAAAAAGGCCAAAAGCTGGATAATACAGAGATTTGGACCGTGGAACTGCAAAACCAAACTTCTAGTTTTCTGGCCTACACCAGAATATTTTAAACAGATATATTTGTGTCTGAACAGTCAGTGAGACACTATTACTTTTTATTTTTACTGAAAAAAGGGAAAAAGTTGGATAATACAGAGATTTGAATAGTGAAACTGCAAAACCAAACTTATGGTTATCTGGCTTACACCAGAATATTTTAAACAGATATATTTGTGTCTGAACAGTCAGGGAGACACTATTACTTTTTATTTTTACTGAAAAAAGGGCAAAAGTTGGATAATACAGAGATTTGAATAGTGAAACTGCAAAACCAAACTTATGGTTATCTGGCTTACACCAGAATATTTTAAACAGATATATTTGTGTCTGAACAGTCAGTGAGACACTATTACTGTTTTTTTTTACGGAAAAAAGGCCAAAAGCTGGATAATAGTGAGATTTGAACCATGGCACTGCAAAACAAAACTTCTAGTTATCTGGCCTACACCAGAATATTTTAAACATATATATTGGTGTCTGAACAGTCAGGGAGACACTATTCCTGCTTTTTTTACGGAAAAAAGGCCAAAAGCTGGATAATACTGAGATTTGAACGGTGGAACTGCAAAACCAAACTTCTAGTTATCTGACCTATACCAGAATATTTTAAACAGATATATTTGTGTCTGAGCAGTCAGGGAGACACTATTACTGTTTTTTTTATGGAAAAAAAAGAGCAAAAGCTGGATAATACAAAGATTTAAATTGTGGAACTGCAAAACCAAACTTATAGTTATCTGGTCTACACCAGAATATTTTAAACAGATATATTTGTGTCTGAACAGTCAGTGAGACACTATTAATGTTTTTTTTTACGGAAAAAAGGCCAAAAGCTGGATAACAGTGAGATTTGAACCGTGGAACTGCAAAATCAAACTTCTAGTTATCTGGCCTATACAAGAATATTTTAAACAGATATATTTGTGTCTGAACAGTCATGGAGACACTATTACTGTTTTTTTTACGGAAAAAAGGCCAAAAGCTGGATAATAGTGAGATTTCAACCATGACACTGCAAAACCAAACTTCTAGTTTTCTGGCCTACACCAGAATATTTTAAACACATATCTTTATGTCTGAACAGTTAGGGAGACAATATTACTGCTTTTTTTATGGAAAAAAATGCCAATACCTGGATAATACTGAGATTAGATCTGTGGAACGGCAAAACCAAACTTCTAGTTATCTGGCCTACACCAGAATATTTTAAATAGATATATTTGTGTCTGAACAGTAATGGAGACACAATTACTCGTTTTTTTTACGGAAAAAATGGCTAAAAGCTGGATAATACAGTGATTTGAACCATGGAACAGCAAAACCAAACTTCTAGTTATCTGGCCTACACCAGAATATTTTAAACAGATATATTTGTTTCGGAATAGTCAGTTTGACACTATTACTGTTTATTTTACGAAAAAAGGCCAAAAGCTGGATAATACTGAGATTTGAACCGTGGAACTGCAAAACCAAACTTATAGTTAACTGGCCTACACCAGAATATTGTAAACATATATATTTGTGTCTAAACAGTCAGGGAGACACTATTATTGCTTTTTTTACGGAAAAAAGGCCAAAACCTGGAAAATACTGAGATTTGAACCGTGGAACGGCAAAACCAAACTTCTAGTTATTTGGGCTACACCAGAATATTTTAAACAGATATATTTTTGTCTGAACAGTCAGGGAGACACTATTACTGTTTTTCTTTACGGAAAAGAGGACAACAGCTGGATAATATAGAGAATTGAACTGTGGAACTGCAAAACCAAACTTCTAGTTATCTGGCTACACCAGAATATTTTAAACAGATATATTTGTGTTTGAACAGTCAGGGAGACACTACTACTGTTTTTTTTAATAGAAAAAAAGGCCAAAAGCTGGATAATACAGAGATTTGAACCGTGGAACTGCAAAACCAAACTTCTAGTTTTCTGGCCTACACCATAATATTTTAAACAGATATATTTGTGTCTGAACAGTCAGGGAGACAATATTACTTTTTTTTTTACTGAAAAAAGGGCAAAAGTTGGATAATACAGAGATTTGAATCGTGAAACTGCAAAACCAAACTTATGGTTATCTGGCTTACACCAGAATATTTTAAACAGATATATTTGTGTCTGAACAGTCAGTGAGACACTATTACTGTTTTTTTTTACGGAAAAAAGGCCAAAAGCTGGATAATACTGAGATTTCAAACCGTGGAACTGCAAAACCAAACTTTTAGTTATCTGGCCTACACCAGAATATTTTAAACAGATATATTTGTGTCTGAAGAGTCAGGGAGACACTATTACTCATTTTTTTTACGGAAAAAAAGAGCAAAAGCTGGATAATACAGAGATTTAAATCGTGGAACTGCAAAACCAAACTTATAGTTATCTGGCCTACACCAGAATATTTTAAACAGATATATTTGTGTCTGAACAGTCAGTGAGACACTATTGTTTTTTTTTACGGAAAAAAGGCCAAAAGCTGGATAATACTGCGATTTGAACCGTGGCACTGCAAAACCAACTTTCTAGTTATCTGGCCTACACCAGAATATTTTAAACAGATATATTGTTGTCTGAACAGTCAGGGAGACACTATTACTGTTTTTTTTTACGGAAAAAAGGCCAAAAGCTGGAAAATACTGAGATTTGAACCGTGGAACGGCAAAACCAAACTTCTAGTTATCTGGCCTACACCGGAATATTTTAAACAGATATATTTTTGTCTGAACAGTCAGGGAGACACTATTACTGTTTTTTTTTACGAAAAAAAGGCCAAAAGCTGGATAATACTGAGATTTGAACCGTTCAACTGCAAAACCAAACTTAGAATCATAGAATCATAGAATCATAGAATGGTAGAGTTGGAAGGAACCTCCTGGGTCATCTGGTCCAACCCCCTGCTCAAAGCAGGATTCACTAGATCATCTCAGACAGATGTCTGTCCAGCCTCTGTTTGAAGACATCCATTGAAGGGGAACTCACCACCTCTCGTGGCAGCCTGTTCCACTCATTAATCACCCTAACTGTCAAAAAGTTTTTTCTAATATCTAATCTGTGTCTCCTCCCATTTAGTTTCATCCCATTGCTTCTAGTCTTTCCTTGTGCAAATGAGAATAAAGATGATCCTTCTACAATGTGACAGCCCTTGACATATTTGTAGACAGCTATTAAATCTCCTCTCAGTCTTCTTTTTTGCAAGCTAAACATTCCCAAATCCTGCAACCGTTCCTCATAGGACATGGTTTGCAGACCAGTCACCATTCTGGTCGCTCTTCTCTTAACTTGCTCCAGTTTGTCTATGTCTTTTTTAAAATGTGGTGCCCAAAACTGTACACAGTATTCGAGATGAGGTCTGACCAAAGAGGAGTAAAGACCGATAATGACTTCACGTGATCTAGACTGTATGCTTCTGTTAATACATCCCAGAATTGTATTTGCCTTTTTTGCTGCATCACACTGTTGACTCATGTTCAGTCTATGATCTATTAGTATACCTAAGTCTTTTTCACATGTACTGTTGCTTAGCTCTATTCCTCCCATTCTGTATATGCTTTTTTCATTTTTATTGCCCAGATGTAGTACTTTGCATTTTTCCCTGTTAAAAACCATTCTGTTGGTTGCTGCCCACTGCTCCAGTTTATTTAGGTCTTTTTGAATCCTCTCTCTCTCTTCTCTAGTATTAGCTATCCCTCCTAGCTTTGTGTCATCAGCAAATTTAATCAGTTTACCCTCAATTCCTTCATCTAAATCATTGATAAAGATGTTGAACAATACAGGTCCCAGGACGGAGCCCTGTGGTACCCCACTTGAGACATTCATCCAGCTGGATGTGAAGCCATTTACAACCACCCTTTGAGTCCGATCACTAAGCCAGTTATGAATCCACCTAACAGTTGCCTCGTCCATTGCATACTTGGTCATTTTTTCAATAAGGATGGTGTGAGATACTTTGTCAAATGCTTTGCTGAAGTCAAGATATACTATATCTACAGCATTTCCCTGATCCACCCAGTCAGTGATTCTGTCATAGAAGGAAATTAAGTTAGTCTGACATGACTTGTTAGTTACAAACCCATGCTGACTCTGGTTAATCACTTCATTCTTATCCATGTACTTACATACATGTTGTTTAATAATTTGTTCAAAGATCTTTCCTGGTATAGAAGTCAGACTCACCGGCCTATAGTTCCCTGGGTCCACCTTCTTCCCCTTTTTGAAGATAGGAACAACATTTGCTCTTCTCCAGTTTTCTGGGACTTCTCCTGTTCTCCAAGAATTTTCAAAGATTATGGAGAGTGGCTCTAAAATTTCTTCTACGATCTCCTTCAGTACTCTGGGGTGTAATTCATCTGGACCTGGAGACATGAACTCATTTATGTTAGCTAAATATTCCCTCACAAACTTTCTGTTTACAGATAACTTGGATTCCTCTATTCCTTTAAAAGGAAAGTGAAGATCAGTTGATGTTACATTTTCTTTCTGAGAGAAAACAGATGCAAAATAGGAATTAAAAAGTTCGGCCTTCTCAACATCCTCTCTTACCATTTCTCCATTTTCATCCTGTAAAAATCCTATAGTTATCCTTCTAGTTATCTGGCCTACACCAGAATATTTTAAACTTATATATTTGTGTCTGAACAGTCAGGGAGACACTATTACTGCCTTTTTTACGGAAAAAAGGCCAAAACCTGAAAAATACTGAGATTTGAACCGTGGAACGGCAAAAGCAAACTTATAGTTTTCTGGCCTACACCAGAATATTTTAAACAGATATATTTTTGTCTGAACAGTCAGGGAGACACTATTACTGTTTTTCTTTACGGAAAAGAGGGCAACCGCTGGATAATATAGAGAATTGAACCGTGGAACTGCAAAACCAAACTTCTAGTTATCTGGCCTACACCAGAATATTTTAAACAGATATATTTGTGTTTGAACAGTCAGGGAGACACTATTACTTTTTTTTTACTGAAAAAAAAGACAAATGCTGGATAATACAGAGATTTGAATCGTGGAACTGCAAAACCATACTTATAGTTATCTGGCTTACACCAGAATATTTTAAACATATATTAGTGTCTGAACAGTCAGTGAGACACTATTACTGTTTTTTTTTACGGAAAAAAAGAGCAAAAGCTGGATAATACAGAAATTGAAATCGTGGAACTGCAAAACCAAACTTATAGTTATCTGGCCTACACCAAAATATTTTGAAGACAGATATATTTGTGTCTGAACAGTCATTGAGACACTATTAATGTTTTTTTTTACGGAAAAAAAGCCAAAAGCTGGATAATACTGAGATTTGAACCGTGGAACTGCAAAACCAAACTTCTAGTTATCTGGCCTATACTAGAATATTTTAAACAGATATATTTGTGTCTGAACAGTCAGGGAGACACTATTACTGTTTTTTTTATGGAAAATAAGAGCAAAAGCTGGATAATACAGAGATTTAAATTGTGGAACTGCAAAACCAAACTTATAGTTATCTGGCCTTTACCAGAATATTTTAAACAGATATATTTGAGTCTGAACAGTCAGTGAGACACTATTACTGTTTTTCTTTACGGAAAAAAGCCAAAAGCTGGATAATAGTGAAATTTGAAGCATGGCACTGCAAAACCAAACTTCTAGTTATCTGGCCTACACCAGAATATTTTAAACAGATATATTTGTGTCTGAACAGTCAGCGAGACACTATTAATGTTTTTTTTTACGGAAAAAAGCCAAAAGCTGGATAATACTGAGATGTGAAACATGGAACTGCAAAACCAAACTTCTAGTTATCTGGCCTATACCAGAATATTTTAAACAGATATATTTGTGTCTGAACAGTCAGGGAGACACTATTACTGTTTTTTTTTCGGAAAAAAAGAGCAAAAGCTGGATAATACAGAGATTTAAATAGTGGAACGGCAAAACCAAAATTCTAGTTATCTGGCCTACACCAGAATATTTTAAATAGATATATTTGTGTCTGAACAGTAATGGAGACACTATTACTCGTTTTTTTTATGGAAAAAAGGGCCAAAAGCTGGATAATACTGAGATTTGAACCATGGAACTGCAAAACCAAACTTCTAGTTATCTGGCCTACACCAGAATATTTTAAACAGATATATTTGAGTCTTAACAGTCAGGGAGACACTATTACTGTTTTTTTGTACGGAAAAAAGGCCAAAAGCTGGATAATAGAAAAATTTGAACCATGGAACTGCAAAACCAAACTTCTTGTTATCTGGCCTACACCAGAATATTTTAAACAGATATATTTGAGTCTTAACAGCCAGGGAGACACTATTACTGTTTTTTTTTACGGAAAAAAGGCCAAAAGCTGGATAATACTGAGATTTGAACCGTGGAACTGCAAAACCAAACTTCTAGTTATCTGGCCTATACCAGAATATTTTAAACAGATATATTTGTGTCTGAACAGTCAGGGAGACACTATTACTGTTTTTTTAACAGAAAAAAAGAGCAAAAGCTGGATAATACAGAGATTTAAATCGTGGAACGGCAAAACCAAACTTCTAGTTATCTGGCCTACACCAGAATATTTTAAATAGATATATTTGTGTCTGAACAGTAATGGAGACACTATTACTCGTTTTTTTTTTACGGAAAAAAGGGCCAAAAGCTGGATATTATGGAGATTTGTACCATGGAACTGCAAAACCAAACTTCTAGTAATCTGGCCTATACCAGAATAATTTAAACAGATATATTTGTGTTTGATCAGTCAGGGAGACACTACTACTTTTTTTTTTTACGGAAAAAAAAGCCAAAAGCTGGATAATACAGAGATTTGAACCGTGGAACTGCAAAACCAAACTTATAGTTATCTGGCCTTTACCAGAATATTTTAAACAGATATATTTGTGTCTGAACAGTCAGTGAGACACTTTTAATGTTTTTTTTTATGGAAAAAAGGCCAAAAGCTGGATAATACTGAGATTTGAACCGTGGAACTGCAAAACCAAACTTCTAGTTATCTGGCCTATACCAGGATATTTTAAACAGATATATTTGTTTCTGAACAGTCAGGGAGACACTATTACTGTTTTTTTTAAGGAAAAAAGGCCAAAACCTGCATAATATTGAGATTTGAACCGTGGAACTGTAAAACTAAACTTCTAGTTATCTGGCCTACACCAGAATATTTTAAACAGATATATTTGTGTCTGAACAGTCAGGGAGACACTATTACTGCTTTTTTTATGGAAAAAATGCCAAAACCTGGATAATACTGAGATTTGATCCGTGGAACGGCAAAACCAAACTTCTAGTTTTCTGGCCTACACAGGAATATTTTAAATAGATATATTTGTGTCTGAACAGTAATGGAGACACTATTATTCGTTTTTTTACGGAAAAAAGAGCCAAAAGCTGGATAATACAGAGATTTGAACCGTGGAACTGCAAAACCAAACTTCTAGTTATCTGGCCTACACCAGAATATTTTAAACAGATATATTTGAGTCTTAACAGTCAAGGAGACACTATTACTGTTTTTTTTTATGGAAAAAAGGCCAAAAGCTGGATAATACAAAGATTTGAACCATGGAACTGCAAAACCAAACTTCTAGTTACCTGGCCTACACCAGAATATTTTAAACAGATATATTTGTGTCTGAACAGTCAGGGAGACACTATTACTGTTTTTTTTACGGAAAAAAGTCCAAAAGCTGGATAATACTGAGATTTGAACTGTGGAACTGCAAAACCAAACTTCCAGTTATGTGTTCTACACGAGAATATTTTAAACAGATACATTTGTTTCTGAACAGTCAGGGAGACACTATTACTGTTTTTTAACTGAAAAAAAAGAGCAAAAGGTGGATAATACAGAGATTTAAATTGTGGAACTGCAAAACCAAACTTATAGTTATCTGGCCGACACCAGAATATTTTAAACAGATATATTTGTGTCTGAACAGTCAGTGAGACACTATTAATGTTTTTTTATGGAAAAAAGGCCAAAAGCTGGATAATACTGAGATTTGAACCGTGGAACTACAAAACCAATCTTCTAGTTATCTGGCCTATACCAGAATATTTTAAACAAATATATTTGTGTCTGAACAGTCAGGGAGACACAATTACTGTTTTTTTTACGGAGAAAAAGAGCAAAAGCTGGATAATACAGAGATTTAAATCGTGGAACTGCAAAATCAAACTTATAGTTATCTGGCCTACACCAGAATATTTTAAACAGATATATTTGTGTCTGAACAGTCTGTGAGACACTATTAATGTTTTTTTTTTTATGGAAAAAAGGCCAAAAGCTGGTTAATAGTGAGATTTGAACCGTGGAACTGCAAAACCAAACTTATAGTTATCTGGCCTTTACCAGAATATTTTAAACAGATATATTTGTTTCTGAACAGTCAGTGAGACATTTTAATGTTTTTTTTATGGAAAAAGGCCAAAACCTGGATAATGCTGAGATTTGAACCGTGGAACTGCAAAACCAAATTTCTAGTCATCTGGCCTATACCAGAATATTTTAAACAGATATATTTGTTCTGAACAGTCAGGGAGACACTATTACTGTTTTTTTTAAGGAAAAAAGGCCAAAACCTGCATAATACTGAGATTTGAACCGTGGAACGGCAAAACCAAACTTCTAGTTATCTGGCCTACACAGGAATATTTTAAATAGATATATTTGTGTCTGAACAGTAATGGAGACACTATTATTCGTTTTTTTATGGAAAAAAAAGCCAAAAGCTGGATAATACAGAGATTTGAACCGTGGAACTGCAAAACCAAACTTCCAGTTATCTGGCCTACACCAGAATATTTTAAACAGATATATTTGAGTCTTAACAGTCAAGGAGACACTATTACTGTTTTTTTTTACGGAAAAAAGGCCAAAAGCTGGATAATACAAAGAGTTGAACCATGGAACTGCAAAACCAAACTTCTAGTTATCTGGCCTACACCAGAATATTTTAAACAGATATATTTGTGTCTGAACAGTCAGGGAGACACTATTAATGCTTTTTTTATGGAAAAAATGCCAAAACCTGGATAATACTGAGATTTGATCCGTGGAACGGCAAAACCAAACTTCTAGTTATCTGGTCTACACCAGAATATTTTAAATAGATATATTTGTGTCTGAACAGTAATGGAGACACTATTATTCGTTTTTTTTTACGGAAAAAAGAGCCAAAAGCTGGATAATACAGAGATTTGAACCGTGGAACTGCAAAACCAAACTTCTAGTTATCTGGCCTACACCAGAATATTTTAAACAGATATATTTGAGTCTTAACAGTCAAGGAGACACTATTACTGTTTTTTTTTACGGAAAAAAGGCCAAAAGCTGGATAATACAAAGATTTGAACCATGGAACTGCAAAACCAAACTTCTAGTTACCTGGCCTACACCAGAATATTTTAAACAGATATATTTTTGTCTGAACAGTCAGGGAGACACTATTACTGTTTTTTTTACGGAAAAAAGTCCAAAAGCTGGATAATACTGAGATTTGAACTGTGGAACTGCAAAACCAAACTTCCAGTTATGTGTTCTACACGAGAATATTTTAAACAGATACATTTGTGTCTGAACAGTCAGGGAGACACTATTACTGTTTTTTTAACTGAAAAAAAAGAGCAAAAGCTGGATAATACAGAGATTTAAATTGTGGAACTGCAAAACCAAACTTATAGTTTTCTGGCCGACACCAGAATATTTTAAACAGAAATATTTGTGTCTGAACAGTCAGTGAGACACTATTAATGTTTTTTTATGGAAAAAAGGCCAAAAGCTGGATAATACTGAGATTTGAACCATGGAACTACAAAACCAATCTTCTAGTTATCTGGCCTATACCAGAATATTTTAAACAAATATATTTGTGTCTGAACAGTCAGGGAGACACTATTACTGTTTTTTTTACGGAAAAAAAGAGCAAAAGCTGGATAATACAGAGATTTAAATCGTGGAACTGCAAAATCAAACTTATAGTTATTTGGCCTACACCAGAATATTTTAAACAGATATATTTGTGTCTGAACAGTCTGTGAGACACTATTAATGTTTTTTTTTTTATGGAAAAAAGGCCAAAAGCTGGTTAATAGTGAGATTTGAACCATGGCACTGCAAAACCAAACTTCTAGTTATCTGGCCTACACCAGAATATTTTAAACATATATTAGTGTCTGAACAGTCAGTGAGACACTATTACTGTTTTTTTTTACGGAAAAAAAGAGCAAAAGCTGGATAATACAGAAATTGAAATCGTGGAACTGCAAAACCAAACTTATAGTTATCTGGCCTACACCAAAATATTTTGAAGACAGATATATTTGTGTCTGAACAGTCATTGAGACACTATTAATGTTTTTTTTTACGGAAAAAAAGCCAAAAGCTGGATAATACTGAGATTTGAACCGTGGAACTGCAAAACCAAACTTCTAGTTATCTGGCCTATACTAGAATATTTTAAACAGATATATTTGTGTCTGAACAGTCAGGGAGACACTATTACTGTTTTTTTTATGGAAAATAAGAGCAAAAGCTGGATAATACAGAGATTTAAATTGTGGAACTGCAAAACCAAACTTATAGTTATCTGGCCTTTACCAGAATATTTTAAACAGATATATTTGAGTCTGAACAGTCAGTGAGACACTGTTAATGTTTTTTTTTACGGAAAAAAGGCCAAAAGCTGGATAATTCTGAGATTTGAACCGTGGAATTGCATAACCAAACTTCTAGTTATCTGGCCTATACCAGAATATTTTAAACAGATATATTTGTGTCTGAACAGTAAGGGAGACACTATTACTGTTTTTCTTTACGGAAAAAAGCCAAAAGCTGGATAATAGTGAAATTTGAAGCATGGCACTGCAAAACCAAACTTCTAGTTATCTGGCCTACACCAGAATATTTTAAACAGATATATTTGAGTCTTAACAGTCAGGGAGACACTATTACTGTTTTTTTGTACGGAAAAAAGGCCAAAAGCTGGATAATAGAAAAATTTGAACCATGGAACTGCAAAACCAAACTTCTTGTTATCTGGCCTACACCAGAATATTTTAAACAGATATATTTGAGTCTTAACAGCCAGGGAGACACTATTACTGTTTTTTTTTACGGAAAAAAGGCCAAAATCTGGATAATACTGAGATTTCAACCGTGGAACTGCAAAACCAAACTTCTAGTAATCTGGCCTATACCAGAATTTTTTAAACAGATATATTTGTGTCTGAACAGTAAGGGAGACACTATTACTGTTTTTTTTTGCGGAAAAAAGCCAAAAGCTGGATAATAGTGAGATTTGAACCATGGCACTGCAAAACCAAACTTCTAGTTATCTGGCCTACACCAGAATATTTTAAACAGATATATTTGTGTCTGAACAGTCAGTGAGACGCTATTAATGTTTTTTTTTTACGGAAAAAAGGCCAAAAGCTGGATAATACTGAGATTTGAACCGTGGAACTGCAAAACCAAACTTCTAGTTATCTGGCCTATACCAGAATATTTTAAACAGATATATTTGTGTCTGAACAGTCAGGGAGACACTATTACTGTTTTTTTAACAGAAAAAAAGAGCAAAAGCTGGATAATACAGAGATTTAAATCGTGGAACGGCAAAACCAAACTTCTAGTTATCTGGCCTACACCAGAATATTTTAAATAGATATATTTGTGTCTGAACAGTAATGGAGACACTATTACTCGTTTTTTTTTTACGGAAAAAAGGGCCAAAAGCTGGATATTATGGAGATTTCTACTATGGAACTGCAAAACCAAACTTCTAGTCATCTGGCCTATACCAGAATAATTTAAACAGATATATTTGTGTTTGATCAGTCAGGGAGACACTACTACTGTTTTTTTTTACGGAAAAAAAAGCCAAAAGCTGGATAATACAGAGATTTGAACCGTGGAACTGCAAAACCAAACTTATAGTTATCTGGCCTTTACCAGAATATTTTAAACAGATATATTTGTGTCTGAACAGTCAGTGAGACACTTTTAATGTTTTTTTTTATGGAAAAAAGGCCAAAAGCTGGATAATACTGAGATTTGAACCGTGGAACTGCAAAACCAAACTTCTAGTTATCTGGCCTATACCAGGATATTTTAAACAGATATATTTGTTTCTGAACAGTCAGGGAGACACTATTACTGTTTTTTTTAAGGAAAAAAGGCCAAAACCTGCATAATATTGAGATTTGAACCGTGGAACTGTAAAACTAAACTTCTAGTTATCTGGCCTACACCAGAATATTTTAAACAGATATATTTGTGTCTGAACAGTCAGGGAGACACTATTACTGCTTTTTTTATGGAAAAAATGCCAAAACCTGGATAATACTGAGATTTGATCCGTGGAACGGCAAAACCAAACTTCTAGTTATCTGGCCTACACAGGAATATTTTAAATAGATATATTTGTGTCTGAACAGTAATGGAGACACTATTATTCGTTTTTTTACGGAAAAAAGAGCCAAAAGCTGGATAATACAGAGATTTGAACCGTGGAACTGCAAAACCAAACTTCTAGTTATCTGGCCTACACCAGAATATTTTAAACAGATATATTTGAGTCTTAACAGTCAAGGAGACACTATTACTGTTTTTTTTTATGGAAAAAAGGCCAAAAGCTGGATAATACAAAGATTTGAACCATGGAACTGCAAAACCAAACTTCTAGTTACCTGGCCTACACCAGAATATTTTAAACAGATATATTTGTGTCTGAACAGTCAGGGAGACACTATTACTGTTTTTTTTACGGAAAAAAGTCCAAAAGCTGGATAATACTGAGATTTGAACTGTGGAACTGCAAAACCAAACTTCCAGTTATGTGTTCTACACGAGAATATTTTAAACAGATACATTTGTTTCTGAACAGTCAGGGAGACACTATTACTGTTTTTTAACTGAAAAAAAAGAGCAAAAGGTGGATAATACAGAGATTTAAATTGTGGAACTGCAAAACCAAACTTATAGTTATCTGGCCGACACCAGAATATTTTAAACAGATATATTTGTGTCTGAACAGTCAGTGAGACACTATTAATGTTTTTTTATGGAAAAAAGGCCAAAAGCTGGATAATACTGAGATTTGAACCGTGGAACTACAAAACCAATCTTCTAGTTATCTGGCCTATACCAGAATATTTTAAACAAATATATTTGTGTCTGAACAGTCAGGGAGACACAATTACTGTTTTTTTTACGGAGAAAAAGAGCAAAAGCTGGATAATACAGAGATTTAAATCGTGGAACTGCAAAATCAAACTTATAGTTATCTGGCCTACACCAGAATATTTTAAACAGATATATTTGTGTCTGAACAGTCTGTGAGACACTATTAATGTTTTTTTTTTTATGGAAAAAAGGCCAAAAGCTGGTTAATAGTGAGATTTGAACCGTGGAACTGCAAAACCAAACTTATAGTTATCTGGCCTTTACCAGAATATTTTAAACAGATATATTTGTTTCTGAACAGTCAGTGAGACATTTTAATGTTTTTTTTATGGAAAAAGGCCAAAACCTGGATAATGCTGAGATTTGAACCGTGGAACTGCAAAACCAAATTTCTAGTCATCTGGCCTATACCAGAATATTTTAAACAGATATATTTGTTCTGAACAGTCAGGGAGACACTATTACTGTTTTTTTTAAGGAAAAAAGGCCAAAACCTGCATAATACTGAGATTTGAACCGTGGAACGGCAAAACCAAACTTCTAGTTATCTGGCCTACACAGGAATATTTTAAATAGATATATTTGTGTCTGAACAGTAATGGAGACACTATTATTCGTTTTTTTATGGAAAAAAAAGCCAAAAGCTGGATAATACAGAGATTTGAACCGTGGAACTGCAAAACCAAACTTCCAGTTATCTGGCCTACACCAGAATATTTTAAACAGATATATTTGAGTCTTAACAGTCAAGGAGACACTATTACTGTTTTTTTTTACGGAAAAAAGGCCAAAAGCTGGATAATACAAAGAGTTGAACCATGGAACTGCAAAACCAAACTTCTAGTTATCTGGCCTACACCAGAATATTTTAAACAGATATATTTGTGTCTGAACAGTCAGGGAGACACTATTAATGCTTTTTTTATGGAAAAAATGCCAAAACCTGGATAATACTGAGATTTGATCCGTGGAACGGCAAAACCAAACTTCTAGTTATCTGGTCTACACCAGAATATTTTAAATAGATATATTTGTGTCTGAACAGTAATGGAGACACTATTATTCGTTTTTTTTTACGGAAAAAAGAGCCAAAAGCTGGATAATACAGAGATTTGAACCGTGGAACTGCAAAACCAAACTTCTAGTTATCTGGCCTACACCAGAATATTTTAAACAGATATATTTGAGTCTTAACAGTCAAGGAGACACTATTACTGTTTTTTTTTACGGAAAAAAGGCCAAAAGCTGGATAATACAAAGATTTGAACCATGGAACTGCAAAACCAAACTTCTAGTTACCTGGCCTACACCAGAATATTTTAAACAGATATATTTTTGTCTGAACAGTCAGGGAGACACTATTACTGTTTTTTTTACGGAAAAAAGTCCAAAAGCTGGATAATACTGAGATTTGAACTGTGGAACTGCAAAACCAAACTTCCAGTTATGTGTTCTACACGAGAATATTTTAAACAGATACATTTGTTTCTGAACAGTCAGGGAGACACTATTACTGTTTTTTAACTGAAAAAAAAGAGCAAAAGGTGGATAATACAGAGATTTAAATTGTGGAACTGCAAAACCAAACTTATAGTTATCTGGCCGACACCAGAATATTTTAAACAGATATATTTGTGTCTGAACAGTCAGTGAGACACTATTAATGTTTTTTTATGGAAAAAAGGCCAAAAGCTGGATAATACTGAGATTTGAACCGTGGAACTACAAAACCAATCTTCTAGTTATCTGGCCTATACCAGAATATTTTAAACAAATATATTTGTGTCTGAACAGTCAGGGAGACACAATTACTGTTTTTTTTACGGAGAAAAAGAGCAAAAGCTGGATAATACAGAGATTTAAATCGTGGAACTGCAAAATCAAACTTATAGTTATCTGGCCTACACCAGAATATTTTAAACAGATATATTTGTGTCTGAACAGTCTGTGAGACACTATTAATGTTTTTTTTTTTATGGAAAAAAGGCCAAAAGCTGGTTAATAGTGAGATTTGAACCGTGGAACTGCAAAACCAAACTTATAGTTATCTGGCCTTTACCAGAATATTTTAAACAGATATATTTGTTTCTGAACAGTCAGTGAGACATTTTAATGTTTTTTTTATGGAAAAAGGCCAAAACCTGGATAATGCTGAGATTTGAACCGTGGAACTGCAAAACCAAATTTCTAGTCATCTGGCCTATACCAGAATATTTTAAACAGATATATTTGTTCTGAACAGTCAGGGAGACACTATTACTGTTTTTTTTAAGGAAAAAAGGCCAAAACCTGCATAATACTGAGATTTGAACCGTGGAACGGCAAAACCAAACTTCTAGTTATCTGGCCTACACAGGAATATTTTAAATAGATATATTTGTGTCTGAACAGTAATGGAGACACTATTATTCGTTTTTTTACGGAAAAAAGAGCCAAAAGCTGGATAATACAGAGATTTGAACCGTGGAACTGCAAAACCAAACTTCTAGTTATCTGGCCTACACCAGAATATTTTAAACAGATATATTTGAGTCTTAACAGTCAAGGAGACACTATTACTGTTTTTTTTTACGGAAAAAAGGCCAAAAGCTGGATAATACAAAGATTTGAACCATGGAACTGCAAAACCAAACTTCTAGTTACCTGGCCTACACCAGAATATTTTAAACAGATATATTTGTGTCTGAACAGTCAGGGAGACACTATTACTGTTTTTTTTACGGAAAAAAGTCCAAAAGCTGGATAATACTGAGATTTGAACTGTGGAACTGCAAAACCAAACTTCCAGTTATGTGTTCTACACGAGAATATTTTAAACAGATACATTTGTGTCTGAACAGTCAGGGAGACACTACTACTGTTTTTTAACTGAAAAAAAAGAGCAAAAGCTGGATAATACAGAGATTTAAATTGTGGAACTGCAAAACCAAACTTATAGTTATCTGGCCGACACCAGAATATTTTAAACAGATATATTTGTGTCTGAACAGTCAGTGAGACACTATTAATGTTTTTTTATGGAAAAAAGGCCAAAAGCTGGATAATACTGAGATTTGAACCGTGGAACTACAAAACCAATCTTCTAGTTATCTGGCCTATACCAGAATATTTTAAACAAATATATTTGTGTCTGAACAGTCAGGGAGACACAATTACTGTTTTTTTTACGGAGAAAAAGAGCAAAAGCTGGATAATACAGAGATTTAAATCGTGGAACTGCAAAATCAAACTTATAGTTATCTGGCCTACACCAGAATATTTTAAACAGATATATTTGTGTCTGAACAGTCTGTGAGACACTATTAATGTTTTTTTTTTTATGGAAAAAAGGCCAAAAGCTGGTTAATAGTGAGATTTGAACCGTGGAACTGCAAAACCAAACTTATAGTTATCTGGCCTTTACCAGAATATTTTAAACAGATATATTTGTTTCTGAACAGTCAGTGAGACATTTTAATGTTTTTTTTATGGAAAAAGGCCAAAACCTGGATAATGCTGAGATTTGAACCGTGGAACTGCAAAACCAAACTTCTAGTCATCTGGCCTATACCAGAATATTTTAAACAGATATATTTGTTCTGAACAGTCAGGGAGACACTATTACTGTTTTTTTTAAGGAAAAAAGGCCAAAACCTGCATAATACTGAGATTTGAACCGTGGAACGGCAAAACCAAACTTCTAGTTATCTGGCCTACACAGGAATATTTTAAATAGATATATTTGTGTCTGAACAGTAATGGAGACACTATTATTCGTTTTTTTATGGAAAAAAAAGCCAAAAGCTGGATAATACAGAGATTTGAACCGTGGAACTGCAAAACCAAACTTCCAGTTATCTGGCCTACACCAGAATATTTTAAACAGATATATTTGAGTCTTAACAGTCAAGGAGACACTATTACTGTTTTTTTTTACGGAAAAAAGGCCAAAAGCTGGATAATACAAAGAGTTGAACCATGGAACTGCAAAACCAAACTTCTAGTTATCTGGCCTACACCAGAATATTTTAAACAGATATATTTGTGTCTGAACAGTCAGGGAGACACTATTAATGCTTTTTTTATGGAAAAAATGCCAAAACCTGGATAATACTGAGATTTGATCCGTGGAACGGCAAAACCAAACTTCTAGTTATCTGGTCTACACCAGAATATTTTAAATAGATATATTTGTGTCTGAACAGTAATGGAGACACTATTATTCGTTTTTTTTTACGGAAAAAAGAGCCAAAAGCAGGATAATACAGAGATTTGAACCGTGGAACTGCAAAACCAAACTTCTAGTTATCTGGCCTACACCAGAATATTTTAAATAGATATATTTGAGTCTTAACAGTCAAGGAGACACTATTACTGTTTTTTTTTTATGGAAAAAAGGCCAAAAGCTGGATAATACAAAGATTTGAACCATGGAACTGCAAAACCAAACTTCTAGTTACCTGGCCTCCACCAGAATATTTTAAACAGATATATTTGTGTCTGAACAGTCAGGGAGACACTATTACTGTTTTTTTTTACGGAAAAAAGTCCAAAAGCTGGATAATACTGAGATTTGAACTGTGGAACTGCAAAACCAAACTTCCAGTTATGTGGTCTACACGAGAATATTTTAAACAGATACATTTGTGTCTGAACAGTCAGGGAGACACTATTACTGTTTTTTTAACTGAAAAAAAAGAGCAAAAGCTGGATAATACAGAGATTTAAATTGTGGAACTGCAAAACCAAACTTATAGTTTTCTGGCCGACACCAGAATATTTTAAACAGAAATATTTGTGTCTGAACAGTCAGTGAGACACTATTAATGTTTTTTTATGGAAAAAAGGCCAAAAGCTGGATAATACTGAGATTTGAACCATGGAACTACAAAACCAATCTTCTAGTTATCTGGCCTATACCAGAATATTTTAAACAAATATATTTGTGTCTGAACAGTCAGGGAGACACTATTACTGTTTTTTTTACGGAAAAAAAGAGCAAAAGCTGGATAATACAGAGATTTAAATCGTGGAACTGCAAAATCAAACTTATAGTTATTTGGCCTACACCAGAATATTTTAAACAGATATATTTGTGTCTGAACAGTCTGTGAGACACTATTAATGTTTTTTTTTTTATGGAAAAAAGGCCAAAAGCTGGTTAATAGTGAGATTTGAACCATGGCACTGCAAAACCAAACTTCTAGTTATCTGGCCTGCACCAGAATATTTTAAACAGATATATTTGTGTCTGAACAGTCAGGAAGACACTATTACTGATTTTTTTTACGGAAAAAAATGCCAAAAGCTGCATAATACTGAGATTTGAACCGTGGAACTGCAAATCCAAACTTCTAGTTTTCTGGCCTACACCAGAATATTTTAAACAGATATATTTGTGTCTGAACAGTCAGGAAGACACTATTATTGTTTTTTTTTACGGAAAAAAGGCCAAAAGCTGGATAATACAAAGATTTGAACCATGGAACTGCAAAACCAAACTTCTAGTTTTCTGGCCTACACCAGAATATTTTAAACAGATATATTTGTGTCTGAACAGTAATGGAGACACTATTATTCGTTTTTTTACGGAAAAAAAAGGAAAAAGCTGGATAATACAGAGATTTGAACCGTGGAACTGCAAAACCAAACTTCTAGTTATCTGGCCTACACCAGAATATTTTAAATAGATATATTTGAGTCTTAACAGTCAAGGAGACACTATTACTGTTTTTTTTTATGGAAAAAAGGCCAAAATCTGGATAATACAAAGATTTGAACCATGGAACTGCAAAACCAAACTTCTAGTTACCTGGCCTACACCAGAATATTTTAAACAGATTTATTTGTGTCTGAACAGTCAGGGAGACACTATTACTGTTTTTTTTTACGGAAAAAAGTCCAAAAGCTGGATAATACTGAGATTTGAACTGTGGAACTGCAAAACCAAACTTCTAGTTATGTGGTCTACACGAGAATATTTTAAACAGATATATTTGTGTCTGAACAGTCAGGGAGACACTATTAGTGTTTTTTTAACTGAAAAAAAAGAGCAAAAGCTGGATAATACAGAGATTTAAATTGTGGAACTGCAAACCAAACTTATAGTTATCTGGCCGACACCACAATATTTTAAACAGATATATTTGTGTCTGAACAGTCAGTGAGACACTATTAATGTTTTTTTATGGAAAAAAGGCCAAAAGCTGGATAATACTGCAATTTGAACCGTGGAACTACAAAACCAATCTTCTAGTTATCTGGCCTATACCAGAATATTTTAAACAAATATATTTGTGTCTGAACAGTCAGGGAGACACTATTACTGTTTTTTTTACGGAAAAAAAGAGCAAAAGCTGGATAATACAGAGATTTAAATCGTGGAACTGCAAAATCAAACTTATAGTTATCTGGCCTACACCAGAATATTTTAAACAGATATATTTGTGTCTGAACAGTCTGTGAGACACTATAAATGTTTTTTTTTTTTTATGGAAAAAAGGCCAAAAGCTGGTTAATAGTGAGATTTGAACCATGGCACTGCAAAACCAAACTTCTAGTTATCTGGCCTGCACCAGAATATTTTAAACATATATTTGTTTCTGAACAGTCAGGAAGACACTATTACTGATTTTTTTTAAGGAAAAAAAGGCCAAAAGCTGCATAATACTGAGAATTGAACCGTGGAACTGCAAAACCAAACTTCTAGTTATCTGGCCTACACCAGAATAATTTAAACAGATATATTTGTGTTTGAACAGTCAGGGAGACACTATTACTGTTTTTTTTAAGGAAAAAAGGCCAAAACCGGCATAATACTGGGATTTGAACCGTGGAACTGCAAAACCAAACTTGTAGTTATCTGGCCTACACCAGAATATTTTAAACAGATATATTTGTGTCTGAACAGTCAGGGAGACACTATTACTGCTTTTTTTATGGAAAAAATGCCAAAACCTGGATAATACTGAGATTTGATCCATGGAACGGCAAAACCAAACTTCTAGTTTTCTGGCCTACACCAGAATATTTTAAATAGATATATTTGTGTCTGAACAGTAATGGAGACACTGTTATTCATTTTTTTTACGGAAAAAAGAGCCAAAAGCTGGATAATACACAGATGTGAACCGTGGAACTACAAAACCAAACTTCTAGTTATCTGGCCTACACCAGAATATTTTAAACAGATATATTTGAGTCTTAACAGTCAAGGAGACACTATTACTGTTTTTTTTTACGGAAAAAAGGCCAAAAGCTGGATAATACAAAGAGTTGAACCATGGAACTGCAAAACCAAACTTCTAGTTATCTGGCCTACACCAGAATATTTTAAACAGATATATTTGTGTCTGAACAGTCAGGGAGACACTATTACTGCTTTTTTTATGGAAAAAATGCCAAAACCTGGATAATACTGAGATTTGATCCGTGGAACGGCAAAACCAAACTTCTAGTTATCTGGTCTACACCAGAATATTTTAAATAGATATATGTGTGTCTGAACAGTAATGGAGACACTATTATTCGTTTTTTTTTACGGAAAAAGAGCCAAAAGCAGGATAATACAGAGATTTGAACCGTGGAACCGCAAAACCAAACTTCTAGTTATCTGGCCTACACCAGAATATTTTAAATAGATATATTTGAGTCTTAACAGTCAAGGAGACACTATTACTGTTTTTTTTTTACGGAAAAAAGGCCAAAAGCTGGATAATACAAAGATTTGAACCATGGAACTGCAAAACCAAACTTCTATTTACCTGACCTACACCAGAATATTTTAAACAGATATATTTGTGTCTGAACAGTCAGGAAGACACTATTACTGATTTTTTTTAAGGAATAAAAGGCCAAAAGCTGCATAATACTGAGATTTGTACCATGGAACTGCAAAACCAAACTTCTAGTTATCTGGCCTACCCCAGAATATTTTAAACAGATATATTTGTGTCTGAACAGTCAGGGAGACACTATTACTGCCTTTTTTATGGAAAAAATGCCAAAACCTGGATAATACTGAGATTTGACCCGTGGAATGGCAAAACCAAACTTCTAGTTATCTGGCCTACACCAGAATATTTTAAATAGATATATTTGTGTCTGAACAGTAATGGAGACAGAATTACTCGTTTTTTTTTACGGAAAAAAGAGCCAAAAGCAGGATAATACAGAGATTTGAACCGTGGAACTGCAAAACCAAACTTCTAGTTATCTGGCCTACACCAGAATATTTTAAACAGATGTATTTGAGTCTTAACAGTCAGGGAGACACTATTACTGTTTTTTTACGGAAAAAAAGGCCAAAAGCTGGATAATACTGAGATTTGAACCGTGGAACTGCAAAACCAAACTTCTAGTTATCTGGCCCACACCAGAATATTTTAAACATATATATTTGTGTCTGAACAGTCAGGGAGACACTATTACTGCTTTTTTTACGGAAAAAAGGCCATAACCTGGAAAGTACTGAGATTTGAACCGTGGAACTGCAAAACCAAACTTATAATTATCTGGCTTACACGAGAATATTTTAAACAGATATATTTGTGTCTGAACAGTCAGTGAGACACTATTACGTTTTTTTTTACGGAAAAAAAGAGCAAAAGCTGGATAATACAGAGATTTAAATCGTGGAACTGCAAAACCAAACTTATAGTTATCTGGCCTACACCAGAATATTTTAAACAGATATATTTGTGTCTGAACAGTCAGTGAGACACTATTAATGTTTTTTTTTACGGAAAAAGGCCAAAAGCTGGATAATACAGAGATTTGAACTGTGGAACTGCAAAACCAAACTTCTAGTTATCTGGCCTATACCAGAATATTTTAAACAGATATATTTGTGTCTGAACAGTAAGGGAGACACTATTACTGTTTTTTTTATCAGAAAAAAGGCCAAAAGCTGGATAATAGTGAGATTTGAACCATGGCACTGCAAAACCAAACTTCTAGTTATCTGGCCTACACCAGAATATTTTAAACAGATATATTTGTGTCTGAACAGTCAGTGAGACACTATTAATGTTTTATTTTACGGAAAAAATGCCAAAAGCTGGATAATACTGAGATTTGAACCGTGGAACTGCAAAACCAAATTTCTAGTTATCTGGCTATACCAGAATATTTTAAACATATATATTTGTGTCTGAACAGTCAGGGAGACACTATTACTGTTTTTTTTACGGAAAAAAAGAGCAAAAGCTGGATAATACAGAGATTTAAATCGTGGAACTGCAAGACCAAACTTCTAGTTATCTGGCCTACCCCAGAATATTTTAAACAGATATATTTGTGTCTGAACAGTCAGTGAGACACTATTAATGTTTTTTTTTACGGAAAAAAGGCCAAAAGCTGGATAATATTGAGATTTGAACCGTGGAACTGCAAAAGCAAACTTCTAGTTATCTGGCCTATACCAGAATATTTTAAACAGATATATTTGTGTCTGAAAGGTAAGGGAGACACTATTACTGTTTTTTTCATCAGAAAAAAGGCCAAAAGCTGGATAATAGTGAGATTTGAACCATGGCACTGCAAAACCAAACTTCTAGTTATCTGGCCTACACCAGAATATTTTAAACAGATATATTTGTGTCTGAACAGTCAGTGAGACACTATTAATGTTTTTTTTTACGGAAAAAAGGCCAAAAGCTGGATAATACTGAGATTTGAACCGTGGAGCTGCAAAACCAAACTTCTAGTTATCTGGCCTATACCAGAATATAGTAAACAGATATATTTGTGTCTGAACAGTCAGGTATACACTATTATTGTTTTTTTTACGGAAAAAAGTGCAAAAGCTGGATAATACAGAGATTTAAATCGTGGAACTGCAAAACCAAACTTATAGATATCTGGCCTACACCAGAATATTTTAAACAGATATATTTGTGTCTGAACAGTCAGGGAGACACTATTACTGTTTTTTTTTACGGAAAAAAAGGCCAAAAGCTGGATAATTGGGAGATTTGAACCATGTCACTGCAAAACCAAACTTCTAGTTATCTGGCCTACACCAGAATATTTTAAATAGATATATTTGTGTCTGAACAGTAGTGTAGACACTATTACTCTTTTTTTTTACGGAAAAAAGGGCCAAAAGCTGGATGATACAGAGATTTGAACCGTGGCACTGCAAAACAAAACATCTAGTTATCTGGCCTACACCAGAATATTTTAAACAGATATATTTGAGTCTTAACAGTCAGGGAGACACTATTACTGTTTTTTTTTTACGGAAAAAAGGCCAAAAGCTGGATAATACAAAGATTTGAACCATGGAACTGCAAAACCAAACTTCTAGTTATCTGGCCTACACCAGAATATTTTAAACAGATATATTTGTGTCTGAACAGTAAGGGAGACATTATTACTGTATTTTTTAATGGAAAAAAGGCCAAAACCTGGATAATACTGAGGTTTGAACCGTGGAACTGCAAAACCAAACTTCTAGTTATCTGGCCTACACCAGAATATTTTAAACAGATATATTTGTTTCTGAACAGTAATGGAGACACTATTATTCATTTTTTTTACGGAAAAAAGAGCCAAATCTGGATAATACAGAGATTTGAACCGTGGAACTGCAAAACCGAACTTCTAGTTATCTGGCCTGCACCAGAATATTTTAAACAGATATATTTGAGTCTTAACAGTGAAGGAGACACTATTACTGTTTTTTTTTACGGAAAAAAGGCCAAAAGCTGTATAATACAAAGAGTTGAACCATGGAACTGCAAAACCAAACTTCTAGTTATCTGGCCTACACCAGAATATTTTAAACAGTTATATTTGTGTCTGAACAGTCAGGGAGACACTATTACTGCTTTTTTTATGGAAAAAATGCCAAAACCTGGATAATACTGAGATTTGATCCGTGGAACGGCAAAACCAAACTTCTAGTTATCTGGTCTACACCAGAATATTTTAAATAGATATATTTGTGTCTGAACAGTAATGGAGACACTATTATTCGTTTTTTTTACGGAAAAAAGAGCCAAAAGCAGGATAATACAAAGATTTGAACCGTGGAACTGCAAAACCAAACTTCTAGTTATCTGGCCTACACCAGAATATTTTAAACAGATATATTTGAGTCTTAACAGTCAAGGAGACACTATTACTGTTTTTTTTTACGGAAAAAAGGCCTAAAGCTGGATAATACAAAGATTTGAACCATGGAATTGCAAAACCAAACTTCTAGTTATCTGGCCTATACCAGAATATTTTAAACAGATATATTTGTGTATGAACAGTCAGTGAGACACTATTAATGTTTTTTTTTACGGAAAAAAGGCCAAAAGCTGGATAATACTGAGATTTGAACGGTGGAACTGCAAAACCAAACTTCTAGCTATCTGGCCTTTACCGGAATATTTTAAACAGATATATTTGTGTCTGAACAGTAAGGGAGACACTATTACTGTTTTTTTTTACGGAAAAAAGGCCAAAAGCTGGATAATAGTGAGATTTCAACCATGGCACTGCAAAACCAAACTTCTAGTTATCTGGCCTACACCAGAATATTTTAAACAGATATATTTGTGTCTGAAGAGTCAGGGAGACACTATTTCTATTTTTTTTACGGAAAAAAGGCCAAAAGCTGGATAATACTGAGATTTGAACCGTGGAACTGCAAAATCAAACTTCTAGTTATTTGTCCTACACAAGAATATTTTAAACATATATATTTGTGTCTGAACAGTCAGGGAGACACTATTACTGCTTTTTTTCCGGAGAAAAGACCAAAACCTAGAAAACACTGAGATTTGAACTGTGGAACGGCAAAACCAAACTTCTAGTTATCTGGCCTACACCAGAATATTTTAAACAGATATATTTTTGTCTGAACAGTCAGGGAGACACTATTACTGTTTTTCTTTATGGAAAAGAGGGCAACAGCTGGATAATATAGAGAATTGAACTGTGGAACTGCAAAACCAAACTTCTAGTTATCTGGCATACACCAGAATATTTTAAACAGATATATTTGTGTTTGAACAGTCAGGGAGACACTATTACTGTTTTTCTTTATGGAAAAAAAGAGCAAAAGCTGGATAATACAGAGATTTAAATCGTGGAACTGCAAAACCTAACGTATAGTTATCTGGCCTACACCACAATATTTTAAACAGATATATTTGTGTCTGAACAGTCAGTGAGACAGCATTAATGTTTTTTTTTAAGGAAAAAAGGCCAAAAGCTGGATAATACTGAGATTTAAACCGTGGAACTGCAAAACCAAACTTCTAGCTATCTGGCCTAAACAAGAATATTTTAAACAGATATATTTGTGTCTGAACAGTCAGGGAGACACTATTACTGATTTTTTTATGGAAAAAAAGAGCAAAATCTGGATAATACGGAGATTTAAACCGTGGAACTGCAAAACCAAACTTCTAGTTATCTGGCCTATACCAGAATATTTTAAACCGATATATTTGTGTCTGAACAGTAAGGGAGACACTATTACTGTTTTTTTTTGTGGAAAAAAGGCCAAAAGCTGGATAATAGTGAGATTTGAACCATGGCACTGCAAAACCAAACTTCTAGTTATCTGGCCTACACCAGAATATTTTAAACAGACATATTTGTGTCTGAACAGTAAGGGAGACACTATTACTGTTTTTTTTACGGAAAAAAGGACAAAAGCTGGATAATAGTGAGATTTCAACCATTGTACTGCAAAACCAAACTTCTAGTTATCTGTCCTACACAAGAATATTTTAAACAAATATATTTGTGTCTGAACAGTCAGGGAGACACTATTGCTGCTTTTTTTCTGGAGAAAAGACCAAAACCTAGAAAACACTAAGATTTGAACTGTGGAACGGCAAAACCAAACTTCTAGTTATTTGGCCTACACCAGAATATTTTAAACAGATATATTTTTGTCTGAACAGTCAGGAAAACACTATTACTGTTTTTTTTACGGAAAAAAGGACAAAAGCTGGATAATAGTGAGATTTCAAGCATGGTACTGCAAAACCAAACTTCTAGTTATCTGGCCTATACCAGAATATTTTAAACAGATATATTTGTGTCTGAACAGTCAGGGAGACACTATTACTGATTTTTTTTTAAGGAAAAAAGACCAAAAGCTGCATAATACTGAGATTTGAACCATGGAACTGCAAAACCAAACTTATAGTTATCTGGCCTACACCAGAATATTTTAAAAAGATTTATTTGTGTTTGAACAGTCAAGCAGACACTATTACTGCTTTTTTTATGGAAAAAATGCCAAAACCTGGATAATACTGAGATTTGATCCGTGGAACGGCAAAACCAAACTTCTAGTTATCTGGCCTACATCAGAATATTTTAAACAGATATATTTGTGTCTGAACAGTAAAGGAGACACTATTACTCATTTTTTTACGGAAAAAAAGGGCCAAAAGCTGGATAGTACAGAGATTTGAACCATGGAACTGCAAAACCAAACTTCTAGTTATCTGGCCTACACCAGAATATTTTAAATAGATATATTTGAGTCATAACTAGAGATGAGCGTTGTTCTACTCGAACTGTTCGCCAATCTCAAATTCGAGCTGTTTTGGGCGGTGTTCGAGCCGGTCGGCGAACACGAACAATTTGAGAAAAATTCGGCTGTTCGAGGTTATGTTCGATAACTGTTCGTGCACCAAAATCATAACTGGATTTTTTCTCAGTAATGATGAAAATTAATGTTAATACGCAGTTTGAGTGTACAGCGGGGCGGGGGGAGGGGCAGGGGATGGATCTCTGCAGGAACAATGAAGATCTCCATTTTTTTTTCTCTTTCCCGCATTTGCAGTGGGGAGGTGCAATCTGTCAGCCTATCAGCAGCGCACACACGGAGCGAAGTGCTTTTTTTCACACAAGCAAGGGCATGTGTGATTGGCAGTGTATGTCACATGTCCTTGCCCTATAAGACCAAGCCATTTTCCCCGTCGCCACCATTTTCTCACTACTGCAGCTGCGTGTTAGACGGCACCGCTGTTGCTGTGTGCGCTATACCTTGTTAATTTCAAGCCAATTTTCGCACAAATATACAGATAGCTTGGGAGTAGGGAATAGTTGTGATTGCAGTCCTTTTAAGGACTAGGTTACAGCATTTCCTACGACTTTTATCAGGCAGGTCTGTGCTCTTAAATAGATAGATTGTGGGAGTAAAGACTAATTGTAATTGGAGTCCTTTTCAGGACTAGGTTACATCAGTTCCTATCAGTTTTTGCCAGGCAGGTCTGTGCCAGTGCTGTGCAAGTTTTTTTCACAGCATTTGGCTGAATCTAGCAAAGCTAATCCTTTTTGGCCTATTGCAGAGTGTGTTAGTCAGTGGAGTAGCCTATCTGTGTTGCAAGATATACCACCTGTGTATAGAATACCAATTTTTTTACTGCACCTAGTGAAGTAAAATCTTTTGGGCATAGCATCATTCTATTAGTCCATCTATACTGACCTCCATCAGGTTGCAAACTGAATATAATTTTTTTCTGCATCTAGCTCTGAAAAAATATTTGGGCTTCTAGCAGTGTGTGGGACTTGGTCTATTAGTCCATCTATACTGAAGTCCATCAGGTTGCAAATTAAAAATAATTTTTTTCTTCATTTAGCTCTGAAAAAATATTTGGGCTTCTAGCAGTGTGTGTGACTTGGTCTATTAGTCCTTCTATACTGACCTCAAGCAGGTTGCAAATTGAATATAATTTTTTTCTGCATCTAGCTCTGAAAAAATATTTGGGCTTCTAGCGGTGTGTGGGACTTGGTCTATTAGTCCATCTATACTGACCTCCATCAGGTTGCAAATTAAAAATAATTTTTTTCTGCATCTAGCTCTGAAAAAATATTTGGGCTTCTAGCAGTGTGTGGGACTTGGTCTATTAGTCCATCTATACTGACCTCCATCAGGTTGCAAATTAAAAATAATTTTTTTCTTCATTTATCTCTGAAAAAATATTTGGGCTTCTAGCAGCGTGTGGGACTTGTTCTATTAGTCCATCTATACTGACCTCCATCAGGTTGCAAATTAAAAATAATTTTTTTCTGCATCTAGCTCTGAAAAAATATTTGGGCTTCTAGCAGTGTGTGGGACTTGGTCTATTAGTCCATCTATACTGACCTCCATCAGGTTGCAAATTAAAAATAATTTTTTTCTGCATCTAGCTCTGAAAAAATATTTGGGCTTCTAGCAGTGTGTGGGACTTGGTCTATTAGTCCATCTATACTGACCTCCATCAGGTTGCAAATTGAATAAAAAAATTTCCTGCATCTAGCTCTGAAAAAATATTTGGGCTTCTAGCGGTGTGTGGGACTTGGTCTATTAGTCCATCTATACTGACCTCCATCAGGTTGCAAATTAAAAATAATTTTTTTCTGCATCTAGCTCTGAAAAAATATTTGGGCTTCTAGCAGTGTGTGGGACTTGGTCTATTAGTCCATCTATACTGACCTCCATCAGGTTGCAAATTAAAATTAATTTTTTTCTTCATTTAGCTCTGAAAAAATATTTGGGCTTCTAGCAGTGTGTGGGACTTGTTCTATTAGTCCTTCTATACTGACGTCCAGCAGGTTGCAAATTGAATATAATTTTTTTCTGCATCTAGCTCTGAAAAAATATTTGGGCTTCTAGCGGTGTGTGGGACTTGGTCTATTAGTCCATCTATACTGACCTCCATCAGGTTGCAAATTAAAAATAATTTTTTTCTGCATCTAGCTCTGAAAAAATATTTGGGCTTCTAGCAGTGTGTGGGACTTGGTCTATTAGTCCATCTATACTGACCTCCATCAGGTTGCAAATTAAAAATAATTTTTTTCTGCATCTAGCTCTGAAAAAATATTTGGGCTTCTAGCAGTGTGTGGGACTTGGTCTATTAGTCCATCTATACTGACCTCCATCAGGTTGCAAATTAAAAATAATTTTTTTCTTCATTTAGCTCTGAAAAAATATTTGGGCTTCTAGCAGTGTGTGGGACTTGTTCTATTAGTCCTTCTATACTGACCTCCAGCAGGTTGCAAATTGAATATAATTTTTTTCTGCATCTAGCTCTGAAAAAATATTTGGGCTTCTAGCGGTGTGTGGGACTTGGTCTATTAGTCCATCTATACTGACCTCCATCAGGTTGCAAATTAAAAATAATTTTTTTCTGCATCTAGCTCTGAAAAAATATTTGGGCTTCTAGCGGTGTGTGGGACTTGGTCTATTAGTCCATCTATACTGACCTCCATCAGGTTGCAAATTAAAAATAATTTTTTTCTGCATCTAGCTCTGAAAAAATATTTGGGCTTCTAGCAGTGTGTGGGACTTGGTCTATTAGTCCATCTATACTGACCTCCATCAGGTTGCAAATTAAAAATAATTTTTTTCTGCATCTAACCCAGCCAATAGTTTTGGCCTAATACCACAGTTTGGCCACTCAGCTCTGCTCGGTTACCATCCATTGTTTTTTTGTGCAAACAACTCCAGAGTTGTGAATTAGTTAACCACCAAAATGAGTGGAAAAAGGCCTGCTGCTGGTGGAAAGGGGAATAGGCGTGTTGGGAAGGGGAAAAAAGGTTGTGTCCGTGGGGTAGGTGCAGAAGAAAGACCATCTTCCAGCCAAACTAAAATGTCTACTTCTTTTAGCGGACAATGTGATAAGATCCCTTTCTTACGGCCACGCCAATCGCTACAAATTCCAGATGAGGCACAAATACAGCAGGTGCTTCAACGGATATCAAGTGCTCCTTTAAGTGGGCTCTCCTCCACATCAACTTCAACATCACAAATACTCCAGTCCTCAAAGGTGTCACCCAAATCGCACTTGCTTCCTCACAGCTCCCAAATCTCCAGCTGCCCGTCTGAGTATGAGGTAGAACAGATGGTTGAGTCTGCAGAGCTGTTTACTCATACTATAGCCTGGGAATCAGAGGTCGACTCCAGCGCTTCTGTGAATCCAGACGAGGAAATGATCTGCACTGATGCCCAGAATCTTTATGAGTCGGATCCAGGACCAGACGCAGAAGGTTCTGACCATAATGTAGACCCTCATTCCCAAACTGTAACTCCTGTTGGTGGAGACAATGAGGAAGACGATGATAAGACTCAAATACCTGATTGGAGCGACAACTTTAGTTTTTTGTCAGGGCAGGAACAGGTTGGCTCTGAGGACGACGGGTGTGATAACGCACAGGGTGATGATGATGAGGTCGGAGATCCCACTTACTGTCAACCCACAGTCAGCCAAGAGATGAGGTCAGCAGAGGAGGTGGAGGAAGATGCTAGTGACGACGAGGTCAGGTTGCGCCTTCCTGGACAGAGACGTAGTACTGGAAGCACGTCAACAACTGCATCCTCAAACACAACTCTGCCTCTCACCACAAGTCGTGGTGGCTCTTCAGGTCGCATGGGTGCTAAGCCTTGCATAGCCTGGGCATTTTTTCAGATCGATAAAGATGACCCAACTCGTGTTATCTGTAACATTTGTCAGCAAAAGCTAAGTAGAGGCCAAAAAATACATAGTTTGAGTACTTCATGCATGAACCGGCACATGGACATGAAGCATAAGTTGCAGTGGGAAGCTCAGTGTGCTACAATGCGGTCTAGCCGGCCGGGCCAACCACCGTCTGCCATATCTTGTGCATCCGCGGCCTCTTCATCCTCTGTGACTGGGGGGACAGCAGTCACACCTGTTTTGGGGCGCAGACCTGCCACCTCTTTACCCGCAACAGCCAGCGTGATTGGCAGGTCATCATTTTCTTTGGAGGTGGTAACACCAGCTGGTGTTGAGCGCTGTCCGACATCGATAGCACCACCTTTGGATCAAGGCAACCTAACATGTCCGCCTGCATCTTCCTCACAGACGGGCAGTTTGCCGGGGACACCCTTATCAACCCCATCTAAGCACAATAGCCAGCCCTCGGTCCCTCAGATGTGGACAAGTAAAAGACCATTTCCTCCTAGCCATGAGAAAGCTAAGAGGTTGAATTTCACCATCTGCAAGCTCTTGGCTACAGAAATGCTGCCTTTCCGCCTGGTGGACACAGAGGATTTTCGAGACCTTATGTCCGTCGCAGTGCCCCAGTACCAGTTGCCCAGTCGGCACTACTTCTCAAAGAAAGGTGTGCCTGCGCTCCACCAGCATGTCGCACACAACATCACTGCTTCTTTGAGAAACTCTGTGTGTGACAGGGTGCATTTCACCACAGACACTTGGACGAGTAGGCATGGACAGGGGCGTTACATGTCGCTGACTGGGCACTGGGTAACTATGGTGACAGCAGGACAAGGGGCTGCTGTCCAAGTCTTGCCGTCCCCACGAGTTGTGCGTCAATCCTCTTTGTCATTTTTCCTCCACTGCTTCTGCCTCCTCAACCTCCTCTCGGTCTTCCACCTGCACCCAAAGCCTGTCTGGTCATGCCACAAGCTTTCTAACTGCGCAGAAGGGATCCTGCACACCTCCTTACTATGCTGGCAGTAGGGCTCAACGTCATCAGGCGGTTTTTACATTGAAATGTCTGGGAAATGTGAGTCACACAGCTGAGGAGTTGTGGTCAGCTCTGGAGAACCAATTTCATGAATGGTTATCTCCACTGGACCTGAAACCAGGGAAGGCCGTGTGCGACAATGCTGCAAACCTGGGTGCGGCCCTTCGCCGGGGCAATGTCACACACGTGCCTTGTATGGCTCACGTGTTGAACCTGGTTGTCCAGCAATTTTTAGCCCACTATCCCAGACTAGATGGCCTTCTGCAGAGGGCACGGTCGCTGTGTGCTCACTTCCGCCGTTCGCATCCCGCAGCTCAGCGACTTACATCTCTACAGAAGTCGTTAGGCCTGCCACTTCACCGGCTAAAATGCGATGTGCCTACCCGGTGGAATTCAACTCTGCACATGTTGCAGCGACTGTGGCAGCACCGACAAGCCCTGGTGCAATACGTTCTGTCGTATAGCCTGGGCCAACGAGATTCAGAGGTGGGGCAAATCACGCTGGAGGAGTGGTCTCAGATCAGGGACCTATGCACCCTTCTGCACAGTTTTGAAATGGCGACGAAGATGTTTAGTGCTGACGATGCCATTATCAGCATGACTATTCCGGTGATTTACATGCTGGAGCACATGTTAAACAGAATTCGGAGTCAGGTGGTGGCACAAGAGGAGGTGGAGGAAGTAGAGGAGGAGGAGTTGTATGCGGAAGGGCTAACATCTGCAAGGTCCAGACGGTCGGCAGCACCAGGGCGGCAGGCATGTGAGGGTGGGGGAGATGATTTTACCAGGGCGCATGGTAGCAGCCAAACTAGTGAGGAAGGTGCAGGAGCCCAGGAAGAAGTGGAGGACGAACTGATGGAAGACTCATCAGATGAGGGAGACCTTGATCACATTTCTGTTGTGCGAGGTTGGGGGGAGAGGACAGAGGAAGGAAGCATGATTGTTACCTCGCCACCAACACAAAAGGGACTTGGTGCTCCTGGATGCGCAACACACATGAGTGCCTTCTTGCTGCACTACCTGCAACATGACCCTCGAATTGTGAGAATTAGAAATAATCCTGACTACTGGGTTGCCACACTGTTAGATCCCCGGTACAAAAGTAAATTTGCAGAAATTATTCCTGCCATAGAAAGGGATGCACGCATGCAGGAGTATCAGCAGAGACTGTTGCAGAATCTTACATGTGCTTTTCCACAAAATACCAGTGGTGCACGTAGTGAATCTCACAGTTCCAACTTGCCAACCGTGGTCTGTATGGAATTGTTCAATAAAGGGCCCAAAATTAAGATAACATAGATGGGAGAGGTCTCTATGAATAGGAATTCCTAAGTATTTGATACCCTGTGAGGGCCAGGCAAAGGGAAAGTTGGACTGGATGGAATCCTATATGGATTTAGGGAGGGAGACATCGAGGGCCTCAGACTTCGCTGCATTGATTTTAAAATTTTACCATGTAACAAAGTGATCTATTTCAGCCATAACAGCAGGGATGGATATATGTGATTGAGTGATATATACTAGGACATCATCAGCAAATAGAGAGCACTTGTACTCGGTGCCTCCCACCTCAATCCACCTAATATTGGGGTTATGGCGAATTGATGAGAGCAGGTGCTCCGTCACTAGGATGTATAAGAGAGGGGACAGAGGACATCCCTGCCTTGTCCCATTGGTGATTGTGAAAGGTGATGAAAATGTTCTGACGCACCCCCTGGGCCTTGGGACACCCGGAGCCGGACCCTTTTTGGTGGATGCTGGTGGTTGTAGTCTTCGTGGCGGCGATACGGTTCCGTGGCTCAGGGCGGTCAAACCAGTGGCGGAACTATTTATGTGGTTTTGATGTTTAAATGTCCGACTACGCCACCCGTGGATTGCGGTCAGAGTGAACCGCCGCTACAGGGCAGACCGCTAAGGCTGGTGTTGTGGGTGCAGCAGAGCGTAGCATAACTCCCCACGGGAGGAGTATAGCCTCAGGGCAGTGTATGCGGAGGATGGGGGTGATGGTGCAGGGCAGCAGCAGTAACGACACGGAGTCAGTGATGCAGTTCAGGGCCTTTACTCACAGTTCTTATTATCCAGACCACGTCTGCAGGTAACGGCTGCCCACGTCGTACTGTGCTCACCAGGTGAGGGGCTCAGACAACTCCCAGATAACTTTGGAGCGCTTCACAGGACCCCCTTTGTGTGTCCTTTGTCTGGCCTTTCTTACCAACACTTCTGTCCGGCTGCCTCGGGCCTCCTCTTGGTAAACTTGGCGCCAGTTTCCCTGACCCTATGTGGTGCCTTCCTAGCGGGTGGAGCAAGGGGCTGCGCCACATAAAATGTCAGAGCCTCCGGTTTCTAGCTGAGGGTCGTTTCCTGCCTCCACTAGTTCGGGGACCGGTCTCCCCCTTTGGCCTGACCCCTCCACGCAGGTGGATTCGGGCGTGCGGTGGCGACTCGCCCGTCCGCACCCCTGGGATCCCTTCATTCCTCGTTCCTGGAGCCTTCTCCGCTCCTCTTCCTTCCTTCTCCCTCTTGCAGGCCTGGGCCTCTGTTACTAGGCCCGCCTCCGGAGCAGAGCTCATGCAGAGCCCCTGCTCCCTGCCACTTCTGCTCAGACTTTTCTGCACTGAACTAAGATGGTGCCCACCTTTTATACTCCCTTCTCAATGCACCCAGGAACTGCTTCCTCCCTGCTCCTGCACTGCAGGGTTCCCCTTCCTCAGTGTTCCCTCCCCCCACTCCAGCCAGGGACAGGGACTGTCGTGCCCATCTCAGGGGCATATTGGTCGCCCTGCCCCACGGCAATGTGGTGTAATGCATGCAGGTGTCGGGTCCTGATCCACACTCCATCCTTATCTGAGAGTGAGATATCACACCTCTGGGTGAGGTGCAATACGTCTGTAGCAACCGAGCCCTCGGTGCTACAGTTCCATTTATCTTCAGCCTAGGTGACGTATTGTGATACAGGGCCGTGATTTTGGCTATAAAAGGGTCCCCTAGACCCCTACCCCAAGCTTTTTAAGAGAATCATATATGGCGTGCCAGGAGACTCTATGGAATGCTTTCTCAGCATCCAACGAGAGTATCTACTTACAAATTTTTAACTGCATCTAGCACAGGAAATACTTTGTGCCTAGTAGCAGTGTCTGCTAGTCAGCGGATTATCCCGGCTGTTAAGCAAGCTACACCACCTGTAGTTTGGACACTTAATTTTTTCAAAGGAAATGCTTCGGGACCACGGGATACTTAGTGAAGAGCATCAGGAGGCACCCCAAGGCATAGGGGCTGGGACTGGCACTAGGATGCCTTGCGGTGGACAGCCGAGCTCGATCCTTATAAAAGCTTTTTAACTGCAGCAGCTTTAGTGGACGCTACTGGAGCTGGAATTATGCGGCTGCTGGCATGAGACTTGCCCTCCAATAGATCCTTGTAAATGGATTTAAAGTGTATTCATTCAAATTAGAGGGACAATTTAAATTAAAAAGCTTAGAGCTGCCTCCACCACAGGGGGGCTCTCTCGACCCACCAGCGGACAGGCACCAGTATTGGGAGAGGGGGGCTGGCCGTCAGGGTTCACCGCGGCTCTGGCACAAACCCGGCGACACGGAGGTGGCACGGGCAGGAGCGGACTGGCCGTCTCGGCTTCTCACTTTTTGGATTTTAGAAGGGCATGAGATGCCTATATCTGTGTCTCCCCCTCCTTTTACTCCTCCACCTCTTTTCTTTTCGCATGACTATATGTACTTGTCACTTTTCCATGTGTTAGTTGTGTCTTCTGAGCAGTTTGTCAGCTTTTGGACACCTTTGAAGGTGTTTTCTATGTGTTTCTATGTGTTTTTCTTTGCCTGCCATTGGTTTTAACGGTGTTCGAAGGTGTTCGACGAACAGTTCGACGAACAGTTCGGCGAACACACGGGTGTTCGACGAACCGAACCGAACTCGAACACTACGGGGGTGGCTCAACACTAGTCTTAACAGTCAGGGAGACACTATTACTGTTTTTTTTGCGGAAAAAAGGCCAAAAGCTGGATAATACAAAGATTTGAACCATGGAACTGCAAAACCAGACTTATAGTTATCTGGCCTACACCAGAATATTTTAAACAGATATATTTGTGTCTGAACAGTCAGGGAGACACTATTACTGTTTTTTTTATGGAAAAAGGGCCAAAAGCTGGATAATACAGAGATTAGGAACCGTGGCACTGCAAAACCAAACTTCTAGTTATCTGGCCTACACCAGAATATTTTAAACAGATATATTTGTGTCTGAACAGTCAGGGAGACATTATTACTGTTTTTTTTACGGAAAAAAAGACCAAAAGCTGGATAATACTGAGATTTGTACCGTGGAACGGCAAAACCAAACTTCTAGTTATCTGGCCTACACCAGAATATTTTAAACAGATTTATTTGTGTTTGAACAGTCAGGGAGACACTACTACTGTTTTTTTTACGAAAAAAAAGGCCAAAAGCTGGATAATACAGAGATTTGAACCGTGGAACTGCAAAACCAAACTTCTAGGTTTCTGGCCTACAACAGAATATTTTAAACATATATATTTGTGTCGGAATAGTCAGGGAGACACTATTACTGCTTTTTTTACAGAGAAAAAGCCAAAACCTGGAAAACACTGAGATTTGAACTGTGGAACGGCAAAACCAAACTTATAGTTATCTGGCCTACACCAGAATATTTTAAACAGATATATTTTTGTCTGAACAGTCAGGGAGAAACTATTACTGTTTTTCTTTACGGAAAAGAGGGCACCAGCTGGATAATATAGAGAATTGAACCGTGGAACTAAAAAAACCAACTTCTAGTTATCTGGCATACACCAGAATATTTTAAACAGATTTATTTGTGTTTGAACAGTCAGGGAGACACTACTACTGTTTTTTTTTATGGAAAAAAAGGCCAAAAGCTGGATAATAGAGAGATTTGATCCTTGGAACTGCAAAACCAAACTTCGAGTTTGCTGGCCTACACCACAATATATTAAACAGATATATTTGTGTCTGAACAGTCAGGGAGACACTATTACATTTTTTTTTACTGAAAAAAAGGGCAAAAGCTGGATAATACAGAAATTTGAATCGTGGAACTGCAAAACCATACTTATAGTTATCTGGCTTACACCAGAATATTTTAAACAGATATATTTGTGTCTGAACAGTCAGTGAGACAATATTAATGTTTTTTTTTTACGGAAAAAAGGCAAAAAGCTGGATAATAGTGAGATTTGAACCATGGCACTGCAAAACCAAACTTCTAGTTATCTGACCTACATCAGAATATTTTAAACAGATATATTTGTGTCTGAACAGTCAGGGAGACACTATTACTGGTTTTTTTTGCGGAAAAAAGACCAAAAGCTGGATAATACTGAGATTTGAACCGTGGCACTGCAAAACCAAACTTCTAGTTATCTGGCCTACACCAGAATATTTAAAACATATATATTTGTGTCTGAACAGTCATGGAGACACTATTACTGCTTTTTTTACAGAAAAAAAGACCAAAACCTGGAAAATACTGAGATTTGAACCATAGAACGGCAAAGCCAAACTTCTAGTTATCTGGCCTACCCCAGAATATTTTAAACAGATATATTTGTGTCTGAACAGTCAGTGGGACACTATTACTGTTTTTTTTTACGGAAAAAAAGGACAAAAGCTGGATAATACTGAGCTTTGAACCGTGGAACTGCAAAACTAAACTTCTAGTTATCTGGCCTACACGAGAATATTTTAAACAGATATATTTGTGTCTGAACAGTCAGGGAGACACTATTACATTTTTTTTTACTGAAAAAAAGAGCAAAAGCTGGATAATACAGTGATTTGAATTGTGGAACTGCAAAACCAAACTTATAGTTATCTGGCTTACACCAGAATATTTTAAACAGATATATTTGTGTCTGAACAGTCAGTGAGACACTATTACTGATTTTTTTACGGAAAAAAAGAGCAAAAGCTGGATAATACAGAGATTTAAACCGTGGAACTGCAAAACCAAACTTCTAGCTATCTGGCCTTTACCAGAATATTTTAAACAGATATATTTGTGTCTGAACAGTAAGGGAGACACTATTACTGGTTTTTTTTACGGAAAAAAGGCCAAAAGCTGGATAATAGTGAGATTTCAACCATGGCACTGCAAAACCAAACTTCTAGTTATCTGGCCTACACCAGAATATTTTAAACAGATATATTTGTGTGTGAAGAGTCAGGGAGACACTATTTCTATTTTTTTTACGGAAAAAAGGCCAAAAGCTGGATAATACTGAGATTTGAACCGTGGAACTGCAAAACCAAACTTCTAGTTATTTGTCCTACACAAGAATATTTTAAACATATATATTTGTGTCTGAACAGTCAGGGAGACACTATTACTGATTTTTTTATGGAAAAAAAGAGCAAAAGCTGAATAATACAGAGATTTAAACCGTGGAACTGCAAAACCAAACTTCTAGTTATCTGGCCTATACCAGAATATTTTAAACCGATATACTTGTGTCTGAACAGTAAGGGAGACACTATTACTGTTTTTTTTTACGGAAAAAAGGCCAAAAGCTGGATAATAGTGAGATTTGAACTATGGCACTGCAAAACCAAACTTCTAGTTATCTGGCCTACACCAGAATATTTTAAACAGATTTATTTGTGTCTGAACAGTCAGTGAGACACTATTAATGTTTTTTTTTACGGAAAAAAGGCCAAAAGCTGGATAATACTGAGATTCGAACCATAGAACTGCAAAACCAAACTTCTAGTTATCTGGCCTATACCAGAATATTTTAAACAGATATATTTGTGTCTGAATAGTCAATGAGACACTATTAATGTTTTTTTTTACGGAAAAAAGGCCAAAAGCTGGATAATACTGAGATTTGAACCGTGGAAATGCTAAACCAAACTTCTAGTTATCTGGCCTATACCAGAATATTTTAAACAAATATATTTGTGTCTGAACAGTAAGGGAGACACTATTACTGTTTTTTTTACGGAAAAAAGGACAAAAGCTGGATAATAGTGAGATTTCAAGCATGGTACTGTAAACCAAACTTCTAGTTATCTGGCCTACACCACAATATTTTAAACAGATATATTTGTGTCTGAACAGTCAGTGAGACACTATTAATGTTTTTTTTTATGGAAAAAAGGCCAAAACCTGGATAATACTGAGATTTGATCCATGGAAAGGCAAAACCAAACTTCTAGTTATCTGGCCTACATCAGAATATTTTAAACAGATATATTTGTGTCTGAACAGTAAAGGAGACACTATTACTCGTTTTATTACAGAAAAAAGGGCCAAAAGCTGGATAATACAGAGATTTGAACCATGGAACTGCAAAACCAAATTTCTAGTTATCTGGCCTACACCAGAATATTTTAAATAGATATATTTGAGTCTTAACACTCAGGGAGACACTATTACTGTATTTTTTACGGAAAAAAGGCCAAAAGCTGGATAATACAAAGATTTGAAGCATGGAACTGCAAAACCAGACATCTAGTTATCTGGCCTACACCAGAATATTTTAAACAGGGATATTTGTGTCTGAACAGTCAGGGAGACACTATTTCTATTTTTTTTGCGGAAAAAAGGCGAAAAGCTGGATAATACTGAGATTTGAACCGTGGAACTGCAAAACCAAACTTCTAGTTATCTGTCCTACACCAGAATATTTTAAACATATATATTTGTGTTTGAACAGTCAGGGAGACACTATTACTGCTTTTTTTCCGGAGAAAAGACCAAAACCTAGAAAACACTGAGATTTGAACTCTGGAACGGCAAAACCAAACTTCTAGTTATCTGGCCTACACCAGAATATTTTAAACAGATATATTTTTTCTGAACAGTCAGGGAGGCACTATTACTGTTTTTCTTCATGGAAAAGAGGGCAACAGCTGGATAATATAGAGAATTGAACCGTGGAACTGCAAAACCAAACTTCTAGTTATCTGGCATACACCAGAATACTTTAAATAGATATATTTGTGTCTGAACAGTCAGTGAGACAGTATTAATGTTTTTTTTAAGGAAAAAAGGCCAAAAGCTGGATAATACTGAGATTTGAACCGTGGAACCGCAAAACCAAACTTCTAGCTATCTGGCCTAAACAACAATATTTTAAACAGATATATTTGTGTCTGAAGAGTAAGGGAGACACTATTGCTGTTTTTTTTTCATGGAAAAAAGTCCAAAAGCTGGATAATAGTGAGATTTGAACCATGGCACTGCAAAATCAAACTTCTAGTTATCTGGCCTACACCAGAATATTTTAAACAGATATATTTGTGTCTGAACAGTCAGGGAGACATTATTACTGTTTTTTTTACGGAAAAAAAGACCAAAAGCTGGATAATACTGAGATTTGTACCGTGGAACGGCAAAACCAAACTTCTAGTTATCTGGCCTACACCAGAATATTTTAAACAGATTCATTTGTGTTTGAACAGTCAGGCAGACACTACTACTGTTTTTTTTACAAAAAAAAAGGCCAAAAGCTGGATAATACAGAGATTTGAACCGTGGAACTGCAAAACCAAACTTCTAGGTTTCTGGCCTACACCAGAATATTTTAAACATATATATTTGTGTCTGAATAGTCAGGGAGACACTATTACTGCTTTTTTTACAGAGAAAAAGCCAAAACCTGGAAAACACTGAGATTTGAACTGTGGAACGGCAAAACCAAACTTATAGTTATCTGGCCTACACCAGAATATTTTAAACAGATATATTTTTGTCTGAACAGTCAGGGAGAAACTATTACTGTTTTTCTTTACGGAAAAGAGGGCAACAGCTGGATAATATAGAGAATTGAACCGTGGAACTAAGAAAACCAACTTCTAGTTATCTGGCGTACACCAGAATATTTTAAACAGATATATTTGTGTTTGAACAGTCAGGGAGACACTACTACTGTTTTTTTTTATGGAAAAAAAGGCCAAAAGCTGGATAATACAGAGATTTGAACCGTGGAACTGCAAAACCAAACTTCTAGTTTGCTGGCCTACACCACAATATTTTAAACAGATATATTTGTGTCTGAACAGTCAGGGAGACACTATTACATTTTTTTTTACTGAAAAAAAGGGCAAAAGCTGGATAATACAGAAATTTGAATCGTGGAACTGCAAAACCATACTTACAGATATCTGGCTTACACCAGAAAATTTTAAACAGATATATTTGTGTCTGAACAGTCATTGAGACACTATTACTGATTTTTTACGGAAAAAAAGAGCAAAAGCTGGATAATACAGAGATTTAAATCGTGGAACTGCAAGACCTAACTTATAGTTATCTGGCCTACACCAGAATATTTTAAATAGATATATTTGAGTCTTAACACTCAGGGAGACACTATTACTGTTTTTTTTTACGGAAAAAAGGCCAAAAGCTGGATAATACTGAGATTTGAACCGTGTCACTGCAAAATTAAACTTCTAGTTATCTGGCCTACACCAGAATATTTTAAACAGATATATTTGTGTCTGAACAGTAAGTGAGACAATATTAATGGGTTTTTTTTACGGAAAAGAGGCCAAAAGCTGGATAATAGTGAGATTTGAACCATGGCACTGCAAAACCAAACTTCTAGTTATCTGGCCTACACCAGAATATTTTAAACAGATATATTTGTGTCTAAACAGTCAGGGAGACACTATTACTGTTTTTTTTTTACGGAAAAAAGACCAAAAGCTGGATAATACTGAGATTTGAACCGTGTCACTGCAAAACTAAACTTCTAGTTATCTGGCGTACAACAGAATATTTTAAACAGATATATTTGTGTCTGAACAGTCATGGAGACACTATTACTGATTTTTTTACGGAGAAAAAAGGCCAAAACCTGGAAAATACTGAGATTTAAACTGTGGAACGGCAAAGCCAAACTTCTAGTTATCGGGTCTACCCCAGAATATTTTAAACAGATATATTTGTGTCTGAACAGTCAGTGAGACACTATTACTGTTTTTTTTTACGGAAAAAAAGGCCAAAAGCTGGATAATACTGAGGTTTGGACCGTGGAACTGCAAAACTAAACTTCTAGTTATCTGGCCTACACGAGAATATTTTAAACAGATATATTTGTGTCTGAACAGTCAGGGAGACACTATTACATTTTTTTTTACTGAAAAAAAGAGCAAAAGCTGGATAATACAGAGATTTGAATTGTGGAACTGCAAAACCAAACTTATAGTTATCTGGCTTACACCAGAATATTTTAAACAGATATATTTGTGTCTGAACAGTCAGTGAGACACTATTACTGTTTTTTTTTACGGAAAAAAAGGCCAAAAGCTGGATAATACTGAGGTTTGAACCGTGGAACTGCAAAACTAAACTTCTAGTTATCTGGCCTACACGAGAATATTTTAAACAGATATATTTGTGTCTGAACAGTCAGGGAGACACTATTACATTTTTTTTTACTGAAAAAAAGAGCAAAAGCTGGATAATACAGAGATTTAGATCGTGGAACTGCAAAACCTAACTTATAGTTATCTGGCCTACACCAGAATATTTTAAACAGATATATTTGTGTCTGAACAGTCAGTGAGACACTATTAATGTTTTTTTTTTTATGGAAAAAAGGCCAAAAGCTGGATAATACTGAGATTTGAACCGTGGATCTGCAAAACCAAACTTCTAGTTATCTGGCCTATACAAGAATATTTTAAACAGATATATTTGTGTCTCAAGAGTAAGGGAGACACTATTACTGTTTTTTTTTACGGAAAAAAGACCAAAAGCTGGATAATACTGAGATTTGAACTGTGGTACTGCAAAACCAAACTTCTAGTTATCTGGCCTACACCAGAATATTTTAAACATATATATTTGTGTCTGAACAGTCAGGGAGACACTATTACTGCTTTTTTTAAGGAAAAACAGGCCAACACCTGGAAAATACTGAGATTTGAACCGTGTAACGGCAAAACCAAACTTCTAGTTATCTGGCGTACACCAGAATATTTTAAACAGATATATTTGTGTCTGAACAGTCATGGAGACACTATTACTGCTTTTTTTACGGAAAAAAAAACCAAAACCTGGAAAATACTGAGATTTGAACCTTGGAACGGCAAAGCCAGACTTCTAGTTATCTGGCCTACCCCAGAATATTTTAAACAGATATATTTGTGTCTGAACAGTCAGTGAGACACTATTCCTGTTTTTTTTATGGAAAAAAGGCCAAAAGCTGGATAATACTGAGGTTTGAACCGTGGAACTGCAAAACTAAACTTCTAGTTATCTGGCCTAAACGAGAATATTTTAAACAGATATATTTGTGTCTGAACAGTCAGGGAGACACTATTACTGATTTTTTTACTGAAAAAAAGAGCACAATTTGGATAATACAGAGATTTACATCGTAGAACTGCAAAACCTAACTTCTAGTTATCTGGCCTACACCAGAATATTTTAAACAGATATATTTGTGTCTGAACAGTCAGTGAGACACTATTAATGATTTTTTTTTACGGAAAAAAGGCCAAAAGCTGGATAATACTGAGATTTGAACCGTTGAACTGCAAAACCAAACTTCTAGTTATCTGGCCTATACCAGTATATTTTAAACAGATATATTTGTGTCTGAAAAGTAAGGGAGACACTATTACTGTTTTTTTTTCACGGAAAAAAGGCCAGAAGCTGGATAGTAGTGAGATTTGAACCATAGCACTGCGAAACCAAACTTCTAGTTATCTGGCCTACACCAGAATATTTTAAACAGATATATTTGTGTCTGAACAGTCAGGGAGACACTATTACTGTTTTTTTTATGGAAAAAAAGGCCAAAAGCTGGATAATACTGAGATTTGAAACGTGGCACTGCAAAACCAAACTTCTAGTTATCTGGCCTACACCAGAATATTTTAAGCATATATATTTGTGTCTGAACAGTCAGGGATACACTATTACTGCTTTTTTTACGGAAAAAAAAGTCCAAAACCTGGAAAATACTGAGATTTGAAGCGTGGAACAGCAAAACCAAACTTCTAGTTATCTGGCCTTCACCAGAATATTTTAAACAGATATATTTTTGTCTGAACAGTCAGGGAGACACTATTACTGTTTTTCTTTACGGAAAAGAGGGCAACAGCAGGATAATATAGAGAATTGAACCGTGGAACTGCAAAACCAAACTTCTAGTTATCTGGCCGACACCAGAATATTTTAAACAGATATATTTGTGTTTGAACAGGCAGGGAGACACTACTACTGTTTTTTTTAACGGAAAAAAAGGCCAAAAGCTGGATAATACAGAGATTTCAACCGTGGAACTGCAAAACCAAACTTCTAGGTTTCTGGCCTACAACAGGATATTTTAAACATATATATTTGTGTCTGAATTGTCAGGGAGACACTATTACTGCTTTTTTTACGGAGAAAAGGCCAAAACCTGGAAAACACTGAGATTTGAACTGTGGAACGGCAAAAAGAAACTTCTAGTTATCTGGCCTACACCAGAATATTTTAAACAGATATCTTTTTGTCTGAACAGTCAGGGAGACACTATTACTGTTTTTCTTGTTGGAAAAGAGGGCAACAGCTGGATAATATAGAGAATTCAACCGTGGAACTGCAAAACCAAACTTCTAGTTATCTGGCCTACACCAGAATATTTTAATCAGATATATTTGTGTTTGAACAGCCAGGGAGACACTACTACTGTTTTTTTTTACGGAAAAAAAGGCCAAAAGCTGGATAATACAGAGATTTGAACCGTGGAACTGCAAAACCTGACTTCTAGATTTCTGGCCTACACCAGAATATGTTAAACATATATATTTGTGTCTGAATAGTCAGGGAGACACTATTACTGCTTTTTTTACGGAGAAAAGGCCAAAACCTGGAAAACACTGAGATTTGAACTGTGGAACGGCAAAACCAAACTTATAGTTATCTGGCCTACACCAGAATATTTTAAACAGATATATTTTTGTCTGAACAGTCAGGGAGAAACTATTACTGTTTTTCTTTACGGAAAAGAGGTCAACAGCTGGATAATATAGAGAATTGAACCGTGGAACTAAAAAACCCAACTTGTAGTTATCTGGCATACACCAGAATATTTTAAACAGATATATTTGTGTTTGAACAGTCAGGGAGACACTACTACTGATTTTTTTTACGGAAAAAAAGGCCAAAAGCTGGATAATACTGAGGTTTGAACCGTGGAACTGCAAAACTAAACTTCTAGTTATCTGGCCTACACGAGAATATTTTAAACAGATGTATTTGTGTCTGAACAGTCAGGGAGACACTATTACTGATTTTTTTACTGAAAAAAAGAGCACAAGCTGGATAATACAGAGATTTAAATCGTAGAACTGCAAATCCTAACTTCTAGTTATCTGGCCTACACCAGAATATTTTAAACAGATATATTTGTGTCTGAACAGTCAGTGAGACACTATTAAAGTTTTTTTTTACGGAAATATGGCCAAAAGCTGGAAAATACTGAGATTTGAACCGTTGAACTGCAAAACCAAACTTCTAGTTATCTGGCCTATACCAGTATATTTTAAACAGATATATTTGTGTCTGAATAGTAAGGGAGACACTATTACTGTTTTTTTTTCACGGAAAAAAGGCCAGAAGCTGGATAATAGTGAGATTTGAACCATGGCACTGCGAAACCAAACTTCTAGTTATCTCTCCTACACCAGAATATTTTAAACAGATATATTTTTGTCTGAACAGTCAGGGAGACACTGTTACTGTTTTTTTTATGGAAAAAAAGGCCAAAAGCTGGATAATACTGAGATTTGAAACGTGTCACTGCAAAACCAAACTTCTAGTTATCTGGCCTACACCAGAATATTTTAAACAGATATATTTGTGTCTGAACAGTCAGGGAGACACTATTACTTTTTTTTTACGGAAAAAAGGCCAAATGCTGGATAATACTGAGATTTGAACCGTGGAACTGCAAAACCAAACTTCTAGTTATCTGGCCTACACCAGAATATTTTAAACATATATATTTGTGTCTGAACAGTCAGCAAGACACTATTACTGCTTTTTTTATGGAAAAAAAAGGCCAAAACCTGGAAAATATTGAGATTTGAAGGGTGGAACGGCAAAACCAAACTTATGGTTATCTGGCCTACACCGGAATATTTTAAACAGATATATTTGTGTTTGAACAGTCAGGGAGACACTACTACTTTTTTTTTACGGAAAAAAAGGCCAAAAGCTGGATAATACAGAGATTTGAACCATGGAACTGCAGAACCAAACTTCTAGTTATCTGGCCCACACCAGAATATTTTAAACAGATATATTTTTGTCTGAACAGTCAGGGAGACACCATTACTGCTTTTTTTTATGGAAAAAGGCCAAATCCTGGAAAACACTGAGATTTGAACTGTGGAACGGCAAAACCAAACTTCTAGTTATCTGGCCTACACCGGAATATTTTAAACAGATATATTTGTGTTTGAACAGTCAGGGAGACACTACTACTTTTTTTTTTTGCAGAAAAAAAGGCCAAAAGCTGGATAATAGAGAGATTTGAACCGTGGAACTGCAAAACCAAACTTCTAGTTTTCTGGCCTACACCATAATATTTTAAACAGATATATTTGTGTCTGAACAGTCAGGGAGAAACTATAACTGTTTTTTTTTACGGAAAAAAAGAGCAAAAGCTGGATAATACTGAGATTTGAACCGTGGAACTGCAAAACTAAACTTCTAGTTATCTGGCCTACACGAGAATATTTTAAACAGATATATTTGTGTCTGAACAGTTAGGGAGACACTATTACTGATTTTTTTACGGAAAAAAAGAGCAAAAGCTGGATAATACAGAGATTTGAAACGTGGAACTGCAAAACCTGACTTCTAGGTTTCTGGCCTACACCAGAATATTTTAAACATATATATATTTGTGTCTGAATAGTCAGGGAGACACTATTACTGATTTTTTTACGGAGAAAAGGCCAAAACCTGGAAAACACTGAGATTTTAACTGTGGAACGGCAAAACCAAACTTCTAGTTATCTGGCCTACACCAGAATATTTTAAACAGATATATTTGTGTCTGAACAGTCAGGGAGACACTATTACTGTTTTTTTTAATGGAAAAAAAGGCCAAAAGCTGCATAATACTGAGATTTGAAATGTGGCACTGCAAAACCAAACTTCTAGTTATCTGGCCTACACCAGAATATTTTAAACAGATATATTTGTGTCTGAACAATAAGGGAGACACTAATACTGTTTTTTTTACGGAAAAAAGGCCAAAAGCTGGATAATAGTGAGATTTGAACCATGGCACTGCAAAACCAAACTTCTAGTTATCTGGCCTACACCAGAATATTTTAAACAGATTTATTTGTGTCTGACCAGTCAGTGAGACACTATTAATGTTTTTTTTTACGGAGAAAAGGCCAAAAGCTAAATAATACTGAGATTCGAACCATAGAGCTGCAAAACCAAACTTCTAGTTATCTGGCCTATACCAGAATATTTTAAACAGATATATTTGTGTCTGAACAGTCAGTGAGACTCTATTACTGTTTTTCTTTATGGAAAAGAGGGCAACAGCTGGATAATATAGAGAATTGAACTGTGGAACTGCAAAACCAAACTTCTAGTTATCTGGCATGCACCAGAATATTTTAAACAGATATATTTGTGTTTGAACAGTCAGGGAGACACTACTACTGTTTTTTTTTGTATGGAAAAAAAGGCCAAAAGCTGGATAATACAGAGATTTGAACCGTGGAACTACAAAACCAAACTTCTAGTTTTCTGGCCTATACCAGTATATTTTAAACAGATAACTTTGTGTCTGAACAGTCAGGGAGACACTATTACTTTTTTTTTCATGGAAAAAAGGCCAGAAGCTGGATAATAGTGAGATTTGAACCATGGCACTGCGAAACCAAACTTCTAGTTATCTGGCCTACACCAGAATATTTTAAACAGATATATTTGGGTCTGAACAGTCAGGGAGACACTATTACTGTTTTTTTATGGAAAAAAAGGCCAAAAGCTGGATAATACAGAGATTTGAACGATGGAACTGCAAAACCAAACTTCTAGTTATCTGGCCCTCACCAGAATATTTTAAACAGATATATTTGTGTCTGAACAGTCAGGGAGACACTATTACTGTTTTTTTTACGGAAAAAAGGCCAAAAGCTGGATAATACAAAGTTTTGAACCATGGAACTGCAAAACCAAACTTCTAGTTATCTGGCCTACACCAGAATATTTTAAACAGATATATTTGTGTCTGAACAGTCAGGGAGACACTATTACTGTTTTTTTTTACGGAAAAAAGGCCAAAACCTGGATAATACTGAGATTTGAACCGTGGAACTGCAAAACCAAACTTCTAGTTTTCTGGCCTACACTAGAATATTTTAAACATATATATTTGTGTCTGAACAGTCAGGGAGACACCATTACTGCTTTTTTTTAATGGAAAAAGGCCAAATCCTGGAAAACACTGAGATTTGAACTGTGGAATGGCAAAACCAAACTTCTATTTATCTGGCCTACACCACAATATTTTAAAAAGATATATTTTTGTCTGAATAGTCAGGGAGACACTATTACTGTTTTTCTTTACGGAAAAGAGGGAAACAGCTGGATAATATAGATAATTGAACCGTGGAACTAAAAAAAACAAACTTCTAGTTTTCTGGCGTACACCACAATTTTTTTAAACAGATATATTTGTGTCTGAACAGTCAGGGAGAAACTATTACTGTTTTTTTTTATGGAAAAAAAGACCAAAAGCTGGATAATACTGAGATTTGAACCGTGGAACTGCAAAACTAAACTTCTAGTTATCTGGCCTACACAAGAATATTTTAAACAAATATATTTGTGTCTGAACAGTTAGGGAGACACTATTACTGATTTTTTTACGGAAAAAAAGAGCAAAAGCTGGATAATACAGAGATTTGAACCGTGGAACTGCAAAACCTGACTTCTAGGTTATTGGCCTACGCCAGAATATTTTAAACATATATATATTTGTGTCTGAATAGTCAGGGAGACACTATTACTGCTTTTTTTACGGAGAAAAGGCCAAAACCTGGAAAACACTGAGATATTAACTGTGGAACGGCAAAACCAAACTTCTAGTTATTTGGCCTACACCAGAATATTTTAAACAGATATATTTGTGTCTGAACAGTCAGGGAGACACTATTACTGTTTTTTTTAATGGAAAAAAAGGCCAAAAGCTGCATAATACTGAGATTTGAAACGTGGCACTGCAAAACCAAACTTCTAGTTATCTGGCCTATACCAGAATATTTTAAACAGATATATTTGTGTCTGAACAGTCAGTGAGACACGATTAATGTTTTTTTTTTACGGAAAAAAGGCCAGAAGTTGGATAATAGTGAGATTTGAACCATGGCACTGCGAAACCAAACTTCTAGTTATCTGGCCTACACCAGAATATTTTAAACAGATATATTTGTGTCTGAACAGTCAGGGAGACACTATTACTGTTTTTTTATGGAAAAAAAGGCCAAAAGCTGGATAATACAGAGATTTGAACGATGGAACTGCAAAACCAAACTTCTAGTTATCTGGCCCACACCAGAATATTTTAAACAGATATATTTGAGTCTTAACAGTCAGGGAGACACTATTACTGTTTTTTTTACGGAAAAAACTCCAAAAGCTGGATAATACAAAGTTTTGAACCATGGAACTGCAAAACCAAACTTCTAGTTATCTGACCTACACCAGAATATTTTAAACAGATATATTTGTGTCTGAACAGTCAGGGAGACACTATTACTGATTTTTTTTAAGGAAAAAAGGCCAAAAGCTGCATAATACTGAGATTTGAACCGTGGAACTGCAAAACCAAACTTATAGTTATCTGGCCTACACCAGAATATTTTAAACAGATTTATTTGTGTTTGAACAGTCAAGGAGACACTATTACTGCTTTTTTTATGGAAAAAATGCCAAAACCTGGATAATACTGAGATTTGATCTGTGGGATGGCAAAACCAAACTTCTAGTTATCTGGCAAACATCAGAATATTTTAAATAGATATATTTTTGTCTGAACAGTAAAGGAGACACTATTACTCATTTTTTTATGGAAAAAAGGGCCAAAAGCTGGAAAATACAGAGATTTGAACCATGGAACTGCAAAACCAAACTTCTAGTTATCTGGCCTACACCAGAATATTTTAAATAGATATATTTGAGTCTTAACAGTCAGGGAGACACTATTTCTATTTTTTTTATGGAAAAAAGGCCAAAAGCTGGATAATACAGAGATGTGAACCATGGAACTGCAAATCCAAACTTCTAGTTATCTGTCCTACACCAGAATATTTTAAAAATATATATTTGTGTCTGAACAGTCAGGGAGACACCATTACTGCTTTTTTTTATGGAAAAAGGTCAAATCCTGGAAAACACTGAGATTTGAACTGTGGAACGGCAAAACCAAACTTCTAGTTATCTGGCCTACACCAGAATATTTTAAACAGATATATTTTTGTCTGAACAGTCAGGGAGACACTATTACTGTTTTTCTTTACGGAAAAGAGGGCAACAGCTGGATAATATAGATAATTGAACCGTGGAACTAAAAAAAACAAACTTCTAGTTATCTGGCATACACCGGAATATTTTAAACAGATATATTTGTGTTTGAACAGTCAGGGAGACACTACTACTTTTTTTTTTTGCGGAAAAAAGGCCAAAAGCTGGATAATAGAGAGATTTGAACCGTGGAACTGCAAAACCAAACTTCTAGTTTTCTGGCCTACACCACAATATTTTAAACAGATATATTTGTGTCTGAACAGTCAGAGAGAAACTATTACTGTTTTTTTTTACGGAAAAAAAGGCCAAAATCTGGATAATACTGAGATTTGAACCGTGGAACTGCAAAACTAAACTTCTAGTTATCTGGCCTACACGAGAATATTTTAAACAGATATATTTGTACCTGAACAGTTAGGGAGACACTATTACTGAATTTTACGGAAAAAAAGAGCAAAAGCTGGATAATACAGAGATTTAAATCGTGTAACTGCAAAACAAAACTTATAGTTATTTGGCCTACACCAGAATATTTTAAACATATATATTTGTGTCTGAACAGTCAGTGAGACACTATTAATGTTTTTTTTTTCGGAAAAAAGGCCAAAAGCTGGATAATACTGATATTTGAACCGTTGAACTGCAAAACCAAACTTCTAGTTATCTGGCCTATACCAGAATATTTTAAACAGATATATTTGTGTCTGAACAGTCAGGGAGACACTATTACTGTTTTTTTTTTCACGGAAAAAAGGCCAAAAGCTGGATAATACTGAGATTTGAATCGTGGAACTGAAAAACCAAACTTCTAGTTATCTGGCCTATACCAGAATATTTTAAACATATATATTTGTGTCTGAACAGTCACGGAGACACTATTACTGCTTCTTTACGGAAAAAAAGGGCAAAACCTGGAAAATACTGAGATTTGAACTGTGGAACGTCAAAACCAAACTTCTAGTTATCTGGCCTACACCAGAATATTTTAAACAGATATATTTTTGTCTGAACAGTCAGGGAGACACTATCAATTTTTTTTTTCTGAAAAAAAGGGCAAAAGCTAGATAATACAGAGATTTGCATCGTGAAACTGCAAAACCAAACTAATAGTTATCTGGCTTACACCAGAATATTTTAAACAGATATATTTGTGTCTGAACAGTCAGTGAGACACTATTACTGTTTTTTTTACAGAAAAAAGGCCAAAAGCTGGATAATACTGAGATTTGAACCGTGGAACTGCAAAACCAAACTTCTAGTTATCTGGCCTGCACCAGAATATTTTAAACAGATATATTTGTGTCTAAACAGTCTGGGAGACGCTATTACTGTTTTATTTTTTGAAAAAAAGGGCAAAAGCTGGATAATACAGAGATTTAAATCGTGGAACTGCAAAACCAAACTGATAGTTATCTGGCTTACACCAGAATATTTTAAACAGATATATTGGTGTCTGAACAGTCAGTGAGACACTATTACTGTTTTTTTTTACGGAAAAAAGGCCAAAAGCTGGATAATACTGAGATTTGAACCGTGGAACTGCAAAACCAAACTTTTAGTTATCTGGCATACGCGAGAATATTTTAAACAGATATATTTGTGTCTGAACAGTCAGGGAGACACTATTACCAATTTTTTTACAGAAAAAAAGAGCAAAAGCTGGATAAAACAGAGATTTAAATCGTGGTACTGCAAAACCAAACATATAGTTATCTGGCCTACACCAGAATATTTTAAACAGATACATTTGTGTCTGAACAGTCAGTGAGACACTATTAATGTTTTTTTTTATGGAAAAAAGGCCAAAATCTGGATAATACTGAGATTTGAACCGTGGAACTGCAAAACCAAACTTCTAGTTATCTGGCCTACACCAGAATATGTTAAACAGATATATTTGTGTCTGAACAGTCAGGGAGACACTATTACTGTTTTTTTTTATGCAAAAGAGGGCAAAAGCTGGATAATACAGAAAACTGAAGCGTGGAACTGCAAAACCAAACTTCTAGTTATCTGGCCTACACGAAAATATTTTAAACAGATATATTTGTGTCTGAACAGTCAGGGAGACACTATTACTGTTTTTTTTGCGGAAAAAAGGGGCAAAAGCTGTATAATACAGAGATTTGAACCGTGGAACTGCAAAACCAAACTTCTAGTTATTTGGCCTGCACGAGAATATTTTAAACAGATATATTTGTGTCTGAACAGTCAGGGAGACACTATTACTGTTTTTTTTTACGGTAAAAAGGTTAAAAGCTGGATAATACTGAGAATTGAACTGTGGAACAGCAAAACCAAACTTCTAGTTATCTGGCCAACACCAGAATATTTTAAACAGATATATTTGCGTCTGAACAGTCAGGTAGACACTATTTCTGTTTTCTTTAACGGAAAAAAGGCCAAAAGCTGGATAATACTGAGATTTGAACCGTGGAACTGCAAAACCAAACTTCTCGTTATCTGGCCTACACCAGAATATTTTAAACAGATATATTTGGGTCTGAAAAGTCAGTGAGACACTATTACTGTTTTTTTTTTTCCGAAAAAAGTCCAAAAGCTGAATAATACAGAGATTTGAACCATGGAACTGCAAAACCAAACTTATAGTTATCTGGCCTACACCAGAATATTTTAAACAGATATATTTGTATTTGAACAGTCACGGAGACACTACTAGTGTTTTTTTTACGTAAAAAAGGCCAAAAGCTGGATAATACTGAGATTTGAACTGTAGAACTGTAAAACCAAACTTCTAGTAATCTGGCCTACACCAGAATATTTTAAACATATATATTTGTGTCTGAACAGTCCGGGAGACACTATTACTGTTTTTTTTAATGGAAAAAAAGGTCAAAAGCTGGATAATACAAAGATTTGAATCGTGGAACTGCAAAACCAAACTTCTAGTTTTCTGGCCTACACCACAATATTTTAAACAGATATATTTGGGTCTGAAAAGTCATTGAGACACTATAACTGTTTTTTTTTACGGAAAAAGGGCCAAAAGCTGGATAACACTGAGATTTGAACTGTGGAACAGCAAAACCAAACTTATAGTTATCTGGCCAACACCAGAATATTTTAAACAGATATATTTGCGTCTGAACAGTCAGGGAGACACTATTACTGTTTTCTTTTACGGAAAAAAGGCCAAAAGCTGGATAATACTGAGATTTGAACTGTGGAACTGCAAAACCAAACTTCTAGTTATCTGGCCTACACCAGAATAATTTAAACAGATATATTTGTGTTTGAACAGTCAGGGAGACACTACTACTGTTTTTTTTACGTAAAAAAGGGCAAAAGCTGGATAATACTGAGATTTGAACTGTGGAACTGCAAAACCAAACTTCTAGCTATCTGGCCTACACCAAAATATTTTAAACACATATATTTGTGTCTGAACAGTCCGGGATGCACTATTACTGCTTTTTTTTACGAAAAAAAGGGCAAAAGCTGGATAATACAGAGATTTTAATCGTGGAACTGCAAAACCAAACTTATAGTTATCTGGCCTACACCACAATATTTTAAACAGATATATTTGGGTCTGAAAAGTCAGTGAGACACTATTACAGTTTTTTTTATAGAAAAAAGTTCAAAAGCTGAATAACACAGAGATTTGAACCGTGGAACTGCAAAACCAAATCTCTAGCTATGTGGCCTACACCAGAATATTTTAAACAGATATGTTTGTGTCTGAAGAAGCAGGGAGACACTATTACTGTTTTTTTTACGGAAAAAAGGCCAAAAACTGGATAATACTGAGATTTGAACCGTTGTATTGCAACACCAAACTTCTAGTTTTCTGGCCTGCACCAAAATATTTTAAACAGATATGTTTGTGTTTGAAAAGTCAGGGAGACACTACTACTGTTTTTTTAATGGAAAAAAAGGCCAAAAGCTGGATAATACAGAGATTTGAACCATGGAAATGCAAAATTAAACTTCTAGTTATGTGGCCTACACCAGAATATTTTAAACAGATACAGTATATTTGTGTCTGAACAGTCAGGGAGACACTATTACTGTTTTCTTTAACGGAAAAAAGGCCAAAAGCTGGATAATACTGAGATTTGAAACGTTTGAACTGCAAAACCAAACTTCTAGTTATGTGGCCTACACCAGAATATGTTAAACAGATATATTTGTGTCTGAACAGTCAGGGAGACACTATTACTGTTTTTTTAATGGAAAAAAAGGGGAAAAGCTGGATAATACAGAGATTTGAATCGTGGAACTGCAAAACCAAACTTATAGTTATCTGGCCTACACCACAATATTTTAAACAGATATATTTGGGTCTGAAAAGTCAGTGAGACAATATTATTGTTTTTTTTTACGGTAAAAAGGCCAAAAGCTGGATAATACTGAGATTTGAACTGTGGAACAGCAAAACCAAACTTCTAGTTATCTGGCCAACACCAGAATATTTTAAACAGATATATTTGCGTCTGAACAGTCAGGGAGACACTATTTCTGTTTTCTTTAACGGAAAAAAGGCCAAAAGCTGAATAATACTGAGATTTGAACTGTGGAACTGCAAAACCAAACTTCTAGTTATCTGGCCTACACCAGAATATTTTAAACAGATATATTTGGGTCTGAAAAGTCAGTGAGACACTATTACTGTTTTTTTTACCAAAAAAAGTCCAAAAGCTGAATAATACAGAGATTTGAACCCTGGAACTGCAAAACCAAACTTATAGTTATCTGGCCTACACCAGAATATTTTAAACAGATATATTTGTATTTGAACAGTCACGGAGACACTACTAGTGTTTTTTTACGTAAAAAAGGCCAAAAGCTGGATAATACTGAGATTTGAACTGTGGAACTGCAAAACCAAACTTCTAGTTATCTGGCCTACACCAGAATATTTTAAACACATATATTTGTGTCTGAACAGTCCGGGAGACACTATTACTGTTTTTTTTAATGGAAAAAAAGGTCAAAAGCTGGATAATACAAAGATTTGAATCGTGGAACTGCAAAACCAAACTTCTAGTTATCTGGCCTACACCACAATATTTTAAACAGCTATATTTGGGTCTGAAAAGTCAGTGAGACACTATTACTGTTGTTTTTTATGGAAAAAAGGCCAAAAGCTGGATAATACTGAGATTTTAACTGTGGAACTGCAAAACCAAACTTCTAGTTATCTGGCCTACACCAGAATAATTTAAACAGATATATTTGTGTTTGAACAGTCAGGGAGACACTACTACTGTTTTTTTTATGGAAAAAAGGCCAAAAGCTGGATAATACTGAGATCTGAACTGTGGAACTGCAAAACCAAAGTTCTAGCTATCTGGCCTACACCAGAATATTTTAAACACATATATTTGTGTCTGAACAGTCCGGGATGCACTATTACTGTTTTTTTTTGCGAAAAAAAAGGGCAAAAGCTGGATAATACAGAGATTTGAATCGTGGAACTGCAAAACCAAACTTATAGTTATCTCGCCTACACCACAATATTATAAACAGATATATTTGGGTCTGAAAAGTCAGTGAGACACTATTACAGTTTTTTTTACGGAAAAAAGTTCAAAAGCTGAATAATACAGAGATTTGAACCGTGGAACTGTAAAACCAAATCTCTAGCTATGTGGCCTACACCAGAATATTTTAAACAGATATGTTTGTGTCTGAAGAAGCAGGGAGACACTATTACTGTTTTTTTTACGGAAAAAAGGCCAAAAGCTGGATAATACTGAGATTTGAACCGTTGCATTGCAAAACCAAACTTCTAGTTTTCTGGCCTGCACCAAAATAATTTAAACAGATATATTTGTGTTTGAAAAGTCAGGGAGACACTACTACTGTTTTTTTAACGGAAAAAAAGGCCAAAAGCTGGATAAAACTGAGATTTGAACCATGGAAATGCAAAATTAAACTTCTAGTTATATGGCCTGCACCAGAATATTTTAAACAGATACAGTATATTTGTGTCTGAACAGTCAGGGAGACACTATTACTGTTTTTTTTAGAGAAAAGAGGGCAAAAGCTAAATAATACAGAAAATTGAACCTTGGAACTGCAAAACCAAACTTCTAGTTATCTGGCCTACATCAGAATATTTTAAACTGATATATTTGTGTCTGAACAGTCAGGGAGACACTCTTACTGTTTTTTTTTACAGAAAAGAGGGCAAAAGCTGGATAATACAGAAAATTGAACCGTGGAACTGCAAAACCAAACTTATCTTACACCAGAATATTTTAAACAGATATATTTGTGTCTGAACAGTCAGAGAGACACTATTACTGTTTTTTATTATGGAAAAAAGGCCAAAAGCTGGATAATACTGAGATTTGAACATTGGAACTAAAAAACCAAACTTCTAGCTATCTGGCCTACACGAGAATATTTTAAACAGATATATTTGTGTCTGAACAGTCAGGGAGACACTATTACTGTTTTTTTTACGGAAAAAAGTGGCAAAAGCTGGATAATACAGAGATTTAAATTGTGGAACTGCAAAACCAAACTTATAGTTATCTGGCCTACAACAGAATAAATTAAACAGATATATTTGTGTCTGAACAGTCAGTGAGACACTATTAATGTTTTTTTTTTACGGAAAAGAGGGCAAAAGCTGGATAATACAGAAAATTGAACCGTGGAACTGCAAAACCAAACTTATAGTTATCTGGCCTACACCAGAATATTTTCAACAGATATATTTGTGTTTGAACAGTCACAGAGACACTACTAGTGTTTATTTAACGTAAAAAAATGCCAACGCTGGATAATACTGAGATTTGAACCGTGGAACTGCAAAACCAAACTTCTACTTATCTGGCCTACACCAGAATATTTTAAACACATATATTTTTGTCTGAACAGTCCAAGAGACACTATTACTGTTTTTTTCTACGATAAAAAATGGCAAAAGCTGAATAATACAGAAATTTGAATCGTGGAACTGCAAAACCAAACTTATAGTTATTTGGCCTACACCACAATATTTTAAACAGATATATTTGGGTCTGAAGAGTCAGTGAGACACTATTACTGTTTTTTTTTACGGAAAAAAGTCCAAAAGCTGAATAATACAGAGATTTGAACCATGGAACTGCAAAACCAAACCTCTAGTTATCTGGCCTACACCAGAATATTTTAAACAGATATGCTTGTGTCTGAACAGTCAGGGAGACACTATTACTGTTTTTTTTTACGGAAAAAAGGCCAAAAGCTGGATAATACTGAGATTTGAACCGTTGGACTGCAAAACCAAACTTCTAGTTATCTGGCCTACACGAGAATATTTTAAACAGACATATTTGTGTCTGAACAGTCAGTGAGACACTATTACTGTTTTATTTAATGGAAAAGAGGGCAAAATCTGGATAATACAGAAAATTGAACTGTGGAACTGCAAAACCAAACTTCTAGTTATCTGGCCTACACCAGAATATTTTAAGCTGATATATTTGTGTCTGAACAGTCAGGGAGACACTATTACTGTTTTTTTTTTACAGAAAAAGGGCAAAAGCTGGATAATACAGAAAACTGAACCGTGGAACTGCAAAACCAAACTTTTAGTTATCTGGCCTACACCAGAATATTTTAAACACATATATTTGTGTTTGAACAGTCAGGGAGACACTATTACTGTTTTTTTTTAAGGGAAAAAAGGGCAAAAGCTGGATAATACAGAGATTTGAATCGTGGAACTGCAAAACCAAACTTATAGTTATCTGGCATACAGCAGAATATTTTCAACAGATATATTTGTGTTTGAACAGTCACGGAGACACTACTAGTGTTTTTTTACGGTAAAAAAATGCCAAACGCTGGATAATACTGAGATTTGAACCGTGGAACTGCAAAACCAAACTTCTAGTTATCTGGCCTACACCAGAATATTTTAAACACATATATTTTTGTCTGAACAGTCCAAGAGACACTATTACTGTTTTTTTCTACGGAAAAAAAGGGCAAAAGCTGAATAATACAGAAATTTGAATCGTGGAACTGCAAAACCAAACTTATAGTTATTTGGCCTACACCACAATATTTTAAACAGATATATTTGGGTCTGAACTGTCCGGGAGACACTATTACTGTTTTTTTTTTACTGAAAAGAGGGCAAAAGCTGGATAATACAGAAAATTGAACCGTGGAACTGCAAAACCAAACTTATAGTTATCTGGCCTACACGAGAATATTTTATACAGATATATTTGGGTCAGAAAAGTCAGTGAGACACTATTAATGTTTTTTTTTACGGAAAAAAGGGGCAAAAGCCGGATAATAGAGAGATTTAAATTGTGGAACTGCGAAACCAAACTTCTAGTTATCTGGCCTACTCCAGAATATTTTAAACAGATATATTTGTGTCTGAACAGTCACGGAGACACTATTACTGTTTTTTTTACGGATAAAAGTCCAAAAGCTGGATAAGACAGAGATTTGAACTGTGGAACTGCAAAAACAAACTTCTAGTTATCTGGCCTACACCAGAATATTTTAAACAGATATATTTGTGTCTTAACAGTCAGGGAGACACTATTACTCATTTTTTTTTACGGAAAAAAGGGCCAAAAGCTGGATTATACAGAGATTTGAACCGTGGAACTGCAAAACTAAACTTCTAGTTATCTGGCCTACACCAGAATATTTAAACAGATATATTTGTGTCTTAACAGTCAGGGAGACACTATTACGTTTTTTTTTTTACGGAAAAACGGCCAAGAGCTGGATAATACAAAGATTTGAATCATGGAACTGCAAAACCAAACTTCTAGTTATGTGGCCTACACCAGAATATTTTAAACAGATATATTTGTGTCTGAACAGTCAGGGAGACACTATTACTGTTTTTTTTTACAGAAAAGATAGCAAAAGCTGGAAAATAGAGAGAATTGTACCATGGAACTGCATAAACACACTTATAGTTATCTGGCCTACTCCAGAATATTTTAAACAGATATATTTGTGTCTGAACAGTCAGGGAGACACTATTACTGTTTTTTTACGGAAAAAAGGGCAAGAGCAGGATAATGCAGAGATTTGAACTGTGGAACTGCAAAACCACACTTCTAGTTATCTGGCCTACACCAGAATATTTTAAACAGATATATTTGTGTCTGAACAGTCAGGAAGACAATATTACTGGGTTTTTTTTCGGAAAAAAGGCCAAAAGCTGGATAATACAGAGATTTGAAACGTGGCACTGAAAATCCAAACTTCTAGTTATCTAGTCTACACCAGAATATTTTAAACAGATATATTTGTGTTTGAACAGTCAGGGAGACACTATCACTGTTTTTTTATGGAAAAAAGGGCAAAAGCTGGATAATACTGAGATTTGAACATTGGAACTAAAAAACCAAACTTCTAGTTATCTGGCCTACACAAGAATATTTTAAACAGATATATTTGTGTCTGAACAGTCAGGGGGACACTATTACTGTTTTTTTTACGGAAAAAAGTGGCAAAAGCTGGATAATACAGAGATTTAAATTGTGGAACTGCAAAACCAAACTTCTAGTTATCTGGCCTACAACAGAATAATTTAAACAGATATATTTGTGTCTGAACAGTCAGTGAGACACTATTAATGTTTTTTTTTTACTGAAAAGAGGGCAAAAGCTGGATAATACAGAAAATTGAACCGTGGAACTGCAAAACCAAACTTATAGTTATCTGGCCTACACCAGAATATTTTCAACAGATATATTTGTGTTTGAACAGTCACAGAGACACTACTAGTGTTTTTTTAACTTAAAAAATGCCAACGCTGGATAATACTGAGATTTGAACCGTGGAACTGCAAAACCAAACTTCTAGTTATCTGGCCTACACCAGAATATTGTAAACACATATATTTGTGTCTGAACAGTCCAAGAGACACTATTACTGTTTTTTTCTACGGAAAAAAAGGGCAAAAGCTGGATAATACTGAGATTTGAACCGTGGAACTGCAAAACCAAACTTCTAGTTATCTGGCCTACACCAGAATATTGTAAACAGATATATTTGTGTCTGAACACTGAGGAAGACAATAATACTGTTTTTTTTTACGGAAAAAAGGGGCAAAAGCTGGATAATAGAGAGATTTAAATTGTGGAACTGCAAAACCAAACTTCTAGTTATCTGGCCTACACCAGAATATTTTAAACAGATATATTTGTGTCTGAATAGTAAGGGAGACACTATTACTGTTTTTTTTTTACGGAAAAAAGGGCAAAAGCTGGATAATACAGAGATTTGAACCGTGGAACTGCAAAACCAAACTTCTAGTTATCTGGCCTACTCCAGAATATTTTAAACAGATATATTTGTGTCTGAACAGTCAGGGAGACACTATTACTGTTTTTTTTACGGATAAAAGTCCAAAAGCTGGATAAGACAGAGATTTGAACTGTGGAACTGCAAAACCAAACTTCTAGTTATCTGGCCTACACCAGAATATTTTAAACAGATATATTTGTGTCTGAACAGTCAGGAAGACACTATTACTCATTTTTTTTTACGGAAAAAATGGCCAAAAGCTGGATTATACAGAGATTTGAACCGTGGAACTGCAAAACCCAACTTCTAGTTATCTGGCCTACACCAGAATATTTAAACAGATATATTTGTGTTTTAACAGTCAGGGAGACACTATTACGTTTTTTTTTTTACGGAAAAACGGCCAAGAGCTGGATAATACAAAGATTTGAACCATGGAACTGCAAAACCAAACTTCTTCTTATCTTGCCTACACCAGAATATTTTAAACAGATATATTTGTGTCTGAACACTGAGGAAGACAATAATACTGTTTTTTTTTACGGAAAAAAGGCCAAAAGCTGGATAATACTGATATTTGTACCGTGGAACTGCAAAACCAAACTTCTAGTTATCTGGCCTACATCAGAATATTTTAAACAGATATATATGTGTCTGAACAGTCAGGGAGACACTATTACTGTTTTTTTTTTACGGAAAAAAGGCCAAAAGCTGGATACTACTGAGATTTGAATCATGGAACTGCAAAACCAAACTTCTAGTTATGTGGCCTACACCAGAATATTTTAAACAGATATATTTGTGTCTGAACAGTCAGGGAGACACTATTACTGTTTTTTTTTACAGAAAAGATAGCAAAAGCTGGAAAATAGAGAGAATTGTACCATGGAACTGCAAAAACATACTTATAGTTATCTGGCCTACTCCAGAATATTTTAAACAGATATATTTGTGTCTGAACAGTCAGGGAGACACTATTACTGTTTTTTTACGGAAAAAAGGGCAAGAGCAGGATAATGCAGAGATTTGAACTGTGGAACTGCAAAACCACACTTCTAGTTATCTGGCCTACACCAGAATATTTTAAACAGATATATTTGTGTCTGAACAGTCAGGAAGACAATATTAGTGGGTTTTTTTTCGGAAAAAAGGGCAAAAGCTGGATAATACAGAGATTTGAAACGTGGCACTGAAAATCCAAACTTCTAGTTATCTAGTCTACACCAGAATATTTTAAACAGATATATTTGTGTTTGAACAGTCAGGGAGACACTATCACTGTTTTTTTATGGAAAAAAGGGCAAAAGCTGGATAATACTGAGATTTGAACATTGGAACTAAAAAACCAAACTTCTAGTTATCTGGCCTACACGAGAATATTTTAAACAGATATATTTGTGTCTGAACAGTCAGGGAGACACTATTACTGTTTTTTTTACGGAAAAAAGTGGCAAAAGCTGAATAATACAGAGATTTAAATTGTGGAACTGCAAAACCAAACTTATAGTTATCTGGCCTACAACAGAATAATTTAAACAGATATATTTGTGTCTGAACAGTCAATGAGACACTATTAATGTTTTTTTTTTACGGAAAAGAGGGCAAAAGCTGGATAATACAGAAAATTGAACCGTGGAACTGCAAAACCAAACTTATAGTTATCTGGCCTACACCAGAATATTTTCAACAGATATATTTGTGTTTGAACAGTCACAGAGACACTACTAGTGTTTTTTTAACGTAAAAAATGCCAACGCTGGATAATACTGAGATTTGAACCGTGGAACTGCAAAACCAAACTTCTACTTATCTGGCCTACACCAGAATATTTTAAACACATATATTTTTGTCTGAACAGTCCAAGAGACACTATTACTGTTTTTTTTCTACGATAAAAAATGGCAAAAGCTGAATAATACAGAAATTGGAATCGTGGAACTGCAAAACCAAACTTATAGTTATTTGGCCTACACCACAATATTTTAAACATATATATTTGGGTCTGAAGAGTCAGTGAGACACTAATACTGTTTTTTTTTACGGAAAAAAGTCCAAAAGCTGAATAATACAGAGATTTGAACCATGGAACTGCAAAACCAAACCTCTAGTTATCTGGCCTACACCAGAATATTTTAAACAGATATGCTTGTGTCTGAACAGTCAGGGAGACACTATTACTGTTTTTTTTTACGGAAAAAAGGCCAAAAGCTGGATAATACTGAGATTTGAACCGTTGCACTGCAAAACCAAACTTCTAGTTATCTGGCCTACACGAGAATATTTTAAACAGACATATTTGTGTCTGAACAGTCAGTGAGACACTATTACTGTTTTATTTAATGGAAAAGAGGGCAAAATCTGGATAATACAGAAAATTGAACTGTGCAACTGCAAAACCAAACTTCTAGTTATCTGGCCTACACCAGAATATTTTAAGCTGATATATTTGTGTCTGAACAGTCAGGGAGACACTCTTACTGTTTTTTTTTTACAGAAAAAGGGCAAAAGCTGGATAATACAGAAAACTGAACCGTGGAACTGCAAAACCAAACTTTTAGTTATCTGGCCTACACCAGAATATTTTAAACACATATATTTGTGTCTGAACAGTCAGGGAGACACTATTACTGTTTTTTTTTAAGGGAAAAAAGGGCAAAAGCTGGATAATACAGAGATTTGAATCGTGGAACTGCAAAACCAAACTTATAGTTATCTGGCATACAGTCAGAATATTTTAAACAGATATATTTGTGTTTTAACAGTCACGGAGATACTATTACTGTTTTTTTCTATGGAAAAAAAGGGCAAAAGCTGGATAATACAGAGATTTGAACCGTGGAGCTGCAAAACCAAACTTCTAGCTATCTGGCCTACACCAGAATATTTTAAACAGACATATTTGTGTCTGAACAGTCAGTGAGACACTATTACTGTTTTATTTAATGGAAAAGAGTGCAAAATCTGGATAATACAGAAAATTGAACTGTGGAACTGCAAAACCAAACTTCTAGTTATCTGGCCTACACCAGAATATTTTAAGCTGAGATATTTGTGTCTGAACAGTCAGGGAGACACTCTAACTGTTTTTTTTTACAGAAAAGAGGGCAAAAGCTGGATAATACAGAAAATTGAACCGTGGAACTGCAAAACCAAACTTTTAGTTATCTGGCCTACACCAGAATATTTTAAACACATATATTTGTGTCTTAACTGTCCGGGAGACACTATTACTGTTTTTTTTTTACGGAAAAGAGGGCAAAAGCTGGATAATACAGAAAATTGAACCGTGGAACTGCAAAACCAAACTTATAGTTATCTGGCCTACACCAGAATATTTTAAACAGATATATTTGTGTTTGAACAGTCACGGAGATACTACTAGTGTTTTTTTAACTTAAAAAAAGGCCAAAAGCTGGATAATACTGAGATTTGTACCGTGGAACTGCAAAACCAAACTTCTAGTTATCTGGCCTACACCAGAATATTGTAAACACATATATTTGTGTCTGAACAGTCCAAGAGACACTATTACTGTTTTTTTCTACGGAAAAAAAGGGCAAAAGCTGGATAATACTGAGATTTGAACCGTGGAGCTGCAAAAAAAAACTTCTAGCTATCTGGCCTACACCAGAATATTTTAAACAGACATATTTGTGTCTGAACAGTCAGTGAGACACTATTACTGTTTTATTTAATGGAAAAGAGGGCAAAATCTGGATAATACAGAAAATTGAACTGTGGAACTGCAAAACCAAACTTCTAGTTATATGGCCTACACTAGAATATTTTAAGTTGAGATATTTGTGTCTGAACAGTCAGGGAGACACTCTAACTGTTTTTTTTTTACAGAAAAGAGGGCAAAAGCTGGATAATACAGAAAATTGAACCGTGGAACTGCAAAACCAAACTTTTAGTTATCTGGCCTACACCAGAATATTTTAAACACATATATTTGTGTCTGAACTGTCCGGGAGACACTATTACTGTTTTTTTTTTACGGAAAAGAGGGCAAAAGCTGGATAATACAGAAAATTGAACCGTGGAACTGCAAAACCAAACTTATAGTTATCTGGCCTACACGAGAATATTTTATACAGATATATTTGGGTCTGAAAAGTCAGTGAGACACTATTAATGTTTTTTTTTACGGAAAAAAGGGGCAAAAGCTGGATAATAGAGAGATTTAAATTGTGGAACTGCAAAACCAAACTTCTAGTTATCTGGCCTACACCAGAATATTTTAAACAGATATATTTGTGTCTGAATAGTAAGGGAGACACTATTACTGTTTTTCTTTTACGGAAAAAAGGGCAAAAGCTGGATAATACAGAGATTTTAACCTTGGAACTGCAAAACCAAACTTCTAGTTATCTGGCCTACTCCAGAATATTTTAAACAGATATATTTGTGTCTGAACAGTCAGGGAGACACTATTACTGTTTTTTTTACGGATAAAAGTCCAAAAGCTGGATAAGACAGAGATTTGAACTGTGGAACTGCAAAACCAAACTTCTAGTTATCTGGCCTACACCAGAATATTTTAAACAGATATATTTGTGTCTGAACAGTCAGGAAGACACTATTACTTTTTTTTTTTACGGAAAAACGGCCAAGAGCTGGATAATACAAAGATTTGAACCATGGAACTGCAAAACCAAACTTCTAGTTATCTGGCCTACACCAGAATATTTTAAACAGATATATTTGTGTCTGAACACTGAGGAAGACAATAATACTGTTTTTTTTTACGGAAAAAAGGAAAAAAACTGGATAATACTGATATTTGTACCGTGGAACTGCAAAACCAAACTTCTAGTTATCTGGCCTACATCAGAATATTTTAAACAGATATATATGTGTCTGAACAGTCAGGGAGACACTATTACTGTTTTTTTTTTACGGAAAAAAGGCCAAAAGCTGGATACTACTGAGATTTGAATCATGGAACTGCAAAACCAAACTTCTAGTTATGTGGCCTACACCAGAATATTTTAAACAGATATATTTGTGTCTGAACAGTCAGGGAGACACTATTACTGTTTTTTTTTACAGAAAAGATAGCAAAAGCTGGAAAATAGAGAGAATTGTACCATGGAACTGCAAAAACACACTTATAGTTATCTGGCCTACTCCAGAATATTTTAAACAGATATATTTGTGTCTGAACAGTCAGGAAGACAATATTACTGGGGTTTTTTTCGGAAAAAAGGCCAAAAGCTGGATAATACAGAGATTTGAAACGTGGCACTGAAAATCCAAACTTCTAGTTATCTAGTCTACACCAGAATATTTTAAACAGATATATTTGTGTTTGAACAGTCAGGGAGACACTATCACTGTTTTTTTATGGAAAAAAGGGCAAAAGCTGGATAATACTGAGATTTGAACCGTGGAACTGCAAAATCAAACTTTTAGTTATCTGGCCTACACCAGAATATTTTAAACAGATATATTTGTGTCTGAACGGTAAGGGAGACACTAATACTGTTTTTTTTTACGGAAAAAAGTCCAAAAGCTGAATAATACAGAGATTTGAACCATGGAACTGCAAAACCAAACCTCTAGTTATCTGGCCTACACCAGAATATTTTAAACAGATATGCTTGTGTCTGAACAGTCAGGGAGACACTATTAGTGTTTTTTTTTACGGAAAAAAGGCCAAAAGCTGGATAATACTGAGATTTGAACCGTTGCACTGCAAAACCAAACTTCTAGTTATCTGGCCTACACGAGAATATTTTAAACAGACATATTTGTGTCTGAACAGTCAGTGAGACACTATTACTGTTTTATTTAATGGAAAAGAGGGCAAAATCTGGATAATACAGAAAATTGAACTGTGGAACTGCAAAACCAAACTTCTAGTTATCTGGCCTACACCAGAATATTTTAAGCTGATATATTTGTGTCTGAACAGTCAGGGAGACACTCTTACTGTTTTTTTTTTACAGAAAAAGGGCAAAAGCTGGATAATACAGAAAACTGAACCGTGGAACTGCAAAACCAAACTTTTAGTTATCTGGCCTACACCAGAATATTTTAAACACATATATTTGTGTCTGAACAGTCAGGGAGACACTATTACTGTTTTTTTTTAAGGGAAAAAAGGGCAAAAGCTGGATAATACAGAGATTTGAATCGTGGAACTGCAAAACCAAACTTATAGTTATCTGGCATACAGCAGAATATTTTCAACAGATATATTTGTGTTTGAACAGTCACAGAGACACTACTAGTGTTTTTTTACGGTAAAAAAATGCCAAACGCTGGATAATACTGAGATTTGAACCGTGGAACTGCAAAACCAAACTTCTAGTTATCTGGCCTACACCAGAATATTTTAAACACATATATTTTTGTCTGAACAGTCCAAGAGACACTATTTCTGTTTTTTTCTACGGAAAAAGGGCAAAAGCTGAATAATACAGAAATTTGAATCGTGGAACTGCAAAACCAAACTTATAGTTATTTGGCCTACACCATATTATTTTAAACAGATATATTTGGGTCTGAAGAGTCAGTGAGACACTATTACTGTTTTGTTTTACGGAAAAAAGTCCAAAAGCTGAATAATACAGAGATTTGAACCATGGAACTGCAAAACCAAACCTCTAATTATCTGGCCTACACCAGAATATTTTAAACAGATATGCTTGTGTCTGAACAGTCAGGGAGACACTATTACTGTTTTTTTTTACGGAAAAAAGGCCAAAAGCTGGATAATACTGAGATTTGAACCATTGCACTGCAAAACTAAACTTCTAGTTTTCTGGCCTACACCACAATATTTTAAACAGATATATTTGTGTTTTAACAGTCACGGAGATACTATTACTGTTTTTTTCTACGGAAAAAAAGGGCAAAAGCTGGATAATACTGAGATTTGAACCGTGGAGCTGCAAAACCAAACTTCTAGCTATCTGGCCTACACCAGAATATTTTAAACAGACATATTTGTGTCTGAACAGTCAGTGAGACACTATTACTGTTTTATTTAATGGAAAAGAGGGCAAAATCTGGATAATACAGAAAATTGAACTGTGGAACTGCAAAACCAAACTTCTAGTTATCTGGCATACACCAGAATATTTTAAGCTGAGATATTTGTGTCTGAACAGTCAGGGAGACACTCTAACTGTTTTTTTTTACAGAAAAGAGGGCAAAAGCTGGATAATACAGAAAATTGAACCGTGGAACTGCAAAACCAAACTTTTAGTTATCTGGCCTACACGAGAATATTTTAAACACATATATTTGTGTCTGAACTGTCCGGGAGATACTATTATTGTTTTTTTTTTACGGAAAAGAGGGCAAAAGCTGGATAATACAGAAAATTGAACCGTGGAACTGCAAAACCAAACTTATAGTTATCTGGCCTACACCAGAATATTTTAAACAGATATATTTGTGTTTGAACAGTCACGGAGATACTACTAGTGTTTTTTTAACTTAAAAAAAGGCCAAAAGCTGGATAATACTGAGATTTGAACCGTGGAACTGCAAAACCAAACTTCTAGTTATCTGGCCTACACCAGAATATTGTAAACAGATATATTTGTGTCTGAACACTGAGGAAGACAATAATACTGTTTTTTTTTAACGGAAAAAAGGGGCAAAAGCTGGATAATAGAGAGATTTAAATTGTGGTACTGCAAAACCAAACTGCTAGTTATCTGGCCTACACCAGAATATTTTAAACAGATATATTTGTGTCTGAATAGTAAGGGAGACACTATTACTGTTTTTTTTTTACGGAAAAAAGGGCAAAAGCTGGATAATACAGAGATTTTAACCGTGGAACTGCAAAACCAAACTTCTAGTTATCTGGCCTACTCCAGAATATTTTAAACAGATATATTTGTGTCTGAACAGTCAGGGAGACACTATTACTGTTTTTTTTACGGATAAAAGTCCAAAAGCTGGATAAGACAGAGATTTGAACTGTGGAACTGCAAAACCAAACTTCTAGTTATCTGGCCTACACCAGAATATTTTAAACAGATATATTTGTGTCTGAACAGTCAGGAAGACACTATTACTCATTTTTTTTACGGAAAAAATGGCCAAAAGCTGGATTATACAGAGATTTGAACCGTGGAACTGCAAAACCCAACTTCTAGTTATCTGGCCTACACCAGAATATTTAAACAGATATATTTGTGTCTTAACAGTCAGGGAGACACTATTACGTTTTTTTTTCTACGGAAAAACGGCCAAGAGCTGGATAATACAAAGATTTGAACCATGGAACTGCAAAACCAAACTTCTAGTTATCTGGCCTACACCAGAATATTTTAAACAGATATATTTGTGTCTGAACACTGAGGAAGACAATAATACTGTTTTTTTTTACGGAAAAAAGGCCAAAAGCTGGATAATACTGAGATTTGTACCGTGGAACTGCAAAACCAAACTTCTAGTTATCTGGCCTACATCAGAATATTTTGAACAGATATATATGTGTCTGAACAGTCAGGGAGACACTATTACTGTTTTTTTTTTACGGAAAAAAGTCCAAAAGCTGGATACTACTGAGATTTGAATCATGGAACTGCAAAACCAAACTTCTAGTTATGTGGCCTACACCAGAATATTTTAAACAGATATATTTGTGTCTGAACAGTCAGGAAGACACTATTACTGTTTTTTTTTACAGAAAAGATAGCAAAAGCTGGAAAATAGAGAGAATTGTACCATGGAACTGCAAAAACACACTTATAGTTATCTGGCCTACTCCAGAATATTTTAAACAGATATATTTGTGTCTGAACAGTCAGGAAGACAATATTACTGGGGTTTTTTTCGGAAAAAAGGCCAAAAGCTGGATAATACAGAGATTTGAAACGTGGCACTGAAAATCCAAACTTCTAGTTATCTAGTCTACACCAGAATATTTTAAACAGATATATTTGTGTTTGAACAGTCAGGGAGACACTATCACTGTTTTTTTATGGAAAAAAGGGCAAAAGCTGGATAATACTGAGATTTGAACCGTGGAACTGCAAAACCAAACTTTTAGTTATCTGGCCTACACCAGAATATTTTAAACAGATATATTTGTGTCTGAACGGTAAGGGAGACACTATTACTGTTTTTTTTTACGGAAAAAAGGGCAAACGCTGGATAATACAGAGATTTGAAACGTGGAACTGCAAAACCAAACTTGTAGTTATCTGGCCTACACCAGAATATTTTAAACAGATATATTTGTGTCTGAACAGTCAGGGAGACACTATTACTGTTTTTTTTTACAGAAAAAAGGCCAAAAGCTGGATAATACAGAGATTTGAAACGTGGTACTGCAAAACCAAACTTCTAGTTATCTGGCCTACACTAGAATATTTTAAACAGATATATTTGTGTCTGAACGGTAAGGGAGACACTATTACTGTTTTTTTTTACGGAAAAAAGGGCAAACGCTGGATAATACAGAGATTTGAAACGTGGAACTGCAAAACCAAACTTGTAGTTATCTGGCCTACACCAGAATATTTTAAACAGATATATTTGTGTCTGAACAGTCAGGGAGACACTATTACTGTTTTTTTTTACAGAAAAAAGGCCAAAAGTTGGATAATACAGAGATTTGAAACGTGGTACTGCAAAACCAAACTTCTAGTTATCTGGCCTACACTAGAATATTTTAAACAGATATATTTGTGTCTGAACAGTCAGGGAGACACTATTACTGCTTTTTTTATGGAAAAAAGGCCAAAAGCTGGATCATACTGAGATTTGAACCGTGGCACTGCAAAACCAAACTTCTAGTTTTCTGGCCTACACCAGAATATTTTAAACAGATATGTTTGTGTTTGAAAAGTCAAGGAGACACTACTACTGTTTTTTTTACGGAAAAAAAGGCCAAAAGCTGGATAATACTGAGATTTGAACCGTGGAACTGCAAAATTAAACTTCTAGTTATCTGGCCTACACCAGAATATTTTAAATAGATACAGCATATTTGTGTCTGACCAGTCAGGGAGACACTATTACTGTTTTTTTTAACAGAAAAGAGGCCAAAAGCTGGATAATACTGAGATTTGATCCGTGGAGCTGCAAAACCAAACTTCTAGCTATCTGGCCTACACCAGAATATTTTAAACAGATATATTTGTGTCTGAACAGTCAGTGAGACACTATTAATGTTTTTTTTACCGAAAAAAAGGCCAAAAGCTGGATAATACTGAGATTTGAACCGTGGAACTGCAAAACCAAACTTCTATTTATCTGGCCTACACGAGAATATTTTAAACAGACATATTTGTGTCTGAACAGTCAGTGAGACACTATTACTGTTTTATTTAATGGAAAAAAGGGCAAAATCTGGATAATACAGAAAATTGAACTGTGGAACTGCAAAAGCAAACTTCTAGTTATCTGGCCTACACCTAAATATTTTAAGCTGATATATTTGTGTCTGAACAGTCAGGGAGACACTCTTACTGTTTTTTTTTACAGAAAAGAGGACAAAAGCTGGATATTACAGAAAATTGAACCGTGGAACTGCAAAACCAAACTTTTAGTTATCTCTCCTACACCAGAATATTTTAAACAGATATATTTGTGTCTGAACAGTCAGGGAGACGCTATTACTGTTTTTTATACAGAAAAATGGCCAAAAGCTGGATAATACAGAGATTTGAACCATGGAACTGCGAAACCAAACTTCTAGTTTTCTGGCCTACACCAGAATATTTTAAAGAGATATATTTGTGTTTGAACAGTCAGGGAGACACTATCACTGTTTTTTTTTACGGAAAAAAGGGCAAAAGCTGGATAATACTGAGATTTGAACCGTGGAAATGCAAAACCAAACTTCTAGTTATCTGGCCTACACCAGAATATTTTAAACATATATAATTGTGTCTGAACAGTAAGGGAGACACTATTACTGTTTTTTTTTACGGAAAAAAGGGCAAAAGCTGGATAATACAGAGATTTGAAATGTGGAACTGCAAAACCAAACTTCTAGTTATCTGGCCTACACCAGAATATTTTAAACAGATATATTTGTTTCTGAACAGTCAGGGAGACACTATTACTGTTTTTTTTACAGAAAAAAGGCCAAAAGCTGGATAATACAGAGATTTGAAACATGGTACTGCCAAACCAAACTTCTAGTTATCTGGCCTACACCAGAATATTTTAAACAGATATATTTGTGTCTGAACAGTCAGGGACACACTATTACTGCTTTTTTTATGGAAAAAAGGACAAAAGCAGGATAATACTGAGATTTGAACCGCGGCACTGCAAAACCAAACTTCTAGTTTTCTGGCCTACACCAGAATATTTTAAACAGATATGTTTGTGTTTGAAAAGTCAAGTAGACACTACTACTGTTTTTTTTATGGAAAAAAAGGCCAAAAGCTGGATAATACTGAGATTTGAACCGTGGAACTGCAAAATTAAACTTCTAGTTATCTGGCCTACATCAGAATATTTTAAATAGATACAGCATATTTGTGTCTGAACAGCCAGGGAGACACTATTACTGTTTTTTTTAACAGAAAAGAGGCCAAAAGCTGGATAATACTGAGATTTGAACCGTGGAGCTGCAAAACCAAACTTCTAGCTATCTGGCCTACACCAGAATATTTTAAACAGATATATTTGTGTCTGAACAGTCAGTGAGACACTATTAATGTTTTTTTTACGTAAAAAAAAGGCCAAAAGCTGGATAATACTGAGATTTGAACAGTGGAACTGCAAAACCAAACTTCTAGTTATCTGGCCTACACGAGAATATTTTAAACAGACATATTTTTGTCTGAACAGTCAGTGAGACACTATTACTGTTTTATTTAATGGAAAAAAGGGCAAAATCTGGATAATACAGAAAATTGAACTGTGGAACTGCAAAACTAAACTTCTAGTTATCTGGCCTACACCAGAATATTTTAAGCTGATATATTTGTGTCTGAACAGTCAGGGAGACACTCTTACTGTTTTTTTTTACAGAAAAGAAGACAAAAGCTGGATAATACAGAAAATTGAACCGTGGAACTGCAAAACCAAACTTTTAGTTATCTGACCTACACCAGAATATTTTAAACAGATATATTTGTTTCTGAACAGTCAGGAAGACACTATTACTGTTTTTTTTTTACGGAAAAAAGGGCAAATTCTGGATAATACAGAGATTTGAAACGTGGAACTGCAAAACCAAACTTCTAGTTATCTGGCCTACACCAGAATATTTTAAACAGATATATTTGTGTCTGAACAGTCAGGGAGACACTATTACTGTTTTTTTTCCAGAAAAAAGGCCAAAAGCTGGATAATACAGAGATTTGAAACGTGGTACTGCCAAACCAAACTTCTAGTTATCTGGCCTACACCAGAATATTTTAAACAGATATATTTGTGTCTGAACAGTCAGGGAGACACTATTACTGCTTTTTTTCCAGAAAAAAGGCCAAAAGCTGGATAATACAGAGATTTGAAACGTGGTACTGCCAAACCAAACTTCTAGTTATCTGGCCTACACCAGAATATTTTAAACAGATATATTTGTGTCTGAACAGTCAGGGAGACACTATTACTGCTTTTTTTATGGAAAAAAGGACAAAAGCTGGATAATACTGAGATTTGAACCGCGGCACTGCAAAACCAAACTTCTAGTTATCTGGCCTACACCAAAATTTTTTAAACAGATATATTTGTGTCTGTACAGTAAGGGAGACACTATTACTGGGTTTTTTTTTACGGAAAAAAGGGCAAAAGCTCGATAATACTGAGATTTGAACCGTGGAAATGCAAAACCAAACTTCTAGTTATCTTGCCTACACCAGAATATTTTAAACAGATATATTTGTGTCTGATCAGTCAGGAAGAAACTATTACAGTTTTTTTTTATGGAAAAAAGGCCAAAAGCTGGATAATGCAGAGATTTGAAACGTGGAACTGCAATACCAAACTTATAGTTATTTGGCCTACACCACAATATTTTAAACAGATATATTTGGGTCTGAAAAGTCAGTGAGACACTATTACTGTTTTTTTTTATGGAAAAAAGTCCAAAAGCTGAATAATACAGAGATTTGAACCGTGGAACTGCAAAACCAAACCTCTAATTATCTGGCCTACACCAGAATATTTTAAACAGATATGCTTGTGTCTGAACAGTCAGGGAGACACTATTACTGTTTTTTTTTACGGAAAAAAGGCCAAAAGCTGGAAAATACAGAGATTTGAAACGTGGAACTGCAATACCAAACTTATAGTTATTTGGCCTACACCACAATATTTTAAACAGATATATTTGGGTCTGAAAAGTCAGTGAGACACTAATAATGTTTTTTTTTATGGAAAAAAGTCCAAAAGCTGAATAATACAGAGATTTGAACCGTGGAACTGCAAAACCAAACCTCTAGTTATCTGGCCTACACCAGAATATTTTAAACAGATATGTTTGTGTTTGAAAAGTCAAGTAGACACTACTACTGTTTTTTTTACGGAAAAAAAGGCCAAAAGCTGGATAATACTGAGATTTAAACCGTGGAACTGCAAAATTAAACTTCTAGTTATCTGGCCTACATCAGAATATTTTAAATAGATACAGCATATTTGTGTCTGAACAGCCAGGGAGACACTATTACTGTTTTTTTTAACGGAAAAGAGGCCAAAAGCTGGATAATACTGAGATTTGAACCGTGGAGCTGCAAAACCAAACTTCTAGCTATCTGGCCTACACCAGAATATTTTAAACAGATATACTTGTGTCTGAACAGTCAGTGAGACACTATTAATGTTTTTTTTACGTAAAAAAAGGCCAAAAGCTGCATAATACTGAGATTTGAACCGTGGAACTGCAAAATCAAACTTCTAGTTATCTGGCCTACACGAGAATATTTTAAACAGACATATTTGTGTCTGAACAGTCAGTGAGACACTATTACTGTTTTATTTAATGGAAAAAAGGGCAAAATCTGGATAATACAGAAAATTGAACTGTGGAACTGCAAAACCAAACTTCTAGTTATCTGGCCTACACCAGAATATTTTAAGCTGATATATTTGTGTCTGAACAGTCAGGGAGACACTCTTACTGTTTTTTTTTACAGAAAAGAGGACAAAAGCTGGATAATACAGAAAATTGAACCGTGGAACTGCAAAACCAAACTTTTAGTTATCTGGCCTACACCAGAATATTTTAAACAGATATGTTTGTGTCTGAACAGTCAGGAAGACACTATTACTGTTTTTTTTTTACGGAAAAAAGGGCAAATTCTGGATAATAGAGAGATTTGAAACGTGGAACTGCAAAACCAAACTTCTAGTTATCTGGCCTACACCAGAATATTTCAAACAGATATATTCGTGTCTGAACAGTCAGGGAGACACTATTACTGTTTTTTTTACAGAAAAAAGGCCAAAAGCTGGATAATACAGAGATTTGAAACGTGGTACTGCCAAACCAAACTTCTAGTTATCTGGCCTACACCAGAATATTTTAAACAGATATATTTGTGTCTGAACAGTCAGGAAGACACTATTACTCATTTTTTTTACGGAAAAAATGGCCAAAAGCTGGATTATACAGAGATTTGAACCGTGGAACTGCAAAACCCAACTTCTAGTTATCTGGCCTACACCAGAATATTTAAACAGATATATTTGTGTCTTAACAGTCAGGGAGACACTATTACGTTTTTTTTTCTACGGAAAAACGGCCAAGAGCTGGATAATACAAAGATTTGAACCATGGAACTGCAAAACCAAACTTCTAGTTATCTGGCCTACACCAGAATATTTTAAACAGATATATTTGTGTCTGAACACTGAGGAAGACAATAATACTGTTTTTTTTTACGGAAAAAAGGCCAAAAGCTGGATAATACTGAGATTTGTACCGTGGAACTGCAAAACCAAACTTCTAGTTATCTGGCCTACATCAGAATATTTTAAACAGATATATATGTGTCTGAACAGTCAGGGAGACACTATTACTGTTTTTTTTTTACGGAAAAAAGTCCAAAAGCTGGATACTACTGAGATTTGAATCATGGAACTGCAAAACCAAACTTCTAGTTATGTGGCCTACACCAGAATATTTTAAACAGATATATTTGTGTCTGAACAGTCAGGAAGACACTATTACTGTTTTTTTTTACAGAAAAGATAGCAAAAGCTGGAAAATAGAGAGAATTGTACCATGGAACTGCAAAAACACACTTATAGTTATCTGGCCTACTCCAGAATATTTTAAACAGATATATTTGTGTCTGAACAGTCAGGAAGACAATATTACTGGGGTTTTTTTCGGAAAAAAGGCCAAAAGCTGGATAATACAGAGATTTGAAACGTGGCACTGAAAATCCAAACTTCTAGTTATCTAGTCTACACCAGAATATTTTAAACAGATATATTTGTGTTTGAACAGTCAGGGAGACACTATCACTGTTTTTTTATGGAAAAAAGGGCAAAAGCTGGATAATACTGAGATTTGAACCGTGGAACTGCAAAACCAAACTTTTAGTTATCTGGCCTACACCAGAATATTTTAAACAGATATATTTGTGTCTGAACGGTAAGGGAGACACTATTACTGTTTTTTTTTACGGAAAAAAGGGCAAACGCTGGATAATACAGAGATTTGAAACGTGGAACTGCAAAACCAAACTTGTAGTTATCTGGCCTACACCAGAATATTTTAAACAGATATATTTGTGTCTGAACAGTCAGGGAGACACTATTACTGTTTTTTTTTACAGAAAAAAGGCCAAAAGCTGGATAATACAGAGATTTGAAACGTGGTACTGCAAAACCAAACTTCTAGTTATCTGGCCTACACTAGAATATTTTAAACAGATATATTTGTGTCTGAACGGTAAGGGAGACACTATTACTGTTTTTTTTTACGGAAAAAAGGGCAAACGCTGGATAATACAGAGATTTGAAACGTGGAACTGCAAAACCAAACTTGTAGTTATCTGGCCTACACCAGAATATTTTAAACAGATATATTTGTGTCTGAACAGTCAGGGAGACACTATTACTGTTTTTTTTTACAGAAAAAAGGCCAAAAGTTGGATAATACAGAGATTTGAAACGTGGTACTGCAAAACCAAACTTCTAGTTATCTGGCCTACACTAGAATATTTTAAACAGATATATTTGTGTCTGAACAGTCAGGGAGACACTATTACTGCTTTTTTTATGGAAAAAAGGCCAAAAGCTGGATCATACTGAGATTTGAACCGTGGCACTGCAAAACCAAACTTCTAGTTTTCTGGCCTACACCAGAATATTTTAAACAGATATGTTTGTGTTTGAAAAGTCAAGGAGACACTACTACTGTTTTTTTTACGGAAAAAAAGGCCAAAAGCTGGATAATACTGAGATTTGAACCGTGGAACTGCAAAATTAAACTTCTAGTTATCTGGCCTACACCAGAATATTTTAAATAGATACAGCATATTTGTGTCTGACCAGTCAGGGAGACACTATTACTGTTTTTTTTAACAGAAAAGAGGCCAAAAGCTGGATAATACTGAGATTTGATCCGTGGAGCTGCAAAACCAAACTTCTAGCTATCTGGCCTACACCAGAATATTTTAAACAGATATATTTGTGTCTGAACAGTCAGTGAGACACTATTAATGTTTTTTTTACCGAAAAAAAGGCCAAAAGCTGGATAATACTGAGATTTGAACCGTGGAACTGCAAAACCAAACTTCTATTTATCTGGCCTACACGAGAATATTTTAAACAGACATATTTGTGTCTGAACAGTCAGTGAGACACTATTACTGTTTTATTTAATGGAAAAAAGGGCAAAATCTGGATAATACAGAAAATTGAACTGTGGAACTGCAAAAGCAAACTTCTAGTTATCTGGCCTACACCTAAATATTTTAAGCTGATATATTTGTGTCTGAACAGTCAGGGAGACACTCTTACTGTTTTTTTTTACAGAAAAGAGGACAAAAGCTGGATATTACAGAAAATTGAACCGTGGAACTGCAAAACCAAACTTTTAGTTATCTCTCCTACACCAGAATATTTTAAACAGATATATTTGTGTCTGAACAGTCAGGGAGACGCTATTACTGTTTTTTATACAGAAAAATGGCCAAAAGCTGGATAATACAGAGATTTGAACCATGGAACTGCGAAACCAAACTTCTAGTTTTCTGGCCTACACCAGAATATTTTAAAGAGATATATTTGTGTTTGAACAGTCAGGGAGACACTATCACTGTTTTTTTTTACGGAAAAAAGGGCAAAAGCTGGATAATACTGAGATTTGAACCGTGGAAATGCAAAACCAAACTTCTAGTTATCTGGCCTACACCAGAATATTTTAAACAGATATAATTGTGTCTGAACAGTAAGGGAGACACTATTACTGTTTTTTTTTACGGAAAAAAGGGCAAAAGCTGGATAATACAGAGATTTGAAATGTGGAACTGCAAAACCAAACTTCTAATTATCTGGCCTACACCAGAATATTTTAAACAGATATATTTGTTTCTGAACAGTCAGGGAGACACTATTACTGTTTTTTTTACAGAAAAAAGGCCAAAAGCTGGATAATACAGAGATTTGAAACATGGTACTGCCAAACCAAACTTCTAGTTATCTGGCCTACACCAGAATATTTTAAACAGATATATTTGTGTCTGAACAGTCAGGGACACACTATTACTGCTTTTTTTATGGAAAAAAGGACAAAAGCAGGATAATACTGAGATTTGAACCGCGGCACTGCAAAACCAAACTTCTAGTTTTCTGGCCTACACCAGAATATTTTAAACAGATATGTTTGTGTTTGAAAAGTCAAGTAGACACTACTACTGTTTTTTTTATGGAAAAAAAGGCCAAAAGCTGGATAATACTGAGATTTGAACCGTGGAACTGCAAAATTAAACTTCTAGTTATCTGGCCTACATCAGAATATTTTAAATAGATACAGCATATTTGTGTCTGAACAGCCAGGGAGACACTATTACTGTTTTTTTTAACGGAAAAGAGGCCAAAAGCTGGATAATACTGAGATTTGAACCGTGGAGCTGCAAAACCAAACTTCTAGCTATCTGGCCTACACCAGAATATTTTAAACAGATATATTTGTGTCTGAACAGTCAGTGAGACACTATTAATGTTTTTTTTACGTAAAAAAAAGGCCAAAAGCTGGATAATACTGAGATTTGAACAGTGGAACTGCAAAACCAAACTTCTAGTTATCTGGCCTACACGAGAATATTTTAAACAGACATATTTTTGTCTGAACAGTCAGTGAGACACTATTACTGTTTTATTTAATGGAAAAAAGGGCAAAATCTGGATAATACAGAAAATTGAACTGTGGAACTGCAAAACTAAACTTCTAGTTATCTGGCCTACACCAGAATATTTTAAGCTGATATATTTGTGTCTGAACAGTCAGGGAGACACTCTTACTGTTTTTTTTTACAGAAAAGAAGACAAAAGCTGGATAATACAGAAAATTGAACCGTGGAACTGCAAAACCAAACTTTTAGTTATCTGACCTACACCAGAATATTTTAAACAGATATATTTGTTTCTGAACAGTCAGGAAGACACTATTACTGTTTTTTTTTTACGGAAAAAAGGGCAAATTCTGGATAATACAGAGATTTGAAACGTGGAACTGCAAAACCAAACTTCTAGTTATCTGGCCTACACCAGAATATTTTAAACAGATATATTTGTGTCTGAACAGTCAGGGAGACACTATTACTGTTTTTTTTCCAGAAAAAAGGCCAAAAGCTGGATAATACAGAGATTTGAAACGTGGTACTGCCAAACCAAACTTCTAGTTATCTGGCCTACACCAGAATATTTTAAACAGATATATTTGTGTCTGAACAGTCAGGGAGACACTATTACTGCTTTTTTTCCAGAAAAAAGGCCAAAAGCTGGATAATACAGAGATTTGAAACGTGGTACTGCCAAACCAAACTTCTAGTTTTCTGGCCTACACCAGAATATTTTAAACAGATATATTTGTGTCTGAACAGTCAGGGAGAAACTATTACTGCTTTTTTTATGGAAAAAAGGACAAAAGCTGGATAATACTGAGATTTGAACCGCGGCACTGCAAAACCAAACTTCTAGTTATCTGGCCTACACCAAAATTTTTTAAACAGATATATTTGTGTCTGTACAGTAAGGGAGACACTATTACTGGGTTTTTTTTTACGGAAAAAAGGGCAAAAGCTCGATAATACTGAGATTTGAACCGTGGAAATGCAAAACCAAACTTCTAGTTATCTTGCCTACACCAGAATATTTTAAACAGATATATTTGTGTCTGATCAGTCAGGAAGAAACTATTACAGTTTTTTTTTATGGAAAAAAGGCCAAAAGCTGGATAATGCAGAGATTTGAAACGTGGAACTGCAATACCAAACTTATAGTTATTTGGCCTACACCACAATATTTTAAACAGATATATTTGGGTCTGAAAAGTCAGTGAGACACTATTACTGTTTTTTTTTATGGAAAAAAGTCCAAAAGCTGAATAATACAGAGATTTGAACCGTGGAACTGCAAAACCAAACCTCTAATTATCTGGCCTACACCAGAATATTTTAAACAGATATGCTTGTGTCTGAACAGTCAGGGAGACACTATTACTGTTTTTTTTTACGGAAAAAAGGCCAAAAGCTGGAAAATACAGAGATTTGAAACGTGGAACTGCAATACCAAACTTATAGTTATTTGGCCTACACCACAATATTTTAAACAGATATATTTGGGTCTGAAAAGTCAGTGAGACACTAATAATGTTTTTTTTTATGGAAAAAAGTCCAAAAGCTGAATAATACAGAGATTTGAACCGTGGAACTGCAAAACCAAACCTCTAGTTATCTGGCCTACACCAGAATATTTTAAACAGATATGTTTGTGTTTGAAAAGTCAAGTAGACACTACTACTGTTTTTTTTACGGAAAAAAAGGCCAAAAGCTGGATAATACTGAGATTTAAACCGTGGAACTGCAAAATTAAACTTCTAGTTATCTGGCCTACATCAGAATATTTTAAATAGATACAGCATATTTGTGTCTGAACAGCCAGGGAGACACTATTACTGTTTTTTTTAACGGAAAAGAGGCCAAAAGCTGGATAATACTGAGATTTGAACCGTGGAGCTGCAAAACCAAACTTCTAGCTATCTGGCCTACACCAGAATATTTTAAACAGATATACTTGTGTCTGAACAGTCAGTGAGACACTATTAATGTTTTTTTTACGTAAAAAAAGGCCAAAAGCTGCATAATACTGAGATTTGAACCGTGGAACTGCAAAATCAAACTTCTAGTTATCTGGCCTACACGAGAATATTTTAAACAGACATATTTGTGTCTGAACAGTCAGTGAGACACTATTACTGTTTTATTTAATGGAAAAAAGGGCAAAATCTGGATAATACAGAAAATTGAACTGTGGAACTGCAAAACCAAACTTCTAGTTATCTGGCCTACACCAGAATATTTTAAGCTGATATATTTGTGTCTGAACAGTCAGGGAGACACTCTTACTGTTTTTTTTTACAGAAAAGAGGACAAAAGCTGGATAATACAGAAAATTGAACCGTGGAACTGCAAAACCAAACTTTTAGTTATCTGGCCTACACCAGAATATTTTAAACAGATATGTTTGTGTCTGAACAGTCAGGAAGACACTATTACTGTTTTTTTTTTACGGAAAAAAGGGCAAATTCTGGATAATAGAGAGATTTGAAACGTGGAACTGCAAAACCAAACTTCTAGTTATCTGGCCTACACCAGAATATTTCAAACAGATATATTTGTGTCTGAACAGTCAGGGAGACAATATTACTGCTTTTTTTATGGAAAAAAGGACAAAAGCTGGATAATACTGAGATTTGAAACGCGGCACTGCAAAACCAAACTTCTAGTTATCTGGCCTACACCAGAATATTTTAAACAGATATATTTGTGTCTGTACAGTAAGGGAGACACTATTACTGTTTTTTTAATGGAAAAAAGGCCAAAAGCTGGATAATACAGAGATTTGTACCGTGGAACTGCAAAACCAAACTTCTAGTTATCTGGCCTACACCAGAATATTTTAAACAGATATATTTGTGTCTGAACAGTCAGGGAGACACTATTACTGTATTTTTTTTATGGAAAAACAGGCCAAAAGCTGGATAATACTGAGATTTGAACTGTGGGACTGCAAAACAAAACTTCTAGTTATCTGGCCTACACCAGAATATTTTAAACAGATATATTTGTGTCTGAACAGTCAGGGAGACACTATTACTGTTTTTTTTTTATGGAAAAAGGGCCAAAAGCTGGACAATACTGAGATTTGAACTGTGGGACTGCAAAACAAAATTTCTAGTTATCTGGCCTACACCAGAATATTTTAAACAGATATATTTGTGTCTGAACAGTCAGGGAGACACTATTACTGTTTTTTTTTACGGAAAAAAGGCAAAAAGCTGGATAATACTGAGATTTGAACCGTGGAACGGTAAAACCAAACTTCTAGTTATCTGGCCAGCACCAGAAGATTTTAAACAGATATATTTGTGTCTGAACATTCAGGGAGACACCAGTATTGTTTTTTTTTACGGAAAAGATAGCAAAAGCTGGATAATACAGAGAATTGAACCGTAGTACTGCAAAACCATTCTTCTAGTTATCTGGCCTACACCAGAATATTTTAAACAGATATAATTGTGTCTGAACAGTAAGGGAGACACTATTACTGTTTTTTTTACGGAAAAAAGGGTAAAAACTGGATAATACAGAGATTTGAACTGTGGAACTGCAAAACCAAACTTCTATTTATCTGGCCTACACCACAATATTTTAAACAGATATATTTGTGTCTGAACAGTCAGGAAGACACTATTACTGTTTCTTTTTACAGAATAAAAGGCCAAAAGCTGGATAATACTGAGATTTGAACCGTGGCACTGCAAATCCAAACTTCTAGTTATCTGGCCTACACCAGAATATTTTACACAGATATATTTGTTTTTGAACAGTCAGGGAGACACTATTACTGTTTTTTTTACGGAAAAAAGGGCAAAAGCTGGATAATACTGAGATTTGAACCGTGGACCTGCAAATCCAAACTTCTAGTTATCTGGCCTACACCAGAATATTTTAAACAGATATATTTGTGTCTGAACAGTCAGGGAGACACTATTACTGTTTTTTTTTTACGGAAAAAAAGGCAAAAGCTGGATAATACAGAGATTTGAAACGTGGAACTGCAAAACCAAGCTTCTAGTTATCTGGCCTACACCAGAATATTTTAAACAGATATATTTGTGTCTGAACAGTCAGGGAGACACTATTACTGTTTTTTTTACAGAAGAAAGGCCAAAAGCTGGATAATACAGAGATTTGAAACGTGGTACTGCCAAACCAAATTTCTAGTTATCTGGCCTACACCAGAATATTTTAAACAGATATATTTGTGTCTGAACAGTCAGGGAGACACTATTACTGCTTTTTTTATGGAAAAAAGGAAAAAAGCCAGATAATACTGAGACTTGAACCATGGCACTGAAAAACCAAACTTCTAGTTATCTGGCCTACACCAGAATATTTTAAACAGATATATTTGTGTCTGTACAGTAAGGGAGACACTATTAATGTTTTTTTTTACGGAAAAAATGGCAAAAGCTGGATAATACAGACATTTGAACCGTGGAACTGCAAAACCAAACTTCTAGTTATCTGGCCTACACCAGAATATTTTAAACAGATATATTTGTGTCTGAACACTGAGGGAGACACTATTACTGTTTTTTTTACAGAAGAAAGGCCAAAAGCTGGATAATACATAGATTTGAAACGTGGTACTGCCAAACCAAATTTCTAGTTATCTGGCCTACACCAGAATATTTTAAACAGATATATTTGTGTCTGAACAGTCAGGGAGACACTATTACTCCTTTTTTTATGGAAAAAAGCTGGATAATACTGAGACTTGAACCATGGCACTGCAAAACCAAACTTCTAGTTATCTGGCCTACACCAGAATATTTTAAACAGATATATTTGTGTCTGTACAGTAAGGGAGACACTATTACTGTTTTTTTTTACGGAAAAAATAGCAAAAGCTGGATAATACAGAGATTTGAACCGTGGAACTGCAAAACCAAACTACTAGTTATCTGGCCTACACCAGAATATTTTAAACAGATATATTTGTGTCTGAACAGTCAGGGAGACACAATTAATGTTTTTATTTTATGGAAAAAAGGCAAAAAGCTGGAAAATACTGAGATTTGAACCGTGGCACTGCAAAACCAAACTTCTAGTTATCTGGCCTACACCAGAATATTTTAAACAGATATATTGGTGTCTGAACAGTCAAGGAGATACTATTACTGTTTTTTTTATGTAAAAACGGCCAAAAGCTGGATAATACAGAGATTTGTACCGTGTAACTGCAAAACCAAACTTCTAGTTATCTGGACTACACCAGAATATTTTAAACAGATATATTTGTGTCTGAGCAGTCATGGAGAACCTATTACTGTTTTTTTTTTACTTAAAAAAGGTCAAAAGCTGAGTAATACAGAGATTTGGATTGTGGAACTGCAAAACCAAACTTCTAGTTATCTGGCCTACACCAGAATATTTTAAACAGATATATTTGTGTCTGAACAGTCAGGGAGACACTATTACTGCTTTTTTACGGAAAAAAAGGCCAAAACCTGGATAATACTGAGATTTGAACCGTGGAATGGTATAAACAAACTTCTAGTTTTCTGACCAGCATCAGAAGATTTTAAACAGATATATTTGTGTCTGAACAGTCAGGGAGACACTATTACTGTTTTTTTTTACGGAAAAGATAGAAAAAGCTGGATAATACAGAGAATTGAACCGTGGAACTGCAAAACCATTCTTCTATTTATCTGGCCTACACCAGAATATTTTAAACAGATATATTTGTGTATGAACATTCAGGGAGACACTATTACTGATTTTTTTTTAGGAAAAAGGCCAAAAGCTGGATAATGCAAAGATTTGAACCGTCGAACTGCAAAACCAAACTTCTAGTTATCTGGCCTACACCAAAATATTTTAAACAGATATATTTGTGTCTGAACAGTGAGGGAGACACTATTACTGTTTTTTTTTATGTAAAAAAGGTCAAAAGCTGGATAATACTGAGATTTGAACCGTGGAATGGCAAATCCAAACTTCCAGTTATATGGCCTACACCAGGATATTTTAAACAGATATATTTGTGTCTGAAGAGTCAGGGAGACATTATTACTGCTTTTTTTACGGAAAAAAGGCCAAAAGCTGGATAATACTGAGATTTGAACCGTGGAACTGCAAAACCAAACTTCTAGTTATCTGGCCTACACGAGAATATTTTAAACAGATATATTTGTGTCTGAACAGTCAGGGAGACACTATTACTGTTTTTTTTACGGAAAAAAGGGCAAAACCTGGATAATACTGAGATTTGAACCATGGTACTGCAAAATCAAACTTCTATTTATCTGGAATACACCATAATATTTTAAACAGATATATTTGTGTCTGAACAGTCAGGGAGACACTATTACTGTTTTTTTTATGGAAAAAAGGCCAAAAGCTGGATCATGCTGAGATTTGAACCGTGGCACTGCAAAACCAATCTTCTAGTTATCTGGCCTACACCAGAATATTTTAAACAGATATATATGTGTCTGAACAGTCAGGGAGACACTATTAATGTTTTTTTTTTATGGAAAAAGGCAAAAAGCTGGATAATACTGAGACTTGAACCGTGGCACTGCAAAACCAAACTTCTAGTTATCTGGCCTACACCAGAATATTTTAAACAGATATATTGGTGTCTGAACAGTCAAGGAGACACTATTACTGTTTCTTTTATGTAAAAAAGGCCAAAAGCTGGATAATACAGAGATTTGTACTGTGTAACTGCAAAACCAAACTTCTAGTTATCTGGCCTACACCAGAATGTTTTAAACAGATATATTTGTGTGTGAACAGTCAGGGAGACACTCTTAATGCTTTTTTTACGGAAAAAAAGGCCAAAAGCTGGGTAATACAGAGATTTGAACGGTGGAACAGCAAAACCAAACGTTGAGTTTTCTGGCCAACACCAGAAGATTTTAAATAGATATATTTGTGTCTGTACAGTCAGGGAGACACTCTTACATTTTTTTTTATGGAAAAAAAGGCCAAAAGCTGGGTAATACAGAGATTTGAACCGTGGAACTGCAAAACGAAAATTCTAGTTATCTGGCCTACACCAGAATATTTTAAACAGATATATATGTGTCTGAATAGTCAGGTAAACACTATTACTGCTTTTTTTACAGAAAAAAGGCCAAAACCTGGATAATACTGATATTTGAACCGTGAAACGGCAAAACCAAACTTCGAGTTTTCTGGCCAACACCAGAAGATTTTAAATAGATATATTTGTGTCTAAACAGTCAGGGAGACACTATTACTGTTTTTTTTTTACGGAAAAAAGGGCAAAAGCTGGATAATACAGAAAATTGAACCGTGGAACTGCAAAACCAAAGTTATAGTTATCTGGCCTACACCACAATATTTTAAACAGGTATATTTGTGTCTGAACAGTCAGGGAGACACTCTTACTCTTTTTTTTACGGAAAAAAGGCCAAAAGCTGGGTAATACAGAGATTTCAACCGTGGAACTGCAAAACTAAACTTCTAGTTATCTGGCCTACACCATAATATTTTAAACAGATATATTGGTGTCTGAACAGTCAAGGAGACACTATTACTGTTTTTTTTATGTAAAAAAGGCCAAAAGCTGGATAATACAGAGATTTGTACCATGTAACTGCAAAACCAAACTTCTAGTTATCTGGCCTAAACCAGAATATTTTAAACAGATAAATTTGTGTCTGAACAGTCAGGGAGACACTATTACTGTTTTTTTTACAGAAAAAAGGCCAAAAGCTGGATAATACAGATATTTGAACCATGGAACTGCAAAACCAAACTTCTAGTTATCTGGCCTACACCAGAATATTTTAAACAGATATATTTGAGTCTGAACAGTCAGGGAGACACTATTACTGCTTTTATTACGGAAAAAGGCCAAAACCTGGATAATACTGAGATTTGAACCGTGGAACGGCAAAACCAAACTTCGAGTTTTCTGGCCAACACCAGAAGATTTTAAATATATATATTTGTGTCTGAACAGTCAGGGAGACACTATTACTGTTTTTTTTACGGAAAAAAGGACAAAAGCTGGATAATACAGAAAATTGAACCGTGGAACTGCAAAACCAAACTTATAGTTATCTGGCCTACACCAGAATATTTTAAACAGGTATGTTTGTGACTGAACACTGAGGGAGACACTATTACTGTTTTTTTTACAGAAGAAAGGCCAAAAGCTGGATAATACAGAGATTTGAAACGTGGTACTGCCAAACCAAATTTCTAGTTATCTGGCCTACACCATAATATTTTAAACAGATATATTTGTGTCTGAACAGTCAGGGAGACACTATTACTCCTTTTTTTATGGAAAAAAGCTGGATAATACTGAGACTTGAACCATGGCACTGAAAAACCAAACTTCTAGTTATCTGGCCTACACCAGAATATTTTAAACAGATATATTTGTGTCTGTACAGTAAGGGAGACACTATTACTGTTTTTTTTTACGGAAAAAATGGCAAAAGCTGGATAATACAGAGATTTGAACCGTGGAACTGCAAAACCAAACTTCTAGTTATCTGGCCTACACCAGAATATTTTAAACAGATATATTTGTGTCTGAACAGTCAGGGAGACACAATTAATGTTTTTATTTTATGGAAAAAAGGCAAAAAGCTGGAAAATACTGAGATTTGAACCGTGGCACTGCAAAACCAAACTTCTAGTTATCTGGCCTACACCAGAATATTTTAAACAGATATATTGGTGTCTGAACAGTCAAGGAGACACTATTACTGTTTTTTTTATGTAAAAACGGCCAAAAGCTGGATAATACAGAGATTTGTACAGTGTAACTGCAAAACCAAACTTCTAGTTATCTGGACTACACCAGAATATTTTAAACAGATATATTTGTGTCTGAGCAGTCATGGAGACACTATTACTGTTTTTTTTTTACTTAAAAAAGGTCAAAAGCTGAATAATACAGAGATTTGGATTGTGGAACTGCAAAACCAAACTTCTAGTTATCTGGTATACACCAGAATATTTTAAACAGATATATTTGTGTCTGAACAGTCAGGGAGACACTATTAATGCTTTTTTACGGAAAAAAAGGCCAAAAACTGGATAATACAGAGAATTGAACCGTGGAACGGCAAAACCAAACTTATAGTTATCTGGCCTACACCACAATATTTTAAACAGGTAAATTTGTATCTGAACAGCAGGGAGACACTCTTACTGTTTTTTTTACGGAAAAAAAGGCCAAAAGCTGGGTAATACAGAGATTTGAACCGTGGAATGGCAAAACCAAACTTCGAGTTTTCTGGCCCACACCAGAAGATTTTAAATAGATATATTTGTGTCTGAACAGTCAGGGAGACACTATTACTGTTTTTTTTATGGAAAAAAGGACAAAAGCTGGATAATACAGAAAATTGAACCGTGGAACTGCAAAACCAAACTTATAGTTATCTGGCCTACACCAGAATATTTTAAACAGGTATGTTTGTGTCTGAACAGTCAGGGAGACACTCTTACTGTTTTTTTTACGGAAAAAAAGGCCAAAAGCTGGGTAATACAGAGATTTGAAACGTGGAACTGCAAAACCAAACTTCTAGTTATCTGGCCTACACCAGAATATTTTAAACAGATATATTTGTGTCTGAACAGTCAAGGAGACACTATTACTGTTTTTTTTATGTAAAAAAAGCCAAAAGCTGAATAATACAGAGATTTGTACCGTGTAACTGCAAAACCAAACTTCTAGTTATCTGGCCTACACCAGAATATTTTAAACAGATATATTTGTGCCTGAACAGTTAGGGAGACACTATTACTGTTTTTTTTACGGAAAAAAGGCCAAAAGCTGGATAATACAGAGATTTGAACCGTGGAACTGCAAAACCAAACTTCGAGTTTTCTGGCCAACACCAGAAGATTTTAAATATATATATTTGTGTCTGAACAGTCAGGGAGACACTATTACTGTTTTTTTTTATGGAAAAAAGGGCAAAAGCTGGATAATACAGAAAATTGAACCGTGGAACTGCAAAACCAAACTTATAGTTATCTGGCCTACACCACAATATTTTAAACAGGTATATTTGTGTCTGAACAGTCAGGGAGACACTCTTACTGTTTTTTTTACGGAAAAAAAGGCCAAAAGCTGGATAATACTGAGATTTGAACCGTGGAACGGCAAAACCAAACTTCTAGTGATATGGCCTACACCAGGATATGTTAAACAGATATATTTGTGTCTGAACAGTCAGGGAGACAGTATTACTGCTTTTTTTACGGAAAAAAAGGCCAAAAGCTGGATACTACTGAGATTTGAACCGTGGTACTGCAAAACCAAACTTCTAGTTATCTGGCCTACACGAGAATATTTTAAACAGATATATTTGTGTCTGAACAGTCAGGGAGACACTATTACTGTTTTTTTTACGGAAAAAAGGGCAAAAGCTGGATAATGCTGAGATTTGAACCATGGTACTGCAAAATCAAACTTCTAGTTATCTGGAATACACCAGAATATTTTAAACAGATATATTTGTGTCTGAACAGTCAGGGAGACACTATTACTGTTTTTTTATGGTAAAAAGGCCAAAAGCTGGATCATGCTGAGATTTGAACCGTGGCACTGCAAAACCAATCTTCTAGTTATCTGGCCTACACCAGAATATTTTAAACAGATATATTTGTGTCTGAACAGTCAGGGAGACACTATTAATGTTTTTTTTTACGGAAAAGATAGCAAAAGCTGGATAATACAGAGAATTGAACCGTGGAACTGCAAAACTATTCTTCTATTTATCTGGCCTACACCAGAATATTTTAAACAGATATATTTGTGTATGAACATTCAGGGAGACACTATTACTGATTTTTTTTTCGGAAAAAGGCCAAAAGCTGGATAATGCAAAGATTTGAACCGTCGAACTGCAAAACCAAACTTCTAGTTATCTGGCCTACACCAAAATATTTTAAACAGATATATTTGTGTCTGAACAGTGAGGGAGACACTATTACTGTTTTTTTTTATGGAAAAAAGGTCAAAAGCTGGATAATACTGAGATTTGAACCGAGGAACGGCAAATCCAAACTTCTAGTTATATGGCCTACACCAGGATATTTTAAACAGATATATTTGTGTCTGAACAGTCAGGGAGACATTATTACTGCTTTTTTTACGGAAAAAAGGCCAAAAGCTGGATAATACTGAGATTTGAACTGTGGAACTGCAAAACCAAACTTCTAGTTATCTGGCCTACACCAGAATATTTTAAACAGATATATTGGTGTCTGAACAGTCAAGGAGACACTATTACTGTTTCTTTTATGTAAAAAAGGCCAAAAGCTGGATAATACAGAGATTTGTACTGTGTAACTGCAAAACCAAACTTCTAGTTATCTGGCCTACACCAGAATGTTTTAAACAGATATATTTGTGTCTGAACAGTCAGGGAGACACTCTTAATGCTTTTTTTACGGAAAAAAGGTCAAAAGCTGGGTAATACAGAGATTTGAACCGTGGAACAGCAAAACCAAACGTCGAGTTTTCTGGCCAACACCAGAAGATTTTAAATAGATATATTTGTGTCTGTACAGTCAGGGAGACACTCTTACATTTTTTTTTATGGAAAAAAAGGCCAAAAGCTGGGTAATACAGAGATTTGAACCGTGGAACTGCAAAACGAAAATTCTAGTTATCTGGCCTACACCAGAATATTTTAAACAGATATATATGTGTCTGAATAGTCAGGTAAACACTATTACTGCTTTTTTTACAGAAAAAAGGCCAAAACCTGGATAATACTGATATTTGAACCGTGAAACGGCAAAACCAAACTTCGAGTTTTCTGGCCAACACCAGAAGATTTTAAATAGATATATTTGTGTCTGAACAGTCAGGAAGACACTATTACTGTTTTTTTTTTACGGAAAAAAGGGCAAAAGCTGGATAATACAGAAAATTGAACCGTGGAACTGCAAAACCAAAGTTATAGTTATCTGGCCTACACCACAATATTTTAAACAGGTATATTTGTGTCTGAACAGTCAGGGAGACACTCTTACTGTTCTTTTTACGGAAAAAAAGGCCAAAAGCTGGGTAATACAGAGATTTCAACCGTGGAACTGCAAAACCAAACTTCTAGTTATCTGGCCTACATCTAAATATTTTAAACAGATATATTGGTGTCTGAACAGTCAAGGAGACACTATTACTGTTTTTTTTATGTAAAAAGGGCCAAAAGCTGGATAATACAGAGATTTGTACCGTGTAACTGCAAAACCAAACTTCTAGTTATCTGGCCTAAACCAGAATATTTTAAGCAGATATATTTGTGTCTGAACAGTCAGGGAGACACTATTACTGTTTTTTTTACAGAAAAAAGGCCAAAAGCTGGGTAATACAGATATTTGAACCGTGGAACTGCAAAACCAAACTTATAGTTATCTGGCCTACACCAGAATATTTTAAACAGATATATTTGTGTCTGAACAGTCAGGGAGACACTCTTACTGTTTTTTTTACGGAAAAAAAGGCCAAAAGCTGGGTAATACAGAGATTTGAACCGTGGAACGGCAAAACCAAACTTCGAGTTTTCTGGCCCACACCAGAAGATTTTAAATAGATATATTTGTGTCTGAACAGTCAGGGAGACACTATTACTGTTTTTTTTATGGAAAAAAGGACAAAAGCTGGATAATACAGAAAATTGAACCGTGGAACTGCAAAACCAAACTTATAGTTATCTGGCCTACACCAGAATATTTTAAACAGATATATATGTGTCTGAATAGTCAGGTAAACACTATTACTGCTTTTTTTACAGAAAAAAGGCCAAAACCTGGATAATACTGATATTTGAACCGTGAAACGGCAAAACCAAACTTCGAGTTTTCTGGCCAACACCAGAAGATTTTAAATAGATATATTTGTGCCTGAACAGTCAGGAAGACACTATTACTGTTTTTTTTTTACGGAAAAAAGGGCAAAAGCTGGATAATACAGAAAATTGAACCGTGGAACTGCAAAACCAAAGTTATAGTTATCTGGCCTACACCACAATATTTTAAACAGGTATATTTGTGTCTGAACAGTCAGGGAGACACTCTTACTGTTTTTTTTACGGAAAAAAGGCCAAAAGCTGGGTAATACAGAGATTTCAACCGTGGAACTGCAAAACCAAACTTCTAGTTATCTGGCCTACACCAGAATATTTTAAACAGATATATTTGTGTCTGAGCAGTCAGGGAGACACTATTACTGCTTTTATTACGGAAAAAAGGCCAAAACCTGGATAATACTGAGATTTGAACCGTGGAACGGCAAAACCAAACTTCGAGTTTTCTGGCCAACACCAGAAGATTTTAAATATATATATTTGTGTCTGAACAGTCAGGGAGACACTATTACTGTTTTTTTTTACGGAAAAAAGGGCAAAAGCTGGATAATACAGAAAATTGAACCGTGGAACTGCAAAACCAAACTTATAGTTATCTGGCCTACACCAGAATATTTTAAACAGGTAAATTTGTATCTGAACAGTCAGGGAGACACTCTTACTGTTTTTTTTACGGAAAAAAAGGCCAAAAGCTGGGTAATACAGAGATTTGAAACGTGGAACTGCAAAACCAAACTTCTAGTTATCTGGCCTACACCAGAATATTTTAAACAGATATATTTGTGTCTGAACAGTCAAGGAGACACTATTACTGTTTTTTTTATGTAAAAAAAAGCCAAAAGCTGGATAATACAGAGATTTGTACCGTGTAACTGCAAAACCAAACTTCTAGTTATCTGGCCTACACCAGAATATTTTAAACAGATATATTTGTGCCTGAACAGTTAGGGAGACACTATTACTGTTTTTTTTACGGAAAAAAGGCCAAAAGCTGGATAATACAGAGATTTGAACCGTGGAACTGCAAAACCAAACTTCGAGTTTTCTGGCCAACACCAGAAGATTTTAAATATATATATTTGTGTCTGAACAGTCAGGGAGACACTATTACTGTTTTTTTTTACGGAAAAAAGGGCAAAAGCTGGATAATACAGAAAATTGAACCGTGGAACTGCAAAACCAAACTTATAGTTATCTGGCCTACACCACAATATTTTAAACAGGTATATTTGTGTCTGAACAGTCAGGGAGACACTCTTACTGTTTTTTTTACGGAAAAAAAGGCCAAAAGCTGGATAATACTGAGATTTGAACCGTGGAACGGCAAAACCTAACTTCTAGTGATATGGCCTACACCAGGATATGTTAAACAGATATATTTGTGTCTGAACAGTCAGGGAGACAGTATTACTGCTTTTTTTACGGAAAAAAAGGCCAAAAGCTGGATACTACTGAGATTTGAACCGTGGTACTGCAAAACCAAACTTCTAGTTATCTGGCCTACACGAGAATATTTTAAACAGATATATTTGTGTCTGAACAGTCAGGGAGACACTATTACTGTTTTTTTTACGGAAAAAAGGGCAAAAGCTGGATAATGCTGAGATTTGAACCATGGTACTGCAAAATCAAACTTCTAGTTATCTGGAATACACCACAATATTTTAAACAGATATATTTGTGTCTGAACAGTCAGGGAGACACTATTACTGTTTTTTTATGGTAAAAAGGCCAAAAGCTGGATCATGCTGAGATTTGAACCGTGGCACTGCAAAACCAATCTTCTAGTTATCTGGCCTACACCAGAATATTTTAAACAGATATATTTGTGTCTGAACAGTCAGGGAGACACTATTAATGTTTTTATTTTATGGAAAAAAGGCAAAAAGCTGGAAAATACTGAGATTTGAACCGTGACACTGCAAAACCAAACTTCTAGTTATCTGGCCTACACCAGAATATTTTAAACAGATATATTGGTGTCTGAACAGTCAAGGAGACACTATTACTGTTTTTTTTATGTAAAAACGGCCAAAAGCTGGATAATACAGAGATTTGTACCGTGTAACTGCAAAACCAAACTTCTAGTTATCTGGACTACACCAGAATATTTTAAACAGATATATTTGTGTCTGAGCTGTCATGGAGACACTATTACTGTTTTTTTTTTACTTAAAAAAGGTCAAAAGCTGAATAATACAGAGATTTGGATTGTGGAACTGCAAAACCAAACTTCTAGTTATCTGGCCTACACCAGAATATTTTAAACAGATATATTTGTGTCTGAACAGTCAGGGAGACACTATTACTGCTTTTTTACGGAAAAAAAGGCCAAAACCTGGATAATACTGAGATTTGAACCGTGGAATGGTATAACCAAACTTCTAGTTTTCTGACCAGTATCAGAAGATTTTAAACAGATATATTTGTGTCTGAACAGTCAGGGAGACACTATTACTGTTTTTTTTTACGGAAAAGATAGCAAAAGCTGGATAATACAGAGAATTGAACCGTGGAACTGCAAAACCATTCTTCAATTTATCTGGCCTACACCAGAATATTTTAAACTGATATATATGTGTATGAACATTCAGGGAGACACTATTACTGATTTATTTTTCGGAAAAAGGCCAAAAGCTGGATAATGCAAAGATTTGAACCGTCGAACTGCAAAACCAAACTTCTAGCTTTCTGGCCTACACCAAAATATTTTAAACAGATATATTTGTGTCTGAACAGTGAGGGAGACACTATTACTGTTTTTTTTTATGGAAAAAAGGTCTAAAGCTGGATAATACTGAGATTTGAACCGTGGAACGGCAAAACCAAACTTCTAGTTATATGGCCTACACCAGGATATTTTAAACAGATATATTTGTGTCTGAACAGTCAGGGAGACATTATTACTGCTTTTTTTACGGAAAAAAGGCCAAAAGCTGGATAATACTGAGATTTGAACCGTGGAACTGCAAAACCAAACTTCTAGTTATCTGGCCTACACGAGAATATTTTAAACAGATATATTTGTGTCTGAATATTCAGGGAGACACTATTAATGTTTTTTTTTTTATGGAAAAAGGCAAAAAGCTGGATAATACTGAGATTTGAACCGTGGCACTGCAAAACCAAACTTCTAGTTATCTGGCCTACACCAGAATATTTTAAACAGATATATTGGTGTCTGAACAGTCAAGGAGACACTATTACTGTTTTTTTATGTAAAAAAGGCCAAAAGCTGGATAATACAGAGATTTGTACTGTGTAACTGCAAAACCAAACTTCTAGTTATCTGGCCTACACCAGAATATTTTAAACAGATATATATGTGTCTGAATAGTCAGGTAAACACTATTACTGCTTTTTTTACAGAAAAAAGGCCAAAACCTGGATAATACTGATATTTGTACCGTGAAACGGCAAAACCAAACTTCGAGTTTTCTGGCCAACACCAGAAGATTTTAAATAGATATATTTGTGTCTGAACAGTCAGGGAGACACTATTACTGTTTTTTTTTTACGGAAAAAAGGCCAAAAGCTGGATAATACAGAAAATTGAACCGTGGAACTGCAAAACCAAAGTTATAGTTATCTGGCCTACACCACAATATTTTAAACAGGTATATTTGTGTCTGAACAGTCAGGGAGACACTCTTACTGTTCTTTTTACGGAAAAAAAGGCCAAAAGCTGGGTAATACAGAGATTTCAACCGTGGAACTGCAAAACCAAACTTCTAGTTATCTGGCCTACATCTAAATATTTTAAACAGATATATTGGTGTCTGAACAGTCAAGGAGACACTATTACTGTTTTTTTTATGTAAAAAGGGCCAAAAGCTGGATAATACAGAGATTTGTACCGTGTAACTGCAAAACCAAACTTCTAGTTATCTGGCCTAAACCAGAATATTTTAAGCAGATATATTTGTGTCTGAACAGTCAGGGAGACACTATTACTGTTTTTTTTACAGAAAAAAGGCCAAAAGCTGGGTAATACAGATATTTGAACCGTGGAACTGCAAAACCAAACTTATAGTTATCTGGCCTACACCAGAATATTTTAAACAGATATATTTGTGTCTGAACAGTCAGGGAGACACTCTTACTGTTTTTTTTACGGAAAAAAAGGCCAAAAGCTGGGTAATACAGAGATTTGAACCGTGGAACGGCAAAACCAAACTTCGAGTTTTCTGGCCCACACCAGAAGATTTTAAATAGATATATTTGTGTCTGAACAGTCAGGGAGACACTATTACTGTTTTTTTTATGGAAAAAAGGACAAAAGCTGGATAATACAGAAAATTGAACCGTGGAACTGCAAAACCAAACTTATAGTTATCTGGCCTACACCAGAATATTTTAAACAGGTATGTTTGTGTCTGAACAGTCAGGGAGACACTCTTACTGTTTTTTTTACGGAAAAAAAGGCCAAAAGCTGGGTAATACAGAGATTTGAACCGTGGAACTGCAAAACCAAACTTCTAGTTATCTGGCCTACACCAGAATATTTTAAACAGATATATTGGTGTCTGAACAGTCAAGGAGACACTATTACTGTTTTTTTATGTAAAAAAGGCCAAAAGCTGGATAATACAGAGATTTGTACCGTGTAACTGCAAAACCAAACTTCTAGTTATCTGGCCTACACCAGAATATTTTAAACAGATATATTTGTGTCTGAACAGTCAGGGAGACACTATTACTGTTTTTTTTACGGAAAAAAGGCCAAAAGCTGGATAATACAGAGATTTGAACCGTGGAACAGCAAAACCAAACTTCGAGTTTTCTGGCCAAAACCAGAAGATTTTAAATAGATATATTTGTGTCTGAACAGTCAGCGAGACACTCTTACATTTTTTTTTACGGAAAAAAAGGCCAAAAGCTGGGTAATACAGAGATTTGAACCGTGGAACTGCAAACCAAAAATTCCAGATATCTGGCCTACACCAGAATATTTTAAACAGATATATATGTGTCTGAATAGTCAGGTAAACACTATTACTGCTTTTTTTACAGAAAAAAGGCCAAATCCTGGATAACACTGATATTTGAACAGTGGAACAGAAAAACCAAACTTCGAGTTTCTGGCCAACACCAGAAGATTTTAAATAGATATATTTGTGTCTGAACAGTCAGGGAAACAATATTACTGTTTTTTTTTTACGGAAAAAAGGGCAAAAGCTGGATAATACAGAAAATTGAACCGTGGAACTGCAAAACCAAAGTTATAGTTATCTGGCCTACACCACAATATTTTAAACAGTTATATTTGTGTTTGAACAGTCAGGGAGACACTCTTACTGTTTTTTTTACGGAAAAAAAGGCCAAAAGCTGGGTAATACAGAGATTTGAACCGTGGAACTGCAAAACCAAACTTCTAGTTATCTGGCCTACACCAGAATATTTAAACAGATATATTGGTGTTTGAACAGTCAAGGAGACACTATTACTGTTTTTTTTAAGTAAAAAAGGCCAAAAGCTGGATAATACAGAGATTTGTACCGTGTAATTGCAAAACCAAACTTCTAGTTATCTGGCCTACACCAGAATATTTTAAACAGATATATTGGTGTCTGAACAGTCAGGGAGACACTATTACTGTTTTTTTTACGGAAAAAAGGCCTAAAGCTGGATAATACAGATATTTGAACCGTGGAACTGCAAAACCAAACTTCTAGTTATCTGGCCTACACCAGAATATTTTAAACAGATATATTGGTGTCTGAACAGTCAGGGAGACACTATTACTGTTTTTTTTACGGAAAAAAGGCCTAAAGCTGGATAATACAGATATTTGAACCGTGGAACTGCAAAACCAAACTTCTAGTTATCTGGCCTACACCAGAATATTTTAAACAGATATATTTGTGTCTGAACAGTCAGGGAGACACTATTACTGCTTTTTTTATGGAAAAAAAGCCAAAACCTGTATAATACTGAGATTTGAACCGTGGAACGGCAAAACCAAACTTCGAGTTTTCTGGCCAACAGCAGAAGATTTTAAATATATATATTTGTGTCTGAACAGTCAGGGAGACACTATTACTGGTTTTTTTTACGGAAAAAAGGGCAAAAGCTGGATAATACAGAAAATTGAACCGTGGAACTGCAAAACCAAACTTATATTTATCTGGCCTACACCACAATATTTTAAACAGGTATATTTGTGTCTGAACAGTCAGGGAGACACTCTTACTGTTTTTTTTACGGAAAAAAAGGCCAAAAGCTGGGTAATACAGAGATTTGAACCGTGGAACGGCAAAACCAAACTTTGAGTTTTCTGGCCCAGACCAGAAGATTTTAAATAGATATATTTGTGTCTGAACAGTCAGTGAGACACTATTACTGTTTTTTTTACGGAGAAAAGGGCAAAAGCTGGATAATACAGAAAATTGAACCGTGGAACTGCAAAACCAAACTTATAGTTATCTGGCCTACACCATAATATTTTAAACAGGTATATTTGTGTCTGAACAGTCAGGGAGACACTCTTACTGTTTTTTTTACGGAAAAAAAGGCCAAAAGCTGGGTAATACAGAGATTTGAACCGTGGAACGGCAAAACCAAACTTAGAGTTTTCTGGCCAACACCAGAAGATTTTAAATATATATATTTGTGTCTGAACAGTCAGGGAGACACTATTTCTTTTTTTTTTTACGGAAAAAAGGGCAAAAGCTGGATAATACAGACAATTGAACCGTGGAACTGCAAAACCAAACTTATAGTTATCTGGCCTACACCACAATATTTTAAACAGGTATATTTGTGTCTGAACAGTCAGGGAGACACTCTTACTGTTTTTTTTACGGAAAAAAAGGCCAAAAGCTGGGTAATACAGAGATTTGAACCGTGGAACTGCAAAACCAAACTTCTAGTTATCTGGCCTACACCAGAATATTTTAAACAGATATATTGGTGTCTGAACAGTCAAGGAGACACCATTACTGTTTTTTTTATGTAAAAAAGGCCAAAAGCTGGATAATACAGAGATTTGTACCGTGTAACTGCAAAACCAATCTTCGAGTTTTCTGGCCAACACCAGATGATTTTAAATATATATATTTGTGTCTGAACAGTCAGGGAGACACTATTACTGTTTTTTTTTTACGGAAAAAAGGGCAAAAGCTGTATAATACAGAAAATTGAACCGTGGAACTGCAAAACCAAACTTATAGTTATCTGGCCTACACCACAATATTTTAAACAGGTATATTTGTGTCTGAACAGTCAGGGAGACACTCTTACTGTTTTTTTTATGGAAAAAAAGGCCAAAAGCTGGGTAATACAGAGATTTGAACCGTGGAACTGCAAAACCAAACTTCTAGTTATCTGGCCTACACCAGAATATTTTAAACAGATATATTGGTGTCTGAACAGTCAAGGAGACAATATTACTGTTTTTTTTATGTAAAAAAGGCCAAAAGCTGGATAATACAGAGATTTATACCGTGTAACTGCAAAACCAAACTTCTAGTTATCTGGCCTACACCAGAATATTTTAAACAGATATATTTGTGTCTGAACAGTCAGAGAGACACTATTACTTTTTTTTTTAAGGAAAAAAGGCCAAAAGCTGGATAATACAGAGATTTGAACCGTGGAACTGCAAAACCAAACTTCTAGTCATCTGGCCTTCAACAGAATATTTTAAACAGATTTATTTGTGTCTGAATAGTCAGGGAGACACTATTACTGTTTTTTTTTACAGAAAAAAGGCCAATGGCTGGATAACACAGAGATTTCAACCATGGAACTCCAAAAACAAACTTCTAGTTATCTGGCCTACAGCAGAATATTTTAAACAGATATATTTGTGTCTGAACAGTCAGGGAGACACTATTACTGTTTTTTTTACGGAAAAAAGGGCAAAAGCTGGATAATACAGAAAATTGAACCGTGGAACTGCAAAACCAAGCTTATAGTTATCTGACCTACACCAGAATATTTTAAACAGGTATATTTGTGTCTGAACAGTCAGGGAGACACTCTTACTGTTTTTTTTACAGAAAAAAAGGCCAAAAGCTGGGTAATACAGAGATTTGAAGCGTGGAACGGCAAAACCAAACTTCGAGTTTTCTGGCCAACACCAGAAGATTTTAAATATATATATTTGTGTCTGAACAGTCAGGGAGACACTATTACTGTTTTTTTTACGGAAAAAAGGGCAAAAGCTGGATAATACAGAAAATTGAACCGTGGAACTTCAAAACCAAACTTATAGTTATCTGGCCTACACCACAATATTTTAAACAGGTATATTTGTGTCTGAACAGTCAGGGAGACACTCTTACTGTTTTTTTTTACGGAAAAAAAGGCCAAAAGCTGGGTAATACAGAGATTTGAACCGTGGAACTGCAAAACCAAACTTCTAGTTATCTGGCCTACACCAGAATATTTTAAACAGATATATTGGTGTCTGAACAGTCAAGGAGACACTATTACTGTTTTTTTATGTAAAAAAGGCCAAAAGCTGGATAATACAGAGATTTGTACCGTGTAACTGCAAAACCAAACTTCTAGTTATCTGGCCTACACCAGAATATTTTAAACAGATATATTTGTGTCTGAACAGTCAGGGAGACACTATTACTGTTTTTTTTACGGAAAAAAGGCCAAAAGCTGGATAATACAGAGATTTGAACCGTGGAACAGCAAAACCAAACTTCGAGTTTTCTGGCCAAAACCAGAAGATTTTAAATAGATATATTTGTGTCTGAACAGTCAGCGAGACACTCTTACATTTTTTTTTACGGAAAAAAAGGCCAAAAGCTGGGTAATACAGAGATTTGAACCGTGGAACTGCAAACCAAAAATTCCAGATATCTGGCCTACACCAGAATATTTTAAACAGATATATATGTGTCTGAATAGTCAGGTAAACACTATTACTGCTTTTTTTACAGAAAAAAGGCCAAATCCTGGATAACACTGATATTTGAACAGTGGAACGGAAAAACCAAACTTCGAGTTTCTGGCCAACACCAGAAGATTTTAAATAGATATATTTGTGTCTGAACAGTCAGGGAAACAATATTACTGTTTTTTTTTTACGGAAAAAAGGGCAAAAGCTGGATAATACAGAAAATTGAACCGTGGAACTGCAAAACCAAAGTTATAGTTATCTGGCCTACACCACAATATTTTAAACAGTTATATTTGTGTTTGAACAGTCAGGGAGACACTCTTACTGTTTTTTTTACGGAAAAAAAGGCCAAAAGCTGGGTAATACAGAGATTTGAACCGTGGAACTGCAAAACCAAACTTCTAGTTATCTGGCCTACACCAGAATATTTAAACAGATATATCGGTGTTTGAACAGTCAAGGAGACACTATTACTGTTTTTTTTAAGTAAAAAAGGCCAAAAGCTGGATAATACAGAGATTTGTACCGTGTAATTGCAAAACCAAACTTCTAGTTATCTGGCCTACACCAGAATATTTTAAACAGATATATTGGTGTCTGAACAGTCAGGGAGACACTATTACTGTTTTTTTTACGGAAAAAAGGCCTAAAGCTGGATAATACAGATATTTGAACCGTGGAACTGCAAAACCAAACTTCTAGTTATCTGGCCTACACCAGAATATTTTAAACAGATATATTTGTGTCTGAACAGTCAGGGAGACACTATTACTGCTTTTTTTATGGAAAAAAAGCCAAAACCTGTATAATACTGAGATTTGAACCGTGGAACGGCAAAACCAAACTTCGAGTTTTCTGGCCAACAGCAGAAGATTTTAAATATATATATTTGTGTCTGAACAGTCAGGGAGACACTATTACTGGTTTTTTTTACGGAAAAAAGGGCAAAAGCTGGATAATACAGAAAATTGAACCGTGGAACTGCAAAACCAAACTTATATTTATCTGGCCTACACCACAATATTTTAAACAGGTATATTTGTGTCTGAACAGTCAGGGAGACACTCTTACTGTTTTTTTTACGGAAAAAAAGGCCAAAAGCTGGGTAATACAGAGATTTGAACCGTGGAACGGCAAAACCAAACTTTGAGTTTTCTGGCCCACACCAGAAGATTTTAAATAGATATATTTGTGTCTGAACAGTCAGTGAGACACTATTACTGTTTTTTTTACGGAGAAAAGGGCAAAAGCTGGATAATACAGAAAATTGAACCGTGGAACTGCAAAACCAAACTTATAGTTATCTGGCCTACACCATAATATTTTAAACAGGTATATTTGTGTCTGAACAGTCAGGGAGACACTCTTACTGTTTTTTTTACGGAAAAAAAGGCCAAAAGCTGGGTAATACAGAGATTTGAACCGTGGAACGGCAAAACCAAACTTAGAGTTTTCTGGCCAACACCAGAAGATTTTAAATATATATATTTGTGTCTGAACAGTCAGGGAGACACTATTTCTTTTTTTTTTTACGGAAAAAAGGGCAAAAGCTGGATAATACAGACAATTGAACCGTGGAACTGCAAAACCAAACTTATAGTTATCTGGCCTACACCACAATATTTTAAACAGGTATATTTGTGTCTGAACAGTCAGGGAGACACTCTTACTGTTTTTTTTACGGAAAAAAAGGCCAAAAGCTGGGTAATACAGAGATTTGAACCGTGGAACTGCAAAACCAAACTTCTAGTTATCTGGCCTACACCAGAATATTTTAAACAGATATATTGGTGTCTGAACAGTCAAGGAGACACCATTACTGTTTTTTTTATGTAAAAAAGGCCAAAAGCTGGATAATACAGAGATTTGTACCGTGTAACTGCAAAACCAATCTTCGAGTTTTCTGGCCAACACCAGAAGATTTTAAATATATATATTTGTGTCTGAACAGTCAGGGAGACACTATTACTGTTTTTTTTTTACGGAAAAAAGGGCAAAAGCTGTATAATACAGAAAATTGAACCGTGGAACTGCAAAACCAAACTTATAGTTATCTGGCCTACACCACAATATTTTAAACAGGTATATTTGTGTCTGAACAGTCAGGGAGACACTCTTACTGTTTTTTTTATGGAAAAAAAGGCCAAAAGCTGGGTAATACAGAGATTTGAACCGTGGAACTGCAAAACCAAACTTCTAGTTATCTGGCCTACACCAGAATATTTTAAACAGATATATTGGTGTCTGAACAGTCAAGGAGACAATATTACTGTTTTTTTTATGTAAAAAAGGCCAAAAGCTGGATAATACAGAGATTTATACCGTGTAACTGCAAAACCAAACTTCTAGTTATCTGGCCTACACCAGAATATTTTAAACAGATATATTTGTGTCTGAACAGTCAGAGAGACACTATTACTTTTTTTTTTAAGGAAAAAAGGCCAAAAGCTGGATAATACAGAGATTTGAACCGTGGAACTGCAAAACCAAACTTCTAGTCATCTGGCCTACAACAGAATATTTTAAACAGATTTATTTGTGTCTGAATAGTCAGGGAGACACTATTACTGTTTTTTTTTTACAGAAAAAAGGCCAATGGCTGGATAACACAGAGCTTTCAACCGTGGAACTCCAAAAACAAACTTCTAGTTATCTGGCCTACAGCAGAATATTTTAAACAGATATATTTGTGTCTGAACAGTCAGGGAGACACTATTACTGTTTTTTTTACGGAAAAAAAGGCAAAAGCTGGATAATACAGAAAATTGAACCGTGGAACTGCAAAACCAAACTTATAGTTATCTGACCTACACCAGAATATTTTAAACAGGTATATTTGTGTCTGAACAGTCAGGGAGACACTCTTACTGTTTTTTTTACAGAAAAAAAGGCCAAAAGCTGGGTAATACAGAGATTTGAACCGTGGAACGGCAAAACCAAACTTCTAGTTATCTGGCCTACACCAGAATATTTTAAACAGATATATTTGTGTCTGAACAGTCAGAGAGACACTATTACTGTTTTTTTTAAGGAAAAAAGGGCAAAAGCTGGATAATACAGAAAATTGAACCGTGGAACTTCAAAACCAAACTTATAGTTATCTGGCCTACACCACAATATTTTAAACAGGTATATTTGTGTCTGAACAGTCAGGGAGACACTCTTACTGTTTTTTTTTACGGAAAAAAAGGCCAAAAGCTGGGTAATACAGAGATTTGAACCGTGGAACTGCAAAACCAAACTTCTAGTTATCTGGCCTACACCAGAATATTTTAAACAGATATATTGGTGTCTGAACAGTCAAGGAGACACCATTACTGTTTTTTTTATGTAAAAAAGGCCAAAAGCTGGATAATACAGAGATTTGTACCGTGTAACTGCAAAACCAATCTTCGAGTTTTCTGGCCAACACCAGAAGATTTTAAATATATATATTTGTGTCTGAACAGTCAGGGAGACACTATTACTGTTTTTTTTTTACGGAAAAAAGGGCAAAAGCTGTATAATACAGAAAATTGAACCGTGGAACTGCAAAACCAAACTTATAGTTATCTGGCCTACACCACAATATTTTAAACAGGTATATTTGTGTCTGAACAGTCAGGGAGACACTCTTACTGTTTTTTTTATGGAAAAAAAGGCCAAAAGCTGGGTAATACAGAGATTTGAACCGTGGAACTGCAAAACCAAACTTCTAGTTATCTGGCCTACACCAGAATATTTTAAACAGATATATTGGTGTCTGAACAGTCAAGGAGACAATATTACTGTTTTTTTTATGTAAAAAAGGCCAAAAGCTGGATAATACAGAGATTTATACCGTGTAACTGCAAAACCAAACTTCTAGTTATCTGGCCTACACCAGAATATTTTAAACAGATATATTTGTGTCTGAACAGTCAGAGAGACACTATTACTGTTTTTTTTAAGGAAAAAAGGCCAAAAGCTGGATAATACAGAGATTTGAACCGTGGAACTGCAAAACCAAACTTCTAGTTATCTGGCCTACAACAGAATATTTTAAACAGATTTATTTGTGTCTGAACAGTCAGGGAGACACTATTACTGTTTTTTTTTTACAGAAAAAAGGCCAATGGCTGGATAACACAGAGATTTCAACCGTGGAACTCAAAAAACAAACTTCTAGTTATCTGGCCTACACCAGAATATTTTAAACAGATATATTTTGTTTTTGAACAGTCAGGGAGACACTATTACTGTTTTTTTTTATGGTTTTAAATACTCAAGGTTCCGCTGTGTGGCCAGCCAATCACGAAAATGCCCACAAACAACATGGCTGCGGCATTACAGTGAATGGCTGGCAATCCCTGCATGTTCATTGGCTCTGTAAAGAGAGCAAAACATGCAGGGCTGAGACTCGAGCTCCCGCCCGAGTAACCCGGAAATGCTCAGTGCTCGCTGAACATCCCGAGTAGCGAGATGCTCGGGCGAGTGCAGAGCAGTGTCGAGCATGCTCGCTCAACACTAGCTGTCACCCCAAGAACAGCTTGGAAAAGGGGCTAATGTGTGCTTTTAACAGGCAGTAGGAAATGTTTGGACTACTGATTTGAGTATTGCACTAAAACCTTTTTAAGTGGACTAATGTGGACAGAAGGCAGGCTGTCAAACCAAAAACAGCAGGGAAAATGGCTTGGTGCGTGCTTTGTAGCAGGCGGTAGGCAATGTTTGGACTACTGCTTTGTGTAGTGCACTAAACACTTTTTTAAGTGGACTAATGTTGACCGAAGGCAGGCTTTCACCCCAAAAACAGTGGGGAAAATGGCATGGTGCGTGCTTGGTAGCAGTCAGTAGGAAAAGTTTGGACTACAACTTTGCGTAATGCATTAAATTCCTTTTTCAGTGGACTAATGTGAACAAAAGGCAGACTTTCACTCCAAAAACAGCGGGGAAAATGGCCTGGTGCGTGTTTGGTAGCAGTCAGTAAGAAAAGTTTGGACTACTGCTTTGCGTAGGGAACTAAATAACTTTTTAAGTGGACTAATGTGGACAGAAGGCTGACTGTCACCCCAAAAACAGCCGGGAAAATGGGCTGGTGTGTGCTTTGTAGCAGGCAGTAGGAAATGTTTGGACTACTCTTTTGCACAGTACACTAAAAGCCTTTTTAAGTGTACTAATGTGGACAGACTGCATGCTGTCACCCCAAAAACAGCGTGGAAAATGGGCTGGTGCTTGCTTTGTAGCAGGCAGTAAGAAATGTTTGGACTACTGCTTTGCGTGGTGCACAGAAGACCTTTTTAAGTGGACTAATGTGGAAAGAAGGCAGGCTGTCACCCAAAAACAGCATTGAAAATGGGCTGGTGCATGCTTTGTAGCAGGCAGTAAGAAATGTTTGGACTACTGCATTGTGTAGTGCACTGAAGACCTTTTTAAGTGGACTATTGAGGACAGATGGCAGGCTGTCACCCCAAAAACTTAGGTTGAAAATGGCCTGGTGCATGCTTTGTAGCAGACAGTAGGAAATGTTTGGACTACTGCTTTTCGTAGTGCACTGAAAACCTTTTTAAGTATACTAATGTGGAAAGAAGGCAGGCCGTCACCCCAAAAACAGTGGGGAAAATTACCTGGTGCAAGCTTTGTAGCAGGCAGTAGGACATGTTTGGACTACTGCTTTGCGTACTGCACTAAACGCTTTTTTAAGCGAACTAATGAGGACAAAAGGCAGGCTGTCACCACAAAAACATTGGGGAAAATGGCCTGGTGTGTGCTTGGTACCAGGCAGTAGGAAATGTTTGGACTACTGAATTGCATAGTGCACTAAAGGCTTTTTTAAGTGGACTAATGTGGAAAGAAGGCAGGCTGTCACCCCAAAAATAGCGGGGAATATGGCCTGGTGCATGCTTTGTAGCAGCCAGTAGGAAATGTTTGGATTACAGCTTTGCACACTGCACTAAATGCCATTTTACGTGGACTAATGTGGACAGTAGGCAGGCTGTCACCCCAAAAACAGCATGGAAAATGGGCTGGTGCATGCTTAGTAGCAGGCAGTAGGAAATGTTTGGACTACTGCTTGGCATAGTGCACTAATCGCCTTTTTAAGTGGACTAATGTGAACAGAAGGCAGACTGTCACCCCAAAATCAGCATGGAAATTGGCCTGGTGTGTGCTTGATAGCAGGTAGTAGGATTTGTTGGGACTACTTCTTTGTGTAGGGCACTAAACTCCTTAGTATGTGTACTAATGTTGACAGAAGGCATGCTGTCACCCTAAAAACAGCTTGAAAAATGAGCTGGTGCGTGCTTTGTAACAGGCAGTAGGAAATGTTTGGACTACTGCTTTGTGTAGTGCACAGAAGCCCTTTTTAAGTGGACTAATGTGGACAGAAGGCAGGCGGTCACCCCAAAAACAGCGTGGAAAATGGGCTGGTACATGCTTTGCAGCAGGCAATTGGAAATGTTTGGACTACTGCTTCGCATAGGGCACTAAACGCCTTTTTAAGTGGACTAATGTGGATAGAAGGCGGGCTGTCACCTCAAAAACAGCGTTGAAAATGTGCTGATGCAAGCTTTCTAGCAGGCAGTAAGAAATGCTTGGACTACTGCTTTGTGTAGTGCACTGAAGACCTTTTTAAGTGGACTAATGTTGACATATGGCAGGCTGTCACCCCAAAAACAAAGGTTGAAAATGGCCTGGTGCGTGCTTTGTAGCAGATAGTAGGAAAAGTTTGGACTACTGCTTTGCGAAGTGCACTGAATACCTTTTTAAGTATACTAATGTGGACAGAAGGCAGGCTGTCACCCTAAAAACAGTGGGGAAAATTACCTGTTGCATGCTTTGTAGCAGGCAGTAGGACATGTTTGGAATACGGCTTTGCGTAGTGCACTAAACGCTTTTTAAAGTGGACCAATGAGGACAGAAGGCAGGCTGTCACTCCAAAAACAGTGAGGAAAATTGCCTGGTGGGTGCTTGGTAGCAGGTAGTAGGAAATGTTTGGACTACTGAATTGCATAGTGCACTAAAGGCTATTTTAAGTGGACTAATGTGGAAAGAAGGCAGGCTGTCACCCCAAAAATAGCGGGGAATATGGCCTGGTGCGTGCTTTGTAGCAGCCAGTAGGAAATGTTTGGATTACTGCTTTGCATAGTGCACTAAATGCCATTTTAAGTGGACTAATGTGGACAGAAGGCAGGCTGTCACCCCAAAAACAGCATGGAAAATGGGCTGATGCATGCTTGGTAGCAAGCAGTAGGAAATGTTTGGACTACTGCTTTGATAGTGCACTAAACGCCTTTTTAAGTGGACTAATATGAACAGAAGGCAGGCTGTCACCCCAAAATCAGCATGGAAATTGGCCTGGTGTGTGCTTGATAGCAGGTAGTAGGATTTGTTGGGACTACTTCTTTGTGTAGGGCACTAAACTCCTTATTAAGTGTACAAATGTGGACTGAAGGCATGCTGTCTCCCTAAAAACAGCATGGAAAATGAGCTGGTGCGTGCTTTGTAACAGGCAGTAGGAAATGCTTGGACTACTGCTTTGCGTAGTGCATAGAAGACCTTTTTAAGAGGACTAATGTTGACAGAAGGCAGGCTGTCACCCCAAAACCAGCGGGGAGAATGACCTGGTGCGTGCCTGGTAGCAGGCAGTAGGAAATGTTTAGACTACTGCTTTGTGTAGTGCACTGAAGACCTTTTTAGGTGTAACTAATGTGGACAGAAGGCAGGCTGTCACCCCAAAAACAGCAGGGAAAATGGCCTGGTGCGTGTTTTGTAGCAGGCAGTAGGAAATGTTTGGACTACTGCTTTGCGCAGTGCACTAAACGCCTTTTTAAGTGGACTAATGAAGACAGAAGGCAGGCTGTCACCCCAAAAACAGTGGGGAAAATGGCCTGGTGAGTGCTTGGTAGCAGTCAGTAGTAAAAGTTTGGATTACTGCTTAGCATAGTGCATTAAACGCCTTTTTAAGTGTACTTATGTGGACAGAAGGCAGGCTGTCACCCCAAAAACAGCGTGGAAAATGGCCTGGTGCATGCTTGGTAGCAGGCAGTAGGAAAAGTTTGGATTACTGCTTAGCATAGTGCATTAAACGCCTTTTTAAGTGGACTAATGTGGAAAGAAGGCAGGCTGTCACCCCAAAAATAGCGGGGAATATGGCCTGGTGCGTGCTTTGTAGCAGCCAGTAGGAAATGTTTGGATTACTGCTTTGCATAGTGCACTAAAGGCCATTTTAAGTGGATTAATGTGGACAGAAGGCAGGCTGTCACCCCAAAAACAGCAGGGAAAATGGCCTGGGGCGTTTTCTGTAGCAGGCAGTAGGAAATGTTTGGACTACTGCTTTGCGTAGTGCACTAAACGCCTTTTTAAATGGACTAATGAAGACAGAAGGCAGGCTGTCACCCCAAAAACAGTGGGGAAAATGGCCTGGTGCGTGCATGGTAGCAGTCAGCAGGAAAAGTTTGGATTACTGCTTAGCATAGTGCACTAAATGCCTTTTTAAGTGGACTAATGTGGACAGAAGGCAAGCTGTCACCTCAAAAACAGTGGGGAAAATGGCCTGGTGCGTGGTTAGTAGCAGGCAGTAGGAGATGTTTGGACTATTGCTTTGTGTATTGCACTGAAGACCTTTTAAAGTGGACTAATGTTGACATAAGGCAGGCTGTCACCCCAAAAACAGCATGGAATATGGCCTGGTGCGTGATTTGTAGCAGGCAGTAGGAAATGTTTGGACTACTGCTTTGCGAATGGCGCTAAACACCTTTTTAAGTGTACTAATGTGGGCAGAAGGCAGGCTGTCACCCCAAAAACAGCGTGGAAAATGGGCTGGTGCGCGCTTTGTAGCAGGCAATAGAAAATGTTTGGACTACTGCTTTGTGTAGTTCACTGAAGACCTTTTAAAGTTGACTAATGTAGACAGAAGGCAGGCTGTCACCCCAAAAACAGCATATAAAATGGGCTTATGCATGCTTGGTAGCAGGCAGTAGGAAATATTTGGACTACTGCTTTGCGTAGAGCCCTGAAGACTTTTTTAAGTGGACTAATGTGCACAGAAGGCAGGCTGTCACCCCAAAAACAGCGGGGAAAATGGCCTGCTGTGTGTTTTGTGGCAGGCAGTAGGAAATGTTTGGACTACTGCTTTGAGTAGTGCACTAAACGCCTTTTTTAAGCAGACTAATGAAGACAGAAGGCAGGCTTTCACCCCAAAAGCAGTGGGGAAAATGTCCTGGTACCTGCTTGGTAGCAGTCAGTAGGAAAAGTTTGGACTACTGCTTTGCGTAGTGCACTAATCGCCGTTTTAAGTATACTAATGTGGATGGAAAGCATGCTGTCACCCTAAAAACAGCGAGGAAAATGGTCTGGTGTGTGCTTGATAGCAGGCAGTAGGAAATGTTTGGACTACTGCTTTGCATAGGGCACTAAATGCCTTTTTAAGTGTACTAATGTGAACAGAATGCAGGTTGTCACCCCAAAAACAGCATGGAAAATGGCCTGGTGTGTGCTTTGTAGCAGGCAGTAGGAAATGTTTGGACTACTGCTTTGCTTAGTGCTCTGAAGACCTTTTTAAGTGGACTAATGTGGACAGAAGGCAGGCTGTCACTCCAAAAACAGCGGGGAAAATGGCCTGGTGCAAGCATGGTAGCAGGCAGTAAGAAATGATTGGTCTACTGAATTGCATAGTGCACTAACCGCCTTTTTAAGTGGACTAATGTGGAGAGAAGGCAGGCTGTCACCCCAAAAACAGTGGGTAAAATTGCCTGGTGCGTGCTTGGTCGCAGACAGTAGGAAATGTTTGGACTACTGCTTTGCGTAGGGAACTAAACAGCTTTTTAAGTGGACTAATGTGGACAGAAGGCTGACTGTCACCCCAAAAACAGCCGGGAAAATGTGAACCTTGGGGGACACCGACAGATAGGGGGCGAGATGAGGAGGTGGTGTGTGAGTGGGAGACACTGAATGTCCGGTCTGTTAGGTATGAGGAGATCCAGGATAGGGCCAAGTCTGTGATGCCGATAGATGAGAGAGTCTGTAGTAAGAGAGAATGATTGGAAATGATTGGAAATGTTTGGTCTACTGAATTGCATAGTGCACTAACCGCCTTTCTAAGTAGACTAATGCGGACAGAAGGCAGGCTGTCACCCCAAAAACAGAATGGAAAATGGGCTGGTGCGTGCTTGGGAGCAGGCACTAGGAAATGTTTGTGTGGCGCCCCTGAGGGTTCAGTCACCACAGGAGTACTGCACCTCAGATAGAGGTGTGGTATCTCCTCTTTCAGGTAAGGATGGAGCATCTCACAGGACCCCACTTCACCACTCAACACTACACCACTCCTGTCCTGTACGGGATGTCAAGCCCCGGCTGGAGCAGGGCCACCCTGGCCGGAACTTCTACCCGGGCGATTTGGTGTCCTACACCCGCCACCACGGGGAGCGTGGGTGGTATGCCCTGGATGTCCACAGGGTATTCAAGGAGGATGGCCCCACTCACCTACCTACAGAGGACCGGTCAGGCTCCGTCGGGAAAGATGAGCCATTTCCCCGGTGGGGATACCATTAGTGAGCAGCCTCGGGAGATGCATCTCCCAGTTATGTGTGAACTGTTATTTGTTTTTCAAGTTTTGTTGCACCCGGATTCCATTAAACTAAACATTTGTCCCTGCGGACGTTGAGCAAGAGGCAAACTGACATTGTAAATAGTTTGCACCTACTTAGGTGCTCCCTATTAGTTTTATGCAAAACCGCTTCTACCTCTGACCTCATAAACAAAACCTGTCTGGAGTGGCTCTACTGGAGGTCCAACTCGGGATCTCCATGCCCTGCAGCCACACCAGGGCCTACGTTGAGGGTTTGGGACAGGTCCCTCATGCTTGCCTCATGCTGCTGAACTGACACTTTCTACAATATTTTCTACCGTATTTTCTACAGTATTTTCTACTGGAATAATGTCTCATTAATGTCTTGTATATTTATACTATATATATCCTGCAATGTTAAAAGTGTCCAAGCCTCCCATAAAGGGAAGAATGTTTTATTGTTCACAAAATATTCAAAATTTGAATGTCTGTACCAATTCTTTACTCTATTGCAGCCAGCGGTCGTGCTGTGTTTCACTGGGGGGGAATGTGGCACTCCTGAGGGTTCAGTTGCCACAGGGGTACTGCACCTCAGAGAGAGATGTGGTATCTCCTCTTCCAGGTAAGGATGGAGCATCTCACAGGACCCCACTTCACCACTCAACACTACACCACTCCTGTCCTGTAGGTGACCTAAATGCACCAGGGTGCAGCCACGGCCCGGGATAGAGGAGATGGGGGGGTACCAAAGATAGGGGGAACCAGGTAGTGGGTGAGGGTGAAGGACACACTTACAGGAAGCACTTATAGAATCTATATAATTCACGGCCATCTTAATTTCAAAGTCTTTTGATTGTGGTCTTCTTTCAGGGTCCAGCAAGAGTCTGCAGCTGACTGAAGATACACGGTCCTCGTACTCTGGCCTTGAGACGAGGAGCAGGTCAGAGTTAACCAGTGTCTCTGCTCGGTCAGGGTCCTGTTCTAAGAAGGCCTTGGAGGGGAGCAGAGGAGATAGGCTCCACAGGCAAATTGATCCCAGGGGGATTCGGACGGAGCGGAGTCGCCACCTGTATTCTTCACTCTGGCTTAGCCAGAGGGATTCTTGCTGCAAGAGGGGTGACTGGCCCCCAATATCTGACTGTGTACTTCACGTCACTGTTGGAAAAGCCCGGCGGCTTAGTGGATCCCAGGGAGGAACACAAGCGGGAGGAGATAAGAAGGAGAGGAACACACCAGCGGGGTCTTGACAGGTGCTCTTGATCTACCTGGGAAGTGCTAAACCCTCTACCCGGTGGCCGCAGTACGCCATGAGTAGCAGAGAGAAGCTTTGCGGCTAAAAGTTAATCTGAAGTGAGTAAAGATCCAGATGACTTCATACACCACCTCCGCTTGTTTATTCCTGCACGGCACTGCACCCACCATACTTCCACATAGTCCTCCAACCCACTGCCCTGAGGCCTACTCCGCCTGTGGGGAGTAGTACCAACTGTGCTGCTAGAACACCGGCCTCAGAGGACTGTCACAGCACTGGTGGCCATCACCAGGAACCGCAGGTGGCGTAGTCGAATAACCACTCATCCTTGAAAGCCCAATCTTTTTATGTGACAGCCCTGGGCACGGAACGGGTCAAGGCCATGACTGCTCCCCCCCCCGCACCATCCGCAAGGCCCGGCTCCGAGTATTCCCCATAGCCCTGGGAGAATGAGTAATTTGTACTGCTGCTTTGCGTAGGGCATTAAACACCTTATTAAGTTTACTAATGTGGACAGAAGGCATGCTTTCACCCTAACAACAGCATGGAAAATGGGCTGGTGCGTGCTTTAAAGCAGGCAGTAGGAAATATTTGGACTACTGCTTTGCGTAGTGCACTAAATGCCATTTTAAGTGGACTAATGTGGACAGAAGGCAGGCTGTCACGCCAAAATCAGCGTGGAAAATGGGCTGGTGTGTGCTTTGTAGCAGGCAGTAGGAAATATTTGAACTACTGCACGCCAAAAGCGAGCCACAAACTGAGGTCCTCTATCAGAAACGATATCCGTGGGAACGCCATGGAGCTTGACAATCTCCTTAACAAACGCCTTAGCGAGTGTCTTGGCGCAAGGCAACTTAATGAATGGAACCAAATGACACATCTTACTTAAACAGTCCACGACCACCCAGATGACAGTAAAACCCTCGGACACAGGAAGATCAGTAATAAAATCCATTGTAAGATGCTTCCAAGGCGCACTAGTAACCTCCAGAGGGCAAAGCAACCCCGCAGCACGAGTATGTGAAGCCTTTGACCTAGCACACACAGTACATTGACGCACCCACTTGATGACTTCCTTCTGCCATCCAGACCACCAAAAACTGCAACTGATAAGTCTCTTGGTCTCTGAAATTCCTGGATGACCTGCCAACCGAGACTCATGACACTCCACAAACAAATCTCTCCTAAAGGCTCTAGGCATGAACAACCTCCCATGGGTAGTGTTAGATGGAGCATCATCTTGAACTTTCAGAATCCCATTCTCCAAAACGGAGTCCAACGCCACCACCACAACTCCTTTCTGTAAAATGCTCTCCTCCTCCTCGGCACCGACCGTAGGAGAGAAGCTGCGAGATAAAGCATTGGCTTTAACATTATTAGTACCAGGGATATAGGTAGCAGAAAAATGAAACCGAGAAAAAAAAAGTGCCCACCTAGCTTAACGGGCATTCAAGCGCTTGGCAGCATCCAGATAGATCAAATTCTTATGATCTCTGAAAACCTGAATAGGAAATCTAGCGCCTTCCAAAAAATGACGCCAATGTTCAAACGCGAGTTTAATAGCCAGCAACTCCCGATTTCCAACATCATAATTCAGTTCGGTTTCCAAAAATTTTTTCGAAAAGAAGGCACAAGGATGTACTCCATCCTTGTTCTCCTGAGACAAAACTGCTCCGACCCCTACCTATGAAGCATCAACCTCAACCAAAAAAGGCTTGGTCTCATCAGGCTGCATAAGGATAGGGGCATAACTGAACCTCTCTTTGAGATACTCAAACTCTTCAATGGCCTCAGTAGTCCACTGGACCGTATTCATACCTTTCCTGGTGAGATCGGTCAGAGGCTTAACAATTATAGAAAAATTCTTAATGAATTTCCTGTAATAATTGGCAAAACCCAAAAATCTCTGTATAGATTTCAAACCAATAGGCCTAGGCCATTCCTGCACAGCCTGAACCTTCACTGGTAACAAATTGTATGCCCACCGGAGATCAATTTTAGAGAACCACTTGGCCTCCACCAACTGGTTAAACAAGTCAGGAATTAACAGCAATGGGTAGGAATTGCGTACGGTAATCTCATTAATTTCACGAAAATCCAGACATAGACGTAAACCCCTGTCCTTTTTTTTAACAAAGAAAAATCCAACTGCCACAGGTGACTTAGAAGGTCTAATGTGACCAGCAGCCAGGCTAGTCTGTATGTACTCCTCCAAGGCCTTTCTTTCAGAGATAGTCAGATTAAACAAGAGACTCTTGGAAAGAGTAGCTCCAGAAACAAACTCAATGGCGCAATCATAATCCCTATGAGGAGGTAAAACATTGCGACTCCTCCTCTGAAAAAAACCCTCCAAAAATCTTGAATAGGTACAGGTAATTCCCCTTTTTCCACAGCCGCAATGCGACCATTACAACATTTATCATAGCACTTCGGACTCCAAGGCTTAATCACATTAGTAGATCAGTCCAGCAAAGGATTGTGCAGTTTTAACCAAGGCAAACCTAAAACGACCGGAGAGGGTAAATTATCTAATACAACCAAGTCCAAAATTTCTTGGTGAACTCCATTGATAGTGAGGGGAAATGCAGCAACCTTGTGAGTAATACATTTCAAGGGAGTGTTATTGTAGCGCCCCGAGGGTTCGGTCATTACAGAGGTATTGCATCTCAACCAGATGTGCGATACCTCACTTCCAGGTAAGGATGGAGTGTGGATCCGGACCCTGACACCTGCATGCATTACACCACATTTCCGGGGGGCAGGGCGACCGATATGCTCCAAGTAGAGCACGACAGTCCCTGTCCCTGGCTGGAGTGGGGGGGGAACACCGAGGAAGGGGGAACCCTGTAGTGCAGGAGCAGGGAGAGAGCAGTTCCTGGGTGCACCTAGAAGGAGGTATAAAAGGTGGGCACCATCTTAGAGATAGGGAGAGAAGTTGAGTTCAGACAGTGAAGAGGAGGGAGCAGGAGGTTGAAGCAGAGGCTCTACATGGGCTCTGCTCCGCAGGCAGGCATAAGAGAAATGCCAGGGCCTGGAGGAAGCAGAAGGAAGAAGAGGGAAGGAAGAGGAGCGAAGGAGGCTCCAGGAACAAGGAACGAAGGGACCCTAGGAGTGTGAACCGGCGAGTCGCCACCGCACGCCAGAATCTACCTGCGTAGAAGGGTCAGGCCAAAGGGGGAGACCGGTCCCTGAAACTAGTGGAGGTGGGGAACTACCCTTAGCTAGGAACCGGAGGCTGTGACATTTCACGTGGCGCAGCCCCTCGCTACACCCGCTAGGAAGGCACCATATAGGGTCAGGGAAACTGGTGCCAAGGTTTACCAGAGAAGGCCCGAGGCAGCCATACAGAAGTGAGATCACTGGCAGGGTATGACAGGCCAGAGAAAGGACACACAAAGGGGGTCCTGTGAAACGCTCCAAAGTTATCTGGGAGTAGGATGAGCCCCTCACCTAGTGAGCACAGTGCGATGAGGGACGTTATGACCAGCTGTAGTAACGTGGATAAAGAACTGTGAGTAAATAACCTTGACTGCATTACAGGACTCTGTGTCATTACTGCTGCTCCGCGCACCATCACCCCCAACATCCACACTTGCTGCCCTGAAGCTACACTCCTCCCGTGGGGAGTTATACTATCCCCTGCTGCACTCCCAACACCAGCCTCAGTGGTCTGCCCTGCAGCGGCGGTTCATTCTGACCGCAATCCACGGGTGGCGTAGTCGGACATTCGGTATAGAGACTGCCATTTGAGTTGACCACCCTGAGCCACGGGACCGGGTCCCCGCCACTCAAGGACTACAACCCCCAGCATCCGCAATGGGTCCGGTTCCGGGTATCCCCACACACGCGCGGCCCATGGGGCTCGTCATTATCAATTGCAATCACAGATATAGGTGATGACAAAGGTTTGGATTTCAATTTAAGGTATTCCAAAAACCCTTTATCAATCACATTAAGTGTTGAACCACAATCCACAAATACCTGAAATTCAATCAAATTTTTCTGCAAAGTAGTACTCCCAGAAATAAATACTCCTGCAGAGCGTAAACAAGCTATACGGGTGTAACTGACTTTTTTTTTCTTTTCTTAAACGAAGTTCACAATACTTAATCAAATGGTCAGCTTTACCACAATAAAGACACAATCCCTCGGCGAACCTCCGGTCTCTTTCCTAAGAGCGGAGTGACATCGCCCCAACCTCCATTGGTTCTCCGCCGTCAGAGCAGATTTTCTGGGGACTAGGACCTGACATTACAGGAGTCTTTACCTCATTCACCCTGGACCTCAGTCTCCTGTCCACACGAACAGCTAATTGCATGGCATCCTGCAGAGTTACAGGTGCCGGGAATGCAATTAGCAGAGCCTTAACCCTTTAACTCAGACCAGCAAGAAATAAACATTTCAGCGCAGGATCATTCCATTTGACTTCTGAAGCCCATCTCCTGAAGTGTGTGCAATAATTTTCAACATAACCTGACCCCTGATTCAAACGCCTCAGCAGATGAGATCAAATCAGGATCGTCATGTAATAGCCCTATTGCAGAAAAAAATTCTTCCACAGACCTTAAACACGGATCATTAGGTTGGAGAGAAAAGACCCACCCCTGTGGTTCATTGCGCAAAAGTGACATAATAAAACCAATGCGCTGTGATTCATTCCCAGAGGACCTTGGTCACAAACAAAAATATAACAAACAAGCCTTTTTAAAGGAGAAAAAATCTTTCTGTTTACCATAAAAAACATCAGGCAGTCTTACCTTGGGTTCCACAAAATGCGCTCCAGAACAGCTACTCACGTGTTGCTGTAGCTCGGCCACCTCCAGAGACAATCCCTGCAAGCGTTGAGCCAAATCCTGGATGGAAACCATACTGATCCCCGAATTTCTTTACTTTTAGTTTTTTGGGCTGGACTTACTGTTATGATCTGCAACAAGTACTAAGGAAAGATAGAGTAAAGCTGTCCCTACAGTAAGACTAAGCTGAATCCCTACGATGTAGCAGGCTGACTGTTCCTAGTGAACAGACCCGCCTTAGTTCTCGGCTAGTTTGAATGAAGAACTATAGCATAAGGGGAGGGGTCCCTAAAAGAACTAAGGACTGGAACAAAAATGAGACACCTCCTGAACAGAGAAGTTGTTGCAGAACACAAAAAGACAAACTGACAAAAAGGTTCTAGTGGTACCAGATGGACCAAGCAAACTGACAGAGAAAGGCACAGAAGCATCTGGCTATAGAAACAGTCAAACACTGAAGTCCAGCACAGCCAAAAGGGCGGAGCTGGAATACAAAGGCAGATGGTCACGTGACCGCAAAACGCAAGATGGAAAAAACAAACAGGGGGGTTCTAACACTTTTGAGGTATGCACAGGAGTCAGTTTCTTCAAAATTTCCAAGGCAGGTTTATTCAGGCCTCATAAACTGCCCTTGCAAGGTAAACAAAAGACAGCCTTGTCCGGCACAAAATAACAAAACATGAAAATAACTAGTCCTTACAATACTGCGGGTTCACCCGCTCACAGTCAGTGTACTGTAGCACAGACACTCTGGAGGTCTCCACACCTCCAGCAACAGACACTGAATGAGACACTCGGTCTCCATTTTATACACAAACCCTGGGGTGAGGTTATGTGAGCAGCCAATCCCACCCGTCTCTTAGAGTATGCAATCACAATATTCCACTTGCACCCCACCTAGCGCTCTTATTTTTAGAAGCAGATAATCTACCTCTTAAATCAAGATGCACAATTATACATAACTGCACAGTCACTAACCTTCCAATAATCACCAACTGGAAACAAACTAATATTCCTATCCTTTCAGATGTAATAAAAGGAATAACAACACACAATGTCTTTGAATGATTGATCCCTATTAAGAGTAATTCCTTTGCTACCTATGACTGAATATGGTTCTTATGCGATGTTCTCTTTCCTCCAAAATCAAAGTCATTCTTAAACAATTTTTAAACATAATTACCAGAAATGTATGATTCATTTATAGCTTCTTTGTAATCAAGTTACTAATTACCATCTATAAGGGTACAAAAGGTTTGGTTGACCTTACTTGTTTATTTTTTCTCTTTTCTCATAGGAACTCTTCTCTCCCCCTTCCCAATGATTTTCTACCACTTTTTTCCCTAGTTTTCCCTTCCAACTTAACTTTCTCAACAATATATTTATAAAGCAATATTCTTAAGTACTATAATGTGTTATAATTTCATTTGTGTGTATCGTATCCCATCCCTTAAAAAACTCAATAAAACAGTTTAATGAAAAAAATGAGGAACAATGGTTCATGATTTTACGGAAGAGAAAAATCACTGATGTCGGAATGAGGGCTAAGGTGTTTAAGCTTGACTCCTGGACAAGACTACAGGAAGAAAACCAGGAGTTAACAGTTTTCAAGAAGACACTAGAAATAGCTGCAGTGTCCATAAGTGTCAAAGCCCAGTAAGCAGAATCAGCATTTTCATTAAATTTATAAGAAACCTGTCAGATAAATAGCACTTTAATTCTTTCTGACCCACTTCCTGGTAGCATGGCGTCTATAGGGAGAAAATGAAATTTTATTCTCCCTGCAGCCACTCAATTTCAGTCATCAGGGCAATATCAGAAGTTATTACAGTCACCGGTCACTTTACAATGAGCACAGCTATAATCATTCCCTGGCACTTTCATTGACAATCTGCTCTACAAACACACACTGAAGAGCTGGCTGTCAATTAATCAGTAGGGGAGTCTTTACAGTGAACTCACCACTGTATAGCGAGTGGTAACAACTCAAAGATATGGGATCAAACTGAGATGGAAAATGATAACAAGCTGAACATCCTCAAAGACAAAGTCATTGCTGCGATAAAGCTTCTGTTAACAGGGTTGTTCAGTCTAAATTGATAAGTCTGCAGTCACTCTGTGTGACTACAAACTTATGAATCCCCCCCATGCACGCACTGTGTGCTGAGGGAATTCGCAGGTCTCTGACCCAGGACCGGAGTATGTATGCGTTATACATACTCCTGGCTAGGGCCCATCTAGCGGGCATGGTGTCGCTCCATACATATGGAGCGAGGCCCTGCCCCGTCTAGTCATGCGGCCGGCTAGTGGGCGTGGCTGACTAGTGGGCGCGGCCTTGCTCAAAACAAGTTTATGGAAGCAAGGTTGCGCCCACTAGCTGGGAGTATGTATAACTTATACATACCCTCCATTCCCCACTCAGAAACTGGTGAATCCCCACAGAACAAAGTGTGTGTGCTGGGGGGATACATAAGTTTGCAGTCACACAGAGTGACTGCAGACTTATCGATTTGGACCGGACAACTCCTTTAAGCAACACAGTTCTGGATGTGATAATATTCCAACAGATCAAATAAAGTCTTCTGAAACAGCAGCTGATGTCATCACATGCCTGTGTCAACAGATATAGACATCTAGTAAATGGCCTAAGAAGTGGACAAGATTGATGTTGATTCCAATTATGAAGAAGGGATTCCAGAAACTATTGCACTCATACCTCATGCCAGCAAAATACTATTGAAGACCCAACAAAGACAGTTACAGCCTTAATTTGACAAAGAGCTGCCAAAGAAACTAGCAGGATTCAAAAAAGTCAGAGGATCAAGAGGTATGATTGCTAACATTAGATGGATAATGGAAAAGACCAAAGAATACAACAAGGAGATATATTTTTGCTTCATGGACTACAGCAAAGCTTTTGAATGTGTTGATCACTAGAAACTTTGGAATACCATGAAGCATATGGTTGTGCTGAACCATCTGATCAGGCTCATTAGGAACCTTTACATTGACCAAGAAGCAAAAGTCTGGACAGAGCATGGTTAAATGGCATGGTTCAAAGTAGAGTGAGGCGTCAGACAAGACTACATCCTATCACCATTTCTCTTCAAATTAATATGCAGAAGCTATTTTCAGGAAGGCTGTGTTTGCCAAAAAAGAAGAGCTAATACAAATTACTGGACGAATCATCAACAATTTTAAATACACAGACGATTCAACGTTGATAGAAACAAGTGTAGGTGAAATTAAGGACTTATTACGGAGTGTCAAGATGGAAATCTTGAACTTGGGACTGATACTCAATACAAAGAAGACAAAGATATTGACTACTGCCAGGTATGACCATAACACATTTGAGATGGATGGTGACAAATTGGAAGTTGTAAAAGACTTCAACCTACTTGGATTGATGATCACTCAAGATGCAGCGACGAGACTGGAAATCAATGGAATAGCTATGGGCAAATAAACACTGAAGTCACTGGACAAGGTCTTCAAATCAAGGAACATTTCACTGGTGACGAAGACACGGCTCATACATAGTTTAGTCTTTTCTGCAGTAATATACAGATGCAAAACATGGACAATAAAGAACAAAGACAGAAGAAGAATCAACGCCTTCAAAATGTGGGGCTGGAGAAGGATGTTATCAATACAGTGGATGGCAAGAAGAAAAAAAACAAATCAATTTTGGAACAAATCAAGCCAGACATGTTACTTAAAGTAAGGATCACCAAGCTATGACTTGACTACTTGGGACACATTATACAAAGAGAGCAATCACTGGAGAAGGACATCATTGTCGGAAGAATTGAAGGATAGAAGGAACAAGGCAAAGAGGAAGACAAGCAAACCGATGGCTTGATACTATCAAGATAATGGCATAGAAAACCCTGGTGGACCTATCTAGGTTTGCACTAGATCGATCTACCTAGAGCGTTCATCCATCAAGTTGCCATGACTCAAAATCATGCCAAATGCCATTAAATGATAATAATAATAATAATAATAATAATAATAATAACTGTAATAGCTCCTTGCATCAACTCACTGACTGGAAGGGAGCAGCTTCAGGGAGAGCAAACTTAATTTTTTTTCCATTTAGCTTGCTTCCAGTAAGCTGTCTAGACAAGTTTGAAATGGTAGAGTAACCTATTAACCTATTTTCCTGAAGATTACCCCTATATCTGCAGATTAATAGCATTTCTGGACATGTCAGGTCTTCCATAAATGTGATGAGGGTAGCTTTCTTTGCTATTTTTATTTTTTTTAGGATTATTTTTACGAGGAGTGTTCAATAATTTATCTACCTGAATATGAAAACAAAATTTTCTGAGAAAATTTTACTTACTACTTTTCAATGTAATTGAAAAAATTAAATGAGTGGTGATGAGTAGTGATGAGCGAGTATGTTTTGTTAACCCTTTCGTCGAGTATGCTCGGACGAGCACCAAGTAGTTACAGCTGCTCCGTGTTATGTTTGAATCACTCCCGTGTCCATGATTTGCGACTGTTTGACAGCCTTAATATATTTGAGGAATGTGTAAGAGATGGACATTCCTCACATCTATTAAAACTGTCAAACTGTCGCAAATCATGCACACGGAAGTGATTCAAACATATCACCGAGCAGCTGTAACTACTCGTTGCTCGCTCGAGCATACTCGGCGAAAGGGTTAACAAAACATACTCGGTCATCACTAGTGATGAGCACGCATACTCGCAAGTACTCACCCGAGCATCTCAGTACAACATGCAGGGATTGTCTGCCACACACTGTAATGCCGCAGCCATGATGGTTGTGGCATTACAGTGATTGGCTGGCCGCACAGCGCCATCAGGTCTATATCATACTTGGAGCCGCCATGCTCGTCAGTCTTCTCCATAATCAGGTAGTTTATGGAGAGGTGCTGCTGAGCTAGGGAGAGATTTGGTTGTTTATTAGTTAGTGTAGGTATTCCACAAGATTCTCTACAAATATCCATCTCAACTAGCAGTCCTTCTGAGGACTAATCCAGCAGCAGAGCTATCAGTGAAAGCCAGGCAGGCAGGGTATATAGCTGACAGCAGTGCATATAGCAAGAAGGTCCATTCCAGTTCTGTCTGCTGTTGCTTTTACAGATATTTGTAGAAAAAGTCCCAGGTATCAGGGGCCAGGAATTTTTTTTTATCTTAATCCTGATTATTTGCTTAAAAAGCAATCCAGAGAACACCGTTTTTCTATGCCATTTGCTAGTTGGCACTGCAGAAAACAGCCAGGTCCTTTCCATATTACAGCGATAAAAATCCAGCTATTTAAAACTGTGGTTTGTCCATCACACGAATCACATGTAATTGCGCTGAAAATTCTGCCATTTCTGGCCTCCATTGAAATTTTGTTGCAGTGTGTCAGTGAACTTATTGACACGAGGTCGCTGTTAAAAATAGTTACCTACAGGCCAGCTATTTAAAACTGTGGTTTATCTGTCACACGGATCACATATAAGTTTGCTCTAAATTCTGCCATTTCTGGCCTCCATTAAAATTTTGTTTCAGTGTGTCAGTGAAGTTATTGACTCCAGTTTGCTGTTAAAGATTGTTGCCTACAGGCCAGCTATTTAAAATTGTGGTTTGTCCGTCACACGGATCACATATAAGTTCGCTCTAAATTCTGCCATTTCTGGCCTACATTAAAATTTTGTTTCAGTGTGTCAGCGTCCTTATTGACACAAGGTTGCTGTTAGAAATAGTTACCCACAGGCCAGCAATTTAAAACTGTGGTTTGTCCGTCACACGGATCATATATAAGTTCGCTCTAATTGCTGCCATTTCTGGCCTCCATTAAAATTTTGTTTCAGTGTGTCAGTGAAGTTATTGACACCAGTTTGCTGTTAAAAATAGTTAATTAAGGAGAACCACCGAATGATAGGTCCAATACAACAAAAGCAATTGATTAAATACCTTTATTAGAGTTGTGGTTGAAGTGACACTACATGCACAAGGAAAGCCGCATTACAGTAATCATACAGTAATGTTACAATATGTGCTGGACTATAGAATATGTTGATGAAGTAGAATAGGTAATTACAAAGCAGATCAATAAATGGAAGGGAGGGGGCACAAAGGACTTAGATCACCGAATAGGCAACTAAAGATAACATATGAATGGCCAAATCATATATATATATATATACTTGACAGTATGGAGAGGAAAATTCCTATGTACTCCATATCATTAACAGTACATGTACCCCGTGTGTCCGAAACGCGCGTCGGGGCTACGCCGCTTTGTGCCATTTACACACACTGGACTACTGTGAAGGTAGATACTCTCTATGATCTGAGTTTATACGTCGATTACTTTGATTATTACATGGATGGGCATGGGGTACATGCACTGTTAATGATATGGAGTACATAGGAATTTTCCTCTCCATACTGTCAAGTATATATATATATATATGATTTGGCCATTCATATGTTATCTTTAGTTGCCTATTCGGTGATCTAAGTCCTTTGTGCCCCCTCCCTTCCATTTATTGATCTGCTTTGTAATTACCTATTCTACTTCATCAACATATTCTATAGTCCAGAACATATTGTAACATTACTGCATGATTACTGTAATGCGGCTTTCCTTGTGCATGTAGTGTCACTTCAACCACAACTCTAATAAAGGTATTTAATCAATTGCTTTTGTTGTATTGGACCTATCATTCGGTGGTTCTCCTTAATTATGTGTCTTACCGAATGGTCTGCCATTCCACATTGGTCCATATAATAAGTACACGAGTATTTACCGGCCTGTTGATTTGCGGGTCTGAATATGGTCAGTGTCTTATACTGCTACATTCAGTGTTTTATATATCTGTTAAAAATAGTTACCTACAGGCCAGCTATTTAAAACTGTGCTTTGTCAGTAACATGGATCACATATAGGTTTGCTCCAAATACAGCCATTTTAATGAGCGTGGAAGATATTGTCCTCCATTTAAAATGGGCAAGGCACGGGGCAAGGGACTGGGAACTGGATGTGATGGTGAGGGTGCATGCAGAGACCAAGGCTGTGGGCAAGCTGAAAATGTGCCACAACAAACACCCACATCTTCTCACCAACCTTCCTGTCCCAATTACTAGGGGACCGCAGAGCACCGTTATTGAACACAGAGCAGTGTGAAAAGGTTATTGGTTGGATAGCAGATAATGCTTCCAGTCACTTAGCCACCACCACTAACTCCACCACCACCCTGTCTTCCACACGGTCAAGTATCAGTAGCCGTGAGTTTAGACTGCATATTCCTTATGCTGATCCTCCTTCCTCCCACCATGCCGAGTGCCCAGAGACAACTGATCCCACACTTGGACACTCAGAAGAGCTGTTCAATTTTCCATTCATAGATTCTGGCCTCTCGCCTAGTCCACTTGAAGCAGGGCAACAGGAGATCGCATGTAGAGATGCCCAAATATTTGAGCAGCCACGGTCATACGAAGGCGACGGTGGGAAAGTGTCACAAAAGGTGGAAGATAATGAGACACAATTGCCAGAAAGTCAGGAGGAGGACCAGGGTGCGGAAGTGGAAGACAAGGTGGTGGATGATATAGTAACTGACCCAACCTGGCAGGAGGACATGCAGAGTGAGGACAGCAGCACACAGGGGGAGGGAAGCAGAGCACCCCAACAAGCAGGAAGAAGCAGTGTGGTAGCCGCAGACAGAAGGCAGGCAAAAGTTCCCAGTAACACCAAGTTGCCAGCACAATTTTTAGGTCTTCCCGAGTCTGGTTGTTTTTTAAAGACTCTACAGATAACTAGAGATGAGCGTTGTTCGACTCGAACTGTTCGCCAATCTCAAATTCGAGCTGTTTTGGGCGGTGTTCGAGCCGTTCGGCGAACACGAACGATTTGAGAAAAATTCGGCTGTTCGAGGTTATGTTCGATAACTGTTCGTGCACCAAAATCATAACTGGATTTTTTCTCAGTAATGATGAAAATTAATGTTAATACGCAGTTTGAGTGTACACCGGGGTGGGGGGAGGGGCAGGGGATGGATCTCTGCAGGAATAATGAAGATCTCCATTTTTTTTTCTCTTTCCCGCATTTACAGTGGGGAGGTGCAATCTGTCAGCCTATCAGCAGCGCACACACGGAGGGAAGTGCTTTTTTTCACACAAGCAAGGGCATGTGTCATTGGCAGTGTATGTCACATGTCCTTGCCCTATAAGACCAAGCCATTTTCCCCGTCGCCACCATTTTCTCACTGCTGCAGCTGCGTGTTAGACGGCACCGCTGTTGCTGTGTGCGCTATACCTTGTTAATTTCAAGCCAATTTTCGCACAAATCTACAGATAGCTTGGGAGTAGGGAATAGTTGTGATTGCAGTCCTTTTAAGGACTAGGTTACAGCATTTCCTACGACTTTTATCAGGCAGGTCTGTGCTCTTAAATAGATAGGTTGTGGGAGTAAAGACAAATTGTAATTGGAGTCCTTTTCAGGACTAGGTTACATCAGTTCCTATCAGTTTTTGCCAGGCAGGTCTGTGCCAGTGCTGTGCAAGTTTTTTTCACAGCATTTGGCTGAATCTAGCAAAGCTAATCCTTTTTGGCCTATTGCAGAGTGTGTTAGTCAGTGGAGTAGCCTATCTATGTTGCAAGATATACCACAAGTGTATAGAATACCAATTTTTTTACTGCACCTAGTGAAGTAAAATCTTTTGGGCATAGCATCATTCTATTAGTCCATCTATACTGACCTCCATCAGGTTGCAAATTGAATATAATTTTTTTCTGCATCTAGCTCTGAAAAAATATTTGGCCTTCTAGCAGTGTGTGGGACTTTCTCTATTAGTCCATCTATACTGACCTCCATCAGGTTGCAAACTGAATATATTTTTTTCTGCATCTACCTCTGAAAAAATATTGGGCTTGTAGCTGTGTGTGGGACTTGTTCTATTAATCCACCTATACAGACCTCCATCAGGTTGCAAACTGAATATAATTTTTTTCTGCATCTACCTCTGAAAAAATATTTGGGCTTCTAGCTGTGTGTGGGACTTGTTCTATAACTCTATCTATACTGACCTCCATCAGGTTGCAAATTGAAAATAATTTTTTTCTGCATCTAGCTCTGAAAAAATATTGGGCTTCTAGCTGTGTGTGGGACTTGTTGTATTCGTCCATCTATACTGACCTCCATCAGGTTGCAAACTGAATATATTTTTTTCTGCATCTACCTCTGAAAAAATATTGGGCTTCTAGCTGTGTGTGGGACTTGTTCTATTAATCTATCTATACAGACCTCCATCAGATTGCAAACTGAATATAATTTTTTTCTGCATCTAGCTCTGAAAAAATATTTGGCCTTCTAGCAGTGTGTGGGACTTTCTCTATTAGTCCATCTATACTGACCTCCATCAGGTTGCAAATTAAAAATAATTTTTATCTGCATCTAGCTCTGAAAAAATATTTGGGCTTCTAGCTGTGTGTGGGACTTGTTCTATTACTCCATCTATACTGACCTCCATCAGCTTGCAAATTGAATATAATTTTTTTCTGCATCTAGCTCTGAAAAAATATTGGGCTTCTAGCTGTGTGTGGGACTTGTTGTATTAGTCCATCTATACTGACCTCCATCAGGTTGCAAACTGAATATATTTTTTTCTGCATCTACCTCTGAAAAAATATTGGGCTTCTAGCTGTGTGTGGGACTTGTTCTATTAATCCATCTATACAGACCTCCATCAGGTTGCAAACTGAATATAATTTTTTTCTGCATCTAGCTCTGAAAAAATATTTGGCCTTCTAGCAGTGTGTGGGACTTTCTCTATTAGTCCATCTATACTGACCTCCATCAGGTTGCAAACTGAATATAATTTTTTTCTGCATCTAGCTCTGAAAAAATATTTGGCCTTCTAGCAGTGTGTGGGACTTTCTCTATTAGTCCATCTATACTGACCTCCATCAGGTTGCATATTAAAAATAATTTTTATCTGCATCTAGCTCTAAAAAAATATTTGGGCTTCTAGCTGTGTGTGGGACTTGTTCTATTACTCCATCTATACTGACCTCCATCAGGTTGCAAATTGAATATAATTTTTTTCTGCATCTAGCTCTGAAAAAATATTGGGCTTCTAGCTGTGTGTGGGACTTGTTGTATTAGTCCATCTATACTGACCTCCATCAGGTTGCAAACTGAATATATTTTTTTCTGCATCTATCTCTGAAAAAATATTGGGCTTCTAGCTGTGTGTGGGACTTGTTCTATTAATCCATCTATACAGACCTCCATCAGGTTGCAAACTGAATATAATTTTTTTCTGCATCTAGCTCTGAAAAAATATTTGGCCTTCTAGCAGTGTGTGGGACTTTCTCTATTAGTCCATCTATACTGACCTCCATCAGGTTGCAAACTGAATATTTTTTTTTTCTGAATCTAGCTCTGAAAAAATATTTGGCCTTCTAGCAGTGTGTGGGACTTTCTCTATTAGTCGATCTATACTGACCTCCATCAGGTTGCAAACTGAATATAATTTTTTTCTGCATCTAGCTCTGAAAAAATATTTGGCCTTCTAGCAGTGTGTGGGACTTTCTCTATTAGTCCATCTATACTGACCTCCATCAGGTTGCAAACTGAATATTTTTTTTTCTGCATCTACCTCTGAAAAAATATTTGGGCTTTTAGCTGTGTGTGGGACTTGTTCTATTAGTCCATCTATACTGACCTCCATCAGGTTGCAAATTGAATATAATTTTTTTCTGCATCTAACCCAGCCAATAGTTTTGGCCTAATACCACAGTTTGGCCACTCAGCTCTGCTCGGTTCCCATACATTGTTTTTTTGTGCAAACAACTCCAGAGTTGTGAATTAGTTAACCTCCAAAATGAGTGGAAAAAGGCCTGCTGCTGGTGGAAAGGGGAATAGGCGTGTTGGGAAGCGGAAAAAAGGTTGTGTCCGTGGGGTAGGTGTTAAAGCAACAGTAACATCTGCAGAAGAAAGACCATCTTCCAGCCAAACTAAAATGTCTACTTCTTTTAGCGGACAATGTGATAAGATCCCTTTCTTACGGCCACGCCAATCGCTACAAATTCCAGATGAGGCACAAAAACAGCAGGTGCTTCAACGGATATCAAGTGCTCCTTTAAGCGGGCTCTCCTCCACATCAACTTCAAAATCACAAATACTCCAGTCCTCAAAGGTGTCACCCCAATCGCACTTGCTTCCTCACAGCTCCCAAATCTCCAGCTGCCCGTCTGAGTATGAGGTAGAACAGATGGTTGAGTCTGCAGAGCTGTTTACTCATACTATAGCCTGGGAATCAGAGGTCGACTCCAGCGCTTCTGTGAATCCAGACGAGGAAATGATCTGCACTGATGCCCAGAATCTTTATGAGTCGGATCCAGGACCAGACGCAGAAGGTTCTGACCATAATGTAGACCCTCATTCCCAAACTGTAACTCCTGTTGGTGGAGACAATGAGGAAGACGATGATGAGACTCAAATACCTGATTGGAGCGACAACTTTAGTTTTTTGTCAGGGCAGGAACAGGTTGGCTCTGAGGACGACGGGTGTGATAACGCACAGGGTGATGATGATGAGGTTGGAGATCCCACTTACTGTCAACCCACAGTCAGCCAAGAGATGAGGTCAGCAGAGGAGGTGGAGGAAGATGCTAGTGACGACGAGGTCAGGTTGCGCCTTCCTGGACAGAGACGTAGTACTGGAAGCACGTCAACAACTGCATCCTCAAACACAACTCTGCCTCTCACCACAAGTCGTGGTGGCTCTTCAGGTCGCATGGGTGCTAAGCCTTGCATAGCTTGGGCATTTTTTCAGATCGATAAAGATGACCCAACTCGTGTTATCTGTAACATTTGTCAGCAAAAGCTAAGTAGAGGCCAAAAAATACATAGTTTGAGTACTTCATGCATGAACCGGCACATGGACATGAAGCATAAGTTGCAGTGGGAAGCTCAGTGTGCTACAATGCGGCCTAGCCGGCCGGGCCAACCACCGTCTGCCATATCTTGTGCATCCGCGGCCTCTTCATCCTCTGTGACTGGGGGGACAGCAGTCACACCTGTTTTGGGGCGCAGACCTGCCACCTCTTTACCCGCAACAGCCAGCGTGATTGGCAGGTCATCATTTTCTTTGGAGGTGGTAACACCAGCTGGTGTTGAGCGCTGTCCGACATCGATAGCACCACCTTTGGATCAAGGCAACCTAACATGTCCGCCTGCATCTTCCTCACAGACGGGCAGTTTGCCGGGGACACCCTTATCAACCCCGTCTAAGCACAATAGCCAGCCCTCGGTCCCTCAGATGTGGACAAGTAAAAGACCATTTCCTCCTAGCCATGAGAAAGCTAAGAGGTTGAATTTCACCATCTGATAGCTCTTGGCTACAGAAATGCTGCCTTTCCGCCTGGTGGACACAGAGGATTTTCGAGACCTTATGTCCGTCGTAGTGCCCCAGTACCAGATGCCCAGTCGGCACTACTTCTCAAAGAAAGGTGTGCCTGCGCTCCACCAGCATGTCGCACACAACATCACCGCTTCTTTGAGAAACTCTGTGTGTGACAGGGTGCATTTCACCACAGACACTTGGACGAGTAGGCATGGACAGGGGCGTTACATGTCGCTGACTGGGCACTGGGTAACTATGGTGACTGCAGGACAAGGGGCTGCTGTCCAAGTCTTGCCGTCCCCACGAGTTGTGCGTCAATCCTCTTTATGTCAAAGTTCCTCCACTGCTTCTGCCTCCTCAACCTCCTCTCGGTCTTCCACCTGCACCCAAAGCCTGTCTGGTCATACCACAAGCTTTCTAACTGCGCAGAAGGGATCCTGCATACCTCCTTACTATGCTGGCAGTAGGGCTCAACGTCATCAGGCGGTTTTTACTTTGAAATGTCTGGGAAATGTGAGTCACACAGCTGAGGAGTTGTGGTCAGCTCTGGAGAACCAATTTCATGAATGGTTGTCTCCACTGGACCTGAAACCAGTGAAGGCCGTGTGCGACAATGCTGCAAACCTGGGTGCGGCCCTTCGCCGGGGCAATGTCACACACGTGCCTTGTATGGCTCACGTGTTGAACCTGGTTGTCCAGCAATTTTTAGCGCACTATCCCAGACTAGATGGCCTTCTGCAGAGGGCACGGTCGCTGTGTGCTCACTTCCGCCGTTCGCATCCCGCAGCTCAGCGACTTACATCGCTACAGAAGTCGTTGGGCCTGCCACTTCACCGGCTAAAATGCGATGTGCCTACCCGGTGGAATTCAACTCTGCACATGTTGCAGCGACTGTGGCAGCACCGACAAGCCCTGGTGCAATACGTTCTGACGTATAGCCTGGGCCAACGAGATCCAGAGGTGGGGCAAATCACGCTGGAGGAGTGGTCTCAGATCAGGGACCTATGCACCCTTCTGCACAGTTTTGAAATGGCGACGAAGATGTTTAGTGCTGACGATGCCATTATCAGCATGACTATTCCGGTGATTTACATGCTGGAGCACATGTTAAACAGAATTCGGAGTCAGGTGGTGGCACAAGAGGAGGTGGAGGAAGTAGAGGAGGAGGAGTTGTATGCGGAAGGGCTAACATCTGCAAGGTCCAGACGGTCGGCAGCACCAAGGCAGCAGGCATGTGAGGGTGGGGGAGATGGTTTTACCAGGGCGCATGGTAGCAGCCAAACTAGTGAGGAAGGTGCAGGAGCCCAGGAAGAAGTGGAGGACGAACTGATGGAAGACTCATCAGATGAGGGAGACCTTGATCAGATTTCTGTTGTGCGAGGATGGGGGGAGAGGACAGAGGAAGGAAGCATGATTGTTACCTCACCACCAACACAACAGGGACTTAGTGCTCCTGGATGCGCAACACACATGAGTGCCTTCTTGCTGCACTACCTGCAACATGACCCTCGAATTGAGAGAATTAGAAATAATCCTGACTACTGGGTTGCCACACTGTTAGATCCCCGGTACAAAAGTAAATTTGCAGAAATTATTCCTGCCATAGAAAGGGATGCACGCATGCAGGAGTATCAGCAGAGACTGTTGCAGAATCTTACATGTGCTTTTCCACAAAACACCAGTGGTGCACGTAGTGAATCTCACAGTTCCAACTTGCCAACCGTGGGACCGTCAAGTGTTCAGCACTCAAACCATAACAGAACCACAGTATCTGCTGGTAACATCAATCTTGCGGAATCATTTCACCACTTTTTTAGCCCATCCTTTGCAAGGCCACAGGAGACAAGAAGTCTGACACATAGTCAACGCCTAGAGACGATGGTACAGGAGTATCTCCAAGTAAACATTGAAGCCATGACTGTGTCACTGGACCCTTGCTCTTTTTGGGCTTCCAATCTGGATAAATGGCCGGAGCTAGCCACTTACGCCTTGGAGATCTTGTCATGCCCCGCAGCCAGCGTTCTGTCTGAACGTGTGTTCAGCGCTGCTGGTGGTGTGCTGACAGATAAGCGCACGTGGCTCTCCACTGATAATGTAGACAGACTCACGTTCATAAAGATGAACAAATCATGGATCCGAAACGACTTTTCTACCCCTGTGTCATCCTGGGGAGAGTAAAAGATGGATGATTGGTTAAAATCACCCTACCAACCGTTTTAAGCTTTCAAATTACTAATCATGTTTATCTGTATCTTGGCTGGAAAATAATTTGGGCTTTGTAGCAGTGTGCAGCACTGATCCTATTAGGCCATCTATACTAAGCTCCACCAGATTTAAAATTAATAATAATTTTTAGCTGCATCTAGCCCGGAAAATAATTTTGGGGCTCCGAGATGCGCAAGACACATAAGTGCCTTCTTGCTGCACTACCTGCAACATGACCCTCATATTGTCAGAATTCGAAGTAATCATGACTACTTGGTTGCCACACTCTTAGATCCGCCAAACTTTTCGATCAACCTTTTCATTTTAATAAAGACCAAAAAAATGGTCATTTTTGAAATTATAAGCATTAGCAGGTTATTAGAATCTGAAATCAAACAGTTTTCAACTCAAAACTTTATTCTAGGTGATGTTACATTTTCACATAGGACCCCTTGTTCGAAAGGAGCTTCTGAACTCTCTCGTCCATTGAATTTGTCAGGTTTTGGATGCTTTCTGCTTCAATTGTTTTGCATGAGGACAGAATACCCTCCCAGAGCTGTTGCTTAGATGTGAACTGCCTCCCGCCATCATAGACACTCCTTTTAATGATGCTCCAAAGGTTCTGAATGGGGTAGAGGTCAGGGGAGCATGGGGGTCACACCATAAGTTTGTCCCCTTTTATGCCCATATCAGCCAGAGATGCAGATGTTTTATGTGCAGCATGAGATGGTGCATTATCATGCAGAAAAATGATCTTGCTGTGAAATACACGGTTCTTCTTCTTGAACCATGGCAGGAAGTGCTGTTTGAGAAAATCCACATACATTATGGAGTTCATCTTTAGCGCCTTCAGGGATCCTAAAGGGGCCGACAATCTCTCTCCCCATGATTCCAGCCCAAAACATTACTCCACCTCCTCCTTTTTGGCGCTGTAGCCGTGTTTGCGTGGGGTGTCCATCAACCAGCCATCCTCCACTCCATCCATCTGGACCATCGAGCGCTGCACGGCACTCATCCGTGAACAAAACAGTTTTGAAATCAGTCTTCATGTAATGTTTGGCCCACTGGAGCCGTTTCTGCTTGTGTGAAGTGGATAGAGGAGGTCGACAGGATGGCGTATGTACAGCTGCAAACCTCTGAAGGACCCTGCATCTTGTTGTTCGGGGGACGTTGGAGGCACCAGCAGCTTCAAAAACTTGTCTGCTGCTATGACGAGGCTTTCTTGCCGCTGCTCTTTTAACCTGACGTAATTGCCTGTAGGAAAGAGTCCTCAATTTGCCCTTATCAGCACGCACACGTGTGTACTGTGAATCAGCTACATACTTCTTGATTGCCAAGACACTTCATCCTGATCATCGCACAATGTTGATTGTAGTCATGCCTTGACCTAAACACTCCACAATTTGTTGCTTCTCAGCAGCCGACACATCCTTTTTCTTTCCCATTTTGGCAGAAAATGTAGGCTGCTTAATAATGTGAGAGAGCCTTCTTAAGTAGTCTTGCCTTTCATTGGACACACCTGCCAAACTAATTAGCACAGGTGTCTGCAATTGCTTACAGTGATATAAAGAGCCCTGACACACATCACCATCAATGAGTTTAACTGACAAACAAACAAATTCTTCCCTTATCACTCCTAAACACTTTTTGCATAATAATTTGGAACGCAGTGTACATGTGCTTTTCCACAAAACACCAGTGGTTCACGTAGTGAATCTTACAGTTCTAACTTGCCAACCGTGGTCTGTATGGAATTGTTCAATAAAGGGCCCAAAATTAAGATAACATAGATGGGAGAGGTCTCTATGAATAGGAATTCCTAAGTATTTGATACCCTGTGAGGGCCAGGCAAAGGGAAAGTTGGACTGGATGGAATCCTATATGGATTTGGGGAGGGAGACATCGAGGGCCTCAGACTTCGCTGCATTTATTTTAAAATTTTACCATGTAACAAAGTGATCTATTTCAGCCATAACAGCAGGGATGGATATATGTGATTGAGTGATATATACTAGGACATCATCAGCAAATAGAGAGCACTTGTACTCGGTGCCTCCCACCTCAATCCACCTAATATTGGGGTTATGGCGAATTGATGAGAGCAGGTGCTCCGTCACTAGGATGTATAAGAGAGGGGACAGAGGACATCCCTGCCTTGTCCCATTGGTGATTGTGAAAGGTGATGAAAATGTTCTGACGCACCCCCTGGGCCTTGGGACACCCGGAGCCGGACCCTTTTTGGTGGATGCTGGTGGTTGTAGTCTTCGTGGCGGCGACCCGGTTCCGTGGCTCAGGCGGTCAAACCAGTGGCGGAACTATTTATGTGGTTTTGATGTTTAAATGTCCGACTACGCCACCCGTGGATTGCGGTCAGAGTGAACCGCCGCTACAGGGCAGACCGCTGAGGCTGGTGTTGTGGGTGCAGCAGAGCGTAGCATAACTCCCCACGGGAGGAGTATAGCCTCAGGGCAGTGTATGCGGAGGATGGGGGTGATGGTGCAGGGCAGCAGCAGTAACGACACGGAGTCAGTGATGCAGTCCAGGGCCTTTACTCACAGTTCTTATTATCCAGACCACGTCTGCAGGTAACGGCTGCCCACGTCGTACTGTGCTCACCAGGTGAGGGGCTCAGACAACTCCCAGATAACTTTGGAGCACTTCACAGGACCCCCTTTGTGTGTCCTTTGTCTGGCCTTTCTTACCAACACTTCTGTCCGGCTGCCTCGGGCCTCCTCTTGGTAAACTTGGCGCCAGTTTCCCTGACCCTATGTGGTGCCTTCCTAGCGGGTGTAGCGAGGGGCTGCGCCACATAAAATGTCAGAGCCTCCGGTTTCTAGCTGAGGGTAGTTTCCTGCCTCCACTAGTTCGGGGACCGGTCTCCCCCTTTGGCCTGACCCCTCCACGCAGGTGGATTCGGGCGTGCGGTGGCGACTCGCCCGTCCGCACCCCTGGGATCCCTTCATTCCTCGTTCCTGGAGCCTTCTCCGCTCCTCTTCCTTCCTTCTCCCTCTTCCAGGCCTGGGCCTCTGTTACTAGGCCCGCCTCCGGAGCAGAGCTCATGCAGAGCCCCTGCTCCCTGCCACTTCTGCTCAGACTTCTCTGCACTGAATTAAGATGGTGCCCACCTTTTATACTCCCTTCTCAATGCACCCAGGAACTGCTTCCTCCCTGCTCCTGCACTACAGGGTTCCCCTTCCTCAGTGTTCCCTCCCCCCACTCCAGCCAGGGACAGGGACTGTCGTGCCCATCTCAGGGGCATATTGGTCGCCCTGCCCCACGGCAATGTGGTGTAATGCATGCAGGTGTCGGGTCCTGATCCACACTCCATCCTTACCTGAGAATGAGATATCACACCTCTGGGTGAGGTGCAATACGTCTGTAGCAACCGAGCCCTCAGGGTGCTACAGTTCCATTTATCTTCAGCCTAGGTGACGTATTGCGATACAGGGCCGTGAATTTGGCTATAAAAGGGTCCCCTAGACCCCTACCCCAAGCTTTTTAAGAGAATCATATATGGCGTGCCAGGAGACTCTATGGAATGCTTTCTCAGCATCCAACGAGAGTATCTAATTACAAATTTTTAACTGCATCTAGCCCAGGAAATACTATGTGCCTAGTAGCAGTGTCTGCTAGTCAGCGGATTATCCCGGCTGTTAAGCAAGCTACACCACCTGTAGTTTAGACACTTAATTTTTTCAAAGGAAATGCTTCGGGACCATGGGATACTTAGTGAAGAGCATCAGGAGGCACCCCAAGGCATAGGGGCTGGGACTGGCAGTAGGATGCCTTGCGGTGGACAGCCGACCTCGATCCTTATAAAAGCTTTTTAACTGCAGCAGCTTTAGTGGACGCTACTGGAGCTGGAATTACCGCGGCTGCTGGCATGAGACTTGCCCTCCAATAGATCCTTGTAAATGGATTTAAAGTGTATTCATTCAAATTAGAGAGACAATTTAAATTAAAAAGCTTAGAGCTGCCTCCACCACAGGGGGGCTCGCTCGACCCACCAGCGGACAGGCACCAGTATTGGGAGAGGGGGGCTGGCCGTCAGGGTTCACCGCGGCTCTGGCACAAACCCGGCGACACGGAGGTGGCACGGGCAGGAGCGGACTGAACGTGTCGGCTTCTCACTTTTTGGATTTTAGAAGGGCATGACATGCCTATATCTGTGTCTCCCCCTCCTTTTACTCCTCCACCTCTTTTATTTTCGCATGACTATATGTACTTGTCACTTTTCCATGTGTTAGTTATGTCTTCTGAGCAGTTTGTCAGCTTTTGGACACCTTTGAAGGTGTTTTCTATGTGTTTCTATGTGTTTTTGTTTGCCTGCCATTGGTTTTAACGGTGTTCGAAGGTGTTCGACGAACAGTTCGACGAACAGTTCGGCGAACACATGGGTGTTCGACGAACCGAACTCGAACACTACGGGGGTGGCTCAACACTAGTTACTGTTACGGTTTGAGTGATGAAGACTCGACAGTCCCATTTTGGCAAATTAGAACTGTGAGATTCACTACGTGCACCACTGGTGTTTTGTGGAAAAGCACATGCAAGATTCTGCAACAGCGTCTGCAGATACTCCTGCATGCGTGAATCCCTTTCTATAGCAGGAATTATTTCGGCAAATATACTTTTGTACCGGGGATCTAAGAGTGTGGCAACCCAGTAGTCGGGATTACTTCGAATTCTGACAATCCGAGGGTCATGTTGCAAGTAGCGCAGCAAGAAGGCACTCATGTGTCTTGCGCATCCAGGAGTACCAAGTCCTTGTTGTGTTGGTAGCGAGGTAAGAATCATGCTTCCTTCCCGTGCCCTCTCCCCCCAACCTCGCACAACAGAAATGTGATCAAGGTCTCCCTCATCTGATGAGTCTTCCATGCCCATCGCCAGTTCGTTCTCCACTTCTTCCTTGGCTCCTGCACCTTCCTCAACAGTTTGGCTGCTACCAGGCGCCCTGGTTAATCCCTCTCCCCCACCCTCCAATGCCTGCCGCCTTGGTGCTGCCGATCGTCTGGACCTTGGAGATGTTATCCCTTCCGCATACGACTCCTCCTCTACTTCCTCCACCTCCTCTTGTCCCACCACCTGACTCTGAATTCTGTTTAACGTGTGCACCAGCATGTAAATCACCGGAATAGTCATGCTGATAATGGCATCGTCGTCAGCACTAAACATCTTCGTCGCCATTTCAAAACTGTGCAGAAGGGTGTGTGGCGCCCCTGAGGGTTCAGTCGCCACAGAGTTACTGCATCTCACCCAGAGGTGTGGTATCTCACCCTCAGGTAAGGAAGGCGTATGGCTCGGGACCCTAACACCTGCATCCAACACATACCCGCAGTGGGGGTAGGGCGAGATTGCTCCTAAGGGAGAGCACAGTCCCAGGTCCCTAGCTGGTTGGAGGGTCCTATGTAGTGGGTGCTTAGGGGAGCAGCTTAGGGAACCACATTACAGGGAGAGTATAAATAGGAAGCCATCTTAGAAAGAGCAAGCCAGTCAGAGGAGGAGAAGTGACAGGAGCAGAGGCTCTGCATGAGCTCTGCTCTGGAGGTGGGCCTAGCCTGGGAGGCCCAGGACTGAAGGAGAGAAGAGAGGAGTGGGAGCAGGAAGGCTCCAGGAACTGAAGGGGCCCTAGGGGTACGGGCCGTGCAGAAGGCAACCCGTACGCCCGCTGCTACCAGGAGGTAGAGGGGTCAGGCCAGATAAGGGGAACCGGTCCCTCAACTAGTGGAGAAACAGCAAGGCTCAACTAGAAACCGGAGGCTGCAGCATTTCATGTACTGCAGGCCAAAGTCCACACCAGTCTCACTAAGAAGGTAGCCACATAGGACCCAGGGGACGGAACACACGTCGCCCGCCAAGGCCCAAGGATACCGGATAGAAGTGTCACTGGGTGTGAGGGGCAGGGAGAAGGCCAGAGAAAGGACACACAGGGGGTCCTGCTAAGTACTCCGGAGCTATCTGGGGGTGGACTGAGCCCCTCACTGAGCACGCACAGTACGACGGGGGAGATTGCTCTGGTACCTGTAATCTGGACTGCAACAACTGTGAGTAAAGATCTTAGGACTGCATCACACGGACTCTGTGTTCATTACTGACTCCCTGCACTACAACCACCATCATCCACCCACACTGCACTGAAGCTACACTCTTCCTGTCGGGAGTAATAATACCATTGCTGCAAAACCACCAGCTTCAGAGGACTGTTCCGCAGCGGCGGCCCCTTTGGCCGCACTCCACAGGTGACGTAGTCGGACATTATAAAACCATATATACAAATTACCCTTGGATTGACCGCCCTGGGTCACAGACCGGGTCACTGCCACAGTGACTACAACCCCCAGCGTCTTCCGGCCCGGCTCCGGGTACCCCACGGCCCAGGGGGCGCGTTAACTTCATAGCTCCCTGATCTTAGACCACTCCTGCAGCGTGATTTGCCCCACCTTTGGATCTCGTTGGCACAGGATATACATAAGAACGTATTGCACCAGGGCTTGTCGGTGCTGCCACAGTCGCTGCAACATGTGCAGAGTTGAATTCCACCGTGTCGGCACATTGCATTTCAGCCGGTGAACTGGCAGGCCCAACGACTTCTGTAGAGATGTAAGTCGTTGAGCTGCAGGATGCGAACGGCGGAAGTGAGCACACAGCGACCGTGCCCTCTGCAGAAAGCCATCTAGTCCGGGATAGTGGGCTAAAAATTGATGGACAGCCAGGTTTAACACGTGAGCCATACAAGGCCCGTGTGTGACATTGCCCCAGCGAAGGGCCGCACCCAGGTTTGCAGCATTGTCGCACATGGCCATCCCTGGTTGCAGGCCCAGTGGAGACAACCATTCATGAAACTGGGTCTCCAGAGCTAACCACAACTCCTCAGCTCTATGATTCACATTTCCCAGGCATTTCAAAGTAAACACTGATGCCACTGAGCCCTGCTGCCAGCAAAGTAAGAAGGTGTACAGGATTCCTTCTGCGCTGTTAGAAAGCAGTTGGCATTACCAGACAGGCTTTGGGTGCAGGTGGAGGACCGAGAGGAGGTTGAGGAGGCAGAAGCAGTGGAGGAACTTCGAGATAAAGAGGATTGACGCACAACTCGTGGGGACGGCAAGACTTGGACAGCAGCCCCTTGTCCTGCTGTCACCATAGTTACCCAGTGCCCAGTCAGCGACATGTAACGCCCCTGTCCATGCCTACTTGTCCAAGTGTCTGTGGTGAAATGCACCCTGTCACACACAGAGTTTCTCAAAGAAGCGGTGATGTTGTGTGCGACATGCTGGTGGAGCGCAGGCACACCTTTCTTTGAGAAGTAGTGCCAACTGGGCATCTGGTGCTGGGGCACTGCGATGGACATAAGGTCTCGAAAATTCTCTGTGTCCACCAGGCGGAAAGGCAGCATTTCTGTAGCCAACAGCTTGCAGACGGTGAAATTCAACCTCTTAGCTTTCTCATGGCTAGGAGGAAATGGTCTTTTACTTGTCCACATCTGAGGGACCGAGGGCTGGCTGTTATGCTTAGACGGGGTTGAGTAGGGTGTCCCCGGCAAACTGCCGGTCTGTGAGGAAGATGCAGGCGGACAAGTTAGGTTGCCTTGATCCAAAGGTGGTGCTCTCGATGTCGGAGAGCGCTCAACACCAGCAGGTGTTTCCACTTCCAAATGATCTGACGACCTGCCAATCACACTGGCTGTTGCGGGTAAAGAGGTGGCAGGTCTGTGTCCAAAAACATGTGTGACTGCTGTCCCCCCAGTCACAGAGGATGAAGAGGCCGCGGATGCACAAGATGGGGCAGACGGTGGTTGGCCAGGCCTGCTAGGCCGCATTGTAGCACAGTGAGCTTCCCACTGCAACTTATGCTTCATATCCATGTGACGGTTCATGCATGAAGTACTCAAACTATGGATTTTTTGGCCTCTACTTAGCTTTTGGTGACAAATATTACAGATAACACGAGTTGTGTCATCCTTATCGATCTGAAAAAATGCCCAGGATATGCAAGGCTTAGCACCCATGCGACCTGAAGGGCCACTACGACTTGTGGTCAGAGGCAGAGTTGTGGTTGAGGATGTATTTGTTGATGTGCTTCCAGTACTCCGTCTCTGTCCAGGAAGGCACAACCTAACCTCGTCGTCAATAGCATCTGTGACGCCCAGCTGCGCTTGGTATCAGAGATCCTAGAAGAGTGCATTGATGGAATCCTCCACAAGAGGCCCCCATAAACATTCACACATCTCCACCTTCCACCTCAGACCAGCAGAGGGAGCCCGTTAGGGATATAAATAGGGAAGGTGGAGCTAGGCAGTTCAGTTCCTCTGAAGAGTTCCTGCAGTAGAGAAGCCTAAGAGCTGTCAGTCTGCAGTGGAGCTCAGTCTAGTCTAGAGAACTGAGTTAATAGTTCAGCAGTGGAGCACGAGGCTCCTGCTAGCTAGATTCAGGGAGCCCAGTTAGAGCTTAAGGTGTGCCGGCTCCATAAGATCGGTGAAGCGCGGCAAGCTGCCGATAGTGTGTATAGCCTAGTGAGGGCCCGAGTAGGCCGAAGGCGAGTGGCGAGTTAGTACATAAGGGGCAGAGGAGCTTAACCAGCTTACCCCGAAGCTTTTACCGGACACCAGATCCGAGCTTACCGGGATCTCTATGACCCAGTAAGGCATAACCGGAATCCCTGGAGAACTACAAGTCCCATGATCGCTAAGGTGCTGATACGTAAAAGAGCCAGGAGATGCTTAGGCCCCGCATACTGGGAGCGTGAACTCCAAGACAAGGCCCTACCACAAGGTCAGCCAGCGCAGGACAGAGACAAAGTTAGGCCAAGCTCCAGGCAGGTCAGAACCTTACTACGCAGAGGCAAGAAACAGGAGGCCCTACACCCGCTCATTGGGGAGGATTCTGATATGCACCCTTCACCCTACAGTGCTCCGGGATGTGCCTGAATTTCCACCAGTAAAAGGTACTGAAGTGACTACCGTGTCCGTTCCCATTCTTGCTCTGACCCAGCGGGGTCTCGCCTGTCCTGCATTCCCCCTGCATACGCTGCCCTGAGGCCTAGCTCCACCTGTGGTGAGCTATACCATCGAGCTGCCTTATCACTGGCCTCAGTGGACTGCTGCAGCACTGGTGCTTCTCACCAGATACCACAGGTGGCATCACGAACTCTTATAAAATTAACAATTATCCACCCTTTTAAAGAGTGACCCCAGGGTACGGACCCGGGAGCCGACCACCGCGACATCCCCAAGGCCAGGCAAAGGCCCGGATACTGAGTCATGCCTATCCCCTGGGCTAGTCACATCCTCTTCCACCTCCTCTCATGACCTCATCGACTGGCTGACTGTGGGTTGACAGTAAGTGGGATCTCCAACCTCGTCATCATCACCCTGTGTGTTCTCACACCCGTCGTCCTCAGAGCCAACCTCTTCCTGCCCTGACCGAAAAGTCAAATTGTCGCTCCAATCAGGTATTTGAGTCTCATCATTGTCTTCATCATTGTCTCCACCAACAGGAGTTACAGTTTGGGAACGAGGGTCTACATTATGCTCAGAACCTTCCTCATCTGGTCCTGGATCCGACTCATAAAGATTCTGGGCATCAGTGCAGATCATTTCCTCGTCTGGATTAACAGAAGCTCTGGAGCAGACCTCCATTTCACAGGCTATAGTATGAGTAAACAGCTGTGCAGACTCAACCATCTGTGTTACCCCATACTCAGACGGGCAGCTGGAGACTTGGGAGCTGTGAAGAAGCAAGTGCGATTGGGGTGACACCTCTGAGGACTGGAGTATTTGTGATGTTGAAGTTGAGGTGGAGGAGAGCCCACTTGAAGGAGCACTTGATATCCGTTGAAGCACCTGCTGTTTTTGTGCCTCATCTGTAATTTGTAGCGATGGGCATGTCCGTAAGAAAGGGATCGTATCACATTGTCCACGAAAAGAAGTAGACATATTAGTTTGGCTGGAAGATGGTCTTTCTTCTGCAGATGTTACTCCCCCCCCACCGCAGGGGGGCTCGACTCACCAGCGGACAGGCAGCAGTATTGGGAGAGGGGGGCTGGCCGTCAGGGTGCACCGCAGCTCTGGCACAAACCCTTCGACACGAAGGTCGCACGGGCAGGAACGGATTGGCCGTGTCGGCTTTGCACTTTTTTGGTTTTAGAAGGGCATGACATGCCTATATCTGTGTCTCCCCCTCCTTTTACTCCTCCACCTCTTTTCTTTTCACATGACTATATGTACTTGTCACTTTTCCATGTGTTAATTGTGTCTTCTGAGCAGTTTGTCAGCTTTTGGACACCTTTGAAGTGTTTTCTATGTGTTTTCTATGTGTTGCTATGTGCTTTTGTTTTCCTGCCATTGGTTTTAATGGTGTTCGAAGGTGTTCATCGAACAATTCGACGACAGTTCGTCGAACATACGGGTGTTCGACGAACCGAACCGAACTCGAACACTACGGGGGTGGCTCAACACTACTCACTAGCTAAGAGTCTGGACCACATAATCCTCACCCAGATCCTTCTTCTTTCCACCATAGCGAGTCCCAGGACACAAGTGATCCTACTGATCACTTGCTGATATACTAGCAACTGACACTTTCCAAAATAAGACTGTATATTTTGAATGAGCACCATTAAGTGAATAATAAAAGCATATACAGTGTGGTTGCAACTGGCTAGCCAATACCAAGTGGTAACTAGCTGCCAGAGAGTCCATAATACTGAAAAGAGAAATAGTTTCCAGCACTTATAGTATAGTATAGCAGCAACTGCCTATCAAACTGTTGATAAGTAAAAGCACAAGCACTTTACATATCCTTAATTAGGATATAATCACTAATGATGAGCGAACGTGCTCGCCACTGCTCGGTGCTCGACAAGCTAAGTATTTCCGGCTTGCTCGGATGGGAACTCAGGTCCCTGCCCTGCATGTTTAACGCTCTTTAGAGAGCCCATGAACATGCAGGGATTGCTTCCCACGCACTGTAATGCCGTAGCCATGTTGGTTGTGGGCATTACAGTGATTGCAGTGATTGGCTGGCCGCACAGCGTCATCAGGTCTATATAAGACCTGGCACCGGTATGCTCGTCACAGTCTACCCCGGAACCAGGCAGAGTAGGGAGAGCTGCTGCTGAGTCAGGGAAAGATTTGCTTGTTTATAGTTAGTATAGGTATTCCACAACATACAGTGCTGGCCAAATTCTGTCAGATAACACTCAGTTTCTTCCTGAAAATGATTACAATCACAAATTCTTTGGTATTATTCTCTTCATTTAATTTGTCTTCAATGAAAAAAACACAAAAAGAATTGTCCTAAAGCCAAATTGGATATAATTCCACACCAAGCCTAAAAAAGGGGGTGGAAAAAAGTATTGGCACCCTTTGAAAAATCATGTGATGCTTCTCTAATTCGTGTAATTAACAGCACCTGTAACTTACCTGTGGCACCTAACAGGTATTGGCAATAACTAAATCACACTTGCAGCCAGTTACCATGGATTAAAGTTGACTTCACCTCTGTCCTGTGTCCTTGTGTGTACCACATTGAGCATGGAGAAAAGAAAGAAGACCAAAGAACCGTCTGAGGACTTGAGAAACCAAATTGTAAGGAAGCATGAGCAATCTCAGGGCTACAAATCCATCTCCAAAGACCTGAATGTTCCTGTGTCTTCCGTGCGCAGTGTCATCAAGAAGTTTAAAGCCCATGGCACTGTGGCTAACCCCCCTAGATGTGGACGGAAAAGAAAAATTGATGAGACATTTCAACGCAAGATTGTGCGGATGGTAGATAAAGACCCTCGACTGACATCCAAACAAGTTCAAGCTTCCCTGCAGTCCGAGGGTACAACAGTGTCAACCCATACTATCCGTCAGCGTCTGAATGAAAAGGGACTGTATGGTAGGATACCCAGGAAGACCCCACTTCTTACCCCGAGACATAAAAAAGCCAGGCTGGAGTTTGCCAAAACTTACCTGAGAAAGCCTAAAACGTTTTGGAAGAATGTTCTCTGGTCAGATGAGACAAAAGTAGAGCTTTTTGGGAAAAAGCATTAACATAGAGTGTACAGGAGAAAAAAAGAGGCATTCAAAGAAAAGAACACGGTCCCTACAGTCAAACATGGCGGAGGTTCCATGATGTTTTGGGGTTACTTTGCTGCCTCTGGCACTGGACTGCTTGACCGTGTGCATGGCATTATGAAGTCTGAAGACTACCAACAAATTTTGCAGCATAATGTAGGGCCCAGTGTGAGAAAGCTGGGTCTCCCTCAGAGGTCATGGGTCTTCCAGCAGGACAATGACCCAAAACACACTTCCAAAAGCACTATAAAATGGTTTTAGAGAAAGCACTGGAGACTTCTAAGGTGGCCAGCAATGAGTCCAGACCTGAATCCCATAGAACACCTGTGGAGAGATCTCAAAATGGCAGTTTGGAGAAGGCACCCTTCAAATATCAGGGACCAGGAGCAGTTTGCCAAAGAAGAATGGTCTACAATTCCAGCAGAGCATTGTAAGAAACTCATTGATGGTTACCGGAAGCGGTTGTTCGCAGTTATTTTGGCTAAAGGTTGTGCAACCAAGTATTAGGCTGAGGGTGCCAATACTTTTGTCCGGCCCTTTTTTGGAGTTTTGTGTGAATGATCAATGATTTGATTTTTGCTTCATTCTCTTTTGTGTTTTTTCCTTGCAAGCAAATTAAATGAAGAGAATAATACCAAAGAATTTGTGATTGCAATCATTTTCAGGACGAAACTGAGTATTACCTGACAGAATTGCAGGGGTGCCAATACTTTTGGCCAGCACTGTATATACATATCCATCTGAACTAACAGTCCTTCTGATATATCTACTGATATCAGTGGCCAGGACAAATTTTTATTTTATCTTAATCTTGGTTATTTGCTTAAAAAGCATTCCAGAGTACACCATTTTTCTGCTCCATTTGCTTGTTAGCAGTGCAGAATACAGCCAGATCTTTTCCATATTACAGTGATAAAAATCCAGAAATTTGAACTGTACATGGAAAATATTGTCCTCCTTTTCCATTTTGTTGCAGTGTGTCGGTCAAGCTATTCACACTAGGTCTCTGTAAGAATAGTATTAGTAAACTACAGGCCTGTTATTTAAAACCGTTGTTCTCTGTAAGAAGTATCACATATAACAGCGTTCCAAACTCAGTCATTTCTGCCTTTCATTTCGTTGCAGTGTGTCGGTTAAGATATTCACACAAGGTCACTGTGAAGAAAAGTATTAGTAAACTACAGGCCTGCGATTTAAAACTGTCACATGTATCACATCTAACTGCGGTTCAAATCCAGCCATTTGTAGTGAATGTGGAAAATATTGTCCTCCATTTATAGATTGTAGCAGTGTGTCAGTGTACACCATTTTACAGCTCAATTTGCTTATTCACAGAATACAGACAGATTTTTTTAGTTTTATTCATATTACAGTATTGTGGAAGCAGAGGAACTTTTTTCAATGATCAGACGCACATGATTCATATAAAAAAAAAAAAAGAATGATTCATGTGACTGCCGTAATAATACAGAAATTTTGTGAAGCGTGCCAAATATTCAACTCCATTTAAAGTCAGCCACCTGTGTTTTGTTGAACCAATTGACACAATTGACACTTGGTCACTGACAAATACCATACTATTTGGCGACTGCCTGAAACCATGGCCATCAGACGTTATCCCATATGACTGCCCTAATAATCCAGCAATTATTGTGAACATGTCAAATGTTACACTCCATTTAAAGTATAGCAGTTGTTGGTTCAAACCTATTCACAGTTGGGCGCTGACAAATAGCATATCTGTGATCAATGTTTTCAGAGTATTACGCCACTTTTACGGACTGACAAAAAAAACAAAATAAAATGGAAAAAATTTTAAGAAACATCCTTTCCAAGGTAATGACTTGTATATAAAGCCAAAAAAAATAAAAAATAAATAAAGTTATGGACTGTGGAAGACATTTATGCAACCAGAATGAACACTCATCTGCAGCTGGTGATATCACCTAGCAGCACCAGTCCCTATTGTAATTGCATGTAACGGCATTATCGATAGGGAATAGAATAGATTTTCTTTTTTTTTGGGCAGCACCAGCAGCACGCAGTATATGGAAATAATACCTGACTGGATCGATGTAATACGCTGTCCATACTGCGATACCTCACCTGTAAAAGAATTTCAGATAAGACAGTTAATATTCTAGAATATTATAGAATTGTCATTCCCATTATTAAGGAGTGTGTCTCATATACTGTTATTGCATATGCCACAATTTCAAGGGCTGCCAAAAATTAGGACGAACTCCAATACACATTTGAAGAGACATAAAAAAAATAAATAATAAAAAAATAAAAACACAGTAGGATCTTTTCAGTATAAAAACCAGACTCACTGATGTAACCTCAATGTAATCACAACATTGTTCAGCTCTTGTACCTCCTCCTCCTCCTGTTCGGTCTCCATCTCCGAAATGACCACACCAGTCACAAGCTGACAGCACTGCAGCACTGCCTTGGCCAAACAGGCTGTGCTGAAGATAATATGCTTAATGCTTAGGTGACAAACCACCCACCGCTGCAGAATTGTTGAAAGCTGTAACACAGCAGCCTGATCTGTGGCTCTCACCCCTGAATATACAGCCAGGCATGGTCATGTGTGACAATCTACTCGTCCCCTGTATGTAGCAGAGGCGATCGGACAGTTGCTGCTTCTAGTCTCCTATGGAGACTATAGAAGCATGCAAAAAGTGAAGAAAAAAAAGTTTTTAAAAATATAAAAAAAATAAAAAAAATATAAAAGTTTAAATCACGCCCCTTTCGCCCCATTCAAAATAAAATAATAAAAAAAAAACCTACATACACATATTTGGTATCGCCGCATTCAGAATCACCCGATCTATCAATATAAAAAAGAATTAATCCGATCGGTAAACGGTGTAATGAAAAAAAAATTCTAAACTCCAGAATTACGTTTTTTGGTCGCCCCAAAATTGCAATAAAATGCAATTACGGACGATCAGAACATCAAATCAACCCAAAAATGGTATTAATAAAAACATCAGCTCGGTGTGCAAAGAATAAGCCCTCACCCAGCCCCAGATCCCGAAAAATGGAGACGCTACAGGTCTTAGAAAATGGCGCTATTTTTTTTTTATTTTAACCAAACTTTGGAATTTTTTTTCACCACTTAACTAAAAAATAACCTATACATGTTTGGTGTCTACGAACTCGTACTGACCTGGAGAATAATAATGGCAGGTCAGTTTTAGAATTCAGTGAACGTGGTAAAAAAAATAAATAAAAAACAACTGTGGTATTGCACTTTTTTTGCAATTTCACCGCTCTTGGAATTTGTTTTCCCGTACACGATATGGTAAAACTAGTAATGGCGTTGAAAAGTAGAACTCGTACTGCAAAAAATAACCTCTCACATGGCCACATTGACCAAAAAAAAACGCTATGGCTCTGGGAACAAGGGGAGCAAAAAACGAAAAAGCAGAAACGCAAAATCCCAGGGTTGCAAAAGGGTTAACAGCCGACACATGGAAAGGGCTTTGGCCAGGGACACTCCCTGATGGCACACTGGGTGAACCTAGTGGAGGCCGATGCCGAGGATTGTGGGCCCTAGTTCCATCAGGGTTTCCTCCTTCTCCTACACCAGTTCCTGCATCCATTCCTTCTCATCCTCCATCTCCGGCAACAGGCTTTGCTGAAGGTGACAAACAGCACACCACTGCAGAGTTGTTGAAAGGTATAACAGACCAGACAAATCTGTGGCTCTAGCCGCTGACGCTACAACCATGCAAGGTCGTGTATAATAATGACCATAACCTGGTGATGGCTCTTTAGCTCGTCAAGCTCGCAGACGTACCATGCCTGGCCTATGTGCTCAAATTACTGGTACAGCGCTTTCTGAAAATGCTGAGGAGGAGGAGGAACAGGAAATGGTTGCTTGCGCTACTGAGGGTACTACCCACACCCTTATCATCCCATCTGTTTAGCGTGGATAGGATGAAGAGGAGGAGGACTTGGAGGAGGAGGAGATGGAGAGTCGTCCTACTGGTGGGGACAGGGAAGTCCTGCCTGTTGGGCATATGGCACAACGTGGCTGAATTTATGTCACAATGACTTTACCATGATGATCGTGTTATATGCATTTTGGCCAACACTGAGTACTGGTTGTTCACTATTCACGACCCACGCTACAAGGAATACATTCCATCTGTCCTTCCTGGTGGAGAGTGCAAGTAAAATGGTGCAATACCAGGAGGCCCTAGTCAAACAATTAGTACAAAAATTCCCATCTGACAAAGCTGGGTCATAGATCCTTGGGGCTCCAAGGAGGCGAGACAAAGAAGACACACACCAGGTTCAACAGAGGCAGGGGAACACTATCAAAGGTCTGGGACAGTTTCTCAGCATCTAAACTTTGATGTGCGGGGTAGTCTGACAAGGAGGAAAAAGTTTTTGAAGAAAGTGAAGGAGTGCATAGCCGATCGTACCAGTGTCCTCCGTGAATCCTCTGTGCTATATAGATATTGAGTATCCAAGCTGGGCATGAAGATTCAACTGTCTCTCTATGCCTTGGAGGTGTTGGCTTGCCCTGCCACTATCGCTTTGTCAGAGTGGGTGTTTATTGTAGCCAGGGGCATAATAACAGATAGATGCATCCACCTATCAACTGAAAATGATGACAGCAGACTTATCAAAATGAACAAGGCCTGGATTAGCCCAGATTTCTCAACCCGCTGGATAACAGCAGCGGATCATAAAGCTATTTCAAATGTTCCTTTTTTTCTGGTGTATTCCCATGCACCTATTCACAGCCAAAAAATGGTATGCGGTTTATGGTTTCTTCTTTTTATTGCTCTCCTTCTCCACAATTGGGTCATCAGGCAGCCCTCACTCAAAATTTTTACAGGGTCATCATGCGGCCCTCATTCAAAATTTTAATAGGGTCAACAGGCGGCCCTCACTCAAAACCTTTATAGGGTCATCAGGTGGCCCTCACTCAAAATCATTTAGAGGTTTATCAAGCGGCCTTCACTCAAAATTAAAAAGGCCTGGATTAGCCCAGAGTTCTCAACCCTACTGGATGACAGCAGTGGAACATAAAGGCAATTCAAATGTTCCTTTTTTCTGGTGTATCCACATGCACCCCTTTACACCCAAAAAAAAGGTATATGGTTCATGGTTTCTTCTTTTTCTTGTACTCCTCTACCATATCAACAGGGTCATCAGGCGGCCCTAACTCAAAATCTTTATAGGGTCATCAGGCTTCCCTCACTCAAAATGAAAAAGGCCTAGATTGGCCCAAACTTCTCAACTCCATTGGAAGACAGCAGTGGAAGATGTAGCCAATTCAAATGTAGGGTAATTAGGTGGCCCTCACTCAAAATCTTTAAAGGGTCATCAACAGCCCCCAGTTAAAATCTTTATGCGGCCATCAGACGGCCCTCACTCAATATCTTTATAGGATCATCATGTGGGCCTCACTCAAAATTTTTGCAAGGTCATCATTCAACACTCGCTCTTAATTTTTCCAGAGTGCGTATGATGCCCACCTTAATTGTAGAGGCCAACCTCTACAATTCTCGTACATACTTATACCATGCAGGGGTAAATGTTTTTCAGCCCTTGCACTGTGCATTGGCTTTACCAGTCTAGGAATCCAACTCCTTAAAAATGATCAAAAATGTTTTCTGAGGCCCTCCTCTACATGTCTTCCAGGGAGTATTGCAGTCCCTCATTCTAATTTTTGGCAGCCCTTGCACTAAATGCATAGACTTTATGAGTCTAGGAGTCCCACTACCTAACAGTTTTAACAAAATGTGTATGAAGCCAGGGCCGGACTGGGGTGTTTGGGGCCCACAGGGGAATTGATCATCAGGGCCCACGCTACAGCTATATTCAAATACATTATATAAACCAGAGAGACCATAGGTATTTTCAAAACCCCAAAATAGCATAATTAAAACACCATATGTTGACTAAAAGAGATAAATGCTTTATTTATGTATTTTTAAGAAATAACACATAGGTATAAATAACATGTGTGAAAAGACATAACATGGGCATGTGAGGCAGCAGGGGGTAGATAGAGACACAGCGGGTATCAAATTCACATTGGAATGGGTTAAGTAAGACATACTTAGTGAAAGTAAATAAGTGACCAGCAGTGCCAGGGGAGGCCCCGACACGTGTTTCCGTACTTACTCAGGGGGCGTGGTGGGGTGTGTGTGTGGATACAGGGCCTCTTATATACATGTGAGTCCCATGTGAAGCATTTAGTTACTGACCAATAGCGGCGCATGTCGCCGCATAACAGCAGACATTGATGACAGCGGCGTGGTCTCAGTTGGCGTCCAAGAAGAGGGGAACTCCCCCACTGACGTCACATGTTCCAGGACGCCGCCCACCCGAGACCGTGTCGCGGCCACTTGACTGCAGCATCCGGTGCATGCGCACAAGGTTGGACCACAGGAGTCGATAATTAGCATATAAGGAATAAATATGGAGCAGGACAGACTACTCAATAACGGAGAAAGAGATACATCATATTAGTGGAGTGACAAGTGTCACCCCATTCGCCCTGCACCAAAAGGTCATGCATATAATACATAACAGATGATGTTGCAATAAATGTCCATACTAAATAGGTGTCCATGTCCACTCCTTATCCTTAAAGGGAAAGAGTTCTATTTAGATTCAACCAATTTGTCATCCAAAAACATTCAGGTTCTCTTCCAATGGTCAGATAGGGCACAAGAAATAAAGAGAGGCCGGGGGAGATAAAAGTGAGCTGAAAATAAAAATAAAAACACACACTTACTAAAAGACAGACTGAAAAAAGAGAGATATATGGGGCAGAGATGCAGAGATAATTCTATAAAAAAAAAAAAAAAGAATTATTATTAAAACAGTATATATAGGGGGTGGGGAGGATTTATTGTTACCCCCCTCAAAGTACACCAGGGGGAGGCATCCAGGTAGGGGAGCTTATAAAAATCATGTCAAAAACAGTCACAAGAGAAGTCAAAAAACATTCTAAATCTAATGGGTGATCCACATGTATATAAGAGGCCCTGTATCCACACACCCCACCACGCCCCTGAGGAATTATGTAAACACGTGTCGGGGCCTCCTCTGGCACTGCTGGTCACTTGTTTACTTTCACTATGTATGTCTTACTTAACCCTTTCCATGTGATGCTTGTACTACTTTTTATGTGTTGCTGAGAAAACCTCTGTTGGTTGTTTATACTGTGACTTGTTATAGGTCACTTGATCCATGTTATTTAACTTTTTCTGCACACATTGTCTGTGATTAATGGATTATATGGGTTCGACTATGTAACCTATTATTGGTCCAATGTGAATTTGATACCAGCTGTTTCTCTATCTACCCCCTGCTGCCTCACATGCCCATGTTATGTCTTTTCACACATGTTATTTATACCTATGTGTTATTTCTTAAAAATACATAAATAAAGCATTTATCTCTTTTAGTCAACATATGGTGTTTTAATTATGTTATTTTGGGGTTTTGAAAATACCTATGGCCTCTCTGGTTTATATAATATTTAGTGGTATGCCCCCTATTACATCCAAGGTCCTATATGTCTTTGTTATTTTGTTGTACTATAATTATTCTGTGTTTTTTCACAGTTACATACAGTGGACTATGGACCATCGAGCTAGAGAAAAGCTCTGGCTCTCTAAATTGGAGCAGATGTTTGGCAGCGAGGGAGATGTGGTATCGACAGCTGATAAGAGGATGGCGGCAGAACAGATTGACAATCTGAAGGCCCTGCTACACCAAAAGACGCGGTTGTGGTGGAATAAGGCCTTCATGCAGAGATATATCGAAAGGGGGTTGGTGCCCCGGGTGTTGCACATCCAGGAATTTCCATCATTTAATGTGGTGGAGGAGGACTTTAAACTAGCCTGGGAAACAGTGGCGCTCACTTTCTCCCATAGTTTTATGGGCCTTTTAATAGATCACAATGAAAAGTCAATTATTGATATTGAGTCAGAAATTGGAAAGATACAAGAGACACTTTCCTCGCAACTTTCGCAAGAGGAACAGACTAAGATGACTGAGATGCTGGATCGAGAATTTGCTAAATGTGAGAAGGAGATAGTAGAAACTAAAACTAAAAAATATCAGAGGGACATTGCTGATTTTAGGAATGGTCGTGTATACAGATGGAGACTGGTAATATTGGAAAAAAGAGTAAAATCTTACCTGCTGAACTGGTTCCATTAGGCCCTCCAGCATCATCACTATCCTCCCTTGATGAGGAACCATCAGGGAGTGAAGATGTTGGAAATAGACCCTTGACTAGAGCTGGGTCGACTAAGAGCAAGGGACCCAGAGATATCCCTAAAAAAGGCCAATTATCGCCTCGAGCTAAACAAAAGTCGAATCAGCTGGAGGTAATTAATTTGTCGAATTTGACCTTGAACAAACCTCAGATTGAGGTATTAAAACTAGGCCTTAACTTTGTCCCCAGCTCTAACTTTGACTCTTTTACTGTAGCCAAGGATCTGAGCCTGTTCTTTCGGAAACTTATGCTACATAAACAGCATACTAGACGCCCGACTATCTCAGTTTCTACCGCCACGTCTTTTTCCCAGATTGAGACAGATCCACTATTGACCTTGGAGGAATTGGAGCAGGAGTCGAATCCCACTACTAAAGGTAAATTTATGCAGAATGTACAGTACAGACCAAAAGTTTGGACGCACCTTCTCATTTAAAGATTTTTCTGTATTTTCATGACTATGAAAATTGTACATTCACACTGAAGGCATCAAAACTATGAATTAACACATGTGGAATTATATACTTAACAAAAAAGTGTGAAACAACTGAAAATATGTCTTATATTCTAGGTTCTTCAAAGTAGCCACCTTTTGATTTGATGACTGCTTTGCACACTCTTGGCATTCTGTTGATGAGCTTCAAGAGGTAGTCACCGGAAATGGTCTTCCAACAATCTTGAAGGGGTTCCCAGAGATGCTTAGCACTTGTTGGCCCTTTTGCCTTCACTCTGCGGTCCAGCTCACCCCAAACCATCTCGATTGGGTTCAGGTCTGGTGACTGTGGAGGCCAGGTCATCTAGCGTAGCACCCCATCACTCTCCGTCTTGGTCAGCTAGCCCTTACACAGCCTGGAGGTGTGTTTGGGGTCATTGTCCTGTTGAAAAATAAATGATGGTCCAACTAAACGCAAACCGGATGAAATAGAAAGCCGCTGCAACATGCTGTGGTAGCCATGCTGGATCAGTATGCCTTCAATTTTGAATAAATCCCCAACAGTGTCACCAGCAAAGCACCCCCACACCATCACACCTCCTCCTCCATGCTTCACGGTGGAAACCAGGCATGTAGAGTCCATGCGTTCACCTTTTCTGCGTCACACAAAGACACGGTGGTTGGAACCAAAGATCTCAAATTTGGACTCATCAGACGAAAGCACAGATTTCCACTGGTCTAATGTCCATTCCTTGTGTTCTTTAGCCCAAACAAGTCTCTTCTGCTTGTTGCCTGTCCTTAGCAGTGGTTTCCTACCAGCTATTTTACCATGAAGGCCTGCTGCACAAAGTCTCCTCTTAACAGTTGTTGAAGAAATGTGTCTGCTACTAGAACTCTGTGTGGCATTGACCTGGTCTCTAATCTGAGCTGCTGTTAACCTGCGATTTCTGAGGCTGGTGACTTGGATAAACTTATCCTCAGAAGCAGAGGTGACTCTTGGTCTTCCTTTCCTGGGGCGGTCCTCATGTGAGCCAGTTTCTTTGTAGCGCTTGATGGTTTTTGCAACTGCACTTGGGGACACTTTCAAAGTTTGCCCAATTTTTCGGACTGACTGACCTTCATTTCTTAAAGTAATGATGGCCACTTGTTTTTATTTACTTAGCTGCTTTTTTCTTGCCATAATACAAATTCTAACAGTCTATTCAGTAGGACTATCAGCTGTGTATCCACCAGACTTCTGCACAACACAACTGATGGTCCCAACCCCATTTATAAGGCAAGAAATCACACTTACTAAACCTGACAGGGCACACCTGTGAAGTGAAAACCATTTCTGGTGACTACCACTTGAAGCTCATCAAAAGAATGCCAAAAGTGTGCAAAGCAGTCATCAAAGCAAAAGGTGGCTACTTTGAAGCACCTAGAATATAAGACATATTTTCAGTTGTTTCACACTTTTTTGTTAAGTATATAATTCCACATGTGTTAATTCATAGTTTTGATGCCTTCAGTGTGAATGTACAATTTTCATAGTCATGAAAATACAGAAAAATCTTTAAATGAGAAGGTGTGTCCAAACTTTTGGTCTGTACTGTATATCTGAGGTTAATGACGTTTCCCCCCTTGTCGTTATGTCCCCAAGTTGAAATTTTTAACACACTGGTCCTTAGAGACCTTGAAAAATTGAATACCTGCAGCTCTAGATCTAACCTCTCCTTTAAACAAAGGGAGGCTCTTCGTGAGTTGAGGGATCTAAAGGGGGTTGTTATTAAACTGGCTGACAAGGGGGGAAACGTCATTATTTGGCCGTCGGATATGTATGAAAAGGAGGTGATGCGCCAGTTGCGCAACAAATCATATTATGAACGACTCCACTTCAATCCCATGGCCCGGTTCTCTATGGATTTTGCCTGTGTCCTCAAGGATGCCCTTGATAGGGGTATCATTACAAAAAAGGTGTTGCAGGGCCTCCTCGTCAAGGCCCCAGTGATCCCCACCTTCTATTTATTACCAAAGATTCACAAAAATCCACTGACTCCACCGGGTCATCCGATTGTCTCTGGCATTGGGGGGCTGTGCGACATGACATGTAAATTTATTGAATACTATTTGCATCCATTTGTTGAGTTGCTACCCTCCTATGTCAGGGACACCTCGGACGTCCTGCGGTTGGTGGATGGACTCACATTGGAGGGTGGGGTATCGCTGGTTGCCGTTGACATGGAGGCCCTCTACACTAGTATTGAACACCATCACGGATTGAGGGCGGTAAAGTACTTTTTGGAGATGAGTAGCCTGGAGGCATTGCTCTGCTCTCTGATTCTTACCCTATTAGAATTTGTGCTCAAACACAACTTCTTCCTGTTGGGGGACCAGTTCTACTTACAGAGGAGGAGCACTGCAATGGGCGAGGCCTGTGCTCCGTCGTACGCAAAACTCTTCCTTGGATTCTTGGAGAGGGAGGTTTTTGCTGGCGGGGCTCCGGCCGCGACCCATGCTCAGTGTTGGCTCCGTTACATTGATGACATTCTTATAATTTGGGATGGATCGGTCCCCGAGCTGGAGGGGTTTATCTCCTCCCTGAATATGAATGATTACAATATCAACCTCACCTTTAAACATCATCTGAAGAGTATTGATTTCCTGGATATCAGGATTTAAATTCGTGAGGATTGTGGGGTGGGTACGACCATATTCAGAAAGGAGACCTCGGTCAACACTCTCCTGCATGCCTCATCTGCGCACACAAGATCCACAATTAACGCAGTACCTACAGTACCGTTTTTACGTCTTAGACGTATCTGTTCTGATGTTGTGGATTTTAATGAGTGTGCGGTGGACATGCGGGAGAGATTTGTCTCGTGAGGCTACAGTAATCGTAGCATTAAGAGGGGCTATCAGAGGGCGAAACAAGCCTCCAGACTAGAGCTACTTGCACCTAAGCCACCTTCGGGGTCTACCGGCCAACCCGTAGTGAGGTTCATATCTACATTTAATAATCAGTGGCACGCTATCAGGGGCATCCTTCATAGACACTGGCAGATCTTAAAAACTGACCTAAGTCTCCGGGAGTTTTTGTCGGATCGTCCTTTCATGATGGCAAGGAGGGGCAGGAGTCTCAGGGATACTCTGTTGCATAGTCATTATGAACGCCAGAGCGCCCTGCCCTTTAATGTTGGTAATCCTAAATGGGGCTGCTATCCCTGTGGCTCTTGCCTCTCCTGCAGAAACATAATCAGGACTAAAACATTTTCCAATGCAGATGGCATGAGAGTTTTTGACATCAGGCAATATATTTCCTGCAGCAGCGTTGGTGTCATTTATCATGTGACCTGCGGATGTGGGCTCATCTACGTGGGGCTCACGTCTAGTGAATTGAGGAGACGCGTGAGGGAGCATGTTTTGGATATTTTAGGGGCTGGGGAGGTGGAGGATGTATCATCACTTCGGACCCTGCCAAGACATTTTAAGCAATATCATCATTGCGACCCTAAGAGTCTACAGATCTGCGGCATTGATCAGGTCCATTTGGGCCTAAGAGGAGGTGATGCAAAGAAGGCATTGGCCAAATTAGAATGCCATTGGATCTATAGCCTGGGAACTATGTCACCAGCATGCCTAAACAAACGATTGAGTTTTTCCCCATTTCTCTAGCCATTGGTGGTCGTCTGTCCCCTCCGTGTCTCCTCCCCCTTGGTACGCGGGCACCCTCCGGGCATGACCCACGCTTTTTTGGCTACTTTATTATCTATGGGAATCACCCATTAGATTTAGTATGTTTTTTGACTTCTCTTGTGATTGTTTTTGACATGATTTTTATAAGTCCCCCTACCTGGATGCCTCCCCCTGATGTACTTTGAGGGGGGTAACAATAAATCCCCCCACCCCCTATATATACTGTTTTAATAATAACTTTTTTTTTCTTTTTTAAGTTTTTTTTTTTTTTATTGATTTATCTCTGCATCTCTGTCACATATATCTCTCTTTTTTCAGTCTGTCTTTTAGTAAGTGTGTGTTTTTATTTTTATTTTCTGCTCACTTTTATCTCCCCCGGCCTCTCTCTATATCTGGAGCCCTATCTGACCATTGGAAGAGAACCTGATTGTTTTTGGATGACAAATTGGTTGAATCTAAATAGAACTCTTTCCCTTTAAGGATAAGGAGCGGACATGGACACCTATTTAGTATGGACATTTATTGCAACATCATCTGCTATGTATTATATGCATGACCTTTTGGTGCAGGGCGAATGGGGTGACACTTGTCACTCCACCGATATGATGTACTGTATCTCTTTCTCCGTTATTGAGTAGTCTGTCCTGCTCCATATTTATTCCTTATATGCTCATTATCGACTCCTGTGGTCCGACCTTGTGCGCATGCACCGGATGCTGCGGTCATGTGGCCGCGACGCGGTCTCGGGTGGGCGGCGTCCCGGAACATGTGACGTCAGTGGGGCAGTTTCCCTCTTCTTGGACACTGCCTGAGACCGCGCCGCTGTCACCAATGTCTGCTGTTATGCGGCGACATGCGCCACTATTGGTCAGTAACTAATTGCTTCACATGGGACTCACATGTATATAAGAGGCCCTGTATCCACACACCCCACCACGCCCCCTGAGGAAGTACGGAAACGCATGTCGGGGCCTCCCCTGGCACTGCTGGTCACCTGTTTACTTTCACTAAGTATGTCTTACTTAACCCTTTCCATGTGATGCTTGTACTTTTTATGTGTTGCTGAAAAAACCTCTGTTGGTTGTTTATACTGTGACTTGTTATAGGTCACTTGATCCATGTTATTTAACTTTTTCTGCACACATTGTCTGTGATTAATGGATTGTATGGGTTGGACTATGTAACCTATTATAGGTCCAATGTGAATTTGATACCAGCTGTGTCTCTATCTACCCCCTGCTGCCTCACATGCCCATGTTATGTCTTTTCACACATGTTATTTATACCTATGTGTTATTTCTTAAAAATACATAAATAAAGCATTTATCTCTTTTAGTCAACATATGGTGTTTTAATTATGCTATTTTGGGGTTTTGAAAATACCTATGGTCTCTCTGGTTTATATAATGTATTTCAGTATAGCTGTAGCGTGGGCCCTGATGATCAATTCCCCTGTGGGCCCCAAACACCCCAGTCCGGCCCTGGCTTCATACACATTTTGTTAAAACTGTTAGGTAGTGGGACTCCTAGACTCATACCTATTGTCTCTCTGGTTTATAACATTTTTTAAGGGTATTCCCCCTATTACATCCAAGGTCCTATCTGTCATTGTTATTTTGTTGTACTATATTCAAATACCTGTTAGCCGCTATCCCTGTTATAGTGGAGAGTCGACTGTAAATCACAGGCGGCTCCTGCACATCTACTGTGCACATACTATAACTATAATTATGGAAGTTTACATTACAGGGGTACTTTGATGAAAACAAATTATCACCGATTCACAGGTTAGGTAGGTGATATCTTATTGATCGGTGTAATCTGAACATTGGAAACTGCACCGATCAGAAGAATGGGGAACTTTTATACCTTTCAGTGCACTTTTATCCCCATTTTATCTCCATTTTAAAACACAGCAGCAGGTGGGATGTCTGACCGCAGCTTCATTCATCCTCTTTGAGGCTTCCAGGAAAAAAACAAGAGCAGCGCTCGCAGCCACTGAGCGAATGAATGGATCAGTGGTCAAGTCGCACATGCCGCTCCAGTCTAATGAGGATAAGAGCTCCACAGTCTGCCGATTGCATGGGTCCCAGCAGTCAGACCCCCACCAATCAAAAACTTATCCTTAGGTCACGTTCACACGTTCAGTAATTTACATCACTTATTTGTAAGCCAAGACCAGGAGTAGAACAATCAGAGGAAAAGTATAATAGAAATACGTCACCACTTCTGTATTTTTCACCCACTCCTGGTTTTGTCTTACAGATACTGATGTAAAACACTGACCAAATGCTGAACATGTGAACGTGGCCTTAGAATAGGGGATTATTTGTTTTCACAGATGAACCTCTCTAAGTGAATATTTGCTACTGTGTAACAGACACAAGACAGGGAGAGGTTAAACGTCAAAGCAATTAATCTCTATTGGAAATAAAAAATCTTCCCCTTATTGATATCAGAGAGAACAAATGGCTGCCATACACAACACAATCCACTATACCAAGACCAATAACACCACATACAAGGGACAAATACCACCACACCATGACCAGACCACATATTACCACCACATTGTGACCGAATAATATGACATACAAGGAACAAATACCGCCACACCATGACCAGACCACATATTACCATGACATTGTAACAAATATCGCCATAACATGACCAGATCACATGCTACCATTACATAGTCAATGAATAATACTACAATAAGGATCATGAATAAAAAACACAATACTAGTAACACATATTACCACTGGTGACATTATACACAGGAGTTCTGTATATAGTGTCAGTGTACAGGTAATACAGTGATCAACAGTGACATTATACACAGAAGCTCAGTATATAGTGTATAGTGTACTGGTAATGCAGTGATCACCAGTGACATTATATACAGGAGCTCTGTATATACTATATAGTGTATAGTATGCATTTACATGTAATACACTGACTCACCAGTGACCTCTCTAGTTGAAGTCCTTCATCTTTGCTTTTCTTTTTCATCCAGCACAGACCACCATCACTTCTTCCAGCCAGGACTTGTAACTGCAGAAAATAACACAGTTATCAAAAGCTGATCACTTCTAAAGCACATTCCACACTTATTCCCTGATTTCTACACTACACTAGATGAAGAAAAAAGCAACATAGTGCCACCCTGCACAGTAACAGGACCCCTCTTTTGTTACTCCCCCGTGGAGAACAGTATCCTCAAAAGTAAATTATATTACAGCAGTAATGTCCCCTACAGTAATTATGTCCCCACTTGCCACCATAAACTAATAATACATCATTCTGGCCCCCATACTGTAATCACCACCCATCCTGGCCACCTTTATTTAATAATATCCCCCATCCTAGGCTCTCATGTATCCACCCCCACCCATCCTGGGCATATAAGTACCCCCACCCATCGTGGGCCTGTACGTATCATCCCCCATGATTGTCTCCTATGTATCGTCCTCTTTCTTCTACCCCCCCCATCATGGACCCCTATGTATCATCCTCTTTCCTCCCCCCCAGCATGGACCCCTATGTATCATCCGCTCTTTCCCACACATCAGTGGTCCCTATGTATCATCCTCCTCTCCCCCTCCATCATGGGCCCCTATGTATCATCCTCTTTCCTCCCCCTCTCATTATGTGTCCCTATGTATCATCCTCTTTCCTCCCCCATCATGGGCCCCTACGTATCATCTGCTCTCTCTCCCCGCCATCATGGGCCCCTATGTATCATCCCACCCCATCATGGGCCCCTATGTATCATCCTCTCTCCCCCATCATGGGCCCCTATGTATCATCCTCTCCCCCCTCATCATGGGCCCCTATGTATCATCCGCTCTCTCCCCCCCATTATGGACCCCTATGTATCATCCCCCCCATCATGGGCCCCTATGTATCATCCTCTCCCCCCATCATGGGCCTCTATGTATAATATGCTCTCTCTCCCCCCATCATAAGCCCCTATGTATCATCCCCCCCCATAATGGGCCCCTATGTATCATTCGCTCGCCCCCCCATCATGGGCCCCTATATATCAACCACTCTCTCTCCCCCATCATGGGCCCCTATGTATCATCCGCGCTCTCTCCCTTCCCCCCCATCATCGGCCCCTATGTGTCATCCGGGCTCTCTCTCCCCCTCACCCATCATGGGCCCTTATGTATAATATGCTCTCTCTCTCCCCCATCATAAGCCCCTATGAATCATCCTCCCCCGCCATCATGGGCCCCTATGTATCATTCGCTCTCTCCCCCATTATGGGCCCCTATGTATCATCCATATTCTCTCCCCCCCATCATGAGCCCCTATGTGTCATCCACGCTATCTCCCCCCTATCATGGGCCCCTATGTATCATCCGCTCTCAATACCTCATCATGGGCCCATAAGTATCATCCACTCTCCCCCCCATCATGGGCCCCTATGTATCCTCCGCTCTCTCTCCCCCCCCATCATGGCCCCCTATGTATCACACGCTCTCTACCCTCCATCATGGGCCCCTATGTATCATCCGCTCTCTCTCCCCCCCATCACGGGCCCCTATGTATCATCCGCGCTCTCTTTCCCCCCATCATGGCCCCTATGTATCATCCGCTCTCTCCCCCCCATCATGGGCCCCTATGTATCATCCGCTCTCCCCCCCATCACGGGCCCCTTTGTATCATCCATCCTTCCACCCCCATCTCACTGGCCCCTATGTATCATCCGCTCCCCCCCCATCATGGACCCCTATGTATCATCTGCTCTCACTTCCCCCCCATCATGGTTCCCTATGTATCATCCGCTCTCTCTCTCCCCCATCATGGGCCCCTATGTATAATCTGCTCTCTCTCCCCTCCCCCCAATCATGGGCCCCTATGTATCATCCGCTCTCTCTCCCCCCATCATGGGCCCCTATGTGTCATCCACACTCTCTCTCTCCCCCGCACCCATCATGGGCCCCTGTGTGTCATCCGCTCTCCCTCCCCTCCTATCATGGGCCCCTATGTATCATCCGCTCTCTCTCCCCCAATCATGGACCCTTATGTATCATCCGCTCTCTCTCTCCCGAATCATGGGCCCCTATGTATCATCCGCTCTCTCTCCCCCCCATCATGGGCCCCTATGTATTATCCGCACTCTCTTTCCCCCCATCATGGCCCCTATGTATCATCCGCTCCCCCACCATCATTGGCCCCTATGTATCATCCGCTCTCCCCCCCATCATGGGCCCCTATGTATCATCCGCTCTCTCCCCCCCATCACGGGCCCCTATGTATCATCCATCCTTCCCCCCTCATCTCACTGGCCCCTATGTATCATCCGCTCTCCACCCCATCATGGGCCCCTATGTATCATCCGCTCTCTCCCCCCCATCACGGGCCCCTATGTATCATCCATCCTTCCCCCCCATCTCACTGGCCCCTATGTATCATCCTTCCCCCCCCCATCATGGACCCCTATGTATCATCTGCTCTCTCTTCCCCCCCATCATGGGCCCCTATGTATTATCCGCTCTCTCTCTCCCCCATCATGGGCCCCTATGTATAATCCGCTCTCTCTCCCCTCCCCCCAATCATGAGCCCCTATGTGTCATCCTCTCTCTCTCCCCCTATGGTGGGCCCCTATGAGTCATCCGCACTCTCTCTCTCCCCTGCACCCATCATGGGCCCCTATGTGTCATCCACTCTCTCTCCCCCCATCATGGACCCTTATGTATCATCTGCTCTCTCTCCCCCCCATCATGGGCCCCTATGTATCATCCGCTCCCCCCCCGATCATGGGCCCCTATGTATCATCTGCTCTCCCCCCCAGCAAGGGCCCCTATGTATCATCCGGTCTCCCCCACCTATCATGGGCCCCTATGTATCATCCGGTCTCCCCCACCTTTCATGGGCCCCTATGTATCATTCGCTCTCTCCCCCTTTATCATGGGCCCCTATGTATCATCCATCCATTCCCCCCCATCATTGGACCCTATGTATCATCCGCAGAGATATGTCAGGCAGGCAGTGCATATAGGCAGGCAGTGTATATACAGTTGTGCTCAAAATTTTACATACCCGAGAAGCATTTTTCCTTTCTTGGCCTTGTTTCAGAGATTAGGAATCACAAAAAAACATTTTCTCCTCTCATGGTTATTGGTTGGATGAAGCCATTTATTGTCAAACTACTGGGAAAAACCCACTACTTGGAAAAACTACTGGGAAAAACCCACAAATAACATCAGCTGAAATTCAGGACTCTCTGCAAACTAGCAGCGTGGCTGTTTCAAGATGCACAATAAGGAGGCACTTGAAGAAAAATGGGCTGCATGGTCGAGTCGCCAGAAGAAAGCCATTACTGCCCAAATGACACAAAGTAACTTGCCAACAATACGCCAAACAGCACAGAGACAAGCCTCAAAATTTCTGGAACAAGGTAATTTGGAGTGATGAGACCAAAATTGAACTTTTTGGCCACAACCATTACATTTGGAGAGAGGTCAACAAGGCCTGTGATGAAAGGAACACTATTCCTACAGTAAAGCATGGAGATGGATTGCTGATGTTTGGGGGATGTGTGGACTACAAAGGCACAGGAAACTTGGTAAAAGTTGAAGGAAAGATGAATGCAGCACGTTATCAGCAAATACTGGAGGCAAATTTGCACTCATCAGCTCGGAAGCTGCGCATGGTAGATACTTGCACGTTCCAACATGACAGCGATCCAAAACACAAGGCCAATCGACCTGTCATTGGCTACAGCAGTACAAAGTGAAGGTTCTGGAGCGGCCATCTCAGTCTCCTGACCTCAATATCATTTAGCCACTCTGGGGAGATCTCAAGCGCGCAGTTCATGCTAGACAGCCCAGGAACTGGAGGCTTTTTGCCAAGAAGAATGGGCAGCTTTACCATCTGAGAAATTAAAAAACCTCATCCTCAACTACCACAAAAGACTTCAAGCTGTCATTGAAGTTAGAGGGGGCAATTCACTGTATTAAGAACTGGGATATATGAACTTTTGATCAGGGTCATTTGGATGTTTTTGGTTGTCAATAAGATTTAAAAAGAGAAAACACAGTATATTTGACAATAAATGGCTTCACCCAACCAATAACCATGAGTGGAGAAAAAGTTTCTTTGTTATCATTCATATTCTCTGAAACAAGGCCAAGAAAGGAAAAATTCTTCCAGGGCATGTAAACCTTTGAGCACAACTGTAGCAGACTGCAGTGCATATAGCACAAGAGGCTCCATTCCAGTTTTGTCTGCTGCTGCTGGTGTTAGATATTTCTAGACATAGGCCCAGGTCTCTGGGACCAGGAATAATTTTTTTGGGGATCTTAGTCCTCATTATTTGCTTAAAAAGTAATCCAGAGAACACCGTTTTTTCTGCGCCATTTGCTTGTTGGCACTGCAGAATCCAGCCAGGTCCTTTACATATTGCAGCACTTAAAATCCATCTATTTAAAACTGTGGTTTGTCCGTCACACGGATCACATATAATTGCGCTGAAAATACTGCTATTTCTGGCCTCCATTGAAATTTTGTTTCACTGTGTCAGTGAACCTATTAATACCAGTTTATTGTTCAAAATAGTTAGCTACCGGCCAGGTATTTAAAACTGGGTTTTCTCCATCACACGGGTCACATATACGTTTTCAGAAAATACTGTCATTTCTGGCCTCCGTTAAAAATTAGTTTCAGTGTGTCAATGAAGCTATTGACACTGGTTTGCTATTCAAAATAGTTACCTACAGGCAAGGTATTTAAAACTGTGATTTTGCCGTCACACAGATCACATATACGTTTTCAGAAAATACTGGCAGTTCTGGCCTCCAATAAAAATTTGTTTCAGTGTGTCAGTGAAACTATTGACACCAGTTTGCTGTTCAAAATAGTTGCCTACAGGCCAGCTATTGAAAACTGTGGTTTGTCCGTCACACGGATCACATATAAGTTCGATTCAAATTCAGCCATTTGTAGAGAGCGTGAAAGATATTGTCTTTAATTTAAAATGGGCAAGGCATGTGGCAAGGGATGGGGAACTGGCCGTGATGGTGATAGTGCATGCAGAGGCCGAGGCTGTGGGCAAGCTTAAATTGTGCTACAACAAACAACCACATCTTCTCGCTCAACCTTTCTGTCCCAATTAATAGGGGACCGCAGAACACCACTATTGAACACAGAGCAGTGTTAAAAGGTTATTGGTTAGATAGCAGATAATGCTTCTAGTCACTTAGCCACCACCACCACCATCTTGTCTTCCACACATTCAAGTCTCAGTAGCTGTGAGTCTGTACCGTATATTCCTCACCCTGAACCTCCTTCCTCCCACCATGCCGAGTGCCCAGAGACAACTGATCCCACACTTGGACACTCCGAAGAGCTGTCAACTTGTCCATTCGGGGCAAGAAGAGATCGCATGTAGCGATGCCCAAATATTTGAGCAACAACGGTCACACGAAGGTGACGGTGGGAAAGTGTCACAAGAGGTGGACGATGATGAGACACAATTGCCAGAAAGTCAGGAGGAGGACCAGGGTGCGGAAGTGGAAGACGAGGTGGTGGATGATATAGTAACTGACCCAACCTGGCAGGAGGACATGCAGAGCGAGGAGAGCAGCACACAGGGGGAGGGAGGCAGAGCACCCCAACAGGCAGGAAAAAGCAGTGTGGTGGCCACAGACAGAAGGCAGGCAACCGTTCCCCGTAACACCAACACGGAGGAAGTTGCCAGTACAAGTGTTAATTCTTCCCAAGTCTGGTTGTTTTTAAAAGACTCTACCGATAACCCCAAAAAGTCCATTTGCACCACCTGCCAGGCCAGCATCAGCAGGGTTGGCAAAACTACCAGCCTTGCCACGACCAGCATGATCAGGCACATGGCAGCAAAGCACCCGACTTTGTGGGCCAAACACCAGGGTCGAGGAACAGTGTCTGTGGGTGGCACCACTGCTTCTTCCACTGTTGTGCATGCAAGCCAATCCCCTGTCCATGTTTCATGCGAAGATGCCTCCTGCCCTGCACCTTTCATTGCACACTCAAGTAGCAGCATCAGGAAGCACGTCCAAGTCCTTGTCCCAGCGTAGCATTCAGTTGTCCATACCCGAGTCATTGGAACACAAGCGCAAATACACAGCCAGCGCTCCACAGGCCACACTACAAAATTCCCACATTTCGCGACTGCTTGCGCTCGAAATGTTGCCTCTTAGGCTCGTGGAGATGGAAGCTCTCCGCAACCTGATGGCGGTGGCCGTTCCTTGGTACTCAGTCCCCAGCCGCCACTCTTTCTCCCGGTGTGACGTCCCCGCATTACACAAGCACGTGTCCCAAAACATTAACCGTGCCCACAGCAATGCAGTTACCGGGAAAGTCCACCTATCCATGGACACGTGGACAAGTGCTTGTGGGTAGGGATAGTACATCTCGCTGACGGCATGCTGGGTTAACATAGTGAAAGCTGGGACCCAGTTGGACCTTGGGACAGAACGCGTCCTCCCGACGCCGAGGATCACAGGCCCTAGGTCAAGCAGTTCAGACTCCACACATAAGACCTCAGGAGTGGACATGGATGTCAGACATACAGTATGTACCATCCTCCAAAACTTTGGGGACTCTACCAAGATGGTGAGCGACAATGACGCCATAATTAGCATCACCATCTCGCTTCTCTGTCTTCTGAAATGCTTTCTGCTCACAATCAAAGAGCATGCATTGCAGGCGGAGCACGATGAGATGGAGCAAGGAACCATACAGGGTGATTACACACAGCCCAGCCTCATCTCATCCCAACCTGGAATGGGTGACAATGAGGAAGAGGAGGAAGAACAAGAGCTAGTTTCATGTGCTATTGACGGTACTACCTACACAACTGTCATACCTTCTGTTCAGCATTGATGGACTGAGGACAGAAAGAAGGAGAAGGAGGAGAGCATGGTCTGTCGTCCTCTTGGTGAGGACACGGAAGTCTTGCCTGTTAGCAGTCTGGCACGCACGGCTGAGTTTATGTTACGCTGCCTTTCCCATGATCCTCGCTTTCTCAAAATTTTGGGTGACAGTCATTACTGGTTAGTGACACTTCTAGACCCACGCTACAAGGATAAATTTATATCTCTCATTCCTGAGGTGGACAAGTCTACAAAAATGGGGCAGTACCAGAAGGCCCTTGTTGCAGAACTATTAAAAAAATCCCATCTGAAAACTCTGGCGGCAGAGGTCACAGTTCGTTGGACAACCTAGGACTACAGGCAAGAGACAAAACTCTAATCCAGCAGAGGCAGGAGAACAATGGGAGAATTTTCTCAGCCTCTCCCATCGCACAGGCCCTGAGGCGCAGGGTACTCTCACAAGGAGTGCAAAGTTTGGGAAGATGCGGAGGGAGTACGTTGCCGACTGTACCAACATCCTCTGTGATTCCTCTGTATCTTATAATTATTGGGTATCCAAGGTGGATATGTGGAATGACCTGGCTCTCTACGCCTTGGAGGTCCTGGCCTGCCCTGCCGCTAGCGTTTTATCAGAGCGAGTTTTTAGTGCCGCTGGTGGAATTATAATTGATAAGCGCATCAGCCTGTCAATTGAAAATGCTGACAGGCTGACTCTTATAAAAATGAACAAGGGCTGGATTGAGCCAAACATCTCAACACCACTGAATGATAGCAGCGTAACATAAACTCAAATCCAGTGTATTTTTTTGGGAGGTGTATTCCCATGCACCTTTTCACACCCTCACATGGGTGTACGCTTCCTGATTATGGCTATTTGCTCTTGTCCTCCTTCTTCTCCTCATCCTCCACTTCCATATCACCAGGGTGACCATGGTTCGTGATGCAACACCCACATAATTTTTTTAAAGGGTGTTTTTGATGCCCGTAAAAAAAAATTTTTATACAGTATGTTCATGTATAACCCTCAGGGGTAAATGTTTGTCTGCCCATATACTTAGTGCATGGGCATTACAATTATAGGAAACCCGTTCCTTTCTGATGGGAACATTTTTTATGAGGCCCTCTACGTCTCTTCCAAGGGGCATTGGAGTGCCTTCCAATTTTTTTTTCAGCCCTTGCATTCACTGCATAGGCCAACACTAGGGGAGACGCACTTCCTAATAATGGGAAAAAAATTTCATGAGGCCCTCTACGTCTCTTCCAAGGGGCATTGGAGTTCCTCCAAATTTTTGTCAGCCCTTGCATTCACTGCAAAGGCCAACACTATGGGAGACCCACTTCTTAATAATGGAACATTTTTTCATTAGGCCCTCTATGTCTCTTCCAAGGGGCATTGGAGTGCCTACCAATTTTTGGCAGCCCTTGCATTAACTACATATGCCAACACTATGGGAAACCCACTTCCTAATAATGGGAACATTTGTTCATGAGGCCCTCCACGTCTATTCCCAGGGGCATTGGAGTGCCTCCCAATTTTTGGCAGCCCTGGCATTCACTGCATAGGCCAACACTATGGGAGACCCACTTCCTAATAATAGGGAAAAAAAATTTATGAGGCCCTCTACGGCCCTCTTTTGGCAGCCGTTGCTTCACTGCATTACCAAACAGCATGGGAGACTCTCTCCTATCTAATGAGAATTTGTCGTTACTGTGGCCCTGCTCTATGTGCCTTTAAATTCTTAGTGGGGTTTTTCCTAAATTTTGTCAGCGGTTGGACTCACTGCATACCCTATAACTTTATAGCAGACCCTCTCCTTTCTAATGGGAACATGTCGTACTCGTTACTGTGGCCCTGCTCTATGTGTCTTTAAATTCTTAGTGGGGTTTTTCCTAAATTTTGTCAGCCATTGGACTCACTGCATACCCTATAACTGTATAGTAGACCCTTTTCTTTCTAACTGGAACATGTCGTACTTGTTACTGTGGCCCTGCTCTATGTGTCTTTAAATTCACAGTCACAGCATAGGCATTACCACTATAGGAGACCCGCTCCTTTATAATGAGAACATTTTTTTTACTGAGACCCTCCTCTATGTCTCTTCAAAGGGGTATTGGGTTGCGTCCGAATTTTTGGCAGCCCTTGCAGTCACTGCATATGCAGTAACAGTATAGGAGACCCACTTGTTAATAATGGGAACAACAAAGCATAGCCGATTGATGGCTCTCTAAAAATAGCGAGGGCCGACTGCTGGCCTTTTAAGAATAGTAAAGGACACCTGATGGCCCTATAAAAATAAGCTTCATGACTTTCAGAGTCCCTCCATCATGAATGAAACAGAATGTCTCTGATGATGTGTCACACACCACATGGCCAGATAACGTTGTAAAATGTTAAAATGACATTTCCCGGTGAAAGCATTTGTCTTAAGAAATAACGTAAAAAAAACCCCACAAAATATTAGGATCTTTCTTTAGTATAAAAAACAGAGTCACCAATGTAACCTCAATGTAATCACATTGTTCAGCTCCAGCACCCCCTCCTCCATCTCCGAAAGGACCATATCAGTCACAAGCTGACAGCACTGCAGCACTGCCTTGGCCAAGCGGCAACAGGCTGTGCTGATGATAACATGCTTAATGCTTAATTGACAAACCAACCAGCGCTGAAGAGTTGTTGAAATCTGTAACACAGCAGCTTTATCTGTGGCTTTCACCGCTGAATATACAGCCAGGCATGGTCATGTGTGACAATGGGTGGAACCCGGTGACGGAGAAATGACAGTCGGAGTAGATACGGTTTCCCTCTATGCTAGTCCTTTCACCGAGCTATAGAATATGGCTGTGGTGAAATACAACTCCCACTGAGAAGCTGTTTCGGTTTGAAAAACATTGGTGTTATGATCTGCAACATGTACTAAGGAAAGATAGGGGAAAGCTGCCTCTACAGTAAGACTAAGCTGAATCCCTATGATGTAGCCGGCTGCCTGTTCCTGGTGAACAGACACGCCTTAGTCCTTGGCTAGTCTGAACGAAGACCTATAGAATTAAGGGAGGGGTCCCGAAAAGAACTAAGGACTAGGACAAAAGTGAGACACCTTCTGAACAGAGAAGTTGTTGCAGAACACAAAAAGACAAACGGACAAAAATGTACTAGAGGTCCAAGAGGACCAAGCGAACTTGACAGAGAAAGGCACCGAAGCACCTGGCTAGAGAAACAGTCAAACACTGAAGTCCAGCACAGCCACAAGGGGGGAGCTGGAATATAAAGGCAGATGGTCACGTGACTGCAAAACACAAGATAGAAATAAACAGACAGGAGGGTTCTAACAGTACCCCCTCTTTTATGAGGATCCTCCGGATCCTCCAGGCCCAGGCCTATCCAGAAACCTCCTGTGGAAAGCTTTATCCAGCCTAGGAGCAGAGACATCATCCGTCCTTACCCAGGAGTTGTCTTCGGGACCGAAACCCTTCCAGGAGACAAGATACTGTAATCTCCCTCTATGCCATCTAGAATTCAAGATACGAGAAATTTCATATTCGCCGTCTTCCACAACAGGAGGAACTGTGACAGTGGCGTCCCTATCAGATACATCAGCCTTTTTCAACAAGGAAACATGAAACACAGGATTAATCTTCCAGGAAGTAGGGACATCCAACCTAACAGCAGACTGGTTAACAACCTGAAGCACTTTAAATGGACCCACAGACTTAGGACCCAGTTTTATAGAGGGAATCCTCAACCGCAAGTTCTTCGAGGACAACTAAACCATGTCACCCACAGTAAACAAAACCGCCTTGCGTTTTCTGTCAAAATACTTCTTGGACTTCTTGTTAGCCTCTTGAAGGTTGCAATGTACATTAATCCAAACTCTCTCCAAATCACCGGAAAAATTCTCCTCCCCCGGCACCGCCGACCCCAATTTGGAGAATGAACCAAAAGAAGTATGTCTCCCAGCACAACAAAAAAAAGGAGAACACCCAGCAGAGGAGGATGTATGATTGTTAAGAGAAAATTTTGCGAGAGGCAGAAACTCAGACCACACCTCTTGATTGTCCGCCACAAAACAACGCAAAAACTGTTCAACATCCTGGTTCTTTCTTTCAGTCTGTCCATTAGACTCAGGATGATAACAAGATGAAAATGACAAATGGACTCCCAACCTGTCACAAAAAGCACGCCAAAAGCGAGCCACAAACTGAGGACCTCTATCGGAAACAATATCTGTGGGAACGCCATGGAGCTTGACAATCTCCTTAACAAACGCCTTAGCGAGTGTCTTGGCGCAGGGCAACTTAATGAATGGAACCAAATGACACATCTTACTAAAATGATCCACGACCACCCAGATGACAGTAAAACCCTCGGACACAGGAAGATCAGTAATAAAATCCATTGTGAGATGCGTCCAAGGCGCACTAGGAACCTCCAGAGGGCAAAGCAACCCCGCAGCAGGGGTATGTGAAGCCTTTGACCTAGCACACACAGTACACTAATGCACCCACTTGATGACTTCCTTCTGCCATCCAGGCCACCAAAAACTGCGACTGATAAGTCTCTTAGCCTCCAAAACTCCTGGATGACCTGCCAACCGAGACTCATAACACTCCACAAACAAATCTCTCCTAAAGGCTCTAGGCACGAACAACCTCCCATGGGGAGTGTTAGATGGAGCATCAGCTTGAGCTTTTAGAATCCCAATCTCCAAAACGGAGTCCAATGCCGCCACCACAACTCCTTTCTGTTAAATGCTCTCCTCCTCCTCGGCACCGACTGTAGGAGAGAAGCTGCAAGATAAAGTATCGGCTTTAACATTCTTAGTACCAGGGATATAGGTAACAGAAAAATGAAACCGAGAAAAAGAAAGTACCCACCTAGCTTGACGGGCATTTAAGCGCTTAGCAGCATCCAGATAGATCAAATTCTTATGATCTGTGAATAGGAAATCTAGCGCCTTCCAAAAAATGACACCAAAGTTTAAACGCAAGTTTAATAGCCAGCAATTCCCGAATTCCAACATCATAATTCAGTTCAGTTTACGAAAAAAATTTTGAAAACGCTTCAATGGCCTCAGTAGTCCACTGGGCCGTATTCGCACCTTTCCTAGTGAGATCGGTTAGAGGTTTAACAATTACAGAAAAATTCTTAATGAATTTCCTGTAATAATTGGCAAAACCAAAAAATCTCTGTATAGATTTCAAACCAATAGGCCTAGGCCATTCCTGCACAGCCTGAACCTTCACCGGGTCCATCTCAAAGCCCTCGCTGGAGACAATGTAGCCCAAAAAACAAATTTTCTATACAGTGAACTCACATTTCTCCAGCTTAGCAAAGAGTGAATTATCACTCAATAACTGCAAAACTTCACGTACACTCTGCCAATGGGACTCTAGATCTGGTGAGTAAATCAAAATGTCATCCAAATACACAACCACATTCTTACCAATGAAAGGCCTCAGAATGTCATTAATAAGGTTCTGAAAAAATGCAGGTGCATTGGTAAGACCAAAAGACATCACCAGATTCTCAAAATGACCGATCGGAGTGTTAAAAGCAATTTTCCATTCATCACCCTCCTTCACTCGTAACAAATTGTATGCCCCCCGGAGATCAATTTTGGAGAACCACTTGGCCCCCACTAACTGGTTAAACAAGTCAGGAATTAACGGCAATGGGTAGGAATTGCGTACGGTAATCTCATTAATTTCACGAAAATCCAGACATGGACGTAAACCGCCGTCCTTTTTTTTAACAAAGAAAAATCCAACTGCCACAGGCGACTTAGAAGGTCTAATGTGAACAGCAGCCAGGCTAGTCTGTATGTACTCCTCCAAGGCCTTTTTTTCAGAGATAGACAGATTAAATAAGCGACTCTGGGGAAGAGTAGCTCCCGGAACTAACTCAATGGCGCAATCATTATCCCTATGAGGAAGTAAAACTTGCGACTCCTCCTCCGAAAAAACCCTCCAAAAATCTTGAATAGGTACAGATAATTCCCCTTTTTCCACAGCCGCAATGCGACCATTACAAAATTTATCATAGCACTTCAGACTCCAAGACTTAATCACATTAGTAGACCAGTTCAATAAAGGATTGTTCAGTTTTAACCAAGGCAATCCTAGAACAACTGGAGAGTGTAAATTATCTAAAACAACCAAGTCCAAAATTTCTTGGTGAACTCCATTGATAGTGAGGGGAAATGCAGCAGTCTTGTGAGTAATACATTTCAAAGGAGTGTTATCAATTGCAATCACAGAAATAGGTGCTGACAAAGGTTTGGATTTCAATTTAAGGTTTTGCAAAAACCCTTTATCAATCACAATTAATGTTGAACCACAATCCACAAATACCTGAAATTCAATCAAATCTCCCTGCAGAGTAGTACTCCCCGAAAGAAATACTCCTGCAGAGCGTAAACAAGCTATACGGGTGTAACTGACCTTTTTTTTTCTTTACTTAAAAGATGCTCACAATACTTAATCAAATGGTCAGCTTTAGCACAATAAAGACACAATCCCTCGGTAAACCTCCCGTCTCTTTCCTGAGAGCGGAGTGACATCACCCCAACCTCCATCGGTTCTCCGCCATCAGAGCAGATTTTCTGGGGACTAGGACCTGACATTACAGGAGTCTTTACCTCATTAAGCCTGCACCTCAGTCTCCTGTCAATACGAACAGCTAACTGCATAGCATCCTGCAGAGTCTCAGGTGCAGGGAAAGCAATTAGCAAATCCTTAACCCTTTCACTCAGACCAGCAAGAAATAAACATCTCAGCACAGGATCATTCCACTTAACTTCCGAAGCCCATCTCCTGAAGTGTGTGCAATAATTTTCAACATCATCTGACCCCTGATTCAAACGTCTGAGTTCTGATTCAGCAGATGAGATTCGATCAGGATCATCATATAATAGCTCCATAGCAGAAAAAAATTCTTCAACAGATCTTAAACACGGATCATTAGGCTGGAGACAAAAGGCCCACCCCTCTGGTTCATTGCGCAAAAGTGACATAATAAAACCAATGCGCTGTGATTCATTCCCAGAGGACCTTGGTCTCAAACGAAAATATAACAAACAAGCATTTTTAAAGGCAAAAAAATCTTGCTGTTTACCATAAAAAGCATCAGGCAGTCCTACCTTGGGTTCGACAAAATGCGCTCCAGAACAGCTACTCACGTGTTGATGAAGCTCGGCCACCTCCAGAGACAATCCCTGCAGGCGTTGAGCCAAATCCTGGACGGAAACCATACTGATCCCCGAATTTCTTTGCTTTTAGTTTTTTGGGCTGGACTTACTGTTATGAACTGCAACATGTACTAAGGAAAGATAGGGGAAAGCTGTCCCTACAGTAAGACTAAGCTGAATCCCTACAATGTAGCGGGCTGCCTGTTCCTAGTGAACAGACCCGCCTTAGTCCTCGGCTAGTCTGAACGAAGACCTATAAAATTAAGGAAGGGGTCCCTAAAAGAACTAAGGACTGGGACAAAAATGGGACACCTCCGAAACAGAGAAGTTGTTGCAGAACACAAAAAGACAAACTGACAAAAATGTACTAGAGGTCCCAGAGGACCAAGCGAACTTGACAGAGAAAGGCACCGAAGGACCTGGCTAGAGAAACAGTCAAACACTGAAGTCAAGCACAGCCACAGGGGCGGAGCTGGAATATAAAGGCAGATGGTCACGTGACCGCAAAACACAAGATAGAAAAAACAAACAGGAGGGTTCTAACAATTGGGCCCACCAGATAATTTGATTCCGAGGGCTCACCTTTCTCCCCCACTCAAGAGAGCCATAGCAGCTGCAAAGTTAGCGCTATCATGAACTCTCCTGATGTAGAAGCCAGGGCACACCAGAGGATTCTCTGGTGGGACCGTCCAACCCTGTCGAGAAGCAGTCCTGGCTAAGAAAAGTGTGTGGGAAGGTTTCCAGACACTTAATGGCTGCTTTTTTACTGAGGCGGAAACCCACGCAAACATGGGGAGAACATACAATGTTCTTGCAGATGTTTTCCTTGATGGGATTTGAACCCAGGATCCCAGCGCTGCAAGGCTTCAGTGCTAACCACTGATCCAATGTGCTGCCATTCACCCTCTGATATCTAACAGGCATGAGAAACTTGTGACGCGCCCCCTGGGACATATTCCTTTTTGAGGGGAATACCCGGCACCGGATCAGATGGGGGGTTGTAGTCTCCGAGCGGCTGTGACCCGGTCCCGTGCCCAGGGCGTCAAGCTCAGGGTTATGTGGCAGTCTTTACTGATGTTATTAAAGTTCGTTGTGTCGACTACGCCACCCGTTGTGATGCGGTCACTGTGACCGCCGCTGCGGCAGGGTCCGCTGAGGCTGATGGTGGACGCGCAGCTTGGTGGGATAACCCCCAACGGGAGGGGTATAGCCTCAGAGGGGACAGGCGCAGAGGATGGGGGTTGTGGTGGTGCGGTGCAGCCGGTAATGATCACAGACTCGGGTTGTGCAGTTAAGGGTCTTTACTTACTGCAGATGTTCCTGGTCACTCTAGCTCCAAGTGACCTCCCGAGCCGTGCTGCGTCCACCAGGTCCTGGATCCGGCCAACCCCCAAACAAGTCCGGAGCGTGGCCCTGAGCTCTCCCTCTGTCCTTTCTTCAGCCGTCCCCACCAGTGATTCACCTAAATCCAGCTCCCTCGGGCCTTCTGTTGGGCAACCTTTGGCCTCAGGTTCCCTGACCCTCCATGTGGTGTGCCTTCAGGGTGAATGTAGTGGGTGACCGTGACAGACACTGCCCACGGTCTCCGGTCTCTGGCTGGGGAATGTCTTTGCCCCCACCAGCTTGGGTTCCGGTACCCTCTTGCTGACTCCTCACCCGGTGTTCTTATTTGGGTTCTTGGGTCCCTTCTTTGTCCCCCCTCTGGGTCTCCTTCTTTACTCCACTCTCTCTCCAGGGCTGTTGTTTCTTTCTCTCTCTTTCTGCAGGCTTGTCCTCTGCATCTGACTTACTCTCTGCGTCTGACCCTGATCCTAGTTGGTGCCCTCCTTATATATCCCTCTATGTGTGAGCTCAGGTGACCAGCACCCAATGAGCTCCTACCACTACCCAGACTGCTCCCCCTATCTGCCCCTACACTACATGGGATGTTCCTCCCCCCTCCCACTCCAGCCAGGAACAGGCTCGGTCGCACCTGCACATTTCTAAGTGGGAGTGCCGTCGGCCTGCTCCTCTGGAATGGGATGTATGTAGTGCATGCAGTCTATCTGAGCTCAGTTCCACACTCCTTCCTTACCCGGGAGTGGAATATCACACCTCTGGGTTGAGGTGCAATACCCCTGTAGCAGCCGAATCCTCAGGGTGCTACACTTGCTCCTACTGCCACTCTATATTCAGCTCCTTTGTGAGAAAGTAATGTATTTGGACAGCCACTCAGTCTACCAAATAAAATTCCTGAGAAGGAAATTGGGGATGACTTCGCTACTGGTACTGGAGGCAGTGCTAATACCATGGCGTAGTACCATAGCTTACTGGAAATATTCCTGGCTGGTAGGAGGCAAGCAGGTTCCCACAGAAAAGTACCAGCAGTAACTTTCAGGGACCCGCGCTTGTAGAAGGCGGAGACAACACCGGCAGAAATAGTCGTGGCTGGGGACCAAGTATGGACACCTGTCCGTCGTCGCCATGAGGTTGTGTACAGCTTCCACTTCCACAAGCCTAAATGGCCACATTTCAAGTGCAAGCAGCTGCCCAGAAATCTGGCAGTTTAGCTTTGCGGCCTGTGGGTGGGTGACTGGCTGCATACTTGCGCTTGCATTCCAAGAAACAGAAAACGAAGCAGATGGTGGCCTCTATCATCATCATTCACCATTTGTATTTATGCTATTTACGTTCTGGCTGCTACAATCATAAACATTCACCGTTCTCCCACAAATTCTGCACACTTCTACCACATAACCCCTCTCTCCTCTCTTCTCCTATGTACAGCTGTCATGCTCTCTTCACAATGTTATACCACACAGATCCATTCATTCCCACAATACAACACAGGAAACGCTCTCACAAATCACTCAACCATCTGTTCACTCTCTGTATTTTCCTTCTCTTAGTCGCAGGTGATATTTCTCCTAATCCAGGACCCTCCAGTAATAATAACACTTACCCTTTCCCTGTTACATTCAGAAACCCTGCTAATATCATTAATATTCCCTGCATATCTTCTGTCTCATTCAACTGTGCCCTTTGGAATGCGCTCTCAGCATGTAATAAACTCTCTTACATCCATGACTTTTTCCTCTCTAATTCCCTCAACCTTCTGGCTCTCACCGAAACCTGGATCCAGCAGTCGGACACCACCGCTGCTGCAGCTCTCTCATATGATGGCCTACACTTCTCTCATACCCCGAGACCTGACAACAGTTCAGGTGGAGGTGTTGGTCTGCTTCTTTCAACAAAATGTACTTTTTCAGGTTATCCCCCCAGCACCCTCCCTTATCTTCCCTTCTTTTGTGGCCCACACAGTCAGATTCTACTGGCCCTTCTCCCTGCGAGTGGTGGTTGTCTATCGCCCTCCAGGTCCCTCCCGTCAGTTCCTGGATCACTTTGCTGCCTGGCTTCCAAATTTTCTATCCAGCAACATCCCCACTCTAATCATGGGAGATTTTAACATCCCAGTTGGCGATTCTTTCCCCATCTGCCGCTCATCTTTTATCACTAACCTCCTCCTTCGGCCTTTCACAGCTTGCTAATTCTCCTACACATGAAGACGGGAACACATTGTGTTAAGGGAGGGCAATAACCCTTCACGGTTGACCAAGTGAATGTCAAATTATTAAAATATTATGTTGATTGCAATCCACAGAAAACCAAACGGAAACAATGTTCTGTATTGGGAGGATTCAAAGAATCTCTGATCCCGTTTATTTTGCTTAGCATTTTATATTGTTTTGAGTATATCAAATAGCCAATCAACTCTACAGCCATACTACAATACTATAGGCTAACTGATGTTAGTATAATTATTACGGAAAACACATATATGGTCATATTATCATTGTTAGTTTGAAGCACTATGGAAATTTTACAAGGTCAAACCTGGCCTAAACAAGTTAGATAGCAGAGTGTCTGACAAAATGTTCTCTTGAGAAAAGGTTAGTGTGAGAGAAGTTCTATGGGAAGAGAAAGAAAGAATGTATGTTATGCAAGGAGTGATAATAACATGATTTTAAAGCGAGTAGACAAAATGAAGTTGCTCTAGCATGAGTATCAGAATGTCCTCTACAATTGGACCTGATCTTCTCCCGGCTTTGCTCAGTACATGACTTTACTAACTCTCCCCTTCCACTCTCTGACCATAATCTTCTTTCATTCTCTGTCAAGAACTGTGACTCTACTCAAGAAACCCCCACTTTCCACACTTATAGAAAAATACGCGCCATTAACACCCAGAAATTTATGAAAAAGTTGCAATCATCATTGGCCCCAATCTCCTCCCTCTCATGTCCCGACCCTGCATTGAAGCATTATAGCAAAATATGGCTATGCGCCCTGGATGAAGCCGCACTTCCTACACAAAGAACAATTTGGCATAGACGGCGACAACCCTGGCACAAGCCTCAAATATGTTTTCTCCAGCGGTGTTCCAGGTGCGCTGAACGGCTGTGGAGAAAATCTAATCTGCCCAACGATTTCCTTCATTATAAATTTATACTGAAAACATAGAACTCTGCCCTTCACCTCTCCAAACAAACCTACTTTAACAACCTCAACATCTCACTTTCCAATAATCCTAAACACCTCTTTAACATGTTTTACTCTCTCCTCAATCAAACAGCACAGGCCCGACCACTGACCTCAGCGCTGACGATCTGGCCAATTATTTCAAAGAAAAAATTGACCATATCCAACAGGAAATTTTCTCCCAACCCCCAAACGTTATGCATGCTCTCCCCCACATTGTATCTTGCTCACTTTCTGACTTCGAACCAGTCACAGAAGATAAAGTGATCAGGCTCCTTGCATCTTCTCGCCCTACCACCTGCACCAGTGACCCTATTCCCTCACATCTCCTTCAGTCCCTTTCTCCAGCTGTCACCACTCACCTAACTAAAATTTTCAACTTCTCCCTCTCATCTGATATCTTTCCCTCTTCTTTTAAAAATGCCAGCTTACATCCATTACTTAAAAAAACATCCCTTGACCTGAACTGCATGGCCAACTACAGACCTGCTTTCAATCTTCCCTTTATTTCTAAACTCCTGGAACGCCTGGTCCATTCCCGTCTAATCTGCTATTTCTCAGACAACTCTCTTCTTGACCCTTTACAATCTGGTTTCTGCTCTTTACATTCTACTGAAACTGCCCTCACTAAAGTTTCTAAGGATCTGCTAACAGCTAAATCTAATGGTCACTACTCCCTGCTGATTCTCTTGGATCTCTCTGCAGCATTCAACACTGTAGATCACCAGCTCCTCCTCACTATGCTCTGCACTATTGGCCTCAAGGACACTGTTCTCACTTGGTTCACCTCCTATCTCTCTGACCGCTCTTTCACTGTGTCTTTTACGGGCTCCTCCTCCTCTCTCCTTCCCCTTACTGTCAGCGTTCCTGAAGGATCAGTCCTAGGCCCCCTTCTTTTCTCCTTATACACCGCTCCTATTGGACAAACAATCAGCAGATTCGGTTTTCAGTACCATCTCTATGCTGATGACACCCAATTATACACCTCTGCTCCGGACATCACCCCTGCATTATTGCAAAAGACCAGTGATTGTTTTTCTGCTGTGTCTAACATTATGTCCTCCCTCTGTCTAAAGCTGAATCTGTCAAAAATTGAACTACTCGCATTTCCTCTCTCCACTAACCTACCTATGCCCGATATTGCCATTTCCATTTGTGGCTCAACCACTGCACCCCAACAACAAGCCCGCTGTCCTGGGGTCATTTTTGATTCAGATCTTTCCTTCACTCCTCACATCAAATAACTCGCTCGTTGATGTCATCTACACCTCAAAAACATCTCAAGAATCAAGACTGTTCTCGCCTTTGACTTGTCAAAAACTCTTACTGTAGCTCTTATTCATTCTCGTCTCAACTATTGAAACTCTCTACTAATCAGCCGCCCTCTTACTAAACTCTCCCCTCTCCAATCCGTCCTTAACACAGCAGCCAGGATCATATTCCTCGCCAACCGCTACATGAATGCTACACCGATGCCTCTTCCCTGTGTAGGTCATTGCATTGGTTGCCCATCCAATATAGAGTTCAATTTAAACTTATTATGCTTACCCACAAAGCACTCCATGCTTCAATACCTCCTGACATCTCCTCCCTTGTCTCAGTCTACCACCCTACATGTGCCCTCCATTCTGCCAATGACTTAAAACTAAAATCCTCCATAATCCGAACTTCCCACTCCCGTCTCCAAGATTTCTCGCGTGCTGCGCCAATTCTTTGGAATGCACTACCCAGGACAGTTCGATTAATTCCCATTACCCACAGTTTAAAGTGAACCCTAAAAACCCATTTCTTTAGACTGGCGTATCGCCTCAACACACTATCTGTCCATCCCAGTTTTGGTCTTCAATTTCAGGTTCATACCATCCATGCACTTACTAGCCTCTGTCAGGACTGTACACATATTGGCTGGTGACCAGTCCATGTGAGTCGGTTGACAGGGGTAGGGGTGCTCTGATACCGGGATGGATGGGTTACTTCTGTGGGGATCACAGTTGGTCGATTCCCGATTTCGTGCCCTGGACCGTCAGTAAAGGGATGGGGTCAGGATGATGGGAGAATTGTGTCCTGATGCCTCCTGTGGTAACTGGTAAAGTCGGTTACCAGCGCTGTGTATGGTTGCTGAGGTGATCGGCATACGGCTTGTATGAACGCTATAGGCAGTAATGTCAAAGTAGGCACACACACACATTAAGTCTTTGTTTCAGTACCTTTCTTTTACTGATGTCCGGTAACAGGTACAGTTCAGGAGGGTAACCATGTTTTCGGTGCAGGTAGAGATATTCACCCTGTAGATTTGTGAGGCCTCCTCTAACAATGTGTGCGTTGTTTGGGATCAGTCCTGCCTTAAGCTGAGCCTGACACATTTTACTTTCTTTGGGGTCCTTCTACACAACTGACAATGAGGACCTTTCCTTGGGGCTACCAATTCTCTTCCTGGGCCCCTGGTCCTATACTTGGTCAAGTTTGGCAACTCTTTCCCCTTCTTCTTCAGGGGGAGTAAATCCTCCTGATCTGTCCGGGTTTTCTATGCTATTCCTGAATTAATAGCAATCTCGGACTCCGGTGTCCGGGTGAGCTAAAGGGATAATAGTTTTATCTCTTTTCTTTCTCCTTCTAGCCTCCATCCCTCTCTCTAGGGTGCTTCACAACACAGACCTGTTTCCTAGTTCAGGGCTTAACTGGTTCTCAGCCAACAGCTCTCTCTGTCTCTCTCCTCCTTCACCCGTCTCTAGACTAACTGCCGCTTTGCTGTCTCCCTGGAAACTGACTCCTCCCCTCAGACCTGGGGTGGAAGGTGTTGTGTGTGCCCATGTGTACATCTCTCCCTGCACCTATGGATCCTGTGGTAATCCCCCGCAGGGGTGCCACACATGTATTATTATTTATCATATTTAGTATATCAAGGCTGCGTTATAGAATATATGTACATTTTACCTTTTGTGTCTCCCTCATTTCCTAATAGACTGTAAGCTTGCGAGCAGGGCCCTTACTCCTTTTGATATGAGATATGTTTATTCTGTATTGTCTGTATAAAATTGTAAAGTGCTATGGATTATGTTGGCGCTATAACAATAAAAATTATTATTTTCATCATCATGGCCTCACCTCTGCACTAGTGTTGAGCCACCCCCGTAGTGTTCGAGTTCGGTTCGGTTCGTCGAACACCCGTGTGTTCGCCGAACTGTTCGTCGAACTTTTCGTCGAACACCTTCGAACACCGTTAAAACCAATGGCAGGCAAACAAAAACACATAGAAACACAGAAAACACCTTCAAAGGTGTCCAAAAGCTGACAAACTGCTCAGAAGACACAACTAACACATGGAAAAGTGACAAGAACATATAGTCCTGAGAAAAGAAAAGAGGTGGAGGAGTAAAAGGAGGGGGAGACACAGATATAGGCATGTCATGCCCTTCTAAAATCCAAAAAGTGAGAAGCCGACACGTTCAGTCCGCTCCTGCCCGTGCCACCTCCGTGTCGCCGGGTTTGTGCCAGAGCCGCGGTGAACCCTGATGGCCAGCCCCCCTCTCCCAATACTGGTGCCTGTCCGCTGGTGGGTCGAGCGAGCCCCCCTGTGGTGGAGGCAGCTCTAAGCTTTTTAATTTAAATTGTCTCTCTAATTTGAATGAATACACTTTAAATCCATTTACAAGGATCTATTGGAGGGCAAGTCTCATGCCAGCAGCCGCGTAATTCCAGCTCCAGTAGCGTCCACTAAAGCTGCTGCAGCTAAAAAGCTTTTATAAGGATCGAGCTCGGCTGTCCACCGCAAGGCATCCTACTGCCAGTCCCAGCCCCTATGCCTTGGGGTGCCTCCTGATGCTCTTGACTGAGTATCCCGTGGTCCCGAAGCATTTCCTTTGAAAAAATTAAGTGTCCAAACTACAGGTGGTGTAGCTTGCCTAACAGCTGGGATAATCCGCTGACTAGCAGACACTGCTACTAGGCACAAAGTATTTCCTGGGCTAGATGCAGTTAAAAATTTGTAATTAGATACTCTCGTTGGATGCTGAGAAAGCATTCCATAGAGTCTCCTGGCACGCCATATATGATTCTCTTAAAAAGCTTGGGGTAGGGGTCTAGGGGACCATTTTATAGCCAAAATCACGGCCCTGTATCGCAATACGTCACCTAGGCTGAAGATAAATGGAACTGTAGCACCCTGAGGGCTCGGTTGCTACAGAGGTATTGTTATGTTCTGCTACCAAAGCTAAGGAAAGAGAGGAGATCTGTCCCTACTATAAGACTCAGCTGAATCCCTACGATGTAACAGGGAACCTGATCCTGCGATCAGACCTGCTAAAGTCCTGATCTAGTCTGTACGAAGACCTATAGATGTGGGGAGGGAATCCCTACAAGTACTAAGGACTGGGAGGAATATGGGACACCTCCTAACAGAAATAGTAGCAGACAGACGAACAAACAAAATAGATAGAACATAGAGGTCCGTAGACCAAGCAAACTAACAGAGTTAGATACAGAGCACAGGCTAGCTAGAAAGTAGATATACAATGAAGTCCAGCAAAGCCAGAAGGGCGGAGCAGGATTAAATAGGCCAACAAAGTCATGTGACCAGCAAAGGAAAAAAAACCTAACAGCAAGGTTCTAACAGTACCCCCCCTTCTAAGAGGATCCTCCGGATCCCCTAGGACCAGGCTTATCAGGAAATCTCCTGTGAAACGCTCTGATAAGTCTGGACGCGGAAACATCATCTGACCTCACCCAAGAGTTATCCTCGGGTCTGAAACCTTTCCAGGCCACAAGATACTGCAAACTACCTCTATACCGTCTAGAGTCAAGGATGCGAGAAATTTCATATTCCCCGTCCTCCACCACCGGAGGAACAGAGGCAGAGGCGTCACCATCCGACACAACAGCTTTTTTTAACAGAGAGACATGAAAGACCGGATTAATTCTCCAGGAGGTAGGAACCTCCAACCTAACAGCAGATTGGTTGACAACCTGAAGCACCTTAAAGGGCCCTAAAAACTTGGGACCCAATTTCTTAGAAGGAATCCTCAACCGCAGATTCCTAGAGGACAACCAAACCATGTCACCAACAGCGAACAAAACCTCCTGTCGTTTCCTATCAAAGTAGTCTTTAGATTTTCTGTTGGCCTCCTGAAGATTACCACGCACATCCGTCCAAACTCTTTCCAAATCACCGGAAAAATTCTCCTCCTCAGGCACGGCAGATCCCAACTTGGAGAACGACCCAAACGACGGATGTCTCCCAGAACAGCAAAAAAAAGGCGAACAACCAGCAGAAGAAGATGTATGATTGTTCAGAGCAAATTCGGCAAGTGGCAGAAACTCAGACCACCCCTCTTGATTGTCTGCCACAAAACAACGCAAGAACTGCTCAACATCCTGGTTTTTCCTTTCTGTCTGGCCATTAGATTCAGGATGATATCCGGACGAAAACGACAAATGAATTCCCAACCTGTCACAAAAGGCACGCCAAAAACGAGCCACGAACTGAGGACCCCTATCAGAAACAATGTCAGTAGGAACGCCATGAAGTCTGACAATTTCCTTGACAAAGGCCTTAGCGAGAGCTTTAGCGCAGGGCAGTTTGACGAAGGGAACCAAGTGACACATCTTGCTAAAACGGTCCACGACCACCCAGATGACAGTAAAACCCTCAGAGGGGGGAAGGTCAGTTATAAAGTCCATAGCCAAATGTGTCCAAGGAGCACTGGGGACCTCCAAAGGACAAAGCAACCCCGCAGCAGGAGTATGTGAGGACTTAGATCTAGCACATATAGTACATTGGCGCACCCACTTAATGACTTCCTTCTGCCATCCAGGCCACCAAAAACTGCGACCCACCAGTCTCTTGGTCTCAGAGATTCCGGGATGACCTGCCAACCGAGATTCGTGACACTCAACAAACAAATCTCTCCTAAAGGTCCCAGGCACAAACAACCTCCCATGAGGAGTGTTAGATGGGGCATTCTCCTGAGCTTTAAGAATCTCATCTTCCAAAACGGAGTCTAAAGCAGCTATCACAACACCTTCTTGTAAAATGTTTTCCTCTTTCTCAGCACCGACTATGGGAGAAAAACTGCGAGATAAGGCATCCGCCTTAACATTCTTAGTACCAGGGATGTAAGTAACGGAGAAATTAATCCGCGAGAAAAACAGTGCCCACCTAGCCTGACGGGCATTCAGGCGCTTGGCAGCATCAAGATATATCAGATTTTTATGATCCGTAAGAACCTGAACGGGAAATTCCGCACCTTCCAAGAAGTGGCGCCAGTGTTCAAATGCGAGTTTAATAGCCAATAATTCCCGATTACCAATATCGTAATTCAGTTCAGTCTCCGAAAATTTTTTTGAAAAAAAGGCACAGGGATGTAATCCATCCCCGTTATCCTGAGACAATACTGCGCCAACCCCCACAGAGGAAGCATCAACCTCAACCAAAAACGGCCTAGTAACATCAGGCTGCATAAGGATGGGAGCAGAGGTGAACCTCTCCTTGAGATACACAAAAGCTTCAATGGCCTCAGAAGACCACTGAACCGCATCAGCACCTTTCCTGGTGAGATCAGTCAGAGGTTTGACAATACTAGAAAAATTTTTTATGAATTTTCTGTAGTAATTGGCGAAACCCAAAAACCTCTGTATCGATTTCAAACCAATAGGCCTAGGCCATTCCTGCACAGCCTGAACCTTAACCGGATCCATCTCAAAACCTTTGCTGGAGATAATGTAGCCCAAAAAACTAATTCTCTGTACAGCGAACTCACATTTCTCCAGCTTAGCAAAAAGCGAATTGTCCATTAATAACTGTAATACCTCACGCACGCTCCGCCAATGAGACTCCAGATCTGGCGAATAAATCAAAATGTCATCCAAATACACAACCACATTTTTACCGATCAAAGGTCTAAGGATGTCATTAATCAGATTCTGAAAAAATGCAGGAGCATTAGTAAGACCAAAAGGCATAACCAGATTCTCAAAATGACCCACAGGAGTGTTAAAAGCAGTCTTCCATTCATCACCCTCCTTCATGCGCAACAGATTGTATGCCCCCTTAAGGTCAATTTTAGAGAACCACTTGGCCCCCAATAACTGGTTAAACAGATCAGGAATCAATGGCAGTGGGTAAGGATTGCGTACCGTAATTTTGTTAATCTCACGAAAATCCAGACAAGGACGTAAACCGCCGTCCTTTTTTTTTACAAAAAAAAATCCAACCGCCACAGGAGACTTAGAGGGCCTAATGTGACCGGCGGCCAAACTTGTCTGTATGTATTCCTCCAAAGCCTTCCTCTCAGGAATAGTAAGGTTAAATAAACGACTTTTAGGAAGAGTCGCTCCAGGGACAAATTCAATAGAACAATCATAGTCTCTATGGGGAGGCAAAACCTGCGATTCCTTCTCAGAAAAAACTCTCCAAAAATCCTGAATAGGAACAGGCAATTCTCCCCTATCCAAAGCTGCAATACGCCCATTACAACACTTGTCATAACATTTATGGCTCCAGGATTTAATTTCACTGGTAGACCAATCCAGTACAGGATTGTGAAATTTTAACCAGGGCAAACCCAATATTACTGGAGAAGGCAAGTTATTCAACACTACCAAATCCAATTTCTCATGGTGAACACCATTAATAGTGAGAGGAAATTCACTGACCTTGAGAGTAATATTCTTCAAAGGGGAGCCATCCACAGAAACCACAGCAATGGGGGATGATAAAGGTTCAGGTTTTAAATTGAGTTTTTCCACGAATCCCCCATCAATTACATTCAGTGTAGACCCGCAATCAACAAACACCCGAAATTCCATTAATTTTTCCTGAGCAATCGTGGAAGCAGCCAAAAATATACCCTTGGAATTTAAACAGGCAATACGGGCGTGACTGACCATTTTTTTTTCTTTCTTCATCCGAAGCTCACAGCCTTTAATCAAATGACCAGATTTTCCGCAATAGTAGCACAAGCCTTCCGAAAAACGACGGTCTTTTTCTTGAGAGCGAGGTGCCACCGATCCAATCTCCATCGGTTCACCACTGTTAGTACACACATTATCATAACCAGAAACTGACATAGCAGAGGATTTGCTCTCATTAACCCTAGCACGCAGTCTTCTATCCACCCGTATAGCTAATTGCATAGCCTGTTGCAAATCCTCAGGTGTAGGATAAGCAATTAGCAGGTCTTTAACCCTTTCACTGAGCCCAGCAAGAAATAGACTTTTCAGAGCAGAATCGTTCCACCCTGTTTGAGTGGACCAACGACGAAAATGTGTACAATATTTTTCCACATTACCCGATCCTTGTTTTAGACGTCTCAACTCAGTCTCAGCTGATGCGACACGGTCAGGATCATCATATAATAGTCCCAAAGCAGAAAAAAAACTATCCACTGATCTGAAGCATGAATCACTAGGTTGCAAAGAAAAGGCCCACTCCTGAGGCTCTTTGCGCAAAAGTGACATTATGAACCCTACGCGCTGGGATTCATCCCCAGAGGACTTAGGTCTCAAACGAAAATACAATAAGCAAGCATTTTTAAATGAAAAAAATTCTCGGTGTTCACCAAAAAATAAATCCGGCAAACATACCTTAGGCTCCAAGAAATGTGCTCCAGGACAGTTACTCACGTGCTGACGGAGCTCGGCCACCTCCAGAGAGAGTCCCTGCAGGCGATGAGCCAAATCCTGAACCGACACCATGATGGAACAGAAAAATCTTTCCTTAGAGAATTTGCAGGCTGGACTTACTGTTATGTTCTGCTACCAAAGATAAGGAAAGAGAGGAGATCTGTCCCTACTATAAGACTCAGCTGAATCCCTACGATGTAACAGGGAACCTGATCCTGCGATCAGACCTGCTAAAGTCCTGATCTAGTCTGTACGAAGACCTATAGATGTGGGGAGGGAATCCCTACAAGTACTAAGGACTGGGAGGAATATGGGACACCTCCTAACAGAAATAGTAGCAGACAGACGAACAAACAAAATAGATAGAACATAGAGGTCCGTAGACCAAGCAAACTAACAGAGTTAGATACAGAGCACAGGCTAGCTAGAAAGTAGATATACAATGAAGTCCAGCAAAGCCAGAAGGGCGGAGCAGGATTAAATAGGCCAACAAAGTCATGTGACCAGCAAAGGAAAAAAAACCTAACAGCAAGGTTCTAACAGGTATTGCATCTCACCCAGAGGTGTTATATCTCACTCTCAGGTAAGGATGGAGTGTGGATCAGGACCCGACACCTGCATGCATTACACCACATTGCCGTGGGGCAGAGCGACCAATATGCCCCTGAGATGGGCACGACAGTCCCTGTCCCTGGCTGGAGTGGGGGGAGGGAACACTGAGGAAGAGGAACCCTGTAGTTCAGGAGCAGGGAGGAAGCAGTTCCTGGGTGCATTGAGAAGGGAGTATAAAAGGTGGGCACCATCTTAGTTCAGTGCAGAGAAGTCTGAGCAGAAGTGGCAGGGAGCAGGGGCTCTGCATGAGCTCTGCTCCGGAGGCGGGCCTAGTAACAGAGGCCCAGGCCTGGAAGAGGGAGAAGGAAGGAAGAGGAGCGGAGAAGGCTCCAGGAACGAGGAACGAAGGGATCCCAGGGGTGCGGACGGGCAAGTCGCCACCGCACGCCCGAATCCACCTGCATGGAGGGGTCAGGCCAAAGGGGGAGACCGGTCCCCGAAACTAGTGGAGGCAGGAAACGACCCTCAGCTAGAAACCGGAGGCTGTGACATTTTATGTGGCGCAGCCCCTCGCTACACCCGCTAGGAGGGCAGCACATAGGGTCAGGGAAACTGGCGCCAAGTTTACCAAGAGGAGGCCCGAGGCAGCCGGACAGAAGGGTTGGGAAGAAAGGCCAGACAAAGGACACACAAAGGGGGTCCTGTGAAGCGCTCCAAAGTTATCTGGGAGTTGTCTGAGCCCCTCACCTGGTGAGCACAGTACGACGTGGGCAGCCGTTACCTGCAGACGTGGTCTGGATAATAAGAACTGTGAGTAAAGACCCTGGACTGCATCACTGACTCCGTGTAGTTATTGCTGCTGCCCTGCACCATCACCCCCATCCTCCGCATACACTGCCCTGAGGCTATACTCCTCCCGTGGGGAGTAATGCTACGCTCTGCTGCACCCACAACACCAGCCTCAGCGGTCTGCCCTGCAGCGGCGGTTCACTCTGACCGCAATCCACGGGTGGCGTAGTCGGACATTTAAACATCAAAACCACATAAATAGTTCCGCCACTGGTTTGACCACCCTGAGCCACGGAACCGGGTCGCCGCCACGAAGACTACAACCACCAGCATCCACCAAAAAGGGGCAGGCTCCGGGTGTCCCAAGGCCCAGGGGGTGCATCAGAACATTTTCATCACCTTTCACAATCACCAATGGGACAAGGCAGGGATGTCCTCTGTCCCCTCTCTTATACATCCTAGTGACGGAGCACCTGCTCTCATCAATTCGCCATAACCCCAATATTAGTTGGATTGAGGTGGGAGGCACCGAGTACAAGTGCTCTCTATTTGCTGATGATGTACTAGTATATATCACTCAATCACATATATCCATCCATGCTGTTATGGCTGAAATAGATCACTTTGTTACATGGTCAAATTTTAAAATCAATGCAGCGAAGTCTGAGGCCCTCGATGTCTCCCTCCCCAAATCCATATAGGATTCCATCCAGTCCAACTTTCCCTTTGCCTGGCCCTCACAGGGTATCAAATACTTAGGAATTCCTATTCATAGAGACCTCTCCCATCTATGTTATCTTAATTTTGGGCCCTTTATTGAACAACTCCATACAGACCACGGTTGGCAAGTTAGAACTGTAAGATTCACTACGTGAACCACTGGTGTTTTGTGGAAAAGCACATGTACACTGTGTTCCAAATTATTATGCAAAAAGTGTTTAGGAGTGATAAGGGAAGAATTTGTTTGTTTGTCAGTTAAACTCATTGATGGTGATGTGTGTCAGGGCTCTTTATATCACTGTAAGCAATTGCAGACACCTGTGCTAATTAGTTTGGCAGGTGTGTCCAATGAAAGGCAAGACTACTTAAGAAGGCTGTCTCACATTATTAAGCAGCCTACATTTTCTGCCAAAATGGGAAAGAAAAAGGATGTGTCGGCTGCTGAGAAGCAACAAATTGTGGAGTGTTTAGGTCAAGGCATGACTACAATCAACATTGTGCGATGATCAGGATGAAGTGTCTTGGCAATCAAGAAGTATGTAGCTGATTCACAGTACACACGTGTGCGTGCTGATAAGGGCAAATTGAGGACTCTTTCCTACAGGCAATTACGTCAGGTTAAAAGAGCAGCGGCAAAAACGCCTTGTCATAGCAGCAGACAAGTTTTTGAAGCTGCTGGTGCCTCCAGCGTCCCCCGAACAACAAGATGCAGGGTCCTTCAGATGTTTGCAGCTGTGCATATGCCATCCTGTCGACCTCCTCTATTCACTTCACACAAGCAGAAACGGCTCCAGTGGGCCAAACATTACATGAACACTGATTTCAAAACTGTTTTGTTCACGGATGAGTGCCGTGCAGCGCTCGATGGTCCAGATGTATGGAGTGGAGGACGGCTGGTTGATAGACACCCCACGCAAACACGGCTACAGCGCCAACAAGGAGGAGGTGGAGTAATGTTTTGGGCTGGAATCATGGGGAGAGAGATTGTCGGCCCCTTTAGGATCCCTGAAGGCGCTAAAGATGAACTCCATAATGTATGTGGATTTTCTCAAACAGCACTTCCTGCCATGGTTCAAGAAGAAGAACCATGTATTTCACAGCAAGATCATTTTTTTGCATGATAATGCACCATCTCATGCTGCACATAAAACATCTGCATCTCTGGCGGATATGGGCATAAAAGGGGACAAACTTATGGTGTGACCCCCATGCTCCCCTGACGTCTACCCCATTCAGAACCTCTGGAGCATCATCAAAAGGAGTGTCTATGATGGCGGGAGGCAGTTCACATCTAAGCAACAGCTCTGGGAGGGTATTCTGTCCTCATGCAAAACAATTGAAGCAGAAACCATCCAAAACCTGACAAATTCAATGGACGAGAGAGTTCAGAAGCTCCTTTTGAACAAGGGGTCCTATGTGAAAATGTAACATCACCTAGAATAAAGTTTTGAGTTGAAAACTGTTTGATTTCAGTTTCTAATAACCTGCTAATGCTTATAATTTCAAAAATGACCATTTTTTTGGTCTTTATTAAAATGAAAAGGTTGATCGAAAAGTTTGGGGGATCTAAGAGTGTGGCAACCCAGTAGTCATGATTACTTCGAATTCTGACAATATGAGGGTCATGTTGCAGGTAGTGCAGCAAGAAGGCACTTATGTGTCTTGCGCATCTCGGAGCCCCAAAATTATTTTCCGGGCTAGATGCAGCTAAAAATTATTATTAATTTTAAATCTGGTGGAGCTTAGTATAGATGGGCTTATAGGATCAGTGCTGCACACTGCTACAAAGCCCAAATTATTTTCCAGTCAGACTTCTTGTCTCTTGTGGCCTTGCAAAGGATGGGCTAAAAAAGTGGTGAAATGATTCCGCAAAATTGATGTTACCAGCAGATACTGTGGTTCTGTTACGATTTGAGTGCTGAACACTTGACGGTCCCACGGTTGGCAAGTTGGAACTGTGAGATTCACTACGTGCACCACTGGTGTTTTTTGGAAAAGCACATGTAAGATTCTGCAACAGTCTCTGCTGATGCTCCTGCATGCGTGCATCCCTTTCTATGGCAGGAATAATTTCTGCAAATTTACTTTTGTACCGGGGATCTAACAGTGTGGCAACCCAGTAGTCAGGATTATTTCTAATTCTCACAATTCGAGGGTCATGTTGCAGGTAGTGCAGCAAGAAGGCACTCATGTGTGTTGCGCATCCAGGAGCACCAAGTCCCTGTTGTGTTGGTGGCGAGGTAACAATCATGCTACCTTCCTCTGTCCTCTCCCCCCAACCTCGCATAACAGAAATGTGATCAAGGTCTCCCTCATCTGATGAGTCTTCCATCAGTTCGTCCTCCACTTCTTCCTGGGCTCCTGCACCTTCCTCACTAGTTTGGCTGCAACCATGCGCCCTGGTAAAACCATCTCCCCCACCCTCACATGCCTGCCGCCTTGGTGCTGCCGACCGTCTGGACCTTGCAGATGTTAGCCCTTCCGCATACAACTCCTCCTCCTCTACTTCCTCCACCTCCTCTTGTGCCACCACCTGACTCCGAATTCTGTTTAACATGTGCTCCAGCATGTAAATCACCGGAATAGTCATGCTGATAATGGCATCGTCAGCACTAAACATCTTCGTCGCCATTTCAAAACTGTGCAGAAGGGTGCATAGGTCCCTGATCTGAGACCACTCCTCCTGCGTGATTTGCCCCACCTCTGGATCTCGTTGGCCCAGGCTATACGTCAGAACGTATTGCACCAGGGCTTGTCGGTGCTGCCACAGTCGCTGCAACATGTGCAGAGTTTAATTCCACCGGGTAGGCACATCGCATTTTAGCCGGTGAAGTGGCAGGCCCAACGACTTCTGTAGAGATGTAAGTCGTTGAGCTGAGGGATGCGAACGGCGGAAGTGAGCACACAGCGACCGTGCCCTCTGCAGAAGGCCATCTAGTCTGGGATAGTGGGCTAAAAATTGCTGGACAACCAGGTTCAACATGTGAGCCATACAAGGCACGTGTGTGACATTGCCCCGGCAAAGGGCCGCACCCAGGTTTGCAGCATTGTCGCACACGGCCTTCCCTGGTTTCAGGTCCAGTGGAGATAACCATTCATGAAATTGGTTCTCCAGAGCTGACCACAACTCCTCAGCTGTGTGACTCACATTTCCCAGACATTTCAAGGTAAAAACCGCCTGATGACGTTGAGCCCTACTGCCAGCATAGTAAGGAGGTGTGCAGAATCCCTTCTGCGCAGTTAGAAAGCTTGTGGCATGACCAGACAGGCTTTGGGTGCAGGTGGAAGACCGAGAGGAGGTTGAGGAGGCAGAAGCAGTGGAGGAACTTTGACATAAAGAGGATTGACGCACAACTCGTGGGGGCGGCAAGACTTGGACAGCAGCCCCTTGTCCTGCTGTCACCATAGTTACCCAGTTCCCAGTCAGCGACATGTAACGCCCCTGTCCATGCCTACTCGTCCAATTGTCTGTGGTGAAATACACCCTGTCACACACAGAGTTTCTCAAAGAAGCGGTGATGTTGTGTGCGACATGTGGTGGAGCGCAGGCACACCTTTCTTTGAGAAGTAGTGCCAACTGGGCATCTGGTACTGGGGCACTGCGACGGACATAAGGTCTCGAAAATCCTCTGTGTCCACCAGGCGGAAAGGCAGCATTTCTGTAGCCAAGAGCTTGCAGATGGTGAAATTCAACCTCTTAGCTTTCTCATGGCTAGGAGGAAATGGTCTTTTACTTGTCCACATCTGAGGGACCGAGGGCTGGCTATTGTGCTTAGACGGGGTTGATAAGGGTGTCCCCGGCAAACTGCCGGTCTGTGAGGAAGATGCAGGCGGACATGTTAGGTTGCCTTGATCCAAAGGTGGTGCTATCGATGTCGGACAGCGCTCAACACCAGCTGGTGTTACCACCTCCAAAGAAAATGATGACCTGCCAATCACGCTGGCTATTGCGGGTAAAGAGGTGGCAGTTCTGCGCCCCAAAACAGGTGTGACTGCTGTCCCCCCAGTCACAGAGCTTGAAGAGGCCGCGGATGCACAAGATATGGCAGACGGTGGTTGGCCCGGCCGGCTAGGCCGCATTGTAGCACACTGAGCTTCCAACTGCAACTTATGCTTCATGTCCATGTGCCGGTTCATGCATGAAGTACTCAAACTATGTATTTTTTGGCCTCTACTTAGCTTTTGCTGACAAATGTTACAGATAACACGAGTTGGGTCATCTTAATCGATCTGAAAAAATTCCCAGGCTATGCAAGGCTTAGCACCCATGCGACCTGAAGAGCCACCACGACTTGTGGTGAGAGGCAGAGTTGTGTTTGAGGATGCAGTTGTTGACGTGCTTCCAGTACTACGTCTCTGTCCAGGAAGGCGCAACCTGACCTCGTCGTCACTAGCATCTTCCTCCACCTCCTCTGCTGACCTCATCTCTTGGCTGACTGTGGGTTGACAGTAAGTGGGATCTCCAACCTCATCATCATCACCCTGTGCGTTATCACACCCGTCGTCCTCAGAGCCAACCTGTTCCTGCCCTGACAAAAAACTAAAGTTGTCGCTCCAATCAGGTATTTGAGTCTCATCATCGTCTTCCTCATTGTCTCCACCAACAGGAGCTACAGTTTGGGAATGAGGGTCTACATTATGGTCAGAACCTTCTGCGTCTGGTCCTGGATCCGATTCATAAAGATTCTGGGCATCAGTGCAGATCATTTCCTCATCTGGATTCACAGAAGCGCTGGAGTCGACCTCTGATTCCCAGGCTATAGTATGAGTAAACAGCTCTGCAGACTCAACCATCTGTTCTACCTCATACTCAGACGGGCAGCTGGAGATTTGGGAGCTGTGAGGAAGCAAGTGCGATTGGGGTGACACCTTTGAGGACTGGAGTATTTGTGATGTTGAAGTTGATGTGGAGGAGAGCCCACTTAAAGGAGCATTTGATATGCGTTGAAGCACCTGCTGTTTTTGTGCCTCATCTGGAATTTGTAGCGATTGGCGTGGCCGTAAGAAAGGGATCTTATCACATTGTCCGCTAAAAGAAGTAGACATTTTAGTTTGGCTGGAAGATGGTCTTTCTTCTGCAGATGTTACTGTTGCTTTAACACCTACCCCACGGACACAACCTTTTTTCCCCTTCCCAACACGCCTATTCCCCTTTCCACCAGCAGCAGGCCTTTTTCCACTCATTTTGGTGGTTAACTAATTCACAACTCTGGAGTTGTTTGCACAAAAAAACAATGGAAGGAAACCGACCAGAGCTGAGTGGCCAAACTGTGGTATTAGGCCAAAACTATTGGCTGGGTTAGATGCAGAAAAAAAATATATTCAATTTGCAACCTGATGGAGGTCAGTATAGATGGACTAATAGAGAAAGTCCCACACACAGCTAGAAGCCCAAATATTTTTTCAGAGGTAGATGCAGAAAAAAAATATATTCAGTTTGCAACCTGATGGAGGTCAGTATAGATGGACTAATAGAGAAAGTCCCACACACTGCTAGAAGGCCAAATATTTTTTCAGAGCTAGATGCAGACAAAAAATTATTTTTAATTTGCAACCTGATGGAGGTCAGCATAGATGGACTAATAGAGAAAGTCCCACACACTGCTAGAAGACCAAATATTTTTTCAGAGCTGGATGCAGATAAAAATTATTTTTAATTTGCAACCTGATGGAGGTCAGTATAGATGGACTAATAGAGAAAGTCCCACACACTGCTAGAAGGCCAAATATTTTTTCAGAGCTAGATGCAGAAAAAAATTATTTTCAGTTTGCAACCTGATGGAGGTCAGTATAGATGGACTAATAGAACAAGTCCCACACACAGCTAGAAGCCCAAATATTTTTTCAGAGGTAGATGCAGATAAAAATTATTTTTAATTTGCAACCTGATGGAGGTCAGTATAGATGGACTAGTAGAGAAAGTCCCACACACTGCTAGAAGGCCAAATATTTTTTCAGAGCTAGATGCAGACAAACAATTATTTTCAGTTTGCAACCTGATGGAAGTCAGTATAGATGGACTAATAGAACAAGTCCCACACACAGCTAGAAGCCCAAATATTTTTTCAGAGGTAGATGCAGAAAAAAATTATATTCAGTTTGCAACCTGATGGAGGTCTGTATAGATGGATTAATAGAACAAGTCCCACACACAGCTAGAAGCCCAATATTTTTTCAGAGGTAGATGCAGAAAAAAAATATATTCAGTTTGCAACCTGATGGAGGTCAGTATAGATGGACTAATAGAAAAAGTCCCACACACTGCTAGAAGGCCAAATATTTTTTCAGAGCTAGATGCAGACAAAAAAATATTTTTAATTTGCAACCTGATGGAGGTCAGTATAGATGTACTAATAGAGAAAGTCCCACACACTGCTAGAAGGCCAAACATTTTTTCAGAGCTGGATGCAGATAAAAATTATTTTTAATTTGCAACCTGATGGAGGTCAGTATAGATGGACTAATAGAGAAAGTCCCACACTGCTAGAAATCCAAATATTTTTTCAGAGCTGGATGCAGATAACAATTATTTTTAACTTGCAACCTGATGGAGGTCAGTATAGATGGACTAATAGAGAAAGTCCCACACACTGCTAGAAGGCCAAATATTTTTTCAGAGCTAGATGCAGAAAAAAATTATATTCAGTTTGCAACCTGATGGAGGTCAGTATAGATGGACTAATAGAATGATGCTATGCCCAAAAGATTTTACTTCACTAGGTGCAGTAAAAAAATTGGTATTCTATACACAGGTGGTATATCTTGCAACACAGATAGGCTACTCCACTGACTAACACACTCTGCAATAGGCCAAAAAGGATTAGCTTTGCTAGATTCAGCCAAATGCTGTGAAAAAAACTTGCACAGCACTGGCACAGACCTGCCTGGCAAAAACTGATAGGAACTGATGTAACCTAGTCCTGAAAAGGACTGCAATTACAATTAGTCTTTACTCCCACAATCTATCTATTTAAGAGCACAGACCGGCCTGATAAAAGTCGTAGGAAATGCTGTAACCTAGTCCTTAAAAGGACTGCAATCACAAATATTCCCTACTCCCAAGCTATCTGTAGATTTGTGCGAAAATTGGCTTGAAATTAACAAGGTATAGCGCACACAGCAACAGCGGTGCCGTCTAACACGCAGCTGCAGCAGTGAGAAAATGGTGGCGACGGGGAAAATGGCTCGGTCTTATAGGGCAAGGACATGTGACATACACTGCCAATGACACATGCCCTTGCTTGTGTGAAAAAAGCACTTCGCTCCGTGTGTGCGCTGCTGATAGGCTGACAGATTGTACCTCCCCACTGTAAATGCGGGAAAGAGAAAAAAAAATGGAGATCTTCATTATTCCTGCAGAGATCCATCCCCTGCCCCTCCCCCCACCCCGCTGTACACTCAAACTGCGTATTAACATTAATTTTCATCATTACTGAGAAAAAATCCAGTTATGATTTTGGTGCACGAACAGTTATCGAACATAACCTCGAACAGCCGAATTTTTCTCAAATCGTTCGTGTTCGCTGAACGGCTTTAACACCGCCCAAAACAGCTCGAATTTGAGATTGGCGAACAGTTCGAGTAGAACAACGCTCATCTCTACTCTGCACTATGATCTCTCCTGAAGGAGAAGCTAGGGCCCACCGGAGGAGTCTCCGTTTCTCTGATGGGCCCGTCCAACCCTGCCAAGAAGCAGCACTGGCTAAGCAAAGTGTGTGGGAAGGTTCACGGACACTGTGGCTGCTTTTTTAATGTGGATTGGACGTGCTTAAGCATGTTATTTCTCAAACCGCATTGCAGATCAGGCCATTGCCCAACTCTGTATTCATGAAATAAAAGGCGCAAAGAAAGTTGTTTGTGTGTCGAAGCACCACCAACAAGTGCGAGCTGATGTTGGACGGGCTGCTATTTCTTCTGCAACAAGCTGCATTAGAGGACTTCCTGGGAGAAATGACACCCAGAGTAGATACGGCTTCCCTCTATGCCAGTCCTTTCACCGAGCAAAAGAATATGGTTATGGTGAAATACAGCTCTCAATGAGAAGCAGTGTCAGACTGAAAAACATTGGGCCCACCAGAGGATATGATTCTGAGGGCCCACCTTTCTCCCCCACTGAAGAGCCTCATAGCAGCTGCAATGTTTGCGCCTATCATGAACTCTCCTGATGGAGAAGCCAGGGCCCACCCGAGGATTCTCTGGTAGGCCCGTCTAACCCTGCTGAGAAGCAGCCCTGGCTAAGAAAAGTGTGTGGGAAGGTTCCCGGACACTCTATGGCTGCATTTTAAATGTGGACTGGCTCCGTGCCATCTCTGGCCACATTCACCTGTCTACGTGTTTGTGGTTACGCAGTCCTGCCCAGTAAGTGCACTGGGGAGGGAACGGATAATGTTGTGGGACCCGTGATTGTGGAAGGCGGAGACGATACCAGGGGAAATAGTGGCGGCTGGGGACCGAGTATGGACACCCGGCTGCTGCCGGCATGAGGTTGTGAAAAGCTTCCGCCTCCACGAGCCTAAAAGGCCACATTTCAAGTGCAAGCAGCTGTCAAAAATTTTGCAGCCTGTGGGTGTGTGGGTGTGCAGCCTGTGGGTGTGTTGCTGGCTGCATACTTGCGCTTGCATTCCCAGGAATGGGATTGGGACAGGACAACGGAACGCTGCACTGGGACAAGGACTTGGACTGTGATTGTTGCAAGTCTGCATCGACAGGTGCACGGCGGGAGGCATCTTTGCATGTGCCAAGGATCACTTATGATGGGCACACTTTTAGGCATTGACCTGGGAGTCAGAGATGCTGCCAGGGGTCTTCCCCATGCTGTTCCCATGTCTTTTCAGCACTGTATGCATGTGTCTGATGATGTGTCACACACCACATGGCCAGATAAGGTTGTAAAATGTTAAAATGACATTTCCCAGTGAATGTATTTGTCTTGGGTGAAAGCAATGCAAAAGTGCAAAAACGCATCAAAAACGCTATGTGTGAACATAGCCCAAGGTGTGGAGGAGTATTTTTGTTTTTGGTTATTTATTTTGCCTTATGTACAAGTCATTACCCTGGAAAGGATGTTCCTTAACATATTTCCCAAGAAAATCCATTTTGTTTTCGTTTTTGTATGTTTTATTGTGAATCTGTAAAAGTGGCAAAATACCTCTAACAACGTTGTTGACAGCAGTGACCTGGGAGTCAGAAATGCTTCCAGGGGTCTTCTCCATGTGGTTCCCATGACATTTGAGCACTGTTCCCATCAATTTGGCCAATTTTTAGGCCCTCTGCAGACCGCCGGGGGGAGCCACCTGAAAAATGCTCGAGTTTCCCTTAGACTTACATTGGGCTCGTTTCTCAGGTCAAGCACTCGAGCATTCCAATTTGCTCGACCCGAGCATTGAGGACCAGAGCATTTTAGTGCTCGCCCATCACTAGCAGGCAGTAGGAAATGTTTGGACTACTGCTTTGTCCAGGGCAATCAAAGATTTTTTACGTAGACTAGTACAGACAGAAGGCAGGCTGACACCCCAAAATAGTGGTTAAAATGGCCTGGTGCTCGTTTGTAGCAGGCAGTAGGAAATGTTTGGACTACTGCTTTGTGCAGGGCAATCAAAGATTTTTTACGCACACTAATATGGACAGATTGCAGGCTCTGACCCCTAAAACAGCAGGGAAACTAGACCAGTGCTAAAAATTAAAAAATTTAAAAAAAAAGGCAGCACACAAAGCTAATTCTTTGTGTGCAGAAAAAAATATTGCTTTGCCTCTAACAAGAGCTGTTTTAAGATGGACACTGGAAGAACACTTTATCCTCTCCTTAGCTAATACACAAGCTCTCCCCTGTACTCTGACTTTGTTGTGAGTAGTGTTGAGCCACCCCCGTAGTGTTCGAGTTCGGTTCGGTTCGTCGAACACCCGTGTGTTCGCCGAACTGTTCGTCGAACTGTTCGTCGAACACCTTCGAACACCGTTAAAACCAATGGCAGGCAAACAAAAACACATAGAAACACATAGAAAACACCTTCAAAGGTGTCCAATAGCTGACAAACTGCTCAGAAGACACAACTAACACATGGAAAAGTGACAAGTACATATAGTCATGCGAAAAGAAAAGAGGTGGAGGAGTAAAAGGAGGGGGAGACACAGATATAGGCATGTCATGCCCTTCTAAAATCCAAAAAGTGAGAAGCCGAGACGGCCAGTCCGCTCCTGCCCGTGCCACCTCCGTGTCGCCGGGTTTGTGCCAGAGCCGCGGTGAACCCTGACGGCCAGCCCCCCTCTCCCAATACTGGTGCCTGTCCGCTGGTGGGTCGAGAGAGCCCCCCTGTGGTGGAGGCAGCTCTAAGCTTTTTAATTTAAATTGTCCCTCTAATTTGAATGAATACACTTTAAATCCATTTACAAGGATCTATTGGAGGGCAAGTCTCATGCCAGCAGCCGCGTAATTCCAGCTCCAGTAGCGTCCACTAAAGCTGCTGCAGTTAAAAAGCTTTTATAAGGATCAAGCTCGGCTGTCCACCGCAAGGCATCCTAGTGCCAGTCCCAGCCCCTATGCCTTGGGGTGCCTCCTGATGCTTTTCACTAAGTATCCCGTGGTCCCGAAGCATTTCCTTTGAAAAAATTAAGTGTCCAAACTACAGGTGGTGTAGCTTGCTTAACAGCCGGGATAATCCGCTGACTAGCAGACACTGCTACTAGGCACAAAGTATTTCCTGGGCTAGATGCAGTTAAAAATTTGTAAGTAGATACTCTCGTTGGATGCTGAGAAAGCATTCCATAGAGTCTCCTGGCACGCCATATATGATTCTCTTAAAAAGCTTGGGGTAGGGGTCTAGGGGACCCTTTTATAGCCAAAATCACGGCCCTGTATCACAATACGTCACCTAGGCTGAAGATAAATGGAACTGTAGCACCGAGGGCTCGGTTGCTACAGACGTATTGCACCTCACCCAGAGGTGTGATATCTCACTCTCAGATAAGGATGGAGTGTGGATCAGGACCCGACACCTAGATGCATTACACAACATTGCCGTGGGGCAGGGCGACCAATATGCCCCTGAGATGGGCACGACAGTCCCTGTCCCTGGCTGGAGTGGGGGGAGGGAACACTGAGGAAGGGGAACCCTGCAGTGCAGGAGCAGGGAGGAAGCAGTTCCTGGGTGCATTGAGAAGGGAGTATAAAAGGTGGGCACCATCTTAGCTCAGTGCAGAGAAGTCTGAGCAGAAGTGGCAGGGAGCAGGGGCTCTGCATGAGCTCTGCTCCGGAGGCGGGCCTAGTAACAGAGGCCCAGGCCTGCAAGAGGGAGAAGGAAGGAAGAGGAGCGGAGAAGGCTCCAGGAACGAGGAATGAAGGGATCCCAGGGGTGCGGACAGGCGAGTCGCCACCGCACGCCCGAATCCACCTGCGTGGAGGGGTCAGGCCAAAGGGGGAGACCGGTCCCCGAACTAGTGGAGGCAGGAAATGACCCTCAGCTAGAAACCGGAGGCTCTGACATTTTATGTGGCGCAGCCCCTTGCTCCACCCGCTAGGAAGGCACCACATAGGGTCAGGGAAACTGGCGCCAAGTTTACCAAGAGGAGGCCCGAGGCAGCCGGACAGAAGTGTTGGTAAGAAAGGCCAGACAAAGGACACACAAAGGGGGTCCTGTGAAGCGCTCCAAAGTTATCTGGGAGTTGTCTGAGCCCCTCACCTGGTGAGCACAGTACGACGTGGGCAGCCGTTACCTGCAGACGTGGTCTGGATAATAAGAACTGTGAGTAAAGGCCCTGAACTGCATCACTGACTCCGTGTCGTTACTGCTGCTGCCCTGCACCATCACCCCCATCCTCCGCATACACTGCCCTGAGGCTATACTCCTCCCGTGGGGAGTTATGCTACGCTCTGCTGCACCCACAACACCAGCCTTAGCGGTCTGCCCTGTAGCAGCGGTTCACTCTGACCGCAATCCACGTGTGGCGTAGTCGGACATTTAAACATCAAAACCACATAAATAGTTCCGCCACTGGTTTGACCGCCCTGAGCCACGGAACCGGATCGCCGCCACGAAGACTACAACCACCAGCATCCACCAAAAAGGGTCCGGCTCCGGGTGTCCCAAGGCCCAGGGGTTGCGTCAGAACATTTTCATCACCTTTCACAATCACCAATGGGACAAGGCAGGGATGTCCTCTGTCCCCTCTCTTATACATCCTAGTGACGGAGCACCTGCTCTCATCAATTCGCCATAACCCCAATATTAGGTGGATTGAGGTGGGAGGCACCGAGTACAAGTGCTCTCTATTTGCTGATGATGTCCTAGTATATATCACTCAATCACATATATCCATCCCTGCTGTTATGGCTGAAATAGATCACTTTGTTACATGGTAAAATTTTAAAATCAATGCAGCGAAGTCTGAGGCCCTCGATGTCTCCCTCCCTAAATCCATATAGGATTCCATCCAGTCCAACTTTCCCTTTGCCTGGCCCTCACAGGGTATCAAATACTTAGGAATTCCTATTCATAGAGACCTCTCCCATCTATGTTATCTTAATTTTGGGCCCTTTATTGAACAATTCCATACAGACCACGGTTGGCAAGTTGGAACTGTGAGATTCACTATGTGCACCACTGGTATTTTGTGGAAAAGCACATGTAAGATTCTGCAACAGTCTCTGCTGATACTCCTGCATGCGTGCATCCCTTTCTATGGCAGGAATAATTTCTGCAAATTTACTTTTGTACCGGGGATCTAACAGTGTGGCAACCCAGTAGTCAGGATTATTTCTAATTCTCACAATTCGAGGGTCATGTTGCAGGTAGTGCAGCAAGAAGGCACTCATGTGTGTTGCGCATCCAGGAGCACCAAGTCCCTGTTGTGTTGGTGGCGAGGTAACAATCATGCTTCCTTCCTCTGTCCTCTCCCCCCAACCTCGCACAACAGAAATGTGATCAAGGTCTCCCTCATCTTATGAGTCTTCCATCAGTTCGTCCTCCACTTCTTCCTGGGCTCCTGCACCTTCCTCACTAGTTTGGCTGCTACCATGCGCCCTGGTAAAATCATCTCCCCCACCCTCACATGCCTGCCGCCCTGGTGCTGCCGACCGTCTGGACCTTGCAGATGTTAGCCCTTCCGCATACAACTCCTCCTCCTCTACTTCCTCCACCTCCTCTTGTGCCACCACCTGACTCCGAATTCTGTTTAACATGTGCTCCAGCATGTAAATCACCGGAATAGTCATGCTGATAATGGCATCGTCAGCACTAAACATCTTCGTCGCCATTTCAAAACTGTGCAGAAGGGTGCATAGGTCCCTGATCTGAGACCACTCCTCCAGCGTGATTTGCTCCACCTCTGAATCTCGTTGGCCCAGGCTATACGTCAGAACGTATTGCACCAGGGCTTGTCGGTGCTGCCACAGTCGCTGCAACATGTGCAGAGTTGAATTCCACCGGGTAGGCACATCGCATTTTAGCCGGTGAAGTGGCAGGCCCAACGACTTCTGTAGAGATGTAAGTCGCTGAGCTGCGGGATGCGAACGGCGGAAGTGAACACACAGCGACCGTGCCCTCTGCAGAAGGCCATCTAGTCTTGGATAGTGGGCTAAAAATTGCTGGACAACCAGGTTCAACATGTGAGCCATACAAGGCACGTGTGTGACATTGCCCCGGCGAAGGGCCGCACCCAGGTTTGCAGCATTGTCGCACACGGCCTTCCCTGGTTTCAGGTCCAGTGGAGACAACCATTCATGAAATTGGTTCTCCAGAGCTGACCACAACTCCTCAGCTGTGTGACTCACATTTCCCAGACATTTCAATGTAAAAACCGCCTGATGACGTTGAGCCCTACTGCCAGCATAGTAAGGAGGTGTGCAGGATCCCTTCTGCGCAGTTAGAAAGCTTGTGGCATGACCAGACAGGCTTTGGGTGCAGGTGGAAGACCGAGAGGAGGTTGAGGAGGCAGAAGCAGTGGAGGAAAAATGACATAAAGAGGATTGACGCACAACTCGTGGGGACGGCAAGACTTGGACAGCAGCCCCTTGTCCTGCTGTCACCATAGTTACCCAGTGCCCAGTCAGCGACATGTAACGCCCCTGTCCATGCCTACTCGTCCAAGTGTCTGTGGTGAAATGCACCCTGTCACACACAGAGTTTCTCAAAGAAGCGGTGATGTTGTGTGCGACATGCTGGTGGAGCGCAGGCACACCTTTCTTTGAGAAGTAGTGCCGACTGGGCATCTGGTACTGGGGCACTGCGACGGACATAAGGTCTCGAAAATCCTCTGTGTCCACCAGGCGGAAAGGCAGCATTTCTGTAGCCAAGAGCTTGCAGATGGTGAAATTCAACCTCTTAGCTTTCTCATGGCTAGGAGGAAATGGTCTTTTACTTGTCCACATCTGAGGGACCGAGGGCTGGCTATTATGCTTAGACGGGGTTGATAAGGGTGTCCCCGGCAAACTGCCGGTCTGTGAGGAAGATGCAGGCGGACATGTTAGGTTGCCTTGATCCAAAGGTGGTGCTATCGATGTCGGACAGCGCTCAAGACCAGCTGGTGTTACCACCTCCAAAGAAAATGATGACCTGCCAATCACGCTGGCTGTTGCGGGTAAAGAGGTGGCAGGTCTGCGCCCCAAAACAGGTGTGACTGCTGTCCCCCCAGTCACAGAGGATGAAGAGGCCGCGGATGCACAAGATATGGCAGACGGTGGTTGGCCCGGCCGGCTAGACCGCATTGTAGCACACTGAGCTTCCCACTGCAACTTATGCTTCATGTCCATGTGCCGGTTCATGCATGAAGTCCTCAAACTATGTATTTTTTGGCCTCTACTTAGCTTTTGCTGACAAATGTTACAGGTAACACGAGTTGGGTCATCTTTATCGATCTGAAAAAATGCCCAGGCTATGCAAGGCTTAGCACCCATGCGACCTGAAGAGCCACCACGACTTGTGGTGAGAGGCAGAGTTGTGTTTGAGGATGCAGTTGTTGACGTGCTTCCAGTACTACGTCTCTGTCCAGGAAGGCGCAACCTGACCTCGTCGTCACTAGCATCTTCCTCCACCTCCTCTGCTGACCTCATCTCTTGGCTGACTGTGGGTTGACAGTAAGTGGGATCTCCGACCTCATCATCATCACCCTGTGCGTTATCACACCCGTCGTCCTCAGAGCCAACCTATTCCTGCCCTGACAAAAAACTAAAGTTGTCGCTCCAATCAGGTATTTGAGTCTTATCATCGTCTTCCTCATTGTCTCCACCAACAGGAGTTACAGTTTGGGAATGAGGGTCTACATTATGGTCAGAACCTTCTGCGTCTGGTCCTGGATCCGACTCATAAAGACTCTGGGCATCAGTGCAGATCATTTCCTCGTCTGGATTCACAGAAGCGCTGGAGTCGACCTCTGATTCCCAGGCTATAGTATGAGTAAACAGCTCTGCAGACTCAACCATCTGTTCTACCTCATACTCAGACGGGCAGCTGGAGATTTGGGAGCTGTGAGGAAGCAAGTGCGATTTGGGTGACACCTTTGAGGACTGGAGTATTTGTGATGTTGAAGTTGATGTGGAGGAGAGCCCTCTTAAAGGAGCACTTGATATCCGTTGAAGCACCTGCTGTTTTTGTGCCTCATCTGGAATTTGTAGCGATTGGCGTGGCCGTAAGAAAGGGATCTTATCACATTGTCCGCTAAAAGAAGTAGACATTTTAGTTTGGCTGGAAGATGGTCTTTCTTCTGCACCTACCCCACGGACACAACCTTTTTTCCCCTTCCCAACACGCCTATTCCCCTTTCCACCAGCAGCAGGCCTTTTTCCACTCATTTTGGTGGTTAACTAATTCACAACTCTGGAGTTGTTTGCACAAAAAAACAATGGATGGTAACCGAGCAGAGCTGAGTGGCCAAACTGTGGTATTAGGCCAAAACTATTGGCTGGGTTAGATGCAGAAAAAAATTATTTTTAATTTGCAACCTGATGGAGGTCAGTATAGATGGACTAATAGACCAAGTCCCACACACCGCTAGAAGCCCAAATATTTTTTCAGAGCTAGATGCAGAAAATTTTTTTATTCAATTTGCAACCTGATGGAGGTCAGTATAGATGGACTAATAGACCAAGTCCCACACACTGCTAGAAGCCCAAATATTTTTTCAGAGCTAGATGCAGAAAAAAATTATTTTTAATTTGCAACCTGATGGAGGTCAGTATAGATGGACTAATAGACCAAGTCCCACACACCGCTAGAAGCCCAAATATTTTTTCAGAGCTAGATGCAGAAAAAAATTATTTTTAATTTGCAACCTGATGGAGGTCAGTATAGATGGACTAATAGACCAAGTCCCACACACCGCTAGAAGCCCAAATATTTTTTCAGAGCTAGATGCAGAAAAAAATTATATTCAATTTGCAACCTGCTGGAGGTCAGTATAGAAGGACTAATAGAACAAGTCCCACACACTGCTAGAAGCCCAAATATTTTTTCAGAGCTAAATGAAGAAAAAATATATTTTTAATTTGCAACCTGATGGAGGTCAGTATAGATGGACTAATAGACCAAGTCCCACACACTGCTAGAAGCCCAAATATTTTTTCAGAGCTAGATGCAGAAAAAAATTATTTTTAATTTGCAACCTGATGGAGGTCAGTATAGATGGACTAATAGACCAAGTCCCACACACTGCTAGAAGCCCAAATATTTTTTCAGAGCTAGATGCAGAAAAAAATTATTTTTAATTTGCAACCTGATGGAGGTCAGTATAGATGGACTAATAGACCAAGTCCCACACACCACTAGAAGCCCAAATATTTTTTCAGAGCTAGATGCAGAAAAAAATTATATTCAATTTGCAACCTGCTGGACGTCAGTATAGAAGGACTAATAGAACAAGTCCCACACACTGCTAGAAGCCCAAATATTTTTTCAGAGCTAAATGAAGAAAAAAATTATTTTTAATTTGCAACCTGATGGAGGTCAGTATAGATGAACTAATAGACCAAGTCCCACACACTGCTAGAAGCCCAAATATTTTTTCAGAGCTAGATGCAGAAAAAAATTATTTTTAATTTGCAACCTGATGGAGGTCAGTATAGATGGACTAATAGACCAAGTCCCACACACCGCTAGAAGCCCAAATATTTATTCAGAGCTAGATGCAGAAAATTTTTTTATTCAATTTGCAACCTGATGGAGGTCAGTATAGATGGACTAATAGACCAAGTCCCACACACTGCTAGAAGCCCAAATATTTTTTCAGAGCTAGATTCAGAAAAAAATTATGTTTAATTTGCAACCTGATGGAGGTCAGTATAGATGGACTAATAGACCAAGTCCCACACACTGCTAGAAGCCCAAATATTTTTTCAGAGCTAGATGCAGAAAAAAAATGATTTTTAATTTGCAACCTGATGGAGGTCAGTATAGATGGACTAATAGAACAAGTCCCACACGCTGCTAGAAGCCCAAATATTTTTTCAGAGATAAATGAAGAAAAAAATTATTTTTAATTTGCAACCTGATGGAGGTCAGTATAGATGGACTAATAGACCAAGTCCCACACACTGCTAGAAGCCCAAATATTTTTTCAGAGCTAGATGCAGAAAAAAAATATTTTTAATTTGCAACCTGATGGAGGTCAGTATAGATGGACTAATAGACCAAGTCCCACACACCGCTAGAAGCCCAAATATTTTTTCAGAGCTAGATGCAGAAAAAAATTGTATTCAATTTGCAACCTGCTGGAGGTCAGTATAGAAGGACTAATAGAACAAGTCCCACACACTGCTAGAAGCCCAAATATTTTTTCAGAGCTAAATGAAGAAAAAAATTATTTTTAATTTGCAACCTGATGGAGGTCAGTATAGATGGACTAATAGACCAAGTCCCACACACTGCTAGAAGCCCAAATATTTTTTCAGAGCTAGATGCAGAAAAAAATTATATTCAGTTTGCAACCTGATGGAGGTCAGTATAGATGGACTAATAGAATGATGCTATGCCCAAAAGATTTTACTTCACTAGGTGCAGTAAAAAAATTGGTATTCTATACACAGGTGGTATATCTTGCAACACAGATAGGCTACTCCACTGACTAACACACTCTGCAATAGGCCAAAAAGGATTAGCTTTGCTAGATTCAGCCAAATGCTGTGAAAAAAACTTGCACAGCACTGGCACAGACCTGCCTGGCAAAAACTGATAGGAACTGATGTAACCTAGTCCTGAAAAGGACTCCAATTACAATTAGTCTTTACTCCCACAATCTATCTATTTAAGAGCACAGACCTGCCTGATAAAAGTCGTAGGAAATGCTGTAACCTAGTCCTTAAAAGGACTGCAATCACAACTATTCCCTACTCCCAAGCTATTTGTATATTTGTGCGAAAATTGGCTTGAAATTAACAAGGTATAGCGCACACAGAATCAGCGGTGCCGTCTAACACGCAGCTGCAGCAGTGAGAAAATGGTGGCGACGGGGAAAATGGCTTGGTCTTATAGGGCAAGGACATGTGACATACACTGCCAATCACACATGCCCTTGCTTGTGTGAAAAAAAGCACTTCGCTCCGTGTGTGCGCTGCTGATAGGCTGACAGATTGCACCTCCCCACTGCAAATGCGGGAAAGAGAAAAAAAAATGGAGATCTTCATTGTTCCTGCAGAGATCCATCCCCTGCCCCTCCCCCCGCCCCGCTGTACACTCAAACTGCGTATTAACATTAATTTTCATCATTACTGAGAAAAAATCCAGTTATGATTTTGGTGCACGAACAGTTATCGAACATAACCTCGAACAGCCGAATTTTTCTCAAATTGTTCGTGTTCGCCGACCGGCTCGAACACCGCCCAAAACAGCTCGAATTTGAGATTGGCGAACAGTTCGAGTAGAACAACGCTCATCTCTGGTTGTGAGCCCTCAGCTCTTAAAAGAGCTATTTTTTGGTGGTATTATGGAGCTAGTGAGCGGCTCCTTTAAACACTGAACTAGTATACACTGCAGGTAGCCTTTACAAGGGCTTTTGTTTGATCAAAAGGCCTAAACACTCTCCTTAGCAGCTCAGCGATCTCTCCCTATGCTTATAGAACGCATGCTCCAAACGCAATGAGCACAAAATTGGCGGCAGAAGGGTTTAAATAGACCCTATGATGCTGGGCAGCCTGCCAATCACAGTAAAGCCACAATCAAGATGTCTGAGGAATTACTGTGATTGGTTAAGAAGCCCAGCATGTTTAGTGGCTGCAAAGGAGGCGCCAAAACTTCAGGGCGGGACATCCGAATATAGCGAGGCGAGTACACAAATACTCGCAGAATAACGATTAACCCGAATACCGTACTATTCATGCGAATAGCGAATAGTAACAAATACACTCGCTCATCACTACTCTGCAACTGTGTCAACAAATAGTGCTTAATATTTAAAGTGTAACTCTAGCTCCCCTCTACCACCATCTCCATAGAACTGCACCATTCTGTTATATTTTTTATATCCAGAGGTTAAAAAATATAAAAGGGTCCAATTTATCCTAGATGTAGTGGAAATTTCTTCAGGGTTCTGAACCCTGAAGAGGTTAAAAGAAGTGACATAAGATGGAACATGTGAACAGCAATGTTATTTTGACATTGCTGTGTATTATGTTCATTTATTGGGGCACTTTTGCGTCACTGAAAACATTGCACATACCCTAAGAGCAAAAAACTTTGTTTATTAAAGCATTATGATTATTAAATAATAATCAAGTTCAGAGTTACTTGTAGAATGCAATTGGCTTTTTGGTCTTATTCTGTGTAAGTAAATGTTGTGTATAAACGCATACATCTAAAATATCAAGTCTGACACTTCATTTTATTTCAGGCAATGTTCACTGAAGTTCCCATATTTTTTTTTCAATCAAACAATAACAAAGACTACATTTGTCTGTATTTCCTGTGTGTATTCCAATGAGATTGAACAAACAAAGGTCTCGACATTTGGCAAAAAACATGTTTCTGGCTTTTTTCTACTTAATGCATTACAAATAAAAGATTAAGTTAATTTAGGGGGAAAAACAACTATTTAGATAGCAAGTTTATTTGTACAATTATTTAAGCCCCAAGCTTTGAATACAATAATAATACGTTATGGAACTGTATTCAGAAATTTGACCATTATATTATAAATGTTTAAAGGATTATTCTCATGTTTGAAATTTAACCCCTATCCTTGGTATATGGGATAACTAAAACAAGGGACACTCTTCTTGGCAGATCTAAAAAAACTACCACAAACAGGTTTGGCGCTAGCCACTCCATTTACCAGATCCCAGGATTGTTCTCGCCTTCACCCTTTAACCCCAGTAGAGAGATCTCATCTTACACATGGACCCCTGGGTTGGTGCCATGTGGTATGCTGCTGTTTGGTGGTGCAGGTTAGCAGGACTGGTCAAGTAGCCTGGTCAGAATGGGCTAAGGTCAGTAACAGGAAAATTAACTAGAAACCAGGAACTGAAAATCAGGATGTATGAACCAGACAAGCAGGGAAATATCTGGTAGCATCCAGTTTGTGGTGCTGTCCAATTGGCTGAAGTAGGGGGCGTATTGCCCACACATCCATACTGGCAGACTGGATGGCATTAAAGGTTTCAGTCACCCTAGTCAGTGACTAGATAGAACCTGTGCTGCCCAGAGATTCTGGTCCAGACATTTCCCTCATCACCCGTGCTACTAGCAAAATGAACACAGGTGAAGACTTCTCAAGAAAAGAGGTCCCAGAGATGTGACAATAACTTTCCAATTGCTGGGGTCCAACCACTGGACCACCTGGTGTAACTAGAGAGGTGGTTGATGATGTGCACTGCCACTCCATTCATTCTTATGGGAGTGGTGAAAACCAGCTGAAAGCAGCTCTTGGCGGCTATCTCCAGTGGTCCCATTAAAAATTAACAAAACGGTAATGCAGAAAATTTATTAAGGCTCCTTTCACATAGGGCCCTTTACAGCCCTCATTCTCTGGACCATTGGGAGTCCCAGGAGTTAGACCTTCAGCAGTTGGGAAGTTAATCCTTATCCGATACATAGGGAATCATTTTCAAACCTTGAGAATTCCCTTTAAGTAAAGTAATAAAAACTTCTAAGCTTTTGGCATCTTGCAAATTATTTTATACTAGCTGTACTACCCAGCTTCGCCCGGGTTAATAACTGCTGTTAGCAAAATAGAATGTGTTGACAAAAATTTATTCTCCACAGAAAAAACACAAAACAAATAGATAGAAGTGTAATTATTAAAAGGCAAAAACTAAGCTAATAGAAGCATTTCACAACATATATTTCAACACCAGAGATATTCCACACAGATTTAACTAAATTGGCAAAGTAATGTGAAGTAATCTTCTACTCCTTATTCGAGAGCCTTTTGATAAACGACATTCTTAGTTCTTCCTTCAGGTGCAAACATAAACAGATTTTTGGCTGTTCCAACTCTTGAACAGGCGACATAAAGTTGACCATGAGAAAAGCATGGAGATTGTAAATCGATTCCAACTACTTTCAAGGACTGTCCCTGAACCTTGTTGATGGACATAGTAAATGCCAGTCGAACAGGAAACTAGAGGCGTTTAAAATCAAAAGGCAAATCAGATGGAATGAGAGGAATTGTTGGAATGAAAACATCTTCTCCTGTGGCACATCCTGTCAAAACGGTTGCCTCAATTACACGTGGAAACAGGTTCTTAATCAAGAGTCTTGTTCCATTGCACAGCTTTGGTGGATCCAAATTTCTCAATAGCAGAATAGGTGCTCCAGGATTTAGAAAGAGGTTGTGAGGAGGAAGTGCTTGTGGCTCCAAGGAATTGAGGAACTCAGTTGGATAAAATAATGCTTGAGCAGGGTCTATTACTGTATCCACTGACTTGTAGGTTGTGCACACACCTGGAAGGAGATTTAGAATTTGAAGATTGATCTTGTTGACACTGTCATTTTTGGGAGCTAGAATGGCCCTTTCACACAGCCAGACAGAATTTTTTAAGTGGAGTTGAATGTTTGGAAAAACCTTTGCTTTCAACTCCTCAATGGAAGTCACAATGCAACAAAAGTTGCTTGGGAAGGTGATCTGTCCTTTGGTTGAGTTTACTGGTTCCTTGCTATCTCCAATAGTCAACAGCTGGCTCGAGAACAGTCCAGCAGTAACATCGCCTGTCATGTAGACCCCCATGTTTGTGTTCAGTGACATTTTCTTTACTTTTCTCCAAAGGTACAATGCTTTGAAACAGGCATTCAGTTCGTCTGCAGAGGTTGATCTTGGAATAGCAGGTAGTGTTTGCCGGAAGTCACCTGCCAAAACAACAACTACTCCTCCCATGATATATTTGTTGCTACGTAGGTCTTGCAGCAGTCTGTCCACTGCTTCCAGAGCCCTTTTGTGTGACATGGTGCATTCATCCCAAATGATGGCACTGCATTTTTGAAGCAATTTGGCCAGTCCTGATCCCTGGGCAATATTGCACACGGGGCTGTCACTATGAGACAGGTTAAGTGGTAGTTTGCATGTCGAATGTGCTGTCCTGCCACCTTTTAAAAGCGTAGCTGCAATTCCAGAAGATGCCACGGCAAGTGCAATCTTTTTTTGTTGTCAAAATTTTGCCAGGAGCAAGTTGATTACAAATGTCTTTCCTGTTCCACCTGAAGCATCAAGGAAGACAATACCACCTTTGTTGGTTTCACGGAAACTTAAAATGTAGTTATAGGCGTCCCTTTGATCTGGTACCAATATTGGCTTGCTCTGAGACACAAATGCTGTCAGTTCATCAATATTGTAGTTTGTTTCTAGGAAAATCTCCCTACACATTTGGATGCCTTCAGGATTTCTTATTGGAGCAGGCAAACCAAGCAACTGTAAGGCTTTTCCTGACATTGCTATGCACTGATCTTCAAGGAGCATTAACGTTTCATTGAACATTTCCTCAGTGAAGTTGATGAGTTGCTGAGGATTTTCCCTTCTAATCTGCATGAGGATGTCCTCACTGAGATCAGTTTTGTACTTTTTCCAAATCTCAAGAGGATTTGAAATGCTTCAGGTTGTTAGAATAAAAGCAAAGAGGTGTCTTAGTCGCTTTGGGGTTTGTGTGGCTGCTGCTTCACTGAGGGTGTCCTTCATTTTCCAAAAGTCCTTTTCTTTGGCAAGCTTCCCTGAATGTTTCACACACATGGCCTCCGATGGTCTTCAGGTCAGAAAATGATGTAGGGCCTTCGACAACATGAAGTAACATGCGCAGGTAGAAGCGGAAAGGGAAAGGAAAAAAAAACAGCTCACCTCCATGAACCAGCTGGGTGTCTCCGGGATCCGTGATCAGCGCTGCTGCTTGCGATCAGTAGACAGGTAATAGGAAAGACGATGATCCCGCTCCACAGACTCCAGTAATAAAAACAAATGTCTTTTATTTCGAATCTTTTTTAAATATCCAGATAGCGATAATGTAACTCCAGCTGGTTCTACATGATAGTCTAGAATTAATGGTGGTACATACTTTTGAGAAGGAAATGGAGTCACTACAATTACTCCTAGCTCTAGTAATTTCTGGTACTGGAATGGCTTTTAGGACATGGGGTGGGTGAAAACTGTGCGCATGCAAAATTGTATTCCCTGATGTGGGTTTCCTGAATGTTTTAGAAGTGATTAGTTCATTATTTTGGCCATTTAATTCTAAGTCCAAAAAAGTAATAGAGTTACGGTTGGTGGTGTATGTAAATCGTAAATTAAATTCATTATTATTCAAATACGATATAAATTCTGGAATGTCATCCATGTTGCCCCCCCAAACCATTAAAATATCATCAATAAATCTTGAGTAATAAATGAGGGATGTACAAAAGGGGTTATGGGCACTGTACACATAGCATTCCTCCCACCAAGCCATAACAAGATTAGCCACCGAAGGGGAAAATTTAGCCCCCATAGAAACTCCACCAGTTTGGAGAAAAAATTTCCCATTGAACATAAAATAATTATGTGTTAATAGAAAAGATAAAACTGTTTTGATGAACGATTGAAGTTCATGGAGTAAGAACTATATTTTAACATATGGTGATCTATGGCAGAGATTGCTATGTGGTGAGGAATGCTAGCGTACAGTACCGTGATGTCACAAGTAAGCCATGACCATGAATTTGACCAGGTGACATCAAATAAATTAAGGACGTAGCATGAGTCCTCAAGATGACCTGGAATACGCATGACAAGTGGCTGTAAAGCAGAGTCCAACCATTGACCTAATCTTTCTCCCAGCGAGCCAATTCCTGAAATAATTGGGCGCATGGGTGGGGGTCATACATTCTTGTGAGTCTTAGGTAAAGCATGTAAGATGGGAATAGTTCGAGAATCCACAATGAGGAATTCTGATTCTTTTTTAGTGAAAAAGCCCAAAGAAAAGCCCTCTTGTATAGAGATGAGCGCTGTTCGACTCGAACTGTTCGCCAAACTCAAATTCAAGCTGTTTTGAGCGGTGTTCGAGCCGTTCGGCGAACACGAACGATTTGAAAAAAATCATAACTGGATTTTTTCACAGTAATGCTGATAATCAATGTTAATACGCAGTTTGAGTGTATAGCGGGGCAGGGGGAGGGGCAGGTGATGGATCTCTGCAGAAATATTGAAGATCTCCATTTTTTTTTCTCTTTCCCGCATTTACAGTGGGGAGGTGCAATCTGTCAGCCTATCAGCAGCACACACAAGGAGCGAACTGCTTTTTTTCACACAAGCAAGGGCATGTGTCATTGGCTGTGTATGTCACATGTCCTTGCCCTATAAGACCCAGCCATTTTCCCCGTTGCCACCATTTTCTCACTGCTGCAGCTGCGTGTTAGACGGCACCGCTGTTGCTGTGTGCGCCATACTTTCAGTGTTAATTTCAAGCCAATTTTCTTTGAAATATACAGATAGCTTGGGAGTAGGGAATAGTTGTGATTGCAGTCCTTTTGAGGACTAGATTACAGCATTTCCTACAACTTTTAGCAGGCAGGTCTGTGCTCTGAAATAGATAGGTTGGGAGTAGGGACTTGGCAGGCAGGTCTGTGCCAGTGCTGTGCAAGTGTTTTTCACAGCATTTGGCTAAATCTTGCTAAGCAAATCCTTTTTGGCCTCTTGCAGAGTGTGTTAGTCAGTGGAGTAGCGTATCTGTGTTGCAAGCTACACCACCTGTGTATAGAATACAATTTTTTTTTACTGCACCTAGCCAAGTAATACCTTTTGGGCATAGCATCATTCTATTAGGCCATCTATACTAAGCTTCACCAGGTTGCAAATTACAAACAATTTTTATCTGCATCTAGCTCGGAAAATAATTTTGGGCATAGTAGTACTCTGTGGTACTCATTGTATTAGGCCATCTATACTAAGCACCACCAGCTTTCAAATTAAAAATAATTTTTAGCTGCATCTTGCCTGTAAAATAATTTTGGGCATATTAGCAGTGTGTGGTACTCATTCTATTAGGCCATCTATACTAAGCTCCACCAGCTTTCAAATTACTAATAATTTTTAGCTGCATCTTGCCTGGAAAATAATTTTGGGCATAGTAGCAGTGTGTGGTACTCATTGTATTAGGCCATCTATACCAAGCTCCACCAGTTTTGAAATTAATAATAATTTTTAGCTGCATCTTGCCTGTAAAATAATTTTGGGCATAGTAGCAGTGTGTGGTACTCAATGTAATAGGCCATCTATACCAAGCTCCACCAGTTTTGAAATCACTAATAATTTTTAGCTGCATCTTGCCTGTAAAATAATTTTGGGCATATTAGCAGTGTTTGGTACTCATTCTATTAGGCCATCTATACTAAGCTCCACCAGCTTTCAAATTACTAATAATTTTTAGCTGCATCTTGCCTGGAAAATAATTTTGGGCATAGTAGCAGTGTGTGGTACTCATTGTATTAGGCCATCTATACCAAGCTCCACCAGTTTTGAAATTAATAATAATTTTTAGCTGCATCTTGCCTGGAAAATAATTTTGGGCATAGTAGTAGTGTGTGGTACTCATTGTATTAGGCCATCTATACCAACCTCCACCAGATTTGAAATTAATTATAATTTTTAGCTGCATCTAGCCCGGAAAATAATTTTTCTTCCCAAAAGTGGTAGCAATAGAAATATGGGACGCGTGCCTGACTAACAAAAATATACGCTTCATATCAAAAAACACCAGCCTAGCGCACTGCATTAATAAGATGGCATCATTGTCTCTCCCATTGCTAGGCCTACTACGCTGGCTAACATTCCTGTGCCTAATACACAATGTATGGGTCCGCGCTAGCCACGATGCAGAGGGGTCTAAAGCTGCTGCTAACGCTTTATCACAATTCAATTGGCAGATTTTCACTGAGCTCCTCCCCAACGCCCACCCATCGGGCAACAGTTGCCCACCCTCCCTATGGGATCTAGTGGAGAATAGTTGATGAAATTAATCAGAGGGTCAGTTGCCCCGTCGACGTGGCAAGCATACGGTAAGGCATGGGAAAAGTGGACACGACTAGTAGCAGGCAGACGGGTTGACCAATGTGAACAAGCCAGATTACAAGTCACCATACAATTTCTCCACCAGCTAATGATGAGGGGCATATCAGGGGCGTCAGCGCAGCGGTGTCTGACCAGAGGAGGATTTCACTTCCAACTACTGAATTGGGGAGATGTGACAAAGAGATTCATCATCAGACAATCCATAAAAGGGTGGAAAAGGGGTCAGCCAAGTCAGGAGTGTAGACGTCCCGTCCCGTGTCACTAAAACTGATTTCACATCATATCCCTAACACCTTTAACATGACACTCACAATTTGAAGCAGCACTACTGTCTACTGCATTTGTGATCGCCTTCTCCGGGGCGCTCTGCATAAGCGAATTAGTTCCTTAATCCAAAATTACCACCAGTGGAGGCTTATTACACCAGGACGTAGTCATAGCCAATAATGCAATACGTCTACGCATAAGCCAATCGAAAACGGTTCCAGCGGGCAGGGGCACTTGGGTAATTCTACAACCCACAAACGGTACACTGAGTCGGGTAACAATAGTAAAAACATATATAACCATCAGATCACAAAGTAATTTCTTCCTATCACACATTGATGGAATGCCATTATCAAGATACTTGGTCCAAGCTATACTTAATAAATGCATAACATCGGCAGGGAACCACCCCAAAGATTACGGGACACACTCATTCCGCATAGGCACGGCCAAGGAAGCAGCAAGAGCAGGACTGTCAGAAACGGAAGTTCAGAGGATAGGGAGATGGCGATCCACGTGTTTGGCGAGATACATAAGACCGGACTTGTTATCCTAACGTGGTTTGTTTCTTTTACAGGTGACGCTAAGCCAACAGTGTGGGTAATAGGCCACTCGTATATATATTGGGCAGAAAAAATGGCGATAGTCCACCCAGGCGGGAGGAAATTAGAGTTTCATAACACATATTTCAACTGGAGAGGTATTAGAGGCCTGCTATGGCCACAGGTACTAATGGAGGTAATCAAGGTAGGGAGAGAGGCAAGAGGTCTGGTCATCTTAGTTATACAGGCCGGGGTAAATGACCTAGGTCATCATAAGAGCGCATAACTAATGGCAATAATGAAACTAGGCACTGAGCGCTTCAGAGAATTTTTCACAAAACTAACTATAGTATGGTCAGAGATTGTGCCGATAGCGGTATGGCAAGGTGCGCGAGACATCACGGCCATCGAACAGACAAGGCGGGTAATAAATATTCGGAAGGCAAAATTTAGAAGAGACAGATGCGGTGTAGTGATACAACACCGACAACTGGAAGGAGGTAAAGCAGGACTCATACGGACCGACGGTGTTCACTTAATGGATATTGGACTGGACATATTCCTGTCAGGACTCCAGCACGGAGTGGAACAAGCGTTAACAGTGATGGATGGGGGTCAGAGTCCTGCATACGAGTACGCAGGATCCTACGTGGCCTGGAAATAGAAAGGACATGTTGGAGAGTTACACTTGTTGGCAACTTGCCGGTGTGGAGACCCAGGGCATGCTGCAACAAGCTGAATTATTTTAGAAATAAAATGCCTTTCTAATGGAATGAGTATAAAGAGTTAATAAAGCTGTGACCGATCCTCACCCATCCAGTTGTAAGAGTTACATTATTGTATTGTCAAGGAAAGGGGGGCGGTAGGGGGGCTGAGCGTCTGGGTTTGGTTGGAGGTCCCCACAGTCTGCCTAGGCTAGATGCATTTAAAAATTCTTATTAGATACACAGGCATTGCAGCTTGCTTGGCAGCTGGGCTACTACGCCCAAAGTATTGCCTAGGCTAAATGCAGTTAAAAATTCTACCCTGACCTGCAGACACTGAAGCTTTGGAGCAGACCTCTGAGTAAACAGCTCTTCAGACTCAACCATCTGTGTTACCCCAAGCCATAGTATATGTAGTTTCTTACAGTTAAAAGGGGGGGGGGGGGGGCGACTCAACCCACCTGGAATTGATGATGCCAATCGTCACGTAAAACACAGCAAGGGGACTCCAAAAAGAGTCTCCATTTTTTCCAAAAATTGTGGCACAGACACCACTTAAGTGGCATCAATTGCCCCAGAGTTGCTTAAAACGGTTGGTGATGTGATTTTACCAAATCCTCAAGCTTTTAGTCTCCCCAGAATGACACAGGGGTAGAAAAGTCCTTGCGGATCCATGATTTGTTCATCTTTATGAACTTGAGTCTGTCTACATTCTCAGTGGACAGCCACGTGCACTTATCTGTCAGCACACCACCAGCAGCGCTGAACACACTTTCAGAGAGAACGCTGGCTGCAGGGCATGACAAGATCTCCAAGGCATGAGTGGCGAGCTCCGGACATTTTTCCAGATTGGAATCCCAAAATGAGCAAGGGTCCAGTGACACAGTCATGGCTTCGATGTTCACTTGGAGATACTCCTGTACCATCCTCTCTAGGCGTTGACTATGTGTCAGACTACTTGTCTCCTCTGGCCTTGCAAAGGATGGTCTAAAAAAGTGGTGAAACGATTCCACAAAATAGCTGTTACTGTTATGGTTTCAGTGATGAATACTCAACAGTCCCACAGTTTGCAAGTTAGAACTGTGAGATTCACTACGTGCACCACTGGTGTTTTGTGGAATAGCACCTGTAAGATTCTGCAACAGCCTCTGCTGATATTCCTGCATGCGTGATTCCCATTCTATATCAGGAATTATTTTGGCAAATTTACTTTTGTACTGGGGATCTAAGAGTGTGGCAACCCAGTAGTTAGGATTACTTCTAATTCTGACAATCCAACGGTCATGTTGCAGGTAGTGCAGCAAGAAGGCACTCATGTGTCTTGCGCATCCAGGAGGACAAAGTCCTTGTTGTGTTGGTAGTGAGGTAAGAATCATGCTTCCTTCCTCTGCCCTCTCCCCCCACCCTCACACAACAGAAATGTGATCAAGGTCTCCCTCATTTGATGAGTCTTCCATGCCCATCGACAGTTCGTCCTCCACTTCTTCCTGGGCTCCTGCACCTTCCTCAATAGTTTGGCTGCTACCATGCGCCCTGGTTAATCCCTCTCCCCCACCCTCCCATGCCTGCCACCTTGGTGCTGCCGACCGTCTGGAACTTGGAGATGTTATCACTTCCGCATACGACTCCTCCTCTACTTCCTCCACCTCCTCTTGTCCCACCACCAGACTCTGAATTCTGTTTAACGTGTGCACCAGCATGTAAATCACCGGAATAGTCATGCTGATAATGGCATCATCAGCACTTAACATCTTCGTCGCTATTTCAAAACTGTGCAGAAGGGTGTGTGGCGCCCCTGAGGGTTCAGTCGCCACAGAGGTACTGCATCTCACCCAGAGGTGTGGTATCTCACCCTCAGGTAAGGAAGGAGTATGGCTCGGGACCCTAACACCTGCATCCAACACATACCCGCAGTGGGGGTAGGGCGAGATTGCTCCTAAGGGAGAGCACAGTCCCAGGTCCCTAGCTGGCGGGAGGGTCCTATGTAGTGGGTGTGGGTGGAGAAAGCAGCTTAGGGGAGCACATGACAGGGAGAGTATAAATAGGAAGCCATCTTAGAAAGAGCAAGGCAGTCAGAGGAGGAGAAGTGACAGGAGCAGAGGCTCTACATGAGCTCTGCTCCGGAGGCGGGCCTAGCCTGGGAGGTCCAGGACTGAAGGAGAGAAGAGAGGAGTGGGAGCAGGAAGGCTCCAGGAACCGAAGTGACCCTAGGGGTACGGGCCATGCAGAAGGCCACCCATACGCCCGCTGCTACCAGGAAGGAGAGGGGTCAGGCCAGATAAGGGGAACCGGTCCCTCAACTAGCGGAGAAACAGCAAGGCTTAACTAGAAAACGGAGGCTGCAGCATTTCATGTACTGCAGGCCAAAGTCCACACCAGTCTCACTAAGAAGGTAGCCACATAGGACCCAGGGGACGGAACACACGTCGCCCGCCAAGGCCCGAGGATACCGGATAGAAGTGTCACTGGGTGTGAGGTGCAGGGAGAAGGCTAGTGAAAGGACACACAGAAGGGGGTCCTGCTAAGTACTCCGGAGCTATCTGGGGGTGGACTGAGCCCCTCACTGAGTACGCACAGCACAACGGGGGAGATTGCTCTGGTACCTGTAATCTGGACTGCAAAAACTGTGAGTAAAGATCTTGGGACTGCATCACACGGACTCTGTGTTCATTACTGACTCCCTGCACTACAACCACCATCATCCACCCACACTGCCCTGAAGCTACACTCTTCCTGTGGGTAGTAATAATACCATTACTGCAAAACCACCAGCTTCAGAGGACTGTTCTGCAGCGGCGGCCCCTTTGTCCGCACTCCATAGGTGGCATAGTCGGACATTATAAAACCCATATATACAAATTAAACTTGGATTGATCACCCAGGGTCACGGACCGGGTCACCGCCACAGTGACTACAACCCCCAGCGTCTACCGGCTTGGCTCCAGGCACCCCACGGCCCAGGGGGCGCGTCAACTTCATAGGTCCCTGATCTGAGACCACTCTTGCAGCTTGATTTGCCCCACCTCTCGATCCCGTTCGCCCAAGCTATGAGTCAGAATGTATTGCACCAGGGCTTGTCGGTGCTGCCACAGTCGCTGCAACATGTGCAGAGTTGAATTCTACCATGTCGGCACATCGCATTTTAGCCGGTGAACTGGCAGGCCCAACGACTTCTGTAGAGATGTAAGTCATTGAGCTGCGGGATGCGAACGGCAGAAGTGAGCACACAGCGACCGTGCCCTCTGCAGAAGGCCATCTAGTCCGGGATAGTGGGCTAAAAATTGCTGGACAACCAGGTTCAACACGTGAGCCATACAAGGCACGTGTGTGACATTGCCCCGGCAAAGGGCCGCACCCACGATTGCAGCATTGTCGCACATGGCCTTCCCTGGTTGCAGGTCCAGTGGAGACAACCATTCATGAAACTGGGTCCCCATAGCTGACCACAACTCCTCAGCTGTGTGACTCACATTTCCCAGACATTTCAAAGTAAACAACGCCTGATGCCGTTGAGCCCTGCTGCCAGCATAGTAAGGAGGTGTGCAAGATTCCTTCTGCGCAGTTAGAAAGCGGGTTGCATTACCAGACAGGATTTGGGTGCAGGTGGAGGACCGAGAGGAGGTTGAGGAGGCAGAAGCAGTGGAGGAACTTCTAGATAAAGAGGATTGACGCACAACTCGTGGGGACGGCAAGACTTGGACAGCAGCCCCTTGTCCTGCTGTCACCATAGTTACCCAGTGCCCAGTCAGCGACATGTAACGCCCCTGTCCATGCCTACTCATTCAAGTGTCTGTAGTGAAATGCACCCTGTCACACACAGAGTTTCTCAAAGAAGCGGTGATGTTGTGTGCGACATGCTGGTATAGCGCAGGCACACCTTTCTTTGAGAAGTAGTGCCGACTGGGCATCTGGTACTGGGGCACTGCGACGGACATAAGGTCTCGAAAATCCTCTGTGTCCACCAGGCGGAAAGGCAGCATTTCTGTAGGCAAGAGCTTGCAGATGGTGAAATTTAACCTCAGCTTTGTCATGGCTAGGAGGAAATGGTCTTTTACTTGTCCACATCTGAGGGACTGAGGGCTGGCTGTTGTGCTTAGACGGGGTGGAGTAGGGTGTCCCCGGCAAACTGCCGGTCTGTGAGGAAGATGCAGGCGGAAAAGTTAGGTTGCCTTGATCCAAATGTGGTGCTCTCAATGTCGGAGAGCGCTCAACACCAGCTGGTGTTTCCACTTCCAAATGAAATGATGACCTGCCAATCACACTGGCTGTTGCTGGTAAAGAGGTGGCAAGTCTGCGTCCAAAAACATGTGTGACTGCTGTCTCCCCTTTCACAGAGGATGAAGAGGCTGCGGATGCACAAGATGGGGCAGACCGTGGTTGGCCCGGACCGCTAGGCCGCATTGTAGCACAGTGAGCTTCCCACTGCAGCTTATGCTTCATATCCATGTGATGGTTCATGCATGAAGTACTCAAACTATGGATTTTTTGGTCTCTACTTAGCTTTTGGTGACAAATATTACAGATAACACGAGTTGGGTCATCCTGAAAAAATGCCCAGGCTATGCAAGGCTTAAAGCCCATGCGATCTGAAGAGCCACTATGACTTGTGGTCAGAGGCAGAGTTGTGGTTGGCGATGCAGTTGTTGACGTGCTTCCAGTACTCCGTCTCTGTCCAGGAAGGCACAACCTAACCTCGTCGTCAATAGCATCTGTGACGCCCAGCTGCGCTTGGTATCACAGATCCTAGAAGAGTGCATTGATGGAATCCTCCACAAGAGGCCCCCATAAACATTCACACATCTCCACCTTCCGCCTCAGACCAGCAGAGGGAGCCCGTTAGGGATATAAATAGGGAAGGTGGAGCTAGGCAGTTCAGTTCCTCTGAAGAGTTCTTGCAGTAGAGAAGCCTAAGAGAGGTCAGTCTGCAGTGGTGCTCAGTCTAGTCTAGAGAACTCAGTTAATAGTTCAGCAGTGGAGCACGAGGCTCCTGCTAGCTAGATTCAGGGAGCCCAGTTAGAGCTTAAGGTGTGCCGGCGCCATAGGATCGGTGAAGCGCGGCAAGCTGCCGATAGTGTGTATAGCCTAGTGAGGGCCCGAGTAGGCCGAAGGCGAGTGGAGAGTTAGTACCTAAGGGGCGGAGGAGCTTAACCAGCTCACTCCAAAAGCATTTACTGGACACCGGATCCGAACTTGCCATGATCTCTATGACCCAATAAGGCATAACTGGAATCCCTGGAGAACTACAAGTTCCAGGATCGCTAAGGTGCTGATACGTAATAGAGCCAGGAGACGCTTAGGCCCCGCATACTGGGAGCGTGAACTTCAAGACAAGGCCCTACCACAAGGTCAGCCAGCGCAGGACAGAGAAAAAGTTAGGCCTAGCTCCAGGCAGGTCAGAAACTTACTACGCAGAGGCAAGAAACAGTAGGCCTTACACCCGCTCATTGGGGAGGATCCTGATATCCACCCTTCACCCTACAGTGCTCCAGGATGTGCCTAAATTTCCACCAGTAAAAGGTACTGAAGTGACTACCGTGTCCATTCCCTTTCTTGCTCTGACCCAGCTGGGTCTCGCCTGTCCTGCATTCCCCCTGCATACTCTTTTCTGAGGCCTAGCTCCACCTGTGGGGAGCTATACCATTGAGCTGCCTTATCACCGGCCTCAGTGGACTGCTGCAGCGCTGGTGCTTCTCACCAGATACCACAGGTGGCGTCACGAACTCTTATAAAATTAACAATTATCCACCCTTTTAAAGAGTGACCCCAGGGTACGGGCCCGGGAGCCGACCACCGCGACATCCCCAAGGCCAGTCAAAGGCCCGGGTACCGAGTCATCTCCATCCCCTAGGCTAGTCACATCCTCCTCCACCTCCTCTGCTGACCTCATCGACTGGCTGACTGTGGCTTGACAGTAAGTGGGATCTCCAACCTCGTCATCATCACCCTGTGTGTTCTCACACCCGTCGTCCTCAGAGCCAACCTCTTCCTGCTCTGACCGAAAAGTCAAGTTGTCGCTCCAATCAGGTATTTGAGTCTCATCATCGTCTTCATCATTGTCTCCACCAACAGGAGTTACAGTTTGGGAACGAAGGTCTACATTATGCTCAGAACCTTCTTCATCTGGTCCTGGATCCGACTCATAAAGATTCTGGGCATCAGTGCAGATCATTTCCTCGTCTGGATTAATAGAATCTCTGGAGCAGACCTCCGTTTCACAGGCTATAGTATGAGTAAACAGCTGTGCAGACTCAACCATCTGTGTTACCCCATACTCAGACGGGCAGCTGGAGACTTGGGAGCTGTGAGGAAGGAAGTGCGATTGGGGTGACACCTCTGAGGGCTGGAGTATTTGTGATGTTGAAGTTGAGGTACCACAGGCAGGAACGGACTGGCTGTGTCGGCTTGGCACTCCAGCGTAGTCCCTCTGCCCGCTCGCGCCCGAAACCTCAAAGGGATGTGCAAGCGGCTTTTCTTCCCAGGGCTGTTCCCCGCCCAGCAGGAAAGTAGGGGAGCTCAGGTCGGCCTTCCACTCTACTCCCTTACCCCCCTCACCCTCTTTCCTTCTTCCGTTCTCCATCTAACCCCTCGGCTCTGTGGTGTCCGCTCTCCCTCCAGCTCTCTCCTTCTCACAGTTGTATTCACACTGTGGCGAATCTTTTGGGCCCAGGCATTAGAAGTTGTCGAGGTAATGGATAATATGTGCCCCCTTAGAAACGTCCATTACAACCCATTTGAGGAAGCAACTAAACACCTCAAATAGTGAGCAGGATCTGGACCACCCCATGGGCAAACAGAGATCTATATAGTATGCTGCTTCCCAGAAGCAGCCCAATAGGTGGACACTATTCGGAGGCACAGGTAGTAAGTAACCGGAACGCAGCATCAATGTCTGTTTTGGCCATTAGGGTGACCCTTCCCAACTTCTTGATCCGCCTGATTGCCTTGTCAAAGGATGTACAGTATATACTACTGTACTTGGTTCCGTGTCGATGTTGTCGCTTACTGACCTGCCCCTTGGATATGACAAATGGTGGATTAGTCCGAATGTATTGGGTTCCGTTTTTGGCACAACTCAGAATGGGGATACCACTACGTCTTGTAAGGAAAGTGTTCTGAATGGAACCGCCATTCTACCTAAAGATATTTCTTTTTTTAATTTTCTTGTCACGACGTCTGGGTGTTGGTAGGCTGATTTTAGATTTTTTCTCCAGCCTTTCTTGATTTTAGAAGGGCATGACATGCCTATATCTGTGTCTCCCCCTCCTTTTACTCCTCCACCTCATTTCTTTTCGCATGACTATATGTCACTTTTCCATGTGTTATTTGTGTCTTCTGAGCAGTTTTTCAGCTTTTGGACACCTTTGAAGTGTTTTCTATGTGTTTTCTATGTGTTTCTATGTGTTTTTGTTTGCCTGCCATTGGTTTTAACGGTGTTCGAAGGTGTTCGACGAACAGTTCGGCGAATATACGGGTGTTCGACGAACCAAACCAAACTCGAACACTACGGGGGTGGCTCAACTATTCTCTTGTACTAATTTGATGAGTTTTCCTGAAAAAATGCCGTTGGGTCATTGGAAAGAATGGTATATATATATTGTGACCTTGCAACATGTTATTAATAGAAAGGACATAATCCTCACTATTCAAGACCACCACTGATCCACCCTTGTCCGACATCTTGATCACGATGTCTGTTCTTTTGGAAAGATTGTCTAAGGCAAGTTTTTCAATTCTGGATAAATTGCACTTTCCTCTATGATTTTGCATGGGTTCCTGCTGTAATGTTTTCAAGTCATGTTTAGAGATGAGCGTTGTTCTACTCGAACTGTTCGCCAATCTCAAATTCGAGCTGTTTTGGGCGGTGTTCGAGCCGGTCGGCGAACACGAACAATTTGAGAAAAATTCGGCTGTTCGAGGTTATGTTCGATAACTGTTCGTGCACCAAAATCATAACTGGATTTTTTCTCAGTAATGATGAAAATTAATGTTAATACGCAGTTTGAGTGTACAGCGGGGCGGGGGGAGGGGCAGGGGATGGATCTCTGCAGGAACAATGAAGATCTCCATTTTTTTTTCTCTTTCCCGCATTTGCAGTGGGGAGGTGCAATCTGTCAGCCTATCAGCAGCGCACACACGGAGCGAAGTGCTTTTTTTCACACAAGCAAGGGCATGTGTGATTGGCAGTGTATGTCACATGTCCTTGCCCTATAAGACCAAGCCATTTTCCCCATCGCCACCATTTTCTCACTGCTGCAGCTGCGTGTTAGACGGCACAGCTGTTGCTGTGTGCGCTATACCTTGTTAATTTCAAGCCAATTTTCGCACAAATATACAGATAGCTTGGGAGTAGGGAATAGTTGTGATTGCAGTCCTTTTAAGGACTAGGTTACAGCATTTCCTACGACTTTTATCAGGCAGGTCTGTGCTCAAAATAGATAGATTGTGGGAGTAAAGACTAATTGTAATTGGAGTCCTTTTCAGGACTAGGTTACATCAGTTCCTATCAGTTTTTGCCAGGCAGGTCTGTGCCAGTGCTGTGCAAGTTTTTTTCACAGCATTTGGCTGAATCTAGCAAAGCTAATCCTTTTTGGCCTATTGCAGAGTGTGTTAGTCAGTGGAGTAGCCTATCTGTGTTGCAAGATATACCACCTGTGTATAGAATACCAATTTTTTTACTGCACCTAGTGAAGTAAAATCTTTTGGGCATAGCATCATTCTATTAGTCCATCTATACTGACCTCCATCAGGTTGCAAACTGAATATAATTTTTTTCTGCATCTAGCTCTGAAAAAATATTTGGGCTTCTAGCGGTGTGTGGGACTTGGTCTATTAGTCCATCTATACTGACCTCCATCAGGATGCAAATTAAAAATAATTTTTTTCTGCATCTAGCTCTGAAAAAATATTTGGGCTTCTAGCGGTGTGTGGGACTTGGTCTATTAGTCCATCTATACTGACCTCCATCAGGTTGCAAATTAAAAATATTTTTTTTCTGCATCTAGCTCTGAAAAAATATTTGGGCTTCTAGCAGTGTGTGGGACTTGGTCTATTAGTCCATCTATACTGACCTCCATCAGGTTGCAAATTAAAAATAATTTTTTTCTGCATCTAGCTCTGAAAAAATATTTGGGCTTCTAGCAGTGTGTGGGACTTGGTCTATTAGTCCATCTATACTGACCTCCATCAGGTTGCAAATTAAAAATAATTTTTTTCTTCATTTATCTCTGAAAAAATATTTGGGCTTCTAGCAGCGTGTGGGACTTGTTCTATTAGTCCATCTATACTGACCTCCATCAGGTTGCAAATTAAAAATAATTTTTTTCTGCATCTAGCTCTGAAAAAATATTTGGGCTTCTAGCAGTGTGTGGGACTTGGTCTATTAGTCCATCTATACTGACCTCCATCAGGTTGCAAATTAAAAATAATTTTTTTCTTCATTTATCTCTGAAAAAATATTTGGGCTTCTAGCAGCGTGTGGGATTGTTCTATTAGTCCATCTATACTGACCTCCATCAGGTTGCAAATTAAAAATAATTTTTTTCTGCATCTAGCTCTGAAAAAATATTTGGGCTTCTAGCAGTGTGTGGGACTTGGTCTATTAGTCCATCTATACTGACCTCCATCAGGTTGCAAATTAAAAATAATTTTTTTCTGCATCTAGCTCTGAAAAAATATTTGGGCTTCTAGCAGTGTGTGGGACTTGGTCTATTAGTTCATCTATACTGACCTCCATCAGGTTGCAAATTGAATAAAAAAAATTTCTGCATCTAGCTCTGAAAAAATATTTGGGCTTCTAGCAGTGTGTGGGACTTGGTCTATTAGTCCATCTATACTAACCTCCATCAGGTTGCAAATTGAATAAAAAAATTTTCTGCATCTAGCTCTGAAAAAATATTTGGGCTTCTAGCGGTGTGTGGGACTTGGTCTATTAGTCCATCTATACTGACCTCCATCAGGTTGCAAATTAAAAATAATTTTTTTCTGCATCTAGCTCTGAAAAAATATTTGGGCTTCTAGCAGTGTGTGGGACTTGGTCTATTAGTCCATCTATACTGACCTCCATCAGGTTGCAAATTAAAAATAATTTTTTTCTGCATCTAGCTCTGAAAAAATATTTGGGCTTCTAGCAGTGTGTGGGACTTGGTCTATTAGTCCATCTATACTGACCTCCATCAGGTTGCAAATTAAAAATAATTTTTTTCTTCATTTATCTCTGAAAAAATATTTGGGCTTCTAGCAGCGTGTGGAACTTGTTCTATTAGTCCATCTATACTGACCTCCATCAGGTTGCAAATTAAAAATATTTTTTTTCTGCATCTAGCTCTGAAAAAATATTTGGGCTTCTAGCAGTGTGTGGGACTTGGTCTATTAGTCCATCTATACTGACCTCCATCAGGTTGCAAATTAAAAATAATTTTTTTCTGCATCTAGCTCTGAAAAAATATTTGGGCTTCTAGCAGTGTGTGGGACTTGGTCTATTAGTCCATCTATACTGACCTCCATCAGGTTGCAAATTAAAAATAATTTTTTTCTTCATTTATCTCTGAAAAAATATTTGGGCTTCTAGCAGCGTGTGGGACTTGTTCTATTAGTCCATCTATACTGACCTCCATCAGGTTGCAAATTAAAAATATTTTTTTTCTGCATCTAGCTCTGAAAAAATATTTGGGCTTCTAGCAGTGTGTGGGACTTGGTCTATTAGTCCATCTATACTGACCTCCATCAGGTTCTAAATTGAATAAAAAAAATTTCTGCATCTAGCTCTGAAAAAATATTTGGGCTTCTAGCGGTGTGTGGGACTTGGTCTATTAGTCCATCTATACTGACCTCCATCAGGTTGCAAATTAAAAATAATTTTTTTCTGCATCTAGCTCTGAAAAAATATTTGGGCTTCTAGCAGTGTGTGGGACTTGGTCTATTAGTCCATCTATACTGACCTCCATCAGGTTGCAAATTAAAAATAATTTTTTTCTGCATCTAGCTCTGAAAAAATATTTGGGCTTCTAGCAGTGTGTGGGACTTGGTCTATTAGTCCATCTATACTGACCTCCATCAGGTTGCAAATTAAAAATATTTTTTTTCTGCATCTAGCTCTGAAAAAATATTTGGGCTTCTAGCAGTGTGTGGGACTTGGTCTATTAGTCCATCTATACTGACCTCCATCAGGTTGCAAATTAAAAATAATTTTTTTCTGCATCTAGCTCTGAAAAAATATTTGGGCTTCTAGCAGTGTGTGGGACTTGGTCTATTAGTCCATCTATACTGACCTCCATCAGGTTGCAAATTAAAAATATTTTTTTTCTGCATCTAGCTCTGAAAAAATATTTGGGCTTCTAGCAGTGTGTGAGACTTGGTCTATTAGTCCATCTATACTGACCTCCATCAGGTTGCAAATTAAAAATAATTTTTTTCTGCATCTAGCTCTGAAAAAATATTTGGGCTTCTAGCAGTGTGTGGGACTTGGTCTATTAGTCCATCTATGCTGACCTCCATCAGGTTGCAAATTAAAAATAATTTTTTTCTGCATCTAGCTCTGAAAAAATATTTGGGCTTCTAGCGGTTTGTGGGACTTGGTCTATTAGTCCATCTATACTGACCTCCATCAGGTTGCAAATTAAAAATAATTTTTTTCTGCATCTAGCTCTGAAAAAATATTTGGGCTTCTAGCAGTGTGTGGGACTTGGTCTATTAGTCCATCTATACTGACCTCCATCAGGTTGCAAATTAAAAATAATTTTTTTCTGCATCTAGCCCAGCCAATAGTTTTGGCCTAATACCACAGTTTGGCCACTCAGCTCTGCTCGGTTACCATCCATTGTTTTTTTGTGCAAACAACTCCAGAGTTGTGAATTAGTTAACCACCAAAATGAGTGGAAAAAGGCCTGCTGCTGGTGGAAAGGGGAATAGGCGTGTTGGGAAGGGGAAAAAAGGTTGTGTCCGTGGGGTAGGTGCAGAAGAAAGACCATCTTCCAGCCAAACTAAAATGTCTACTTCTTTTAGCGGACAATGTGATAAGATCCCTTTCTTACGGCCACGCCAATCGCTACAAATTCCAGATGAGGCACAAAAACAGCAGGTGCTTCAACGGATATCAAGTGCTCCTTTAAGAGGGCTCTCCTCCACATCAACTTCAACATCACAAATACTCCAGTCCTCAAAGGTGTCACCCAAATCGCACTTGCTTCCTCACAGCTCCCAAATCTCCAGCTGCCCGTCTGAGTATGAGGTAGAACAGATGGTTGAGTCTGCAGAGCTGTTTACTCATACTATAGCCTGGGAATCAGAGGTCGACTCCAGTGCTTCTGTGAATCCAGACGAGGAAATGATCTGCACTGATGCCCAGAATCTTTATGAGTCGGATCCAGGACCAGACGCAGAAGGTTCTGACCATAATGTAGACCCTCATTCCCAAACTGTAACTCCTGTTGGTGGAGACAATGAGGAAGACGATGATAAGACTCAAATACCTGATTGGAGCGACAACTTTAGTTTTTTGTCAGGGCAGGAACAGGTTGGCTCTGAGGACGACGGGTGTGATAACGCACAGGGTGATGATGATGAGGTCGGAGATCCCACTTACTGTCAACCCACAGTCAGCCAAGAGATGAGGTCAGCAGAGGAGGTGGAGGAAGATGCTAGTGACGACGAGGTCAGGTTGCGCCTTCCTGGACAGAGACGTAGTACTGGAAGCACGTCAACAACTGCATCCTCAAACACAACTCTGCCTCTCACCACAAGTCGTGGTGGCTCTTCAGGTCGCATGGGTGCTAAGCCTTGCATAGCCTGGGCATTTTTTCAGATCGATAAAGATGACCCAACTCGTGTTATCTGTAACATTTGTCAGCAAAAGCTAAGTAGAGGCCAAAAAATACATAGTTTGAGTACTTCATGCATGAACCGGCACATGGACATGAAGCATAAGTTGCAGTGGGAAGCTCAGTGTGCTACAATGCGGCCTAGCCAGCCGGGCCAATCACCGTCTGCCATATCTTGTGCATCCGCGGCCTCTTCATCCTCTGTGACTGGGGGGACAGCAGTCACACCTGCCACCTCTTTACCCGCAACAGCCAGCGTGATTGGCAGGTCATCATTTTCTTTGGAGGTGGTAACACCAGCTGGTGTTGAGCGCTGTCCGACATTGATAGCACCACCTTTGGATCAAGGCAACCTAACATGTCCGCCTGCATCTTCCTCACAGACCGGCAGTTTGCCGGGGACACCCTTATCAACCCCGTCTAAGCACAATAGCCAGCCCTCGGTCCCTCAGATGTGGACAAGTAAAAGACCATTTCATCCTAGCCATGAGAAAGCTAAGAGGTTGAATTTCACCATCTGCAAGCTCTTGGCTACAGAAATGCTGCCTTTCCGCCTGGTGGACACAGAGGATTTTCGAGACCTTATGTCCGTCGCAGTGCCCCAGTACCAGATGCCCAGTCGGCACTACTTCTCAAAGAAAGGTGTGCCTGCGCTCCACCAGCATGTCGCACACAACATCACCGCTTCTTTGAGAAACTCTGTGTGTGACAGGGTGCATTTCAACACAGACACTTGGACGAGTAGGCATGGACAGGGGCGTTACATGTCGCTGACTGGGCACTGGGTAACTATGGTGACAGCAGGACAAGGGGCTGCTGTCCAAGTCTTGCCGTCCCCACGAGTTGTGCGTCAATCCTCTTTATGTCAAAGTTCCTCCACTGCTTCTGCCTCCTCAACCTCCTCTCGGTCTTCCACCTGCACCCAAAGCCTGTCTGGTCATGCCACAAGCTTTCTAACTGCGCAGAAGGGATCCTGCACACCTCCTTACTATGCTGGCAGTAGGGCTCAACGTCATCAGGCGGTTTTTACATTGAAATGTCTGGGAAATGTGAGTCACACAGCTGAGGAGTTGTGGTCAGCTCTGGAGAACCAATTTCATGAATGGTTGTCTCCACTGGACCTGAAACCAGGGAAGGCCGTGTGCGACAATGCTGCAAACCTGGGTGCGGCCCTTCGCCGGGGCAATGTCACACACGTGCCTTGTATGGCTCACGTGTTGAACCTGGTTGTCCAGCAATTTTTAGCCCACTATCCCAGACTAGATGGCCTTCTGCAGAGGGCACGGTCGCTGTGTGCTCACTTCCGCCGTTCGCATCCCGCAGCTCAGCGACTTACATCTCTACAGAAGTCGTTGGGCCTGCCACTTCACCGGCTAAAATGCGATGTGCCTACCCGGTGGAATTCAACTCTGCACATGTTGCAGCGACTGTGGCAGCACCGACAAGCCCTGGTGCAATACGTTCTGACGTATAGCCTGGGCCAACGAGATTCAGAGGTGGGGCAAATCACGCTGGAGGAGTGGTCTCAGATCAGGAACCTATGCACCATTCTGCACAGTTTTGAAATGGCGACGAAGATGTTTAGTGCTGACGATGCCATTATCAGCATGACTATTCCGGTGATTTACATGCTGGAGCACATGTTAAACAGAATTCGGAGTCAGGTGGTGGCACAAGAGGAGGTGGAGGAAGTAGAGGAGGAGGAGTTGTATGCGGAAGGGCTAACATCTGCAAGGTCCGGACGGTCGGCAGCACCAAGGCGGCAGGCATGTGAGGGTGGGGGAGATGGTTTTACCAGGGCGCATGGTAGCAGCCAAACTAGTGAGGAAGGTGCAGGAGCCCAGGAAGAAGTGGAGGACGAACTGATGGAAGACTCATCAGATGAGGGAGACCTTGATCACATTTCTGTTGTGCGAGGTTGGGGGGAGAGGACAGAGGAAGGAAGCATGATTGTTACCTCGCCACCAACACAACAGGGACTTGGTGCTCCTGGATGCGCAACACACATGAGTGCCTTCTTGCTGCACTACCTGCAACATGACCCTCGAATTGTGAGAATTAGAAATAATCCTGACTACTGGGTTGCCACACTGTTAGATCCCCGGTACAAAAGTAAATTTGCAGAAATTATTCCTGCCATAGAAAGGGATGCACGCATGCAGGAGTATCAGCAGAGACTGTTGCAGAATCTTACATGTGCTTTTCCACAAAATACCAGTGGTGCACGTAGTGAATCTCACAGTTCCAACTTGCCAACCGTGGGACCGTCAAGTGTTCAGCACTCAAACCGTAACAGAACCACAGTATCTGCTGGTAACATCAATTTTGCGGAATCATTTCACCACTTTTTTAGCCCATCCTTTGCAAGGCCACAGGAGACAAGAAGTCTGACACATAGTCAACGCCTAGAGACGATGGTACAGGAGTATCTCCAAGTAAACATTGAAGCCACGACTGTGTCACTGGACCCTTGCTCTTTTTGGGCTTCCAATCTGGATAAATGGCCGGAGCTAGCCACTTACGCCTTGGAGATCTTGTCATGCCCCGCAGCCAGCGTTCTGTCTGAACGTGTGTTCAGCGCTGCTGGTGGTGTGCTGACAGATAAGCGCACGCGGCTCTCCACTGATAATGTAGACAGACTCACGTTCATAAAGATGAACAAATCATGGATCCGAAACAACTTTTCTACCCCTGTGTCATCCTGGGGAGAGTAAAAGCTTGATGATTGGTTAAAATCACCCTACCAACCGTTTTAAGCTTTCAAATTACTAATCATGTTTATCTGTATCTTGACTGGAAAATAATTTGGGCTTTGTAGCAGTGTGCAGCACTGATCCTATTAGGCCATCTATAATAAGCTTCACCAGATTTAAAATTAAAAATAATTTTTAGCTGCATCTAGCCCGGAAAATAATTTTGGGGCTCCGAGATGCGCAAGACACATAAGTGCCTTCTTGATGCACTACCTGCAACATGACCCTCATATTGTCAGAATTCGAAGTAATCATGACTACTGGGTTGCCACACTCTTAGATCCCCCAAACTTTTCGATCAACCTTTTCATTTTAATAAAGACCAAAAAAATGGTCATTTTTGAAATTATAAGCATTAGCAGGTTGTTAGAAACTGAAATCAAACAGTTTTCAACTCAAAACTTTATTCTAGGTGATGTTACATTTTCACATAGGACCCCTTGTTCGAAAGGAGCTTCTGAACTCTCTCGTCCATTGAATTTGTCAGGTTTTGGATGGTTTCTGCTTCAATTGTTTTGCATGAGGACAGAATACCCTCCCAGAGCTGTTGCTTAGATGTGAACTGCCTCCCGCCATCATAGACACTCCTTTTAATGATGCTCCAAAGGTTCTGAATGGGGTAGAGGTCAGGGGAGCATGGGGGTCACACCATAAGTTTGTCCCCTTTTATGCCCATATCAGCCAGAGATGCAGATGTTTTATGTGCAGCATGAGATGGTGCATTATCATGCAGAAAAATGATCTTGCTGTGAAATACACGGTTCTTCTTCTTGAACCATGGCAGGAAGTGCTGTTTGAGAAAATCCACATACATTATGGAGTTCATCTTTAGCGCCTTCAGGGATCCGAAAGGGGCCGACAATCTCTCTCCCCATGATTCCAGCCCAAAACATTACTCCACCTCCTCCTTGTTGGCGCTGTAGCCGTGTTTGCGTGGGGTGTCCATCAACCAGCCATCCTCCACTCCATTCATCTGGACCATCGAGCGCTGCACGTCACTCATCCGTGAACAAAACAGTTTTGAAATCAGTCTTCATGTAATGTTTGGCCCACTGGAGCCGTTTCTGCTTGTGTGAAGTGGATAGAGGAGGTCGACAGGATGGCATATGCACAGCTGCAAACCTCTGAAGGACCCTGCATCTTGTTGTTCGGGGGACATTGGAGGCACAAGCAGCTTCAAAAACTTGTCTGCTGCTATGACAAGGCTTATTTCCCGCTGCTGTTTCAACCTGACGTAATTGCCTGTAGGAAAGAGTCCTCAATTTGCCCTTATCAGCACGCACACGTGTGTACTGTGAATCAGCTACATACTTCTTGATTGCCAAGACACTTCATCCTGATCATCGCACAATGTTGATTGTAGTCATGCCTTGACCTAAACACTCCACAATTTGTTGCTTCTCAGCAGCCGACACATCCTTTTTCTTTCCCATTTTGGCAGAAAATGTAGGCTGCTTAATAATGTGAGAGAGCCTTCTTAAGTAGTCTTGCCTTTCATTGGACACACCTGCCAAACTAATTAGCACAGGTGTCTGCAATTGCTTACAGTGATATAAAGAGCCCTGACACACATCACCATCAATGAGTTTAACTGACAAACAAACAAATTCTTCCCTTATCACTCCTAAACACTTTTTGCATAATAATTTGGAACGCGGTGTACATGTGCTTTTCCACAAAACACCAGTGGTTCACGTAGTGAATCTTACAGTTCTAACTTGCCAACCGTGGTCTGTATGGAATTGTTCAATAAAGGGCCCAAAATTAAGATAACATACATGGGAGAGGTCTCTATGAATAGGAATTCCTAAGTATTTGATACCCTGTGAGGGCCAGGCAAAGGGAAAGTTGGACTGGATGGAATCCTATATGGATTTAGGGAGGGAGACATCGAGGGCCTCAGACTTCGCTGCATTGATTTTAAAATTTTACCATGTAACAAAGTGATCTATTTCAGCCATAACAGCATGGATGGATATATGTGATTGAGTGATATATACTAGGACATCATCAGCAAATAGAGAGCACTTGTACTCGGTGCCTCCCACCTCAATCCACCTAATATTGGGGTTATGGCGAGTTGATGAGAGCAGGTGCTCCGTCACTAGGATGTATAAGAGAGGGGACAGAGGACATCCCTGCCTTGTCCCATTGGTGATTGTGAAAGGTGATGAAAATGTTCTGACGCACCCCCTGGGCCTTGGGACACCCGGAGCCGGACCCTTTTTGGTGGATGCTGGTGGTTGTAGTCTTCGTGGCGGCGATCCGGTTCCGTGGCTCAGGGCGGTCAAACCAGTGGCGGAACTATTTATGTGGTTTTGATGTTTAAATGTCCGACTACGCCACCCGTGGATTGCTGTCAGAGTGAACCGCCGCTACAGGGCAGACCGCTAAGGCTGGTGTTGTGGGTGCAGCAGCGCGTAGTATAACTCCCCACGGGAGGAGTATAGCCTCAGGGCAGTGTATGCGGAGGATGGGGGTGATGGTGCAGGGCAGCAGCAGTAACGACACGGAGTCAGTGATGCAGTTCAGGGCCTTTACTCACAGTTCTTATTATCCAGACCACGTCTGCAGGTAACGGCTACCCACGTCGTACTGTGCTCACCAGGTGAGGGGCTCAGACAACTCCCAGATAACTTTGGAGCGCTTCACAGGACCCCCTTTGTGTGTCCTTTGTCTGGCCTTTCTTACCAACACTTCTGTCCGGCTGCCTCGGGCCTCCTCTTGGTAAACTTGGCGCCAGTTTCCCTGACCCTATGTGGTGCCTTCCTAGCGGGTGGAGCAAGGGGCTGCGCCACATAAAATGTCAGAGCCTCCGGTTTCTAGCTGAGGGTCGTTTCCTGCCTCCACTAGTTCGGGGACCGGTCTCCCCCTTTGGCCTGACCCCTCCACGCAGGTGGATTCGGGCGTGCGGTGGCGACTCGCCTGTCCGCACCCCTGGGATCCCTTCATTCCTCGTTCCTGGAGCCTTCTCCGCTCCTCTTCCTTCCTTCTCCCTCTTGCAGGCCTGGGCCTCTGTTACTAGGCCCGCCTCCAGAGCAGAGCTCATGCAGAGCCCCTGCTCCCTGCCACTTCTGCTCAGACTTCTCTGCACTGAACTAAGATGGTGCCCACCTTTTATACTCCCTTCTCAATGCACCCAGGAACTGCTTCCTCCCTGCTCCTGCACTGCAGGGTTCCCCTTCCTCAGTGTTCCCTCCCCCCACTCCAGCCAGGGACAGGGACTGTCGTGCCCATCTCAGGGGCATATTGGTCGCCCTGCCCCATGGCAATGTGGTGTAATGCATGCAGGTGTTGGGTCCTGATCCACACTCCATCCTTATCTGAGAGTGAGATATCACACCTCTGGGTGAGGTGCAATACGTCTGTAGCAACCGAGCCCTCGGTGCTACAGTTCCATTTATCTTCAGCCTAGGTGACGTATTGTGATACAGGGCCGTGATTTTGGCTATAAAAGGGTCCCCTAGACCCCTACCCCAAGCTTTTTAAGAGAATCATATATGGCGTGCCAGGAGACTCTATGGAATGCTTTCTCAGCATCCAATGAGAGTATCTACTTACAAATTTTTAACTGCATCTAGCCCAGGAAATACTTTGTGCCTAGTAGCAGTGTCTGCTAGTCAGCGGATTATCCCGGCTGTTAAGCAAGCTACACCACCTGTAGTTTGGACACTTAATTTTTTCAAAGGAAATGCTTCGGGACCACGGGATACTCAGTGAAGAGCATCAGGAGGCACCCCAAGGCATAGGGGCTGGGACTGGCACTAGGATGCCTTGCGGTGGACAGCTGAGCTCGATCCTTATAAAAGCTTTTTAACTGCAGCAGCTTTAGTGGACGCTACTGGAGCTGGAATTACGCGGCTGCTGGCATGAGACTTGCCCTCCAATAGATCCTTGTAAATGGATTTAAAGTGTATTCATTCAAATTAGAGGGACAATTTAAATTAAAAAGCTTAGAGCTGCCTCCACCACAGGGGGGCTCTCTCGACCCACCAGCGGACAGGCACCAGTATTGGGAGAGGGGGGCTGGCCGTCAGGGTTCACCGCGGCTCTGGCACAAACCCGGCGACACGGAGGTGGCACGGGCAGGAGCGGACTGGCCGTCTCGGCTTCTCACTTTTTGGATTTTAGAAGGGCATGACATGCCTATATCTGTGTCTCCCCCTCCTTTTACTCCTCCACCTCTTTTCTTTTCGCATGACTATATGTACTTGTCACTTTTCCATGTGTTAGTTGTGTCTTCTGAGCAGTTTGTCAGCTTTTGGACACCTTTGAAGGTGTTTTCTATGTGTTTCTATGTGTTTTTGTTTGCCTGCCATTGGTTTTAACGGTGTTCGAAGGTGTTCGACGAACAGTTCGACGAACAGTTCGGCGAACACACGGGTGTTCGACGAACCGAACCGAACTCGAACACTACGGGGGTGGCTCAACACTAGTCATGTTCTATATTTTCTTGGAATCTGTGCATGGTGTCAGTACATGTTTGTACTGGATAAAACTGTGAATTTTTGGTCCGGAATGAGGAGATGGAAGATAAATCCTGAATAGGAGTTTCCTCTGAGTTGAGATCTGTTTGGAATGAAAGTGCAAGTTGTTCTGGAAATCTTAAACCCCTGTACTGATTGGTATGTTTCTGAGGGAGCGTTTGATTTTGTGAGTCATCTGACCAGAAATGTTTTTTAATGGTTAAGTTAAGTCTCTCACAAAACGGTTAATGTCTTTGATGATAGAAAAAATATCAAGTTTGCTGTTTGTGACAGCAAAATTTAACCCTTTAGAAAGCAGTTGATGTTCAGCAATAGTGAGGGGAGTGGATGATAAATTAACGACATCTAGTGTTGGAATCTGCTCCTGTTCCGGAGTCGATGTTTGATTGATTCCACATTTTTTCCGGTGCTTGCGACCTGCTCTTCTCCCCCATTTTTTGAAACTCACTGTTTTTTAAAGTAATAATATTGGGGTTTTACATTCAATAGATCCCCCTCAGAGGCATCAGTAGAATTATCTGATTCAAATTCAGATGAGGAAAACGTGACTTGTGATCTAGGTGTGGAACCTGTCCTAAATCCACTGCACTTTTAAATGGACTTAGGAAGTTTTTTAGGGTGTCCCCATCTGCCCCACTCATATACCTGATCTTTCTCATAATCTATTGTGTCACGGCTGAATTTCTTTTGTTTAGTACAAATAATAGAATCTTTAAGATCTTGCACCTTTTTTTTAAGGTTTTTTTGAAAAATGTCAAAATCTTCAGTGGGCATTACTGTTTTCATTTTTTCCATCAGTTTAGCTATTTCACACTGTGTGTGTTTTAACTGTTCAGTCTCGTATTTTAAAATAAGTTCAATAAGTTGAATGGAGTTGAAGTGGATAGAATAGCAGTCCATTCAGTAACAAATTGTGGACAATAAACGGTAGTGGGGATTTTTGTGATGCGTAGGCCACATGGAATCATATTTTTTTCAATATAATTATTCAAAGTTGTTTGGTCCCACCATGTTTTGGCTTCATTCAAAGAGAGTTTTTCTATGTCCATAACTAGATTGTGCACATCTGTGGGTAAATCTGGTCTAGTAGGGTTAATAGTGAAGATTTTAGCAGCACGCTCTCTGCGTGAATGTTCATATAAAGGATCCATGTCCAAAAAAAACAAAGCACTCCTTTGGTGCATTATGTATATTGTGGCGGAGACAGACAAAATACTCTTGCATTTTTGTATTGGATACTAGAATTCCCTCAGGCTTAAATTATAGAAAAGAGTTCAAGTTACATTACTGACTTGGTGTCTCATTCTCGTTTTTAAAAATTCCTGTTGTTTTTTAATTCACCACTCTTACAACATTTTTTTTTTCTTTGCAATCTTGGGTTGTTACACACCTGCAGCACCTTTCTTGATTAGTGCCAGCATAAGAAGGGTTCCTCCCCTTATGTCTGACACTTATTCATACCAAGTTTAAGAGCGGTCTTCACTCGAAATGCGTCTGATAGCACACCCCTCCTTCATGCCCCTGTGTTTTCCCTTCTATTATTGTTCTTCCACCAGCTGGAGTTACATTATCGCTGTCTGGATATTTTTTAAAAATTCTAAATAAAAGACATTTGTTTTTATTATTGAAGTCTGTGGAGCTGGATCATTGTCTTTTCTATTGCAGGTAGAAGCACTCTGCATTTGACGGATGAACAGTGTAGACGCGACCAAGAGTATCAGTTGCTTTCACCCCTGGATAGCCTTCAATATCAAGCCCCCGTTTCCTCCGTTCCAGTGTTTTTCTGGAGGCATTACAAGTGTAGTACTTTGGTAAATCACAGTAAAGAATTGTTTTTGCAAAAGGGTCTTGTTGACACAATTCAAAAAATACCAAGAGGGTGGTCTTAGGTGGTGTTAGGATCTGCTGCTGCAAGTTTGCTGGGTTAAAGAAAATTCTCTGTCCATTTTCCAAGTGCACACTCAGATGCACAACTGGTGGGTAGCGCTCATGAATGGGGAATCCTAGTATTCTCCAAACAGCTTCATTGCTGCTTATGTACCTGCCCATCTGGAATGCCTCCACTTCATCAATAATAGGTCCATTTTTCTGGAGTTCAAAAACTGCTTGATCATTTCCTTTGTGGACATATTTGCAGATATACTTGATTGATTTCACAGAGTGGCAAGATTCGACATTTATGTGGGTCTGGAAGATTTTTGAGAGCAAAGGGTTGTAAGGCACTACCCACCTGTTGTCAATTTCTATCTCTTGGAGTGATGATTAGAGATGAGCGGTGTTCGAATCGAACTGTTCGCCAATTTAAATTCGAACTGTTTTGGGCGGTGTTAGAGCCGCTCGACGAACCCGAACGATTTTAAAAAAATTTGGCTGTTCGAGGTTATGTTCGATAACTGTTCGTGCACCAAAATCGTAACTGGATTTTTTCACAGTAATGCTGATAATCAATGTTAATACGCAGTTTGAGTGCACAGCTAGGCAGGGGGAGGGGCATGGGATGGATCTCTGCAGAAATAATGAAGATCTCCATTTTTTTTCTCTTTCCCGCATTTACAGTGGGAAGGTGCAGTCTGTCAGCCTATCAGCAGCGCACACACGGAGCAAAGTGCTTTTTTTCACACAAGCAAGGGCATGTGTCATTGGCTGTGTATGTCACATGTCCTTGCCCAATATGACACAGATATTTTCCCCGTCGCCACCATTTTCTCACTGCTGCAGCTGAGTGTTAGACGGCACTGCTGCTGCTGCTAGCGATATATTGTGTAACTGAATTGCAAGCAAATTTTCTCTTAAATAGACAGAAAGGTTTAGGGAGTCAGGACTAGTTTGTAATTGCAGCCCTTTTGAGGGCTAGGTTACAGCAGTTCCTAGCACTTTTAGCAGGCAGGTCTGTGCTCTTAAATAGACAGATAGGTTGGGAGTAGTGACTAGTTGTAATTCCAGCCCTTTTGAGGGCTAGGTTACATCAGTTCCTATCACTTTTTGCCAGGCAGGTCTGTTTTAGTGCTGTGCAAGTGTTTTTCACAGCAAATGGCTAAATCTAGCTAAGCAAATCCTTTTGGGCCTCTTGCAGTGTGTGTTAGTCAGTGGAGTAGCGTATCTGTGTTGCAAGCTACACCACCTGTGTATGTAATACAAATACCTAGCCAAGTAAAACCTTTTGGGCATGGTAGCAGTGTGTGGTACTCATTCTATTAGGCCATCTATACCAAGCTCCACCAGCTTTGAAATTACTAATAATTTTTAGCTGCATCTTGCCTGTAAAATAATTTTGGGCATATTAGTAGTGTGTGGTACTCATTCTATTAGGCCATCTATACTAAGCTCCACCAGCTTTCAAATTACTAATAATTTTTAGCTGCATCTTGCCTGTAAAATAATTTTGGACATATTAACAGTGTGTGGTACTCATTCTATTAGGCCATCTATACTAAGCTCCACCAGTTTTCAAATTACTAATAATTTTTAGCTGCATCTTGCCTGGAAAATAATTTTGGGCATATTAGCAGTAGTGTTGAGCCACCCCCGTAGTGTTCGAGTTCGGTTCGGTTCGTCGAACACCCTTGTGTTCGTCGAACTGTTCGTCGAACACCTTCGAACACCGTTAAAACCAATGGCAGGCAAACAAAAACACATAGAAACACATAGAAAACACCTTCAAAGGTGTCCAAAAGCTGACAAACTGCTCAGAAGACATAACTAACACATGGAAAAGTGACAAGTACATATAGTCATGCGAAAATAAAAGAGGTGGAGGAGTAAAAGGAGGGGGAGACACAGATATAGACATGTCATGCCCTTCTAAAATCCAAAAAGTGAGAAGATGACACGGCCAGTCCGTTCCTGCCCGTGCCACCTCCGTGACGCCGGGTTTGTGCCAGAGCCGCGGTGGACACTGACGGCCAGCCCCCCTCTCCCAATACTGGTGCCTGTCCGCTGGTTGGTCGAGCGAGCCCCCCTGTGGTGGAGGCAGCTCTAAGCTTTTTAATTTAAATTGTCTCTCTAATTTGAATGAATACACTTTAAATCCTTTTACAAGGATCTATTGAAGGGCAAGTCTCATGCCAGCAGCCGCGTAATTCCAGCTCCAGTAGCGTCCACTAAAGCTGCTGCAGTTAAAAAGCTTTTATAAGGATCAAGCTTGGCTGTCCACCGCAAGGCTTCCTACCGCCTGTCAAAGCCCCTATGCCTTGGGGTGCCTCCTGATGCTCTTCACTGAGTATCCCGTGGTCCCTAAGCATTTCCTTTGAAAAAATTAAGTGTCCAAACTACAAGTGGTGTAGCTTGCTTAACAGGCGGGATAATCCGCTGATTAGCAGACACTGCTACTAGGCACAAAGTATTTCCTGGGCTAGATGCAGTTAAAAATTTGTAATTAGATACTTTCGTTGGATGCTGAGAAAGCATTCCATAGAGTCTCCTGGCACGCCATATATTATTCTCTTAAAAAGCTTGGGGTAGGGGTCTAGGGGACCATTTTATAGCCAAAATCACGGCCCTGTATCGCAATGCGTCACCTAGGCTGAAGATAAATGGAACTGTAGCACCCCGAAGGCTCGGTTGCTGCAGAGGTATTGCACCTCACCCAGAGGTGTGATATCTCACTCTCAGGTAAGGATGGAGTGTGGATCAGGACCCTGACACCTGCATGCATTACACCACATTGCCGTGGGGTAGGGCGACCAATATGCCCCTGAGATGAGCACGAGAGTCCCTGTCCCTGGCTGGAGTGGGGGGAGGGAACACTGAGGAAGGGGAACCATGTAGTGCAGGAGCAGGGAGGAAGCAGTTCCTGGGTGCATTGAGAAGGGAGTATAAAAGGTGGGCACCATCTTAGTTCAGTGCAGAGAAGTCTGAGCAGAAGTGACAGGGAGCAGGGGCTCTGCATGAGCTCTGCTCCAGAGGCGGGCCAAGTAACAGAGGCCCAGGCCTGGAAGAGGGAGAAGGAAGGAAGAGGAGCGGAGAAGGCTCCAGGAATGAGGAACGAAGGGATCCCAGGGGTGTGGACGGGCGAGTCGCCACCGCACGCCCGAATCCACCTGCGTGGAGGGGTCAGGCCAAAGGGGGAGACCGGTCCCCGAAACTAGTGGAGGCGGGAAACGACCCTCAGCTAGAAACCGGAGGCTGTGACATTTTATGTGTCGCAGCCCCTCGCTACACCCGCTAGGAGGGCAGCACATAGGGTCAGGGAAACTGGCGCCAAGTTTACCAAGAGGAGGCCCGAGGCAGCCGGACAGAAGGGTTGGTAAGAAAGGCCAGACAAAGGACACACAAAGGGGGTCCTGTGAAGCGCTCCAAAGTTATCTGGGAGTTGTCTGAGCCCCTCACCTGGTGAGCACAGTACGACGTGGGCAGCCGTTACCTGCAGAAGTGGTCTGGATAATAAGAACTGTGAGTAAAGGCCCTGAACTGCATCACTGACTCCGTGTCGTTACTGCTGCTGCCCTGCACCATCAACCCCATCCTCCGCATACACTGCCCTGAGGCTATACTCCTCCCGTGGGGAGTTATGCTACGCTCTGCTGCACCCACAACACCAGCCTCAGTGGTCTGCCCTGCAGCGGCGGTTCACTCTGACCGCAATCCACAGGTGGCGTAGTCAGACATTTAAACATCAAAACCACATAAATAGTTCCGCCACTGGTTTGACCGCCCTGAGCCACGGAACCGGGTCGCCGCCACGGAGACTACAACCACCAGCATCCACCAAAAAGGGTCCGGCTCCGGATGTCCCAAGGCCCAGGGGGCGCGTCAGAACATTTTCATCACCTTTCATAATCACCAATGGGACAAGGCATTGATGTCCTCTGTCCCCTCTCTCATACATCCTAGTGACGGAGCACCTGCTCTCATCAATTCGCCATAACCCCAATATTAGGTGGATTGAGGTGGGAGGCACCGAGTACAAGTGCTCTGCATTTGCTGATGATGTCAATCACATATATCCATCAGCAGGCAGTTATGGCTGAAATAGATCACTTTGTTACATGGTCAAATTTTAAAATCAATACGGCGAAGTGTGAGGCCCTCGATTTATCCCTCCCCAAATACATACAGGATTCCATCCAGTCCAACTTTCCCTTTGCCTGGCCCTCACAGGGTATCAAATTCTTAGGAATTCCTATTCATAGAGATCTCTCCCGTCTATGTTATCTTAATTTTGGGCCCTTTATTGAACAACTCCATACAGACCACGGTTGGCAAGTTAGAACTGTAAGATTCACTACATGAACCACTGGTGTTTTGTGGAAAAGCACATGTACACTGTGTTCCAAATTATTATGCAAAAAGTGTTTAGGAGTGATAAGGGAAGGATTTGTTTGTTTGTCAGTTAAACTCATTGATGGTGATGTGTGTCAGGGCTCTTTATATCACTGTAAGCAATTGCAGACACCTGTGCTAATTAGTTTGGCAGGTGTGTCCAATGAACGGCAAGACTACTTAAGAAGGCTGTCCCACATTATTAAGCAGCCTACATTTTCTGCCAAAATGGGAAAGAAAAAGGATGTGTCGGCTGCTGAGAAGCAACAAATTGTGGAGTGTTTAGATCAAGGCATGACTACAATCAACATTGTGCGATGATCAGGATGAAGTGTCTTGGCAATCAAGAAAAATGTAGCTGATTCACAGTACACACGTGTGCGTGCTGATAAGGGCAAATTGAGGACTCTTTCCTACAGGCAATTACGTCAGGTTAAAAGAGCAGCGGCAAAAAAGCCTTGTCATAGCAGCAGACAAGTTTTTGAAGCTGCTGGTGCCTCCAACGTCCCCCGAACAACAAGATGCAGGGTCCTTCAGAGGTTTGCAGCTGTGCGTACGCCATCCTGTCGGCCTCCTCTATCCACTGCACACAAGCAGAAACGGCTCCAGTGGGCCAAACATTACATGAAGACTGATTTCAAAACTGTTTTGTTCACGGATGAGTGCCGTGCAACGCTCAATGGTCCAGATGGATGGAGTGGAGGATGGCTGGTTGATGGACACCCCACGCAAACACGGCTACAGTGCCAACAAGGAGGAGGTTGAGTAATGTTTTGGGCTGGAATCATGGGGAGAGAGATTGTCAGCCCCTTTAGGATCCCTGAAGGGGTAAAGATGAACTCCATAATGTATGTGGAGTTTCTCAAACAGCACTTCCTGCCATGGTTCAAGAAGAAGAACCGTGTATTCCACAGCAAGATCATTTTCATGAATGATAATGCACCGTCTCATGCTACACATAACACATCTGCATCTCTGGCTGATATGGGCATAAAAGGGGACAAACTTATGGTGTGACCCCCATGCTCCCCTGACCTCTACCCCATTCAGAACCTCTGGAGCATCATCAAAAGGAGTGTCTATGATGGTGGGAGGCAGTTCACATCTAAGCAACAGCTCTGGGAGGGTATTCTGTCCTCATGCAAAACAATTGAAGCAGAAACCATCCAAAACCTGACAAATTCAATGGACGAGAGAGTTCAGAAGCTCAGAGTTCAGGGGTCCTATGTGCAAATGTAACATCACCTAGAATAAAGTTTTGAGTTGAAAACTGTTTGATTTCAGTTTCTAATAACCTGCTAATGCTTATAATTTCAAAAATGACCATTTTTTTTGGTCTTTATTAAAATGAAAAGTTTGATCGAAGAGTGTGGGGGATCTTAGAGTGTGGCAACCCAGTAGTCAGGATTATTTCGAATTCTGACAATCTGAGGGTCATGTTGCAGGTAGTGCAGCAAGAAGGCACTTATGTGTCTTGCGCATCTCGGAGCCCTAAAATTATTTTCCGGGCTAGATGCAGCTAAAAATTATTATTAATTTTAAATCTGGTGGAGCTTAGTATAGATGGCCTAATAGAATCAGTACTGCACACTGCTACAAAGCCCAAATTATTTTCCAGCCAAGATACAGATAAACATGATTAGTAATTTTAAATCTGGTGGAGCTTAGTATAGATGGCCTAATAGAATCAGTACTGCACACTGCTACAAAGCCCAAATTATTTTCCAGCCAAGATACAGATAAACATGATTAGCAATTTGAAAGCTTAAAACGGTTGGTAAGGTGATTTTAACCAATCATCAAGCTTTTACTCTCCCCAGGATGACATAGGGGTAGAAAAGTCGTTTCGGATCCATGATTTGTTCATCTTTATGAACGTGAGTCTGTCTACATTATCAGTGGAGAGCCGCGTGCGCTTATCTGTCAGCACACCACCAGCAGCGCTGAACACACGTTCAGACAGAACGCTGGCTGCGGGGCATGACAAGATCTCCAAGGCGTATGTGGCGAGCTCCGGCCATTTATCCAGATTGGAAGCCCAAAAGGAGCAAGGGACCAGTGACACAGTCATGGCTTCAATGTTTACTTGGAGATACTCCTGTACCATCGTCTCTAGGCGTTGACTATGTGTCAGACTTCTTGTCTCCTGTGGCCTTGCAAAGGATGAGCTAAATAAGTGGTGAAATGATTCCGCAAAATTGATGTTACCAGCAGATACTGTGTTTCTGTTATGGTTTGAGTGCTGAACACTCGACGGTCCCACGGTTGGCAAGTTGGAACTGTGAGATTCACTACGTGCACCACTGGTGTTTTGTGGAAAAGCACATGTAAGATTCTGCAACAGTCTCTGCTGATACTCCTGCATGCGTGCATCCCTTTCTTTGGCAGGAATTATTTCTGCAAATTTACTTTTGTACCGGGGATCTAACAGTGTGGCAACCCACTAGTCAGGATTATTTCTAATTCTCCCAATTCGACGGTCATGTTGCAGTTAGTGCAGCAAGAAGGCACGCATGTGTCTTGCGCATCCAGGAGCACCAAGTCCCTGTTGTGTTGGTGGCGAGGTAACAATCATGCTTCCTTCCTGTCCTCTCCCCCCAACCTCGCACAACAGAAATGTGATCAAGGTCTCCCTCATCTGATGAGTCTTCCATCAGTTCGTCCTCCACTTCTTCCTGGGCTCCTGCACTTTCCTCACTAGTTTGGCTGCTACCATGCGCCCTGGTAAAACCATCTCCCTCATCCTCACATGCCTGCCGCCTTGGGGCTGCTGACCATCTGGACCTTGCAGATGTTAGCCCTTCCGCATACAACTCCTCCTCCTCTACTTCCTCCACCTCCTCTTGTGCCACCACCTGACTCCGAATTCTGTTTAACATGTGCTCCAGCATGTAAATCACAGGAATAGTCATGCTGATAATGGCATCGTCAGCACTAAACATCTTCGTCGCCATTTCAAAACTGTGCAGAAGGGTGCATAGGTCCCTGATCTGAGACCACTCCTCCAGCGTGATTTGCCCCACCTCTGGATCCCGTTGGCCCAGGCTATACGTCAGAACGTATTGCACCAGGGCTTGTCGGTGCTGCCACAGTCGCTGCAACATGTGCAGAGTTGAATTCCACCGGGTAGGCACATCGCATTTTAGCCGGTGAAGTGGCAGGCAGAACGACTTCTGTAGAGATGTAAGTCGCTGAGCTGCGGGATGCGAACGGCGGAAGTGAGCACACAGCGACCGTGCCCTCTGCAGAAGGCCATCTAGTCCGGGATAGTGGGCTAAAAATTGCTGTACAACCTGGTTCAACACGTGAGCCATACAAGGCACGTGTGTGACATTGCCCCGGCGAAGGGCCGCACCCAGGTTTGCAGCATTGTCGCACACGGCCTTCCCTGGTTTCAGGTTCAGTGGAGACAACCATGAAATTGGTTCTCCAGAGCTGACCACCACTCCTCAGCTCTGTGACTCACATTTCCCAGACATTTCAAATAAAAACCGCCTGATGACATTGAGACCTACTGCCAGCATAGTAAGGAGGTGTGCAGGATCCCTTCTGCGCAGCTAGAAAGCTTGTGGCATGACCAGACAGGCTTTGGGTGCAGGTGGAGGACCGAGAGGCGGTTGAGGAGGCAGAAGCAGTGGAGGAACTTTGACATAAAGAAGATTGACGCACAACTCGTGGGGACGGCAAGACTTGGACAGCAGCCCCTTGTGCTGCTGTCACCATAGTTACCCAGTGCCCAGTCAGCGACATATAACGCCGCTGTCCATGCCTACTCGTCCAAGTGTCTGTGGTGAAATGCACCCTGTCACACACAGAGTTTCTCAAAGAAGCGGTGATGTTGTGTGCGACATGCTGGTGGAGCGCAGGCACACCTTTCTTTGAGAAGTAGTGCCGACTTGGCATCTGGTACTGGGGCACTTGGACGGACATAAGGTCTCGAAAATCCTCTGTGTCCACCAGGCGGAAAGGCAGCATTTCTGTAGCCAAGAGCTTGCAGATGGTGAAATTCAACCTCTTAGCATTCTCATGGCTAGAAAGAAATGGTCTTTTACTTGTCCACATCTGAGGGACTGAGGGCTGGCTGTTGTGCTTAGACGGGGTTGCAAAGGGAGTCTTCGGCAAACTGCCGGTCTGTGAGGAAGATGCAGGCGGACATGTTAGGTTGCCTTGATCAAAAGGTGGTGCTATCGATGTCGGACAGCGTTGAACACCAGCTGGTGTTACCACCTCCAAAGAAAATGTTGACCTGCCAATCACGCTGGCTGTTGCTGGTAAAGAGGTGGCAATTCTGCGTCCCAAATCAGGTGTGACTGCTGTCCCCCTAGTCACAGAGGATGAAGAGGCTGCGGATGCACAAGATGTGGCAGACGGCGGTTGGCCCGGCCGGCTAGGCCGCATTGTAGCACAGTGAGCTTCCCACTGCAACTTATACTTCATGTCCATGTGTCGGTTCATGCATGAAGTACTTAAACTATGTATTTTTTGGCCTCTACTTAGCTTTTGCTGACAAATATTACAGATAACACGAGTTGGGTCATCTTTATCGATCTGAAAAAATGCTCAGGCTATGCAAGGCTTAGCACCCATGCGACCTGAAGAGCCACCATGACTTGTGGTCAGAGGCAGAGTTGTGTTTGAGGATGCAGTTGTTGACGTGCTTCCAGTACTACGTCTCTGACCAGGAAGGCGCAACCTGACCTCGTCATCACAAGCATCCTCCTCCACCTCCTCTGCTGACCTCATCTCTTGCCTGACTGTGGGTTGACAGTAAGTGGGATCTCCAACCTCATCATCATCACCCTGTGTGTTATCACACCTGTCGTCCTCAGAGCCAACCTGTACCTGCCCTGACAAAAAACTAAAGTTGTCGCTCCAATCAGGTATTTGAGTCTCATCATCGTCTTCCTCATTGTCTCCACCAACAGGAGTTACAGCTTGGGAATGAGGGTATACATTATGGTCAGAACCTTCTGCTTCTGGTCCTGGATCCGACTCATAAACATTCTGGGCATCAGTGCAGATCATTTCCTCGTCTGGATTCACAGAAGCACTGGAGCCGACCTCTGATTCCCAGGCTATAGTATGAGTAAACAGCTCTGCAGACTCAACCATCTGTTCTACCTCATACTCAGACGGGCAGCTGGAGATTTGGGAGCTGTGAGGAAGCAAGTGCGATTGGGGTGACATCTCTGTGGACTGGAGTATTTGTGATGTTGAAGTTGATGTGGAGGAGAGCGCACTTAAAGGAGCACTTGATATCCATTGAAGCACCTGCTGTTTTTGTGCCTCATCTGGAATTTGCAGCAATTGGCGTGGCCGTAAGAAAGGGATCTTATCACATTGTCCGCTAAAAGAAGTAGACATTTTAGTTTTGCTGGAAGATGGTCTTTCTTCTGCAGATGTTACTGTTGCTTTAACACCTACTCCACGGACACAACCTTTTTTCCCCTTCCCAACACGCCTATTCCCCTTTCCACCAGCAGCAGGCCTTTTTCCACTCATTTTGGTGGTTAACTAATTCACATCTCTGGAGTTGTTTGCACAAAAAAACAATGGATGTGAACCGAGCAGAGCTGAGTGGCCAAACTGTGGTATTAGGCCAAAACTATTGTCTTGGTTAGATGCAGAAAAAAATTATATTCAGTTTGCAACCTGATGGAGGTCAGTATAGATGTACTAATAGAACAAGTCCCACACACAGCTAGAAGCCCAAATATTTTTCAGAGCTAGGTGCAGAAAAAAATTATATTCAATTTGCAACCTGATGGAGGTCAGTATAGATGAACAAATAGAACAAGTCCCACACACTGCTAGAAGGCCAAATATTTTTTCAGAGCTAGATGGAGAAAAAAATTATATTTAATTTGCAACCTGATGGAGGTCAGTATAGATGGACTAATAGAAAAAGTCCCACACACTGCTAGAAGGCCAAATATTTTTTCAGAGCTAGATGCAGAAAAAAATTATATTCAGTTTGCAACCTGATGGAGGTCAGTATAGATGGACTAATAGAACAAGTCCCACACACTGCTAGACGACCAAATATGTTTTCAGAGCTAGATGCAGAAAAAAATTATATTCAATTTGCAACCTGATGGAGATCACTATAGATGGACTAATAGAACAAGTCCCACACACTGCTAGAAGGCCAAATATTTTTTCATAGCTAGATGCAGAAAAAAATTATATTCAATTTGCAACCTGATGGAGGTCAGTATAGATGGACTAATAGAACAAGTCACACACACTGCTAGAAGGCCAAATATTTTTTCAGAGCTAGATGCAGAAAAAAATTATATTCAAATTGCAACCTGATGGAGGTCAGTATAGATGGACTAATAGAACAAGTCCCACACACTGCTAGAAGGCCAAATATTTTTTCAGAGCTAGATGCAGAAAAAAGTTATATTCAATTTGCAACCTGATGGAGGTCAGTATAGATGGACTAATAGAACAAGTCCCACACACTGCTAGAAGGCCAAATATTTTTTCAGAGCTAGATGCAGAAAAAAGTTATATTAAATTTGCAACCTGATGGAGGTCAGTATAGATGGACTAATAGAACAAGTCCCACACACTACTAGAAGGCCAAATATTTTTTCAGAGCTAGATGCAGAAAAAAATTATATTCAATTTGCAACCTGATGGAGGTCAGTATAGATGGACTAATAGAACAAGTCCCACACACTGCTAGAAGGCCAAATATGTTTTTAGAGCTAGATGCAGAAAAAAATTATATTCAATTTGCAACCTGATGGAGGTCAGTATAGATGGACTAATAGAACAAGTCCCACACACTGCTAGAAGGCCAAATATTTTTTCAGAGCTAGATGCAGAAAAATATTATATTCAATTTGCAACCTGATGGAGGTCAGTATAGATGGACTAATAGAACAAGTCCCACACACTGCTAGAAGCCCAAATATTTTTGCAGAGCTAGATGCAGAAAAAAATTATAATCAGTTTGTAACCTGGTGGAGGTCAGTATAGATGGACTAATAGAACAAGTCCCACACACTGCTAGAAGGCCAAATATTTTTTCAGAGCTAGATGCATAAAAAAATTATATTAAATTTGCAACCTGATGGAGGTCAGTATAGATGGACTAATAGAACAAGTCCCACACACTGCTAGAAGCCCAAATATTTTTTCAGAGCTAGATGCAGAAAAAAATTATATTCAGTTTGCAACCTGATGGAGGTCAGTATAGATGGACTATTAGAACAAGTCCCACACACTGCTAGAAGCCCAAATATTTTTTCAGAGCTAGATGCAGGAAAAAATTATTTTCAATTTGCAACCTGATGGAGGTCAGTATAGATGGACTAATAGAACAAGTCCCACAGACTGCTAGAAGGCCAGATATTTTTTCAGAGCTAGATGCAGAAAAAAATTATATTCAATTTGCAACGTGATGGAGGTCAGTATAGATGGACTAATAGAATGATGCTATGCCCAAAAGGTTTTACTTCACTAGGTGCAGTAAAAAAATTGGTATTCTATACACAGGTGGCGTAGCTTGCAACACAGATAGGCTACTCCACTGACTAACACACTCTGCAATAGGCCAAAAAGGATTAGCTTTGCTAGATTTAGCCAAATGCTGTGAAAAAACTTGCACAGCACTGGCACAGACCTGCCTGGCAAAAACTGATAGGAACAATGTAACTTAGTCCTGAAAAGGACTGCAATTACAATTAGTCTTAACTCCCACAACCTATCTATATAAGAGCACAGACCTGCCTGATAAAAGTCGTAGGAAATGCTGTAACCTAGTCCTTAAAAGGACTGCAATCACAACTATTCCCTACTCCCAAGCTATCTGTAGATTTGTGCGATAATTGGCTTGAAATTAACAAGGTATAGCGAACACAGCAACAGCGGTGCCGTCTAACACGCAGCTGCAGCAGTGAGAAAATGGTGGCGACGGGGAAAATGGCTTGGTCTTATAGGGCAAGGACATGTGACATACACTGCCAATGACACATGCCCTTGCTTGTGTGAAAAAAAGCACTTCGCTCCGTGTGTGCGCTGCTGATAGGCTGACAGATTGCACCTCCCCACTGTAAATGCGGGAAAGAGAAAAAAAAAATGGAGATCTTCATTATTCCTGCAGAGATCCATCCCCTGTCCCTGCCCCCACCCCGCTGTACGCTCAAACTGCGTATTAACATTAATTTTCATCATTGCTGAGAAAAAATCCAGTTATGATTTTGGTGCACGAACAGTTATCGAACATAACCTCGAACAGCCGAATTTTTTTCAAATCGTTCGTGTTCGCCGAACAGCTCAAACACCTCCCAAAACAGCTCTAATTTGAGATTGGCTAACAGTTCGAGTCAAACAACGCTCATCTCTAATTAGCAGTGTGTGGTACTCATTCTATTATGCCATCTATACTAAGCTCTACCAGCTTTCAAATTACTAATAATTTTTAGCTGCATCTTGCCTGTAAAATAATTTTGGGCATATTAGCATTGTGTGGTACTCATTCTGTTAGGCCATCTATACTAAGCTCCACCAGCTTTCAAATTACTAATAATTTTTAGCTGCATCTTGCCTATAAAATAATTTTGGGCATATTAGAAGTGTGTGGTACTCATTCTATAAGGCCATCTATACTAAGCTCCACCAGCTTTCAAATTACTATTAAATTTTAGCTGCATCTTGCCTGTAAAATAATTTTGGGCATATTAGCAGTGTGTGGTACTCATTCTATTAGGCGATCTATACTAAGCTCCACCAGCTTTCAAATTACTAATAATTTTTAGCTGCATCTTGCCTGTAAAATAATTTTGGGCATATTAGCAGTGTGTGGTACTCATTCTATTAGGCCATCTATACTAATCTCCATCAGCTTTCAAATTACTAATAATTTTTAGCTGCATCTTGCCTGTAAAATTATTTTGGGCATATTAGCAGTGTGTGGTACTCATTCTATTAGGCCATCTATACTAAGTTCCACCAGCTTTCAAATTACTAATAATTTTTATCTGCATCTTGCCTGTAAAATAATTTTGGACATAATAGCAGTGTGTGGTTCTCATTCTATTAAGCCATCTATACTAAGCTCCACCAGCTTTCAAATTACTAATCATTTTTAGCTGCATCTTTCCTGTAAAATTATTTTGGGCATATTAGCAGTGTGTGGTACTCATTCTATTAGCCATCTATACTAAGCTCCACCAGCTTTCAAATTACTAATAATTTTTAGCTGCATCTTGCCTCTAAAATAATTTTGGGCATATTAGCAGTGTGTGGTACTCATTCTATTATGCCATCTATACTAACCTCCACCAGCTTACAAATTACTAATAATTTTTAGCTGCATCTTGCCTGTAAAATAATTTTGGGCATATTAGCAGTGTGTGGTACTCATTCTATTAGGCCATCTATACTAAACTCCACCAGCTTTGAAATTACTAATAATTTTTAGCTGCATCTTGCCTGTAAAATAATTTTGGGCATATTAGCAGTGTGTGGTACTCATTCTATTAGGCCATCTATACTAAACTCCACTAGCTTTCAAATTACTAATAATTTTTAGCTGCATCTTGCCTGTAAAATAATTTTGGGCATATTAGCAGTGTGTGGTACTCATTCTATTATGCCATCTATACTAATCTCCACCAGCTTTCAAATTATCAATACTTTTTAGCTGCATCTTGCCTGTAAAGGAATTTTGGGAATATTAGCAGTGTGTGGAACTCACTCTATTAGGCCATCTATACTAAGCTCCACCAGCTTTCAAATTACTAATAATTTTTAGCTGCATCTTGCCTGTAAAATTATTTTGGGCATATTAGCAGTGTGTGGTACTCATTCTATTAGGCCATCTATATTAAGCTCCACCAGCTTTCAAATTACTAATAATTTTTAGCTGCATCTTGCCTGTAAAATTATTTTGGGCATATTAGCAGTGTGTGGTACTCATTCTATTAGGCCATCTATACTAAGCTCCACCAGCTTTCAAATTACTAATAATTTTTAGCTGCATCTTGCCTGTAAAATAATTTTGGGCATAATAGCAGTGTGTGGTACACATTCTACTAGGTCATCTATACTAAGCTCCACCAGCTTTCAAACTACTAATAACCTTTAGCTGCCTCTTGCCTGTAAAATTATTTTGGGCATATTAGCAGTAGTGTTGAGCCACCCCCGTAGTGTTCGAGTTCGGTTCGGTTCGTCGAACACCCGTGTGTTCGCCGAACTGTTCGTCGAACTGTTCGTCGAACACCTTCGAACACCGTTAAAACCAATGGCAGGCAAACAAAAACACATAGAAACACATAGAAAACACCTTCAAAGGTGTCCAAAAGCTGAAAAACTGCTCAGAAGACACAACTAACACATGGAAAAGTGACAAGTACATATAGTCATGAGAAAAGAAAAGAGGTGGAGGAGTAAAAGGAGGGGGAGACACAGATATAGGCATGTCATGCCCTTCTAAAATCCAAAAAGTGAGAAGCCGACACGTTCAGTCCGCTCCTGCCCGTGCCACCTCCGTGTCGCCGGGTTTGTGCCAGAGCCGCGGTGAACCCTGACGGCCAACCCCCCTCTCCCAATACTGGTGCCTGTCCGCTGGTGGGTCGAGCGAGCCCCCCTGTGGTGGAGGCAGCTCTAAGTTTTTTAATTTAAATTGTCTCTCTAATTTGATTGAATACACTTTAAATCCATTTACAAGGATCTATTGGAGGGCAAGTCTCATGCCAGCAGCCGCGTAATTCCAGCTCCAGTAGCGTCCACTAAAGCTGCTGCAGTTAAAAAGCTTTTAGAAGGATCGAGCTCGGCTGTCCACCGCAAGTCTTCCTACTGCCAGTCCCAGCCCCTATGCTTTGGGGTGCCTCCTGATGCTCTTCACTGAGTATCCCATGGTCCCGAAGCATTTCCTTTGAAAAAATTAAGTGTCCAAACTACAGATGGTGTAGCTTGCTTAACAGCCGGGATAATCCGCTGACTAGCAGACACTGCTACTAGGCACAAAGTATTTCCTGGGCTAGATGCAGTTAAAAATTTGTAAGTAGATACTCTCGTTGGATGCTGAGAAAGCATTATATAGAGTCTCCTGGCACGCCATATATGATTCTCTTAAAAAGCTTGGGGTAGGGGTCTAGGGGACCCTTTTATAGCCAAAATCACGGCCCTGTATCACAATACGTCACCTAGGCTGAAGATAAATGGAACTGTAGCACCCTGAGGGCTCGGTTGCTAGAGACGTATTGCACCTCACCCAGAGGTGTGATATCTCACTCTCAGGTAAGGATGGAGTGTGGATCAGGACCCGACACCTGCATGCATTACACCACATTGCCGTGGGGCAGGGCGACCAATATGCCCCTGAGATGGGCACGACAGTCCCTGTCCCTGGCTGGAGTGGGGGGAGGGAACACTGAGGAAGTGGAACCCTGTAGTGCAGGAGCAGGGAGGAAGCAGTTCCTGGGTGCATTGAGAAGGGAGTATAAAAGGTGGGCACCATCTTAGTTCAGTGCAGAGAAGTCTGAGCAGAAGTGGCAGGGAGCAGGGGCTCTGCATGAGCTCTGCTCCGGAGGCGGGCCTAGTAACAGAGGCCCAGGCCTGCAAGAGGGAGAAGGAAGGAAGAGGAGCGGAGAAGGCTCCAGGAACGAGGAATGAAGGGATCCCAGGGGTGCGGACGGGCGAGTCGCCACCGCACGCCCGAATCCACCTGCGTGGAGGGGTCAGGCCAAAGGGGGAGACCGGTCCCCGAACTAGTGGAGGCAGGAAACGACCCTCAGCTAGAAACCGGAGGCTCTGACATTTTATGTGGCGCAGCCCCTCGCTACACCCGCTAGGAAGGCACCACATAGGGTCAGGGAAACTGGCGCCAAGTTTACCAAGAGGAGGCCCGAGGCAGCCGGACAGAAGTGTTGGTAAGAAAGGCCAGACAAAGGACACACAAAGGGGGTCCTGTGAAGCGCTCCAAAGTTATCTGGGAGTTGTCTGAGCCCCTCACCTGGTGAGCACAGTACGACGTGGGCAGCCGTTACCTGCAGACGTGGTCTGGATAATAAGAACTGTGAGTAAAGGCCCTGAACTGCATCACTGACTCCGTGTCGTTACTGCTGCTGCCCTGCACCATCACCCCCATCCTCCGCATACACTGCCCTGAGGCTATACTCCTCCCGTGGGGAGTTATGCTACGCTCTGCTGCACCCACAACACCAGCCTCAGCGGTCTGCCCTGTAGCGGCGGTTCACTCTGACCGCAATCCACCGGTGGCGTAGTCGGACATTTAGACATCAAAACCACATAAATAGTTCCGCCACTGGTTTGACCACCCTGAACCACGGAACCGGGTCGCCGCCACGAAGACTACAACCACCAGCATCCACCAAAAAGGGTCCGGCTCCGGGTGTCCCAAGGCCCAGGGGGTGCATCAGAACATTTTCATCACCTTTCACAATCACCAATGGGACAAGGCAGGGATGTCCTCTGTCCCCTCTCTTATACATCCTAGTGACGGAGCACGTGCTCTCATCAATTCGCCATAACCCCAATATTAGGTGGATTGAGGTGGGAGGCACCGAGTACAAGTGCTCTCTATTTGCTGATGATGTCCTAGTATATATCACTCAATCACATATATCCATCCATGCTGTTATGGCTGAAATAGATCACTTTGTTACATGGTCAAATTTTAAAATCAATGCAGCGAAGTCTGAGGCCCTCGATGTCTCCCTCCCCAAATCCATATAGGATTCCATCCAGTCCAACTTTCCCTTTGCCTGGCCCTCACAGGGTATCAAATACTTAGGAATTCCTATTCATAGAGACCTCTCCCATCTATGTTATCTTAATTTTGGGCCCTTTATTGAACAACTCCATACAGACCACGGTTGGCAAGTTAGAACTGTAAGATTCACTACGTGAACCACTGGTGTTTTGTGGAAAAGCACATGTACACTGCGTTCCAAATTATTATGCAAAAAGTGTTTAGGAGTGATAAGGGAAGAACTTGTTGGTTTGTCAGTTAAACTCATTGATGGTGATGTGTGTCAGGGCTCTTTATATCACTGGAAGCAATTGCAGACACCTGTGCTAATGAGTTTGGCAGCTGTGTCCAATGAAAGGCAAAACTACTTAAGAAGGCTGTCTCACATTATTAAGCAGCCTACATTTTCTGCCAAAATGGGAAAGAAAAAGGATGTGTCGGCTGCTGAGAAGCAACAAATTGTGGAGTGTTTAGGTCAAGGCATGACTACAATCAACATTGTGCGATGATCAGGATGAAGTGTCTTGGCAATCAAGAAGTATGTAGCTGATTCACAATACACACGTGTGCGTGCTGATAAGGGCAAATTGAGGACTCTTTCCTACAGGCAATTACGTCAGGTTGAAAGAGCAGCGGCAAAAAAGCCTTGTCATAGCAGCAGACAAGTTTTTGAAGCTGCTTGTGCCTCCAACGTCCCCCGAACAACAAGATGCAGGGTCCTTCAGAGGTTTGCAGCTGTGCATACGCCATCCTGTCGACCTCCTCTATCCACTTCACACAAGCAGAAACGGCTCCAGTGGGCCAAACATTACATGAAGACTGATTTCAAAACTGTTTTGTTCACGGATGAGTGCCGTGCAGCGCTCGATGGTCCAGATGGATGGAGTGGAGGATGGCTGGTTGATGGACACCCCACGCAAACACGGCTACAGCGCCAACAAGGAGGAGGTGGAGTAATGTTTTGGGCTGGAATCATGGGGAGAGAGATTGTCGGCCCCTTTAGGATCCCTGAAGGCGCTAAAGATGAACTCCATAATGTATGTGGATTTTCTCAAACAGCACTTCCTGCCATGGTTCAAGAAGAAGAACCGTGTATTTCACAGCAAGATCATTTTTCTGCATGATAATGCACCATCTCATGCTGCACATAAAACATCTGCATCTCTGGCTGATATGGGCATAAAAGGGGACAAACTTATGGTGTGACCCCCATGCTCCCCTGACCTCTACCCCATTCAGAACCTTTGGAGCATCATGAAAAGGAGTGTCTATGATGGCGGGAGGCAGTTCACATCTAAGCAACAGCTCTGGGAGGGTATTCTGTCCTCATGCAAAACAATTGAAGCAGAAACCATCCAAAACCTGACAAATTCAATGGACGAGAGAGTTCAGAAGCTCCTTTCGAACAAGGGGTCCTATGTGAAAATGTAACATCACCTAGAATAAAGTTTTGAGTTGAAAACTGTTTGATTTCAGTTTCTAACAACCTGCTAATGCTTATAATTTCAAAAATGACCATTTTTTTGGTCTTTATTAAAATGAAAAGGTTGATCGAAAAGTTTGGGGGATCTAAGAGTGTGGCAACCCAGTAGTCATGATTACTTCGAATTCTGACAATATGCGGGTCATGCGGCAGGTAGTGCAGCAAGAAGACACTTATGTGTCTTGCGCATCTCGGAGCCCCAAAATTATTTTCTGGGCTAGATGCAGCTAAAAATTATTATTAATTTTAAATCTGGTGAAGCTTTAGTATAGATAACCTAATAGGATCAGTGCTGCACACTGCTACAAAGCCCAAATTATTTTCCAGTCAAGATACAGATAAACATGATTAGTAATTTTAAATCTGGTGGAGCTTATTATAGATGGCCTAATAGAATCAGTGCTGCACACTGCTACAAAGCCCAAATTATTTTCCAGCCAAGATACAGATAAACATGATTAGTAATTTGAAAGCTTAAAACGGTTGGTAGGGTGATTTTAACCAATCATCAAGCTTTTACTCTCCCCAGTATGACACAGGGGTAGAAAAGTTGTTTCGGATCCATGATTTGTTCATCTTTATGAACGTGAGTCTGTCTACATTATCAGTGGAGAGCCGCGTGCGCTTATCTGTCAGCACACCACCAGCAGCGCTGAACACACGTTCAGACAGAACGCTGGCTGCGGGGCATGACAAGATCTCCAAGGCGTAAGTGGCTAGCTCCGGCCATTTATCCAGATTGGAAGCCCAAAAAGAGCAAGGGTCCAGTGACACAGTCGTGGCTTCAATGTTTACTTGGAGATACTCCTGTACCATCGTCTCTAGGCGTTGACTATGTGTCAGACTTTTTGTCTCCGGTGGCCTTGCAAAGGATGGGCTAAAAAAGTGGTGAAATGATTCCGCAAAATTGATGTTACCAGCAGATACTGTGGTTCTGTTACGGTTTGAGTGCTGAACACTTGACGGTCCCACGGTTGGCAAGTTGGAACTGTGAGATTCACTACGTGCACCACTGGTATTTTGTGGAAAAGCACATGTAAGATTCTGCAACAGTCTCTGCTAATACTCCTGCATGCGTGCATCCCTTTCTATGGCAGGAATAATTTCTGCAAATTTACTTTTGTACCGGGGATCTAACAGTGTGGCAACCCAGTAGTCAGGATTATTTCTAATTCTCACAATTCGAGGGTCATGTTGCAGGTAGTGCAGCAAGAAGGCACTCATGTGTGTTGCGCATCCAGGAGCACCAAGTCCCTGTTGTGTTGGTGGCGAGGTAACAATCATGCTTCCTTCCTCTGTCCTCTCCCCCCAACCTCGCACAACAGAAATGTGATCAAGGTCTCCCTCATCTGATGAGTCTTCCATCAGTTCGTCCTCCACTTCTTCCTGGGCTCCTGCACCTTCCTCACAAGTTTGGCTGCTACCATGCGCCCTGGTAAAACCATCTCCCCCACCCTCACATGCCTGCCGCCTTGGTGCTGCCGACCGTCTGGACCTTGCAGATGTTAGCCCTTCCGCATACAACTCCTCCTCCTCTACTTCCTCCACCTCCTCTTGTGCCACCACCTGACTCCGAATTCTGTTTAACATGTGCTCCAGCATGTAAATCACCGGAATAGTCATGCTGATAATTGCATCGTCAGCACTAAACATCTTCGTTGCCATTTCAAAACTGTGCAGAAGGGTGCATAGGTCCCTGATCTGAGACCACTCCTCCAGCGTGATTTGCCCCACCTCTGAATCTCGTTGGCCCAGGCTATACGTCAGAACGTATTGCACCAGGGCTTGTTGGTGCTGCTACAGTCGCTGCAACATGTGCAGAGTTGAATTCCACCGGGTAGGCACATCGCATTTTAGCCGGTGAAGTGGCAGGCCCAACGACTTCTGTAGAGATGTAAGTCGCTGAGCTGCGGGATGCGAACGGCGGAAGTGAGCACACAGCGACCGTGCCCTCTGCAGAAGGCCATCTAGTCTGGGATAGTGGGCTAAAAATTGCTGGACAACCAGGTTCAACACGTGAGCCATACAAGGCACGTGTGTGACATTGCCCCGGCGAAGGGCCGCACCCAGGTTTGCAGCATTGTCGCACACGGCCTTCCCTGGTTTCAGGTCCAGTGGAGACAACCATTCATGAAATTGGTTCTCCAGAGCTGACCACAACTCCTCAGCTGTGTGACTCACATTTCCCAGACATTTCAATGTAAAAACCACCTGATGACGTTGAGCCCTGCTGCCAGCATAGTAAGGAGGTGTGCAGGATCCCTTCTGCGCAGTTAGAAAGCTTGTGGCATGACCAGACAGGATTTGGGTGCAGGTGGAAGACCGAGAGGAGGTTGAGGAGGCAGAAGCAGTGGAGGAACTTTGACATAAAGAGGATTGATGCACAACTCGTGGGGACGGCAAGACTTGGACAGCAGCCCCTTGTCCTGCTGTCACCATAGTTACCCAGTGCCCAGTCAGCGACATGTAACGCCCCTGTCCATGCCTACTCGTCCAAGTGTCTGTGGTGAAATGCACCCTGTCACACACAGAGTTTCTCAAAGAAGCGGTGATGTTGTGTGCGACATGCTGGTGGAGCGCAGGCACACCTTTCTTTGAGAAGTAGTGCCGACTGGGCATCTGGTACTGGGGCACTGCGACGGACATAAGGTCTCGAAAATCCTCTGTGTCCACCAGGCGGAAAGGCAGCATTTCTGTAGCCAAGAGCTTGCAGATGATGAAATTCAACCTCTTAGCTTTCTCATGGCTAGGAGGAAATGGTCTTTTACTTGTCCACATCTGAGGGACCGAGGGCTGGCTATTGTGCTTAGACGGGGTTGATAAGGGTGTCCCCGGCAAACTGCCGGTCTGTGAGGAAGATGCAGGCGGACATGTTAGGTTGCCTTGATCCAAAGGTGGTGCTATCGATGTCGGACAGCGCTCAACACCAGCTGGTGTTACCACCTCCAAAGAAAATGATGAGCTGCCAATCACGCTGGCTGTTGCGGGTAAAGAGGTGGCAGGTCTGCGCCCCAAAACAGGTGTGACTGCTGTCCCCCCAGTCACAGAGGATGAAGAGGCCGCGGATGCACAAGATATGGCAGACGGCGGTTGGCCCGGCCGGCTAGGCCGCATTGTAGCACACTGATTTTCCCATTGCAACTTATGCTTCATGTCCATGTGCCGGTTCATGCATGAAGTACTCAAACTATGTATTTTTTGGCCTCTACTTAGCTTTTGCTGACAAATGTTACAGATAACACGAGTTGGGTCATCTTTATCGATCTGAAAAAATGCCCAGGCTATGCAAGGCTTAGCACCCATGTGACCTGAAGAGCCACCATGACTTGTGGTGAGAGGCAGAGTTGTGTTTGAGGATGCAGTTGTTGACGTGCTTCCAGTACTACGTCTCTGTCCAGGAAGGCGCAACCTGACCTCGTCGTCACTAGCATCTTCCTCCACCTCCTCTGCTGACCTCATCTCTTGGCTGACTGTGGGTTGACAGTAAGTGGGATCTCCAACCTCATCATCATCACCCTGTGCGTTATCACACCCGTCGTCCTCAGAGCCAACCTGTTCCTGCCCTGACAAAAAACGAAAGTTCTCGCTCCAATCAGGTATTTGAGTCTTATCATCGTCTTCCTCATTGTCTCCACCAACAGGAGTTACAGTTTGGGAATGAGGGTCTACATTATGGTCAGAACCTTCTGCGTCTGGTCCTGGATCCGACTCATAAAGATTCTGGGCATCAGTGCAGATCATTTCCTCGTCTGGATTCACAGAAGAGCTGGAGTCGACCTCTGATTCCCAGGCTATAGTATGAGTAAACAGCTCTGCAGACTCAACCATCTGTTCTACCTCATACTCAGACGGGCAGCTGGAGATTTGGGAGCTGTGAGGAAGCAAGTGCGATTGGGGTGACACCTTTGAGGACTGGAGTATTTGTGATGTTGAAGTTGATGTGGAGGAGAGCCCACTTAAAGGAGCACTTGATATCCGTTGAAGCACCTGCTGTTTTTGTGCCTCATCTGGAATTTGTAGCGATTGGCGTGGCCGTAAGAAAGGGATCTTATCACATTGTCCGCTAAAAGAAGTAGACATTTTAGTTTGGCTGGAAGATGGTCTTTCTTCTGCAGATGTTACTGTTGCTTTAACACCTACCCCACGGACACAACCTTTTTTCCCCTTCCCAACACGCCTATTCCCCTATCCACCAGCAGCAGGCCTTTTTCCACTCATTTTGGTGGTTAACTAATTCACAACTCTGGAGTTGTTTGCACAAAAAAACAATGGATGGGAACCGAGCAGAGCTGAGTGGCCAAACTGTGGTATTAGGCCAAAACAATTGGCTGGATTAGATGCAGAAAAAAAGTATATTCAATTTGCAACCTGATGGAGGTCTGTATAGATGGACTAATACAACAAGTCCCACACACAGCTAGAAGCCCAATATTTTTTCAGAGGTAGATGCAGAAAAAAATATATTCAGTTTGCAACCTGATGGAGGTCTGTATAGATGGATTAATAGAACAAGTCCCACACACAGCTAGAAGCCCAATATTTTTTCAGCGGTAGATGCAGAAAAAAATATATTCAGTTTGCAACCTGATGGAGGTCTGTATAGATGGATTAATAGAACAAGTCCCACACACAGCTAGAAGCCCAATATTTTTTCAGAGCTAGATGCAGAAAAAAAATATATGCAGTTTGCAACCTGATGGAGGTCAGTATAGATGGACTAATAGAACAAGTCCCACACACAGCTAGAAGGCCAAATATTTTTTCAGAGGTAGATGCAGAAAAAAATTATATTCAGTTTGCAACCTTATGGAGGTCAGTATAGATGGACTAATAGAACAAGTCAAACACACAGCTAGAAGGCCAAATATTTTTTCAGAGGTAGATGCAGAAAAAAATTATATTCAGTTTGCAACTTTATGGAGGTCAGTATAGATGGACTAATAGAACAAGTCCCACACACAGCTAGAAGGCCAAATATTTTGTCAGAGGTAGATGCAGAAAAAAATTATATTCAGTTTGCAACCTTATGGAGGTCAGTATAGATGGACTAATACAACAAGTCCCACACACAGCTAGAAGCCCAATATTTTCTCAGATGTAGATGCAGAAAAAAATATATTCAGTTTGCAACCTGATGGAGGTCTGTATAGATGGATTTATAGAACAAGTCCCACACACAGCTAGAAGCCCAATATTTTTTCAGCGGTAGATGCAGAAAAAAATATATTCAGTTTGCAACCTGATGGAGGTCTGTATAGATGGATTAATAGAACAAGTCCCACACACAGCTAGAAGCCCAATATTTTTTCAGAGCTAGATGAAGAAAAAAATATATGCAGTTTGCAACCTGATGGAGGTTAGTATAGATGGACTAGTACAACAAGTCCCACACACAGCTAGAAGCCCAATATTTTTTCAGAGCTAGATGCAGAAAAAAATTATATTCAATTTGCAACCTGATGGAGGTCAGTATAGATGGACTAATAGAACAAGTCACACACACAGCTACAAGGCCAAATATTTTTTCAGAGGTAGATGCAGAAAAAAATTATATTCAGTTTGCAACCTTATGGAGGTCAGTATAGATGGACTAATAGAACAAGTCAAACACACAGCTAGAAGGCCAAATATTTTTTCAGAGGTAGATGCAGAAAAAAATTATATTCAGTTTGCAACCTTATGGAGGTCAGTATAGATGGACTAATAGAACAAGTCCCACACACAGCTAGAAGGCCAAATATTTTGTCAGAGGTAGATGCAGAAAAAAATTATATTCAGTTTGCAACCTTATGGAGGTCAGTATAGATGGACTAATACAACAAGTCCCACACACAGCTAGAAGCCCAATATTTTTTCAGAGGTAGATGCAGAAAAAAATATATTCAGTTTGCAACCTGATGGAGGTCTGTATAGATGGATTAATGGAACAAGTCCCACACACAGCTAGAAGCCCAATATTTTTTTCAGAGGTAGATGCAGAAAAAAATATATTCAGTTTGCAACCTGATGGAGGTCTGTATAGATGGATTAATAGAACAAGTCCCACACACAGCTAGAAGCCCAATATTTTTTCAGAGGTAGATGAAGAAAAAAATATATGCAGTTTGCAACCTGATGGAGGTCAGTATAGATGGACTAGTACAACAAGTCCCACACACAGCTAGAAGCCCAATATTTTTTCAGAGCTAGATGCAGAAAAAAATTATATTCAATTTGCAACCTGATGGAGGTCAGTATAGATGAACAAATAGAACAAGTCCCACACACTGCTAGAAGGCCAAATATTTTTTCAGAGCTAGATGCAGAAAAAAATTATATTTAATTTGCAACCTGATGGAGGTCAGTATAGATGGACTAATAGAAAAAGTCCCACACACTGCTAGAAGGCCAAATATTTTTTCAGAGCTAGATGCAGAAAAAAATTATATTCAATTTGCAACCTGATGGAGGTCAGTATAGATGGACTAATAGAACAAGTCCCACACACTGCTAGACGACCAAATATTTCTTCAGAGCTAGATGCAGAAAAAAATTATATTCAATTTGCAACCTGATGGAGGTCAGTATAGATGGACTAATAGAATGATGCTATGCCCAAAAGATTTTACTTCACTAGGTGCAGTAAAAAAATTGGTATTCTATACACAGGTGGTATATCTTGCAACACAGATAGGCTACTCCACTGACTAACACACTCTGCAATAGGCCAAAAAGGATTAGCTTTGCTAGATTCAGCCAAATGCTGTGAAAAAATCTTGCACAGCACTGGCACAGACCTGCCTGGCAAAAACTGATAGGAACTGATGTAACCTAGTCCTGAAAAGGACTCCAATTACAATTAGTCTTTACTCCCACAATCTATCTATTTAAGAGCACAGACCTGCCTGATAAAAGTCGTAGGAAATGCTGTAACCTAGTCCTTAAAAGGACTGCAATCACAACTATTCCCTACTCCCAAGCTATCTGTAGATTTGTGCGAAAATTGGCTTGAAATTAACAAGGTATAGCGCACACAGCAACAGCGGTGCCGTCTAACACGCAGCTGCAGCAGTGAGAAAATGGTGGCGACGGGGAAAATGGCTTGGTCTTATAGGGCAAGGACATGTGACATACACTGCCAATGACACATGCCCTTGCTTGTGTGAAAAAAAGCACTTCGCTCCGTGTGTGCGCTGCTGATAGGCTGACAGATTGCACCTCCCCACTGCAAATGCGGGAAAGAGAAAAAAAAATGGAGATCTTCATTGTTCCTGCAGAGATCCATCCCCTGCCCCTCCCCTCACCCCGCTGTACACTCAAACTGCGTATTAACATTAATTTTCATCATTACTGAGAAAAAATCCAGTTATGATTTTGGTGCACGAACAGTTATCGAACATAACCTCGAACAGCCGAATTTTTCTCAAATTGTTCGTGTTCGCCGAACGACTCAAACACCGCCCAAAACAGCTCGAATTTGAGATTGGCGAACAGTTCGAGTAGAACAACGCTCATCTCTAATTAGCAGTGTGTGGTACTCACTCTATTAGGCCATCTATACTAAGCTCCACTAGCTTTCAAATTACTAATAATTTATAGCTGCATCTTGCCTGTAAAATTATTTTGGGCATATTAGCAGTGTGTGGTACTCATTCTATTAGGCCATCTATACTAAGCTCCACCAGCTTTCAAATTACTAATAATATTTAGCTGCATCTTGCCTGTAATATAATTTTAGCCATATTAGCAGTGTGTGGTACTCATTCTATTAGGTTATCTATACTAAGCTCCACCAGCTTTCAAATTACTAATAATTTTTAGCTGCATCTTGCCTGTAAAATAATTTTGGCCATATTAGCAGTGTGTGGTACTCATTCTATTAGGCCATCTATACTAAGCTCCACCAGCTTTCAAATTACTAATAATTTTGAGCTGCATATTGCCTGTAAAGTAATTTTGGGCATATTAGCAGTGTGTGGCACTCACTCTATTAGGCCATCTATACTAAGCTCCACCAGCTTTCAAATTACTAATAATTTTGAGCTGCATATTGCCTGTAAAATAATTTTGGGCATATTAGCAGTGTGTGGTACTCATTCTATTAGGCCATCTATACTAAGCTCCACCAGCTTTCAAATTACTAATAATTTTTAGCTGCATCTTGCCTGTAAAATAATTTTGGCCATATTAGCAGTGTGTTGTACTCATTCTATTAGGCCGTCTATGCTAAGCTCCACCAGCTTTCAAATTACTAATAATTTTTAGCTGCATCTTGCCTGTAAAATTATTTTGGGCATATTAGCAGTGTGTGGTACTCATTCTATTAGGCCATCTATACTAAGCTCCACCAGCTTTCAAATTGCTAATAATTTTTAGCTGCATCTTGCCTGTAAAATTATTTTGGGCATATTAGCAGTGTGTGGTACTCATTCTATTAGGCCATCTATACTAAGCTCCACCAGCTTTCAAATTACTAATAATTTTTAGCTGCATCTTGCCTGCAAAATAATTTTGGGCATATTAGCAGTGTGTGGTACTCATTCTATTAGGCCATCTATACTAAGCTCCACCAGCTTTCAAATTACTAATAATTTTAAGCTGCATCTTGCCTGTAAAATTATTTTGGGCATATTAGCAGTGTGTGGTACTCATTCTATTAGGTCATCTATACTAAGCTCCACCAGCTTTCAAATTACTAATAATTTTTAGCTGCATCTTGCCTGTAAAATAATTTTGGGCATATTAGCAGTGTGTGGTATTCATTCTATTATGCCATCTATACTAAGCTCCACCCGCTTTCAAATTTCTAATAATTTTTAGCTGCATCTTGCCTGTAAAATAATTTTGGGCATATTAGCAGTGTGTGGTACTCATTCTAATAGGCCATCTATACTAAGCTCCAACAGCTTTCAAATTACTAATAATTTTTAGCTGCATCTTGCCTGTAAAATAATGTTGGGCATATTAGCAGTGTGTGGTACTCATTCTATTAGGCCATCTATACTAAGCTCCACCAGCTTTCAAATTACTAATAATTTTTAGCTGCATAATTTTGGCCATATTAGCAGTGTGTGGTACTCATTCTATTAGGCCATCTATACTAAGCTCCACCAGCTTTTAAATTACTACTAATTTTTAGCTGCATCTTGCCTGTAAAATAATTTTGGGCATATTAGCAGTGTGTGGTACTCATTCTATTTGGCCATCTATACTAAGCTCCACCAGCTTTCAAATTACTAATAATTTTAACTGCATCTTGCCTGTAAAATTATTTTGGGCATATTAGCAGTCTGTGGTACTCATTCTACTAGGCCGTCTATACTAAGCTCCACCAGCTTTCAAATTGCTAATAATTTTTAGCAGCATCTTGCCTGTAAAATAATTTTGGGCATATTAGCAGTGTGTGGTACTCATTCTATTAGGCCATCTATACTAAGCTCCACCAGCTTTCAAATTACTAATAATTTTTAGCTGCATCTTGCCTGTAATATAATTTTGGCCATATTAGCAGTGTGTGGTACTCATTCTATTAGGCCATCTATACTAAGCTCCACCAGCTTTCAAATTACTAATAATTTTTAGCTGCATCTTGCCTGTAAAATAATTTTGGCCATATTAGCAGTGTGTGGTACTCATACTATTAGGCCATCTATACTAAGCTCCACCAGCTTTCAAATTACTAATAATTTTGAGCTGCATATTGCCTGTAAAGAAATTTTGGGCATATTAGCAGTGTGTGGCACTCACTCTATTAGGCCATCTATACTAAGCTCCACCAGCTTTCAAATTACTAATAATTTTGAGCTGCATATTGCCTGTGAAATAATTTTGGGCATATTAGCAGTGTGTGGTACTCATTCTATTAGGCCATCTATACTAAGCTCCACCAGCTTTCAAATTACTAATAATTTTTAGCTGCATCTTACCTGTAATATAATTTTGGCCATATTAGCAGTGTGTGGTACTCATTCTATTAGGCCATCTATACTAAGCTCCACCAGCTTTCAAATTACTAATAATTTTTAGCTGCATCTTGCCTGTAAAATAATTTTGGCCATATTAGCAGTGTGTGGTACTCATTCTATTAGGCCATCTATACTAAGCTCCACAAGCTTTCAAATTACAAACAATTTTTAGCTGCATCTTGCCTGTAAAGTAATTTTGGGCATATTAGCAGTGTGTGGAACTCACTCTATTAGGCCATCTATACTAACCTCCACCAGCTTTCAAATTACTAATAATTTTTAGCAGCATCTTGCTTGTAAAATAATTTTGGGCGTATTAGCAGTGTGTGGTACTCATTCTATTAGGCTATCTATACTAAGCTCCACCAGCTTTCAAATTACTAATAATTTTTAGCTGCATCTTGCCTGTAAAATAATTTTGGGCATATTAGCAGTGTGTGGTACTCATTATATTAGGCCATCTATACTAAGCTCCACCAGCTTTCAAATTACTAATAATTTTTAGCTGCATCTTGCCTGTAAAATTATTTTGGGCATATTAGCAGTGTGTGGTACTCATACTATTAGGCCGTCTATACTAAGCTCCACCAGCTTTCAAATTACTAATAATTTTTAGCTGCATCTTGCCTGTAAAATTATTTGGGGCATATTAGCAGTGTGTGGTACTCATTCTATTAGGCCATCTATACTAAGCTCCACCAGCTTTCAAATTACTAATAATTTTTAGCTGCATCTTGCCTGTAAAATTATTTTGCGCATATTAGCAGTGTGTGGTACTCATTCTATTAGGCCATCTATACTAAGCTCCAAAAGCTTTCAAATTACTAATAATTTTTAGCTGCATCTTGCCTGTAAAATAATTTTGGTCATATTAGCAGTGTGTGGTACTCATTCTATTAGGCCATCTATACTAAGCTCCACCAGCTTTCAAATTACTAATAACTTTTAGCTGCATCTTGCCTGTAAAATTATTTTCGGCATATTAGCAGTGTGTGGTACTCACTCTATTAGGCCATCTATACTAAGCTCCACCAGCTTTCAAATTACTAATAATTTATAGCTGCATCTTGCCTGTAAAATAATTTTGGGCATATTAGCAGTGTTTGGTACTCATTCTATTATACCATCTATACTAAACTCCACCAGCTTTCAAATTACTAATAATTTTTAGCTGCATCTTGCCTGTAAAATTATTTTGGGCATATTAGCAGTATGTGGTACTCATTCTATTAGGCCATCTATACTAAGCTCCACCAGATTTCAAATTACTAATAATTTTTAGCTGCATCTTGCCTGTAAAATAATTTTGGGCATATTAGCAGTGTGTGGTACTCATTCTATTAGGCCATCTATACTAAGCTCCACCAGCTTTCAAATTACTAATAATTTTTAGCTGCATAATTTTGGCCATATTAGCAGTGTGTGGTACTCATTCTATTAGGCCATCTATATTAAGCTCCACCAGCTTTTAAATTACTACTAATTTTTAGCTGCATCTTGCCTGTAAAATAATTTTGGGCATATTAGCAGTGTGTGGTACTCATTCTATTTGGCCATGTATACTAAGCTCCACCAGCTTTCAAATTACTAATAATTTTAAGCTGCATCTTGCCTGTAAAATTATTTTGGGCATATTAGCAGTGTGTGGTACTCATTCTACTAGGCCGTCTATACTAAGCTCCACCAGCTTTCAAATTGCTAATAATTTTTAGTAGCATCTTGCCTGTAAAATAATTTTGGGCATATTAGCAGTGTGTGGTACTCATTCTATTAGGCCATCTATACTAAGCTCCACCAGCTTTCAAATTACTAATAATTTTTAGCTGCATCTTGCCTGTAATATAATTTTGGCCATATTAGCAGTGTGTGGTACTCATTCTATTAGGCCATCTATACTAAGCTCCACCAGCTTTCAAATTACTAATAATTTTTAGCTGCATCTTGCCTGTAAAATAATTTTGGCCATATTAGCAGTGTGTGGTACTGATTCTATTAGGCCATCTATACTAAGCTCCAGCAGATTTCAAATTACTAATAATTTTGAGCTGCATATTGCCTGTAAAGTAATTTTGGGCATATTAGCAGTGTGTGGCACTCACTCTATTAGGCCATCTATACTAAGCTCCACCAGCTTTCAAATTACTAATAATTTTGAGCTGCATATTGCCTGTAAAATAATTTTGGGCATATTAGCAGTGTGTGGTACTCATTCTATTAGGCCATCTATACTAAGCTCCACCAGCTTTCAAATTACTAATAATTTTTAGCTGCATCTTGCCTGTAATATAATTTTGGCCATATTAGCAGTGTGTGGTACTCATTCTATTAGGCCATCTATACTAAGCTCCACCAGCTTTCAAATTACTAATAATTTTTAGCTGCATCTTGCCTGTAAAATAATTTTGGCCATATTAGCAGTGTGTGGTACTCATTCTATTAGGCCATCTATACTAAGCTCCACAAGCTTTCAAATTACTAACAATTTTTAGCTGCATCTTGCCTGTAAAGTAATTTTGGACATACTAGCAGTGTGTGGAACTCACTCTATTAGGCCAACTATACTAACCTCCACCAGCTTTCAAATTACTAATAATTTTTAGCTGCATCTTGCCTGTAAAATAATTTTGGGCATATTAGCAGTGTGTGGTACTCATTATATTAGGCCATCTATACTAAGCTCCACCATCTTTCAAATTACTAAAAATTTTTAGCTGCATCTTGCCTGTAAAATTATTTTGGGCATATTAGCAGTGTGTGGTACTCATTCTATTAGGCCGTCTATACTAAGCTCCAACAGCTTTCAAATTACTAATAATTTTTAGCTGCATCTTGCCTGTAAAATTATTTTGGGCATATTAGCAGTGTGTGGTACTCATTCTATTAGGCCATCTATACTAAGCTCCACCAGTTTTCAAATTACTAATAAATTTTAGCTGCATCTTGCTTGTAAAATTATGTTGGGCATATTAGCAGTGTGTGGTACTCATTCTATTAGGCCATCTATACTAAGCTCCACCAGCTTTCAAATTACTAATAATTTTTAGCTGCATCTTGCCTGTAAAATAATTTTGGTCATATTAGCAGTGTGTGGTACTCATTCTATTAGGCCATCTATACTAAGCTCCACCAGCTTTCAAATTACTAATAATTTTAAGCTGCATCTTGCCTGTAAAATTATTTTGGGCATATTAGCAGTGTGTGGTACTCATTCTATTAGGTCATCTATACTAAGCTCCACCAGCTTTCAAATTACTAATAACTTTTAGCTGCATCTTGCCTGTAAAATTATTTTGGGCATATTAGCAGTGTGTTGTACTCACTCTATTAGGCCATCTATACTGAGCTCCACCAGCTTTCAAATTACTAATAATTTATAGCTGCATCTTGCCTGTAAAATAATTTTGGGCATATTAGCAGTATGTGGTACTCATTCTACTAGGACATATATACTAAGGTCCACCAGCTTTCAAATTACTAATAATTTTTAGCTGCATCTTGCCTGTAAAATTATTTTGGGCATATGAGCAGTGTGTGGTACTCATTCTATTGGGCCATGTATACTAAGCTCCACCAGCTTTCAAATTACTAATAATTTTAAGCTGCATCTTGCCTGTAAAATTATTTTGGGCATATTAGCAGTGTGTGGTACTCATTCTACTAGGCCGTCTATACTAAGCTCCACCAGCTTTCAAATTGCTAATAATTTTTAGCAGCATCTTGCCTGTAAAATAATTTTGGGCATATTAGCAGTGTGTGGTACTCATTCTATTAGGCCATCTATACTAAGCTCCACCAGCTTTCAAATTACTAATAATTTTTAGCTGCATCTTGCCTGTAATATAATTTTGGCCATATTAGCAGTGTGTGGTACTCATTCTATTAGGCCATCTATACTAAGCTCCACCAGCTTTCAAATTACTAATAATTTTTAGCTGCATCTTGCCTGTAAAATAATTTTGGCCATATTAGCAGTGTGTGGTACTGATTCTATTAGGCCATCTATACTAAGCTCCAGCAGCTTTCAAATTACTAATAATTTTGAGCTGCATATTGCCTGTAAAGTAATTTTGGGCATATTAGCAGTGTGTGGCACTCACTCTATTAGGCCATCTATACTAAGCTCCACCAGCTTTCAAATTACTAATAATTTTGAGCTGCATATTGCCTGTAAAATAATTTTGGGCATATTAGCAGTGTGTGGTACTCATTCTATTAGGCCATCTATACTAAGCTCCACCAGCTTTCAAATTACTAATAATTTTTAGCTGCATCTTGCCTGTAATATAATTTTGGCCATATTAGCAGTGTGTGGTACTCATTCTATTAGGCCATCTATACTAAGCTCCACCAGCTTTCAAATTACTAATAATTTTTAGCTGCATCTTGCCTGTAAAATAATTTTGGCCATATTAGCAGTGTGTGGTACTCATTCTATTAGGCCATCTATACTAAGCTCCACAAGCTTTCAAATTACTAACAATTTTTAGCTGCATCTTGCCTGTAAAGTAATTTTGGGCATACTAACAGTGTGTGGAACTCACTCTATTAGGCCAACTATACTAACCTCCACCAGCTTTCAAATTACTAATAATTTTTAGCAGCATCTTGCTTGTAAAATAATTTTGGGCATATTAGCAGTGTGTGGTACTCATTCTATTAGGCTATCTATACTAAGCTCCACCAGCTTTCAAATTACTTATAATTTTTAGCTGCATCTTGCCTGTAAAATAATTTTGGGCATATTAGCAGTGTGTGGTACTCATTATATTAGGCCATCTATACTAAGCTCCACCAGCTTTCAAATTACTAATAATTTTTAGCTGCATCTTGCCTGTAAATTTATTTTGGGCATATTAGCAGTGTGTGGTACTCATTCTATTAGGCCGTCTATACTAAGCTCCAACAGCTTTCAAATTACTAATAATTTTTAGCTGCATCTTGCCTGTAAAATTATTTTGGGCATATTAGCAGTGTGTGGTACTCATTCTATTAGGCCATCTATACTAAGCTCCACCAGTTTTCAAATTACTAATAATTTTTAGCTGCATCTTGCCTGTAAAATTATGTTGGGCATATTAGCAGTGTGTGGTACTCATTCTATTAGGCCATCTATACTAAGCTCCACCAGCTTTCAAATTACTAATAATTTTTAGCTGCATCTTGCCTGTAAAATAATTTTGGTCATATTAGCAGTGTGTGGTACTCATTCTATTAGGTCATCTATACTAAGCTCCACCAGCTTTCAAATTACTAATAATTTTAAGCTGCATCTTGCCTGTAAAATTATTTTGGGCATATTAGCAGTGTGTGGTACTCATTCTATTAGGTCATCTATACTAAGCTCCACGAGCTTTCAAATTACTAATAACTTTTAGCTGCATCTTGCCTGTAAAATTATTTTGGGCATATTAGCAGTGTGTTGTACTCACTCTATTAGGCCATCTATACTGAGCTCCACCAGCTTTCAAATTACTAATAATTTATAGCTGCATCTTGCCTGTAAAATAATTTTGGGCATATTAGCAGTGTGTGGTACTCATTCTATTATGACATATATACTAAGCTCCACCAGCTTTCAAATTACTAATAATTTTTAGCTGCATCTTGCCTGTAAAATTATTTTGGGCATATGAGTAGAGATGAGCGTTGTTCTACTCGAGCTGTTCGCCAATCTCAAATTCGAGCTGTTTTGGGCGGTGTTCGAGCCGGTCGGCGAACACGAACAATTTGAGAAAAATTCGGCTGTTCGAGGTTATGTTCGATAACTGTTCGTGCACCAAAATCATAACTGGATTTTTTCTCAGTAATGATGAAAATTAATGTTAATACGCAGTTTGAGTGTACAGCGGGGCGGGGGGAGGGGCAGGGGATGGATCTCTGCAGGAACAATGAAGATCTCCATTTTTTTTTCTCTTTCCCGCATTTGCAGTGGGGAGGTGCAATCTGTCAGCCTATCAGCAGCGCACACACGGAGCGAAGTGCTTTTTTTCACACAAGCAAGGGCATGTGTGATTGGCAGTGTATGTCACATGTCCTTGCCCTATAAGACCAAGCCATTTTCCCCGTCGCCACCATTTTCTCACTGCTGCAGCTGCGTGTTAGACGGCACCGCTGTTGCTGAGTGCGCTATACCTTGTTAATTTCAAGCCAATTTTCGCACAAATATACAGATAGCTTGGGAGTAGGGAATAGTTGTGATTGCAGTCCTTTTAAGGACTAGGTTACAGCATTTCCTACGACTTTTATCAGGCAGGTCTGTGCTCTTAAATAGATAGATTGTGGGAGTAAAGACTAATTGTAATTGGAGTCCTTTTCAGGACTAGGTTACATCAGTTCCTATCAGTTTTTGCCAGGCAGGTCTGTGCCAGTGCTGTGCAAGTTTTTTTCACAGCATTTGGCTGAATCTAGCAAAGCTAATCCTTTTTGGCCTATTGCAGAGTGTGTTAGTCAGTGGAGTAGCCTATCTGTGTTGCAAGATATACCACCTGTGTATAGAATACCAATTTTTTTACTGCACCTAGTGAAGTAAAATCTTTTTGGCATAGCATCATTCTATTAGTCCATCTATACTGACCTCCATCAGGTTGCAAACTGAATATAATTTTTTTCTGCATCTAGCTCTGAAAAAATATTTGGGCTTCTAGCAGTGTGTGGGACTTGGTCTATTAGTCCATCTATACTGACCTCCATCAGGTTGCAAATTAAAAATAATTTTTTTCTGCATCTAGCTCTGAAAAAATATTTGGGCTTCTAGCAGTGTGTGGGACTTGGTCTATTAGTCCATCTATACTGACCTCCATCAGGTTGCAAATTAAAAATAATTTTTTTCTTCATTTATCTCTGAAAAAATATTTGGGCTTCTAGCAGTGTGTGGGACTTGTTCTATTAGTCCATCTATACTGACCTCCATCAGGTTGCAAATTAAAAATAATTTTTTTCTGCATCTAGCTCTGAAAAAATATTTGGGCTTCTAGCAGTGTGTGGGACTTGGTCTATTAGTCCATCTATACTGACCTCCATCAGGTTGCAAATTAAAAATAATTTTTTTCTGCATCTAGCTCTGAAAAAATATTTGGGCTTCTAGCAGTGTGTGGGACTTGGTCTATTAGTCCATCTATACTGACCTCCATCAGGTTGCAAATTGAATAAAAAAATTTTCTGCATCTAGCTCTGAAAAAATATTTGGGCTTCTAGCGGTGTGTGGGACTTGGTCTATTAGTCCATCTATACTGACCTCCATCAGGTTGCAAATTAAAAATATTTTTTTTCTGCATCTAGCTCAGAAAAAATATTTGGGCTTCTAGCAGTGTGTGGGACTTGGTCTATTAGTCCATCTATACTGACCTCCATCAGGTTGCAAATTAAAAATAATTTTTTTCTTCATTTAGCTCTGAAAAAATATTTGGGCTTCTAGCAGTGTGTGGGACTTGTTCTATTAGTCCTTCTATACTGATGTCCAGCAGGTTGCAAATTGAATATAATTTTTTTCTGCATCTAGCTCTGAAAAAATATTTGGGCTTCTAGCCGTGTGTGGGACTTGGTCTATTAGTCCATCTATACTGACCTCCATCAGGTTGCAAATTAAAAATAATTTTTTTCTGCATCTAGCTCTGAAAAAATATTTGGGCTTCTAGCAGTGTGTGGGACTTGGTCTATTAGTCCATCTATACTGACCTCCATCAGGTTGCAAATTAAAAATAATTTTTTTCTTCATTTAGCTCTGAAAAAATATTTGGGCTTCTAGCAGTGTGTGGGACTTGTTCTATTAGTCCTTCTATACTGACCTCCAGCAGGTTGCAAATTGAATATAATTTTTTTCTGCATCTAGCTCTGAAAAAATAGTTGGGCTTCTAGCGGTGTGTGGGACTTGGTCTATTAGTCCATCTATACTGACCTCCATCAGGTTGCAAATTAAAAATAATTTTTTTCTGCATCTAGCTCTGAAAAAATATTTGGGCTTCTAGCAGTGTGTGGGACTTGGTCTATTAGTCCATCTATACTGACCTCCATCAGGTTGCAAATTGAATAAAAAAAATTTCTGCATCTAGCTCTGAAAAAATATTTGGGCTTCTAGCAGTGTGTGGGACTTGGTCTATTAGTCCATCTATACTGACCTCCATCAGGTTGCAAATTAAAAATAATTTTTTTCTGCATCTAACCCAGCCAATAGTTTTGGCCTAATACCACAGTTTGGCCACTCAGCTCTGCTCGGTTACCATCCATTGTTTTTTTGTGGAAACAACTCCAGAGTTGTGAATTAGTTAACCACCAAAATGAGTGGAAAAAGGCCTGCTGCTGGTGGAAAGGGGAATAGGCGTGTTGGGAAGGGGAAAAAAGGTTGTGTCCGTGGGGTAGGTGCAGAAGAAAGACCATCTTCCAGCCAAACTAAAATGTCTACTTCTTTAAACGGACAATGTGATAAGATCCCTTTCTTACGGCCACGCAAATCGCTACAAGTTCCAGATGAGGCACAAAAACAGCAGGTGCTTCAACGGATATCAAGTGCTCCTTTAAGTGGGCTCTCCTCCACATCAACTTCAACATCACAAATACTCCAGTCCTCAAAGGTGTCACCCAAATCGCACTTGCTTCCTCACAGCTCCCAAATCTCCAGCTGCCCGTCTGAGTATGAGGTAGAACAGATGGTTGAGTCTGCAGAGCTGTTTACTCATACTATAGCCTGGGAATCAGAGGTCGACTCCAGCGCTTCTGTGAATCCAGAAGAGGAAATGATCTGCACTGATGCCCAGAATCTTTATGAGTCGGATCCAGGACCAGACGCAGAAGGTTCTGACCATAATGTAGACCCTCATTCCCAAACTGTAACTCCTGTTGGTGGAGACAATGAGGAAGACGATGATAAGACTCAAATACCTGATTGGAGCGACAACTTTAGTTTTTTGTCAGGGCAGGAACAGGTTGGCTCTGAGGACGACAGGTGTGATAACGCACAGGGTGATGATGATGAGGTCGGAGATCCCACTTACTGTCAACCCACAGTCAGCCAAGAGATGAGGTCAGCAGAGGAGGTGGAGGAAGATGCTAGTGACGAAGAGGTCAGGTTGCGCCTTCCTGGACAGAGACGTAGTACTGGAAGCACGTCAACAACTGCATCCTCAAACACAACTCTGCCTCTCACCACAAGTCGTGGTGGCTCTTCAGGTCGCATGGGTGCTAAGCCTTGCATAGCCTGGGCATTTTTTCAGATCGATAAAGATGACCCAACTCGTGTTATCTGTAACATTTGTCAGCAAAAGCTAAGTAGAGGCCAAAAAATACATAGTTTGAGTACTTCATGCATGAACCGGCACATGGACATGAAGCATAAGTTGCAGTGGGAAGCTCAGCGTGCTACAATGCGGTCTAGCCGGCCGGGCCAACCACCGTCTGCCATATCTTGTGCATCCGCGGCCTCTTCATCCTCTGTGACTGGGGGGACAGCAGTCACACCTGTTTTGGGGCGCAGACCTGCCACCTCTTTACCCGCAACAGCCAGCGTGATTGGCAGGTCATCATTTTCTTTGGAGGTGGTAACACCAGCTGGTGTTGAGCGCTGTCCGACATCGATAGCACCACCTTTGGATCAAGGCAACCTAACATGTCCGCCTGCATCTTCCTCACAGACCGGCAGTTTGCCGGGGACACCCTTATCAACCCCGTCTAAGCACAATAGCCAGCCCTCGGTCCCTCAGATGTGGACAAGTAAAAGACCATTTCCTCCTAGCCATGAGAAAGCTAAGAGGTTGAATTTCACCATCTGCAAGCTCTTGGCTACAGAAATGCTGCCTTTCCGCCTGGTGGACACAGAGGATTTTCGAGACCTTATGTCCGTCGCAGTGCCCCAGTACCAGATGCCCAGTCGGCACTACTTCTCAAAGAAAGGTGTGCCTGCGCTCCACCAGCATGTCGCACACAACATCACCGCTTCTTTGAGAAACTCTGTGTGTGACAGGGTGCATTTCACCACAGACACTTGGACGAGTAGGCATGGACAGGGGCGTTACATGTCGCTGACTGGGCACTGGGTATCTATGATGACAGCAGGACAAGGGGCTGCTGTCCAAGTCTTGCCGTCCCCACGAGTTGGGCGTCAATCCTCTTTATGTCATTTTTCCTCCACTGCTTCTGCCTCCTCAACCTCCTCTTGGTCTTCCACCTGCACCCAAAGGCTGTCTGGTCATGCCACAAGCTTTCTAACTGCGCAGAAGGGATCCTGCACACCTCCTTACTATGCTGGCAGTAGGGCTCAACGTCATCAGGCGGTTTTTACATTGAAATGTCTGGGAAATGTGAGTCACACAGCTGAGGAGTTGTGGTCAGCTCTGGAGAACCAATTTCATGAATGGTTGTCTCCACTGGACCTGAAACCAGGGAAGGCCGTGTGCGACAATGCTGCAAACCTGGGTGCGGCCCTTCGCCGGGGCAATGTCACACACGTGCCTTGTATGGCTCACGTGTTGAACCTGGTTGTCCAGCAATTTTTAGCCCACTATCCCAGACTAGATGGCCTTCTGCAGAGGGCACGGTCGCTGTGTGCTCACTTCCGCCGTTCGCATCCCGCAGCTCAGCGACTTATATCTCTACAGAAGTCGTTGGGCCTGCCACTTCACCGGCTAAAATGCGATGTGCCTACCCGGTGGAATTCAACTCTGCACATGTTGCAGCGACTGTGGCAGCACCGACAAGCCCTGGTGCAATACGTTCTGACGTATAGCCTGGGCCAACGAGATTCAGAGGTGGGGCAAATCACGCTGGAGGAGTGGTCTCAGATCAGGAACCTATGCACCCTTCTGCACAGTTTTGAAATGGCGACGAAGATGTTTAGTGCTGACGATGCCATTATCAGCATGACTATTCCGGTGATTTACATGCTGGAGCACATGTTAAACAGAATTCGGAGTCAGGTGGTGGCACAAGAGGAGGTGGAGGAAGTAGAGGAGGAGGAGTTGTATGCGGAAGGGCTAACATCTGCAAGGTCCAGACGGTCGGCAGCACCAAGGCGGCAGGCATGTGAGGGTGGGGGAGATGGTTTTACCAGGGCGCATGGTAGCAGCCAAACTAGTGAGGAAGGTGCAGGAGCCCAGGAAGAAGTGGAGGACCAACTGATGGAAGACTCATCAGATGAGGGAGACCTTGATCACATTTCTGTTGTGCGAGGTTGGGGGGAGAGGACAGAGGAAGGAAGCATGATTGTTACCTTGCCACCAACACAACAGGGACTTGGTGCTCCTGGATGCGCAACACACATGAGTGCCTTCTTGCTGCACTACCTGCAACATGACCCTCGAATTGTGAGAATTAGAAATAATCCTGACTACTGGGTTGCCACACTGTTAGATCCCCGGTACAAAAGTAAATTTGCAGAAATTATTCCTGCCATAGAAAGGGATGCACGCATGCAGGAGTATCAGCAGAGACTGTTGCAGAATCTTACATGTGCTTTTCCACAAAATACCAGTGGTGCACGTAGTGAATCTCACAGTTCCAACTTGCCAACCGTGGGACCGTCAAGTGTTCAGCACTCAAACCGTAACAGAACCACAGTATCTGCTGGTAACATCAATTTTGCGGAATCATTTCACCACTTTTTTAGCCCATCCTTTGCAAGGCCACAGGAGACAAGAAGTCTGACACATAGTCAACGCCTAGAGACGATGGTACAGGAGTATCTCCAAGTAAACATTGAAGCCACGACTGTGTCACTGGACCCTTGCTCTTTTTGGGCTTCCAATCTGGATAAATGGCCGGAGCTAGCCACTTACGCCTTGGAGATCTTGTCATGCCCCGCAGCCAGCGTTCTGTCTGAACGTGTGTTCAGCGCTGCTGGTGGTGTGCTGACAGATAAGCGCACGCGGCTCTCCACTGATAATGTAGACAGACTCACGTTCATAAAGATGAACAAATCATGGATCCGAAACGACTTTTCTACCCCTGTGTCATCCTGGGGAGAGTAAAAGCTTGATGATTGGTTAAAATCACCCTACCAACCGTTTTAAGCTTTCAAATTACTAATCATGTTTATCTGTATCTTGACTGGAAAATAATTTGGGCTTTGTAGCAGTGTGCAGCACTGATCCTATTAGGCCATCTATAATAAGCTTCACCAGATTTAAAATTAAAAATAATTTTTAGCTGCATCTAGCCCGGAAAATAATTTTGGGGCTCCGAGATGCGCAAGACACATAAGTGCCTTCTTGCTGCACTACCTGCAGCATGACCCTCATATTGTCAGAATTCGAAGTAATCATGACTACTGGGTTGCCACACTCTTAGATCCCCCAAACTTTTCGATCAACCTTTTCATTTTAATAAAGACCAAAAAAATGGTCATTTTTGAAATTATAAGCATTAGCAGGTTGTTAGAAACTGAAATCAAACAGTTTTCAACTCAAAACTTTATTCTAGGTGATGTTACATTTTCACATAGGACCCCTTGTTCGAAAGGAGCTTCTGAACTCTCTCGTCCATTGAATTTGTCAGGTTTTGGATGGTTTCTGCTTCAATTGTTTTGCATGAGGACAGAATACCCTCCCAGAGCTGTTGCTTAGATGTGAACTGCCTCCCGCCATCATAGACACTCCTTTTAATGATGCTCCAAAGGTTCTGAATGGGGTAGAGGTCAGGGGAGCATGGGGGTCACACCATAAGTTTGTCCCCTTTTATGCCCATATCAGCCAGAGATGCAGATGTTTTATGTGCAGCATGAGATGGTGCATTATCATGCAGAAAAATGATCTTGCTGTGAAATACCCGGTTCTTCTTCTTGAACCATGGCAGGAAGTGCTGTTTGAGAAAATCCACATACATTATGGAGTTCATCTTTAGCGCCTTCAGGGATCCTAAAGGGGCCGACAATCTCTCTCCCCATGATTCCAGCCCAAAACATTACTCCACCTCCTCCTTGTTGGCGCTGTAGCCGTGTTTGCGTGGGGTGTCCATCAACCAGCCATCCTCCACTCCATTCATCTGGACCATCGAGCGCTGCACGGCACTCATCCGTGAACAAAACAGTTTTGAAATCAGTCTTCATGTAATGTTTGGCCCACTGGAGCCGTTTCTGCTTGTGTGAAGTGGATAGAGGAGGTCGACAGGATGGCATATGCACAGCTGCAAACCTCTGAAGGACCCTGCATCTTGTTGTTCGGGGGACGTTGGAGGCACAAACAGCTTCAAAAACTTGTCTGCTGCTATGACAAGGCTTTTTTGCCGCTGCTGTTTCAACCTGACGTAATTGCCTGTAGGAAAGAGTCCTCAATTTGCCCTTATCAGCACGCACACGTGTGTACTGTGAATCAGCTACATACTTCTTGATTGCCAAGACACTTCATCCTGATCATCGCACAATGTTGATTGTAGTCATGCCTTGACCTAAACACTCCACAATTTGTTGCTTCTCAGCAGCCGACACATCCTTTTTCTTTCCCATTTTGGCAGAAAATGTAGGCTGCTTAATAATGTGAGAGAGCCTTCTTAAGTAGTCTTGCCTTTCATTGGACACACCTGCCAAACTAATTAGCACAGGTGTCTGCAATTGCTTACAGTGATATAAAGAGCCCTGACACACATCACCATCAATGAGTTTAACTGACAAACAAACAAATTCTTCCCTTATCACTCCTAAACACTTTTTGCATAATAATTTGGAACGCGGTGTACATGTGCTTTTCCACAAAACACCAGTGGTTCACGTAGTGAATCTTACAGTTCTAACTTGCCAACCGTGGTCTGTATGGAATTGTTCAATAAAGGGCCCAAAATTAAGATAACATAGATGGGAGAGGTCTCTATGAATAGGAATTCCTAAGTATTTGATACCCTGTGAGGGCCAGGCAAAGGGAAAGTTGGACTGGATGGAATCCTATATGGATTTAGGGAGGGAGACATCGAGGGCCTCAGACTTCGCTGCATTGATTTTAAAATTTTACCATGTAACAAAGTGATCTATTTCAGCCATAACAGCAGGGATGGATATATGTGATTGAGTGATATATACTAGGACATCATCAGCAAATAGAGAGCACTTGTACTCGGTGCCTCTCACCTCAATCCACCTAATATTGGGGTTATGGCGAATTGATGAGAGCAGGTGCTCCGTCACTAGGATGTATAAGAGAGGGGACAGAGGACATCCCTGCCTTGTCCCATTGGTGATTGTGAAAGGTGATGAAAATGTTCTGACGCACCCCCTGGGCCTTGGGACACCCGGAGCCGGACCCTTTTTGGTGGATGCTGGTGGTTGTAGTCTTCGTGGCGGCGATCCGGTTCTGTGGCTCAGGGCGGTCAAACCAGTGGCGGAACTATTTATGTGGTTTTGATGTTTAAATGTCCGACTACGCCACCCGTGGATTGCGGTCAGAGTGAACCGCCGCTACAGGGCAGACCGCTAAGGCTGGTGTTGTGGGTGCAGCAGAGCGTAGCATAACTCCCCACGGGAGGAGTATAGCCTCAGGGCAGTGTATGCGGAGGATGGGGGTGATGGTGCAGGGCAGCAGCAGTAACGACACGGAGTCAGTGATGCAGTTCAGGGCCTTTACTCACAGTTCTTATTATCCAGACCACGTCTGCAGGTAACGGCTGCCCACGTCGTACTGTGCTCACCAGGTGAGGGGCTCAGACAACTCCCAGATAACTTTGGAGCGCTTCACAGGACCCCCTTTGTGTGTCCTTTGTCTGGCCTTTCTTACCAACACTTCTGTCCGGCTGCCTCGGGCCTCCTCTTGGTAAACTTGGCGCCAGTTTCCCTGACCCTATGTGGTGCCTTCCTAGCGGGTGGAGCAAGGGGCTGCGCCACATAAAATGTCAGAGCCTCCGGTTTCTAGCTGAGGGTCGTTTCCTGCCTCCACTAGTTCGGGGACCGGTCTCCCCCTTTGGCCTGACCCCTCCACGCAGGTGGATTCGGGGCGTGCGGTGGCGACTCGCCCGTCCGCACCCCTGGGATCCCTTCATTCCTCGTTCCTGGAGCCTTCTCCGCTCATCTTCCTTCCTTCTCCCTCTTGCAGGCCTGGGCCTCTGTTACTAGGCCCGCCTCCGGAGCAGAGCTCATGCAGAGCCCCTGCTCCCTGTCACTTCTGCTCAGACTTCTCTGCACTGAACTAAGATGGTGCCCACCTTTTATACTCCCTTCTCAATGCACCCAGGAACTGCTTCCTCCCTGCTCCTGCACTGCAGGGTTCCCCTTCCTCAGTGTTCCCTCCCCCCACTCCAGCCAGGGACAGGGACTGTCGTGCCCATCTCAGGGGCATATTGGTCGCCCTGCCCCACGGCAATGTGGTGTAATGCATGCAGGTGTCGGGTCCTGATCCACACTCCATCCTTATCTGAGAGTGAGATATCACACCTCTGGGTGAGGTGCAATACGTCTGTAGCAACCGAGCCCTCGGTGCTACAGTTCCATTTATCTTCAGCCTAGGTGACGTATTGTGATACAGGGCCGTGATTTTGGCTATAAAAGGGTCCCCTAGACCCCTACCCCAAGCTTTTTAAGAGAATCATATATGGCGTGCCAGGAGACTCTATGGAATGCTTTCCCAGCATCCAACGAGAGTATCTACTTACAAATTTTTAACTGCATCTAGCCCAGGAAATACTTTGTGCCTAGTAGCAGTGTCTGCTAGTCAGCGGATTATCCCGGCTGTTAAGCAAGCTACACCACCTGTAGTTTGGACACTTAATTTTTTCAAAGGAAATGCTTCGGGACCACGGGATACTTAGTGAAGAGCATCAGGAGGCACCCCAAGGCATAGGGGCTGGGACTGGCACTAGGATGCCTTGCGGTGGACAGCCGAGCTCGATCCTTATAAAAGCTTTTTAACTGCAGCAGCTTTAGTGGACGCTACTGGAGCTGGAATTACGCGGCTGCTGGCATGAGACTTGCCCTCCAATAGATCCTTGTAAATGGATTTAAAGTGTATTCATTCAAATTAGAGGGACAATTTAAATTAAAAAGCTTAGAGCTGCCTCCACCACAGGGGGGCTCTCTCGACCCACCAGCGGACAGGCACCAGTATTGGGAGAGGGGGGCTGGCCGTCAGGGTTCACCGCGGCTCTGGCACAAACCCGGCGACACGGAGGTGGCACGGGCAGGAGCGGACTGGCCGTCTCGGCTTCTCACTTTTTGGATTTTAGAAGGGCATGACATGCCTATATCTGTGTCTCCCCCTCCTTTTACTCCTCCACCTCTTTTCTTTTCGCATGACTATATGTACTTGTCACTTTTCCATGTGTTAGTTGTGTCTTCTGAGCAGTTTGTCAGCTTTTGGACACCTTTGAAGGTGTTTTCTATGTGTTTCTATGTGTTTTTGTTTGCCTGCCATTGGTTTTAACGGTGTTCGAAGGTGTTTGACGAACAGTTCGACGAACAGTTCGGCGAACACACGGGTGTTCGACGAACCGAACCGAACTCGAACACTACGGGGGTGGCTCAACACTACATATGAGCAGTGTGTGGTACTCATTCTATTGGGCCATCTATACTAAGCTCCACAAGCTTTCAAATTACTAATAATTTTTAGCTGCATCTTGCCTGTAAAATTATTTTGGGCATATTTGCAGTGTGTGGTACTCATTCTATCAGGCCATCTATACTAAGCTCCACCAGCTTTCAAATTACTAATAATTTTTAGCTGCATCTTGCCTGTAAAATTATTTTGGGCATATTAGCAGTGTGTGGTACTCATTCTATTAGGCCATCTTTACTAAGCTCCACCAGCTTTCAAATTACTAATAATTTTTAGCTGCATCTTGCCTGTAAGATAATTTTGGGCATATTAGCAGTGTGTGGTACTCATTCTATTAGGCCATCTATACTAAGCTCCACCAGCTTTCAAATTACTAATACTTTTTAGCTGCATCTTGCCTGTAAAATTATTTTGGGCATATTAGCAGTCTGTGGTACTCATTCTATTAGGTCATCTATACTAAGCTCCACCAGCTTTCAAATTACTAATAACTTTTAGCTGCATCTTGCCTGTAAAATTATTTTGGCATATTAGCAGTGTGTGGTACTCACTCTATTAGGACATCTATACTAAGCTCCACCAGCTTTCAAATTACTAATAATTTATAGCTGCATCTTGCCTGTAAAATAATTTTGGGCATATTAGCACAGTGTGGTACTCATTCTATTAGGACATCTATACTAAGCTCCACCAGCTTTCAAATTACTAATAATTTTTAGCTGCATCTTGCCTGTAAAATTATTTTGGGCATATTAGCAGTGTGTGGTACTCATTCTATTAGGCCATCTATACTAAGCTCCACCAGTTTTCAAATTACTAATAATTTTTAGCTGCATCTTGCCTGTAAAATTATTTTGGGCATATTAGCAGCGTGTGGTACTCATTCTATTAGGCCATCTATACTAAGCTCAACCAGCTTTCAAATTACTAATAATTTTTAGCTGCATCTTGCCTGTAAAATAATTTTGGTCATATTAGCAGTGTGTGGTACTCATTCTATTAGGCCATCTATACTAAGCTCCACCAGCTTTCAAATTACTAATAATTTTAAGCTGCATCTTGCCTGTAAAATTATTTTGGGCATATTAGCAGTGTGTGGTACTCATTCTATTAGGTCATCTATACTAAGCTCCACCAGCTTTCAAATTACTAATAACTTTTAGCTGCATCTTGCCTGTAAAATTATTTTGGGCATATTAGCAGTGTGTTGTACTCACTCTATTAGGCCATCTATACTGAGCTCCACCAGCTTTCAAATTACTATTAATTTATAGCTGCATCTTGCCTGTAAAATAATTTTGGGCATATTAGCAGTGTGTGGTACTCATTCTATTAGGACATATATACTAAGCTCCACCAGCTTTCAAATTACTAATAATTTTTAGCTGCATCTTGCCTGTAAAATTATTTTGGGCATATGAGCAGTGTGTGGTACTCATTCTATTGGGCCATCTATACTAAGCTCCACAAGCTTTCAAATTACTAATAATTTTTAGCTGCATCTTGCCTGTAAAATTATTTTGGGCATATTTGCAGTGTGTGGTACTCATTCTATTAGGCCATCTATACTAAGCTCCACCAGCTTTCAAATTACTAATAATTTTTAGCTGCATCTTGCCTGTAAAATTATTTTGGGCATATTAGCAGTGTGTGGTACTCATTCTATTAGGCCATCTATACTAAGCTCCACCAGCTTTCAAATTACTAATAATTTTTAGCTGCATCTTGCCTGTAAGATAATTTTGGGCATATTAGCAGTGTGTGGTACTCATTCTATTAGGCCATCTATACTAAGCTCCACCAGCTTTCAAATTACTAATAATTTTTAGCTGCATCTTGCCTGTAAAATTATTTTGGGCATATTAGCAGTCTGTGGTACTCATTCTATTAGGTCATCTATACTAAGCTCCACCAGCTTTCAAATTACTAATAACTTTTAGTTGCATCTTGCCTGTAAAATTATTTTGGCATATTAGCAGTGTTTGGTACTCACTCTATTAGGACATCTATACTAAGCTCCACCAGCTTTCAAATTACTAATAATTTATAGCTGCATCTTGCCTGTAAAATAATTTTGGGCATATTAGCACAGTGTGGTACTCATTCTATTAGGACATCTATACTAAGCTCCACCAGCTTTCAAATTACTAATAATTTTTGCTGCATCTTCCTGTAAAATAATTTTGGCCATATTAGCAGTGTGTGGTACTCATTCTATTAGGCCATCTATACTAAGCTCCACCAGCTTTCAAATTACTAATAATCTTTAGCTGCATATTGCCTGTAAAGTAATTTTGGGCATTTTAGCAGTGTGTGGTACTCATTCTATTAGGCCATCTATACTAAGCTCCACCAGCTTTCAAATTACTAATAATTTTTAGCTGCATCTTGCCTGTAAAATAGTTTTTGACATATTAGCAGTGTGTGGTACTCATTCTATTAGGCCATCTATACTAAGCTCCACCAGCTTTCAAATTACTTATAATTTTTAGCTGCATAATTTTGGGCATATTAGCAGTGTGTGGTACTCATTCTATTAGGCCATCTATACTAAGCTCCACCAGCTTTCAAATTACTACTAACTTTTAGCTGCATCTTGCCTGTAAAATAATTTTGGGCATATTAGCAGTGTGTGGTACTCATTCTATTAGGCCATCTAAACTAAGCTCCACCAGCTTTTAAATTACTACTAATTTTTAGCTGCATCTTGCCTGTAAAATAATTTTGGGCATATTAGCAGTAGAGATGAGCGTTGTTCTACTCGAACTGTTCGCCAATCTCAAATTCGAGCTGTTTTGGGCGGTGTTCGAGCCGGTCGGCGAACACGAACAATTTGAGAAAAATTCGGCTGTTCGAGGTTATGTTCGATAACTGTTCGTGCACCAAAATCATAACTGGATTTTTTCTCAGTAATGATGAAAATTAATGTTAATACGCAGTTTGAGTGTACAGCGGGGCGGGGGGAGGGGCAGGGGATGGATCTCTGCAGGAACAATGAAGATCTCCATTTTTTTTTCTCTTTCCCGCATTTGCAGTGGGGATGTGCAATCTGTCAGCCTATCAGCAGCGCACACACGGAGCGAAGTGCTTTTTTTCACACAAGCAAGGGCATGTGTGATTGGCAGTGTATGTCACATGTCCTTGCCCTATAAGACCAAGCCATTTTCCCCGTCGCCACCATTTTCTCACTGCTGCAGCTGCATGTTAGACGGCACCGCTGTTGCTGTGTGCGCTATACCTTGTTAATTTCAAGCCAATTTTCGCACAAATATACAGATAGCTTGGGAGTAGGGAATAGTTGTGATTGCAGTCCTTTTAAGGACTAGGTTACAGCATTTCCTACGACTTTTATCAGGCAGGTCTGTGCTCTTAAATAGATAGATTGTGGGAGTAAAGACTAATTGTAATTGGAGTCCTTTTCAGGACTAGGTTACATCAGTTCCTATCAGTTTTTGCCAGGCAGGTCTGTGCCAGTGCTGTGCAAGTTTTTTTCACAGCATTTGGCTGAATCTAGCAAAGCTAATCCTTTTTGGCCTATTGCAGAGTGTGTTAGTCAGTGGAGTAGCCTATCTGTGTTGCAAGATATACCACCTGTGTATAGAATACCAATTTTTTTACTGCACCTAGTGAAGTAAAATCTTTTGGGCATAGCATCATTCTATTAGTCCATCTATACTGACCTCCATCAGGTTGCAAACTGAATATATTTTTTTTCTGCATCTAGCTCTGAAAAAATATTTGGGCTTCTAGCAGTGTGTGGGACTTGGTCTATTAGTCCATCTATACTGACCTCCATCAGGTTGCAAATTAAAAATAATTTTTTTCTTCATTTAGCTCTGAAAAAATATTTGGGCTTCTAGCAGTGTGTGGGACTTGGTCTATTAGTCCATCTATACTGACCTCCATCAGGTTGCAAATTAAAAATAATTTTTTTCTTCATTTAGCTCTGAAAAAATATTTGGGCTTCTAGCAGTGTGTGGGACTTGGTCTATTAGTCCATCTATACTGACCTCCATCAGGTTGCAAATTGAATAAAAAAAATTTTCTGCATCTAGCTCTGAAAAAATATTTGGGCTTCTAGCAGTGTGTGGGACTTGGTCTATTAGTCCATCTATACTGACCTCCATCAGGTTGCAAATTAAAAATAATTTTTTTCTTCATTTATCTCTGAAAAAATATTTGGGCTTCTAGCAGCGTGTGGGACTTGTTCTATTAGTCCATCTATACTGACCTCCATCAGGTTGCAAATTAAAAATAATTTTTTTCTGCATCTAGCTCTGAAAAAATATTTGGGCTTCTAGCAGTGTGTGGGACTTGGTCTATTAGTCCATCTATACTGACCTCCATCAGGTTGCAAATTAAAAATATTTTTTTTCTGCATCTAGCTCTGAAAAAATATTTGGGCTTCTAGCAGTGTGTGGGACTTGGTCTATTAGTCCATCTATACTGACCTCCATCAGGTTGCAAATTAAAAATAATTTTTTTCTTCATTTATCTCTGAAAAAATATTTGGGCTTCTAGCAGCGTGTGGGACTTGTTCTATTAGTCCATCTATACTGACCTCCATCAGGTTGCAAATTAAAAATAATTTTTTTCTGCATCTAGCTCTGAAAAAATATTTGGGCTTCTAGCAGTGTGTGGGACTTGGTCTATTAGTCCATCTATACTGACCTCCATCAGGTTGCAAATTAAAAATAATTTTTTTCTGCATCTAGCTCTGAAAAAATATTTGGGCTTCTAGCAGTGTGTGGGACTTGGTCTATTAGTCCATCTATACTGACCTCCATCAGGTTGCAAATTGAATAAAAAAAAATTCTGCATCTAGCTCTGAAAAAATATTTGGGCTTCTAGCAGTGTGTGGGACTTGGTCTATTAGTCCATCTATACTGACCTCCATCAGGTTGCAAATTGAATAAAAAAATTTTCTGCATCTAGCTCTGAAAAAATATTTGGGCTTCTAGCGGTGTGTGGGACTTGGTCTATTAGTCCATCTATACTGACCTCCATCAGGTTGCAAATTAAAAATAATTTTTTTCTGCATCTAGCTCTGAAAAAATATTTGGGCTTCTAGCAGTGTGTGGGACTTGGTCTATTAGTCCATCTATACTGACCTCCATCAGGTTGCAAATTAAAAATAATTTTTTTCTGCATCTAGCTCTGAAAAAATATTTGGGCTTCTAGCAGTGTGTGGGACTTGGTCTATTAGTCCATCTATACTGACCTCCATCAGGTTGCAAATTAAAAATATTTTTTTTCTTCATTTATCTCTGAAAAAATATTTGGGCTTCTAGCAGCGTGTGGGACTTGTTCTATTAGTCCATCTATACTGACCTCCATCAGGTTGCAAATTAAAAATATTTTTTTTCTGCATCTAGCTCTGAAAAAATATTTGGGCTTCTAGCAGTGTGTGGGACTTGGTCTATTAGTCCATCTATACTGACCTCCATCAGGTTGCAAATTAAAAATAATTTTTTTCTGCATCTAGCTCTGAAAAAATATTTGGGCTTCTAGCAGTGTGTGGGACTTGGTCTATTAGTCCATCTATACTGACCTCCATCAGGTTGCAAATTAAAAATAATTTTTTTCTGCATCTAGCTCTGAAAAAATATTTGGGCTTCTAGCAGTGTGTGGGACTTGGTCTATTAGTCCATCTATACTGACCTCCATCAGGTTGCAAATTGAATAAAAAAAATTTCTGCATCTAGCTCTGAAAAAATATTTGGGCTTCTAGCAGTTTGTGGGACTTGGTCTATTAGTCCATCTATACTGACCTCCATCAGGTTGCAAATTGAATAAAAAAATTTTCTGCATCTAGCTCTGAAAAAATATTTGGGCTTCTAGCGGTGTGTGGGACTTGGTCTATTAGTCCATCTATACTGACCTCCATCAGGTTGCAAATTAAAAATAATTTTTTTCTGCATCTAGCTCTGAAAAAATATTTGGGCTTCTAGCAGTGTGTGGGACTTGGTCTATTAGTCCATCTATACTGACCTCCATCAGGTTGCAAATTAAAAATAATTTTTTTCTGCATCTAGCTCTGAAAAAATAATTGGGCTTCTAGCAGTGTGTGGGACTTGGTCTATTAGTCCATCTATACTGACCTCCATCAGGTTGCAAATTAAAAATAATTTTTTTCTTCATTTATCTCTGAAAAAATATTTGGGCTTCTAGCAGCGTGTGGGACTTGTTCTATTAGTCCATCTATACTGACCTCCATCAGGTTGCAAATTAAAAATAATTTTTTTCTGCATCTAGCTCTGAAAAAATATTTGGGCTTCTATCAGTGTGTGGGACTTGGTCTATTAGTCCATCTATACTGACCTCCATCAGGTTGCAAATTAAAAATAATTTTTTTCTGCATCTAGCTCTGAAAAAATATTTGGGCTTCTAGCAGTGTGTGGGACTTGGTCTATTAGTCCATCTATACTGACCTCCATCAGGTTGCAAATTAAAAATAATTTTTTTCTTCATTTATCTCTGAAAAAATATTTGGGCTTTTAGCAGCGTGTGGGACTTGTTCTATTAGTCCATCTATACTGACCTCCATCAGGTTGCAAATTAAAAATAATTTTTTTCTGCATCTAGCTCTGAAAAATTATTTGGGCTTCTAGCAGTGTGTGGGACTTGGTCTATTAGTCCATCTATACTGACCTCCATCAGGTTGCAAATTAAAAATAATTTTTTTCTGCATCTAGCTCTGAAAAAATATTTGGGCTTCTAGCAGTGTGTGGGACTTGGTCTATTAGTCCATCTATACTGACCTCCATCAGGTTGCAAATTAAAAATAATTTTTTTCTGCATCTAGCCCAGCCAATAGTTTTGGCCTAATACTACAGTTTGGCCACTCAGCTCTGCTCGGTTACCATCCATTGTTTTTTTGTGCAAACAACTCCAGAGTTGTGAATTAGTTAACCACCAAAATGAGTGGAAAAAGGCCTGCTGCTGGTGGAAAGGGGAATAGGCGTGTTGGGAAGGGGAAAAAAGGTTGTGTCCGTGGGGTAGGTGCAGAAGAAAGACCATCTTCCAGCCAAACTAAAATGTCTACTTCTTTTAGCGGACAATGTGATAAGATCCCTTTCTTACGGCCACGCCAATCGCTACAAATTCCAGATGAGGCACAAAAACAGCAGGTGCTTCAACGGATATCAAGTGCTCCTTTAAGTGGGCTCTCCTCCACATCAACTTCAACATCACAAATACTCCAGTCCTCAAAGGTGTCACCCAAATCGCACTTGCTTCCTCACAGCTCCCAAATCTCCAGCTGCCCGTCTGAGTATGAGGTAGAACAGATGGTTGAGTCTGCAGAGCTGTTTACTCATACTATAGCCTGGGAATCAGAGGTCGACTCCAGCGCTTCTGTGAATCCAGACGAGGAAATGATCTGCACTGATGCCCAGAATCTTTATGAGTCGGATCCAGGACCAGACGCAGAAGGTTCTGACCATAATGTAGACCCTCATTCCCAAACTGTAACTCCTGTTGGTGGAGACAATGAGGAAGACGATGATAAGACTCAAATACCTGATTGGAGCGACAACTTTAGTTTTTTGTCAGGGCAGGAACAGGTTGGCTCTGAGGACGACGGGTGTGATAACGCACAGGGTGATGATGATGAGGTCGGAGATCCCACTTACTGTCAACCCACAGTCAGCCAAGAGATGAGGTCAGCAGAGGAGGTGGAGGAAGATGCTAGTGACGACGAGGTCAGGTTGGGCCTTCCTGGACAGAGACGTAGTACTGGAAGCACGTCAACAACTGCATCCTCAAACACAACTCTGCCTCTCACCACAAGTCGTGGTGGCTCTTCAGGTCGCATGGGTGCTAAGCCTTGCATAGCCTGGGCATTTTTTCAGATCGATAAAGATGACCCAACTCGTGTTATCTGTAACATTTGTCAGCAAAAGCTAAGTAGAGGCCAAAAAATACATAGTTTGAGTACTTCATGCATGAACCGGCACATGGACATGAAGCATAAGTTGCAGTGGGAAGCTCAGTGTGCTACAATGCGGCCTAGCCGGCCGGGCCAATCACCGCCTGCCATATCTTGTGCATCCGCGGCCTCTTCATCCTCTGTGACTGGGGGGACAGCAGTCACACCTGTTTTGGGGCGCAGACCTGCCACCTCTTTACCCGCAACAGCCAGCGTGATTGGCAGGTCATCATTTTCTTTGGAGGTGGTAACACCAGCTGGTGTTGAGCGCTGTCCGACATCGATAGCACCACCTTTGGATCAAGGCAACCTAACATGTCCGCCTGCATCTTCCTCACAGACCGGCAGTTTGCCGGGGACACCCTTATCAACCCCGTCTAAGCACAATAGCCAGCCCTCGGTCCCTCAGATGTGGACAAGTAAAAGACCATTTCCTCCTAGCCATGAGAAAGCTAAGAGGTTGAATTTCACCATCTGCAAGCTCTTGGCTACAGAAATGCTGCCTTTCCGCCTGGTGGACACAGAGGATTTTCGAGACCTTATGTCCGTCGCAGTGCCCCAGTACCAGATGCCCAGTCGGCACTACTTCTCAAAGAAAGGTGTGCCTGCGCTCCACCAGCATGTCGCACACAACATCACCGCTTCTTTGATAAACTCTGTGTGTGACAGGGTGCATTTCACCACAGACACTTGGACGAGTAGGCATGGACAGGGGCGTTACATGTCGCTGACTGGGCACTGGGTAACTATGGTGACAGCAGGACAAGGGGCTGCTGTCCAAGTCTTGCCGTCCCCACGAGTTGTGCGTCAATCCTCTTTATGTCAAAGTTCCTCCACTGCTTCTGCCTCCTCAACCTCCTCTCGGTCTTCCTCCTGCACCCAAAGCCTGTCTGGTCATGCCACAAGCTTTCTAACTGCGCAGAAGGGATCCTGCACACCTCCTTACTATGCTGGCAGTAGGGCTCAACGTCATCAGGCGGTTTTTACATTGAAATGTCTGGGAAATGTGAGTCACACAGCTGAGGAGTTGTGGTCAGCTCTGGAGAACCAATTTCATGAATGGTTGTCTCCACTGGACCTGAAACCAGGGAAGGCCGTGTGCGACAATGCTGCAAACCTGGGTGCGGCCCTTCGCCGGGGCAATGTCACACACGTGCCTTGTATGGCTCACGTGTTGAACCTGGTTGTCCAGCAATTTTTAGCCCACTATCCCAGACTAGATGGCCTTCTGCAGAGGGCACGGTCGCTGTGTGCTCACTTCCGCCGTTCGCATCCCGCAGCTCAGCGACTTATATCTCTACAGAAGTCGTTGGGCCTGCCACTTCACCGGCTAAAATGCGATGTGCCTACCCGGTGGAATTCAACTCTGCACATGTTGCAGCGACTGTGGCAGCACCGACAAGCCCTGGTGCAATACGTTCTGACGTATAGCCTGGGCCAACGAGATTCAGAGGTGGGGCAAATCACGCTGGAGGAGTGGTCTCAGATCAGGAACCTATGCACCCTTCTGCACAGTTTTGAAATGGCGACGAAGATGTTTAGTGCTGACGATGCCATTATCAGCATGACTATTCCGGTGATTTACATGCTGGAGCACATGTTAAACAGAATTCGGAGTCAGGTGGTGGCACAAGAGGAGGTGGAGGAAGTAGAGGAGGAGGAGTTGTATGCGGAAGGGCTAACATCTGCAAGGTCCAGACGGTCGGCAGCACCAAGGCGGCAGGCATGTGAGGGTGGGGGAGATGGTTTTACCAGGGCGCATGGTAGCAGCCAAACTAGTGAGGAAGGTGCAGGAGCCCAGGAAGAAGTGGAGGACCAACTGATGGAAGACTCATCAGATGAGGGAGACCTTGATCACATTTCTGTTGTGCGAGGTTGGGGGGAGAGGACAGAGGAAGGAAGCATGATTGTTACCTCGCCACCAACACAACAGGGACTTGGTGCTCCTGGATGCGCAACACACATGAGTGCCTTCTTGCTGCACTACCTGCAACATGACCCTCGAATTGTGAGAATTAGAAATAATCCTGACTACTGGGTTGCCACACTGTTAGATCCCCGGTACAAAAGTAAATTTGCAGAAATTATTCCTGCCATAGAAAGGGATGCACGCATGCAGGAGTATCAGCAGAGACTGTTGCAGAATCTTACATGTGCTTTTCCACAAAATACCAGTGGTGCACGTAGTGAATCTCACAGTTCCAACTTGCCAACCGTGGGACCGTCAAGTGTTCAGCACTCAAACCGTAACAGAACCACAGTATCTGCTGGTAACATCAATTTTGCGGAATCATTTCACCACTTTTTTAGCCCATCCTTTGCAAGGCCACAGGAGACAAGAAGTCTGACACATAGTCAACGCCTAGAGACGATGGTACAGGAGTATCTCCAAGTAAACATTGAAGCCACGACTGTGTCACTGGACCCTTGCTCTTTTTGGGCTTCCAATCTGGATAAATGGCCGGAGCTAGCCACTTACGCCTTGGAGATCTTGTCATGCCCCGCAGCCAGCGTTCTGTCTGAACGTGTGTTCAGCGCTGCTGGTGGTGTGCTGACAGATAAGCGCACGCGGCTCTCCACTGATAATGTAGACAGACTCACGTTCATAAAGATGAACAAATCATGGATCCGAAACGACTTTTCTACCCCTGTGTCATCCTGGGGAGAGTAAAAGCTTGATGATTGGTTAAAATCACCCTACCAACCGTTTTAAGCTTTCAAATTACTAATCATGTTTATCTGTATCTTGACTGGAAAATAATTTGGGCTTTGTAGCAGTGTGCAGCACTGATCCTATTAGGCCATCTATAATAAGCTTCACCAGATTTAAAATTAAAAATAATTTTTAGCTGCATCTAGCCCGGAAAATAATTTTGGGGCTCCGAGATGCGCAAGACACATAAGTGCCTTCTTGCTGCACTACCTGCAGCATGACCCTCATATTGTCAGAATTCGAAGTAATCATGACTACTGGGTTGCCACACTCTTAGATCCCCCAAACTTTTCGATCAACCTTTTCATTTTAATAAAGACCAAAAAAATGGTCATTTTTGAAATTATAAGCATTAGCAGGTTGTTAGAAACTGAAATCAAACAGTTTTCAACTCAAAACTTTATTCTAGGTGATGTTACATTTTCACATAGGACCCCTTGTTCGAAAGGAGCTTCTGAACTCTCTCGTCCATTGAATTTGTCAGGTTTTGGATGGTTTCTGCTTCAATTGTTTTGCATGAGGACAGAATACCCTCCCAGAGCTGTTGCTTAGATGTGAACTGCCTCCCGCCATCATAGACACTCCTTTTAATGATGCTCCAAAGGTTCTGAATGGGGTAGAGGTCAGGGGAGCATGGGGGTCACACCATAAGTTTGTCCCCTTTTATGCCCATATCAGCCAGAGATGCAGATGTTTTATGTGCAGCATGAGATGGTGCATTATCATGCAGAAAAATGATCTTGCTGTGAAATACACGGTTCTTCTTCTTGAACCATGGCAGGAAGTGCTGTTTGAGAAAATCCACATACATTATGGAGTTCATCTTTAGCGCCTTCAGGGATCCTAAAGGGGCCGACAATCTCTCTCCCCATGATTCCAGCCCAAAACATTACTCCACCTCCTCCTTGTTGGCGCTGTAGCCGTGTTTGCGTGGGGTGTCCATCAACCAGCCATCCTCCACTCCATTCATCTGGACCATCGAGCGCTGCACGGCACTCATCCGTGAACAAAACAGTTTTGAAATCAGTCTTCATGTAATGTTTGGCCCACTGGAGCCGTTTCTGCTTGTGTGAAGTGGATAGAGGAGGTCGACAGGATGGCATATGCACAGCTGCAAACCTCTGAAGGACCCTGCATCTTGTTGTTCGGGGGACGTTGGAGGCACAAGCAGCTTCAAAAACTTGTCTGCTGCAATGACAAGGCTTTTTTGCCGCTGCTGTTTCAACCTGACGTAATTGCCTGTAGGAAAGAGTCCTCAATTTGCCCTTATCAGCACGCACACGTGTGTACTGTGAATCAGCTACATACTTCTTGATTGCCAAGACACTTCATCCTGATCATCGCACAATGTTGATTGTAGTCATGCCTTGACCTAAACACTCCACAATTTGTTGCTTCTCAGCAGCCGACACATCCTTTTTCTTTCCCATTTTGGCAGAAAATGTAGGCTGCTTAATAATGTGAGAGAGCCTTCTTAAGTAGTCTTGCCTTTCATTGGACACACCTGCCAAACTAATTAGCACAGGTGTCTGCAATTGCTTACAGTGATATAAAGAGCCCTGACACACATCACCATCAATGAGTTTAACTGACAAACAAACAAATTCTTCCTTTATCACTCCTAAACACTTTTTGCATAATAATTTGGAACGCGGTGTACATGTGCTTTTCCACAAAACACCAGTGGTTCACGTAGTGAATCTTACAGTTCTAACTTGCCAACCGTGGTCTGTATGGAATTGTTCAATAAAGGGCAAAAAATTAAGATAACATAGATGGGAGAGGTCTCTATGAATAGGAATTCCTAAGTATTTGATACCCTGTGAGGGCCAGGCAAAGGGAAAGTTGGACTGGATGGAATCCTATATGGATTTAGGGAGGGAGACATCGAGGGCCTCAGACTTCGCTGCATTGATTTTAAAATTTTACCATGTAACAAAGTGATCTATTTCAGCCATAACAGCAGGGATGGATATATGTGATTGAGTGATATATACTAGGACATCATCAGCAAATAGAGAGCACTTGTACTCGGTGCCTCCCACCTCAATCCACCTAATATTGGGGTTATGGCGAATTGATGAGAGCAGGTGCTCCGTCACTAGGATGTATAAGAGAGGGGACAGAGGACATCCCTGCCTTGTCCCATTGGTGATTGTGAAAGGTGATGAAAATGTTCTGACGCACCCCCTGGGCCTTGGGACACCCGGAGCCGGACACTTTTTGGTGGATGCTGGTGGTTGTAGTCTTCGTGGCGGCGATCCGGTTCCGTGGCTCAGGGCGGTCAAACCAGTGGCGGAACTATTTATGTGGTTTTGATGTTTAAATGTCCGACTACGCCACCCGTGGATTGCGGTCAGAGTGAACCGCCGCTACAGGGCAGACCGCTAAGGCTGGTGTTGTGGGTGCAGCAGAGCGTAGCATAACTCCCCACGGGAGGAGTATAGCCTCAGGGCAGTGTATGCGGAGGATGGGGGTGATGGTGCAGGGCAGCAGCAGTAACGACACGGAGTCAGTGATGCAGTTCAGGGCCTTTACTCACAGTTCTTATTATCCAGACCACGTCTGTAGGTAACGGCTGCCCACGTCGTACTGTGCTCACCAGGTGAGGGGCTCAGACAACTCCCAGATAACTTTGGAGCGCTTCACAGGACCCCCTTTGTGTGTCCTTTGTCTGGCCTTTCTTACCAACACTTCTGTCCGGCTGCCTCGGGCCTCCTCTTGGCACCAGTATTGGGAGAGGGGGGCTGGCCGTCAGGGTTCACCGCGGCTCTGGCACAAACCCTGCGACACGGAGGTGGCACGGGCAGGAGCGGACTGGCCGTCTCGGCTTCTCACTTTTTGGATTTTAGAAGGGCATGACATGCCTATATCTGTGTCTCCCCCTCCTTTTACTCCTCCACCTCTTTTCTTTTCGCATGACTATATGTACTTGTCACTTTTCCATGTGTTAATTGTGTCTTCTGAGCAGTTTGTCAGCTTTTGGACACCTTTGAAGGTGTTTTCTATGTGTTTCTATGTGTTTTTGTTTGCCTGCCATTGGTTTTAACGGTGTTCGAAGGTGTTCGACGAACAGTTCGACGAACAGTTCGGCGAACACACGGGTGTTCGACGAACCGAACCGAACTCGAACACTACGGGGGTGGCTCAACACTAATTAGCAGTGTGTGGTACTCATTCTATTTGGCCATCTATACTAAGCTCCACCAGCTTTCAAATTACTAATAATTTTTAGCTGCATCTTGCCTGTAAAATTATTTTGGGCATGTTAGCAGTGTGTGGTACTCATTCTACTAGGCAGTCTATACTATGCTCCACCAGCTTTCAAATTGCTAATAATTTTTAGCAGCATCTTGCCTGTAAAATAATTTTGGGCATATTAGCAGTGTGTGGTACTCATTCTATTAGGCCATCTATACTAAGCTCCACCAGCTTTCAAATTACTAATAATTTTTAGCTGCATCTTGCCTGTAAAATAATTTTGGGCATATTAGCAGTGTGTGGTACTCATTATATTAGGCCATCTATACTAAGCTCCACCAGCTTTCAAATTACTAATAATTTTTAGCTGCATCTTGCCTGTAAAATTATTTTGGGCATATTAGCAGTGTGTGGTACTCTTTCTATTAGGCCGTCTATACTAAGCTCCAACAGCTTTCAAATTACTAATAATTTTTAGCTGCATCTTGCCTGTAAAATTATTTTGGGCATATTAGCAGTGTGTGGTACTCATTCTATTAGGCCATCTATACTAAGCTCCACCAGCTTTCAAATTACTAATAATTTTTAGCTGCATCTTGCCTGTAAAATTATTTTGGGCATATTAGCAGTGTGTGGTACTCATTCTATTAGGCCATCTATACTAAGCTCCACCAGCTTTCAAATTACTAATAATTTTTAGCTGCATCTTGCCTGTAAAATAATTTTGGTCATATTAGCAGTGTGTGGTACTCATTCTATTAGGCCATCTATACTAAGCTCCACCAGCTTTCAAATTACTAATAATTTTAAGCTGCATCTTGCCTGTAAAATTATTTTGGGCATATTAGCAGTGTGTGGTACTCATTCTATTAGGTCATCTATACTAAGCTCCACCAGCTTTCAAATTACTAATAACTTTTAGCTGCATCTTGTCTGTAAAATTATTTTGGGCATATTAGCAGTGTGTTGTACTCACTCTATTAGGCCATCTATACTGAGCTCCACCAGCTTTCAAATTACTAATAATTTATAGCTGCATCTTGCCTGTAAAATAATTTTGGGCATATTTGCAGTGAGTGGTAATCATTCTATTAGGACATATATACTAAGCTCCACCAGCTTTCAAATTACTAATAATTTTTAGCTGCATCTTGCCTGTAAAATTATTTTGCGTATATGAGCAGTGTGTGGTACTCATTCTATTGGGCCATCTATACTAAGCTCCACAAGCTTTCAAATTACTAATAATTTTTAGCTGCATCTTGCCTGTAAAATTATTTTGGGCGTATTAGCAGTGTGTGGTACTCATTCTATTAGGCCATCTATACTAAGCTCCACCAGCTTTCAAATTACTAATAATTTTTAGCTGCATCTTGCCTGTATGATAATTTTGGGCATATTAGCAGTGTGTGGTACTCATTCTATTAGGCCATCTATACTAAGCTCCACAAGCTTTCAAATTACTAATAATTTTTAGCTGCATCTTGCCTGTAAAATAATTTTGGCCATATTAGCAGTGTGTGGTACTCATTCTATTAGGCCATCTATACTAAGATCCACCAGCTTTCAAATTACTAATAATTTTGAGCTGCATATTGCCTGTAAAGTAATTTTGGGCATATTAGCAGTGTGTGGCACTCACTCTATTAGGCCATCTGTACTAAGCTCCACCAGCTTTCAAATTACTATTAATTTTGAGCTGCATATTGCCTGTAAAATAATTTTGGGCATATTAGCAGTGTGTGGTACTCATTCTATTAGGCCATCTATACTAAGCTCCACCAGCTTTCAAATTACTAATAACTTTTAGCTGCATCTTGCCTGTAATATAATTTTGGCCATATTAGCAGTGTGTGGTACTCATTCTATTAGGCCATCTATACTAAGCTCCACCAGCTTTCAAATTACTAATAATTTTTAGCTGCATCTTGCCTGTAAAATAATTTTGGCCATTTTAGCAGTGTGTGGTACTCATTCTATTAAGCCATCTATACTAAGCTCCACCAGCTTTCAAATTACTAATAATTTTGAGCTGCATATTGCCTGTAAAGTAATTTTGGGCATATTAGCAGTGTGTGGAACTCACTCTATTAGGCCATCTATACTAAGCTCCACCAGCTTTCAAATTACTAATAATTTTTAGCTGCATCTTGCCTGTAAAATAATTTTGGGCATATTAGCAGTGTGTGGTACTCATTCTATTAGGCCATCTATACTAAGCTCCACCATCTTTAAAATTACTAATAATTTTTAGCTGCATCTTGCCTGTAAAATAATTTTGGGCATATTAGCAGTGTGTGGTACTCATTCTAATAGGCCATCTATACTAAGCTCCACCAGCTTTCAAATTACTAATAATTTTTAGCTGCATCTTGCCTGTAAAATAATGTTGGGCTTATTAGCAGTGTGTGGTACTCATTCTATTAGGCCACCTATACTAAGCTCCACCAGCTTTCAAATTACTAATAATTTTTAGCTGCATAATTTTGGCCATATTAGCAGTGTGTGGAACTCACTCTATTAGGCCATCTATACTAAGCTCCACCAGCTTTCAAATTACTAATAATTTTTAGCTGCATCTTGACTGTAAAATAATTTTGGGCATATTAGCAGTATGTGGAACTCATTCTATTAGGCCATCTATACTAATCTCCACCAGCTTTCAAATTACTAATAATTTTTAGCTGCATCTTGCCTGTAAAATAATTTTGGGCATATTACCAGTGTGTGGTACTCATTCTATTAGGCCATCTATACTAAGATCCACCAGCTTTCAAATTACTAATAATTTTTAGCTGCATCTTGCCTGTAAAAAAAATTTTGGGCATATTAGAAGTGTGTGGTACTCATTCTATTAGTCCATCTATACTAAGCTCCACCAGCTTTCAAATTACTAATAATTTTTAGCTGCATCTTGCCTGTAAAATAATTTTGGCCATATTTGCTGTGTGTGGTACTCATTCTCTTAGGCCATCTCTACTAAGCTCCACCAGCTTTCAAATTACTAATAATTTTTAGCTGCATATTGCCTGTAAAGTAAATTTGGGCATATTAGCAGTGTGTGGAACTCACTCTATTAGGCAATCTATACTAAGCTCCACCAGCTTTCAAATTACTAATAATTTTTAGCTGCATCTTGCCTGTAAAATAATTTTGGGCATATTAGCAGTGTGTGGTACTCATTCTATTAGGCCATCTATACTAAGCTACACCAGTTTTCAAATTACAAATAATTTTTAGCTGCATAATTTTGGGCATTTTAGCAGTATCTGGTACTCATTCTATTAGGCCATCTATACTAAGCTCCACCAGCTTTCAAATTACTACTAATTTTTAGCTGCATCTTGCCAGTAAAATAATGTTGGGCATATTAGCAGTGTGTGGTACTCATTCTATTAGGCCATCTATACTAAGCTCCACCAGCCTTCAAATGACTAATAATTTTTAGCTGCATCTTGCATGTAAAATAATTTTGGGCATATTAGCAGTGTGTGGTACTCATTCTATTAGGCCATCTATACTAAGCTCCACCAGCTTTAAAATTACTAATAATTTTTAGCTGCATCTTGCTTGTAAAATAATTTTGGGCATATTAGCAGTGTGTGGTACTCATTCTAATAGGCCATCTATGCTAAGCTCCACCAGCTTTCAAATTACTAATAATTTTTAGCTGCATCTTGCCTGTAAAATAATTTTGGGCATATTAGCAGTGTGTGGTACTCATTCTATTAGGCCATCTATACTAAGCTACACCAGTTTTCAAATTACAAATAATTTTTAGCTGCATAATTTTGGGCATTTTAGCAGTATCTGGTACTCATTCTATTAGGCCATCTATACTAAGCTCCACCAGCTTTCAAATTACTACTAATTTTTAGCTGCATCTTGCCAGTAAAATAATGTTGGGCATATTAGCAGTGTGTGGTACTCATTCTATTAGGCCATCTATACTAAGCTCCACCAGCCTTCAAATGACTAATAATTTTTAGCTGCATCTTGCATGTAAAATAATTTTGGGCATATTAGCAGTGTGTGGTACTCATTCTATTAGGCCATCTATACTAAGCTCCACCAGCTTTAAAATTACTAATAATTTTTAGCTGCATCTTGCTTGTAAAATAATTTTGGGCATATTAGCAGTGTGTGGTACTCATTCTAATAGGCCATCTATGCTAAGCTCCACCAGCTTTCAAATTACTAATAATTTTTAGCTGCATCTTGCCTGTAAAATAATTTTGGGCATATTAGCAGTGTGTGGTACTCATTCTATTATGCCATCTATACTAAGCTCCACCAGCTTTCAAATTTCTAATAATTTTTAGCTGCATCTTTCCTGTAAAATAATTTTGGGCATATTAGCAGTGTGTGGTACTCATTCTATTAGGCCATCTATACTAAGCTCCACCAGCTTTCAAATTGCTAATAATTTTTAGCTGCATCTTGCCTGTAAAATAATTTTGGGCATATTTGCAGTGTGTGGTACTCATTTTATTAGGCTATCTATACTAAGCTCCACCAGCTTTCAAATTACTAATAATTTTTAGCTGCATCTTGCCTGTAAAATAATTTTGTGCATATTAGCAGTGTGTGGTACTCATTCTATTAGGCCATCTATTCTAAGCTCCACCAGCTTTCAAATTACTAATAATTTTTAGCTGCATCTTGCCTGTAAAATAATTTTGGCCATATTAGCAGTGTGTGGTACTCATTCTATTAGGCCATCTATACTAAGCTCCACCAGCTTTCAAATTACTAATAATATTGAGCTGCATATTGCCTGTAAAGTAATTTTGGGCATATTAGCAGTGTGTGGCACTCACTCTATTAGGCCATCTATACTAAGCTCCACCAGCTTTCAAATTACTAATAATTTTGAGCTGCATATTGCCTGTAAAATAATTTTGGGCATATTAGCAGTGTGTGTTACTCATTCTATTAGGCCATCTATACTAAGCTCCACCAGCTTTCAAATTACTAATAATTTTTAGCTGCATCTTGCCTGTAATATAATTTTGGCCATATTAGCAGTGTGTGGTACTCATTCTATTAGGCCATCTCTACTAAGCTCCACCAGCTTTCAAATTACTAATAATTTTAAGCTGCATCTTGCCTGTAAAATAATTTTGGCCATATTAGCAGTGTTTGGTACTCATTCTATTAGGCCATCTATACTAAGCTCCACAAGCTTTCAAATTACTAACAATTTTTAGCTGCATCTTGCCTGTAAAGTAATTTTGGGCATATTAGCAGTGTGTGGAACTCACTCTATTAGGCCATCTATACTAACCTCCACCAGCTTTCAAATAACTAATAATTTTTAGCAGCATCTTGCTTGTAAAATAATTTTGGGCATATTAGCAGTGTGTGGTACTGATTCTATTAGGCTATCTTTACTAAGCTCCACCAGCTTTCAAATTACTAATAATTTTTAGCTGCATCTTGCCTGTAAAATAATTTTGGGCATATTAGCAGTGTGTGGTACTCACTCTATTAGGCCATCTATACTGAGCTCCACCAGCTTTCAAATTACTAATAATTTATAGCTGCATCTTGCCTGTAAAATAATTTTGGGCATATTAGCAGTGTGTGGTACTCATTCTATTAGGACATCTATACTAATCTCCACCAGCTTTCAAATTACTAATAATTTTTAGCTGCATCTTGCCTGTAAAATTATTTTGGGCATATGAGCAGTGTGTGGTACTCATTCTATTGGGCCTTCTATACTAAGCTCCACAAGCTTTCAAATTACTAATAATTTTTAGCTGCATCTTGCCTGTAAAATTATTTTGGGCATATTAGCAGTGTGTGGCACTCATTCTATTAGGTCATCTATTCTAAGCTCCACCAACTTTCAAATTACTAATAACTTTTAGCTGCATCTTGCCTGTAAAATTATTTTCGGCATATTAGCAGTGTGTGGTACTCACTCTATTAGGCCATCTATACTAAGCTCCACCAGCTTTCAAATTACTAATAATTTATAGCTGCATCTTGCCTGTAAAATAATTTTGGGCATATTAGCAGTGTGTGGTACTCATTCTATTATACCATCTATGCTAAACTCCACCAGCTTTCAAATTACTAATAATTTTTAGCTGCATCTTGCCTGTAAAATTATTTTGGGCATATTAGCAGTGTGTGGTACTCATTCTATTTGGCCATCTATACTTAGCTCCACCAGCTTTCAAATTACTAATAATTTTAAGCTGCATCTTGCCTGTAAAATTATTTTGGGCATATTAGCAGTGTGTGGTACTCATTCTACTAGGCCGTCTATACTAAGCTCCACCAGCTTTCAAATTGCTAATAATTTTTAGCAGCATTTGCCTGTAAAATAATTTTGGGCATATTAGCAGAATGTGGTACTCATTCTATTAGGCCATCTATACTAAGCTCCACCAGCTTTCAAATTACTAATAATTTTTAGCTGCATCTTGCCTGTAATATAATTTTGGCCATATTAGCAGTGTGTGGTACTCATTCTATTAGGCCATCTATACTAAGCTCCACCAGCTTTCAAATTACTAATAATTTTTAGCTGCATCTTGCCTGTAAAATAATTTTGGCCATATTAGCAGTGTGTGGTACTGATTCTATTAGGCCATCTATACTAAGCTCCAGCAGCTTTCAAATTACTAATAATTTTGAGCTGCATATTGCCTGTAAAGTAATTTTGGGCATATTAGCAGTGTGTGGCACTCACTCTATTAGGCCATCTATACTAAGCTCCACCAGCTTTCAAATTACTAATAATTTTGAGCTGCATATTGCCTGTAAAATAATTTTGGGCATATTAGCAGTGTGTGGTACTCATTCTATTAGGCCATCTATACTAAGCTCCACCAGCTTTCAAATTACTAATAATTTTTAGCTGCATCTTGCCTGTAATATAATTTTGGCCATATTAGCAGTGTGTGGTACTCATTCTATTAGGCCATCTATACTAAGCTCCACCAGCTTTCAAATTACTAATAATTTTTAGCTGCATCTTGCCTGTAAAATAATTTTGGCCATATTAGCAGTGTGTGGTACTCATTCTATTAGGCCATCTATACTAAGCTCCACAAGCTTTCAAATTACTAACAATTTTTAGCTTCATCTTGCCTGTAAAGTAATTTTGGGCATATTAGCATTGTGTGGAACTCACTCTATTAGGCCACCTATACTAACCTCCACCAGCTTTCAAATTACTAATAATTTTTAGCAGCATCTTGCTTGTAAAATTATTTTGAGCATATTAGCAGTGTGTGGTACTCATTCTATTAGGCCATCTATACTAAGCTCCACCAGCTTTCAAATTACTAATAATTTTTAGCTGCATCTTGCCTATAAAATTATTTTGGGCATATTAGCAGTGTGTGGTACTCATTCTATTAGGCCATCTATACTAAGCTCCACCAGCTTTCAAATTACTAATAATTTTTAGCTGCATCTTGCCTGTAAAATAATTTTCGTCATATTAGCAGTGTGTGGTACTCATTCTATTAGGCCATCTATACTAAGCTCCACCAGCTTTCAAATTACTAATAATTTTAAGCTGCATCTTGCCTGTAAAATTATTTTGGGCATATTAGCAGTGTGGTACTCATTCTATTAGGTCATCTATACTAAGCTCCACCAGCTTTCAAATTACTAATAACTTTTAGCTGCATCTTGCCTGTAAAATTATTTTGGGCATATTAGCAGTGTGTGGTACTCACTCTATTAGGCCATCTATACTGAGCTCCACCAGCTTTCAAATTACTAATAATTTATAGCTGCATCTTGCCTGTAAAATAATTTTGGGCATATTAGCAGTGTGTGGTACTCATTCTATTAGGACATATATACTAAGCTCCACCAGCTTTCAAATTACTTATAAGTTTTAGCTGCATCTTGCCTGTAAAATTATTTTGGGCATATGAGCAGTGTGTGGTACTCATTCTATTGGACCATCTATACTAAGCTCCACAAGCTTTCAAATTACTAATAATTTTTAGCTGCATCTTGCCTGTAAAATTATTTTGGGCATATTAGCAGTGTGTGGTAGTCATTCTATTAGGTCATCTATACTAAGCTCCACCAACTTTCAAATTACTAATAACTTTTAGCTGCATCTTGCCTGTAAAATTATTTTCGGCATATTAGCAGTGTGTGGTACTCACTCTATTAGGCCATCTATACTAAGCTCCACCAGCTTTCAAATTACTAATAATTTATAGCTGCATCTTGCCTGTAAAATAATTTTGGGCATATTAGCAGTGTGTGGTACTCATTCTATTATACGATCTATACTAAGCTCTGCCAGCTTTCAAATTACTAATAATTTTTAGCTGCATCTTGCCTGTAAAATTATTTTGGGCATATTAGCATTGTGTGATACTCATTCTATTAGGCCATCTATACTAAGCTCCACCAGCTTTCAAATTACTAATAATTTTTAGCTGCATCTTGCCTGTAAAATTTATTTGGGCATATTAGCAGTGTGTGGTACTCATTCTATTAGGCCATCTATACTAAGCTCCACCAGCTTTCAAATTACTAATAATTTTTAGCTGCATCTTGCCTGTAAGATAATTTTGGGCATATTAGCAGTGTGTGGTACTCATTCTATTAGGCCATCTATACTAAGCTCCACCAGCTTTCAAATTACTAATAATTTTTAACTGCATCTTGCCTGTAAAATTATTTTGGGCATATTAGCAGTGTGTGGTACTCATTCTATTAGGTCATCTATACTAAGCTCCACCAGCTTTCAAATTACTAATAACTTTTAGCTGCATCTTGCCTGTAAAATTATTTTGGGCATATTAGCAGTGTGTTGTACTCACTCTATTAGGCCATCTATACTAAGCTCCACCAGCTTTCAAATTACTAATAATTTATAGCTGCATCTTGCCTGTAAAATAATTTTGGGCATATTAGCAGTGTGTGGTACTCATTCTTTTAGGCCATCTATACTAAGCTCCACCAGCTTTCAAAATACTAATAATTTTTAGCTGCATCTTGCCTGTAAAAAATTTTGGCCATATTAGCAGTGTGTGGTACTCATTCTATTAGGCCATCTATACTAAGCTCCACCAGCTTTCAAATTACTAATAATCTTTAGCTGCATATTGCCTGTAAAGTAATTTTGGGCATATTAGCAGTGTGTGGTACTCATTCTATTAGGCCATCTATACTAAGCTCCACCAGCTTTCAAATTACTAACAATTTTTAGCTGCATCTTGCCTGTAAAATAGTTTTTGACATATTAGCAGTGTGTGGTAATCATTCTATTAGGCCATCTATACTCAGCTCCACCAGCTTTCAAATTACTTATTATTTTTAGCTGCATAATTTTGGGCATATTAGCAGTGTGTGGTACTCATTCTATTAGGCCATCTATACTAAGCTCCACCAGCTTTCAAATTACTACTAACTTTTAGCTGCATCTTGCCTGTAAAATAATTTTGGGCATATTAGCAGTGTGTGGTACTCATTCTATTAAGCCATCTATACTAAGCTCCATCAGCGTTTAAATTACTACTAATTTTTAGCTGCATCTTGCCTGTAAAATAATTTTGGGCATGTTAGCAGTGTGTGGTACTCATTCTATTTGGCCATCTATACTAAGCTCCACCAGCTTTCAAATTACTAATAATTTTTAGCTGCATCTTGCCTGTAAAATTATTTTGGGCATATTAGCAGTGTGTGGTACTCATTCTACTAGGCAGTCTATAGTAAGCTCCACCAGCTTTCAAATTGCTAATAATTTTTAGCAGCATCTTGCCTGTAAAATAATTTTGGGCATATTAGCAGTGTGTGGTACTCATTCTATTAGGCCATCTATACTAAGCTCCACCAGCTTTCAAACTACTAATAATTTTTTGCTGCATCTTGCCTGTAATATTATTTTGGCCATATTAGCAGTGTGTGGTACTCATTCTATTAGGCCATCTATACTAAGCTCCACCAGCTTTCAAATTACTAATAATTTTTAGCTGCATCTTGCCTGTAAAATAATTTTGGCCATATTAGCAGTGTGTGGTACTCATTCTATTAGGCCATCTATACTAAGCTCCACCAGCTCTCAAATTACTAATAATTTTGAGCTGCATATTGCCTGTAAAGTAATTTTGGGCATATTAGCAGTGTGTGGCACTCACTCTTTTAGGCCATCTGTACTAAGCTCCACCAGATTTCAAATTACTAATAATTTTGAGCTGCATATTGCCTGTAAAATAATTTTGGGCATATTAGCAGTGTGTGGTACTCATTCTATTAGGCCATCCATACTAAGCTCCACCAGCTTTCAAATTACTAATAATTTTTAGCTGCATCTTGCCTGTAATATAATTTTGGCCATATTAGCAGTGTGTGGTACTCATTCTATTAGGCCATCTATACTAAGCTCCACCAGCTTTCAAATTACTAATAATTTTTAGCTGCATCTTGCCTGTAAAATAATTTTGGCCATTTTAGCAGTGTGTGGTACTCATTCTATTAGGCCATCTATACTAAGCTCCACCAGCTTTCAAATTACCAATAATTTTGAGCTGCATATTGCCTGTAAAGTAATTTTGGGCATATTAGCAGTGTGTGGAACTCACTCTATTAGGCCATCTATACTAAGCTCCACCAGCTTTCAAATTACTAATAATTTTTAGCTGCATCTTGCCTGTAAAATTATTTTGGGCATATTAGCAGTGTGTGGTACTCATTCTATTAGGCCATCTATACTAAGCTCCACCATCTTTAAAATTACTAATAATTGTTAGCTGCATCTTGCCTGTAAAATAATTTTGGTCATATTAGCAGTGTGTGGTACTCATTCTAATAGGCCATCTATACTAAGCTCCACCAGCTTTCAAATTACTAATAATTTTTAGCTGCATCTTGCCTGTAAAATAATGTTGGGCTTATTAGCAGTGTGTGGTACTCATTCTATTAGGCCACCTATACTAAGCTCCACCAGCTTTCAAATTACTAATAATTTTTAGCTGCATCTTGCCTTTAAAATTATTTTGGGCATATTAGCAGTGTGTGGTACTCATTCTATTAGGTCATCTGTACTAAGCTCCACCAACTTTCAAATTACTAATAACTTTTAGCTGCATCTTGCCTGTAAAATTATTTTGGGCATATTAGCAGTGTGTGGTACTCACTCTATTAGGCCATCTATACTAAGCTCCACCAGCTTCAAATTACTAATAATTTATAGCTGCATCTTGCCTGTAAAATAATTTTGGGAATATTAGCAGTGTGTGGTACTCATTCTATTATACCATCTATACTAAGCTCTGCCAGCTTTCAAATTACTAATAATTTTTAGCTGCATCTTGCCTGTAAAATTATTTTGGGCATATTAGCAGTGTGTGGTACTCATTCTATTAGGCCATCTATACTAAGCTCCACCAGCTTTCAAATTACTAATAATTTTTAGCTGCATCTTGCCTGTAAAATTATTTTGGGCATATAAGCAGTGTGTGGTACTCATTCTATTAGGCCATCTATACTAAGCTCCATCAGCTTTTAAATTACTACTAATTTTTAGCTGCATCTTGCCTGTAAAATAATTTTGGGCATATTAGCAGTGTGTGGTACTCATTCTATTTGGCCATCTATACTAAGCTCCACCAGCCTTCAAATTACTAATAATTTTTAGCTGCATCTTGCCTGTAAAATTATTTTGGGCATATTAGCAGTGTGTGGTACTCATTCTACTAGGCAGTCTATAGTAAGCTCCACCAGCTTTCAAATTGCTAATAATTTTTAGCAGCATCTTGCCTGTAAAATAATTTTGGGCATATTAGCAGTGTGTGGTACTCATTCTATTAGGCCATCTATACTAAGCTCCACCAGCTTTCAAATTACTAATAATTTTTAGCTGCATCTTGCCTGTAATATTATTTTGGCCATATTAGCAGTATGTGGTACTCATTCTATTAGGCCATCTATACTAAGCTCCACCAGCTTTCAAATTACTAATAATTTTTAGCTGCATCTTGCCTGTAAAATAATTTTGGCCATATTAGCAGTGTGTGGTACTCATTCTATTAGGCCATCTATACTAAGCTCCACCAGCTTTCAAATTACTAATAATTTTGAGCTGCATATTGCCTGTAAAGTAATTTTGGGCATATTAGCAGTGTGTGGCACTCACTCTATTAGGCCATCTGTACTAAGCTCCACCAGATTTCAAATTACTAATAATTTTGAGCTGCATATTGCCTGTAAAATAATTTTGGGCATATTAGCAGTGTGTGGTACTCATTCTATTAGGCCATCTATACTAAGCTCCACCAGCTTTCAAATTACTAATAATTTTTAGCTGCATCTTGCCTGTAATATAATTTTGGCCATATTAGCAGTGTGTGGTATTCATTCTATTAGGCCATCTACACTAAGCTCCACCAGCTTTCAAATTACTAATAATTTTTAGCTGCATCTTGCCTGTAAAATAATTTTGGCCATATTAGCAGTGTGTGGTACTCATTCTATTAGGCCATCTATACTAAGCTCCACCAGCTTTCAAATTACCAATAATTTTGAGCTGCATATTGCCTGTAAAGAAATTTTGGGCATATTAGCAGTGTGTGGAACTCACTCTATTAGGCCATCTATACTAAGCTCCACCAGCTTTCAAATTACTAATAATTTTTAGCTGCATCTTGCCTGTAAAATTATTTTGGGCATATTAGCAGTGTGTGGTACTCATTCTATTAGGCCATCTATACTAAGCTCCACCATCTTTAAAATTACTAATAATTTTTAGCTGCATCTTGCCTGTAAAATAATTTTGGTCATATTAGCAGTGTGTGGTACTCATTCTAATAGGCCATCTATACTAAGCTCCACCAGCTTTCAAATTACTAATAATTTTTAGCTGCATCTTGCCTGTAAAATAATGTTGGGCTTATTAGCAGTGTGTGGTACTCATTCTATTAGGCCACCTATACTAAGCTCCACCAGCTTTCAAATTACTAATAATTTTTAGCTGCATCTTGCCTGTAAAATTATTTTGGGCATATTAGCAGTGTGTGGTACTCATTCTATTAGGTCATCTATACTAAGCTCCACCAACTTTCAAATTACTAATAACTTTTAGCTGCATCTTGCCTGTAAAATTATTTTCGGCATATTAGCAGTGTGTGGTACTCACTCTATTAGGCCATCTATACTAAGCTCCACCAGCTTCAAATTACTAATAATTTATAGCTGCATCTTGCCTGTAAAATAATTTTGGGAATATTAGCAGTGTGTGGTACTCATTCTATTATACCATCTATACTAAGCTCTGCCAGCTTTCAAATTACTAATAATTTTTAGCTGCATCTTGCCTGTAAAATTATTTTGGGCATATTAGCAGTGTGTGGTACTCATTCTATTAGGCGATCTATACTAAGCTCCACCAGCTTTCAAATTACTAATAATTTTTAGCTGCATCTTGCCTGTAAAATTATTTTGGGCATATTAGCAGTGTGTGGTACTCATTCTATTAGGCCATCTATACTAAGCTCCAACAGCTTTCAAATTACTAATAATTTTTAGCTGCATCTTGCCTGTAAGATAATTTTGGGCATATTAGCAGTGTGTGGTACTCATTCTATTAGGCCATCTATACTAAGCTCCACCAGCTTTCAAATTACTAATAATTTTTAGCTGCATCTTGCCTGTAAAATTATTTTGGGCATATTAGCAGTGTGTGGTGCTCATTCTATTAGGTCATCTATACTAAGCTCCACCAGCTTTCAAATTACTAATAACTTTTAGCTGCATCTTGCCTGTAAAATTATTTTGGGCATATTAGCAGTGTGTGGTACTCACTCTATTAGGCCATCTATACTAAGCTCCACCAGCTTTCAAATTACTAATAATTTATAGCTGCATCTTGCCTGTAAAATAATTTTGGGCATATTAGCAGTGTGTGGTACTCATTCTATTAGGCCATCTATACTAAGCTCCACCAGCTTTCAAATTACTAATAATTTTTAGCTGCATCTTGCCTGTAAAATAATTTTGGCCATATTAGCGGTGTGTGGTACTCATTCTATTAGGCCATCTATACTAAGCTCCACCAGCTTTCAAATTACTAATAATCTTTAGCTGCATATTGCCTGTAAAGTAATTTTGGGCATATTAGCAGTGTGTGGCACTCACTCTATTAGGCCATCTGTACTAAGCTCCACCAGATTTCACATTACTAATAATTTTGAGCTGCATATTGCCTGTAAAATAATTTTGGGCATATTAGCAGTGTGTGGTACTCATTCTATTAGGCCATCTATACTAAGCTCCACCAGCTTTCAACTTACTAATAATTTTTAGCTGCATCTTGCCTGTAATATAATTTTGGCCATATTAGCAGTGTGTGGTACTCATTCTATTAGGCCATCTATACTAAGCTCCACCAGCTTTCAAATTACTAATAATTTTTAGCTGCATCTTGCCTGTAAAATAATTTTGGCCATTTTAGCAGTGTGTGGTACTCATTCTATTAGGCCATCTATACTAAGCTCCACCAGCTTTCAAATTACCAATAATTTTGAGCTGCATAATTTTGGGCATATTAGCAGTGTGTGGAACTCACTCTATTAGGCCATCTATACTAAGCTCCACCAGCTTTCAAATTACTAATAATTTTTAGCTGCATCTTGCCTGTAAAATTATTTTGGGCATATTAGCAGTGTGTGGTACTCATTCTATTAGGCCATCTATACTAAGCTCCACCATCTTTAAAATTACTAATAATTTTTAGCTGCATCTTGCCTGTAAAATAATTTTGGTCATATTACCAGTGTGTGGTACTCATTCTAATAGGCCATCTATACTAAGCTCCACCAGCTTTCAAATTACTAATAATTTTTAGCTGCATCTTGCCTGTAAAATAATGTTGGGCTTATTAGCAGTGTGTGGTACTCATTCTATTAGGCCACCTATACTAAGCTCCACCAGCTTTCAAATTACTAATAATTTTTAGCTGCATCTTGCCTGTAAAATTATTTTGGGCATATTAGCAGTGTGTGGTACTCATTCTATTAGGTCATCTATACTAAGCTCCACCAACTTTCAAATTACTAATAACTTTTAGCTGCATCTTGCCTGTAAAATTATTTTCGGCATATTAGCAGTGTGTGGTACTCACTCTATTAGGCCATCTATACTAAGCTCCACCAGCTTCAAATTACTAATAATTTATAGCTGCATCTTGCCTGTAAAATAATTTTGGGAATATTAGCAGTGTGTGGTACTCATTCTATTATACCATCTATACTAAGCTCTGCCAGCTTTCAAATTACTAATAATTTTTAGCTGCATCTTGCCTGTAAAATTATTTTGGGCATATTAGCAGTGTGTGGTACTCATTCTATTAGGCCATCTATACTAAGCTCCACCAGCTTTCAAATTACTAATAATTTTTAGCTGCATCTTGCCTGTAAAATTATTTTGGGCATATTAGCAGTGTTGTACTCATTCTATTAGGCCATCTATACTAAGCTCCACCAGCTTTCAAATTACTAATAATTTTTAGCTGCATCTTGCCTGTAAGATAATTTTGGGCATATTAGCAGTGTGTGGTACTCATTCTATTAGGCCATCTATACTAAGCTCCACCAGGTTTCAAATTACTAATAATTTTTAGCTGCATCTTGCCTGTAAAATTATTTTGGGCATATTAGCAGTGTGTGGTACTCATTCTATTAGGTCATCTATACTAAGCTCCACCAGCTTTCAAATTACTAATAACTTTTAGCTGCATCTTGCCTGTAAAATTATTTTGGGCATATTAGCAGTGTGTGGTACTCACTCTGTTAGGCCATCTATACTAAGCTCCACCAGCTTTCAAATTACTAATAATTTATAGCTGCATCTTGCCTGTAAAATAATTTTGGGCATATTAGCAGTGTGTGGTACTCATTCTATTAGGCCATCTATACTAAGCTCCACAAGCTTTCAAATTACTAATAATTTTTAGCTGCATCTTGCCTGTAAAATAATTTTGGCCATATTAGCAGTGTGTGGTACTCATTCTATTAGGCCATCTATACTAAGCTCCACCAGCTTTCAAATTACTAATAATCTTTAGCTGCATATTGCCTGTAAAGTAATTTTGGGCATATTAGCAGTGTGTGGTACTCATTCTATTAGGCCATCTATACTAAGCTCCACCAGATTTCAAATTACTAATAATTTTTAGCTGCATCTTGCCTGTAAAATAGTTTTTGACATATTAGCAGTGTGTGGTAATCATTCTATTAGGCCATCTATACTAAGCTCCACCAGCTTTCAAATTACTTATAATTTTTAGCTGCATAATTTTGGGCATATTAGCAGTGTGTGGTACTCATTCTATTAGGCCATCTATACTAAGCTCCACCAGCTTTCAAATTACTACTAACTTTTAGCTGCATCTTGCCTGTAAAATTATTTTGGGCATATTAGCAGTGTGTGGTACTCACTCTATTAGGCCATCTATACTAAGCTCCACCAGCTTTCAAATTACTAATAATTTATAGCTGCATCGTGCCTGTAAAATAATTTTGGGCATATTAGCAGTGTGTGGTACTCATTCTATTAGGCCATCTATACTAAGCTCCACCAGCTTTCAAATTACTAATAATTTTTAGCTGCATCTTGCCTGTAAAATAATTTTGGCCATATTAGCAGTGTGTGGTACTCATTCTATTAGGCCATCTATACTAAGCTCCACCAGCTTTCAAATTACTAATAATCTTTAGCTGCATATTGCCTTTAAAGTAATTTTGGGCATATTAGCAGTGTGTGGCAATCACTCTATTAGGCCATCTGTACTAAGCTCCACCAGATTTCAAATTACTAACAATTTTGAGCTGCATATTGCCTGTAAAATAATTTTGGGCATATTAGCAGTGTGTGGTACTCATTCTATTAGGCCATCTATACTAAGCTCCACCAGCTTTCAAATTACTAATAATTTTTAGCTGCATCTTGCCTGTAATATAATTTTGGCCATATGAGCAGTGTGTGGTACTCATTCTATTAGGCCATCTATACTAAGCTCCACCAGCTTTCAAATTACTAATAATTTTTAGCTGCATCTTGCCTGTAAAATAATTTTGGCCATTTTAGCAGTGTGTGGTACTCATTCTATTAGGCCATCTATACTAAGCTCCACCAGCTTTCAAATTACCAATAATTTTGAGCTGCATATTGCCTGTAAAGTAATTTTGGGCATATTAGCAGTGTGTGGAACTCACTCTATTAGGCCATCTATACTAAGCTCCACCAGCTTTCAAATTACTAATAATTTTTAGCTGCATCTTGCCTGTAAAATTATTTTGGGCATATTAGCAGTGTGTGGTACTCATTCTATTAGGCCATCTATACTAAGCTCCACCATCTTTAAAATTACTAATAATTTTTAGCTGCATCTTGCCTGTAAAATAATTTTGGTCATATTAGCAGTGTGTGGTACTCCTTCTAATAGGCCATCTATACTAAGCTCCACCAGCTTTCAAATTACTAATAATTTTTAGCTGCATCTTGCCTGTAAAATAATGTTGGGCTTATTAGCAGTGTGTGGTACTCATTCTATTAGGCCACCTATACTAAGCTCCACCAGCTTTCAAATTACTAATAATTTTTAGCTGCATCTTGCCTGTAAAATTATTTTGGGCATATTAGCAGTGTGTGGTACTCATTCTATTAGGTCATCTATACTAAACTCCACCAACTTTCAAATTACTAATAACTTTTAGCTGCATCTTGCCTGTAAAATTATTTTCGGCATATTAGCAGTGTGTGGTACTCACTCTATTAGGCCATCTATACTAAGCTCCACCAGCTTCAAATTACTAATAATTTATAGCTGCATCTTGCCTGTAAAATAATTTTGGGAATATTAGCAGTGTGTGGTACTCATTCTATTATACCATCTATACTAAGCTCTGCCAGCTTTCAAATTACTAATAATTTTTAGCTGCATCTTGCCTGTAAAATTATTTTGGGCATATTAGCAGTGTGTGGTACTCATTCTATTAGGCCATCTATACTAAGCTCCACCAGCTTTCAAATTACTAATAATTTTTAGCTGCATCTTGCCTGTAAAATTATTTTGGGCATATTAGCAGTGTGTGGTACTCATTCTATTAGGCCATCTATACTAAGCTCCACCAGCTTTCAAATTACTAATAATTTTTAGCTGCATCTTGCCTGTAAGATAATTTTGGGCATATTAGCAGTGTGTGGTACTCATTCTATTAGGCCATCTATACTAAGCTCCACCAGCTTTCAAATTACTAATAATTTTTAGCTGCATCTTGCCTGTAAAATTATTTTGGGCATATTAGCAGTGTGTGGTACTCATTCTATTAGGTCATCTATACTAAGCTCCACCAGCTTTCAAATTACTAATAATCTTTAGCTGCATATTGCCTGTAAAGTAATTTTGGGCATATTAGCAGTGTGTGGTACTCATTCTATTAGGCCATCTATACTAAGCTCCACCAGATTTCAAATTACTAATAATTTTTAGCTGCATCTTGCCTGTAAAATAGTTTTTGACATATTAGCAGTGTGTGGTAATCATTCTATTAGGCCATCTATACTAAGCTCCACCAGCTTTCAAATTACTTATAATTTTTAGCTGCATAATTTTGGGCATATTAGCAGTGTGTGGTACTCATTCTATTAGGCCATCTATACTAAGCTCCACCAGCTTTAAAATTACTACTAACTTTTAGCTGCATCTTGCCTGTAAAATAATTTTGGGCATATTAGCAGTGTGTGGTACTCATTATATTAGGCCATCTATACTAAGCTCCACCAGCTTTTAAATTACTACTAATTTTTAGCTGCATCTTGCCTGTAAAATAATTTTGGGCATATTAGCAGTGTGTGGTACTCATTCTATTTGGCCATCTATACTAAGCTCCACCAGCTTTCAAATTACTAATAATTTTTAGCTGCATCTTGCCTGTAAAATTATTTTGGGCATATTAGCAGTGTGTGGTACTCATTCTACTAGGCAGTCTATACTAAGCTCCACCAGCTTTCAAATTGCTAATAATTTTTAGCAGCATCTTGCCTGTAAAATAATTTTGGGCATATTAGCAGTGTGTGGTACTCATTCTATTAGGCCATCTATACTAAGCTCCACCAGCTTTCAAAGTACTAATAATTTTTAGCTGCATCTTGCCTGTAATATAATTTTGGCCATATTAGCAGTGTGTGGTACTCATTCTATTAGGCCATCTATACTAAGCTCCACCAGCTTTCAAATTACTAATAATTCTTAGCTGCATCTTGCCTGTAAAATAATTTTGGCCATATTAGCAGTGTGTGGTACTCATTCTATTAGGCCATCTATACTAAGCTCCACCAGCTTTCAAATTACTAATAATTTTGAGCTGCATATTGTCTGTAAAGTAATTTTGGGCATATTAGCAGTGTGTGGCACTCACTCTATTAGGCCATCTGTACTAAGCTCCTCCAGCTTTCAAATTACTAATAATTTTGAGCTGCATATTGCCTGTAAAATAATTTTGGGCATATTAGCAGTGTGTGGTACTCATTCTATTAGGCCATCTATACTAAGCTCCACCAGCTTTCAAATTACTAATAATTTTTAGCTGCATCTTGCCTGTAATATAATTTTGGCCATATTAGCAGTGTGTGGTACTCATTCTATTAGGCCATCTATACTAAGCTCCACCAGCTTTCAAATTACTAATAATTTTTAGCTGCATCTTGCCTGTAAAATAATTTTGGCCATTTTAGCAGTGTGTGGTACTCATTCTATTAGGCCATCTATACTAAGCTCCACCAGCTTTCAAATTACTAATAATTTTTAGCTGCATCTTGCCTGTAAAATAATTTTGGCCATTTTAGCAGTGTGTGGTACTCATTCTATTAGGCCATCTATACTAAGCTCTACCACCTTTCAAATTACTAATAATTTTGAGCTGCATCTTGCCTGTAAAATAATTTTGGGCATATTAGCAGTGTGTGGTACTCATTCTAATAGGCCATCTATACTAAGCTCCACCAGCTTTCAAATTACTAATAATTTTTAGCTGCATCTTGCCTGTAAAATAATGTTGGGCTTATTAGCAGTGTGTGGTACTCATTCTATTAGGCCACCTATACTAAGCTCCACCAGCTTTCAAATTACTAATAATTTTTAGCTGCATAATTTTGGCCATATTAGCAGTGTGTGGAACTCACTCTATTAGGCCATCTATACTAAGCTCCACCAGCTTTCAAATTACTAATAATTTTTAGCTGCATCTTGACTGTAAAATAATTTTGGGCATATTAGCAATATGTGGAACTCATTCTATTAGGCCATCTATACTAAGCTCCACCAGCTTTCAAATTACTAATAATTTTTAGCTGCATCTTGCCTGTAAAAAAATTTTGGGCATATTACCAGTGTGTGGTACTCATTCTATTAGGCCATCTATACTAAGATCCACCAGCTTTCAAATTACTAATAATTTTTAGCTGCATCTTGCCTGTAAAAAAAATTTTGGGCATATTAGAAGTGTGTGGTACTCATTCTATTAGTCCATCTATACTCAGCTCCACCAGCTTTCAAATTACTAATAATTTTTAGCTGCATCTTGCCTGTAAAATAATTTTGGCCATATTAGCAGTGTGTGGTACTCATTCTATTAGGCCATCTCTACTAAGCTCCACCAGCTTTCAAACTACTAATAATTTTTAGCTGCATATTGCCTGTAAAGTAAATTTGGGCATATTAGCAGTGTGTGGAACTAACTCTATTAGGCAATCTATACTAAGCTCCACCAGCTTTCAAATTACTAATAATTTTTAGCTGCATCTTGCCTGTAAAATAATTTTGGGCATATTAGCAGTGTGTGGTACTCATTTTATTAGGCCATCTATACTAAGCTACACCAGTTTTAAAATTGCTAATAAATTTTAGCTGCATAATTTTGGGCATTTTAGCAGTGTGTGGTACTCATTCTATTAGGCCATCTATACTAAGCTCCACCAGCTTTCAAATTACTAATAATTTTTAGCTGCATCTTGCCTGTAAAATTATTTTGGGCATATTAGCAGTGTGTGGTACTCATTCTATTAGGTCATCTATACTAAGCTCCACCAGCTTTCAAATAACTAATAACTTTTAGCTGCATCTTGCCTGTAAAATTATTTTGGGCATATTAGCAGTGTGTGGTACTCACTCTATTAGGCCATCTATACTAAGCTCCACCAGCTTTCAAATTACTAATAATTTATAGCTGCATCTTGCCTGTAAAATAATTTTGGGCATATTAGCAGTGTGTGGTACTCATTCTATTAGGCCATCTATACTAAGCTCCACCAGCTTTCAAATTACTAATAATTTTTAGCTGCATCTTGCCTGTAAAATAATTTTGGCCATATTAGCAGTGTGTGGTACTCATTCTATTAGGCCATCTATACTAAGCTCCACCAGCTTTCAAATTACTAATAATCTTTAGCTGCATATTGCCTGTAAAGTAATTTTGGGCATATTAGCAGTGTGTGGTACTCATTCTATTAGGCCATCTATACTAAGCTCCACCAGCTTTCAAATTACTAATAATCTTTAGCTGCATATTGCCTGTAAAGTAATTTTGGGCATATTAGCAGTGTGTGGTACTCATTCTATTAGGCCATCTATACTAAGCTCCACCAGATTTCAAATTACTAATAATTTTTAGCTGCATCTTGCCTGTAAAATAGTTTTTGACATATTAGCAGTGTGTGGTAATCATTCTATTAGGCCATCTATACTAAGCTCCACCAGCTTTCAAATTACTTATAATTTTTAGCTGCATAATTTTGGGCATATTAGCAGTGTGTGGTACTCATTCTATTAGGCCATCTATACTAAGCTCCACCAGCTTTCAAATTACTACTAACTTTTAGCTGCATCTTGCCTGTAAAATAATTTTGGGCATATTAGCAGTGTGTGGTACTCATTATATTAGGCCATCTATACTAAGCTCCACCAGCTTTTAAATTACTACTAATTTTTAGCTGCATCTTGCCTGTAAAATACTTTTGGGCATATTAGCAGTGTGTGGTACTCATTCTATTTGGCCATCTATACTAAGCTCCACCAGCTTTCAAATTACTAATAATTTTTAGCTGCATCTTGCCTGTAAAATTATTTTGGGCATATTAGCAGTGTGTGGTACTCATTCTACTAGGCAGTCTATACTAAGCTCCACCAGCTTTCAAATTGCTAATAATTTTTAGCAGCATCTTGCCTGTAAAATAATTTTGGGCATATTAGCAGTGTGTGGTACTCATTCTATTAGGCCATCTATACTAAGCTCCACCAGCTTTCAAAGTACTAATAATTTTTAGCTGCATCTTGCCTGTAATATAATTTTGGCCATATTAGCAGTGTGTGGTACTCATTCTATTAGGCCATCTATACTAAGCTCCACCAGCTTTCAAATTACTAATAATTCTTAGCTGCATCTTGCCTGTAAAATAATTTTGGCCATATTAGCAGTGTGTGATACTCATTCTATTAGGCCATCTGTACTAAGCTCCACCAGCTTTCAAATTACTAATAATTTTGAGCTGCATATTGCCTGTAAAATAATTTTGGGCATATTAGCAGTGTGTGGTACTCATTCTATTAGGCCATCTATACTAAGCTCCACCAGCTTTCAAATTACTAATAATTTTTAGCTGCATCTTGCCTGTAATATAATTTTGGCCATATTAGCAGTGTGTGGTACTCATTCTATTAGGCCATCTATACTAAGCTCCACCAGCTTTCAAATTACTAATAATTTTTAGCTGCATCTTGCCTGTAAAATAATTTTGGCCATTTTAGCAGTGTGTGGTACTCATTCTATTAGGCCATCTATACTAAGCTCCACCAGCTTTCAAATTACTAATAATTTTTAGCTGCATCTTGCCTGTAAAATAATGTTGGGCTTATTAGCAGTGTGTGGTACTCATTCTATTAGGCCACCTATACTAAGCTCCACCAGCTTTCAAATTACTAATAATTTTTAGCTGCATAATTTTGGCCATATTAGCAGTGTGTGGAACTCACTCTATTAGGCCATCTATACTAAGCTCCACCACCTTTCAAATTACTAATAATTTTTAGTTGCATCTTGACTGTAAAATAATTTTGGGCATATTAGCAATATGTGGAACTCATTCTATTAGGCCATCTATACTAAGCTCCACCAGCTTTCAAATTACTAATAATTTTTAGCTGCATCTTGCCTGTAAAATAATTTTGGGCATATTACCAGTGTGTGGTACTCATTCTATTAGGCCATCTATACTAAGATCCACCAGCTTTCAAATTACTAATAATTTTTAGCTGCATCTTGCCTGTAAAAAAAATTTTGGGCATATTAGAAGTGTGTGGTACTCATTCTATTAGTCCATCTATACTAAGCTCCACCAGCTTTCAAATTACTAATAATTTTTAGCTGCATCTTGCCTGTAAAATAATTTTGGCCATATTAGCAGTGTGTGGTACTCATTCTATTAGGCCATCTCTACTAAGCTCCACCAGCTTTCAAACTACTAATAATTTTTAGCTGCATATTGCCTGTAAAGTAAATTTGGGCATATTAGCAGTGTGTGGAACTAACTCTATTAGGCAATCTATACTAAGCTCCACCAACTTTCAAATTACTAATAATTTTTAGCTGCATCTTGCCTGTAAAATAATTTTGGGCATATTAGCAGTGTGTGGTACTCATTTTATTAGGCCATCTATACTAAGCTTCACCAGTTTTCAAATTACTAATAAATTTTAGCTGCATAATTTTGGCCATATTAGCAGTGTGTGGTACTCATTCTATTAGGCCATCTCTACTAAGCTCCACCAGCTTTCAAACTACTAATAATTTTTAGCTGCATATTGCCTGTAAAGTAAATTTGGGCATATTAGCAGTGTGTGGAACTAACTCTATTAGGCAATCTATACTAAGCTTCACCAGCTTTCAAATTACTAATAATTTTTAGCTGCATCTTGCCTGTAAAATAATTTTGGGCATATTAGCAGTGTGTGGTACTCATTTTATTAGGCCATCTATACTAAGCTACACCAGTTTTCAAATTACTAATAAATTTTAACTGCATAATTTTGGGCATTTTAGCAGTGTGTGGTACTCATTCTATTAGGCCATCTATACTAAGCTCCACCAGCTTTCAAATTACTACTAATTTTTAGCTGCATCTTGCCAGTAAAATAATGTTGGGCATATTAGCAGTGTGTGGTACTCATTCTATTAGGCCATCTATACTAAGCTCCACCAGCTTTCAAATGACTAATAATTTTTTAGCTGCATCTTGCATGTAAAATAATTTTGGGCATATTAGCAGTGTGTGGTACTCATTCTATTAGGCCATCTATACTAAGCTCCACCAGCTTTAAAATTACTAATAATTTTTAGCTGCATCTTGCCTGTAAAATAATTTTGGGCATATTAGCAGTGTGTGGTACTCATTCTAATAGGCCATCTATGCTAAGCTCCACCAGCTTTCAAATTACTAATAATTTTTAGCTGCATCTTGCCTGTAAAATAATTTTGGCCATATTAGCAGTGTGTGGTACTCATTCTATTATGCCATCTATACTAAGCTCCACCAGCTTTCAAATTTCTAATAATTTTTAGCAGCATCTTGCCTGTAAAATAATTTTGGGCATATTAGCAGTGTGTGGTACTTATTCTCAAAGGCCATCTATACTAAGCTCCACCAGCTTTCAAATTACTAATAATTTTTAGCTGCATCTTGCCTGTAAAATAATGTTGGGCTTATTAGCAGTGTGTGGTACTCATTCTATTAGGCCACCTATACTAAGCTCCACCAGCTTTCAAATTACTAATAATTTTTAGCTGCATAATTTTGGCCATATTAGCAGTGTGTGGAACTCACTCTATTAGGCCATCTATACTAAGCTCCACCAGCTTTCAAATTACTAATAATTTTTAGCTGCATCTTGACTGTAAAATTATTTTGGGCATATTAGCAATATGTGGAACTCATTCTATTAGGCCATCTATACTAAGCTCCACCAGCTTTCAAATTACTATTAATTTTTAGCTGCATCTTGCCTGTAAAATAATTTTGGGCATATTACCAGTGTGTGGTACTCATTCTATTAGGCCATCTATACTAAGATCCACCAGCTTTCAAATTACTAATAATTTTTAGCTGAATCTTGCCTGTAAAAAAAATTTTGGGCATATTAGAAGTGTATGGTACTCATTCTATTAGTCCATCTATACTAAGCTCGACCAGCTTTCAAATTACTAATAATTTTTAGCTGCATCTTGCCTGTAAAATAATTTTGGCCATATTAGCAGTGTGTGGTACTCATTCTATTAGGCCATCTCTACTACGCTCCACCAGCTTTCAAACTACTAATAATTTTTAGCTGCATATTGCCTGTAAAGTAAATTTGGGCATATTAGCAGTGTGTGGAACTAACTCTATTAGGCAATCTATACTAAGCTCCACCAACTTTCAAATTACTAATAATTTTTAGCTGCATCTTGCCTGTAAAATAATTTTGGGCATATTAGCAGTGTGTGGTACTCATTTTATTAGGCCATCTATACTAAGCTTCACCAGTTTTCAAATTACTAATAAATTTTAGCTGCATAATTTTGGCCATATTAGCAGTGTGTGGTACTCATTCTATTAGGCCATCTCTACTAAGCTCCACCAGCTTTCAAACTACTAATAATTTTTAGCTGCATATTGCCTGTAAAGTAAATTTGGGCATATTAGCAGTGTGTGGAACTAACTCTATTAGGCAATCTATACTAAGCTTCACCAGCTTTCAAATTACTAATAATTTTTAGCTGCATCTTGCCTGTAAAATAATTTTGGGCATATTAGCAGTGTGTGGTACTCATTTTATTAGGCCATCTATACTAAGCTACACCAGTTTTCAAATTACTAATAAATTTTAACTGCATAATTTTGGGCATTTTAGCAGTGTGTGGTACTCATTCTATTAGGCCATCTATACTAAGCTCCACCAGCTTTCAAATTACTACTAATTTTTAGCTGCATCTTGCCAGTAAAATAATGTTGGGCATATTAGCAGTGTGTGGTACTCATTCTATTAGGCCATCTATACTAAGCTCCACCAGCTTTCAAATGACTAATAATTTTTTAGCTGCATCTTGCATGTAAAATAATTTTGGGCATATTAGCAGTGTGTGGTACTCATTCTATTAGGCCATCTATACTAAGCTCCACCAGCTTTAAAATTACTAATAATTTTTAGCTGCATCTTGCCTGTAAAATAATTTTGGGCATATTAGCAGTGTGTGGTACTCATTCTAATAGGCCATCTATGCTAAGCTCCACCAGCTTTCAAATTACTAATAATTTTTAGCTGCATCTTGCCTGTAAAATAATTTTGGCCATATTAGCAGTGTGTGGTACTCATTCTATTATGCCATCTATACTAAGCTCCACCAGCTTTCAAATTTCTAATAATTTTTAGCAGCATCTTGCCTGTAAAATAATTTTGGGCATATTAGCAGTGTGTGGTACTTATTCTCAAAGGCCATCTATACTAAGCTCCACCAGCTTTCAAATTACTAATAATTTTTAGCTGCATCTTGCCTGTAAAATAATGTTGGGCTTATTAGCAGTGTGTGGTACTCATTCTATTAGGCCACCTATACTAAGCTCCACCAGCTTTCAAATTACTAATAATTTTTAGCTGCATAATTTTGGCCATATTAGCAGTGTGTGGAACTCACTCTATTAGGCCATCTATACTAAGCTCCACCAGCTTTCAAATTACTAATAATTTTTAGCTGCATCTTGACTGTAAAATTATTTTGGGCATATTAGCAATATGTGGAACTCATTCTATTAGGCCATCTATACTAAGCTCCACCAGCTTTCAAATTACTATTAATTTTTAGCTGCATCTTGCCTGTAAAATAATTTTGGGCATATTACCAGTGTGTGGTACTCATTCTATTAGGCCATCTATACTAAGATCCACCAGCTTTCAAATTACTAATAATTTTTAGCTGAATCTTGCCTGTAAAAAAAATTTTGGGCATATTAGAAGTGTGTGGTACTCATTCTATTAGTCCATCTATACTAAGCTCGACCAGCTTTCAAATTACTAATAATTTTTAGCTGCATCTTGCCTGTAAAATAATTTTGGCCATATTAGCAGTGTGTGGTACTCATTCTATTAGGCCATCTCTACTAAGCTCCACCAGCTTTCAAATTACTAATAATTTTTAGCTGCATATTGCCTGTAAAGTATATTTGGGCATATTAGCAGTGTGTGGAACTAACTCTATTAGGCAATCTATACTAAGCTCCACCAGCTTTCAAATTACTAATAATTTTTAGCTGCATCTTGCCTGTAAAATAATTTTGGGCATATTAGCAGTGTGTGGTACTCATTCTATTAGGCCATCTATACTAAGCTACACCAGTTTTCAAATTACTAATACATTTTAGCTGCATAATTTTGGGCATTTTAGCAGTGTGTGGTACTCATTCTATTAGGCCATCTATACTAAGCTCCACCAGCTTTCAAATTACTACTAATTTTTAGCTGCATCTTGCCAGTAAAATAATGTTGGGCATATTAGCAGTGTGTGGTACTCATTCTATTAGGCCATCTATACTAAGCTCCACCAGCTTTCAAATGATTAATAATTTTTAGCTGCATCTTGCATGTAAAATAATTTTGGGCATATTAGCAGTGTGTGGTACTCATTCTATTAGGCCATCTATACTAAGCTCCACCAGCTTTAAAATTACTAATAATTTTTAGCTGCATCTTGCCTGTAAAATAATTTTGGGCATATTAGCAGTGTGTGGTACTCATTCTAATAGGCCATCTATGCTAAGCTCCACCAGCTTTCAAATTACTAATAATTTTTAGCTGCATCTTGCCTGTAAAATAATTTTGGGCATATTAGCAGTGTGTGGTACTCATTCTATTATGCCATCTATTCTAAGCTCCACCAGCTTTCAAATTTCTAATAATTTTTAGCTGCATCTTGCCTGTAAAATAATTTTGGGCATATTAGCAGTGAGTGGTACTCATTCTATTAGGCCATCTATACTAAGCTCCACCAGCTTTCAAATTGCTAATAATTTTTAGCTGCATCTTGCCTGTAAAATAATTTTGGGCATATTTGCAGTGTGTGGTACTCATTCTATTAGGCCATCTATACTAAGCTCCACCAGCTTTCAAATTACTAATAATTTTTAGCTGCGTCTTGCCTGTAAAATAATTTTGGGCATATTAGCAGAGTGTGCTACTCATTCTTTTAGGCCATCTATTCTAAGCTCCACCAGCTTTCAAATTACTAATAATTTTTAGTCGCATAATTTTGGGCATATTAGCAGTGTGGGGTACTCATTCTATTAGGCCTTCTATACTAAGCTCCACCAGCTTTCAAATTACTACTAATTTTTAGCTGCATCTTGCATGTAAAATAATTTTGGGCATATTAGCAGTGTGTGGTACTCATTCTATTAGGCCATCTATACTAAGCTCCACCAGATTTCCAATTACTAATAATTTTTAGCTGCATCTTGCCTGTAAAATAATTTTGGCCATATTAGCAGTGTGTGGTACTCATTCTATTAGGCCATCTATACTAAGCTCCACCAGCTTTCAAATTACTAATAATTTTGAGCTGCATATTGCCTGTAAAGTAATTTTGGGCATATTAGCAGTGTGTGGCACTCACTCTATTAGGCCACCTATACTAAGCTCCACCAGCTTTCAAATTACTAATAATTTTGAGCTGCATATTGCCTGTAAAATAATTTTGGGCATATTAGCAGTGTGTGGTACTCATTCTATTAGGCCATCTATACTAAGCTCCACCAGCTTTCAAATTACTAATAATTTTTAGCTGCATCTTGCCTGTAATATAATTTTGGCCATATTAGCAGTGTGTGGTACTCATTCTATTAGGCCATCTATACTAAGCTCCACCAGCTTTCAAATTACTAACAATTTTTAGCTGCATCTTGCCTGTAAAGTAATTTTGGGCATATTAGCAGTGTGTGGAACTCACTCTATTAGGCCATCTATACTAACCTCCACCAGCTTTCAAATTACTAATAATTTTTAGCAGCATCTTGCTTGTAAAATAATTTTGGGCATATTAGCAGTGTGTGGTACTCATTCTATTAGGCTATCTATACTAAGCTCCACCAGCTTTCAAATTACTAATAATTTTTAGCTGCATCTTGCCTGTAAAATAATTTTGGGCATATTAGCAGTGTGTGGTACTCATTATTTTAGGCCTTCTATTTTAAGCTCCACCAGCTTTCAAATTACTATTAATTTTTAGCTGCATCTTGCCTGTAAAATTATTTTGGGCATATTAGCAGTGTGTGGTACTCATTCTATTAGGCCGTCTATACTAAGCTCCACCAGCTTTCAAATTACTAATAATTTTTAGCTGCATCTTGCCTGTAAAATTATTTTGGGCATATTAGCAGTGTGTGGTACTCATTCTATTAGGCCATCTATACTAAGCTCCACCAGCTTTCAAATTACTAATAATTTTTAGCTGCATCTCGCCTGTAAAATTATTTTGGGCATATTAGCAGTGTGTGGTACTCATTCTATTAGGCCATCTATACTAAGCTCCACCAGCTTTCAAATTACTAATAATTTTTAGCTGCATCTTGCCTGTAAAATAATTTTGGGCATATTAGCAGTGTGTGGTACTCATTCTTTTAGGCCATCTATACTAGGCTACACCAGCTTTCAAATTACTAATAATTTTAAGCTTCATCTTGCCTGTAAAATTATTTTGGGCATATTAGCAGTGTGTGGTACTCATTCTATTAGGTCATCTATACTAAGCTCCACCAGCTTTCAAATTACTAATAATTTTTAGCTGCATCTTGCCTGTAAAATAATTTTGGGCATATTAGCAGTGTGTGGTACTCATTCTATTATGCCATCTATACTAAGCTCCACCAGCTTTCAAATTTCTAATAATTTTTAGCTGCATCTTGCCTGTAAAATAATTTTGGGCATATTTGCAGTGTGTGGTACTCATTCTATTAGGCCATCTATACTAAGCTCCACCAGCTTTCAAATTACTAATAATTTTTATCTGCGTCTTGCCTGTAAAATAATTTTGGGCATATTAGCAGTGTGTGGTACTCATTCTATTAGGCCATCTATTCTAAGCTCCACCAGCTTTCAAATTACTAATAATTTTTAGTCGCATAATTTTGGGCATATTAGCAGTGTGTGGTACTCATTCTATTAGGCCTTCTATACTAAGCTCCACCAGCTTTCAAATTACTACTAATTTTTAGCTGCATCTTGCATGTAAAATAATTTTGGGCATATTAGCAGTGTGTGGTACTCATTCTATTAGGCCATCTATTCTAAGCTCCACCAGATTTCAAATTACTAATAATTTTTAGCTGCATCTTGCCTGTAAAATAATTTTGGCCATATTAGCAGTGTGTGGTACTCATTCTATTAGGCCATCTATACTAAGCTCCACCAGCTTTCAAATTACTAATAATTTTGAGCTGCATATTGCCTGTAAAGTAATTTTGGGCATATTAGCAGTGTGTGGCACTAACTCTATTAGGCCATCTATACTAAGCTCCACCAGCTTTCAAATTACTAATAATTTTGAGCTGCATATTGCCTGTAAAATAATTTTGGGCATATTAGCAGTGTGTGGTACTCATTCTATTAGGCCATCTATACTAAGCTCCACCAGCTTTCAAATTACTAATAATTTTTAGCTGCATCTTGCCTGTAATATAATTTTGGCCATATTAGCAGTGTGTGGTACTCATTCTATTAGGCCATCTATACTAAGCTTCACCAGCTTTCAAATTACTAAAAATTTTTAGCTGCATCTTGCCTGTAAAATAATTTTGGCCATATTAGCAGTGTGTTTTTACTCATTCTATTAGCCCATCTATACTAAGCTCCACAAGCTTTCAAATTACTAACAATTTTTAGCTGCATCTTGCCTGTAAAGTAATTTTGGGCATATTAGCAGTGTGTGGAACTCACTCTATTAGGCCATCTATACTAAACTCCACCAGCTTTCAAATTACTAATAATTTTTAGCAGCATCTAGCTTGTAAAATAATTTTGGGCATATTAGCAGTGTGTGGTACACATTCTATTAGGCTATCTATACTAAGCTCCACCAGCTTTCAAATTACTAATAATTTTTAGCTGCATCTTGCCTGTAAAATAATTTTGGGCATATTAGCAGTGTGTGGTACTCATTATTTTAGGCCTTCTATTTTAAGCTCCACCAGCTTTCAAATTACTATTAATTTTTAGCTGCATCTTGCCTGTAAAATTATTTTGGGCATATTAGCAGTGTGTGGTACTCATTCTATTAGGCCATCTATACTAAGCTCCACCAGCTTTCAATTTACTAATAATTTTTAGCTGCATCTCGCCTGTAAAATTATTTTGGGCATATTAGCAGTGTGTGGTACTCATTCTATTAGGCCATCTATACTAAGCTCCACCAGCTTTCAAATTACTAATAATTTTTAGCTGCATCTTGCCTGTAAAATAATATTATTTTGCTCATATTAGCAGTGTGTGGTACTCATTCTATTAGGTCATCTATACTAAGCTCCACCAGCTTTCAAATTACTAATAATTTTTAGCTGCATCTTGCCTGTAAAATAATTTTGGGCATATTAGCAGTGTGTGGTACTCATTCTATTATGCCATCTATACTAAGCTCCACCAGCTTTCAAATTTCTAATAATTTTTAGCTGCATCTTGCCTGTAAAATAATTTTGGGCATATTAGCAGTGTGTGGTACTCATTCTATTAGGCCATCTATACTAAGCTCCACCAGCTTTCAAATTACCAATAATTTTTAGCTGCATAATTTTGGCCATATTAGCTGTGTGTGGTACTCATTCTATTAGGCCATCTATACTAAGCTCCACCAGCTTTTAAATTACTACTAATTTTTAGCTGCATCTTGCCTGCAAAATAAATTTGGGCATATTAGCAGTGTGTGGTACTCATTCTATTTGGCCATCTATACTAAGCTCCACCAGCTTTCAAATTACTAATAATTTTTAGCTGCATCTTGCCTGTAAAATTATTTTGGGCATATTAGCAGTGTGTGGTACTCATTCTACTAGGCCGTCTATACTAAGCTCCACCAGCTTTCAAATTGCTAATAATTTTTAGCAGCATCTTGCCTGTAAAATAATTTTGGGCATATTAGCAGTGTGTGGTACTCATTCTATTAGGCCATCTATACTAAGCTCCACCAGCTTTCAAATTACTAATAATTTTTAGCTGCATCTTGCCTGTAATATAATTTTGGCCATATTAGCAGTGTGTGGTACTCATTCTATTAGGCCATCTATACTAAGCTCCACCAGCTTTCAAATTACTAATAATTTTTAGCTGCATCTTGCCTGTAATATAATTTTGGCCATATTAGCAGTGTGTGGTACTCATTCTATTAGGCCATCTATACTAAGCTCCACCAGCTTTCAAATTACTAATAATCTTTAGCTGCATATTGCCTGTAAAGTAATTTTGGGCATATTAGCAGTGTGTGGTACTCATTCTATTAGGCCATCTATACTAAGCTCCACCAGCTTTCAAATTACTAATAATTTTTAGCTGCATCTTGCCTGTAAAATAGTTTTTGACATATTAGCAGTGTGTGGTACTCATTCTATTAGGCCATCTATACTAAGCTCCACCAGCTTTCAAATTACTTATAATTTTTAGCTGCATAATTTTGGGCATATTAGCAGTGTGTGGTACTCATTCTATTAGGCCATCTATACTAAGCTCCACCAGCTTTCAAATTACTACTAACTTTTAGCTGCATCTTGCCTGTAAAATAATTTTGGGCATATTAGCAGTGTGTGGTACTCATTCTATTAGGCCATCTATACTAAGCTCCACCAGCTTTTTAATTACTACTAATTTTTAGCTGCATCTTGCCTGTAAAATAATTTTGGGCATATTAGCAGTTTGTGGTACTCATTCTATTTGGTCATCTATACTAAGCTCCACCAGTTTTCAAATTACTAATAATTTTTAGCTGCATCTTGCCTGTAAAATTATTTTGGGCATATTAGCAGTGTGTGGTACTCATTCTACTAGGCAGTCTATACTAAGCTCCACCAGCTTTCAAATTGCTAATAATTTTTAGCAGCATCTTGCCTGTAAAATAATTTTGGGCATATTAGCAGTGTGTGGTACTCATTCTATTAGGCCATCTATACTAAGCTCCACCAGCTTTCAAATTACTAATAATTTTTAGCTGCATCTTGCCTGTAATATAATTTTGGCCATATTAGCACTGTGTGGTACTCATTCTATTAGGCCATCTATACTAAGCTCCACCAGCTTTCAAATTACTAATAATTTTTAGCTGCATCTTGCCTGTAAAATAATTTTGGCCATATTATCAGTGTGTGGTACTCATTCTATTAGGCCATCTATACTAAGCTCCACCAGCTTTCAAATTACTAATAATTTATAGCTGCATCTTGCCTGTAAAATAATTTTGGGCATAATAGCAGTGTGTGGTACTCATTCTATTAGGCCATCTATACTAAGCTCCACCAGCTTTCAAATTACTAATAATTTTTAGCTGCATCTTGCCTGTAAAATAATTTTGGGCATATTAGCAGTGTGTGGTACTCATTCTATTAGGCCATCTATACTAAGCTCCACCAGCTTTCAAATTACTAATAATCTTTAGCTGCATATTGCCTGTAAAGTAATTTTGGGCATATTAGCAGTGTGTGGTACTCATTCTATTAGGCCAACTATACTAAGCTCCACCAGCTTTCAAATTACTAATAATTTTTAGCTGCATTTTGCCTGTAAAATAGTTTTTGACATATTAGCAGTGTGTGGTACTCATTCTGTTAGGCCATCTATACTAAGCTCCACCAGCTTTCAAATTACTTATAATTTTTAGCTGCATAATTTTGGGCATATTAGCAGTGTGTGGTACTCATTCTATTAGGCCATCTATACTAAGCTCCACCAGCTTTCAAATTACTAATAATTTTGAGCTGCATATTGCCTGTAAAGTAATTTTGGGCATATTAGCAGTGTGTGGCACTAACTCTATTAGGCCATCTATACTAAGCTCCACCAGCTTTCAAATTACTAATAATTTTGAGCTGCATATTGCCTGTAAAATAATTTTGGGCATATTAGCAGTGTGTGGTACTCATTCTATTAGGCCATCTATACTAAGCTCCACCAGCTTTCAAATTACTAATAATTTTTAGCTGCATCTTGCCTGTAATATAATTTTGGCCATATTAGCAGTGTGTGGTACTCATTCTATTAGGCCATCTATACTAAGCTCCACCAGCTTTCAAATTACTAATAATTTTTAGCTGCATCTTGCCTGTAAAATAATTTGGCCATATTAGCAGTGTGTTTTTACTCATTCTATTAGCCCATCTATACTAAGCTCCACAAGCTTTCAAATTACTAACAAGTTTTAGCTGCATCTTGCCTGTAAAGTAATTTTGGGCATATTAGCAGTGTGTGGAACTCACTCTATTGGGCCATCTATACTAACCTCCACCAGCTTTCAAATTACTAATAATTTTTAGCAGCATCTAGCTTGTAAAATAATTTTGGGCATATTAGCAGTGTGTGGTACACATTCTATTAGGCTATCTATACTAAGCTCCACCAGCTTTCAAATTACTAATAATTTTTAGCTGCATCTTGCCTGTAAAATAATTTTGGGCATATTAGCAGTGTGTGGTACTCATTATTTTAGGCCTTCTATTTTAAGCTCCACCAGCTTTCAAATTACTATTAATTTTTAGCTGCATCTTGCCTGTAAAATTATTTTGGGCATATTAGCAGTGTGTGGTACTCATTCTATTAGGCCATCTATACTAAGCTCCACCAGCTTTCAATTTACTAATAATTTTTAGCTGCATCTCGCCTGTAAAATTATTTTGGGCATATTAGCAGTGTGTGGTACTCATTCTATTAGGCCATCTATACTAAGCTCCACCAGCTTTCAAATTACTAATAATTTTTAGCTGCATCTTGCCTGTAAAATAATATTATTTTGCTCATATTAGCAGTGTGTGGTATTCATTCTATTAGGTCCTCTATACTAAGCTCCACCAGCTTTCAAATTACTAATAATTTTTAGCTGCATCTTGCCTGTAAAATAATTTTGGGCATATTAGCAGTGTGTGGTACTCATTCTATTATGCCATCTATACTAAGCTCCACCAGCTTTCAAATTTCTAATAATTTTTAGCTGCATCTTGCCTGTAAAATAATTTTGGGCATATTAGCAGTGTGTGGTACTCATTCTAATAGGCCATCTATACTAAGCTCCACCAGCTTTCAAATTACTAATAATTTTTAGCTGCATCTTGCCTGTAAAATAATGTTGGGCATATTAGCAGTGTGTGGTACTCATTCTATTAGGCCATCTATACTAAGCTCCACCAGCTTTCAAATTACCAATAATTTTTAGCTGCATAATTTTGGCCATATTAGCAGTGTGTGGTACTCATTCTATTAGGCCATCTATACTAAGCTCCACCAGCTTTTAAATTACTACTAATTTTTAGCTGCATCTTGCCTGTAAAATAAATTTGGGCATATTAGCAGTGTGTGGTACTCATTCTATTTGGCCATCTATACTAAGCTCCACCAGCTTTCAAATTACTAATAATTTTTAGCTGCATCTTGCCTGTAAAATTATTTTGGGCATATTAGCAGTGTGTGGTACTCATTCTACTAGGCCGTCTATACTAAGCTCCACCAGCTTTCAAATTGCTAATAATTTTTAGCAGCATCTTGCCTGTAAAATAATTTTGGGCATATTAGCAGTGTGTGGTACTCATTCTATTAGGCCATCTATACTAAGCTCCACCAGCTTTCAAATTACTAATAATTTTTAGCTGCATCTTGCCTGTAATATAATTTTGGCCATATTAGCAGTGTGTGGTACTCATTCTATTAGGCCATCTATACTAAGCTCCACCAGCTTTCAAATTACTAATAATTTTTAGCTGCATCTTGCCTGTAATATAATTTTGGCCATATTAGCAGTGTGTGGTACTCATTCTATTAGGCCATCTATACTAAGCTCCACCAGCTTTCAAATTACTAATAATCTTTAGCTGCATATTGCCTGTAAAGTAATTTTGGGCATATTAGCAGTGTGTGGTACTCATTCTATTAGGCCATCTATACTAAGCTCCACCAGCTTTCAAATTACTAATAATTTTTAGCTGCATCTTGCCTGTAAAATAGTTTTTGACATATTAGCAGTGTGTGGTACTCATTCTATTAGGCCATCTATACTAAGCTCCACCAGCTTTCAAATTACTTATAATTTTTAGCTGCATAATTTTGGGCATATTAGCAGTGTGTGGTACTCATTCTATTAGGCCATCTATACTAAGCTCCACCAGCTTTCAAATTACTACTAACTTTTAGCTGCATCTTGCCTGTAAAATAATTTTGGGCATATTAGCAGTGTGTGGTACTCATTCTATTAGGCCATCTATACTAAGCTCCACCAGCTTTTTAATTACTACTAATTTTTAGCTGCATCTTGCCTGTAAAATAATTTTGGGCATATTAGCAGTTTGTGGTACTCATTCTATTTGGTCATCTATACTAAGCTCCACCAGCTTTCAAATTACTAATAATTTTTAGCTGCATCTTGCCTGTAAAATTATTTTGGGCATATTAGCAGTGTGTGGTACTCATTCTACTAGGCAGTCTATACTAAGCTCCACCAGCTTTCAAATTGCTAATAATTTTTAGCAGCATCTTGCATGTAAAATAATTTTGGGCATATTAGCAGTGTGTGGTACTCATTCTATTAGGCCATCTATACTAAGCTCCACCAGCTTTCAAATTACTAATAATTTTTAGCTGCATCTTGCCTGTAATATAATTTTGGCCATATTAGCAGTGTGTGGTACTCATTCTATTAGGCCATCTATACTAAGCTCCACCAGCTTTCAAATTACTAATAATTTTTAGCTGCATCTTGCCTGTAAAATAATTTTGGCCATATTATCAGTGTGTGGTACTCATTCTATTAGGCCATCTATACTAAGCTCCACCAGCTTTCAAATTACTAATAATTTATAGCTGCATCTTGCCTGTAAAATAATTTTGGGCATAATAGCAGTGTGTGGTACTCATTCTATTAGGCCATCTATACTAAGCTCCACCAGCTTTCAAATTACTAATAATTTTTAGCTGCATCTTGCCTGTAAAATAATTTTGGCCATATTAGCAGTGTGTGGTACTCATTCTATTAGGCCATCTATACTAAGCTCCACCAGCTTTCAAATTACTAATAATCTTTAGCTGCATATTGCCTGTAAAGTAATTTTGGGCATATTAGCAGTGTGTGGTACTCATTCTATTAGGCCAACTATACTAAGCTCCACCAGCTTTCAAATTACTAATAATTTTTAGCTGCATCTTGCCTGTAAAATAGTTTTTGACATATTAGCAGTGTGTGGTACTCATTCTATTAGGCCATCTATACTAAGCTCCACCAGCTTTCAAATTACTTATAATTTTTAGCTGCATAATTTTGGGCATATTAGCAGTGTGTGGTACTCATTCTATTAGGCCATCTATACTAAGCTCCACCAGCTTTCAAATTACTACTAACTTTTAGCTGCATCTTGCCTGTAAAATAATTTTGGGCATATTAGCAGTGTGTGGTACTCATTCTATTAGGCCATCTATACTAAGCTCCACCAGCTTTTTAATTACTACTAATTTTTAGCTGCATCTTGCCTGTAAAATAATTTTGGGCATATTAGCAGTTTGTGGTACTCATTCTATTTGGTCATCTATACTAAGCTCCACCAGCTTTCAAATTACTAATAATTTTTAGCTGCATCTTGCCTGTAAAATTATTTTGGGCATATTAGCAGTGTGTGGTACTCATTCTACTAGGCAGTCTATACTAAGCTCCACCAGCTTTCAAATTGCTAATAATTTTTAGCAGCATCTTGCCTGTAAAATAATTTTGGGCATATTAGCAGTGTGTGGTACTCATTCTATTAGGCCATCTATACTAAGCTCCACCAGCTTTCAAATTACTAATAATTTTTAGCTGCATCTTGCCTGTAAAATAATTTTGGCCATATTAGCAGTGTGTGGTGCTCATTCTATTAGGCCATCTATACTAAGCTCCACCAGCTTTCAAATTACTAATAATTTTTAGCTGCATCTTGCCTGTAAAATAATTTTGGCCATATTATCAGTGTGTGGTACTCATTCTATTAGGCCATCTATACTAAGCTCCACCAGCTTTCAAATTACTAATAATTTTGAGCTGCATATTGCCTGTAAAGTAATTTTGGGCATATTAGCAGTGTGTGGCACTCACTCTATTAGGCCATCTGTACTAAGCTCCACCAGCTTTCAAATTACTAATAATTTTGAGCTGCATATTGCCTGTAAAATAATTTTGGGCATATTAGCAGTGTGTGGTACTCATTCTATTAGGCCATCTATACTAAGCTCCACCAGCTTTCAAATTACTAATAATTTTTAGCTGCATCTTGCCTGTAATATAATTTTGGCCATATTAGCAGTGTGTGGTACTCATTCTATTAGGCCATCTATACTAAGCTCCACCAGCTTTCAAATTACTAATAATTTTTAGCTGCATCTTGCCTGTAAAATAATTTTGGCCATTTTAGCAGTGTGTGGTACTCATTCTATTAGGCCATCTATACTAAGCTCCACCAGCTTTCAAATTACTAATAATTTTGAGCTGCATATTGCCTGTAAAGTAATTTTGGGCATATTAGCAGTGTGTGGAACTCACTCTATTAGGCCATCTATACTAAGCTCCACCAGCTTTCAAATTACTAATAATTTTTAGCTGCATCTTGCCTGTAAAATAATTTTGGGCATATTAGCAGTGTGTGGTACTCATTCTATTAGGCCATCTATACTAAGCTCCACCATCTTTAAAATTACTAATAATTTTTAGCTGCATCTTGCCTGTAAAATAATTTTGGGCATATTAGCAGTGTGTGGTACTCATTCTAATAGGCCATCTATACTAAGCTCCACCAGCTTTCAAATTACTAATAATTTTTAGCTGCATCTTGCCTGTAAAATAATGTTGGGCTTATTAGCAGTGTGTGGTACTCATTCTATTAGGCCACCTATACTAAGCTCCACCAGCTTTCAAATTACTAATAATTTTTAGCTGCATAATTTTGGCCATATTAGCAGTGTGTGGAACTCACTCTATTAGGCCATCTATACTAAGCTCCACCAGCTTTCAAATTACTAATAATTTTTAGCTGCATCTTGACTGTAAAATAATTTTGGGCATATTAGCAGTATGTGGAACTCATTCTATTAGGCCATCTATACTAAGCTCCACCAGCTTTCAAATTACTAATAATTTTTAGCTGCATCTTGCCTGTAAAATAATTTTGGGCATATTACCAGTGTGTGGTACTCATTCTATTAGGCCATCTATACTAAAGTCCACCAGCTTTCAAATTACTAATAATTTTTAGCTGCATCTTGCCTGTAAAAAAAATTTTGGGCATATTAGAAGTGTGTGGTACTCATTCTATTAGTCCATCTATACTAAGCTCCACCAGCTTTCAAATTACTAATAATTTTTAGCTGCATCTTGCCTGTAAAATAATTTTGGCCATATTAGCAGTGTGTGGTACTCATTCTTTTAGGCCATCTCTACTAAGCTCCACCAGCTTTCAAATTACTAATAATTTTTAGCTGCATATTGCCTGTAAAGTAAATTTGGGCATATTAGCAGTGTGTGGAACTAACTCTATTAGGCAATCTATACTAAGCTCCACCAGCTTTCAAATTACTAATAATTTTTAGCTGCATCTTGCCTGTAATATAATTTTGGCCATATTAGCAGTGTGTGGTACTCATTCTATTAGGCCATCTATACTAAGCTCCACCAGCTTTCAAATTACTAATAATTTTTAGCTGCATCTTGCCTGTAAAATAATTTTGGCCATATTATCAGTGTGTGGTACTCATTCTATTAGGCCATCTATACTAAGCTCCACCAGCTTTCAATTTACTAATAATTTTGAGCTGCATATTGCCTGTAAAGTAATTTTGGGCATATTAGCAGTGTGTGGCACTCATTCTATTAGGCCATCTGTACTAAGCTCCACCAGCTTTCAAATTACTAATAATTTTGAGCTGCATATTGCCTGTAAAATAATTTTGGGCATATTAGCAGTGTGTGGTACTCATTCTATTAGGCCATCTATACTAAGCTCCACCAGCTTTCAAATTACTAATAATTTTTAGCTGCATCTTGCCTGTAATATAATTTTGGCCATATTAGCAGTGTGTGGTACTCATTCTATTAGGCCATCTATACTAAGCTCCACCAGCTTTCAAATTACTAATAATTTTTAGCTGCATCTTGCCTGTAAAATAATTTTGGCCATTTTAGCAGTGTGTGGTACTCATTCTATTAGGCCATCTATACTAAGCTCCACCAGCTTTCAAATTACTAATAATTTTGAGCTGCATATTGCCTGTAAAGTAATTTTGGGCATATTAGCAGTGTGTGGAACTCACTCTATTAGGCCATCTATACTAAGCTCCACCAGCTTTCAAATTACTAATAATTTTTAGCTGCATCTTGCCTGTAAAATAATTTTGGGCATATTAGCAGTGTGTGGTGCTCATTCTATTAGGCCATCTATACTAAGCTCCACCATCTTTAAAATTACTAATAATTTTTAGCTGCATCTTGCCTGTAAAATAATTTTGGGCATATTAGCAGTGTGTGGTACTCATTCTAATAGGCCATCTATACTAAGCTCCACCAGCTTTCAAATTACTAATAATTTTTAGCTGCATCTTGCCTGTAAAATAATGTTGGGCTTATTAGCAGTGTGTGGTACTCATTCTATTAGGCCACCTATACTAAGCTCCACCAGCTTTCAAATTACTAATAATTTTTAGCTGCATAATTTTGGCCATATTAGCAGTGTGTGGAACTCACTCTATTAGGCCATCTATACTAAGCTCCACCAGCTTTCAAATTACTAATAATTTTTAGCTGCATCTTGACTGTAAAATAATTTTGGGCATATTAGCAGTATGTGGAACTCATTCTATTAGGCCATCTATACTAAGCTCCACCAGCTTTCAAATTACTAATAATTTTTAGCTGCATCTTGCCTGTAAAATAATTTTGGGCATATTACCAGTGTGTGGTACTCATTCTATTAGGCCATCTATACTAAGATCCACCAGCTTTCAAATTACTAATAATTTTTAGCTGCATCTTGCCTGTAAAAAAAATTTTGGGCATATTAGAAGTGTGTGGTACTCATTCTATTAGTCCATCTATACTAAGCTCCACCAGCTTTCAAATTACTAATAATTTTTAGCTGCATCTTGCCTGTAAAATAATTTTGGCCATATTAGCAGTGTGTGGTACTCATTCTATTAGGCCATCTCTACTAAGCTCCACCAGCTTTCAAATTACTAATAATTTTTAGCTGCATATTGCCTGTAAAGTAAATTTGGGCATATTAGCAGTGTGTGGAACTAACTCTATTAGGCAATCTATACAAAGCTTCACCAGCTTTCAAATTACTAATAATTTTTAGCTGCATCTTGCCTGTAAAACTATTTTGGGCATATTAGCAGTGTGTGGTACTCATTCTATTAGGCCGTCTATACTAAGCTCCACCAGCTTTCAAATTACTAATAATTTTTAGCTGCATCTTGCCTGTAAAATTATTTTGGGCATATTAGCAGTGTGTGGTACTCATTCTATTAGGCCATCTATACTAAGCTCCACCAGCTTTCAAATTACTAATAATTTTTAGCTGCATCTTGCCTGTAAAATTATTTTGGGCATATTAGCAGTGTGTGGTACTCATTCTATTAGGCCATCTATACTAAGCTCCACCAGCTTTCAAATTACTAATAATTTTTAGCTGCATCTTGCCTGTAAAATAATTTTGGACATATTAGCAGTGTGTGGTACTCATTCTATTAGGCCATCTATACTAAGCTCCACCAGCTTTCAAATTACTAATAATTTTAAGCTGCATCTTGCCTGTAAAATTATTTTGGGCATATTAGCAGTGTGTGGTACTCATTCTATTAGGTCATCTATACTAAGCTCCACCAGCTTTCAAATTACTAATAATTTTTAGCTGCATCTTGCCTGTAAAATTATTTTGGGCATATTAGCAGTGTGTGGTACTCATTCTATTAGGCCATCTATACTAAGCTCCACCAGCTTTCAAATTACTAAAAATTTTTAGCTGCATCTTGCCTGTAGTATAATTTTGGCCATATTAGCAGTGTGTGGTACTCATTCTATTAGGCCATCTTTACTAAGCTCCACCAGCTTTCAAATTACTAATAATTTTTAGCTGCATCTTGCCTGTAAAATAATTTTGGCCATATTAGCAGTGTGTGGTTCTCATTCTATTAGGCCATCTATACTAAGCTCCACAAGCTTTCAAATTACTAACAATTTTTAGCTGCATCTTGCCTGTAAAGTAATTTTGGGCATATTAGCAGTGTGTGGAACTCACTCTATTAGGCCATCTATACTAACCTCCACCAGCTTTCAAATTATTAATAATTTTTAGCAGCATCTTGCTTGTAAAAGAATTTTGGGCATATTAGCAGTGTGTGGTACTCATTCTATTAGGCTATCTATACTAAGCTCCACCAGCTTTCAAATTACTAATAATTTTTAGCTGCATCTTGCCTGTAAAATAATTTTGGGAATATTAGCAGTGTGTGGTACTCATTATTTTAGGCCTTCTCTTTTAAGCTCCACCAGCTTTCAAATTACTATTAATTTTTAGCTGCATCTTGCCTGTAAAATTATTTTGGGCATATTAGCAGTGTGTGGTACTCATTCTATTAGGCCATCTATACTAAGCTCCACCAGCTTTCAAATTTCAAATAATTTTTAGCTGCATCTTGCCTGTAAAATAATTTTGGGCATATTAGCAGTGTGTGGTACTCATTCATTAGGCCATCTATACTAAGCTCCACCAGCTTTCAAATTACTAATAAATTTTAGCTGCATCTTGCCTGTAAAATAATTTTGGCCATATTAGCAGTGTGTGGTACTCATTCTATTAGGCCATCTATACTAAGCTCCACAAGCTTTCAAATTACTAACAATTTTTAGCTGCATCTTGCCTGTAAAGTAATTTTGGGCATATTAGCAGTGTGTGGAACTCACTCTATTAGGCCATCTATACTAACCTCCACCAGCTTTCAAATTACTAATAATTTTTAGCAGCATCTTGCTTGTAAAATAATTTTGGGCATATTAGCAGTGTGTGGTACTCATTCTATTAGGCTATCTATACTAAGCTCCACCAGCTTTCAAATTACTAATAATTTTTAGCTGCATCTTGCCTGTAAAATAATTTTGGGCATATTAGCAGTGTGTGGTACACATTATTTTAGGCCATCTATTTTAAGCTCCACCAGCTTTCAAATTACTAATAATTTTTAGCTGCATCTTGCCTGTAAAACTATTTTGGGCATATTAGCAGTGTGTGGTACTCATTCTATTAGGCCGTCTATACTAAGCTCCACCAGCTTTCAAATTACTAATAATTTTTAGCTGCATCTTGCCTGTAAAATTATTTTGGGCATATTAGCAGTGTGTGGTACTCATTCTATTAGGCCATCTATACTAAGCTCCACCAGCTTTCAAATTACTAATAATTTTTAGCTGCATCTTGACTGTAAAATTATTTTGGGCATATTAGCAGTGTGTGGTACTCATTCTATTAGGCCATCTATACTAAGCTCCACCAGCTTTCAAATTACTAATAATTTTTAGCTGCATCTTGCCTGTAAAATAATTTTGGACATATTAGCAGTGTGTGGTACTCATTCTATTAGGCCATCTATACTAAGCTCCACCAGCTTTCAAATTACTAATAATTTTAAGCTGCATCTTGCCTGTAAAATTATTTTGGGCATATTAGCAGTGTGTGGTACTCATTCTATTAGGTCATCTATACTAAGCTCCACCAGCTTTCAAATTACTAATAATTTTTAGCTGCATCTTGCCTGTAAAATTATTTTGGGCATATTAGCAGTGTGTGGTACTCATTCTATTAGGCCATCTATACTAAGCTCCACCAGCTTTCAAATTACTAAAAATTTTTAGCTGCATCTTGCCTGTAATATAATTTTGGCCATATTAGCAGTGTGTGGTACTCATTCTATTAGGCCATCTTTACTAAGCTCCACCAGCTTTCAAATTACTAATAATTTTTAGCTGCATCTTGCCTGTAAAATAATTTTGGCCATATTAGCAGTGTGTGGTTCTCATTCTATTAGGCCATCTATACTAAGCTCCACAAGCTTTCAAATTACTAACAATTTTTAGCTGCATCTTGCCTGTAAAGTAATTTTGGGCATATTAGCAGTGTGTGGAACTCACTCTATTAGGCCATCTATACTAACCTCCACCAGCTTTCAAATTATTAATAATTTTTAGCAGCATCTTGCTTGTAAAAGAATTTTGGGCATATTAGCAGTGTGTGGTACTCATTCTATTAGGCTATCTATACTAAGCTCCACCAGCTTTCAAATTACTAATAATTTTGAGCTGCATCTTGCCTGTAAAATAATTTTGGGCATATTAGCAGTGTGTGGTACTCATTATTTTAGGCCATCTATTTTAAGCTCCACCAGCTTTCAAATTACTAATAATTTTTAGCTGCATCTTGCCTGTAAAACTATTTTGGGCATATTAGCAGTGTGTGGTACTCATTCTGTTAGGCCGTCTATACTAAGCTCCACCAGCTTTCAAATTACAAATAATTTTTAGCTGCATCTTGCCTGTAAAATTATTTTGGGCATATTAGCAGTGTGTGGTAATCATTCTATTAGGCCATCTATACGAAGCTCCACCAGCTTTCAAATTACTAATAATTTTTAGCTGCATCTTGCCTGTAAAATTATTTTGGGCATATTAGCAGTGTGTGGTACTCATTCTATTAGGCCATCTATACTAAGCTCCACCAGCTTTCAAATTACTAATAATTTTTAGCTGCATCTTGCCTGTAAAATACTTTTGGGCATATTAGCAGTGTTTGGTACTCATTCTATTAGGCCATCTATACTAAGCTCCACCAGCTTTCAAATTACTAATAATTTTAAGCTGCATCTTGCCTGTAAAATTATTTTGGGCATATTAGCAGTGTGTGGTACTCATTCTATTAGGTCATCTATACTAAGCTCCACCAGCTTTCAAATTACTAATAATTTTTAGCTGCATCTTGCCTGTAAAATAATTTTGGGCATATTAGCAGTGTGTGGTACTCATTCTATTATGCCATCTATACTAAGCTCCACCAGCTTTCAAATTTTAAATAATTTTTAGCTGCATCTTGCCTGTAAAATAATTTTGGGCATATTAGCAGTGTGTGGTACTCATTCTATTAGGCCATCAATACTAAGCTCCACCAGCTTTCAAATTACTAATAATTTTTAGCTGCATCTTGCCTGTAAAATAATTTTGGCCATATTAGCAGTTTGTGGTACTCATTCTATTAGGCCATCTATACTAAGCTCCACAAGCTTTCAAATTACTAACAATTTTTAGCTGCATCTTGCCTGTAAAGTAATTTTGGGCATATTAGCAGTGTGTGGAACTCACTCTATTAGGCCATCTATACTAACCTCCACCAGCTTTCAAATTACTAATAATTTTTAGCAGCATCTTGCTTGTAAAATAATTTTGGGCATATTAGCAGTGTGTGGTACTCATTCTATTAGGCTATCTATACTAAGCTCCACCAGCTTTCAAATTACTAATAATTTTTAGCTGCATCTTGCCTGTAAAATAATTTTGGGCATATTAGCAGTGTGTGGTACTCATTATTTTAGGCCATCTATTTTAAGCTCCACCAGCTTTCAAATTACTAATAATTTTTAGCTGCATCTTGCCTGTAAAACTATTTTGGGCATATTAGCAGTGTGTGGTACTCATTCTATTAGGCCGACTATACTAAGCTCCACCAGCTTTCAAATTACTAATAATTTTTAGCTGCATCTTGCCTGTAAAATTATTTTGGGCATATTTGCAATGTGTGGTACTCATTCTATTAGGCCATCTATACTAAGCTCCACCAGCTTTCAAATTACTAATAATTTTTAGCTGCATCTTGCCTGTAAAATTATTTTGGGCATATTAGCAGTGTGTGGTACTCATTCTATTAGGCCATCTATACTAAGCTCCACCAGCTTTCAAATTACTAATAATTTTAAGCTGCATCTTGCCTGTAAAATTATTTTGGGCATATTAGCAGTGTGTGGTACTCATTCTATTAGGTCATCTATACTAAGCTCCACCAGCTTTCAAATTACTAATAATTTTTAGCTGCATCTTGCCTGTAAAATTATTTTGGGCATATTAGCAGTGTGTGGTACTCATTCTATTAGGCCATCTATACTAAGCTCCACCAGCTTTCAAATTACTAAAAATTTTTAGCTGCATCTTGCCTGTAATATAATTTTGGCCATATTAGCAGTGTGTGGTACTCATTCTATTAGGCCATCTTTACTAAGCTCCACCAGCTTTCAAATTACTAATAATTTTTAGCTGCATCTTGCCTGTAAAATAATTTTGGCCATATTAGCAGTGTGTGGTTCTCATTCTATTAGGCCATCTATACTAAGCTCCACAAGCTTTCAAATTACTAACAATTTTTAGCTGCATCTTGCCTGTAAAGTAATTTTGGGCATATTAGCAGTGTGTGGAACTCACTCTATTAGGCCATCTATACTAACCTCCACCAGCTTTCAAATTATTAATAATTTTTAGCAGCATCTTGCTTGTAAAAGAATTTTGGGCATATTAGCAGTGTGTGGTACTCATTCTATTAGGCTATCTATACTAAGCTCCACCAGCTTTCAAATTACTAATAATTTTTAGCTGCATCTTGCCTGTAAAATAATTTTGGGAATATTAGCAGTGTGTGGTACTCATTATTTTAGGCCTTCTATTTTAAGCTCCACCAGCTTTCAAATTACTATTAATTTTTAGCTGCATCTTGCCTGTAAAATTATTTTGGGCATATTAGCAGTGTGTGGTACTCATTCTATTAGGCCATCTATACTAAGCTCCACCAGCTTTCAAATTTCAAATAATTTTTAGCTGCATCTTGCCTGTAAAATAATTTTGGGCATATTAGCAGTGTGTGGTACTCATTCATTAGGCCATCTATACTAAGCTCCACCAGCTTTCAAATTACTAATAAATTTTAGCTGCATCTTGCCTGTAAAATAATTTTGGCCATATTAGCAGTGTGTGGTACTCATTCTATTAGGCCATCTATACTAAGCTCCACAAGCTTTCAAATTACTAACAATTTTTAGCTGCATCTTGCCTGTAAAGTAATTTTGGGCATATTAGCAGTGTGTGGAACTCACTCTATTAGGCCATCTATACTAACCTCCACCAGCTTTCAAATTACTAATAATTTTTAGCAGCATCTTGCTTGTAAAAGAATTTTGGGCATATTAGCAGTGTGTGGTACTCATTCTATTAGGCTATCTATACTAAGCTCCACCAGCTTTCAAATTACTAATAATTTTTAGCTGCATCTTGCCTGTAAAATAATTTTGGGCATATTAGCAGTGTGTGGTACACATTATTTTAGGCCATCTATTTTAAGCTCCACCAGCTTTCAAATTACTAATAATTTTTAGCTGCATCTTGCCTGTAAAACTATTTTGGGCATATTAGCAGTGTGTGGTACTCATTCTATTAGGCCGTCTATACTAAGCTCCACCAGCTTTCAAATTACTAATAATTTTTAGCTGCATCTTGCCTGTAAAATTATTTTGGGCATATTAGCAGTGTGTGGTACTCATTCTATTAGGCCATCTATACTAAGCTCCACCAGCTTTCAAATTACTAATAATTTTTAGCTGCATCTTGCCTGTAAAATTATTTTGGGCATATTAGCAGTGTGTGGTACTCATTCTATTAGGCCATCTATACTAAGCTCCACCAGCTTTCAAATTACTAATAATTTTTAGCTGCATCTTGCCTGTAAAATAATTTTGGACATATTAGCAGTGTGTGGTACTCATTCTATTAGGCCATCTATACTAAGCTCCACCAGCTTTCAAATTACTAATAATTTTAAGCTGCATCTTGCCTGTAAAATTATTTTGGGCATATTAGCAGTGTGTGGTACTCATTCTATTAGGTCATCTATACTAAGCTCCACCAGCTTTCAAATTACTAATAATTTTTAGCTGCATCTTGCCTGTAAAATTATTTTGGGCATATTAGCAGTGTGTGGTACTCATTCTATTAGGCCATCTATACTAAGCTCCACCAGCTTTCAAATTACTAAAAATTTTTAGCTGCATCTTGCCTGTAATATAATTTTGGCCATATTAGCAGTGTGTGGTACTCATTCTATTAGGCCATCTTTACTAAGCTCCACCAGCTTTCAAATTACTAATAATTTTTAGCTGCATCTTGCCTGTAAAATATTTTTGGCCATATTAGCAGTGTGTGGTTCTCATTCTATTAGGCCATCTATACTAAGCTCCACAAGCTTTCAAATTACTAACAATTTTTAGCTGCATCTTGCCTGTAAAGTAATTTTGGGCATATTAGCAGTGTGTGGAACTCACTCTATTAGGCCATCTATACTAACCTCCACCAGCTTTCAAATTATTAATAATTTTTAGCAGCATCTTGCTTGTAAAAGAATTTTGGGCATATTAGCAGTGTGTGGTACTCATTCTATTAGGCTATCTATACTAAGCTCCACCAGCTTTCAAATTACTAATAATTTTGAGCTGCATCTTGCCTGTAAAATAATTTTGGGCATATTAGCAGTGTGTGGTACTCATTATTTTAGGCCATCTATTTTAAGCTCCACCAGCTTTCAAATTACTAATAATTTTTAGCTGCATCTTGCCTGTAAAACTATTTTGGGCATATTAGCAGTGTGTGGTACTCATTCTGTTAGGCCGTCTATACTAAGCTCCACCAGCTTTCAAATTACAAATAATTTTTAGCTGCATCTTGCCTGTAAAATTATTTTGGGCATATTAGCAGTGTGTGGTAATCATTCTATTAGGCCATCTATACGAAGCTCCACCAGCTTTCAAATTACTAATAATTTTTAGCTGCATCTTGCCTGTAAAATTATTTTGGGCATATTAGCAGTGTGTGGTACTCATTCTATTAGGTCATCTATACTAAGCTCCACCAGCTTTCAAATTACTAATAATTTTTAGCTGCATCTTGCCTGTAAAATAATTTTGGGCATATTAGCAGTGTGTGGTACTCATTCTATTATGCCATCTATACTAAGCTCCACCAGCTTTCAAATTTTAAATAATTTTTAGCTGCATCTTGCCTGTAAAATAATTTTGGGCATATTAGCAGTGTGTGGTACTCATTCTATTAGGCCATCAATACTAAGCTCCACCAGCTTTCAAATTACTAATAATTTTTAGCTGCATCTTGCCTGTAAAATAATTTTGGCCATATTAGCAGTTTGTGGTACTCATTCTATTAGGCCATCTATACTAAGCTCCACAAGCTTTCAAATTACTAACAATTTTTAGCTGCATCTTGCCTGTAAAGTAATTTTGGGCATATTAGCAGTGTGTGGAACTCACTCTATTAGACCATCTATACTAACCTCCACCAGCTTTCAAATTACTAATAATTTTTAGCAGCATCTTGCTTGTAAAATAATTTTGGGCATATTAGCAGTGTGTGGTACTCATTCTATTAGGCTATCTATACTAAGCTCCACCAACTTTCAAATTACTAATAATTTTTAGCTGCATCTTGCCTGTAAAATAATTTTGGGCATATTAGCAGTGTGTGGTACTCATTATTTTAGGCCATCTATTTTAAGCTCCACCAGCTTTCAAATTACTAATAATTTTTAGCTGCATCTTGCCTGTAAAACTATTTTGGGCATATTAGCAGTGTGTGGTACTCATTCTATTAGGCCGACTATACTAAGCTCCACCAGCTTTCAAATTACTAATAATTTTTAGCTGCATCTTGCCTGTAAAATTATTTTGGGCATATTAGCAATGTGTGGTACTCATTCTATTAGGCCATCTATACTAAGCTCCACCAGCTTTCAAATTACTAATAATTTTTAGCTGCATCTTGCCTGTAAAATTATTTTGGGCATATTAGCAGTGTGTGGTACTCATTCTATTAGGCCATCTATAATAAGCTCCACCAGCTTTCAAATTACTAATAATTTTTAGCTGCATCTTGCCTGTAAAATAATTTTGGTCATATTAGCAGTGTGTGGTACTCATTCTATTAGGCCATCTATGCTAAGCTCCACCAGCTTTCAAATTACTAATAATTTTAAGCTGCATCTTGCCTGTAAAATTATTTTGGGCATATTAGCAGTGTGTGGTACTCATTCTATTAGGTCATCTACACTAAGCTCCACCAGCTTTCAAATTACTAATAATTTTTAGCTGCATCTTGCCTGTAAAATAATTTTGGGCATATTAGCAGTGTGTGGTACTCATTCTATTATGCCGTCTATACTAAGCTCCACCAGCTTTCAAATTTCAAATAATTTTTAGCTGCATCTTGCCTGTAAAATAATTTTGGGCATATTAGCAGTGTGTGGTACTCATTCTAATAGGCCATCTATACTAAGCTCCACCAGCTTTCAAATTACTAATAATTTTTAGCTGCATCTTGGCTGTAAAATAATGTTGGGCATATTAGCAGTGTGTGGTACTCATTCTATTAGGCCATCTATACTAATCTCCACCAGCTTTCAAATTACTAATAATTTTTAGCTGCACAATTTTGGCCATATTAGCAGTGTGTGGTACTCATTCTATTAGGCCATCTATACTAAGCTCCACCAGCTTTTAAATTACTACTAATTTTTAGCTGCATCTTGCCTGTAAAATAATTTTGGGCATATTAGCAGTTTGTGGTACTCATTCTATTTGGCCATCTATACTAAGCTCCACCAGCTTTCAAATTACTAATAATTTTTAGCTGCATCTTGCCTGTAAAATTATTTGGGGCATATTAGCAGTGTGTGGTACTCATTCTACTAGGCTGTGTATACTAAGCTCCGCCAGCTTTCAAATTGCTAATAATTTTTAGCAGCATCTTGCCTGTATAATAATTTTGGGCATATTAGCAGTGTGTGGTACTCATTCTATTAGGCCATCTATACTAAGCTCCACCAGCTTTCAAATTACTAATAATTTTGAGCTGCATATTGCCTGTAAAATAATTTTGGGCATATTAGCAGTGTGTGGTACTCATTCTATTAGGCCATCTATACTAAGCTCCAGTAGCTTTCAAATTACTAATAATTTTTAGCTGCATCTTGCCTGTAATATAATTTTGGCCATATTAGCAGTGTGTGGTACTCATTCTATTAGGCCATCTATACTAAGCTCCACCAGCTTTCAAATTACTAATAATTTTTAGCTGCATCTTGCCTGTAAAATAATTTTGACCATATTAGCAGTGTGTGGTGCTCATTCTATTAGTCCATCTATACTATGCTCCACAAGCTTTCAAATTACTAACAATTTTTAGCTGCATCTTGCCTGTAAAGTAATTTTGGGCATATTAGCAGTGTGTGGAACTCACTCTATTAGGCCATCTATACTAACCTCCACCAGCTTTCAAATTACTAATAATTTTTAGCAGCATCTTGCTTGTAAAATAATTTTGGGCATATTAGCAGTGTGTGGTACTCATTCTATTAGGCTATCTTTACTAAGCTCCACCAGCTTTCAAATTACTAATAATTTTTAGCTGCATCTTGCCTGTAAAATAATTTTGGGCATATTAGCAGTGTGTGGTACTCATTCTATTAGGCCATCTATACTAAGCTCCACCAGCTTTCAAATTACTAATAATTTTTAAATTTTTAGCTGCATCTTGCCTATAAAATTATTTTGGGCATATTAGCAGTGTGTGGTACTCATTCTATTAGGCCGTCTATACTAAGCTCCACCAGCTTTCAAATTACTAATAATTTTTAGCTGCATCTTGCCTGTAAAATTATTTTGGGCATATTAGCAGTGTGTGGTACTCATTCTATTAGGCCATCTATACTAAGCTCCACCAGCTTTCAAATTACTAATAATTTTTAGCTGCATCTTGCCTGTAAAATTATTTTGGGCATATTAGCAGTGTGTGGTACTCATTCTATTAGGCCATCTATACTAAGCTCCACCAGCTTTCAAATTACTACTAATTTTTAGCTGCATCTTGCCTCTAAAATAATTTTGGTCATATTAGCAGTGTGTGGTACTCATTCTATTAGGCCATCTATACTAAGCTCCACCAGCTTTTAAATTACTAATAATTTTAAGCTGCATCTTGCCTGTAAAATTATTTTGGGCATATTAGCAGTGTGTGGTACTCATTCTATTACGTCATCTATACTAAGATCCACCAGCTTTCAAATTACTAATAATTTTTAGCTGCATCTTGCCTGTAAAATAATTTTGGGCATATTAGCAGTGTGTGGTACTCATTCTATTAGGCCATCTATACTAAGCTCCACCAGCTTTCAAATTACTAATAATTTTTAGCTGCATCTTGCCTGTAAAATAATTTTGTCCATATTAGCAGTGTGTGGTTCTCATTCTATTAGGCCATCTCTACTAAGCTCCACAATCTTTCAAATTACTAACAATTTTTAGCTGCATCTTGCCTGTAAAGTAATTTTGGGCATATTAGCAGTGTGTGGAACTCACTCTATTAGGCCATCTATACTAACCTCCACCAGCTTTCAAATTACTAATAATTTTTAGCAGCATCTTGCTTGTAAAATAATTTTGGGCATATTAGCAGTGTGTGGTACTCATTCTATTAGGCTATCTATACTAAGCTCCACCAGCTTTCAAATTACTAATAATTTTGAGCTGCATCTTGCCTGTAAAATAATTTTGGGCATATTAGCAGTGTGTGGTACTCATTATTTTAGGCCAACTATTTTAAGCTCCACCAGCTTTCAAATTACTAATAATTTTTAGCTGCATCTTGCCTGTAAAACTATTTTGGGCATATTAGCAGTGTGTGGTACTCATTCTGTTAGGCCGTCTATACTAAGCTCCACCAGCTTTCAAATTACAAATAATTTTTAGCTGCATCTTGCCTGTAAAATTATTTTGGGCATATTAGCAGTGTGTGGTACTCATTCTATTAGGCCATCTATACTAAGCTCCACCAGCTTTCAAATTACTAATAATTTTTAGCTGCAGCTTGCCTGTAAAATTATTTTGGGCATATTAGCAGTGTGTGGTACTCATTCTATTAGGCCATCTATACTAAGCTCCACCAGCTTTCAAATTACTAATAATTTTTAGCTGCATCTTGCCTGTAAAATAATTTTGGGCATATTAGCAGTGTGTGGTACTCATTCTATTAGGCCATCTATACTACGCTCCACCAGCTTTCAAATTACTAATAATTTTAAGCTGCATCTTGCCTGTAAAATTATTTTGGGCATATTAGCAGTGTGTGGTACTCATTCTATTAGGTCATCTATACTAAGCTCCACCAGCTTTCAAATTACTAATAATTTTTAGCTGCATCTTGCCTGTAAAATAATTTTGGGCATATTAGCAGCATGTAGTACTCATTCTATTATGCCATCTATACTAAGCTCCACCAGCTTTCAAATTTCAAATAATTTTTAGCTGCATCTTGCCTGTAAAATAATTTTGGGCATATTAGCAGTGTGTGGTACTCATTCTATTAGGCCATCTATACTAAGCTCCACCAGCTTTCAAATTACTAATAATTTTTAGCTGCATCTTGCCTGTAAAATAATTTTTTCCATATTAGCAGTGTGTGGTACTCATTCTACTAGCCCATCTATGCTAAGCTCCACAAGCTTTCAAATTACTAAGAATTTTTAGCTGCATCTTGCCTGTAAAGTAATCTTGGGCATATTAGCAGTGTGTGGAACTCTCTCTATTAGGCCATCTATACTAACCTCCACCAGCTTTCAAATTACTAATAATTTTTAGCAGCATCTTGCTTGTAAAATAATTTTGGGCATATTAGCAGTGTGTGGTACTCATTCTATTAGGCTATCTATACTAAGCTCCACCAGCTTTCAAATTACTAATAATTTTTAGCTGCATCTTGCCTGTAAAATAATTTTGGGCATATTAGCAGTGTGTGGTACTCATTATTTTAGGCCATCTATTTTAAGCTCCACCAGCTTTCAAATTACTAATAATTTTTAGCTGCATCTTGCCTGTAAAACTATTTTGGGCATATTAGCAGTGTGTGGTACTCATTCTATTAGGCCGTCTATACTATGCTCCACCAGCTTTCAAATTACTAATAATTTTTAGCTGCATCTTGCCTGTAAAATAATTTTGGCCATATTAGCAGTGTGTGGTACTCATTCTATTAGGCCATCTATACTAAGCTCCACAAGCTTTCAAATTACTAACAATTTTAGCTGCATCTTGCCTGTAAAGTAATTTTGGGCATATTAGCAGTGTGTGGAACTCTCTCTATTAGGCCATCTATACTAACCTCCACCAGCTTTCAAATTACTAATAATTTTTAGCAGCATCTTGCTTGTAAAATAATTTTGGGCATATTAGCAGTGTGTGGTACTCATTCTATTAGGCTATCTATACTAAGCTCCACCAGCTTTCAAATTACTAATAATTTTTAGCTGCATCTTGCCTGTAAAATAATTTTGGGCATATTAGCAGTGTGTGGTACTCATTATTTTAGGCCATCTATTTTAAGCTCCACCAGCTTTCAAATTACTAATAATTTTTAGCTGCATCTTGCCTGTAAAACTATTTTGGGCATATTAGCAGTGTGTGGTACTCATTCTATTAGGCCGTCTATACTATGCTCCACCAGCTTTCAAATTACTAATAATTTTTAGCTGCATCTTGCCTGTAAAATAATTTTGGCCATATTAGCAGTGTGTGGTACTCATTCTATTAGGCCATCTATACTAAGCTCCACAAGCTTTCAAATTACTAACAATTTTAGCTGCATCTTGCCTGTAAAGTAATTTTGGGCATATTAGCAGTGTGTGGAACTCTCTCTATTAGGCCATCTATACTAACCTCCACCAGCTTTCAAATTACTAATAATTTTTAGCAGCATCTTGCTTGTAAAATAATTTTGGGCATATTAGCAGTGTGTGGTACTCATTCTATTAGGCTATCTATACTAAGCTCCACCAGCTTTCAAATTACTAATAATTTTTAGCTGCATCTTGCCTGTAAAATAATTTTGGGCATATTAGCAGTGTGTGGTACTCATTATTTTAGGCCATCTATTTTAAGCTCCACCAGCTTTCAAATTACTAATAATTTTTAGCTGCATCTTGCCTGTAAAACTATTTTGGGCATATTAGCAGTGTGTGGTACTCATTCTATTAGGCCGTCTATACTAAGCTCCACCAGCTTTCAAATTACTAATAATTTTTAGCTGCATCTTGCCTGTAAAATTATTTTGGGCATATTAGCAGTGTGTGGTACTCATTCTATTAGGCCATCTATACTAAGCTCCACCAGCTTTCAAATTACTAATAATTTTTAGCTGCATCTTGCCTGTAAAATTATTTTAGGCATATTAGCAGTGTGTGGTACTCATTCTATTAGGCCATCTATACTAAGCTCCACCAGCTTTCAAATTACTAATAATTTTTAGCTGCATCTTGCCTGTAAAATAATTTTGGGCATATTAGCAGTGTATGGTACTCATTCTATTAGGCCATCTATACTAAGCTCCACCAGTTTTCAAATTACTAATAATTTTAAGCTGCATCTTGCCTGTAAAATTATTTTGGGCATATTAGCAGTGTGTGGTACTCATTCTATTAGGTCATCTATACTAAGCTCCACCAGCTTTCAAATTACTAATAATTTTTAGCTGCATCTTGCCTGTAAAATAATTTTGGGCATATTAGCAGTGTGTGGTACTCATTCTATTATGCCGTCTATACTAAGCTCCACCAGCTTTCAAATTTCAAATAATTTTTAGCTGCATCTTGCCTGTAAAATAATTTTGGGCATATTAGCAGTGTGTGGTACTCACTCTAATACGCCGTCTATACTAAGCTCCACCAGCTTTCAAATTACTAATAATTTTTAGCTGCATCTTGGCTGTAAAATAATGTTGGGCATATTAGCAGTGTGTGGTACTCATTCTATTAGGCCATCTATACTAAGCTCCACCAGCTTTTAAATTACTACTAATTTTTAGCTGCATCTTGCCTGTAAAATAATTTTGGGCATATTAGCAGTGTGTGGTACTCATTCTATTTGGCCATCTATACTAAGCTCCACCAGCTTTCAAATTACTAATAATTTTTAGCTGCATCTTGCCTGTAAAATTATTTTGGGCATTTTAGCAGTGTGTGGTACTCATTCTACTAGGCCGTCTATACTAAGCTCCACCAGCTTTCAAATTGCTAATAATTTTTAGCAGCACCTTGCCTGTAAAATAATTTTGGGCATATTAGCAGTGTGTGGTACTCATTCTATTAGGCCATCTATACTAAGCTCCACCAGCTTTCAAATTACTAATAATTTTTAGCTGCATCTTGCCTGTAATATAATTTTGGCCATATTAGCAGTGTGTGGTACTCATTCTATTAGGCCATCTATACTAAGCTCCATCAGCTTTCAAATTACTAATAATTTTTAGCTGCATCTTGCCTGTAAAATAATTTTGGCCATATTAGCAGTGTGTGGTACTCATTCTATTTGGCCATCTATACTAAGCTCCACCAGCTTTCAAATTACTAATAATTTTGAGCTGCATATTGCCTGTAAAGTAATTTTGGGCATATTAGCAGTGTGTGGCACTCACTCTATTAGGCCATCTATACTAAGCTCCACCAGCTTTCAAATTACTAATAATTTTGAGCTGCATGTTGCCTGTAAAATAATTTTGGGCATATTAGCAGTGTGTGGTACTCATTCTATTAGGCCATCTATACTAAGCTCCACCAGCTTTCAAATTACTAATAATTTTTAGCCGCATCTTGCCTGTAATATAATTTTGGCCATATTAGCAGTGTGTGGTACTCATTCTATTAGGCCATCTATACTAAGCTCCAAAAGCTTTCAAATTACTAATAATTTTTAGCTGCATCTTGCCTGTAAAATAATTTTGGCCATATTAGCAGTGTGTGGTGCTCATTCTATTAGGCCATCTATACTAAGCTCCACAAGCTTTCAAATTACTAACAATTTTTAGCTGCATCTTGCCTGTAAAGTAATTTTGGGCATATTAGCAGTGTGTGGAACTCACTCTATTAGGCCATCTATACTAACCTCCACCAGCTTTCAAATTACTAATAATTTTTAGCAGCATCTTGCTTGTAAAATAATTTTGGGCATATTAGCAGTGTGTGGTACTCATTCTATTAGGCTATCTTTACTAAGCTCCACCAGCTTTCAAATTACTAATAATTTTTAGCTGCATCTTGCCTGTAAAATAATTTTGGGCATATTAGCAGTGTGTGGTACTCATTATATTAGGCCATCTATACTAAGCTCCACCAGCTTTCAAATTACTAATAATTTTTAGCTGCATCTTGCCTGTAAAATTATTTTGGGCATATTAGCAGTGTGTGGTACTCATTCTATTAGGCCGTCTATACTAAGCTCCACCAGCTTTCAAATTACTAATAATTTTTAGCTGCATCTTGCCTGTAAAATTATATTGGGCATATTAGCAGTGTGTGGTACTCATTCTATTAGGCCATCTATACTAAGCTCCACCAGCTTTCAAATTACTAATAATTTTTAGCTGCATCTTGCCTGTAAAATTATTTTGGGCATATTAGCAGTGTGTGGAACTCATTCTATTAGGCCATCTATACTAAGCTCCACCAGCTTTCAAATTACTACTAATTTTTAGCTGCATCTTGCCTGTAAAATAATTTTGGTCAAATTAGCAGTGTGTGGTACTCATTCTATTAGGCCATCTATACTAACCTCCACCAGCTTTTAAATTACTAATAATTTTAAGCTGCATCTTGCCTGTAAGATAATTTTTGGCATATTAGCAGTGTGTGGTACTCATTCTATTAGGCAATCTATACTAAGCTCCACCAGCTTTCAAATTACTAATAATTTTAAGCTGCATCTTGCCTGTAAAATTATTTTGGGCATATTAGCAGTGTGTGGTACTCATTCTAATAGGCCATCTATACTAAGCTCCACCAGCTTTCAAATTACTAATAATTTTTAGCTGCATCTCTCCTGTAAAATAATTTTGGGCATATTAGCAGTGTGTGGTACTCATTCTAATAGGCCACCTATACTAAGCTCCAACAGCTTTCAAATTACTAATAATTTTTAGCTGCATCTTGCCTGTAAAATAATGTTGGGCATATTAGCAGTGTGTGGTACTCATTCTATTAGGCCATCTATATTAAGCTCCACCAGCTTTTAAATTACTGCTAATTTTTAGCTGCATCTTGCCTGTAAAATAATTTTGGGCATATTAGCAGTGTGTGGTACTCATTCTATTTGGCCATCTATACTAAGCTCCACCAGCTTTCAAATTACTAATAATTTTAAGCTGCATCTTGCCTGTAAAATAATTTTGGGCATATTAGCAGTGTGTGGTACTCATTCTATTTGGCCATCTATACTAAGCTCCACCAGCTTTCAAATTGCTAAGAATTTTTAGCAGCATCTTGCCTGTAAAATAATTTTGGGCATATTAGCAGTGTGTGGTACTCATTCTATTAGGCCATCTATACTAAGCTCCACCAGCTTTCAAATTACTAATAATTTTTAGCTGCATCTTGCCTGTAATATAATTTTGGCCATATTAGCAGTGTGTGGTACTCATTCTATTAGGCCATCTATACTAAGCTCCACCAGCTTTCAAATTACTAATAATTTTTAGCTGCATCTTGCCTGTAAAATAATTTTGGCCATATTAGCAGTGTGTGGTACTCATTCTATTAGGCCATCTATACTAAGCTCCAGCAGCTTTCAAATTACTAATAATTTTGAGCTGCATATTGCCTGTAAAGTAATTTTGGGCATATTAGCAGTGTGTGGCACTCACTCTATTAGGCCATCTATATTAAGCTCCACCAGCTTTCAAATTACTAATAATTTTGAGCTGCATATTGCCTGTAAAATAATTTTGGGCATATTAGCAGTGTGTGGTACTCATTCTATTAGGCCATCTATACTAAGCTCCACCAGCTTTCAATTTACTAATAATATTTAGCTGCATCTTGCCTGTAATATAATTTTGGCCATATTAGCAGTGTGTGGTACTCATTCTATTAGGCCATCTATACTAAGCTCCACCAGCTTTCAAATTACTAATAATTTTTAGCTGCATCTTGCCTGTAAAATAATTTTGGCCATATTAGCAGTGTGTGGTACTCATTCTATTAGGCCATCTATACTAAGCTCCACAAGCTTTCAAATTACTAACAATTTTTAGCTGCATCTTGCCTGTAAAGTAATTTTGGGCATATTAGCAGTGTGTGGAACTCACTCTATTAGGCCATCTATACTAACCTCCACCAGCTTTCAAATTACTAATAATTTTTAGCAGCATCTTGCTTGTAAAATAATTTTGGGCATATTAGCAGTGTATGGTACTCATTCTATTAGACTATCTATACTAAGCTCCACCAGCTTTCAAATTACTAATAATTTTTAGCTGCATCTTGCCTGTAAAATAATTTTGGGCATATTAGCAGTGTGTGGTACTCATTATATTAGGCCGTCTATACTAAGCTCCACCAGCTTTCAAATTACTAATAATTTTTAGCTGCATCTTGCCTGTAAAATAATTTTGGTCATATAAGCAGTGTGTGGTACTCATTCTATTAGGCCATCTATACTAAGCTCCACCAGCTTTCAAATTACTAATAATTTTAAGCTGCATCTTGCTTGTAAAATTATTTTGGGCATATTAGCAGTGTGTGGTACTCATTCTATTAGGTCATCTATACTAAGCTCCACCAGCTTTCAAATTACTAATAACTTTTAGCTGCATCTTGCCTGTAAAATTATTTTGGGCATATTAGCAGTGTGTGGTACTCACTCTATTAGGCCATCTATACTGAGCTCCACCAGCTTTCAAATTACTAATAATTTATAGCTACATCTTGCTTGTAAAATAATTTTGGGAATATTAGCAGTGTGTGGTACTCATTCTATTATACCATCTATACTAAGCTCCACCAGCTTTCAAATTACTAATAATTTTTAGCTGCATCTTGCCTGTAAAATTATTTTGGGCATATTAACAGTGTGTGGTACTCATTCTATTAGGCCATCTATACTAAGCTCCACCAGCTTTCAAATTACTAATAATTTTTAGCTGCATCTTGCCTGTAAAATTATTTTGGGCATATTAGCAGTGTGTGGTACTCATTCTAATAGGCCATCTATACTAAGCTCCACCAGCTTTCAAATTACTAATAATTTTTAGCTGCATCTTGCCTGTAAGATAATTTTGGGCATATTAGCAGTGTGTGGTACTCATTCTATTAGGCCATCTATACTAAGCTCCACCAGCTTTCAAATTACTAATAATTTTTAGCTGCATCTTGCCTGTAAAATTATTTTGGGCATATTAGCAGTGTGTGGTACTCACTCTATTAGGCCATCTATACTAAGCTCTACCAGCTTTCAAATTACTAATAATTTTTAGCTGCATCTTGCCTGTAAAATAATTTTGGGCATATTAGCAGTGTGTGGTACTCATTCTATTAGGCCATCTATACTAAGCTCCACCAGCTTTCAAATTACTAATAATTTTTAGCTGCATCTTGCCTGTAATATAATTTTGGCCATATTAGCAGTGTGTGGTACTCATTCAATTAGGCCATCTATACTAAGCTCCACCAGCTTTCAAATTACTAATAATTTTTAGCTGCATCTTGCCTGTAAAATAATTTTGGCCATATTAGCAGTGTGTGGTACTCATTCTATTAGGATATCTATACTAAGCTCCACCAGCTTTCAAATTACTAATAATTTTGAGCTGCATATTGCCTGTAAAGTAATTTTGGGCATATTAGCAGTGTGTGGTACTCATTATATTAGGCCGTCTATACTAAGCTCCACCAGCTTTCAAATTACTAATAATTTTTAGCTGCATCTTGCCTGTAAAATAATTTTGGTCATATAAGCAGTGTGTGGTACTCATTCTATTAGGCCATCTATACTAAGCTCCACCAGCTTTCAAATTACTAATAATTTTAAACTGCATCTTGCCTGTAAAATTATTTTGGGCATATTAGCAGTGTGTGGTACTCATTCTATTAGGTCATCTATACTAAGCTCCACCAGCTTTCAAATTACTAATAACTTTTAGCTGCATCTTGCCTGTAAAATTATTTTGGGCATATTAGCAGTGTGTGGTACTCACTCTATTAGGCCATCTATACTGAGCTCCACCAGCTTTCAAATTACTAATAATTTATAGCTACATCTTGCCTGTAAAATAATTTTGGGAATATTAGCAGTGTGTGGTACTCATTCTATTATACCATCTATACTAAGCTCCACCAGCTTTCAAATTACTAATAATTTTTAGCTGCATCTTGCCTGTAAAATTATTTTGGGCATATTAACAGTGTGTGGTACTCATTCTATTAGGCCATCTATACTAAGCTCCACCAGCTTTCAAATTACTAATAATTTTTAGCTGCATCTTGCCTGTAAAATTATTTTGGGCATATTAGCAGTGTGTGGTACTCATTCTAATAGGCCATCTATACTAAGCTCCACCAGCTTTCAAATTACTAATAATTTTTAGCTGCATCTTGCCTGTAAGATAATTTTGGGCATATTAGCAGTGTGTGGTACTCATTCTATTAGGCCATCTATACTAAGCTCCACCAGCTTTCAAATTACTAATAATTTTTAGCTGCATCTTGCCTGTAAAATTATTTTGGGCATATTAGCAGTGTGTGGTACTCACTCTATTAGGCCATCTATACTAAGCTCTACCAGCTTTCAAATTACTAATAATTTTTAGCTGCATCTTGCCTGTAAAATAATTTTGGGCATATTAGCAGTGTGTGGTACTCATTCTATTAGGCCATCTATACTAAGCTCCACCAGCTTTCAAATTACTAATAATTTTTAGCTGCATCTTGCCTGTAATATAATTTTGGCCATATTAGCAGTGTGTGGTACTCATTCAATTAGGCCATCTATACTAAGCTCCACCAGCTTTCAAATTACTAATAATTTTTAGCTGCATCTTGCCTGTAAAATAATTTTGGCCATATTAGCAGTGTGTGGTACTCATTCTATTAGGATATCTATACTAAGCTCCACCAGCTTTCAAATTACTAATAATTTTGAGCTGCATATTGCCTGTAAAGTAATTTTGGGCATATTAGCAGTGTGTGGCACTCACTCTATTAGGCCATCTATACTAAGCTCCACCAGCTTTCAAATTACTAATAATTTTGAGCTGCATATTGCCTGTAAAATAATTTTGGGCATATTAGCAGTGTGTGGTACTCGTTCTATTAGGCCATCTATACTAAGCTCCACCAGCTTTCAAATTACTAATAATTTTTAGCTGCATCTTGCCTGTAAAATAATTTTGGGCATACTAGCAGTGTGTGGTACTCATTCTATTAGGCCATCTATACTAAGCTCCACCAGCTTTCAAATTACTAATAATTTTAAGCTGCATCTTGCCTGTAAAATTATTTTGGGCATATTAGCAGTGTGTGGTACTCATTCTATTAGGTCATCTATACTAAGCTCCACCAGCTTTCAAATTACTAATAATTTATAGCTACATCTTGCCTGTAAAATAATTTTGGGAATATTAGCAGTGTGTGGTACTCATTCTATTATACCATCTATACTAAGCTCCACCAGCTTTCTAATTACTAATAATTTTTAGCTGCATCTTGCCTGTAAAATTATTTTGGGCATATTAACAGTGTGTGGTACTCATTCTATTAGGCCATCTATACTAAGCTCCACCAGCTTTCAAATTACTAATAATTTTTAGCTGCATCTTGCCTGTAAAATTATTTTGGGCATATTAGCAGTGTGTGGTACTCATTCTAATAGGCCATCTATACTAAGCTCCACCAGCTTTCAAATTACTAATAATTTTTAGCTGCATCTTGCCTGTAAGATAATTTTGGGCATATTAGCAGTGTGTGGTACTCATTCTATTAGGCCATCTATACTAAGCTCCACCAGCTTTCAAATTACTAATAATTTTTAGCTGCATCTTGCCTGTAAAATTATTTTGGGCATATTAGCACTGTGTGGTACTCACTCTATTAGGCCATCTATACTAAGCTCTACCAGCTTTGAAATTACTAATAATTTTTAGCTGCATCTTGCCTGTAAAATAATTTTGGGCATATTAGCAGTGTGTGGTACTCATTCTATTAGGCCATCTATACTAAGCTCCACCAGCTTTCAAATTACTAATAATTTTTAGCTGCATCTTGCCTGTAATATAATTTTGGCCATATTAGCAGTGTGTGGTACTCATTCAATTAGGCCATCTATACTAAGCTCCACCAGCTTTCAAATTACTAATAATTTTTAGCTGCATCTTGCCTGTAAAATAATTTTGGCCATATTAGCAGTGTGTGGTACTCATTCTATTAGGATATCTATACTAAGCTCCACCAGCTTTCAAATTACTAATAATTTTGAGCTGCATATTGCCTGTAAAGTAATTTTGGGCATATTAGCAGTGTGTGGCACTCACTCTATTAGGCCATCTATACTAAGCTCCACCAGCTTTCAAATTACTAATAATTTTGAGCTGCATATTGCCTGTAAAATAATTTTGGGCATATTAGCAGTGTGTGGTACTCGTTCTATTAGGCCATCTATACTAAGCTCCACCAGCTTTCAAATTACTAATAATTTTTAGCTGCATCTTGCCTGTAATATAATTTTGGCCATATTAGCAGTGTGTGGTACTCATTCTATTAGGCCATCTATACTAAGCTCCACCAGCTTTCATATTACTAATAATTTTAGCTGCATCTTGCCTGTAAAATAATTTTGGCCATATTAGCAGTGTGTGGTACTCATTCTATTAGGCCATCTACACTAAGCTCCACCAGCTTTCAAATTACTAATAATTTTGAGCTGCATATTGCCTGTAAAGTAATTTTGGGCATATTAGCAGTGTGTGGAACTCACTCTATTAGGCCATCTATACTAAGCTCCACCAGCTTTCAAATTACTAATAATTTTTAGCTGCATCTTGCCTGTAAAATAATTTTGGGCGTATTAGCAGTGTGTGGTACTCATTCTATTAGGCCATCTATACTAAGCTCCACCATCTTTAAAATTCCTATTAATTTATAGCTGCATCTTGCCTGTAAAATAATTTTGGGCATATTAGCAGTGTGTGGTACTCATTCTATTATACCATCTATGCTAAGCTCCACCAGCTTTCAAATTACTAATAATTTTTAGCTGCATCTTGCCTGTAAAATTATTTTGGGCATATTAGCAGTGTGTGGTACTCATTCTATTAGGCCATCTATACTAAGCTCCACCAGTTTTCAAATTACTAATAATTTTTAGCTGCATCTTGCCTGTAAAATTATTTTGGCCATATTAGCAGTGTGTGGTACTCATTCTATGAGGCCATCTATACTAAGCTCCACCAGCTTTCAAATTACTAATAATTTTTAGCTGCATCTTGCCTGTAAGATAATTTTTGGCATATTAGCAGTGTGTGGTACTCATTCTATTAGGCAATCTATACTAAGCTCCACCAGCTTTCAAATTACTAATAATTTTAAGCTGCATCTTGCCTGTAAAATTATTTTGGGCATATTAGCAGTGTGTGGTACTCATTCTAATAGGCCATCTATACTAAGCTCCACCAGCTTTCAAATTACTAATAATTTTTAGCTGCATCTCTCCTGTAAAATAATTTTGGGCATATTAGCAGTGTGTGGTACTCATTCTAATAGGCCACCTATACGAAGCTCCAACAGCTTTCAAATTACTAATAATTTTTAGCTGCATCTTGCCTGTAAAATAATGTTGGGCATATTAGCAGTGTGTGGTACTCATTCTATTAGGCCATCTATATTAAGCTCCACCAGCTTTTAAATTACTGCTAATTTTTAGCTGCATCTTGCCTGTAAAATAATTTTGGGCATATTAGCAGTGTGTGGTACTCATTCTATTTGGCCATCTATGCTAAGCTCCACCAGCTTTCAAATTACTAATAATTTTAAGCTGCATCTTGCCTGTAAAATAATTTTGGGCATATTAGCAGTGTGTGGTACTCATTCTATTTGGCCATCTATACTAAGCTCCACCAGCTTTCAAATTGCTAAGAATTTTTAGCAGCATCTTGCCTGTAAAATAATTTTGGGCATATTAGCAGTGTGTGGTACTCATTCTATTAGGCCATCTATACTAAGCTCCACCAGCTTTCAAATTACTAATAATTTTTAGCTGCATCTTGCCTGTAATATAATTTTGGCCATATTAGCAGTGTGTGGTACTCATTCTATTAGGCCATCTATACTAAGCTCCACCAGCTTTCAAATTACTAATAATTTTTAGCTGCATCTTGCCTGTAAAATAATTTTGGCCATATTAGCAGTGTGTGGTACTCATTCTATTAGGCCATCTATACTAAGCTCCAGGAGCTTTCAAATTACTAATAATTTTGAGCTGCATATTGCCTGTAAAGTAATTTTGGGCATATTAGCAGTGTGTGGCACTCACTCTATTAGGCCATCTATATTAAGCTCCACCAGCTTTCAAATTACTAATAATTTTGAGCTGCTTATTGCCTGTAAAATAATTTTGGGCATATTAGCAGTGTGTGGTACTCATTCTATTAGGCCATCTATACTAAGCTCCACCAGCTTTCAATTTACTAATAATATTTAGCTGCATCTTGCCTGTAATATAATTTTGGCCATATTAGCAGTGTGTGGTACTCATTCTATTAGGCCATCTATACTAAGCTCCACCAGCTTTCAAATTACTAATAATTTTTAGCTGCATCTTGCCTGTAAAATAATTTTGGCCATATTAGCAGTGTGTGGTACTCATTCTATTAGGCCATCTATACTAAGCTCCACAAGCTTTCAAATTACTAACAATTTTTAGCTGCATCTTGCCTGTAAAGTAATTTTGGGCATATTAGCAGTGTGTGGAACTCACTCTATTAGGCCATCTATACTAACCTCCACCAGCTTTCAAATTACTAATAATTTTTAGCAGCATCTTGCTTGTAAAATAATTTTGGGCATATTAGCAGTGTGTGGTACTCATTCTATTAGACTATCTATACTAAGCTCCACCAGCTTTCAAATTACTAATAATTTTTAGCTGCATCTTGCATGTAAAATAATTTTGGGCATATTAGCAGTGTGTGGTACTCATTATATTAGGCCGTCTATACTAAGCTCCACCAGCTTTCAAATTACTAATAATTTTTAGCTGCATCTTGCCTGTAAAATTATTTTGGGCATATTAGCAGTGTGTGGTACTCACTCTATTAGGCCATCTATACTGAGCTCCACCAGCTTTCAAATTACTAATAATTTATAGCTACATCTTGCCTGTAAAATAATTTTGGGAATATTAGCAGTGTGTGGTACTCATTCTATTATACCATCTATACTAAGCTCCACCAGCTTTCAAATTACTAATAATTTTTAGCTGCATCTTGCCTGTAAAATTATTTTGGGCATATTAACAGTGTGTGGTACTCATTCTATTAGGCCATCTATACTAAGCTCCACCAGCTTTCAAATTACTAATAATTTTTAGCTGCATCTTGCCTGTAAAATTATTTTGGGCATATTAGCAGTGTGTGGTACTCATTCTATTAGGCCATCTATACTAAGCTCCACCAGCTTTCAAATTACTAATAATTTTTAGCTGCATCTTGCCTGTAATATAATTTTGGCCATATTAGCAGTGTGTGGTACTCATTCAATTAGGCCATCTATACTAAGCTCCACCAGCTTTCAAATTACTAATAATTTTTAGCTGCATCTTGCCTGTAAAATAATTTTGGCCATATTAGCAGTGTGTGGTACTCATTCTATTAGGATATCTATACTAAGCTCCACCAGCTTTCAAATTACTAATAATTTTGAGCTGCATATTGCCTGTAAAGTAATTTTGGGCATATTAGCAGTGTGTGGTACTCATTATATTAGGCCGTCTATACTAAGCTCCACCAGCTTTCAAATTACTAATAATTTTTAGCTGCATCTTGCCTGTAAAATAATTTTGGTCATATAAGCAGTGTGTGGTACTCATTCTATTAGGCCATCTATACTAAGCTCCACCAGCTTTCAAATTACTAATAATTTTAAGCTGCATCTTGCCTGTAAAATTATTTTGGGCATATTAGCAGTGTGTGGTACTCATTCTATTAGGTCATCTATACTAAGCTCCACCAGCTTTCAAATTACTAATAACTTTTAGCTGCATCTTGCCTGTAAAATTATTTTGGGCATATTAGCAGTGTGTGGTACTCACTCTATTAGGCCATCTACACTGAGCTCCACCAGCTTTCAAATTACTAATAATTTATAGCTACATCTTGCCTGTAAAATAATTTTGGGAATATTAGCAGTGTGTGGTACTCATTCTATTATACCATCTATACTAAGCTCCACCAGCTTTCTAATTACTAATAATTTTTAGCTGCATCTTGCCTGTAAAATTATTTTGGGCATATTAACAGTGTGTGGTACTCATTCTATTAGGCCATCTATACTAAGCTCCACCAGCTTTCAAATTACTAATAATTTTTAGCTGCATCTTGCCTGTAAAATTATTTTGGGCATATTAGCAGTGTGTGGTACTCATTCTAATAGGCCATCTATACTAAGCTCCACCAGCTTTCAAATTACTAATAATTTTTAGCTGCATCTTGCCTGTAAAATTATTTTGGGCATATTAGCAGTGTGTGGTACTCACTCTATTAGGCCATCTATACTAAGCTCTACCAGCTTTGAAATTACTAATAATTTTTAGCTGCATCTTGCCTGTAAAATAATTTTGGGCATATTAGCAGTGTGTGGTACTCATTCTATTAGGCCATCTATACTAAGCTCCACCAGCTTTCAAATTACTAATAATTTTTAGCTGCATCTTGCCTGTAATATAATTTTGGCCATATTAGCAGTGTGTGGTACTCATTCAATTAGGCCATCTATACTAAGCTCCACCAGCTTTCAAATTACTAATAATTTTTAGCTGCATCTTGCCTGTAAAATAATTTTGGCCATATTAGCAGTGTGTGGTACTCATTCTATTAGGATATCTATACTAAGCTCCACCAGCTTTCAAATTACTAATAATTTTGAGCTGCATATTGCCTGTAAAGTAATTTTGGGCATATTAGCAGTGTGTGGCACTCACTCTATTAGGCCATCTATACTAAGCTCCACCAGCTTTCAAATTACTAATAATTTTGAGCTGCATATTGCCTGTAAAATAATTTTGGGCATATTAGCAGTGTGTGGTACTCGTTCTATTAGGCCATCTATACTAAGCTCCACCAGCTTTCAAATTACTAATAATTTTTAGCAGCATCTTGCCTGTAATATAATTTTGGCCATATTAGCAGTGTGTGGTACTCATTCTATTAGGCCATCTATACTAAGCTCCACCAGCTTTCATATTACTAATAATTTTAACTGCATCTTGCCTGTAAAATAATTTTGGCCATATTAGCAGTGTGTGGTACTCATTCTATTAGGCCATCTACACTAAGCTCCACCAGCTTTCAAATTACTAATAATTTTGAGCTGCATATTGCCTGTAAAGTAATTTTGGGCATATTAGCAGTGTGTGGAAATCACTCTATTAGGCCATCTATACTAAGCTCCACCAGCTTTCAAATTACTAATAATTTTTAGCTGCATCTTGCCTGTAAAATAATTTTGGGCGTATTAGCAGTGTGTGGTACTCATTCTATTAGGCCATCTATACTAAGCTCCACCATCTTTAAAATTCCTATTAATTTATAGCTGCATCTTGCCTGTAAAATAATTTTGGGCATATTAGCAGTGTGTGGTACTCATTCTATTATACCATCTATACTAAGCTCCACCAGCTTTCAAATTACTAATAATTTTTATCTGAATCTTGCCTGTAAAATAATGTTGGGCTTATTAGCAGTGTGTGGTACTCATTCTATTAGGCCACCTATACTAAGCTCCACCAGCTTTCAAATTACTAATAATTTTTAGCTGAATAATTTTGGCCATATTAGCAGTGTATGGAACTCACTCTATTAGGCCATCTATACTAAGCTCCACCAGCTTTCAAATTACTAATAATTTTTAGCTGCATCTTGACTGTAAAATAATTTTGGGCATATTAGCAGTATGTGGAACTCATTGTATTAGGCCATCTATACTAAGCTCCACCAGCTTTCAAATTACTAAAAATTTTTAGCTGCATCTTGCCTGTAAAATAATTTTGGGCATATTACCAGTGTGTGGTACTCATTCTATTAGGCCATCTATACTAAGCTCCACCAGCTTTCAAATTGCTAATAATTTTTAGCTGCATCTTGCCTGTAAAATAATTTTGGGCATATTAGCAGTGTGTGGTACTCATTCTATTAGGCCATCTATACTAAGCTCCACCAGCTTTCAAATTACTAATAATTTTTAGCTGGATCTTGCCTGTAAAATAATTTTGGGCATATTAGCTGTGTGTGGTACTCATTCTATTAGGCCATCTATTCTAAGCTCCACCAGCTTTCAAATTACTAATAATTTTTAGTCGCATAATTTTGGGCATATTAGCAGTGTGTGGTACTCATTCTATTAGGCCTTCTAAACTATGCTCCACCAGCTTTCAAATTACTACTAATTTTTTGCTGCATCTTGCATGTAAAATAATTTTGGGCATATTAGCAGTGTGTGGTACTCATTCTATTAGGCCATCTATACTAAGCTCCACCAGCTTTCAAATTACTAATAATTTTTAGCTGGATCTTGCCTGTAAAATAATTTTGGGCATATTAGCAGTGTGTGGTACTCATTCTATTAGGCCATCTATTCTAAGCTCCACCAGCTTTCAAATTACTAATAATTTTTAGTCGCATAGTTTTGGGCATATTAGCAGTGTTTGGTACTCATTCTATTAGGCCATCAATACTAAGCTCCACCAGCTTTAAAATTGCTAATAATTTTTAGCTGCATCTTGCATGTAAAATAATTTTGGGCATATTAGCAATGTGTCGTACTCAATCTAATAGGCCATCTGTACTAAGCTCCACCAGCTTTCAAATTACTAATAATTTTTAGCTGCATCTTGCCTGTAAAATAATTTTGGGCATATTAGCACTGTGTGGTACTCATTCTATTAGGCCATCTATACTAAGCTCCACCAGCTTTCAAATTACTAATAATTTTTAGCTGCATAATTTTGGGCATATTAGCAGTGTGTGGTACTCATTCTATTAAGCCATCTATGCTAAGCTACACCAGCTTTCAAATTACTACTAATTTTTAGCTGCATCTTGCCTGTAAAATAATTTTGGGCATATTAGCAGTGTGTGGTACTCATTCTATTAGGCCATCTATACTAAGCTCCACCAGCTTTCAAATTACTATTAATTTTTAGCTGCATTTTGCCTGTAAAATTATTTTGGCCATATTAGCAGTGTGTGGAACTCACTCTATTAGGCCATCTATACTAAGCTCCACCAGCTTTCAAATTATTAATAATTTTTAGCTGCATCTTGACTGTAAAATAATTTTGGGCATATTAGCAGTATGTGGAACTCATTGTATTAGGCCATCTATACTAAGCTCCACCAGCTTTCAAATTACTAATAATTTTTAGCTGCATCTTGCCTGTAAAATAATTTTGGGCATATTACCAGTGTGTGGTACTCATTCTATTAGGCCATCTATTCTAAGCTCCACCAGCTTTCAAATTACTAATAATTTTTAGTCCCATAAATTTGGGCATATTAGCAGTGTGTGGTACTCATTCTATTAGGCCTTCTAAACTAAGCTCCACCAGCTTTCAAATTACTACTAATTTTTTGCTGCATCTTGCATGTAAAATTATTTTGGCCATATTAGCAGTGTGTGGAACTCACTCTATTAGGCCATCTATACTAAGATCCACCAGCTTTCAAATTACTAATAATTTTAAGCTGCATCTTGCCTGTAAAAAAAATTTTGGGCATATTAGAAGTGTGTGGTACTCATTCTATTAGTCCATCTATACTAAGCTCCACCAGCTTTCAAATTACTAATAATTTTTAGCTGCATCTTGCCTGTAAAATAATTTTGGCCATATTAGCAGTGTGTGGTGCTCATTCTATTAGGCCATCTCTACTAAGCTCCACCAGCTTTCAAATTACTAATAATTTTTAGCTGCATATTGCTTGTAAAGTAAATTTGGGCATATTAGCAGTGTGTGGAACTAACTCTATTAGGCAATCTATAATAAGCTCCACCAGCTTTCAAATTACTAATAATTTTTAGCTGGATCTTGCCTGTAAAATAATTTTGGGCATATTAGCAGTGTGTGGTACTCATTCTATTAGGCCATCTATTCTAAGCTCCACCAGCTTTCAAATTACTAATAATTTTTAGTCCCATAAATTTGGGCATATTAGCAGTGTGTGGTACTCATTCTATTAGGCCTTCTAAACTAAGCTCCACCAGCTTTCAAATTACTACTAATTTTTTGCTGCATCTTGCATGTAAAATAATTTTGGGCATATTAGCAGTGTGTGGTACTCATTCTATTAGGCCATCTATACTAAGCTCCACCAGCTTTCAAATTACTAATAATTTTTAGCTGGATCTTGCCTGTAAAATAATTTTGGGCATATTAGCAGTGTGTGGTACTCATTCTATTAGGCCATCTATTCTAAGCTCCACCAGCTTTCAAATTACTAATAATTTTTAGTCGCATAGTTTTGGGCATATTAGCAGTGTGTGGTACTCATTCTATTAGGCCATCAATACTAAGCTCCACCAGCTTTAAAATTGCTAATAATTTTTAGCTGCATCTTGCATGTAAAATAATTTTGGGCATATTAGCAATGTGTCGTACTCAATCTAATAGGCCATCTGTACTAAGCTCCACCAGCTTTCAAATTACTAATAATTTTTAGCTGCATCTTGCCTGTAAAATAATTTTGGGCATATTAGCACTGTGTGGTACTCATTCTATTAGGCCATCTATACTAAGCTCCACCAGCTTTCAAATTACTAATAATTTTTAGCTGCATAATTTTGGGCATATTAGCAGCGTGTGGTACTCATTCTATTAGGCCATCTATGCTAAGCTACACCAGCTTTCAAATTACTACTAATTTTTAGCTGCATCTTGCCTGTAAAATAATTTTGGGCATATTAGCAGTGTGTGGTACTCATTCTATTAGGCCATCTATACTAAGCTCCACCAGCTTTCAAATTACTATTAATTTTTAGCTGCATCTTGCCTGTAAAATTATTTTGGCCATATTAGCAGTGTGTGGAACTCACTCTATTAGGCCATCTATACTAAGCTCCACCAGCTTTCAAATTATTAATAATTTTTAGCTGCATCTTGACTGTAAAATAATTTTGGGCATATTAGCAGTATGTGGAACTCATTGTATTAGGCCATCTATACTAAGCTCCACCAGCTTTCAAATTACTAATAATTTTTAGCTGCATCTTGCCTGTAAAATAATTTTGGGCATATTACCAGTGTGTGGTACTCATTCTATTAGGCCATCTATACTAAGATCCACCAGCTTTCAAATTACTAATAATTTTAAGCTGCATCTTGCCTGTAAAAAAATTTTTGGGCATATTAGAAGTGTGTGGTACTCATTCTATTAGTCCATCTATACTAAGCTCCACCAGCTTTCAAATTACTAATAATTTTTAGCTGCATCTTGCCTGTAAAATAATTTTGGCCATATTAGCAGTGTGTGGTACTCATTCTATTAGGCCATCTCTACTAAGCTCCACCAGCTTTCAAATTACTAATAATTTTTAGCTGCATATTGCTTGTAAAGTAAATTTGGGCATATTAGCAGTGTGTGGAACTAACTCTATTAGGCAATCTATAATAATCTCCACCAGCTTTCAAATTACTAATAATTTTTAGCTGCATCTTGCCTGTAAAATAATTTTGGGCATATTAGCAGTGTTTGGTACTCATTATATTAGGCCATCTATACTTAGCTACACCAGCTTGCAAATTACTAATAATTTTTAGCTGCATAATTTTGGGCATATTAGCAGTGTGTGGTACTCATTCTATTAGGCCATCTATACTAAGCTCCACCAGCTTTAAAATTACTAATAATTTTCAGCTGCATCTTGCCTGTAAAATAATTTTGGGCATATTAGCAGTGTGTGGTAATCATTCTATTATGCCATCTATACTAAGCTCCACCAGCTTTCAAATTTCTAATAATTTTTAGCTGCATCTTGCCTGTAAAATAATTTTGGGCATATTATCAGTGTGTGGTACTCATTCTATTAGGCCATCTATACTAAGCTCCACCAGCTTTCAAATTGCTAATAATTTTTAGCTGCATCTTGCCTGTAAAATAATTTTGGGCATATTAGCAGTGTGTGGTACTCATTCTATTAGGCCATCTATACTAAGCTCCACCAGCTTTCAAATTACTAATAATTTTTAGCTGCATCTTGCCTGTAAAATAATTTTGGGCATATTAGCAGTGTGTGGTACTCATTCTATTAGGCCATCTAATCTAAGCTCCACATGCTTTCAAATTACTAATAATTTTTAGCTGCATAATTTTGGGCATATTAGCAGTGTGTGGTACTCATTCTATTAGGCCATCTATGCTAAGCTACACCAGCTTTCAAATTACTACTAATTTTTAGCTGCATCTTGCCTGTAAAATAATTTTGGGCATATTAGCAGTGTGTGGTACTCATTCTAGTACGCCATCTATACTAAGCTCCACCAGCTTTCAAATTACTAATAATTTTTAGCTGCATCTTGCCTGTAAAATTATTTTGGGCATATTAGCAGTGTGTGGTACTCATTCTATTAGGCCGTCTATACTAAGCTCCACCAGCTTTCAAATTACTAATAATTTTTAGCTGCATCTTGACTGTAAAGTAATTTTGGGCATATTAGCAGTGTGTGGTACTCATTCTATTATGCCATCTATACTAAGCTCCACCAGCTTTCAAATTTCTAATAATTTTTAGTTGCATCTTGCCTGTAAAATAATTTTGGGCATATTAGCACTGTGTGGTACTCATTCTATTAGGCCATCTATACTAAGCTCCGCCAGCTTTCAAATTACTAATAATTTTTAGCTGCATCTTGCCTGTAAAATAATTTTGGGCATATTTGCAGTGTGTGGTACTCATTCTATTAGGCCATCTATACTAAGCTCCACCAGCTTTCAAATTACTAATAATTTTTAGCTGCATCTTGCCTGTAAAATAATTTTGGCCATATTAGCAGTGTGTGGTACTCATTCTATTAGGCCATCTATACTAAGCTCCACCAGCTTTCAAATTACTAATAATTTTTAGCTGCATATTGCCTGTAAAGTAATTTTGGGCATATTAGCAGTGTGTGGTACTCATTCTATTAGGCCATCTATACTAAGCTCCACCAGCTTTAAAATTACTAATAATTTTTAGCTGCATCTTGCCTGCAAAATAATTTTGGGCATATTAGCAGTGTGTCGTACTCATTCTAATAGGCCATCTATACTAAGCTCCACCAGCTTTCAAATTACTAATAATTTTTAGCTGCATCTTGACTGTAAAATAATTTTGGGCATATTAGCACTGTGTGGTACTCATTCTATTAGGCCATCTATACTAAGCTCCACCAGCTTTCAAATTAGTAATAATTTTTAGCTGCATAATTTTGGGCATATTAGCAGTGTGTGGTACTCATTCTATTAGGCCATCTATGCTAAGCTACACCAGCTTTCAAATTACTACTAATTTTTAGCTGCATCTTGCCTGTAAAATAATTTTGGGCATATTAGCAGTGTGTGGTACTCATTCTAGTATGCCATCTATACTAAGCTCCACCAGCTTTCAAATTACTAATAATTTTTAGCTGCATCTTGCCTGTAAAATTATTTTGGGCATATTAGCAGTGTGTGGTACTCATTCTATTAGGCCGTCTATACTAAGCTCCACCAGCTTTCAAATTACTAATAATTTTTAGCTGCATCTTGCCTGTAAAGTAATTTTGAGCATATTAGCAGTGTGTGGTACCCATTCTATTATGCCATCTATACTAAGCTCCACCAGCTTTCAAATTTCTAATAATTTTTAGTTGCATCTTGCCTGTAAAATAATTTTGGGCATATTAGCAGTGTGTGGTACTCATTCTATTAGGCCATCTATACTAAGCTCCACCAGCTTTCAAATTGCTAATAATTTTTAGCTGCATCTTGCCTGTAAAATAATTTTGGGCATATTTGCAGTGTGTGGTACTCATTCTATTAGGCCATCTATACTAAGCTCCACCAGCTTTCAAATGTCTAATAATTTTTAGCTGCACTTGCATGTAAAATAATTTTGGGCATATTAGCAGTGTTTGGTACTCATTCTATGAGGCCATCTATACTAAGCTCCACCAGCTTTAAAATTACTAATAATTTTTAGCTGCATCTTGCCTGTAAAATAATTTTGGGCATATTAGCAGTGTGTGGTACTCATTCTATTAGGCCATCTATACTAAGCTCCACCAGCTTTCAAATGTCTAATAATTTTTAGCTGCACTTGCATGTAAAATAATTTTGTGCATATTAGCAGTGTTTGGTACTCATTCTATTAGGCCATCTATACTAAGCTCCACCAGCTTTAAAATTACTAATAATTTTTAGCTGCATCTTGCCTGTAAAATAATTTTGGGCATATTAGCAGTGTGTGGTACTCATTCTATTAAGCCATCTATACTAAGCTCCACCAGCTTTTAAATTACTAATAATTTTTAGCTGCATATTGCCTGTAAAGTAATTTTGGGCATATTAGCAGTGTGTGGAACTCACTCTATTAGGACATCTATAGTAAGCTCCACCAGCTTTCAAATTACTAATAATTTTTAGCTGCATCTTGCCTGTAAAGTAAATTTGCGATACTAGCAGTGTGTGGAACTCACTCTATTAGGCAATCTATACTAAGCTCCACCAGCTTTCAAATTACTTATAATTTTTAGCTGCATCTTGCCTGTAAAATAATTTTGGCCATATTAGCAGTGTGTGGTACTCATTCTATTAGGTCATCTATACTAAGCTCGACCAGCTTTCAAATTACTAATAATTTTTAGCTGCATCTTGCCTGTAAAATAATTTTGGGCATATTAGCAGTGTGTGGTAATCATTCTATTAGGCCATTTATACTAAGCTCCACCAGCTTTCAAATTACTAATAATTTTTAGCTGCATAATTTTGGGCATATTAGCAGTGTGTGGTACTCATTCTATTAGGCCATCTATACTAAGCTCCACCAGCTTTCAAATTACTACTAATCTTTAGCTGCATCTTGCCTGTAAAATAATTTTAGGCATATTAGCAGTGTGTGGTACTCATTCTATTAGGCCATCTATACTAAGCTCCACCAGCTCTCAAATGTCTAATAATTTTTAGCTGCACTTGCATGTAAAATAATTTTGGGCATATTAGCAGTGTGTGGTACTCATTCTATTAGGCCATCTATACTAAGCTCCACCAGCTTTAAAATTACTAATAATTTTTAGCTGCATCTTGCCTGTAAAATAATTTTGGGCATATTAGCAGTGTGTGGTACTCATTCTATTAGGCCATCTATACTAAGCTCCACCAGCTTTCAAATTACTAATAATTTTTAGCTGCATATTGCCTGTAAAGTAAATTTGGGATATTAGCAGTGTGTGGAACTCACTCTATTAGGCAATCTATACTAATCTCCACCAGCTTTCAAATTACTAATAATTTTTAGCTGCATCTTGCCTGTAAAATAATTTTGGGCATATTAGCAGTGTGTGGTACTCATTCTATTAGGCCATCTATACTAAGCTCCACCAGCTTTCAAATTACTAATAATTTTTAGCTGCATCTTGCCTGTAAAATAATTTTGGGCATATTAGCAGTGTGTGGTACTCATTCTATTAGGCCATCTATACTAAGCTCCACCAGTTTTCAAATTACTACTAATTTTTAGCTGCATCTTGCCAGTAAAATAATTTTGGGCATATTAGCAGTGTGTGGTACTCATTCTATTAGGCCATCTACACTAAGCTCCACCTGCTTTCAAATGACTAATAATTTTTAGCTGCATCTTGCATGTAAAATAATTTTGGGCATATTAGCAGTGTGTGGTACTCATTCTATTAGGCCATCTATACTAAGCTCCACCAGCTTTCAAATTACTAATAATTTTTAGCTGCATCTTGCCTGTAAAATAATTTTGGGCATATTAGCAGTGTGTGGTACTCATTCTATTAGGCCATCTATACTAAGCTTCACCAGCTTTCAAATCACTAATAATTTTTAGCTGCATAATTTCTTGGGCATATTAGCAGTGTGTGGTACTCATTCTATAAGGTTATCTATACTAAGCTCCACCAGTTTTCAAATTACTACTAATTTTTAGCTGCATCTTGCCTGTAAAATAATTTTGGGCATATTAGCAGTGTGTGGTAATCATTCTATTAGGCCATCTATACTAAGCTCCACCAGCTTTCAAATGACTAATAATTTTTAGCTGCATCTTGCATGTAAAATAATTTTGGGCATATTAGCAGTGTGTGGTACTCATTCTATTAGGCCATCTATAGTAAGCTCCACCAGCTTTAAAATTACTAATAATTTTTAGCTGCATCTTGCCTGTAAAATAATTTTGGGCATATTAGCAGTGTGTGGTACTCATTCTAGTAGGCCATCTATACTTAGCTCCACCAGCTTTCAAATTACTAATAATTTTTAGCTGCATCTTGCCTGTAAAATAATTTTGGGCATATTAGCAGTGTGTGGTACTCATTCTATTAGGCCATCTATACTAAGCTCCACCAGCTTTCAAATTACTAATAATTTTTAGCTGCATAATTTTGGGCATATTAGCAGTGTGTGGTACTCATTCTATTAGGCCATCTATACTAAGCTCCACCAGTTTTCAAATTACTACTAATTTTTAGCTGCATCTTGCCTGTAAAATAATTTTGGGCATATTAGCAGTGTGTGGTACTCATTCTATTAGGCCATCTATACTAAGCTCCACCAACTTTCAAATGACTAATAATTTTTAGCTGCATCTTGCATGTAAAATAATTTTGGGCATATTAGCAGTGTGTGATACTAATTCTATTAGGCCATCTATACTAAGCTCCACCAGCTTTCAAATTACTAATAATTTTTAGCTGCATCTTGCCTGTAAAATTATTTTGGGCATATTAGCAGTGTGTGGTACTCATTCTAATAGGCCATCTATGCTAAGCTCCACCAGCTTTCAAAATACTAATAATTTTTAGCTGCATCTTGCCTGTAAAATAATTTTGGGTATATTAGCAGTGTGTGATACTCATTCTATTAGGCCATCTATACTAAGCTCCACCAGCTTTCAAATTACTAATAATTTTTAGCTGCATAATTTTGGGCATATTAGCAGTGTGTGGTACTCATTCTATAAGGTTATCTATACTAAGCTCCACCAGTTTTCAAATTACTACTAATTTTTAGCTGCATCTTGCCTGTAAAATAATTTTGGGCATATTAGCAGTGTGTGGTACTCATTCTATTAGGCCATCTATACTAAGCTCCACCAGCTTTCAAATGATTAATAATTTTTAGCTGCACCTTGCATGTAAAATAATTTTGGGCATATTAGCAGTGTGTGGTACTCATTTTATTAGGCCATCTATAGTAAGCTCCACCAGCTTTAAAATTACTAATAATTTTTAGCTGCATCTTGCCTGTAAAATAATTTTGGGCATAATAGCAGTGTGTGGAACTCACTCTATTAGGCAATCTATACTAAGCTCCCCCAGCTTTCAAATTACTTATAATTTTTAGCTGCATCTTGCCTGTAAAATAATTTTGGCCATATTAGCAGTGTGTGGTACTCATTCTATTAGGTCATCTATACTAAGCTCGACCAGCTTTCAAATTACTAATAATTTTTAGCTGCATCTTGCCTGTAAAATAATTTTGGGCATATTAGCAGTGTGTGGTAATCATTCTATTAGGCCATTTATACTTAGCTCCACCAGCTTTCAAATTACTAATAATTTTTAGCTGCATAATTTTGGGCATATTAGCAGTGTGTGGTACTCATTCTATTAGGCCATCTATACTAAGCTCCACCAGCTTTCAAATTACTACTAATCTTTAGCTGCATCTTGCCTGTAAAATAATTTTAGGCATATTAGCAGTGTGTGGTACTCATTCTATTAGGCCATCTATACTAAGCTCCACCAGCTTTCAAATGTCTAATAATTTTTAGCTGCACTTGCATGTAAAATAATTTTGGGCATATTAGCAGTGTGTGGTACTCATTCTATTAGGCCATCTATACTAAGCTCCACCAGCTTTAAAATTACTAATAATTTTTAGCTGCATCTTGCCTGTAAAATAATTTTGGCCATATTAGCAGTGTGTGGTACTCATTCTATTAGGCCATCTATACTAAGCTCCACCAGCTTTCAAATTACTAATAATTTTTAGCTGCATATTGCCTGTAAAGTAATTTTGGGCATATTAGCAGTGTGTGGAACTCACTCTATTAGGCCATCTATACTAAGCTCCACCAGTTTTCAAATTACTAATAATTTTTAGATGCATCTTGCCTGTAAAATAATTTTGGGCATATTAGCAGTGTGTGGTACTCATCTATTAGGCCATCTATACTAAGCTCCACCAGCTTTCAAATTACTAATATTTTTTAGCTGCATCTTGCCTGTAAAATAATTTTGGGCATATTAGCACTGTGTGGTACTCATTCTATTAGGCCATCTATACTAAGCTCCACCAGCTTTCAAATTACTAATAATTTTTAGCTGCATCTTGCCTGTAAAGTAAATTTGGGATATTAGCAGTGTGTGGAACTCACTCTATTAGGCAATCTATACTAATCTCCACCAGCTTTCAAATTACTAATAATTTTTAGCTGCATCTTGCCTGTAAAATAATTTTGGGCATATTAGCAGTGTGTGGTACTCATTCTATTAGGCCATCTATACTAAGCTCCACCAGCTTTCAAATTACTAATAATTTTTAGCTGCATCTTGCCTGTAAAATAATTTTGGGCATATTAGCAGTGTGTGGTACTCATTCTATTAGGCCATCTATACTAAGCTACACCAGCTTTCAAATAACTAATAATTTTTAGCTGCATAATTTTGGGCATATTAGCAGTGTGTGGTACTCATTCTATTAGGCCATCTATACTAAGCTCCACCAGCTTTCAAATTACTACTAATTTTTAGCTGCATCTTGCCAGTAAAATAATTTTGGGCATATTAGCAGTGTGTGGTACTCATTCTATTAGGCCATCTACACTAAGCTCCACCTGCTTTCAAATGACTAATAATTTTTAGCTGCATCTTGCATGTAAAATAATTTTGGGCATATTAGCAGTGTGTGGTACTCATTCTATTAGGCCATCTATACTAAGCTCCACCAGCTTTCAAATTACTAATAATTTTTAGCTGCATCTTGCCTGTAAAATAATTTTGGGCATATTAGCAGTGTGTGGTACTCATTCTATTAGGCCATCTATACTAAGCTCCACCAGCTTTCAAATTACTAATAATTTTTAGCTGCATAATTTCTTGGGCATATTAGCAGTGTGTGGTACTCATTCTATAAGGTTATCTATACTAAGCTCCACCAGTTTTCAAATTACTACTAATTTTTAGCTGCATCTTGCCTGTAAAATAATTTTGGGCATATTAGCAGTGTGTGGTAATCATTCTATTAGGCCATCTATACTAAGCTCCACCAGCTTTCAAATGACTAATAATTTTTAGCTGCATCTTGCATGTAAAATAATTTTGGGCATATTAGCAGTGTGTGGTACTCATTCTATTAGGCCATCTATAGTAAGCTCCACCAGCTTTAAAATTACTAATAATTTTTAGCTGCATCTTGCCTGTAAAATAATTTTGGGCATATTAGCAGTGTGTGGTACTCATTCTAGTAGGCCATCTATACTAAGCTCCACCAGCTTTCAAATTACTAATAATTTTTAGCTGCATCTTGCCTGTAAAATAATTTTGGGCATATTAGCAGTGTGTGGTACTCATTCTATTAGGCCATCTATACTAAGCTCCACCAGCTTTCAAATTACTAATAATTTTTAGCTGCATAATTTTGGGCATATTAGCAGTGTGTGGTACTCATTCTATTAGGCCATCTATACTAAGCTCCACCAGTTTTCAAATTACTACTAATTTTTAGCTGCATCTTGCCTGTAAAATAATTTTGGGCATATTAGCAGTGTGTGGTACTCATTCTATTAGGCCATCTATACTAAGCTCCACCAGCTTTCAAATGACTAATAATTTTTAGCTGCATCTTGCATGTAAAATAATTTTGGGCATATTAGCAGTGTGTGATACTAATTCTATTAGGCCATCTATACTAAGCTCCACCAGCTTTCAAATTACTAATAATTTTTAGCTGCATCTTGCCTGTAAAATTATTTTGGGCATATTAGCAGTGTGTGGTACTCATTCTAATAGGCCATCTATGCTAAGCTCCACCAGCTTTCAAATTACTAATAATTTTTAGCTGCATCTTGCCTGTAAAATAATTTTGGGCATATTAGCAGTGTGTGGTACTCATTCTATTAGGCCATCTATACTAAGCTCCACCAGCTTTCAAATTACTAATAATTTTTAGCTGCATAATTTTGGGCATATTAGCAGTGTGTGGTACTCATTCTATAAGGTTATCTATACTAAGCTCCACCAGTTTTCAAATTACTACTAATTTTTAGCTGCATCTTGCCTGTAAAATAATTTTGGGCATATTAGCAGTGTGTGGTACTCATTTTATTAGGCCATCTATAGTAAGCTCCACCAGCTTTAAAATTACTAATAATTTTTAGCTGCATCTTGCCTGTAAAATAATTTTGGGCATAATAGCAGTGTGTGGTACTCATTCTAGTAGGCCATCTATACTAAGCTCCACCAGCTTTCAAATTACTAATAATTTTTAGCTGCATCTTGCCTGTAAAATAATTTTGGGCATATTAGCAGTGTGTGGTACTCATTATTTTAGGCCATCTATTTTAAGCTCCACCAGCTTTCAAATTACTAATAATTTTTAGCTGCATCTTGCCTGTAAAACTATTTTGGGCATATTATCAGTGTGTGGTACTCATTCTATTAGGCCGTCTATACTAAGCTCCACCAGCTTTCAAATTACTAATAATTTTTAGCTGCATCTTGCCTGTAAAATTATTTTGGGCATATTAGCAGTGTGTGGTACTCATTCTATTAGGCCATCTATACTAAGCTCCACCAGCTTTCAAATTACTAATAATTTTTAGCTGCATCTTGCCTGTAAAATTATTTTGGGCATATTAGCAGTGTGTGGTACTCATTCTATTAGGCCATCTATACTAAGCTCCACCAGCTTTCAAATTACTAATAATTTTTAGCTGCATCTTGCCTGTAAAATAATTTTGGACATATTAGCAGTGTGTGGTACTCATTCTATTAGGCCATCTATACTAAGCTCCACCAGCTTTCAAATTACTAATAATTTTAAGCTGCATCTTGCCTGTAAAATTATTTTGGACATATTAGCAGTGTGTGGTACTCATTCTATTAGGTCATCTATACTAAGCTCCACCAGCTTTCAAATTACTAATAATTTTTAGCTGCATCTTGCCTGTAAAATTATTTTGGGCATATTAGCAGTGTGTGGTACTCATTCTATTAGGCCATCTATACTAAGCTCCACCAGCTTTCAAATTACTAATAATTTTTAGCTGCATCTTGCCTGTAATATAATTTTGGCCATATTAGCAGTGTGTGGTACTCATTCTATTAGGCCATCTTTACTAAGCTCCACCAGCTTTCAAATTACTAATAATTTTTAGCTGCATCTTGCCTGTAAAATAATTTTGGCCATATTAGCAGTGTGTGGTTCTCATTCTATTAGGCCATCTATACTAAGCTCCACAAGCTTTCAAATTACTAACAATTTTTAGCTGCATCTTGCCTGTAAAGTAATTTTGGGCATATTAGCAGTGTGTGGAACTCACTCTATTAGGCCATCTATACTAACCTCCACCAGCTTTCAAATTATTAATAATTTTTAGCAGCATCTTGCTTGTAAAAGAATTTTGGGCATATTAGCAGTGTGTGGTACTCATTCTATTAGGCTATCTATACTAAGCTCCACCAGCTTTCAAATTACTAATAATTTTGAGCTGCATCTTGCCTGTAAAATAATTTTGGGCATATTAGCAGTGTGTGGTACTCATTATTTTAGGCCATCTATTTTAAGCTCCACCAGCTTTCAAATTACTAATAATTTTTAGCTGCATCTTGCCTGTAAAACTATTTTGGGCATATTAGCAGTGTGTGGTACTCATTCTGTTAGGCCGTCTATACTAAGCTCCACCATCTTTCAAATTACAAATAATTTTTAGCTGCATCTTGCCTGTAAAATTATTTTGGGCATATTAGCAGTGTGTGGTACTCATTCTATTAGGCAATCTATACGAAGTTCCACCAGCTTTCAAATTACTAATAATTTTTAGCTGCATCTTGCCTGTAAAATTATTTTGGGCATATTAGCAGTGTGTGGTACTCATTCTATTATGCCATCTATACTAAGCTCCACCAGCTTTCAAATTTTAAATAATTTTTAGCTGCATCTTGCCTGTAAAATAATTTTGGGCATATTAGCAGTGTGTGGTACTCATTCTATTAGGCCATCTATACTAAGCTCCACCAGCTTTCAAATTACTAATAATTTTTAGCTGCATCTTGCCTGTAAAATAATTTTGGCCATATTAGCAGTTTGTGGTACTCATTCTATTAGGCCATCTATACTAAGCTCCACAAGCTTTCAAATTACTAACAATTTTTAGCTGCATCTTGCCTGTAAAGTAATTTTGGGCATATTAGCAGTGTGTGGAACTCACTCTATTAGGCCATCTATACTAACCTCCACCAGCTTTCAAATTATTAATAATTTTTAGCAGCATCTTGCTTGTAAAAGAATTTTGGGCATACTAGCAGTGTGTGGTACTCATTCTATTAGGCTATCTATACTAAGCTCCACCAGCTTTCAAATTACTAATAATTTTGAGCTGCATCTTGCCTGTAAAATAATTTTGGGCATATTAGCAGTGTGTGGTACTCATTATTTTAGGCCATCTATTTTAAGCTCCACCAGCTTTCAAATTACTAATAATTTTTAGCTGCATCTTGCCTGTAAAACTATTTTGGGCATATTAGCAGTGTGTGGTACTCATTCTGTTAGGCCGTCTATACTAAGCTCCACCAGCTTTCAAATTACAAATAATTTTTAGCTGCATCTTGCCTGTAAAATTATTTTGGGCATATTAGCAGTGTGTGGTACTCATTCTATTAGGCCATCTATACGAAGCTCCACCAGCTTTCAAATTACTAATAATTTTTAGCTGCATCTTGCCTGTAAAATTATTTTGGGCATATTAGCAGTGTGTGGTACTCATTCTATTATGCCATCTATACTAAGCTCCACCAGCTTTCAAATTTTAAATAATTTTTAGCTGCATCTTGCCTGTAAAATAATTTTGGGCATATTAGCAGTGTGTGGTACTCATTCTATTAGGCCATCTATACTAAGCTCCACCAGCTTTCAAATTACTAATAATTTTTAGCTGCATCTTGCCTGTAAAATAATTTTGGCCAAATTAGCAGTTTGTGGTACTCATTCTATTAGGCCATCTATACTAAGCTCCACAAGCTTTCAAATTACTAACAATTTTTAGCTGCATCTTGCCTGTAAAGTAATTTTGAGCATATTAGCAGTGTGTGGAACTCACTCTATTAGGCCATCTATACTAACCTCCACCAGCTTTCAAATTACTAATAATTTTAACAGCATCTTGCTTGTAAAATAATTTTGGGCATATTAGCAGTGTGTGGTACTCATTCTATTAGGCTATCTATACTAAGCTCCACCAGCTTTCAAATTACTAATAATTTTTAGCTGCATCTTGCCTGTAAAATAATTTTGGGCATATTAGCAGTGTGTGGTACTCATTATTTTAGGCCATCTATTTTAAGCTCCACCAGCTTTCAAATTACTAATAATTTTTAGCTGCATCTTGCCTGTAAAACTATTTTGGGCATATTAGCAGTGTGTGGTACTCATTCTATTAGGCCGACTATACTAAGCTCCACCAGCTTTCAAATTACTAATAATTTTTAGCTGCATCTTGCCTGTAAAATTATTTTGGGCATATTAGCAATGTGTGGTACTCATTCTATTAGGCCATCTATACTAAGCTCCACCAGCTTTCAAATTACTAATAATTTTTAGCTGCATCTTGCCTGTAAAATTATTTTGGGCATATTAGCAGTGTGTGGTACTCATTCTATTAGGCCATCTATAATAAGGTCCACCAGCTTTCAAATTACTAATAATTTTTAGCTGCATCTTGCCTGTAAAATAATTTTGGGCATATTAGCAGTGTGTGGTACTCATTCTATTAGGCCATCTATACTAAGCTCCACCAGCTTTCAAATTACTAATAATTTTTAGCTGCATCTTGCCTGTAAAATTATTTTGGGCATATTAGCAGTGTGTGGTACTCATTCTATTAGGTCATCTATACTAAGCTCCACCAGCTTTCAAATTACTAATAATTTTTAGCTGCATCTTGCCTGTAAAATAATTTTGGGCATATTAGCAGTGTGTGGTACTCATTCTATTATGCCGTCTATACTAAGCTCCACCAGCTTTCAAATTTCAAATAATTTTTAGCTGCATCTTGCCTGTAAAATAATTTTGGGCATATTAGCAGTGTGTGGTACTCATTCTAATAGGCCATCTATACTAAGCTCCACCAGCTTTCAAATTACTAATAATTTTTAGCTGCATCTTGGCTGTAAAATAATGTTGGGCATATTAGCAGTGTGTGGTACTCATTCTATTAGGCCATCTATACTAATCTCCACCAGCTTTCAAATTACTAATAATTTTTAGCTGCATAATTTTGGCCATATTAGCAGTGTGTGGTACTCATTCTATTAGGCCATCTATACTAAGCTCCACCAGCTTTCAAATTACTAATAATTTTTAGCTGCATCTTGCCTGTAAAATAATTTTGGACATATTAGCAGTGTGTGGTACTCATTCTATTAGGCCATCTATACTAAGCTCCACCAGCTTTCAAATTACTAATAATTTTAAGCTGCATCTTGCCTGTAAAATTATTTTGGGCATATTAGCAGTGTGTGGTACTCATTCTATTAGGTCATCTATACTAAGCTCCACCAGCTTTCAAATTACTAATAATTTTTAGCTGCATCTTGCCTGTAAAATTATTTTGGGCATATTAGCAGTGTGTGGTACTCATTCTATTAGGCCATCTATACTAAGCTCCACCAGCTTTCAAATTACTAATAATTTTTAGCTGCATCTTGCCTGTAATATAATTTTGGCCAAATTAGCAGTGTGTGGTACTCATTCTATTAGGCCATCTTTACTAAGCTCCACCAGCTTTCAAATTACTAATAATTTTTAGCTGCATCTTGCCTGTAAAATAATTTTGGCCATATTAGCAGTGTGTGGTTCTCATTCTATTAGGCCATCTATACTAAGCTCCACAAGCTTTCAAATTACTAACAATTTTTAGCTGCATCTTGCCTGTAAAGTAATTTTGGGCATATTAGCAGTGTGTGGAACTCACTCTATTAGGCCATCTATACTAACCTCCACCAGCTTTCAAATTATTAATAATTTTTAGCAGCATCTTGCTTGTAAAAGAATTTTGGGCATATTAGCAGTGTGTGGTACTCATTCTATTAGGCTATCTATACTAAGCTCCACCAGCTTTCAAATTACTAATAATTTTGAGCTGCATCTTGCCTGTAAAATAATTTTGGGCATATTAGCAGTGTGTGGTACTCATTATTTTAGGCCATCTATTTTAAGCTCCACCAGCTTTCAAATTACTAATAATTTTTAGCTGCATCTTGCCTGTAAAACTATTTTGGGCATATTAGCAGTGTGTGGTACTCATTCTGTTAGGCCGTCTATACTAAGCTCCACCATCTTTCAAATTACAAATAATTTTTAGCTGCATCTTGCCTGTAAAATTATTTTGGGCATATTAGCAGTGTGTGGTACTCATTCTATTAGGCAATCTATACGAAGTTCCACCAGCTTTCAAATTACTAATAATTTTTAGCTGCATCTTGCCTGTAAAATTATTTTGGGCATATTAGCAGTGTGTGGTACTCATTCTATTATGCCATCTATACTAAGCTCCACCAGCTTTCAAATTTTAAATAATTTTTAGCTGCATCTTGCCTGTAAAATAATTTTGGGCATATTAGCAGTGTGTGGTACTCATTCTATTAGGCCATCTATACTAAGCTCCACCAGCTTTCAAATTACTAATAATTTTTAGCTGCATCTTGCCTGTAAAATAATTTTGGCCATATTAGCAGTTTGTGGTACTCATTCTATTAGGCCATCTATACTAAGCTCCACAAGCTTTCAAATTACTAACAATTTTTAGCTGCATCTTGCCTGTAAAGTAATTTTGGGCATATTAGCAGTGTGTGGAACTCACTCTATTAGGCCATCTATACTAACCTCCACCAGCTTTCAAATTATTAATAATTTTTAGCAGCATCTTGCTTGTAAAAGAATTTTGGGCATACTAGCAGTGTGTGGTACTCATTCTATTAGGCTATCTATACTAAGCTCCACCAGCTTTCAAATTACTAATAATTTTGAGCTGCATCTTGCCTGTAAAATAATTTTGGGCATATTAGCAGTGTGTGGTACTCATTATTTTAGGCCATCTATTTTAAGCTCCACCAGCTTTCAAATTACTAATAATTTTTAGCTGCATCTTGCCTGTAAAACTATTTTGGGCATATTAGCAGTGTGTGGTACTCATTCTGTTAGGCCGTCTATACTAAGCTCCACCAGCTTTCAAATTACAAATAATTTTTAGCTGCATCTTGCCTGTAAAATTATTTTGGGCATATTAGCAGTGTGTGGTACTCATTCTATTAGGCCATCTATACGAAGCTCCACCAGCTTTCAAATTACTAATAATTTTTAGCTGCATCTTGCCTGTAAAATTATTTTGGGCATATTAGCAGTGTGTGGTACTCATTCTATTATGCCATCTATACTAAGCTCCACCAGCTTTCAAATTTTAAATAATTTTTAGCTGCATCTTGCCTGTAAAATAATTTTGGGCATATTAGCAGTGTGTGGTACTCATTCTATTAGGCCATCTATACTAAGCTCCACCAGCTTTCAAATTACTAATAATTTTTAGCTGCATCTTGCCTGTAAAATAATTTTGGCCAAATTAGCAGTTTGTGGTACTCATTCTATTAGGCCATCTATACTAAGCTCCACAAGCTTTCAAATTACTAACAATTTTTAGCTGCATCTTGCCTGTAAAGTAATTTTGGGCATATTAGCAGTGTGTGGAACTCACTCTATTAGGCCATCTATACTAACCTCCACCAGCTTTCAAATTACTAATAATTTTAACAGCATCTTGCTTGTAAAATAATTTTGGGCATATTAGCAGTGTGTGGTACTCATTCTATTAGGCTATCTATACTAAGCTCCACCAGCTTTCAAATTACTAATAATTTTTAGCTGCATCTTGCCTGTAAAATAATTTTGGGCATATTAGCAGTGTGTGGTACTCATTATTTTAGGCCATCTATTTTAAGCTCCACCAGCTTTCAAATTACTAATAATTTTTAGCTGCATCTTGCCTGTAAAACTATTTTGGGCATATTAGCAGTGTGTGGTACTCATTCTATTAGGCCGACTATACTAAGCTCCACCAGCTTTCAAATTACTAATAATTTTTAGCTGCATCTTGCCTGTAAAATTATTTTGGGCATATTAGCAATGTGTGGTACTCATTCTATTAGGCCATCTATACTAAGCTCCACCAGCTTTCAAATTACTAATAATTTTTAGCTGCATCTTGCCTGTAAAATTATTTTGGGCATATTAGCAGTGTGTGGTACTCATTCTATTAGGCCATCTATAATAAGGTCCACCAGCTTTCAAATTACTAATAATTTTTAGCTGCATCTTGCCTGTAAAATAATTTTGGGCATATTAGCAGTGTGTGGTACTCATTCTATTAGGCCATCTATACTAAGCTCCACCAGCTTTCAAATTACTAATAATTTTTAGCTGCATCTTGCCTGTAAAATTATTTTGGGCATATTAGCAGTGTGTGGTACTCATTCTATTAGGTCATCTATACTAAGCTCCACCAGCTTTCAAATTACTAATAATTTTTAGCTGCATCTTGCCTGTAAAATAATTTTGGGCATATTAGCAGTGTGTGGTACTCATTCTATTATGCCGTCTATACTAAGCTCCACCAGCTTTCAAATTTCAAATAATTTTTAGCTGCATCTTGCCTGTAAAATAATTTTGGGCATATTAGCAGTGTGTGGTACTCATTCTAATAGGCCATCTATACTAAGCTCCACCAGCTTTCAAATTACTAATAATTTTTAGCTGCATCTTGGCTGTAAAATAATGTTGGGCATATTAGCAGTGTGTGGTACTCATTCTATTAGGCCATCTATACTAATCTCCACCAGCTTTCAAATTACTAATAATTTTTAGCTGCATAATTTTGGCCATATTAGCAGTGTGTGGTACTCATTCTATTAGGCCATCTATACTAAGCTCCACCAGCTTTTAAATTACTACTAATTTTTAGCTGCATCTTGCCTGTAAAATAATTTTGGGCATATTAGCAGTGTGTGGTACTCATTCTATTTGGCCATCTATACTAAGCTCCACCAGCTTTCAAATTACTAATAATTTTTAGCTGCATCTTGCCTGTAAAATTATTTTGGGCATATTAGCAGTGTGTGGTACTCATTCTACTAGGCTGTCTATACTAAGCTCCACCAGCTTTCAAATTGCTAATAATTTTTAGCAGCATCTTGCCTGTAAAATAATTTTGGGCATATTAGCAGTGTGTGGTACTCATTCTATTAGGCCATCTATACTAAGCTCCACCAGCTTTCAAATTACTAATAATTTTTAGCTGCATCTTGCCTGTAATATAATTTTGGCCATATTAGCAGTGTGTGGTACTCATTCTATTAGGCCATCTATACTAAGCTCCACCAGCTTTCAAATTACTAATAATTTTTAGCTGCATCTTGCCTGTAAAATAATTTTGGCCATATTAGCAGTGTGGTACTCATTCTATTAGGCCATCTATACTAAGTTCCACCAGCTTTCAAATTACTAATAATTTTGAGCTGCATATTGCCTGTAAAGTAATTTTGGGCATATTAGCAGTGTGTGGCACTCACTCTATTAGGCCATCTATACTAAGCTCCACCAGCTTTCAAATTACTAATAATTTTGAGCTGCATATTGCCTGTAAAATAATTTTGGGCATATTAGCAGTGTGTGGTACTCATTCTATTAGGCCATCTATACTAAGCTCCACCAGCTTTCAAATTACTAATAATTTTTAGCTGCATCTTGCCTGTAATATAATTTTGGCCATATTAGCAGTGTGTGGTACTCATTCTATTAGGCCATCTATACTAAGCTCCACCAGCTTTCAAATTACTAATAATTTTTAGCTGCATCTTGCCTGTAAAATAATTTTGGCCATATTAGCAGTGTGTGGTGCTCATTCTATTAGGCCATCTATACTATGCTCCACAAGCTTTCAAATTACTAACAATTTTTAGCTGCATCTTGCCTGTAAAGTAATTTTGGGCATATTAGCAGTGTGTGGAACTCACTCTATTAGGCCATCTATACTAACCTCCACCAGCTTTCAAAATTACTAATAATTTTTAGCAGCATCTTGCTTGTGAAATAATTTTGGGCATATTAGCAGTGTGTGGTACTCATTCTATTAGGCTATCTTTACTAAGCTCCACCAGCTTTCAAATTACTAATAATTTTTAGCTGCATCTTGCCTGTAAAATAATTTTGGGCATATTAGCAGTGTGTGGTACTCATTATATTAGGCCATCTATACTAAGCTCCACCAGCTTTCACATTACTAATAATTTTTAAATTTTTAGCTGCATCTTGCCTATAAAATAATTTTGGGCATATTAGCAGTGTGTGGTACTCATTCTATTAGGCCGTCTATACTAAGCTCCACCAGCTTTCAAATTACTAATAATTTTTAGCTGCATCTTGCCTGTAAAATTATTTTGGGCATATTAGCAGTGTGTGGTACTCATTCTATTAGGCCATCTATACTAAGCTCCACCAGCTTTCAAATTACTAATAATTTTTAAATTTTTAGCTGCATCTTGCCTATAAAATTATTTTGGGCATATTAGCAGTGTGTGGTACTCATTCTATTAGGCCGTCTATACTAAGCTCCACCAGCTTTCAAATTACTAATAATTTTTAGCTGCATCTTGCCTGTAAAATTATTTTGGGCATATTAGCAGTGTGTGGTACTCATTCTATTAGGCCATCTATACTAAGCTCCACCAGCTTTCAAATTACTAATAATTTTTAGCTGCATCTTGCCTGTAAAATTATTTTGGGCATATTAGCAGTGTGTGGTACTCATTCTATTAGGCCATCTATACTAAGCTCCACCAGCTTTCAAATTACGACTAATTTTTAGCTGCATCTTGCCTCTAAAATAATTTTGGTCATATTAGCAGTGTGTGGTACTCATTCTATTAGGCCATCTATACTAAGCTCCACCAGCTTTTAAATTACTAATAATTTTAAGCTGCATCTTGCCTGTAAAATTATTTTGTGCATATTAGCAGTGTGTGGTACTCATTCTATTACGTCATCTATACTAAGATCCACCAGCTTTCAAATTACTAATAACTTTTAGCTGCATCTTGCCTGTAAAATTATTTTGGGCATATTAGCAGTGTGTGGTACTCACTCTATTAGGCCATCTATACTGAGCTCCAACAGCTTTCAAATTACTAATAATCTATAGCTGCTTCTTGCCTGTAAAATAATTTTGGGCATATTAGCAGTGTGTGGTACTCATTCTATTAGGACATCTATACTAAGCTCCACCAGCTTTCAAATTACTAATAATTTTTAGCTGCATCTTGCCTGTAAAATTATTTTGGGCATATGAGCAGTGTGTGGTACTCATTCTATTGGGCCATCTATACTAAGCTCCACCAGCTTTCAAATTACTAATAAATTTTAGCTGCATCTTGCCTGTAAAATAATTTTGGCCATATTAGCAGTGTGTGGTACTCATTCTATTAGGCCATCTATACTAAGCTCCACAAGCTTTCAAATTACTAACAATTTTTAGCTGCATCTTGCCTGTAAAGTAATTTTGGGCATATTAGCAGTGTGTGGAACTCACTCTATTAGGCCATCTATACTAACCTCCACCAGCTTTCAAATTACTAATAATTTTTAGCAGCATCTTGCTTGTAAAATAATTTTGGGCATATTAGCAGTGTGTGGTACTCATTCTATTAGGCTATCTATACTAAGCTCCACCAGCTTTCAAATTACTAATAATTTTTAGCTGCATCTTGCCTGTAAAATAATTTTGGGCATATTAGCAGTGTGTGGTACTCATTATTTTAGGCCATCTATTTTAAGCTCCACCAGCTTTCAAATTACTAATAATTTTTAGCTGCATCTTGCCTGTAAAACTATTTTGGGCATATTAGCAGTGTGTGGTACTCATTCTATTAGGCCGTCTATACTAAGCTCCACCAGCTTTCAAATTACTAATAAATTTTAGCTGCATCTTGCCTGTAAAATTATTTTGGGCATATTAGCAGTGTGTGGTACTCATTCTATTAGGCCATCTATACTAAGCTCCACCAGCTTTCAAATTACTAATAATTTTTAGCTGCATCTTGCCTGTAAAATTATTTTGGGCATATTAGCAGTGTGTGATACTCATTCTATTAGGCCATCTATACTAAGCTCCACCAGCTTTCAAATTACTAATAATTTTTAGCTGCATCTTGCCTGTAAAATAATTTTGGACATATTAGCAGTGTGTGGTACTCATTCTATTAGGCCATCTATACTAAGCTCCACCAGCTTTCAAATTACTAATAATTTTAAGCTGCATCTTGCCTGTAAAATTATTTTGGGCATATAAGCAGTGTGTGGTACTCATTCTATTAGGTCATCTATACTAAGCTCCACCAGCTTTCAAATTACTAATAATTTTTAGCTGCATCTTGCCTGTAAAATTATTTTGGCCATATTAGCAGTGTGTGGTACTCATTCTATTAGGCCATCTATACTAAGCTCCACCAGCTTTCAAATTACTAATAATTTTTAGCTGCATCTTGCCTGTAAAATAATTTTGTCCATATTAGCAGTGTGTGGTTCTCATTCTATTAGGCCATCTCTACTAAGCTCCACAAGCTTTCAAATTACTAACAATTTTTAGCTGCATCTTGCCTGTAAAGTAATTTTGGGCATATTAGCAGTGTGTGGAACTCACTCTATTAGGCCATCTATACTAACCTCCACCAGCTTTCAAATTACTAATAATTTTTAGCAGCATCTTGCTTGTAAAATAATTTTGGGCATATTAGCAGTGTGTGGTACTCATTCTATTAGGCTATCTATACTAAGCTCCACCAGCTTTCAAATTACTAATAATTTTGAGCTGCATCTTGCCTGTAAAATAATTTTGGGCATATTAGCAGTGTGTGGTACTCATTATTTTAGGCCATCTATTTTAAGCTCCACCAGCTTTCAAATTACTAATAATTTTTAGCTGCATCTTGCCTGTAAAACTATTTTGGGCATATTAGCAGTGTGTGGTACTCATTCTGTTAGGCCGTCTATACTAAGCTCCACCAGCTTTCAAATTACAAATAATTTTTAGCTGCATCTTGCCTGTAAAATTATTTTGGGCATATTAGCAGTGTGTGGTACTCATTCTTTTAGGCCATCTATACTAAGCTCCACCAGCTTTCAAATTACTAATAATTTTTAGCTGCATCTTGCCTGTAAAATTATTTTGGGCATATTAGCAGTGTGTGGTACTAATTCTATTAGGCCATCTATACTAAGCTCCACCAGCTTTCAAATTACTAATAATTTTTAGCTGCATCTTGCCTGTAAAATAATTTTGGGCATATTAGCAGTGTGTGGTACTCATTCTATTAGGCCATCTATACTAAGCTCCACCAGCTTTCAAATTACTAATAATTTTAAGCTGCATCTTGCCTGTAAAATTATTTTGGGCATATTAGCAGTGTGTGGTACTCATTCTATTAGGTCATCTATACTAAGCTCCACCAGCTTTCAAATTACTAATAATTTTTAGCTGCATCTTGCCTGTAAAATAATTTTGGGCATATAAGCAGCATGTGGTACTCATTCTATTATGCCATCTATACTAAGCTCCACCAGCTTTCAAATTTCAAATAATTTTTAGCTGCATCTTGCCTGTAAAATAATTTTGGGCATATTAGCAGTGTGTGGTACTCATTATTTTAGGCCATCTATTTTAAGCTCCACCAGCTTTCAAATTACTAATAATTTTTAGCTGCATCTTGCCTGTAAAACTATTTTGGGCATATTAGCAGTGTGTGGTACTCATTCTATTAGGCCGTCTATACTAAGCTCCACCAGCTTTCAAATTACTAATAATTTTTAGCTGCATCTTGCCTGTAAAATATTTTTGGCCATATTAGCAGTGTGTGGTACTCATTCTATTAGGCCATCTATACTAAGCTCCACAAGCTTTCAAATACTAACAATTTTTAGCTGCATCTTGCCTGTAAAGTAATTTTGGGCATATTAGCAGTGTGTGAAACTCTCTATATTAGGCCATCTATACTAACCTCCACCAGCTTTCAAATTACTAATAATTTTTAGCTGCATCTTGCCTGTAAAATTATTTTGGGCATATTAGCAGTGTGTGGTACTCATTCTATTAGGCCATCTATACTAAGCTCCACCAGCTTTCAAATTACTAATAATTTTTAGCTGCATCTTGCCTGTAAAATAATTTTGGGCATATTAGCAGTGTGTGATACTCATTCTATTAGGCCATCTATACTAAGCTCCACCAGCTTTCAAATTACTAATAATTTTTAGCTGCATCTTGCCTGTAAAATAATTTTGGACATATTAGCAGTGTGTGGTACTCATTCTATTAGGCCATCTATACTAAGCTCCACCAGCTTTCAAATTACTAATAATTTTAAGCTGCATCTTGCCTGTAAAATTATTTTGGGCATATAAGCAGTGTGTGGTACTCATTCTATTAGGTCATCTATGCTAAGCTCCACCAGCTTTCAAATTACTAATAATTTTTAGCTGCATCTTGCCTGTAAAATTATTTTGGCCATATTAGCAGTGTGTGGTACTCATTCTATTAGGCCATCTATACTAAGCTCCACCAGCTTTCAAATTACTAATAATTTTTAGCTGCATCTTGCCTGTAAAATAATTTTGTCCATATTAGCAGTGTGTGGTTCTCATTCTATTAGGCTATCTCTACTAAGCTCCACAAGCTTTCAAATTACTAACAATTTTTAGCTGCATCTTGCCTGTAAAGTAATTTTGGGCATATTAGCAGTGTGTGGAACTCACTCTATTAGGCCATCTATACTAACCTCCACCAGCTTTCAAATTACTAATAATTTTTAGCAGCATCTTGCTTGTAAAATAATTTTGGGCATATTAGCAGTGTGTGGTACTCATTCTATTAGGCTATCTATACTAAGCTCCACCAGCTTTCAAATTACTAATAATTTTGAGCTGCATCTTGCCTGTAAAATAATTTTGGGCATATTAGCAGTGTGTGGTACTCATTATTTTAGGCCATCTATTTTAAGCTCCACCAGCTTTCAAATTACTAATAATTTTTAGCTGCATCTTGCCTGTAAAACTATTTTGGGCATATTAGCAGTGTGTGGTACTCATTCTGTTAGGCCGTCTATACTAAGCTCCACCAGCTTTCAAATTACAAATAATTTTTAGCTGCATCTTGCCTGTAAAATTATTTTGGGCATATTAGCAGTGTGTGGTACTCATTCTATTAGGCCATCTATACTAAGCTCCACCAGCTTTCAAATTACTAATAATTTTTAGCTGCATCTTGCCTGTAAAATTATTTTGGGCATATTAGCAGTGTGTGGTACTAATTCTATTAGGCCATCTATACTAAGCTCCACCAGCTTTCAAATTACTAATAATTTTTAGCTGCATCTTGCCTGTAAAATTATTTTGGGCATATTAGCAGTGTGTGGTACTAATTCTATTAGGCCATCTATACTAAGCTCCACCAGCTTTCAAATTACTAATAATTTTTAGCTGCATCTTGCCTGTAAAATAATTTTGGGCATATTAGCAGTGTGTGGTACTCATTCTATTAGGCCATCTATACTAAGCTCCACCAGCTTTCAAATTACTAATAATTTTAAGCTGCATCTTGCCTGTAAAATTATTTTGGGCATATTAGCAGTGTGTGGTACTCATTCTATTAGGTCATCTATACTAAGCTCCACCAGCTTTCAAATTACTAATAATTTTTAGCTGCATCTTGCCTGTAAAATAATTTTGGGCATATAAGCAGCATGTGGTACTCATTCTATTATGCCATCTATACTAAGCTCCACCAGCTTTCAAATTTCAAATAATTTTTAGCTGCATCTTGCCTGTAAAATAATTTTGGGCATATTAGCAGTGTGTGGTACTCATTATTTTAGGCCATCTATTTTAAGCTCCACCAGCTTTCAAATTACTAATAATTTTTAGCTGCATCTTGCCTGTAAAACTATTTTGGGCATATTAGCAGCATGTGGTACTCATTCTATTATGCCATCTATACTAAGCTCCACCAGCTTTCAAATTACTAATAATTTTTAGCTGCATCTTGCCTGTAAAACTATTTTGGGCATATTAGCAGCATGTGGTACTCATTCTATTATGCCATCTATACTAAGCTCCACCAGCTTTCAAATTTCAAATAATTTTTAGCTGCATCTTGCCTGTAAAATAATTTTGGGCATATTAGCAGTGTGTGGTACTCATTCTATTAGGCCATCTATACTAAGCTCCACCAGCTTTCAAATTACTAATAATTTTAAGCTGCATCTTGCCTGTAAAATTATTTTGGGCATATTAGCAGTGTGTGGTACTCATTCTATTAGGTCATCTATACTAAGCTCCACCAGCTTTCAAATTACTAATAATTTTTAGCTGCATCTTGCCTGTAAAATAATTTTGGGCATATTAGCAGTGTGTGGAACTCACTCTATTAGGCCATCTATACTAACCTCCACCAGCTTTCAAATTACTAATAATTTTTAGCAGCATCTTGCTTGTAAAATAATTTTGGGCATATTAGCAGTGTGTGGTACTCATTCTATTAGGCTATCTATACTAAGCTCCACCACCTTTCAAATTACTAATAATTTTGAGCTGCATCTTGCCTGTAAAATAATTTTGGGCATATTAGCAGTGTGTGGTACTCATTATTTTAGGCCATCTATTTTAAGCTCCACCAGCTTTCAAATTACTAATAATTTTTAGCTGTATCTTGCCTGTAAAACTATTTTGGGCATATTAGCAGTGTGTGGTACTCATTCTGTTAGGCCGTCTATACTAAGCTCCACCAGCTTTCAAATTACAAATAATTTTTAGCTGCATCTTGCCTGTAAAATTATTTTGGGCATATTAGCAGTGTGTGGTACTCATTCTATTAGGCCATCTATACTAAGCTCCACCAGCTTTCAAATTACTAATAATTTTTAGCTGCATCTTGCCTGTAAAATAATTTTGGGCATATTAGCAGTGTGTGGTACTAATTCTATTAGGCCATCTATACTAAGCTCCACCAGCTTTCAAATTACTAATAATTTTTAGCTGCATCTTGCCTGTAAAATAATTTTGGGCATATTAGCAGTGTGTGGTACTCATTCTATTAGGCCATCTATACTAAGCTCCACCAGCTTTCAAATTACTAATAATTTTAAGCTGCATCTTGCCTGTAAAATTATTTTGGGCATATTAGCAGTGTGTGGTACTCATTCTATTAGGTCATCTATACTAAGCTCCACCAGCTTTCAAATTACTAATAATTTTTAGCTGCATCTTGCCTGTAAAATAATTTTGGGCATATTAGCAGCATGTGGTACTCATTCTATTATGCCATCTATACTAAGCTCCACCAGCTTTCAAATTTCAAATAATTTTTAGCTGCATCTTGCCTGTAAAATAATTTTGGGCATATTAGCAGTGTGTGGTACTCATTATTTTAGGCCATCTATTTTAAGCTCCACCAGCTTTCAAATTACTAATAATTTTTAGCTGCATCTTGCCTGTAAAACTATTTTGGGCATATTAGCAGTGTGTGGTACTCATTCTATTAGGCCGTCTATACTAAGCTCCACCAGCTTTCAAATTACTAATAATTTTTAGCTGCATCTTGCCTGTAAAATATTTTTGGCCATATTAGCAGTGTGTGGTACTCATTCTATTAGGCCATCTATACTAAGCTCCACAAGCTTTCAAATTACTAACAATTTTTAGCTGCATCTTGCCTGTAAAGTAATTTTGGGCATATTAGCAGTGTGTGGAACTCTCTATATTAGGCCATCTATACTAACCTCCACCAGCTTTCAAATTACTAATAATTTTTAGCAGCATCTTGCTTGTAAAATAATTTTGGGCATATTAGCAGTGTGTGGTACTCATTCTATTAGGCTATCTATACTAAGCTCCACCAGCTTTCAAATTACTAATAATTTTTAGCTGCATCTTGCCTGTAAAATAATTTTGGGCATATTATCAGTGTGTGGTACTCATTATTTTAGGCCATCTATTTTAAGCTCCACCAGCTTTCAAATTACTAATAATTTTTAGCTGCATCTTGCCTGTAAAACTATTTTGGGCATATTAGCAGTGTGTGGTACTCATTCTATTAGGCCGTCTATACTAAGCTCCACCAGCTTTCAAATTACTAATAATTTTTAGCTGCATCTTGCCTGTAAAATTATTTTGGGCATATTAGCAGTGTGTGGTACTCATTCTATTAGGCCATCTATACTAAGCTCCACCAGCTTTCAAATTACTAATAATTTTTAGCTGCATCTTGCCTGTAAAATTATTTTAGGCATATTAGCAGTGTGTGGTACTCATTCTATTAGGCCATCTATACTAAGCTCCACCAGCTTTCAAATTACTAATAATTTTAAGCTGCATCTTGCCTGTAAAATTATTTTGGGCATATAAGCAGTGTGTGGTACTCATTCTATTAGGTCATCTATACTAAGCTCCACCAGCTTTCAAATTACTAATAATTTTTAGCTGCATCTTGCCTGTAAAATTATTTTGGCCATATTAGCAGTGTGTGGTACTCATTCTATTAGGCCATCTATACTAAGCTCCACCAGCTTTCAAATTACTAATAATTTTTAGCTGCATCTTGCCTGTAAAATAATTTTGTCCATATTAGCAGTGTGTGGTTCTCATTCTATTAGGCCATCTCTACTAAGCTCCACAAGCTTTCAAATTACTAACAATTTTTAGCTGCATCTTGCCTGTAAAGTAATTTTGGGCATATTAGCAGCATGTGGTACTCATTCTATTATGCCATCTATACTAAGCTCCACCAGCTTTCAAATTTCAAATAATTTTTAGCTGCATCTTGCCTGTAAAATAATTTTGGGCATATTAGCAGTGTGTGGTACTCATTATTTTAGGCCATCTATTTTAAGCTCCACCAGCTTTCAAATTACTAATAATTTTTAGCTGCATCTTGCCTGTAAAACTATTTTGGGCATATTAGCAGTGTGTGGTACTCATTCTATTAGGCCGTCTATACTAAGCTCCACCAGCTTTCAAATTACTAATAATTTTTAGCTGCATCTTGCCTGTAAAATATTTTTGGCCATATTAGCAGTGTGTGGTACTCATTCTATTAGGCCATCTATACTAAGCTCCACAAGCTTTCAAATTACTAACAATTTTTAGCTGCATCTTGCCTGTAAAGTAATTTTGGGCATATTAGCAGTGTGTGGAACTCTCTATATTAGGCCATCTATACTAACCTCCACCAGCTTTCAAATTACTAATAATTTTTAGCAGCATCTTGCTTGTAAAATAATTTTGGGCATATTAGCAGTGTGTGGTACTCATTCTATTAGGCTATCTATACTAAGCTCCACCAGCTTTCAAATTACTAATAATTTTTAGCTGCATCTTGCCTGTAAAATAATTTTGGGCATATTATCAGTGTGTGGTACTCATTATTTTAGGCCATCTATTTTAAGCTCCACCAGCTTTCAAATTACTAATAATTTTTAGCTGCATCTTGCCTGTAAAACTATTTTGGGCATATTAGCAGTGTGTGGTACTCATTCTATTAGGCCGTCTATACTAAGCTCCACCAGCTTTCAAATTACTAATAATTTTTAGCTGCATCTTGCCTGTAAAATTATTTTGGGCATATTAGCAGTGTGTGGTACTCATTCTATTAGGCCATCTATACTAAGCTCCACCAGCTTTCAAATTACTAATAATTTTTAGCTGCATCTTGCCTGTAAAATTATTTTAGGCATATTAGCAGTGTGTGGTACTCATTCTATTAGGCCATCTATACTAAGCTCCACCAGCTTTCAAATTACTAATAATTTTAAGCTGCATCTTGCCTGTAAAATTATTTTGGGCATATAAGCAGTGTGTGGTACTCATTCTATTAGGTCATCTATACTAAGCTCCACCAGCTTTCAAATTACTAATAATTTTTAGCTGCATCTTGCCTGTAAAATTATTTTGGCCATATTAGCAGTGTGTGGTACTCATTCTATTAGGCCATCTATACTAAGCTCCACCAGCTTTCAAATTACTAATAATTTTTAGCTGCATCTTGCCTGTAAAATAATTTTGTCCATATTAGCAGTGTGTGGTTCTCATTCTATTAGGCCATCTCTACTAAGCTCCACAAGCTTTCAAATTACTAACAATTTTTAGCTGCATCTTGCCTGTAAAGTAATTTTGGGCATATTAGCAGTGTGTGGAACTCACTCTATTAGGCCATCTATACTAACCTCCACCAGCTTTCAAATTACTAATAATTTTTAGCAGCATCTTGCTTGTAAAATAATTTTGGGCATATTAGCAGTGTGTGGTACTCATTCTATTAGGCTATCTATACTAAGCTCCACCAGCTTTCAAATTACTAATAATTTTGAGCTGCATCTTGCCTGTAAAATAATTTTGGGCATATTAGCAGTGTGTGGTACTCATTATTTTAGGCCATCTATTTTAAGCTCCACCAGCTTTCAAATTACTAATAATTTTTAGCTGCATCTTGCCTGTAAAACTATTTTGGGCATATTAGCAGTGTGTGGTACTCATTCTGTTAGGCCGTCTATACTAAGCTCCACCAGCTTTCAAATTACAAATAATTTTTAGCTGCATCTTGCCTGTAAAATTATTTTGGGCATATTAGCAGTGTGTGGTACTCATTCTATTAGGCCATCTATACTAAGCTCCACCAGCTTTCAAATTACTAATAATTTTTAGCTGCATCTTGCCTGTAAAATTATTTTGGGCATATTAGCAGTGTGTGGTACTAATTCTATTAGGCCATCTATACTAAGCTCCACCAGCTTTCAAATTACTAATAATTTTTAGCTGCATCTTGCCTGTAAAATAATTTTGGGCATATTAGCAGTGTGTGGTACTCATTCTATTAGGCCATCTATACTAAGCTCCACCAGCTTTCAAATTCCTAATAATTTTAAGCTGCATCTTGCCTGTAAAATTATTTTGGGCATATTAGCAGTGTGTGGTACTCATTCTATTAGGTCATCTATACTAAGCTCCACCAGCTTTCAAATTACTAATAATTTTTAGCTGCATCTTGCCTGTAAAATAATTTTGGGCATATTAGCAGCATGTGGTACTCATTCTATTATGCCATCTATACTAAGCTCCACCAGCTTTCAAATTTCTAATAATTTTTAGCTGCATCTTGCCTGTAAAATAATTTTGGGCATATTAGCAGTGTGTGGTACTCATTATTTTAGGCCATCTATTTTAAGCTCCACCAGCTTTCAAATTACTAATAATTTTTAGCTGCATCTTGCCTGTAAAACTATTTTGGGCATATTAGCAGTGTGTGGTACTCATTCTATTAGGCCGTCTATACTAAGCTCCACCAGCTTTCAAATTACTAATAATTTTTAGCTGCATCTTGCCTGTAAAATATTTTTGGCCATATTAGCAGTGTGTGGTACTCATTCTATTAGGCCATCTATACTAAGCTCCACAAGCTTTCAAATTACTAACAATTTTTAGCTGCATCTTGCCTGTAAAGTAATTTTGGGCATATTAGCAGTGTGTGGAACTCTCTATATTAGGCCATCTATACTAACCTCCACCAGCTTTCAAATTACTAATAATTTTTAGCAGCATCTTGCTTGTAAAATAATTTTGGGCATATTAGCAGTGTGTGGTACTCATTCTATTAGGCTATCTATACTAAGCTCCACCAGCTTTCAAATTACTAATAATTTTTAGCTGCATCTTGCCTGTAAAATAATTTTGGGCATATTAGCAGTGTGTGGTACTCATTATTTTAGGCCATCTATTTTAAGCTCCACCAGCTTTCAAATTACTAATAATTTTTAGCTGCATCTTGCCTGTAAAACTATTTTGGGCATATTAGCAGTGTGTGGTACTCATTCTATTAGGCCGTCTATACTAAGCTCCACCAGCTTTCAAATTACTAATAATTTTTAGCTGCATCTTGCCTGTAAAATTATTTTGGGCATATTAGCAGTGTGTGGTACTCATTCTATTAGGCCATCTATACTAAGCTCCACCAGCTTTCAAATTACTAATAATTTTTAGCTGCATCTTGCCTGTAAAATTATTTTAGGCATATTAGCAGTGTGTGGTACTCATTCTATTAGGCCATCTATACTAAGCTCCACCAGCTTTCAAATTACTAATAATTTTTAGCTGCATCTTGCCTGTAAAATAATTTTGGGCATATTAGCAGTGTGTGGTACTCATTCTATTAGGCCATCTATACTAAGCTCCACCAGCTTTCAAATTACTAATAATTTTAAGCTGCATCTTGCCTGTAAAATTATTTTGGGCATATTAGCAGTGTGTGGTACTCATTCTATTAGGTCATCTATACTAAGCTCCACCAGCTTTCAAATTACTAATAATTTTTAGCCGCATCTTGCCTGTAATATAATTTTGGCCATATTAGCAGTGTGTGGTACTCATTCTATTAGGCCATCTATACTAAGCTCCACCAGCTTTCAAATTACTAATAATTTTTAGCTGCATCTTGCCTGTAAAATAATTTTGGCCATATTAGCAGTGTGTGGTGCTCTTTCTATTAGGCCATCTATACTAAGCTCCACAAGCTTTCAAATTACTAACAATTTTTAGCTGCATCTTGCCTGTAAAGTAATTTTGGGCATATTAGCAGTGTGTGGAACTCACTCTATTAGGCCATCTATACTAACCTCCACCAGCTTTCAAATTACTAATAATTTTTAGCAGCATCTTGCTTGTAAAATAATTTTGGGCATATTAGCAGTGTGTGGTACTCATTCTATTAGGCCATCTATACTAAGCTCCACCAGCTTTCAAATTACTAATAATTTTTAGCTGCATCTTGCCTGTAAAATTATTTTGGGCATATTAGCAGTGTGTGGTACTCATTCTATTAGGCCGTCTATACTAAGCTCCACCAGCTTTCAAATTACTAATAATTTTTAGCTGCATCTTGCCTGTAAAATTATTTTGGGCATATTAGCAGTGTGTGGTACTCATTCTATTAGGCCATCTATACTAAGCTCCACCAGCTTTCAAATTACTTATAATTTTTAGCTGCATCTTGACTGTAAAATTATTTTGGGCATATTAGCAGTGTGTGGTACTCATTCTATTAGGCCATCTATACTAAGCTCCACCAGCTTTCAAATTACTACTAATTTTTAGCTGCATCTTGCCTGTAAAATAATTTTGGTTAAATTAGCAGTGTGTGGTACTCATTCTATTAGGCCATCTATACTAAGATCCACCAGCTTTTAAATTACTAATAATTTTAAGCTGCATCTTGCCTGTAAAATTATTTTGGGCATATTAGCAGTGTGTCGTACTCATTCTATTACGTCAGCTATACTAAGATCCACCAGCTTTCAAATTACTAATAACTTTTAGCTGCATCTTGCCTGTAAAATTATTTTGGGCATATTAGCAGTGTGTGGTACTCACTCTATTAGGCCATCTATACTGAGCTCCACCAGCTTTCAAATTACTAATAATTTATAGCTGCATCTTGCCTGTAAAATAATTTTGGGCATATTAGCAGTGTGTGGTACTCATTCTATTAGGACATCTATACTAAGCTCCACCAGCTTTCAAATTACTAATAATTTTTAGCTGCATCTTGCCTGTAAAATTATTTTGGGCATATGAGCAGTGTGTGGTACTCATTCTATTGGGCCATCTATATTAAGCTCCACAAGCTTTCAAATTACTAATAAGTTTTAGCTGCATCTTGCCTGTAAAATTATTTTCGTCATATTAGCAGTGTGTGGTACTCATTCTATTAGGTCATCTATACTAAGCTCCACCAACTTTCAAATTACTAATAACTTTTAGCTGCATCTTGCCTGTAAAATTATTTTCGGCATATTAGCAGTGTGTGGTACTCACTCTATTAGGCCATCTATACTAAGCTCCACCAGCTTTCAAATTACTAATAATTTATAGCTGCATCTTGCCTGTAAAATAATTTTGGGCATATTAGCAGTGTGTGGTACTCATTCTATTATACCATCTATACTAAGCTCCACCAGCTTTCAAATTACTAATATTTTTTAGCTGCATCTTGCCTGTAAAATTATTTTGGGCATATTAGCAGTGTGTGGTACTCATTCTATTAGGCCATCTATACTAAGCTCCACCAGATTTCAAATTACTAATAATTTTTAGCTGCATCTTGCCTGTAAAATTATTTTGGCCATATTAGCAGTGTGTGGTACTCATTCTATTAGGCCATCTATACTAAGCTCCACCAGCTTTCAAATTACTAATAATTTTTAGCTGCATCTCCCTGTAAAATAATTTTGGGCATATTAGCAGTGTGTGGTACTCATTCTAATAGGCCACCTATACTAAGCTCCAACAGCTTTCAAATTACTAATAATTTTTAGCTGCATCTTGCCTGTAAAATAATTTAGGGCATATTAGCAGTGTGTGGTACTCATTCTATTTGGCCATCCATACTAAGCTCCACCAGCTTTCAAATTACTAATAATTTTAAGCTGCATCTTGCCTGTAAAATAATTTTGGGCATATTAGCAGTGTGTGGTACTCATTCTATTTGGCCATCTATACTAAGCTCCACCAGCTTTCAAATTCCTAAGGATTTTTAGCAGCATCTTGCCTGTAAAATAATTTTGGGCATATTAGCAGTGTGTGGTACTCATTCTATTAGGCCATCTATACTAAGCTCCACCAGCTTTCAAATTACTAATAATTTTTAGCTGCATCTTGCCTGTAATATAATTTTGGCCATATTAGCAGTGTGTGGTACTCATTCTATTAGGCCATCTATACTAAGCTCCACCAGCTTTCAAATTACTAATAATTTTTAGCTGCATCTTGCCTGTAAAATAATTTTGGCCATATTAGCAGTGTGTGGTACTCATTCTATTAGGCCATCTATACTAAGCTCCAGCATCTTTCAAATTACTAATAATTTTGAGCTGCATATTGCCTGTAAAGTAATTTTGGGCATATTAGCAGTGTGTGGAACTCACTCTATTAGGCCATCTATATTAAGCTCCACCAGCTTTCAAATTACTAATAATTTTGAGCTGCATATTGCCTGTAAAATAATTTTGGGCATATTAGCAGTGTGTGGTACTCATTCTATTAGGCCATCTATACTAAGCTCCACCAGCTTTCAATTTACTAATAATATTTAGCTGCATCTTGCCTGTAATATAATTTTGGCCATATTAGCAGTGTGTGGTACTCATTCTATTAGGCCATCTATACTAAGCTCCACCAGCTTTCAAATTACTAATAATTTTTAGCTGCATCTTGCCTGTAAAATAATTTTCGCCATATTAGCAGTGTGTGGTACTCATTCTATTAGGCCATCTATACTAAGCTCCACAAGCTTTCAAATTACAACAATTTTTAGCTGCATCTTGCCTGTAAAGTAATTTTGGGCATATTAGCAGTGTGTGGAACTCACTCTATTAGGCCATCTATACTAACCTCCACCAGCTTTCAAATTACTAATAATTTTTAGCAGCATCTTGCTTGTCAAATAATTTTGGGCATATTAGCAGTGTGTGGTACTCATTCTATTAGACTATCTATACTAATCTCCACCAGCTTTCAAATTACTAATAATTTTTAGCTGCATCTTGCCTGTAAAATAATTTTGGGCATATTAGCAGTGTGTAGTACTCATTATATTAGGCCGTCTATACTAAGCTCCACCAGCTTTCAAATTACTAATAATTTTTAGCTGCATCTTGCCTGTAAAATAATTTTGGTCATATAAGCAGTGTGTGGTACTCATTCTATTAGGCCATCTATACTAAGCTCCACCAGCTTTCAAATTACTAATAATTTTAAGCTGCATCTTGCCTGTAAAATTATTTTGGGCATATTAGCAGTGTGTGGTACTCATTCTATTAGGTCATCTATACTAAGCTCCACCAGCTTTCAAATTACTAATAACTTTTAGCTGCATCTTGCCTGTAAAATTATTTTGGGCATATTAGCAGTGTGTGGTACTCACTCTATTAGGCCATCTATACTGAGCTCCACCAGCTTTCAAATTACTAATAATTTATAGCTACATCTTGCCTGTAAAATAATTTTGGGAATATTAGCAGTGTGTTGTACTCATTATATTATACCATCTATACTAAGCTCCACCAGCTTTCAAATTACTAATAATTTTTAGCTGCATCTTGCCTGTAAAATTATTTTGGGCATATTAACAGTGTGTAGTACTCATTCTATTAGGCCATCTATACTAAGCTCCACCAGCTTTCAAATTACTAATAATTTTTAGCTGCATCTTGCCTGTAAAATTATTTTGGGCATATTAGCAGTGTGTGGTACTCACTCTAATAGGCCATCTATACTAAGCTCCACCAGCTTTCAAATTACTAATATTTTTTAGCTGCATCTTGCCTGTAAGATAATTTTGGGCATATAAGCAGTGTGGTACTCATTCTATTAGGCCATCTATACTAAGCTCCACCAGCTTTCAAATTACTAATAATTTTTAGCTGCATCTTGCCTGTAAAATTATTTTGGGCATATTAGCAGTGTGTGGTACTCACTCTATTAGGCCATCTATACTAAGCTCTACCAGCTTTCAAATTACTAATAATTTTTAGCTGCATCTTGCCTGTAAAATAATTTTGGGCATATTAGCAGTGTGTGGTACTCATTCTATTAGGCCATCTATACTAAGCTCCACCAGCTTTCAAATTACTAATAATTTTTAGCTGCATCTTGCCTGTAATATAATTTTGGCCATATTAGCAGTGTGTGGTACTCATTCAATTAGGCCATCTATACTAAGCTCCACCAGCTTTCAAATTACTAATAATTTTTAGCTGCATCTTGCCTGTAAAATAATTTTGGCCATATTAGCAGTGTGTGGTACTCATTCTATTAGGATATCTATACTAAGCTCCACCAGCTTTCAAATTACTAATAATTTTGAGCTGCATATTGCCTGTAAAGTAATTTTGGGCATATTAGCAGTGTGTGGCACTCACTCTATTAGGCCATCTATACTAAGCTCCACCAGCTTTCAAATTACTAATAATTTTGAGCTGCATATTGCCTGTAAAATAATTTTGGGCATATTAGCAGTGTGTGGTACTCGTTCTATTAGGCCATCTATACTAAGCTCCACCAGCTTTCAAATTACTAATAATTTTTAGCTGCATCTTGCCTGTAATATAATTTTGGCCATATTAGCAGTGTGTGGTACTCATTCTATTAGGCCATCTATACTAAGCTCCACCAGCTTTCAAATTACTAATAATTTTAGCTGCATCTTGCCTGTAAAATAATTTTGGCCATATTAGCAGTGTGTGGTACTCATTCTATTAGGCCATCTACACTAAGCTCCACCAGCTTTCAAATTACTAATAATTTTGAGCTGCATATTGCCTGTAAAGTAATTTTGGGCATATTAGCAGTGTGTGGAACTCACTCTATTAGGCCATCTATACTAAGCTCCACCAGCTTTCAAATTACTAATAATTTTTAGCTGCATCTTGCCTGTAAAATAATTTTGGGCGTATTAGCAGTGTGTGGTACTCATTCTATTAGGCCATCTATACTAAGCTCCACCATCTTTAAAATTCCTATTAATTTTTAGCTGCATCTTGCCTGTAAAATAATTTTGGGCATATTAGCAGTGTGTGGTACTCATTCTAATAGGCCATCTATACTAAGCTCCACCAGCTTTTAAATTACTAATAATTTTTAGCTGCATCTTGCCTGTAAAATAATGTTGGGCTTATTAGCAGTGTGTGGTACTCATTCTATTAGGCCACCTATACTAAGCTCCACCAGCTTTCAAATTACTAATAATTTTTAGCTGAATAATTTTGGCCATATTAGCAGTGTGTGGAACTCACTCTATTAGGCCATCTATACTAAGCTCCACCAGCTTTCAAATTACTAATAATTTTTAGCTGCATCTTGACTGTAAAATAATTTTGGGCATATTAGCAGTATGTGGAACTCATTGTATTAGGCTATCTATACTAAGCTCCACCAGCTTTCAAATTACTAAAAATTTTTAGCTGCATCTTGCCTGTAAAATAATTTTGGGCATATTAGCAGTGTGTGGTACTCATTCTATTAGGCCATCTATACTAAGCTCCACCAGCTTTCAAATTGCTAATAATTTTTAGCTGCATCTTGCCTGTAAAATAATTTTGGGCATATTAGCAGTGTGTGGTACTCATTCTATTAGGCCATCTATACTAAGCTCCACCAGCTTTCAAATTACTAATAATTTTTAGCTGGTTCTTGCCTGTAAAATAATTTTGGGCATATTAGCAGTGTGTGGTACTCATTCTATTAGGCCATCTATTCTAAGCTCCACCAGCTTTCAAATTACTAATAATTTTTAGTCGCATAATTTTGGGCATATTAGCAGTGTGTGGTACTCATTCTATTAGGCCTTCTATACTAAGCTCCACCAGCTTTCAAATTACTACTAATTTTTTGCTGCATCTTGCATGTAAAATAATTTTGGGCATATTAGCAGTGTGTGGTACTCATTCTATTAGGCCATCTATACTAAGCTCCACCAGCTTTCAAATTACTAATAATTTTTAGCTGGATCTTGCCTGTAAAATAATTTTGGGCATATTAGCAGTGTGTGGTACTCATTCTATTAGGCCATCTATTCTAAGCTCCACCAGCTTTCAAATTACTAATAATTTTTAGTCGCATAATTTTGGGCATATTAGCAGTGTGTGGTACTCATTCTATTAGGCCTTCTATACTAAGCTCCACCAGCTTTCAAATTACTACTAATTTTTTGCTGCATCTTGCATGTAAAATAATTTTGGGCATATTAGCAGTGTGTGGTACTCATTCTATTAGGCCATCTATACTAAGCTCCACCAGCTTTCAAATGACTAATAATTTTTAGCTAAATCTTGCATGTAAAATAATTTTGGGCATATTAGCAGTGTGTGGTACTCATTCTATTAGGCCATCAATACTAAGCTCCACCAGCTTTAAAATTGCTAATAATTTTTAGCTGCATCTTGCATGTAAAATAATTTTGGGCATATTAGCAATGTGTCGTACTCAATCTAATAGGCCATCTATACTAAGCTCCACCAGCTTTCAAATTACTAATAATTTTTATCTGCATCTTGCCTGTAAAATAATTTTGGGCATATTAGCACTGTGTGGTACTCATTCTATTAGGCCATCTATACTAAGCTCCACCAGCTTTCAAATTACTAATAATTTTTAGCTGGATCTTGCCTTTAAAATAATTTTGGGCATATTAGCAGTGTGTGGTACTCATTCTATTAGGCCATCTATTCTAAGCTCCACCAGCTTTCAAATTACTAATAATTTTTAGTCGCATAATTTTGGGCATATTAGCAGTGTGTGGTACTCATTCTATTAGGCCTTCTATACTAAGCTCCACCAGCTTTCAAATTACTACTAATTTTTTGCTGCATCTTGCATGTAAAATAATTTTGGGCATATTAGCAGTGTGTGGTACTCATTCTATTAGGCCATCTATACTAAGCTCCACCAGCTTTCAAATGACTAATAATTTTTAGCTAAATCTTGCATGTAAAATAATTTTGGGCATATTAGCAGTGTGTGGTACTCATTCTATTAGGCCATCAATACTAAGCTCCACCAGCTTTAAAATTGCTAATAATTTTTAGCTGCATCTTGCATGTAAAATAATTTTGGGCATATTAGCAATGTGTCGTACTCAGTCTAATAGGCCATCTATACTAAGCTCCACCAGCTTTCAAATTACTAATAATTTTTAGCTGCATCTTGCCTGTAAAATAATTTTGGGCATATTAGCACTGTGTGGTACTCATTCTATTAGGCCATCTATACTAAGCTCCACCAGCTTTCAAATTACTAATAATTTTTAGCTGCATAATTTTGGGCATATTAGCAGTGTGTGGTACTCATTCTATTAGGCCATCTATGCTAAGCTACACCAGCTTTCAAATTACTACTAATTTTTAGCTGCATCTTGCCTGTAAAATAATTTTGGGCATATTAGCAGTGTGTGGTACTCATTCTATTAGGCCATCTATACTAAGCTCCACCAGCTTTCAAATTACTAATAATTTTTAGCTGCATCTTGCCTGTAAAATTATTTTGGCCATATTAGCAGTGTGTGGAACTCACTCTATTAGGCCATCTATACTAAGCTCCACCAGCTTTCAAATTATTAATAATTTTTAGCTGCATCTTGACTGTAAAATAATTTTGGGCATATTAGCAGTATGTGAAACTCATTGTATTAGGCCATCTATACTAAGCTCCACCAGCTTTCAAATTACTAATAATTTTTAGCTGCATCTTGCCTGTAAAATAATTTTGGGCATATTACCAGTGTGTGGTACTCATTCTATTAGGCCATCTATACTAAGATCCACCAGCTTTCAAATTACTAATAATTTTTAGCTGCATCTTGCCTGTAAAAAAAATTTTGGGCATATTAGAAGTGTGTGGTACTCATTCTATTAGTCGAGCTATAATAAGCTCCACCAGCTTTCAAATTACTAATAATTTTTAGCTGCATCTTGCCTGTAAAATAATTTTGGCCATATTAGCAGTGTGTGGTACTCATTCTATTAGGCCATCTCTACTAAGCTCCACCAGCTTTCAAATTACTAATAATTTTTAGCTGCATATTGCTTGTAAAGTAAATTTGGGCATATTAGCAGTGTGTGGAACTAACTCTATTAGGCAATCTATAATAAGCTCCACCAGCTTTCAAATTACTAATAATTTTTAGCTGTATCTTGACTGTAAAATAATTTTGGGCATATTAGCAGTGTGTGGTACTCATTATATTAGGCCATCTATACTAAGCTACACCAGCTTTCAAATTACTAATAATTTTAGCTGCATAATTTTTGGCATATTAGCAGTGTGTGGTACTCATTCTATTAGGCCATCTATACTAAGCTCCACCAGCTTTAAAATTACTAATAATTTTCAGCTGCATCTTGCCTGTAAAATAATTTTGGGCATATTAGCAGTGTGTGGTACTCATTCTATTATGCCATCTATACTAAGCTCCACCAGCTTTCAAATTTCTAATAATTTTTAGCTGCATCTTGCCTGTAAAATAATTTTGGGCGTATTATCAGTGTGTGGTACTCATTCTATTAGGCCATCTATACTAAGCTCCACCAGCTTTCAAATTGCTAATAATTTTTAGCTGCATCTTGCCTGTAAAATAATTTTGGGCATATTAGCAGTGTGTGGTACTCATTCTATTAGGCCATCTATACTAAGCTCCACCAGCTTTCAAATTACTAATAATTTTTAGCTGCATCTTGCCTGTAAAATAATTTTGGGCATATTAGCAGTGTGTGGTACTCATTCTATAGGCCATCTATTCTAAGCTCCACATGCTTTCAAATTACTAATAATTTTTAGTCGCATAATTTTGGGCATATTAGCAGTGTGTGGTACTCATTCTATTAGGCCTTCTATGCTAAGCTCCACCAGCTTTCAAATTACTACAAATTTTTTGCTGCATCTTGCATGTAATATAATTTTGGGCATATTAGCAGTGTGTGGTACTCATTCTATTAGGCCATCTATACTAAGCTCCACCAGCTTTCAAATGACTAATAATTTTTAGCTAAATCTTGCATGTAAAATAATTTTGGGCATATTAGCAGTGTGTGGTACTCATTCTATTAGGCCATCTATACTAAGCTCCACCAGCTTTAAAATTACTAATAATTTTTAGCTGCATCTTGCCTGTAAAATAATTTTGGGCATATTAGCAGTGTGTCGTACTCATTCTAATAGGCCATCTATACTAAGCTCCACCAGCTTTCAAATTACTAATAATTTTTAGCTGCATCTTGCCTGTAAAATAATTTTGGGCATATTAGCACTGTGTGGTACTCATTCTATTAGGCCATCTATACTAAGCTCCACCAACTTTCAAATTACTAATAATTTTTAGCTGCATAATTTTGGGCATATTAGCAGTGTGTGGTACTCATTCTATTAGGCCATCTATGCTAAGCTACACCAGCTTTCAAATTACTACTAATTTTTAGCTGCATCTTGCCTGTAAAATAATTTTGGGCATATTAGCAGTGTGTGGTACTCATTCTAGTACGCCATCTATACTAAGCTCCACCAGCTTTCAAATTACTAATAATTTTTAGCTGCATCTTGCCTGTAAAATTATTTTGGGCATATTAGCAGTGTGTGGTACTCATTCTATTAGGCCGTCTACACTAAGCTCCACCAGCTTTCAAATTACTAATAATTTTTAGCTGCATCTTGCCTGTAAAGTAATTTTGGGCATATTAGCAGTGTGTGGTACTCATTCTATTATGCCATCTATACTAAGCTCCACCAGCTTTCAAATTTCTAATAATTTTTAGTTGCATCTTGCCTGTAAAATAATTTTGGGCATATTAGCACTGTGTGGTACTCATTCTATTAGGCCATCTTTACTAAGCTCCGCCAGCTTTCAAATTGCTAATAATTTTTAGCTGCATCTTGCCTGAAAAATAATTTTGGGCATATTAGCAGTGTGTGGTACTCATTCTATTAGGCCATCTATACTAAGCTCCACCAGCTTTCAAATTACTAATAATTTTTAGCTGCATCTTGCTTGTAAAATAATTTTGGGCATATTAGCAGTGTGTGGTACTCATTCTATTAGGCAATCTATATTAAGCTCCACCAGCTTTCAAATTACTAATAATTTTTAGCTGCATATTGCCTGTAAAGGAACTTTGGGCATATTAGCAGTGTGTGGAACTCATTCTGTTAGGCCATCCATACTAAGCTCCACCAGCTTTCAAATTACTAATAATTTTTAGCTGCATCTTGCCTGTAAAATAATTTTGGGCATATTAGCAGTTTGTGGTACTCATTCTATTAGGCCATCTATACTATGCTCCACCAGCTTTCAAATTACTACTAATTTTTAGCTGCATCTTGCCTGTAAAATAATTTTGGGCATATTAGCAGTGTGTGGTACTCATTCTATTAGGCCATCTATACTAAGCTCCACCAGCTTTCAAATTACTAATAATTTTTAGCTGCATCTTGCCTGTAAAATAATTTTGGGCATATTAGCAGTGTGTGGTACTCATTCTATTAGGCACTCTATACTAAGCTCCACCAGCTTTCATATTACTAATAATTTTTAGCTGCATCTTGCCTGAAAAATAATTTTTGGCATATTAGCAGTGTGTGGTACTCATTCTATTAGGCCATCTATACTAAGCTCCACCAGCTTTCAAATTACTAATAATTTTTAGCTGCATCTTGCCTGTAAAAAAATTTGTGAGCATATTAGCAGTGTGTGGTACTCATTCTATTAGGCCATCTATACTAAGCTCCACCAGCTTTCAAATTACTAATAATTTTTAGCTGCATCTTGACTGTAAAATCATTTTGGGCATATTAGCAGTGTTTCGTACTCATTCTATTAGGCCATCTATACTAAGCTCCACCAGCTTTCAAATTACTACTAATTTTCAGCTGCATCTTGCATGTAAATAATTTTGGGCATATTAGCAGCGTGTGGTACTCATTCTATTATGCCATCTATACTAAGCTCCACCAGCTTTGAAATTACTAATAATTTTTAGCTGCATCTTGCCTGTAAAATAATTTTGGGCATATTAGCAGTGTGTTGTACTCATTCTATTCGGCCGTCTATACTAAGCTCCACCAGCTTTCAAATTACTAATAATTTTTAGCTGCATCTTGCCTGTAAAATAATTTTGGGCATATTAGCAGTGTGTGGTACCCATTATATTAATCCATCTATACTAAGCTCCACCAGCTTTCAAATTACTAATAATTTTTAGCTTCATCTTGCCTGAAAAATAATTTTGGGCATATTAGCAGTGTGTGGTACACATTCTATTATTCCATCTATACTAAGCTTCACCAGCATTCAAATTACTAATAATTTTTAGCTGCATCTTACCTGTAAAAATAATTTTGGGCATATTAGCAGTGTGTGGTACTCATTCTATTAGGCCATCTATACTAAGCTCCACCAGCTTTCAAATTACTAATAATGTTTAGCTGCATCTTGCCTGTAAAATAATTTTGGGCATATTAACAGTGTGTTGTACTCATTCTAATAGGCCATCTAAACTAAGCTCCACCAGCTTTAAAATTACTAATAATTTTTAGCTGCATCTTGCCTGTAAAATAATTTTGGGCATATTAGCAGTGTGTGGTACTCATTCTATTAGGCCATCTATACTAAGCTCTACCAGCTTTCAAATTACTAATAATTTTTAGCTGCATCTTGCCTGTAAAATTATTTTGGGCATATTAGCAGTGTGTGGTACTCATTATATTAGGCCATCTATACTAAGCTCCACAAGCTTTCAAATTACTAATAATTTTTAGCTGCATCTTGCCTGTAAAATTTTTTTTGGGCATATTAGCAGTGTGTGGTACTCATTCTATTAGGCCATCTATACTAAGCTCTAGCAGCTTTCAAATTACTAATAAATTTTAGCTGCATCTTGACTGTAAAATAATTTTGCGCATATTAGCAGTGTGTGGTACTCATTCTATTAGGCCATCTATACTAAGCTCCACCAGCTTTCAAATTACTAATAATTTTTAGCTGCATCTTGCCTGTAAAATAATTTTGGGCATATTAGTAGTGTGTGGTACTTATTCTATTAGGCCATCTATACTAAGCTCCACCAGCTTTCAAATTACTAATAATTTTTAGCTACATATTGCCTGAAAAATAATTTTGGGCATATTAGCAGTGTGCGGTACTCATTCTATTAGGCCATCTATACTAAGCTCCACCAGCTTTCAAATTACTAATAATTTTTAGCTGCATCTTGCCTGGAAAAAATTTTTTGGGCATATTAGCAGTGTGTGGTACTCATTCTATTAGGCCATCTATACTAAGCTCCACCAGCATTCAAATTACTAATAATTTTTAGCTGCATCTTGCCTGTAAAATAATTTTGGGCATATTAGCAGTGTGTGGTACTCATTGTATTAGGCAATCTATACTAAGCTCCACCAGCTTTCATATTACTAATAATTTTTAGCTGCATCTAGCCTTAAAAATAATTTTGGGCATATTAGCAGTGTGTGGTACTCATTCTATTAGGCCATCTATACTAAGCTCCACCAGCTTTCAAATTACTAATAATTTTTAGCAGCATCTTGCCTGTAAAAAAATTTGTGAGCATATTAGCAGTGTGTGGTACTCATTCTATTAGGCCATCTATACTAAGCTCCACCAGCTTTCAAATTACTTATAATTTTTAGCTGTATCTTGACTGTAAAATAATTTTGGGCATATTAGCAGTGTGTGGTACTCATTCTATTAGGCCATCTATACTAAGCTCCACAAGCTTTCAAATTACTAATAATTTTCAGCTGCATCTTGCCTGTAAAATAATTTTGGGCATATTAGCAGCGTGTGGTACTCATTCTATTATGACATCTATACTAAGCTCCACCAGCTTTGAAATTACTAATAATTTTTAGCTGCATCTTGCCTGTAAAATAATTTTGGGCATATTAGCAGTGTGTTGTACTCATTCTATTCGGCCGTCTATACTAAGCTCCACCAGCTTTCAAATTACTAATAATTTTTAGCTGCATCTTGTCTGTAAAATAATTTTGGGCATATTAGCAGTGTGTGGTACTCATTATATTAGGCCATCTATACTAAGCTCCACCAGCTTTCAAATTACTAATAATTTTTAGCTGCATCTTGCCTGAAAAATAATTTTGGGCATATTAGCAGTGTGTGGTACTCATTCTATTAGGCCATCTATACTAAGCTCCACCAGCATTCAAATTACTAATAATTTTTAGCTGTATCTTGCCTGTAAAAATAATTTTGGGCATATTAGCAGTGTGTTGTACTCATTCTATTAGGCCATCTATACTAAGCTCCACCAGCTTTCAAATTACTAATAATGTTTAGCTGCATCTTGCCTATAAAATAATTTTGGGCATATAAGCAGTGTGTTGTACTCATTCTATTAGGCCATCTATACTAATCTCCACCAGCTTTCAAATTACTAATAATTTTTTGCTGCATCTTGCCTGTAAAATAATTTTGGGCATATTAGCTGTGTGTGGTACTCATTCTATTAGGCCATCTATACTAAGCTCCACCAGCTTTCAAATTACTAATAATTTTTAGCTGCATCTTGCCTGTAAAATAATTTTGGGCATATTAGCAGTGTGTGGTACTTATTCTATTAGGCCATCTATACTAAGCTCCACCAGCTTTCAAATTACTAATAATTTTTAGCTACATATTGCCTGAAAAATAATTTTGGGCATATTAGCAGTGTGCGGTACTCATTCTATTAGGTCATCTATACTAAGCTCCACCAGCTTTCAAATTACTAATAATTTTTAGCTGCATCTTGCCTGTAAAATAATTTTGGGCATATTAGCAGTGTGTGGTACTCATTCTATTAGGCCATCTATACTAAGCTCCACCAGCTTTCAAATTACTAATAATTTTCAGCTGCATCTTGCCTGTAAAATAATTTTGGGCATATTAGCAGCGTGTGGTACTCATTCTCTTATGACATCTATACTAAGCTCCACCAGCTTTGAAATTACTAATAATTTTTAGCTGCATCTTGCCTGTAAAATAATTTTGGGCATATTAGCAGTGTGTTGTACTCATTCTATTCGGCCGTCTATACTAAGCTCCACCAGCTTTCAAATTACTAATAATTTTTAGCTGCATCTTGTCTGTAAAATAATTTTGGGCATATTAGCAGTGTGTGGTACTCATTATATTAGGCCATCTATACTAAGCTCCACCAGCTTTCAAATTACTAATAATTTTTAGCTGCATCTTGCCTGAAAAATAATTTTGGGCATATTAGCAGTGTGTGGTACTCATTCTATTAGGCCATCTATACTAAGCTCCACCAGCATTCAAATTACTAATAATTTTTAGCTGTATCTTGCCTGTAAAAATAATTTTGGGCATATTAGCAGTGTGTTGTACTCATTCTATTAGGCCATCTATACTAAGCTCCACCAGCTTTCAAATTACTAATAATGTTTAGCTGCATCTTGCCTATAAAATAATTTTGGGCATATAAGAAGTGTGTTGTACTCATTCTATTAGGCCATCTATACTAAGCTCCACCAGCTTTCAAATTACTAATAATTTTTTGCTGCATCTTGCCTGTAAAATTATTTTGGGCATATTAGCAGTGTGTGGTACTCATTCTATTAGGCCATCTATACTAAGCTCCACCAGCTTTCAAATTACTAATAATTTTTAGCTGCATCTTGCCTGTAAAATAATTTTGGGCATATTAGCAGTGTGTGGTACTTATTCTATTAGGCCATCTATACTAAGCTCCACCAGCTTTCAAATTACTAATAATTTTTAGCTACATATTGCCTGAAAAATAATTTTGGGCATATTAGCAGTGTGCGGTACTCATTCTATTAGGCCATCTATACTAAGCTCCACCAGCTTTCAAATTACTAATAATTTTTAGCTGCATCTTGCCTGTAAAATAATTTTGGGCATATTAGCAGTGTGTGGTACTCATTCTATTAGGCCATCTATACTAAGCTCCACCAGCTTTCAAATTACTAATAATTTTTAGCTGCATCTTGCCTGTAAAATAATTTTGGGCATATTAGCAGTGTGTGGTACTTATTCTATTAGGCCATCTATACTAAGCTCCACCAGCTTTCAAATTACTAATAATTTTTAGCTACATATTGCCTGAAAAATAATTTTGGGCATATTAGCAGTGTGCGGTACTCATTCTATTAGGCCATCTATACTAAGCTCCACCAGCTTTCAAATTACTAATAATTTTTAGCTGCATCTTGCCTGGAAAAAAACATTTTGGGCATATTAGCAGTGTGTGGTACTCATTCTATTAGGCCATCTATACTAAGCTCCACCAGCTTTCAAATTACTAATAATTTTTAGCTGCATCTTGACTGTAAAATAATTTTGGGCATATTAGCAGTGTGTGGTACTCATTCTATTAGGCCATCTATACTAAGCTCCACCAGCTTTCAAATTACTACTAATTTTCAGCTGCATCTTGCCTATAAAATAATTTTGGGTCTATTAACAGTGTGTGGTACTCATTCTATTATGCCATCTATACTAAGCTCCACCAGCTTTGAAATTACTAATAATTTTTCGCTGCATCTTGCCTGTAAAATAATTTTGGGCATATTAGCAGTGTGTGGAACTCACTCTATTAGGCCATCTATACTAAGCTCCACCAGCTTTGAAATTACTACTAATTTTCAGCTGCATCTTGCCTATAAAATAATTTTGGGTCTATTAACAGTGTGTGGTACTCATTCTATTATGCCATCTATACTAAGCTCCACCAGCTTTGAAATTACTAATAATTTTTCGCTGCATCTTGCCTGTAAAATAATTTTGGGCATATTAGCAGTGTGTTGTACTCATTCTATTCGGCCGTCTATACTAAGCTCCACCAGCTTTCAAATTACTAATAATTTTTAGCTGCATCTTGTCTGTAAAATAATTTTGGGCATATTAGCAGTGTGTGGTACTCATTATATTAGGCCATCTATTCTAAGCTCCACCAGCTTTCAAATTACTAATAATTTTTAGCTGCATCTTGCCTGAAAATTAATTTTGGGCATATTAGCAGTGTGTGGTACTAATTCTATTAGGCCATCTATACTAAGCTCCACCAGCATTCAAATTACTAATAATTTTTAGCTGCATCTTGCCTGTAAAATAATTTTGGGCATATTAGCAGTGTGTGGTACTCATTGTATTAGGCAATCTATACTAAGCTCCACCAGCTTTCATATTACTAATAATTTTTAGCTGCATCTAGCCTGAAAAATAATTTTGGGCATATTAGCAGTGTGTGGTACTCATTCTATTAGGCCATCTATACTAAGCTCCACCAGCTTTCAAATTACTAATAATTTTTAGCAGCATCTTGCCTGTAAAAAAATTTGTGAGCATATTAGCAGTGTGTGGTACTCATTCTATTAGGCCATCTATACTAAGCTCCACCAGCTTTCAAATTACTTATAATTTTTAGCTGTATCTTGACTGTAAAATAATTTTGGGCATATTAACAGTGTGTGGTACTCATTCTATTAAGCCATCTATACTAAGCTCCACCAGCTTTCAAATTACTAATAATTTTCAGCTGCATCTTGCCTGTAAAATAATTTTGGGCATATTAGCAGTGTGTGGTACTCATTATATTAGGCCATCTATACTAAGCTCCACCAGCTTTCAAATTACTAATAATTTTTAGCTGCATCTTGTCTGAAAAATAATTTTGGGCATATTAGCAGTGTGTGGTACTCATTCTATTAGGCCATCTATACTAAGCTCCACCAGCATTCAAATTACTAATAATTTTTAGCTGCATCTTGCCTGTAAAAATAATTTTGGGCATATTAGCAGTGTGTGGTACTCATTCTATTAGGCCATCTATACTAAGCTCCACCAGCTTTCAAATTACTAATAATGTTTAGCTGCATCTTGCCTATAAAATAATTTTGGGCATATAAGCAGTGTGTTGTACTCATTCTATTAGGCCATCTATACTAAGCTCCACCAGCTTTAAAATTACTAATAATATTTAGTTTCATCTTGCCTGTAAAATAATTTTGGGCATATTAGCAGTGTGTGGTACTCATTCTATTAGGCCATCTATACTAAGCTCCACCAGCTTTCAAATTACTAATAATTTTTAGCTGCATCTTGACTGTAAAATTATTTTGGGCATATTATCAGTGTGTGGTACTCATTCTATTAGGCCATCTATACTAAGCTCCACCAGCTTTCAAATTACTAATAATTTTTAGCTGCATCTTGCCTGTAAAAATTTTTTTGGGCATATTAGCAGTGTGTGGTACTCTTTCTATTAGGCCATCTATACTAAGCTCCACCAGCTTTCAAATTACTAATAATTTTTAGCTGCATCTTGACTGTAAAATAATTTTGGGTATATTAGCAGTGTGTGGTACTCATTCTATTATGCCATCTATACTAAGCTCCACCAGCTTTCAAATTACTAATAATTTTTAGCTGCATCTTGCCTGTAAAATAATTTTGGGCATATTAGCAGTGTGTGGTACTTATTCTATTAGGCCATCTATACTAAGCTCCACCAGCTTTCAAATTACTAATAATTTTTAGCTACATATTGCCTGAAAAATAATTTTGGGCATATTAGCAGTGTGCGGTACTCATTCTATTAGGCCATCTATACTAAGCTCCACCAGCTTTCAAATTACTAATAATTTTTAGCTGCATCTTGCCTGGAAAAAAAATTTTGGGCATATTAGCAGTGTGTGGTACTCATTCTATTAGGCCATCTATACTAAGCTCCACCAGCATTCAAATTACTAATAATTTTTAGCTGCATCTTGACTGTAAAATAATTTTGGGCATATTAGCAGTTTGTGGTACTCATTCTATTAGGCCATCTATACTAAGCTCCACCAGCTTTCAAATTACTACTAATTGTCAGCTGCATCTTGCCTATAAAATAATTTTGGGTCTATTAACAGTGTGTGGTACTCATTCTATTATGCCATCTATACTAAGCTCCACCAGCTTTGAAATTACTAATAATTTTTCGCTGCATCTTGCCTGTAAAATAATTTTGGGCATACTAGCAGTGTGTGGTACTCAATCTATTAGGCCATCTATACTAAGCTCCACCAGCTTTTAAATTACTAATAATTTTTAGTTGCATCTTGCCTGTAAAATAATTTTGGCCATATTAGCAGTGTGCGGTACTCATTCTATTAGGCCATCTATACTAAGCTCCACCAGCTTTCAAATTACTAATATTTTTTAGCTGCATCTTGCCTGTAAAGTAATTTTGGGCATAATACCAGTGTGTGGAACTTACTCTATTAGGCCATCTATACTAAGCTCCACCAGCTTGCAAATTACTAATAATTTTTAGCTGCATCTTGCCTGTAAAATAATTTTGGGCATACTAGCAGCGTGTGGTACTCATTCTATTATGCCATCTATACTAAGCTCCACCATCTTTGAAATTACTAATTATTTTTAGCTGTATCTTGCCTGTAAAATAATTTTGGGCATATTAGCAGTGTGTTGTACTCATTCTATTCGGCCGTCTATACTAAGCTCCACCAGCTTTCAAATTACTAATAATTTTTAGCTGCATCTTGCCTGCAAAATAATTTAGGGCATATTAGCAGTGTGTTGTACTCATTCTATTAGGCCATCTATACTAAGCTCCACCAGATTTAAAATTACTGATAATTTTTAGCTGCATCTTGCCTGTAAAATAATTTTGGGCATATTAGCAATGTGTGGTACTCATTCTATTAGGCCATCTATACTAAACTCCACCAGCTTTCAAATTACTAATAATTTTTAGCTGCATCTTGCCTGTAAAAAAATTTGTGAGCATATTAGCAGTGTGTGGTACTCATTCTATTAGGCCATCTATACTAAGCTCCACCAGCTTTCAAATTACTAAAAATTTTTAGCTGCATCATGACTGTAAAATAATTTTGGGCATATTAGCAGTGTGTGGTACTCATTCCATTAGGCCATCTATACTAATCTCCACCAGCTTTCAAATTACTAATAATTTTCAGCTGCATCTTGCCTGTAAAATAATTTTGGGCATATTAGCAGCGTGTGGTACTCATTCTATTATGCCATCTATACTAAGCTCCACCAGCTTTGAAATTACTAATAATTTTTAGCTGCATCTTGCCTGTAAAATAATTTTGGGCATATTAGCAGTGTGTTGTACTCATTCTATTCAGCCGTCTATACTAAGCTCCACCAGCTTTCAAATTACTAATAATGTTTAGCTGCATCTTGCCTGTAAAATAATTTTGGGCATATTAGCAGTGTGTTGTACTCATTCTATTAGGCCATCTATACTAAGCTCCACCAGCATTCAAATTACTAATAATTTTTAGCTGCATCTTGCCTGTAAAAATAATTTTGGGCATATTAGCAGTGTGTGGTACTCATTCTATTAGGCCATCTATACTAATCTCCACCAGCTTTCAAATTACTAATAATTTTCAGCTGCATCTTGCCTGTAAAATAATTTTGGGCATATTAGCAGCGTGTGGTACTCATTCTATTATGCCATCTATACTAAGCTCCACCAGCTTTGAAATTACTAATAATTTTTAGCTGCATCTTGCCTGTTAAATAATTTTGGGCATATTAGCAGTGTGTTGTACTCATTCTATTCAGCCGTCTATACTAAGCTCCACCAGCTTTCAAATTACTAATAATGTTTAGCTGCATCTTGCCTGTAAAATAATTTTGGGCATATTAGCAGTGTGTTGTACTCATTCTATTAGGCCATCTATACTAAGCTCCACCAGCATTCAAATTACTAATAATTTTTAGCTGCATCTTGCCTGTAAAAATAATTTTGGGCATATTAGCAGTGTGTGGTACTCATTCTATTAGGCCATCTATACTAAGCTCCACCAGCTTTCAAATTACTAATAATGTTTAGCTGCATCTTGCCTATAAAATAATTTTGGGCATATTAGCAGTGTGTGGTACTCATTCTATTAGGCCATCTATACTAAGCTCCACCAGCTTTCAAATTACTAATAATGTTTAGCTGCATCTTGCTTATAAAATAATTTTGGGCATATAAGCAGTGTGTTGTACTCATTCTATTAGGCCATCTATACTAAGCTCCACCAGCTTTAAAATTACTAATAATTTTTAGTTGCATCTTGACTGTAAAATAATTTTGGGTATATTAGCAGTGTGTGGTACTCATTCTATTATGCCATCTATACTAAGCTCCACCAGCTTTCAAATTACTAATAATTTTTAGCTGCATCTTGCCTGTAAAATAATTTTGGGCATATTAGCAGTGTGTGGTACTTATTCTATTAGGCCATCTATATTAAGCTCCACCAGCTTTCAAATTACTAATAATTTTTAGCTACATATTGCCTGAAAAATAATTTTGGGCATATTAGCAGTGTGCGGTACTCATTCTATTAGGCCATCTATACTAAGCTCCACCAGCTTTCAAATTACTAATAATTTTTAGCTGCATCTTGCCTGGAAAAAAAATTTTGGGCATATTAGCAGTGTGTGGTACTCATTCTATTAGGCCATCTATACTAAGCTCCACCAGCTTTCAAATTACTAATAATTTTTAGCTGCATCTTGACTGTAAAATAATTTTGGGCATATTAGCAGTTTGTGGTACTCATTCTATTAGGCCATCTATACTAAGCTCCACAAGCTTTCAAATTACTAATAATTTTTAGCTGCATCTTGCCTGTAAAAAATTTTTTGGGCATATTAGCAGTGTGTGGTACTCATTCTATTAGGCCATCTATACTAAGCTCTACCAGCTTTCAAATTACTAATAAATTTTAGCTGCATCTTGACTGTAAAATAATTTTGCGCATATTAGCAGTGTGTGGTACTCATTCTATTAGGCCATCTATACTAAGCTCCACCAGCTTTCAAATTACTAATAATTTTTAGCTGCATCTTGCCTGTAAAAAAATTTGTGAGCATATTAGCAGTGTGTGGTACTCATTCTATTAGGCCATCTATACTAAGCTCCACCAGCTTTCAAATTACTAAAAATTTTTAGCTGCATCATGACTGTAAAATAATTTTGGGCATATTAGCAGTGTGTGGTACTCATTCCATTAGGCCATCTATACTAATCTCCACCAGCTTTCAAATTACTAATAATTTTCAGCTGCATCTTGCCTGTAAAATAATTTTGGGCATATTAGCAGCGTGTGGTACTCATTCTATTATGCCATCTATACTAAGCTCCACCAGCTTTGAAATTACTAATAATTTTTAGCTGCATCTTGCCTGTAAAATAATTTTGGGCATATTAGCAGTGTGTTGTACTCATTCTATTCAGCCGTCTATACTAAGCTCCACCAGCTTTCAAATTACTAATAATGTTTAGCTGCATCTTGCCTGTAAAATAATTTTGGGCATATTAGCAGTGTGTTGTACTCATTCTATTAGGCCATCTATACTAAGCTCCACCAGCATTCAAATTACTAATAATTTTTAGCTGCATCTTGCCTGTAAAAATTATTTTGGGCATATTAGCAGTGTGTGGTACTCATTCTATTAGGCCATCTATACTAAGCTCCACCAGCTTTCAAATTACTAATAATGTTTAGCTGCATCTTGCCTATAAAATAATTTTGGGCATATAAGCAGTGTGTTGTACTCATTCTATTAGGCCATCTATACTAAGCTCCACCAGCTTTAAAATTACTAATAATTTTTAGTTGCATCTTGCCTGTAAAATAATTTTGGGCATATTAGCAGTGTGTGGTACTCATTCTATTAGGCCATCTATACTAAGCTCCACCAGCTTTCAAATTACTAATAATTTTTAGCTGCATCTTGACTGTAAAATTATTTTGGGCATATTATCAGTGTGTGGTACTCATTCTATTAGGCCATCTATACTAAGCTCCACCAGCTTTCAAATTACTAATAATTTTTAGCTGCATCTTGCCTGTAAAAATTTTTTTGGGCATATTAGCAGTGTGTGGTACTCTTTCTATTAGGCCATCTATACTAAGCTCCACCAGCTTTCAAATTACTAATAATTTTTAGCTGCATCTTGACTGTAAAATAATTTTGGGTATATTAGCAGTGTGTGGTACTCATTCTATTATGCCATCTATACTAAGCTCCACCAGCTTTCAAATTACTAATAATTTTTAGCTGCATCTTGCCTGTAAAATAATTTTGGGCATATTAGCAGTGTGTGGTACTTATTCTATTAGGCCATCTATATTAAGCTCCACCAGCTTTCAAATTACTAATAATTTTTAGCTACATATTGCCTGAAAAATAATTTTGGGCATATTAGCAGTGTGCGGTACTCATTCTATTAGGCCATCTATACTAAGCTCCACCAGCTTTCAAATTACTAATAATTTTTAGCTGCATCTTGCCTGGAAAAAAAATTTTGGGCATATTAGCAGTGTGTGGTACTCATTCTATTAGGCCATCTATACTAAGCTCCACCAGCTTTCAAATTACTAATAATTTTTAGCTGCATCTTGACTGTAAAATAATTTTGGGCATATTAGCAGTTTGTGGTACTCATTCTATTAGGCCATCTATACTAAGCTCCACAAGCTTTCAAATTACTAATAATTTTTAGCTGCATCTTGCCTGTAAAAAATTTTTTGGGCATATTAGCAGTGTGTGGTACTCATTCTATTAGGCCATCTATACTAAGCTCTACCAGCTTTCAAATTACTAATAAATTTTAGCTGCATCTTGACTGTAAAATAATTTTGCGCATATTAGCAGTGTGTGGTACTCATTCTATTAGGCCATCTATACTAAGCTCCACCAGCTTTCAAATTACTAATAATTTTTAGCTGCATCTTGCCTGTAAAATAATTTTGGGCATATTAGTAGTGTGTGGTACTTATTCTATTAGGCCATCTATACTAAGCTCCACCAGCTTTCAAATTACTAATAATTTTTAGCTACATATTGCCTGAAAAATAATTTTGGGCATATTAGCAGTGTGCGGTACTCATTCTATTAGGCCATCTATACTAAGCTCCACCAGCTTTCAAATTACTAATAATTTTTAGCTGCATCTTGCCTGGAAAAAAATTTTTGGGCATATTAGCAGTGTGTGGTACTCATTCTATTAGGCCATCTATACTAAGCTCCACCAGCATTCAAATTACTAATAATTTTTAGCTGCATCTTGCCTGTAAAATAATTTTGGGCATATTAGCAGTGTGTGGTACTCATTGTATTAGGCAATCTATACTAAGCTCCACCAGCTTTCATATTACTAATAATTTTTAGCTGCATCTAGCCTTAAAAATAATTTTGGGCATATTAGCAGTGTGTGGTACTCATTCTATTAGGCCATCTATACTAAGCTCCACCAGCTTTCAAATTACTAATAATTTTTAGCAGCATCTTGCCTGTAAAAAAATTTGTGAGCATAATAGCAGTGTGTGGTACTCATTAGATTAGGCCATCTATACTAAGCTCCACCAGCTTTCAAATTACTTATAATTTTTAGCTGTATCTTGACTGTAAAATAATTTTGGGCATATTAGCAGTGTGTGGTACTCATTCTATTAGGCCATCTATACTAAGCTCCACCAGCTTTCAAATTACTAATAATTTTCAGCTGCATCTTGCCTGTAAAATAATTTTGGGCATATTAGCAGCGTGTGGTACTCATTCTATTATGACATCTATACTAAGCTCCACCAGCTTTGAAATTACTAATAATTTTTAGCTGCATCTTGCCTGTAAAATAATTTTGGGCATATTAGCAGTGTGTTGTACTCATTCTATTCGGCCGTCTATACTAAGCTCCACCAGCTTTCAAATTACTAATAATTTTTAGCTGCATCTTGTCTGTAAAATAATTTTGGGCATATTAGCAGTGTGTGGTAATCATTATATTAGGCCATCTATACTAAGCTCCACCAGCTTTCAAATTACTAATAATTTTTAGCTGCATCTTGCCTGAAAAATAATTTTGGGCATATTAGCAGTGTGTGGTACTCATTCTATTAGGCCATCTATACTAAGCTCCACCAGCATTCAAATTACTAATAATTTTTAGCTGCATCTTGCCTGTAAAAATAATTTTGGGCATATTAGCAGTGTGTGGTACTCATTCTATTAGGCCATCTATACTAAGCTCCACCAGCTTTCAAATTACTAATAATGTTTAGCTGCATCTTGCCTATAAATTAATTTTGGGCATATAAGCAGTGTGTTGTACTCATTCTATTAGGCCATCTATACTAAGCTCCACCAGCTTTCAAATTACTAATAATTTTTTGCTGCATCTTGCCTGTAAAATAATTTTGGGCATATTAGCAGTGTGTGGTACTCATTCTATTAGGCCATCTATACTAAGCTCCACCAGCTTTCAAATTACTAATAATTTTTAGCTGCATCTTGCCTGTAAAATAATTTTGGGCATATTAGCAGTGTGTGGTGCTTATTCTATTAGGCCATCTATACTAAGCTCCACCAGCTTTCAAATTACTAATAATTTTTAGCTACATATTGCCTGAAAAATAATTTTGGGTATATTAGCAGTGTGCGGTACTCATTCTATTAGGCCATCTATACTAAGCTCCACCAGCTTTCAAATTACTAATAATTTTTAGCTGCATCTTGCCTGTAAAATAATTTTGGGCATATTAGCAGTGTGTGGTACTCATTTTATTAGGCCATCTATACTAAGCTCCACCAGCTTTCAATTACTAATAATTTTTAGCTGCATCTTGCCTGTAAAATAATTTTGGGCATATTAGCAGTGTGTGGTACTTATTCTATTAGGCCATCTATACTAAGCTCCACCAGCTTTCAAATTACTAATAATTTTTAGCTACATATTGCCTGAAAAATAATTTTGGGCATATTAGCAGTGTGCGGTACTCATTCTATTAGGCCATCTATACTAAGCTCCACCAGCTTTCAAATTACTAATAATTTTTAGCTGCATCTTGCCTGGAAAAAAAATTTTGGGCATATTAGCAGTGTGTGGTACTCATTCTATTAGGCCATCTATACTAAGCTCCACCAGCTTTCAAATTACTAATAATTTTTAGCTGCATCTTGACTGTAAAATAATTTTGGGCATATTAGCAGTGTGTGGTACTCATTCTATTAGGCCATCTATACTAAGCTCCACCAGCTTTAAATTACTACTAATTTTCAGCTGCATCTTGCCTATAAAATAATTTTGGGTATATTAACAGTGTGTGGTACTCATTCTATTATGCCATCTATACTAAGCTCCACCAGCTTTGAAATTACTAATAATTTTTCGCTGCATCTTGCCTGTAAAATAATTTTGGGCATATTAGCAGTGTGTGGAACTCACTCTATTAGGCCATCTATACTAAGCTCCACCAGCTTTGAAATTACTAATAATTTTTAGCTGCATCTTGCATGTAAAATAATTTTGGGCATATTAACAGTGTGTGGTACTCATTCTATTATGCCATCTATACTAAGCTCCACCAGCTTTGAAATTACTAATAATTTTTAGCTGCATCTTGCCTGTAAAATAATTTTGGGCATATTAGCAGTGTGTTGTACTCATTCTATTCGGCCGTCTATACTAAGCTCCACCAGCTTTCAAATTACTAATAATTTTTAGCTGCATCTTGTCTGTAAAATAATTTTGGGCATATTAGCAGTGTGTGGTACTCATTATATTAGGCCATCTATACTAAGCTCCACCAGCTTTCAAATTACTAATAATTTTTAGCTGCATCTTGCCTGAAAATTAATTTTGGGCATATTAGCAGTGTGTGGTACTCATTCTATTAGGCCATCTATACTAAGCTCCACCAGCATTCAAATTACTAATAATTTTTGGCTGCATCTTGCCTGTAAAATAATTTTGGGCATATTAGGAGTGTGTGGTACTCATTGTATTAGGCAATCTATACTAAGCTCCACAAGCTTTCATATTACTAATAATTTTTAGCTGCATCTAGCCTGAAAAATAATTTTGGGCATATTAGCAGTGTGTGGTACTCATTCTATTAGGCCATCTATACTAAGCTCCACCAGCTTTCAAATTACTAATAATTTTTAGCAGCATCTTGCCTGTAAAAAAATTTGTGAGCATATTAGCAGTGTGTGGTACTCATTCTATTAGGCCATCTATACTAAGCTCCACCAGCTTTCAAATTACTTATAATTTTTAGCTGTATCTTGACTGTAAAATAATTTTGGGCATATTAGCAGTGTGTGGTACTCATTCTATTAGGCCATCTATACTAAGCTCCACCAGCTTTCAAATTATTAATAATTTTCAGCTGCATCTTGCCTGTAAAATAATTTTGGGCATATTAGCAGCGTGTGGTACTCATTCTATTATGCGATCTATACTAAGCTCCACCAGCTTTGAAATTACTAATAATTTTTAGCTGCATCTTGCCTGTAAAATAATTTTGGGCATATTAGCAGTGTGTGGTACTCATTCTATTCGGCCGTCTATACTAAGCTCCAACAGCTTTCAAATTACTAATAATTTTTAGCTGCATCTTGTCTGTAAAATAATTTTGGGCATATTAGCAGTGTGTGGTACTCATTATATTAGGCCATCTATACTAAGCTTCACCAGCTTTCAAATTACTAATAATTTTTAGCTGCATCTTGTCTGAAAAATAATTTTGGGCATATTAGCAGTGTGTTGTACTCATTCTATTAGGCCATCTATACTAAGCTCCACCAGCATTCAAATTACTAATAATTTTTATCTGCATCTTGCCTGTAAAAATAATTTTGGGCATATTAGCAGTGTGTGGTACTCATTCTATTAGGCCATCTATACTAAGCTCCACCAGCTTTCAAATTACTAATAATGTTTAGCTGCATCTTGCCTATAAAATAATTTTGGGCATATAAGCAGTGTGTTGTACTCATTCTATTAGGCCATCTATACTAAGCTCCACCAGCTTTAAAATTACTAATAATTTTTAGTTGCATCTTGCCTGTAAAATAATTTTGGGCATATTAGCAGTGTGTGGTACTCATTCTATTAGGCCATCTATACTAAGCTCCACCAGCTTTCAAATTACTAATAATTTTTAGCTGCATCTTGACTGTAAAATTATTTTGGGCATATTATCAGTGTGTGGTACTCATTCTATTAGGCCATCTATACTAAGCTCCACCAGCTTTCAAATTACTAATAATTTTTAGCTGCATCTTGCCTGTAAAAATTTTTTTGGGCATATTAGCAGTGTGTGGTACTCTTTCTATTAGGCCATCTATACTAAGCTCCACCAGCTTTCAAATTACTAATAATTTTTAGCTGCATCTTGACTGTAAAATAATTTTGGGTATATTAGCAGTGTGTGGTACTCATTCTATTATGCCATCTATACTAAGCTCCACCAGCTTTCAAATTACTAATAATTTTTAGCTGCATCTTGCCTGTAAAATAATTTTGGGCATATTAGCAGTGTGTGGTACTTATTCTATTAGGCCATCTATATTAAGCTCCACCAGCTTTCAAATTACTAATAATTTTTAGCTACATATTGCCTGAAAAATAATTTTGGGCATATTAGCAGTGTGCGGTACTCATTCTATTAGGCCATCTATACTAAGCTCCACCAGCTTTCAAATTACTAATAATTTTTAGCTGCATCTTGCCTGGAAAAAAAATTTTGGGCATATTAGCAGTGTGTGGTACTCATTCTATTAGGCCATCTATACTAAGCTCCACCAGCTTTCAAATTACTAATAATTTTTAGCTGCATCTTGACTGTAAAATAATTTTGGGCATATTAGCAGTTTGTGGTACTCATTCTATTAGGCCATCTATACTAAGCTCCACAAGCTTTCAAATTACTAATAATTTTTAGCTGCATCTTGCCTGTAAAAAATTTTTTGGGCATATTAGCAGTGTGTGGTACTCATTCTATTAGGCCATCTATACTAAGCTCTACCAGCTTTCAAATTACTAATAAATTTTAGCTGCATCTTGACTGTAAAATAATTTTGCGCATATTAGCAGTGTGTGGTACTCATTCTATTAGGCCATCTATACTAAGCTCCACCAGCTTTCAAATTACTAATAATTTTTAGCTGCATCTTGCCTGTAAAATAATTTTGGGCATATTAGTAGTGTGTGGTACTTATTCTATTAGGCCATCTATACTAAGCTCCACCAGCTTTCAAATTACTAATAATTTTTAGCTACATATTGCCTGAAAAATAATTTTGGGCATATTAGCAGTGTGCGGTACTCATTCTATTAGGCCATCTATACTAAGCTCCACCAGCTTTCAAATTACTAATAATTTTTAGCTGCATCTTGCCTGGAAAAAAATTTTTGGGCATATTAGCAGTGTGTGGTACTCATTCTATTAGGCCATCTATACTAAGCTCCACCAGCATTCAAATTACTAATAATTTTTAGCTGCATCTTGCCTGTAAAATAATTTTGGGCATATTAGCAGTGTGTGGTACTCATTGTATTAGGCAATCTATACTAAGCTCCACCAGCTTTCATATTACTAATAATTTTTAGCTGCATCTAGCCTTAAAAATAATTTTGGGCATATTAGCAGTGTGTGGTACTCATTCTATTAGGCCATCTATACTAAGCTCCACCAGCTTTCAAATTACTAATAATTTTTAGCAGCATCTTGCCTGTAAAAAAATTTGTGAGCATAATAGCAGTGTGTGGTACTCATTAGATTAGGCCATCTATACTAAGCTCCACCAGCTTTCAAATTACTTATAATTTTTAGCTGTATCTTGACTGTAAAATAATTTTGGGCATATTAGCAGTGTGTGGTACTCATTCTATTAGGCCATCTATACTAAGCTCCACCAGCTTTCAAATTACTAATAATTTTCAGCTGCATCTTGCCTGTAAAATAATTTTGGGCATATTAGCAGCGTGTGGTACTCATTCTATTATGACATCTATACTAAGCTCCACCAGCTTTGAAATTACTAATAATTTTTAGCTGCATCTTGCCTGTAAAATAATTTTGGGCATATTAGCAGTGTGTTGTACTCATTCTATTCGGCCGTCTATACTAAGCTCCACCAGCTTTCAAATTACTAATAATTTTTAGCTGCATCTTGTCTGTAAAATAATTTTGGGCATATTAGCAGTGTGTGGTAATCATTATATTAGGCCATCTATACTAAGCTCCACCAGCTTTCAAATTACTAATAATTTTTAGCTGCATCTTGCCTGAAAAATAATTTTGGGCATATTAGCAGTGTGTGGTACTCATTCTATTAGGCCATCTATACTAAGCTCCACCAGCATTCAAATTACTAATAATTTTTAGCTGCATCTTGCCTGTAAAAATAATTTTGGGCATATTAGCAGTGTGTGGTACTCATTCTATTAGGCCATCTATACTAAGCTCCACCAGCTTTCAAATTACTAATAATGTTTAGCTGCATCTTGCCTATAAATTAATTTTGGGCATATAAGCAGTGTGTTGTACTCATTCTATTAGGCCATCTATACTAAGCTCCACCAGCTTTCAAATTACTAATAATTTTTTGCTGCATCTTGCCTGTAAAATAATTTTGGGCATATTAGCAGTGTGTGGTACTCATTCTATTAGGCCATCTATACTAAGCTCCACCAGCTTTCAAATTACTAATAATTTTTAGCTGCATCTTGCCTGTAAAATAATTTTGGGCATATTAGCAGTGTGTGGTACTTATTCTATTAGGCCATCTATACTAAGCTCCACCAGCTTTCAAATTACTAATAATTTTTAGCTACATATTGCCTGAAAAAAAATTTTGGGTATATTAGCAGTGTGCGGTACTCATTCTATTAGGCCATCTATACTAAGCTCCACCAGCTTTCAAATTACTAATAATTTTTAGCTGCATCTTGCCTGTAAAATAATTTTGGGCATATTAGCAGTGTGTGGTACTCATTTTATTAGGCCATCTATACTAAGCTCCACCAGCTTTCAATTACTAATAATTTTTAGCTGCATCTTGCCTGTAAAATAATTTTGGGCATATTAGCAGTGTGTGGTACTTATTCTATTAGGCCATCTATACTAAGCTCCACCAGCTTTCAAATTACTAATAATTTTTAGCTACATATTGCCTGAAAAATAATTTTGGGCATATTAGCAGTGTGCGGTACTCATTCTATTAGGCCATCTATACTAAGCTCCACCAGCTTTCAAATTACTAATAGCTTTTAGCTGCATCTTGCCTGGAAAAAAAATTTTGGGCATATTAGCAGTGTGTGGTACTCATTCTATTAGGCCATCTATACTAAGCTCCACCAGCTTTCAAATTACTAATAATTTTTAGCTGCATCTTGACTGTAAAATAATTTTGGGCATATTAGCAGTGTGTGGTACTCATTCTATTAGGCCATCTATACTAAGCTCCACCAGCTTTCAAATTACTACTAATTTTCAGCTGCATCTTGCCTATAAAATAATTTTGGGTATATTAACAGTGTGTGGTACTCATTCTATTATGCCATCTATACTAAGCTCCACCAGCTTTGAAATTACTAATAATTTTTCGCTGCATCTTGCCTGTAAAATAATTTTGGGCATATTAGCAGTGTGTGGAACTCACTCTATTAGGCCATCTATACTAAGCTCCACCAGCTTTGAAATTACTAATAATTTTTAGCTGCATCTTGCATGTAAAATAATTTTGGGCATATTAACAGTGTGTGGTACTCATTCTATTATGCCATCTATACTAAGCTCCACCAGCTTTGAAATTACTAATAATTTTTAGCTGCATCTTGCCTGTAAAATAATTTTGGGCATATTAGCAGTGTGTTGTACTCATTCTATTCGGCCGTCTATACTAAGCTCCACCAGCTTTCAAATTACTAATAATTTTTAGCTGCATCTTGTCTGTAAAATAATTTTGGGCATATTAGCAGTGTGTGGTACTCATTATATTAGGCCATCTATACTAAGCTCCACCAGCTTTCAAATTACTAATAATTTTTAGCTGCATCTTGCCTGAAAATTAATTTTGGGCATATTAGCAGTGTGTGGTACTCATTCTATTAGGCCATCTATACTAAGCTCCACCAGCATTCAAATTACTAATAATTTTTGGCTGCATCTTGCCTGTAAAATAATTTTGGGCATATTAGGAGTGTGTGGTACTCATTGTATTAGGCAATCTATACTAAGCTCCACAAGCTTTCATATTACTAATAATTTTTAGCTGCATCTAGCCTGAAAAATAATTTTGGGCATATTAGCAGTGTGTGGTACTCATTCTATTAGGCCATCTATACTAAGCTCCACCAGCTTTCAAATTACTAATAATTTTTAGCAGCATCTTGCCTGTAAAAAAATTTGTGAGCATATTAGCAGTGTGTGGTACTCATTCTATTAGGCCATCTATACTAAGCTCCACCAGCTTTCAAATTACTTATAATTTTTAGCTGTATCTTGACTGTAAAATAATTTTGGGCATATTAGCAGTGTGTGGTACTCATTCTATTAGGCCATCTATACTAAGCTCCACCAGCTTTCAAATTACTAATAATTTTCAGCTGCATCTTGCCTGTAAAATAATTTTGGGCATATTAGCAGCGTGTGGTACTCATTCTATTATGCGATCTATACTAAGCTCCACCAGCTTTGAAATTACTAATAATTTTTAGCTGCATCTTGCCTGTAAAATAATTTTGGGCATATTAGCAGTGTGTGGTACTCATTCTATTCGGCCGTCTATACTAAGCTCCAACAGCTTTCAAATTACTAATAATTTTTAGCTGCATCTTGTCTGTAAAATAATTTTGGGCATATTAGCAGTGTGTGGTACTCATTATATTAGGCCATCTATACTAAGCTCCACCAGCATTCAAATTACTAATAATTTTTATCTGCATCTTGCCTGTAAAAATAATTTTGGGCATATTAGCAGTGTGTGGTACTCATTCTATTAGGCCATCTATACTAAGCTCCACCAGCTTTCAAATTACTAATAATGTTTAGCTGCATCTTGCCTATAAAATAATTTTGGGCATATAAGCAGTGTGTTGTACTCATTCTATTAGGCCATCTATACTAAGCTCCACCAGCTTTAAAATTACTAATAATTTTTAGTTGCATCTTGCCTGTAAAATAATTTTGGGCATATTAGCAGTGTGTGGTACTCATTCTATTAGGCCATCTATACTAAGCTCCACCAGCTTTCAAATTACTAATAATTTTTAGCTGCATCTTGACTGTAAAATTATTTTGGGCATATTATCAGTGTGTGGTACTCATTCTATTAGGCCATCTATACTAAGCTCCACCAGCTTTCAAATTACTAATAATTTTTAGCTGCATCTTGCCTGTAAAAATTTTTTTGGGCATATTAGCAGTGTGTGGTACTCTTTCTATTAGGCCATCTATACTAAGCTCCACCAGCTTTCAAATTACTAATAATTTTTAGCTGCATCTTGACTGTAAAATAATTTTGGGTATATTAGCAGTGTGTGGTACTCATTCTATTATGCCATCTATACTAAGCTCCACCAGCTTTCAAATTACTAATAATTTTTAGCTGCATCTTGCCTGTAAAATAATTTTGGGCATATTAGCAGTGTGTGGTACTTATTCTATTAGGCCATCTATACTAAGCTCCACCAGCTTTCAAATTAGTAATAATTTTTAGCTACATATTGCCTGAAAAATAATTTTGGGCATATTAGCAGTGTGCGGTACTCATTCTATTAGGCCATCTATACTAAGCTCCACCAGCTTTCAAATTACTAATAATTTTTAGCTGCATCTTGCCTGGAAAAAAAATTTTGGGCATATTAGCAGTGTGTGGTACTCATTCTATTAGGCCATCTATACTAAGCTCCACCAGCTTTCAAATTACTAATAATTTTTAGCTGCATCTTGACTGTAAAATAATTTTGGGCATATTAGCAGTTTGTGGTACTCATTCTATTAGGCCATCTATACTAAGCTCCACCAGCTTTCAAATTACTACTAATTTTCAGCTGCATCTTGCCTATAAAATAATTTTGGGTCTATTAACAGTGTGTGGTACTCATTCTATTATGCCATCTATACTAAGCTCCACCAGCTTTGAAATTACTAATAATTTTTCGCTGCATCTTGCCTGTAAAATAATTTTGGACATATTAGCAGTTTGTGGTACTCATTCTATTAGGCCATCTATACTAAGCTCCACCAGCTTTCAAATTACTACTAATTTTCAGCTGCATCTTGCCTATAATATAATTTTGGGTCTATTAACAGTGTGTGGTACTCATTCTATTATGCCATCTATACTAAGCTCCACCAGCTTTGAAATTACTAATAATTTTTCGCTGCATCTTGCCTGTAAAATAATTTTGGACATATTAGCAGTTTGTGGTACTCATTCTATTAGGCCATCTATACTAAGCTCCACCAGCTTTCAAATTACTACTAATTTTCAGCTGCATCTTGCCTATAATATAATTTTGGGTCTATTAACAGTGTGTGGTACTCATTCTATTATGCCATCTATACTAAGCTCCACCAGCTTTGAAATTACTAATAATTTTTCGCTGCATCTTGCCTGTAAAATAATTTTGGACATATTAGCAGCGTGTGGAACTCACTCTATTAGGCCATCTATACTAAGCTCCACCAGCTTTGAAATTACTAATAATTTTTAGCTGCATCTTGCATGTAAAATAATTTTGGGCATATTAACAGTGTGTGGTACTCATTCTATTAGGCCATCTTACCTATGCTCCACCAGCTCTCAAATTACTAATAATTTTTAGCTGTATCTTGCCTGTAAAATAATTTTGGGCATACTAGCAGTGTGTGGTACTCAATCTATTAGGCCATCTATACTAAGCTCCACCAGCTTTTAAATTACTAATAATTATTAGTTGCATCTTGCCTGTAAAATAATTTTGGCCATATTAGCAGTGTGCGGTACTCATTCTATTAGGCCATCTATACTAAGCTCCACCAGCTTTCAAATTACTAATATTTTTTAGCTGCATCTTGCCTGTAAAGTAATTTTGGGCATAATACCAGTGTGTGGAACTTACTCTATTAGGCCATCTATACTATGCTCCACCAGCTTGCAAATTACTAATAACTTTTAGCTGCATCTTGCCTGTAAAATAATTTTGGGCATACTAGCAGCGTGTGGTACTCATTCTATTATGCCATCTATACTAAGCTCCACCAGCTTTGAAATTACTAATTATTTTTAGCTGTATCTTGCCTGTAAAATAATTTTGGGCATATTAGCAGTGTGTTGTACTCATTCTATTCGGCCGTCTATACTAAGCTCCACCAGCTTTCAAATTACTAATAATTTTTAGCTGCATCTTGCCTGCAAAATAATTTAGGGCATATTAGCAGTGTGTTGTACTCATTCTATTAGGCCATCTATACTAAGCTCCACCAGATTTAAAATTACTGATAATTTTTAGCTGCATCTTGCCTGTAAAATAATTTTGGGCATATTAGCAGTGTGTGGTACTCATTCTATTAGGCCATCTATACTAAACTCCACCAGCTTTCAAATTACTAATAATTTTTAGCTGCATCTTGCCTGTAAAAAAATTTGTGAGCATATTAGCAGTGTGTGGTACTCATTCTATTAGGCCATCTATACTAAGCTCCACCAGCTTTCAAATTACTAATAATTTTTAGCTGCATCATGACTTTAAAATAATTTTGGGCATATTAGCAGTGTGTGGTACTCATTCCATTAGGCCATCTATACTAATCTCCACCAGCTTTCAAATTACTAATAATTTTCAGCTGCATCTTGCCTGTAAAATAATTTTGGGCATATTAGCAGCGTGTGGTACTCATTCTATTATGCCATCTATACTAAGCTCCACCAGCTTTGAAATTACTAATAATTTTTAGCTGCATCTTGCCTGTAAAATAATTTTGGGCATATTAGCAGTGTGTTGTACTCATTCTATTCAGGCGTCTATACTAAGCTCCACCAGCTTTCAAATTACTAATAATGTTTAGCTGCATCTTGCCTGTAAAATAATTTTGGGCATATTAGCAGTGTGTTGTACTCATTCTATTAGGCCATCTATACTAAGCTCCATCACATTTAAAATTACTAATAATTTTTAGCTGCATCTTGCCTGTAAAATAATTTTGGGCATATTAGCAGTGTGTGGTACTCATTCTATTAGGCCATCTATACTAAGCTCCACCAGCTTTCAAATTACTAATAATTTTTAGCTGCAACTTGACTGTAAAGGAATTTTGGGCATATTAGCAGTGTGTGGAACTCACTCTATTAGGCCATCTATACTAAGCTCCACCAGCTTTAAAATTACTAATAATTTTTAGCTGCATCTTGCCGGTAAAATAATTTTGGGCATATTAGCAGTGTGTGGTACTCATTCTATTAGGCCATCTATACTATGCTCCACCAGCTTTCAAATTACTAATAATTTTTAGCTGCATCTTGCCTGTAAAATAATTTTTGGCATATTAGCAGTGTGTGATACTCATTCTATTAGGCCGTCTATACTAAGCTCCACCAGCTTTCAAATTAGTAATAATTTTTAGCTGCATCTTGCCTGTAAAATAATTTTGGGCATATTAGCAGTGTGTGGTACTCATTCTATTAGGCCATCTATACTAAGCTCCACCAGCTTTCATATTACTAATAATTTTTAGGTGCATCTTGCCTGAAAAATAATTTTGGGCATATTAGCAGTGTGTGGTACTCATTCTATTAGGACATCTATACTAAGCTCCACCAGCTTTCAAGTTACTAATAACTTTTAGCTGCATCTTGCCTGTAAAAACATTTTTGGGCATATTAGCAGTGTGTGGTACTCAATCTATTAGGCCATCTATACTAAGCTCCACCAGCTTTCAAATTACTAATAATTTTTAGCTGCATCTTGACTGTAAAATAATTTTGGGCATATTAGCAGTGTGCGGTACTCATTCTATTAGGCCATCGATACTAAACTGCACCAGCTTTGAAATTACTAATAATTTTTAGCTGCATCTTGCCTGTAAAATAATTTTGGGCATATTAGCAGTGTGTGGTACTCATTCTATTCGGCCGTCTATACAAAGCTCTACCAGCTTTCAAATTACTAATAATTTTTAGCTGCATCTTGCCTGTAAAATAATTTTGGGCATATTATCAGTGTGTGGTACTCATTCTATTAGGCCATCTATACTAAGCTCCACCAGCTTTCAAATTACTAATAATTTTTAGCTGCATCTTGCCTGTAAAATAATTTTGGGCATATTAGCAGTGTGTGGTACTCATTCTATTAGGCCATCTATACTATGCTCCACCAGCTTTCAAATTAATACTAATTTTTAGCTGCATCTTGCCTGTAAAATAATTTTGGGCATATTAACAGGGTGTGGTACTCATTCTATTAGGCCATCTATGCTAAGCTCCACCAGCTTTCAAATTACTAATAATTTTTAGCTGCATCTTGCCTGTAAAATAATTTGTGAGCATATTAGCAGTGTGTGGTACTCATTCTATTAGGCCATCTATACTAAGCTCCACCAGCTTTCAAATTACTAATAATTTTTAGCTGCATCTTGACTGTAAAATAATTTTGGGCATATTAGCAGTGTGTGGTACTCATTCTATTAGGCCATCTATACTAATCTCCACCAGCTTTCAAATTACTATTAATTTTCAGCTGCATCTTGCCTGTAAAATAATTTTGGGCATATTAGCAGCGTGTGGTACTCATTCTATTATGCCATCTATACTAAGCTCCACCAGCTTTGAAATTACAAATAATTTTTAGCTGTATCTTGCCTGTATAATAATTTTGGGCATATTAGCAGTGTGTTGTACTCATTCTATTCGGCCGTCTATACTAAGCTCCACCAGCTTTCAAATTACTAATAATTTTTAGCTGCATCTTGCCTGTAAAATAATTTTGGGCATATTAGCAGTGTGTTGTACTCATTCTATTAGGCCATCTATACTAAGCTCCACCAGATTTAAAATTACTAATAATTTTTAGCTGCATCTTGCCTGTAAAATAATTTGTGAGCATATTAGCAGTGTGTGGTACTCATTCTATTAGGCCATCTATACTAAACTCCACCAGCTTTCAAATTACTAATAATTTTTAGCTGCATCTTGCCTGTAAAAAAATTTGTGAGCATATTAGCAGTGTGTGGTACTCATTCTATTAGGCCATCTATACTAAGCTCCACCAGCTTTCAAATTACTAATAATTTTTAGCTGCATCTTGACTGTAAAATAATTTTGGGCATATTAGCAGTGTGTGGTACTCATTCCATTAGGCCATCTATACTAATCTCCACCAGCTTTCAAATTACTAATAATTTTCAGCTGCATCTTGCCTGTAAAATAATTTTGGGCATATTAGCAGTGTGTGGTACACATTCTATTATGCCATCTATACTAAGCTCCACCAGCTTTGAAATTACTAATAATTTTTCGCTGCATCTTGCCTGTAAAATAATTTTGGGCATATTAGCAGTGTGTGGAACTCACTCTATTAGGCCATCTATACTAAGCTCCACCAGCTTTGAAATTACTAATAATTTTTAGCTGCATCTTGCATGTAAAATAATTTTGGGCATATTAACAGTGTGTGGTACTCATTCTATTATGCCATCTATACTAAGCTCCACCAGCTTTGAAATTACTAATAATTTTTAGCTGCATCTTGCCTGTAAAATAATTTTGGGCATATTAGCAGTGTGTTGTACTCATTCTATTCGGCCGTCTATACTAAGCTCCACCAGCTTTCAAATTACTAATAATTTTTAGCTGCATCTTGTCTGTAAAATAATTTTGGACATATTAGCAGTGTGTGGTACTCATTATATTAGGCCATCTATACTAAGCTCCACCAGCTTTCAAATTACTAATAATTTTTAGCTGCATCTTGCCTGAAAATTAATTTTGGGCATATTAGCAGTGTGTGGTACTCATTCTATTAGGCCATCTATACTAAGCTCCACCAGCATTCAAATTACTAATAATTTTTAGCTGCATCTTGCCTGTAAAATATTTTTGGGCATATTAGCAGTGTGTGGTACTCATTGTATTAGGCAATCTATACTAAGCTCCACCAGCTTTCATATTACTAATAATTTTTAGCTGCATCTAGCCTGAAAAATAATTTTGGGCATATTAGCAGTGTGTGGTACTCATTCTATTAGGCCATCTATACTAAGCTCCACCAGCTTTCAAATTACTAATAATTTTTAGCAGCATCTTGCCTGTAAAAAAATTTGTGAGCATATTAGCAGTGTGATACTCATTCTATTAGGCCATCTATACTAAGCTCCACCAGCTTTCAAATTACTTATAATTTTTAGCTGTATCTTGACTGTAAAATAATTTTGGGCATATTAGCAGTGTGTGGTACTCATTCTATTAGGCCATCTATACTAAGCTCCACCAGCTTTCAAATTACTAATAATTTTCAGCTGCATTTTGCCTGTAAAATAATTTTGGGCATATTAGCAGCGTGTGGTACCCATTCTATTATGCCATCTATACTAAGCTCCACCAGCTTTGAAATTACTAATAATTTTTAGCTGCATCTTGCCTGTAAAATAATTTTGGGCATATTAGCAGTGTGTTGTACTCATTCTATTCGGCCGTCTATACTAAGCTCCACCAGCTTTCAAATTACTAATAATTTTTAGCTGCATCTTGTCTGTAAAATAATTTTGGGCATATTAGCAGTGTGTGGTACTCATTATATTAGGCCATCTATACTAAGCTCCACCAGCTTTCAAATTACTATTAATTTTTAGCTGCATCTTGCCTGAAAAATAATTTTGGGCATATTAGCAGTGTGTGGTTCTCATTCTATTAGGCCATCTATACTAAGCTCCACCAGCATTCAAATTACTAATAATTTTTAGCTGCATCTTGCCTGTAAAAATAATTTTGGGCATATTAGCAGTGTGGTACTCATTCTATTAGGCCATCTATACTAAGCTCCAACAGCTTTCAAATTACTAATAATGTTTAGCTGCATCTTGCCTATAAAATAATTTTGGGCATATAAGCAGTGTGTTGTACTCATTCTATTAGGCCATCTATACTAAGCTCCACCAGCTTTCAAATTACTAATAATTTTTAGCTGCATCTTGCCTGTAAAATAATTTTGGGCATATTAGCAGTGTGTGGTACTCATTCTATTAGGCCATCTATACTATGCTCCACCAGCTTTCAAATTAATACTAATTTTTAGCTGCATCTTGCCTGTAAAATAATTTTGGGCATATTAACAGGGTGTGGTACTCATTCTATTAGGCCATCTATACTAAGCTCCACCAGCTTTCAAATTACTAATAATTTTTAGCTGCATCTTGCCTGTAAAATAATTTGTGAGCATATTAGCAGTGTGTGGTACTCATTCTATTAGGCCATCTATACTAAGCTCCACCAGCTTTCAAATTACTAATAATTTTTAGCTGCATCTTGACTGTAAAATAATTTTGGGCATATTAGCAGTGTGTGGTACTCATTCTATTAGGCCATCTATACTAATCTCCACCAGCTTTCAAATTACTATTAATTTTCAGCTGCATCTTGCCTGTAAAATAATTTTGGGCATATTAGCAGCGTGTGGTACTCATTCTATTATGCCATCTATACTAAGCTCCACCAGCTTTGAAATTACAAATAATTTTTAGCTGTATCTTGCCTGTATAATAATTTTGGGCATATTAGCAGTGTGTTGTACTCATTCTATTCGGCCGTCTATACTAAGCTCCACCAGCTTTCAAATTACTAATAATTTTTAGCTGCATCTTGCCTGTAAAATAATTTTGGGCATATTAGCAGTGTGTTGTACTCATTCTATTAGGCCATCTATACTAAGCTCCACCAGATTTAAAATTACTAATAATTTTTAGCTGCATCTTGCCTGTAAAATAATTTGTGAGCATATTAGCAGTGTGTGGTACTCATTCTATTAGGCCATCTATACTAAACTCCACCAGCTTTCAAATTACTAATAATTTTTAGCTGCATCTTGCCTGTAAAAAAATTTGTGAGCATATTAGCAGTGTGTGGTACTCATTCTATTAGGCCATCTATACTAAGCTCCACCAGCTTTCAAATTACTAATAATTTTTAGCTGCATCTTGACTGTAAAATAATTTTGGGCATATTAGCAGTGTGTGGTACTCATTCCATTAGGCCATCTATACTAATCTCCACCAGCTTTCAAATTACTAATAATTTTCAGCTGCATCTTGCCTGTAAAATAATTTTGGGCATATTAGCAGTGTGTGGTACACATTCTATTATGCCATCTATACTAAGCTCCACCAGCTTTGAAATTACTAATAATTTTTCGCTGCATCTTGCCTGTAAAATAATTTTGGGCATATTAGCAGTGTGTGGAACTCACTCTATTAGGCCATCTATACTAAGCTCCACCAGCTTTGAAATTACTAATAATTTTTAGCTGCATCTTGCATGTAAAATAATTTTGGGCATATTAACAGTGTGTGGTACTCATTCTATTATGCCATCTATACTAAGCTCCACCAGCTTTGAAATTACTAATAATTTTTAGCTGCATCTTGCCTGTAAAATAATTTTGGGCATATTAGCAGTGTGTGGAACTCACTCTATTAGGCCATCTATACTAAGCTCCACCAGCTTTGAAATTACTAATAATTTTTAGCTGCATCTTGCATGTAAAATAATTTTGGGCATATTAGCAGTGTGTGGTACTCATTATATTAGGCCATCTATACTAAGCTCCACCAGCTTTCAAATTACTAATAATTTTTAGCTGCATCTTGCCTGAAAATTAATTTTGGGCATATTAGCAGTGTGTGGTACTCATTCTATTAGGCCATCTATACTAAGCTCCACCAGCATTCAAATTACTAATAATTTTTAGCTGCATCTTGCCTGTAAAATATTTTTGGGCATATTAGCAGTGTGTGGTACTCATTGTATTAGGCAATCTATACTAAGCTCCACCAGCTTTCATATTACTAATAATTTTTAGCTGCATCTAGCCTGAAAAATAATTTTGGGCATATTAGCAGTGTGTGGTACTCATTCTATTAGGCCATCTATACTAAGCTCCACCAGCTTTCAAATTACTAATAATTTTTAGCAGCATCTTGCCTGTAAAAAAATTTGTGAGCATATTAGCAGTGTGATACTCATTCTATTAGGCCATCTATACTAAGCTCCACCAGCTTTCAAATTACTTATAATTTTTAGCTGTATCTTGACTGTAAAATAATTTTGGGCATATTAGCAGTGTGTGGTACTTATTCTATTAGGCCATCTATACTAAGCTCCACCAGCTTTCAAATTACTAATAATTTTCAGCTGCATTTTGCCTGTAAAATAATTTTGGGCATATTAGCAGCGTGTGGTACTCATTCTATTATGCCATCTATACTAAGCTCCACCAGCTTTGAAATTACTAATAATTTTTAGCTGCATCTTGCCTGTAAAATAATTTTGGGCATATTAGCAGTGTGTTGTACTCATTCTATTCGGCCGTCTATACTAAGCTCCACCAGCTTTCAAATTACTAATAATTTTTAGCTGCATCTTGTCTGTAAAATAATTTTGGGCATATTAGCAGTGTGTGGTACTCATTATATTAGGCCATCTATACTAAGCTCCACCAGCTTTCAAATTACTATTAATTTTTAGCTGCATCTTGCCTGAAAAATAATTTTGGGCATATTAGCAGTGTGTGGTTCTCATTCTATTAGGCCATCTATACTAAGCTCCACCAGCATTCAAATTACTAATAATTTTTAGCTGCATCTTGCCTGTAAAAATAATTTTGGGCATATTAGCAGTGTGGTACTCATTCTATTAGGCCATCTATACTAAGCTCCACCAGCTTTCAAATTACTAATAATGTTTAGCTGCATCTTGCCTATAAAATAATTTTGGGCATATAAGCAGTGTGTTGTACTCATTCTATTAGGCCATCTATACTAAGCTCCACCAGCTTTAAAATTACTAATAATTTTTAGCTGCATCTTGCCTGTAAAATAATTTTGGGCATATTAGCAGTGTGTGGTACTCATTCTATTAGGCCATCTATACTTAGCTCCACCAGCTTTCAAATTACTAATAATTTTTAGCTGCATCTTGACTGTAAAATTATTTTGGGCATATTATCAGTGTGTGGTACTCATTCTATTAGGCCATCTATACTAAGCTCCACCAGCTTTCAAATTACTAATAATTTTTAGCTGCATCTTGCCTGTAAAAATTTTTTTGGGCATATTAGCAGTGTGTGGTACTCTTTCTATTAGGCCATCTATACTAAGCTCCACCAGCTTTCAAATTACTAATAATTTTTAGCTGCATCTTGACTGTAAAATAATTTTGGGTATATTAGCAGTGTGTGGTACTCATTCTATTATGCCATCTATACTAAGCTCCACCAGCTTTCAAATTACTAATAATTTTTAGCTGCATCTTGCCTGTAAAATAATTTTGGGCATATTAGCAGTGTGTGGTACTTATTCTATTAGGCCATCTATACTAAGCTCCACCAGCTTTCAAATTACTAAAAATTTTTAGCTACATATTGCCTGAAAAATAATTTTGGGCATATTAGCAGTGTGTGGTACTCATTCTATTAGGCCATCTATACTAAGCTCCACCAGCTTTCAAATTACTAATAATTTTTAGCTGCATCTTGCCTGGAAAAAAAATTTTGGGCATAATAGCAGTGTGTGGTACTCATTCTATTAGGCCATCTATACTAAGCTCCACCAGCTTTCAAATTACTAATAATTTTTAGCTGCATCTTGACTGTAAAATAATTTTGGGCATATTAGCAGTGTGTGGTACTCATTCTATTAGGCCATCTATACTAAGCTCCACCAGCTTTCAAATTACTACTAATTTTCAGCTGCATCTTGCCTATAAAACAATTTTGGGTATATTAACAGTGTGTGGTACTCATTCTATTATGCCATCTATACTAAGCTCCACCAGCTTTGAAATTACTAATAATTTTTCGCTGCATCTTGCCTGTAAAATAATTTTGGACATATTAGCAGTGGGTGGAACTCACTCTATTAGGCCATCTATACTAAGCTCCACCAGCTTTGAAATTACTAATAATTTTTAGCTGCATCTTGCATGTAAAATAATTTTGGGCATATTAACAGTGTGTGGTACTCATTCTATTAGGCCATCTTACCTATGCTCCACCAGCTCTCAAACTACTAATAATATTTAGCTGCATCTTGCCTGTAAAATAATTTTGGGCATACTAGCAGTGTGTGGTACTCAATCTATTAGGCCATCTATACTAAGCTACACCAGCTTTTAAATTACTAATAATTTTTAGTTGCATCTTGCCTGTAAAATAATTTTGGCCATATTAGCAGTGTGCGGTACTCATTCTATTAGGCCATCTATACTAAGCTCCACCAGCTTTCAAATTACTAATATTTTTTAGCTGCATCTTGCCTGTAAAGTAATTTTGGGCATAATACCAGTGTGTGGAACTTACTCTATTAGGCCATCTATACTAAGCTCCACCAGCTTGCAAATTACTAATAATTTTTAGCTGCATCTTGCCTGTAAAATAATTTTGGGCATACTAGCAGTGTGTGGTACTCAATCTATTAGGCCATCTATACTAAGCTCCACCAGCTTTCAAATTACTAATAATTTTTAGCTGCATCTTGCCTGTAAAATAAATTTGGGCATATTAGCAGTGTGTGGTACTCATTCTATTAGGCCATCTATACTATGATCCACCATCTTTCAAATTACTACAAATTTTTAGCTGCATCTTGCCTGTAAAATAATTTTGGGCATATTAGCAGTGTTTGGTGCTCATTCTATTAGGCCATCTATACTAAGCTCCACCAGCTTTCAAATTACTAATAATTTTTAGATGCATCTTGCCTGTAAAATAATTTTGGGCATATTAGCAGTGTGTGGTACTCATTCTATTAGGCAATCTATACTAAGCTCCACCAGCTTTCATATTACTAATAATTTTTAGCTGCATCTTGACTGTAAAATAATTTTGGGCATATTAGCAGTGTGTGGTACTCATTCTATTAGGCCATCTATACTAAGCTCCACCAGCTTTCAAATTACTAATAATTTTTAGCTGCATCTTGACTGTAAAGGAATTTTGGGCATATTAGCAGTGTGTGGAACTCACTCTATTAGGCCATCTATACTAAGCTCCACCAGCTTTAAAATTACTAATAATTTTTAGCTGCATCTTGCCGGTAAAATAATTTTGGGCATATTAGCAGTGTGTGGTACTCATTCTATTAGGCCATCTATACTATGCTCCACCAGCTTTCAAATTACTAATAATTTTTAGCTGCATCTTGCCTGTAAAATAATTTTTGGCATATTAGCAGTGTGTGGTACTCATTCTATTAGGCCGTCTATACTAAGCTCCACCAGCTTTCAAATTAGTAATAATTTTTAGCTGCATCTTGCCTGTAAAATAATTTTGGGAATATTAGCAGTGTGTGGTACTCATTCTATTAGGCCATCTATACTAAGCTCCACCAGATTTAAAATTACTAATAATTTTTAGCTGCATCTTGCCTGTAAAATAATTTTGGGCATATTAGCAGTGTGTGGTACTCATTCTATTAGGCCATCTATACTAAACTCCACCAGCTTTCAAATTACTAATAATTTTTAGCTGCATCTTGCCTGTAAAAAAATTTGTGAGCATATTAGCAGTGTGTGGTACTCATTCTATTAGGCCATCTATACTAAGCTCCACCAGCTTTCAAATTACTAATAATTTTTAGCTGCATCTTGACTGTAAAATAATTTTGGGCATATTAGCAGTGTGTGGTACTCATTCCATTAGGCCATCTATACTAATCTCCACCAGCTTTCAAATTACTAATAATTTTCAGCTGCATCTTGCCTGTAAAATAATTTTGGGCATATTAGCAGTGTGTGGTACTCATTCTATTATGCCATCTATACTAAGCTCCACCAGCTTTGAAATTACTAATAATTTTTAGCTGCATCTTGCCTGTAAAATAATTTTGGACATATTAGCATTGTGTTGTACTCATTCTATTCGGCCGTCTATACTAAGCTCCACCAGCTTTCAAATTACTAATAATGTTTAGCTGCATCTTGCCTGTAAAATAATTTTGGGCATATTAGCAGTGTGTTGTACTCATTCTATTAGGCCATCTATACTAAGCTCCACCACATTTAAAATTACTAATAATTTTTAGCTGCATCTTGCCTGTAAAATAATTTTGGGCATATTAGCAGTGTGTGGTACTCATTCTATTAGGCCATCTATACTAAGCTCCACCAGCTTTCAAATTACTAATAATTTTTAGCTGCATCTTGACTGTAAAGGAATTTTGGGCATATTAGCAGTGTGTGGAACTCACTCTATTAGGCCATCTATACTAAGCTCCACCAGCTTTAAAATTACTAATAATGTTTAGCTGCATCTTGCCGGTAAAATAATTTTGGGCATATTAGCAGTGTGTGGTACTCATTCTATTAGGCCATCTATACTATGCTCCACCAGCTTTCAAATTACTAATAATTTTTAGCTGCATCTTGCCTGTAAAATAATTTTTGGCATATTAGCAGTGTGTGGTACTCATTCTATTAGGCCGTCTATACTAAGCTCCACCAGCTTTCAAATTAGTAATAATTTTTAGCTGCATCTTGCCTGTAAAATAATTTTGGGCATATTAGCAGTGTGTGGTACTCATTCTATTCGGCCGTCTATACTAAGCTCTACCAGCTTTCAAATTACTAATAATTTTTAGCTGCATCTTGCCTGTAAAATAATTTTGGGCATATTATGAGTGTGTGGTACTCATTCTATTAGGCCATCTATACTAAGCTCCACCAGCTTTCAAATTACTAATAATTTTTAGCTGCATCTTGCCTGAAAAATAATTTTGGGCATATTAGCAGTGTGTGGTACTCATTCTATTAGGCCATCTATACTAAGCTCCACCAGCTTTCAAATGACTAATAATTTTTAGCTGCATCTTGCATGTAAAATAATTTTGGGCATATTAGCAGTGTGTGGTACTCATTCTATTAGGCAATCTATACTAAGCTCCACCAGCTTTCAAATTACTAATAATTTTTAGCTGCATATTGCCTGTAAAATAATTTTGGGCATATTAGCAGTGTGTGGTACTCATTCTATTAGGCCATCTATACTAAACTCCACCAGCTTTCAAATTAGTAGTAATTTTTAGCTGCATCTTGCCTGTAAAAAAATTTGTGAGCATATTAGCAGTGTGTGGTACTCATTCTATTAGGCCATTTATACTAAGCTCCACCAGCTTTCAAATTACTAATAATTTTTAGCAGCATCTTGACTGTAAAATAATTTTGGGCATATTAGCAGTGTGTGGTACTCATTCCATTAGGCCATCTATACTAATCTCCACCAGCTTTCAAATTACTAATAATTTTCAGCTGCATCTTGCCTGTAAAATAATTTTGGGCATATTAGCAGCGTGTGGTACTCATTCTATTATGCCATCTATACTAAGCTCCACCAGCTTTGAAATTACTAATAATTTTTAGCTGCATCTTGCCTGTAAAATAATTTTGGGCATATTAGCAGTGTGTTGTACTCATTCTATTCGGCCGTCTATACTAAGCTCCACCAGCTTTCAAATTACTAATAATGTTTAGCTGCATCTTGCCTGTAAAATAATTTTGGGCATATTAGCAGTGTGTTGTACTCATTCTATTAGGCCATCTATACTAAGCTCCACCACATTTAAAATTACTAATAATTTTTAGCTGCATCTTGCCTGTAAAATAATTTTGGGCATATTAGCAGTGTGTGGTACTCATTCTATTAGGCCATCTATACTATGCTCCACCAGCTTTCAAATTAATACTAATTTTTAGCTGCATCTTGCCTGTAAAATAATTTTGGGCATATTAGCAGGGTGTGGTACTCATTCTATTAGGCCATCTATGCTAAGCTCCACCAGCTTTCAAATTACTAATAATTTTTAGCTGCATCTTGCCTGTAAAATAATTTGTGAGCATATTAGCAGTGTGTGGTACTCATTCTATTAGGCCATCTATACTAAGCTCCACCAGCTTTCATATTACTAATAATTTTTAGCTGCATCTTGACTGTAAAATAATTTTGGGCATATTAGCAGTGTGTGGTACTCATTCTATTAGGCCATCTATATTAATCTCCACCAGCTTTCAAATTACTAATAATTTTCAGCTGCATCTTGCCTGTAAAATAATTTTGGGCATATTAGCAGCGTGTGGTACTCATTCTATTATGCCATCTATACTAAGCTCCACCAGCTTTGAAATTACTAATAATTTTTAGCTGTATCTTGCCTGTATAATAATTTTGGGCATATTAGCAGTGTGTTGTACTCATTCTATTCGGCCGTCTATACTAAGCTCCACCAGCTTTCAAATTACTAATAATTTTTAGCTGCATCTTGCCTGTAAAATAATTTTGGGCATATTAGCAGTGTGTTGTACTCATTCTATTAGGCCATCTATACTAAGCTCCACCAGATTTAAAATTACTAATAATTTTTAGCTGCATCTTGCCTGTAAAATAATTTTGGGCATATTAGCAGTGTGTGGTACTCATTCTATTAGGCCATCTATACTAAACTCCACCAGCTTTCAAATTAGTAGTAATTTTTAGCTGCATCTTGCCTGTAAAAAAATTTGTGAGCATATTAGCAGTGTGTGGTACTCATTCTATTAGGCCATTTATACTAAGCTCCACCAGCTTTCAAATTACTAATAATTTTTAGCAGCATCTTGACTGTAAAATAATTTTGGGCATATTAGCAGTGTGTGGTACTCATTCCATTAGGCCATCTATACTAATCTCCACCAGCTTTCAAATTACTAATAATTTTCAGCTGCATCTTGCCTGTAAAATAATTTTGGGCATATTAGCAGCGTGTGGTACTCATTCTATTATGCCATCTATACTAAGCTCCACCAGCTTTGAAATTACTAATAATTTTTAGCTGCATCTTGCCTGTAAAATAATTTTGGGCATATTAGCAGTGTGTTGTACTCATTCTATTCGGCCGTCTATACTAAGCTCCACCAGCTTTCAAATTACTAATAATGTTTAGCTGCATCTTGCCTGTAAAATAATTTTGGGCATATTAGCAGTGTGTTGTACTCATTCTATTAGGCCATCTATACTAAGCTCCACCACATTTAAAATTACTAATAATTTTTAGCTGCATCTTGCCTGTAAAATAATTTTGGGCATATTAGCAGTGTGTGGTACTCATTCTATTAGGCCATCTATACGAAGCTCCACCAGCTTTCAAATTACTAATAATTTTTAGCTGCATCTTGACTGTAAAGGAACTTTGGGCATATTAGCAGTGTGTGGAACTCACTCTATTAGGCCATCTATACTAAGCTCCACCAGCTTTAAAATTACTAATAATTTTTAGCTGCATCTTGCCGGTAAAATAATTTTGGGCATATTAGCAGTGTGTGGTACTCATTCTATTAGGCCATCTATACTATGCTCCACCAGCTTTCAAATTACTAATAATTTTTAGCTGCATATTGCCTGTAAAGGAACTTTGGGCATATTAGCAGTGTGTGGAACTCATTCTATTAGGCCATCTATACTAAGCTCCACCAGCTTTCAAATTACAAATAATTTTTAGCTGCATCTTGCCTGTAAAATAATTTTGGGCATATTAGCAGTGTGTGGTACTCATTCTATTAGGCCATCTATACTATGCTCCACCAGCTTTCAAATTAATACTAATTTTTAGCTGCATCTTGCCTGTAAAATAATTTTGGGCATATTAGCAGGGTGTGGTACTCATTCTATTAGGCCATCTATACTAAGCTCCACCAGCTTTCAAATTACTAATAATTTTTAGCTGCATCTTGCCTGTAAAATAATTTTGGGCATATTAGCAGTGTGTGGTACTCATTCTATTAGGCACTCTATACTAAGCTCCACCAGCTTTCATATTACTAATAATTTTTAGCTGCATCTTGCCTGAAAAATAATATTGGGCATATTAGCAGTGTGTGGTACTCATTCTATTAGGCCATCTATTCTAAGCTCCACCAGCTTTCAAATTACTAATAATTTTTAGCTGCATCTTGCCTGTAAAAAAATTTGTGAGCATATTAACAGTGTGTGGTACTCATTCTATTAGGCCATCTATACTAAGCTCCACCAGCTTTCAAATTGCTAATAATTTTTAGCTGCATCTTGACTGTAAAATAATTTTGGGCATATTAGCAGTGTGTGGTACTCATTCTATTAGGCCATCTATACTAAGCTCCACCAACTTTCAAATTACTAATAATTTTCAGCTGCATCTTGCTTGTAAAATAATTTTGGGCATATTAGCAGCGTGTGGTACTCATTCTATTATGCCATCTATACTAAGCTCCTCCAGCTTTGAAATTAATAATAATTTTTAGCTGCATCTTGCCTGTAAAATAATTTTGGGCATATTAGCAGTGTGTTGTACTCATTCTATTCGGCCGTCTATAGTAAGCTCCACCAGCTTTCAATTTACTAATAATTTTTAGCTGCATCTTGCCTGTAAAATAATTTTGGGCATATTAGCAGTGTGTGGTACTCATTATATTAGTCCATCTATACTAAGCTCCACCAGCTTTCAAATTACTAATAATTTTTAGCTGCATCTTGCCTGAAAAATAATTTTGGGCATATTAGCAGTGTGTGGTACTCATTCTATTAGGCCATCTATACTAAGCTCCACCAGCTTTCAAATTACTAATAATTTTCAGATGCATCTTGCCTGTAAAATATTTTTGGGCATATTAGCAGTGTGTGGAACTCACTCTGTGACTGACTGACTGTGACAGAGAAAACAGACTTTTAAATAGCTGGCCTATAGGTAACTATTTTGAACAACAAACCGGTGTCAATTACTTCACTGACACACTGAAACAAATTTTTAACGGAGTCCAGAAATGGTAGCAATTTCAGCACAATTATTTGTGATCCGTGTGACGGACAAACCACACTTTTAAATAGCTGGATTTTTAGTGCTGTAATATGGAAAGGACCTGGCTATATTCTGCAGTGCCAACAAGCAAATGGCGCAGAAAAACTGTGTTCCCTGGATTGCTTCTTAATAATGCAGATTAAGATCCCCAAAAAAATTATTCCTGGCCCCTAAGACCTGGAATAGAGCCTCTTGTGCTATATGCACTGCAGTCAGCTATATACACTGCCTGCCTGCCTATATACACTGCCTGCCTGATTTCTCTGCAGATGAATTAGTCCTCAGAAGGACTGTTTGTTGAGATGGATATGTGTCTCTAATACAGTTTGGTACACCTACACTAACTAGAGACAAGCAAATCTCTCCCTAGCTCAGCATCACCTCTCCCTACACTGTCTGATTCCGGAGAGTCTGTGATGAGCATGGGGGCGCCAGGTCTGATATAGACCTGATGACGCTGTGTTGCCAGCCAATCACTGTAATGCCAAAACCAACATGGCTACAGCATTACAGTGATTGACAGGCAATCCCTGCATGTTCATTGGCGCTCTAAAGAGCACCAAGCATATAGGGAGGAGACCCGAGCTCCCTCCGAGCAACCCCGGAAATACTTGCCGAGCGCCGAGCATCTCGAGCAGTGAGATGCTCGTGAGAGTGTGGCACCCCAGAGGGTCTGGTTGCCACAGTGGTATTGCTTCCCTCAAAAGAAGTAATGCCATGTCTGGAGGCAAGCAGGGATACTAAACATGCAACACTTCCTGGCTCCAGACCAGCAAGGGGAGCCCCCTCCCCTTGGCAACTGGGATCTGGGGGCGGGGTTAGTTAGTCTTAGTGTGAGGAGTTGAGTTTAGGACATTGACGAGAGAGGAGCTAGGGACTGGAGCTGGAGATAGCTCGTCTTAGCTGGAGCTACACAGGGAACCGGACACTGGAGTCCGAGGCTGTGGGGGATTGCAGACCCAGCAGCAGATACCGTAGGGCAGGGGACTGTATGTCTCCTGGCCCCCATCAGAAGCCCGGAGACTCAGCAGCACCGAGGGACCAGTACCGCCAAGGAGGAGCGAGGCATCCACAAGGCCCGAGTTGCCAGCCTTATGGGTGAGCACAGCACGTTACACTCAGGGACGTGGGCTACAACACAGCTTCAAAGCAGAATAGCCAAAGAGAGTAGTGAGAATGGCAGGAATACAACTCCACCTGCCCAGGAGGACTCAATGCTTGCTCCCAGACTGACCAGACTCTTATCTCTAGCCAGTACTCCAGTCCAGGCCTGTCTAATTGCTACCAATAAAGACCCTGGGACTGCACTGCACGGACTCTGTGGTTATTTCTGCACTGCGATACCCGGCACAACCACCATCATCCACACACACTGCTATGAAGCTAACTCTTCCTGTGGGGAGTTATACCACCTTTGCTGCTATACCACCGGCTTCAGAGGACTGCTCCGCAGCGGCGGTCTCTATTAACCGCACTCCACAGGTGTCGTAGTCGGACATTATATAACCTATATACATCTACTACCCTTGGATTGACCACCTGTGTCACGGACCGGGTCACCGCCACTGTGACTACAACCCCCAGCATCTACCGGCCCAGCTCCGGGTACCCCATGGCCCAGGGGGTGCGCCACGAGCACCGAGCAGTAGCGACCATGCTCGCTCATCACTACTGTCTCGTTGAGGCAGAGGTTGATTGCCCAGGTGGAGGCCCTAGAGGAGGTGGAGGACACAGAAGCAGTGGAGGAAGTGTGAAATACAGAGGTTTGTTCTGCAAGACTTGGGGATTCCAAGATTTGCAGAGCAGCCCCTTCCCCGCCTGTCCCAACAGCCACCAGAGTCACCCAGTGCCCAGTCAGCGAGATGTATTGCCCTTGGCCATGCTTACTCGTCCAGGTGTCTGAGGTGAAATGCACCCTAGCAGATATAGATTTAGTCAAGGAATGGGTGATGTTGTCTGCGACACACTGGTTTAGCACAGGCACAGCTTTCTAAGAGAAGTAATGGCGACTGGGCAACTGTTACTGGGGGACTGCGACGGCCATCAGCTTTTGGAAACCGTCTGTATCTACCAGGCGGAAAGGCAGCATTTCCGTGGCCAACAGATTTGAGATGGTGGAGTTCAACCTCTTAGTTTTGTCATGTGTAGGATGAAGCAATCTTTTATGTGACCACAACTGCGGGACCGAGGGCTGGCTGCGGTGCTGAGAGAGGGCCGAGTATGGTGAAACAGACAAACTGCTGGACTGTGAGTGAGGTGCAGGCGCAGATGTTACAGTGGATTGAGAAACGTGTGGTATGTTTGGTGAAACAAACACAGCAGGCATGTCCGCTTCCGTTACAGCTGACGGGCTGTCACTCAGTAGTGAACCAGAAGTTTTGTGGTGGGAGACCTAAGTGCCAATACTTGGCACGGTAACAGAGGAGAATGAAACAGCGGATGCGGTTGATGGGGCAGCTGATGGTTGTTGAGGTCCGCTGGTCTGCAGTTTAGCGCAGTGAGATTCCCAGCATAACGCCTGTTGTGTGCGCAAGTGAAGGTTCATGCATGTAGTAGTCATTTTATTACACTTTTTCTTTCTACTGAGTTTTTTCTTGCAAAGTGTGCAGATAACGTGAATTGGCTCATTCTTTGCGGTCTCAAAAAAGGCCCAGGCTATGCAAACCTTGCCTCCCCTGCGAGCTACAGACCCACGACCGTTGCTGGCCACAGCCACAGTTGTAGGTAACGATGCAATGCTGCTTGTGTTTGCATCACTCCGTGTCTGCGCCGTAGGGTGGAAGATAACCTCCTAGTCTTCCTCCTCTACTTCCCCAGATGAGCTACTCAGCTGCGTGACTCTGGGTTCACACCAAGTAGGATCTTCAACCTCGTCATCATCCAATATGTTATCCCATTCCTCATCCTCAGAGTGACTCTTCTCCTCTTGTTGCCCTGACAGCACAGCACAGTCCGCATGAGCCTCAGGTATTTGAGTCTCATCAAGATCATCTCCCTCCCCAGTGGTTAATGTCTGGTGACGAGAGTCAGGAACCTGCTTGGATCCTACTCCGTCCTGCCCCGAATTAAACCTAAAAAAATGTTGGGCATCGGTGCAGATGCTTTCCTCCTCTTCTTTACTCTGTGAATGTTTGAAGTACACTTCTGATGCCCATGGTATAGAATGATGAACAGTTCTAGAGACTCGCCCATCTGTTGTTCACTACAGTCAGTTGGACAGTTGTGACACGGGGGGGGGAGCAAGGGTAATTGTGGTGCCACTTCTGTGGACTGTACTGTGTGTGATGTTGAGGTGGAGGAAGTAAAGGAAAGGCCACTTGAAGCAGAGCTTGCCATACACTGGAGCACCTGCTCTTTCTGGCCCTTATCAACAAGGCGTATAGCTGTGAGGCTGCCAAAAGAAGGGAGTGGAGTAGCCCATCCAGCAACAGAAGTTGTCAGTTGTCTTTGGATAGGACATGACGATGTTGGTTCACTAGTGCTTTCACTAACGTTACCACCTATCCCACGTATACCTTGAACACCAAGCCTATTCCCCCTTCCACCACGACCTCTCTTTTTCTCACTCATGTTGCTCAGATACTGTAGTAGGAGCACGCTATTAGCAAAACAAAATTAGATTTTTTCCTCTGCAACAGCTCTGCACACCTGAATTTCAGCGATACTTAATGATAAGGTAAGATATGGCTTGCTGTATAACGTTACTAACCGAACAAAGTATTTTTTTTACTGTGGATGACACCTATATAACATATGAGATTTTCTCCAAACTATTTCAAACTGAGATGTTCCTGCTGTATAATGTTAGAAACTGAACAAAGTATTTTTATACTGTGGATGATACCTGTATAACATAGGAGATATTCTCCAAACTATTTCAAACTCAGATCTAGCCTACTTTATAATGTTAGCAACAGCAAAAAAATAGATTTTTTGACTCTACACAAGCTCTGAATACAGCTGAATGTCACCGACAATAAAAGGACTAGGTGGCTTATAGCAGAGTGTAACACGTTTGCGACAGAAAAAATATTTTTTGGACTCTGTCTAGCATGAGAAAAAAATCTATTTTTTTACTTTGAAAAAAGCTGAAGTTCACCACCACTAATATAGTAGCTGACATATAGCAGAGTGTATGACATTTGCCACACAAAAAAATTGTTTGTGGACTCTGCCTAGCAAGACAAAAAAAAACAATTTCTTTACTTCGAAAACAGCTGAGGTTCACTGCCACTAAATTAGTAGGTCGATTTTAGCAGACTGTATCACGCTTGCCACACAAAAGAATCTTTGGTGGACTGTAGCTAGCAACAGAAAAAATATATTTTTTATTCTAAAAACAGCTGAATTTCACCGCCACTTAAAGCACTAGGTGGCTTATAGCAGAGTGTAACACGTCTGTGAAACAAAAATCTTTGGTGGACTGTGGCTAGCAACAGAAAAAATACATATTTTTACTCTGAAAACAACTGAATTTCACTGCCAATAAAAGCACTCTGTGGCTTATAGCAGAGTGTATCACGTTTGCCACACAAAAAAATCTTTTGTGAACTCTGCCTAGCAAGACAAAAAAAAACATTTTATTTATTCTGAAAAGAGCTGAGGTTCACCACCACTAAGATAGTAGGTGGCTTTTAGCAGAGTGTATCATGTTTGTGACACAAAAAAATCTTTTGTGGTCTCTGCCTGCTGCCAGAAAAAATATATTTGTTTTACTGTGCATACAGCTGAAGTTCACCCACCAAACAAATGACAAACTGGGATAACACAGCTTGTACTATCACATTAGTAAATGAAAAAAAAGCTTTTTGTGCTCTGCTCTCAGAAGCTCTGCGCTGACAAGCTCTGCAGATAGCTGAATTTCAACAACACAAAATCAAAAAGTTGCCTACAAGGGCTTGCTTGCATTATCACATTAGCAAGTGTAAAAATAGATTGAAAGTCTTCATTTACCACAGACAGTAGAACCGGTGCACAACACTGTTCTGTGCCATAGGCCCTGCTCTTTCTGTCAGAATCTCAGTAATTGCACAAAAACAAAAAAAGGGCTGCAAGGTCGATTGAACAGGTACACAGCACAGGACTTATCTACACTATCGGACTTACACAGAAGCGCCCATCTATCTAGCTAATATCTCTCAATACATAGGAGCTGGGTGCAGGAGCAGCATCTAACACAAGTGACATGCATAAAATGGCGCTGAGGGAACATGGCCGGTTTTTATATGGAGAGGACATGTGATTTCAGCAGCCAATTGCAGAAGCCCTTGTGTCTGGGACACTGTGGATGCTTTCTGCACTCTGATTGGCTAGCCTCACTTTCCTGACTTAAAGTTACTGCCTACAGGAAAAAACAAAACACAACACAGTGCCGCAGATCTGACCTATTCTGAGCCATGACCAGCTCCCCACTCATCTGCCACGTCTCCCCGCTTATCATACATAAGCACTATGCTAGGAAAACTGTAGAAAACGCTTTAGTTGCCCCGCAATCACGTAACCATGTAAATTCGCAGAACGTTACCGATATTCCCGAATTTAACAAATTTTGCTCACCTTTCCGATCACGAATCCGAATCTGCCACATTCATGTCAAACTTAAGTTTTGAGATCGGACTTCTAACATATTCGCTCATCACTACTCATGACAGATGTTTTTCCTGTTTTTAATGTGAAAAATAATTTTATTTTGTTCTCTCTGTCAGAACAAATTTTACTAGTAAATAGAATGCAAAATTATTTTTCTCTGCTATCTGCATCACAGAAAAAATACTGTAGTGCCCTAGGGAGGGAAAGAAATGATAAAGTAATGCTTTACTAAAAATATTCATGTTAAGGAGTGCCAGATGACATAGTAAAGTACAGGAAAGAACAAGACATGTTAGTGAACAAATTAGTGGTTGAGATATTTAAAATGTCATGTTATGGAGTATATTTTATATTTGAGTACATTTAGAGACGATTATGTGTCGCAATACACAATAAAACATAAAAGCCTTCAAATGTTTATGATTTTATTTGACCATTTGGAAGAAAAAAAAGGATCTTTAATATGTGTCTTAAAGCTGAAATATCTGTTTTTGCTCAGAGGGTCACTTTGAAGCACTCGCTCTGGCGGTAAGCTGTATAACAGCTACATAGGACAGACCTACAGTATGTCAACTGGACCTGTTCAGTCTGTGTCTTGTCGCCACTAGAGATGATCGAATCTTTTGAAATTCAAATTCATCAGTTTTGACAAATATATTAAATAAAATTCATATTGCCATGAATTGATTCACCGAAAATTTCAATACCTCAAAGCCTCTAACCTGTGGTATACCTGTGGTATACGTTAAATCTGATTGACCGTGCATTTTAAAAATGATGCATGCTAGATCATAAGCTTAATAACACTCAATCATGGATTATCAAACATTTTTGATTGTTAGGTTATAGAATTTTTTTCATTTGAGCTCTACCCTACACAGGGTCTTCTCTGTGGAAATAACCCCAGATGCTGATCCCCGAAAAATTTTAATTTCACAAAAAAAGTAAGTGTAAATAGCGACATCACAAAAAAATTGAATCAAGGAAGTAGTGGAATTTTTGCATTTTGTGCCCAGCCCTATTGTATGTCATTCCACTTGACAATCATAAAATAGTAATGTTTATCCCAAACGTGGATAAAGTTCGAAAATAGCATTTACTTAATAACATTTATTTTTGCTTGAAGAAAGGAGGAGGAGTACTGTAAGTATGACAAGCAGTTGATGATGATGATGATGATGATGATGAAGCTGACCTCAACTACATCCTACTGAGATAATGAGATAATTCAGACCAATTAAAGGTGGAAAAAAACTAATTCATAAAAACTGCTAATTACTAATCATGATAGCAATTGCTTATCTTTTAAGATGTACAAAAAAAATCTATAATATAACCAGGGATGTGTCCTTCTGTCCGAAGCCTCTATATACTGATCATCCTCAGTGTGACGCAATAGCGACAATATGTCCAGGACTAGAGAGAGAAAGAGAGAGACAAATTCGTAAGTGAGTACACCCCCTGTTTTATCAGCACATTATATATACAGCACTCAGCATAAGTGAGTACACTGCTAAATTATCAGTACATTATATATACAGTGCAAAGCATAAGTGAGTACACCCCCTGTATTATCAATACATTATATATAAAACGCTCAGCATAAGTGAGTACACCCCTAAATTATCAGTACATTATATATACAGTGCAAAGCATAAGTGAGTACACCCCCTGTATTATCAATACATTATATATAAAACGCTCAGCATAAGTGAGTATACCCTCATATTATCAGTACATTATATATACAGCGCTCAGCGTGAGTACACGCCCGTAATATCAGTAAATTATATACAGTGGGGAAAAAAAGTAGTCAGCCACCAATTGTGCAAGTTCTCCTACTTAAAAAGATGAGAGAGGCCTCTAATTGATATCATAGGTAGACCTCAACTTTGAGAGACAAAATGAGAAAACAAATTCTGAAAATCACATTGTCTGATTTGTAAATAATTTTTTTTTAAATTTTGGTGGAAAATAAGTATTTGGTCAGTAACAAACAAGCAAGATTTCTGGCTCTCACAGACCTGTAACTTCTTCTTTAAGAGGCTCCTCTGTCCTCCACTCATTACCTGTAGCACTGGCACCTGTTTGAACTTATCAGTATGAAAGACACCTGTCCTCAATCTCAAACAGTCACACTCCAAACTCCACTATGGTGAAAACCAAAAAGCAGTCGAGGGAGTCCAGAAACAAAATTGTAGCCCTGCACCAGGCTGGGAAGACTGAATCTGCAATAAGCAAGCAGCTTGGTGTGAAGAAATCAACTGTGAGAGCAATAATTAGAAAATGGAAGACTTACAAGACCACTGATAATCTCCCTCGATCTGGAGCTCCACACAAGATCTCACCCCGTGGGGTCAAATTGATCTCAAGAACGGTGAGCAGAAATCCTAGAACCACACAGGGGGACCTAGTGAATGACTTGCAGAGAGCTGGGACCAACATTACACAGACTACCATCAGTAACACACTACGCCGCCAGGGACTCAGATCCTGCAGTGCCAGACTGCCAGACGTGTGGCCCTGCTTAAGCCATTACATGTCTGGGCCCATCTGAAGTTTGCTAGAGAGCATTTGGATGATCCAGAAGAGTATTGGGAGTATGTCATATGGTCAGATGAAACCAAAGTAGAACTGTTTGGTAGAAACACAACTCGTCATGTTTGGAGGAGAAAGAATGCTGAGTTGCATCAAAGAACACCATACCTACTGTGAAGCATGGAGGTGGCAACATTATGCTTTGGGGCTGTTTCTCTGCCAAGGGATCAGGATGACTGATCTGTGTACATGAAAGAATGAATGGGGCCATGTATCATGAGATTTTGAGTGCAAACCTCCTTCTATCAGCAAGGGCATTGACCATGAATCGTGGCTGGGTCTTTCAGCATCACAATGATCCCAAGCACACCGCCAGGGCAACGAAGGGGTGGCTTTGTAAGAAGCATTTAAAGGTCCTGGAGTGGCCTAGCCAGTCTCCAGATCTAAACTCTATAGAAAACCTTTGGCGGGAGTTGAAAGTCCGTGTTGCACAGCGACAGCCCCAAAACATCACTGCTCTAGAGGAGATATGCATTGAGGAATGGCCCAACATACCAGCAACAGTGTGTGCCAACCTTGTGAAGACTTACAGAAAACATTTGACCTCTGTCATTGCCAACAAAGGATATATAACAAAGTATTGAGATGAACTTTTGTAATTGACCAAATACTTATTTTCCACCAAAATTTAAAAAAAAATTCTTTCCAAATCAGACAATGTGATTTTCAGGATTTGTTTTCTCATTTTGTCTCTCATAGTTGAGGTCTACCTATGATGTCAATTACAGGCCTCTCTCATCTTTTTAAGTAGGAGAACTTGCACAATTGGTGGCTGACTAAATACTCTTTTTCCCCACTGTATATTTAAAGTGCTCAGCATAAGTGAGTACACCCCCTGTATTATCAGTACATTATATATATAGCGCTCAGCATCAGTGAGTACACCCCCATATTATCAGTACATTATGTATACAGCGCTCAGCATAAGTGAGTGCACCACCACATTATATATATATATATATATATATATATACACACACACACACACACACACACACAACACTCAGCGTAAGTGAGTACACCCCGTATCAGTGCATTAAATATATATAAAGCGCTCAGCATAAGTGAGTACACCTCCATATTATCAGTACTTTATCTATACAGCGCAAAGCATAAGTGAGTACTCCCCCTCAATTATCAGTACATTATATATACAGCGCTCAGAGTAAGTGAGTACACCCCCATATTATCAGTACATTATATATACAGCGCTCAGCGTAAGCGTAAGTGAGTACACCCCCTTATTATTCGTACATTATATTGATACAGCACCCAGCATAAGTGAGTACACCCCGTATTATCAGTACATATATATATATATAAACAGCGCTCAGCAGTGGCGTACCGCCAATGGCAGCAGGCCAAGCAACTGCTATGAGGCCCGTGAGCCGAGTGAGCCCGGTGTCAGCAGCTGCACCGTGCACGCCCATGCATCAGGCCCCCCTCCGGCCAGTCAGCGCCACACAACCCGCTCCGCATTCAGCTGTGTCAGCACATGCCGATACAATTGAAAGCAATGATGGAGGAGGGAGCGTCATGTGACGCGCCATGTGATGATGTGCCATGCTGGGTCAGGCAATGGAACTGGCAGCTGCTGAAGTGATGAGAGGAGACGCGCTGCAGAGACTGGAGCAGCGGGGGAACGAGGAGCGGTAAGTATGTATTTATTTTTTTACATCAGTGAGTACAGATAATACTGGAGGACTGGGGGCTGCATTTTACCCTATGAGGGGCTGCTTTTTACCCTATGGGGGCTGCATTTTACCCTATGGGGAAGACTGCACTTTACCCTATGGGGGGCTGCATTTTACCCTATTGGGGGGGCTGAAATTACCCTATGGGGTCTGCATTTTTACCCTATTGGGGGGTCTGCATTTTTACCCTATTGGGGGGCTGCATTTTACCCTATGGGAGGCTGCAGTTTAACCTATGGGGGAGCTGCATTTTACCCTTTGGGCGGGACTGCATTTTACCCTATGTGGGGCTGCATTTTACCCTATTGGGGGGCTGTATTTTACCCTATTGGGGGGCTGCATTTTACCCTATTGGGAGGGTGCATTTTACCTTATGGGGAGACTGCATTTTACCCTATAGGGAGCTGCATTTTACCCTTTTAGGGGGACTGCATTTTACTCTATTGGGGGGCTGCAATTACCCTATGGGAGCTGCATTTTTACCGTATTGGGGGACTGCATTTTACCCTACGGGGGCTGCATTCTACCCTATTAGTGAGCTGTATTCTACCCTATGGACTGCATTTTACGCTATGTGGGGGCTGCATTTTACCCTGTGGGGGCTGCATTTTACCCTATGGGGAGCTGCATTTTACCCTATGGGAGAGCTGCATTTTACCCTATGTGGGGGCAGCATTTTACCCTATGGGGGGCTGCATTTTACCCTATAGAGAGGCTTCAATTACCCTATGAGGGCTGAATTTTTACCCTATTGGGGGAGCTGCATTTTTACCCTATTGGGGGCTGCATTTTACCCTATGGGGGGCTACATTTTTACCCTAAGAGGGGACTGTATATTACTCTATGGGGGGGCTGCATTTTATCTTATGGGGGGACTGCATTTTACCCTATGGGAGCTGCGTTTTACCCTACGGGGGGTGCATTTTACCCTATTGGGGGGCAGCATTTTACCTTATAGTGGGGCTGCAATTTTACCCTATGGGGGGCTGCATTATACTGTGTGGAGAACCATGGTGAGTGCATTATACTGCGTGCAGGACCATGGGGAGTACATTATACTGTGTGGAGGACCATGGCAAGTGCATTATACTGTGTGGAGGACCATGGGGAGTGTATTATACTGCATGGAGGAACATGGCGAGTGCATTATACTACATGCAGGACCATGGCGAGTGCATTATACTGTTTGCAGGACCATGGGGACTGCATTATACTGTGTGGAGGACCATGGAGAGTGCATTATACTGTGTGGAGGACCATGGAGAGTGCATTATACTGTGTGCAGGACCATAAGAAGTGCATTATACTGTGTGGAGGACCATGGGGAGTGTGTTATACTGTGTAGAGGACCATGGGGAGTGCATTATACTGTGTTGAGGACCATGGGGAGTGCATTTTACTGCGTGCAGGACCATGGGGAGTGCATTATACTGCGTGCAGGACCATGGGGAGTGCATTATACTGTGTTGAGTACCATAGAGAGTGTATTACACTGTGTTGAGGACCATGGGGAGTGCATTATACTGTGTTTGGCACCATAGTATGTGCATTATACTATATGTGCATTTTTACCCTATGGAGGGCTGCATTATACTGTGTGCAGGACCATGGCGAGTGCATTATACTGCGTGCAGGACCATGGGGAGCGCATTATAGTGCATGGAGTACCATTGTGAGTGCATTATACTGTGTGGAGGACCATGGCGAGTGCATTATACTGCGTGGAGGACCATGACGAGTGCATTATACTGCGTGGAGGACCATAGGCAGTGTATTATACTGCGTGGAGGACCATATGGAGTGTATTATACTGTGTTGAGGACCATAGGGAGTGCATTATACTGTGTGGAGGACCATGGGGTGTGCATTAAAATGTGTGGAGGACAATGGACAGTGCATTATACTGTGTGCAGGACCATGGTAAGTGCATTATACTGTGTGGAGGACCATGGGAAGTGCATTATACTGTGTGGAGGATCATGGGAAGAGCATTATATTGTGTTCAGGCTAATGGGGAGTGCATTCTACTGTGTTGAGTACCATAGGGAGTATATTATACTGTGTTGAGGACCATAGGGAGTGCATTATACTGTGTTGGGGACCATAGGAAGTGCGTTATACTTTGTGTGCATTTTTACCCTATGGAGGGCTGCATTATACTGCGTGGAGGACCATGGTGAATGCATTATACTGTGTGCAGGACCATGGAGAATGCATTATACTATGTGCATGACCATGGGGAGTGCATTATACTGTGTTGAGTACCATAGGGAGTGTATTACACTATGTTGAGGACCATAGGGAGTGCATTATACTGAGTGGAGAACCATGGGGAGTGTATCATACCGCATGGAGGACCTTAGGAAGTGCTTTTTACTGAGTGGAGGACCATGGTGAGTGCATTATACTGAGTGGAGGACCATGGGGAGTGCACTATACTGTGTTGAGTACCATAGGGAGCGTATTATACTGTGTTGAGGACCATAGGGAGTTCATTATACTGTGTTGGGGACCATAGGAAGTGCATTATACTGTGTGGAGGACCATGGGGAGTGTATTATACTGTGTGGAAGACTATGGGGAGTGCATTATACCACACGGAGGACCATGGCGAGTGCAGTATACCGAGTGGAGGACCATGATGAATGCATTATACTGAGTGGAGGACCATGGGAGTGCATTATACTATGTGGAGGACATTGGCGAGTGCATTATACTGTGTGGAGGACCATGGGGAGTGCATTATACTGTGTGGAGGACCATGGGAGTGCACTAAACTGTGTGGAGGACCATGGGGAGTGTCTTATACTGTATGGAGGACCATGGGGAGTGAATTATACTGTGTGGATTACCATGGGGAATACATTATACTGTGTGCAGGACCATGGGGAGTGCATTATACTGTGTCGAGGACCATGGGAGTGTCTTATATTGTGTTGAGGTCCAATGGGAGTGTCTTATACTGTGTGGAGGACCATTGGGAGTGTCTTATACTGTGCGGAGAACTATGGGGAGTGTTTTAAACTGTGTGGAAGACCATGGGGAGTGCATTATACTCTGTGGAGGACCATGGGGAGTGAATTTTACTCTGTGGCGTGTGAAGGCTTGTGTGGGGGCCATTATACTTGCCTTGGCTTGAGAAAGGCTTAAAGCTCTGAGCCGACGCATCGCCATCTGCCCTTATGGGCTTTTTTTCATATTTACTCTATTGGGGGGCTGCAATTACCCTATGAGAGCGGCATTTTTACCCTATTGGGGTACTGCATTTTACCCTATGGGGGCTGCATTCTACCCTATGGGGGAGCTGCATTCTACCCTATGGACTGCATTTTACGCTATGTGGGGGCTGCATTTTACCTTCTGGGTGCTGCATTTTACCCTATGGGGAGCTGCATTTTACCCTATGGGGGCTGAATTTTTACCCTATGGGGGGGCTGCATTTTTACCCAATTGGGGTGGCTGCATTTTTACCCTATGGTGGGGGCTGCATTTTTACCCTATGGGGGGCTGCATTATACTGCGTGGAGGACCATGGTGAGTGCATTATACTGCGTGTAGGACCATGGGGAGTACATTATACTGTGTCTAGGACCATGGCAAGTGCATTATAATGTGTGGAGGACAATGGGGAGTGCATTATACTGCATGGAGGAACATGGCGAGTGCATTATACTGCATGCAGGACCATGGCGAGTGCATTATAATGCATGCAGGACAATGGCGAGTGCATTATACTGTGTGCAGGACCATGGGGACTGCATTATACTGTGTGGAGGACCATGGGGAGTGCATTAAACTGTGTGGAGGACCATGGACAGTGCATTATACTGAGTGCAGGACCATGGGAAGTGCATTATACTGTGTGGAGGACCATGGGGAGTGCATTATAGTGTGTGGAGGATCATGGGAAGAGCATTATACTGTGTTGAGGACCATGGGGAGTGCATTATACTGTGTTGAGTACCATAGGGAGTGCATTATACTGTGTTGGGGACCATAGTTAGTGCACTATACTATGTGTGCATTTTTACCCTATGGAGGGCTGCATTATACTGCATGGAGGACCATGGTGAGTGCATTATACTGTGTGCAGGACCATGGAAAATGCATTATACTACGTGCATGACCATGAGGAGTGCATTATACTGTTTTGAGTACCATAGAGAGTGTGTTACACTGTTTTGAGGACCATAGGGATTGCATTATACTGAGTAGAGAACCATGGGGAGTGCACTATAATGTGTTGAGTACCATAGGGAGTGCATTATACTGTGTTGAGGACCATAGGGAGTGCATTATACTGTGTTGGGCACCATAAGAAGTGCATTATACTGTGTGGAGGACCATAGGGAGTGTATTATACTGTGTGGAGGCCCTTGGGGAATGCTTTTTACTGAGTGGAGGATTATAGTGAATGCATTATACTGAGTGGAGGACCATGGGGAGTGCACTATACTGTGTTGAGTACCATAGGGAGTGTATTATACTGTGTTGAGGACCATAGGGAGTGCATTATACTGTGTTGGGGACTATAGGAAGTGCATTATACTGTGTGGAGGACCATAGGAAGTGTATTATACTGTGTGGAGGACTTTGGGGAGTGCATTATACCACACGGAGGACCATGGCGAGTGTAGTATACCGAGTGGAGGACCATGACCAGTGCATTATATTGAGTGGAGGACCATGGGAGTGCATTATACTGTGTGGAAGACAATGGGGAGTGCACTATACTGTGTGGAGGACCATGGGGAGTACACTATACAGTGTGGAGGACCACGGGGAGCGCATTATACTGTGTGGAGGATATTGGTGAGTGCATTATACTGTGTGGAGAACCATGGGGAGTGCACTATACTGTGTGGAGGACCATGGGGAGTGTCTTATACTGTGTGGAGGACCATGGGGAGTGAACTATACTGTGTGGATGACCATGGGGAATACATTATACTGTGTGGAGGACCAATGGAAGTGTCTTATACTGTGTGCAGGACCATGGGTAGTGCATTATACTGTGTCGAGGACCATGGGAGTGTCTTATACTGTGTGGAGGACCATGGGGAGTGCATTATACTCTGTGGAGGACCATGGGGAGTGAATTATACTCTGTGGCGTGTGAAAGCTTGTGTTTATATATACAGTATATATATATATATATATATATATATATACACATGTAGCGCCCCGAGGGTTCGGCCGCTACAGGGGTATTGCACCTCCGCCAGAGGTGTGGTATTCCACTCCCAGGTAAGGATGAAGTATGGACCAGGGCTCAGTTAGCTGCATGCATCACACACCCCATTTCCGGGGGACAGCTCAACGGTGCTCCCATTTAAACAGTAATGCAGGCACGACAGACCATGTCCCTGGCTGGAGTGGGGAGGTGGGAGGAAGACCCAGTGATGTAGGAGCAGAAGGGGGACGGTTTCTGAGCATAGGTAGGAGCTCATTGGGTGCTGGTCACCTGAGCTCACTCTAGTAGGGAGGTATAAAAGGTGGGCACCATCTTAGTTCTGGGTGAAGTACAGTGAGAGGAGAAGACAGAGAGCGGAGGCTCTGTAGGAGCTCTGCTCAAAGGCAGGCCTAGGGTGAAGGCCGTAGCCTGGGAGGAGAAGGAGAAGTAGGCCTGGAGAAGAGGCCAAGGGAAGGAGGAGAAGAAAGAACAGGAAAGGAGGAGGAGTGACAGAGAAACAGAAGGGCTCAGAAACAAGAAGGCAGAAGGGACCCTAAGGACCCAGGAAATTACGGGTGACGGGTCAGGCAAAAAAAGGGTACCAGCTTCCAAGTTGGTGGAGGCAAATAATCCTCAGCCAAGAACCGGAGGTCGTGATCATCACTTGGTGCGACCCCCTGCTAAATGGTCATTTTTGAAATTATAAGCATTAGCAGGTTATTACAAACTGAAATCAAACAGTTTTCAACTCAAAACTTTATTCTAGGTGATGTTACATTTGCACATAGGACCCCTTGTTCCAAAGGAGCTTCTGAACTCTCTCATCCATTGGATTTGTCAGGTTTTGGATGGTTTCTGCTTCAATTGTTTTGCATGAGGACAGAATACCCTCCCAGAGCTGTTGCTTAGATGTGAACTGCCTCCCGCCATCATAGACACTCCTTTTGATGATGCTCCAGAGGTTCTCAATGGGGTTGAGGTCAGGGGAGCATGGGTGCCACACCATAAGTTTGTCCCCTTTTATGCCCATAGCAGCCAGAGATGCAGATGTGTTATGTGCAGCATGAGACGGGGCATCATCAAAAGGAGTGTCTATGATGGCGGGAGGCAGTTCACATCTAAGCAACAGCTCTGGGAGGGTATTCTGTCCTCATGCGAAACAATTAAAGCAGAAACCATCCAAAACCTGACAAATTCAATGGACGAGAGAGTTCAGAAGCTCCTTTCGAACAAGGGGTCCTAAGTGCAAATGTAACATCACCTAGAATAAAGTTTTGAGTTGAAAGCTGTTTGATTTCAGTTTGTAATAACCTGCTAATGCTTATAATTTCAAAAATGACCATTTTTTTGTTCTTTATTAAAATGAAAAGGTTGAAAACTCTGCTGTGCATAATAATTTGGAACATGCATTTTGAGTGCAGTTTGAGTTTTTTATTTTTTTAAAAATATACTGTTATCATAGGCAGTTTGTACAAAAACCTTTCAATTGTACTCTAATAGTTATTTGACTGGAAAATTACAATGACTGCAAATCATATAGGTAATTTGGGAAAATCTGAGAAAATATTATTTGCATAATAATTTGGAACACAGTGTGTATATATATATATATATATATATATATATATATATATACAGTGCTGAGCATAAGTGAGTACACCCCCACATTATCAGTACATTATATATATAGCGTTCAGCATAAGTGAGTACACCCCCATATTATCAGTACATTATATACACAGCGCTCAGCATAAGTGAGTACAGCTCCTCATTATCAGTACATTATATAAATACAGCACTCAGAACAAGTGAGTACACCCTCATATTCAGTACATTATATATACAGCGCTAAGCGTAAATGAGTACAACCCCCGTATTCTCAGCACATTATATATATACAGCACTCAGAATATATATATATATATATATATACCCAGCGCTCAGCGTAAGTAAGTACACCCCATTGTTATCAGTACATTATATATTTACAGCGATCGCCGTAAGTGAGTACACCCCCTTATTATCAGTACTTTTTATATATAAATTTATACAGCGCTCAGCGTAAGTGAGTACACCCCTGGTATTATCAGTAGATTATATACATAGCGCTCATCACAAGTAAGTACACCCTTGCATTATCACTACATTATATATACAGCGCTCAGCATCAGTGAGTACACCCCTGTATCAACAGTACATTATATATATACAGCAGACCCAACAATGCAGAATAGGTGTAGGCTGCTATCAAAGCAACCTGGGCTTCCATAACACCTCAGCAGTGCCACAGGCTGATCGCCTCCATGCCACGTCACATTGATGCTGTAATTGATGCAAAAGGAGCAGCAACCAAGTACTGAGTGCATTTACTGAACATACATTTCAGTAGGCCAACATTTCGGATTTTAAAAACATTTTTCAAGCTGTTGTTATGGAGTATTATAATTTACTGAGATAATGACTTTCGTGTTTTCATTGGCTGTAAGTAGTGATAAGCGAGCATGCTCGCTACTGCTCGGTGCTCGCCCAATCATCTCACTATTTCCGGGGTTGCTCGGCGGGAGCTCGGGTCCCCTCCCTGCATGTTTGGCGCTCTTTACAGAGCCAATGAACATGCAGGGATTGCCTGCCACTCACTATAATGCCGCAGCCATGTTGGTTGTGTCATTACAGTGATTGGCTCGCCGCACAGCGTAGTCAGGTCTATATCAGACCTGGCGCCGCCATGCTTGACACAGTCACTCCGGAATCAGACAGTGTAGGGAGAGGTGCTGCTGAGCTAGGGAGAGATTTGATGTTTCTAGCTAGTGTAGGTGTACCAAACTATATTAGAGACACATATCCATCTCAACAAACAGTTCTTCTGAGGACTAATCCATCTGTAGAGATATCAGGCAGGCAGTGTATATAGGCAGGCAGGCAGAGTATATAGCAGACTGCAGTGCATATAGCACAAGAGGCCCCATTCCAGTTTTGTCTGCTGCTGCTGTTAGATATTTCTAGAAATAGGCCCAGGTCTTAAAAAGCAATCCAGAGAACACCGTTTTTCTGCTCCATTTGCTTGTTGGTACTGCACAATACCACCAGGTCCTTTCCACATTACAGCGCTAAAAATCCATCTATTTAAACTAGTTTGTCCGTCACACGGATCACATATAATTGCGTTGAAAATACTGCCATTTTGTTTCAGTGTGTCAGTGAAGCTATTGACATCAGTTTGCTGTACAAAATAGTTACCTACAGGCCAGGTATTTAAAATTGTGTTTTCTCCGTCACACGGATCTCATAAACGTTTTCAGAAAATACTGCCATTTCTGGCCTCCATTAAACATTTGTTTCAGTGTGTCAGTGAAGCTATTGATACCAGTTTGCTGTTCAAAATAGTTACCTACAGGCCAGATATTTAAAACTGTGTTTTCTCCATCACACGGATCACAAATACGTTTTCAGAAAATACTGCCATTTTTTTCCTCCATTAAACATTTGTTTCAGTGTGTCAGTGAAGTATTAGACACCAATTGCTGTTCAAAATAGGTATCTACAAGCCAGCTATTTAAAACTGTGGTTTGTCTGTCACACGAATCACATATAAGTTCGCTCCAAATTCAGTCATTTCTAGTGAGCGTGGAAGATATTGTCCTCCATTTATAATGGGCAAGGCATGTGTCAAGGGACGGGGAACTGGACGTGATGGTGATGGTGCATGCAGAGGCCGAGGCCGTGGGCAAGCTGAAATTGTGCCACAACAAACACCCACATCTTTTCGCTCGACCTTCCTGTCCCAATTAATAGGGGACCGCAGAACACCACTATTGAATACAGAGCAGTGTGAAAAGGTTATTGGTTGGATAGCAGATAATGCTTCCAGTCACTTAGCCACCACCACCTTGTCTTCCACACAGTCAAATCTCAGTAGCTGTGAGTCTGGACTGCATATTCCTCACCCTGAACCTCCTTCCTCCCACCATGTCGAGTGCCCAGAGACAACTGATTAGAGATGAGCGGTGTTCGACTCGAACTGTTCGCCAATCTCAAATTCGAGCTGTTTTGGGCGGTGTTTGAGCCGTTCGGCGAACACGAACGATTTGAAAAAAATTCGGCTGTTCGAGGTTATGTTCGATAACTGTTCGTGCACCAAAATCATAACTGGATTTTTTCTCAGTAATGCTGAAAATTAATGTTAATACGCAGTTTGAGTGTACAGCGGGGGGGGGGGGGAGGGGCAGGGGATGGATCTCTGCAGGAATAATGAAGATCTCCATTTCTTTTTCTCTTTCCCGCATTTACAGTGGGGAGGTGCAGTCTGTCAGCCAATCAGCAGCGCACACACGGAGCGAAGTGCTTTTTTTCACACAAGCAAGGGCATGTGTCATTGGCAGTGTATGTCACATGTCCTTGCCCTATAAGACCCAGCCATTTTCCCCGTCGCCACCATTTATTCACTGCTGCAGCTGTGTGTTAGATGGCACCGCTGTTGCTGTGTGCGCTATATCTTGTTAATTTCAAGCCAATTGTCGCACAAATCTACAGATAGCTTGGGAGTAGGGAAGAGTTGTGATTGCAGTCCTTTTAAGGACTAGGTTACATAATTTCCTACGACTTTTATCAGGCAGGTCTGTGCTCTTAAATAGATAGGTTGGGAGTAAAGACTAATTGTAATTGCAGTCCTTTTCAGGACTAAGTTACATCAGTTCCTATCAGTTTTTGCCAGGCAGGTCTGTGCCAGTGCTGTGCAAGTTTTTTTCACAGCATTTGGCTAAATCTAGCAAAGCAAATCCTTTTTGGCCTATTGCAGAGTGTGTTAGTCAATGGAGTAGCCTATCGGTGTTGCAAGCTACACCACCTGTGTATAGAATACCAATTTTATTACTGCACCTAGTGAAGAAAAACCTTTTGGGCATAGCAACATTCTATTAGTCCATCTATACTAACCTCCACCAGGTTGCAAATTCAATATAATATTTTTCTTCATCTAGCTCTGAAAAAATATTTCGGATTCTAGCAGTGTGTGGGACTTGTTCTATTAGTCCAGCTATACTGACCTCCATCAGGTTGCAAATTCAATATAATTTTTTTCTGCATCTAGCTCTGAAAAAATATTTTGGCTTCTAGCAGTGTGTGGGACTTGTTCTATTAGTCCATCTATACTGACCTCCATCAGGTTGCAAATTCAATATAATTTTTTTCTGCATCTAGCTCTGAAAAAATATTTCGGCTTCTAGCAGTGTGTGGGACTTGGTCTATTAGTCCATCTATACTAACCTCCACCAGGTTGCAAATGAAAAAAAATTTTTATATGCATCTAGCTCTGAAAAAATATTTGGGCTTCTAGCAGTGTGTGGGACTTGTTCTATTAGTCCATCTATACTGACCTCCATCAGGTTGCAAATTCAATATATTTTTTTTCTGCAACTAGAGCTGAAAAAATATTTCGGCTTCTAGCAGTGTGTGGGACTTGTTCTATTAGTCTATCTATACTAACCTCCATCAGGTTGCAAATTCAATATAATTTTTTTATGCATCTAGCTCTGAAAAAATATTTGGGCTTCTAGCAGTGTGTGGGACTTGTTCAATTAGTCTATCTATACTGACCTCTATCAGGTTGCAAATTCAATATAAATTTTTTCTGCATCTAGCTCTGAAAAAATATTTCGGCTTCTAGCAGTGTGTGGGACTTGTTATATTAGTCCATCTATACTGACCTCCATCAGGTTGCAAATTCAATATAATTTTTTTCTGCATCTAGCTCTGAAAAAATATTTCGGCTTCTAGCAGTGTGTGGGACTTGTTCTATTAGTTCATCTATAGTAACCTCCATCAGGTTGCAAATTCAATATAATTTTTTTCTGCATCAAGCTCTGAAAAAATATTTCGGCTTCTAGCAGTGTGTGGGACTTGTTCTATTAGTCTATCTATACTGACCTCCATCAGGTTGCAAATTCAATATAATTTTTTTCTGCATCTAGCTCTGAAAAAATATTTTGGCTTCTAGCAGTGTGTGGAACTTGGTCTATTAGTCCATCTATACTAACCTCCACCAGGTTGCAAATTAAAAATAATTTTTAACTGCATCTATCTAACTCTGAAAAAATATTTCGGCTTCTAGCAGTGTGTGGGACTTGTTCTATTAGTCCATCTATACTGATCTCCATCAGGTTGCAAATTCAATATAATTTTTTTCTGCATCTAGCTCTGAAAAAATATTTTGGCTTCTAGCAGTGTGTGGGACATGTTCTATTAGTCCATCTATACTAACCTCCTTCAGGTTGCAAATTCAATATAATTTTTTTCTGCATCAAGCTCTGAAAAAATATTTCGGCTTCTAGCAGTGTGTGGGACTTGTTTTATTAGTCCATCTATACTGACCTCCATCAGGTTGCAAATTCAAAATCATTTTTTTCTGCATCTAGCTCTGAAAAAATATTTCGGCTTCTAGCAATGTGTGGGACTTGGTCTATTAGTCCATCTATACTAACCTCCACCAGGTTGCAAATTAAAAATAATTTTTATCTGCATCTAGCTCTGAAAAAATATTTGGGCTTCTAGCAGTGTGTGGGACTTGTTCTATTAGTCCATCTATACTGACCTCCATCAGGTTGCAAATTCAATATAATTTTTTTCTGCATCTAGCTCTGAAAAAATATTTTGGCTTGTAGCAGCGTGTGGTACTCATTGCATTAGGCCATCTATACCAAGCTCCACCAGCTTTGAAATTAATAATAATTTTTAGCTGCATCTAGCACTGAAAATAATTTTTCTTCACATTAGAGGAAGCAATAGAAATATGGGGCGCGTGCCTGGCTAACAAAAATATATGCTTCATAACAAAAAACACCAGCCTAGCACATTGCATTAATAAGATGGCATCATCGTCTCTCCCAGTGCTAGGCCTACTACGCCGGCTAGGATTCCTGTGCCTAAAACACAATGTATGGGTCCGCGCTAGCCACTATGCTGAGGGGTGTAAAGCTGCTGCTAACGCTTTATAACAATTCAATTGGCAGATTTTCACAGAGCTCTTCCCCAACGCCCACCCATCGGGCAGCAGTTGCCCACCCTCCCAATGGGATCTAGTGGCGAATAGTTGATGGCATTAATCAGAGCGTCAGTTGCCCCGTCGATGTGGCAAGCATACGGTATGGCATGGGAAGAGTGGACACGACTAGTAGCAGGCAGACGGGTTGACCAATGTGAACAAGCCAGATCACAAGTCACCATAGAATTTCTCTACCAGCTAATGATGAGGGGCATATCAAGGGCGTCAGCGCAGCGGTGTCTGACCGGAGTAGCATTTCACTTCCAACTACTGAATTGGGGAGATGTGACAAAGAGATTCATCATCAGACAATCCATAAAAGGGTGGAAAAGGGGTCAGCCAAGTCAGGAGTGTAGACGTCCCGTCCCGTGTCACTAAAACTGATTTCTCACATCATATCCCTAACACCATTAATATGACACTCACAATTTGAAGCAACACTACTGTCTACTGCATATGTGATCGCCTTCTTCGGGGCGCTATGCATAAGCGAAATAGTCCCTCATTCCAAAATTACCACCAGTGGAGGCTTACTACACCAGGACGTAGTCATAGCCAATAATGCAATACGTCTACGCATACGCCAATCAAAAACGGTTCCAGCTGGCAGGGGCACTTGGGTACTTCTACAACCCACAAACAGTACACTGAGTCTGGTAACAATAGTAAAAACATATATAACCATCAGATCACAAAGTAATTTCTTCCTATCACACATTGATGGAACGCCATTATCAAGATACCAGTTCCAAGCTATATTTAATAAATGTATAACATCGGCAGGGAACCACCCCAAAGATTACGGGACACACTCATTCCGCATAGGCGCGGCCACGGAAGCAGCAAGAGCAGGACTGTCAGAAACGGAAGTTCAGAGGATAGGGAGATGGCAATCCACGTGTTTGGCGAGATACATAAGACCGGACTTGTTATCCTAACGTGGTTTGTTTCTTTTACAGGTGACGCTAAGCCAACAGTGTGGGTGATACGCCACTCGTATATATATTGGGCAGAAAAAATGGTGAAAGTCCGCCCAGGCGGGAGGAAATTAGAGTTTCATAACACATATTTCAACTGGAGAGATATTAGAGGCCTGCTATGGCCACAGGTACTAATGGAGGTAATCAAGGTAGGGAGAGAGGCAAGAGGTCTGGTCAACTTAGTTATACAGGCCGGGGGAAATGACCTAGGTCATAACAAGAGCGCATAACTAATGGCAATAATGAAACTAGACACTGAGCGCTTCAGAGAATTTTTCACAAAACTAGCTATAGTATGGTCAGAGATTGTGCCGATAGCAGTATGGCAAGGTGCGCGAGACTTCACGACCATCGAACGGACAAGGCGGGTAATAAATATTCGGATGGAAAAATTTAGAAGAGACAGAGGCAGTGTAGTGATACGACACCGACAACTGGAAGGAGATAAAGCAGGCCTCATACGGCCCTCCCTACGGTGTTCACTTAATGGATATTGGACTGGACATATTCCTGTCAGGACTCCAGGACGGAGTGGAACAAGCATTAAGAGTGATGGTTGGGGGTCAGAGTCCTGCATACGAGTACGCAGGATCCTCCGTGGCCTGGAAATAGAAAGGACATGTTGGAGAGTTACACTTGTTGGCCAACTTGCTGGAGTGGAGACCCAGGGCATGCTTCAACAAGCTGAATTATTTTAGAAATAAAATGCCTTTCTAATGGAATGAGTATAAAGAGTTAATAAAGCTGTGAGCGATCCTCACCCATCCAGTTGTAAGAGTTACATTATTGTATTGTCAAGGAAAGGGGGGCGGTAGGGGGGCTGAGCGTCTGGGTTTGGTTGGAGGTCCCCACAGTCTGCCTAGGCTAGATGCATTTAAAAATTCTTATTAGATACACAGGCGGTGCAGCTTGCTTGGCAGCTGGGCTACTACGCCCAAAGTATTGCCTAGGCTAGATGCTGTTAAAAATTCTACGCTGACTAGCAGACACTGAAGCTTTGGAGCAGACCTCTGAGTAAACAGCTCTTCACACTCAATCATCTGTGTTACCCGAAGCCATAGTGTATGTAGTTTCTTACAGTTAAAAGGGGGGGGGGGAGCGACCCAACCCACCTGGAATTGATGATGCCAACGTCACGTAAGACACAGCAAGGGGACTCCAAAAAGTGTCTCAATTTTTTCCCAAAATTGTGGCACAGACACCACTTAACCCTAGAACGCATACCTGGGGCCTCGCAGGCCCGCCCTGTTAATTGTTTTCTATTTTCTGCAAGATTACTTTCGTTAGAATTTTGAAACTCTAGGTATTCTTCATGTATATAGTTGTTTATCATTTGAGTTTGAGTTATTCCATGTTATTTGCACACGGGCCTAAAAGGCCCCAGGTATGTGAAAGTGTAGATTTTTATGGTCATGCATTCTAGGGTTAAGTGGCATCAATTGCCCCACAGTTGCTTAAAATGGTTGATGAGGTGATTTTACGAAATCCTCAAGCTTTTAGTCTCCCCAGGATGACACAGGGGTAGAAAATTCCTTGCGAATCCATGATTTGTTCATCTTTATGAATGTGAGTCTGTCTACATTCTCAGTGGACAGCCGCGTGCGCTTATCTGTCAGCATACCACCAGCAGCGCTGAACACACGTTCAGAGAGAACGCTGGCTGCAGGGCATGACAAGATCTCCAAGGCGTGAGTGGCGAGCTCCGGCCATTTTTCTAGAATGGAATCCAAAAATGAGCAAGGGTCCAGTGATACAGTCATGACTTCGATGTTCACTTGGAGATACTCCTGTACCATCCTCTCTAGGCGTTGACTATGTGTCAGACTTCTTGTCTCCTGTGGCCTTGCAAAGGATGGTCTAAAAAAGTGGTGAAAAGATTCCACAAAATTGCTGTTACCAGCAGATACTGTGTTACTGTTACGGTTTGAGTGATGAAGACTCGACAGTCCCACGGTTGGCAAGTTAGAACTGTGTGATTCACTACGTGCACCACTGGTGTTTTGTGGAAAAGCACATGTAAGATTCTGCAACAGCGTCTGCAGATACTCCTGCATGCGTAAATCCATTTTTATGGCAGGAATTATTTTGGCAAATTTACTTTTGTCCCGGTGATCTAAGAGTGTGGCAACCCAGTAGTCGGGATTACTTCGAATTCTGACAATCCGAGGGTCATGTTGCAGGTAGTGCAGCAAGAAGGCACTCATGTGTCTTGCACATCCAGGAGGACCAAGTTCTTGTTGTGTTGGTAGCGAGGTAAGAATCATGCTTCCTTCCTCTGCCCTCTCCCCCCAACCTCGCACAACAGAAATGTGATCAAGGTCTCCCTCATCTGATGAGTCTTCCATGGCCATCACCAGTTCGTCCTCCACTTCTTTCTCGGCTCCTGCACCTTCCTCAACAGTTTGGCTGCTACCATGCGCCCTGGTTAATCCCTCTCCCCCACCCTCCCATGCCTGCCGCCTTGGTGCTGCCGACAGTCTGGACCTTGGAGATGTTATCCCTTCCGCATACGACTCCTCCTCTCCTTCCTCCACCTCCTCCTGTCCCACCACCTGACTCTGAATTCTGTTTAATGTGTACTCCAGCATGTAAATCACCGGAATAGTCATGCTGATAATAGTATCGTCGTCAGCACTAAACATCTTCGTCGCCATTTCAAAACTGTGCAGAAGGGTGTGTGGCGCCCCTGAGGGTTCAGTCGCCACAGAGTTACTGCATCTCACCCAGAGGTTTGGTATCTCACCCTCAGGTAAGGAAGGCATATGGCTCGGGACCCTAACACCTGCATCCAACACATACCCCCAGTGGGGGTAGGGCGAGATTACTCCTAAGGGAGAGCACAGTCCCAGGTCCCTAGCTGGCGGGAGGGTCCTATGTAGTGGGTGCTTAGGGGAGCAGCTTAGGGGAGCACCTGACAGGGAGAGTATAAATAGGAAGCCATCTTAGAAAGAGCAAGCCAGTCAGAGGAGGAAAAGTGACAGGAGCAGAGGCTCTGCATGAGCTCTGCTCCGGAGGCGGGCCTAGCCTGGGAGGCCCAGGACTGAAGGAGAGAAGAGAGGAGTGGGAGCAGGAAGGCTCCAGGAACCGAAGGGACCCTAGGGGTACGGGCCATGCAGAAGGCCACCCATACTCCCGCTGCTACCAGGAGGTAGAGGGGTCAGGCCAGATAAGGGGAACTGGTCCCTCAACTAGCGGAGAAACAGCAAGGCTCAACTAGAAACCGGAGGCTGCAGCATTTCATGTACTGCAGGCCAAAGTCCACACCAGTCTCACTAAGAAGGTAGCCACATAGAACCCAGGGAACGGAACACACGTCGCCCGCCAAGGCCCGAGGATACCGGATAGAAGTGTCACTGGGTGTGAGGTGCAGGGAGAAGGCCAGAGAAGCGACACACAGAAGTGGGTCCTGCTAAGTACTCCAGAGCTATCTGGGGGTGGACTGAGCCCCTCACTGAGTATGCACAGCACAACGGGGGAGATTGCTCTGGTACCTGTAATCTGGACTGCAACAACTGTGAGTAAAGATCTTGGGACTGCATCACACGGACTCTGTGTTCATTACTGACTCCCTGCACTACAACCACCATCATCCACCCACGCTGCCCTGAAGCTACACTCTTCCTGTGGGGAGTAATAATTATACCATTGCTGCAAAACCGCCAGCTTCAGAGGACTGTTCCGCAGCGGCGGCCCCTTTTGCCGCACTCCAGAGGTGGCGTAGTCGGACATTATAAAACCCATATATACAAATTACCCTTGGGTCATGGACCGGGTCATCGACACAGTGACTACAACCCCCAGCGTCTACCGGCCCGGCTCCCGGTACCCCACAACCCAGGGGGCACGTCAACTTCATAGGTCCCTGATCTGAGACCACTCCTGCAGCGTGATTTGCCCCACCTCTGGATCTCGTTGGCCCAGGCTATACGTCAGAACGTATTGCACCAGGGCTTGTCGGTGCTGCCACAGTCGCTGCAACATGTGCAGAGTTGAATTCCACCATGTCGGCACATTGCATTTCAGCCGGTGAACTGGCAGGCCCAACGACTTCTGTAGAGATGTAAGTCGTTGAGCTGCGGGATGCGAACGGCGGAAGTAAGCACACAGCGACCGTGCCGTCTGCAGAAGGCCATCTAGTCTGGGATAGTAGGCTAAAAATTGATGGACAACCAGGTTCAACACGTGAGCCATATAAGGCAAGTGTGTGACATTGCCCCGGCGAAGGGCCGCACCAAGGTTTGCAGCATTGTCGCACACAGCCTTTCCTGGTTGCAGGTCCAGTGGAGACAACCATTCATGAAACTGGGTCTCCAGAGCTGACCACAACTCCTCAGCTGTGTGACTCACATTTCCCAGACATTTCAAAGTAAACACTGATGCCGTTGAGCCCTGCTGCCAGCATAGTAAGGAGGTGTGCAGGATTATTTCTGCGCAGTTAGAAAGCAGGTGCATTACCAGACATGCTTTGGGTGCAGGTGGAGGACTGAGAGGAGGTTGAGGAGGCAGAAGCAGTGGAGGAACTTCGAGATAAAGAGGATTGACGCACAACTCGTGGGGACGGTAAGACTTGGACAGCAGCCCCTTGTCCTGCTGTCACCATAGTTACCCAGTGCCCAGTCAGCGACATGTAACGCCCCTGTCCATGCCTACTCGTCCAAGTGTCTGTGGTGAAATGCACCCTGTCACACACAGAGTTTCTCAAAGAAGCGGTGATGTTGTGTGCGACATGCTGGTGGAGAGCAGGCACACCTTTCTTTGAGAAGTAGTGCCGACTGGGCATCTGGTACTGGGGCACTCCGACGGACATAAGGTCTCGAAAATCCTCCCGTGTCCTCCAAGCGGAAAGGCAGCATTTCTGTAGCCAACAGCTTGCAGATGGTGAAATTCAACCTCTTAGCTTTCTCATGGCAAGGAGGAAATGGTCTTTTACTTGTCCACATCTGAGGGACCGAGGGCTGGCTGTTGTGCTTAGACGGGTTGAGTAGGTTGTCGCCGGCAAACTGCCGGTCTGTGAGGAAGATGCAGGTGGACATGTTAGATTACCTTGATCCAAAGGTGGTGCTCTCGATGTCGGAGAGCGCTCAACACCAGCAGGTGTTTCCACTTCCCAATGAACTGACGACCTGCCAATCACACTGACTGTTGCGGGTAAAGAGGTGGCAGGTCTGCGTCCAAAAACATGTGTGACTGCTGTCCCCCCAGTCACAGAGGATGAAGAGGCTGCGGCTGCACAAGATGGGGCAGACAGTGGTTGGCCCGGCCCGCTAGGCCGCATTGTAGCACAGTGAGCTTCCCATGGCAACTTATGCTTCATATCCATGTGACGGTACATGCATGAAGTACTCAAACTATGGATTTTTTGGCCTCTACTTAGCTTTTGGTGACAAATATTACAGATAACACGAGTTGGGTCATCCTTATCGATCTGAAAAAAAGTCCAGGCTATGCAAGGCTTAGAGCCCATGCGACCTGAAGAGCCACTGCGACTTGTGGTCAGAGGCAGAGTTGTGGTTGAGGATGCAGTTGTTGACGAGCTTCCAGTACTCCGTCTCTGTCCAGGAAGGCGCAACCTAACCTCGTCGTCAATAGCATCTCTGACGCCCCGCTGCGCTTGGTATCACAGATCCTAGAAGAGTGCATTGATGGAACCCTCCACAAGAGGCCCCCATAAACATTCACACATCTCCACCTTCCACCTCAGACCACAAGAGGGAGCCCATTAGGGATATAAATAGGGAAGGTGGAGCTAGGCAGTTCAGTTCCTCTGAAGAGTTCCTGCAGTAGAGAAGCCTAAGAGAGGTCAGTCTGCAGTGGAGCTCAGTCTAGTCTAGAGAACTCAGTTAATAGTTCAGCAGTGGAGCACGAGGCTCCTGCTAGCTAGATTCAGGGAGCCCAGTTAGAGCTTAAGGTGTGCCGGCGCTATAAGATCGGTGAAGCGCGGCAAGCTGCCGTTAGTGTGTGTAGCATAGTGAGGGCCCGAGTAGGCCGAAGGCGAGTGGCGAGTTAGTATATAAGGGGCAGAGGAGCTTAACCAGCTCACCCCGAAGCATTTACCGGACACCGGATCCGAGCTTACCGGGATCTCTATGACCCAGTAAGGCATAATCGGAATCCGTGGAGAACTACAAGTCCCAGGATCGCTAAGGTGCTGATACGTAACAGAGCCAGGAGACGCTTAGGCCCCGCATACTGGGAGCGTGAACTCCAAGAGAAGGCCCTACCACCAGGTCAGCCAGTGCAGGACAGAGACAAAGTTAGGCCTAGCTCCAGGCATGTCAGAAACTTACTACGCAGAGGCAAGAAACAGGAGGCCCTACACCCACTCATTGGGGAGGATCCTGATATGCACCCTTCACCCTACAGTGCTCCGGGATGTGCCTGAATTTCCACCAGTAAAAGGTACTGCAGTGACTACCGTGTCCGTTCCCGTTCTTGCTCTGACCCAGCTGGGTGTTGCCTGTCCTGCATTCCCCCTGCATACGCTGCCCTAAGACCTAGCTCCACCTGTGGGGAGCTATACCATCGAGCTGCCTTATCACGGGCCTCAGTGGACTGCTGCAGCGCTGGTGCTTCTCACCATATACCACAGGTGGCGTCACGAACTCTTATAAAATTAACAATTATCCACCCTTTTAAAGAGTGACCCCAGGGTAAGGGCCAGGGAGCCGACCACCGCGACATCCCCAAGTCCAGGCAAAGGCCCGGGTACCGAGTCATCCCCATCCCCTGGGCTAGTCACATCCTCCTCCACCTCCTCTGCTGACCTTATCGACTAGCTGACTGTGGGTTGACAGTAAGTGGGATCTCCAACCTCGTCATCATCACCCTGTGTGTTCTCACACCCGTCGTCCTCAGAGCCAACCTCTTCCTGCCCTGACCGAAAAGTCAAGTTGTCGCTCCAATCAGGTATTTGAGTCTCATCATCGTCTTCCTCATTGTCTCCACCAACAGGAGTTACAGTTTGGGAACGAGGGTCTACATTATGCTCAGAACCTTCTTCATCTGGTCCTGGATCCGACTTATAAAGATTCTGGGCATCAGTGCAGATCATTTCCTCGTCTGGATTAACAGAAGCTCTGGAGCAGACCTCAGTTTCCCGGGCTATAGTATGAGTAAACAGCTGTGCAGACTCAACCATCTGTGTTACCCCATACTCAGACGGGCAGCTGGAGACTTGGGAGCTGTGAGGAAGCAAGTGCGATTTGGGTGACACCTCTGAGGACTGGAGTATTTGTGATGTTGAAGTTGAGGTGGAGGAGAGCCCACTTGAAGGAGCACTTGATATCCGTTGAAGCACCTGCTGTTTTTGTGCCTCATCTGGAATTTGTAGCGATGGGCGGGTCTGTAAGAAAGGGATCGTATCACATTGTCCACGAAAAGAAGTAGACATCTTAGTTTGGCTGGAAGATGGTCTTCCTTCTGCAGATGTTACTCCCCCCCCACCTCGGGGGGGCTCGAACCACCAGTGGACAGGCACCAGTATTGGGAGAGGGGGGCTGGCCGTCAGGGTCCACCGCGGCTCTGGCACAAACGGAGGTGCCATGGGCAGGAACGGACTGGCCGTGTCGGCTTCGCACTTTTTTGGTTTTAAAAGGGCATGACATGCCTATATCTGTGTCTCCCCCTCCTTTTACTCCTCCACCTCTTTTCTTTTGCATGACTATATGTGCTTGTCACTTTTCCATGTGTTAGTTATGCCTTCTGAGCAGTTTGTCAGCTTTTGGACACCTTTGAAGGTGTTTTCTATGTGTTTCTATGTGTTTTGTTTGCCTGCCATTGGTTTTAACGGTGTTCGAAGGTGTTCGTCGAACAGTTCGACGAACAGTTCGGCAAACATACGGGTGTTCGACGAACCGAACCGAACTCGAATACTAAGTGGTTGGCTCAACACTACAACTGATCCCAAACTTGGACACTCTGAAGAGCTGTCCACTTTTCCATTTATAAATTTGGGCCTCTCGTCCAGTCCACTTGAAGCAGGGCAAGAGGAGGCTGCATGTAGCGATGCCCAAATATTTGAGCAGCCACAGTCACACGAAGGCGACGGTGGAAAACTGTCAAAAGAGGTGGACGATGATGAGACACAATTACCAGAAAGTCAGGAGGAGGACCAGAGTGTGGAAGTGGAAGATGATGTGGTGGATGATATAGTAACTGACCCAATCTGGCAGGAGGACATGCAGAGCGAGGAGAGCATGACACAGGGGAGGGAGGCAGAGCACCCCAACAGGCAGGAAGAAGCATTGTGGTGGCCGCAGAAAGAAGGCAGGCAACTGTTCACCTTAACACAAACACGAAGGAAGTTGCCAGTACAACTGTTAGGTCTTCCCGAGTCTGGTAGTGTTTTAAAAACTCTGCCAATAACCCCAAAAAAGCCATTTGCAACACCTGCCAGGCCAGCATCAGCAGGGGTGGCAAAACAACCAGCCTGACCACCACCAGCATGATCAGGCACATGGCAGCAAAGCACCCGACTTTGTGGGCCGAACCACAGGGTCCAGGAACAGTGTCTTCGGGTGGCACCACTGATTCTTCTGCTGTTGAGCATGCCATTCTCCTGTCCATGGTGCATGCGAAGATGCCTCCTGCCTTGCACCTGTCATTGCACACACTCAACTAGAAGCATCAGGAAGCACGTCCACATACTTGTCCCAGCGCAGAGTTCAGTTGTCCATACCCCAGCCCTTGGAACACGAGCCCAAATAAGCAGCCAACGCCCTACAGGCCACACTACTAAATTCCCACATTTCACAACTGCTTGCGCTTGAAAAGTTGCATTTAAGGCTCGTGGAGACGGAAGCATTCCACAACCTGATGACGGCGGCCGTTCCTCAGTACTCGGTCCCCAGTTGCCACTATTTCTCCCGATATGCCGTCCCCACATTACACAAGCACGTGTCCCAAAACATTAGCCGTGCCCTCAACAACGCAGTTACCGGGAAAGTCCACCTAACCACAGACACATCTCCGAAATGACCACATCAGTCACAAGCTGGAAGCACTGCAGCACTGCCTTGGCCAAGCGGCAACAGGCTGTGTTAAAGCTAATATGCTTAGATGACAAACCGCACAATTCTGAAGAGTTGTGGACAGCTCTGAAAGAGCAGGCAGATCTTTGGCTCACACCGCTGAACCTACAGCCAGGCATGGTCGTGTGTGACAATAGCCGGAACCTGGTGGCAGCGCTGAGGCGAGGCGAGCTCACACACATACCATGCCTGGCCCATGTGCTTAACCTCTTGGTTCAGTGATTTCTCAAATCCTATCCGGAGCTGCCGGATATGCTTGTCAAAGTATGCCGCCTGTGTGCCCATTTTAGAAAGTCAGCTACAGCTTCCGCTGCCCTTGATGACACTTCTAGACCCACGCTACACAGAGAACTTTATATCTCTTATTTCTGAGGCGGACAGGTCTACAAAATGGGACAGTACCAGAAGGCCCTTGTTGCGGAACTATTAAAAAAATTCCATTCTGAAAACGCTGATGGCAGAGGTCATAGTTAACCGGACAACCAAGGATTACAGGCTTGAAAGACACAACTCCTATCCAGCAGAGGCACGGGAACACTATCAAAGTTCTGGGAGAATTTTCTCAGCCCCTCCCACAGGCCCTGAGGCATGAGGTACTCTCACAAGGAGTGCAAAGTTTGGGAAGATGCTGAGGGAGTACCTTGCCGACCATACCAACATCCTCTGTGATTCCTCTGTGCCTTATAATTATTGGGTATCCAAGGTGGATACATGGAATGAACTGGCTTTCTACGCCTTGGAGGTCCTGGCCTGCCCTGCCACTAGCGTTTTATCAGAGCGGGTTTTTAGTGAAATGCTGACAGGCTGACTCTTATAAAAATGAACAAGGGCTGGATTGGACCACCATATGATAGCAGCGTAACATAAACTCAAATCCAGTGTCTTTTTTTGGGAGGTGTATTCCCATTCACCTTTTCACACCAACACATGTGTATACGCTTCCTGATTTAGACTATTTGCTCTTGCCCTCATCCTCATCCTCCACCACCACCAGAGTGACCATGGTCCGTAATGCAACACCCACATAATTTTTTTAAAGGGTGCTTATGATGTCCGTAAAAAAAATTTTTTATACAGTATGTTCATGTATACTCCCCAGGTGTAAATGTTTGTCAGCCCATACACTTAGCGCATGGGCATTACAAGTGTAGGAGACCCGCTCCTTTCTAATGGGAACAATTTTTTTTTTTATGAGGCCCTTTAAGTCTGTTCCAAGGGGCATTGGAGTGCCTCCCAATTTTTTGCAGCCCTAAATTTGGTCAGCCGTTGGACTCACTGCATACCCTATAACTGTATGGCAGACTCTCTCCTTTCTAATGGGAACATGTCGTACTCGTTACTGTGGTCCTGCTCTATGAGTCTTTAAATTCTTATTGGGGTTTTTCCCAAATTTTGGCAGCCCTTGTAGTCACATCATGGGCATTACCACTATAGGAGTCCCGCTCCTTTATAATGGGAAAATTTTTTCTTACTGAGACCCTCCTCTAAGTCTCTTGAAAGGGGTATTGGGTTGCATCCGAATTTTTGGCAGCCATTGCAGTCACTGCACAGGCAATAACAGTTTAGGAGACCCACTTGTTAATAATGGGAACAACAAAGAATAGCCGGCTGATGGCTCTCTAACAATATCGAAGGCCGACTGCTGGCCTTTTAAGAATAGTAAGGGCTGCCTGATGGCCCTATAAAAATAGACTTTGTGAATTTCAGAGTCCCTCCATTATAAATGAAACAGGATGTGTCTGATTATGTGTCACACACCACATTGCCAGATAAGGTTGTAAAATGTTAAAATGACATTTCCTGGTGAAAGCATTTGTCTTAAAAAATAACGTAAAAAAAAACAAAACAGTAGGATCTTTCTTTAGTATAAAAAACCTGGTGACGGAGAAATGACAGCTGGAGTAGATACAATTTCCCTCTATGCAAGTCCTTTCACTGAGCTAAAGAATATGGCTGTGGTGAAATAGAACTCCTACTGAGTAGCTGTTTCAGACTGAAAAACATTGGGCCCACCAGAGGATTTGATTCTGAGGGCTCACCTTTCTCCCCTGCTCAAGAGCCCCATAGCAGCTGCAAAGTTAGCGCTATCACGAACTCTCCTGATGGAGAAGCCAGGGCAAACCAGAGGATACTCTGGTGGGACCGTCCAACCCTGCCGAGGAGCAGTCCTGGCTAAGAAAAGTGTGTGGAAAGGATCCCAGACAAACTATGGCTGCTTTTTTAATGTGAATCAGACGTGCTTATGCATGTTATTTCTCAAACCGCATTGCAGATCAGGCCATTGCCAAACTCTGTGGTCATGAAATTAAATGCGCAAAGAAAGAGGTTTGTGTCAAAGCACCACCGACAAGTGAGAGCTGATGTTGGACGGGCAGCCATTGCTTCTACAACAAGCTGCATTAGAGGACTTCCTGTGAGAAATGACACCCAGAGTAGATACGGTTTCCCTCTATGCCAGTCCTTTCACCGAGCTAAAGAATATGGCTGTGGTGAAATTCAACTCTCAGCAAAAATGCTGTGGACTGGCTCCGTACTGTCCCTGGCCACATTCACCTGTCCACGTGTTTGTGGTTAGGCGGTCCTTCCCAGTAAGTGCACTGGGGAGGGCACGGGTAATGTTGTGGGACCCATGCTTGTGGAAGGCGGAGACGATACCGGGAGAAATAGTGGCGGCTGGGGACCGAGTATGGACAGCCGCCGCCGCCGGCATGAGGTTATGAAAAGCTTTCGCCTCCACGAGCCTAAAAGGCCACATTTCAAGTGAAAGCAGCTCTAGAGGACTTCCTGGGAGAATTGACAGCTGGGTAGATATGGTTTCCCAAGTCCTTTCACCAAGCTAAAGAATATGGCTGTGGTGAAATACAACTCAGCAAAAAAAGCTGTGGACTGGCTCCGTACCGTCCCTGGCCACATTCACTTGTCCACATTTTTGTGATTAGGCAGTCCTTGCAGCCTGTGGGTGGGTGGGTGGGTGGCTGCACTGGGACAAGGATGTGGAGGGTGATTGTTGCAGGGAGGCATCTTCGCAGGCGCCAAGGATCACTTATGATGGGCACACTTTTAGGCAGTGACCTGGGAGTCAGATGCTTCCAGGGGTATTTTTGGCACTGTATGCATGTGTCTGATGATGTGTCACACATCACATGGCCAGATAAGGTTGTAAAATGTTAAAATTACATTTCCCAGTGAATGCATTTGTCTTGGTTGAAAGCAATGCAAAGGTGCAAAAATGCATCAAAAATGCTACGTGTGAACATAGCCCAAGGTGTGAGGAGTATTTTTGGTTTTGGTTATTTATTTTGCCTTATATACAAGTCATTACCCTGGAAAGTTTGCTCCTTAACATATTTCCCAGGAAAATCCATTTTGGATTAGTTTTTGTATGTTTTTATGGGAGTCCGTAAAAGTGGCGTAATACCTCTGACAACGTTGTTGACAGCAGTGACCTGGGAGTCAGAAATGCTTCCAGGGGTCTTCCCCATGCTGTTCCCATGTCATTTGAGCACTGTTCCCATCGATTTGGGCAATTTTTAGGCCCTCTGCAGACGGCCGGGGGGAGACGCCTGAAAAATGCTTGAGTTTCCCATAGACTTACATTGGTCTCGTTGCTCGGGTCGAGCACCTGAGTATTCCAATTTGCTAGACCCGAGCAACGAGTACCCGAGCATTTTAGTGCTCGCTCATCACTACTTTCAGCACTTCATTAATGATGTCTTTTGAGATTTACTGGATCAATTTGTTGTTGTTTATCTCAATGACATTCTTATATTTTCAGATACCTTGGAGGAGTATTTCAAGCATGTCCAGTTTGTCCTGGAACATTTACAGGAGAATCATCTCTATATCAAACTTGAAAAATGTGAATTTGAACAAACGAGGACTTTTTATTTTGGGATACATCATGTCCCCATAAGGTCTGAGCATGGATCCTAGTAAAATCAGAGCGGTAGTTGATAGGCCTACCCGAATAAATTTAAAAGACGCCAGTGCTCTATAGGATTTGCAAAATTTCTATAGAAGATTCATTACAATTTTTCCAAAAATCATTTTGCCAATTACTACACTTACAAAGAAAACCAAAGTGCTATAAATTGTAAAGTGCTGCGGAATATGTTGGCGCTATAAAAATAAAAACTATTATTATTATTATTATTAAAGTGTTTTTCTGGTCTCCAGAGGCACATGTGGCGTTTGACAAACTAAAGACTCTTTTCACTTCTGAAAGATTTCTAGTCCATCCAAATCCCAAACTGCTGACCACTATTATATTTCAATGTGGTACACTGTTGTATTTAAGCGGTATGCTATTTAAATGCTTTTAATCTTTGCATTTCTGTCCGGTCTTGATGAATAATAAAATCATTTGGTATATATTTAGTGCTCCCTGTCTTTCTATACATACCTTCTTTTCTTGTTATATGCTATTAGTCTTGCCTTGAGTATGTGACGGGTTGAGCATTACCTCACATTTTCGATGGTGCCCTCCCTTTGCTTTTGACTTCTCTGTAATACTTTTATACTGGTGGTTTGTCCACTCAATTGTTCTGGAGTGTGGCACGTTGTTTGTATGGATATATAGAGATATACATTTTTGTGTGATTACCCGGCGTTGGTCTATTTAACTTATGGATTTGGAGGCTAGAAAGGCTGCTTGGAAGGAGCAGACCGGAGATATTTTTTGTACAGGGACAGGTGGCCCTTGGGAGAATACCCTGGTCAACAATGATTTCACAAAGCTATCAATGAGGATCACTGACCTACATAAGACTCTCACCAAGACATGGTGGAATATCAAGAGCTTAGAGGAGTATAAAAAAATGGGCATAGCCCCTCGTGGCCTGAGAATACAAATCTTTCCAGCTTGGGAGGTGAACCAGGAGTTTAGAGCTGTGTGGGAGGCTGGGTTACTTAAGGCTTCAGTGATCATTTTGGACATGCTGATTTTGCATGACAAACAGATATTGGAATGCATTAAAGTGGACATTACTGTAAAACAAGAGATAGCAGGTTAAATGAGTTTGACCTGGCCAAAGAGGTTACACTCTTTAAACTCAAGTTGCAAACACAATTGACCAATTTGAGGGTGAAATTATAAAAATGAAGACGCAAAAATTCCACCTGGATAGGGTCGATTATGACACTAATCGGGCATATACTGTAGATGGTCGCCTCAGGGAAATGCCAGAGGAGGTGGATTTATCAAACCCACAAATCCTTCCAAGCCAATAGCTACCACCCTAGAGTTGTCCTCAAGTGATTTTTTATCGGCAGAAATAAGCGACACAGAGGGCGCGGTTGGAGGGGTAGACGAAAATCTACCAAATGTAAGAAAGAGAAATGGGAGATACAGGGAATGGTCCTCAACTTACAAGAGGAACACCTGGTCCAACAGGAACCAGAGGAGATAGGATCTGGGGGAGATGGAGGTAATTTGCACATTATTAATCTCTCTACATACACGCTCACGGAGGAGGAAAAAGCCCTGTTATCAAAGGGTCTATCATTCTCGCCTATGAACACCTTGGACAAATTCACACTTATAAAGGATTTGTATTTGTTCAGCAGGCAACTTACATTTAAACTCCTTTATCATCAACCCTCAGTAATTGATACCCCCCTTTCATCCTCTGGTAGGGTATTTCGAGACCTGATTGATCTTCTGATGGAAAGTGAACATCAAACTGGTAAGAGATCCCCCTTTCCGAGTAGATTGTCTTCACATGCTGCCCCCTCTTTTTCCCTCTTTCCTGCAGTCCAGATCTTTATCGATATGGTCTGCAGGGATTTGCAAAGTCTTAAAATTGATACCCATAAACAAGGCAATTTGTCATTCCATGAGCGGATGGCGCTTAATAGGTTACAAAATAATGACACATTTACCATCAAAGAGGCGGATAAGGGGGAGCATAGTATTGTGGCCTTTAGACTTGTATCTAAAGGAGGCGAGACGGCAGTTGTCTAACACTGTTTATTACCATAGTATTCCTTTAGATCCAACTTCGGTGTTTAAACAAAAAATGAACAGATTACTTACCTTGGCAGCACAACGAAGAGTTATAAATAAAAAGGAGGGACATTTTCTCACTAATCGCCACCCAACCACCCCTACTTTTTATATGCTCCCAAAGGTGCACAAATCCCTTGAAGAGCCCTCGGGGAGACCAATTGTGTCAGGTATTGGTGGTCTTTTTGAACATCCTTGTGTGTACATTGATTATTTTGTACAGCCTCTGGTCCTAACTTTGCCATCTTATGTTAGGGATTCTTTGTACCTTTTACAACAACTGGAAAATCTAATACTACCGGATAACACACTGATGGTCACAATGGACGTGGTGTCGCTATACTCCAATATTAGTCATGACTTGGGCTTGGAAGCTGTCTCTTACTTTTTGGACCAACACACTTCAGGTACCAGAGCACATGATCTGTTCCTTTTGGACCTTTTGGGCATGGTACTACGCAATAACTATTTTGTATTTTAGTTTATTACCGAAAGGTCTCTGGGACAGCAATGGGGGTCAGGTGTGCCCCGGCATATGCCAACCTTTTTTTTTGGGGTGGTGGGAGGAGATCAAGGTACAATGGATGGCGGATTTTCAGCATCATGTAGTTGGGTGGTACTGCTACATCAACGACATCTTTATGTTATGGTCTGGCTCCTTGGAATATTGTCAGAGCTTTATTGATATGCTGAATGATAACTCCTGGAACATTGCCCTAACATCCAATTGTTCACATTCCATTGTAGAATTCCTGGATCTTAAAATTTCTCTGCAGGGATCGTCTCTTACCACAACCCTGTTTAGAAAACCAACGGCTACAAACAGTTTACTTTATTTCCCTAGCTTTCATCCGGCACATATCAGAAGAGGGATCCCTAAGGGACAATATCTGCGACTAAAAAGAAATTGCAGTTCCCAAGAAGATTTCAGAGCTCAGGCAAGGGATCTCACACAGAGGTTTGTGCACAGGGGATATCCCTGAAAATTGATCTCGAGGGCATATCAATACTCTAGGGACATGGATTGAAGGGCGACCTTTCTGCCCAAGCATCAGAAGAATTTGGAAACAGTCAATCTGATAACCACCTACTACAATCAGTGGCAAGATGTTTACCAGATATTATCTAAGAACTGGGGGATCCTACTTAATGAACCTAAATTAAAGAACCTGATTCCTCCAAGGGTCATTGCTAGGAGGGCCCGCAACCTTAAGGACCAATTGGTGACCAGCCACTTTACACGTCCCAAACACACTCTAAACAAGGGTGTCAGATTGAAGGGCACTTACCCATGTCGGGAATGTACCACTTGTCCCTTTCTATTGGCGGATGATCACGTCCCTAACTCTATCTTTCCTATACAGATTAGTCTAAAGAATTATGTGAATTGCAAGACATGAAACCTTATTCATGCAATCATCTGTGGTTGTCCGAAAATTTACTTGGGACAGACTACACAAGAGTTGAGACGGAGATTTCAACAACATTTGTCCACCATAAACACGGCCAAGAAAGATCAGGAGAAGGGAAAGACTCTGACATCGGTTGTTGCACATTTTCTGAACGCCCATAATGGTAGGTGTGATGGGATATGTCTGGTTGGCCTGGAGACGATCCAGAGGAACATCCATAATAGGGATATTATCCCAGAATTATTTCGTCAAGAATCGAAGTGGATCTATAGGCTGAACAGCTTGGCCCCATTTGGGATGAATGAAGAACTCCTGTTCACCGGCTTTTTCAAGCCTCGCTAAGTGTCTAGACTGGGACTAACAATTGTTTTTCCTCTCTAGCTACAAGGCTGTCAGATTGGCACTTATATATTCCACTTATATTTCATTTCTTTGTCCATCTTTTGTAGGATATCTTCCATATGATTTTTGGGATTATCCTCCTTCTTTGCAACCAGCACTTGGAACTGCGGATTTTGATCGGTATCGGTCAACTTGCAAAAATAAACTTCTTTGGCATGAGGAAACATTTTCTCTGCCTTTAACTTCCCGGGATGTTGGTGATAGCTTCGTATCCTGTGATACCTAACCGGACTCCTTGTGACCAACACAACTTGTTTTTGCTCATGTGCTTATGGACTCTTCTTTAGGAAACCCAATGTAATTTACTACTATGTTGGCACATTTGTTTTTTTATGGCTTCTGTCTACTTGGTGGTTCGAAAGGATATAAGCTTGGACCATATTCTGCTGCCCCTATGGCCTGTATGCTTTTCCCCTTAGTGGTATCCTTTGTATACTGCGGCCCTAACTTCTTGTAACCTTTTTCCCCTTAAACAGTCCTTGTCCCCCACATTTGTGGGGGCAGGCTTACATACATATTTTTGATATGTGGGCATAGGGGCATTTTATGGGTAGATATTTGGGACATTTTCCCGGCATCCTCTACAGTACTGCCTTGGGGCAGTGTTGGGACCTATCCTTTACTTGAGAGATATAATGCCCCACATTATTGGGGAACCATATGTATAAAAAATGGTATGTGTTGAACAAATGGTGCGGCCGCACATTTTTTGAGTTGTTGGATGTATGACTTAAGCATCCCCTCAGCTGCTATATACTTGCCATGTGTGGCCGCTGAGGGGTATAGCACGCTGCGCCTCCACCTTATTGCTTATTTTTTGGGATATGAGTACCCAGGAGTTTTTGGGCCATACACTTGCCCTCTGCTGGGATCTGGACACCTTGAACTGGTGTCTGACATGCTGAGGCGCTTGACCATAGAGCTATCTCACACACTGACCTAATGACGTGCACTACTCAGTGAGTCAGTGTGTCAGATGGTACTTGGAATGCCCCGCCCCCAGACACAGGCCTGTAGGGATGTAGGTATGTGTCTTTATATGCTTACATAGGGCACTCTCCCGCACATGCGCGGGGCCCAGATGCCTTGCAGGCGTGATCTGGAAACATTCTCTCTCTTCCGGTGTTACGTGACTAATCCCAATGCGCACGCCCCAGGGCAACATGGCAGCCGCATCGGATACAGGATCCCACAGCCGGGATAAATTTAGGTAATCACACTTTTGGATATAAATATAAGACCGGGTCAACTGCTTAAACACCACACCTCTCCCCTGATAAAGCCACAGCAGTAGTGGCGATACGCGTGGGGTTGCGGTCTTCTTGACCTCTTTGGTATACATGGGTATACTTTCACCTTTAGCGTGTTGGAGACAAGATGAAGCTACATTCATGTGCATTCCTTTCTCATACAAAGTCATCTGCATAAAAGAACTATGACATTGGAAATAAAGAACTTTTAGCTATTAAAGTTGCCTTTTCCGAATGGAGACATCTTTGGAAGGGGCGAATCATCTAGTGACTGTCGTTGCTGACCAAAAAAATGTTGAATTCATACGTACAGCGAATAGGTGGTCTGCAAAACAAGCATGCTGTGCCTTATTTTTCTTCAGTGTTAATTTTGCAATTTATTTTTGGCCTGATTCAAGAAACGGTAAGACTGACGCTCTGTCCAGGATATCTACTGAACCTCAGGAGAGGTCTAACACTGACTATACCATTCTTTATCCAAAAAATATGTTGGGAATACCGTACACTAAATAATTTTTTGACAAAAATTAAAGTTGGAGACTAAACTGACTTTTTTTTATTAACCATTCTTCTAAAGATGTTGATCTTTCTTTAAAGGGGGGGGTTTGGATACAGAAGCACCAAATATATGTCCCCAAATCTGCTTGACTTGAAGTCCTCAAACTTGTCCATGATTCCAAACTTGTAGGACACCCTGGAGTCATGAAAATTCATGAACTAATGCTCCATTCTTTTTGGCGGCCTAATTGTAGAAGGGATATGAAAAAATATATTTCCTCCTGTTTAACATGTGCACAAAACAAGACGCCACCATCTTCTCCTTTAGGACCCCTTCAAACTCTTCCAGTTCCATTTAGGCCTTGGGGATTAATCTCAATGGATTTTATCGTGGATCTACTTCCATCTAAAGAAATGACTGTTATCCTTGTTATGATGGATCGGCTCATAAAGATGGCCCATTTTATTCCAATTAAAGGGATTCCTACCGTTGAACAAACCACAGAATTAATGGTCAGAGAGGTATTCAGGCAATTTGATTTCTGATAGAGGTGTTCAATTTACATCCAAATTTTGGGAAAGCTTCTGTATAGCTTTAGGAGTTACTGTCAATTTGTCTACTACCTTCCATCCACAATCCAATGGCCAGACGGAAGAACTAACCAAACTCTTGAGCTATATCTGCCCTGTTTTATTTGTTGCTTGCAGGATGACTGGGTGGACGATTTACCAACAGCAGAATTTACCTATAATAACTCCAAACACAGCTCTACATCTCAAAGTCCATTTTTTGCTAATTATCACTTGCATCCAGTATTTATTCCTAATCTTCTATTCAATACTTCGGTTCCTGCTGTTACTGATAGACTGACAAAGTAGCAGGAAGATCAGAAAGAATTGAGATGTTAAAAAAAGCCCAAGAAGATTATAAAAAAAACAGATAAACAATGCAAAGCCCCTCCTTCCCTTCTGGTCGGTGACAAGGTTTGGCTATCTACAAAAAATCTGAAAACAAATGTTCTGTAATCGAAATTGGGTCATAGGACCTTTTCAAATATCTGCACAAATTAACCAAGTTGCCTTCTGTTTATAACTTCCTAACAACATGAAAATCACTCTGTGTTCCATGTATCCTTGCTCAAATCTTCCAGTGAGAACCCGTTACCAGTAAGAACTCAGCCAACTCCTCCGTCAGACAAATTCCATGGTGAAGAAGAGTACATTGTGGATAAAATTCTGGACTCTAGGAGATTTATAGGAAGTTTACAATATTTGATGCAATGGAAGGGTTACGGGCCAGAACATAAATCATGGGAGCCGGAGTGCAATGTCCATGTACCCAAACTTACAAGATACTTTCATCAGAGACATCCAAAGAAGACAGCACCTGAGTTGCCCAGAGGCCATCTTGGAAGGAGGGGACAACTGTCAGAACTTGAACCCAGCAGTTCTTATTTACCCGGAGGCAGCTCTTCCCACTGAGCTATTCAGTTCCCTGGACAGTTTCTGGCTAACCTAGATTCTAGGACCTGTGTTGTTCCTGAGTGGCTCCACCCTGTGTTGTTCTTGATTGCCTTCATCCTGTGAGTTCCTGATTGAACATCCTACTTAAACCTGGCCTGAAACCTCCTTCCTTGTGAGATTATTGAGCTCCCAGACTTTAGTCAAGCTCTCCCTTCTCCTGCTGCCTCATGCAAGATTATACTGCTGTTCCTGTGTACCGATTCTGAGTTTTTCCTGACTACGCAACCTGCTAAATCCTTCAAGACTATAAGTTTAACTCATGTGGAAGCCCTACTCTGGAAGATGGGGGACTCGGAGCCGGGTCCTGTGTGGTAGATGGGGTGCAGCCGTGGCACGGACCCGCTCCGTGCCCACGGCCGTCACACTAAAAACAAAGAGATGGGACGGGCTTATCTGGGTTGAGTGGCTGATCTCGACTACGCCACCTGTGGCACCTGGTGAAGGCCACCAGCGCTGCTGCAGTCCTCTGAGGTGGGATGTTGTGGCAGCCATCATTGTTACTACTCCCCATAGGCGGAGCAAGGCCTCAGGGCAGAGGGACAGGATGGAGGGGGTAGTAGTCTAGGAGGTCTGGTGCTACGTAGTGCGGTGTAGTGCAGAATAAAGAGTCCAGAGGCCATAGGGGTTAACTTCCAGGGTTTTTATTCACGTTGGAGAGTACAGCTGCATGGCTTCTCCCTGCTCCTCGCGGAGTTCGACGGTCACCAGAAACGGGGGTCCGACAACCTCCAAGTAAGTCAAGTGTTCAATCAGGACCCCACACCAGAGTGTTCCTAGACTTCAGACCGGGTACCTTCCTGTCTGTGTGTGTGTGAATAGGCTGGGTCTCCCTCTGGACTTCGCTCAGAAAAAGGGTATGGGTGGCAGCTCCGCTCCTTCCGTTACCCGGTGGGATCCGCTGGGCCTACCGGGCTTCCCTGACCAGGACGTGGAGTAACAAGGTCAGGTATCGGGGGCCGGTACCCCTCTTGCAGCAGGAATCCCTCTGAATAGATCAGCATAGCGAGAACAGGTGGCGTATACCGCTCCATCTGCATCCCCCTGAGATCCATTTGCAGTGGAGCTACACTCCGGAGCTCCGGGCCTTCTTGGTCATGGTCCTTGACTGGGCTGAGACATACATTATCTGCAACCTGCCCCTCGACCCCAGGCCAGGGTACGAGGGCTGTGTCTCCATCCGCTGCAGGTCCACACAGGATCCACGCTCAGGGTGGGAGATCACAATTAAAAGATAGTCAAAGAACAAAGAGCCAAGATGGCTGTGTATTAAATATGAAATTTAAAGTGTCACTAAAATGTGAGTCCTCCACCCTCACCCACTAATTGGTTCCCCTATCTCTTGGTTCCCCAGTCTCCCAATTCCCAGTAGGGGCAGCACCTAGTGCATACTAGCCCCCTCTGGTGGGAGAAGTGTGGTGTTGGATGTGGAGGTAGGGTCCTGACCATCACACTGTTCTTACCTCAGAGGAGGAACACTACACCCCATTAAAGAGGTGCAGCATCCCTGTGGCGGTCACACCCTCAGGGGCACCACATTCCCCCCTGGTGAAACACAGCACGTCCGCGGACTGCAAAGAGTAATGCCTAGGAAAGTTTTCTTTTTATATATAACAATAAACTATCTTTCCTTTATGGGAGGCACTTCTTCTTAAACGTTACAAACAGTATATAATATAAAAATACAAAAGTATAAAATTATAAAGGTGCTAGAATCATCCAGAGACATTTATGCACAGACAGACGGATTTAAAGTGCAAGGACGAAGAGTCAGTTCAGAAGCACGAGGGACCTGTCCAAAACCCCCAACGTGGGCCCTGGGGTGGCTCCAGGGCATGAAGATCCCGAGTTGGACCTCCAGGAGAGCCACCCAGACAGGTTTTTCTTCTGAGGTCTGAGGTAGAAATATATGCGGTTTTACATAAAACCAATAAGGAACACCTAAAAAGATGCAAACTATGTACAAGGTAAGAGTCTGTCTGCTGCAAGTCCGCAGGGACCAATGTCTCTAGAAACTGGGAATAGAAAACATAGCAAACAAAAACATGATAGCTTTAAACAGATTACAGCCGCCGGGGCTGCTTAACTCTCGGGTTCCCTCCTGGGAAAAGGCTCGTTCCTCCCGACGGAGGCTGACCGGTCCTCTGAAACTGAGCGCGAGGGGGCATCGCTCCTGGACACCTTGTGGACATCTAGGGCATACCACCCCCGCACCCCATGGTGGTGGGTGTATGTGACTACGTCACCGGGAAGAGGTTCCGGCTAGGGTGTCCCTTTTTCAGTCGCGGTTCGACGTCCCGCCTGCTGATGAAGACGTCTTCCTGATACTGGGGACTCCTTATGAACCCCCACCTCATGGTGAAAGTGGTCGACTTGCCCTTCTACAAGGGGGCTCGGACGGGTTGCCTCTTCCTGTCGGGCCCGGGACTTTGCAGCCTTGGCGTGTACCTCGAGGCGCTCACAGCGGACCTCCCTCTGGCGTTGCTCCCGGCTGAGTTGGAGAATCTGCACACGGCATCGCTCGCTCCACCTGCGTGCTTCAGCCCGGGTCTCCCGGGGGAAGCCCATCAGGTCCCCCCCCTGGTTGTCCCAGGCCCACTCCTCAGCCTCCGACCAGGTGACTGTCGGTGCGGGCAGCGGTGTCAGCAGGGGTTGCTGCGGGTCCTCTGCAAGTGCGGACCAGTCCAGGTTGAGGTCGATGGATACCCCAGCAGCCTCAGGCACTTCCGATTCAGGAGTTGGGCGGCAATGCAGGTCTCCGCCTATAGCTGAAGTTTGCAGCTCCGGGGCAAAGACCAGCTCCCAAGTAACCGCGCCGGGCAGGAGATATTCGGCCATGAGGTCCAGTATGGGGACGGTAGGTTCAGCAGCCGGGGCAGGGGTAGCACACTCACCCGCCCTTGGGCCGCTCACAGCCTCTGTCACCGCGTCTCCCTGAGCTCCAGCTCCTTGGCGGCGGGCCCTGATGCGCAGCAGCATTACCTCCCGCCACGCAGCAGTCGCCGCATTCTGGGCCTCGTTCAGTCTCCGTACAAAACCCGGGGATTCCTGGTGCAGAACGCTATATCTCCCGCTGTTAGGAATTTGCCGCCTCGCTCCCTGCCGGGGGAAGGACCTGGACCAGGTTCGGAAGGCTCCGTAGGTTGCGCTCCAGAAGCATCCATGTCTGCTCGCGAAGATCGTCAACCTCCAACTGCTATGGCCGCACCTTGTTGTTTTTCTTTTTCCTCCTCTTTCAGGGCGCTTCCTGGGCATGTATGAAGACAGGCCCACCCTCTTTCAGCCCATCCGGTTTGACGGGCATTACTCCGCGGACAGTCTCTGATGGAAGGGGCGGTCCGCACTTTTGGCGACATGTGGGAGCCCAGCCCACGATGGGAGGTGGCTGAAGACCATCTTTCTAGTACACTATGGCGTCTGTTCTTCTTGGGCATGAACCATTTTAAGTGGAAACGATAGTCTAAGGTGTAAGGCACACAGTACCTGGTAGCAATCGGTAGTTCCTTCCTTTGCTGCGGTCCCGCGATCCTGCCGACTACGCCAAGTTTTGTGTGACTCACGTGGAAGCCCTACCCTGGGAGATGGGGGACTCGGAGCCGGGTCCTGTGTGGTAGATGGGGTGCAGCCGTGGCCCAGACTGGCTCCGTGCCCAAGGCCGTCACACTAAAAACAAAGAGATGGTACGGGCTTATCCGGGTTGAGTGGCTGATCTCGACTACGCCACCTGTGGCACCTAGTGAAGGCCACCAGCGCTGCTGCAGTCCTCTCAGGCGGGATGTTGTGGCAGCCGTCATTGTTACTACTTCCCACTGGCGGAGCAGGGCCTCAGGGCAGAGGGACAGGATGGAGGATGGAGGGGGTAGTAGTCTAGGTGGTCTGGTGCTACGTAGTGCGGTGTAGTGCAGAATAAAGAGTCTGGAAGCCATAGGGGTTAACTTCCAGGGTTTTTACTCACGTTGAAGAGTACAGCTGCAAGGCTTCTCCCTGCTCCTCGCGAAGTTCTGCGGTCACCAGAAACGGGGGTCCGACAACCTCCAAGTAAGTCAAGTGTTCAATCAGGACCCCGCACCAGAGTGTTCCTAGACTTCAGACCGGGTACCTTCCTGTCTGTGTGTGTGTGAGTAGGCCGGGTCTCCCTCTGGACTTCGCTCAGAAAAAGGGTACGGGTGGCAGCTCCGCTCCTTCCATTACCCGGTGGGATCCGCTGGGCCTACCGGGCTTCCCTGATCAGGACGTGGAGCAAGAAGTTCAGGCATCGGGGGCCGGTACCCCTCTTGCAGCCGGAATCCCTCTGAATAGATCAGCATAGCGAGGACAGGTGGCGTATACCGCTCCGTCTGCATCCCCCTGGGATCCATTTGCAGTGGAGCTACACTCCTGAGCTCCAGGCTTTCTTGGTCATGGTCCTTGACCGGGCTGAGATATACATTATCTGCAACCTGCCCCTCGACCCAAGGCCAGGGTACGAGGGCCGTGTCTCCATCCGCTGCAGGTCCACACAGGATCCACGCTCAGAATGGGAGATCACAATCAAAAGACAGTCAAAGAACAAAGAGCCAAGATGGCTGTGTATTAAATATGAAATTTAAAGTGTCACTAAAATGTGAATCCTCCACCCTCACCCACTAATTGGTTCCCCTATCTCTTGGTTCCCCAGTCTCCCAATTCCCAGTAGGGGCAGCACCTAGTGCATACTAGCCCACTCTGGTGGGAGAAGTGTGGTGTTGGATGTGGAGGTTGGGTCCTGATCATCACACTGTTCTTACCTCAGAGGAGGAACACAACACCCCATTAAAGAGGTGCAGCATCCCTGTGGTGGTCTAACCCTCAGGGGCACCACATATACTGCTGTTTCTGTGTACCGATTCCTGGCTTTTCCTGACTACTCTACCTGCCCGTTCTGCCTCTAGTGGTTGCAAGACCACTATTCCAACCCAGGAGAGTTCCTAACAGCTTACCTGTCTTTTGTCTTCTACACTGTTCTTTTGCTGCTAGAGCCAATGGCCAATGCTCAACCGAGCATCTTCTCCCTATTAACCATGTCAACTATAAAGTATTGCTACTGTCGGGACTTACATTGTTGGCTCTAGACTGACATACATGTTCTTTCCTGCCCTGGCATATTTTTATATTGTGCGGCTTATTTTGATAGAACTGCCATGCCAAAGCTACATATCTCTTGGCTGCCCACTATGTTTTACAGTATAATGCCATACTGGACTACTGCATCCTTGACTGCCAGAACTGGTCCCACACTGCCAGGCATCTACTTGCCAACCTCGTTCTAATCTAAACTGTGTGGTTGCTGCCACTGCTATTGCCCATAGTCACTCAGATCTGTCTCTCCTGCAACTATCCAGAGTGTTGTATAGATATTCTATACTGCTGTTGGGAAGCATACCCTATTTAGGGTATACAAACATGAACATGTAGCGCCCCGAGGGTTCGGTTGCTACAGGGGTATTGCACCTCAACCAGAGGTGTGATATTCCACTCCCAGGTAAGGATGGAGTATGGACCAGGGCTCACTTAGCTGCATACACACACTCACCCCATTTCCGGGGGACAGCTCGATGGTGCTCCCATTTATATATATGCAGGCACAACTGACCATGTCCCTGGCTGGAGTGGGGAGGGGGGAGAGAACCCAGTGATGTAGGAGCAGAAGGGGGCGGTTTCTGGAGCATAGGAAGGAGCTCAATGGGTGCTGGTCACCTGAGTTCAGACAAAGAGAAGCAGATAAAAGGTGGGAGCCATCTTAGTTCAGTGGTTCAGTACAGTGGAGAGGTGACAGGGAGCAGAGGCTCTGTAGGAGCTCTGCTCAGAAGGGAAGCCTAGAGAAGAGGCTGGGACCACAGAGGAGAAGTGAAGGAGGAGAAGGAAGGAAAGAGGAGAGACAGAGGAGTAGAAAGGCTCCAGAAACAAGAAGGCAGAAGGGACCCTAAGAACCCACGAGATATCGGGTGAAGGGTCAGGCAGAATAAGGGTACCGGATTCCCAAGTTGGTGGAGGTAAATCATCCCTCAGTCAAAGACTGTAGGTCGTGATCATCTATTGGTGCAACCCCCGTCAAACCTGCTAGGAAGGCACCATATAGGATAGCGGGAAATGGGGCCCACGTTTGCCCGCATAGATCCACGGCAGCTGGACAGAAGTTTGGTCACTGGTGGTGCACGAGAGGCCAGAGAAAGGACAGAAGGGGGTCCTGTGCCATACTCCTGAATAGCCTGGGGGTTGACCGAGCCCCTCACCTGGTGGACGCAGCACGGCTTGGGCAGTGACATGGATAACAACTGTGAGTAAAAACCCTGGACTGCATTATTGGACTCTGTGTTATTTATGCTGTGCCTGCACCAACACCCACAGCATCCACATACGCTGCCCTAAGGCTACATTCTTCCCGTGGGGAGTTATCCTATCTCTGTGCTGCACACCAACATCAGCCTCAGCGGTCTGCCTTGCAGCGGCGATCATCCCTGACCGCAAACCACGGGTGGCGTAGTCGGACATTCCAAATCACCCTACAAATAGACTGCCACAGCATTTGGTCTGACCACCCTGAGTCACGGGATCGGGTTGCCACTACTACCCCCATCATCACTGAAGCCCGGTTCCGGGTGCCCCACTGCCCAGGGGGCGAGTCAGCTTTGGCGTAGTCGGCAGGATAGTGACCAACCCGCCACAAACGGGTATTGCGTGCCTGAAAAGAGACTGTTTCACTGTATTAAAAAATGGCGCCCGCCCCAGAAGAACGGACGCCATAATGTGCGCGCCAAAAGACAACAGGAAGCCACCTCCCATCGTGGGCCAGGTCCCAGAATGGCGCCAAAGAAGGAGCCCACCCCAAACAGACATGAGTGCGGCTGTAGAGATGTCCATCAAGGTGGGGGGGCTGCCCCTGAGAGTGATTGTCAGCAGATTGCCCCAAGACAACCTCCAATGGGGGAGGAAAGAGAAGAAAACTGTGGGGCAGGGTGTGGTTTGGATCAGTCTCACCAGACCACACCCGGAGATCGAGAGAGGAACCAGCTCCAGCACCCTGGTGAGGGGCCTGCTGCAGGTCGAATCCCCATGCAGCCTCACGGAGCTGAGAGCACAGCTCCCCAAGGAGGACCCGGAGTTCATGCGAACTGCATGTGGAGGAGCTGGACCGGAGGATGGTCTGAGCGCAGCGGGACGTCATCTCCGGGTGGAAGGAGGAGATGGCCCGGCGGGTCGTGACCCGACCACAGGAGATGCAGCCAACATCTAGCAGCGCGCCTGCCCCCGAGGACAGAGAGAGCGGACCGGAGGCTGAGGACAACACCGCATGTGAGGCAAGTAGAGGGGGTGTACCTACCCCGAGTCCGGATGCCACGAACCTGCCCCAGGATCTGGTCACGGAGCCAGAACCCCTGGGAGCCGTCGCCACGCTCCCACTGCCTCCACCTAGGCCCCAAGCCGCGGGCGCCGTCACCAAGCCACGTCCCACGCCGTGCCCTCTGACCCCAGGCGCGACCGGAAGCAGTTCGCCTCGGGCCTGGTCGCAAGGCTCGAGGCCCCCGGGCGCCGCTTGCCCGATAGCGTCCCCAGCCCCAGTACCACCACCTCTGGGCGCGGACCTGTACGCCCAACATACGGGTCCGGATGGACAGCCCTGTATCTGGCCGCCCGGGTGGGTTAATCCTCGGCAAAGGGGAGGCCCATCCTCAGAGGCCGGAGCCCCGCTTCACCCACTCTTACCTGCTCCGGAGCCCGTGGAAGTTCCCCAGCCCCCGGTTGAAGACGCCCAGCATGAGTGGGACCCGACTGGAGAGGACCTGATCGGGTTCGTTCAAGAGACGCGGGCGGACGCAGCCCGCAGGCGGGAGACCTGCAGCCAACAGGTGGCGCTGTTTGAAAGGGAGCAGCGAGAACGGCGTCAGAGGCAGGAGCAGCTGCAGGCCCAGAGAGCCGAGCAAAAGATGCGTACCCGGTGAGACCCCCAAGCCGCCCGCGGTCCCCGAGCCACCGGGACCTTGGTGAAATTCCAGCAAAAGCATGGCTGGGGTTTCCTAAGAGACTCAAACACGATTAGCGACGTGTTCGTGACCCGAAGGGATGTGGAGAGCAACCTGCCGGAAGGTCATCGTGGGCGGGATCTGTATCCTGGAGACGTGGTGTCCTACACCCGACACTGAGGCGTGAAGGGGTGGTACGCCCTCCACGTCCACAGAGTAGTAGAAGAGGAGGAGCAGAACTACTCAGTGCAGATACCAAGAGGGCCCGGACGGGTCTGAAGATCACCACATGAGGAGCAAGGCGCATAAGGAGGATACCGTTGCCAGTAAACGGTAGAGCATAACTGTACATAGCTACCCGTCTGGGTACAAAGAACTGTTTAGTTGCCCCCGTTGGAACTGTTATTTGACTGTTGACCGTTTAAAGTGCTCCCCTAAGTTACCTGGCTGAGGACTGAGAGCAGCCATCCCTCTTCCCCACCTGGCCGAGGACTGGGAGTGGCCAATCCCTGTAAATAGTTGCGCTTCTTAAAGCGCCCCCTATTGGTTTTATAAAAGTACAGCAACGTCTACCTCTGGACAAAGCTTGAAAGTTGCTGAAGTTTTGCACTTAATAGAAGAGTGGACACCTGGTCGCAAGTTGCACCGTGGCCAGTGAATCAGAGTTTACTTGAAAATGTTTTATCTGAAAAAGTTTGATATACTGAATAGTTTTATATGCTGCTAGAAAATGTTATATGACAAAAGAGTTCCAGTAATTTTAAAAGTGCAGTATAATGTCTAGTAAAGAGAAAGTGTTTCCCATAAAGGGAAGTTGAATAATGCCAGCCGTCTTCTAATGTGAAAAGTTTTGAAAAAGTTTTGCATGTCTTGTAAAATGTTTTTGCTCTTTTCCAGCCCGAGGACGTGCTGTGCTTTACCAGGGGGGAATGTAGTGCCCCAAGGGTTCGGTTGCTACAGGGGTATTGCACCTCAACCAGAGGTGTGATATTCCACTCCCAGGTAAGGATGGAGTATGGACCAGGGCTCAGTTAGCTGCATACACACACTCACCCCATTTCGGGGGGACAGCTCGACAGTGCTCCCATTTATATATATGCAGGCACAACTGACCATGTCCCTGGCTGGAGTGGGGAGGGGGGAGAGAACCCAGTGATGTAGGAGCAGAAGGGGACGGTTTCTGGAGCATAGGAAGGAGCTCATTGGGTGCTGGTCACCTGAGCTCAGACACAGAGAAGCAGATAAAAGGTGGGAGCCATCTTAGTTCAGTGGTTCAGTACAGTGGAGAGGTGACAGGGAGCAGAGGCTCTGCAGGAGCTCTGCTCAGAAGGGAGGCCTAGAGAAGAGGCCGGGGCCGGAGAGGAGAAGTCAAGGAGGAGAAGGAAGGAAAGAGGAGAGACAGAGGAGTAGAAAGGCTCCAGAAACAAGAAGGCAGAAGGGACCCTAAGAACCCACGAGATATCGGGTGAAGGGTCAGGCAGAATAAGGGTACCGGATTCCCAAGTTGGTGGAGGTAAATCATCCCTCAGTCAAAGACCGGAGGTCGTGATCATCTATTGGTGCGACCCCCCGTCAAACTTGCTAGGAAGGCACCATATAGGATAGCGGGAAATGGGGCCCACGTTTGCCCGCATAGATCCGCGGCAGCTGGACAGAAGTTTGGTCACTGGTGGGGCACGAGAGGCCAGAGAAAGGACAGAAGGGGGTCCTGTGCCATACTCCTGAATTGCCTGGGGGTTGACCGAGCCCCTCACCTGGTGGACGCAGCACGGCTTGGGCAGTGACATGGATAACAACTGTGAGTAAAAACCCTGGACTGCATCATTGGACTCTGTGTTATTTATGCTGCGCCTGCACCATCACCCCCAGCATCCACATACGCTGCCCTGAGGCTACACTCTTCCCGTGGGGAGTTATCCTATCCCTGTGCTGCACACCAACATCAGCCTCAGCGGTCTGCCTTGCAGCGGCGGTCATCCCTGACCGTAAACCACGGGTGGCGTAGTCGGACATTCCAAAGCACCCTACAAATAGACTGCCACAGCATTTGGTCTGACCACCCTGAGCCACGGGATCGGGTTACCACTACTACCCCCATCATCACTGAAGCCCGGTTCCAGGTGCCCCACGGCCCAGGGGGCGAGTCAAACACACTCCCAAAATAGGGATATTTTTTTCACGGCTTGATGATAAGACACTGCTTATTTACTTTGAAAACATCTAAATTGTCCTGCTCCCTAAATAAAGGAGTAACTTTTCAATGGCTTGATAAAATGCAGAGGAGATATCAGTCCTATGCAGCTTCTCCCCTCCTCACCCCAGGTGATTGACAAGTCTCTCCCCATGGACACGCACAAAAGAAGCTTGCCAATTACCTAGCTAACTTATGGTGTCTATGCCAATGTTATGCCAATATGCACAGTATCTGTTTAGGTCTTTGATGTTTTTGGTGTTATTTTTTATTTTTCTCTATTTGTTTCTCTTTTCCAAAAAAATCAACATGAAAAAATGGTTGTAGTAAATAAGACAAATTGAAAAATGCCTGAAAACACTAAAAACAAAACCAGCGTATGAAAGAAAGTTTTCATGAAGGTTCTACTGCTCATTTTATTTGCAGTTATACATTTTTTTCACAGCCTCCATTTGTACATTGTTTTTCTTGGCTAACACATGGCAATATAGGAATACATATGAATTCAATTAGCTATTTCCATCAAAGGAAATCCCACTGTTCTCTTATTTCTGTTTATAGCTTTTGTTTTAGATACCTGTGAGTTAAGTATGCCTTGCAAAACATTTCTCTGAAGAGGAAAGTCCCAAAATGATGTATTGACTTAGGAATCTGTATAAAATCCAGATGTTTTTATTTTAGTAATTGTCCAAACTGAGTGGGCATACGATAGTAACTAGAACATTATTCATTTAACATTGTTGTGTGGAAACGCTTTGTTCACTTAGTTATTTAGATCAAAATGCATAGTGATCTATAGAAAACTATATGAATAGCCATTAAAAAAAAAAATGCTTAAGCAAAAAAAAGTAATCTGTAACATCACTGGTATACAGTAATAAATAATTTTACTTTGAACAAATCTAGTCATGGAGACAGTTATTTAAAGATAAGCAAATATATTTAAGTGCAACTGAATTCTACTTGTATATTACAAAAGTCTGCATTCATCAAAATGAGGATTTTTTTTCATTTGCTTTTGTGTACAGTATATACAACAAGTTGGTGGCTGCTGGATGCTATTTTTCTAATCCAAAAAAGGCCATCAAAGTAAAAAAAAAAAAAAAAAAACTTAAACTCATCTCATCTATCTACCCCTCACCGTTACCAGTCGCATCGTCTTATTACTGTCGCAAGCGCTGAAATCCCCTGACCTCTCAAACTAGACTGTGACTTCGGGCTCTCCTGAAGCATGGGATATTTCTGCTTAAGAGCTCACAATGTCACAGCATATATCATGACATCATGACTAGTGATGAGCAAAAGCGCTTGCCACTGCTAGGTACTTGCCCGAGCATCACTGTGCTCGACGAGCTCGGCGAGTATTTCCGGGTTGCTCGGGTGGGAACTCGGGTCCCCTCCCTGCATGTTTGGCGCTCTTTAGAGAGCCAATAAACATGCAGGGATTGCCAGCCATGCACTGTAATGCCGTAGCCATGTTGGTTGTGGGCATTACAGTGATTGACTGGCCACAGAGCAACATCAAGTGTATATAAGACCGGGCGCTGCCATCTTGTCACAGTCTACTCCAGAAGCAGGCAGAGTAGGGAGAGGTGCTGCTGCGTCAGGGAGAAATTTGCTTGTTCATAGTTAGTATAGGTATTCCACAACATATATCTATATCCATCTGAACTAACAGTCTTTCTGAAGACTAATCCAGCTGCATATAGTCAGTGCTAGGCAGGCAGGCAGTGTATGTGGCAGACTGCAGTGTATAATACAGCACAAGAGAGTAAATTAAACGTCCTCTTAGTCTAGGTATTCCAGACTATAATACACAATGCTCAAAAAAATAAAGGGAACACTTAAACAACACAATGTAACTCCAAGTCAATAACACTTCTGTGAAATCTTCCTGTCCAGTTATGAAGCAACACTGATTGTGAATCAAATTATCCTGCTGTTGTGCAAATGGAACAGACAACTGGTAGAAATGATCGGCAATTAGCAAGATACCCCCTATAAAGGAGTGGTTCTGCAGGTGGTGACCACAGACCATTTCTCTATTCTCATCCTTTTTGGCTGTTGTTTTGGTCACATTTTCATTTTGCCATTGCTTTCACCCCTAGAGGTACAGTAGCATGAGGCGGTGTCTACAGTACAACCCACAGAAGTTGCTCAGGTAGTGTAGTTCATCCAGGATGGCACATCAGTGTGAGCTGTGGCAAGAAGGGTAGCTGTGTCTTGTCTGTCAGCACAGTGTCCAGAGCATGGAGCAGATACCAGGAGATATGGAGGGAGCCATAGGAGGGTAACAACCCAGCAGCAAGACCGTTACCTCCTCTTTTGTGCAAGGAGGAACAGGAGGATCACTGCCAGAGCCTGGCAAAATGACCTCGAGCAGGCCACAAATGTTCATGCGTCTGCACAAACGGTTAGAAACCGACTCCATGAGGGTGGTATGAGGGCCCGACATCCACAGATGGGGGCTGTGCTCACAGCCCAACACCGTGCAGGACGCTTGACATTTGCCACAGAACACCAGGATTGGCAAAGTCGCCACTGGCGCCCTGTGCTCTTCACAGATGAAAGCAGGTTCACACTGAGCACATGTGACAGACGTGACAGAGTCTGGAGATGGCACAGAGAGTGATGTGCTGCCTGCAACATCCTTCAGCATGACAGGTTTGGCAGTGGGTCAGTAATGGTGTGGGGTGGGATTTCTTTGGAGGGTCGCACAGCCCTCCATGTGCTCGCCAGAGGTATCCTGACTGCCATTAGGTACAGAGATGAGATCCTCAGACCTCTTGTGAGACCATATGCTGGTGCGGTTGGCCCTGGGTTCCTCCTAATGCAGGACAATGCCAGACCTCATGTGGCTGGAGTGTGTCAGCAATTCCTGCAAGATCAAGGCATTTAAGCTATGGACTGGCCCGCCCGTTCCCCAGGCCTGAATCCGATTAAGCACATCTGAGACATCATGTCTTGCTCCATCCACCAATGTCACATTGCACCACAGACTGACCCGGAGTTGGCGGATGCTTTAGTCCAGGTCTGGGAAGAGATCACACAGGAGACCATCTGCAACCTCATCAGGAGCATGCCCAGGCATTGTAGGGAGGTCATACAGGCATGTGGAGGCCACACACAATACGGAGCCTCATTTTGACTTGTTTTAAGGACATTACATCAAAGTTGGATCAGCCTGTAGTGTGTTTTTCCACTTTAATTTTGGGGGTGACTCCAAATCAAGGCCTCCATTGGTTAATAAATTTGATTTCCATTGATGATTTTTGTGTGATTTTGTTGTCAGCACATTCAACTTTGTACAGAACAAAGTATTCAATGAGAATATGTTATTCATTCAGATCTAGGATGTGTTATTTGAGTGTTCCCTTTATTTTTTTGAGCAGTGTATATCAGAGCTAGGCAGGCAGGCAGTGTATGTGTTAGACTGCAGTGGATAATACAGCACAAAGGGTCCATTGAACATCCTGTCTGCTGCTGCTGTAATAACTACAGATATTTCTAGACATAGTCCCAGATATCAGGGGCCAGGGCAATTTTTTTTTATCTTAATCCTGGTTATTTGCTTAAAAAGCAATCCAGAGTACACCATTTTTCTGCTCACTGCAGAATAAATCCAAATCTGTTCCATATTACAAAAATCCAGAAATTTGAACCGAATGTGGAAAATACAGGCCTCCTTTTCCATTCTGTTGCAGTCTGTCGGTGAAGCTATTCACACTAGGTCTCTGTGTAGAATAATATTAGTTAATTACAGGCTTACAATTTAAAGCCTTGGTTCTCTGTCAGACTTATCAAATATAAGTGGGTTCCAAAATCAGCAATTTCGCGTGAATGTAGAAAATATTGTCCTCCATTTAAAATGGACAAGGTGCGTGGCAAGGGACGGGGAAGTGGACGTGATGATGACAGTGCATGCAGAGGCCGAGGACGTGGCCGTGGGCAAGGTGAAATTGTGCCACAACAAATACCCACATCTTGTCGCTCGACCTTCCTGTCTAGGTGACCGCAGAACACCTCTATTGAACACAGAGCAGTGTGAAAAGGTTATTGGTTGGATAACACATAATGCTTCCAGTCACTTGGCCACCCCCACCTCCACCCTGTCTTCCACATGGTCAAGTCTCAGTAGCCGTGAGTCTGGAACTCATATTCCTCACCCTGATCCTCCTTCCTCCCACCATGCCGAGTGCCCGGAGACAACTGATCCCACACTTGGACACTCTGAAGAGCTGTTCACGTTTCCATTTGTAGATTCAGGCCTCTCGCCCTGGCCTGCTTCAAGTGAGTCAAGAGGAGAATGCGTGTAGCGATGCCCAAATATTGGAGCAGCCACTGTCACATCAAGGCGACGGTAGTAAAGTGCAATTACTGTCGCAAGAGGTGGATGATGATGATGAGACACAATTGCCAGAAAGTCAGGGGGAGGACCAGGATGTGGAAGTAGAAGACGAGGTGGTGGATGATATAGCAACTGATCCAACCTGGCAGGGGGACACACATAGCAAGGACAGCAGCACACAGGGGGATGGAGGCGTTGCACCACAAGAAGCAGGAAGAAGCAGTGTGGTGGCCGCAGACACAAGGCGGGAAAGCGTTCCTCGTACCGCCAACACGACAGAAGTTGCCAGTACAACTGTTAGGTCTTCCTGAGTCTGGTTATTTTTTAAAGACTCTGCAGATAACCCCAAAAAGGCCATTTGCATCACAATCTAGCAGCCTGGCCACCACCAGCATGATCTGGCACATGGCAGCAAAGTACCGGACTAAGTGGGCCAAACCCCAAGGCCCAGCAACAGTGTCTGCGGATGACACCACTGCTTCTTAAGCTGTTGTATGTGCACACCAATCCCATGTCCATGGCACATGCCAAGATGCCTCCCGCCCTGCACCTGTCGTTGCACACTCTCAAGTAGCACCATCAGCAAGCACGTCCATGTCCTTGTCCCAGCGCAGCGCAGTTGTCCCTACCCTAGTCCTTGGAACGCAAGTGCAAATACACAGCCAACACCCCACAGGCCACATTACTAAATTCTCACATTTCGCAAATGCTTGAGCTCAAAATGTTGCCTTTTAGGCTCGTGGAGGCGGAAGCTTTCCGCAACCTGATGGCGGCGGCCATCCCTCGGTACTCGGTCCCCAGCCGCCACTATTTCTCCCGGTATGCTGTCCCCGCATTACACAAGCACATGTCCCATATTATATTAAACATGCCCTCAACAACGCAGTTACCGGGAAAGTCCACCTAACCACGGACACGTGGACAGGTGCTTGTGGGCAGGGACGGTACATCTAGTTGACAGCACACTGAACTAATATAGTGGAAGCCAAGACCCAGTCGGTCCTTGGGAGGGAACACGTCCTCCCGATGCCAACGATTGTGGGCCCTGGGTCAAACAGGGTTGCTTTCACATTCTACAGATCCTGGACCTCCTCCTCCTCTTCTTCAGCCTCCATCTCATAAATGACCACATCAGTCGCAAGCTGGAAGCACTGCAGCACTGCCTTGGCCAAGCGGCAACAGGCTGTGATGAAGCTAATATGCTTAGGTGACAAACCACACAATGCTGAAGAGTTGTGGACAGCTCTGAAAGAGCAGGCAGATCTGTGGCTGACACCGCTGACCCTACAGCCAGGCATGATCATGTGTGACAATGGCCACAATCTGGTGGTGGGTCTGAGGCAAGGCGAGCTCACACACGTACCATGCCTCGCCCATGTGCTTAACCTCGGGGTTCAGCGTTTTCTCAAAACCTAACCGGATCTGCTCGTCAAAGTACGCCGCCTGTGTGCCCACTTTAGAAAGTCAGCTACAGCTTTCGCCGCCCTTGCCATGCTTCAGCAGCGTTTGCAGCTTCCAGCTCACCAACTGATCTGCGATGTCTCCATGCATTGGAACTCTACATTGCAGATGTTGGGAAGGATTTGTGAGCAGAAGAGGGCAGTTGTTGACTACGAGAATCAACACGGCTGTCGGTATTCAGGTCAGACTTCACACATAAAACCTCAGGAGTGGACATGGATGTCAGACATCTGTACCATCCTTCAAAACTTTGAGGACTCCACCAAGATCGTGAGTGGCGATGATGCCATAATTAGCATCGCTATCCCGCTTGTCTGTCTTCTGAAATGCTCTCTGCTCTCAATTAAAGAGGATGAATTGCAGGCAGAGCACGATGAGATGGAGCAAGGAACCATACAGGGTGATCACACTCAGCCCAGCCTCATCTCATCCCAATGTGGATTGGGTGACAATGAGGAAGAAGAGAAGGAAGAACAGGATCTAGTTTCATGCGCTATAGACAGTAATACCTCCACTGTCATACCGCCTGTTCAGTGTGAATGGCCTGAGGCCAGGGAGGAGGAGGAAGGGGAGGAGGATGAGTAGGAGAGCATAGTCCTCCTCTTGGTGAGGACACTGAAGTCTTGCCTCTTTGCAGCCTGCCTGGTACACATGGCTGAGTTTGTGTTACGCTGCCTTTCCGTGATCGTCGCGTTGTCCAAATTTTGTGTGACAGTCATTACTGATTGGTGACGCTTCTAGACCCACGCTACAGGGAGAACTTTATGTCTCTTATTCCCTTGCAGGACAGGCCTAATAAAATGGTGCAGTATGAGAAGGCCCTTGTTGTGGAATTATTTAAAAAATTCCCATCTGAAAACGCTGATGGCAGAGGTCACAGTTCATGGGACAATCAAGGAGTACAGGTGAGAGAGCCACAAATGCAATCCAGCAGAGGCAGGGGACCACTGTCAAAGTTCTGAGACAGTTTTCTCAGACCCTCCCATCGCACAGACCCTGAGGCGAGGGGTACTCTCACAAGGAGTGCAAAGTTTTGAAAGATGGTGAGGGAGTACTTTGCCCACCGTACCAATGTCCTCCGTGATCCCTCTGAGCCTTATAATTATTGGGTATTCAAGCTGGACACATGGCATGAACTGACTCTCTACATCTTGGAAATCCTGGCCTGCCCTGCCGCTAGCCTTTTGTAAGAGTGGGTGTTTAGTGCCGCTGGTGGAATTATAACCGATAGGCGCATCCGCCTGTCAACTGAAAATGCTGACAGGCTGACTCTTATAAAAATGAACAAGGGCTGGATAGAGCCAGACTTCTCAACACCACCGAATGACAGCAGCGTAACATAAACTCAAATACAGTGTCTTTTTTTGGGGAGGTCTAACTCTCTTCCCATGCACCTCTTTCTTCACTCCAAGACATAGGTATACGCCTCCTGATTTTGTCTATTTTCTCCTGTCCTCCTTTTCTCTGCATCCTCATCTTCCACCACATCACCACCATATGTACCATATCAACATATCTACGTCTCTTGCAAGGGGCATTGGAGTTCCTCCAAGTTTTTGGCAGTCGTTGCATTCACTGCATACCCTTTAACTGTATAGCAGACCCTCTCATTTCAAATGGAAACATGTCATTACTGTGGCCCAGCTCTTTGTGTCTTTAAATTGTTAGTGGGGTTTTTCCCAAATTTTGGCAGCCATTGCAGTCACGGCATGGGCATTATCACTATAGGAGACCCTCTCCTTTATAATGGCAACATTTTTTTTATTGAGACCCTCCTCTAAGTCTCTTCAAAGGGGTATTGGTATGCTTCCAAATTTTTGACAGCCATTGCAGTCGCTGCATACACAATAACAGTATAGGAGACCCACTCATTAATAATGGGAACAACAAGACATAGCCAGCTGATGGTTCCCTAAGAATAGCAAGGGCCGACTGCTGGCCCTTTAAGAATAGTAAGGGCCACCTGATGACCCTATAAAAATAGGCTTTGTGACTTTCAGAGTCCCCCCATCATATATGAAACAGGATGTGTCTGATGATGTGTCACACACCACATTGCCAGATAAGGTTGTAAAATGTTAAAATGACATTTCCCGGTGAATGCATTTGTCTTTAAAAAAACGTAAAAAAATAAAAATAAAAACACGGTAGGATCTCTGTTTTGTATAAAAGCCAGTCTCGCTAATGTAACCTCAATGTAATCACATTGTTCAGCTCCTGCACCTCCTCCTCCATCTCCAAAATGACCACATCAGTCACAAGCTGAAAGCAATGAAGCACTGCATTGGCCAAGCGGCAACAGGCTGTGCAGAAGATAACATGCTTAACGCTTAGGTGACAAACCACCCACCACTGCAGAGTTGTTGAAAGCTGTAACACAGCAGCCTGATCTGTGGCTCTCACCACTGAACATACAGCCAGGCATGGTCGTGTGTGACAATGGGCGGAAGCTGACGACTGAGAAATGACAGCAGGAGTAGATACGGTTTCCTTCTATGCTAGTCCTTTCACCGAGCTAAAGAATATGACTGTGGTGAAATACAACTCCCACTGAGATGCAGTTTCAAACTGAAAAACATTGGGCCCACCAGAGGATTTGATTCTGAGGGCTCACCTTTCTCCCCTGCTCAAGAGCAGCTACAAAGTTAGAGCTATCATGAACTTTCCTGATAGAGAAGCCAGGGCCAACCCGAGGATTCTCTGGTGGGACCATCAAACCCTGCCGAGAAGCAGTCCTGGCTAAGAAATGTGTGTAGGAAGGTTCCCGGACACTCTATGGCTGCTTTTTTACTGAGGTGGAAACCCATGCAAACATGTAAAGAACGTACAAAATCCTTGCAGATGTTGTCTTTGCTGGCATTTGAACCCAGGATCCCAGCGCTGCAAGGCTTCAGTGCTAACCACTAAGCCAATGTGCTGCCGTTCACCCTTTGATATATAACAGGCTGGAGAAACTTTCACCTACTGCCACTCTATCTTCATCTCCTTTTCTGAGAAACTAATGTATGTGGGCAGCCACTCAGTCTACCAAATAGAATTCCTGAGAAGGAAATTTGGGATGGCTTTGCATGGTACTGGGGGCAGTGCAAATACCATGGCGTCGTACCATAGTTCACTTGAAATATTACAGGCTGGTAGGAGGCAAGCAGATTCCCACAGAAAAGTACCAGCAGTAATGTTCAGGGACCCAAGCTTGTGGAAGGCGGAGACAATACCGAGAGAAATAGTGGCGGCTGGGGACTGAGTATGGGCACCTGGTCGCCGCTGCCATGATTTTGTGAAAAGCCTCCACCTCCTCGAGCCTAAAAGGCTACATTTCAAGTGCAAGCAACTGCCCAGAAATCTGGCAGTTTACAATTGCGGCCTGTGTGTGGGTGGGTGGCTGGCTGGCTGCATACTTGCGCTTGTATTCCAAGTAGCAGAAAAATAAGCAAACGGTGGCCTCTATCTTCATTATGGCCTCACTTTGGCACTATGTCCTCTCCTGAAGGAGAAGCCAGGGCCCACCAGAGGAGTTTCCGGTTCTCTGGTGGGTCCGTCCAACCCTGTCGAGAAGCAGCCCTGGCTAAGAAAAGGGTGTGGGTGTGGGAAGGTTCTTGGACACTCTATGGCTGCTTTTTTAATGTGGATTATGCATGTTATTTCTCAAACCGCATTTCAGATCAGACCATTGCATAACTCTGTAGTCATGAAATTAAAGGCGCAAAGAAAGTTGTTGTGTGTTGAAGCACTACCGACAAGTGTGAGCTGATGTTGGATGGGCTGCCATTGCTTATGCGACAAGCTGCATCAGAGACGTTCCTGGGTGAAATGACACCCAGAGTAGATACTTTTTCCCAAGTCCTTTCACCAAGCTAAAGAATATGGCTGTGGTGAAATACAACTCTCACTGACAAGCTGTGGACTGGCTCTGTACCGTCCCTGGCCACATTCACTTGTCCACGTGTTTGTGGGTAGGCGATCCTTCCCAGTAAGTTCACTGGGGAGGGCACGAGTAATGTTGTGGGACCCGCACTTGTGGAAGGCGAAGATAACCCCGGGAGAAATAGTGGCGGCTGGGGACCGATTGTGGACACCAAGCCATCGCCATGAGGCTGTGAAAAACTTCCGCCTGCACGAGCCTAAAAGGCCACATTTCAAGTGCAAGCAGCTGCCCAGAAATGTGGCAGTTTACTATTGCAGTCTGTGTGTGGGTGGGTGGCTGGATTGCTGGCTGCATACTTGCACTTGCGTTCCAAGGAATGGGGTAGGGACAACTGGACGCTGCGCTGGGACAAGGACATGGACGATGATTCTTGCAAGTCTGCAATGTCAGGTGCATGGCAGGAGGCATCTTTGCATGTGCCAAGGATCATTTATGAATAGCACACTTTTAAGCAGTGACCTGGGAGTCAGATATGCTTCCAGGGGTCTTCCCCATGCTGATCTCATGTAATTTGAGCACTGTTCCCATCGATTTGGGCAATTTTTTGGCCCTCTGCAGACCGCCGGAAAAATGCTCGACTTTCCCATAGACTTACATTGGGCTCGTTACTCGGTCCGAGCACTCAAGCATTCCAATTTGCTCAACTCAATGAGTACCCGAGCATTTTAGTGATCGCTCATCACTAGTCCTGACCTTTCGCACACTTGTACAGAATTATCCAAGAATGGTGGATTCAGCATTTGTGGCCATGATAAGAAAATGCAGCAAGATCCAGAGGATTGACTGTGAGGACAGAAGGGCCAGAGAGATGAGTGAAAGGCCACGTTCAGTATCTGGTCAGTATTTTACATCAGTATTTGTAAGCCAAAACCAGGAGTGGGTGAAAAATGCAGGAGTGGTACACATCTTTCTATTATACTTTTCCTCCGATTGTTCCACTTCTGGTTTTGGCTTACAAATACTGATATAAAATACTAACCAAATACTGAACTTATGAATGTGGCCATAAAGTGAGTATAAGTATTTTTTTAATTATTTACACCTTAAGTTTATTACTAGAGATGAGCCAGCGTGCGTGATTATCCCTGGCGCTCGTGCACACTGTAACTTCCTTTGAAACAATTTATCTCTGCTATATGGATCTTTGCAGGGCCGGCGTCAGCACCCGGCGCACCCGGGCAAGTGCCAGGGCCCTGAGCAAGCGGAGGGGCCCATTGCCATTGAGCACCCGCCGCGCTATGGGACCCGTGAGCGGTGTGGTGCCGGTGTCAGCGCCCGCCACCACCCCCACCGCTTGCTCAGGGCCCGGCAGCCGGTACAATACTTACCCCTCCGCAGCGTCTTCCGCATCCTCTGACTGTGATGTCTCAGGTCAGAGGGCGCGGTGATGTCTTTACACCGCACGCGCTCTCTCCTGACCTGTCACAGTGCAGAGCGGGAAGACGCGGGTGACGCTGGAGTCCGGAGCAGCGCCAGCAGCATTTAAGAAGTGAGGTGAGTATTGGATTTTTTTATTTTTTTCATATATGGGGGCATGGGGCATTATATGGTGGGGAGGTGTGTGACATCCTGCAAGGGGCATTATAAGGGAGGGGGGGTGTGACATCCTGCAAGGGGCATTAATTATAAGGTGAGGGGGGTGCGACATCCTGCATGGGGCATTATAAGAGGGGGAGGGGGGAAGTGACATCCTGCATTGGGCATTATAAGGGGGGGGTGACATCCTGCATGGGGCATTATAAGGAGGGTGGTATTGTGACATACTGCATGGGGCATTATAAGGGAGGGGGGATGACATCCTGCATGGGGCATTAAAGGGGGGGAAGTGACATCCTGAAAGGGGCATTATATGGGGGGGAGAGGTGACATCCTGCAAGAGGCATTATAAGGGGGGGTGACATCCTGCATAGGGCATTATAAGGAGGGTGGGTGTGTGACATACTGCATGGGGCATTATAAGGGAGGGGGTGGTCTGACATCCTGCATGGGGCATTAAAGGGGGGAGTGACATCCTGCATGGGACATTATATGGAGGGGGAGAGGTGACATCCTGCATAGGGCATTAAAAGGGGGGGTGACATCCTGCATGGGGCATTATAAGGGGGGTGACATCCTGCATGGGGCATTATAAGGGGAAAACAGCCTGCATGGAGCGTTATATGGGGGCCAGTATTCTGTATGGAGCGTTATATGGGGACCAGTATCCTGTATGGAGCGTTATATGGGGACCAGTATCCTGTATGGAGCGTTATATGGGGACCAGTATCCTGTATGGAGCGTTATATGGGGACCAGTATCCTGTATGGAGCGTTATATGGGGACCAGTATCCTTTATGGAGCGTTATATGGAGACCAGTATCCTGTATGGAGCTTTATATGGGGACTAGTATCCTGTATGGAGCATTTTATGGGGGCCAGTATTCTGTATGGAGCGTTATATGGGGACCAGTATCCTGTATGGAGCGTTATGTGGGGACCAGTATCCTGTATGGAGCGTTATATGGGGACCAGTATCCTGTATGGAGCGTTATATGGGGACTAGTATCCTGTATGGAGCATTTTATGGGGGCCAGTATTCTGTATGGAGCGTTATATGGGGACCAGTATCCTGTATGGAGCGTTATATGGGGACCAGTATCCTGTATGGAACTTTATATGGGGACCAGTATCCTGTATGGAGCATTTTATGTGGGCCAGTATTCTGTATGGAGCTTTATATGGGGACCAGTATCCTGTATGGAGCGTTATATGGGGGTCAGTATCCTGTATGGGGCATTATATGGGGGCTAGTATCCTGTATGGAGCATTATATGGGGACCAGTATCCTGTAAGGAGCATTTTATGGGGGTCAGTATCCTGTATGGAGCATTATATGGGGTCCATTATACTGTATGGAGGACTATACTGTCCGGTCTGCACTGTGCGCTGTGAGGATCCGCCGGTTTCTGAGCTATTGTAGAATTTACAATAGATATCGCTCATGTAATGTAGTAAGTGAAATCTTTGCATTGTACTATATATATATATTTCTCTGTGGTATCTGTGCATCATGAATCGTGGTATGTGCTAAAGGGGCCCACTGAGACTCTTTCGCCCAGGGCCCACAAAAACCTGGAGCCGCCCCTGGATCTTTGCTATATGTCACCTTTTACATTCCATTCAATACTCACTCATACATGTCTGCCCCGCCCTCCCCCCCTCATTGCAGACACTATCTGATGGTGAGAGTTGCTATACTGTGTAGCCGGGCATGGTGTTAGCTCTGCCTTTGATCAACTGGTCATCCCCAGGTGATCAGACCAGCTGCTAATTTATCCACAAACAGCTCTCACAATGCCCCTCACCTGATGATTTAGCCTCTCCTATAAATTTAGAAGCTACTTTACGGGTGCACGTGGTGTGGGGTGCATGCACGTGTCTTCTTGCGCGAAGTGTCATCGGCACCAAGTGTGGGCAGTTATTTCATTTGGCAGTCAGTCATTGCAGAAGTCAGGTAACCACACTTAATACCCTCTTTAACTACACACTGAAAATATAGTACACATTCACACTAAGCAATGTTTCTATATGTTTTCACTCTCTCCCCTATAGTCCTTCACTTTCTTCTAACCCCCTAATACCTACACCTAGTAATGAACTCTTCATCTCTCCCTCCATCCTACCCCTCCATCTCACCTCCTCCTCAGAATTGTTCTTTCATATTCAATCCTGTGTCTCCAAACACAGACAGCCCCCTCTTGCTCTCTCCTGCTCTTACCTACTAACACTTTCTCTGCTCCTCCTCACTGCTGGCGATATCTCACCAAACCGTGGCCCTCCTCGCCACATCCCCACTGTAACGGGTCTGGGAGGCGGAACCTCTGAGCAACTATACAAGGGGGCGGTCCTTGTAAGGAAGCGGGTGGCTCCCAGGGAAGACGGGTAGGTAGTCACGGCAAGTGACAGGGACAGTCTCTGGGTAGAAGGGCAGGTAGTCACGGCAAGTGACAGGGACAGTCTCTGGGTAGAAGGGCAGGTAGTCACGGCAAGTGACAGGGACAGTCTCTGGGTAGACTAGCAGACAGGTAGAAGGTGAGCGCTCCCAGGTGAGCGGGCAAGAGTCTCTGGACAGGCAGGTGGTCACGGCAAGTGACGGCAGAACCTCCAGGTAGACTAGCAGACAGGTAGAAGGTGAGCACTCCCAGGTGAGCGGGCAAGAGTCTCTGGACAGGCAGGTGGTCACGGCAAGTGACGGCAGAGCCTCCAGGTAGGCTAGCAGGCAGGTAGCAGGTGACCGCTCCCAGGTGAGCTTGTAAGAGTCTCTTGACAGGCAGGTGGTCCCGGCTAGTGACGGCAGAGCCTCCAGGTAGGCTAGCAGGCAGGTAGCAGGTGAGCGCTCCCAGGTGAGCGGGCAAGAGTCTCTGGACGGGCAGGTGGTCACGGCAAGTGACGGCAGAGCCTCCAGGTAGGCTAGCAGGCAGGTAGCAGGTGAGCGCTCCCAGGTGAGCGGGCAAGAGTCTCTGGACAGGCAGGTGGTCACGGCAAGTGACGGCAGAGCCTCCAGGTAGGCTAGCAGGCAGGTAGCAGGTGAGCGCTCCCAGGTGAGCGGGTAAGAGTCTCTGGACAGGCAGGTGGTCACGGCAAGTGACGGCAGAGCCTCCAGGTAGGCTAGCAGGCAGGTAGCAGGTGAGCGCTCCCAGGTGAGCGGGCAGGCTGGTCCATAGACAGACTGACAGGTGTCGGAAGGCAGACCGTCGGACCGCAGACTTGCAAGCAGGTAAGCGGATATCAGGCAGGTATCAAGCTGGAATCTGGCAGGTGACTGGCAGGTAACTGGTAACGGGACCTGAGGGCTGAAGCAGAGTGAAGGCTTTGCAACAACATTGCTCGGGGACCTCCATTTTGGAGGAGGTGCCTTATATATGGTGAGGTCCTCCGGCCATTGGCCGGGGACTCCTTAGGACGGCGCGCGCGGCCCCTTTAAGAGAGGGGGAGCGTGCGTGCGCGCGCCCTAAGCACAGTGGCCGGGAAGCAGCGCGCGCTGCCAGCAGAGCGGGAGGAGGACGCCGGGCACGGAGCGGAGAGGTGAGGGGAACAGCGTCCCTGCCTAGCAGGAGGCAGGGACGCCGACACTACAGTACCCCCCCCTTTAGGCCCCCTCTTTTTTAGGCCAGACAGAAATTTATCAAGGATGAGAGGGGCATGGATGTTCTCCCGGGGCTCCCAAGTTCTCTCCTCAGGACCAAACCCCTTCCAATCCACTAGAAAAAAGGTCTTTCCTCTTACCCTTTTGGTGGCCAGAATGTTCTCTACCTCAAACTCGTTTTCAGCGGAAACCAGAGCAGTAGGCATACCTGTAGACTTGGAAAAAGAGTTAAGTACCACGGGTTTGAGGAGAGATACATGGAAGGAATTAGGGATCCGCAAGTTGGCCGGGAGTTTCAATTTATAGGCCACCGGGTTGATCTGTTTGATAACCTCCAGTGGGCCGATGAACCGAGGCCCTAACTTGTAGGAAGGAACCTTGAGCCGGACATACTTGGACGAGAGCCAGACTCTATCTCCAGGACGGAATTGTGGAGGATCCAGGCGTTTTTTGTCAGCGTGTTTTTTCATCCGCTCGGACGACTGAAGGAGTGCGGATCGGGTACTCTCCCAAATGGAGGAAAATTTGCTAACGAGAGATTCCGCAGCCAGATTGTCCACCGAGGTGGAGACGGGAAATGGGATCCGAGGATGCTGACCGAAGACTACAGAAAACGGGGATTTAGAGGAAGATTCGCTCTCGTGATTATTGTAAGAGAATTCTGCCCATGGCAGGAGATCCACCCAGTCTGAATGGTGGGCATTAACGAAGTGCCGGAGGTAACTGGTCAGGATCTGATTGATCCGCTCCACTTGACCATTGGACTGTGGGTGGTATGAGGAGGAGAAGTCCAGGGTGACGTCTAGCAGCTTACATGTGGCTCTCCAGAAGCGTGAGGTGAACTGAACCCCACGATCCGACACGATGTGGAGGGGCAGGCCATGGAGACGGAAGATGTGGCGGATGAAGTCTTTAGCCAGCTCGGGTGCAGACGGGAGGCCTGGCAGGGGAATGAAATGAGCCATTTTGGAAACGCATTCAGCGACCACCCAAATGACCGTACAACCGGAAGAGACAGGGAGATCTGTTATGAAGTCCATAGCTATATGCTGCCAGGGGGCAGCAGGTACTGGAAGAGGAAGGAGGCGACCGGCTGGCAGGTGTCTCGGAACCTTGTTGCGGGCGTAGGACACACAAGCAGAAACAAAGTCAATTACGTCCTTGTGCAGGGTAGGCCACCAGTAGTGCCGGGTGATAAGCTGGAGGGTCTTTTTCTGACCGGCGTGGCCAGCTAGCTTAGACGAGTGACCCCAGTGTAGGATCTTCTCCCGATCAGGTACCGTTACGAACGTCTTACCGGGAGGCAGACGATTTAGACTCACGGGGGCCACCTGCATTGCTCTGGCGGGATCGATGATGTGTTTAGGTTCCTCCTCAAGATCAGACACCAGGAAGGATCGGGACAAGGCGTCAGCTTTGATGTTTTTGTCAGCCGGGCGAAAATGAAGAACAAAATCAAAGCGAGCAAAAAACAAGGACCACCGAGCTTGGCGCGGGTTAAGTCTCTGGGCACTCTGGAGGTAAGCCAAGTCCTTGTGGTCCGTGTAAATTATTACCGGGTGAAGAGCCCCCTCGAGCAGGTAACGCCACTCCTCCAATGCCAGCTTAATGGCCAATAACTCTCGGTCTCCTATAGAATAGTTGCGCTCGGAAGAGGAGAAGAGTTTGGAGAAGAAGCCGCAAGTTACCATTCTCCCGGAAGACGATTTTTGGGTAAGTACCGCTCCGGCTCCAGAGGAGGAGGCGTCAACTTCCAGGAAGAATTGCTTGTTGCCGTCTGGGCAATGCAGCACCGGGGCGGAAGAGAAAGCCTGTTTTAAGGAAAGAAAGGCTTCCTCTGCTTCGGGCGGCCATTCTCTGGGATTAGTGCCCTTACGGGTGAGCGCAGAGATTGGGGCAGTCCGGGAAGAGAAGTGCGGTATGAAGAGGCGGTAATAGTTGGCGAAGCCCAGAAACCGCTGAATAGCCTTCAACCCCTCTGGTCGAGGCCACTTCTCGATGGCAGATAGTTTCTCAGGATCCATTCGTAGGCCGGTCTGAGAAATTATGTAGCCCAAAAACGGAAGCGAGGTCTGCTCAAAGAGGCACTTCTCATATTTAGCATAGAGGTGGTTCTGCCTGAGCCTGAGCAGGACCTGACGAACATCCCTCCGGTGTGTGGGGAGATCCGGAGAGAAGACCAAGATGTCATCCAGGTACACCACTACGCAGGAGTAGAGAAGGTCCCGGAAGATGTCATTGACCAACTCTTGAAAGACAGCGGGAGCGTTACAGAGACCGAAGGGCATTACCAGGTATTCATAGTGGCCGTCCCGGGTGTTGAATACCATCTTCCATTCATCCCCCTGACGGATACGGACCAGGTTATACGCCCCACGGAGGTCCAGCTTGGTGAAGATTCTAGCCCCCCTCAGACGGTCAAATAATTCTGGAATGAGCGGAAGGGGGTATTTATTCTTCACCGTGATCTGGTTAAGGCCTCTATAGTCTATACAGGGACGGAGTGAGCCGTCCTTCTTTTTGACGAAGAAGAAGCCTGCTCCCGCCGGGGAAGTAGATTTCCGGATGAATCCCCTGGCCAGATTCTCCTCAATATATTCTGACATGGATCGGGTCTCAGCAGCGGACAAAGGGTAAATGCGCCCACGGGGAGGAGTAGCGCCGGGCATCAGGTCGATTGGGCAGTCGTATGGTCTTTGAGGGGGTAATGTCTCTGCCTCCTTTTTAGTAAAGACATCCGCATACGACCAATAAGGAGCCGGAAGACCAGGTAGATTGGCTGGAGTAGGAGAAGGACGGACAGGATGGACGGGAACTAAACAAGTCTTATGGCAGTCCTGTCCCCAGCGAAGGACTTCTCCGGTCTGCCAATCAAGCACGGGTGCATGTCTCTGAAGCCAAGGTAGGCCTAGTAAGAGGGCGTGAGAGAGTCCAGGCAGAACATAAAAAGAAGATGCTCTCAGAGTGCAGCATTCCCACCTGCAGGGTTATGGATTCGGTGATGAGTTGGATGGGATGAGGTAAGAGGCCCCCATCCACGGCAGCAACAGATAAGGGTACAGCTAGAGGTTTGGTGGGAATGCGGTATTTCTCTACCAGAGACTGAGAAATGAGATTTCCGGCAGCTCCAGAGTCAAGTTGGGCTAGTTCAAAATAACGGTTCTCCCCGCAGATGATAGAGACCGACAGCAACAGAGATGGAGAGGCTTTACTCTTGTCTAGGACGACCTCTCTGAGCGATCCTAGACACAGGCGTTTCCCGACCTCTCCGGGCAGGAACGGATCCGGTGCTCCTTACTGCCACAGTAGAAGCAGCTCCCCTCAGCACGGCGTAACTCTTGACGGGTTTTGACCATCTTGGTCTGGTCGACCTGCATAGGCTCAGGTGAGTGCACTTGGGTAGTAACGGGAGAAGTGACAGGTTTCTGGAAGGTAGGGGCTAGACGTGGAAACCTCCTCTCACGGGTGACCTCTTTGTCGCGCTCCTGGAACTGGATGTCGTTGAGAGTGGTAGGAATGTCCCGACCGGCGAGTTCATCTTTAATACGGCCGGACAGACCCTCCCAAAAGACAGACACCAGGGCATCACTATCCCAGGCCAGCTCCGAAGCAAGGGTACGGAACCGTATGGCATATTGGCCCATGGTGAGATTTCCTTGATGGAGGCGTAGCAGAGATGATGCGGATGAGGTCTTCCGTCCGGGTTCGTCGAAGACTTTCCGGAAAGCCGTGAGAAAGGCTGGCAGGTAAGACACTAGGGGGTCTCCTCTCTCCCATAGAGGATTTAGCCAAGCCAGTGTCTCCCCCGTGAGATGGGACATAATGAAGGCTATTTTGGCCCGGTCGGAGATAAACTGGTGGGACAGGAGTTCAAAGTGCAGGGTGCACTGGTTTATAAAGCCCCGGGCTTGAGCGGGATCGCCTCCGAAGCGAGGAGGTGCAGAAAGCCGGGGTCCGGGGCAGGATGCCATGGTATTGGTGCCGGGTTGTGAGTCATGACACTAGCGGTGGTTACTGGTGGAGCAGTCAGGGTGTCCAGGCGAGAGTTGACATTCCGCAGGTGACTCAGGATGGACTCCTGTTGGGACCTCTGCCGGGACACTTCATGACATAAGTCCGAGGGCGAGGGAGCTTGGGTGCCACCGGGTTCCATGGCCCGAGCAAACTGTAACGGGTCTGGGAGGCGGAGCCTCTGAGCAACTATACAAGGGGGCGGTCCTTGTAAGGAAGCGGGTGGCTCCCAGGGAAGACGGGCAGGTAGTCACGGCAAGTGACAGGGACAGTCTCTGGGTAGAAGGGCAGGTAGTCACGGCAAGTGACAGGGACAGTCTCTGGGTAGAAGGGCAGGTAGTCACGGCAAGTGACAGGGACAGTCTCTGGGTAGACTAGCAGACAGGTAGAAGGTGAGCGCTCCCAGGTGAGCGGGCAAGAGTCTCTGGACGGGCAGGTGGTCACGGCAAGTGACGGCAGAGCCTCCAGGTAGGCTAGCAGGCAGGTAGCAGGTGAGCGCTCCCAGGTGAGCGGGCAAGAGTCTCTGGACAGGCAGGTGGTCACGGCAAGTGACGGCAGAGCCTCCAGGTAGGCTAGCAGGCAGGTAGCAGGTGAGCGTTCCCAGGTGAGCGGGTAAGAGTCTCTGGACAGGCAGGTGGTCACGGCAAGTGACGGAAGAGCCTCCAGGTAGGCTAGCAGGCAGGTAGAAGGTGAGCGCTCCCAGGTGAGTGGGCAGGCTGGTCCATAGACAGACTGACAGGTGTCGGAAGGCAGACCGTCGGATCGCAGGCTTGCAAGCAGGTAAGCGGATATCAGGCAGGTATCAAGCAGGATTCTGGCAGTTGACTGGCAGGTAACTGGTAACGGGACCTGAGGGCTGAAGCAGAGTGAAGGCTTTGCAACATCATTGCTCGGGCACCTCCATTTTGGAGGAGGTTCCTTATATATGGTGAGGTTCACCGGCCATTGGCCGGGGACTCCTTAGGACGGCGCGCGCGGCCCCTTTAAGAGAGGGGGAGCGCGCATGCGCGCGCCCTAAGCACAGTGGCCGGGAAGCAGCGCGCGCTGCCAGCAGAGCGGGAGGAGGACGCCGGGCACGGAGCGGAGATGTGAGGGGAACAGCGTCCCTGCCTAGCAGGAGGCAGGGACGCAGACGCTACACCCACAGTTACTTCTACCTCTTATCCACAATCTACCGCAAATTTCCGTAACCTCTCTAACCTTATAAACATCTGCCCAGCCCCCACTTTTCCAGTCCCACTAACAGGAGCTCTATGGAACGCTCGCTCCGTCTGCAGCAAACTTTCCTACATCCATGATCTTTTCATTGCTAACAAACTCTCCTTCCTCAGCATCACAGAAATCTGGCTCACCCCCTCTGACACAGCTTCTCCAGCTGCACTTTCCGATGGTGGATTCTATCTTTCCCATACACCCCGCTCCAGGGGCAAGCATGGCGGAGGAGTTGGTATCCTCCTGTCAGATAACTGCTCCTTCTCCCCAATTCCACTGCTGCCCTCTGTTACTTTCCCCTCTTTCAAGGCACACTGTGTACTCATCTACTCTGCCTGAAACCTCCAACTGGCTATCATTTACCACCCCCCAGGGCCAGCCACCACTTTCTTAGACCACTTCACCACCTGGCTGCTTCACTTCCTTTCGGCTGACATCACCACTATCATCATGGGTGACTTCACCATCGCCATTGACACTTCCCACTCATCTGTCTCTAAGCTTCTATCCCTCACTTCCTCCTTCAGCCTTGCTCAATGGTCTTCGGCCCCCACTCACAAAGATGGCCACACACTGGACCTCATCTTCACCCTCCTCTGTTCCTTGTCTAACCTCTCCAACTCACCTCTCCCTCTATCTGACCACAATCTACTCACATTCTCTTCCCTCTCCTCCCCAGGTGCACAATCCCCACTCCACAAACTTGCACACCCTCGCAAAAATCTCAAACACCTCGACCTACACTCACTCTCTGAATTCCTCCTCCCTTTTACAGACATAAGCTCTTTACATAATATAGACATTGCTGCTGCTTTATATAACACCACAGCAGCTGCAGCCCTCGATTCAGTCACCCTCCTCATACACACCAAAGCTCGCACAATCAACAGGCAACCCTGGCACACCAGCCTGACTAAAGAACTGAGGTGGGCCTGCAGGGTTGCTGAGCGGAGATGGAAAAAGTCCCACTCCAAGAGCACTTCTTCGCATTCAAACAATCCCTCACTACTTTCAAGTCCACACTCACTGCTGCAAAACAAATATTCTTCTCATCTCTCATATCCTCCCTGTCACACAACCATAAACAGCTTTTCAACACTTTCAATTCTCTCCTCCGTCCCCCAGCGCCACCTCCACCCAGCTTCTCCTGCCTCTCCTCTCATCTCAGCCGAGGACTGCCTCAATCTTTAAGCAGAAGATTGATACCATCAGACAAAGCTTTTGCCTAAAGTCCCCTCAGCCCCTTCTCATTTCTACTCAATCCTCCTCCTCCAAAACCAGCTTCTCCTCCATTACATAAAATCAACTTTCCTCCTTACTCTCCAAGTCACACCTCACCACCAGTGAGCTTGACACTATCCTGTCCCACCTCAATCCTAACATTACTACAGTCTTCTCTAACTCTAACCCACCTCTTCAACCTGTCACTAACAACTGGTGTCTTCCCCGCATACTTCAAACATGCCTCAATCGCACCCATCCTGAAAAAGTCCTCCCTTGACCCATTCTCTCTGACTAGCTATCGCCCCATATCACTTCTCCCTTATTTCTCCAAGCTACTGGAACAACACGTCCATTCTGAACTGTCCTCCCACCTCTCCTCCTGCTTCCTTTTTGACCACTTACAATCTGGCTTCTGACCGCATCACTCCACTGAAACTGCCCCCCTGACTAAAGTCACCAACGACCTACTAACTGCCAAATCCAAGCGACACTACTGTGTCCGCCTCTTCCTGGACCTGTCATCTGCCTTTGACACAGTGAACCATTCCTTCTTACTACAGACTCTCTCATCTCTTGGCATCACAGAATCAGCCCTATCTTGGATCTCCTCATACTTATCAGACAGGACCTTCAGTGTTTCTCACTCACAAACTACATCCTCACCTTGGCCTCTATCTGTCGGTGTCTCCCAAGGTTCAGTCCTAGGTAGAGATGAGCGTTGTTCGACTCGAACTGTTCGCCAATCTCAAATTCGAGCTGTTTTGGGCGGTGTTCGAGCCGTTCGGCGAACACGAACGATTTGAGAAAAATTCGGCTGTTCGAGGTTATGTTCGATAACTGTTCGTGCACCAAAATCATAACTGGATTTTTTCTCAGTAATGATGAAAATTAATGTTAATAAGCAGTTTGAGTGTACAGCGGAGTGGGGGTAGGGGCAGGGGATTGATCTCTGCAGGAATAATGAAGATCTCCATTTTATTTTCTCTTTCCCGCATTTACAGTGGGGAGGTGCAATCTGTCAGCCTATCAGCAGCGCACACACGGAGCGAAGTGCTTTTTTTCACACAAGCAAGGGCATGTGTCATTGGCAGTGTATGTCACATGTCCTTGCCCTATAAGACCAAGCCATTTTCCCTGTCGCCACCATTTTCTCACTGCTGCAGCTGCGTGTTAGACGGCACCGCTGTTGTTGTGTGCGCTATACCTTGTTAATTTAAAGCCAATTTTCGCACAAATCTACAGATAGCTTGGGAGTAGGGAATAGTTGTGATTGCAGTCCTTTTAAGGACTAGATAACAGCATTTCCTAAGACTTTTATCAGGCAGGTCTGTGATCTTAAATAGATAGATTGTGGGAGTAAAGACTAATTGTAATTGCAGTCCTTTTCAGGACTAGGTTACTTCAGTTCCTATCAGTTTTTGCCAGGCAGGTCTGTGCCAGTGCAGTGCAAGTTTTTTTCACAGCATTTTTCTGAATCTAGCAAAGCTAATCCTTTTTGGCCTATTGCAGAGTGTGTTAGTCAATGGAGTAGCCTATCTGTGTTGCAAGATATACCACCTGTGTATAGAATACCAATTTTTTTACTGCACCTAGTGAAGTAAAATCTTTTGGGCATAGCATCATTCTATTAGTCCATCTATACTGACCTCCATCAGGTTGCAAATTGAATATAATTTTTTTCTGCATCTAGCTCTGAAAAAATATTTGGGCTTCTAGCAGTGTGTGGGACTTGTTCTATTAGTCCATCTATACTGACCTCCATCAGGTTGCAAACTGAATATAATTTTTTTCTGCATCTAGCTCTGAAAAAATATTTGGCCTTCTAGCAGTGTGTGGGACTTGTTCTATTAGTCCATCTATACTGACCTCCATCACGCTGCAAATTCAAAATAATTTTTTGTCTGCATTTAGCTCTGAAAAAATATTTGGCCTTCTAGCAGTGTGTGGGACTTTCTCTATTAGTCCATCTATACTGACCTCCATCAGGTTGCAAATTAAAAATAATTTTTATCTGCATCTACCTCTGAAAAAATATTTGGGCTACTAGCTGTGTGTGGGACTTGTTCTATTAGTCCATCTATACTGACCTCCATCAGGTTGCAAACTGAATATATTTTTTTTCTGCATCTACCTCTGAAAAAATATTGGGCTTCTAGCTGTGTGTGGGACTTGTTCTATTAATCCATCTATACAGACCTCCATCAGGTTGCAAACTGAATATAATTTTTTTCTGCATCTACCTCTGAAAAAATATTTGGGCTTCTAGCTGTGTGTGGGACTTGTTCTATTAATCCATCTATACAGACCTCCATCAGGTTGCAAACTGAATATAATTTTTTTATGCATCTACCTCTGAAAAAATATTTGGGCTTCTAGCTGTGTGTGGGACTTGTTCTATTAGTCCATCTATACTGACCTCCATCAGGTTGCAAACTGAATATAATTTTTTTCTGCATCTAGCTCTGAAAAAATATTTGGCCTTCTAGCAGTGTGTGGGACTTTCTCTATTAGTCCATCTATACTGACCTCCATCAGGTTGCAAATTAAAAATAATTTTTACCTGCATCTAGCTCTGAAAAAATATTTGGCCTTCTAGCAGTGTGTGGGACTTTCTCTATTAGTCCATCTATACTGACCTCCATCAGGTTGCAAACTGAATATATTTTTTTTCTGCATCTACCTCTCAAAAAATATTGGGCTTCTAGCAGTGTGTGGGACTTTCTCTATTAGTCCATCTATACTGACCTCCATCACGCTGCAAATTCAAAATAATTTTTTGTCTGCATCTAGCTCTGAAAAAATATTTGGCCTTCTAGCAGTGTGTGGGACTTTCTCTATTAGTCCATCTATACTGACCTCCATCAGGTTGCAAATTAAAAATAATTTTTATCTGCATCTACCTCTGAAAAAAATATTTGGGCTTCTAGCTGTGTGTGGGACTTGTTCTATTAGTCCATCTATACTGACCTCCATCAGGTTGCAAACTGAATATAATTGTTTTCTGCATCTAGCTCTGAAAAAATATTTGGCCTTCTAGCAGTGTGTGGGACTTTCTCTATTAGTCCATCTATACTGACCTCCATCAGGTTGCAAATTAAAAATAATTTTTATCTGCATCTAGCTCTGAAAAAATATTTGGCCTTCTAGCAGTGTGTGGGACTTTCTCTATTAGTCCATCTATACTGACCTCCATCAGGTTGCAAACTGAATATATTTTTTTTCTGCATCTACCTCTCAAAAAATATTGGGCTTCTAGCAGTGTGTGGGACTTTCTCTATTAGTCCATCTATACTGACCTCCATCACGCTGCAAATTCAAAATAATTTTTTGTCTGCATCTAGCTCTGAAAAAATATTTGGCCTTCTAGCAGTGTGTGGGACTTTCTCTATTAGTCCATCTATACTGACCTCCATCAGGATGCAAATTAAAAATAATTTTTATCTGCATCTACCTCTGAAAAAAATATTTGGGCTTCTAGCTGTGTGTGGGACTTGTTCTATTAGTCCATCTATACTGACCTCCATCAGGTTGCAAACTGAATATAATTGTTTTCTGCATCTAGCTCTGAAAAAATATTTGGCCTTCTAGCAGTGTGTGGGACTTTCTCTATTAGTCCATCTATACTGACCTCCACCAGGTTGCAAATTAAAAATAATTTTTATCTGCATCTAGCTCTGAAAAAATATTTGGCCTTCTAGCAGTGTGTGGGACTTTCTCTATTAGTCCATCTATACTGACCTCCATCAGGTTGCAAATTAAAAATAATTTTTATCTGCATCTACCTCTGAAAAAATATTTGGGCTACTAGCTGTGTGTGGGACTTGTTCTATTAGTCCATCTATACTGACCTCCATCAGGTTGCAAACTGAATATATTTTTTTTCTGCATCTACCTCTGAAAAAATATTGGGCTTCTAGCTGTGTGTGGGACTTGTTCTATTAATCCATCTATACAGACCTCCATCAGGTTGCAAACTGAATATAATTTTTTTCTGCATCTACCTCTGAAAAAATATTTGGGCTTCTAGCTGTGTGTGGGACTTGTTCTATTAGTCCATCTATACTGACCTCCATCAGGTTGCAAACTGAATATAATTTTTTTCTGCATCTAGCTCTGAAAAAATATTTGGCCTTCTAGCAGTGTGTGGGACTTTCTCTATTAGTCCATCTATACTGACCTCCATCAGGTTGCAAATTAAAAATAATTTTTACCTGCATCTAGCTCTGAAAAAATATTTGGCCTTCTAGCAGTGTGTGGGACTTTCTCTATTAGTCCATCTATACTGACCTCCATCAGGTTGCAAACTGAATATATTTTTTTTCTGCATCTACCTCTCAAAAAATATTGGGCTTCTAGCAGTGTGTGGGACTTTCTCTATTAGTCCATCTATACTGACCTCCATCACGCTGCAAATTCAAAATAATTTTTTGTCTGCATCTAGCTCTGAAAAAATATTTGGCCTTCTAGCAGTGTGTGGGACTTTCTCTATTAGTTCATCTATACTGACCTCCATCAGGTTGCAAATTAAAAATAATTTTTATCTGCATCTACCTCTGAAAAAAATATTTGGGCTTCTAGCTGTGTGTGGGACTTGTTCTATTAGTCCATCTATACTGACCTCCATCAGGTTGCAAACTGAATATAATTGTTTTCTGCATCTAGCTCTGAAAAAATATTTGGCCTTCTAGCAGTGTGTGGGACTTTCTCTATTAGTCCATCTATACTGACCTCCATCAGGTTGCAAATTAAAAATAATTTTTATCTGCATCTAGCTCTGAAAAAATATTTGGCCTTCTAGCAGTGTGTGGGACTTTCTCTATTAGTCCATCTATACTGACCTCCATCAGGTTGCAAACTGAATATATATTTTTTCTGCATCTACCTCTCAAAAAATATTGGGCTTCTAGCAGTGTGTGGGACTTTCTCTATTAGTCCATCTATACTGACCTCCATCAGGATGCAAATTAAAAATAATTTTTATCTGCATCTACCTCTGAAAAAAATATTTGGGCTTCTAGCTGTGTGTGGGACTTGTTCTATTAGTCCATCTATACTGACCTCCATCAGGTTGCAAACTGAATATAATTGTTTTCTGCATCTAGCTCTGAAAAAATATTTGGCCTTCTAGCAGTGTGTGGGACTTTCTCTATTAGTCCATCTATACTGACCTCCATCAGGTTGCAAATTAAAAATAATTTTTATCTGCATCTAGCTCTGAAAAAATATTTGGCCTTCTAGCAGTGTGTGGGACTTTCTCTATTAGTCCATCTATACTGACCTCCATCAGGCTGCAAATTAAAAATAATTTTTATCTGCATCTACCTCTGAAAAAATATTTGGCCTTCTAGCTGTGTGTGGGACTTGTTCTATTAGTCCATCTATACTGACCTCCATCAGGTTGCAAATTGAATATAATTTTTTTCTGCATCTAACCCAGCCAATAGTTTTGGCCTAATACCACAGTTTGGCCACTCAGCTCTGCTCGGTTCCCAACCATTGTTTTTTTGTGCAAACAACTCCAGAGTTGTGGATTATTTAACCACCAAAATGAGTGGAAAAAGGCCTGCTGCTGGTGGAAAGTGGAATAGGCGTGTTGGGAAGGGGAAAAAAGGTTGTGTCCGTGGGGTAGGTGTTAAAGAAACAGTAACATCTGCAGAAGAAAGACCATCTTCCAGCCAAACTAAAATGTCTACTTCTTTTAGCGGACAATGTGATAAGATCCCTTTCTTACGGCTACGCCAATCGCTACAAATTCCAGATGAGGCACAAAAACAGCAGGTGCTTCAATGGATATCAAGTGCTCATTTAAGTGGGCTCTCCTCCACATCAACTTCAACATCACAAATACTCCAGTCCTCAAAAGTGTCACCCCAATCGCACTTGCTTTCTCACAGCTCTCAAATCTCCAGCTGCCCGTCTGAGTATGAGGTAGAACAGATGGTTGAGTCTGCAGAGCTGTTTACTCATACTATAGCCTGGGAATCAGAGGTCGACTCCAGCGCTTCTGTGAATCCAGACGAGGAAATGATCTGCACTGATGCCCAGAATCTTTATGAGTCGGATCCAGGACCAGACGCAGAAGGTTCTGACCATAATGTAGACCCTCATTCCCAAACTGTAACTCCTGTTAGTGGAGACAATGAGGAAGACGATGATGAGACTCAAATACCTGATTGGAGCGACAACTTTAGTTTTTTGTCAGGGCAGGAACAGGTTGGCTCTGACGACGAAGGGTGTGATAACTAGAGATGAGCGTTGTTCTACTCGAACTGTTCGCCAATCTCAAATTCGAGCTGTTTTGGGCGGTGTTCGAGCCGGTCGGCGAACACGAACAATTTGAGAAAAATTCGGCTGTTCGAGGTTATGTTTGATAACTGTTCGTGCACCAAAATCATAACTGGATTTTTTCTCAGTAATGATGAAAATTAATGTTAATACGCAGTTTGAGTGTACAGCGGGGCGGGGGGAGGGGCAGGGGATGGATCTCTGCAGGAACAATGAAGATCTCCATTTTTTTTTCTCTTTCCCGCATTTGCAGTGGGGAGGTGCAATCTGTCAGCCTATCAGCAGCGCACACACGGAGCGAAGTGCTTTTTTTCACACAAGCAAGGGCATGTGTGATTGGCAGTGTATGTCACATGTCCTTGCCCTATAAGACCAAGCCATTTCCCCGTCGCCACCATTTTCTCACTGCTGCAGCTGTGTGTTAGACGGCACAGCTGTTGCTGTGTGCGCTATACCTTCTTAATTTCAAGCCAATTTTCGCACAAATATACAGATAGCTTGGGAGTAGGGAATAGTTGTGATTGCAGTCCTTTTAAGGACTAGGTTACAGCATTTCCTACGACTTTTATCAAGCAGGTCTGTGCTCTTAAATAGATAGATTGTGGGAGTAAAGACTAATTGTAATTGGAGTCCTTTTCAGGACTAGGTTACATCAGTTCCTATCAGTTTTTGCCAGGCAGGTCTGTGCCAGTGCTGTGCAAGTTTTTTTCACAGCATTTGGCTGAATCTAGCAAAGCTAATCCTTTTTGGCCTATTGCAGAGTGTGTTAGTCAGTGGAGTAGCCTATCTGTGTTGCAAGATATACCACCTGTGTATAGAATACCAATTTTTTTACTGCACCTAGTGAAGTAAAATCTTTTGGGCATAGCATCATTCTATTAGTCCATCTATACTGACCTCCATCAGGTTGCAAATTAAAAATAATTTTTTTCTTCATTTATCTCTGAAAAAATATTTGGGCTTCTAGCAGCGTGTGGGACTTGTTCTATTAGTCCATCTATACTGACCTCCATCAGGTTGCAAATTAAAAATAATTTTTTTCTGCATCTAGCTCTGAAAAAATATTTGGGCTTCTAGCAGTGTGTGGGACTTGGTCTATTAGTCCATCTATACTGACCTCCATCAGGTTGCAAATTAAAAATAATTTTTTTCTGCATCTAGCTCTGAAAAAATATTTGGGCTTCTAGCAGTGTGTGGGACTTGGTCTATTAGTCCATCTATACTGACCTCCATCAGGTTGCAAATTGAATAAAAAAAATTTCTGCATCTAGCTCTGAAAAAATATTTGGGCTTCTAGCGGTGTGTGGGACTTGGTCTATTAGTCCATCTATACTGACCTCCATCAGGTTGCAAATTAAAAATAATTTTTTTCTGCATCTAGCTCTGAAAAAATATTTGGGCTTCTAGCAGTGTGTGGGACTTGGTCTATTAGTCCATCTATACTGACCTCCATCAGGTTGCAAATTAAAAATAATTTTTTTCTTCATTTAGCTCTGAAAAAATATTTGGGCTTCTAGCAGTGTGTGGGACTTGTTCTATTAGTCCTTCTATACTGACCTCCAGCAGGTTGCAAATTGAATATAATTTTTTTCTGCATCTAGCTCTGAAAAAATATTTGGGCTTCTAGCAGTGTGTGGGACTTGGTCTATTAGTCCATCTATACTGACCTCCATCAGGTTGCAAATTAAAAATAATTTTTTTCTGCATCTAGCTCTGAAAAAATATTTGGGCTTCTAGCAGTGTGTGGGACTTGGTCTATTAGTCCATCTATACTGACCTCCATCAGGTTGCAAATTAAAAATAATTTTTTTCTTCATTTATCTCTGAAAAAATATTTGGGCTTCTAGCAGCGTGTGGGACTTGTTCTATTAGTCCATCTATACTGACCTCCATCAGGTTGCAAATTAAAAATAATTTTTTTCAGCATCTAGCTCTGAAAAAATATTTGGGCTTCTAGCAGTGTGTGGGACTTGGTCTATTAGTGCATCTATACTGACCTCCATCAGGTTGCAAATCAAAAATAATTTTTTTCTTCATTTATCTCTGAAAAAATATTTGGGCTTCTAGCAGCGTGTGGGGCTTGTTCTATTAGTCCATCTATACTGACCTCCATCAGGTTGCAAATTAAAAATAATTTTTTTCTGCATCTAGCTCTGAAAAAATATTTGGGCTTCTAGCAGTGTGTGGGACTTGGTCTACTAGTCCATCTATACTGACCTCCATCAGGTTGCAAATTAAAAATAATTTTTTTCTTCATTTAGCTCTGAAAAAATATTTGGGCTTCTAGCAGTGTGTGGGACTTGTTCTATTAGTCCTTCTATACTGACCTCCAGCAGGTTGCAAATTGAATATAATTTTTTTCTGCATCTAGCTCTGAAAAAATATTTGGGCTTCTAGCGGTGTGTGGGACTTGGTCTATTAGTCCATCTATACTGACCTCCATCAGGTTGCAAATTAAAAATAATTTTTTTCTGCATCTAGCTCTGAAAAAATATTTGGGCTTCTAGCAGTGTGTGGGACTAGGTCTATTAGTCCATCTATACTGACCTCCATCAGGTTGCAAATTAAAAATAATTTTTTTCTGCATCTAGCTCTGAAAAAATATTTGGGCTTCTAGCAGTGTGTGGGACTTGGTCTATTAGTCCATCTATACTGACCTCCATCAGGTTGCAAATTGAATAAAAAAATTTTCTGCATCTAGCTCTGAAAAAATATTTGGGCTTCTAGCGGTGTGTGGGACTTGGTCTATTAGTCCATCTATACTGACCTCCATCAGGTTGCAAATTAAAAATAATTTTTTTCTGCATCTAGCTCTGAAAAAATATTTGGGCTTCTAGCAGTGTGTGGGACTTGGTCTATTAGTCCATCTATACTGACCTCCATCAGGTTGCAAATTAAAAATAATTTTTTTCTTCATTTAGCTCTGAAAAAATATTTGGGCTTCTAGCAGTGTGTGGGACTTGTTCTATTAGTCCTTCTTTACTGACCTCCAGCAGGTTGCAAATTGAATATAATTTTTTTCTGCATCTAGCTCTGAAAAAATATTTGGGATTCTAGCGGTGTGTGGGACTTGGTCTATTAGTCCATCTATACTGACCTCCATCAGGTTGCAAATTAAAAATAATTTTTTTCTGCATCTAGCTCTGAAAAAATATTTGGGCTTCTAGCAGTGTGTGGGACTTGGTCTATTAGTCCATCTATACTGACCTCCATCAGGTTGCAAATTAAAAATAATTTTTTTCTTCATTTATCTCTGAAAAAATATTTGGGCTTCTAGCAGCGTGTGGGACTTGTTCTATTAGTCCATCTATACTGACCTCCATCAGGTTGCAAATTAAAAATAATTTTTTTCTGCATCTAGCTCTGAAAAAATATTTGGGCTTCTAGCAGTGTGTGGGACTTGGTCTATTAGTCCATCTATACTGACCTCCATCAGGTTGCAAATTAAAAATAATTTTTTTCTTCATTTATCTCTGAAAAAATATTTGGGCTTCTAGCAGCGTGTGGGACTTGTTCTATTAGTCCATCTATACTGACCTCCAGCAGGTTGCAAATTGAATATAATTTTTTTCTGCATCTAGCTCTGAAAAAATATTTGGGCTTCTAGCGGTGTGTGGGACTTGGTCTATTAGTCCATCTATACTGACCTCCATCAGGTTGCAAATTAAAAATAATTTTTTTCTGCATCTAGCTCTGAAAAAATATTTGGGCTTCTAGCAGTGTGTGGGACTTGGTCTATTAGTCCATCTATACTGACCTCCATCAGGTTGCAAATTGAATAAAAAAAATTTCTGCATCTAGCTCTGAAAAAATATTTGGGCTTCTAGCGGTGTGTGGGACTTGGTCTATTAGTCCATCTATACTGACCTCCATCAGGTTGCAAATTAAAAATAATTTTTTTCTGCATCTAACCCAGCCAATAGTTTTGGCCTAATACCACAGTTTGGCCACTCAGCTCTGCTCGGTTACCATCCATTGTTTTTTTGTGCAAACAACTCCAGAGTTGTGAATTAGTTAACCACCAAAATGAGTGGAAAAAGGCCTGCTGCTGGTGGAAAGGGGAATAGGCGTGTTGGGAAGGGGAAAAAAGGTTGTGTCCGTGGGGTAGGTGCAGAAGAAAGACCATCTTCCAGCCAAACTAAAATGTCTACTTCTTTTAGTGGACAATGTGATAAGATCCCTTTCTTACGGCCACGCCAATCGCTACAAATTCCAGATGAGGCACAAAAACAGCAGGTGCTTCAACGGATATCAAGTGCTCCTTTAAGTGGGCTCTCCTCCACATCAACTTCAACATCACAAATACTCCAGTCCTCAAAGGTGTCACCCAAATCGCACTTGCTTCCTCACAGCTCCCAAATCTCCAGCTGCCCGTCTGAGTATGAGGTAGAACAGATGGTTGAGTCTGCAGAGCTGTTTACTCATACTATAGCCTGGGAATCAGAGGTCGACTCCAGCGCTTCTGTGAATCCAGACGAGGAAATGATCTGCACTGATGCCCAGAATCTTTATGAGTCGGATCCAGGACCAGACGCAGAAGGTTCTGACCATAATGTAGACCCTCATTCCCAAACTGTAACTCCTGTTGGTGGAGACAATGAGGAAGACGATGATAAGACTCAAATACCTGAATGGAGCGACAACTTTAGTTTTTTGTCAGGGCAGGAACAGGTTGGCTCTGAGGACGACGGGTGTGATAATGCACAGGGTGATGATGATGAGGTCGGAGATCCCACTTACTGTCAACCCACAGTCAGCCAAGAGATGAGGTCAGCAGAGGAGGTGGAGGAAGATGCTAGTGACGACGAGGTCAGGTTGCGCCTTCCTGGACAGAGACGTAGTACTGGAATCACGTCAACAACTGCATCCTCAAACACAACTCTGCCTCTCATCACAAGTCGTGGTGGCTCTTCAGGTTGCATGGGTGCTAAGCCTTGCATAGCCTGGGCATTTTTTCAGATCGATAAAGATGACCCAACTCGTGTTATCTGTAACATTTGTCAGCAAAAGCTAAGTAGAGGCCAAAAAATACATAGTTTGAGTATTTCATGCATGAACCGGCACATGGACATGAAGCATAAGTTGCAGTGGGAAGCTCAGTGTGCTACAATGCGGCCTAGCCGGCCGGGCCAACCACCGTCTGCCATGTCTTGTGCATCCGCGGCCTCTTCATCCTCTGTGACTCGGGGGACAGCAGTCACACCTGTTTTGGGGCGCAGACCTGCCACCTCTTTACCCGCAACAGCCAGCGTGATTGGCAGGTCATCATTTTCTTTGGAGGTGGTAACACCAGCTGGTGTTGAGCGCTGTCCGACATCGATAGCACCACCTTTGGATCAAGGCAACCTAACATGTCCGCCTGCATCTTCCTCACAGACCGGCAGTTTGCCGGGGACACCCTTATCAACCCCGTCTAAGCACAATAGCCAGCCCTCGGTCCCTCAGATGTGGACAAGTAAAAGACCATTTCCTCATAGCCATGAGAAAGCTAAGAGGTTGAATTTCACCATCTGCAAGCTCTTGGCTACAGAAATGCTGCCTTTCCGCCTGGTGGACACAGAGGATTTTCGAGACCTTATGTCCGTCGCAGTGCCCCAGTACCAGATGCCCAGTCGGCACTACTTCTCAAAGAAAGGTGTGCCTGCGCTCCACCAGCATGTCGCACACAACATCACCGCTTCTTTGAGAAACTCTGTGTGTGACAGGGTGCATTTCACCACAGACACTTGGACGAGTAGGCATGGACAGGGGCGTTACATGTCGCTGACTGGGCACTGGGTAACTTTGGTGACAGCAGGACAAGGGGCTGCTGTCCAAGTCTTGCCGTCCCCACGAGTTGTGCGTCAATCCTCTTTATGTCAAAGTTCCTCCACTGCTTCTGCCTCCTCAACCTCCTCTCGGTCTTCCACCTGCACCCAAAGCCTGTCTGGTCATGCCACAAGCTTTCTAACTGCGCAGAAGGGATCCTGCACACCTCCTTACTATGCTGGCAGTAGGGCTCAACGTCATCAGGCGGTTTTTACATTGAAATGTCTGGGAAATGTGAGTCACACAGCTGAGGAGTTGTGGTCAGCTCTGGAGAACCAATTTCATGAATGGTTGTCTCCACTGGACCTGAAACCAGGGAAGGCCGTGTGCGACAATGCTGCAAACCTGGGTGCGGCCCTTCGCCGGGGCAATGTCACACACGTGCCTTGTATGGCTCACGTGTTGAACCTGGTTGTCCAGCAATTTTTAGCCCACTATCCCAGACTAGATGGCCTTCTGCAGAGGGCACGGTCGCTGTGTGCTCACTTCCGCCGTTCGCATCCCGCAGCTCAGCGACTTACATCTCTACAGAAGTCGTTGGGCCTGCCACTTCACCGGCTAAAATGCGATGTGCCTACCCGGTGGAATTCAACTCTGCACATGTTGCAGCGACTGTGGCAGCACCGACAAGCCCTGGTGCAATACGTTCTGATGTATAGCCTGGGCCAACGAGATTCAGAGGTGGGGCAAATCACGCTGGAGGAGTGGTCTCAGATCAGGGACCTATGCACCCTTCTGCACAGTTTTGAAATGGCGACGAAGATGTTTAGTGCTGACGATGCCATTATCAGCATGACTATTCCGGTGATTTACATGCTGGAGCACATGTTAAACAGAATTCGGAGTCAGGTGGTGGCACAAGAGGAGGTGGAGGAAGTAGAGGAGGAGGAGTTGTATGCGGAAGGGCTAACATCTGCAAGGTCCAGACGGTCGGCAGCACCAAGGCGGCAGGCATGTGAGGGTGGGGGAGATGATTTTACCAGGGCGCATGGTAGCAGCCAAACTAGTGAGGAAGGTGCAGGAGCCCAGGAAGAAGTGGAGGACGAACTGATGGAAGACTCATCAGATGAGGGAGACCTTGATCACATTTCTGTTGTGCGAGGTTGGGGGGAGAGGACAGAGGAAGGAAGCATGATTGTTACCTCGCCACCAACACAACAGGGACTTGGTGCTCCTGGATGCGCAACACACATGAGTGCCTTCTTGCTGCACTACCTGCAACATGACCCTCGAATTGTGAGAATTAGAAATAATCCTGACTACTGGGTTGCCACACTGTTAGATCCCCGGTACAAAAGTAAATTTGCAGAAATTATTCCTGCCATAGAAAGGGATGCACGCATGCAGGAGTATCAGCAGAGACTGTTGCAGAATCTTACATGTGCTTTTCCACAAAATACCAGTGGTGCACGTAGTGAATCTCACAGTTCCAACTTGCCAACCGTGGGACCGTCAAGTGTTCAGCACTCAAACCGTAACAGAACCACAGTATCTGCTGGTAACATCAATTTTGCGGAATCATTTCACCACTTTTTTAGCCCATCCTTTGCAAGGCCACAGGAGACAAGAAGTCTGACACATAGTCAACGCCTAGAGACGATGGTACAGGAGTATCTCCAAGTAAACATTGAAGCCACGACTGTGTCACTGGACCCTTGCTCTTTTTGGGCTTCCAATCTGGATAAATGGCCGGAGCTAGCCACTTACGGCTTGGAGATCTTGTCATGCCCCGCAGCCAGCGTTCTGTCTGAACGTGTGTTCAGCGCTGCTGGTGGTGTGCTGACAGATAAGCGCACGCGGCTCTCCACTGATAATGTAGACAGACTCACGTTCATAAAGATGAACAAATCATGGATCCGAAACGACTTTTCTACCCCTGTGTCATCCTGGGGAGAGTAAAAGCTTGATGATTGGTTAAAATCACCCTACCAACCGTTTTAAGCTTTCAAATTACTAATCATGTTTATCTGTATCTTGACTGGAAAATAATTTGGGCTTTGTAGCAGTGTGCAGCACTGATCCTATTAGGCCATCTATAATAAGCTTCACCAGATTTAAAATTAAAAATAATTTTTAGCTGCATCTAGCCCGGAAAATAATTTTGGGGCTCCGAGATGCGCAAGACACATAAGTGCCTTCTTGCTGAACTACCTGCAGCATGACCCTCATATTGTCAGAATTCGAAGTAATCATGACTACGGGGTTGCCACACTCTTAGATCCCCCAAACTTTTCGATCAACCTTTTCATTTTAATAAAGACCAAAAAAAATGATCATTTTTGAAATTATAAGCATTAGCAGGTTGTTAGAAACTGAAATCAAACAGTTTTCAACTCAAAACTTTATTCTAGGTGATGTTACATTTTCACATAGGACCCCTTGTTCGAAAGGAGCTTCTGAACTCTCTCGTCCATTGAATTTGTCAGGTTTTGGATGGTTTCTGCTTCAATTGTTTTGCATGAGGACAGAATACCCTCCCAGAGCTGTTGCTTAGATGTGAACTGCCTCCCGCCATCATAGACACTCCTTTTAATGATGCTCCAAAGGTTCTGAATGGGGTAGAGGTCAGGGGAGCATGGGGGTCACACCATAAGTTTGTCCCCTTTTATGCCCATATCAGCCAGAGATGCAGATGTTTTATGTGCAGCATGAGATGGTGCATTATCATGCAGAAAAATGATCTTGCTGTGAAATACACGGTTCTTCTTCTTGAACCATGGCAGGAAGTGCTGTTTGAGAAAATCCACATACATTATGGAGTTCATCTTTAGCGCCTTCAGGGATCCTAAAGGGGCCGACAATCTCTCTCCCCATGATTCCAGCCCAAAACATTACTCCACCTCCTCCTTGTTGGCGCTGTAGCCGTGTTTGCGTGGAGTGTCCATCAACCAGCCATCCTCCACTCCATTCATCTGGACCATCGAGCGCTGCACGGCACTCATCCGTGAACAAAACAGTTTTGAAATCAGTCTTCATGTAATGTTTGGCCTACTGGAGCCGTTTCTGCTTGTGTGAAGTGGATAGAGGAGGTCGACAGGATGGCGTATGCACAGCTGCAAACCTCTGAAGGACCCTGCATCTTGTTGTTCGGGGGACGTTGGAGGCATAAGCAGCTTCAAAAACTTGTCTGCTGCTATGACAAGGCTTTTTTGCCGCTGCTCTTTCAACCTGACGTAATTGCCTGTAGGAAAGAGTCCTCAATTTGCCCTTATCAGCACGCACACGTGTGTACTGTGAATCAGCTACATACTTCTTGATTGCCAAGACACTTCATCCTGATCATCGCACAATGTTGATTGTAGTCATGCCTTGACCTAAACACTCCACAATTTGTTGCTTCTCAGCAGCCGACACATCCTTTTTCTTTCCCATTTTGGCAGAAAATGTAGGCTGCTTAATAATGTGAGAGAGCTTTCTTAAGTAGTCTTGCCTTTCATTGGACACACCTGCCAAACTAATTAGCACAGGTGTCTGCAATTGCTTACAGTGATATAAAGAGCCCTGACACACATCACCATCAATGAGTTTAACTGACAAACAAACAAATTCTTCCCTTATCACTCCTAAACACTTTTTGCATAATAATTTGGAACGCGGTGTACATGTGCTTTTCCACAAAACACCAGTGGTTCATGTAGTGAATCTTACAGTTCTAACTTGCCAGCCGTGGTCTGTATGGAATTGTTCAATAAAGGGCCCAAAATTAAGATAACATAGATGGGAGAGGTCTCTATGAATAGGAATTCCTAAGTATTTGATACCCTGTGAGGGCCAGGCAAAGGGAAAGTTGGACTGGATGGAATCCTATATGGATTTAGGGAGGGAGACATCGAGGGCCTCAGACTTCGCTGCATTGATTTTAAAATTTTACCATGTAACAAAGTGATCTATTTCAGCCATAACAGCAGGGATGGATATATGTGATTGAGTGATATATACTAGGACATCATCAGCAAATAGAGAGCACTTGTACTCGGTGCCTCCCACCTCAATCCACCTAATATTGGGGTTATGGCGAATTGATGAGAGCAGGTGCTCCGTCACTAGGATGTATAAGAGAGGGGACAGAGGACATCCCTGCCTTGTCCCATTGGTGATTGTGAAAGGTGATGAAAATGTTCTGACGCACCCCCTGGGCCTTGGGACACCCGGAGCCGGACCCTTTTTGGTGGATGCTGGTGGTTGTAGTCTTCGTGGCGGCGATCCGGTTCCGTGGCTCAGGGCGGTCAAACCAGTGGCGGAACTATTTATGTGGTTTTGATGTTTAAATGTCCGACTACGCCACCCGTGGATTGCGGTCAGAGTGAACCGCCGCTACAGGGCAGACCGCTAAGGCTGGTGTTGTGGGTGCAGCAGAGCGTAGCATAACTCACCACGGGAGGAGTATAGCCTCAGGGCAGTGTATGCGGAGGATGGGGGTGATGGTGCAGGGCAGCAGCAGTAACGACACGGAGTCAGTGATGCAGTCCAGGGCCTTTACTCACAGTTCTTATTATCCAGACCACGTCTGCAGGTAACGGCTGCCCACGTCGTACTGTGCTCACCAGGTGAGGGGCTCAGACAACCCCCAGATAACTTTGGAGCGCTTCACAGGACCCCCTTTGTGTGTCCTTTGTCTTTCCTTTCTTACCAACACTTCTGTCCGGCTGCCTCGGGCCTCCTCTTGGTAAACTTGGCGCCAGTTTCCCTGACCCTATGTGGTGCCTTCCTAGCCGGTGTAGCGAGGGGCTGCGCCACATAAAATGTCACAGCCTCCGGTTTCTAGCTGAGGGTCGTTTCCTGCCTCCACTAGTTTCGGGGACCGGTCTCCCCCTTTGGCCTGACCCCTCCACGCAGGTGGATTCGGGCGTGCGGTGGCGACTCGCCCGTCCGCACCCCTGGGATCCCTTCATTCCTCGTTCCTGGAGCCTTCTCCACTCCTCTTCCTTCCTTCTCCCTCTTCCAGGCCTGGGCCTCTGTTACTAGGCCCGCCTCCGGAGCAGAGCTCATGCAGAGCCCCTGCTCCCTGCCACTTCTGCTCAGACTTCTCTGCACTGAACTAAGATGGTGCCCACCTTTTATACTCCCTTCTCAATGCACCCAGGAACTGCTTCCTCCCTGCTCCTGCACTACAGGGTTCCCCTTCCTCAGTGTTCCCTCCCCCCACTCCAGCCAGGGACAGGGACTGTCGTGCCCATCTCAGAGGCATATTGGTCGCCCTGCCCCACGGCAATATGGTGTAATGCATGCAGGTGTCGGGTCCTGATCCACACTCCGTCCTTACCTGAGAGTGAGATATCACACCTCTGGGTGAGGTGCAATACCTCTGTAGCAACCGAGCCCTCAGGGTGCTACAGTTCCATTTATCTTCAGCCTAGGTGACGTATTGTGATACAGGGCCGTGATTTTTTTCTATAAAAGGGTCCCCTAGACCACTACCCCAAGCTTTTTAAGAGAATCATATATGGCGTGCCAGGAGACTCTATGGAATGCTTTCTCAGCATCCAACGAGAGTATCTAATTACAAATTTTTAACTGCATCTAGCCCAGGAAATACTTTGTGCCTAGTAGCAGTGTCTGCTAGTCAGCGGATTATCCCGGCTGTTAAGCAAGCTACACCACCTGTAGTTTGGACACTTAATTTTTTCAAAGGAAATGCTTCGGGACCACGGGATACTCAGTGAAGAGCATCAGGAGGCACCCCAAGGCATAGGGGCTGGGACTGGCAGTAGGATGCCTTGCGGTGGACAGCCGAGCTTGATCCTTATAAAAGCTTTTTAACTGCAGCAGCTTTAGTGGACGCTACTGGAGCTGGAATTACGCGACTGCTGGCATGAGACTTGCCCTCCAATAGATCCTTGTAAATGGATTTAAAGTGTATTCATTCAAATTAGAGAGACAATTTAAATTAAAAAGCTTAGAGCTGCCTCCACCACAGGGGGGCTCGCTCGACCCACCAGCGGACAGGCACCAGTATTGGGAGAGGGGGGCTGGCCGTCAGGGTTCACCACGGCTCTGGCACAAACCCCGCGACACGGAGGAGGCACGGGCAGGAGTGGACTGAACGTGTCGGCTTCTTACTTTTTGGATTTTAGAAGGGCATGACATGCCTATATCTGTGTCTCCCCCTCCTTTTACTCCTCCACCTCTTTTCTTTTCGCATGACTATATGTTCTTGTCACTTTTCCATGTGTTAGTTGTGTCTTCTGAGCAGTTTGTCAGCTTTTGGACACCTTTGAAGGTGTTTTCTATGTGTTTCTATGTGTTTTTGTTTGCCTGCCATTGGTTTTAATGGTGTTCGAAGGTGTTCGACGAACAGTTCGACGAACAGTTCGGCGAACACACGGGTGTTCGACGAACCGAACCGAACTCGAACACTACGGGGGTGGCTCAACACTAGTCCTAGGACCTCTGCTCTTCTCAATCTACACCCTCTGCCTGGGACAGCTCATAGAGTTCCACGGCTTTCAGTATCATCTCCATGCTGACGACACACAGATTTACCTCTCTGGACCTGATATCACCTCCTTACTAACCAGAATCTCACAATGTCTGTATGCTATCTCATCCTTCTTCTCTGCTAGATTTCTAAAACTTAATATGGATAAAACTGAATTCATCATCTTTCCCCCATCTCACTCAGCCCCCCAATCTGACCTATCCATCAAAATCAATGGCTGTCCACTTTCCCCAGTTCCACAAGCTCGCTGCCTTAGGGTAACCTTGCACTCTAACCTCTCCTTCAAACCACATATCCAAGCCCTTTCCACTTCCTGCTGACTCCAACTCAAAAACTTCCCCCGGATCTGCACATTCCTCAACCACGAATCTGCAAAAAGACTAGTGCACGCCCTCATCATCTCCTGCTTCAACTACTGCAACCTCCCGCTCTGTGGTCTACCTTCCATCAGTCTTGCACCCCTCCAATCTATCCTAAACTCTGCTGCCCGACTAATCCATCTGTCCCCCCACTATTCTCTGGCCTTTCCTCTCAGTCAAACGCTTCACTGGCTCCCCATTGCCCAGAGACTCTAGTTCAAAACCCTAACCATGGCACACAAAGCCATCAACAACCTGTCTCCTCCATACATCTGTGACCTTGTCTCTCGGTACATACCTACACGCAACCTACGATTCTCGCAAGATCTCCTTCTCTACTCCCCTCTCATCTCCTCTTCCCACAATCGCATACAAGATTTCTCCCGTGCATCTCCTCTACTCTGGAACTTTCTACCTCAAAGCATCAGACTCTCGCCTAACTTGGAAACCTTCAAAAGGAACCTGAAGACCCACCCCTTCTGACAAGCCTACAACCTGCAGTAACCATCGCTCCACCACACCACTGCACGACCAGCACTACCCTCACCCATCACTTGTAGATTGTGAGCCCTCGCGGGCAGGGTCCTCTCTCCTTGTGTACCAGTTTGTCAATGCGCTTTTGTTCAAGATTATTGTAATTGTTTTTGCTATGTATACCCCCTTTTTCACATGTAAAGCACCATGGAATAAATTGCGCTATAATAATAAATAATAGTTTTAATAATCACGGTTTATATTGCATTACAGGCTTTGCTGCTTTAACCTAAAAACCAACAGTCCTTATCAGGGCTAAATCGATTCTATTCAATAATGCTGTTAGCTGTATTTACTGTAGGGCTAGCTGCTGGAGAAGGGCTAGTAGTGCATTACAGGCTTTTCTGCAGAAAACACAAAACAAAACTCTTTAACAGGCCTACATCTATTCTATTCTAGTCCCTATTAATACCACTCTTAGCTGCATACCTAATTTAATGTGCACAAGTCATGCTGTAAGGGACGAGGAAATGGACCTGCTGCTGATGGTTCACGCAGAAGTCGAGGCTGTGGGCTATGTGAAACTGTGCCTGCTGCGGGAGCACAACAAACCAATTCAAACATGAGAACTAGCTTCCTGTCCCACTTTGCAGGGGGGCGCGGTACACCACTCTTGAAGCCAGAACAGTGCAAACCGGGGGTCAGTTGGACAGCAGATAATGCTTCCAGTATGTTTCCCAGCACCACTTGTCTCCCACACGGTCTAGTCTCACTATTCAAGAGCCTGGACCACATAATCCTCACCCTGACCCTCCATCCTTCCACCATCAGTACTTTATGATCTACCATTTATGTTGATGGTATATATTTGCCTTGAGATACATACTTATAAATTGTTTCATTTTTTTTATTATTGTACACTGATGAAGGTCTATAACATAGTAACATAGTAACATAGTTTTTAAGGTTGAAGGAAGACTAAGTCCATCTAGTTCAACCCATAGCCTAACTTGTTGATCCAGAGGAAGGCAAAAAAAAAACATGTGGCAAACACTAAGCTCCATATTGGGGAAAAAAATTCCTTCCTGACTCTATACGACAATCAGACTAGTTCCCTGGATCAACGCCCTATCAAGGAATCTAGTATTTATAACCTGTAATATTATACTTTTCAAGAAAGGCATCCATGCCCTTCTTAAATTTTAACAGTGAATCACTCATTACAACATCATGCGGCAGAGAGTTCCATAGTCTCACTGCTCTTACAGTAAAGAATCCCTGTCTGTGTTATGATTAAACCTTCTTTCCTCCAGACGTAGAAGATGCCCCCTTGTCCCCGTCTCAGGCCTCAGAGTAAAAAGATCAGTAGAAAGGTCTTTGTACTGTCCCCTCATATACTTGTACATAGTAATAAGATCACCCCTAAGCCTTCTTTTTTCCACAGTAAATAACCCCAAGTGTAATAACCTGTCTTGGTATTGCAGACCCCCCAGTCCTCTAATAACCTTGGTCGCTCTTCTCTGCACCCGCTCTAGTTCAGCTATGTCTTTCTTATACACCGGAGACCAGAACTGTACACAGTATTCTAAGTGTGGCTGCACTAATGACTTGTATAGAGGTAAAAATATGTTCTCCTCATGAGCATCTATGCCTCTTTTAATGCATCCCATTATTTTATTTGCCTTTGCGGCAGCAGCCTGACACTGGCCACTAAACGTGAGCTTGTGGTTCACCAATACACACAGGTCTTTTTCAGTTACAGTTTTGCCCAGTGTTTTACAATTAAGCATATAATTATACATTTTATTTCCTCTGCCCAAGTGCATTACCTTACATTTATCCCCATTAAAGCTCATTTGCCATTTATCAGCCCAAGCTTCTAGTTTACATAGATCCTCCTGTAATATAAAATTGTCCTCCTCTGTATTGATTACCCTGCAGAGTTTCGTGTCATCTGCAAATATTGAAATATTACTCTGTATGCCCCCTACAAGGTCATTAATAAATATGTTAAAAAGAAGGGGGCCCAATACTGACCCCTGTGGTACCCCACTGTTAACTGAGTCCCAGTCTGAGTGTTTTCCATTAATAACCACCCTTTGTTTCCTATCACTGAGCCAATTCTTAACCCACATACATATATTTTCCCCTATCCCCATTGTTCTCATTTTATGTATCAACCTTTTGTGTGGAACCGTATCAAAAGCTTTTGAAAAGTCCATATACACAACATCCACTGCATTTCCTTGGTCCAGTCCAGAACTTGCCTCCTCATAAAAACTGATCAGATTAGTTTGACAGGAACAGTCCCTCGTAAACCCATGTTGATATTGGGTCATGAAGTTACTAGATGGTGGCCCGATTCTAACGCATCGGGTATTCTAGAATAGGTATGCGGCCGGCCAGGTGCAATCAGCAGAGCGGTATTTAAATTTGGCGCCAAAATCGTTGATTGGTCGAGGCCGGCAACCACGAACAATTAGCAAAGCGGTGTTACAATTTGGCGCCTATATCGCAGATTGATCACAGCCGGCGGTCGCGACTAATCAGCAGAGCGGGGTTTAAATTTGGCGCCAATAATGCTGATTGGTCGCGGCCAGCGAACGCGACCAATCAGCAGAGCGGGGTTTAAATTTGGCGGCAATAATGCTGATTGTTTGCGGCCGGCGGTCGCGACCAATCAGCAGAGTGTTATTTAAATTTGGCGCCAATAATGGTGATTGGTCACGGCCGCGACTAATCAGCAGAGCGGTGTTTAAATTTGTCGCCAATAATGCTGGTTATTCGTGACCGGTAACCGCGACCAATGAGCAGAGCGGTGTTTAAATCTGGCGCCAATATCGCTGATTGGTCGCGGCCGGCCACCACGACCAAACAGCGAAGCGGAGTTTAAATTTGGCGCCAATATCGCTGATTGGTCACGGCCGGTCGTTATGACTAATTAGCAGAGCGAGGTTTAAATTTGGCGCCAATACTGCTGATTGGTCGAGGCCGGCGACCACGAGCAATCAGCAGAGCGGTGTTTAAATTTGGCGCCAATACTGCTGATTGGTCGCGGCCGGCGACCGCGAGCAATCAACAGAGCGTTGTTTAAATTTGTCACCAAAATTGCTGATTGGTCGTGGCCGGCCACGGCGACCAATCAGCAGAGCGTTGTTTAAATTTGGCACCAAAATCACTGATTGGTCGCAGCCAGCGGTCGCGACCAATCAGCAGAGCGGGGTTTAAATTTGGCGCCAATACTGCTCATTGGTTGCGGCCGGCGACCGCAACCAATCAGCATAGCGTTATTTAAATTTGGAGCCAATCTCGCTGATTGGTCGCGTCTGCCGTCCGCGACCAATCAGCAGAGCGTTGTTTAAATTTGGCGCCAATCTCGATGATTGGCCACGGCTGGCAGCCGCGACCAATCAGAAGAGCGTTGTTTAAATTTGGCGTAGAGCGTTGTTTAAATTTGTCACCAAAATTACTGATTGGTCACGGCCGGCCACCGTGACCAATCAGCAGAGCGTTGTTTAAATTTGGCACCAAAATCGCTGATTGGTCGCAGCCGGCGATCGCGACCAATCAGCAGAGCGGGGTTTAAATTTGGCGCCAATACTGCTCATTGGTCGCGGCCTGTGACCGCAACCAATCAGCAGAGCGTTGTTTAAATTTGGCACCAATCTTGCTGATTGGTCGCAACTGCCGTCCGCGACCAATCAGCAGAGCGTTGTATAAATTTGGCGCCAATCTCGCTGATTGGTAGCGGTCGACGGCAGCTGAGACCAATCAGCACAGCGGTGTTTAAATTTAGCGCCAATCTCGCTGATTGGTCGCGGCCGGCCACCGCGAGCAATGAGCAGAGCGGCATTTAAATTTGCCGGCCATCTTGCTGATTGGTCGCGGCCGGCCACTGCGACCAATCAGCAGAGCGGCGTTTAAATTTGCCGCCCATCTCGCTGATTGGTCACGGCCGGCCACCGCAACCAATCAGCACTGCGGCTTTAAATTTGCCACCCATCCCACTGATTGGTCCCGGTTGGACACTGCGACCAATCAGCAGAGCGGCGTTTAAATTTGCCGCCCATCTCGCTGATTGGTCACGGCCGCCCACCGCGACCAATCAGCACTGCGGCGTTTAAATTTGCCACCCATCCCGCTGATTGGTCCCGGTCGGACACCGCAACCAATCAGCAGAGCGGCGTTGAAATTTGCCGCCCATCTCGCTGATTGGTCGTGGTGGCCGGCCGCGATTAATCAGCAGAGCGGCATTTAAAATTGCCGCCCATCTCGCTGATTGGTCCCGGTCGGCCACCGCGACCAATCAGCAGAGCGGTGTTTATATTTGCCGCCCATCTCGCTGATTGGTCACGGCCAGCCACCGCGACCAATCAGCACAGCGGCGTTTAAATTTGCCGCCCATCTCGCTGATTGGTCGCGGCCGGCCACCGCGACCAAACAGCAGAGCGGCGTTTAAATTTGCCGCCCATCTCGCTGATTGGTCGCGGTGGCCGGCCGCGATTAATCCGCAGAGCGGCATTTAAATTTGCCGCCCATCTCGCTGATTGGTCCCGGTCGGCCACCGTGACCAATCAGCAGAGCGGTGTTTAAATTTGCCGCCCATCTCGCTGATTGGTCACGGCCAGCCATCGCAACCAATCAGCACTGCGGAGTTTAAATTTGCCGTCCATCTCGCTGATTGGTCACGGCCGGCCACCGCGACCAATCAGCAGAGCGGTGTTTAAATTTGCCGCCCATCTCGCTGATTGGTCACGGTCGGCCGGGCACCGCGACCTATCAGCAGAGCTGCGTTTAAATTTCCCTGCCATCTCGCTCATTGGTCGCGGTGGCCGGCCGCGATTAATCCGCAGAGCGGCATTTAAATTTGCCGCCCATCTCGCTGATTGGTCGCGGTGGCCACCGAGACCAATCAGCAGAGCGGCGTTTAAATTTGCCGCCCATCTCGCTGATTCTTCCCGGTCGGCCACCGCGACCAATCAGCAGAGCGGTGTTTATATTTGCCGCCCATCTCACTGATTGTTCACGGTCAGCCACCGCGACCAATCAGCAGAGCGGCGTTTAAATTTCCCTGCCATCTCGCTCATTGGTCGCGGTGGCCGGCCGCGATTAATCAGCAGAGTGGCGTTTAAATTTCCCGGCCACCTCGCTGATTGGTCGCGGCCGGCCCCCGCGACCAATCAGCAGAGCGGCGTTTAAATTTGCCGCCCATCTCGCTGATTGGTCCCGGTCGGCCACCGCGACCAATCAGCAGAGCGGTGTTTATATTTGCCGCCCATCTCACTGATTGGTCACGGCCAGCCACCGCGACCAATCAGCACAGCGGTGTTTATATTTGCCGCCCATCTCGCTGATTGGTCACGGCCAGCCACCGCGACCAATCAGCACAGCGGCGTTTAAATTTGCCGCCCATCTCGCTGATTGGTCGCGGCCGGCCCCCGCGACCAAACAGCAGAGCGGCGTTTAAATTTGCCGCCCATCTCGCTGATTGGTCGCGGTGGCCGGCCGCGATTAATCCGCAGAGCGGCATTTAAATTTGCCGCCCATCTCGCTGATTGGTCCCGGTCGGCCACCGTGACCAATCAGCAGAGCGGTGTTTAAATTTGCCGCCCATCTCGCTGATTGGTCACGGCCAGCCATCGCAACCAATCAGCACTGCGGAGTTTAAATTTGCCGTCCATCTCGCTGATTGGTCACGGCCGGCCACCGCGACCAATCAGCAGAGCGGTGTTTAAATTTGCCGCCCATCTCGCCGATTGGTCACGGTCGGCCGGGCACCGCGACCAATCAGCAGAGCTGCGTTTAAATTTCCCTGCCATCTCGCTCATTGGTCGCGGTGGCCGGCCGCGATTAATCCGCAGAGCGGCATTTAAATTTGCCGCCCATCTCGCTGATTGGTCGCGGTGGCCACCGAGACCAATCAGCAGAGCGGCGTTTAAATTTGCCGCCCATCTCGCTGATTCTTCCCGGTCGGCCACCGCGACCAATCAGCAGAGCGGTGTTTATATTTGCCGCCCATCTCACTGATTGTTCACGGTCAGCCACCGCGACCAATCAGCAGAGCGGCGTTTAAATTTCCCTGCCATCTCGCTCATTGGTCGCGGTGGCCGGCCGCGATTAATCAGCAGAGTGGCGTTTAAATTTCCCGGCCACCTCGCTGATTGGTCGCGGTGGCCACCGCGACCAATCAGCAGAGCGGCGTTTAAATTTGCCGCCCATCTCGCTGATTGGTCCCGGTCGGCCACCGCGACCAATCAGCAGAGCGGTGTTTATATTTGCCGCCCATCTCACTGATTGGTCACGGCCAGCCACCGCGACCAATCAGCACAGCGGCGTTTAAATTTGCCGCCCATCTCGCTGATTGGTCGCGGCCGGCCACCGCAACCAAACAGCAGAGCGGCGTTTAAATTTGCCGCCCATCTCGCTGATTGGTCCCGGTCGGCCACCGCAGCCAAACAGCAGAGCGGCGTTTAAATTTGCCGCCCATCTCGCTGATTGGTCGCGGTGGCCGGCCGCGATTAATCCGCAGAGCGGCATTTAAATTTGCCGCCCATCTCACTGATTGGTCCCGGTCGGCCACCGCGACCAATCAGCAGAGCGGCGTTTAAATTTGCCGCCCATCTCGCTGATTGGTCATGGCCGGCCATCGCAACCAATCAGCACTGCGGAGTTTAAATTTGCCGCCCATCTCGCTGATTGGTCACGGCCGGCCACCGCGACCAATCAGCAGAGCGGTGTTTAAATTTGCCGCCCATCTCGCTGATTGGTCCCGGTCGGCCACCGCGACCAATCAGCAGAGTGGTGTTTATATTTGCCGCCCATCTCCCTGATTGGTCACGGCCAGCCACCGCGACCAATCAGCACAGCGGCGTTTAAATTTGCCGCCCATCTCGCTGATTGGTCGCGGCCGGCCACCGCAACCAAACAGCAGAGCGGCGTTTAAATTTGCCGCCCATCTCGCTGATTGGTCCCGGTCGGCCACCGCAACCAAACAGCAGAGCGGCGTTTAAATTTGCCGCCCATCTCGCTGATTGGTCGCGGTGGCCGGCCGCGATTAATCCGCAGAGCGGCATTTAAATTTGCCGCCCATCTCGCTGATTGGTCGCGGTGGCCGGCCGCGATTAATCAGCAGAGCGGCGTTAAAATTTGCCGGACATCTCGCTGATTGGTCGCGGTGGCCAACCGCGAAAAATCAGCAGAGCGGCATTTAAATTTGCCGCCCATCTCGCTCATTGGTCGCGGTGGCCGGCCGCGATTAATCAGCAGAGCGGCGTTTAAATTTGCCGGCCATCTTGCTGATTGGTCGCGGCCGGCCACTGCGACCAATCAGAAGAGCGGCGTTTAAATTTGCCGCCCATCTCGCTGATTGGTCGCGGTGGCCGGCTGCGATTAATCAGCAGAGCGGCGTTAAAATTTGCAGGACATCTCGCTGATTGGTCGCGGTGGCCAACCACGACCAATCAGCAGAGAGGCGTTTAAATTTGCCGCCCATCTCGCTGATTGGTCCCGGTCGGCCACCGCGACCAATCAGCAGAGCGGCGTTTAAATTTGCCGCCCATCTCACTGATTGGTCACGGCCGGCCACCGCGACCAATCAGCAGAGCGGCGTTTAAATTTGCCGCCCATCTGGCTGATTGTTCGTGGTGGCCGGCTGCGATTAATCAGCAGATCGGCATTTAAATTTGCCGCCCATCTCGCTGATTGGTCCCGGTCGGCCACCGCGACCAATCAGCAGAGCGGTGTTTATATTTGCCGCCCATCTCGCTGATGGGTCACGGCCAGCCACCGCGACCAATCAGCACAGCGGCGTTTAAATTTGCCGCCAATCTCGCTGATTGGTCGCGGCCGGCCACCGCGACCAAACAGCAGAGCAGTGTTTAAAGTTGCCGCCCATCTCACTGATTGGTCGCGGTGGCCGGCTGCGATTAATCCACAGAGCGGCATTTAAATTTGCCGCCCATCTCGCTGATTGGTCCCGGTCGGCCACCGCGACCAATCAGCAGAGCGGCGTTTAAATTAGCCGCCCATCTCGCTGATTGGTCACGGCCGGCCATCGCAACCAATCAGCACTGCGGAGTTTAAATTTGCCGCCCATCTCGCTGATTGGTCACGACCGGCCACCGCGACCAATCAGCAGAGCGGTGTATAAATTTTCCGCCAATCTCGCTGATTGCTCACGGCCGGCCACCGCGACCAATCAGCAGAGCGGCATTTAAATTTGCCGCCCATCTCGCTGATTGGTCGCGGTCGGCTGGGCACCGCGACCAATCAGCAGAGCGGCGTTTAAATTTCCCTGCCATCTCGCTCATTGGTCGCGGTGGCCGGCCGCGATTAATCAGCAGAGCGGCGTTTAAATTTGCCGGCCATCTTGCTGATTGGTCGCGGCCGGCCACTACGACCAATCAGAAGAGCGGCGTTTAAATTTGCCGCCCATCTCGCTGATTGGTCGCGGTGGCCGGCTGCGATTAATCAGCAGAGCGGCGTTAAAATTTGAAGGACATCTCGCTGATTGGTCGCGGTGGCCAACCACGACCAATCAGCAGAGAGGCGTTTAAATTTGCCGCCCATCTCGCTGATTGGTCCTGGTCGGCCACCGCGACCAATCAGCAGAGCGGCGTTTAAATTTGCCGCCCATCTCACTGATTGGTCACGGCCGGCCACCGCGACCAATCAGCAGAGCGGCGTTTAAATTTGCCGCCCATCTGGCTGATTGTTCGTGGTGGCCGGCCGCGATTAATCAGCACAGCGGCATTTAAATTTGCCGCCCATCTCGCTGATTGGTCCCAGTCGGCCACCGCGACCAATCAGCAGAGCGGTGTTTATATTTGCCGCCCATCTCGCTGATGGGTCACGGCCAGCCACCGCGACCAATCAGCACAGCGGCGTTTAAATTTGCCGCCAATCTCGCTGATTGGACGCGGCCGGCCACCGCGACCAAACAGCAGAGCAGCGTTTAAATTTGCCGCCCATCTCGCTGATTGGTCGCGGTGGCCGGCTGCGATTAATCCAGAGAGCGGCATTTAAATTTGCCGCCCATCTCACTGATTGGTCCCGGTCGGCCACCGCGACCAATCAGCAGAGCGGCGTTTAAATTTGCCGCCCATCTCGCTGATTGGTCACGGCCGGCCATCGCAACCAATCAGCACTGCGGAGTTTAAATTTGCCGCCCATCTCGCTGATTGGTCACGGCCGGCCACCGCGACCAATCAGCAGAGCGGCATTTAAATTTGCCGCCCATCTCGCTGATTGGTCGCGGTCGGCCGGGCACCGCGACCAATCAGCAGAGCGGTGTTTAAATTTCCCTGCCATCTCGCTCATTGGTCGCGGTGGCCGGCCGCGATTAATCAGCAGATCGGCGTTTAAATTTGCCGGCCATCTCGCTCATTGGTCGCGGTGGCCGGCCGCGATTAATCAGCAGAGCGGCGTTTAAATTTGCCGCCCATCTCGTTGATTGGTCGCGGTGGCCGGCCGCGATTAATCAGTAGAGCGGCGTTTAAATTTGCCGCCCATCTCGCTGATTGGTCACGGCCGGCCACCACGACCAATCAGCAAAGCGGAGTTTAAATTTGCCGCCCATCTCGCTGATTGGTCGCGGTCGGCCGGCCACCGCGACCAATCAGCAGAGCGGCGTTTAAATTTGCCGCCCATCTCTCTGATTGGTCACGGCCGGCCACCGCGACCAATCAGCACTGCGGCATTTAAATTTGCCGCCCATCTCGCTGATTGGTCACGGCCGGCCACCGCGACCAATCAGCAGAGCGGCGTTTAAATTTGCCGCCTATCTCGCTGATTGGTCAGGGCCGGCCACCGCGACCAATCAGCAGAGCGGCATTTAAATTTGCCACTCATCTCGCTGATTAGTCGCGGCCGGCCACCGCGACCAATCAGCAGAGCGTTGTTTAAATTTGGCACCAAAATCGCTTATTCGTCGCAGCCGGCGGTCGCGACCAATCAGCAGAGCGGGGTTTAAATTTGGCGCCAATACTGCTCATTGGTCGCGGCCGGCGACCGCAACCAATCAGCAGAGCGTTGTTTAAATTTGGCACCAATCTCGCTGATTGGTCGCAACTGCCGTCCGCGACCAATCAGCAGAGCGTTGTTTAAATTTGGTGCCAATCTCGATGATTGGCCGCGGCTGACAGCTGCGACCAATCAGCAGAGCGTTGTTTAAATTTAGCGCCAATCTCGCTGATTGTTCGCGGCCGGCCACCGTAAGCAATGAGCAGAGCGGCGTTTAAATTTGCCGCCCATCTCGCTGATTGGTCACGGCCGGCCACCGCGACCAATCAGCAAAGCGGAGTTTAAATTTGCCGCCCATCTCGCTGATTGGTCGCGGTCGGTCGGCCACCGCGACCAATCAGCAGAGCGGCGTTTAAATTTGCCGCCTATCTCGCTGATTGGTCGGGGCCGGCCACCGCGACCAATCAGCAGAGCGGCATTTAAATTTGCCACTCATCTCGCTGATTGGTCGCGGCCGGCCACCGTGACCAATCAGCAGAGCGTTGTTTAAATTTGGCACCAAAATCGCTGATTCGTCGCAGCCGGCGGTCGCGACCAATCAGCAGAGCGGGGTTTAAATTTGGCGCCAATACTGCTCATTGGTCGCGGCCGGCGACCGCAACCAATCAGCAGAGCGTTGTTTAAATTTGGCACCAATCTCGCTGATTGGTCGCAACTGCCGTCTGCGACCAATCAGCAGAGCGTTGTTTAAATTTGGTGCCAATCTCGATGATTGGCCGCGGCTGACAGCTGCGACCAATCAGCAGAGCGTTGTTTAAATTTAGCGCCAATCTCTCTGATTGGTCGCGGCCGGCCACCGTAAGCAATGAGCAGAGCGGCGTTTAAATTTGCCGGCCATCTTGCTGATTGGTCGCGGCCGGCCACTGCGACCAATCAACAGAGCGGCGTTTAAATTTGCCGCCCATCTCGCTGATTGGTCGCGGTGGCCGGCAGCGATTAATCAGCAGAGCGGCGTTTAAATTTGCCGCCCATCTCGCTGATTGGTCACGGCCGGCCACCGCGACCAATCAGCACTGTGGCATTTAAATTTGCCACCCATCCCGCTGATTGGTCCCGGTCGGCCACCGCGACCAATCAGCAGAGCGGCGTTTAAATTTGCCGCCCATCTCACTGATTGGTCACGGCCGGCCACCGCGACCAATCAGCAGAGCGGAGTTTAAATTTGCCGCCCATCTCGCTGATTGGTCGTGGTGGCCGGCTGCGATTAATCAGCAGAGCGGCATTTAAATTTGCCGCCCTTCTCGCTGATTGGTCCAGGTCAGCCACCGCGACCAATAAGCATAGCGGTGTTTATATTTGCCGCCCATCTCGCTGATGGGTCACGGCCAGCCACCGCGATCATTCAGCACAGCGGCGTTTAAATTTGCCGCCCATCTCGCTGATTGGTCGCGGCCGGCCACCGCGACCAAACAGCAGAGCGTCATTTAAATTTGCCGCCCATCTCGCTGATTGGTCCCAGTCGGCCACCGCGACCAATCAGCAGAGCGGTGTTTAAATTTGCCGCCCATCTCGCTGATTGGTCACGGCCGGGCACCGCGACCAATCAGCAGAGCGGCGTTTAAATTTCCCTGCCATCTCGCTCATTGGTCGCGGTGGCCGGCCGCGATTAATCAGCAGAGCGGCGTTTAAATTTGCCGGCCATCTCGCTCATTGGTCGCGGTGGCCACCGCGGCCAATCAGCACAGCGGCGTTTAAATTTGCCGCCCATCTCGCTCATTGGTCGCGGTGGCCGGCCGCGATTAATCAGCAGAGCGTCGTTTTAATTTGCCGCCCATCTCGCTGATTGGTCACGGCCGGCCACCACGACCAATCAGCAGAGCGGCGTTTAAATTTGCCGCCCATCTCGCTGATTGGTCACGGCCGGCCACCGTGACCAATCAGCACTGCGGCGTTTAAATTTGCCGCCCATCTCGCTGATTGGTCACGGCCGGCCACCGCGACCAATCAGCAAAGCGGCGTTTAAATTTGCCGCCCATCTCGCTGATTGGTCGCAGTCGGCCGGTCACTGTGACCAATCAGCAGAGCGGCGTTTAAATTTGCCGCCCATCTCGCTGATTGGTCACGGCCGGCCACCACGACCAATCAGCAGAGCGGCGTTTAAATTTGCCGCCCATCTCGCTGATTGGTCACGGTCGGCCACCGCGACCAATCAGCACTGCGGCGTTTAAATTTGCCGCCCATCTCGCTGATTGGTCACGGCCGGCCACCGCGACCAATCAGCAAAGCGGCGTTTAAATTTGCCGCCCATCTCGCTGATTGGTCGCAGTCGGCCGGTCACTGCGACCAATCAGCATAGCGGCGTTTAAATTTGCCGCCCATCTCGCTGATTCGTCACGGCCGGCCACCGCGACCAATCAGCACAGCGGCGTTTAAATTTGCCGCCCATCTCGCTGATTGGTCGCGGCCGGCCACCGTGACCAAACAGCAGAGCGGCGTTTAAATTTGCCGCCCATCTCGCTGATTGGTCACGGCCGGCCATCGCAACCAATCAGCACTGCGGAGTTTAATTTTGCCGCCCATCTCGCTGATTGGTCACAGCCGGCCACCACGACCAATCAGCAGAGCGGTGTTTAAATTTGCCGCCCATCTCGCTGATTGGTCACGGCCGGGCACCGCGACCAATCAGCAGAGCGGCGTTTAAATTTCCCTGCCATCTCGCTCATTGGTCGCGGTGGCTGGCCGCGATTAATCAGCAGAGCGGCGTTTAAATTTGCCGGCCATCTCGCTCATTGGTCGCGGTGGCCACCGCGGCCAATCAGCACAGCGGCGTTTAAATTTGCCGCCCATCTCGCTAATTGGTCGCTTTGGCCGGCCGCGATTAATCAGCAGAGCGTCGTTTAAATTTGCCGCCCACCTCGCTGATTGGTCACGGCCGTCCACCACGACCAATCAGCAGAGCGGCGTTTAAATTTGCCGCCCATCTCGCTGATTGGTCACGGCCGGCCACCGCGACCAGTCAGCAAAGCGGAGTTTAAATTTGCCGCCCATCTCGCTGATTGGTCGCGGTCGGCCGGCCACCGCGACCAATCAGCAGAGCGGCGTTTAAATTTGCCGCCTATCTCGCTGATTGGTCGGGGCCGGCCACCGCGACCAATCAGCAGAGCGGCATTTAAATTTGCCACTCATCTCGCTGATTGGTCGCGGCCGGCCACCGCGACCAATCAGCAGAGCGTTGTTTAAATTTGGCACCAAAATCGCTGATTCGTCGTAGCCGGCGGTCGCGACCAATCAGCAGAGCGGGGTTTAAATTTGGCGCCAATACTGCTCATTGGTCGCAGCCGGCGCCTGCAACCAATCAGCAGAGCGTTGTTTAAATTTGGCACCAATCTCGCTGATTGGTCGCAACTGCCGTCCGCGACCAATCAGCAGAGCGTTGTTTAAATTTGGTGCCAATCTCGATGATTGGCCGCGGCTGACAGCTGCGACCAATCAGCAGAGCGTTGTTTAAATTTAGCGCCAATCTCGCTGATTGGTCGCGGCCGGCCACCGTAAGCAATGAGCAGAGCGGCGTTTAAATTTGCCGGCCATCTTGCTGATTGGTCGCGGCCGGCCACTGCGACCAATCAGCAGAGCGGCGTTTAAATTTGCCGCCCATCTCGCTGATTGGTCGCGGTGGCCGGCCGCGATTAATCAGCAGAGCGGCGTTAAAATTTGCCACACATCTCGCTGATTGGTCGCGGTGGCCAACCGCGACCAATCAGCAGAGCGGCGTTTAAATTTGCCGCCCATCTCGCTGATTGGTCACGGCCGGCCACCGCGACCAATCAGCACTGTGGCATTTAAATTTGACACCCATCCCGCTGATTGGTCCCGGTCGGCCACCGCGACCAATCAGCAGAGCGGCGTTTAAATTTGCCGCCCATCTCACTGATTGGTCACGGCCGGCCACCGCGACCAATCAGCAGAGCGGCGTTTAAATTTGCCGCCCATCTCGCTGATTGGTCGTGGTGGCCGGCTGCGATTAATCAGCAGAGCGGCATTTAAATTTGCCGCCCTTCTTGCTGATTGGTCCAGGTCGGCCACCGCGACCAATCAGCATAGCGGTGTTTATATTTGCCGCCCATCTCGCTGATGGGTCACGGCCAGCCACCGCGATCAATCAGCACAGCGGCGTTTAAATTTGCCGCCCATCTCGCTGATTGGTCGCGGCCGGCCACCGCGACCAAACAGCAGAGCGGCATTTAAATTTGCCGCCCATCTCGCTGATTGGTCCCGGTCGGCCACCGCGACCAATCAGCAGAGCGGCGTTTAAATTTGCCGCCCATCTCGCTGATTGGTCACGGCCGGCCATCGCAACCAATCAGCACTGTGGAGTTTAAATTTGCCGCCCATCTCGCTGATTGGTCACAGCCGGCCACCACGACCAATCAGCAGAGCGGTGTTTAAATTTGCCGCCCATCTCGCTGATTGGTCACGGCCGGGCACCGCGACCAATCAGCAGAGCGTCGTTTAAATTTCCCTGTCATCTCGCTCATTGGTCGCGGTGGCTGGCCGCGATTAATCAGCAGAGCGGCGTTTAAATTTGCCGGCCATCTCGCTCACTGGTCGCGGTGGCCACCGCGGCCAATCAGCACAGCGGCGTTTAAATTTGCCGCCCATCTCGCTCATTGGTCGCGGTGGCCGGCCGCGATTAATCAGCAGAGCGTCGTTTAAATTTGCCGCCCATCTCGCTGATTGGTCACGGCCGGCCACCACGACCAATCAGCAGAGCGGCGTTTAAATTTGCCGCCCATCTCGCTGATTGGTCACGGCCGGCCACCGCGACCAATCAGCACTGCGGCGTTTAAATTTGCCGCCCATCTCGCTGATTGGTCACGGCCGGGCACCGCGACCAATCAGCAAAGCGGCGTTTAAATTTGCTGCCCATCTCGCTGATTGGTCGCAGTCGGCCGGTCACTGCGACCAATCAGCAGAGCGGCGTTTAAATTTGCCGCCCATCTCGCTGATTGGTCGCGGCCGGCCACCGCGACCAAACAGCAGAGCGGCGTTTAAATTTACCGCCAATCTCGCTGATTGGTCCCGGTCGGCCACCGCGACCAATCAGCAGAGCGGCGTTTAAATTTGCCGCCCATCTCGCTGATTGGTCACGGCCGGCCATCGCAACCAATCAGCACTGCGGAGTTTAAATTTGCCGCCCATCTCGCTGATTGGTCACAGCCGGCCACCACGACCAATCAGCAGAGCGGTGTTTAAATTTGCCGCCCATCTCGCTGATTGGTCACGGCCGGGCACCGCGACCAATCAGCAGAGCGGCGTTTAAATTTGCCGCCCATCTCGCTGATTGGTCGCGGCCGGCCACCGCGACCAAACAGCAGAGCGGCGTTTAAATTTGCCGCCAATCTCGCTGATTGGTCCCGGTCGGCCACCGCGACCAATCAGCAGGGCGGCGTTTAAATTTGCCGCCCATCTCGCTGATTGGTCACGGCCGGCCATCGCAACCAATCAGCACTGCGGAGTTTAAATTTGCCGCCCATCTCGCTGATTGGTCACAGCCGGCCACCACAAACAATCAGCAGAGCGGTGTTTAAATTTGCCGCCCATCTCGCTCATTGGTCGCGGTGGCCGGCCGCGATTAATCAGCAGAGCGTCGCTTAAATTTGCCGCCCATCTCGCTGATTGGTCACGTCCGGCCACCACGACCAATCAGCAGAGCGGCGTTTAAATTTGCCGCCCATCTCGCTGATTGGTCACGGCCGGCCACCGCGACCAATCAGCACTGCGGCATTTAAATTTGCCGCCCATCTCGCTGATTGGTCACGGCCGGCCACCGCGACCAATCAGCAAAGCGGCGTTTAAATTTGCCGCCCATCTCGCTGATTGGTCGCAGTCGGCCGGCCACTGCGACCAATCAGCAGAGCGGCGTTTAAATTTGCCGCCCATCTCGCTGATTGGTCGGGGCCGGCCACCGCGACCAATCAGCAGAGCGACATTTAAATTTGCCGCCCATCTCGCTGATTGGTCGCGGCCGGCCACCGCGACCAATTAGCATCGTATTAGTGTGGGCTCGGGAGCGGCGCTGCTTGTGCAGCTCCGTTTTAGCGAGGACCGGGGAGCGGCGCTGCCTGTGCGGCTCCTTCTGCTGCGAGAAGCCGGGAGATGAGCGGCTACTCGCAGCAGAAGCATCCCGACCGGCGGCGCCGCTCTCTGGTCCTCCGTTCACACTTGCTGTCGGGAGATCAGCGGGCCAAGTTGCTGATCTTCCGACGTTAGCCGCATGGAGGTCAGCGGCGCCGGTCGGGGTTGTGCTGCTAGCGCCGCTCATCTCCCCGCTGCATCGCCGCTGACCTCCGTCCGGCAGATGAGCCGCTAACGACCGCCATCTTTTTTCAGAAATCCCGCGGCGCTGATTGGCCGCTGCCGGACCAATGAGCGACGCGGGATTTCCTGGACAGACAGACAGACAGACAGAAAGACTGACAGAAAGACAGACAGACGGGATAAGACAATTATATATATATAGATTCTTCTTCAGATACTCTATCATCGCATCTCTTAGGAAACCCTCCAGGATTTTACTCACAGTAGAGGTTAAGCTTACCGGCCTATAATTTCCAAGTTCAGTTTTTGTCCCCTTTTTGAATATTGGCACCACATTTGCTATACGCCAGTCCTGTGGTACAGACCCTGTTATTATGGAATCTTTAAAGATTAAAAATAATGGTCTATATATGACATTACTTAATTCCTGCAGTACTCGCGGGTGTATCCCATCCGGGCCCGGGGATTTGTCAACTTTAATGATTTTTAGACGCCGCCGTACTTCCTGCTGGGTTAAGCAAGTGACATTTACTGGAGAACTTTTGTTATCACTAATCATGTTTTCTGTCATGCGATTTTCTTGTGTAAATACGATTGAAAAAAAATCATTTAGCATATTGGCTTTTTCCTCATCCTCATCCACCATTTCACCCAGACTATTTTTAAGGGGGCCAACATTATCATTTTTTAGTTTTTTACTATTTATGTAGTTAAAGAATATTTTGGGGTTATTTTTACTTTCTCTGGCAACGCTTCTCTCTGCCTCAATCTTTGCTGCCTTGATTTGTTTTTTACATAATTTATTTAATTTTCTATATTTATTCAATGCCTCATCACTACCTACTTGCTTTAGTTCTCAAAATGCTTTCTTTTTGTCACTTATTGCGCCCCTTACAGCTCTCTTTAGCCATAGTGGTTTCCTCTTATTTCTAGCATGTTTATTCCCAAGGGGTATATATTGTGCACAGGTTCTATTCAGGATGTTAATAAACGTCTCCCATTTGCTTTGTGTAGCTTTATGTCTCAGGATATCGTCCCAGTTTATTGCACTAAGATCATCTCTTAACCGTTGGAAATTTGCCTTCCTGAAGTTTAGTGTCCTTGTAACCCCTCTACTACACATCTTATTAAAGGTTACATGAAAACGTATTATTTGTGATCACTATTACCCAAGTGACCCCCAACTCGTATATTTGATATGCGGCCTGGCCTATTGGTTAATATTAGGTATAGCAGTGCCCCCCTTCTTGTTGGGTCCTGAACCAGTTGTGAAAGGTAATTGTCTCTCATAGTTGTCAAAAACCTATTTCCTTTGCTTGAACTACATGTTTCTGTCCCCCAATGTATTTCAGGGTAGTTGAAGTCTCCCATAATAATGACTTCTCCTTGAGTCGCTGCTTCATCTATTTGCTTTACGAGGATATTCTCCGCTACTTCCATTATTTTTGGAGACTTATAACAAACCCCTATCAGTAATTTATTATTTTTTCCCCCTCCCCTTATCTCCACCCACAGGGACTCTACATTTTCATTAGATTCACATATATCCTCCCGCAAGACAGGTTTTAAGGATGATTTTACATATAAACACACCCGCCCCCCTCGCTTGTTTGTACGGTCATTTCTGAACAGACTATAGCCCTGTAAATTAACTGCCCAGTCATGGCTCTCGTCCAGCCACGTCTCAGATATCCCAACCATGTCATAATTATTTTCCAACATAATTAATTCTAATTCCTCCATTTTGTTGGTGAGGCTTCTGGCAATAGTGTACATGCATTTTATGTATCTCTCTGTACCTCTATTCCTTCTTACTTTATTGACTGTTCTAACCCCACCCCCAATTTCATTATTTGTGCCCAGGTCACTATCTGCACAATCTTCCCCACCTATAAAATGATTACCCTCCCCCCTAATCCCTAGTTTAAACACTCCTCCAACCTTCTAGCCATTTTCTCCCCCAGCACAGCTGCACCCTCCCCATTAAGGTGCAGCCCGTCCCTAGCGTAGAGTCTGTAGTCAACTGAGAAGTCGGCCCAGTTCTCCAGGAACCCAAATCCCTCCTTCCTACTCCAGTTCTTGAGCCACTTATTTATCTCCCTAATCTCCCGTTGCCTCTCTGGCGTGGCACGTGGTACCGGTAGTATTTCAGAGAATACCACCTTGGAGGTCCTTGCTTTCAGCTTGCAGCCTAATTCCCTGAAATCATCTTTAAGGACCTTCCACCTACCTCTAACTTTGTCATTTGTGCCAATGTGCACCATGACCACTGGATCCTCAACAGCCCCTCCCAGTAATCTGTCAACCCGATCAGCGATGTGCCGGACTCGAGCGCCAGGTAGGCAGCACACTGTTCGACGATCCCTGTCTTTTTGACAGATTGCCCTTTCTGTTCCCCTAATAATTGAGTCCCCCACTACCAGCACCTGCCTGGCCTGCCCTACTCTCTTATTTCCCTCTTTACTGGAGATGACACTCCTCCGGCTTTCAGGGGACATGCCTTGCTGCAGTAGTGCTACCCCTGTACCGTCACTCCCCTCATCTGCCAACTTTGCAAACTTATTGGGGTATGCCAGATCAGGACTAGCCTCCCTAGCACTCTTCCCTCTACCACCCCTTCTAACTGTCACCCAACTAGCGACCTCACTGTTCTGCAGCTCCCGACTACCACCCTCCCCCACATCTACCCCAGTGAGCTGCTGCTCAGTGAGCAGCAGACTCCTTTCCATGTTGTCAATGGATCTCAGTGTTGCCAGCTGCTCATTTAGATCCAGTATCTGGGCTTTCAAACGCACAACGTGCACACATCTCGCGCAGCAGTAAGCAACCCCGACCCGCTGTTCAAGGAATGCATACATGTGGCAAGATGTACACTGGATAGCATTGTCAATAATGGAGCTCATTTACTAATGGGGATTGCAATATACAGAATGTTAAGTAAAAAGAAAAGTAAAGAATTAATGAAATACAGTCAGCAATTCAGTCCAAAGTCCTCCCTTCAAACTCCCTGAATCCAAAGTCACTGAAAAACAAGTCACACACTTACTTTCGTTCGCACTTACGCTCCGGACACACGCAGCTCGTTCACACTCGCAAACTAAGAGATTTAAAAAGTTTTTTGTTTTTTTTCCCCTTTTCCAGCAATGCACCCTTCACCTCAATGCACTTCCAAAGGACTGGATGCCCAACCAGCTGCCCCTTATAAACCCTTAATTATGACCCCTTCCCCTTAATTAACCCCTTGCGAGTAAAGCTTCACCTCAGGATTTTAGTGCAATGTAGTTAACCCTTAAATACACAGGTAGTAAACTAAGAAACTAAAACTGTAGTGAGAAAATAGGTTCTAAAAAGCCCAATAAATCTAAACAGGTAGAAAAGCACTCAGCAGGTCACAATGCAGCACTCACCGCAATTCACACAGGTATTTTCTGCAGGATTCCCAATACCTCTTCACTGAAAAACAAGTCACACACTTACTTTCGTTTGCACTTACGCTCCGGACACACACAGCTCGTTCACACTCGCAAACTAAGAGATTTAAAGAGTTTTTTTTTTTTTTCCCTTTTCCAGCAATGCACCCTTCACCTCAATGCACTTCCAAAGGGACCGAAACATTTGTTACATTGTACTTATGTATCAGCATTAAATTTTTCAAGAATTTGATTATCTTTGAATGGCAAGTTTTTTCTGCATGCATTATATTGTATACAGGATCATGGGACCCTCATTACATTGTATACAAGGCCATTGGGCCCGTATTATATTGTATACAGGACCATAGGTGGTACATTATATTGTATGCAGGACCATGTGGGGTGCATTATATTGTATACAGGACCATGAGGGGTGCATTATATTGTTTGGAGGACGACGGGGAGGTGCATTATATTGCATGGAGGACCATGGGGGTGCATTATATTGTATACAGCACCATGGAAGGGGGAAATTTTATTGTATGGAAGACCATGGGGGTGCATTATATTGTATAGAGGACCATGGGGGTGCATTATATTGTATACAGGACCATGGGTGGGGACATTACATTGTATACAGGACAATGGGGGGTGCATTATATTGTATGGAAGCCCATGGGGGGTTCATTATATTGTATACAGGACCATGGGCTGGTGTATTATATTGTATGCAGGACCATGGGGGGTGCATTATATTGTATGGAGAACCATGAGGAGGTGCATTATATTGTATGGAGGACCATAGGGGCACATTATATTGTATACAGGACCATGGGGGCATTATATTGTATCGAGGACCATGGGGGGCACATTATATTATATTGAGGACTATTGGAGGTGCATTATATTGTATGGAGGACCATGGGGGCACATAACATGGGGGGTACATAATATTATACAGGACCATAGGAGGAGCATTATATTGTATAGTGGACCATGGGGGTGCATTATATTGTATGGAGGACCATGGGGGCGCTTTATATTGTATACAGGACCATGGGGGGTGCATTATGTTGTATACAAGACCATGAAGGGTACATTATATTGTATACAGGACCATGAGGGGCACATCATATTGTATACAGGACCATGGGGCCCGCATTATATTGAATACAAGACCATTTGGGGTGCATTATATTGTATAAAGGACCATAGGGCCAGCATTGTATTGTATAAAGGACTATGTGGGGCACACTATATTGTATACAGGACCATGGGACCTGCATTATGTTGTATACAGGACAATGGGGCCCTCATTATATTGTATACCGGACCATTGGGGGAATTATATTGTTGTCACGAGTGTATCAAGTGTGTCAGGTAGTCGCTCTGGATCCGGCTGTAGAAGATCACTGCGCTTGGCATTGCAGACCCCCTCTTGATCCTTTCATCTCTGTAGTGTAGTGATATTCTTCTTCCTTTAGGACCCAGCAGCGACCTCCACCTTCTGCTGCTACACTCTTGCTTGGCAGTTAAAAACTCTCAGTGTCTCCAGAGAGTCACTGGTGATAGTTTTATGTTCCTCTGTCCATGCCTGGAGTACTAGTAATCGGCTAGTTTCTTCTTGGACTTCCCTTGGAGGACAGTTAGCGTTAATTCTCTGGTGTCTTCTCAAGCTAAGTGTATCCCCTTTGTTTGTTTAGCTTATTGTGTTTAGTTCACTGGGGCCTGACTAGTCTTCACCCCATCCACTACCTACTTAGGGCCTAGCTCTAGGGACATTCAAGGATCAGGTTTCCTACTCAGCGATAGGTACGGAACCTATATAGAGACGATAGGGTAGTCTGGGTGATATTAGATCTGCCTATGGGACTCCACTCCCCCTTTCCCTAATTGTTGGGCTCCCTTCCACCCTCTTCCCTTCGTTGTACACTTGTTCCTTCCCTCACCATGTGACATCATCACCGGCCGTACATAAAAAAAAAAACCTGATACATGTTTTTTTTGTGTGTGTTTTTTTTGCTGTATTTTTCTTTCCCTCTCCCTTAGTTCATAGATCCCGTTGCAATGCTGGCAGAGCAGCTGCACAGGCTGTCACTGGAGTTGACTGATCTTCGCTCTGAGGTTCAGCAGCAATGGCAACTGCTGCAGACTCCTAGAGAGTTGTTTTGTCAAAGCACCTATACTCAGTCAACCCGATGTTTATAAATCTTTTATCATTGAAGTTGATGTGTCAGAGGTGGGGGTTGGGGCTGTGTTGTCTCAGGGTCTGTCCCCTGGTAAATGGTGTCCATGCACTTTCTTTTCCAAGAAATTATATTCGGCTGAGAGAAATTATAATGTGGATAATAGGGAGCTTTTGGAGATTAAATTGGCATTCAGAGAATGGTGACATTGGTTGGAGGGGGCTGTCCATCATATTACTGTTATCATGCACAATAAAAACCTGTCATATCTTCAATCTTCTAAACGTCTCATCCCTAGACAAGCTAGATGGTCCCTGTTTTTTTACTAGGTTCAATTTTGTTGTCACTTTCCATCCAGGGGTCAAAAACACCAAGGCTGATGCTTTGTCCCAGAGCTTTCCCTATTTTGTAGAAGGGGGTAGTCATTTCAGCCTTGTACCCTAACCTGCCCCTGCCTCCTGCCCTTCAGGGACATTATTTGTACCATCTAATCTGGCCAGTAAAGTAATTAGGGAACATTATAACTCGGTGCTTGCTGGTCATCCAGGTGGTAAGGGAACCGCGGACCTCCAATCTATCCTAAACTGTGCTGGCCGATTAATCCACCTGTCACCCCTCTATTCCCTGGCTTCTCCCCTCTGTCAATCCTTGTGCTGGCTCCCTGCTTCCCAGTGACTACAGTTGAAAAGCCTAACTTTGGCCATCGAAAACCTGTCTCTTCCATACATGTGTGACCGAGTCTCCCTGTACTAGTTACCTGCACGCAACCTCCTATCCTTCCAAGGTCTCCTTCTCTATTTCCCTCTTATCTCTTCTTGCCACCATCGCATACAAGATTTGTCCCGTGCATCTCCCTTACTGTGGAACTCTGTACCCCAACACATCAGACTGTTGCCTACCGTGGAAACCTTGAAAAGGAAGCTAAAGACCCACTTGTTCTGAGAAGCGTACAATCTGCGGTAACCCTCGCTCCAGCTGCACGACTAGCTGTCCTCTGACCTACTGTATCCTCACCCATCCCTTGTAGATTATTTGTGTGCCCTCGCGGGCAGGGTCGTCTCTCCTCTTGTACCAGTGGTGACCCCTTTTCACATGTAAAGCGCCACAGAATAAATGTTGCTGTAATAATAATAATTAAAGTACTTGTACTCTGGGTCAATTGATGGCACTTTCCTGGAGTCTATCCTTAATTTGATGTGTTTTGGCAGCTTTTGGGCCCATTTGAAGGTGTTGTATATGCATTTGTTTTTGCCCCCCATTGAATCCTTTGGCGTTCGGTAATGTTTGGCGAAAATTCAACAAATAAATTGGCGAATATTGCAGATTCGACGATCATAATCCGAACCGAACATTGAAACATTTGCTCATCTCTAGTCAGGATTATTACCGCAATATTTGATCACGTCTGATGACCAATTCTTTTGTTCAGTGCTGGCATACCGATGCTATTGGTCAGCGAACAAGTGTGAATATATTTTGGACACACAAGTAGCAGACTTTAAATGGAGTATCATTTTTTGCTGGTTGTAAAAAAATCAGGATTAATACTGCAGTAATATTTGCCCACCTGAGATGATGATGGCCAAGTTTCTCTACTTACACAATACAGCAATGCTATTCAACCAATTCTGGCAGTATAATGCTAACAAGCAAATGGAGCGGTAAAAATTATGTGTTATATTGCTTTTGATCAAAATTAGCAGGATTAAGAGCAAAAAGAATATTATTAGCCCTGACATCTAGGGCTATTTATAGGAGTTCCAGCAGCAGAAATAACGTACAATGGACCCTATTCTTTACTATATTAGGTCTCCTAAAACTCTGCCTAACTGGTTGTATCAGCAGGAATAATATTCTTTATAATGAGCCCTTACAACAAGGACTGTTAGAGCTCCTGCCCAAACATTCAAAAAATACTCACCGATGCTCCGACGAATAACGAATAATGGCGAGCATGCTCGCTCATCACTAATCAGCACCAAAGAATTTAAAGCTGAAATGTGGCCTGCTGTATGTAGCACTGTAGAAAAACAACAAAGTTAGATTTTATCATATGAACCCCTGGATGGAGCAGAATATCAGCACCAAATAATTAGAAGCTCAAATATGGCGTGGCTTATGTAGCACAGTAGTAGCAGCAAAAATTGAAATTTTCTATTGTGAACCCATGGATGGAGCAGAATATCAGCACCAAAGAATTAAAATGTGGCCTAGTTTCTGTAGCACAGTAGTAGCAGCACAAAATGAGATTTTCTATTGTGAACTCATGGCATGGTTTCTGTAGCACAGCAGTAGCGGAAAATATTGAGGTTTAGTAATGTCAACCCCTGGATGAAGCCGAATATAAGCACCAAAGGATTAAAAGCTCAAATATGGCATGGTTTCTATAGCACAGTAGTAACAGAACAAATTAAGGTTTTATAATGTGAACCCCTGGATGGAGCAGTATATCAGCATCAAAGAATTAAAAGCTGAAATGTGGCCTGCTTTATGTAGCACGGTAGTAAGTAAACAAAGTTAGATTATATAATGTGAACCCCTGTATGGAGAACAATATCAGCACCAAAAATTGTCAAGCGGAGATGTGACCTGCTTTATCAAGTTAGTAACAGAACAAATTAGATTTTTTTTACTGTGGACGAGGCCTGTATACAGAATATATGCACCAAAAAATTACAAGCTGAGAGGTGGCTTGCTGTATGTATCACTTTAGTAAGAGAAGAAATTTGATTTTTTACTGTGGGTGAGACCTACATACACTAGAATATATGCGCCAAAAATTACTAGCTGAAATGTGGCATGCTATATATAGAACGATAATAACAAAAAAAAAATTAGATTTTTTTTTACTGTGGATGAGCTCTGGATACAGCTGAATTTAACCTAGAAAAATAAAAGCTGAGATATGGTCTGCTGTGTCACATTAGTAACAGACGAAATTAGATTTTTTTTATATTGTGGATGGGCTCTAGATACAGTTGAATTTCATTGCCAGAAAATTACAAGCTGAGATGTGGCCTGTAGTGATGACCGAACGTGCTCACCACTTCTCGGTTCTTGCCCGAGCATCACAGTGCTCGACAAGCTCGGCGAGTATTTCCAGGTGGCTGTGTGGGAACTTGGGTCCCCATCCTGTATGTTTGGCGCTCATTAGAGAGCCAATGAACATGCAGGGATTGCTTGCCATGCATTGTAATGTCATAGACATGTTGGTAGTGGGCATTACATTGATTGGCTGGCCGCACAGCGTCATTAGGTCTATATAAGACCTGGTGCCGCTGTGCTCGTCACAGTCTACCCCAGAACAAGGCAGAGTAGGGAGAGCCGCTGCTGCTGAGTCAGTGAGAGATTTGCTTGTTTATAGTTAGTAAAAGTATTCCACAGCATATCTAAATATCCATCTGAACTAACAGTCCTTATGAGGACTAATCAAGCTGCATGTATTCAATGGTGATAGCAGGAGTTAGGCAGGTAGTTTATGTGGCAGGCTGCAGTGCATATAGTGCAAGAGGGTCCATTTAACGTTCTGTCTGCTGCTGCTGTTCTTAAAGATATTTGTAGACATAGCCCAAGATATCAGGGGCCAGGGCAAATTTTTTTTTTATCTTAATCCTGGTTATTTGCTTAAAAAGCAAGACAGGCAGGGTATGTGACAGACTGCAGTGCATGATACAGCACAAGAGGGTCCATTGCATGTTCAACCTCTGAGTGATCCTGCTGTGACAAATATTTATAGACATAGCCCCAGGAATCAGGGGCCAGGGACATTTTTTTTTATCTTAATCCTGATTATTTGCTTAAAAAGCAATCCAGAGTACACAATTTTTCTGCTCCATTTGCTTGTTAGCACTGCAGAATACAGCCAGATCTTTTCCATATTAAAGAGACAAAAATCCAGAAATTTAAACTGAACGTGGAAAATATTGGCTTCCTTTTCCATTTTGTTGCAGTGTGTCGGTCAAACTATTTACACTAGGTCTCTGTGAAGAATAGTATCGGTAAACTACAGGCCTGCTATTTAAAACCGTGGTTCTCCGTCAGACGTATCACATATAACAGCGTTCCAAAATCAGCCATTTCTGCCTTTTATTTCATTGCAGTGTGTCGGTCAACCTAATCACACTAGGTCTCTGTGAAGAATAGTATTAGTAAACTACAGGCCTGCTATTTAAAACTGTGCTTCTATGTTAGACGTATAACATATAACTGCGTTCCAAAATCAGCCATTTCTCGTGAACGTGGAAAATATTGTCCTCCATTTAAAATGGGCAAGGTGTGTGGCAAGGGACGGGGAAGTAGATGTGATGGTGATGGTGCAAGCAGAGGCAGAGGACGTGACCATGGGCAAGCTGAAATTGTGCCACAACAAACAACCACATCTTATCGCTCAACCTTCCTGTCCCAATTACTAGGGGACCGCAGCACACCACTATTGAACCCAGAGCAGTGTCAAAAGGTTGTTGGTTGGATGACAGATAATGCTTCCAATCACTTTGCCACCACCCTGTCTTCCACACGGTCAAGTCTCAGTAATCGTGAGTCTGGACCGTGTATTCCTTAACCTGATCCTCATTCTTCCCACCATGCTTCGTTCCCGGAGTCAACTGATCCCACACTTGGACACTCAGAAGAGCTTTTCCATTTGTAGATTCTGGCCTCTCGCCCGACCAGCTTCAACGAGTCAAGAGGAGAATGCATGTAGCGATGCCCAAATATTTGAGTAGCCACGGTCACATGAAGTTGGCGGTGGGAAAGTGCAATTACTGTCGCAAGAGGTGGATGATGATGATGAGACAATTGACAGAAAGTTAGGAGGAGGACCAGGGTGCGGAAATGGAAGATGAGGTGTTGGATGATATAGTAACTGGCCCAACCTGGCAGGGGAACATGAAGGGAGGAAAGCAGCACACAGGAGGAGGGAAGGAGTAGCACCACAACAGGCAGGAAGAAGCAGTGTGGTGGCCGCAGAAACAAGGCGGGAAAGCGTTCCCTGTAACGCCAACACGACGGAAGTTGGCAGTACAACTGTTAGGTCTTCCTGAGTCTGGTTGTTTTTTAAAGACTCTGCTGATAACCCCATAAAGGCCATTTGCACCGCCTGCCAGGCCAGGATCAGCATGGGTAGCAAAACTAGTAGCCTGACCACCGCAAGCATGATCAGGCACATGGCAGCAAAGCACCGAACTAAGTGGGCCGAACCCCAGGGTCCAGAAACCGTGTCTGCGAATGACACCACTGCTTCTTCTGCTTTTGTGTGTGCACGCCAATCCCCTGTCCATGGAGCATGCGAAGATGCCTCCCGCCCTGCACCAGTCATTGCACACTCTCAAGTAACACCATCAGTGAGCACGTCCATGTTTTGTCCCAGCGCAGCGATCAGTTGTCCCTAACCCAGTCCTTGGAACTCAAGTGCAAATATGCAGCCTGCGCCCCACAGGCCACACTACTAAAGTCACACATTTCGCGAATGCTTGCACTCGAAATGTTGTCTTTTAGGCTCGTGGAGACGGAAGATTTCCACAACCTGATGGTGGCGGCCGTCACTCGGTACTCGGTCCCCAGCCGCCACTATTTCTTCCGGTGTGCTGTCCCCACATTACACGAGCATGTGTCCCACAACATTAGCCATGCCCTCAACAATGCAGCTACAGGGAAGGTCCACCTAACCACGAACACAAGGACAAGTGCTTGTGGGGAGGGACGGTACATCTCGCTGAGAGCACACTGGGTTAATATAGTGGAAGCCGGGACCCTGTCGGACCTTGGGATGGAGCACGTCCTCCCGACGCCGAAGATTGCGGGCCCTGGGTCAATCAGGGTTGCTCCCACATTCTACATCTCCTGCACCTCCTCCTCTTCAACCTCCATCTCTGAAATGACCACATCAGTCAGAAGCTGGAAGCACTGCAACACTGCAGTTGTGGACAGCTCTGAAAGAGCAGGCAGATCTGTGAACCTACAGCCAAGAATGGTTGTGTGTGACAATGGACGGAACCCTGAAGCGAGATGAGCTCACACACATGCCATGTCTGGCCCATGTGCTTAACCTCGTAGTTCAGCGGTTTCTCAAAACCTAGCCAGATCTGCCGCACCTGCTTGCCAAAGTACGCCACATGTGTGCCCATTTTAGACAATCAGCTACAGCTTCTGCCGCCCTTGCCGTGCTTCAGCAGTATTTGCAGCTTCCAGCTCACAGACTGCTGTGCGATGTCCCCACGCCTTGGAACTCTATATTGCAGATGTTGGGAAGGATTTGTGAGCAGAAGAGGGCAGTTGTTGACCAGCAGAATCAACCAGGCCATCGGTATTCAGGTCAGACTCCACACATAAGACCTTAGGGGTGGACATGGATGTCAGACATCTGTACCATCCTCCAAAACTTTGAGAACTCCACCAAGACAGTGAGCGGCCATGATGCCATAGTTAGCATCACCATCCTGCTTCTCTGTCTTCTGAAACACTCTCTGCTCACAATCAAAGAGGATGCATTGCAGGCCGAGCACGATAAGATGGAGAAAGGAACCATTCAGGGTGATTCCACACAGCCCAGCCTCATCTCATCACAACGTGCATTGGGAGACAATGAGGAAGAGGAGGAAGAACAGGAGCTAGTTTCCTGCACTACAGATGGTACTACCTGCACAACTGTCATACCGTCTGTTCAGCATGGATGGGCTGAGGACAGGGAGGAGGATGATGAGGATGAGGAGGAGAGCATGGTCAGTCATCCTCTTGATGAGGACATGAAAGTCTTGCCTGTTAGCAGTCTGGCACACATGGCTGAGTTTATGTTACGCTGTCTTTCTAGTGACTCTCGGGTTGTCCAAATTTTGGGTGACAATCATTACTGAATCGTGACACTTCTAGATCCACGCAAGGAGAACTTTCTGTCTCTTTTTCCCGAGCAGAACAGGCCTAATAAAATAGGGCAGTACGAGAAGGCCCTTGTTGTGGAATTATTAAAAAAATTCCCATCTGAAAACGCTGGCAGCAGAGGTCACAGTTCGTTGGACAACCAAGGAGTACAGGCGAGAGAGACAAAAATGCAATCCAGCAGAGGCAGGGGAACACTGTCAAAGTTCTGGGACAGTTTTCTCAGACCCTCCCATCGTACAGGCCCTGAAGCACGGGGAACTCTCACAAGGAGGGAAACGTTTTGGAAGATAGTGTTGGAGTACCTTGCCGACCGTACCAACGTCCTCCATGATTCCTCTGTGCCTTATAATTATTGGGTATCCAAGCTGGACACGTGGCATGAACTGGTTCTGTACGCCTTGGAGGTCCTGGCATGCCCTGCCACTAGTGTTTTGTCAGAGCGGGTTTTTAGTGCCGCTGGTGGAATTATAACCGATAGGCGCATCCACCTGTCAACTGAAAATGCTGACAGGCTGACTCCTATAGAAAAGAACAAGGGCTGGATAGGGCCAGACTTCTCAACACCACCGAATGATAGCAGCGTAACATAAACTCAAAAACAGTGTATTTTTTTAGGAGACTCTAATTCTATTCCCATGCACCTCTGTTTTCACACCCAGACATGGGTACTCACTTCCTGAATTTGTATATTTACTTGTCCTCCTCCTTCTCCTCATCATTCACAACCTTATCACCACCAAATCTACCATATCACAATATCTACGTTTCTTGGAAGGGACATTGGAGTGCCTCTAAATTTTTGCCAGTCATTGCATTCACTGCATAGACAAACGGTATGGGAGACCCACTTCCTAATTATGGGAACATTGTTTTTAGGAGTCCCTCCGACCTCTACGTCTCTTGCAAGGGACATTGGAGTTCCTCCAAATATTTGCCAGCTGTTGCATTCATTGCATAGGCAAACAGTATCGAAGACCCACTTCCTAACAATAGGAACATTGTTTTCAGGAGGCCATCCGACCTCTACATCTCTTGCAAGAGACATTGGAGTGCCTCTAAATTTTTGTAATCCATTGCATTCACTGCATATCCTATAACTGTATAGCAGACCCTTTCCTTTCTAATAGGAACATGTCGTTACTGTGGCCCAGCTCTATGTGTCTTTAAATTGTTAGCAGGGTATTTCCTAAATTTTGGCAGCCATTGGACTTACTGCATACCCTATAACTGCATAGCAGATTCTCTCCTTTCTAATGGGAACATGTCGTTACTGTGGCCCTGCTCTATGTGTCTTTAAATTGTTAGTAGGATTTTTCCTAAATTTTGGCAGCCATTGGAGTAACTGCATATGCTATAATTCTATAGCAGACCCCCTCCTTTCTAATATTAACATGTTGTTACTGTGGCCTAGCTCTATGTGTCTTTAAATTGTTAGTAGGGTTTTTCCTAAATTTTGGCAGCTATTTGGCTCACTGCATACCCTATAACTCTATAGCAGACCCCCTCCTTTCTAATAGGAACATGTTGTTACTGTGGCCCAGCTCTATGTGTCTTTAAATTGTTAGTAGGGTTTTTCCTAAATTTTGGCAGCTCTTGAGCTCACTGTATACCCTATAACTGTATAGCAGACCCTCTCCTTTGTAATGGGAAAATGTCGTTACTGTGGCCCTGCTCTATGTGTCTTTATACTGGTATTGGAGTTTTTCCCAAATTTTGGCAGCCCTTGCAGTGACTGCTTGGGCATTACCACTATAGGAGACACGCTCCTTTATAATGGGAACATTTTTTTTACTGAGACCCTCCTCTATGTCTCTTCAAAGGGGTATTTGGTGCATTCAAATTTTTGGCAGCCCTTGTAGTCACTGAATGCACAATAACAGTATAGGAGACCCGCTCCTTAAATATGGGAACAGCAAAGCATAGCCGGCTGATGGCCCTATGAAAATAGTGTTTGTAACTTTCACAATTCCTCCTTCATAAATGAAACAGAATTTGTCTGATCATGTCTCACACACCACATGGCCAGATAACGTAAAATGTTAAAATGACATTTACTGGTGAATGTATTTTTACTGTTGAAAGCAATGCAAAAGTGCAAAAACACATCAAAAATGCTACGTGTGAACATAGCCCATGGTGTGGAGAAGCATTTTTGTTTTTGGTTATTTATTTTGCCTTATATACAAGTCATTACCCAGGAAAGGATGTTCCTTAACATATTTCACAGGAAAATCCACTTTGGTTTAGTTTTTGTATGTTTTATTGCGAGTCCGTAAAAGTGGCGTAATACTCTGACAAAATTGTTGACAGCAGTTACCTGGGAGTCAGAAATGCTTTCAGGGGTCTTTCCCATGCTGTTCCTGTCATTTGAGCACTGTTCCCATCGATTTTGGCAACTTTTAGGCCATAAGCAGACCGCCGGGAGAAGGGCCACCGGAAAAATGCTCGAGTTTACCATAGACTTACATTGGGCTCGTTACTCGAACCGATCACTCAAGCATTTCAATTTGCTCGACCTGAGCAACGAGTACCCAAGCATTTTAGTGTTCGCTCATCACTAGTGGCCTGCTGTATCACGTTAGTAACAGAAAAAAGTTTTTTTTTGCTGTGGATGATACCTGTATACAGCAGAATATATACACCAAAAAATTACAAGCTGAGATGTGGCCTGCTGTATGTAGCATGGTAGTAACAGAAAAAATAAGATTTTTTTTACTGTGGATGAGGCCTGTATACAAGAGAATATGTGTGGCAAAAAATTACAAGCTGAGATGTGGCCTGCTCTGTCACGTTCGTAAAAGAATTTTTTTATGTACTGGGGATGAGCTCTGGATACAGCTGAATTTCACCGCCAAAAATTACAATCTGAGATGTAGCCTGCTGTATTTAACACAGTAGTAAAAGAAAAAAATAGATTTTTTTTTACTGTGGACAAGCTCTGGATACAGCTGAATTTCACCGCAAAAAAATATAAGCTGAGATGTGGCCTGCTGTATCGCGTTAGGAACAGAAGATATTGAATTTTTCTACTGTGGACGAGCTCTGGATACAGTTGAATTTCACCTCCAGGAAATTACAAGCTGAGATGTGGTCTGCTGTATCACATTAGTAACAGAAAAAAATAGATTTTGTTTATTGTGGACAAGGCCTGTATAAAGCAGAATACATGTGCCAAAAAATTACAAACTGAGGTGTGGCCTGATGTATGTAGTACAGTAGTAAAAGAAAAAATTAGATTTTTTTTTTACTGTGGACAAGCTCTGGATACAGCTGAATTTCACTGCAAGAAAATACAAGCTGAGATGTGGCCTGCTGTATCATGTTAGTAACAGAAGAAATTAGATTTTGTTTACTGTGGATGAACTCTGGATATAGTTGAAATTCACCAACAGAAAATTACAAGCTGAGATGTGGCCTGTTGTATCATGTTAGTAAGAGAAAAAAATGAGTTTCATCAAAGTTTCAGGTGAGGAATAGTGTTGAACAAGCACTAAAATGCTCGGGTGCTCGAACCTCGGGCTGAGCTCGCCGTGATACTCGGGTGCTCGACCCAGGCAACAAGCCCAATGTTAGTCTATGGGAGACTCGAGAATTTTTGCGGCGGCACCACCGGCAGTTTGTAGAAAGCCTAAAAAGTGCCCAAAACAATAGTGACAGTGCTCAAAAGACATGGGGACAGCATGGGCATCGCCCCAGGAAGCATTTTTGACCCCCAGGTCACTGCTGTCGACAACGTGGTCAGAGGTATTAAGCCACTTTTATGGGCTCACAATAAAACATTCAAAAACAAAACTGAAATGGTTTTCCTGTGAAATATGTTAAGGAACGTCCTTTCCAGGGTAAAGACTTGTGTATAAGGTAAAATAAATAACCAAAAAGAAAAATGCTCCTCCACACCTTGGGCTATGTTCACAAGTAGCATTTTTTATGCATTTTTGCACATTTGTATTGCTTTCAACCGTGACAAATGCATTCACCAGGAAATGTCATTTTAACATTTTACAATCTTATCTGGCCATGTGCTGTTTGACACATGCATACAGTGCTGAAAAGCAATGGGAACAGCATGGGGAAGACCCCTGGAAGCATCTCTGACAACCAGGTCACTGCCTAAAAGTGTGTCCATCAGAAGTGATCCTTTCCGCATCAGAAGATGCAGACTTGCAACTATCCCCGTGCAAGTCCTTGTCCCAGGGCAGTGTTAAATTGTACCTCCCCCATTCCTTGCAATGCAAGTGCAAGTATGCAGCCTGCCACCCACCTCCAGGCTGCAATACCATACTGCTAGCTTGCACTTGAAATGGGGCCTTTTAGTTTGGAGGAGGCCGAAGCTGGCCACTACCTCATGGCTGCTTTGGCAGCGAGGTGTCCATACTCAGTCCCCAATCGCCCGGCGGCCGGGGGTCCACGCTCGGTCCCCAGCAGCCAGGGGACGGCCGGGTGTCCATACTCAGTCCCCAGCCGCCCCGCGGCCGGGTGTCCACTAGAGATGAGCGTTGTTCTACTCGAACTGTTCGCCAATCTCAAATTCGAGCTGTTTTGGGCGGTGTTCGAGCCGTTCGGCGAACACGAACGATTTGAGAAAAATTCGGCTGTTCGAGGTTATGTTCGATAACTGTTCGTGCACCAAAATCATAACTGGATTTTTTCTCAGTAATGATGAAAATTAATGTTAATACGCAGTTTGAGTGTACAGCGGGGTGGGGGGAGGGGCAGGGGATGGATCTCTGCAGGAATAATGAAGATCTCCATTTTTTTTTCTCTTTCCCGCATTTGCAGTGGGGAGGTGCAGTCTGTCAGCCTATCAGCAGCGCACACACGGAGCAAACTGCTATTTTTCACACAAGCAAGGGCATGTGTCATTGGCAGTGTATGTCACATGTCCTTGCCCTATAAGACCAAGCCATTTTCCCCGTCGCCACCATTTTCTCACTGCTGCAGCTGCGTGTTAGACGGCACCGCTGTTGCTGTGTGCGCTATACCTTGTTAATTTCAAGCCAATTTTCACACAAATCTACAGATAGCTTGGGAGTAGGGAATAGTTGTGATTGCAGTCCTTTTAAGGACTAGGTTACAGCATTTCCTACGACTTTTATCAGGCAGGTCTGTGCTCTTAAATAGATAGATTGTGGGAGTAAAGACTAATTGTAATTGCAGTCCTTTTCAGGACTAGGTTACATCAGTTCCTATCAGTTTTTGCCAGGCAGGTCTGTGCCAGTGCTGTGCAAGTTTTTTTCACAGCATTTGGCTGAATCTAGCAAAGCTAATCCTTTTTGGCCTATTGCAGAGTGTGATAGTCAGTGGAGTAGCCTATCTGTGTTGCAAGATATACCACCTGTGTATAGAATACCAATTTTTTTACTGCACCTAGTGAAGTAAAATCTTTTGGGCATAGCATCATTCTATTAGTCCATCTATACTGACCTCCATCAGGTTGCAAATTGAATATAATTTTTTTCTGCATCTAGCTCTGAAAAAATATTTGGGCTTCTAGCAGTGTGTGGGACTTGTTCTATTAGTCCATCTATACTGACCTCCATCAGGTTGCAAACTGAATATAATTTTTTTCTGCATCTAGCTCTGAAAAAATATTTGGCCTTCTAGCAGTGTGTGGGACTTTCTCTATTAGTCCATCTATACTGACCTCCATCAGGTTGCAAATTAAAAATAATTTTTATCTGCATCTAGATCTGAAAAAATATTTGGCCTTCTAGCAGTGTGTGGGACTTTCTCTATTAGTCCATCTATACTGACCTCCATCAGGTTGCAAATTAAAAATAATTTTTATCTGCATCTACCTCTGAAAAAATATTTGGGCTTCTAGCTGTGTGTGGGACTTGTTCTATTAGTCCATCTATACTGACCTCCATCAGGTTGCAAACTGAATATAATTTTTTTCTTCATCTAGCTCTGAAAAAATATTTGGCCTTCTAGCAGTGTGTGGGACTTTCTCTATTAGTCCATCTATACTGACCTCCATCAGGTTGCAAACTGAATATATTTTTTTTCTGCATCTACCTCTGAAAAAATATTGGGCTTCTAGCTGTGTGTGGGACTTGTTCTATTAATCCATCTATACAGACCTCCATCAGGTTGCAAACTGAATATATTTTTTTTCTGCATCTACCTCTGAAAAAATATTGGGCTTCTAGCTGTGTGTGGGACTTGTTCTATTAATCCATCTATACAGACCTCCATCAGGTTGCAAACTGAATATAATTTTTTTCTGCATCTAGCTCTGAAAAAATAGTTGGCATTCTAGCAGTGTGTGGGACTTTCTCTATTAGTCCATCTATACTGACCTCCATCAGGTTGCAAATTAAAAATAATTTTTATCTGCATCTAGCTCTGAAAAAATATTTGGCCTTCTAGCAGTGTGTGGGACTTTCTCTATTAGTCCATCTATACTGACCTCCATCAGGTTGCAAATTAAAAATAATTTTTATCTGCATCTACCTCTGAAAAAATATTTGGGCTTTTAGCTGTGTGTGGGACTTGTTCTATTAGTCCATCTATACTGACCTCCATCAGGTTGCAAACTGAATATAATTTTTTTCTGCATCTAGCTCAGAAAAAATATTTGGCCTTCTAGCAGTGTGTGGGACTTTCTCTATTAGTCCATCTATACTGACCTTCATCAGGTTGCAAATTAAAAATAATTTTTATCTGCATCTAGCTCTGAAAAAATATTTGGCCTTCTAGCAGTGTGTGGGACTTTCTCTATTAGTCCATCTATACTGACCTCCATCAGGTTGCAAATTAAAAATAATTTTTATCTGCATCTAGCTCTGAAAAAATATTTGGCCTTCTAGCAGTGTGTGGGACTTTCTCTATTAGTCCATCTATACTGACCTCCATCAGGTTGCAAATTAAAAATAATTTTTACCTGCATCTACCTCTGAAAAAATATTTGGGCTTCTAGCTGTGTGTGGGACTTGTTCTATTAGTCCATCTATACTGACCTCCATCAGGTTGCAAACTGAATATAATTTTTTTCTGCATCTAGCTCTGAAAAAATATTTGGCCTTCTAGCAGTGTGTGGGACTTTCTCTATTAGTCCATCTATACTGACCTCCATCAGGTTGCAAATTAAAAATAATTTTTTTTCTGCATCTACCTCTGAAAAAATATTGGGCTTCTAGCTGTGTGTGGGACTTGTTCTATTAATCCATCTATACAGACCTCCATCAGGTTGCAAACTGAATATAATTTTTTTCTGCATCTACCTCTGAAAAAATATTTGGGCTTCTAGCTGTGTGTGGGAGTTGTTCTATTAGTCCATCTATACTGACCTCCGTCAGGTTGCAAACTGAATATAATTTTTTTCTGCATCTAGCTCTGAAAAAATATTTGGCCTTCTAGCAGTGTGTGGAACTTGTTCTATTAGTCCACCTATACTGACCTCCATCAGGTTGCAAATTCAAAATAATTTTTTGTCTGCATCTAGCTCTGAAAAAATATTTGGCCTTCTAGCAGTGTGTGGGACTTTCTCTATTAGTCCATCTATACTGACCTCCATCAGGTTGCAAACTGAATATATTTTTTTTCTGCATCTACCTCTGAAAAAATATTTGGGCTTCTAGCTGTGTGTGGGACTTGTTCTATTAGTCCATCTATACTGACCTCCATCAGGTTGCAAATCGAATTTAATTTTTTTCTCCATCTAACCCAGCCAATAGTTTTGGCCTAATACCACAGTTTGGCCACTCAGCTCTGCTCGGTTCCCATCCATTGTTTTTTTGTGCAAACAACTCCAGAGTTGTGAATTAGTTAACCACCAAAATGAGTGGAAAAAGGCCTGCTGCTGGTGGAAAGGGGAATAGGCGTGTTGGGAAGGGGAAAAATGGTTGTGTCCGTGGGGTAGGTGTTAAAGCAACAGTAACATCTGCAGAAGAAAGACCATCTTCCAGCCAAACTAAAATGTCTACTTCTTTTAGCGCACAATGTGATAAGATCCCTTTCTTACGGCCACGTCAATCGCTACAAATTCCAGATGAGGCACAAAAACAGCAGGTGCTTCAACGGATATCAAGTGCTCCTTTAAGTGGGCTCTCCTCCACATCAACTTCAACATCACAAATACTCCAGTCCTCAAAGGTGTCACCCCAATAGCACTTGCTTCCTCACAGCTCCCAAATCTCCAGCTGCCCGTCTGAGTATGAGGTAGAACAGATGGTTGAGTCTGCAGAGCTGTTTACTCATACTATAGCCTGGGAATCAGAGGTCGACTCCAGCGCTTCTGTGAATCCAGACGAGGAAATGATCTGCACTGATGCACCGAATCTTTATGAGTCGGATCCAGGACCAGACGCAGAAGGTTCTGACCATAATGTAGACCCTCATTCCCAAACTGTAACTCCTGTTTGTGGAGACAATGAGGAAGACGATGATGAGACTCAAATACCTGATTGGAGCGACAACTTTAGTTTTTTGTCAGGGCAGGAACAGGTTGGCTCTGAGGACGACGGGTGTGATAACGCACAGGGTGATGATGATGAGGTTGGAGATCCCACTTACTGTCAACCCACAGTCAGCCAAGAGATGAGGTCAGCAGAGGAGGTGGAGGAACATGCTAGTGACGACGAGGTCAGGTTGCGCCTTCCTGGACAGAGACTTAGTACTGGAAGCACGTCAACAACTGCATCCTCAAACACAACTCTGCCTCTCACCACAAGTCGTGGTGGCTCTTCAGGTCGCATGGGTGCTAAGCCTTGCATAGCCTGGGCATTTTTTCAGATCGATAAAGATGACCCAACTCGTGTTATCTGTAACATTTGTCAGCAAAAGCTAAGTAGAGGCCAAAAAATACATAGTTTGAGTACTTCATGCATGAACCGGCACATGGACATGAAGCATAAGTTATGAAAAAACCAGAGGACACACGAGTATAGTAGCAAAAAACAAAAAATATATTTATTAATAATACAAAAACATAGTAGTAGAAAGTATTACAGAGAAAAAGTAATAGGGCAAAAGGGATCTAAAAAAGCAGTGCCAGACCCCGTGACCCATGGCAGTAAGACTGCAAGGCAGTCCCAGGTAAAAAAGGCATCATTAAGTGTACATATATAAAGACCCTCCAAATGACAGTACATAGTAACCAAGCATAATTATAATGGTTAACCCTTAATAGGGCACATGTCTAAGGAGGGCCATATAGTCCAAGAACACTCCCGGTGGTCATACATACAAATCATGCTTAATAGCAGTAATTGACCCTTATAAGAAACAAATCAAAGAGGGGTCATATAATGAGCACAAAGCTCAAAGAGTAGTAACTCTATATAGAGATAGTATGGATGACAGATAGCGCCTCTTGAAAAAGAAGAGCGAAACGCGCGTCGAGGCGCGTCTCTATCTGTTGGTACTCCCTTTGATCCCTCTGGCAGTCTGCAGGCTCTCCGTTGCCCGGTGTCTATCATCTGGGTGAGTTATTTTCTTTACTTCTTTGGCATTCCCTGTGCTTTTAGGCACTTCCTGGGTATATAGTAGTCAGGACTTCGATCTCTGTCATCCATACTATCTCTATATAGAGTTACTACTCTTTGAGCTTTGTGCTCATTATATGACCCCTCTTTGATTTGTTTCTTATAAGGGTCAATTGCTGCTATTAAGCATGATTTGTATGTATGACCACCGGGAGTGTTCTTGGACTATATGGCCCTCCTTAGACATGTGCCCTATTAAGGGTTAACCATTATAATTATGCGTGGTTACTATGTACTGTCATTTGGAGGGTCTTTATATATGTACACTTAATGATGCCTTTTTTACCTGGGACTGCCTTGCAGTCTTACTGCCATGGGTCACGGGGTCTGGCACTGCTTTTTTAGATCCCTTTTGCCCTATTACTTTTTCTCTGTAATACTTTCTACTACTATGTTTTTGTATTATTAATAAATATATTTTTTGTTTTTTGCTACTATACTCGTGTGTCCTCTGGTTTTTTCATATCGTTTGAGAGTAGGCAATTTGAACCTGGTGCCGGACAACCTGTCCTAGCACCTTGTTCTATACCATAGTATTTATTTGGCCAGTTTTGTTTTCATGAAGCATAAGTTGCAGTGGGAAGCTCAGTGTGCTACAATGCGGCCTAGCCGGCCGGGCCAACCACAGTCTGCCATATCTTGTGCATCCGCAGCCTCTTCATCCTCTGTGACTGGGGGGACAGCAGTCACACCTGTTTTGGGGCGCAGACCTGCCACCTCTTTACCCGCAACAGCCAGCGTGATTGGCAGGTCATCATTTTCTTTGGAGGTGGTAACACCAGCTGGTGTTGAGCGCTGTTCGACATCGATAGCACCACCTTTGGATCAAGGCAACCTAACATGTCCGCCTGCATCTTCCTCACAGACCGGCAGTTTGCCGGGGACACCCTTATCAACCCCGTCTAAGCACAATAGCCAGCCCTCGGTCCCTCAGATGTGGACAAGTAAAAGACAATTTCCTCCTAGCCATGAGAAAGCTAAGAGGTTGAATTTCACCATCTGCAAGCTCTTGGCTACAGAAATGCTGCCTTTCCACCTGGTGGACACAGAGGATTTTCGAGACCTTATGTCCGTCGCAGTGCCCCAGTTCCAGATGCCCAGTCGGCACTACTTCTCAAAGAAAGGTGTGCCTGCGCTCCACCAGCATGTCGCACACAACATCACCGCTTCTTTGAGAAACTCTGTGTGTGACAGGGTGCATTTCACCACAGACACTTGGACGAGTAGGCATGGACAGGGGCGTTACATGTCGCTGACTGGGCACTGGGTAACTATGGTGACAGCAGGACAAGGGGCTGCTGTCCAAGTCTTGCCGTCCCCACGAGTTGTGCGTCAATCCTCTTTATGTCAAAGTTCCTCCACTGCTTCTGCCTCCTCAACCTCCTCTCGGTCTTCCACCTGCACCCAAAGCCTGTCTGGTCATGCCACAAGCTTTCTAACTGCGCAGAAGGGATCCTGCACACCTTCTTACTATGCTGGCAGTAGGGCTCAACGTCATCAGGCGGTTTTTACTTTGAAATGTCTGGGAAATGTGAGTCACACAGCTGAGGAGTTGTGGTCAGCTCTGGAGAACCAATTTCATGAATGGTTGTCTCCACTGGACCTTAAACCAGGAAAGGCCGTGTGCGACAATGCTCCAAACCTGGGTGCGGCCCTTCGCCGGGGCAATGTCACACACGTGCCTTGTATGCCTCACGTGTTGAACCTGGTTGTCCAGCAATTTTTAGCCCACTATCCCAGACTAGATGGCCTTCTGCAGAGGGCACGGTCGCTGTGTGCTCACTTCCGCCGTTCGCATCCCGCAGCTCAGCGACTTACATCTCTACAGAAGTCATTCGGCCTGCCACTTCACCGGCTAAAATGCGATGTGCCTACCCGGTGGAATTCAACTCTGCACATGTTGCAGCACATGTTGCAGCGACTGTGGCAGCACCGACAAGCCCTGGTGCAATACGTTCTGACGTATAGCCTGGGCCAACGAGATCCAGAGGTGGGGCAAATCACGCTGGAGGAGTGGTCTCAGATCAGGGACCTATGCACCCTTCTGCACAGTTTTGAAATGGCTACGAAGATGTTTAGTGCTGACGATGCCATTATCAGCATGACTATTCCGGTGATTTACATGCTGGAGCACATGTTAAACAGAATTCGGAGTCAGGTGGTGGCACAAGAGGAGGTGGAGGAAGTAGAGGAGGAGGAGTTGTATGCGGAAGGGCTAACATCTGCAAGGTCCAGACGGTCGGCAGCACCAAGGCGGCAGGCATGTGAGGGTGGGGGAGATGGTTTTACCAGGGCGCATGGTAGCAGCCAAACTAGTGAGGAAGGTGCAGGAGCCCAGGAAGAAGTGGAGGACGAACTGATGGAAGACTCATCAGATGAGGGAGACCTTGATCACATTTCTGTTGTGCGAGGTTGGGGGGAGAGGACAGAGGAAGGAAGCATGATTGTTACCTCACCACCAACACAACAGGGACTTGGTACTCCTGGATGCGCAACACACATGAGTGCCTTCTTGCTGCACTACCTGCAACATGACCCTCGAATTGTGAGAATTAGAAATAATCCTGACTACTGGGTTGCCACACTGTTAGATCCCCGGTACAAAAGTAAATTTGCCGAAATTATTCCTGCCATAGAAAGGGATGCACGCATGCAGGAGTATCAGCAGAGACTGTTGCAGAGTCTTACATGTGCTTTTCCACAAAACACCAGTGGTGCACGTAGTGAATCTCACAGTTCCAACTTGCCAACCGTGGGACCGTCAAGTGTTCAGCACTCAAACCGTAACAGAACCACAGTATCTGCTGGTAACATCAATTTTGCGGAATCATTTCACCACTTTTTTAGCCCATCCTTTGTAAGGCCACAGGAGACAAGAAGTCTGACACATAGTCAACGCCTAGAGACGATGGTACAGGAGTATCTCCAAGTAAACATTGAAGCCATGACTGTGTCACTGGACCCTTGCTCTTTTTGGGCTTCCAATCTGGATAAATGGCCGGAGCTAGCCACTTACGCCTTGGAGATCTTGTCATGCCCCGCAGCGTGTGTTCAGCGCTGCTGGTGGTGTGCTGACAGATAAGCGCACGCGGCTCTCCACTGATAATGTAGACAGACTCACGTTCATAAAGATGAACAAATCATGGATCCGAAACGACTTTTCTACCCCTGTGTCATCCTGGGGAGAGTAAAAGATGGATGATTGGTTAAAATCACCCTACCAACCGTTTTAAGCTTTCAAATTACTAATCATGTTTATCTGTATCTTGGCTGGAAAATAATTTGGGCTTTGTAGCAGTGTGCAGCACTGATCCTATTAGGCCATCTATACTAAGCTCCACCAGATTTAAAATTAATAATAATTTTTAGCTGCATCTAGCCCGGAAAATAATTTTGTGGCTCCGAGATGCGCAAGACACATAAGTGCCTTCTTGCTGCACTACCTGCAACATGACCCTCATATTGTCAGAATTCGAAGTAATCATGACTACTGGGTTGCCACACTCTTAGATCCCCCAAACTTTTCGATCAACCTTTTCATTTTAATAAAGACCAAAAAAATGGTCATTTTTGAAATTATAAGCATTAGCAGGTTATTAGAAACTGAAATCAAACAGTTTTCAACTCAAAACTTTATTCTAGGTGATGTTACATTTTCACATAGGACCCCTTGTTCGAAAGGAGCTTCTGAACTCTCTCGTCCATTGAATTTGTCAGGTTTTGGATGGTTTCTGCTTCAATTGTTTTGCATGAGGACAGAATACCCTCCCAGAGGTGTTGCTTAGATGTGAACTGCCTCCCGCCATCGTAGACACTCCTTTTGATGATGCTCCAGAGGTTCTGAATGGGGTAGAGGTCAGGGGAGCATGGGGGTCACACCATAAGTTTGTCCCCTTTTATGCCCATATCAGCCAGAGATGCAGATGTTTTATGTGCAGCATGAGATGGTGCATTATCATGCAAAAAAATGATCTTGCTGTGAAATACACGGTTCTTCTTCTTGAACCATGGCAGGAAGTGCTGTTTGAGAAAATCCACATACATTATGGAGTTCATCTTTAGCGCCTTCAGGGATCCTAAAGGGGCCGACAATCTCTCTCCCCATGATTCCAGCCCAAAACATTACTCCACCTCCTCCTTGTTGGCGCTGTAGCCGTGTTTGCGTGGGGTGTCCATCAACCAGCCATCCTCCACTCCATCCATCTGGACCATCGAGCGCTGCACGGCACTCATCCGTGAACAAAACAGTTTTGAAATCAGTCTTCATGTAATGTTTAGCCCACTGGAGCCGTTTCTGCTTGTGTGAAGTGGATAGAGGAGGTCGACAGGATGACATATGCACAGCTGCAAACCTCTGAAGGACCCTGCATCTTGTTGTTCGGGGGACGTTGGAGGCACCAGCAGCTTCAAAAACTTGTCTGCTGCTATGACAAGGCTTTTTTGCCGCTGCTCTTTTAACCTGACGTAATTGCCTGTAGGAAAGAGTCCTCAATTTGCCCTTATCAGCACGCACACGTGTGTACTGTGAATCAGCTACATACTTCTTGATTGCCAAGACACTTCATCCTGATCATCGCACAATGTTGATTGTAGTCATGCCTTGACCTAAACACTCCACAATTTGTTGCTTCTCAGCAGCCGACACATCCTTTTTCTTTCCCATTTTGGCAGAAAATGTAGGCTGCTTAATAATGTGAGACAGCCTTCTTAAGTAGTCTTGCCTTTCATTGGACACACCTGCAAAACTAATTAGCACAGGTGTCTGCAATTGCTTACAGTGATATAAAGAGCCCTGACACACATCACCATCAATGAGTTTAACTGACAAACAAACAAATTCTTCCCTTATCACTCCTAAACACTTTTTGCATAATAATTTGGAACACAGTGTACATGTGCTTTTCCACAAAACACCAGTGGTTCACGTAGTGAATCTTACAGTTCTAACTTGCCAACCGTGGTCTGTATGGAGTTGTTCAATAAAGGGCCCAAAATTAAGATAACATAGATGGGAGAGGTCTCTATGAATAGGAATTCCTAAGTATTTGATACCCTGTGAGGGCCAGGCAAAGGGAAAGTTGGACTGGATGGAATCCTATATGGATTTGGGGAGGGAGACATCGAGGGCCTCAGACTTCGCTGCATTGATTTTAAAATTTGACCATGTAACAAAGTGATCTATTTCAGCCATAACAGCATGGATGGATATATGTGATTGAGTGATATATACTAGGACATCATCAGCAAATAGAGAGCACTTGTACTCGGTGCCTCCCACCTCAATCCACCTAATATTGGGGTTATGGCGAATTGATGAGAGCAGGTGCTCCATCACTAGGATGTATAAGAGAGGGGACAGAGGACATCCCTGCCTTGTCCCATTGGTGATTGTGAAAGGTGATGAAAATGTTCTGATGCACCCCCTGGGCCTTGGGACACCCGGAGCCGGACCCTTTTTGGTGGATGCTGGTGGTTGTAGTCTTCGTGGCGGCGACCCGGTTCCATGGCTCAGGGTGTTCAAACCAGTGGCGGAACTATTTATGTGGTTTTGATGTTTAAATGTCTGACTACGCCACCCGTGGATTGAGGTCAGAGTGAACCGCCGCTGCAGGGCAGACCGCTGAGGCTGGTGTTGTGGGTGCAGCAGAGCGTAGCATAACTCCCCATGGGAGGAGTATAGCCTCAGGGCAGTGTATGCGGAGGATGGGGGTGATGGTGCAGGGCAGCAGCAGTAACGACACGGAGTCAGTGATGCAGTCCAGGGCCTTTACTCACAGTTCTTATTATCCAGACCACGTCTGCAGGAAACGGCTGCCCACGTCATACTGTGCTCACCAGGTTAGGGGCTCAGACAACTCCCAGATAACTTTGGAGCGCTTCACAGGACCCCCTTTGTGTGTCCTTTGTCTGGCCTTTCTTACCAACCCTTCTGTCCGGCTGCCTCGGGCCTCCTCTTGGTAAACTTGGCGCCAGTTTCCCTGACCCTATGTGGTGCCTTCCTAGCGGGTGTAGCGAGGGGCTGCGCCACATAAAATGTCACAGCCTCCGGTTTCTAGCTGAGGGTCATTTCCTGCCTCCACTAGTTTCGGGGACCGGTCTCCCCCTTTGGCCTGACCCCTCCACGCAGGTGGATTCGGGCATGCGGTGGCGACTCGCCAGTCCGCACCCCTGGGATCCCTTCATTCCTCGTTCCTGGAGCCTTCTCCGCTCCTCTTCCTTCCTTCTCCCTCTTCCAGGCCTGGGCCTCTGTTACTAGGCCCGCCTACGGAGCAGAGCTCATGCAGAGCCCCTGATCCCTGCCACTTCTGCTCAGACTTCTCTGCACTGAACTAAGATGGTGCCCACCTTTTATACTCCCTTCTCAATGCACCCAGGAGCTGCTTCCTCCCTGCTCCTGCACTACAGGGTTCCCCTTCCTCAGTGTTCCCTCCCCCCACTCCAGCCAGGGACAGGGATTGTTGTGCCCATCTCAGAGGCATATTGGTCGCCCTGCCCCACGGCAATGTGGTGTAATGCATGCAGGTGTCGGATCCTGATCCACACTCCATCCTTACCTGAGAGTGAGATATCACACCTCTGGGTGAGGTGCAATACCTCTGTAGCAACCGAGCCCTCAGGGTGCTACAGTTCCATTTATCTTCAGCCTAGGTGACGTATTGTGATACAGAACCGTGATTTTGGCTATAAAAGGGTCCCCTAGACCCCTACCCAAAACTTTTTAAGAGAATCATATATGGCGTGCCAGGAGACTCTATGGAATGCTTTCTCAGCATCCAACGAGAGTATCTAATTACAAATTTTTAACTGCATCTAGCCCAGGAAATACTTTGTGCCTAGTAGCAGTGTCTGCTAGTCAGCGGATTATCCCGGCTGTTAAGCAAGCTACACCACCTGTAGTTTGGACACTTAATTTTTTCAAAGGAAATGCTTCGGGACCACGGGATACTCAGTGAAGAGCATCAGGAGGCACCCCAAGGCATAGGGGCTGGGACTGGCAGTAGGATGCCTTGCGGTGGACAGCCGAGCTCGATCCTTATAAAAGCTTTTTAACTGCAGCAGCTTTAGTGGACGCTACTGGAGCTGGAATTACGCGGCTGCTGGCATGAGACTTGCCCTCCAATAGATCCTTGTAAATGGATTTAAAGTGTATTCATTCAAATTAGAGAGACAATTTAAATTAAAAAGCTTAGAGCTGCCTCCACCACAGGGGGGCTCGCTCGACCCACCAGCGAACAGGCACCAGTATTGGGAGAGGGGGGCTGGCCGTCAGGGTTCACCGCGGCTCTTGCACAAACCCGGCGACACGGAGGTGGCACGGGCAGGAGCGGACTGAACGTGTCGGCTTCTCACTTTTTGGATTTTAGAAGGGCATGACATGCCTATATTTGTGTCTCCCCCTCCTTTTACTCCTCCACCTCTTTTCTTTTCACATGACTATATGTACTTGTCACTTTTCCATGTGTTAGTTGTGTCTTCTGAGCAGTTTGTCAGCTTTTGGACACCTTTGAAGGTGTTTTCTATGTGTTTCTATGTGTTTTTGTTTGCCTGCCATTGGTTTTAACGGTGTTCGAAGGTGTTCGATGAACAGTTCGACGAACAGTTCGGCGAACACACAGGTGTTCGACGAACCGAACCGAACTCGAACACTACGGGGGTGGCTCAACACTAGTGTCCACACACGCTCCCCAGCCGCCTGGGGGCGGGCAGGTGTCCATAAACGGTCAACATCCGCCCCCATTTCTCCTTGGAACATCCCCCCACACACTTTTTTTAGACCGGCCTGCTTTAGGGCAGCATAGGACGAACCCACCAGCGAACCATACTCCTCTGGTGGGTCCTGGCTTCTCCATCAGGGGAGTTGAGAGTGCCAAGGTGAGGAGCATGATGATGATGATAGAAGTTAGCATCTGCTTTGTTTTCTTGGAATGCAAGCGTAAGTGTGCAACCAAACACCCACTCACACCCAGGCTGCAATACCATACTGCTAGCATGCACTTGAAATGGGGCCTTTTAGTTTGGAGGAGGCCGAAGCTGGCCACTACCTCATGGCTGCTTTGGCAGCGAGGTGTCCATACTCAGTCCTCAGCCGCCCCGCGGCCGGGTGTCCACACACGCTCCCCAGCCGCCTGGGGGCGGGCGGGTGTCCATAAACGGTCAACAGCCGCCCCCATTTCTCCTTGGAACATCCCCCCACACACTTTTCTTAGCCCGGCCTGCTTTAGGGCAGCATTGGACGAGCCCACCAGAGAACCAGACTCCTCCGGTGGGCCCTGGCTTCTCCATCAGTGGAATTGAGAGTGCCAAGATGAGGAGCATGATGATGATGATAGAAGTTAGCATCTGCTTTGTTTTCTTGGAATGCAAGCGCATGTATGTAGTAGCGGCTAGGCCTGAGGTGGTCAGCATTTTGGCGCATATCCTACCTCCTCTGAGGATTGCTGGATGTTTTCCTGTTACTATCCCAATTCTATTACTCCCATTAAAACAAAGCTTCAGGTGATGAATGATGGATGAGGTGGTGGCAAAGGAGAAAGAGCAGGAGGAACAGGGACCATTCACATCAATAACAGGCCAGTCAACCACACGTGTCTTGTAGGATATGTTTCTGTACCAAAAGGAGTGGTACGGCTACACAGTTAAAGGGCATGCAGTGAGTGCAATGCCTAACAAAAATTTTGCGGCACTCCAATGCCCCTTGGAAGTGAAATGGAGGTCAGAGGGCTTTAACTAAACTGTTTTTTCCATTTACAGCAACTGGGTCTCCTGTGCACTGTTGGCCTAAGCAGTGAATGGAAGGCTTTACAAAAATTATGAGGAATTGCAATGGCCCTTGAAACAGACGTGGATTACAGCATACTAAAAACCTTATACCGATTATTGGGGAGTGGATCTCCCTTAGTGTTCGACTATGCATTGAAAAGCAAAAGCTGACTAAAAGTAGGAGGAAATGCAATGCCCATTGGAAGAATGGTGGAGGTCTCAGTCGAATAAAAAGACAATATCAATGCCACTTGGAAAAGTGGTGGAGGTCGCAGTAGCTTAACAAGAGGGTTTTAATGCCCCTTGGAAAAGTGGTGGAGGTCGCAGTAGCTTAACAAGACGGTTTTAATTCCCTTTGGAAGAATGGTGGAGGTTGCAGTAGCTTAACAAGATGGTTTTAATGTCCCTGAGGAAAGTGGTGGAGGTCGCAGTAGCTTAACAAGATGGTTTTTATGCCCCTTGGAAGAGAAGTGGAGGTTGCAGTAGCTTAACAAGATGGTTTTAATTTCCCATGGGAGAGACGTGGAGGTCGCAGTGGAATAAAAAGACAATATCAATGCCCCTGGAAAAAGTGGTGGAGGTCGCAGTAGCTTAACAAGATGATTTTAATGCCCCATGGAATAGTAGTGGAGGTCGCAGTAGCTTAACAAGACGGTTTTAATGCACCTTGGAGAAGTGGTGGAGGTTGCAGTAGCTTAACAAGACAGTTTTAATGCCCCTTGGAAGAGACGTGGAGGTCGCAGTGGAATAAAAAGACAATATCAATGCCCCTTGAAAATGTGGTGGAGGTCGCAGTAGCTTAACAAGACAGCTTTAATGCCCCTGGGAAAAGTGGTGTAGGTCGCAGTAGCTTAACAAGACGGTTTTAATGCCCTTTGGAAGAATTGTAGAGGTCGCAGTAGCTTAACAAGATGGTTTTAATGCCCCTGAGGAAAGTGGTGGAGGTCGCAGTAGCTTAACAAGATGATTTTAATGCCCCTTGGAAGAGAAGTGGAGGTTGCAGTAGCTTAACAAGACGGTTTTAATGCCCCTTTGAAGAGATGTGGAGGTCACAGTGGAATAAAAAGACAACATCAATGCCCCTGGGAAAAGTAGTGGAGTTCGCAGTAGCTTAACAAGACAGTTTTAATGCCCCTTGGAAAAGTGGTGGAGGTCGCAGTAGCTAAACAAGATGGTTTTAATGCCCTTTGGAGAAGTGGTGGAGGTCGCAGTAGCTTAACAAGACGATTTTTAAGCCCCTTGGAAGAGACATGGAGGTCACAGTGGAATAAAAAGACAATATCAATGGCCCTTGAAAATGTGGTGGAGGTCGCATTAGCTTAACAAGATGGTTTTAATGCCCCTTGGAAGAATGGTGGAGGTCGCAGTAGCTTAACAAGACGGTTTTAGTGCCCCTGAGGAAAGTGGTGGAGGTCGCAGTAGCTTAACAAGACAGTTTTAATGCCCCTTGGAAAAGAGGTGGAGGTCGCAGTAGCTTAACAAGATGGTTTTAATGCCCCTTGGAGAAGAGGTTTAGATCAGAGTAGTTTAAGAAGACGGTTTTAATGCCCTTTGGAGAAGTGGTGGAGTTCGCATTAGCTTAACAAGACGGTTTTAATGCCCTTGGGAAAAGTGGTGGAGGTCGCAGTAGCTTAACAAGATGGTTTTAATGCCCCTTGGAAAAATGGTGGAGATCGCAGTAGCTTAACAAGACGGTTTTAGTACCCCTGAGGAAAGTGGTGGAGGTCGCAGTAGCTTAACAAGACGGTTTTAATGCCCCGTGGAAGAGACGTGGAGGTTGCAGCAGCTTAACAAGATGGATTTAATGCCCCTTGGAAGAGACGTGGAGTTCGCAGTGGAATAAAAAGACAATATCAATCACCCTGGGAATAGTGGTGGATGTCGCAGTAGCTTAACAACACGGTTTTAATGCCACCTGGAAGAATGGTGGAGGTCACAGTAGCTTAACAAGACGGTTATAATGCTCCTGAGGAAAGTGGTGGAGGTCGCAGTAGCTTAACAAGACGGTTTTAATGCACCTTGGAAGAGACGTGGAGGTCGCAGTGAAATAAAAAGACAATATCAATGCCCCTGGGAAAAGTGGTGGAGGTCGCAGTAGCTTAACAAGACGGTTTTAATGCCCCTTTGGAAGTGGTGGAGTTTGTAGTAGCTTAACAAGACAGTTTTAATGCACTTTGGAGAAGTGGTGGAGGTCACAGTAGTTTAAAAAGACGGTTTTAATGCCATTTGGAAGAGACGTGAAGGTCACAGTGGAATAAAAAGACAATATCAATGCCCCTGGGAAAAGTTGTGGAGGTCGCAGTAGCTTAACAAGACGATTTTAATGCCCCTTGCAAAAGTGGTGGAGGTCGCAGTAGCTTAACAAGACGGTTTTAATGCCTCTTGGAAAAGTGGTGGAGGTCGCAGTAGTTTAATAAGATGGTTTTAATGCCCCTTGGAGAAGTGGAGGAGGTTGCAGTAGCTTAACAAGATGGTTTTAATGACCCTTGGAAGAGACGTGGAGGGCGCAGTGGAATGAAAAGACAATATCAATGTGCCTTGAAAATGTGGTGGACGTCGCAGAAGCTTAGCAAGACGGATTTAATGCCCCTGGGAAGAGTGGTGGAGTTCGCAGTAGCTTAACAAGACGGTTTTTATGCCACTTGGAAGAATGGTAGAGATCGCAGTAGCTTAACAAGATGGTTTTAATGCCCCTGAGGAAAGTGGTGGAGGTCGCAGTAGCTTAACAAGATGGTTTTAATGCCCCTTGGAAGAGACGTGGAGGTTGCAGCAGTTTAACAAGATGGTTTTAATGCCCCTTGGAACAGTTGTGGAGGTCGCAGTGGAATAAAAAGACAGTATCAATGCCCCTGGGAAAAGTGGTGGAAGTCGCAGTAGCTTAACAAGACGGTTTTAATGCCCCTTGGAAGAAAGGTGGAGGTCGCAGTAGCTTAAGAAGACGATTTTAATGCCCCCTGAGGAAAGCGGTGGAGTTCGTAGTAGCTTAACAAGACCGTTTTAATGCCCCTTGGAAGAGACATGGAGGTCGCAGTGGAATAAAAAGACAATATGAATGCCCCTGGGAAAAGTGGTGGAGGTCGCAGTAGCTTAACAAGATGTTTTTAATGCCCCTTGGAAATTTGGTGGAGGTCACAGTAGCTTAATAAGATGGTTTTAATGCCCCTTGGAGAAGTGGTGGAGATCGCAGTAGTTTAAGAAGACGATTTTAATGCCCCCTGGAGAAGTGGTGGAGGTCGCAGTAGCTTAACAAGATGATTTTAATGCCCCTTGGAAGAGACATGGAGGTCACAGTGGAATTAAAAGACAATATCAATGCCCCTGGGAAAAGTGGTGGAGGTCGCAGTAGCTTAACAAGACGGTTTTAATGCCCCTTGGAAGAATGGTGGAGGTCGCAATAGCTTAACAAGACAGTTTTAATGCCCCTGAGGAAAGTGGTGGAGGTCGCAGTAGCTTAACAAGACGGTATTAATGCCCCTTGGAAGAGACGTGGAGGTTGCAGTAGCTTAACAAGACGGTTTTAATGCCCCTTGGAAGAGATGTGGAGGCCGCAGTGGAATAAAAAGACAATATCAATGCCCCTAGGAAAAGTGGTGGAGGTCGCAGTAGCTTAAAAAGACGGCTTTAATGCCCCTTGGAAAAGTGGTGGAGGTCGCAGTGGCTTAACAAGACGGTTTTAATGCCCCTTGGAAGAGACGTGGAGGTCGAAGTGGAATAAAAAGACAATATGAATGCCCCTGGGAAAAGTGGTGGAGGTCGCAGTAGCTTAACAAGACTGTTTTAATGCCCCTTGGAAATGTGGTGGAGGTCACAGTAGCTTAACAAGATGGTTTTAATGCCCCTTGGAGAAGTGGTGGAGATCGCAGTAGTTTAAGAAGATGGTTTTAATGCCCCCTGGAGAAGTGGTGGAGGTCGCAGTAGCTTAACAAGATGGTTTTAATGCCCCTTGGAAGAGACATGGAGGTCACAGTGGAATAAAAAGACAATATCAATGCCCCTGGGAAAAGTGGTGGAGGTCGCAGTAGCTTAACAAGACGGTTTTAATGCCCCTTGGAAGAATGGTGGAGGTCGCAATAGCTTAACAAGACAGTTTTAATGCCCCTGAGACAAGTGGTGGAGGCGCAGTAGCTTAACAAGACAGTTTTAATGCCCCTGGAAGAGACGTGGAGGTTGCAGTAGCTTAACAAGACGGTTTTAATGCCCCTTGGAAGAGACGTGGAGGCCGCAGTGGAATAAAAAGACAATATCAATGCCCCTGGGAAAAGTGGTGGAGGTCGCAGTAGCTTAAAAAGACGGCTTTAATGCCCCTTGGAAAAGTGGTGGAGGTCGCAGTAGCTTAGCAAGACGGTTTTAATGCCCCTTATAGGCCTCAGGGCCTGTAAGCTGGGCGGGTCTCAGAAAACTGTCCCAGAACGTTGACAGTATTCCCCTGCCTCTGCTAGATTGGAGTTGCGTCTCTCTCGCCTGTACGCCTTGGTTGGGAAATGAACTGTGACCTCTGCCGCTAGTGTGTTCAAATGGGAATTTTTTTAACAGTTCTGCAGCAAGGGCCTTCTGGTACTGCCCCATTTTTGTAGACCTCTCCACCTCAGGAATAAGAGAGTGAAAGTTCTCCTTGTAGCGGGGGTCTAAAAGTGTCACCAACCAGTAATGACTGTCACGTCATCGCCACTCACCATCTTGGTGGACTCCTCAAAGTTTGTCAGGATGGTAGATATGCCAGACATCCGTGTCCACTCCTGAGGTCTAATGTGTGGAGTCTGACCTGAATATTGACGGCCTTGTTGCAGCTGGTACTCCACAACTGCTCTCTTCTGCTCACAAATCCTTTGCAACTTGTGGAGGGTAGAGTTCCAACATGTGGGGACATCACACACCAGTCGGTGTGCCGGAAGCTGCAAACGCTGCTGCAACATAGCAAGAGCGGCGGAAGCTGTAGCCGACTTCTGAAAATGAGCTGACAGGCGGCGTACTTTAACAAGCAGATCTGGCAACTCAGAGTACGATTTAAGAAACCGCTGAACCATGAGGTTAAGCACATGAGCAAGGCATGGTACGTGTGTTATCTCGCCTCGCCTCAGAGCCGCCACCAGGTTACGGCCATTGTCACACATGACCATGCCTGGATGTAGGTTAAGTGGTCTCAGCCACAGATCTGCCTGCTCTTTCACAGCTGTCCACAACTCACAAGCAGTGTGAGGTTTATCACCTAAGCTTATGAGTTTCAGCACAGCCTGTTGCCGCTTGGCTGAGGCAGTGCTGCAGTGCTTCCAGCTTGTAACTGATGTGGTGATATCTGAGATGGAGGCTGAACATGTGGAGGAGGAGGAGGATGATGCGCAGGAGTTGTACACTTTGGGGGCAACTCTGACTGACATAAGGCCCGCAATCCTCGGTGTGGGGAGGATGTGTTCCGTCCCAAGGTCCGACTGGGTCCCGGCTTCCACTATGTTTACCCAGTGTGCCATCAGGGAGATGTACCGTCCCTGGGCACAAGCACTTGTCCACGTGTCTCTGGACCAGCACGGAGGATCAGCCCGGCTTCTTATCTCCTCTCATTCCTTTCTAATGGGAATTTGTCATTAATGTGACCCTGCTCTTATCTCCTCTCACTTGTTTACTGATCAGCAGGGTCTCCTGCAGCGGCCATGTGACACGTGCTTCACAGTTGGTTGTGACTCACACAACCTCAGAAGGTGAGTCAGACTGATTGTGGGACCTGGTATTTACTTTTATAAGGATAAAGCCCTACGTGCGCTGTCTTTCCTATCTTTTGCATTAGAAAGGAGAGAGTCTGCTATACAGTTATAGGGTATGCAGTAAGTCCAAAGGCTGATCAACTTTAGGAAAAAACTCACTAAGAATTTAAAGACACATAGAACAGGGCCACAGTAACAACAAATTCCCTTTAGAAAGGAGAGAGTCTGCTATACAGTTATAGTGTATACAATGAGTCCAACGGCTGATCAATTTTAGGGAAAACCCCACTAAGAATTTAAAGACACATAGAGCAGGGCCACAGTAACAAGGATGACATGCTCCCAAGAGAAAGGAGAGAGTCTGCTATGGAGTTATAGGGTATGCAGTGAGTAAAAAGTCTGACCAATTTTAGAAAAAACCCCACTAAGAATTTAAAGGCACATAGAACAGGGCCACAGTAACAAGGACGACATGTTCCCAAGAGAAAGGAGAGAGTCTGCTATACAGTTATAGAGTATGCAGTGATTCCAACGGCTGACCAATTTTAGGAAAAACCCCACTAAGAATTTAAAGACACACAGAGCAAGGCCACAGTAACAAGTACGATATGTTCCCATTAGAAAGCAGAGGGTCTACTATACAGTTATAGGGTATGCAGTGTGTCCAGCGGCTGAACAATTTTAGGAAAAGCCCCACTAAGAATTTAGACACACAGAGCAGGGCCACAGTAACGACAAATTTCCATTAGTTAGGAGATAGTCTGCTATACAGTTATAGGTTATGCAGTGAGTCCAATGGCTGAACAATTTTAGGAAAAGCCCCACTAAGAATTTAAAGACACACAGAGCAGGGCCACAGTAATGACAAATTCCCATTATTTAGGAGAGAGTCTGCTATACAGTTATAGGGTATGCAGTGAGTCCAAAGGCTGACCAATTTTAGCAAAAACACGACTAAGAATTTAAAGACACATAGAGCAGGGCCACAGTAATGACAAATTCCCATTAGAAAGGAGAGAGTCTGCTATACATTTATTGGGTACTAGATGATGGCCCGATTCTAACGCATTGGGTATTTTAGAATATGTATGATGCTGAACGGGCACGACTAATCAGCGAAGCAGTGTTTAAATGTGTTGTGCACTACTTTAACTTAAACCCCCAATGTATCCCTCCGGGGCCCCTAATGAATTTTTTAATTACGTCATGTTGTCAATACTGCTTGTGACAACATCGCTGACCACGCACAGCCAGCACGTAATTCCTCCAGCTGCAGCCGGTTCTAGCTTCCGCTTATGTGGCACCACAGGGGTCTGGTTGCCACAGTAATAGAAATATTACGTCTGAGAGCAAGTGGGAGGTTTCTCTGGTCAGAAGCCCTAAGCATGCAACACCGCCCGCCCAGACCTGGGAGGGGAGGAATCTGCCCTTATAAACTGGGTCTGGGGTGGGATTAGTTCAGTCAGGGTCTGGGAGTCAGAGCCTGGAGAGGGAAAGTTACAGCAGGAGCTCTGTAGGAGCTAGGAGCAGAAGACCAGGGACTGGAAGCTAAGCAGAGATATAGCTCGCCCCGGCAGAAGAATCTGATAACCGGACACCGGAGTCCGAGGCTGTGAGGACTGATATCCACCCAGCAGCAGAAGCCAGCCGGCAGGGGATTCCAGGTCCTCTGGCCATAGAAGCCCAGAGGCAAAGTCACAAGGAAGGGACCAGCACTGCCATCCAGGAGTGGAGGCTAACAGAAGGCCCCAAGTCACCAGCCATACGGGTGAGCACCACACGGTATACTCAGGGACGTGGGCTACTTCTACTCGCTTACAGCAAGGTAGCCAGAAAGAGTGCAGATAGACGGGGAGGGCTACAACTCCACCTGGCCAGGGGAACCCCTGTTTGCTCGCAGACTGACCAGGCCCCTTATGCTAGCCAGTACTCCCGGGTGGGTCTGCCTTAATATCACCAGTAAAGACCCTGAACTGCACTGCAAAGACTCTGAGTCGTTCCTGCTCATCGCCGCACCAACACTACTAGTGCTGGGACGCCAGCGCACCATCACTCCCATCATCCACATTACCTGCCCTGAGGCCATACTCCTCCCGTGGGGAGTTATCCCATCTTTGGCTGCGCACACCACACCAGCCTCAGCGGTACACCCTGATCGCCATTGTACCGCCTTTGGCCTGATCACCCTGAGCCACGGGACCGGGTCACTGCCACGGATACTACAACCCCCAGAAGCCCGGTTCCGGGAGCCGCACGGCCCAGGGGGTGAGTCAGCTTTGGCGTAGTCGGCAGGATTTCGTGCCCGCAACCACCGGATACTACGCGCCTTCAAAAGACTGTCATACCGGCCGTGGTGAAGGTCCCCGCCATCCGGAGCCGTCTCCCGCCATCTTCAGTCGGTTCCCGCCATCCGGAGCCGTTTCCCGCCATCTTCAGTCGGTTCCCGCCATCCGGAGCCGTTTCCCGCCATCCGCAGCTGTTTTCCCGCCATTCGCAGTCGTTTTCCCGCCATCGGACGCCATCTTCGGGACGCCGCGCGGGAAGAAGAGGGGCGTGGACGCCGAAAGCGCGTGAGACCCGAAGCTCCGCCCAATGCATCGACGCTGCGCAAGGTCCTGGAAGGGAGAGAGAGCGACGCTGACGTCACCAGAGCGCGACGCAAGGTCCTCCACCCTGATGATCGTTTGCGGAGCCGTGGCCTACGGAGAAGAAGCAACAGAAGGTAGGCCACACTTAATTAGGGGGGAGGAAGATGACGGATACGGAGGGACCCTCTACCACCAGCGTGGCCGCTGCCGCAGTAATGCCATTTACAATGCCCTATATCCCCGGAGTGGCCTGGCTGCCCCAGTACTCAGGGGAGTCGCATACCCTAAGCGACTTTAAAGAGAGACTGTACAGCCTGTTTAAGGTATACCCCCTGACAAAAGGACAAAAAGTGAGCATATTGGTAGGCCAGCAAACTGGGGCAGACCAACGTGAAGTAAAGTCCTGGTCAGTCCAGGACAAGGAGACTGTAAAAGAAATCTTAACCCGTCTGAGGGACACTTTTGATACCAGTACCTCAGCAGAGATCAAAATGAAATTCTAAGGGTGCAAGCAGCGGGCCCAAGACAGTATAAGAGACTATGCTTTGAATTTGCAAGAGGCCCTGGGAGCCATTAAACAGGCAGACCCTGACAGTGTGCGGAATGCAGATGAACTATTAACTGAGCAATTCATTGAGGGTCTGCTGTCCAACGCCCACCGAACCCAGTTACGTGCAATGGCCTTGCAGAACCCTGGTTTAGACTTTGCAAAGTTCAAAGACAGGGCCATCCGGGTGCTCAGAGAACCGGTACCGGGTAGCGCTTTAACCCACCGGCGCCATGCTATTACCTATCACCAGGAGGCGGCGCCCTTGTCTACAGAGTCTGAAGGAGCTGATGCGCAGGCTTTGGATAACAACCCGGCTACAGACCTGCACCATCAGGTCCAAGAGTTAACCAAAAGTGTAGCCGCGCTAACCAGGACTGTACAGTCTTTACAGGTCTCTCCTCCAGGGAAGATCCAGCTGGCATCCGGACCGGAGGACGTCCCGTGGCGCCGACAGAGGAGGATCCCAACGTCCAGAGGAAGACCCAGCGACAGATACAACGAGGATGGACAACCCGTCTGCCGGCGCTGCAATCAACCCGGACATATGGCAAGGTACTGTCATTTAAACGGGCACAACCTGGGGTAGAGGGCCAACCCCCAGGCGTAAGATCATCAGGCCCATCGAACTGGCGTGATAAATACGTAGGGGGACGTACGGTCTTGCCTGTGGTACTGGATGGCATTCCTATGAGTGCCCTACTGGACACTGGGTCACAGGTGACTACCATCCCGTACGTGCTCTTTAAGCGGTACTGGAATGACTCGGACATTACTCGCTACCCAGATGACGACCTGAGTATCATCGCCAGCAATGGTCAGCCCGTGCCGCAGGTGGGATTCAAGGAGGTGACCATTAAGGTCGGTAAAGTCAAACTGGCGGCACGAGGACTGATTATTGTGGACATAGGCCATCATGAGAACCACCCTAGAATAACCTTGGGAACTAATGTGATTGAAAATTGTCTTGCAGAGGTGATTCTCATTTTACAGCAGGTTGCCAAGAACGCCAGTTCCAGCCAGCAGCGTGTGCTCCAAAAAGAGATCCGGGCACTGATGAAGCGGCAACAAGTGGAACTATCTGGTGGTGAGATAGGTAGCGTGAGAATGTGTGACCCGTTCCCTATTGCCATGCCCACGAAAAGTGAGATGATGATCTGGTGCCGGGCAGCTATTGGTCTAAGAGGTAGAGACTACCAAGCCATGGTAGAACCCGTCTATTCAGACAGTAGGCCCAGCATTTTGACAGCACGGGGGGTGGTCGATGTACGCCATGGGAGGGTGCCCGTCCGCATCATAAATATCGGGGAGAGAGAAGTATACCTGCCCCGGTATGCCACGTTAGCCAAATTGTTCACCATAAACCTAAATTCTGTAAGGGCCGTGGAACCCTTGCCTCCATCTCAACCAGAGGAAGGTAACGGCTCTAAGAAACAAATGGAGGACTGGTGTCAGCAACTGCATTTGGGTACCGACTCCACTCCCTCACACCAAAAACAGGGAGTCTACCGGGTGGTTCAGGAGTATGAAAGAGTCTTTAGTAAACACCCGCTAGACTTCGGGCGAGTAAAGGGGGTAGAAAATCACATCCCAACAGGAGACCATCCACCCATAAAGGAAAGATACCGACCTGTACCCCCTGCACACTATCAGCATGCAAAGGGGATGTTGCGGGACATGAAGGAGGCTGGGGTAATCAGGGACAGCTGTAGCCCCTGGGCAGCTCCACTAGTTCTAGTGAAAAAGAAGGACAACACAATGAGAATGCGTGTAGACTACAGAAAGGTCAACCGTATCACACACAAAGATGCATACCCATTACCTAGAATAGAAGAATCTTTAGCTGCATTAAAATCTGCTAACTTTTTCTCCACTTTGGATCTTACTAGCGGGTACTGGCAGGTTCCTGTAGCAGAGGCGGACAAGGAGAAGACTGCGTTCACCACCCCGATGGGTCTCAGCAAATTCAATTGTATGCCATTCGGGCTCTGCAACGCACCAGGAACCTTCCAGCGGTTGATGGAATGCTGTCTGTGACATCGGAACTTCGAGACGGTCCTGTTATACCTGGACGATCTCATCGTTTATTCCAAAACCTACGAGGACCACCTGAAACACCTGGCAGAAGTGTTTGACGCCCTGGCAAGCTACGGCCTCAAGGTGAAACCCTCCAAGTGTCACCTCCTGAAACCAAAGGTGCAGTACCTGGGACACGTGGTGAGTGCTGACGGACTGGCTCCCGACCCCGATAAGATCACCGTGATTAAGGACTGGTCAAGACCCTCCAGCATAAAGGAAGTGCGGCAGTTCCTCGGGTTGGTAGGCTACTACCGAAGATTCATTCCCGGTTTCACCAAAATGGCAGCCCCTATGCAGGACCTCCTGATAGGTCAATCCAGGAAGGCCAAAAACCAGAAGCCGCCCTTTAGGTCGGAAAAGCTGGAAGAGGAGTCCTTCTGCCAGCTGAAGATTGCCCTCACGGGGGATGAAATCCTGGTGTACCGTGACTACAGCCAGCCCTTTATCCTCCACACGGACGCGAGCAACATCGGGCTAGGAGCCGTACTGTCCCAGATCCAGCAGGGGAAAGAACGGGTAATCGCTTATGCCAGCCGAAAACTACGGCCCACAGAGAGAAACCCTGAGAATTATAGCTCATTCAAGCTAGAGTTCCTGGCAGTGGTGTGGGCAGTGACCGAACCTTTCATGCATTACCTTGCCTCTTCCAAGTTCACCATGTACACGGATAACAACCCGTTGACACACCTGGACACTGCAAGACTTGGTGCCCTGGAGCAGAGATGGATGGCCCGCCAGTCCAACTACGAATTCACCATCAAATACCGGGCGGGACGCTCAAATGCCAACGCGGATGCCCTGTCCAGAATGCCAAACTTACCGGACGTAGGGGAAGATCCAGAAGATCTGGAAGAAGTCGAACTCCCTGCGTTTCACCGTCATGGGATTACCCTGTATTCCCACCGTGTGAAGGACAGGCGCTCTGCTACGTTCAATCCCTTACCCCACTACAGCTGGGCGGAGACACAAGACAGTGATCCCGCAGTCCGTATGGTGAAGGAAATGCTGACACAGTCTGATGCCCGTCTTGACCCAGACGCTCCGGAGGAGACCAAGCAACTGTGGAAGGAGAAAAGAAAGCTGTTTCTCTACAGGGAGAAGCTGTGCCGGAGAATGGTCAACTCTCGAACACATGAGCTAACCTGGAAGGTAGTGGTCCCAAGACGAGACGCGGCTATGGTCCTGGAGGCATACCACAACGGAGCAGGACACTTCGGATGGAAAAAGCTGGAGTTTTTGTTGCGTGAACGGGTCTACTGGATAGGCATGAGAGGAGTCATAGAGAGGTGGTGCAGAGATTGTGCAACCTAAGAAGAAAGGACCGTGCCAGCCAGAAGACTCCCCTGCAGTCCATCATCACCAGGCAGCCACTGGAACTGGTAGCCCTGGACCATGTGAAACTGGCTCCAAGCAGATCTGGGTACGTCTACGCCCTCACCATCGTAGATCACTACTCCCGGTTCCTGGTGGTGGTCCCTGTCAAGGACTTAACGGCTCAAACAGTAGCTAGAGCCTTCCAGCAGCACTTCTGCCGTCCACACGGGTATCCGGAGAAAGTGCTGACGGACCAAGGACCAGCCTTCAAAGCGGAGGTCTTCCAGGAGTTCTGCAACCTGTATGGCTGCAAGAAGATAAGAACAATGCCCTATCACCCTCAGACCAATGGACTATGTGAGAAAATGAACCAGGTGGTGATAGACTTGCTAAAAACATTGCCCCTGGAAGAATGCAGTCTGTGGCCTGAAAAACTGCCTGATTTGGTGGACTTGTACAATCACATCCCCGTAGGCTCCACCAACTGTACCCCGGCTTACCTAATGAGAGCAAGACCTGGTAAGCTGCCTATTGACCTGGATATGGGAGTCCTGACACCTGTGGACACCTCGGCAGAGGCAGACTGGGATACAGAATGGCAGCAGCAGTATCGGAAAGTACAGGAGAGCGTCGAGCGAAGTCTGTCTCAAGCAAGAGAAAGGCAAGAGAAGGCTTATAACCAGTATGCTCCCGCTGTTTCCCTGGTACCTGGAGAGCAGGTCTTGAAGAGAAAGAGACGGCTCCACAAGTTGGATGACCAGTGGGAGAAGGACCCGTACACGGTACTGCCCTCAAGTCATGAGAACCCAAAAGTATGTATCATCAGTAAGGACGGAGGAGAGACCACAGCCATTGTCTCCAGAGACCACCTGAAGAAGTGTCCCGAGCAGCTGCAAAGCCCTGAAGAAGATCAAGAAAACCCTCAACCCGCATAGAAAAGCCAAGAAATGATCAGTACCGTACTTGGAGACTTTCCCCGGTCCTGGAATCAGATCAACAATGCAGTCGTGGTACCCATCCTCACCTTTCTCCAGCCAGCCCCTCAAGAGCCTACAGAAGAACAGGTAGTGTCAGAAGAGCAGCCGGCCCAGGAGGCAGAAGAACCCATACCAGCAGCCCAGGAGAATCAACCCTCTGCTAGTAGTGAGCCTGCCGTGCCCCTAGTAAGCCAAAGAGTACGCAGAAAGCTGCCAGACCTACCCGCAACACCTTCTACACCCTGTAGTGCAGAACCAGATAGTGGGTTACGTAGGTCCACCAGGAGCACTAGAGGACAAATGCCCGCTCGCTGGAGAATCTAAACTGTAATATATATTTACTTGTACATACGTAAATGTTGAAAATGGTTTATGTTTGTTGCCTGGGTACTAATTATGTTTCTCTAGTTACCCTTCAGGTTTATTTGGACTGACAGGTTATGGACGCTGAATAACCGGAACTACATGTAGATAGTTGCACCTTGGTGCCTCTTGCGAAGATGGCCGCAGAAGAGAAAACCTGTCTGGCTTTGCCTCCTTGTGGCCCAAAGTAGCTAGTCTCAGCCTTGCAGCCACGCCCAGGGCCAATGCTTGGGGTTTGCTTTGGACAGGTCCCCTACTCTGTGCCAAGACTTCACCTTGTTGGGTGATATGGACACCCGGTTACGGACAAGCCGTGACCTCTAAAGACTAAAGCTTCTTGTGTATATGTTATTGTATTATTGTTTATACCCTGTATTTGTGTTTTCTTAAAAATGTGCTTAGTCCCGGAGTACTAAAATTCACTAGGGGGAAATGTGGCACCCCAGGGGTCTGGTTGCCACAGTAATAGAAATATTATGTCTGAGAGCAAGTGGGAGGTTTCTCTGGTCAGGAGCCCTAAGCATGCAACACCTCCCGCCCAGACCTGGGAGGGGAGGAATCTGCCCTTATAAACTGGGTCTGGGGCAGGATTAGTTCAGTCAGGGTCTGGGAGTCAGAGCCTGGAGAGGGAAAGTTACAGCAGGAGCTCTGTAGGAGCTAGGAGCAGAAGACCAGGGGCTGGAAGCTAAGCAGAGATATAGCTCGCCCTGGCAGAAGAATCTGATAACCGGACACCGGAGTCCGAGGCTGTGGGGACTGTTATCCACCCAGCAGCAGAAACCAGCCGGCAGGGGATTCCAGGTCCTCTGGCCATAGAAGCCCGGAGGCTCAGTCACAAGGAAGGGACCAGCACCGCCATCCAGGAGCGGAGGCTAACAGAAGGCCCCAAGTCACCAGCCATACGGGTGAGCACCACACGGTATACTCAGGGACGTGGGCTACTTCTACCCGCTTACAGCAAGGTAGCCAGAAAGAGTGCAGATAGACGGGGAGGCCTACAACTCCAACTGGCCAGGGGAACTCCTGTTTGCTCGCAGACTGACCAGGCCCCTTATGCTAGCCAGTACTACCGGGAGGGTCTGCCTTAATGTCACCAGTAAAGACCCTGAACTGCACTGAAAAGACTCTGAGTCGTTCCTGCTCATCGCCGCACCAGCACTACTAGTGATGGGACGCCCGTTCACCATCACTCCCATCATCCACATTACCTGCCCTGAGGCCATACTCCTCCCGTGGGGAGTTATCCCATTTTTTGCTGCGCACACCACACCAGCCTCAGCGGACTGCCTCGCAGCGGCGGTACACCCTGACCGCAATCCACGGGTGGGGTAGTCAGACAATTAACCTAAACCCCCCCCCACAAAATACCGCCATTGGCCTGATCACCCTGAGCCACGGGACCGGGTCACTGCCACGGATACTACAACCCCCAGAAGCCCGGTTCCGGGTGCCCCTCGGCCCAGGGGACGAGTCAATTACATCTCGACTATTTGCGGCTGCAGCCAGGGGTCTCCTGTTCCGTGTACCACGGTGAATGAAACGTGACAGAAGTACAGTACAGACCAAAAGTTTGAACACACCTTCTCATTTAAAGATTTTTCTGTATTTTCATAACTATGAAAATTGTACATTCACACTGAAGGCATCAAAACTATGAATTAACACATGTGGAATTATATACTTAACCAAAAAGTGTGAAACAACTGAAAATATGTCTTATATTGTAGGTTCTTCAAAGTAGCCACATTTTGCTTTGATGACTGCTTTGCACACTCTTGGCATTCTCTTGATGAGCTTCAAGAGGTAGTCACCGGAAATGGTCTTCCAACAATCTTGAAGGAGTTCCCAGAGATGCTTAGCACTTTTTGGCCCTTTTGCCTTCACTCTGCGGTCCAGCTCACCCCAAATCATCTTGATTGGTTTCAGGGCTGGTTACTGTGGAGGCCAGGTCATCTGGCGTAGCACCCCCTCACTCTCCTTCTTGTTCTAATAGCCCTTGCACAGCCTGGAGGTGTGTTTGGGGTCATTGTCCTGTTGAAAAATAAATGATGGTCCAACTAAACGCAAACCGGATGGAATAGCATGCCGCTGCAAGATGCTGTGGTAGCCATGCTGGTTCAGTATGCCTTCAATTTTTAATAAATCCCCAACAGTGTCACCAGCAAAGCACCCCCATACCATCACACCTCCTCCTCCATGCTTCATGGTGGGAACCAGGCATGTAGAGTCCATCCGTTCACCTTTTCTGTGTCGCACAAAGACACGTTGGTTGGAACCAAAGATCTCAAATTTGGACTCATCAAACCAAAGCACAGATTTCCATTGGTCTAATGTCCATTCCTTGTGTACTTTAGCCCAAACAAGTCTCTTCTGCTTGTTGCCTGTCCTTATCAGTGGTTTCCTAGCAGCTATTTTACCATGAAGGCCTGCTGCACAAAGTCTCCTCTTAATAGTTGTGGAAGAGATGTGTCTGCTGATAGAACTCTGTGTGGCATTGACCTGGTCTCTAATCTGAGCTGCTGTTAACCTGTGATTTCTGAGGCTGGTGACTCGAATAAACTTATCCTCAGAAGCAGAGGTGACTCTTGGTCTTCCTTTCCTGGGGCGGTCCTCATGTGAGCCAGTTTCTTTGTAGCGCTTGATGGTTTTTGCAACTGCACTTGGGGATACTTTCAAAGTTTTCCCAATTTTTTGTACTGACTGACCTTCATTTCTTAAAGTAATGATGGCCACTTGTTTTTCTTTACTTAGCTGCTTTTTTCTTGCCATAATACAAATTCTAACAGTCTATTCAGTAGGACTATCAGCTGTGTATCCACCTGACTTCTGCACAACACAACTGATGGTCCCAACCCCATTTAAAGACAAGAAATCCCACTTATTAAACCTGACAGGGCACACATGTGAAGTGAAAACCATTTCCGGTGACTACCTCTTGAAGCTCATCAAGAGAATGCCAAGAGTGTGCAAAGCAGTCATCAAAGCAAAAGGTGTCTACTTTGAAGAACCTAGAAAATAAGACATATTTTCAGTTATTTCACACTTTTTTGTTAAGTACATAATTCCACATATGTTAGTTCATAGTTTTGATGCCTTCAGTGTGAATGTACAATTTTCAAAGTCATGAAAATACAGAAAAATCTTTAAATGAGAAGGTGTGTCCAAACTTTTGGTCTGTACTGTACGTCACACTGTGACTGACAGAACGTGTTCACTGAACGTGAGAGAAGTACATCACACTCTGACTGACCGTGTTTAGTAAACGTGACTGAACTATGTCGAACTGTGACTGACAAAACATGTTCAGTACGTCATGGGCAGTTGGTGAGTCACATGACCACATGGGCGGAGTCAGCCCTGCTATCTCCCGACTTGTTCTGAAATCCCGCGTCGCTGATTGGCTGCGGCCGGACCAATCAGCGACGCGGAATTTCATGGACGGACAGACAGACGGGATAAACTGATAATATAGTAGATGCAGTGAGTACAAAGGCTGACCAATTTTAGGAAAAATCCCACTAGGAATTTAAAGACACATAGAGCAGGGCCACTGTAACGACAAATTCACATTAGAAAGGAGAGAGACTGCTATACAGTTATAGGGTATGCAGTGAGTCCAAAGGCTGACCAAATTTAGGAAAAACCCAACTAAGAATTTAAAGACACATATAGCAGGGCCACAGTAGCAAGTACGACATGTTCCCATTAGAAAGAAGAGGGTTTGCTATAGAGTTATAGGGTATGCAGTGAGCCCAACAGCTGATCAAATTTAGGAAAAAAACAATAACAATTTAAAGACACATAGAGCAGGGCCACAGTAACAAGTACGACATGTTCCCATTAGAAAGTATAGAGTCTGCTATACAGTTATAGGGTATGCAGTGAGCCCAACGGCTGACCAAACTTAGGAAAAAACCCACTAAGAATTTAAAGACACATAGAGCAGGGCCACAGTAACAAGTACGACATGTTCCCATTAGAAAGGAGAGGGTCCGCTATACAGTTATAAGATATGCAGTGAGTACAACGTCTGACCAATTATAGGAAAAAAACAATAAGAATTTAATGACACATAGAGCAGGACCACAGTAACGACACATTCCCATTAGAAAGGAAAGAGTCTGCTATAGGGTTATATGGTATGCAGTGAGACCAACAGCTGACCAAATTTAGGAAAAATCCCACTAATTATTTAATGACACATAGAGCATGGCCACAGTGTTTAAACACACATAGAGCAGTGCCACGGTAACAAGTATGACATGTTCCCATTAGAAAGGAGAGCGTCTTCTATACAGTTATACGGTATGCAGTGAGTCCAGCAGCTGAGCAAATTTAGGAAAAAAAACAATAACAATTTAAAGACACATGGAGCAGGGCCACAGTAACAAGTACGACATGTTCCCATTAGAAAGGATAGAGTCTGCTATACAGTTATAGGGTATGCAGTGAGTCCAATGGCTGACCAATTTTAGGAAAAATCCCACTAAGAATTTAAAGACACATAGAGCAGGTTCAGAGTAACGACAAATTCCCATTAGAAAGGATAGAGTCTGCTATACAGTTATAGGGTATGCAGTGAGTCCAACGACTCACCAGATTTAGGAAAAACCCCACTAATTATTTAATGACACATAGAGCATGGCCACAGTAACGAGAACGACATGTACCAATTAGAAAGGAGAGGGTCCGCTATACAGATATAGGGCATGTGTGTCACCCTGGCCTGGATGCCACAAAATGTAATAAAGCTGTGTCTGAGAGCATGGGGGAGGTTCTCTAGTCAGGGGAACATTAGCATGCAGTACCTCCTGTCTCAGGCCAGTAGGTGGGAGCAGGCTGCCCCTATAAAAGCTGGTGCTGGGGGCAGGGTTAGGGAGAACTGGATGACCTGTCTCAGTACTGAGACGTGTCCCGGAGCAGAGCAGGGACAGAAAGTTGTATTGCACCTAAGAGGAAGTGTTGCAGGAGGAGAGTCACAAGCCAGAGACAAGAGGCGAAGTGAGCCTGTCTTGGCAGATAAAGGACTTAATTTACCAGACTTTGGTGTCTGAGGCTGGGAGGATTCTACATCCTACAGCAGATAACCAGTCCGCAGGGGACTGTATATTCCTTGGCCTAAGAAGCCTGGAGGCTCTGCCACAACAGAAGGGACCAGCAAAGCCGTATCAGGCCGGGAACAGAAAGGAACCCACGTCGCAGGCCATACAGGCGAGAGTACACGGAAAGCTCGGAAATGTGGGCTGTTACCCTATAAGGAGGAGATAGCCAGAAGGAGCGCAGAAAGCACGGTAGGCCTACACCCTCACCCTGACCAGGGCCAATTTCCCCATTGCTCTCAGACATCCAGGTCCCCTCCTAGCCGGGACTGTTTGTGGGTCAGTTTACCTGTTCTAGTAAAGACCCTGGACTGCAACCTGTTGTCTGTGTGCTCCTTGCTCCTCCAGCACTATCAGCACTGGGACTCTCACCACCATCACTCCCACCATCCATTATACTGCCCTGGGGCCGCACTCTTCCCGTGGGGAGTCACACTACCCTAGCTTCACACCTCATCAGCCCCAGCGGTCTGCATGCAGCGGCGGTTCCTAATAACCGCAATCCACGGGTGGCGTAGTCGGACATAATCATCAGCACATAACGGACTACCACTGGCCTGACCACCCTGAGCCACGGAACCGGGTTGCCACTACTACTCCCACCGTTTCCCTATTGCCCAGATCCGAGTGCCCCACGGCCCAGGGGGCGAGTCACATGCAGTGAGTCCAACGTCTCACCAATTTTATTAAAAACCCCACTAAGAATTTAAAGACACATAGAGCAGGGCCACAGTAACGACACAATCCTATTAGAAAGGAGAGGGTCTGCAATAAAGTTAAAGGGTATGCAGTGAGTCCAATGTCTGAACATTTTTAGGAAAAGCCCCACTAAGAATTTAAGGACACATAGAGCAGGGCCATAGTAACGACAAATTCCCATTAGAAAGGAGGGAGTCTGCTATACAGTTATAGGGTATGCAGTGAGTACAAAGGCTGACAAATTTTAGGGAAAACCCCACTAAGAATTTAAATACACATAGAGCAGGGCCACAGTAATGACAAATTCTCATTAGAAAGGAGAGAGTCTGCTATACAGTTATAGAGTATGCAGTGAGTCTAACGGCTGACCAAATTTAGGAAAAAAACAACTAAGAATTTAAGGACACATATAGCAGGGCCACAGTAGCAAGTACGACATGTTCCCATTAGAAAGGATTGGGTCTGCTATACAGTTATAGGGTATGCAGTGAGTTTAGCGTCTGACCAATTTTAGGAAAATCCCCGCTAATAATTTAAAGACACATAGAGCAGGGCCACAGTGACGACAAGTTTCCATGAGAAAGGATAGAGTATTCTATACAGTTATAGGGTATGCAGTGAGTCCAACGGCTGACCAAATTAAGGAAAAACCCCACTAAGTATCTAAAGACATATAGAGCAGTGCCACAGTAACAAGTACGATATGTTCCCATTAGAAAGGATAGAGTCTGCTATACAGTTATAGGGTATGCAGTGAGTCCAACGGCTGAACAAATTTAGGAAAAACCCCACTAAGAATTTAAAGACAGATAGAGCAGGGCCAGAGTAACAACAAATTCCCATTAGAAAGGATAGAGTCCGCTATACAGTTATAGGGTATGCAGTGAGTCCAACAGCTGACCAAATTTAGGAAAAGCCCAACTAAGAATTGAAATACACAGAGAGCAGGGCCACAGTAATGACAAATTTCCATCAGATTGGATAGATTCTTCTATATAGTTAAAGGGCATGCAGTGAGTCCAATGGCTGACCAAATTTAGGAAAAACCTTACTAACAATTTAAAGACACATAGAGCAGGGCCACAATAACAAGGTCGACATGTTCCCATTAGAAAGGAGAAGGTCTGCTATACAGTTATAGGGTATGCAGTGGGTCCAATGGCTGACCAAATTTATGGAAAACCCCACTAAGAATTTAAAGACACATAGAGCAGGGCCACAATAACAAGGTCGACATGTTCCCATTAGAAAGGAGAAGGTCTGCTATACAGTTATAGGGTATGCAGTGAGTCCAACGGATGACCAAATTTAGGAAAAACCCCACTAAGAATTTAAAGACACAGAGAGCAGGGCCAAAGTAACGACAAATTTCCATGAGAAAGGATAGAGTCTTCTATACAGTTATAGGGTAGGCAGTGAGTCCAACAGGCTGCCCCTATAAAAGCTGGAACTAGGGGCAGGGTTAGGGAGAACTGGACGACCTGTCTCTGGATTGAGAGGTGTCCCAGAGCAGTGAGGGACAGTTGTATTGCACCCTAAGAGGACGTGTGGCAGTAGGAGAGCCACAAGCCAGGGACAAGAGGTGAAGTACGCCTGTCCTGGCAGATAAAGAACCAAATTTACCTGACTTTGGCATCTGAGGCTGTGAGGATTCCACGTCCTACAGCAGATAACCAGTCCGCAGGGGACTGTATGTTCCTTGGCCTAAGAAGCCCGGAGGCTCCGCCACAGCAGAAGGGACCAGCAGAGCCGTACCAGGCCGGGAGTAGAAAGGAACCCACGTTGCAAACCATACGGGCGAGAGGACACGGTGAGCTCGGGACCGTGGGCTGTTACCCTACGGGCCCTCACCCTGACCAGGGCCAATTTCCCGTTTGCTCTCAGACGTCCAGGCCCCCTCCTAGCCGGGCATGTTTGTGGGTCAGTTCACCTGTTCTAGTAAAGACCCTGGATTGCAACCTGTTGTCTGTGTGCTCCTTGCTCCTCCAGCACTAACGGTACTGGGACGTCCTGCACCATCACCCCCATGCACAGTAATGACAAATTCCGATTAGAAAGGAGAGAGTCTGCTATACAGTTATTGGGTACTAGATGATGGCCCGATTCTAACGCATCGGGTAATTTAGAATATGTATGCGGCCGACCGGGCGCGACTAATCAGCGAATCAGTGTTTATATGTGTTGTGCACTACTTTAAATTAACCCCTCAATGTATCCCTCCGGGGCCCCTAATGAATTTTGTAATTATGTCATGTTGTCAATACTGCTTGTGACAACATCGCTGACCATGCACAGCCAGCACGTAATTCCCCCAGCTGCAGCCGGCTCTAGCTTCCGCTTACATCACGACTATTTGCTGCTGCAGCCAGGGGTTTCCTGTTCAACGTACCACAGTGAATGAAACGTGACAGAAGTACGTCACACTGTGACTGACAGAACGTGTTCACTGAACGTGACAGAAATACATCACACTCTGACCGTGTTTAGTAAACGTGACTGAACTATGTCGCACTGTGACTGACAGAACGCTTTCATTAAACGTGACAGAAGTACATCACACTCTGACAGTGTTTAGTAAACGTGACTTAACTATGCCACACTGTGACTGACAAAACATGTTCAGTACGTCATGGGCAGTTGGTGAGTCACATGACCACATGGGCGGAGTCAGCCCTGCTATCTCCAGACTTGTTATGAAATCTCGCGTCGCTGATTGGCCGCGGCCGGACCAATCAGCGATGCGGAATTTCCTGGATGACAGACAGACGGGATAAGCCGATTATACGGTAGATGCAGTGAGTCCAAAGGCTGACCAATTTTAGGAAAAACCCCACTAAAAATTTAAAGAAACATAAAGCAGGGACACTGTAACGACAAATTCACAGAAGAAAGTAGAGAGACTGCTGTACAGTTATAGGGTATGCAGTGAGTCCAAAGTCTGACCAGTTTTATGATAAAACCCACTAAGAATTTAAAGACACATAGAGCAGGGCCACAGTAACGACAAATTCCCATTAGGAGAGAGTCTGCTATACAGTTATAGAGTATGCAATGAGTCCAACAGCTGACCAAATTTAGGAAAAAACCCAATAACAATTTAAAGACACATAGAGCAGGGCCACAGTAACAAGTACGACATGTTCCCATTAGAAAGGAGATGGTCTGCTATACAGTTATATGGTATGAAGTGAGTCCAACAGCTGACCAATTTTAGGAAAAACCCCACTAAGAATTTAAAGACACATAGAGCAGGTTCAGAGTAACGACAAATTCCCATTAGAAAGGATAGAGTCTGCTATACAGTTATAGGGTATGCAGTGAGCCCAACGGCTGAACACATTTTGGAAAAACCCCACTAATTATTTAATGACACATAGAGCATGGCCACAGTAACGAGAACGACATGTAGCCATTAGAAAGGAGAGGGTCCTCTATACAGTTATTGGACATGCAGTGAGTCCAACATCTCACCAATTTTAGTAAAAACCCTGCTAAGAATTTAAGGACACGTAGAGCAGGGCCACAGTAACGACACAATCCCATTTGAAAGGAAAGAGTCTGCTATACAGTTATAGGGTATGCAGTGAGTCCAACGGCTGATCAAATTCATGAAAAACTCCACTAAGTATTTAAAGACACATAGAGCAGGGCCACAGTAACAAGTACAACATGTTCCCATTAGAAAGGATAGGGTCTGCTATACAGTAATAGGGTATGCAGTGGGTCCAATGGCTGACCAATTTAAGAAAAACCCCACTAAGAATTTAAAGAGATATAGAGCAGGGCTAGAGTAACGACAAATTCCCATTAGAAAGGAAAGAGTCTTCTATACAGTTATATTGTATGCAGTGAGTCCAACGGCTTAGCAAATTTAGGAGAAACCTGACTAAGAATTTAAAGACACAGAGAGCAGGGCCACAGTAACGACAAATTTCCATGAAAAAAGATAGAGTCTTCTATATAGTTATAGGGTATGCAGTGAGTTCAACAGCTGACCAAATTTATGAAAAACTTCACAAATAATTTAAAGACACATTAAGCAGGGCCACAGTAACAAGTATGACATGTTCCCATTGGAAAAGAGAGAGTCTGTTATACAGTTATAGGGTATGCAGTGAGTCAAACAGCTGACCAAATTTAGGAAAAAACCCAATAACAATTTAAAGACACATAGAGCAGGGCCACATTAACAAGTACGACATTTTCCCATTAGAAAGAAGAGGGTTTGCTATATAGTTATAGGGTATGCAGTGAGTCCAATGGCTGACCAATTTTAGGAAAAACACCACTAAGAATTTAAAGACACATAGAGCAGTGCCAGAGTAATGACAAATTCCCATTAGAAAGGATAGAGTCTGCTTTACAGTTATAGGGTATGCAGTGAGTCCAATGGCTGACCAAATTTAGGAAAAACCCCACTAAGAATTTAAAGACACAGAGAGCAGGGCCACAGTAACGACAAATTTCCATGAGAAAGGAAAGAGTCTGCTATACAGTTAAAGGGTATGCAGTGAGTCCAAAGGCTGATCAAATTTAGGAAATATCCCCTCAAAGAATTTAAAGACACATAGAGCAGGGCCACAATAACAAGTACGACATGTTCCCATTAGAAAGAGAGAGTCTGTTATACAGTTATGGGGTATCCAGTGAGTCCAATGGCTTACCAAATTTATAAAAAAAAACAGTAAGAATTTAAACACACAGAGAGCTGGGCCTGAGTAACGACATAATCCCATTAGAAAGGTTAGAATCTGCTATACAGCTATAGGGTTTGCAGTGAGTCCTACGGATGACCAAATTTAGGAAATACCCCACTTAGAATTTAAAGACACTGAGAGGAGGGCCACAGTAACGAAAAATTTCCATGACAAAGGATAGACTCTACCATACAGTTATAGGGTATGGATTGAGTACGACGGCTAACCACATTTATGAAAAACCCCACTAATAATTTAAAGACGCATAGAGCAGGGCCACAATAACAAGTACGACATGTTCCCATTAGAAAGAGAGAGTCTGTTATACAGTTATGGGGTAGGCAGTGAGTCCAATGGCTGACCAAATTTATGAAAAAAAAACAGTAAGAATTTAAAGACACAAAGAGCAGGGCCACAGTAACAAGTACGACATGTTCCCATTAGAAAGGAGAGGGTCTGCTATAGAGTTATAGGGCATGCATTGAGTCCAACAGCTGACCAAATTTAGGAAAAACCCAATAAAAGTTTAAAGATATATAGAGCATGGCCACAGTAACAAGTACAACATGTACCCATTAGAATTGAAAGAGTCTGCTATACAGTTGTGGGGTATGCAGTGGGTCCAAAGGCTGACCAAATTTAGGAAAAAACCCCACTAAGAATTTAAAGACACATAGAGCAGGGCCACAGTAAAGAGTACGACATTTTTCTATTAGAATGGAGAGGGTCTGCTATACAGTTATAGGGTATGCAATGAGTGCAACGGCTGACCAAATATAGGAAAGACCTTACTATCAATTTAAAGTCACATAGAGCAGGGCCACAGTAACAAGGTCGACAGGCTCCCATTAGAAAGGAGAGGGTCTGCTATACATTTATAGGCTATACAGTGAGTCCAACAGCTCACCAAATTTAGTAAAAAAAAACACTAAGAATTTAAAGACACATAGAGGAGGGCCACAGTAGCAAGTACGACATGTTCCTATTAGAAAGGAGAGAGTCTGGTATACAGTTATAGGGTATGCAGTGAGTCCAACAGCTGACCAAATTAAGGCAAAAATCCACTAAGAATTTAAAGACACATAGAGCAGGGCCTCAGTAAGAAGTACGACATGTTCCTATTAGAAAGGAGAGGGTCTGCTATACAGTAAGAGGTTATACAGTGAGTACAACGGCTGACCAATTTTAGGAAAAACTCAACTAAGAATTTAAAGACACAGAAAGCAGAGACTCAGTAATGACATATTCCCATTAGAAAGGATAAAGTGCTGCTATACAGTTATAGGGTATGCAATGAGTTCATCGGATGACCACATTTTGGAAAAACCCCACTAAGAATTTAAAGACACAGAGAGCAGGGCCATAGTAACGACAAATTTCCATGAGAAAGGATAGAGTCTTCTATACAGTTATAGGGTATGCAGTGAGTCCAATGGCTTTCCAAATTTATGAAAAACCCAACTAAGAATTTAAAGACACAAAGAGCAGGGCTACAGCAACAAGTACGACATGTTCCCATTAGAAAGGATAGAGTCTGATATACAGTTATAGGGTAAGCAGTGAGTCCAACGGCTGACCAATTTTAGTAAAAACCCCACTAAGAATTTAAAGACACATAGAGCAGGGCCACAGTAACGACACATTCCCATTAGAAAGGAAAGAGTCTGCTATACAGTTATAGCGTATGCAGTGAGTCCAATGGCTGAATAAATACAGGAAAAACCCCACTAAGAATTTAAAGACACATAGAAAAGTGCTACAGTAACAAGTACGACATGTTCCCATTAGAAAGGAAAGAGTCTTCTATACAGTTATAGCGTATGCAGTGAGTCCAACGGTTGAATAATTACAGGAAAAAACCCAATAACAATTTAAAAACACATACAACAGGGCCACTTTAACAAGTGCGACATGTTCCCATTAGGAAGGAGAGGGTCTGGTATACAGTTATAGGGTATGCAGTGAATCCAACGTCTGACCAACTTTAGGAAAAACCCCACTAAGGATTTAAAGACATATATAGTAGGGCCACAGTAACGACATATTCCCATTAGAAAGGAGAGAGTCTGCTGTTCAGTTAGAGGGTATGCAATGAGTCCAACGGCTGAATAAATTTAGGCAAAACCCCACTATGAATTTTAAGACACATAGAGCAGGGCCACAGTAACAAGGTCGACATGTTCCCATTAGAAAGGAGAGCGTCTGCTATACAATTATAGGGTATGCAGTGAGTCCAATGGCTGACCGAATTTAGGAAAAACCTACTTAGAATTTAAAGACCCACAGAACAGGGCCACAGTAACAAGTACATGTTCCCATTAACAAGGAGAGGGTCTGCTATACAGTCATGGCCAAAAGTTTTGAGAATGACACCAAAATGATATTTTCCCATGATCTGCTGGCCTCTGGTTTTTATTAGTGTTTGTCTGATGTTTATATCACATACAGAAATATAATTGCAATCATATTATGAGTACCAATAGGTTATATTGACAGTTAGAATGAGTTAATGCAGCAAGTCAATATTTGCAGTGTTGCCCCTTCTTCTTCAAGACCTCTGTAATTCTCCCTGGCATGCTCTCAATCAACTTTTGGACCAAATCCTGACTGATAGCAGTCCATTCTTGCATAATCAATGCTTGCATTTTGCCAGAATTTGTTGGTTTTTGTTTGTCCACCCGTCTCTTGATGATTGACCACAAGTTCTCAATGGGATTAAGATCTGGGGAGTTTCCAGGCCATGGACCCAAAATCTCTATGTTTTGTTCCATGAGCCATTTAGTTATCACCTTTGCTTTATGGCAAGGTGCTCCATCATGCTGGAAAAGGCATTGTTGGGCGCCAAACTGCTCTTGGACGGTTGGGAGAAGTTGCTCTTGGAGGACATTCTGGTACCATTCTTTATTCATGGCTGTGTTTTTAGGCAAGACTGTGAGTGAGCCGATTCCCTTGGCTGAGAAGCAACCCCACACACGAATGGTTTCAGGATGCTTTACAGTTGGCATGAGACAAGACTGGTGGTAGCTCTCACCTCTTCTTCTGCGAATAAGCTGTTTTCCAGATGTCCCAAACAATCGAAAAGGGGATTCATCAAAGAAAATGACTTTGCCCCAATCCTCAGCAGTCCACTCCCTGTACCTTTTGCAGAATATCAGTCGGTCCCTGATGTTTTTTCTGGAGAGAAGTGGCTTCTTTGCTGCCCTCCTTGAAACCAGCCCTTGCTCAAAGAGTCTCCCCCTCACAGTGCGTGCAGAAGCACTCACACCAGCCTGCTGCCATTCCTGAGCAAGCTCGGCACTGCTGGTAGTCCGATCCCGCAGCTGAAACAGTTTTAAGATACGGTCCTGGCGCTTGCTGGTCTTTCTTGGGCGCCCTGGAGCCTTTTTGACAACAATGGAAGCTCTCTCCGTGAAGTTCTTGATGATGCGATAGATTGTTGACTGAGGTGCAATCTTTGTAGCTGCGATACTCTTCCCTGTTAGGCCATTTTTGTGCAGTGCAATGATGGCTGCACATGTTTCTTTAGAGATAACCATGGTTAACTGAAGAGAAACAATGATATCAAGAACCAGCCTCCTTTTAAAGTGTCCAGTGATGTCATTCTTACTTAATCATGACTGATTGATCGCCAGCCCTGTCCTCATCAACACCCACACCTGTGTTAATGGATCAATCACTAAAACGATGTTAGCTGCTCCTTTTAAGGCAGGACTGCAATGATGTTGAAATGTGTTTTGGGGGTTAAAGTTCATTTTCTGGGCAAATATTGACTTTGCAAGTACAGTAATTGCTGTTAAGCTGATCACTCTTTGACATTCAGGAGTATATGCAAATTGCCATTACAAAAAATGGAGCAATAAACTTTGGAAAAATTACTATTTGTCTCATTCTCAATACTTTTGGCCATGACTGTACAGTTAAAGGGTATGCAGTGAGTCGAACGGCTGACCAAATTTAGGAAAAACTCCACTAAGAATTTAAAGACACATGAAGCAGGGCCACAGTAACAAGTACAACATGTTCCCATTAGAAAGGAGAGGGTCTGCTATACAGTTATAGGGTATGCAGTGATTCCAACTTCTGACTAATTTTAGGAAAAACTCCACTAAGAATTTAAAGACACAGAGAGCAGGGCTACAGTAACGACAAATTCCCATTAGAAAGGATAGAGTCTTCTATACAGTTATAAGGTATACAGTGCGTCCAACGGCTGACCAAATTTATGAAAAAACCCACTAAATATTTAAAAACATAGAGCAGGGGCACCTGTAATAAGTACGTCATGTTCCCATTAGAAAGGAGAGGGTCTGCTATACAGTTATACGGTATGCAGTGAGTACAACAGCTGATCAAATTTAGGAAAAAACTCAATAACAATTTAAAGACACAAAGAGCAGGGCCACAGTAACTGTGACGCCCCTGAGGGTTCAGTCGCCACAGAGGTACTGCACCTCACCCAGAGGTGTAGTGTCTCCTTCTCTCAGGTAAGGAGGGAGTACTGCCCGGAACCTCAACATCCACATTCAACACTACACTGCTCCAGGCCGACTGGAAGGGCAAGATGCAATGTGTTTTCCTGCTGAGCTCTGTCCCTAGCTGGAGAGGGGGGAACCCAAAGGTAGGGGAACCAGTAGTGGGTGTGAGTGGAGGAAGTAGTTAGGGGGATCACTTTGGTAGGATTATAAATAGGGAAGCCATCTTAGGGTGGCAGCTCAGTGAGTGAGAGAAGTCAGTCAGGGAGCAGAGTTTCTGTAGGAGCTCTGCTCCACAAGTAGGGCCCATTGTCAGAGGCCCAGGAGGGGAGCAGGGAGTAGGCTCCGTTCTAAGAAGGGATCCTAGGGGGTACGGCTAGTGCAGGAAGGCACCTGTACGCCCCGCATCTGTCAGAAGACAGAGGGATCGCAGGCCGCAAGAAGGGGACCGGCCCCTGGCCCAGTCGTGTACTTCAAGTCCCGGCTGGAAAAACCGGAGGCTCCTGACTTATATAGTCAGTTGCTGAAGCCTCATTCTAATCCATGTGAGGGTCAAGCAGGTCTGTGAACTCCGACGGACAGGAGGGACTTCAGAGTACCCGAGCAGGATTGAGAGTGGGAAGCGCAGGGCAGGAGGGAGAAAGACCCAGCGTGAAGACGGTCTAGATAGGAGCATGTGAAAGTGGGATTCTGCCAGGTACCCCTGATCTACCTGAGGAAGTGCTGAACCCCTGCCTGGTGAATGCTGCGTGACGTGGGAGGCTAGCACCTGTACAGTGCACCAGTGGAACTGCAATAAGAACTGTGAGTAAAGACTCAAATAATTGCACAGCACTGCCTCCGTCCATTCTTTATCTGCGCCACCTTTCCCTCACTGCACTGCAACGCCCAGCGCACCCACCATCTTCTTACACTGCACTGGAGCTAGATCTACCTGTGGAGAGACACACCCTCCCTGCTGCCGTAACACCAGCTCCAGAGGACTGCTCCACAGCGGCAGCCCCTTTGGCCACAATCCACAGGTGGCATCACGAACACTTAAATCCCCTATACTTATACCCCCTTTTTACTGTCCGCCCAGGGTTACGGACCGGGCCAGCCACCGTGATATCCCCCGGCAACCAGAGGCCCGGCTTCCGAGTACCCCATGGCCCCAGGGGCACGTCATAACAAGTACGACATGTTCCCATTAGAAAGGAGAGGGTCTGCTAAACACTTATAGGGTATGCAGTGAGTCCAACGGCTGACCAAATTTACGAAAAACCCCATTAAGAATTTAAAGACACAGAGAGCAGGGAAACAGTGTCACACTACCGATCGGAGCCACGTTCCCCTGATCCTTCCTCAGAACTTCCGTGAGTTCTGGGTTTAGGATAATGTGAAGTGAGCTTATAAATTTTATATATTTATTTACTCAAAAGAGCGATGCTAGGTACAACATATACAAGCGGTTACAAGATATATATATACAGTAGTCAGACAAATACAGTAAGGAAGCAGTAATACGATACAGTAAAATTAAAAGGAATAAAAGTGAATATACCACACTTTCATCAAAGGTCTCTGAACACGGCAGGAAGGGTGCTGTCATGGGTCCAGGGCGGTTCCTAGTGTCTTTCTGCCCATCTGTAGCGACAGTTGACCCTCAACAGAAGACCCCTCCTCTCTCACAGAGGGACACATTTACACGTAACTTGGGCAGGGCAGAAAATAGGCGATTTACATGTAATCTCCTCTTCCCTTCTATCAGACATTTCATAGTCCATTTGCCAGCAATATCCTCATTGTAAGGTGCGCATGGTAATTGATCTAACACAGGAGCTTTCCCCTGACTTCAGAGGTAATTCAATTAGCTATTCCTCATTGCCATGATTCAATTAGCTCCCCCATACTCTTGTCAGGAATAGGCGTTTGCACTGCAAAGGTATATATCCTAGCTGACCTGTATTCAATTCTCTCCTGGGGTCCTTTGAAGTCAGACAGACTAGCATTCCTGCTGAGACCATCATAACTGGGAATATGAATTTCCAGTCCCTGGCCTCACCACACCTCTCCCTTTTAGAGTGCGGTCGGAGGAAGACCTCGTCGGTCATCATCCGCAAGCACTTCAGCTGCCTCCCCTTGCCGGGATAACCCATCTGCGTTACCTTGGGCCCGGCCGGACTTATACCGAACGTCAAAGTAGTAGTGTTGGAGAGCTAGGCCCCAACACAACAACCTTCCGTTCTCACCGGCTACTCGAGATAGCCAAGTGAGGGGGTTGTGGTCCGTCACCATGGTGAAATGGCGCCCGTACACGTATGGCTGCAGATGCTGCAGAGCCCACACGATCTCCAGCCATTCCTTATCCACCGTAGAGTAGGCCACTTCCCGCCGCAGAAGTTTTTGACTGAGGTATTGAACAGGGTGCTCTTGACCTGCTGAGTCAGGTTGGCTCAGCACCGCACCGAGTCCGTAGGTGCTGGCGTCAGTCTGTACTACAAGCGGCCGGGAGTCGTCGTATGCCTGGAGTACAGGGGCTGATGCCAGGGCATCTTTCAAGGCCTGGAAGGAGCGCTCGCAGTCCGCTGTCCAGTTGACAGCATGCGGCAGCTTCTTCTTGGTGAGGCCTGTCAGGGGCTTGGCCAGGGCACTATAGCCCTGTACGAACTTCCTATAGTACCCGGCCGTACCCAAGAAAGACATCACCTGTTTCTTGGTCCTTGGGGTGGGCCAGGTCGTGATTGCATCCACCTTCTCGGGTTCTGGTCTCAGTTTCCCCCCACCTACCCGGTGTCCCAGGTATTGGACCTCGGTCATGCCCATCTGACACTTTCCCGACTTGATGGTCAAGCCTGCCCGGTGGATCCGCCCCAGCACCTCTGACAGGTGCTGAAGGTGTTCCTCCCAAGTGGGGCTGAAGACGGCAATGTCATCCAAGTACGCAGCTGCGAACCCTTCGCACCCTGACAGCAAGGTGTTGACCATCCGCTGGAAAGTGGCGGGGGCATTCTTCATGCCAAATGGCATGACGGTGAGCTCATACAGTCCAAAAGGAGTGATAAAGGCTGATTTCTTATGTGCCTCTGGGGGCAGGGAAATCTGCCAGTTTCCTCGGCTCAAGTCCATGATGGTCAAGTACTGAGCCTTGCCCAACCGGTCAAGCAGGTCGTTGATGCGCGGCATGGGGAACGCGTCATCGGCGGTAATGGCATTGAGCCCCCTGTAATCCACACAGAACCGGGTCGTCCGGTCCTTTTTGGGTACGAGGACTACAGGTGAGGCCCATGTGCTGGTGGATGGGTGGATCACCCCCAGCTCCAGCATCTCGGTAATCTCCTTCCGCATTTGCTCCTGTACCGTCCAAGTAGACGCGATATGCCGTTCGCCGGATAGGGGCGTGATTCCCCGTGTCCACTCGGTGGACTGCCAGCTTTGTCCGCCCGGGCTTTCCCATGAGGAGGCCAGGGAAAGGGCGCATGACCTCCTTCAGCTGGGACCATTGGTCCTCAGACAAAAGGATGTTCATGGAGGCATCCTCCATGGACCCTCCCGCACGGGCATGTGCGTGCAGATCCATGAGGTCCTCCTCCTCCCCTTCCTCCGGCAGACTGCACACCGGAAAGGCACAGGCTTCCCTGTCATGATGCGCTTTCATCATGTTGACATGGAAGACCTTCTGCCTGTTCCGGACCGGGTCAATTGTGACCAGGTAATTGACCTTGCTGAGCTGCTGATGCACGTCATAAGGGCCCTCCCATCTTGCCTGAAGCTTGTCCTGGGGCACAGGGACTAGGATACATACTTTCTGCCCTTCTTGGTATGTCCTCTACCGAGCATTCAGGTCATACCAGCGCTTCTGCTCTGCCTGGGCCATGTTGTCATGCACCAGCTGCGTCAGAGCCTGCATTCTGTCATGGAATCGCAAGACAAATTCCACGACTGAAGCGCCCGGGGTGGCTGCTTCTTCCTCCCAGGATTCCCTCACGAGAGCAAGGGGTCCCCGTACCTGTCTTCCATACAGGAGCTCGAAGGGGGAGAACCCCGTCGAGGCTTGAGGCACTTCCCGGTAAGCAAACAACAGATATGGGAGGTGTCGCTCCCAGTCGCGTCCCTGGGACTCGACCAACATTCGGATCATCTGTTTCAACGTGCCATTGAACCATTCACACAGGCCATTAGTCTGTGAGTGATACGGGCTGGACACCAGATGTTGAACCCCTGTTTGCTTACACAGGCTCTGCATCAAGTCAGACATGAACTGGGTCCCTCGGTCCGTGAACATCTCCTGGGGGAAACCAATGCGGGTGAAGATTTCCAGCAGGGTTTTGGCCACTGCGTCTGCCCGGATGGAGGACAGCGCGACAGCTTCTGGGTACCTAGTAGCGTAGTCTACTACCGTTAGTATGTAGCGCTTCCTGGAGCTGCTGGGAATGGGCAGCGGCCCAGTGAGGTCCACAGCAATCTGCTGGAAAGGCTCACCTATTATGGGCAGAGGTATCAATGGGGCTTTAGGGCCTGGCCCCGCCTTCCCCATCCTCTGGCAGGTGACACACGAACGGCAGTAGGCAGCTACTGCTGTCCCCATCTTAGGCCAATAAAACAAGTGGGCTAGTCGAGCCTTGGTCTTAGCGACCCCTAGGTGACCAGCCAACGGAATTTCATGCGCGAGCCCTAACAACTCAGCCCGGTACAGCTGAGGTACCACTAGGTGACTCTCGCCGCTCCAACCTTCTTGTCCATCTGTGGGCAGTGTTTCCCTATACAGCCTCCCTTGGTACCAGAACAAGCGGTCCTTGTCTGTCTCCAAGGGGGGCTTACCTGCGCGTTCCTTCATGGCTTCCAGGCTGCTGTTGGCTCGGACAGCCGCCTGGAACTCCTGGCTGGAGCCCGCTAACAGGGACCTGAAGGCCGCACTCTCGCCGGAACCCTCAGGGAACGGCGCTGAGGGGTTAACACCAGTGGGCCCAGTCCCAGACCCAGGTGATGGGGTGGAGGAGTCAGGGTGCAAAGCGGCCTCTGCCTCCTGAGCCCTCCTGCTGTGGGTGACCACAGCAATGCCCGGGGTCTCTTCAGGGAGTCCCTGTCCCCTTCCCTCACTTGGATGGGTTGTGAGGTCACTGTGGGTTGCCCCAACATGTGATACATACTTGACAGGTTCACTAGGTTTTGAACTGCTGGAGGGATCATGTGCAAGCTGACAGTTGGGAGGGGCAGCCAAGGCCCCCACCAGCTCCTCAGGGAAGCCAGAGAGTTCATTAGCATTCTCACTGAAAAGTTCAGAGCTGGACATGTCAGCTGAGAGAGCAGGAGGGGGGGCTAAATCCCCCCCCAGCTGCACTCCTGTCAGCTGGCATTTCACTACAAGGATCGGCATGTATGGTACCACAAAGTATAATATCACTTACAGATACATTACCACGGGGCAGTGGGGTTGCTCTCTTCCCATACTGAGAGGTGATAGGCCCCAAGTCTGTCCCCAACAAGACTTTAGCAGGGAGACGAGATGTAACCCCAACCTCTACCAGCCCCTTGTCCACACCCCAATCCAGATGCACACAAGCCATGGGTAGAGTTATTGTTAGAACCTTGCTGTTAGGTTTTTTTTCCTTTGCTGGTCACATGACCTTGTTGGCCTATTTAATCCTGCTCCGCCCTTCTGGCTTTGCTGGACTTCATTGTATATCTACTTTCTAGCTAGCCTGTGCTCTGTATCTAGCTCTGTTAGTTTGCTTGGTCTACGGACCTCTATGTTCTATCTATTTTGTTTGTTCGTCTGTCTGCTACTATTTCTGTTAGGAGGTGTCCCATATTCCTCCCAGTCCTTAGTACTTGTAGGGATTCCCTCCCCACATCTATAGGTCTCCGTACAGACTAGATTAGGACTTTAGCAGGTCTGATCGCAGGATCAGGTTCCCTGTTACATCGTAGGGATTCAGCTGAGTCCTATAGTAGGGACAGATCTCCTCTCTTTCCTTAGCTTTGGTAGCAGAACATAACAGTAAGTCCAGCCTGCAAATTCTCTAAGGAAAGATTTTTTTTTTTTTTTTTTGTTCCATCATGGTGTCGGTTCAGGATTTGGCTAAACACCTGCAGGGACTCTCTCTGGAAGTGGCCGAGCTCCGTCAGCACGTGAGTAACTGTCCTGGAGCATATTTCTTGGAGCCTAAGGTATGTTTGCCGGATTTATTTTTTGGTGAACATCGAGAATTTTTTTCATTTAAAAATGCTTGCTTATTGTATTTTCGTTTGAGACCCAAGTCCTCTGGGGATGAATCCCAGCGCGTAGGGTTCATAATGTCACTTTTGCGCAAAGAGCCTCAGGAGTGGGCCTTTTCTTTGCAACCTAGTGATACATGCTTCAGATCAGTGGATAGTTTTTTTTCTGCTTTAGGATTATTATATGATGATCCTGACCGTGTGGCATCAGCTGAGACTGAGTTGAGACATTTAAAACAAGGATCAGGTAATGTGGAAAAATATTGTACTCATTTTCGTCGTTGGTCCACTCAAACAGGGTGGAACGATTCTGCTCTGAAAAGTCTATTTCTTGCTGGGCTCAGTGAAAGGGTTAAAGACCTGCTAATTGCTTATCCTACACCTGAGGATTTGCAACAGGCTATGCAATTAGCTATACGGGTGGATAGAAGACTGCGTGCTAGGGTTAATGAGAGCAAATCCTCTGCTATGTCAGTTTCTGGTTATGATAATGTGTGTACTAACAGTGGTGAACCGATGGAGATTGGATCGGTGGCACCTCGCTCTCAAGAAAAAGACCGTCGTTTTTCGGAAGGCTTGTGTTTCTAATGCGGAAAATCTGGTCATTTGATTAAAGGCTGTGAGCTTCGTATGAAGAAAGAAAAAAAAATGGTCAGTCACGCCCGTATTGCCTGTTTAAATTCCAAGGGTATATTTTTAGCTGCTTCCACGATTGCTCAGGAAAAATTAATGGAATTTCGGGTGTTTGTTGATTGCGGGTCTACACTGAATGTAATTGATGGGGGATTCGTGGAAAAACTCAATTTAAAACCTGAACCTTTATCATCCCCCATTGCTGTGGTTTCTGTGGATGGCTCCCCTTTGAAGAATATTACTCTCAAGGTCAGTGAATTTCCTCTCACTATTAATGGTGTTCACCATGAGAAATTGGATTTGGTAGTGTTGAATAACTTGCCTTCTCCAGTAATATTGGGTTTGCCCTGGTTAAAATTTCACAATCCTGTACTGGATTGGTCTACCAGTGAAATTAAATCCTGGAGCCATAAATGTTATGACAAGTGTTGTAACGGGCGTATTGCAGCTTTGGATAGGGGGGAATTACCTGTTCCTATTCAGGATTTTTGGAGAGTTTTTTCTGAGAAGGAATCGCAGGTTTTGCCTCCCCATAGAGACTATGATTGTTCTATTGAATTTGTCCCTGGAGCGATTCTTCCTAAAAGTCGTTTATTTAACCTTACTATTCCTGAGAGGAAGGCTTTGGAGGAATACATACAGACAAGTTTGGCCGCCGGTCACATTAGGCCCTCTAAGTCTCCTGTGGCGGTTGGATTTTTTTTTGTAAAAAAAAGGACGGCGGTTTACGTCCTTGTCTGGATTTTCGTGAGATTAACAAAATTACGGTACGCAATCCTTACCCACTGCCATTGATTCCTGATCTGTTTAACCAGTTATTGGGGGCCAAGTGGTTCTCTAAAATTGACCTTAAGGGGGCATACAATCTGTTGCGCATGAAGGAGGGTGATGAATGGAAGACTGCTTTTAACACTCCTGTGGGTCATTTTGAGAATCTGGTTATGCCTTTTGGTCTTACTAATGCTCCTGCATTTTTTCAGAATCTGATTAATGACATCCTTAGACCTTTGATCGGTAAAAATGTGGTTGTGTATTTGGATGACATTTTGATTTATTCGCCAGATCTGGAGTCTCATTGGCGGAGCGTGCGTGAGGTATTACAGTTATTAATGGACAATTCGCTTTTTGCTAAGCTGGAGAAATGTGAGTTCGCTGTACAGAGAATTAGTTTTTTGGGCTACATTATCTCCAGCAAAGGTTTTGAGATGGATCCGGTTAAGGTTCAGGCTGTGCAGGAATGGCCTAGGCCTATTGGTTTGAAATCGATACAGAGGTTTTTGGGTTTCGCCAATTACTATAGAAAATTCATAAAAAATTTTTCTAGTATTGTCAAACCTCTGACTGATCTCACCAGGAAAGGTGCTGATGCGGTTCAGTGGTCTTCTGAGGCCATTGAAGCTTTTGTGTATCTCAAGGAGAGGTTCACCTCTGCTCCCATCCTTATGCAGCCTGATGTTACTAGGCCGTTTTTGGTTGAGGTTGATGCTTCCTCTGTGGGGGTTGGCGCAGTATTGTCTCAGGATAACGTGGATGGATTACATCCCTGTGCCTTTTTTTCAAAAAAATTTTCGGAGACTGAATTGAATTACGATATTGGTAATCGGGAATTATTGGCTATTAAACTCGCATTTGAACACTGGCGCCACTTCTTGGAAGGTGCGGAATTTCCCGTTCAGGTTCTTACGGATCATAAAAATCTGATATATCTTGATGCTGCCAAGCGCCTGAATGCCCGTCAGGCTAGGTGGGCACTGTTTTTCTCGCGGTTTAATTTCTCCGTTACTTACATCCCTGGTACTAAGAATGTTAAGGCGGATGCCTTGTCTCGCAGTTTTTCTCCCATAGTCGGTGCTGAGAAAGAGGAAAACATTTTACAAGAAGGTGTTGTGATAGCTGCTTTAGACTCCGTTTTGGAAGATGAGATTCTTAAAGCTCAGGAGAATGCCCCATCTAACACTCCTCATGGGAGGTTGTTTGTGCCTGGGACCTTTAGGAGAGATTTGTTTGTTGAGTGTCACGAATCTCGGTTGGCAGGTCATCCCGGAATCTCTGAGACCAAGAGACTGGTGGGTCGCAGTTTTTGGTGGCCTGGATGGCAGAAGGAAGTCATTAAGTGGGTGCGCCAATGTACTATATGTGCTAGATCTAAGTCCTCACATACTCCTGCTGCGGGGTTACTTTGTCCTTTGGAGGTCCCCAGTGCTCTTTGGACACATTTGGCTATGGACTTTATAACTGACCTTCCCCCCTCTGAGGGTTTTACTGTCATCTGGGTGGTCGTGGACCGTTTTAGCAAGATGTGTCACTTGGTTCCCTTCGTCAAACTGCCCTGCGCTAAAACTCTCGCTAAGGCCTTTGTCAAGGAAATTGTCAGACTTCATGGCGTTCCTACTGACATTGTTTCTGATAGGGGTCCTCAGTTCGTGGCTCGTTTTTGGCGTGCCTTTTGTGACAGGTTGGGAATTCATTTGTCGTTTTCGTCCGGATATCATCCTGAATCTAATGGCCAGACAGAAAGGAAAAACCAGGATGTTGAGCAGTTCTTGCGTTGTTTTGTGGCAGACAATCAAGAGGGGTGGTCTGAGTTTCTGCCACTTGCCGAATTTGCTCTGAACAATCATACATCTTCTTCTGCTGGTTGTTCGCCTTTTTTTTGTTGTTCTGGGAGACATCCGTCGTTTGGGTCGTTCTCCAAGTTGGGATCTGCCGTGCCTGAGGAGGAGAATTTTTCCGGTGATTTGGAAAGAGTTTGGACGGATGTGCGTGGTAATCTTCAGGAGGCCAACAGAAAATCTAAAGACTACTTTGATAGGAAACGACAGGAGGTTTTGTTCGCTGTTGGTGACATGGTTTGGTTGTCCTCTAGGAATCTGCGGTTGAGGATTCCTTCTAAGAAATTGGGTCCCAAGTTTGTAGGGCCCTTTAAGGTGCTTCAGGTTGTCAACCAATCTGCTGTTAGGTTGGAGGTTCCTACCTCCTGGAGAATTAATCCGGTCTTTCATGTCTCTCTGTTAAAAAAAGCTGTTGTGTCGGATGGTGACGCCTCTGCCTCTGTTCCTCCGGTGGTGGAGGACGGGGAATATGAAATTTCTCGCATCCTTGACTCTAGACGGTATAGAGGTAGTTTGCAGTATCTTGTGGCCTGGAAAGGTTTCGGACCCGAGGATAACTCTTGGGTGAGGTCAGATGATGTTTCCGCGTCCAGACTTATCAGAGCGTTTCACAGGAGATTTCCTGATAAGACTGGTCCTAGGGGATCCGGAGGATCCTCTTAGAAGGGGGGGTACTGTTAGAACCTTGCTGTTAGGTTTTTTTTCCTTTGCTGGTCACATGACCTTGTTGGCCTATTTAATCCTGCTCCGCCCTTCTGGCTTTGCTGGACTTCATTGTATATCTACTTTCTAGCTAGCCTGTGCTCTGTATCTAGCTCTGTTAGTTTGCTTGGTCTACGGACCTCTATGTTCTATCTATTTTGTTTGTTCGTCTGTCTGCTACTATTTCTGTTAGGAGGTGTCCCATATTCCTCCCAGTCCTTAGTACTTGTAGGGATTCCCTCCCCACATCTATAGGTCTCCGTACAGACTAGATTAGGACTTTAGCAGGTCTGATCGCAGGATCAGGTTCCCTGTTACATCGTAGGGATTCAGCTGAGTCCTATAGTAGGGACAGATCTCCTCTCTTTCCTTAGCTTTGGTAGCAGAACATAACAGTTATCTTCTCCATACCCACCCCGCTGACGGTCAGCGTCTTTCCAGGGATGATACTCTCTGGGAGTACCAGTTCAGGCTGTACTAGGGTCACATCGACCCCCGTGTCCGTTAGTCCCATAACCACTTTATTCCCCACAGTCACTGGCTGGAGATTGTCATTGGGCCTGGCCCCACCCCTCCCCACCACATAAACCATTGGACCCGCTGCTGGGGTTTGGGAAGTAGGGGGGGTTCCCCGTCCGGCTAGGGCAGTTCACCCTGTAATGTCCCAGCTGATTGCAGGCGTGACATCGAGGGGGTCCTCCAATAGGGGGTTGGAAGGGGGAACAATGGGGCCCATAGGTTTTCGGGCGGGGGTAGTCTCAGGGGAAACTGCAGGGGTACCCGCAACAGGATTGGTCTTACCCCCCCTCCAGCCGATGCTGACAGGTCTCCGCGACGTCCGGTTGGCGACGTACTCATCCGCTAGCTCCGCAGCAGTTCTGGCATCTTGAGGTTTCCGGTCCAGGACATATTGTTGCACTTCCTCCAAGCAAATGTTTAAGAATTGCTCTTTGAGGAACAGATTCAAGGTTGCTTCTTCGGGATTGTCTATCTCTCCCTCTGCCCATCTGTGAAGCTGTACACTCATCTGGAGCAGAGTCTCTAGGTGGCTCTCAGTCGATCGTTTCCTCAGGCTGCGGAATTTCACTCTGTACACCTCAGGCGTGAGACGGTACCTCAGGATCAGCGCAGCTTTAATGAGGTCATAGTCCTGGTGCTGGGCTGCAGGGAGAGACGAGAAAGCATCCAGGGCTCTCCCTCTTAGCCTGGTGGACAGGGTGCGTGCCCAGTCTGCCTTGGGTACCTGGTACTGGAGACACACCTGTTCAAACCCTTTCAGGAAAAGGTCCAGTTCTCCGTCCGATTCCAGGACAGGCAGATCCTCTGAGCACAGCTTAGCTTTTGGGGCTGCTGGAGTCTGTGCTGCTTGAGCCGGTGGGTCCTGTCGGCTCCACAGCTGGGCTAGCTGTAGCTGGTACTGCCTCTCCTCCTTTCTTTCCTGGGCATCTCGCTCAGCTTGCCACTTTCTTTCCTGGGCATCTCGCTCAGCTTGCCACTTTCTTTCCTGGGCATCTCGTTCAGCTTGCCACATGTGGAGCACGGCATGGCTCTGCTCCTGCTGTCCGTCTCTCAGAGCCTGGAGGTAGGCCTGCATAAGAGCATCCAGGGCCGGGTTACTGGCCCCTCCAGCTAGAGCTGTGGATTGCATAACAGAATGTCCAGGATTTTCATGGGTGTCGGGGGCACTTCCACCCTCCTCTGACACCTCAGTCTGGTCAGCGACTGGCACCACCCTGCCACCTTTCATCTGCTCAGCATCCCCTCTGGTAGCACTCATCTGGGAACCTTTGCTTCTGAGGCAGTTTGCCATCCACCAGAGACCGTAGGCCAAATAAAAGATAGGACAGAAAACTAAGAGGGGGAAGGGTACAGTATCGCACACACGCTTTCACTGTATACTATGTCTGATCTACTAACCAGCACAGAGCTCAGTTCACAGATATCCAAATCCCACCGCTGCCACCAATTGTCACACTACTGATCGGAGCCACATGCCCCTGATCCTTCCTCACAACTTCCATGACTTCCGGGTTTAGGATAATGTGAAGCGAGCTTATAAATTTTATATATTTATTTACTCAAAAGAGCGATGCTAGGTACAATATATACAAGCGGTTACAAGATATATATACAGTAGTCAGACAAATACAGTAAGGAAGCAGTAAAATTAAAAGGAATAAAAGTGAATATACCACACTTTCATCAAAGGTCTCTGGACACAGCTGGAAGGGTGCTGTCATGGGTCCAGGGCGGTTCCTAGTGTCTTTCTGCCCATCTGTAGCGACAGGTGACCCTCAACAGAAGACCCCTCCTATCTCACAGAGGGACACATTTATACATAACTTGGGCAGGGCAGAAAATAGGCGATTTACATGTAATCTCTTCCCTTCTATCAGACATTTCATAATCCATTTGCCAGCAATATCCTCATTGTAAGGTGCGCATGGTAATTGATCTAACACAGGAGCTTTCCCCTGACTTCAGAGGTAATTCAATTAGCTATTCCTCATTGCCATGATTCAATTAGCTCCCCCATACTCTTGTCAGGAATAGGCGTTTGCACTGCAAAGGTATATATCCTAGCTCACCTGTATTCAATTCTCTCCTGGGGTCCTTTGAAGTCAGACAGACTAGTATTCCTGCTGAGACCTTCATAACTGGGAATATGAATTTCCAGTCCCTGGCCTCACCACAAACAGTAACGACAAATTCCCATTAGAAAGGATAGAGTCTTCTAAACAGTTATAGGGTAAGCAGTGAGTCCAATGGCTGACCAAATTTAGTAAAAACCCCACTAAGAATTTAAAGACAGATAAAGAAGGGCCACAGTAACGAGTACGACATGTTCCCATTAGAAAAGAGAGGGTCTGCTATACAGTTATAGGGTATGCAGTGAGTCCAGCGTCTGACCAATTTTAGGAAACACCCCACTAAGAATTTAAAGACACATATAGCAGGGCCACAGTAACGACATATTCCCATTAGAAAGGAGAGAGTCTGCTGTTCAGTTTTAGGGTACGCAGTGAGTCCAATGGCAGACCAAATTTATGAAAAGACCGACTAAAAATTTAAAAACACAGTAACAAGTATGACATGTTCCCATTAGAAAGGAGAGAGTCTGTTATACAGTTATAGGGTATATAGTGAGTCCAACAGCTGACCAAATTTATGAAAAAACCCACTAAGAATTTAAAGACACAAAGAGCAGGGCCACAGTAACAAGTACGACATGTTCCCATTGGAAAGGATAGGGTCTTCTATACAGTTATAGGTTATGCAGTGAGTCCAACGGCTGACGAAATTTAGGAAAAACCCCACTAAGAATTTAAAGACACATAGAGCAGGGCCACAGTGACAAGTACGACTTGTTCCTATTAATAAGGAGAGTGTCCTCCTTTCACTTATAATAAGTCCTAATCTGTTGCATATGCCAACAAAACCGCACTAAGAATTTAAAGAAACATAGAGCAAAGCCACAGTAAAGAGTATGACATGATCCCATTAGAAAGGAGGGGGTCTGCTTTACAGTTATAGGGTATAAAGTGAGTTCAACAGCTGACCAAATTTAGGATGAAAATCAATAACAATTTAAAGACTAGAGATGAGCGTTGTTCGACTCGAACTGTTCGCCAATCTCAAATTCGAGCTGTTTTGGGCGGTGTTCGAGCCGTTCGGCGAACACGAACGATTTGAGAAAAATTCGGCTGTTCAAGGTTATGTTCGATAACTGTTCGTGCACCAAAATCATAACTGGATTTTTTCTCAGTAAGGATGAAAATGAATGTTAATACGCAGTTTGAGTGTACAGCGGGGTGGGGGGAGGGGCAGGGGATGGATCTCTGCAGGAATAATGAAGATCTCCATTTTTTTTTCTCTTTCCCGCATTTACAGTGGGGAGGTGCAATCTGTCAGCCTATCAGCAGCGCACACATGGAGCAAAGTGCTTTTTTTCACACAAGCAAGGGCATGTGTCATTGGCAGTGTATGTCACATGTCCTTGCCCTATAAGACCAAGCCATTTTCTCCCTCGCCACAATTTTCTCACTGCTGCAGCTGCGTGTTAGACGGCACCGTTGTTGCTGTGTGCGCTATACCTTGTTAATTTCAAGCCAATTTTCGCACAAATCTACATTTAGCTTAGGAGTAGGGAATAGTTGTGATTTCAGTCCTTTTAAGGACTAGGTTACAGTATTTCCTACGACTTTTATCAGGCAGGTCTGTGCTCTTAAATAGATAGATTGTGGGAGTAAAGACTAATTGTAATTGCAGTCCTTTTCAGGACTAGGTTACATCAGTTCCTATCAGTTTTTGCCAGGCAGGTCTGTGCCAGTGCTGTGCAAGTTTTTTTCACAGCATTTGGCTGAATCTAGCAAAGCTAATCCTTTTTGGCCTATTGCAGAGTGTGTTATTCAGTGGAGTAGCCTATCTGTGTTGCAAGATATACCACCTGTGTATAGAATACCAATTTTTTTACTGCACCTAGTGAAGTAAAATCTTTTGGGCATAGCATCATTCTATTAGTCCATCTATACTGACCTCCATCAGGTTGCAAATTGAATATAATTTTTTTCTGCATCTAGCTCTGAAAAAATATTTGGGCTTCTAGCAGTGTGTGGGACTTGTTCTATTAGACCATCTATACTGACATCCATCAGGTTGCAAATTCAAAATAATTTTTTGTGTGCATCAAGCTCTGAAAAAATATTTGGCCTACTAGCAGTGTGTGGGACTTTCTCTATTAGTACATCTATACTGACCTCCATCAGGCTGCAAATTAAAAATAATTTTTATCTGCATCTATCTCTGAAAAAATATTTGGCCTTCTAGCAGTGTGTGGGACTTTCTCTATTAGTCCATCTATACTGACCTCCATCAGGTTGCAAATTAAAAATAATTTATATCTGCATCTAGCTCTGAAAAAATATTTGGCCTTCTAGCAGTGTGTGGGACTTTCTCTATTAGTCCATCTATACTGACCTCCATCAGGTTGCAAATTAAAAATATTTTTTTGTCTTCATCTAGCTCTGAAAAAATATTTGGCCTTCTAGCAGTGTGTGGGACTTTCTCTATTAGTCCATCTATACTGACCTCCATCAGGTTGCAAACTGAATATATTTTTTTTCTGCATCTACCTCTGAAAAAATATTGGGCTTCTAGCTGTGTGTGGGACTTGTTCTATTAATCCATCTATACAGACCTCCATCAGGTTGCAAACTGAATATAATTTTTTTCTGCATCTACCTCTGAAAAAATATTTGGGCTTCTAGCTGTGTGTGGGACTTGTTCTATTAGTCCATCTATACTGACCTCCATCAGGTTGCAAACTGAATAAAAAATTTTTCTGCATCTACCTCTGAAAAAATATTTGGGCTTCTAGCTATGTGTGGGACTGGTTCTATTAGTCCATGTATACTGACCTCCATCAGGTTGCAAATTGAATATAATTTTTTTCTGCATCTAACCCAGCCAATAGTTTTGGCCTAATACCACAATTTGGCCACTCAGCTCTGCTCGGTTCCCATCCATTGTTTTTTTGTGCAAACAACTCCAGAGTTGTGAATTAGTTAACCACCAAAATGAGTGGAAAAAGGCCTGCTGCTGGTGGAAAGGGGAATAGGCGTGTTGGGAAGGGGAAAAAAGGTTGTGTCCGTGGGGTAGGTGTTAAAGCAACAGTAACATCTGCAGAAGAAAGACCATCTTCCAGCCAAACTAAAATGTCTACTTCTTTTAGTGGACAATGAGATAAGATCCCTTTCTTACGGCCACGCCAATCGCTACAAATTCCAGATGAGGCACAAAAACAGCAGGTGCTTCAACGGATATCAAGTGCTCCTTTAAGTGGGCTCTCCTCCACATCAACTTCAACATCACAAATACTCCAGTCCTCAAAGGTGTCACCCCAATCGCACTTGCTTCCTCACAGCTCCCAAATCTCTAGCTGCCCGTCTGAGTATGAGGTAGAACAGATGGTTGAGTCTGCAGAGCTGTTTACTCATACTATAGCCTGGGAATCAGAGGTCGACTCCAGTGCTTCTGTGAATCCAGACGAGGAAATGATCTGCACTGATGCCCAGAATCTTTATGAGTCGGATCCAGGACCAGACGCAGAAGGTTCTGACCATAATGTAGACCCTCATTCCCAAACTGTAACTCCTGTTGGTGGAGACAATGAGGAAGACGATGATGAGACTCAAATACCTGATTGGAGCGACAACTTTAGTTTTTTGTCAGGGCAGGAACAGGTTGGCTCTGAGGACGACGGGTGTGATAACGCACAGTGTGATGATGATGAGGTTGGAGATCCCACTTACTGTCAACCCACAGTCAGCCAAGAGATGAGGTCAGCAGAGGAGGTGGAGGAAGATGCTAGTGACGACGAGGTCAGGTTGCGCCTTCCTGGATAGAGACGTAGTACTGGAAGCACGTCAACAACTGCATCCTCAAACACAACTCTGCCTCTCACCACAAGTCGTGGTGGCTCTTCAGGTCGCATGGGTGCTAAGCCTTGCATAGCCTGGGCATTTTTTCAGATCGATAAAGATGACCCAACTCGTGTTATCTGTAACCTTTGTCAGCAAAAGCTAAATAGAGGCCAAAAAACACATAGTTTGAGTACTTCATGCATGAACCGGCACATGGACATGAAGCATAAGTTGCAGTGGGAAGCTCAGTGTGCTACAATGCGGCCTAGCCGGCCGGGCCAACCACCGTCTGCCATATCTTGTGCATCCGCGGCCTCTTCATCCTCTGTGACTGGGGGGACAGCAGTCACACCTGTTTTGGGGCGCAGACCTGCCACCTCTTTACCCGCAACAGCCAGCGTGATTGGCAGGTCATCATTTTCTTTGGAGGTGGTAACACCAGCTGGTGTTGAGCGCTGTCCGACATCGATAGCACCACCTTTGGATCAAGGCAACCTAACATGTCCGCCTGCATCTTCCTCACAGACCGTCAGTTTGCCGGGGACACCCTTATCAACCCCGTCTAAGCACAATAGCCAGCCCTCGGTCCCTCAGATGTGGACAAGTAAAAGACCATTTCCTCCTCGCCATGAGAAAGCTAAGAGGTTGAATTTCACCATCTGCAAGCTCTTGGCTACAGAAATGCTGCCTTTCCGCCTGGTGGACACAGAGGATTTTCGAGACCTTATGTCCGTCGCAGTGCCCCAGTACCAGATGCCCAGTCGGCACTACTTCTCAAAGAAAGGTGTGCCTGCGCTCCACCAGCATGTCGCACACAACATCACCGCTTCTTTGAGAAACTCTGTGTGTGACAGGGTGCATTTCACCACAGACACTTGGACGAGTAGGCATGGACAGGGGCGTTACATGTCGCTGACTGGGCACTGGGTAACTATGGTGACAGCAGGACAAGGGGCTGCTGTCCAAGTCTTGCCGTCCCCACGAGTTGTGCGTCAATCCTCTTTATGTCAAAGTTCCTCCACTGCTTCTGCCTCCTCAACCTCCTCTCGGTCTTCCACCTGCACCCAAAGCCAGTCTGGTCATGCCACAAGCTTTCTAACTGCGCAGAAGGGATCCTGCACACCTCCTTACTATGCTGGCAGTAGGGCTCAACGTCATCAGGCGGTTTTTACATTGAAATGTCTGGGAAATGTGAGTCACACAGCTGAGGAGTTGTGGTCAGCTCTGGAGAACCAATTTCATGAATGGTTGTCTCCACTGGACCTGAAACCAGGGAAGGCCGTGTGCGACAATGCTGCAAACCTGGGTGCGGCCCTTCGCCGGGGCAATGTCACACACGTGCCTTGTATGGCTCACGTGTTGAACCTGGTTGTCCAGCAATTTTTAGCCCACTATCCCAGACTAGATGGCCTTCTGCAGAGGGCACGGTCGCTGTGTGCTCACTTCCGCCGTTCGCATCCCGCAGCTCAGCGACTTACATCTCTACAGAAGTCGTTGGGCCTGCCACTTCACCGGCTAAAATGCGATGTGCCTACCCGGTGGAATTCAACTCTGCACATGTTGCAGCGACTGTGGCAGCACCGACAAGCCCTGGTGCAATACGTTCTGACGTATAGCCTGGGCCAACGAGATTCAGAGGTGGGGCAAATCACGCTGGAGGAGTGGTCTCAGATCAGGGACCTATGCACCCTTCTGCACAGTTTTGAAATGGCGACGAAGATGTTTAGTGCTGACGATGCCATTATCAGCATGACTATTCCGGTGATTTACATGCTGGAGCACATGTTAAACAGAATTCGGAGTCAGGTGGTGGCACAAGAGGAGGTGGAGGAAGTAGAGGAGGAGGAGTTGTATGCGGAAGGGCTAACATCTGCAAGGTCCAGACGGTCGGCAGCACCAAGGCGGCAGGCATGTGAGGGTGGGGGAGATGGTTTTACCAGGGCGCATGGTAGCAGCCAAACTAGTGAGGAAGGTGCAGGAGCCCAGGAAGAAGTGGAGGACGAACTGATGGAAGACTCATCAGATGAGGGAGACCTTGATCACATTTCTGTTGTGCGAGATTGGGGGGAGAGGACAGAGGAAGGAAGCATGATTGTTACCTCGCCACCAACACAACAGGGACTTGGTGCTCCTGGATGCGCAACACACATGAGTGCCTTCTTGCTGCACTACCTGCAACATGACCCTCGAATTGTGAGAATTAGAAATAATCCTGACTACTGGGTTGCCACACTGTTAGATCCCCGGTACAAAAGTAAATTTGCAGAAATTATTCCTGCCATAGAAAGGGATGCACGCATGCAGGAGTATCAGCAGAGACTGTTGCAGAATCTTACATGTGCTTTTCCACAAAATACCAGTGGTGCACGTAGTGAATCTCACAGTTCCAACTTGCCAACCGTGGGACCGTCAAGTGTTCAGCACTCAAACCGTAACAGAACCACAGTATCTGCTGGTAACATCAATTTTGCGGAATCATTTCACCACTTTTTTAGCCCATCCTTTGCAAGGCCACAGGAGACAAGAAGTCTGACACATAGTCAACGCCTAGAGACGATGGTACAGGAGTATCTCCAAGTAAACATTGAAGCCACGACTGTGTCACTGGACCCTTGCTCTTTTTGGGCTTCCAATCTGGATAAATGGCCGGAGCTAGCCACTTACGCCTTGGAGATCTTGTCATGCCCCGCACCCAGCGTTCTGTCTGAACGTGTGTTCAGCGCTGCTGGTGGTGTGCTGACAGATAAGCGCACGCGGCTCTCCACTGATAATGTAGACAGACTCACGTTCATAAAGATGAACAAATCATGGATCCGAAACGACTTTTCTACCCCTGTGTCATCCTGGGGAGAGTAAAAGCTTGATGATTGGTTAAAATCACCCTACCAACCGTTTCAAATTACTAATCATGTTTATCTGTATCTTGACTGGAAAATAATTTGGGCTTTGTAGCAGTGTGCAGCACTGATCCTATTAGGCCATCTATACTAAAGCTTCACCAGATTTAAAATTAAAAATAATTTTTAGCTGCATCTAGCCCGGAAAATAATTTTGGGGCTCCGAGATGCGCAAGGCACATAAGTGCCTTCTTGCTGCACTACCTGCAGCATGACCCTCATATTGTCAGAATTCGAAGTAATCATGACTACTGGGTTGCCACACTCTTAGATCCCCCAAACTTTTCGATCAACCTTTTCATTTTAATAAAGACCAAAAAAATGGTCATTTTTGAAATTATAAGCATTAGCAGGTTGTTAGAAACTGAAATCAAACAGTTTTCAACTCAAAACTTTATTCTAGGTGATGTTACATTTTCACATAGGACCCCTTGTTCGAAAGGAGCTTCTGAACTCTCTCGTCCATTGAATTTGTCAGGTTTTGGATGGTTTCTGCTTCAATTGTTTTGCATGAGGACAGAATACCCTCCCAGAGCTGTTGCTTAGATGTGAACTGCCTCCAGCCATCATAGACACTCCTTTTAATGATGCTCCAAAGGTTCTGAATGGGGTAGAGGTCAGGGGAGCATGGGGGTCACACCATAAGTTTGTCCCCTTTTATGCCCATATCAGCCAGAGATGCAGATGTTTTATGTGCAGCATGAGATGGTGCATTATCATGCAGAAAAATGTTCTTGCTGTGAAATACACGGTTCTTCTTCTTGAACCATGGCAGGAAGTGCTGTTTGAGAAAATCCACATACATTATGGAGTTCATCTTTAGCGCCTTCAGGGATCCTAAAGGGGCCGACAATCTCTCTCCCCATGATTCCAGCCCAAAACATTACTCCACCTCCTCCTTGTTGGCGCTGTAGCCGTGTTTGCGTGGGGTGTCCATCAACCAGCCATCCTCCACTCCATCCATCTGGACCATCGAGCGCTGCACGGCACTCATCCGTGAACAAAACAGTTTTGAAATCAGTCTTCATGTAATGTTTGGCCCACTGGAGCCGTTTCTGCTTGTGTGAAGTGGATAGAGGAGGTCGACAGGATGGCGCATGCACAGCTGCAAACCTCTGAAGGACCCTGCATCTTGTTGTTCGGGGGACGTTGGAGGCACAAGCAGCTTCAAAAACTTGTCTGCTGCTATGACAAGGCTTTTTTGCCGCTGCTCTTTCAACCTGACGTAATTGCCTGTAGGAAAGAGTCCTCAATTTGCCCTTATCAGCACGCACACGTGTGTACTGTGAATCAGCTACATACTTCTTGATTGCCAAGACACTTCATCCTGATCATCGCACAATGTTGATTGTAGTCATGCCTTGACCTAAACACTCCACAATTTGTTGCTTCTCAGCAGCCGACACATCCTTTTTCTTTCCCATTTTGGCAGAAAATGTAGGCTGCTTAATAATATGAGAGAGCCTTCTTAAGTAGTCTTGCCTTTCATTGGACACACCTGCCAAACTAATTAGCACAGGTGTCTGCAATTGCTTACAGTGATATAAAGAGCCCTGACACACATCACCATCAATGAGTTTAACTGACAAACAAACAAATTCTTCCCTTATCACTCCTAAACACTTTTTGTATAATAATTTGGAACGCAGTGTACATGTGCTTTTCCACAAAACACCAGTGGTTCACGTAGTGAATCTTACAGTTCTAACTTGCCAACCGTGGTCTGTATGGAGTTGTTCAATAAAGGGCCCAAAATTAAGATTACATAGATGGGAGAGGTCTCTATGAATAGGAATTCCTAAGTATTTGATACCCTGTGAGGGCCAGGCAAAGGGAAAGTTGGACTGGATGGAATCCTATATGGATTTGGGGAGGGAGACATCGAGGGCCTCAGACTTCGCTGCATTGATTTTAAAATTTTACCATGTAACAAAGTGATCTATTTCAGCCATAACAGCATGGATGGATATATGTGATTGAGTGATATATACTAGGACATCATCAGCAAATAGAGAGCACTTGTACTCGGTGCCTCCCACCTCAATCCACCTAATATTGGGGTTATGGCGAATTGATGAGAGCAGGTGCTCCGTCACTAGGATGTATAAGAGAGGGGACAGAGGACATCACTGCCTTGTCCCATTGGTGATTGTGAAAGGTGATGAAAATGTTCTGACGCACCCCCTGGGCCTTGGGACACCCGGAGCCGGACCCTTTTTGGTGGATGCTGGTGGTTGTAGTCTTCGTGGCGGCGACCCAGTTCCGTGGCTCAGGGCGGTCAAACCAGTGGCGGAACTATTTATGTGGTTTTCATGTTTAAATGTCCGACTACGCCACCCGTGGATTGCGGTCAGAGTGAACCGCCGCTACAGGGCAGACCACTGAGGCTGGTGTTGTGGGTGCAGCAGAGCGTAGCATAACTCCCCACGGGAGGAGTATAGCCTCAGGGCAGTGTATGCGGAGGATGGGGGTGATGGTGCAGGGCAGCAGCAGTAACGACACGGAGTCAGTGATGCAGTTCAGGGCCTTTACTCACAGTTCTTATTATCCAGACCACGTCTGCAGGTAACGGCTGCCCACGTCGTACTGTGCTCACCAGGTGAGGGGCTCAGACAACTCCCAGATAACTTTGGAGCACTTCACAGGACCCCCTTTGTGTGTCCTTTGTCTGGCCTTTCTTACCAACACTTCTGTCCGGCTGCCTCGGGCCTCCTCTTGGTAAACATGGCGCCAGTTTCCCTGACCCTATGTGGTGCCTTCCTAGCGGGTGTAGCGAGGGGCTGCGCCACATAAAATGTCAGAGCCTCCGGTTTCTAGCTGAGGGTCGTTTCCTGCCTCCACTAGTTCGGGGACCGGTCTCCCCCTTTGGCCTGACCCCTCCATGCAGGTGGATTCGGGCGTGCGGTGGCGACTCGCCCGTCCGCACCCCTGGGATCCCTTCATTCCTCGTTCCTGGAGCCTTCTCCGCTCCTCTTCCTTCCTTCTCCCTCTTCCAGGCCTGGGCCTCTGTTACTAGGCCCGCCTCCGGAGCAGAGCTCATGCAGAGCCCCTGCTCCCTGCCACTTCTGCTCAGACTTCTCTGCACTGAACTAAGATGGTGCCCACCTTTTATACTCCCTTCTCAATGCACCCAGGAACTGCTTCCTCCCTGCTCCTGCACTACAGGGTTCCCCTTCCTCAGTGTTCCCTTCCCCCACTCCAGCCAGGGACAGGGACTGTCGTGCCCATCTCAGGGGCATATTGGTCGCCCTGCCCCACGGCAATGTGGTGTAATGCATGCAGGTGTCGGGTCCTGATCCACACTCCATCCTTACCTGAGAGTGAGATATCACACCTCTGGGTGAGGTGCAATACGTCTGTAGCAACCGAGCCCTCAGGGTGCTACAGTTCCATTTATCTTCAGCCTAGGTGACGTATTGCGATACAGGGCCGTGATTTTGGCTATAAAAGGGTCCCCTAGACCCCTACCCCAAGCTTTTTAAGAGAATCATATATGGCGTGCCAGGAGACTCTATGGAATGCTTTCTCAGCATCCAACGAGAGTATCTAATTACAAATTTTTAACTGCATCTAGCCCAGGAAATACTTTGTGCCTAGTAGCAGTGTCTGCTAGTGAGCGGATTATCCCGGCTGTTAAGCAAGCTGCACCACCTGTAGTTTAGACACTTAATTTTTTCAAAGGAAATGCTTCGGGACCATGGGATACTTAGTGAAGAGCATCAGGAGGCACCCCAAGGCATAGGGGCTGGGACTGGCAGTAGGATGCCTTGCGGTGGACAGCCGAGCTCGATCCTTATAAAAGCTTTTTAACTGCAGCAGCTTTAGTGGACGCTACTGGAGCTGGAATTACCGCGGCTGCTGGCATGAGACTTGCCCTCCAATAGATCCTTGTAAATGGATTTAAAGTGTATTCATTCAAATTAGAGAGACAATTTAAATTAAAAAGCTTAGAGCTGCCTCCACCACAGGGGGGCTCGCTCGACCCACCAGCGGACAGGCACCAGTATTGGGAGAGGGGGGCTGGCCGTCAGGGTTCACCGCGGCTCTGGCACAAACCCGGCGACACGGAGATGGCACGGGCAGGAGCGGACTGGCCGTGTCGGCTTCTCACTTTTTGGATTTTAGAAGGGCATGACATGCCTATATCTGTGTCTCCCCCTCCTTTTACTCCTCCACCTCTTTTCTTTTCGCATGACTATATGTACTTGTCACTTTTCCATGTGTTAGTTGTGTCTTCTGAGCAGTTTGTCAGCTTTTGGACACCTTTGAAGGTGTTTTCTATGTGTTTCTATGTGTTTTTGTTTGCCTGCCATTGGTTTTAACGGTGTTCGAAGGTGTTCGACGAACAGTTCTACGAACAGTTCGGCGAACACACGGGTGTTCGACGAATCGAATCGAACTCGAACACTACGGGGGTGGCTCAACACTATTAAAGACACATAGAATAGGGCAACAGTAACAAGTACGACATGTTCCCTTTAGAAAGGAAAGGTTCTGCTATACAGTTATATAGCATGCAGTGAGTCCAACGGCTGACCAATTTTAGTAAAAACCCCACTAAGAATTTAAAGACACATAGAGCAGGGCCACAGTAATGACAAATTTCCATTAGACTGGATAGAGCCTTCTATACAGTAATAGGGTATGCCGTGAGTCCAACGGCTGACCAAATTTATGAAAAAAACTCACTATCAATTTCAAGACACATAGAACAGGGCCAAAGTAACAAGATCAACATGTTCCCATAAGAAAGGAGAGCGTCTGCTATACAGTTATAGAGTATGCAGTGAGTCCAACGGCTGACCAAATTTAGGAAAAAACCCACTTAGAATTTAAAGACCCATAGAGCAGGGCCACAGTAACAAGTACAACATGTTCCCATTAGAAATGAGAGGGTCTGCTATACTTTTATAGGGTATGCAGTGAGTCCAACAGCTGACCAAATTTAGGATAAAACCCATTAACAATTTAAAGACACATAGAGCAGGGTCACAGTAACAAGGTCGACATGTTCCCATTAGAAAGGAGAGCATCTGCTATACAGTTAAAGATTATGCAGTGAGTCCAACGGCTAACCAATTTTAGGAAAAGCCCCACTAAGTATTTAAAGACACAGAGAGCAGGGCTGCAGTTACGACAAATTCCCATTAGAAAGGATAGTGCCTTCTATACAGTTAAAAGGAATGCAGTGTGTTATGCACACGCCCGGGCTGAGCGGCGTGTGCATGTGATTGTAGTGATTCCACTGGACCATGAACCGGAGAGTGCCTGGAGGGGCGTGACTAAGTATCTGGCCGATCCGACCAAGATGGCACGACGGCATACGACGCCAGTGCACCAGGGAGAAACCGGGCAGAGGGACCAGGTGCTACTCCAGGTCAAACTCCGGACACGGGGGTTGACCCACACAGGGATTACTGGATCAGGCTGGTTAGGCTGGCGCACAGACTGGAGGGTATAGGCAGGCACGACTGGTATGCAGGCAGGCGGGTAAAGGCAAGTGCAGCTAGAGTGCAGACAGGGAGGCAATAGCAGGTAGGAACACAGGCGGGATAGGACCCAGTAAACACTGGGACTCAGGAACAGGCAGGTTAGGCTGGCACAGACTGGTGGATATAAGCAAACACGGCAGGTATGCAGATGGGTGGATACAGGCGAGTATGCAGGCAGGGAGGTACTGGCCGAAAGGACGGGCTGGAGCACAGAAAGGTTAAGACCCAGTACAGACTGGGTCACAGAACCGCAGATGCGGTAGACAACCACAGCAGAGAGGGAACGCCCGAAGCGGTGGGCAAGAACAGAGCAGGACGGGGCTGCAGGAGCAGCGAGCACAAGCAGGGCAGGACAGGACTGCCGGAGCAGCGGGCACAAGCAGGGCAGGACAGGACTGCCGGAGCAGCGGGCACAAGCAGGGCAGGACAGGACTGCCGGAGCAGCGGGCAGAAGCAGGGCAGGACAGGACTGCCGGAGCAGCGGGCAGAAGCAGGGCAGGACAGGACTGCCGGAGCAGCGGGCAGAAGCAGGGCAGGACAGGACTGCCGGAGCAGCGGGCAGAAGCAGGGCAGGACAGGACTGCCGGAGCAGCGGGCAGAAGCAGGGCAGGACAGGACTGCCGGAGCAGCGGGCAGAAGCAGGGCAGGACAGGACTGCCGGAGCAGCGGGCAGAAGCAGGGCAGGACAGGACTGCCGGAGCAGCGGGCAGAAGCAGGGCAGGACAGGACTGCCGGAGCAGTGGGCAGAAGCAGGGCAGGACAGGACTGCCGAGCAGCGGGCAGAAGCAGGGCAGGACAGGACTGCCGGAGCAGCGGGCAGAAGCAGGGCAGGACAGGACTGCCGGAGCAGTGGGCAGAAGCAGGGCAGGACAGGACTGCCGGAGCAGTGGGCAGAAGCAGGGCAGGCTAGAACCACCGGAGCGGTAAGCAAAGGAGTCAGAGCAGGCTAGGCTGAGTAGGGGGGACAGGGCTCTGTTCACACGGAACAGACAGGAAGGGAAAGGCAGAGCCAGACACCCACAGGGTACTAGCAGAGAAGTAGCGAGTGGACCACAAACTCACAAACGGGAGTACAGAGACAACAAGCAGAAGTTAGGTACGAGTTCAGACTCTGCAGAAAAAGGAAGGGAACGGACATAGAGGCAAAACAGGTAAAGGATAGGAGAGAGTTCAGACTGGAACTGAGTGTACGGAGGAGACCGACACTGCAGCGGAATACAGGAGCGGGTCTGGGAATACGGCCCCCAGAGAGGCGGGACGAACAGGCAAGGTGCGTGTTCAGACAGGACAGACAAGATACAGGAGCAGGTCTAGGTAATCGGCCCCTAGAAGGCAGGAGGAACAGGCTAGGAGCGTGTTCAGACAGGTCAGACAAGATACAGGAACGGGTCTAGGTAATCGGCCCCTAGAAGGCAGGAGGAACAGGCTAGGAGCGTGTTCAGACAGGCCTGGAAATACAGCCTCCAGGATAGGCAGACAAGAGAACACAGAACGGGACCTGGCACCTTCAGAGTGCAAGCACACACTGAATGAAACACTATGCTCAGGCAGGGATAGATGGGAGCAGCTGAGCTATATACCAGGTGACAGACAGCAATAGGCTGAGGACGCACAAGGGGTGTGACCCACAGCAGGTACAAAAAGCAGGAAGTGATCGGGCGCCGCCCTTAAGCAGCAGAAACAGACACAAACAGACAGCATGGAGGGAAGCCAGAGAGACATTCTGGACAGGAGATCAAGTGCGCGCTCTTGCACAGTGGGAGATGGACCACTATGCAAGGACGCCGCCAGGTATGTTACAGTACCCCCCCCCCTTACGCCCCCTCTTCTTCAGGCCTGCCAGAATCTTCCGCAGGGAATTCGAGGGCCAATTCTTCACTTCGAAGAGATCACTTCCCCTGTCCACCGGAAAAACTGGTCTCCTCTGGGTAGCTAGGATGCTACCTCCCATCCAGCCACCCTTAGCAACAGACGAAACGGGTGGAGTACCAGGAACAGCACACAAGGAAGTCTCTCTCCACATATTTTCAGGTGGCACCCCAGAGGGTACAGGAGACAACTGGAAGTCCTCCACCGGGTTGGAGGGGGACAGAGACTTGGGGGTAATCTCTGCTTCGAGGTACATCTTGTCAAGCTCACAGGAAGAAATAGACGGGTTATCAGGTACATAATGAGGAAAAGTCACTGTCTCTTTGTTTTCTGGTGGTACCCCGGAGGATTCAGGAAACAACTGGAGGTCCTCCGCCGGGTCAGAAGAGTGCAGAGGCTCAGAGAAAACATCTGCTTCAGAGTACACTAGGTCGGACTCACTGGACGAAGCAGGCGAGGTATCAGATCCAGGATATAGGAAAGTCTCTGTCCATTTACCACCAGGTGGCACCCCGAAGGGTTCTGGAGACAACTGGAGGTCCTCCGCCTGGTCAGAGGAGTGTAGAGACTCGGGAGTAACCACTGCTTCAGAGTACACTAGGTTGGACTCACTGGACGAAGCGAGCGAGGTATCAGGTACAGAGTATAGGAGAGTCTCTGTCCTTTCGCTACCAGGTAGCACCCCGAAGGGTTCAGGAGACAACTGGAGGTCCTCCGCCTGGTCGGAGGGGTGTAGAGACTCGGGAGTAACCTCTGCTTCGGAGTACACTAGGTTGGACTCACTGGACGAAGCGAGCGAGGTATCAGGTACAGAGTATAGGAGAGTCTCTGTCCTTTCGCTACCAGGTAGCACCCCGAAGGGTTCAGGAGACAACTGGAGGTCCTCCGCCTGGTCGGAGGGGTGTAGAGACTCGGGGGTAACTACCACTTTGGGGTACCCATTGTCAGGCTCACAGGACGAAGCGGACAAAGTATCGAGTACCGGGTGTAGAGAATTCTCTCTCCATTTGTCATCGAGTGGTATCCCGGAGGATTCAGGAGGCAACAGGGGGTCCTTCGCCAGGTAGTAGAGGTGCACAGACTCTGAGGTAACCACAGCTTTGGAGCATCCTTGGACATGCACACCGGTTAAAGTGGGTGAAGCATCTGATGCCGGGTGCAGGAAGTTCTCCTGTGTGGAGTCTGGATGGGCAGAAGTCTCTTCGGGCAGGAGAACTGGTGCACTACCCACGCACATTACCCGTTGGGGCTTCTCCGGGATACAGGGAGATGAAGCTTCAGTAGGGACTTCAAGGTTGGGGTCAGGAGGTCTCAGGGAGGACAGACCCTGGCGTGACGGCTTGCCTCTACGTCTAGCACGTCTGGACTGCCTCTTGAGGTTGGGAGAAGTATTCCGGAAAGCGTAGTCACCCTGTGAGGATTCTGGGTGGGCAGTAGTCTCATTGGGCTGGAGGACTATTGCGCTACCCACACACATTACCCATTGGGGCTGCTCCGGGATATTGGGAAGTGAAGCTTCAGCAGGAGCCTCCGGGTTAGGATCATCGAAGACCATTAGAAAGGCCACCAGGAAGGCCATTAGGTCCAGGAGGATCGGATCCTGTGTTTCATATAGGGGGTTGATCCATTCCAAGGCATCACCCGCCAGGTGAGACATAATGAATGCCACCTTAACCCGATCGGTGGGAAAACATAGAGGGTAGAACTTGAAGTGTAGCATGCATTGCTCCACAAATGCACGACTTTGTCTAGGATCCCCATAATAACGTAGCGGATCCGCGGGAACGAGAGCAGATAGATCCATCTGGACGGGTGCGTAATTCGCCTGGAACTCAGCTAAAGGAAAAAAAAAAATATATATATTTATTTATTTATTTTAATGCATGTATTCGCTGGAAAACTTCTCAGAGAGCGAAGGCCGTGGGGCTCAACGGGAACCATGGCCTGAGCAAGCTGTTATGCACACGCCCGGGCTGAGCGGCGTGTGCGTGTGATTGTAGTGATTCCACTGGACCATGAACCGGAGAGTGCCTGGAGGGGCGTGACTAAGTATCTGGCCGATCCGACCAAGATGGCACGACGGCATACGACGCCAGTGCACCAGGGAGAAACCGGGCAGAGGGACCAGGTGCTACTCCAGGTCAAACTCCGGACACGGGGGTTGACCCACACAGGGATTACTGGATCAGGCTGGTTAGGCTGGCGCACAGACTGGAGGGTATAGGCAGGCACGACTGGTATGCAGGCAGGCGGGTAAAGGCAAGCGCAGCTAGAGTGCAGACAGGGAGGCACTAGCAGGTAGGAACACAGGCGGGATAGGACCCAGTAAACACTGGGACTCAGGAACAGGCAGGTTAGGCTGGCACAGACTGGTGGATATAAGCAAACACGGCAGGTATGCAGATGGGTGGATACAGGCGAGTATGCAGGCAGGGAGGTACTGGCCGAAAGGACGGGCTGGAGCACAGAAAGGTTAAGACCCAGTACAGACTGGGTCACAGAACCGCAGATGCGGTAGACAACCACAGCAGAGAGGGAACGCCCGAAGCGGTGGGCAAGAACAGAGCAGGACGGGGCTGCAGGAGCAGCGAGCACAAGCAGGGCAGGACAGGACTGCCGGAGCAGCGGGCACAAGCAGGGCAGGACAGGACTGCCGGAGCAGCGGGCACAAGCAGGGCAGGACAGGACTGCCGGAGCAGCGGGCAGAAGCAGGGCAGGACAGGACTGCCGGAGCAGCAGGCAGAAGCAGGGCAGGACAGGACTGCCAGAGCAGCGGGCAGAAGCAGGGCAGGACAGGACTGCCGGAGCAGCGGGCAGAAGCAGGGCAGGACAGGACTGCCGGAGCAGCGGGCAGAAGCAGGGCAGGACAGGACTGCCGGAGCAGCAGGCAGAAGCAGGGCAGGACAGGACTGCCGGAGCAGCGGGCAGAAGCAGGGCAGGACAGGACTGCCGGAGCAGCGGGCAGAAGCAGGGCAGGACAGGACTGCCGGAGCAGCGGGCAGAAGCAGGGCAGGACAGGACTGCCGGAGCAGCGGGCAGAAGCAGGGCAGGACAGGACTGCCGGAGCAGCGGGCAGAAGCAGGGCAGGACAGGACTGCCGGAGCAGTGGGCACAAGCAGGGCAGGACAGGACTGCCGGAGCAGCGGGCAGAAGCAGGGCAGGACAGGACTGCCGGAGCAGCAGGCAGAAGCAGGGCAGGACAGGACTGCCAGAGCAGCGGGCAGAAGCAGGGCAGGACAGGACTGCCGGAGCAGCGGGCAGAAGCAGGGCAGGACAGGACTGCCGGAGCAGCGGGCAGAAGCAGGGCAGGACAGGACTGCCGGAGCAGCAGGCAGAAGCAGGGCAGGACAGGACTGCCGGAGCAGCGGGCAGAAGCAGGGCAGGACAGGACTGCCGGAGCAGCGGGCAGAAGCAGGGCAGGACAGGACTGCCGGAGCAGTGGGCAGAAGCAGGGCAGGACAGGACTGCCGGAGCAGCGGGCAGAAGCAGGGCAGGACAGGACTGCCGGAGCAGTGGGCAGAAGCAGGGCAGGACAGGACTGCCGGAGCAGTGGGCAGAAGCAGGGCAGGCTAGAACCGCCGGAGCGGTAAGCAAAGGAGTCAGAGCAGGCTAGGCTGAGTAGGGGGGACAGGGCTCTGTTCACACGGAACAGACAGGAAGGGAAAGGCAGAGCCAGACACCCACAGGGTACTAGCAGAGAAGTAGCGAGTGGACCACAAACTCACAAACGGGAGTACAGAGACAACAAGCAGGAGTTAGGTACGAGTTCAGACTCTGCAGAAAAAGGAAGGGAACGGACATAGAGGCAAAACAGGTAAAGGATAGGAGAGAGTTCAGACTGGAACTGAGTGTACGGAGGAGACCGACACTGCAGCGGAATACAGGAGCGGGTCTGGGAATACGGCCCCCAGAGAGGCGGGACGAACAGGCAAGGTGCGTGTTCAGACAGGACAGACAAGATACAGGAGCAGGTCTAGGTAATCGGCCCCTAGAAGGCAGGAGGAACAGGCTAGGAGCGTGTTCAGACAGGTCAGACAAGATACAGGAACGGGTCTAGGTAATCGGCCCCTAGAAGGCAGGAGGAACAGGCTAGGAGCGTGTTCAGACAGGCCTGGAAATACAGCCTCCAGGATAGGCAGACAAGAGAACACAGAACGGGACCTGGCACCTTCAGAGTGCAAGCACACACTGAATGAAACACTATGCTCAGGCAGGGATAGATGGGAGCAGCTGAGCTATATACCAGGTGACAGACAGCAATAGGCTGAGGACGCACAAGGGGTGTGACCCACAGCAGGTACAAAAAGCAGGAAGTGATCGGGCGCCGCCCTTAAGCAGCAGAAACAGACACAAACAGACAGCATGGAGGGAAGCCAGAGAGACATTCTGGACAGGAGATCAAGTGCGCGCTCTTGCACAGTGGGAGATGGACCACTATGCAAGGACGCCGCCAGGTATGTTACACAGTGAGTCCAACGGCTGACCAAATTTATGAAAAAACCCACTAAATATTTAAAAACACAGAGCATGTCCAAAATAACAAGTACGACATGTTCCCATTAGAAATGAGAGGGTCTGCCATACAGTTATAGAGTATGCAGTGAGTCCAACAGCTGACCAAATTTAGGAAAAAAACAAATAACAATTTAAAGACACAAAGAGCAGGGCCACAGTAACAAGGTCGACATGTTCCCATTAGAAAGGAGAGGGTCTGCTATACAGTTAGAGGGTATGCAGTGAGTCCAACGGGTGACCAAATTTAGGAAAAAACCCAATTAGAATTTAAAGACAAATAGAGCAGGGCCACAGTAACGAGTACGACATGTTCCAATTAGAAAGGAAAGGGTCTGCTATCCAGTTATAGGGTATGCAGTGAGTCCAATGGCTGAACAAATTTAGGAAAAAACGCAGTAAGAATTTAAAGACACAGAGAGCAGGTCCACAGTAACGACAAGTTCCCATTAGAAAGGATAGCGTCTTCTATACACTTATAGGGTATGCAGTGAGTCCAACGGCTGACCAAATTTAAGAAAAACACCACTATAAATTTAAAGATACATAGAGCAGGGTGAGAGTAACGACACATTCCCATTAGAAAGGAGCGAGTCTGCTATACAGTTATAGGGTATGCAGTGAGTTCAGCGGCTGAACAAATTTAGGCAAAACCCCACTAAGAATTTAAAGACACATAGAGTACGGCCACAGTAACGAGTATGACATGTTGCCATTAGAAAGGAGAGGGTCTGCTATACAGTTATAGGGTATTCAGTGAGTCCAACAGCTGACCAAATTTAGGAAAAAAGCAAATAGCAATTTAAAGACACAAAGAGCAGAGCCACAGTAACAAGGTTGACATGTTCCCATTAGAAAGGAGAGCATATGCTATACAGTTATAGGGTCCAGTGAGTCCAACGGCTGAACAAATTTAGGAAAAAACCCACTTAGAATGTAAAGACCCATAGAGCAGGACCACAGTAACAAGTACGACATTTTCCCATTAGAAACGAAAGGGTCTGCTATGCAGTTATAGGGTATGCAGTGAGTCCAACGGCTGCTAAATTTAGGAAATAACTCACTATCAATTTAAAAACACATAGAGCAGGGCCACAGTAACGAGTGCGACATGTTCCCATTAGAAAGGAGAGAGTCTACTATACAGTTATAGGGTGTGTAGTGAGTCCAACGGTTGACCAAATTTAGGAAAAACCCCACTAAGAATTAAAAGACACAGAGAGCAGGGCCACAGTAACAGAAAGTTTCATTTAGAAAGGATAGAGTCTTCTATACAGCTATAGGGTATGCAGTGAGTCCAATGGCTGACCAAATTTTTGGAAAAACCCCATTAAGAAATTAAAGACACATAGAGCAGGGCCACAGTGACAAGTACGACTTGTTCCTATTAAAAAGGAGAGTGTCTGCTATACAGTTATAGGGTATGCAGTGAGTCCAACGGCTGACTAAATTTAGGAAAAAACTCACTAACAATTTAAAGACACAAAATGCAGGGCAACAGTAACAAGGTCGAAATGTTCCCATTAGAAAGGAAAGAGTCTGCTATACATATATAGGGTATGCAGTGAGTCCAACGGCTGACCGAATTTAGGGAAAAACCCACTTAGAATTTAAAGACCCATAGAGCAGGGCCACAGTAACAAGTACAACATGTTCCCATTAGCAAAAAGAGGGTCTGCTATACAGTTATAGGGTATGCGGTGATTCCAACGGCTGACCAAATTTAGGAAATACCTCTTAAGAATTTAAAGACACATAGAGCAGGGCCACAGTTATGACATATTCCCATTAGAAAGAAGAGAGTCAGCTATAGAGCTGTAGGGTATGCAGTGAGTCCAACAGCTGACAAAATTTAAGAAAAACCCCACTAAGAATTTAAAGACACATAGAGCAGGGCCACGGTAACGAGTACGACATGATCCCATTAGAAAGGAGAGGGTCTGCTATACAATTATAGGGTATGCAGTGAATCCAATGGCTGACCAATTTTAGGAAAAACCCCACTAAGAATTTAAAGACACAGAGAGCAGGGCTATAGTAACGACAAATTCACATTAGAAAGGATAGAGTCTTCAATACAGTTATAGGGTATGCAGTGATTCCAACGGCTGAATAAATTTATGAAATAACTCACTAAACATTTAAAAACACAGAGCAAGTCCAAAGTAAAAAGTACGACATGTTCCCATTAGAAATGAGAGGGTCTGCTATACAGTTATAGGGTATGCAGTGAGTCCAACAGCTGATCAAATTTAGAAAATAAACCATTAATAATTTAAAGACACAAAGAGCAGGGCCAAAGTAACAAGGTCGACATGTTCCCATTAGAAAGGAGAGCGTCTGCTATACAGTTATAGGGTATGCAGTGAGTCCAACGGCTGCCCAAAATTAGGAAAAACCCCAAAAAGAATTTAAAGACACAGAGAGCAGGGCCACAGTAACAACAAGTTTCCTTTAGAAAGGATAGAGTCTTCTATACAGTTATAGGGTATGCAGTGAGTCCAACGGCTGACCAAAGTTAAGAAAAACCGCACAAAGAATTTAAAGACACGTAGAGCAGGGTGACAGTAATGACACATTCCCTTTAGAAAGAAGAGAGTCAACAGTACAGTTATAGGGCATGCAGTGCGTCCAACCGCTTAACAAATTTAGGCAAAACCCCCACTAAGTATTTAAAGACACATAGAGCAGGGCCACAGTAACGAGTACGACATGTTCCCATTAGAATGGAGAGAGTCAACTATACGGTTAAAGGGTATGCAGTGAGTCCAACGGCTGACCAATTTTAGGAAAAACCCCACTAAGAATTTAAAGACACAGAGAGCAGGGTTATAGTAACGACAAATTCCCATTAGAAAGGATAAAGTCTTCAATACAGTTATAGGGTATGCAGTGAGTCCAACGGCAGACCAAATTTAGGAAAAACCCCAATAAGAATTTAAAGACACAGAGAGCAGGGCCACAGGATCAACAAGTTTCCTTTAGAAAGTATAGAGTCTTCTATGCAGTTATAGGGTATGCAGTGAGTCCAACGGCTGACCAAAGTTAAGAAAAACCACTCTAAGAATTTAAATACACGTAGAGCAGGGTGACAGTAACGACACACTCCCATTAGAAAGAAGAGAGTCTGCTGTACAGTTATAGGGCATGCAGTGAGTCTAACAGCTGACCAAATTTAGGAAAAACCCCACTAAGAATTTATAGACACAGAGAGCAGTGCCACAGAAATGAGTACGACATGTTCCCACTAGAAAGGAGAGGGTCTGCTATACAGTTATAGGGTATGCAGTGAATCCAGAGTCTGACCAATTTTAGGAAAAACCCCACTAAGAATTTAAAGACACATAAAGCCAGGCCACAGTAACGACATATTCCCATTAGAAAGGAGAGAGTCTGCTGTTCAGTTATAGGGTATGCAGTGAGTCCAACGGCTGACCAGATTTAGGAGAAACCTCATTAAGAATGGAAAGACGTAGAGCAGGGCCACAGTTACGACACATTTCCATTAGAAAGGAGAGAGTCTGCTATACAGTTATAGGGTATGCAGTGAGTCCAGAGGCTGATCAAATTTAAGAAAAACCCCACTAAGAATTTAAAGATACATAGAGCAGAGTTACAGTAAGACAAATTCCCATAAGAAAGAGGAGAGTCTGTGGTACAGTTATAGGGTACGCCGTGAGTTCAACGGCTGACCAAATTTAGGAAAAACCCCACTAAGAATTTAAAGACACATAGAGTACGGCCATAGTAACGAGTACCATATGTTCCCATTAGAAAGGAGAGGGTCTGCTCTACAGTTATAGGGTATGCAGTGAGTTCAACAGCTGAACAAATTTATGAAAAAACCCACTAAGAATTTAAAGACACATAGAGCAGGGCCACAGTAAATAGTACGACATGTTCCCATTAGAAAGAAGAGGGGCTGCTATACAATTATAGGGTATGCAGTGAGTCCAACCGCTGACCAAATTTAGGAGAAACCCCACTAAGTATGTAAAGACACAGAGAGCAGGGCCACAGTAATAACAAATTTCCATTAGAAAGTATAGTCTTCTATACAGTTATAGGGTATGCAGTGAGTCCAACGACTGGATAAATTCATGAAAAACCGCACTCAGAAATTAAAGACACACAGAGCATTGCCGCAGTAACAAGTACAACATGTTCCCATTAGAAAGAAGAGAGTCTGTTATACAGTTATAAGGAATGCTGTAACATACCTGGCGGCGTCCTTGCATGGTGGTCCATCTCCCACTGTGCAAGAGCGCGCACTTGATCTCCAGTCCAGAATGTCTCTCTGGCTTCCCTCCTTGCTGTCTGTTTGTGTCTGTTTCTGCTGCTTAAGGGCGGCGCCCGATCACTTCCTGCTTTTTGTACCTGCTGTGGGTCACACCCCTTGTGCGTCCTCAGCCTATTGCTGTCTGTCACCTGGTATATAGCTCAGCTGCTCCCATCTATCCCTGCCTGAGCATAGTGTTTCTTTCAGTGTGTGCTTGCACTCTGAAGGTGCCAGGTCCCGTTCCTTGTCTCCTGCTTTGCGGTATCAGTTCCCGTGTCTGAACTGAGTCCTGTCTATGTCTCCTGCCTTGCGGTATCAGTTCCCGTGTCTGAACTGAGTCCTGTCTATATCTCCTGCCTTACGGTATCAGTTCCCGTGTCTGAACTGAGTCCTGTCTGTGTTCTCTTGTCTGCCTATCCTGGAGGCTGTATTTCCAGGCCTGTCTGAACACGCTCCTAGCCTGTTCCTCCCGCCTTCTAGGGGCCGATTACCTAGACCTGTTCCTGTACCTTGTCTGTCCTGTCTGAACACGCTCCTTGCCTGTTTGTCCCGCCTCTCTGGGGGCCGTATTCCCAGACCCGCTCCTGTCTCCCGCTGCAGTGTCGGTCTCCTCCGTACACTCAGTTCCAGTCTGAACTCTTTCCTATCCTTTACCTGTTTTGCCTCTATGTCCGTTCCCTTCCTTTTTCTGCAGAGTCTGAACTCGTACCTAACTCCTGCTTGTTGTCTCTCTACTCTCGTTTGTGAGTTTGTGGTCCACTCGCTACTTCACTGCAAGTACCCTGTGGGTGTCTGGCTCTGCCTTACCCTTCCTGTCTGTTCTGTGTGAACAGAGCCCTGTCCCCCCTACTCAGCCTTGCCTGCTCTGTCTCCTTTGCTCACCGCTCCGGCGGTTCTAGCCTGCTCTGACTCCTTTGCTCACCGCTCCGGCGGTTCTAGCCTGCTCTGACTCCTTTGCTCACCGCTCCGGCGGTTCTAGCCTGCTCTGACTCCTTTGCTCACCGCTCCGGCGGTTCTAGCCTGCTCTGACTCCTTTGCTTACCGCTCCGGCGGTTCTAGCCTGCTCTGACTCCTTTGCTCGCTGCTCCAGCAGCCTTGCTCCGCTCTGACCCTTTTGCTCGCTGCTCCGGCAGTCTCGCTCCACTCTTGCTCACCGCTCCAGGCGGCCTCGTCCTGCTTTACTCTTGCTCACTGCTCCGGCAGTCTCGCTCAGCTCTGACCCTTTGTTCACCGCTCCTGGCGGCCTTGTCCTGCTCTACTCTTGCTCACCGCTCCAGGCGGCCTTGTCCTGCCCTGTTCTCGCTCACCTCTCTGGGCGGCCTCACTCTGCTGTGTTTGTCCGCCACATCTGTGGTTCTGTTCCTGAGTCCCAGTGTGTACTGGGTCCTATCCCGCCAGTGTCCCTACCTGCTAGTGCCTCCCTGTCTGCACTCTAGCTGTGCTTGCCTGTACCCCTCTGCCTGTGTTGCTCCTGAGTCCCAGTGTGTACTGGGTCCTATCCCGCCTGTGTTCCTACCTGCTAGTGCCTCCCTGTCTGCACTCTAGCTGTGCTTTCCTGTACCCCCCTGCCTGCATACCCGCCTGCCTGCATACCAGTCGTGCCTGCCTATACCCACCAGTCTGTGTGCCAGCCTACCAGTCTGTTCCTGTATTCCCCTGTGTGGGTCAACAGCCGTGTCCGGGGTCTGTCCTGGAGTAGCACCTGGTCCCTCTGCTCGGTTCCTCCTTGGTGCACTGGCGTCGTATGCCGTCGTGCCACCTTGGTCGGATCGGGCAGATACTTAGTTACGCCCCTCCAGGCACTCTCCGGTTCATGGCACAGTGGAATCACTACATAAACACGCACACGCCAGTCAGTCCGGGCGTGTGCATAACAGCATGCTCAGGCCATGATTCCCGTTGAGCCCCACGGCCTTCGCTCTCTGAGAAGTTTTCCAGCGAATACATGCATTAAAAATAAATAAATAATTTTTTTTTTTCTCAGCTGAGTTCCAGGCGAATTACGCACCCGTCCAGATGGATCTATCTGCTCTCGTTCCTGCGGATCCGCCACGTTACTATGGGGATCCAAGACAAAGTCGTGCATTTGTGGAGCAAATCATGCTACACTTCAAGTTCTACCCTCTATGTTTTCCCACCGATCGGGTTAAGGTGGCATTCATTATGTCTTACCTGGCGGGTGATGCCTTGGAATGGATCAACCCACTATATGAAACACAGGATCCGATCCTCCTGGACCTAATGGCCTTCCTGGTGGCCTTTCTAATGGTCTTCGATGATCCTAACCCGGAGGCTCCTGCTGAAGCTTCACCTCCCAATATCCCGGAGCAGCCCCGATGGGTAATGTGTGTGGGTAGCGCAATAGTCCTCCAGCCGAATGAGACTACTGTCCACCCAGAATCCTCACAGGGTGACTACGCTTCCCGGAAGACTTCTCCCAACCTCAAGGGGCAGTCCAGACGTGCTAGACGTAGAGGCAAGCCGTCACGCCAGGGTCTGTCCTCCCTGAGACCTCCTGACCCCAACCTTGAAGTCCCTACTGAAGCTTCATCTCCCTGTATCCCGCAGAAGCCCCAATGGGTAATGTGCGTGGGTAGTGCACCGGTTCTCCTGCCCGAAGAGACTTCTGCCCATCCAGACTCCACACAGGAGAACTTCCTGCACCCGGCATCAGATGCTTCACCCACTTTAACCGGTGTGCATGTCCAAGGATACTCCGAAGCAGAGGTTACTCCCGAGTCTCTACACCCCTCCGACCAGGCGGAGGACCTCCAGTTGTCTCCAGAACCCTTCGGGGTGCTACCTGGTAGCGAAAGGACAGAGACTCTCCTATACTCTGTACCTGATACCTCGCTCGCTTCGTCCACTGAGTCCAACCTAGTGTACTCTGAAGCAGTGGTTACTCCCGAGTCTCTACACCCCTCCGACCAGGCGGAGGACCTCCAGTTGTCTCCAGAACCCTTCTGGGTGCCACCTGGTGGTGAATGGACAGAGACTTTCCTATATCCTAGATCTGATACCTCGCTTGCTTCGTCCAGTGAGTCCGACCTAGTGTACTCTGAAGCAGAGGTTACCCGTGAGTCTCTACACCCCTCCGACCAGGCGGAGGACCTCCAGTTGTCTCCAGAACCCTTCGGGGTGCCACCTGGTGGTGAATGGACAGAGACTTTCCTATACTCGGTACCCGATACCTCGCCTGCTTCGTCCAGTGAGTCCGACCTAGTGTACTCTGAAGCAGATGTTTTCTCTGAGCCTCTGCACTCTTCTGACCCGGCGGAGGACCTCCAGTTGTTTCTTGAATCCTCCGGGGTACCACCAGATAACAAAGAGACAGTGACTTTTCCTCATTATGTACCTGATAACCCGTCTATTTCTTCCTGTGAGCTTGACAAGATGTACCTCGAAGCAGAGATTACCCCCAAGTCTCTGTCCCCCTCCAACCCGGTGAAGGACTTCCAGTTGTCTCCTGTACCCTCTGGGGTGCCACCTGAAAATATGTGGAGAGAGACTTCCTTGTGTGCTGTTCCTGGTACTCCACCTGTTTCGTCTGTTGCTGAGGATGGCTGGATAGGAGGTAGCATCCTAGCTAACCAGATGAGATCAGTTTTTCCTGTGGACAGTGGAAGTGATCTCCTTGAAGTGAATGACTGGTCCTCGAATTCCCTGCGGAAGATTCTGGCAGGCCTGAAGAAGAGGGGGCGTAAGGGGGGGGTACTGTAACATACCTGGCGGCGTCCTTGCATGGTGGTCCATCTCCCACTGTGCAAGAGCGCGCACTTGATCTCCAGTCCAGAATGTCTCTCTGGCTTCCCTCCTTGCTGTCTGTTTGTGTCTGTTTCTGCTGCTTAAGGGCGGCGCCCGATCACTTCCTGCTTTTTGTACCTGCTGTGGGTCACACCCCTTGTGCGTCCTCAGCCTATTGCTGTCTGTCACCTGGTATATAGCTCAGCTGCTCCCATCTATCCCTGCCTGAGCATAGTGTTTCTTTCAGTGTGTGCTTGCACTCTGAAGGTGCCAGGTCCCGTTCCTTGTCTCCTGCTTTGCGGTATCAGTTCCCGTGTCTGAACTGAGTCCTGTCTATGTCTCCTGCCTTGCGGTATCAGTTCCCGTGTCTGAACTGAGTCCTGTCTATATCTCCTGCCTTACGGTATCAGTTCCCGTGTCTGAACTGAGTCCTGTCTGTGTTCTCTTGTCTGCCTATCCTGGAGGCTGTATTTCCAGGCCTGTCTGAACACGCTCCTAGCCTGTTCCTCCCGCCTTCTAGGGGCCGATTACCTAGACCTGTTCCTGTATCTTGTCTGTCCTGTCTGAACACGCTCCTTGCCTGTTTGTCCCGCCTCTCTGGGGGCCGTATTCCCAGACCCGCTCCTGTCTCCCGCTGCAGTGTCGGTCTCCTCCGTACACTCAGTTCCAGTCTGAACTCTTTCCTATCCTTTACCTGTTTTGCCTCTATGTCCGTTCCCTTCATTTTTCTGCAGAGTCTGAACTCGTACCTAACTCCTGCTTGTTGTCTCTGTACTCTCGTTTGTGAGTTTGTGGTCCACTCGCTACTTCACTGCAAGTACCCTGTGGGTGTCTGGCTCTGCCTTACCCTTCCTGTCTGTTCTGTGTGAACAGAGCCCTGTCCCCCCTACTCAGCCTTGCCTGCTCTGTCTCCTTTGCTCACCGCTCCGGCGGTTCTAGCCTGCTCTGACTCCTTTGCTCACCGCTCCGGCGGTTCTAGCCTGCTCTGACTCCTTTGCTCACCGCTCCGGCGGTTCTAGCCTGCTCTGACTCCTTTGCTCACCGCCCCGGCGGTTCTAGCCTGCTCTGACTCCTTTGCTTACCACTCCGGCGGTTCTAGCCTGCTCTGACTCCTTTGCTCGCTGCTCCGGCAGCCTTGCTCCGCTCTGACCCTTTTGCTCGCTGCTCCGGCAGTCTCGCTCCACTCTTGCTCACCGCTCCAGGCGGCCTCGTCCTGCTTTACTCTTGCTCACTGCTCCGGCAGTCTCGCTCAGCTCTGACCCTTTGTTCACCGCTCCTGGCGGCCTTGTCCTGCTCTACTCTTGCTCACCGCTCCAGGCGGCCTTGTCCTGCCCTGTTCTCGCTCACCTCTCTGGGCGGCCTCACCCTGCTGTGTTTGTCCGCCACATCTGTGGTTCTGTTCCTGAGTCCCAGTGTGTACTGGGTCCTATCCCACCAGTGTCCCTACCTGCTAGTGCCTCCCTGTCTGCACTCTAGCTGTGCTTGCCTGTACCCCTCTGCCTGTGTTGTTCCTGAGTCCCAGTGTGTACTGGGTCCTATCCCGCCTGTGTTCCTACCTGCTAGTGCCTCCCTGTCTGCACTCTAGCTGTGCTTTCCTGTACCCCCCTGCCTGCATACCCGCCTGCCTGCATACCAGTCGTGCCTGCCTATACCCACCAGTCTGTGTGCCAGCCTACCAGTCTGTTCCTGTATTCCCCTGTGTGGGTCAACAGCCGTGTCCGGGGTCTGTCCTGGAGTAGCACCTGGTCCCTCTGCTCGGTTCCTCCTTGGTGCACTGGCGTCGTATGCCGTCGTGCCACCTTGGTCGGATCGGGCAGATACTTAGTTACGCCCCTCCAGGCACTCTCCGGTTCATGGCACAGTGGAATCACTACATAAACACGCACACGCCAGTCAGTCCGGGCGTGTGCATAACAAATGCAGTGAGTCCAACGGCTGACCAAATTTATGAAAAAACCCACTAAGAATTTAATGACACAAAGAGCAGGGCCACAGTAACAAGAACGACATGTTCCCATTGGAAAGGAGAGGGTCTTCTATACAGTTATAGATTATGAAGTGAGTTCAACGGCTGACCAATTTTAGTAAAAACCCCACTAAGATTTTAAAGACACATAGAGTAGGGCCAGAGTAATGACAAATTCCCATTAGAAAGGAAAGAGTCTGCTATCCAGTTATAGGGTATGAAGTGAGTCCAACGGCTGAACAAATTTAGGAAAAACCCCACTAAGAATTTAAAGACACAGAGAGCAGGTCCACAGTAACAACAAATTTCCATTAGAATGGATAGAGCCTTCTATACAGTTATAGGGTGTGCAGTGAGTACAACGGCTGACTTAATTTCGGAAAAAACTCTTTAACAATTTAAAGACACAAAGAGCAGGGTCAAAGTACCAAGGTCGACATGTTCCCATTAGAAAGGAGAGCGTCTGCTATACAGTTATAGGGTATGCAGTGAATCCAACGGCTGACCAAATTTAGGAAAAACCCCACTAAGAATTTAAAGACACAGAGAGCAGGGAAACAGTAACGACAAATTCCCATTAGAAAGGATAGAGTTTCCTATACATATATAGGGTATGCAGTGAGTCCATCGGCTGACCAAATTTCAGAAAAACCCCACTAAGAATTTAAAGACACATAGAGTAGGGTGACAGTAACGACACATTCCCATTAGAAAGAAGAGAGTCTGCTGTACAGTTATAGGTTATGCAGTGAGTCCAACGGCTGACCAAATTTAGGAAAGGCCCGGTTCCGACTACCCCACGGCCCAGGGGGCGAGTCAGCTTTTGGCGTAGTCGGCAGGATTGTGACCAACCCGCCACAAACGGTTATTGCGTGCCTGAAAAGAGACTGTTTTACTGTATTAAAGATGGCGCCCGCCCCAGACGAACGGACGTCATAATGTGCGCGCCAAAAGACAGCAGGAAGCCACCTCCCATCGCAGGCCAGGTCCCAGAATGGCACCAAAGAAGGAGCCCACCCCCAACAGCCATGAGTGCGGCTGTAGAGATGTCTATCAAGGTGGGGGGGCTGCCCCTGAAAGTGATTGTCAGCAGATTGCCCCAAGACCACCCCCAATGGGGGCGGAAAGAGAAGAAAACTGTGGGGCCGGGTGTGGTTTGGATCAGTCTCACCAGGCCTCACCCGGAGATGGAGACAGAAACCAGCTCCAGCACCCTGGCGCGTGGCCTGCTGCCGGCCGAGCCCCCATGCGGCCTCACGGAACTAATAGCACAGCTCCCCAAAGAAGACCCGGAGTTCATGCGGACTGCGCTGGAGGAGCTGGACCAGAGGATGGTCCGGGCGCAGCTGGACATCATCACCGGGTGGAAGGAAGAGATGGCCCGGCGGGCTGTGACCCAGCCGCAAGGGATGCTGCAACCACCCAGCAGCACGCCTACATCCGAGGACAATGAGAACAGATCGGAGGCCGAGGATGACGCCGTGGAGGAGGCCGCAGCAGCGGAAGCAGGTAACGGAGTCGTCCTTACCCCGAGTCATGGGGCCGTCAACCTGCCCCTGCATCCTGTTGCGGAGCCTGAAGCCTAGGCAACCATCACTGTCACCGCGCCTCCATTGCTACCAACCGGTCCCCAGGCCGCAGACACCGCCGGCGAGCCCCACGCCGTGCCCTCTGACCCCGGGCGTGATCAGAAGACGTCCACGGCAGGCCTGGTCGCAAGGCCGAGTACCTCTGGGCACCGCTATCCGCACGTGCCCCCGACCACTATGATACCACCTCTGTGCGCGGACCTGTTCGCCCAACATACGGGTCCAGATGGAGAACCCTTTATCTGGCCGCCTGGGTGGGTTAATACTCGGTGGAGGAGAGGCCCGTACGCGGAGGCCGGAGTACCACCTGAGCCCCTCATACCTGCTCCGGAGCCTCTGGAAGTCTCCCAGCCCCCGATGGAGGATGCCCTGTATGAGTGGGACCCGACCGGAGAGGACCTGATCGGGTTCGAACAGGAAACGCGGGCGGCCGCAGCCCGCCGACGGGAGTCTAGCCGCCAGCAGTTGGCTATGTTTGAAAGGGAGCAACCGGAGCGGCGCGTAAGGCAGGAGAAGTTACAAGTTCAAAGTGCGGAGCAGAAGATGAGAACCCGGCGAGACCCCCGAGCTGCCCGCGGTCCCCGAGCCACCGGGACTGTTGTGAAGTTTCAAATGGAGCACGGCTGGGGTTTCATCAGGCACCCAGACACAATCAGTGATGTGTTCGTGACCCGAAGGGATGTGGAGAGGCACCTGCCGGAGGGTCATCGTGGAAGGGATTTGTATCCTGGAGACGTGGTGTTCTACACCCAACACCAAGGTGTAAAGGGGTGGTACACCCTCCACGTCCACAGAGTAGCAGAGGAGGAGGAGCAACACTACTCAGCACCTGATGATCAAGAGGGCCCGGACGGGTCTGAAGACAACCACCATGAGGAGCAAGGCGCATATGGAGGGCATCGCTTACAGTAAAGCGGAAAAGCGTCAGTGTATATAGTTACCCGTCAGGGTACAAAGGACTGTTTTGGGACTGTTTCGAATCTAAGTGTGGTCCCCGTTGGGACTGATATTGAACTGTGCAAAGTTATCCCTTTTCCCTGACCCGGCTGAGGACTGAGAGCAGCCATCCCCTTCCAAAACTGGCCGAGGACTGAGAACGGCCGTCCCTGTAAATAGTTGCGCTTCCTAGACTTTTTGCACCTTTAAGAAAAATGGACACCTGGTTGCAAGTTGCACCGCAGTCAGAGCACAAGAAAACATTTAACTTGAAAATGTTTTGTATGAAAAGTTTTATATGCTGCTAAAAGAATAATATGATAGTAAAAATGTTTTATATAGTGTCTGATAAAAGAGTTCCGGCAGTGTTCAAAATATTTCATAAAGTCTAGTAAAAGAGAAGTGTTGAGAAAGAGGAAAATGTTTCCCATAAAGGGAATTGAATAATGTCGGTCGTTTTCTAAATGTAAAAAGTTATTGAAAAAGTTTTGCATGTCTTGTAATCAAATGTCTTTACTCTTTTCCAGCCCGAGGACGTGTTGTGGTTTACCAGGGGGGAATGTAGCGCCCCGAGGGTTCGGTTGCTACAGCGGTATTGCACCTCAATCAGAGGTGTGATATTCCACTCCCGGGTAAGAATGGAGTATGGACCAGGGCTCAGGTATCTGCATGCATCACACACACCCCATTTCCGTGGGACAGCTCTACAGTGCTCCCATTTATATATTTATGCAGGCACATCTGACTATGTCCCTGGCTGGAGTGGGGAGGGGGGTGGAAAACCCAGTGGTGTAGGAGCAGATAGGGGTAGGTTTCTGGGCATAGGTAGGAGCTCATTGGGTGCTGGTCACCTGAGCTCACACACAGAGGAGGAGGTATATAAGGTGGGCACCATCTTAGTTCAGTGTTCAGTCTGTGAAGAGAAGACACGGAGCAGAGGCTCTGTAGGAGCTCTGCTCAGAGGCAGGCCTAGAGAAAAGGCCGGGGCCGGAGAGGAGGAAGGAAGGAGAAGTAGGCCTGGAGAAGAGGCCAAGGGAAGGAGGAGAAGAAGGAACAGGAAAGGAGCAGAAGAGATAGAGAAGCAGAAGTGCTCAGAAGCAAGAAGGAAGAAGGGACCCTAAGAACTCACGAGATAACGGGTGAAGGGTCAGGCAGAATAAGGGTACCGGATCCCAAATTGGTGGAGGTAAATCATCCCTCAGCCAAGAATCGGAGGTTGTGATCATTTACTGGTGCGACCCCCCGCCAAACCAGCTAGGAAGGCACCATATAGGATAGCGGGAAACGGGGCCCACGTTTGCCCGCATAGATCCGCGGCAGCTGGACAGAAGTTTGGTCACTGGTGGGGCATGAGCCAGAGAGAGGACAGAAGGGAGTCCTGTGCTATGCTCCTGAATTGCCTGGGGGTTGACCGAGCCCCTCACCTGGTGGACGCAGCACGGCTTGGGCAGTCATTGCCTGTACAGAAGCGACTTGGAGTATACGAACAGTGAGTAAAAGACCATGGACTGCAGCACGTTGTCTTTGTGTTTCTTACTGCGACAGCACTAACGGTACTGGGACGCCCTGCACCACAACCCCCACCATCTACGCTCACTGCCCTGAGGCTACACTCCTCCCGTGGGGAGTTATACTATTCCCAGCTGCACCCACAACACCAGCCTCAGCGGTCTGCTCTGCAGCGGCGGTTCACTCTGATGGCAATCCACGGGTGGCGTAGTCAGACATTGCAAACCATATAAATAGACTGCCACAATTTGGTCTGACCACCCTGAGCCACGGGATCGGGTTACCACTACTACCCCCAGAATCGTACAGAAGCCCGGTTCCGGGTGCCAAACGGCCCAGGGGGCGAGTCACAGTGAGTTCAACGGCTGAACAAATTTATGAAAAAAAACACTAAGTTTTAAAAACACAGAGCAGGGCCACAGTAACAAGTACGACATGTTCCCATTAGAAAGGAGAGGGTCTGCGATACAGTTATAGGGTATGCAGTGAGTTTAACAGCTGACCAAATTTAGGAAAAAACACAATAACAATTTAAAGACACATAGAACAGGGCCACAGTAACAAGTACAACATGTTCCCATTAGAAAGGAAAGGGTCTGCTATACAGTTATAGGGTATGCAGTGAGTCCAACGGCTGACCAAAATTAGGAAAAACCCCACTAAGAATTTAAAGACACAGAGAGCAGGGAAACAGTAACGACAAATTCCCATGAAAAAGGATAGAGTCTTCTATACAGTTATAGGGAATGCAGTGAGTCCAACGGCTGACCAGATTTAGGAAAAACCTCATTAAGAATGTAAAGACACGTAGAGTAGGGCCACAGTTACGACACATTCCCATTAGAAAGAAGAAAGTCTGCTATACAGTTATAGGGTACGCAGTGAGTCCAACGGCTGACCAAATTTAGGAAAAAACATACTAAGAATTTAAAGACACATAGAGTACGGCCACAGAAACGAGTACGACATGTTCCCATTAGAAAGGAGAGGGTCTGCTATACAGTTATAGGGTATGCAGTGAGTTCAACAGCTGACCAAATTTAGGAAAAAACACAATAACAATTTAAAGACACATAGAACAGGGCCACAGTAACAAGTACAACATGTTCCCATTAGAAACAAAAGGGTCTGCTATTCAGTTATAGGGTATGCAGTGAGTCCAACGGCTGACCAATTTTAGGAAAAACCCCACTAAGAATTTAAAAACACATGAAGCAGGGCCAGAGTAATGACAAATTCCCATTAGAAAGGATAGTGTCTGCTATACAGTTATAGGGTCTGCAGTGAGTCCAACGGCTTAACAAATTTATGAAAAAAAACACTAAGGATTTAAAAACACACAGCAGCGCCACAGCAACAAGTACGACATGTTCCCATTAGAAAGGAGAGGGTCTGCTATACAGTTATAGGGTATGCAGTGAGTTCAACAGCTGACCAAATTTAGGAAAAAAACACAATAACTATTTAAAGACACAAAGAGAAGGGCCACAGTAGCAAGTACGACATGTTCAAATTAGAAAGGAGAGGGTCTGTTATACAATTATAGGGTATGCAGTGAGTCCAACGGCTGACCAAATTTAGGAAAAACCCCACTAAGTATTTAAAGACACAGATAGCAGGGCCACAGTAACGACAAATTTCCACTAGAAAGTATAGAGCCTTCTATACAGTTATAGGATATGCAGTGAGTCCAACGGCTGGATAAATTTATGAAAAACCCCACTAAGAAATTAAAGACACATAGAGCCTGGCCGCAGCAACAAGTATGACATGTTACCATTAGGAAGGAGAGAGTCTGTTATACAGTTATAGGGAATGCAGAGAGTCCAACGGCTGACCAAATTAATGAAAAAACCCACTAATAATTTAAAGACACAAAGAGCAGGGCCACAGTAACAAGGTCGACATGTTCCCATTGGAAAGGAGAGGGTCTTCTATACAGTTATAGGTTATGCAGTGAGTCCAACGGCTGACCAATTTTAGTAAAAACCCCACTAAGAATTTAAAGACACATAGAGCAGGGCTAGAGTAATGACAAAATCCCATTAGAAAGGAAAGAGTCTGCTATCCAGTTATAGGGTATGCAGTGAGTCCAACAGGTGAACAAATTTAGGAAAAACCCCACTAAGAATTTAAAGACACAGAGAGCAGGTCCATAGTAACGACAAATTTCCATTAGAATGGATAGAGCCTTCTAAACAGTTATAGGGTATGCAGTGAGTACAACGGCTGACCAAATTTAGGAAAAAACTCACTAACAATTTAAAGACACAAAGAGCAGGGCCAAAGTAAGAAGGTCAACATGTTCCCATTAGAAAGGAGATCATCTGCTATACAGTTATAAGGTATGCAGTGAATCCAATGGCTGACCAAATTTAGGAAAAACCCCACTAAGAATTTAAAGACACATAGAGCAGGGCCACAGTAACAAGTACGACATGTTCCTATTAGAAAGGAGAGGGTCTGCTATACAGTTATAGGGTATGAAGTGAGTCCAACGGCTGACCAAATTTAGGAAAAAACCCACTTAGAATTTAAAGACCCATAGAGCAGGGCCACAGTAACAAGTACAACATGTTCCCATTAGAAAGGAAAGGGTCTGCTATACAGTTATAGGGTATGCAGTGAGTCCAACGGCTGACCAAATTTAGGAAAAACCCCACTAAGAATTTAAAGACACAGAGAGCAGGGAAACAGTAACGACAAATTCCCATGAAAAAGGATAGAGTCTTCTATACAGTTATAGGGAATGCAGTGAGTCCAACGGCTGACCAGATTTAAGAAAAACCTCATTAAGAATGTAAAGACACGTAGAGTAGGGCCACAGTTACGACACATTCCCATTAGAAAGAAGAGAGTCTGCTATACAGTTATAGGGTACGCAGTGAGTCCAACGGCTGACCAAATTTAGAAAAAAACCCACTAAGAATTTAAAGACACATAGAGTACGGCCACAGTAACGAGTACGACATGTTCCCATTAGAAAGGAGAGGGTCTGCTATACAGTTATAGGGTATGCAGTGAGTTCAACAGCTGACCAAATTTAGGAAAAAACACAATAACAATTTAAAGACACATAGAACAGGGCCACAGTAACAAGTACAACATGTTCCCATTAGAAACAAAAGGGTCTGCTATACAGTTATAGGTTATGCAGTGAGTCCAACGGCTGACCAATTTTAGTAAAAACCCCACTAAGAATTTAAAGACACATTGAGCAGGGCTAGAGTAATGACAAATTCCCATTAGAAAGGAAAGAGTCTGCTATCCAGTTATAGGGTATGCAGTGAGTCCAACGACTGAACAAATTTAGGAAAAACCCCACTAAGAATTTAAAGACACAGAGAGCAGGTCCATAGTAACGACAAATTTCCATTAGAATGGATAGAGCCTTCTAAACAGTTATAGGGTATGCAGTGAGTACAACGGCTGACCAAATTTAGGAAAAAACTCACTAACAATTTAAAGACACAAAGAGCAGGGCCAAAGTAAGAAGGTCAACATGTTCCCATTAGAAAGGAGAGCATCTGCTATACAGTTATAAGGTATGCAGTGAATCCAATGGCTGACCAAATTTAGGAAAAACCCCACTAAGTATTTAAAGACACATAGAGCAGGGCCACAGTAACAAGTACGACATGTTCCTATTAGAAAGGAGAGGGTCTGCTATACAGTTATAGGGTATGAAGTGAGTCCAACGGCTGACCAAATTTAGGAAAAAACCCACTTAGAATTTAAAGACCCATAGAGCAGGGCCACAGTAACAAGTACAACATGTTCCCATTAGCAAGGAGAGAGTCTGCTATACAGTTATAGGGTATGCAGTGATTCCAACAGCTGACCTAATTTAGGAAAAAACCCAATGACAATTTTAAAGACACATAGAGCAGGGCCACAGTAACAAGTACGACATGTTTCCATTAGAAAGGAGAGGGTCTGCTATACAGTTATAGGGTATGCAGTGAGTCCAACGTTTTACCAAGTTTAGGAAAAACCCCACTAAGAATTTAAAGACACATAGAGCAGTGCCAGAGTAACGACAAATTCCCATTAGAAAGGATAGAGTCTTCTATACAGTTGTAGGGTATGTAGTGAGTCCAATGGCTGACCAAATTTAGGAAAAACCCACTAAGAATTTAAAGACACATAGAGCAGGGCCACAGTAACAAGTACGACATGTTCCCATTAGAAAGGAGAGCATCTGTAATACAATTATAGGGTATGCAGTGAGTCAAACGGCTGACCAAATTTAGGAAAAAACCCACTAAGAATTTAAAGACACATAGAGCAGGGCCACAGTAACAAGTATGACATGTTCCCATTAGAAAGGAGAGGGTCTGCTATACAGTTATAGGGTATGCAGTGAGTCCAACGACTGACCAAATTTAGGAAAAACCCCACTAACAATTTAAGGACACATAGAGCAGGGCCACAGTAACGACAATTCCCAATAGAAAGGAGAGAGTCTCTCATAGTGTTTGCCTATGCAGTGAATGCAAGGTCTACCAAAAATTGGGAGGCACTTCAATACCCCTTGGAAGAGACTAAGATGACCTCATAAAAAAATTAAAAAAAACAAAGGGAAAGGGAAAGGGAAAATGTATGTCAGCTCACCAGGTAATAGCCAGACTCATCCAGTCCCAACGAAGTCTTGCAGTGGAGACGCCCAGGTCTTGGGCTACCAAGGTTCAAGTAATGAGAAAGCAAGCAAAGATGTCTCCAGCAGGACCAGGGTTGTATATATCTTGTTAAAACTTCACTTTTAATTTCATATTGTAAAAGCCAAGGATGAGTTACAAAATGAGCAATATAGCGGCTCTTAAGTACAGCACATTCCAACGCGTTTCGGCTAAACCTTATCCATGAATAAGGTTTAGCCGAAACGCGTTGGAATGTGCTGTACTTGAGAGGAGTGGTTCTCCTATACTTGTAATGCCCATGCACTAAGTGTATGGGCTGACAAACATTTACCCCTGGGGAGCATTCATGAACATAATTTATAATTTTTTTTTTACTGGCATCATAAACACTCTTTAAAAAAATTATATGGGTTTTGCATCACGGACCATGGTCACCCAGGTGATATGGTGGTGGAGGATGAGGATGAGGAGAAGGTGGAGGACAAGAGCAAATAGCCAAAATCAGGAAGCGTATACCCATGTCTGGGTGTGAAAAGGTGCATAGGAATACACCTCCCAAAAAAAGACACTGGATTTGTGTTTATGTTACGCTGCTATCATTCGGTGGTGTTGAGAAGTCTGGCCCAATCCATCCCTTGTTCATTTTTATAAGAGTCAGCCTGTCATCATTTTCAGTTGACAGGCGGATGAGCTTATCAGTTATAATTCCACCAGCTGTGGTTAAACGTTAGCGGCAGGGCAGCCCGGGCCCTCCAAGGCATAGAGAGCCAGTTCATTTCACGTATCCAGCTTGGATAACCAAAAATATAAGGCACAGAGGAATCACGGATGATGTTGGTACGGTCGGCAAGGTACTCTCTTAGCATCTTCCAAATTTTGCACTCCTTGTGAGAGTACCCCGCACCTCAGGGCCTGTGCGATGGGAGGGCCTAAGAAAACTGTCCCAGAACTTTGACAGTGTTCCCCTGCCCTGCCTCCTTGGTTGTCCAACGAACTGTGACTTCTGCCGCCAGCGTTTTCAGATGGGAATTTTTTTTATAGTTTTTTAATAGTTCCCCAACAAGGGCCTTCAGGTACTGCCCCATTTTTGCAGACCTGTCCGCCTCAGGAATAAGAGATATAAAGTTCTCCTTGTAGCGTGGGTCTAGAAGTGTCACCAACCAGTAATGACTGTCACCCAAAATTTTGAGAACGTGAGGGTCATGGGAAAGGTAGCGTAACATAAACTCAGCCATGCGTGCCAGACTGCTAACAGGCAATACTTCTGTGTCCTTACCAAGAGGAAGACTGACCATACTCTCCTCCTCCTCCTCTCTGTCCTCTGGCCATCCACGCTGAACAGACAGTTGTGCAGGTAGTACCGTCTATAGTGCATGAAACTAGCTCCTGTATTTTCTCCTCCTCTTCCTCATTGTCATCCAATCCACGTTGTGATGAGATGAGGCTGGACTGTGTGTAATCATCCTGTATGGTTCCTTGCTCCATCTCATCGTACTCTGCCTGCAATGCATCCTCTTTGATTGTGAGCAGAGTGTTTCAGAAGACAGAGAAGCGGGATGATGACACAAATGGCATCATCGCCGCTCACCATCTTGGTGGAGTCCTCAAAGTTTTGGAGGATGGTACATATGTCTGACGTCCATGTCCACTCCTGAGGTCTTATGTGTAGAGTCTGAACTGAATACCGATGGACTTGTTGATGCTGGTACTCAACAACTGCCCTCTTCTGCTCACAAATCCTTCCCAACATCTGCAGTGTAGAGTTCCAACACATGGGGACATCACATACCAGTCTGTGAGCTGGAAGCTGCAAACGCTGCTGAAACACGGCAAGGGCGGCGGAAGCTGTAGGTGACTTTCTAAAATGGGCACACAGGCGGCGTATTTTAACAAGCAGAAAACGCTGAACCACGAGGTTAAGTACATGGGTCAGGCATGGTACGTGTGTGAGATCGCCTCGCCTCAGAGCCGCCACCAGGTTCCGGCCATTGTCACACACGACCAAGCCTGGCTGTAAGTTCAGCGGTGCGAGCCACAAATCTGCCTGCTCTTTCAGAGCTGTCCACAACTCTTCAGCATTGTGTGGTTTGTCACCTAAGCATATTAGCTTCAGCACAGCCTGTTGTCGCTTTGCCGAGGCAGTGCTGCAGTGCTTCCAGCTTGTGACTGATGTGGTCATTTCGGAGATGGAGGCTGAAGAGGAGGAGGCGGCTGAAGAGGATGAGGTGCAGGAGCTGTAGACTGTGGGGGCAACCCTGATTGACCTAGGACCCGCAATCCTTGGTGGCCGGAGGACGTGTTCCGTCCCAAGGTACGACTGGGTCCCGGCTTCCACAATGTTAACCCAGTGTGCCTTCAGCAAGATGTACCGTCCCTGCCCACAAGCACTTGTCCACGTGTCCGTGGTTAGGTGGACTTTCCCAGTAACTGCGTTGTTGAGGGCACAGCTAATGTTTTGGGACATGTGGTTGTGTAATGCGGGGACCGCACACCGGAAGAAATAGTGGCGGTTGGGAACCGAGTACCGAGGAACGCCTGCTGCCATCAGGTTGCAGAATGCTTCCGTCTCCAAAAGCCTAAAAGGCAACATTTCTAGTGCAAGCAGTCACGAAATGTGGGAATTTAGTAGTGTGGCCTGTGGGCCGTTGGCTGCATGCTTGTGCTTGTGTTCCAAGGACTGGGGTATGGACAACTGAACGCTGCGCTGGGACAAAGACATGGATGTGCTTGCTGATGCTGCTACTTGAGAGTGTGAAATGACAGGTGCAAGGCAGGAGGCATCTTCGCATGCACCATGGACAGGGGATTGACTTGCATGCACAACAGTGTAAAAAGCAGTGGTGCCACCCACAGACACTGTTCCTGGAACCAGGGGTTCAGCCCTCAAAGTCGGGGGCTTTGTTGCCATGTGCCTGATCATGCTGGTGGTGGTCAGGCTGGTCGTTTTGCCACCCCTGCAGATGCTGGCCTGGCAGGTGGTGCAAATGGCCTTTTTGGGGTTATCGGCAGAGTCTTTAAAAAACAACTAGACTCGGGAAGACCTAACAGTTGTACTGACAACTTCCTTCGTGTTGGTGTTACGGGGAACTGTTGCCTGCCTTCTTTCTTTGGCCACAACACTGCTTCTTCCTGCCTGTTGGGGTGCTCTGCCTCCCTCCCCCTGTGTGCTGCTGTCCTCGCTCTGCATGTCCTCCTGCCAGGTTGGGTCAGTTACTGTATCATTCACCACCTTGTCTTCCACATCCGCACTCTGGTCCTCCTCCTGACTTTCTGAAAGTTGTGTTTCATCAACATCCACCTCTTCGGAGTGTCCAAGTGTGGGATCAGTTGTCTCTGGGCACTCGACATGGTGGGAGGAAGGAGGTTCAGGTTGAGGATCATGCGGTCCAGACTCACAGCTACTGAGATTTGACCGTGTGGAAGACAAGGTGTTGGTGGTGGTGGCTAAGTGACAGGAAGCATTATCTGCTATCCAACCAATAACCTTTTCACACTGCTCTGTGTTCAATACTGGTGTTCTGCAGTCCCCTATTATTTGGGACAGGAAAGTTGAGCAAGTATGGGTGATTTTTGTGGCCAAATTTCAGCTTGCCCACGGCCTCGGCCTCTGCATGCACCATTACCATCACGTCCAGTTCCCCATCCTTTGCCACGTGCCTAGCCCATTTTAAATGAAGGACAATATCTTCCACACTCACTACAAATGACTAAATTTGGAGCGAACTTATATGTGATCCGTGTGAAGGACAAACCACAGTTTTAAATATCTGGCCTGTAGGTAACTATTTTGAAGAGCAATCTGGTGTCAATTGCTTCATTGACACACTGAAACAAATTTTTAATGGAGGTCAGAAATGGCAGTATTTTCTGAAAACGTATATGTGATCCATGTGACGGAGAAAACAGTTTTGAATACCTTGTCTGTAGGGAACTATTTTGAACCGCAAACCGGTGTCAAAAACTTTGCTGACACACTGAAAAAAAAATGTAATGGAAGCCAGAAATGGCAGTATTTTCAGAAAAAGTATATGTGATCCCTGTGATGGAAAAATCACAGTTTTAAATACCTGGCCTGTAGGTAACTATTTTGAACAGCAATCTGGTGTCAATATCTTCTCTGACACACTGAATTTTTTTTTAATGGAGGTCAGAAATGGCAGTATTTTCTGAAAACGTTTATGTGATCTGTGTGATGGAGAAAACACAGTTTTAAATACCTGGCCTGTAGGTAACTATTTTGAACAGCAAACTGGTGTCAATTGCTTCACTGACACACTGAAACAAATTTTTAATGGTGGTCAGAAATGGCAGTATTTTTTGAAAACGTATATGTGATCCGTGTGACAGAGAAAACACAGTTTTAAATACCTGGACTGTAGGTAACTATTTTGAACAGCAATCTGGTTTCAATTGCTTCACTGACACACTGAATTTTTTTTTAATGGAGGCCAGAAATGGCAGTATTTTCAGCACAATTATATGTGATCCGTGTGACGGACAAACTATAGTTTTAAATAGCTGGATTTTTAGCACTGTAATATGGAAAGGACCTGACTGTATCTGCAGTGCCAACAAGCAAATGGCCCAGAAAAACAGTGTTCTCTAGATTGCTTTTTAAGCAAAAAATGAGGATTAAGATTAGAGATGAGCGTTGTTCTACTCGAACTGTTCGCCAATCTCAAATTCGAGCTGTTTTGGGCGGTGTTCGAGCCGTTCGACGAACACGAACGATTTGAGAAAAATTCGGCTGTTCGAGGTTATGTTCGATAACTGTTCGTGCACCAAAATCATAACTGGATTTTTTCTCAGTAATGATGAAAATTAATGTTAATACGCAGTTTGAGTGTACAGCGGGGTGGGGGGAGGGGCAGGGGATGGATCTCTGCAGGAATAATGAAGATCTCCATTTTTTTTTCTCTTTCCCGCATTTACAGTGGGGAGGTGAAATCTGTCATCCTATCAGCAGCGCACACACGGAGCGAAGTGCTTTTTTTCACACAAGCAAGTGCATGTGTCATTGGCAGTGTATGTCACATGTCCTTGCCCTATAAGACCAAGCCATTTTCCCCATCGCCACCATATTCTCACTGCTGCAGCTGCGTGTTAGACGGCACCGCTGTTGCTGTGTGCGCTATACCTTGTTAATTTCAAGCCAATTTTCGCACAAATCTACAGATAGCTTGGGAGTAGGGAATAGTTGTGATTGCAGTCGTTTTAAGGACTAGGTTACAGCATTTCCTATGACTTTTATCAGGCAGGTCTGTGCTCTTAAATAGATAGGTTGTGGGAGTAAAGACTAATTGTAATTGGAGTCCTTTTCAGGACTAGGTTACATCAGTTCCTATCAGTTTTTGCCAGGCAGGTCTGTGCCAGTGCTGTGCAAGTTTTTTTCACAGCATTTGGCTGAATCTAGCAAAGCTGATCCTTTTTGGCCTATTGCAGAGTGTGTTAGTCAGTGGAGTAGCCTATCTGTGTTGCAAGATATACCACCTGTGTATAGAATACCAATTTTTTTACTGCACCTAGTGAAGTAAAATCTTTTGGGCATAGCATCATTCTATTAGTCCATCTATACTGACCTCCATCAGGTTGCAAATTGAATATAATTTTTTTCTGCATCTAGCTCTGAAAAAATATTTGGCCTTCTAGCAGTGTGTGGGACTTTCTCTATTAGTCCATCTATACAGACCTCCATCAGGTTGCAAACTGAATATAATTTTTTTCTGCATCTACCTCTGAAAAAATATTTGGGCTTCTAGCTGTGTGTGGGACTTGTTCTATTACTCCATCTATACTGACCTCCATCAGGTTGCAAATTGAATATAATTTTTTTCTGCATCTAGCTCTGAAAAAATATTGGGCTTCTAGCTGTGTGTGGGACTTGTTGTATTAGTCCATCTATACGGACCGCCATCAGGTTGCAAAGTGAATATATTTTTTTCTGCATCTACCTCTGAAAAAATATTGGGCTTCTAGCTGTGTGTGGGACTTGTTCTATTAATCCATCTATACAGACCTCCATCAGGTTGCAAACTGAATATAATATTTTTCTGCATCTAGCTCTGAAAAAATATTTGGCCTTCTAGCAGTGTGTGGGACTTTCTCTATTAGTCCATCTATACTGACCTCCATCAGGTTGCAAATTGAATATAATTTTTTTCTGCATCTAGCTCTGAAAAAACATTTGGCCTTCTAGCAGTGTGTGGGACTTTCTCTATTAGTCCATCTATACTGACCTCCATCAGGTTGCAAATTAAAAATAATTTTTATCTGCATCTACCTCTGAAAAAATATTTGGGCTTCTAGCTGTGTGTGGGACTTGTTCTATTAGTCCATCTATACTGACCTCCATCACGCTGCAAATTCAAAATAATTTTTTGTCTGCATCTAGCTCTGAAAAAATATTTGGCCTTCTAGCAGTGTGTGGGACTTTCTCTATTAGTCCATCTATACTGACCTCCATCAGGTTGCAAATTAAAAATAATTTTTATCTGCATCTAGCTCTGAAAAAATATTTGGGCTTCTAGCTGTGTGTGGGACTTGTTGTATTAGTCCATCTATACTGACCTCCATCAGGTTGCAAACTGAATATATTTTTTTCTGCATCTACCTCTGAAAAAATATTGGGCTTCTAGCTGTGTGTGGGACTTGTTCTATTAATCCATCTATACAGACCTCCATCAGGTTGCAAACTGAATATAATTTTTTTCTGCATCTACCTCTGAAAAAATATTTGGGCTTCTAGCTGTATGTGGGACATGTTCTATTACTCCATCTATACTGACCTCCATCAGGTTGCAAATTGAATATAATTTTTTTCTGCATCTACCTCTGAAAAAATATTGGGCTTCTAGCTGTGTGTGGGACTTGTTGTATTAGTCCATCTATACTGACCTCCATCAGGTTGCAAACTGAATATATTTTTTTCTGCATCTACCTCTGAAAAAATATTGGGCTTCTAGCTGTGTGTGGGAATTGTTCTATTAATCCATCTATACAGACCTCCATCAGATTGCAAACTGAATATAATTTTTTTCTGCATCTAGCTCTGAAAAAATATTTGGCCTTCTAGCAGTGTGTGGGACTTTCTCTATTAGTCGATCTATACTGACCTCCATCAGGTTGCAAATTAAAAATAATTTTTATCTGCATCTACCTCTGAAAAAATATTTGGGCTTCTAGCTGTGTGTGGGACTTGTTCTATTAGTCCATCTATACTGACCTCCATCACGCTGCAAATTCAAAATAATTTTTTGTCTGCATCTAGCTCTGAAAAAATATTTGGCCTTCTAGCAGTGTGTGGGACTTTCTCTATTAGTCCATCTATACTGACCTCCATCAGGTTGCAAATTAAAAATAATTTTTATCTGCATCTAGCTCTGAAAAAATATTTGGGCTTCTAGCTGTGTGTGGGACTTGTTCTATTACTCCATCTATACTGACCTCCATCAGGTTGCAAATTGAATATCATTTTTTTCTGCATCTAGCTCTGAAAAAATATTGGGCTTCTAGCTGTGTGTGGGACGTGTTGTATTAGTCCATCTATAATGACCTCCATCAGGTTGCAAACTGAATATATTTTTTTCTGCATCTACCTCTGAAAAAATATTGGGCTTCTAGCTGTGTGTGGGACTTGTTCTATTAATCCATCTATACAGACCTCCATCAGGTTGCAAACTGAATATAATTTTTTTCTGCATCTACCTCTGAAAAAATATTTGGGCTTCTAGCTGTGTGTGGGACTTGTTCTATTACTCCATCTATACTGACCTCCATCAGGTTGCAAATTGAATATAATTTTTTTCTGCATCTAGCTCTGAAAAAATATTGGGCTTCTAGCTGTGTGTGGGACTTGTTGTATTAGTCCATCTATACTGACCTCCATCAGGTTGCAAACTGAATATATTTTTTTCTGCATCTACCTCTGAAAAAATATTGGGCTTCTAGCTGTGTGTGGGACTTGTTCTATTAATCCATCTATACAGACCTCCATCAGATTGCAAACTGAATATAATTTTTTTCTGCATCTAGCTCTGAAAAAATATTTGGCCTTCTAGCAGTGTGTGGGGCTTTCTCTATTAGTCCATCTATACTGACCTCCATCAGGTTGCAAACTGAATATATTTTTTTCTGCATCTACCTCTGAAAAAATATTGGGCTTGTAGCTGTGTGTGGGACTTGTTCTATTAGTCCATCTATACAGACCTCCATCAGGTTGCAAACTGAATATAATTTTTTTCTGCATCTACCTCTGAAAAAATATTTGGGCTTGTAGGTGTGTGTGGGACTTGTTCTATTAGTCCATCTATACTGACCTCCATCAGGTTGCAAATTGAATATAATTTTTTTCTGCATCTAGCTCTGAAAAAATATTTGGCTTCTAGCTGTGTGTGGGACTTGTTGTATTAGTCCATCTATACTGACCTCCATCAGGTTGCAAACTGAATATATTTTTTTCTGCATCTACCTCTGAAAAAATATTGGGCTTCTAGCTGTGTGTGGGACTTGTTCTATTAATCCATCTTTACTGACCTCCATCAGGTTGCAAACTGAATATAATTTTTTTCTGCATCTAGCTCTGAAAAAATATTTGGACTTCTAGCAGTGTGTGGGACTTTCTCTATTAGTCCATCTATACTGACCTCCATCAGGTTGCAAATTAAAAATAATTTTTATCTGCATCTACCTCTGAAAAAATATTTGGGCTTTTAGCTGTGTGTGGGACTTGTTCTATTAGTCCATCTATACTGACCTCCATCACGCTGCAAATTCAAAATAATTTTTTGTCTGCATCTAGCTCTGAAAAAATATTTGGCCTTCTAGCAGTGTGTGGGACTTTCTCTATTAGTCCATCTATACTGACCTCCATCAGGTTGCAAATTAAAAATAATTTTTATCTGCATCTAGCTCTGAAAAAATATTTGGGCTTCTAGCTGTGTGTGGGACTTGTTCTATTACTCCATCTATACTGACCTCCATCAGGTTGCAAATTGAATATAATTTTTTTCTGCATCTAGCTCTGAAAAAATATTGGGCTTCTAGCTGTGTGTGGGACTTATTGTATTAGTCCATCTATACTGACCTCCATCAGGTTGCAAACTGAATATATTTTTTTCTGCATCTACCTCTGAAAAAATATTGGGCTTCTAGCTGTGTGTGGGACTTGTTCTATTAATCCATCTATACAGACCTCCATCAGATTGCAAACTGAATATAATTTTTTTCTGCATCTAGCTCTGAAAAAATATTTGGCCTTCTAGCAGTGTGTGGGACTTTCTCTATTAGTCCATCTATACTGACCTCCATCAGGTTGTAAATTAAAAATAATTTTTATCTGCATCTACCTCTGAAAAAATATTTGGGCTTCTAGCTGTGTGTGGGACTTGTTCTATTAGTCCATCTATACTGACCTCCATCACGCTTCAAATTCAAAATAATTTTTTGTCTGCATCTAGCTCTGAAAAAATATTTGGCCTTCTAGCAGTGTGTGGGACTTTCTCTATTAGTCCATCTATACTGACCTCCATCAGGTTGCAAATTAAAAATAATTTTTATCTGCATCTAGCTCTGAAAAAATATTTGGGCTTCTAGCTGTGTGTGGGACTTGTTCTATTACTCCATCTATACTGACCTCCATCAGGTTGCAAATTGAATATAATTTTTTTCTGCATCTAGCTCTAAAAAAATATTAGGCTTCTAGCTGTGTGTGGGACTTGTTGTATTAGTCCATCTATACTGACCTAGATCAGGTTGCAAACTGAATATATTTTTTTCTGCATCTACCTCTGAAAAAATATTGGGCTTCTAGCTGTGTGTGGGACTTGTTCTATTAATCCATCTATACAGACCTCCATCAGGTTGCAAACTGAATATAATTTTTTTCTGCATCTACCTCTGAAAAAATATTTGGGCTTCTAGCTGTGTGTGGGACTTGTTCTATTACTCCATCTATACTGACCTCCATCAGGTTGCAAATTGAATATAATTTTTTTCTGCATCTAGCGCTGAAAAAATATTGGGCTTCTAGCTGTGTGTGGGACTTGTTCTATTAATCCATCTATACAGACCTCCATCAGGTTGCAAACTGAATATAATTTTTTTCTGCATCTACCTCTGAAAAAATATTTGGGCTTCTAGCTGTATGTGGGACTTGTTCTATTACTCCATCTATACTGACCTCCATCAGGTTGCAAATTGAATATAATTTTTTTCTGCATCTACCTCTGAAAAAATATTGGGCTTCTAGCTGTGTGTGGGACTTGTTGTATTAGTCCATCTATACTGACCTCCATCAGGTTGCAAACTGAATATATGTTTTTCTGCATCTACCTCTGAAAAAATATTGGGCTTCTAGCTGTGTGTGGGACCTGTTCTATTAATCCATCTATACAGACCTCCATCAGATTGCAAACTGAATATAATTTTTTTCTGCATCTAGCTCTGAAAAAATATTTGGCCTTCTAGCAGTGTGTGGGACTTTCTCTATTAGTCGATCTATACTGACCTCCATCAGGTTGCAAATTAAAAATAATTTTTATCTGCATCTACCTCTGAAAAAATATTTGGGCTTCTAGCTGTGTGTGGGACTTGTTCTTTTAGTCCATCTATACTGACCTCCATCACGCTGCAAATTCAAAATAATTTTTTGTCTGCATCTAGCTCTGAAAAAATATTTGGCCTTCTAGCAGTGTGTGGGACTTTCTCTATTAGTCCATCTATACTGACCTCCATCAGGTTGCAAATTAAAAATAATTTTTATCTGCATCTACCTCTGAAAAAATATTTGGGCTTCTAGCTGTGTGTGGGACTTGTTCTTTTAGTCCATCTATACTGACCTCCATCACGCTGCAAATTCAAAATAATTTTTTGTCTGCATCTAGCTCTGAAAAAATATTTGGGCTTCTAGCTGTGTGTGGGACTTGTTCTATTACTCCATCTATACTGACCTCCATCAGGTTGCAAATTGAATATAATTTTTTTCTGCATCTAGCTCTGAAAAAATATTGGGCTTCTAGCTGTGTGTGGGACGTGTTGTATTAGTCCATCTATAATGACCTCCATCAGGTTGCAAACTGAATATATTTTTTTCTGCATCTACCTCTGAAAAAATATTGGGCTTCTAGCTGTGTGTGGGACTTGTTCTATTAATCCATCTATACAGACCTCCATCAGGTTGCAAACTGAATATAATTTTTTTCTGCATCTACCTCTGAAAAAATATTTGGGCTTCTAGCTGTGTGTGGGACTTGTTCTATTACTCCATCTATACTGACCTCCATCAGGTTGCAAATTGAATATAATTTTTTTCTGCATCTAGCTCTGAAAAAATATTGGGCTTCTAGCTGTGTGTGGGACTTGTTGTATTAGTCCATCTATACTGACCTCCATCAGGTTGCAAACTGAATATATTTTTTTCTGCATCTACCTCTGAAAAAATATTGGGCTTCTAGCTGTGTGTGGGACTTGTTCTATTAATCCATCTATACAGACCTCCATCACGTTGCAAACTGAATATAATTTTTTTCTGCATCTAGCTCTGAAAAAATATTTGGCCTTCTAGCAGTGTGTGGGAATTTCTCTATTAGTCCATCTATACTGACCTCCATCAGGTTGCAAACTGAATATATTTTTTTCTGCATCTACCTCTGAAAAAATATTGGGCTTGTAGCTGTGTGTGGGACTTGTTCTATTAGTCCATCTATACAGACCTCCATCAGGTTGCAAACTGAATATAATTTTTTTCTGCATCTACCTCTGAAAAAAATATTTGGGCTTGTAGCTGTGTGTGGGACTTGTTCTATTAGTCCATCTATACTGACCTCCATCAGGTTGCAAATTGAATATAATTTTTTTCTGCATCTAGCTCTGAAAAAATATTGGGCTTCTAGCTGTGTGTGGGACTTGTTGTATTAGTCCATCTATACTGACCTCCATCAGGTTGCAAACTGAATATATTTTTTTCTGCATCTACCTCTGAAAAAATATTGGGCTTCTAGCTGTGTGTGGGACTTGTTCTATTAATCCATATTTACTGACCTCCATCAGGTTGCAAACTGAATATAATTTTTTTCTGCATCTAGCTCTGAAAAAATATTTGGACTTCTAGCAGTGTGTGGGACTTTCTCTATTAGTCCATCTATACTGACCTCCATCAGGTTGCAAATTAAAAATAATTTTTATCTGCATCTACCTCTGAAAAAATATTTGGGCTTCTAGCTGTGTGTGGGACTTGTTCTATTAGTCCATCTATACTGACCTCCATCACGCTGCAAATTCAAAATAATTTTTTGTCTGCATCTAGCTCTGAAAAAATATTTGGCCTTCTAGCAGTGTGTGGGACTTTCTCTATTAGTCCATCTATACTGACCTCCATCAGGTTGCAAATTAAAAATAATTTTTATCTGCATCTAGCTCTGAAAAAATATTTGGGCTTCTAGCTGTGTGTGGGACTTGTTCTATTACTCCATCTATACTGACCTCCATCAGGTTGCAAATTGAATATAATTTTTTTCTGCATCTAGCTCTGAAAAAATATTGGGCTTCTAGCTGTGTGTGGGACTTGTTGTATTAGTCCATCTATACTGACCTCCATCAGGTTGCAAACTGAATATATTTTTTTCTGCATCTACCTCTGAAAAAATATTGGGCTTCTAGCTGTGTGTGGGACTTGTTCTATTAATCCATCTATACAGACCTCCATCAGGTTGCAAACTGAATATAATTTTTTTCTGCATCTACCTCTGAAAAAATATTTGGGCTTCTAGCTGTGTGTGGGACTTGTTCTATTACTCCATCTATACTGACCTCCATCAGGTTGCAAATTGAATATAATTTTTTTCTGCATCTAGCTCTGAAAAAATATTGGGCTTCTAGCTGTGTGTGGGACTTGTTGTATTAGTCCATCTATACTGACCTCCATCAGGTTGCAAACTGAATATATTTTTTTCTGCATTTACCTCTGAAAAAATATTGGGCTTCTAGCTGTGTGTGGGACTTGTTCTATTAATCCATCTATACAGACCTCCATCAGATTGCAAACTGAATATAATTTTTTTCTGCATCTAGCTCTGAAAAAATATTTGGCCTTCTAGCAGTGTGTGGGACTTTCTCTATTATTCCATCTATACTGACCTCCATCAGGTTGCAAATTAAAAATAATTTTTATCTGCATCTACCTCTGAAAAAATATTTGGGCTTCTAGCTGTGTGTGGGACTTGTTCTATTAGTCCATCTATACTGACCTCCATCACGCTTCAAATTCAAAATAATTTTTTGTCTGCATCTAGCTCTGAAAAAATATTTGGCCTTCTAGCAGTGTGTGGGACTTTCTCTATTAGTTCATCTATACTGACCTCCATCAGGTTGCAAATTAAAAATAATTTTTATCTGCATCTAGCTCTGAAAAAATATTTGGGCTTCTAGCTGTGTGTGGGACTTGTTCTATTACTCCATCTATACTGACCTCCATCAGGTTGCAAATTGAATATAATTTTTTTCTGCATCTAGCTCTAAAAAAATATTAGGCTTCTAGCTGTGTGTGGGACTTGTTGTATTAGTCCATCTATACTGACCTCCATCAGGTTGCAAACTGAATATATCTTTTTCTGCATCTACCTCTGAAAAAATATTGGGCTTCTAGCTGTGTGTGGGACTTGTTCTATTAATCCATCTATACAGACCTCCATCAGGTTGCAAACTGAATATAATTTTTTTCTGCATCTACCTCTGAAAAAATATTTGGGCTTCTAGCTGTGTGTGGGACTTGTTCTATTACTCCATCTATACTGACCTCCATCAGGTTGCAAATTGAATATAATTTTTTTCTGCATCTAGCTCTGAAAAAATATTGGGCTTCTAGCTGTGTGTGGGACTTGTTGTATTAGTCCATCTATACTGACCTCCATCAGGTTGCAAACTGAATATATTTTTTTCTGCATCTACCTCTGAAAAAATATTGGGCTTCTAGCTGTGTGTGGGACTTGTTCTACTAATCCATCTATACAGCCCTCCATCAGGTTGCAAATTGAATATAATTTTTTTCTGCATCTAACCCAGCCAATAGTTTTGGCCTAATACCACAGTTTGGCCACTCAGCTCTGCTCTGTTCCCATCCATTGTTTTTTTGTGCAAACAACTCCAGAGTTGTGAATTAGTTAACCACCAAAATGAGTGGAAAAAGGCCTGCTGCTGGTGGAAAGGGGAATAGGCGTGTTGGGAAGGGGAAAAAAGGTTGTGTCCGTGGGGTAGGTGTTAAAGCAACAGTAACATCTGCAGAAGAAAGACCATCTTCCAGCCAAACTAAAATGTCTACTTCTTTTAGCGGACAATGTGATAAGATCCCTTTTTTACGGCCACGCCAATCGCTACAAATTCCAGATGAGGCACAAAAACAGCAGGTGCTTCAACGGATATCAAGTGCTCCTTTAAGTGGGCTCTCCTCCACATCAACTTCAACATCACAAATACTCCAGTCCTCAAAGGTGTCACCCTAATCGCACTTGCTTCCTCACAGCTCCCAAATCTCCAGCTGCCCGTCTGAGTATGAGGTAGAACAGATGGCTGAGTCTGCAGAGCTATTTACTCATACTATAGCCTGGGAATCAGAGGTCGACTCCAGTGCTTCTGTGAATCCAGACGAGGAAATGATCTGCACTGATGCCCAGAATGTTTATGAGTCGGATCCAGGACCAGACGCAGAAGGTTCTGACCATAATGTAGACCCTCATTCCCAAACTGTAACTCCTGTTGGTGGAGACAATGAGGAAGACGATGATGAGACTCAAATACCTGATTGGAGCGACAACTTTAGTTTTTTGTCAGGGCAGGAACAGGTTGGCTCTGAGGACGACGGGTGTGATAACGCACAGGGTGATGATGATGAGGTTGGAGATCCCACTTACTGTCAACCCACAGTCAGCCAAGAGATGAGGTCAGCAGAGGAGGTGGAGGAAGATGCTAGTGACGACGAGGTCAGGTTGCGCCTTCCTGGACAGAGACGTAGTACTGGAAGCACGTCAACAACTGCATCCTCAAACACAACTCTGCCTCTCACCACAAGTCGTGGTGGCTCTTCAGGTCGCATGGGTGCTAAGCCTTGCATAGCCTGGGCATTTTTTTAGATCGATAAAGATGACCCAACTCGTGTTATCTGTAACATTTGTCAGCAAAAGCTAAGTAGAGGCCAAAAAATACATAGTTTGAGTACTTCATGCATGAACCGGCACATGGACATGAAGCATAAGTTGCAGTGGGAAGCTCAGTGTTCTACAATGCGGCCTAGCCGGCCGGGCCAGCCACCGTCTGCCATATCTTGTGCATCCGCGTCCTCTTCATCCTCTGTGACTGGGGATACAGCAGTCACACCTGTTTTGGGGCGCAGACCTGCCACCTCTTTACCCACAACAGCCAGCGTGATTGGCAGGTCATCATTTTCTTTGGAGGTGGTAACACCAGCTGGTGCTGAGCGCTGTCAGACATCGATAGCACCACCTTTGGATCAAGGCAACCTAACATGTCCGCCTGCATCTTCCTCACAGACCGGCAGTTTGCCGGGGACACCCTTATCAACCCCGTCTAAGCACAATAGCCAGCCCTCAGTCCCTCAGATGTGGACAAGTAAAAGACCATTTCCTCCTAGCCATGAGAAAGCTAAGAGGTTGAATTTCACCATCTGCAAGCTCTTGGCTACAGAAATGCTGCCTTTCCGCCTGGTGGATACAGAGGATTTTTGAGACCTTATGTCCGTCGCAGTGCCCGAGTACCAGATGCCCAGTCGGCACTACTTCTCAAAGAAAAGTGTGCCTGCGCTCCATCAGCATGTCGCACACAACATCACCGCTTCTTTGAGAAACTCTGTGTGTGATAGGGTGCATTTCACCACAGACACTTGGACGAGTAGGCATGGACAGGGGCGTTACATGTCGCTGACTGGGCACTGGGTAACTATGGTGACAGCAGGACAAGGGGCTGCTGTCCAAGTCTTGCCGTCCCCACGAGTTGTGCGTCAATCCTGTTTATGTCAAAGTTCCTCCACTGCTTCTGCCTCCTCAACCTCCTCTCGGTCTTCCACCTGCACCCAAAGCCTGTCTGGTCATGCCACAAGCTTTCTAACTGCGCAGAAGGGATCCTGCACACCTCCTTACTATGCTGGCAGTAGGGCTCAACATCATCAGGCGGTTTTTACTTTGAAATGTCTGGGAAATGTGAGTCACACAGCTGAGGAGTTGTGGTCAGCTCTGGAGAACCAATTTCATGAATGGTTGTCTCCACTGGACCTGAAACCAGGGAAGGCCGTGTGCGACAATGCTGCAAACCTGGGTGCGGCCCTTCGCCGGGGCAATGTCACACACGTGCCTTGTATGGCTCACGTGTTGAACCTGGTTGTCCAGCAATTTTTAGCCCACTATCCCAGACTAGATGGCCTTCTGCAGAGGGCACGGTCGCTGGGTGCTCACTTCCGCCGTTCGCATCCCGCAGCTCAGCGACTTACATCTCTACAGAAGTCGTTGGGCCTGCCACTTCACCGGCTAAAATGCGATGTGCCTACCCGGTGGAATTCAACTCTGCACATGCTGCAGCGACTGTGGCAGCACCGACAAGCCCTGGTGCAATACGTTCTGACGTATAGCCTGGGCCAACGAGAACCAGAGGTGGGGCAAATCACGCTGGAGGAGTGGTCTCAGATCAGGGACCTATGCACCCTTGTGCACAGTTTTGAAATGGCGACGAAGATGTTTAGTGCTGACGATGCCATTATCAGCATGACTATTCCGGTGATTTACATGCTGGAGCACATGTTAAACAGAATTCGGAGTCAGGTGGTGGCGCAAGAGGAGGTGGAGGAAGTAGAGGAGGAGGAGTTGTATGCGGAAGGGCTAACATCTGCAAGGTCCAGACGGTCGGCAGCACCAAGGCGGCAGGCATGTGAGGGTGGGGGAGATGGTTTTACCAGGGCGCATGGTAGCACCAAACTAGTGAGGAAGGTGCAGGAGCCCAGGAAGAAGTGGAGGACGAACTGAAGGAAGACTCATCAGATGAGGGAGACCTTGATCACATTTCTGTTGTGCGAGGTTGGGGGGAGAGGACAGAGGAAGGAAGCATTATTGTTACCTCGCCACCAACACAACAGGGACTTGGTGCTCCTGGATGCGCAACAGACATGAGTGCCTTCTTGCTGCACTACCTGCAACATGACCCTCGAATTGGGAGAATTAGAAATAATCCTGACTACTGGGTTGCCACACTGTTAGATCCCCGGTACAAAAGTAAATTTGCAGAAATTATTCCTGCCATAGAAAGGGATTCACGCATGCAGGAGTATCAGCAGAGACTGTTGCAGAATCTTACATGTGCTTTTCCACAAAACACCAGTGGTGCACGTAGTGAATCTCACAGTTCCAACTTGCCAACTGTGGGACCGTCAAGTGTTCAGCACTCAAACCATAACAGAACCACAGTATCTGCTGGTAACATCAATTTTGCGCAATCATTTCACCACTTTTTTAGCCCATCCTTTGCAAGGCCACAGGAGACAAGAAGTCTGACACATAGTCAACGCCTAGAGACGATGGTACAGGAGTATCTCCAAGTAAACATTGAAGCCACGACTGTGTCACTGGACCCTTGCTCTTTTTGGGCTTCCAATCTGGATAAATGGCCGGAGCTAGCCACTTACGCCTTGGAGATCTTGTCATGCCCCGCAGCCAGCGTTCTGTCTGAACGTGTGTTCAGCGCTGCTGGTGGTGTGCTGACAGATAAGCGCACGCGGCTCTCCACTGATAATGTAGACAGACTCACGTTCATAAAGATGAACAAATCATGGATCCGAAACGACTTTTCTAACCCTGTGTCATCCTGGGGAGAGTAAAAGATGGATGATTGGTTAAAATCACCCTACCAACCGTTTTAAGCTTTCAAATTACTAATCATGTTTATCTGTATCTTGGCTGGAAAATAATTTGGGCTTTGTAGCAGTGTGCAGCACTGATTCTATTAGGCCATCTATAATAAGCTCCACCAGATTTAAAATTACTAATCATGTTTATCTGTATCTTGGCTGGAAAATAATTTGGGCTTTGTAGCAGTGTGCAGCACTGATCCTATTAGGCCATCTATGCTAAGCTCCACCAGATTTAAAATTAATAATAATTTTTAGCTGCATCTAGCCCGGAAAATAATTTTGGGGCTCCGAGATGCGCAAGACACATAAGTGCCTTCTTGCAGCACTACCTGCAACATGACCCTCATATTGTCAGAATTCGAAGTAATCATGACTACTGGGTAGCCACACTCTTAGATCCCTCAAACTTTTCGATCAACCTTTTCATTTTAATAAAGACCAAAAAAATGGTCATTTTTGAAATTATAAGCATTAGCAGGTTATTAGAAACTGAAATCAAACAGTTTTCAACTCAAAACTTTATTCTAGGTGATGTTACATTTTCAAATAGGACCCCTTGTTCGAAAGGAGCTTCTGAACTCTCTCATCCATTGAATTTGTCAGGTTTTGGATGGTTTCTGCTTCAATTGTTTTGCATGAGGACAGAATACCCTCCCAGAGCTGTTGCTTAGATGTGAACTGCCTCCCGCCATCATAGACACTCCTTTTGATGATGCTCCAGAGGTTCTGAATGGGGTAGAGGTCAGGGGAGCATGGGGGTCACACCATAAGTTTGTCCCCTTTTATGCCCATATCAGCCAGAGATGCAGATGTTTTATGTGCAGCATGAGATGGTGCATTATCATGCAAAAAAATGATCTTGCTGTGAAATACACGGTTCTTCTTCATGAACCATGGCAGGAAGTGCTGTTTGAGAAAATCCACATACATTATGGAGTTCATCTTTAGCGCCTTCAGGGATCCTAAAGGGGCCGACAATCTCTCTCCCCATGATTCCAGCCCAAAACATTACTCCACCTCCTCCTTGTTGGCTCTGTAGCCGTGTTTGCGTGGGGTGTCCATCAACCAGCCATCCTCCACTCCATCCATCTGGACCATCGAGCGCTGCACGGCACTCATCCGTGAACAAAACAGTTTTGAAATCAGTCTTCATGTAATGTTTGGCCCACTGGAGCCGTTTCTGCTTGTGTGAAGTGGATAGAGGAGGTCGACAGGATGGCGTATGCACAGCTGCAAACCTCTGAAGGACCCTGCATCTTGTTGTTCGGGGGACGTTGGAGGCACCAGCAGCTTCAAAAACTTGTCTGCTGCTATGACAAGGCTTTTTTGCCGCTGCTCTTTTAACCTGACGTAATTGCCTGTAGGAAAGAGTCCTCAATTTGCCCTTATCAGCACGCACACGTGTGTACTGTGAATCAGCTACATACTTCTTAATTGCCAAGACACTTCATCCTGATCATCGCACAATGTTGATTGTAGTCATGCCTTGACCTAAACACTCCACAATTTGTTGCTTCTCAGCAGCCGACACATCCTTTTTCTTTCCCATTTTGGCAGAAAATGTAGGCTGCTTAATAATGTGAGACAGCCTTCTTAAGTAGTCTTGCCTTTCATTGGACACACCTGCCAAACTAATTAGCACAGGTGTCTGCAATTGCTTACAGTGATATAAAGAGCCCTGACACACATCACCATCAATGAGTTTAACTGACAAACAAATTCTTCCCTTATCACTCCTAAACACTTTTTGCATAATAATTTGGAACACAGTGTACATGTGCTTTTCCACAAAACACCAGTGGTTCACGTAGTGAATCTTACAGTTCTAACTTGCCAACCGTGGTCTGTATGGAGTTGTTCAATAAAGGGCCCAAAATTAAGATAACATAGATGGGAGAGGTCTCTATGAATAGGAATTCCTAAGTATTTGATACCCTGTGAGGGCCAGGCAAAGGGAAAGTTGGACTGGATGGAATCCTATATGGATTTGGGGAGGGAGACATCGAGGGCCTCAGACTTCGCTGCATTGATTTTAAAATTTGACCATGTAACAAAGTGATCTATTTCAGCCATAACAGCATGGATGGATATATGTGATTGAGTTATATATACTAGGACATCATCAGCAAATAGAGAGCACTTGTACTCGGTGCCTCCCACCTCAATCCACCTAATATTGGGGTTATGGCGAATTGATGAGAGCAGGTGCTCCGTCACTAGGATGTATAAGAGAGGGGACAGAGAACATCCCTGCCTTGTCCCATTGGTGATTGTGAAAGGTGATGAAAATGTTCTGACGCGCCCCCTGGGCCTTGGGACACCCGGAGCCGGACCCTTTTTGGTGGATGCTGGTGGTTGCAGTCTCCGTGGCGGCGACCCGGTTCCGTGGCTCAGGGTGGTCAAATCAGTGGCCGAACTATTTATGTGGTTTTGATGTTTAAATGTCCGACTACGCCACCCGTGGATTGCGGTCAGAGTGAACCGCCGCTCCAGGGCAGACCGCTGAGGTTGGTGTTGTGGGTGCAGCAGAGCGTAGCATAACTCCCCACGGGAGGAGTATAGCCTCAGGGCAGTGTATGCGGAGGATGGGGGTGATGGTGCAGGGCAGCAGCAGTAACGACACGGAGTCAGTGATGCAGTCCAGGGCCTTTACTCACAGTTCTTATTATCCAGACCACTTCTGCAGGTAACGGTTGCCCACGTCGTACTGTGCTCACCAGGTGAGGGGCTCAGACAACTCCCAGATAACTTTGGAGCGCTTCACAGGACCCCCTTTGTGTGTCCTTTGTCTGGCCTTTCTTACCAACCCTTCTGTCCGGCTGCCTCGGGCCTCCTCTTGGTAAACTTGGCGCCAGTTTCCCTGACCCTATGTGGTGCCTTCCTAGCAGGTGTAGCGAGGGGCTGCGCCACATAAAATGTCACAGCCTCCTGTTTCTAGCTGAGGGTCGTTTCCTGCCTCCACCAGTTTCGGGGACCGGTCTCCCCCTTTGGCCTGACCCCTCCACGCAGGTGGATTCGGGCGTGCGGTGGCGACTCGCCCGTCCGCACCCCTGGGATCCCTTCGTTCCTCGTTCCTGGAGCCTTCTCCGCTCCTCTTCCTTCCTTCTCCCTCTTCCAGGCCTGGGCCTCTGTTACTAGGCCCGCCTCCGGAGCAGAGCTCATGCAGAGCTCCTGCTCCCTGCCACTTCTGCTCAGACTTCTCTGCACTGAACTAAGATGGTGCCCACCTTTTATACTCCCTTCTCAATGCACCCAGGAACTGCTTCCTCCCTGCTCCTGCACTACAGGGTTCCCCTTCCTCAGTGTTCCCTCCCCCCACTCCAGCCAGGGACAGGGACTGTCGTGCCCATCTCAGGGGCATATTGGTTGCCCTGCCCCACGGCAATGTGGTGTAATGCATGCAGGTGTCGGGTCCTGATCCACACTCCATCCTTACCTGAGAGTGAGATATCACACCTCTGGGTGAGGTGCAATACCTCTGTAGCAACCGAGCCCTCAGGGTAATACACTTCCATTTATCTTCAGCCTAGGTGACGTATTGTGATACAGGGCCGTGATTTTGGCTATAAAAGGGTCCCCTAGACCCCTACCCCAAGTTTTTTAAGAGAATCATATATGGCATGCCAGGAGACTCTATGGAATGCTTTCTCAGCATCCAACGAGAGTATCTAATTACAAATTTTTAACTGCATCTAGCCCAGGAAATCCTTTGTGCCTAGTAGCAGTGTCTGCTAGTCAGCGGATTATCCCGGCTGTTAAGCAAGCTACACCACCTGTAGTTTTGACACTTAATTTTTTCAAAGGAAATGCTTCGGGACCACGGGATACTCAGTGAAGAGCATAAGGAGGCACCCCAAGGCATAGGGGCTGGGACTGGCAGTAGGATGCCTTGCGGTGGACAGCCGAGCTCGATCCTTATAAAAGCTTTTTAACTGCAGCAGCTTTAGTGGACGCTACTGGAGCTGGAATTACGTGGCTGCTGGCATGAGACTTGCCCTCCAATAGATCCTTGTAAATGGATTTAAAGTGTATTCATTCAAATTAGAGAGACAATTTAAATTAAAAAGCTTAGAGCTGCCTCCACCACAGGGGTCTCGCTCGACCCACCAGCGGACAGGCACCAGTATTGGGAGAGGGGGGGTGGCCGTCAGGGTTCACCGCGGCTCTGGCACAAACCCGGCGACACGGAGGTGGCACGGGCAGGAGCGGACTGAACGTGTCGGCTTCTCACTTTTTGGATTTTAGAAGGGCATGACATGCCTATATCTGTGTCTCCCCCTCCTTTTACTCCTCCACCTCTTTTCTTTTCGCATGACTATATGTACTTGTCACTTTTCCATGTGTTAGTTGTGTCTTCAGAGCAGTTTGTCAGCTTTTGGACACCTTTGAAGGTGTTTTCTATGTGTTTCTATGTGTTTTTGTTTGCCTGCCATTGGTTTTAACGGTGTTCGAAGGTGTTCGACGAACAGTTCGACGAACAGTTCGGCGAACACACGGGTGTTCGACGAACCGAACCGAACTCGAACACTACGGGGGTGGCTCAACACTAATTAAGATCCCAAAAAAATATTCCTGGCCCCTGAGACCTGGGCCTCTTTCTAGAAATATCTAACAGCAGCAGACAGAACTGGAATGGAGCCTCTTTTGCAATATGCACTGCAGTCTGCAAAAATATACTCTGCCTGAATTGTCAACGCATATACGGGAAAAGGTAGTTGAACTGTATAACACAGGAAAGGGATACAAAAAAATATCCAAGGAATTGATATTGCCAGTCAGCAGCGTTCAAACTGTGATTAACAAATGGAAAATCAGGGGCTTCGTAAAAACCAAACCACAGTCAGGTAGACCAACAAAAATTTTGGTCACAACTGCCAGGAAAATTGTTCGGGATGCAAAGAAATACCCACAAATAACATCAGCTCTCTATTCAGGATTCTATGAAAATTAGCGGTGTGGCTGTTTCAAGATGCACAATAGGAGGCACTTGAAGAAAAATGGGCTGCATGTTCAAGTCGCCAGAAGAAAGCCATTACTGCGCAAATGCCACAAAGTATCTCACCTACAATACGCCAAACAGCACAGAGACAAGCCTCAAAACTTCTGGAACAAGGTTTGGAGTGATGAGATCATAATTGAACTTTTCACCCACAAACATAAACTTTACACTTGGAGAGCGGTCAACAAGGCCTATGATGAAAGGAACACCATTCCTACAGTAAAGCACGGAGGTGGATCACTGATGTTTTGGGGATGTGTGAGCTACAAAGGCACAGGAAACTTGGTAAAAGTTGAAGGAAAGATGAATGCAGCAAATTATCAGCAAATACTGGAGGCAAATTTGCACTCATCAGCTCGGAAGCTGCGCATGGGACGTACTTGGACGTTCCAACATTACAACGATCCAAAGCATAAGGCCAAGTCGACCTGTCATTGGCTACAGCAGAACAAAGTGAAGTTTCTGGAGTGGTAATCTCATTCTCCTGACCTCCATATCATTGCGCCACTCTGGGAGATCTCAAGCATGCACTTCATGCTAGACAGCCCAGGAATTTACAGGAACTGAAGGCATTTTGCCAAGAAGAATGGGCAGCTTTACCATCTCAGAAATTAAAGAACCTCATCCACAACTGTCACAAAAGACTTCAAGCTGTCATTGATGTTAGAGGGGGCAATACATGAGATTAAGAACTGGGGTATGTGAACTTTTGATCAGGGTCATTTGGGTGTTTTTGGTTGTCATAAAGATTTAAAAAGAGAAAACACAGTAGTTGGACAATAAATGGCTTCACCCATCCAATAACCATGAGAGGAGAAAAATTTTTTTTGTTATCACTCATATTCTCTGAAACAAGGCCAAGAAAGGTAAAATTATGCCGAGGTATGTATACTTTTGAACACAACTGTATGTGAGTTTGTCATTCAAAATAGTCCAAGCAGACTTGCTGTAGAGAGATGTGTCCATAATTACCACACAACCTGCTTTGTCTGATTGCCTTATTGTGAGGTTGTCATTACTAGAGATGAGCGTTGTTCGACTTGAACTGTTCGCCAATCTCAAATTCGAGCTGTTTTGGGTGGTGTTCGAGCCGTTCGGCGAACACGAACGATTTGAAAAAAATTCGGCTGTTCGAGGTTATGTTCGATAACTGTTCGTGCACCAAAATCATAACTGGATTTTTTCTCAGTAAGGATGAAAATTAATGTTAATACGCAGTTTGAGTGTATAGCGGGGCGGGGGGAGGGGCAGGGGATGGATCTCTGCAGGAATAATGAAGATCTACATTTTTTTTTTCTTTCCCGCATTTACAGTGGGAAGGTGCAATCTGTCAGCCTATCAGCAGCGCACACACGGAGCGAAGTGCTTTTTTTCACACAAGCAAGGGCATGTGTCATTGGCAGTGTATGTCACATGTCCTTGCCCTATAAGACCCAGCTATTTTCCCCGTTGCCACCATTTTATCACTGCTGCAGCTGCGTGTTAGACGGCACCGCTGTTGTTGTGTGCGCTATACCTTGTTAATTTCAAGCCAATTTTCGCACAAATCTACAGATAGCTTGGGAGTAGGGAATAGTTGTGATTGCAGTCCTTTTAAGGATTAGGTTATAGCATTTCCTACGACTTTTATCAGGCAGGTCTGTGCTCTTAAATAGATAGGTTGTGGGAGTAAAGACTAATTGTAATTGCAGTCCTTTTCAGGACTAAGTTACATCAGTTCCTATCAGTTTTTGCCAGGCAGGTCTGTGCCAGTGCTGTGCAAGTTTTTTTCACAGCATTTGGCTAAATCTAGCAAAGCTAATCCTTTTTGGCCTATTGCAGAGTGTGTTAGTCAGTGGAGTAGCCTATCTGTGTTGCAAGCTACACCACCTGTGTATAGAATACCAATTTTTTTACTGCACCTAGTGAAGTAAAACCTTTTGGGCATAGCATCATTCTATTAATCCATCTATACTGACCTCCATCAGGTTGCAAATTCAAAATAATTTTTATCTGCACCTAGCTCTGAAAAAATATTTGGCCTTCTAGCAGTGTGTGGGACATGTTCTATTAGTCCATCTATACTGACCTCCATCAGGTTGCAAATTGAATATAATTTTTTTCTGCATCTAGCTCTGAAAAAATATTTGGCCTTCTAGCAGTGTGTGGGACTTGTTCTATTAGTCCATCTATACTGACCTCCATCAGGTTGCAAATTCAAAATAATTTTTATCTGCATCTAGCTCTGAAAAAATATTTGGCCTTCTAGCAGTGTGTGGGACTTGTTCTATTAGTCCATCTATAATGACCTCCATCAGGTTGCAAACTGAACATAATTTTTTTCTGCATCTAGCTCTGAAAAAATATTTGGCCTTCTAGCAGTGTGTGGGACTTGTTCTATTAGTCCATCTATACTGACCTCAATCAGGTTGCAAACTGAATATAATTTTTTTCTGCATCTAGCTCTGAAAAAATATTTGGCCTCCTAGCAGTGTGTGGGACTTGTTCTATTAGTCCATCTATACTGACCTCCATCAGGTTGCAAATTGAATATAATATTTTTCTGCATCTAGCTCTGAAAAAATATTTGGCCTTCTAGCAGTGTGTGGGACTTGTTCGATTAGTCCATCTATACTGACCTCCATCAGGTTGCAAACTGAATATAATTTTTTTTCTGCATCTAGCTCTGAAAAAATATTTGGCCTTCTAGCAGTGTGTGGGACTTGTTCTATTAGTCCATCTATACTGACCTCCATCAGATTGCAAACTGAATATAATTTTTTTCTGCATCTAACCCAGACAATAGTTTTGGCCTAATACTACAGTTGGCCACTCAGCTCTGCTCGGTTCCCATCCATTGTTTTTTTGTGCAAACAACTCCAGAGTTGTGAATTAGTTAACCACCAAAATGAGTGGAAAAAGGCCTGCTGCTGGTGGAAAGGGGAATAGGCGTGTTGGGAAGGGGAAAAATTGTTGTGTCCGTGGAGTAGGTGTTAAAGCAACAGTAACTTTAAGGTAATAAAGGGAATGGAGGGACTAGAATACCCAGAGAGGTTGTCAAAATTAGGCCTATTTACATTGGAAAAGAGAAGGCTTAGGGGAGACCTCATAAACATGTATAAATACATCAGGGGGCAGTACAGAGATCTCTCCCATGACCTGTTAATACGAAGGATGGTGACAAAGACGAGGGGGCACACTATGCGTCTGGAGGAAAGGAGGTTCCTGCACCAGCATAGAAGGGGATTCTTTACGGTCAGAGCCGTGAGACTCTGGAACTCTCTGGGAGAGGAAGTGGTGATGTCCAACTCACTTAAAGAGTTCAAGAGAGGCCTGGACACCTTTCTTGAGAACAATAAAATTACATCTTATGCTTAGTTAATTAATCCAGGGATTTAATCTGACTGCCAGATTAGAGTCGGGAAGTGAATTTTTCCTCAATGATGTAAATTGGCCTATACCGCATGGTATAGGAATAGCGGAATAGCTGCAGTGCACAAGAAATAGGCTGAACTGGATGGACGCTTGTCTTTTTTCGGCCTTATAAACTATGTAACTATGTAACTATGTAACATCTGCAGAAGAAAGAAGAAAGACCATCTTCCAGCAAAACTAAAATGTCTACTTCTTTTAGCGGACAATGTGATAAGATCGCTTTCTTACGGCTACGCCAATCGCTACAAATTCCAGATGATGCACAAAAACAGCAGGTGCTTCAACGGATATCAAGTGCTCCTTAAATTGGGCTCTCCTCCACATCAACTTCAACATCACAAATACTCCAGTCCTCAGAGGTGTCACCCCAATCGCACTTGCTTCCTCACAGCTCCCAAATCTCCAGCTGCCCGTCTGAGTATGAGGTAGAACAGATGGTTGAGTCTGCAGAGCTGTTTACTCATACTATAGCCTGGGAATCAGAGGTCGGCTCCAGTGCTTCTGTGAATCCAGACGAGGAAATGATCTGCACTGATGCCCAGAATGTTTATGAGTCGGATCCAGGACCAGACGCAGAAGGTTCTGACCATAATGTAGACCCTCATTCCCAAACTGTAACTCCTGTTGGTGGAGACAATGAGGAAGACGATGATGAGACTCAAATACCTGATTGGAGCGACAACTTTAGTTTTTTGTCAGGGCAGGAACAGGTTGACTCTGAGGACGACGGGTGTGATAACACACAGGGTGATGATGATGAGGTTGGAGATCCCACTTACTGTCAACCCACAGTCAGCCAAGAGATGAGGTCAGCAGAGGAGGTGGAGGAGGATGCTAGTGATGACGAGGTCAGGTTGCACCTTCCTGGACAGAGACGTAGTACTAGAAGCACGTCAACAACTGCATCCTCAAACACAACTCTGCCTCTGACCACAAGTCGTGGTGGCTCTTCAGGTCGCATGGGTGCTAAGCCTTGCATAGCCTGGACATTTTTTTCAGATCGATAAAGATGACCCAACTCGTGTTATCTGTAACATTTGTCAACAAAAGCTAAGTAGAGGCCAAAAAATACATAGCTTGAGTACTTCATGCATGAACCGGCACATGGACATGAAGCATAAGTTGCAGTGGGAAGCTCACTGTGCTACAATGCGGCCTAGCCGGCCGGGCCAACCACCGTTTGCCCCATCTTGTGCATCTGCGGCCTCTTCATCCTCTGTGACTGGGGGGACAGCAGTCACACCTGTTTTGAGACGCAGACCTGCCACCTCTTTACCCGCAACAGCCAGCGTGATTGGCAGGTCATCATTTTCTTTGGAGGTGGTAACACCAGCTGGTGTTGAGCGCTGTCCGACATCGATAGCACCACCTTTGGATCAAGGCAACCTAACATGTCCGCCTGCATCTTCCTCACAGACCGACACCCTTATCAACCCCGTCTAAGCACAACAGCCAGCCCTCAGTCCCTCAGATGTGGACAAGTAAAAGACCATTTCCTCCTAGCCATGACAAAGCTAAGAAGTTGAATTTCACCATCTGCAAGCTCTTGGCTGCAGAAATGCTGCCTTTCCGCCTGGTGGACACAGAGGATTTTCGAGACCTTATGTCCGTCGCAGTGCTCCAGTACCAGATGCCCAGTCGGCACTACTTCTCAAAGAAAGGTGTGCCTGCGCTCCACCAGCATGTCGCACACAACATCACCACTTCTTTGAGAAACTCTGTGTGTGACAGGGTGCATTTCACCACAGACACTTGGACGAGTAGGCATGGACTGGGGTGTTACATGTCGCTGACTGGGCGCACTGGGTAACTATGGTGACAGCAGGACAAGGGGCTGCTGTCCAAGTCTTTCCGTCCCCACGAGTTGTGCGTCAATCCTCTTTATGTCAATGTTCCTCCACTGCTTCTGCCTCCTCAACCTCCTCTCGGTCCTCCACCTGCACCTAAAGCCTGTCTGGTCATGCCACAAGCTTTCTAACTGCGCAGAAGGGATGCTGCACACCTCCTTACTATGCTGACAGTAGGGCTCAACGTCATCAGGCAGTTTTTACTTTGAAATGTCTGGGAAATGTGAGTCACACAGCTGAGGAGTTGTGGTCAGCTCTGGAGAACCAATTTCATGAATGGTTGTCTCCACTGGACCTGAAACCAGGGAAGGCCGTGTGCGACAATGCTGCAAACCTGGGTGCGGCCCATCACCGGAGCAATGTCACACACGTGCCTTGTATGGCTCACGTGTTGAACCTGGTTGTCCAGCAATTTTTAGCCCACTATCCCGGACTAGATGGCCTTCTGCAGAGGGCACGGTCGCTGTGTGCTCACTTCCGCTGTTCGCATGCCGCAGCTCAGCGACTTACATCTCTACAGAAGTCGTTGGGCCTGCCACTTCACCGGCTAAAATGCGATGTGCCTACCCAGTGGAATTCAACTCTGCACATGTTGCAGCGACTGTGGCAGCACCGACAAGCCCTGGTGCAATACGTTCTGACGTAAAGCCTGGGCCAACGGGATCCAGAGGTGGGGCAAATCACGCTGGAGGAGTGGTCTCAGATCAGGGACCTATGCACCCTTCTGCACAGTTTTGAAATGGCGACGAAGATGTTTAGTGCTGACGATGCCATTATCAGCATGACTATTCCGGTGATTTACATGCTGGAGCACATGTTAAACAGAAATTGGAGTCTGGTGGTGGCACAAGAGGAGGTGAAGGAAGTAGAGGAGAAGGAGTTGTATGCGGAAGGGCTAACATCTGCAAGGTCCAGACGGTCGGCAGCACCAAGGCGGCAGGCATGTGAGGGCGGGGGAGATGGTTTTACCAGGGCGCATGGTAGCAGCCAAACTAGTGAGGAAGGTGCAGGAGCCCAGGAAGAAGTGGAGGACGAACTGATGGAAGACTCATCAGATGAGGGAGATCTTGATCACATTTCTGTTGTGCGAGGTTGGGGGGAGAGGACAGAGGAAGGAAGCATGATTATTACCTCGCCACCAACACAACAGGGACTTGGTGCTCCTGGATGCGCAAGACACATGAGTGCCTTCTTGCTGCACTCCCTGCAACATGACCCTTGAATTGGGAGTAATAGAAATAATCCTGACTACAGGGTTGCCACACTGCTAGATCCCCGGTACAAAAGTAAATTTGCAGAAATAATTCCTGCCATAGAAAGGGATGCACGCATGCAGGAGTATCAGCAGAGACTGTTGCAGAATCTTACATGTGCTTTTTCACAAAACACCAGTGGTGCACGTAGTGAATCTCACAGTTCCAACTTGCCAACCGTGGGACCGTCGAGTGTTCAGCACTCAAACCGTAACAGAAACACAGTATCTGCTGGTAACAGCAATTTTGCGGAATCATTTCACCACTTTTTTAGCTCATCCTTTGCAAGGCCACAGGAGGCAAGAAGTCTGACACATAGTCAACGCCTAGAGACGATGGTACAGGAGTATCTCCAAGTAAACATTGAAGCCATGACTGTGTCACTGGACCCTTGCTCTTCTTGGGCTTCCAATCTGGATAAATGGCCGGAGCTCGCCACTTACGCCTTGGAGATCTTGTCATGCACCGCAGCCAGCGTTCTCTCTGAACGTGTGTTCAGCGCTGCTGGTGGTGTGCTGACAGATAAGCGCACGCGGCTCTCCACTGATAATGTAGAAAGACTCACGTTCATAACGATGAACAAATCATGGATCCGAAATGACGTTTCTACCCCTGTGTCATCCTGGGGAGAGTAAAAGCTTGATGATTGGTTAAAATCACCTCACCAACCATTTTAAGCTTTCAAATTACTAATCATGTTTATCTGTATCTTGGCTGGAAAATAATTTGGGCTTTGTAGCAGTGTGCAGTACTGATTCTATTAGGCCATCTATACTAAGCTCCACTAGATTTAAAATTACTAATCATGTTTATCTGTATCTTGGCTGGAAAATAATTTGGGCTTTGTAGCAGTGTGCAGTACTGATTCTATTAGGCCATCTATACTAAGCTCCACCTGATTTAAAATTACTAATCATGTTTATCTGTATCTTGGCTGGAAAATAATTTGGGCTTTGTAGCAGTGTGCAGTACTGATTCTATTAGGCCATCTATACTAAGCTCCACCATATTTAAAATTAATAATAATTTTTAGCTGCATCTAGCCCGGAAAATAATTTTGGGGCTCCGAGATGCGCAAGACACATAAGTGCCTTCTTGCTGCACTACCTGCAACATGACCTTCAGATTGTCAGAATTCGAAGTAATCCTGACTACTGGGTTGCCACACTCTTAGATCCCCCACACTCTTCGATCAACCTTTTCATTTTAATAAAGACCAAAAAAATGGTCATTTTTGAAATTATAAGCATTAGCAGGTTATTAGAAACTGAAATCAAACAGTTTTCAACTCAAAACTTTATTCTAGGTAATGTTACATTTGCACATAGGACTCCTTGTTCAAAAGGAGCTTCTGAACTCTCTCGTCCATTGAATTTGTCTGGTTTTGGATGGTTTCTGCTTCAATTGTTTTGCATGAGGACAGAATACCCTCCCAGAGCTGTTGCTTAGATGTGAACTGCCTCCCGCCATCATAGACACTCCTTTTGATGATGCTCCAGAGGTTCTGAATGGGGTAGAGGTCAGGGGAGCATGGGGGTCACACCATAAGTTTGTCCCCTTTTATGCCCATATCAGCCAAAGATGAAGATGTGTTATGTGCAGCATGAGACGGTGCTTTATCATGCATGAAAATGATCTTGCTGCGGAATACACGGTTCTTCTTCTTGAACCATGGCAGGAAGTGCTGTTTGAGAAACTCCACATACATTATGGAGTTCATCTTTACCCCTTCAGGGATCCTAAAGGGGCTGACAATCTCTCTCCCCATGATTCCAGCCCAAAGCATTACTCCACCTCCTCCTTGTTGGCGCTGTAGCCGTGTTTGCGTGGGGTTTCCATCAACCAGCCATCCTCCACTCCATCCATCTGGACCATCGAGCGTTGCACGGCACTCATCCGTGAACAAAACAGTTTTGAAATCAGTCTTCATGTAATGTTTGGCCCACTGGAGCCGTTTCTGCTTGTGTGAAGTGGATAGAGGAGGTCGACAGGATGGCGTACGCACAGCTGCAAACCTCTGAAGTACCCTGCATCTTGTTGTTCGGGGGACGTTGGAGGCACCAGCAGCTCCAAAACTTGTCTGCTGCAATGACAAGGCTTTTTTGCCGCTGCTCTTTTAACCTGACGTAATTGCCTGTAGGAAAGAGTCCTCAATTTTCCCTTATCAGCACGCACACGTGTGTACTGTGAATCAGCTACATACTTCTTGATTGCCAAGACACTTCATCCTGATCATCGCACAATGTTGATTGTAGTCATGCCTTGACCTAAACACTCCACAATTTGTTGCTTCTCAGCAGCCGACACATCCTTTTTCTTTCCCATTTTGGCAGAAAATGTAGGCTGCTTAATAATGTGGGACAGCCTTCTTAAGTAGTCTTGCCGTTCATTGGACACACCTGCCAAACTAATTAGCACAGGCGTCTGCAATTGCTTACAGTGATATAAAGAGCCCTGACACACATCACCATGAATGAGTTTAACTGACAAACAAACAAATTCTTCCCTTATCACTCCTAAACACTTTTTGCATAATAATTTGGAACACAGTGGACATGTGCTTTCCCACAAAACACCAGTGGTTCACGTAGTGAATCTTACAGTTCTAACTTGCCAACAGTGGTCTGTATGGAGTTGTTCAATAAAGGGCCCAAAATTAAGATAACATAGATGGGAGAGGTCTCTATGAATAGGAATTCCTAAGAATTTGATACCCTGTGAGGGCCAGGCAAAGGGAAAGTTGGACTGGATGGAATCCTGTATGGATTTGGGGAGGGAGACATCGAGGGCCTCAGACTTCGCTGTATTGATTTTAAAATTTGACCATGTAACAAAGTTATCTATTTCAGCCATAACAGCCTGCTGATGGATATATGTGATTGACATCATCAGCAAATGCAGAGCACTTGTACTCGGTGCCTCCCACCTCAATCCACCTAATATTGGGGTTATGGCGAATTGATGAGAGCAGGTGCTCCGTCACTAGGATGTATAAGAGAGGGGACAGAGGACATCCATGCCTTGACCCATTGGTGATTATGAAAGGTGATGAAAATGTTCTGACGCGCCCCCTGGGCCTTGGGACATCCTGAGCCGGACCCTTTTTGGTGGATGCTGGTCGTTGTAGTCTCCGTGGCGGTGACCCGGTTCCGTGGCTCAGGGCGGTCAAACCAGTGGCCGAACTATTTATGTGGTTTTGATGTTTAAATGTCCGACTACGCCACCCGTGGATTGCGGTCAGAGTGAACCGCCGCTGCAGGGCAGACCGCTGAGGCTGGTGTTGTGGGTGCAGCAGAGCATAGCATAACTCCCCACGGGAGGAGTATAGCCTCAGGGCAGTGTATGCGGAGGATGGGGGTGATGGTGCAGGGCAGCAGCAGTAACGACACGGAGTCAGTGATGCTGTCCAGGGCCTTTACTCACAGTTCTTATTATCCAGACCACTTCTGCAGGTAACGGCTGCCCACGTCGTACTGTACTCACCAGGTGAGGGGCTCAGACAACTCCCAGATAACTTTGGAGCGCTTCACAGGACCTCCTTTGTGTGTCCTTTGTCTGGCCTTTCTTACCAACCCTTCTGTCCGGCTGCCTCGGGCCTCCTCTTGGTAAACTTGGCGCCAGTTTCCCTGACCCTATGTGGTGCCTTCCTAGCGGGTGTAGCGAGGGGCTGCGCCACATAAAATGTCACAGCCTCCTGTTTCTAGCTGAGGGTCGTTTCCCGCCTCCACTTGTTTCGGGGACCGGTCTCCCCCTTTGGCCTGACCCCTCCAAGCAGGTGGATTCGGGCGTGCGGTGGCGACTCGCCCGTCCACACCCCTGGGATCCCTTTGTTCCTCGTTCCTGGAGCCTTCTCCGCTCCTCTTCCTTCCTTCTCCCTCTTCCAGGCCTGGGCCGCTGTTACTAGGCCCGCCTCTGGAGCAGAGCTCATGCAGAGCCCCTGCTCCCTGTCACTTCTGCTCAGACTTCTCTGCACTGAACTAAGATGGTGCCCACCTTTTATACTCCCTTCTCAATGCACCCAGGAACTGCTTCCTCCCTGCTCCTGCACTACAGGGTTCCCCTTCCTCAGTGTTCCCTCCCCCCACTCCAGCCAGGGACAGGGACTGTCGTGCCCATCTCAGGGGCATATTGGTCGCCCTGCCCCACGGCAATGTGGTGTAATGCATGCAGGTGTCGGGGTCCTGATCCACACTCCATCCTTACCTGAGAGTGAGATATCACACCTCTGGGTGAGGTGCAATACCTCTGCAGCAACCGAGCCCTCGGGGTGCTACAGTTCCATTTATCTTCAGCCTAGGTGACGTATTGCGATACAGGGCCATGATTTTGCCTATAAAAGGGTCCCCTAGACCCCTACCCCAAGCTTTTTAAGAGAATAATATATGGCGTGCCAGGAGACTCTATGGAATGCTTTCTCAGCATCCAACGAGAGTATCTAATTACAAATTTTTAACTGCATCTAGCCCAGGAAATACTTTGTGCCTAATAGCAGTGTCTGCTAGTCAGCGGATTATCCCGGCTGTTAAGCAAGCTATACTACCTGTAGTTTGGACACTTAATTTTTTCAAAGGAAATGCTTCGGGACCACGGGATACTCAGTGAAGAGCATCAGGAGGCACCCTAAGGCATAGGGGCTGGGACTGGCGGTAGGACGCCTTGCGGTGGACAGCCGAGCTCAATCCTTATAAAAGCTTTTTAACTGCAGCAGCTTTAGTGGACGCTACTGGAGCTGGAATTACGCGGCTGCTGGCATGAGACTTGCACTTCAATAGATCCTTGTAAAAGGATTTAAAGTGTATTCATTCAAATTAGAGAGACAATTTAAATTAAAAAGCTTAGAGCTGCCTCCACCACAGGGGGACTCGCTCGACCCACCAGCGGACAGGCACCAGTATTGGGAGAGGGGGGCTGGCCGTCAGGGTCCACCGCGGCTCTGGCACAAACGGAGGTGGCACAGGCAGGAACGGACTGGCCGTGTCGGCTTCTCAATTTTTGGATTTTAGAAGAGCATGACATGCCTATATCTGTGTCTCCCCCTCCTTTTACTCCTCCACCTCTTTTCTTTTCGCATGACTATATGTACTTGTCACTTTTCCATGTGTTAGTTATGTCTTCTGAGCAGTTTGTCAGCTTTTGGACACTTTTGAAGGTGTTTTCTATGTGTTTCCATGTGTTTTTGTTTGCCTGCCATTGGTTTTAACAGTGTTCGAAGGTGTTCGACGAACAGTTCGACGAACAGTTCGGCGAACACAAGGGTGTTCGACGAACCGAACCGAACTCGAACACTACGGGTGTGGCTCAACACTAGTCATTACGTTGGAGAGTCTTGATAGCTTCCAATTGTTTTTGACTGAAGTTGTTATGGTAAGTAGATATTTTCGTTGTCTCATTCAATACCCGTAGATCTGGATGAACGAGTATTTGAAAATCGAGTGAAGGAGCTCGAGATTGAATGAATTAATAGGAATCATTTTTAGGAGTAACGACTATATCTCCATCATGAATTAATTCTGCTTTCGAGCCTTCATTGCATAAAAATGACAAAGCATTAAAGGGAACTTGTCACATCCTTGCTACCCTCTACACTGCCCACATAGCATTGTTAGTGATGCAATGTGCATCACTAACAAGCTTTTTCTATTAAAATTGGTGCTGCTGTAATGATTTTCTAACCTTTAATATACATAGATCCTACTTGCTCATTCAGTCATAGGGGTGTGCTTGTCATATTCAGCCATGGGCAGGCGCAGCATTCACTCACTGCTGGCGCCTCCCATGTATTTGAATACTGCTCCCGGCAAGCGCTGATATTGCGGGCGCATGCGTACTTGTAGATGTCCAGCCGCTTGCGCAGTGAGTCTATTCTCTCAGATGTGCAAACAGATGTCTTGGCAAAAGGGTTCAATTTCATACCCAGTATTAATTTTGACTTGTTTGACACCATAAAGGATGTTAATAAATAGAGATGAGCGGTGTTCGACTAGAACTGTTTGCCAATCTCAAATTCGAGCTGCTATAGGCGGTGTTCGAGTCGTTCGACGAACGCGAACGATTTGGAAAAAATTTGGCTGTTCGAGGTTATGTTCGATAACTGTTCGTGCACCAAAAGCGTGTCCTGCATGTCTGGCGCTATTTAGAGCACCAATCATGCAGGCATTGTCTGCCACTCACTGTAATGCCACAGCCATGGTGGTTGTGGCATTACAGTGATTGCCCAAATTGATGGAAACAGTGCTCACAGTGAAACGTGAAAAGCCGGCAATTCAGCAGAGGCATACACCGGTACCCGACAATTTAGAACCGAAAGAATAGAGTATCACACATAGATTAGATAGATAGAAACATGTCAGTCACATATATAAGAAGTACAGTGACAGGGTAAGTTACTGTACTCGTCATTTAGTGTTAAAGGATTTATTAAAAAAAATATTAGTGTTTTCATGCACCACCTCTTTAAAAAAGCAGGCGGGCAATTCAGCATCGGTACCCGACAATTTATAACAGAAGGAATAGAGCATCACACATAGATTAGATAGATAGAAACATGTCAGTCACATATATAAGAAGTACAGTGATAGTGTTAATTACTGTACTTGTCATTTAGTGTTAAAATAAAGGATTTATTAAAAAAAAAATTGGCGTGGGGTTCCCCGTAACTTTAGTCTCTAGCGAAGGTTAAGCAGACGGCTGGGGCAGATGTTTGAAGCCGGGGAAGGGGGTAATACCCACGAAGCTTCCCAGGCTACTAATATCAGCCCCCAGCTGAATACCTAGCCTTTACTAGCTATTAAAATGGGGGACCCCCAAAAAAATGACGTGGGGTCCCCCCTATTTTAATAGCTAGCAACGACTAGGCAGACAGCTGGGGGCTGATATTAATAGCCTTCTGCAGAGGGCACGGTCACTGTGTGCTCACTTCCGCCGTTCGCATCCCGCAGCTCAACGACTTACATCTCTACAGAAGTCGTTGGGCCTGCCAGTTCACCGGCTGAAATGCGATGTGCCGACACGGTGGAATTTAACTCTGCACATGTTGCAGTGACTGTGGCAGCACCGACAAGCCCTGGTGCAATACGTTCTGACATATAGCCTGGGCCAACGAGATCCAGAGGTGGGGCAAATCACGCTGCAGGAGTGGTCTCAGATCAGGGACCTATGAAGTTGATGCGCCCCCTGGGCGGTGGGGTACTCGGAGCTGGGCCGGTAGACGCTGGGGGTTGAAGTCACTGTGGCGACGACCCGGTCCGTGACCCAGGGCGGTCAATCCAAGGGTAATTTGTATATATGGGTTTTATAATGTCCGACTACGCCACCTGTGGAGTGCTGCCAAAGGGGCCGCTGCTGCGGAACAGTCCTCTATAGCTGGTGGTTTTGCAGCAATGGTATTATTACTCCCCACAGGAAGAGTGTAGCTTCAGGGTAGCGTGGGTGGATGATGGTGGTTGTAGTGCAGGGAGTCAGTAATGAACACAGAGTCCGTGTGATGCAGTCCCAAGATCTTTACTCACAGTTGTTGCAGTCCAGATTACAGGTACCAGAGCAATCTCCCCGGTCATGCTGTGCGTACTCAGTGAGGGGCTCAGTCCACCCCCAGATAGCTCCGGAGTACTTAGCAGGACCCCCTTCTGTGTGTCCTTTCTCTGGCCTTCTCCCTGCACCTCACACCCAGTGACACTTCTATCCGGTATCCTCGGGCCTTGGCGGGCGACGTGTGTTCCGTCCCCTGGGTCCTATGCGGCTACCTTCTTAGTGAGACTGGTGTGGACTTTGGCCTGCAGTACATAAAATGCTGCAGCCTCCGGTTTCTAGTTGAGCCTTGCTATTTCTCCGCTAGTTGAGGGACCGGTTCCCCTTATCTGGCCTGACCCCTCTACCTCCTGGTAGCAGCGGGCGTACGGGAGGCCTTCTGCACGGCCCGTACTCCTAGGGTCCCTTCGGTTCCTGGAGCCTTCCTGCTCCCACTCCTCTCTTCTCTCCTTCAGTACTGGGCCTCCCAGGCTAGGCCCGCCTCCAGAGCAGAGCTCATGCAGAGCCTCTGCTCCTGTCACTTCTCCTCCTCTGACTGGCTTGCTCTTTCTAAGATGGCTTCCTTTTTGTACTCTCCCTGTCATGTGCTCCCCTAAGCTGCTTTCTCCACCCACACCCACTACATAGGACCCTCCCACCAGCTAGGGACCTGGGACTGTGCTCTCCCTTAGGAGCAATCTCACCCTACCCCCACTGCGGGTATGTGTTGGATGCAGGTGTTAGGGTCCCGAGCCATACTTCTTCCTTACCTGACGGTGAGATACCACACCTCTGGGTGAGATACAGCACCTCTGTGGCGACTGAATTCTCAGGGGCGCCACACACCCTTCTGCACAGTTTTGAAATGGCGATGAAGATGTTTAGTGCTGACGACGATGCCATTATCAGCATGACTATTCTTGTGATTTACATGCTGGAGCACACGTTAAACAGAATTCAGAGTCAGGTGGTGGGACAAGAGGAGGTGGAGGAAGTAGAGGTGGAGTCGTATGCGGAAAGGATAACATCTCCAAGGTCCAGACGGTCGGCAGCACCAAGGCGGCAGGCATGGGAGGGTGGGGGAGAGGGATTAACCAGGGCGCATGGTAGCAGCCAAACTGTTGAGGAAGGTGCAGGAGCCGAGGAAGAAGTGGGGGACGAACTGGCGATGGGCATGTAAGACTCATCAGATGAGGGAGACCTTGATCACATTTCTGTTGTGCGAGGTTGGGGGGAGAGGGTAGAGGAAGGAAGCATGATTCTTACCTCGCTACCAACACAACAAGAACTTGGTCCTCCTGGATGCGCAAGACACATGAGTGCCTTCTTGCTGCACTACCTGCAACATGACCCTCGGATTATCAGAATTCGAAGTAATCCCGACTACTGGGTTGCCACACTCTTAGATCCCCGGTACAAAAGTAAATTTGCCGAAATAATTCCTGCCATAGAAAGGGATTCACGCATGCAGGAGTATCAGCAGAGGCTGTTGCAGAATCTTACATGTGCTTTTCCACAAAACACCAGTGGTGCACGTAGTGAATCTCACAGTTCTAACTTGCAAACCGTGGGACTGTCGAGTCTTCATCACTCAAACCGTAACAGTAACACAGTATCTGCTGGTAACAGCAATTTTGTGGAATCGTTTCACCACTTTTTTAGACCATCCTTTGCAAGGCCACAGGAGACAAGAAGTCTGACACATAGTCAACGCCTAGAGAGGATGGTACAGGAGTATTTCCAAGTGGACATCGAAGCTATGACTGTGTCACTGGACCCTTGCTCATTTTGGGCTTCCAATCTGGAAAAATGTCCGGAGCTCGCCACTCACGCCTTGGAGATCTTGTCATGCCCTGCAGCGAGCGATCTCTCTGAACATGTGTTCAGTGCTGCTGGTGGTGTGCTGACAGATAAGCGCACGCGGCTGTCCACTGAGAATGTAGACAGACTCAAGTTCATAAAGATGAACAAATCATGGATCCGCAAGGACTTTTCTACCCCTGTGTCATCCTGGGGAGACTAAAAGCTTGAGGATTTGGTAAAATCACCTCACCAACCGTTTTAAGCAACTCTGGGGCAATTGATGCCACTTAAGTGGTGTCTGTGCCACAATTTTTGGAAAAAATGGAGACTCTTTTTGGAGTCCCCTTGCTGTGTTTTACATGACGTTGGCATCGTCAATTCCAGGTGGGTTGGGTCAATCCCCCCCCCCTTTTAACTGTAAGAAACTACATACACTATGGCTTCGGGTAACACAGATGGTTGAGTCTGAAGAGCTGTTTACTCAGAGGTCTGCTCCAAAGCTTCAGTGTCTGCTAGTTAGCGTAGAATTTTTAACTGCATCTAGCCTAGGCAATACTTTGGGTGTAGTAGCCCAGCTGCGAAGCAAGCTGCACCACCTGTGTATCTAATAAGAATTTTTAAGTGCATCTAGCCTAGGCAGACTGTGGGGACCCCCAACCAAACCCAGACGCTCAGCCCCCCTACCGCCCCCCTTTCCTTGACAATACAATAATGTAACTCTTACAACTGGATGGGTGAGAATCGGTCACAGCTTTATTAACTCTTTATACTCATTCTATTAGAAAGGCATTTTATTTCTAAAATAATTCAGCTTGTTGCAGCATGCCCTTGGTCTCCACACCGGCAAGTTGGCCAACAAGTGTAACTCTCCAACATGTCCTTTCTATTTCCAGGCCACGGAGGATCCTGCGTACTCGTATGCAGGACTCTGACCCCCATCCATCACTCTTAACGCTTGTTCCACTCCGTCCTGGAGTCCTGACAGGAATATGTCCAGTCCAATATCCATTAAGTGGACACCGTCGGGCCGTATGAGGCCTGCTTTATCTCCTTCCAGTTGTCGGTGTTGTATCACTACACCGCCTCTTTCTCTTCTAAATTTTGCCATCCGAATATTTATTACCCGCCTTGTCCGTTCGATGGCCGTGATGTCTCGCGCACCTTGCCATACCGCTATCGGCACAATCTCTGACCATACTATAGTTAGTTTTGTGAAAAATTCTCTGAAGCGCTCAGTGTCTAGTTTCATTATTGTATTAGTTATGCGTTCTTGTGATGACCTAGGTCGTTTCCCCCGGCGTGTATAACTAAGATGACCGGACCTCTTGCCTCTCTCCATACCTTGATTACCTCCATTAGTATCTTTGGCCATAGCAGGCCTCTAATACCTCTCCAGTTGAAATATGTGTTATGAAACTCTAATTTCCTCCCGCCTGGGTGGACTTTCGCCCTTTTTTCTGCCCAATATATATACGAGTGGCCTATCACCCACACTGTTGGCTTAGCGTCACCTGTAAAAGAAACAAACCACGTTAGGATAACAAGTCCGGCCTTATGTATCTCGCCAAACACGTGGATCGCCATCTCCCTATCCTCTGAACTTCTGTTTCTGACAGTCCTGCTCTTGCTGCTTCCGTGGCCGCGCCTATGCGGAATGAGTGTGTCCCGTAATCTTTGGGGTGGTTCCCTGCCGATGTTATGCATTTATTAAATATAGCTTGGAACTGGTATCTTGATAATGGCGTTCCATCAATGTGTGATAGGAAGAAATTACTTTGTGATCTGATGGTTATATATGTTTTTACTATTGTTACCCGACTCAGTGTACCGTTTGTGGGTTGTAGAAGTACCCAAGTGCCTCTGCCCGCTGTAACCGTTTTCGATTGGCGTATGCATAGACGTATTGCATTATTGGCTATGACTACGTCCTGGTGTAATAAGCCTCCACTGGTGGTAATTTTGGATTGAGGGACTAATTCGCTTATGCATAGCGCCCCGTAGAAGGCAATCGCAAATGCAGTAGAGAGTAGTGTTGCTTCAAATTGTGAGTGTCATGTTAATGGTGTTAGGGATATGATGTGAGAAATCAGTTTTAGTGACACGGGACGGGACGTCTACACTCCTGACTTGGCTGACCCCTTTTCCACCCTTTTATGGATTGTCTGATGATGAATCTCTTTGTCACATCTCCCCAATTCAGTAGTTGGAAGTGAAATGCTACTCCGGTCAGACACCGCTGCGCTGACGCCCCTGATATGCCCCTCATCATTAGCTGGTGGAGAAATTCTATGGTGACTTGTAATCTGGCTTGTTCACTTTGGTCAACCCGTCTGCCTTCTACTAGTCATGTCCACTCCTCCCATGCCTTACCGTATGCTTGCCACGTCGACGGGGCAACTGACGCTCTGATTAATGGCATCAACCATTCGCCACTAGATCCCATAGGGAGGGTGGGCAACTGTTGCCCGATGGGTGGGCGTTGGGGAGGAGCTCTGTGAAAATCTGCCAATTGAATTGTGATAAAGCGTTAGCAACAGCTTTAGACCGCTCAGCATTGTGGCTAGCGCGGACCCATGCATTGTGTTTTAGGCACAGGAATGCTAGCCGGCATAGACGGGAGAGACGATGATGCCATCTTATTAATGCAGTGCGCTAGGCTGGTGTTTTTTGCTATGAAGCGTATATTTTTGTTAGCCAGGAGTGGGCCCCATATTTCTATTGCTACCACTATTGGGAAGAAAATTTTTTTTCCAGGCAAGATGCAGCTAAAAATTATTATTAATTTCAAAGCTGGTGGAGCTTGGTATAGATTGCCTAATACAATGAGTACCACACACTGCTACTATGCCCAAAATTATTTTCCAGGCAAGATGCAGCTAAAAATTATTAGTAATTTGAAAGCTGGTGGAGCTTAGTATAGATAGCCTAATAGAATGAGTACCACACACTGCTAATATGCCCAAAATTAGCTTACAGGCAACATGCAGCTAAAAATTATTATTAATTTCAAAGCTGGTGGAGCTTGGTATAGATGGCCTAATACAATGAGTACCACACACTGCTACTAAGCCCAAAATTATTTTCCGGGCAAGATGCAGCTAAAAATTATTAGTAATTTGCAACCTGGTGGAGGTTAGTATAGATGGACTAATAGAACAAGTCCCGCACACTGCTACAAGCCCTAGCCCAAATATTTTTTCAGAGCTAGATGCAGATAAAAATTATTTTGAATTTGCAACCTGGTGGAGGTTAGTATAGATGGGCTAATAGAACAAGTCCCTCACTCTGCTACAAGCCCAAGCCCAAATATTTTTTCAGAGCTATATGCAGATAAAAATTATTTTGAATTTGCAACCTGGTGGAGGTTAGTATAGATGGACTAATAGAACAAGTCCCACACACTGCTACAAGCCGAAGCCCAAATATTTTTTCAGACCTAGATGCAGATAAAAATTATTTTGAATTTGCAACCTGGTGGAGGTTAGTATAGATGGACTAATAGAATGATGCTATGCCCAAAAGGTTTTACTTCACTAGGTGCAGTAAAAAATTGGTATTCTATACACAGGTGGTGTAGCTAGCAACACAGATAGGCTACTCCACTGACTAACACACACTGCAAGACTCCAAAAAGGATTTGCTTTGCTAGATTTAGCCAAATGCTGTGAAAAAAACTTGCACAGCACTGGCACAGACCTGCCTGGCAAAAAGTGATAGAAACTGATGTAACCTAGCCCTGAAAAGGACTGCAATTACAATTAGTCTTTACTCCCAACCTATCTATTTAAGAGCACAGACCTGCCTGATAAAAGTGATAGGAACTGATGTAACCTAGCCCTCAAAAGGACTGCAATTACAATTAGTCTTTACTCCCAACCTATCTATTTAAGAGCACAGACCTGCCTGATAAATGTCGTAGGAAATGATGTAACCTAGTCCTCAAAAGGACTGCAATCACAACTATTCCCTACTCCCAAGCTATCTGTAGATTTGTGCGAAAATTGGCTTGAAATTAACACTGAACGTATAGCGCACACAGCAACAGCGGTGCCGTCTAACACGCAGCTGTAGCAGTGAGAAAATGGTGGCGACGGGGAAAATGGCTTGGTCTTATAGGGCAAGGACATGTGACATACACTGGCAATGACACATGCCCTTGCTTGTGTGAAAAAAAGCTGTTCGCTCCGTGTGTGCGCTGCTGATAGGCTGACAGATTGCACCTCCCCACTGTAAATGTGGGAAAGAGAAAAAAAAAAGGAGATTTTCATTATTTATGCAGAGATCCATCCCCTGCCCCTCCCCCCGCCCCGCTGTACACTCAAACTGCGTATTAACATTAATTTTCAGCATTACTGAGAAAAAATCCAGTTATGATTTTGGTGCACGAACAGTTATCGAACATAACCTCGAAAAGCCGAATTTTTTTCAAATTGTTTGTGTTCGCCGAACGGCTCGAACACTGCCCAAAACAGCTCGAATTTGAGATTGGCGAACAGTTCGATTCAAACACAGCTCATCTCTAATCAAGATGCTCCAACTTAATGACAACCTCACAATAAGCTAACCTGACAAAGCAGACTGTGTGGTAATTATGGACATATCTCTTTACTGCAAAGCTGTTTGGACTATTTTGAATGACAAACTCACATATAAGCCACTTACAAGAACATTTTATCTGGGTATTTGGAGGAGGGTATGTATTTGGGGGTTATCAACTTCAAAATAAAAAGATGGCTTCTTCCAGATTAATTTTTCATGTTAATCTTTCATGGGTTACCCAAAACCCACGAAAATATATTCCCACCCCCCTTATGGCCAATTATATCTGGCATAGGATTTCTGAATGAAAATGTAAGCGAATGGCTGGACAAACATCTCCAGCCCTTAGTGACTTGGATTCCAGGATATTTACAGGATACATCTTCAATCTTGAAAGCTTTTGAATCATTTTGTTGACTATCACAATATCAATTTGTTACATTTGACATTGTCAATCTGTATTCTTCCATACCCCATGCTCTGGCAAGAATTGCCATGCAGCACCATTTAGATAACTACGGTTAATATTCTTCTGACTTGAAATCTTTCATTTTTACTGCATTGGATTATTTGTTAAAAAACAATTTTTTCATGTTTGAAAGGCAGTTTTCTATCCAAACACTTGGTGCCCCTATGGGGTCCAAATTTTTACCAACTTTTGGCGATTCTTTTCATGACGGTGGGAGGAATTATGTCGATGACTTATTGCTAATATGGAAGGGTGATATTAATGCTGTCACATCCTTTGCTTTGTATATTAATTCCAACGTCTGTAATTGACAATTTACCTGCAATCCACCATCAAATGATATTCCCATTCTTGACATCATGTTAACTGGTAATGTTATCACTCATACTGTGGATTTCTCGCTTTTTAGGAAAGAAAATACTGGCTATACAATTCTCCTGTCTTCTAGCTCACATCCCCGCAATACAATCCATGCAATTCCTCATGGTGAGTTTAGTAGAGCGAGACATATTTGCTCTAATGATAATGCTTTTCTTATAGAAGGAGCAGTGATTTGCAAAAGATTAGCTGACAGGGGCTATGAAAAAAAGAACATCAAGAGAGCATTCAAAAAGGCACAAGGTGACGATGGGAAAGTGCAATTACTGTCGCAAAAGGTGGACGATGATGAGACTCAATGGACAGAAAGTCAGGAGGAGGACGAGGGTACGGAAGTGAAAGATGAGGTGGTGGACGATGAACTCACTGACCCAATCTGGTAAGGTGACATGCATAGTGAAGACAGCAGCGCAGAGGGGGAGGGAGGTGTAGCACCACAACAGGCAGGAAGAAGCAGTGGGGTGGCCACAAACAAAAGGTGGGCAACTCTTACCCAAAACACCAATACCAGGGAAGTTGCCTGTCCAATTGCTAGGTCTTCCAGAGTCTGGCTCTTTTTAAGACTGCCCAGTTAACCCCAAAAAGGGCATTTGAAACATCTGCCATGCCAGCACCAGCAAGGGCAGCAAAACTTCCAGCCTGACCACCACCAGCATGCTCAGGCACATAACAGCAAGGCACCAGACTAGTTTGGCTGAATACCAGGGTCAAGAAACAGTGTCTGTGGGTGACACCATTGCCTCTTCCCCTGTTGTACATGCACGCCAAGCCTCCGTCCATGATGCAGGCGAAGATGCCTCGTCCCTTGCCACCATCACAGTAAGCAACCTTGTCCACGTCCTTGTCCCAGCATATCGTTCAATTGTCCCTACCCCAGTCCTTGGAACACAAGCGCAAAAACGCAGCCACCCACAGGCCACAATACTAAACTGTCGCATTTATCAACTGCTTGCACTAGAAATTTTGCCTTTTAGGCTCATGGAGACAGAAGCTTTAAACAACCTGATGGCTGTGGCTGTCCCTTGGTACTCGGTCCCCAGCCACCACCATTTCTCCCGGTGTGCCATCCCTGCCTTACACAAGCACATGTCCCACCAAGAGGAAGACTGTCCAAGGTCTTCTCATCCTCCTGAATTACTCTTCCTAATCCTTGACCTGTGGATATGTGCTTCAAAAGACAATTGAACTATTTAACGAAAATATGCCTCTGTAGTAGAAGATTAGAGACAGAGAATTGTAAGAGACTTTACAAGGAGAATCAAAGATCAGACTCTCTGCATACCATCAGCTTGGTAACATGGCTTTATAAAAAGAGAGAGGAGCCAAGGAGCAGAAGGGAGCAGCCAGTGCAGCCTGCAAGCCTCAGACATGGCTCAACTCTGTGAACAGGAAAAATAAAGCTGAACTCATCAAGTGGATGAGGAGCTCTGATGTATCACTGGTGCAAGAACATGGACCAAGTAATATGGTGGCCTCCCTCCAGGTTGGGTTGGAGAAGCTCCTCCACATGGTTCTGAAATTTTTATTGGCAATATTCATCAGGAGATATATGAAGATGCATTAATACCCTTTTTCAGTCTATGGGAAAGCTGTATGAGTTTCGCTTAATGATGACCTTCAGTGGCCTAAACTGTGGCTTTGCTAATGCACATTATTTCTCAAAACGCATTGCAGATCAGGCCATTGCCCAACTCTGTAGTGAAATTTAAGGCATAAAGATCGTGGTATGTTGAAGCACCGAGAAGTGTGAGCTGATATTGGACGGGCTGCCATTGCTTATACAACAAGCTGCATTAGAGGACTTCCTGGGAAAAATGACAGCCAGAGTAGATACGGTTTCCGTCTATGCAAGTCCTTTCATCACCGACCTAAAGAATATGGCTGTGGTGAAATGCAACTGTCACCGAGAAGCAGCCCTGGCTAAGAAAAGTTTGTGTGAAGGTACCTGGACACTCTATGGCTGCTTTTTTTTACTTTTTTAAGGCTCCAGCAATCTATAAGACTTAACATGCAATCTGGCACCTTGGCAAAGCCCAATTCTGTTCTCCCTCTGATATCTAACAAACAGATCATGCTGGGGAAACTTGCTGCTAGAACCCTCCTGTTTGTTTTTTCCATCTTGTGTTTTGCGGTCACGTGACCATCTGCCTTTATATTCCAGCTCTGCCCTTTTGGCTGTGCTGGACTTCAGTGTTTGACTGTTTCTCTAGCCAGGTGCTTCTGTGCCTTTCTCTGTCAGTTCGTTTGGTCCTTCTGAGACCTCTAGTACTTTTTTGTCTGTTTGTCTTTTTGTGTTCTGCAACAACTTCTCCGTTTAGGAGGTGTCCCATTTTTGTCCCAGTCCTTAGTTCTTTTAGGGACCCCTCCCGTTACGCTACAGGTCTTCTTTCAGACCAGCCGAGGACTAAGGCGGGTCTGTTCACTAGGAAAAGGCAACCCGCTACATCGTAGGGATTCAGCTTAGTCTTACTGTAGGGACAGCTTTCCCTTATCTTTCCTTAGTACTTGTTGCAGATCATAACAGTAAGTCCAGCCCAAAAAACGAAAGGAAAGAAATTCGAGGATCAGTATGGTTTCCATCCAGGATTTGGCTCAACGCCTGCAGGGATTGTCTCTGGAGGTGGCCGAGCACCAGGAACACGTGATTAGCTGTTCTGAAGCGCATTTTGTGGAACCCAAGGTAGGACTGCCTGATTTTTTTTATGGTAAACAGCAAGATTTTTTTTCCTTTAAAAATGCTTCTTTGTTATATTTTCATTTTCGACCAAGGTCCTCTGGGAATGAATCACAGCGCATTGGTTTTATTATGTCACTTTTGCGCAAAGAACCACAGGAGTGGGCCTTTTCTCTCCAACCTAATGATCCATGTTTAAGGTCTGTAGAAGAATTTTTTTCTGCTGTGGGGCTATTATATGACAATCCTGATCGAATCTCATCTGCTGAGGCAGAACTCAGGCATTTGAATCAGGGGTCAGGTGATGTTGAAAATTATTGCACACACTTCAGAAGATGGGCCTCAGAAATTAAATAGAATGATCCAGCTCTGAAATGTCTATATCTTGCTGGTCTGAGTGAAAGGGTTAAGGATTTGCTAATTGAATTCCCCGAACCTGAGACTCTGCAGGATGCCATGCAATTAGCTGTTCGTGTGGATAGGAGACTGAGATTTGGACAGAATGAGGTAAAGAATCCTGTAATGCCAAGTCCTAGTCCCCAGAAAATCTGCTCAGACAGCGGAGAATCGATGGAGGTTTGGGCGATGTCACTCCGCTCTCAGGAAAGAGACCGGAGGTTCGCCGAGGGATTGTGTCTTTATTGTGGTAAAGCTGACCATTTGATTAAGTATTGTAAGCTTCGTTTAAGCAAAGAAAAAAAGGTCAGTTGCGCCTGTATAGCTTGTTTATGCTCTGCAGGAGTATTTCTTTCTGGGAGTACTACTTTGCAGGAAAATTTGATTGAATTTCAGGTATTTGTGGATTGTGGTTCAACACTTAATGTGATTGATAAAGGGTTTTTGGAAAACCTTAAATTGAAATCCAAACCTTTGTCATCACCTATTTTTGTGATTGCAATTGATAACACTCCCTTGAAATGTATTACTCACAAGGTTGCTGCATTTCCCCTCACTATCAATTGAGTTCACCAAGAAATTTTGGACTTGGTTGTATTAGATAATTTACCTTCTCCGGTCGTTCTAGGATTGCCTTGGTTAAAACTGCACAATCCTTTGCTGGACTGGTCTACTAATGTGATTAAGTCTTGGAGTCCAAAGTGCTATGATAAATGTTGTAATGGTCGCATTGCGGCTGTGGAAAAAGGGGAATTACCTGTACCTATTCAAGATTTTTGGAGGGTTTTTTCAGAGGAGGAGTCGCAAGTTTTACCTCCTCATAGGGATTATGATTGCACCATTGAGTTTGTTCCTGGAGCTACTCTTCCCAAAAGTCGTTTGTTTAATCTGACTATCCCTGAAAGAAAGGCCTTGGAGGAGTACATACAGACTAGCCTGACTGCTGGTCACATTAGACCTTCTAAGTCGCCTGTGGCAGTTTGATTTTTCTTTGTCAAAAAAAAATGACGGGGGTTTACGTCCATGTCTGGATTTTCGTGAAATTAATAAGATTACCATATGCAATTCCTACCCATTGCAGTTAATTCCTGACTTGTTTAACCAGTTGGTGGGGGTCAAGTGGTTCTCTAAAATTGATCTCCGGTGGGCATACAATTTATTACGAGTGAAGGAGGGTGATGAATGGAAAACTGCTTTTAACACTCCGGTAGGTCATTTTGAGAATCTGTTGATGCCTTTTGGTCTTACCAATGCACCTGCATTTTTTCAGAACCTTATTAATGACATCCTGAGACCTTTGATTGGCAAGAATGTGGTTGTGTATTTGGATGACATTTTGATTTATTCACCAGATCTAGAGTCCCATTGGCAAAGTGTACGTGAAGTTTTGCTGTTATTGAGTGATAACTCACTCTTTGAAAAGCTGGCGAAATGTGAGTTCGCTGTTCAGAAAATTAGTTTTTTGGGCTACATTGTCTCCAGCGAGGGCTTTGAGGTGGACCCGGTGAAGGTTCAGGCTGTGCAGCAATGGCCTAGACCTATTGGTTTGAAATCTATACAGAGATTTTTGGGTTTTGCCAATTATTACAGGAAATTCATTAAGAGTTTTTCAGTAATTGTTAAGCCTCTAACCGATCTCACCAGGAAAGGTGCGAATACGGTCCAGTGGACTACTGAGGCCATTAAAGGGTATTTTGTATCTCAAAGAGAAGTTCAGTTCTGCCCCTATCCTTATGCAGCCTGATGAGACCAAGCCTTTTTTGGTCGAGGTCGATGCTTCATCGGTGGGGGTCGGAGCAGTTTTGTCTCAGGAGAACAAGGATGGAGTACATCCTTGTGCCTTCTGTTCGAAAAAATTTTCGGAAAAAGAACTGAATTATGATGTTGGAAATCGGGAGTTGCTGGCTATTAAACTCGTGTTTGAACATTGGTGTCATTTTTTGGAAGGCGCTAGATTTCCTATTCAGGTTTTCACAGATCATAAGAATTTGATCTATCTGGATGCTGCTAAGCGCTTGAATGCCTGTCAAGCTACGTGGGCACTTTTTTTTTCTCGGTTTCATTTTTCTGTTACCTATATCCCTGGTACTAATAAATGTTAAAGCCGATGCTTTTTCTCGCAGCTTCTCTCCTACGGTCGGTGCCGAGGAGGAGGAGAGCATTTTACAGAAAGGAGTTGTGGTGGCGGCATTGGACTCCGTTTTGGAGAATGGAATTCTGAAAGCTCAAGATGATGCTCCATCTAACACTCCCCATGGAAGGTTGTTCGTGCTTAGAGCTTTTAGGAGAGATTTGTTGTGGAGTGTCATGAGTCTCGGTTGACAGGTCATCCAAGAATTTCGGAGACTAAGAGACTTATCAGTCGCAGTTTTTGGTGACCTGGATGGCAGAAGGAAGTCATCAAGTGGGTGCGTCAATGTAGTGTGCGTTCTAGGTCAAAGGCTTCACATACTCCTGCTGGGAGGGTTGCTTTGCCCTCTGGAGGTTCCTAGTGTGCCTTGGACGCATCTCACAATGGATTTTATTACTGATCTTCCTGTGTCCGAGGGTTTTACTGTCATTTGGGTGGTTGTGGACCGTTTTAGTAAGATGTGTCATTTGGTTCCATTCATTAAGTTGCCCTGCGCCAAGACACTCGCTAAGGCATTTGTTAAAGAGATTGTCAAGCTCCCACGGATATTGTTTCTGATAGAGGACCTCAGTTTGTGGCTCGCTTTTGGCGTGCTTTTTGTGACAGGTTGGGAGTCCATTTGTCATTTTCGTCTGGGTATCATCCTGAGTCTAATAGACAAACTGAAAGAAAGAACCAGGATGTTGAACAGTTTTTGCGTTGTTTTGTGGCGGACAATCAAGAGGTGTGGTCTGAGTTTTTGCCTCTCACAGAATTTGCTCTTAACAATCATACATCCTCCTCTGCTAGGTGTTCTCCTTTTTTTGTTGTACTGGGAGACATCCGTCTTTTGGTTCGTTCTCCAAATTGGGGTCTGCGGTGCCTGAGGAAGAGAATTTTTCCAGTGATTTGGAGAGAGGTTGGACTAATGTACATTGCAACATTCAAGAAGCTAACATCAAGTCCAAGAAGTATTTTGACAGGAAAAGTAAGGAGGTTTTGTTTACTGTGGGTAACATGGTTTGGTGGTGCTCAAAGAACCTGTGGTTGAGGATTCCCTCTAAAAAACTGGGTCCTAAGTTTGTGGGTCCATTTAAAGTGCTTCAGGTTGTTAACCCGTCTGCTGTTAGGTTGGATGTCCCTACTTCCTGGAAGATTAATCCTGTGTTTCATGTTTCCTTGTTAAAAAAGGCTGATGTATCAGATAGGGATGCCCCTGTGTCAGTTCCTCCTGTGGTGGAAGACGGCGAATATGAAATTTCTCGTATCTTGAATTCTAGATGGCATAGAGGTAAATTACAGTATCTTGTCTCCTGGAAGGGTTTGGGTCCCGAAGGCAACTCCTGGGTTAGGACGGATGATGTCTCTGCTCCTAGGCTTGTTAAAGCTTTCCACAAGAGGTTTCTGGATAGGCCAGGGCCTGGAGGATCCAGAAGATCCTCATAAAAGAGGGGGTACTGTTAGAACCCTCCTGTTTGTTTTTTCAATCTTGTGTTTTGCGGTCACGTGACCACCTGCCTTTATATTCCAGCTCCGCCCTTTTGGCTGTGGTGGACTTCAGTGTTTGACTGTTTCTCTAGCCAGGTGCTTTTGTGCCTTTCTCTGTCAGTTCGTTTGGTCCTTCTGGGACCTCTAGTACTTTTTTGTCTGTTTGTCTTTTTGTGTTCTGCAACAACTTCTCTGTTTAGAAGGTGTCCCATTTTTGTCCCAGTCCTTAGTTCTTTTAGGGACCCCTCCTTTACGCTATAGGTCTTCGTTCAGACTAGCCGAGGAATAAGGCGGGTCTGTTCGCTACGAACAGGCAGCCAGTTACATCGTAGGGATTTAGCTTAGTTTTACTGTAGGGACAGTTTTCCCTTATCTTTCCTTAGTACTTGTTGCAGATCATAACACTTGCATCTACTGCCACTCAGTGTTTTTAGCTCCTTTGTGAGAAACTAATGTTTGTGCAGCCAGTGCTAATACCAACTCATGGTGTGCCATTCATTGGTTATTCCTGGCTGGTTGGAGACAAGCTCATTCCCACAGAAAACTAACAGCAAGCTAAGGAGATGGAGGAAACCAATCACCACTGCTGTCTACCTTGTGAACATTGTGTTGAAGCTTTCATGGATTAAGAGGTTGCATTGGAGAGTCTGGTTTTTATACTAAACACCCTGCTGTGTTTTTATATATATATATTTTTTTACGTCTCTTCAAATGTTTATGGGAGTGCGTCCTAATTTTTGGCAGCCCTTGAAATTGCTGCATACGCAATAACAGTATAAGAGATCCACACCTTAATAATGGGAAGGACAATTCAAATAGATTCTATATTCTAGAATATTACCTGTCTTATCTGAAATTCATTTACGGGTGAGCTATCGCAGTATGGATAGCGTATTACACCGATTCAGCCAGATATTATTGCCTTATACTGCGTGCGGCTGGTGCTGTAGAAAAAAAATACAAATATATTCTATTCCCTATTGATACCGCTGTTAGTTGCATTTACAATAGGGATAGGTGCTGCTAGGTGGTATCATCAGCTTGAGATGAGTTTTCATTCTAGTAGCATAAATCTCTTCCACAGTCCATACTTTTCTTTTTTTCTTTTTTTATTTGGCCTTGTATATAAGTCATGATCCTGCAAAGAATGTTTCTTAATATTTCTTCAAGGAAAATCCATTTCAGCTTCGTTTTTGAATGTTTTATTGTCAGTTCATAAAAATGGCGTATTACTATGACAACATTGTTCCCAGATATGCTATTGGTTAGCTATAGTGATGAGTGAGTATGTTCGGTTAACCCTTTCAGCGAGTATGCTCGGGTGAGTACCGAGTATCTTCAGCGTGCTCGGTGATATGCTTGAATCACTCCCGTGTGCATGATTTGCGACTGTTTGACAGCTTTAATACATGTGAGGAATGCTTAAGAAACATGCATTCCTCACATGTATTAAAGCTGTCAAACAGTCCCAAATCATGCACACTAGACTGATTCAAACATATCACCGAGTACGCTGAAGATACTCGGTACTCGCCCGAGCATACTTGCCAAAAGCGTTAACTGAACATACTCACTCATCACTATAGCTGACCAATAGCATATCTGTGAACAATGTTGTCATAGTAATACGCCATTTTTATGAACTGACAATAAAACGTTCAAAAACGAAGCTGAAATGGATTTTCCTTGAAGAAATGTTAAGAAACATTCTTTGTAGGGTCATGACTTATATATAAGGTCACGTCTGATGATGGACAAGTTTCTCTGCTTCCACAATACAGCAATGCGAATAAAATAAAAAAAATCTGGCTGTATTCTGCTAATAAGCAAATGGAGCAGTAAATTGGTGTACTGTATTGCTTTTTAAGCAAATAATCATGATTAAGAGCAAAAAAAATTAGCCTTGATATGTAGGGCTATGGATATTTAGAACAGCAGCAGAGCAGACAGAATATGCAATGGACTCTATTCTACTCATACCCTCTCCACAAACTCTGCCTGCCTAACTCCTGCTATTACCAAGATTAATAATATATGCAGCTGGATTAGTCCTTAGAAGGACTGTTAGTTCAGATGTGTATATATAGCTGTGGAGTACCTAATACCTGACTAATAAATCACCAATTCTCTCCCTAGCTCAGCAGCAGCTCTCCCTACTCTATCTGTCTGAAGGGTAAACTGTGACGAGCATAGGGTCACCAGGTCTGATATAGACGCGATGACATTATGCGGCCAGCCAATCACTGTAATGCCACAATCAACATGGCTGCAGCATTACAGTGAGTGGCAGACAATCCCCGTGTGTTTATGCACTGTGCACTGCTAAAACAGCACCAAACATGAGGGGAGAAGAGAGCTACAGAGCGAGTACAGAGCAGGAGCAAGCATGCTCTCTCACCACTACCTACTATACTAAACTTATTAGCTAGGATATTGAGCTAAACAACTTTTTTATAAAACAAACTGAAGCAAATCTCTATAACTTATATCTCCATGATCTAAAGTAAGAAGATTAATGGAAATTTATTTGAGAATATTGTCTAAAATACTGTAGTAAGCAATTTAACTACAAAATATTTAGGATGTTATTTTACAGTATCACTAGCTGACAAGAACTTAGAACTCAATTTAGAATTTTACCAGGAGGATGGCTTCTGTTATTTTTTTCCACAACCAAATCTTTTAGGTATTTTTATGATTTCAGTTACATAGTGTAGAACTGTGCATAAAATGTCAAAAAATTCCATGAATAGAGAAAAACAATACAGAATGCCCTTATTCACAATAGTTCTTTCATATGGAACATAACACAAGTTCTGTACTGGTACTAGCCTTCTCACAGAAGCAAAAATTACTCATAAATCTATTAGAGAATGCATTGTCAGGAAACTAGATAATTTGCCAAGTTTCCATGTTAAACATGACGCATTGATTTAAGGCTTTTTGAGTTATTTACATTTAATGTTCCATTTGATAAAGCAAATCCTAAACTTTTGCAATTTGTTAATAGATGTCTACTCATCAGAGCAGGATTACAATGAAAAATAACAATTTTCAGAAAACGGCCCAATGTTTAAATCAAGTTATTTTTATGTTAAACATTCTTTTTAGAATTTTTGTAATTAACAAAAATGTCCATATCCCTATTTTTATTAAAAAGAAAAAACTTGAAGTTTTCATGGCAACTGAACTTAATAACATATCTGGACCTGATCTTCTTCTAGCTCTGCTCAGTGCATGATTTTACTAACTTCTTTCATTCCCTGTCAGTAATTGTCGCCCCACTCAGGACACCCCCACTTATCACACTTAGAAATATATGCGCCATTAACACCCAGAAACTTAAGATATTGCAGTCATCATTGGCCCCAATCTCCTCCATCTCATGTCCTGACTCTGCACTAAAGCATTATAATAAAACACTGCAATGTGCTCTGGATGAAGCTGCACCTCCTACACATAGAACAACTTGGCACAGACAATGACAATCCTGGCATATGCTGCAAGCACGTTTTCCCCAGCGGTGTTCCAGGTGCACTGAACTTCTGTGGAGAAAATCAAATCTGGACGAAGATTTCATCCATTATAAGTTTATGCTTAAAACATACAACTCCGTCCTTCACCTCTCCAAACAAACCTATTTCAACACTCAACTTATCACCTCACTTTCCAACAATCTTAAACACCTTTTTGACACTTTTAATTCCCTCCTCAATCCAAGAGTGAAAGCTCCAACTACTGACCTCAGCGCTGACGATCTGGCTAATTATGTCAAAGAAAAAATTGACCATATCCGACAGGAAATTTTCTCTCAATCCCCTAATACCATGCATGGTCCTCCCTCTCCCATTGCATCTAGCTCACTCTCTGTCTTTGAACCAGTAACGGAAGAAGTGATTACGCTCCATGCATCTTCTCCTCCTACTACTTGCACCAGTGACCCTATTCCCTCACATCTCCTTCAGTCCCTTTCCCCAGCTGTCACCACTCACCTAACTAAAATATTTAACCTCTTTCTCATATCTGGTATCTTTCCCTCCTCTTTTAAATACTCCAGCATACATCCACTACTTTAAAAAAGATCCCTCGACCAAAACTGTGCTGCTAACTACAGACATGTGTCTAATCTTCCCTTCATCTCTAAACTCCTGGAACGCTTGGTCTACTCCTGTCTAATCTGCTTTCTCTCAGATAACTGTCTTCTTGACCCTCTACAATCCGGTTTCCGCTCTTTACACTCCACTGAAACTGCCCTCACTAAAGGCTCTAATGATCTACTAACAGCTAAATCTAATGGTCACTACTTCCTGCTGATTCTCCTGGATCTCTCTACAGTATTCAACACTGTGGATTACCAGCTCCTTCTCATGATGCTCTGCTCTGTTGGGCTCAAGGACACTGTTCTCTCCTGGTTCTCCTCCTACCTATCTGACTGCTCCTTCACTGTATCTTTTACTGGCTCCTCTTCCTCTCCTTTTCCCTTACTGTCGGGGTTCCTCAAGGTTCAGTCCTAGGTCCCCTCCTCTTCTCCTTATACACTGCCCCCATTGGACAAACAATCAGTAGATTCAGTTTTAAGTACCATCTCTATGCAGATGACACCAAATTGCACACATCGTATCCTGACCTCCTCCCTGAATTATTACAAAACACAAGTGATTGTCTTTCCTCTGTCCCTAACATCATGTCCTCCCTCTATCTGAAACTGAACCAGTCAAAAACTGAACTCATTGTGTTTCCTCCCTCCACTAACCTACCTATGCCCGATATTGCCATTTCCATGTGTGTTTCCACCATTTCTCCCCATCAACATGCCAGCTTTCTTGGGGTCATACTTGATTCAGATCTTTCATTCACTCCTCACATCTGATCACTTGCTCGCTCATGCCATCTAAACCTCAAAAATATTTTTAGAATTTGACATTTTCTTACCTTTGACTCTGCAAAAACTGTTACTGTCGCTCTGATTCATTCTCGTCTCGACTACTGCAACTCTCTACTAATCAGTCTCCCTCTTACTAAACTCTCCCCTCTCCAATCTGTCCTGAATGCAGCAGCCAGGAACATATTCCTCGCCAACCGCTACACCGATGCCTCCACCCTGTGCCAGTCATTGCACTGGTTACCCATCCGTTACAGAGTTCAATATAAACTCAGCACCCTTACCCACAAAGAGCTCCATGCTTCAGCACCACCCTACATAAGATAAGATAAGATAAGATATACTTTATTTATCCCGGAGGAAATTGCGGTATCACAGCAGCAGAACACAGATCTCGAACATGACACATATGATAACATAACATTTGGAATGCTTTAGACATTGCTTTTCAGACATTTGTTAAACACCCCCATAGCTGTTGGAACAAACGATCTCCTGTATTTTTCCTTTGTACACCTTAGTTGTATTAGGCGATTGCTGAATGTGCTCTTCTGTTTCGCAAACAGTTCATAAAGTGGGTGTGTGTTGTTGCCCATTATAGCTTTGCACTTCTTCTTAATCCTATCCTCTACCACCTCTTCAAAAGTCCCAAGCTGTAGGCCCACCATCGCGCTAGCCTTCTTTATAAGTTTGTTGAGCTTGTTGGCGTCAGCAACACGCACACTGTTACCCCAGCAAATTATTGCCGCAAAGGTGGCACTAGCCACAATGGATTGGTAGAACACCTCAAGCATTTTGCCACACACATTAAAAGACCTTAACTTCCTTAGGAAGTACAATCTACTCATCCCCTTCTTGTAGACCTTCTCCATGTGGCACTTCCAGTCTAGCTTGCTATCCAGGTAAACCCCCAAATATTTGAAACTGTCCACCATCTCCACATCCTGACCGTCAATGGTAACAGGTAGGCATACCTTCTTGCACCTTCCATAGCTCATCACCAACTCCCTGGTTTTCTTAACATTTAGTTCTAGATGGTTAGCCTGGCACCATACTACAAAGTCCGCAACCACCCTTCTATATTCCTCTTCATCCTGGTCCTTCCCAATACCGCCAACTATCACAGAGTCATCCGAGTACTTCTGGAGGTGACAACGGTCTGATTTATACTGAAAGTCAGCTGTGTACAATGTAAAGAGGAATGGCGACAGCACTGTTCCCTGCGGGGCTCCGACACTGCTCAGTACACTATCTGATGTAGCCGTCCCCCACCTAACAAACTGTGGCCTATCCGACAGGTAGTCAATTATTCAATTCACAAGTCCCTCATCCACCGCCATTTTAATCAACTTTCCACGCAGTAAGAGTGGCTGTAATGTGTTGAACGCACTAGAGAAATCAAAGAACAAAGCACGCACTGTGGTTCCATCATTGTCCAAAAAGGAATGTACTGTTTGTAGCAGAGACGCTACAGCATCGTCCACCCCCAGTCCCTGCCGGTACGCAAACTGAAGAGCATCAGTATGCGCCATCACCCTCGGACACAAGTGAGCAAGTACTATTCTCTCCAAGGACTTCATCGCATGCGATGTTAAGACCACCGGTCTATAGTCCCCCGGGGAAGCCGGGAAGGTAGTCTTGGGAACCGGCACCAGGCAGGAAGTCTTCCATAGCACTGGTACTCTCTTTGATTGTAAGCTCTGGTTAAAGAGATGCTGGAAGACAGTACACAACTCATTTGCACACACTCTGAGGACACGTGGACTGAGACCGTCAGGCCCTGCTGCTTTGCCAATGGCCAGCTTACTAAACTGGTCCCTCACATCATTTTTGGAGACCGAGAAATGATCTATTTCACCCCCTGTTAATTTAGCTAGTTGTTCCCCGGCCTCCTCCCCCTTCCCTGCTGCTACCGCACCTTTATTGCTGAATCTATTGAAGAACTCATTCATTTCATTAGCCATTCTAAGTCCACCACCCCCCTGCTCCGACCTTGCCTTAAACCCAGTCACTAGCTTCATTCCAGCCCACACCTCTCTGGAGCTTTTTTGTGCAAATTGATTTTCTAATTTAACTCTGAATGCCTCACGGGCAATCTTAATTTTCCCCTTTAGGTCTCGCTGTATAATTTTCAATGCCTCCTTGTCCTTCCTTTTAAAAGCCAGTTTTTTCATGTTTAGTAAATGTTTCAACTCTTTTGTAATCCATGGCTTATTGTTTGCATAACACCGAATCTCTTGAACAGGTACTACTATGTCCATACAGAATTTGATGTAATCAGTAACTCTGCCAGTAATCTCATTAACATCACAATTCTCTTTCATGGTACACAACACCTCCCAGTCTGTACAATCAAAGCAGTCTTGTAACGCCTCCTCTGCTGCTGGACACCACTTCCTTATCTTTTTAATTGTCACTGGTTGTTTGCGGACGTCTGGTTGGTAAGCAGGAGACAATAGTATGAGGTTGTGGTCAGATTTCCCCAGGGGGGGTAATGCAGCCGATGAATCTCCTCCCTTGTCTCAGTCTACCAACCTACCCTTGCCCTCTGTTCTGCTAGTGTCCTAAGATTAACATCCTCAATCATCCAAACTTCACACATCCGTCTACAAGACTTCTCGTGAACTGCACCAATTCTTTGGAATGCACTACCCAGGACACTTCAATTAATACCCAGTACCAACAGTTTTAAACGTGCCCTAAAAACTAATTTCTTTACACTGGCCTATTGCCTCACCACACTTGTCTATCGCTGTTCTTCCCATACAAAATCTCCTTTCAAATCAGGATCCTTGTATCATCTGTTCACACACCCCCTGTACTTAATAAACTTCCGTGTCTGTACTTGTTCACGTACTGGGTGGTGACTGGTTCATTCAGCATTATGTGATTACCCTATTTATTACATTAATGGTTGACCGTACAATACAAGCAATTGTTACCACCCACCTTTTGTGTCTCCCCTATTCCCTCATAGATTGTAAGCTTGCGAGCAGGGCCCTCACGCCTCCTGGTATATGATAATTTATCATTTATTTATTCTGTAATGTCTTTTATTGTCTGTACAATTCACCTCTAAAATATAAAGTGCAGTGAAATATGTTTGCGCTACAAAAATAAAAATTATTATTATGTATTGAATAAGTTTCAGTATAACATCATGTTGTATATTTACTATTATTGTTAATAATGCCCATGAAAATGTAGCAACTCAAACAAATATGAAAATTCGGACAACACAGAGTTCATGCTACTTAATAAAAAATATAGTTTATTGATCAATGATTTAAACACATACAGTACAGACCAAAAGTTTGGACACACCTTCTCATTTAAAGATTTTTCTGTATTTTCATGACTATGAAAATCGTACATTCACCCTGAAGGCATCAAAACTATGAATTAACATATGTGGAATTATATACTTAACAAAAAAGTGTGAAACAACTGAAAATATGTCTTATATTCTAGGTTCTTCAAAGTAGCCACCTTTTGCTTTGATGACTGCTTTGCACACTCTTGGCATTCTCTTGATGAGCTTCAAGAGGTAGTCACCGGAAATGGTTTTCACTTCACAGGTGTGCCCTGTCAGGTTTAATAAGTGGGATTTCTTGCCTTGTAAATGGGGTTGGGACCATCAGTTGTGTTGTGCCGAAGTCAGGTGGATACACAGCTGATAGTCCTACTGAATAGACTGTTAGAATTTGTATTATGGCAAGAAAAAAGCAGCTAAGTAACGAAAAACGAGTGGCCATCATTACTTTAAGAAATGAAGGTCAGTCAGTGTGAAAAATTGGGAAAACTTTGAAAGTGTCCCCAAGTGCAGTTGCAAAAACAATCATGCGCTACAAAGAAACTGGCTCACATGAGGCCTGCCCCAGAAGAGGAAGACCAAGAGTCACCTCTGATTCTGAGGATAAGTTTATCCGAGTCACCAGCGTCAGAAATCGCAGGTTAACAGCAGCTCAGATTAGAAACCAAGTCAATGCCACACAGAGTTCTAGCAGCAGACACATCTCTACAACTACTGTTAAGAGGAGACTTTGTGCTGCAGGCCTTCATGGTAAAATAGCTGCTAGGAAACCACTGCTAAGGACAGGCAACAGGCAGAAGAGACTTGTTTAGGCTAAAGAACACAAGGAATGGACATTAGACCAGTGGAAATCTGTGCTTTGATCTGATGAGTCCAAATTTGAGATCTTTGGTTCCAACCACCGTGTCTTTGTGCGACGCAGAAAAGGTGAATGGATGGACTCTACATGCCTGGTTTCCACCATGAAGCATGGAGGAGGAGGTGTGATGATGTTGGTGTGGTTTGCTGGTGACACTGTTGGGGATTTATTCAAAATTGAAGGCATACTGAACCAGCATGGCTACCACAGCATCTTGCAGCAGCATGCTATTCCATCCGGTTTGCGTTTAGTTGGACCATTACTTATTTTTCAACAGGACAATGACCCCAAACACACCTCCAGGCTGTATAAGAGCTATTTGACCAAGAAGGAGAGTGATGGGGTGCTATGTCAGATGACCTGGCCTCCACAGTCACCAGACCTTAACCCAATCGAGATGGTTTGGGGAGAGCTGGACCGCAGAGTGAAGGCAAAAGGGCCAACAAGTGCTAAGCATTTCTGGGAACTCCTTCAAGATTGTTGGAAGACCATTTTCGGTGACTACCTCTTGAAGCTCATCAAGAGAATGCCAAGAGTGTGCAAAGCAGTTATCAAAGCAAAAGGTGGCTACTTTGAAAAACCTAGAATATAAGACATATTTTCAGTTGTTTCACACTTTTTTGTTAAGTATATAATTCCACATGTGTTAGTTCAAAGTTTTGATGCCTTCAGTGTGAATGTACAATTTTCATAGTCATGAAAATACAGAAAAATCTGTAAATGAGAAGGTGTGTCCAAACTTTTGGTCTGTACTGCATATCAGGCAATTTGTAGAAGAACAAGTGAAGAAAAACCCAGTGTTAGGCCAGTGCTTCTGCCAATCGATAAGGAACAAACGATAAAATGAGAAAATGAAGAGAAAATAGTCTCCACTCATTCAAAAAATGAAACTCCTAATGTGCTCAAACAATTTGTTGGTAAGTCATATGCCCAGAATGTGGCATGCGCACCACCATAGGTAATTGTGTTGGCATCGCACAAGCCCAGACTCCCCAAGTTTGAACTAGTGCGCTGCCAACACAGGAATAATGGGTAATTACTAGTGTTGAGCGAGCACTAAAATGCTCGGGTGCTCGAAGCTCGGGCCGAGCTCACTGTGATACTCGGGTGCTCGACCCAAGCAACGAGACCAATGTTAATCTATGGGAGACCCGAGCATTTTTGTGGCGGCACCCCCGGCAGTCTGTAGAAAGCCTAAAAAGTGCCCAAAACGATAGTGACAGTGCTCAAATGACATGGGGACAGCATGGGGATCACCCCAGGAAGCATTTCTGACTCCCAGGTCACTGCTGTCAACAATGTGGTCAAAGGTATTAGGCCACTTTTACGGGCTCACAATAAAATGTTCAAAAACGAAACTGAAACTGTTTTCCTGTGAAATATGTTAAGGAACATCCTTTCCAGGGTAAAGACTTGTGTATCAGGTAAAACAAATAACCAAAAACAAAAATACTCCTCCACACCTTGGGCTATATTCACAAGTAGCATTTTTTATGCGTTTTTGTACTTTTGTATTGCTTTCAACCGTGACAAATGCATTCACCGGGAAATGTCATTTTAACATTTTACAACCTTATCTGGCCATGTGCTGTGTGACACATGCATACAGTGCTGAAAAGACATGGGGACAGCATGGGGAAGACCCCTGGAAGCATCTCTGACACCCAGGTCACTGCCTAAAAGTGTGCCCATCAGAAGTTATCCTTGCCGCATCAGAAGATGCAGACTTGCAACTATCCCCATGCAAGTTCTTGTCCCAGGGCAGTGTTCAATTGTGCCTCCCCCATTCCTTGCAATGCAAGTGCAAATATGCAGCCAACCACCCACCCAGGCTGCAATACTATACTGCTAGTTTGCACTTGAAATGGGGCCTTTTAGTTTGGAGGAGGCCGAAGCTGGCCACTACCTCATGGCTTCGTCAGCGGCGAGGTCTCCATACTCAGTCCCCAGCTGCCACTATTTGTCCCAGGAACCTTCCCCACACTTTTCTTAGCCTGACCTGCTTTAGGGCAGTATTGGACGAGCCCACCAGACAACCAAAGACTCCTCCGGTAGGCCCTGACTTCTCCATCAGGGGAGTTGAGAGTGCCAAGGTGAAGAGGATGATGATGATGATAGAAGTTAGCATCTGCTTTATTTTCTTGGAATGCAAGCGTAAGTGTGCAGCCTGCCAACCACCCACCCCCAGGCTGCAACACCACACTGCTAGCTTGCTTACACTTGAAATGAGGCCTTTTAGGCTTGTGGAGGCAGACGCCGGCCACCATGTCATGGATGCGTTGGCGGCCTGGTATCCATACTCAGTCCCCAGCCGCCCGGCGGCCGAGTGTCAACACTCGGTCCCCAGCCACCAGGGGGCGGCCGGGTGTCCATACTCGGTCCCCAGCTGACCATATTTGTCCCGGTGCACCATATACACAAGCGCGCATACCAAAACATTACCTGTGCCCTAACCGGTGCATTTAGTGGGAAGGACAGCCTATTCCGCTGTAGTGTGTGCACGCCAACCCCCTGTTCATGGCACATGTGAAGATGACTCCCGCCCTGCACCTGTCGTTGCAGAATTGCAACTATCTCCATTCAAGTCCTTGTCCCAGGGCAGTGTTCAATTGTACCTCCCCCATTCCTTGCAATGCAAGCGCAAGAATGAAGCCTGCCACCCACCCACCCCCAGGCTGCAATACAATACTGCTTGCTTGCACTTGAAATTGGGCCTTTTAGGCATGTGGAGGCGGAATCTGGCCACCACGTCATGGCTGCGTCGGCAGCCTGGTATCCATAGTCAGTCCCCAGCCGCCCGGTGCGCCTTATACACAAGCGCGCATACCAAAACATTACCTGTGCCTTCCCCAATGCATTTAGTGGGAAGGACAGCCTAACCACAAACACGTGGACAAGTGAATGTGGCCAGGGATGGTCCATCTCACTGACGCCTTCACACTGGGTTAATATTGTGGAAGCCAGGACACAGTTGGACACTAGGATGCAACACGTCCTCCAGACATAGAGGATTGCGGGTCCTGGGTCAATCAGGCTTCAACACAAAGTTCAGAAGGTAGACAGCAGCAGTGGTCAGCCTCCTACACAACGAGTAAATTATTCATGATCATGAGGCCATCCATCTCCTTAGCTTTCTGTTACTTGGAATGCAAGCGCATGTATGTAGTAGAGGCTAGGCCTGAGGTGGTCAGCGTTTTGGCGCATATCCTACCTCCTCCGAGGATTGCTGGATGTTTTCCTGCTACTCTCCCAGTTCTATGACTCCCGTTAAAACAAAGCTTCAGGTGATGAATGATGGATGAGGTGGGGGCAAAGGAGAAAGAGCAGGAGGAACAGGGACCATTCACATCAATATCAGGCCAGTCAACCACACATTTCTTGTAGGATATGTTTCTGTACCAAAAGGAGCGGTTTGGCTACACAGTTATAGGGCATACAGTGAGTGCAATGCCTACCAAAAATTTCGAGGCACTCCAATGCCCCTTGGAATTGACATGGAGGTCAGCAGGCCTTAACTAAACCATTTTTTCCATTTATAGCAACTGGGTCTCCTGTACACTGTTGGCCTAAGCAGTGAATGGAAGGCTTTCCAAAAATTATGAGGAACTGCAATGCCCCTTGAAACAGACGTGGATTACTGCGTACTAAAAACCTTCTACCCATTATTGGGGAGTGGGTCTCCCTTAGTGCTCGCCTATGCATTGAAAAGCAAAAGCTTACTAAAATTAGGAGGAAATGCAATGCCCGTTGGAAGAGTCGTGGAGGTTAGAGGTAATTAAAAACAACATTTCAATGCACCTTGGAAGAGCTGTGGAGTTCAGAGTGGTTTAACAAGACGGTTTTAATGCCCCTTAGAAGAGACGTGGAGGTCACAGTAGCTTAACAAGACAGTTTTAATGCCCCTTGGAAGAGACGTGGAGTTCAGAGTGGTTTAACAAGACGGTTTTAATGCCCCATGGAAGAGACATGGAGGTCCCAGTGGAATAAAAAGACAATATCAATGCCCCTTGGGAGAGTTGTGAAGGTCACAGTGGAATAAAAATACAAAATCAATGTCCCTAGGAAGAGTGGTGGAGGTTACAGTGAAATAAAAAGACAATATCAATGCCCCTTGGAAGAGTATTGGAGGTCGCAGTGGAATAAAAAGACAATATCTATGCCCCTTTGAAGAGTGGTGGAGGTCCCAGTGGAATAAAAAGACAATATCAATGACCCTTGGAAGAGACGTGGAGGTCACAGTAGCTTAAAAAGATGATTTTAATGCCCCTTGGAAAAGACGTGGAGTTCAGAGTGGTTTAACAAGACAGTTTTAATGCCCCTTGGAAGAGACATGGAGGTCCCAGTGGAATAAAAAGACAATATCAATGCCCCTTGGAAGAGTGGTGGAGGTCCCAGTGGAATAAAAAGACAATATCAATGCCCCTTGGAAGAGTGGTGGAGGTAACAGTGGAATAAAAAGACAATATCAATGCCCCTTGGAAGAGTGGTGGAGGTCCCAGTGGAATAAAAAGACAATATCAATGACCCTTGGAAGAGACGTGGAGGTCACAGTAGCTTAACAAGACAGTTTTAATGCCCCTTGGAAGAGACGTGGAGGTCCCAGTGGAATAAAAAGACAATATCAATGCCCATTGGAAGAGACGTGGAGGTCACGGTAGCTTGGAAAATGAGGAAGTGTATACCCATGTGTGGGTGTGAAGCGGTGCATGGGAATACACCTCCCGAAATAACACAGTGGATTTGACTGTATGTTACTCTGCTGTCATTTGGTGGTGATGAGAAGTCTGGCCCAATCCAGCCCTTGTTCATTTTGATAAGGGTCAGCTTGTCATCATTGTTAGTTGACAGGCGAGTGCGCTTATCAGTTATAATTCCCCCAGCGGCACTAAAAGTACGCTCCGATAACACGCAAGCAGCAGGGCAGGCCAGGACCTCCAAGGCATACAGAGCAAGTTCATTCCAAGTGTCCAGCTTGGTTACCCAATAATTAAAAGGCACAGAGGAATCAAAAATGACACTGGTATGGTTGGCAAGGTACTCCCTCATCATCTTTTGAAACTTTCCACTCCTTGTGAGAGTACCCCGCGCCTCAGGGCCTGTAAGCTGGGCGGGCCTCAGAAATCTGTCCCAGAATGTTGACAGTGTTCCCCTGCCTCTGCTGGATTGGAGTTGCGTCTTTCTCGCCTGTACGCCTTGGTTGGTCAACGAACTGTGACCTCTGCCGCTAGCATGTTCAGATGGGATTTTTTTTATCAGTTCTGCAGCAAGGGCCTTCTGGTACTTCCCCATTTTTGTAGACCTCTCCACCTCAGGAATAAGAGAGTGAAAGTTCTCCTTGTAGCAGGGGTCTAAAAGTGTCACCAACCAGTAATGACTGGCACCCAACATTTCTACAATGCGAGGGTCGCGGTTAAGGCAACGTAACATAAAGTCAGCCATGCGTGCCAGATTGGTAACGGGCAAGACTTCCGTGTCCCCACCAAGATGATGACTGACCATGCTCTCCTCCTCCTCCTCCTCCTCCCCCCTGTCCTCAGGCCACCCACGCTGAACAGACGGTATGACAGTTGTACAGGTACTACCATCTACAGCGCATGATACCAGCTCCTGTTCTTCCTCCTCCTCTCCCTCATAGTCCCCCAATGCACATTGGGATGAGATGAGGCTGGGCTGTGTGTAATCGCCTGCTGCAGCTTCTTAATCCATCTCATCATACTCTGGCTGCAATGCCTCGTCTTTAATTCTCTGCAGAGAACGTTGCAAAAGACAGACAAGTGGGATGCTGACGCTAATGATGGCATTATCGCCACTCATCATCTTGGTGGACTCCTCAAAGTTTGTCAGGATGGTACATATGTCAGACATCCAGGTCACTCCTGAGGTCTTATGTGTGGAGTCTGACCTGAATATCGACGGCCTTGTTGCAGCTGGTACTCCACAACTGCTCTCTTCTGCTCACAAATCCTTTGCAACATGTGGAGGGTAGAGTTCCAACGTGTGGGGACATCACACAAAAGTCGGTGTGACGGAAGCTGCAAACGCTGCTGCAACACGGCAAGGGCGGCGGAAGCTGTAGCTGACTTGCGAAAATGAGCTGACAGGCGGCGTACTTTGACAAGCAGATCTGGCAACTCGGGGTACGATTTAAGAAACCGCTGAACCATGAGGTTAAGCACATGAGCCAGGCATGGTACGTGTGTGATCTCGCCTCGCCTCAGAGCCGCCACCAGGTTAAGGCCATTGTCACACACGACCATGCCTGGATGTAGGTTCAGCAGTCTCAGCCACAGATCTGCCTGCTCTTTCACAGCTGTCCACAACTCACAAGCAGTGTGAGGTTTATTACCTAAGCTTATGAGTTTCAGCACAGCCTGTTGCCACTTTGCTGAGGCAGTACTGCAGTGCTTCTAGCTTGTAACTGATGTGGTGATATCTGAGATGGAGGCTGAACATTAGGAGGAGGAGGAGGATGAGGAGCAGGATCTGTACACTGTGGGGGCAACTCTGACTGACATAGGGCCCGCAATCCTCGGTGTGGGGAGGATGTGTTCCTTCCCAAGGTCCGACTGGGTCCCGGCTTGCACTATGTTTACCCAGTGTGCCGTCAGAGAGATGTACCATCCTTGGCCACAAGCACTTGTCCACGTGTCCGTTGTCAGGTGGACTCTCCCAGTAACTGCATTGTTGAGGGCACGGAAGATGTTTTGGGACACGTGCTTGTGTAGTGCGGGGATGGTACACCGGGCAAAATAGTGTCGGCTGGGGACCAAGTATCGAGGGACGGCCACCGCCATAAGGTTGCGGAAGGATTCCGTCTCCACCAGCCTAAAAGGCAGCACTTCCAACGCGAGCAGTCTTGAAATGTGCGAATTTAGTACCGTGGCCTGTGGGGCGTTAGCTGCGAATTTGCGCTTTCATTCAAAGGTCTGGGATATGGACAATTGAACGCTGCGGTGGGACGTGGACATGGACATTGATGCTGTTTCTTGAGAAACTGCCATAACAAGTGAAGACTGAGAGGAGGGGGCATCTTTGCATGCAGTATGGACAGGGGATTGCCTTGCACGCACAACAGGGGGTTCTATTACACGCACAACAGCGGAAGAAGCAGTGGTGACACCCGCTGACACTGGTCGTGGACCCTGGGGTTCGCCCCACAAAGTCAGGTGCTTTGCTGCCATATGCCTGATCATGCTGGTGGTGGTCAGGCTGGTAGTTTTGTCACCCCTGCTGATGCTGGCATGGCTGGTGGTACAAATGGCCTTTTTGGGGTTATCAGCAGAGTCTTTAAAAAAATTCCAGGCTCTGGAAGACCTACCGGTTGTACTGGCAACGTCCCTTGTTTTGGTGTTACGGGGAACTGTTGCCCGCCTTCTGTGTGCGGCCACCACACTGCTTCTTCCTGCCTGTTGGGGTACTCAGCCTCCCTCTCCCTGTGTGCTACTTGCCTCGCTCTGCGTGTCCTCCTGCCACGTTTGGTCAGTTACTAGATCATCTACCACCTCCTCCTCTTCCACTTGCGCACCACGATCCTCCTCCTCACTTCCTGGCAATTGTGTCTCGTCATCGTCCACCTCTTGTGACAAATTGCCAGCGTCGACTTCCTCTGGCCGTGACTCTTCAAATATTTGGGCATCGCTACATGGGATCTCCTCTTCCACCACTTCAAGCGGAGCAGGCGAGGGGCACAAATATGGAAATGGACCAGTGAACAGCTCTTCAGAGTGTCCAACTGTGGGATCAGTTGCTGTCTGACGACACTTGGCATCGTGGGAGGAAGGAGCATCAGGGTGAGGAGGAGTATGCGGTCGAGATTCACGGCTACTAAAACTTGACCGTGTGGAAGACAGACCGAAGGTGGTGGTGCCCAGGTAACTGTAAGTATTATCTGCTATCCAATTAATAACCTGTTCACACTGATCAGTTCGCAATACTGGTGTTGTAGTGTGCTTCCCTAGTAATTCGGTCAAGAAGTGGGAGAGAGAAGATGTGGCTGTTGGTTGTGGCACATTTTCACCTTGGCCACGGCCCCGTCCTCTACATGCAGCATCACCAGAACGTCCAGTTCCACGTCCCTTGCCACGCGCCTTGCCCATTGTAAATGAAGTAAAATAGCTTACACTCAATGGAAAAAGGGTAATAAAAAGGAGATTAGAACCGTGGAAGAGGAAAACCACAGTTCTATTTCTCTGGCCTACACCAGAATCTTTTAAACAGATATATTTGTGACTGAACAGACAGGGAGACACTATTTTTTTTTTTTACGTAAAACAGGCAAAAATCTGGATAATACAGAGATTTGAACGGTGGAACTGCAAAACCATAGTTCTAATTTACTGGCATATACCAGACTTTTTTTAACAGATATATTTGGGGCTGAACAGTCAGCGACACACTCAAACTGTTTTTTTATGTAAAAAAGGCCCAAAAGTGGATAATACAGAGATTTGAAACGTGGAACTGCAAAACCACAGTTATATTTTTCTGGCCTACACCAGACTCTTTTAAACCGATATATTGGTGTCTGACCAGTCAGGGAGACACTATTACGGTTTTTTTAGGGCAAAAAATGCCAAAAACAGGATAATACAGAGATTTGACCCGTGGAACTGCAAAACCACAGTTATATTTTTCTGACCTACACCAGAATCTTTCAAACAGATATATTTGTGTCTGAACAATCAGGGAGACACTATTACTGTTTTTCTTTACGGAAAAAATACCAAAAGCTGGATAATACAGAGATTTGACACGTGGAACTGCAAAACCACAGTTATATTTATGTGGCCTAAACCAAACTCTTTTAAACACATATATTGGTGTCTGACCAGTCAGGGAGACACTACTACAGTTTTTTTTTTACGGCAAACAATGCCAAAAACAGGATAATACAGAGATTTCACCCGTGGAACTGCAAAACCACAGTTATAATTTTCTGGCCTACACCAGAATCTTTCAAACAGATATATTTATGTCTAAACAATCAGGGAGACACTATTACTGTTTTTCTTTATGGAAAAAATACCAAAAGCTGGATAATACAGAGATTTGAACCGTGGAACTGCAAAACCACAGTTATATTTTTCTGGCCTACACCAGACTCTTTTAAACAGATATATTTGTGTCTGAGCAATCAGGGAGACACTATTACTGTTTTTATTTACGGAAAAAATACCAAAAGCTGGATAATACAGAGATTTGAAAAGTGGAACTGCAAAACCATAGTTATATTTTTCTGGCCTACACCAGAATCTTTCAAACAGATATATTTGTGTCTGAACAATCAGGGAGACACTATTACTGTTTTTCTTTATGGAAAAAATACCAAAAGCTGGATAATACAGAGATTTGAACGGTGGAACTGCAAAAGCACAGTTATATTTTTCTGGCCTACACCAGACTCTTTTAAAACAGATATATTGGTGTATCACCAGTCAGGGAGACATTATTAAGTTTTTTTTACAGCAAAAAATGCCAAAAACAGGCTATTACAGAGATTTGAACCGTGGAACTGCAAAACCACAGTTATATTTTTCTGGCCTACACCAGATTCTTTCAAACAAATATATTTGTGTCTGAACAATCAGGGAGACACTATTACTGTTTTTCTTTAGGGAAAAAATACCAAAAGCTGGATAATACAGAGATTTGAAGCGTGGAACTGCAAAACCACAGTTATATTTTTCTGGCCTACACCAGAATCTTTCAGATATATTTGTGTCTGAACAATCAGGGAGACACTATCACTGTTTTTCTTTACGGATAAAATACCAAAAGCTGGATAATACAGAGATTTGAAACAGGGAACTGCAAAACCACAGTTATATTTTTCTGGCCTACACCAGAATCTTTCAAACAGATATACTTGTGTCTGAACAATCAGGGAGACACTATTACTAATTTTCTTTACGGAAAACATACCAAAAGCAGGATAATACAGAGATTTCACCCGTGGAACTGCAAAACCACAGTTATAGTTATGTGGCCTACACCAGACTCTTTTAAACACATATTTTGATGTCTGACCAGTCAGGGAGACACTACTACAGTTTTTTTTACGGCAAACAATGCCAAAAACAGGATAATACAGAGATTTCACCCGTGGAACTGCAAAACCACAGTTATATTTTTCTGGCCTACACCAGACTCTTTTAAACAGATATATTGGTGTCTGAACAGTCACAGACACACTTAATTTTTTTTTTTGGTGGGGGGGAAATACCAAAAGGTTAAAAGACGCGTATTTGGGCAGTCTGACTAAGGAAAAAAAAATACAGGATTTAAATGCAAAAAAAAAAAATTTTTTCCTGGCCCCTGAGACCGGGGTGATAAGTCTAGCAATTTGACCAACAGGAGCACACAGGACTGTAATGCAGCGTTTCCTGGTATAACCACTGTGTCTCCTATGCAGCCTGCCTGCCTGCCTGCCTGATATCTGGGATGGATATTAGTCCTGAGAAGAACTGTTTGTTTGATTTGGCAGGCTTTAGAGACCCTACACTAACTATTTCGGAGTATAAATCTCTCCCTAGCTCATTAGCACTGATCCTACACTGTCTGATCCTGAGCGACTGTGCACAAGATGGCGGCGTCCGGTTTTAAATACTCGACGTGACGCTGTGCGGCCAGCCAATCACTGTAATGCCCACAAACAACATGGCTGCGGCATTACAGTGACTGGCTGGCAATCCCTACATGTTCATTGGCTCTGTTAAGAGCGCCAAACGTGCAGGGCGGAGTAACCCAGCCCGAGTAACCCAGAAATGCTCGGTGCTCGCCGAACATCCCGAGTAGTCAGATGCTCGGGTGAGTACCGAGCTGTGTCGAGCATGCTCGCTCAACACTAGTCACGGGCAAAGATGAGGGTTTGATATGTCCCTTATCCAGACTTTCTGCAATGAAATCCTTCATGGCTTGTCTCTCAGGGCCAGAAAGATAATACAGTCTGGACTTTGGTAGTTTAGCTCCCGAGGTCAGGTTAATAGGACAGTCATATGCAAGGAGGCAAATCCTGACACCCCTTCTCAGAAAAAATGTCCTCAAAACCAGACAAAAACCCAGGCAAGGACTCTGTAGAGACTGCAGAAAGGGAAATGTTTAAACAGTTCTCATGGCAGTAATCTCCACATTCAATGATCTCTCTGGATTGCCAATCCACTATCGGATTATGTTTCACCAACCAGGGTAGGCCCAGGACAATTGGAGTGGGAAGACCGTCCAGGACATAACAAGGAATTATGTCACAATGAACAGACCCCACCCTCAATCTTACATTATGTACAATCTGAGTCAGAGCTTTCTGTTCAAGTGGCGCTGCGTCGATGGAAAAATAGGAATGAGCTTAGCTAAAGTACAGCAAGCAAGCCCATGAGTTCTCACAATCTCAACCATGCTGACTCCAGCTCCACTGTCTACAAACACATACATTTACTCAGTCCTGCTCTCTAGCACCACTTCTGCTGTCAGGACAAACAAAGAACTGCAGGTTTATGACAAACACTCCCCTTGATTATCCAACTCCATACTAACAAGGGTTAATCAAGCTTTATTTTGCTTAGGAATCGAGGAACAGGCCCCAATAAAATGTCCCTTTTTTCCACAAAAAAATGCACGCCTTTTTTTGCAGATCTCAGGGGAAACATAAGATGCAGAGGCACCCCCTAACTGCATCGGTTCTTCCACCTCCACCAGTACTGGTTCACCCCAGACCACTCCCCAAACAAAGGGGCCTTACCCCGAAAAGAGGGCTCAGGATAAGTTGGTCTCACCCACCTATCCTGGAGGCATCAATCAACATGAATTGCCAATGACATGGCAGCCTCCATGGACTCTGGGGTGTCATACACTGCTAAGGCATCTTTTAGAGACTAGGTCACAGATGTATGGAGGAGCCAGGTTGTGGATGGCTTTACCTGCCAAGATTAGGATTTTGGACTGGAGTCTCTCAGCAATGAGGAGCCAGGGTTTGACAGAGAGGACAGGTCAGGGAGAGGCGAAGGGACAGGTGGATAAGTCGGGCCACAGAGTTTAGGATAGATTGGAGGAATGCGAGAGTGTTAGAAGGGAGGCCACAGAGCAGGAGGTTGCAGTCGTTGAGACGGAAGATGATGAGGGCATGCACTAGTGTTTTTGTAGATTCGTGGTTGAGGAATCTGCGGATCCGGGAGATTTTTTTTACTTGGAGTCAACATCTTCCTCACCCTGATCCTCCTTCCTCCCACCATTCTGAATGCCCTGAGAAAACTGATCCTACACTTGGACACTCCGAAGAGCTGTTTTGTTCATCTTTTCATTTATAGATTCTGGCTTCTCGCTCGGTCCGCTTGGAAGTAGAAAGAGCTTGGATATGTGGTTTGAAGGAGAGATTGGAGTCCAGGGTTACCCCAAGAGCTCTTCACTTTTCCCTTAACAGATTCGGGCCACTTGACCGGCCAGCTTCGAGCAAGGCAACAGAAGATCGCATGTAGCGATTTGAGCAGCCATGATCACCCGAAAGTGACGATGGGAAAGTGCAATTACTGTCGCAAGAGGTGGATAATGATGAGACACAATGGACAGAAAGTCAGGAGGAGGATCAGGGTGCAGAAGTGGAAGATGAACCGGTGGACGATGAAGTCACTGACCCAACCTGGCAAGGGGACATGAAGACCAAGGACAGCAGCACACAGGGGGAGGGAGGTGTAGCACCACAACAGGCAGAAACAAGCAGTGTGGTAGCCACAGACACAAGGCGGCCACTGCTCCCCAGAAAACCAACAAGACAGAAGTTGCCAGTACAACTGTTAGGTCTTCCCGTGTCTGGTTCTTTTTTAAAGACTGTTCAGATAACCCCAAAAAGGCCATTTGCAACAAGAAAAAAGAACGCAGATTGGAGCATTCGAAACGTGCCGCTGTAGTGCCGGCGTCCCTGCCCTCTGCTAGGCAGGGACGCTGCTCCCCTCACCGCTCTGCTCCGTGCCCGGCGTCCTCCTCCCGCTCTGCTGTCAGCGCGCGCTCCTTCCCGGCGTCCTCCTCCTGCTCTGCTCGCAGCGCGCGCTCCTTCCCGGCCCCTGTGCTTAGGGCGCGCGCGCGCGCGCTCCCCTCCTCTTAAAGGGGCCGCGCGCGCCGTCCTAAGGAGTCCCCGGCCAATGGCCGGAGGACTTCATCATATATAAGGCACCTCCTCCAAAATGGAGGTGCCCGAGCAATGTTGTTTGCACCTGTGTCTCACCTGTGCTTCAGCCCTCAGGTCCCGTTGCCAGTTACCTGCCAGTTACCTGCCAGTTACCTGCCTGATTCCTGCCTGACTTGTTACCTGTCTGCCAGTCTGAGGTCCGACGGTCTGCCTTACTACTCCTGTCAGTCTGTCTAAGGACCAGCCTGCCCGCTCACCTGGGAACGCACATCTGCTACCTGCCTGCCTGCCCGAGGTCCGACGGTCTGCCTTACTACTCCGGTCAGTCTGTCTATGGACCAGCTTGCCCGCTCACCTGGGAGCGCTTCTCCGTTACCTGCCTGCTTGCCAGTCCGGAGGTTCCGCTGTCACATGCCGTGACCATCAGCTACTCCAGAGACTCTTGCCCGCTCACCTGGGAGCGCTTCTCCGCTACCTGCCTGCTTGCCAGCCCGGAGGCTCCGTCGTCATGTGCCGTGACCACCTGTTATTCCAGAGACTCTCGCTTGCTCACCTGGGAGCACACATCTACCATCTGCCTGCTAGCCTACCCGGAGGCTCTGCCATCACAGGTCGTACCTACCCATTACCCAGAGACTGCCCTGATCACTAACCGTAACTCCCTGTCCGTTCTTCCAGAGACTGCCACCCGCTCCCTTACAAGGGCTGCCCCCTTGTATAGTAGCTCAGAGGTTCCGCCTCCCAGACCCGTTACAGTTTGCTCGGGCCATGGAACCCGGTGGCACCCAAGCTCCCTCGCTCTCGGACCTGTGTCGTGAACTGTCCCGTCAGAGGTCCCAACAGGAGTCCATCTTGGGTCACCTGCTGAATGTCAATTCTTTCCTGGACACTCTGCCTGCTCCGCCAGCAACCTCCGCCAGTGCCATGACCATTAATACCATGGAATCCTACCCCGGCTATCTGCACCTCCTCGCTTCGGAGGCGACTCCGTCCAGGCTCGGGGCTTCATAAATCAGTGCACCCTGCACTTTGAACTATTGTCCCACCAGTTTAACTCCGATCGAGCCAAAATTGAATTTATCATGTCCCATCTCACCGGGGAGGCTCTGGCCTGGCTAAATCCTCTATGGGAGAGAGGAGACCCCCTGGTGTCCGACTTGCCTGCCTTTCTCATGGCTTTCCGGAAAGCCTTCGACGAACCCGGACGGAAGACCTCATCCGCATCATCACTGCTACACCTCCGTCAGGGAGGTCTCACCGTGGGCCAATATGCCATACGGTTCCGTACCCTTGCCTCGGAGCTGGTCTGGGATAACGACGCCTTGGTATCCGTCTTCTGGGAGGGTCTGTCCGGCCATATTAAAGATGAACTTGCCGGTCGGGACATTCCTACCACTCTCGACGACCTAATAACTCTTGCCACCCGGATTGACCTACGGTTCCAGGAACGTGCCAAAGAGGTTACCCGTGAAAAGGGGTTTCCACGTCTAGTTCCTACTTTTCAGAAACCCGTCACTCCTTCCGTTTCTCCCCAGGTACACTCTCCTGAGCCTATGCAGGTCGACCAGACCAAGATGGTCAAAACCCGTCAGGACTTACGCCGTGCCGAGGGGAGCTGCTTCTACTGTGGCAGTAAGGAGCATCGGATCCGTGCCTGCCAGGAGAGGTCGGGAGAACGCCTGTGTCTAGGTTCGCTCAGAGGGGTCGATCTAGACAAAAATAAATCCTCTCCATCCCTGCTGCTGTCAGTCTCAATCATCTGCGGGGAGAATCGTTATTTCGAACTAGCCCAACTGGACTCTGGAGCAGCTGGAAATTTTATTTCACAGTTCCTGGTGGAGAAATACCGCATCCCCACCAAACCTCTGGCTGTACCCTTGTCTGTTGCTGCCGTGGATGGGGGCCTCTTACCTCGCCCCATCCAACTCATCACCGAATCCATTACTCTGCAGGTGGGAATGCTGCATTCTGAGAGTATCTCCCTTCACGTTCTGCCTGGACTCTCTCACGCCCTCTTGCTAGGTCTGCCTTGGCTCCAGAGACATGCACCCGTGCTTAACTGGCAAACCGGAGAAGTCCTTCACTGGGGACAAGACTGTCATAAAACCTGCCTGGTTCCCGTCCATCCCGTTCGTCCCTCTCCTACCCCAGCTAATCTACCTGGACTTCCGATTCCTTATTGGTCTTATGCTGATGTCTTTAATAAAAAGGAGGCAGAGACATTACCACCTCATAGACCATACGACTGCCCCATCGATCTGCTACCCGGTACTACTCCTCCCCGTGGGCGTATTTATCCTTTATCTGCTGCTGAGACCCGGTCAATGTCCGAATATATTGAGGAGAATCTGGCCAGAGGTTTCATCCGGAAATCTACCTCCCCGGCGGGAGCAGGCTTCTTTTTCGTCAAAAAGAAGGACGGCTCTCTCCGTCCCTGTATAGACTATAGAGGCTTAAACCAGATTACAGTGAAGAATAAGTACCCCCTTCCGCTCATTCCTGAATTATTTGATCATCTGAGGGGGGCTAGGATCTTCACCAAACTGGACCTTCGTGGGGCGTACAACCTGGTTCGTATTCGTCAGGGGGATGAATGGAAGACGGCATTCAACACCCGGGACGGCCACTATGAATACCTGGTAATGCCCTTTGGTCTTTGTAACGCTCCGGCCGTCTTTCAAGAGTTGGTCAACGACATCTTCCGGGACCTTCTCTACTCCTGCGTAGTGGTGTACCTGGACGACATCTTGGTCTTCTCTCCGGATCTCCAGACTCACCGGAGGGACGTTCGTCAGGTCCTGCTCAGGCTCCGGCAGAATCACCTCTACGCTAAATTTGAGAAGTGCCTCTTTGAGCAGACCTCGCTTCCGTTTCTGGGCTACATTATCTCTCAGACCGGCCTACAAATGGATCCTGAGAAACTGTCTGCCATCGAGAAATGGCCCCGACCGGAGGGGTTGAAGGCCATTCAGCGATTCCTGGGCTTCGCCAACTATTACCGCCTCTTCATACCACACTTCTCTTCCCGGACGGCTCCAATTTCTGCGCTCACCCGTAAAGGTACTAATCCCAAAGAGTGGCCTCCCGAAGCAGAGGAGGCCTTTCTTTCCCTAAAACAGGCCTTCTCTTCCGCCCCGGTGCTGCATCGCCCAGATGGCAACAAGCAGTTCTTCCTGGAAGTTGACGCCTCCTCCTCTGGAGCCGGAGCGGTACTTACTCAAAAATCATCTTCCGGGAGGATGGTAACTTGTGGCTTCTTCTCAAAACTCTTCTCCTCCTCAGAGCGCAACTATTCCATAGGAGACCGAGAGTTATTGGCCATCAAACTGGCATTGGAGGAGTGGCGTTACCTGCTCGAGGGGGCCCTTCACCCGGTAATAATTTACACTGACCACAAGAACTTGGCTTACCTCCAGCATGCCCAGAGACTTAACCCGCGCCAAGCTCGGTGGTCCTTGTTTTTTGCTCGTTTTGATTTCGTCCTTCATTTTCGCCCGGCTGACAAAAACGTCAAGGCGGACGCCTTGTCTCGATCCTTTCTGGTGTCTGATCTCGAGGAGGATCCGAAACACATCATCGATCCCGCCAGAGTAATGCAGGTGGCTCCCGTGAGTCTAAATCGTCTCCCTCCTGGTAAGACGTTCGTATCAGTACCTGATCGGGAGAGGATCCTACACTGGGGTCATTCGTCTAAACTAGCTGGCCACGCCGGTCAGAAAAAGACCCTCCAGCTTATTACCCGGCACTACTGGTGGCCTAACCTGCACAAGGATGTAATAGACTTTGTTTCTGCCTGTGGGTCCTGCGCCCGCAACAAAGTTCCGAGACATCTGCCGGCCGGCCGCCTTCTTCCTCTGCCAGTACCTGCTGCCCCCTGGCAGCATATAGCAGCATATAGCGATGGACTTCATAACTGACCTGCCCGTCTCTGCCGGTTGTACGGTCATTTGGGTGGTCGCTGACCGCTTTTCCAAGATGGCTCACTTCATTCCCCTGCCAGTCCTTCCGTCTGCACCCGAGCTGGCTAAAGACTTTATCCGCCACATCTTCCGTCTTCATGGCCTGCCCCGTCACATCGTGTCGGATCGAGGAGTACAGTTCACTTCTCGTTTCTGGAGAGCCACTTGTAAATTGCTGGATGTCACTCTGGACTTCTCCTCCGCTTACCACCCACAGTCTAATGGTCAAGTGGAGCGGATCAATCAGAACCTGACCAGTTACCTCCGGCACTTCGTTAATGCCCACCATTCTGACTGGGTGGATCTCCTGCCATGGGCCGAATTCTCGTACAACAATCACGAGAGCGAGTCTTCCTCCAAATCCCCGTTTTTTGTAGTCTACGGTCAGCATCCTCGGATCCCGTTTCCCGTCTCCACCTCGGTGGACAATCCGGCTGCGGAATCTCTTGTTAACAAATTTTCCTCCATATGGGAGAGTACCCGGTCCGCACTCCTTCCGAGCGTATGAAAAGACACGCTGACAAAAAACGTCTGGACCCTCCTCAATTCCGTCCTGGGGATAAAGTCTGGCTCTCGTCCAAATATGTCCTGCTCAAGATCCCTTCCTATAAGTTAGGGCCTCGGTTCATCGGCCCACTGGAGGTCATCAGTCAGATCAACCCGGTGGCCTATAAATTGAAACTCCCGGCCAACTTACGGATCCCTAACTCCTTCCATGTATCTCTCCTCAAACCTGTGGTGCTTAACTCTTTTTCCAAGTCTACAGGTACGCCTCCTGCTCCGGTTTCTGCTGAGGACGAGTTTGAGGTAGAGAACATTCTTGCCACCAAAAGGGTAAGAGGAAAGACCTTTTTTCTGGTAGATTGGAAGGGGTTTGGTCCTGAGGAGAGAACGTGGGAGCCCCGGGAGAACATCCATGCCCCTCTCATCCTAGCTAAATTTTTGTCTGGCCTAAAAAAGGGGGGGCCTAAAGGGGGGGGTACTGTAGTGCCGGCGTCCCTGCCCTCTGCTAGGCAGGGACGCTGCTCCCCTCACCGCTCTGCTCCGTGCCCGGCGTCCTCCTCCCGCTCTGCTGTCAGCGCGCGCTCCTTCCCGGCGTCCTCCTCCTGCTCTGCTCGCAGCGCGCGCTCCTTCCCGGCCCCTGTGCTTAGGGCGCGAGCGCGCGCTCCCCTCCTCTTAAAGGGGCCGCGCGCGCCGTCCTAAGGAGTCCCCGGCCAATGGCCGGAAACCTTCATCATATATAAGGCACCTCCTCCAAAATGGAGGTGCCCGAGCAATGTTGTTTGCACCTGTGTCTCACCTGTGCTTCAGCCCTCAGGTCCCGTTGCCAGTTACCTGCCAGTTACCTGCCAGTTACCTGCCTGATTCCTGCCTGACTTGTTACCTGTCTGCCAGTCTGAGGTCCGACGGTCTGCCTTACTACTCCTGTCAGTCTGTCTAAGGACCAGCCTGCCCGCTCACCTGGGAGCGCACATCTGCTACCTGCCTGCCTGCCCGAGGTCCGACGGTCTGCCTTACTACTCCGGTCAGTCTGTCTATGGACCAGCTTGCCCGCTCACCTGGGAGCGCTTCTCCGTTACCTGCCTGCTTGCCAGTCCGGAGGTTCCGCTGTCACATGCCGTGACCATCAGCTACTCCAGAGACTCTTGCCCGCTCACCTGGGAGCGCTTCTCCGCTACCTGCCTGCTTGCCAGCCCGGAGGCTCCGTCGTCACGTGCCGTGACCACCTGTTATTCCAGAGACTCTCGCTTGCTCACCTGGGAGCACACATCTACCATCTGCCTGCTAGCCTACCCGGAGGCTCTGCCATCACAGGTCGTACCTACCCATTACCCAGAGACTGCCCTGATCACTAACCGTAACTCCCTGTCCGTTCTTCCAGAGACTGCCACCCGCTCCCTTACAAGGGCTGCCCCCTTGTATAGTAGCTCAGAGGTTCCGCCTCCCAGACCCGTTACAGCCGCTAATCCTGTGTTGACTGCGGAATCTGTTTTTATGGAATAAAGATCTGTCTGCTGCATTTTAGAAGTTGGAATTCCTCTTTTTTTTTTCTTGGAATTTGCCGATGAGAGGTTCCTCGTCTATTCCGGGCTTCGGAACACCTGAGTCAGGGTGAGCTGGTGTTGGCCTTTTTCTGCTTTTTAAAGACTGTTCAAATAACCCTAAAAAGGCCATTTGCAACATCTGCCAGGCCAGCATCAGCAAGAGCACCAAAACTACCAGCCTGACCACCACCAGTATGTTCAGGCATATAACAGCAAAGCACCTGACTAGCTGGGTCGAACATCACGGTCCAGAAACAGTGTCTGCGGGTGACACCAAACCCCTGTCCATGGCACATGCAAAGATGCCTCCCGCCCTGTACTTGTCGTTGCAGACTTGCAACCGTCACCATCCACATCCTTGTCCCTTTGCAGCATTCAGTTGTCCCTACCACAGCCCTTGGAATGCAAGCACAAGTATGCAGCCAGCCACCTACCCATCCACAGGCTGCAATACTAAACTGTCACATTTCTGAACTGCTTGCACTTGAAATGTTGCCTTTTAGGCTCAAGGAGGTGGAAGCTTTCCACAACCTCATTGTGGCCGGGTGTCCATACTCGGTCCCCAGCCGCCACTATTTCTCCTGGTATCGTCTCCGACTTCCACAAGCGTGGGTCCTAGAACGTTACCCGTGCTCTCCCTAGTACACTTAAGTAGGAAGGACTGCCTTACCACAAACACGTGGACAAGTGAATGTGGCCAGGGACGGTTTATCTCACTGACGCATTTCACTGGGTTAATATTGTGGAAGCTGGGACATAGTTGGACACTGGGATGCAACACGTCCTCCTGACGCAGAGGATTGCTGGCCCTGGATCAATCAGGGTTGCCCCTACATTCTACAGCTCCTGCACCATCTCCTCCTCCTCCTCTTCAGCCTCCATCTCCATCACTTGATTCATTTTTTTCAGGACAAATTCCAAATTATTTACCTAAACTTCATGTGTGGCAATAACAATAAGCAGGACTACTTAGGCAACAAACTGCACACCATTGCAGAGTTGTAGAAAGCTGTATCAGAGAACCCGGTGGCGACTCTGAAGCTAGGCAAGCTCACACACGTACCATGCCTGGCCCATGTGCTCAACTTAGTGGTTCTGTGGTTTCTCAAAATCTACCCCGATCTGCCAAAGCGGCTTTTGAAAGTACACCATATGTGTTCCCATTTCAGAAAATCAGCTACAGCTTCCGCCGCCCTGGCAGGGCTTCACCAGCTCACCGACTGGTGTATGATGTGTGCATTGAAAATCAACTTTGCAGATGTTTTGAATGATTTTCAGAAGCAGAGAGCACTTGATGAGTACCAGCTTCAACATGTCCATCGGCATTCACGTCAGCCTCCGCACATAAGAGCTGATGATTGGGCATGGATGTCTGACATCTGTGCCCTCCTCCAAAACTTTGAGGTCTCCACCAAGATGGTGAGAGGCGATGATGCCATAATTAGCATCCCACTTCTGTTAGAACCCTCCTGTTAGTTTTTGCTATCTTTTGTTTTGCGATCATGTGACCAGCTGCCTATATATTCCAGCTCCGCCCTTCTGGCTTTGCTGGACTTCAGTGTTTTTTGCCTGTCTCTCTAGCCAGGTGCTTCGGTGCCTATCTCTGTCTAGTTCGCTTGGTCCTCTGGGACCTCTAGTACTTTTTGTCTGTTTGTCTTTTGCTCTGCAACAACTTCTGTTAGGAGGTGTCCCATTTTTGTCCCAGTCCTTAGTTCTTTTAGGGAACTCTCCCTTTATTCTATAGGTCTCCGTTCAGACTTGCCGAGGACGAAGGTGGGTCTGTTCACAAGGAACAGGCTGCCCGCTACATCGTAGGGATTCAGCTTAGTCTTACTGTAGGGACAGCTTTCCCCTTTCTTTCCTTAGTTTATGTTGCAGATCATAACAGTAAGTCCAGCCCAAAAAAACTAAAAGGAAAGATATTCTGGGATCAGTATGGTTTCCATCCAGGATTTGGCTCAACGCCTGCAGGGATTGTCTCTGGAGGTGGCCGAGCTTCAGCAACATGTGAGTAGCTGTCCTGGAGCGCAATTTGTCGAACCAAAGGTAGGACTGCCTGATGTTTTTTTGGTAAACAGCATGATTTTTTTTCCTTTAAAAATGCTTGTTTGTTATATTTTCGTTTGAGACCAAGGTCCTCTGGGAATGAATCACAGCGCATAGGTTTTATTATGTCACTTTTATGTAATGAACCACAGGGGTGGGCATTTTCTCTCCAACCTAATGATCTGTGTTTAAGTTCTGTTGAAGAATTTTATTCTGCTATGGGGCTATTATATGACGATCCTGGTCGAATCTCATCTGCTGAATCAGAACTTAGACGTTTGAATCAGGGGTCAGATGATGTTGAAATTTATTGCACACACTTCAGGAGATGGGCCTCAGAAGTTAAATGGAATGATTCGGTGTTGAAATGTTTATTTCTTGCTGGTCTGAGTGAAAGGGTTAAGGATTTGCTAATTGCATTCCCTGCACCTGAGACTCTGCAGGAAGGTATGCAGTTAGCTGTTCGTGTGGACAGGAGAATAAGGTCCAGGGTAAATGATGTAAAAACTCCTGTAACTTCAGGTCCTAGTTTCCAGAAAATCTGCTCAGACAGCGGAGAACCAATGGAGGTTGGGGTGATGTCACTCCGCTCTCAAGAAAGAGATTGGAGATTCGCCGAAGGTTTGTGTCTTTATTGTGGTAAAGCTGATCATTTGATTAAGTATTGTGAGAGTCGTTTAAGTAAAGAAAAAAAAGGTCAGTTACGCCCGTATAGCTTGTTTACGCTCTACAGAAGTGTTCCTTTCTGGGAGTACTGCTCTGCAGGGAGATTTGATTGAATTTCAGGTATTTGTGGATTGTGGTTCAACACTTAATGTGATTGATAAAGGGTTTTTGGAAAAACTTAAATTGAAATCCAAACCTTTGTCATCTCCTATTTCTGTGGTTGCAATTGATAACACTCCTTTGAAATGTATAACTCACAAGACTGCTGCATTTCCTCTCACTATCAATGGTGTTCACCAAGAAATTTTGGACTTGGTTGTTTTGGATAATTTGCCCTCTCCAGTTGTTCTAGGATTGCCTTGGTTAAAACTGCACAATCCTTTATTGGACTGGTCTACTAATGTGATTAAGTCTTGGAGTCCGAAGTGCTATGATAAATGTTGTAATGGTCGCATTGCGGCTGTGGAAAAAAGGGAATTACCAGTACCTATTCAAGATTTTTGGAGGGTTTTTTCGGAGGAGTCGTCGCAAGTTTTACCTCCTCATAGGGATTATGATTGCGCCATTGAGTTTGTTCCGGGTGTTACTCTTCCCAAAAGCCACTTGTTTAATCTGACTATCCCTGAAAGAAAGGCCTTGGAGGAGTACATAGAGACTAGCCTGGCTGCTGGTCACATTAGACCTTCTAAGTCGCCTGTGGCAGTCGGATTCTTCTTTGTTAAAAAAAATGACGGGGGTTTACGTCCATGTCTGGATTTTCGTGAAATTAATAAGATTACTGTACGCAATTCCTACCCATTGCCGTTAATTCCTGACTTGTTTAACCAGTTAGTGGGAGCCAAGTGGTTCTCAAAAATTGATCTCCGAGGGGCATACAATTTGTTACGTGTTAAGGAGGGTGATGAATGGAAAACTGCTTTTAACACTCCGGTAGGTCATTTTGAGAATCTGGTGATGCCTTTCGGTCTTACCAATGCACCTGCATTTTTTCAGAACCTTATTAATGACATCCTGAGACCTTTGATTGGTAAGAATGTGGTTGTGTATTTGGATGACATTTTGATTTATTCACCAGATCTAGAGTCCCATTGGCAGAGTGTACGTGAAGTTTTGCATTTATTGAGTAATAATTCTTTCTTTGCTAAGCTGGAGAAATGTGAGTTTGCTGTGCAGAAAATTAGTTTTTGGGGCTACATTGTCTCCAGTGAGGGCTTTGAGATGGACCCTGTGAAGGTTCAGGCTGTGCAGGAATGGCCTAGGCCTGTTGGTTTGAAATCTATACAGAGATTTTTGGGTTTTGCCAATTATTACAGGAAAATCATTAAGAATTTTTCTGTAATTGTTAAACCTCTAACTGATCTCACCAGGAAAGGTGCGAAAACGGCCCAGTGGACTACTGAGGCCATTGAAGCATTTGAGTATCTCAAAGAGAGGTTCAGTTCTGCCCCTATCCTTATGCAGCCTGATGAGACCAAGCTTTTTTGGTCGAGGTCGCTTCATCAGTGGGGGTCAGAGCAGTTTTGTCTCAAGAGAACGAGGGTGGAGTACATCCTTGTGCCTTCTTTTCGAAAAAAATTTCGGAAACCAAACTGAATTATGATGTTGGAAATCGGAAGTTGCTGGCTATTAAACTTGCGTTTGAACACTGGCGTCATTTTTTGGAAGGCATTAGATTTCCTATTCAGGTTTTCACAGATCATAAGAATTTGATCTATCTGGATGCTGCCAAGCGCTAGAATGTCCGTCAAGCTAGGTGGGCACTTTTTTTTTCTCGGTTTCATTTTTCTGTTACCTATATCCCTGATACTAAGAATGTTAAAGCCAATGCTTTATCTCGCAGCTTTTCTCCTATGATCGGTGTCGAGGAGGAGGAGAGCATTTTGCAGAAAGTAGTTGTGGTGGCGGCATTGGACTCTGATTTGGAGAATGGGATTCTGAATGCTCAAGATGATGCTCCATCTAACACTCCCCGTGGGAGGTTGTTCGTGCCTAGAGCCTTTACGAGAGATTTGTTTGTGGAGTGTCATGAGTCTCGGTTGGCAGGTCATCCAGGAGTTTCGGAGACTAAGAGACTTATCAGTCGCAGTTTTTGGTGGCCTGGATGACAGAAGGAAGTCATCAAGTGGGTGTGTCAGTATACTGTGTGTGCTAGGTCAAAGGCTTCACATACTCCTGCTGTGGGGTTGCTTTGCCCTCTGGAGGTTCCTAGTGCACCTTGGACGCATTTCTCTATGGATTTTATTACGGATCTTCCTGTGTCTGAGGGTTTTACTGTCATCTGGGTGGCCGTTGAAAATTTTAGTAAGATGTGTCATTTGGTTCCATTCATTAAGTTGCACTGCGCCAAGACACTATCTAAGGCGTTTGTTAAGGAGGTTGTCAAGCTCCATGGCATCCCCACGGATATTGTTTCTGATAGAGGACCTCAGTTTGTGGCTCGTTTTGGTGTACTTTTTTGACAGGTTGCGAGTCCATTTGTCATTTTCGTCTGGTTATCATCCTGAGTCTAATGGACAGACTGAAAGAAAGAACCAGGATGTTGAACAGTTTTTGCGTTGCTTTGTGGCAGACAATCAAGAGGTGTGGTCTGAGTTTCTGCCTCTCGTAGAATTTGCTCTTAACAATCATACATCCTCCTCTGCTGGGTGTTCTCCTTTTTTTTTGCACTGGGAGACATCCGTCTTTTGGTTCGTTCTCTAAATTGGGGTCGGCGGTGCCGGAGGAAGAGAATTTTTCCAGTGATTTGGAGAGAGTTTGGACTAATGTAAGTTGTAATCTGCAAGAGGCTAACAAGAAGTCCAAGAAGTATTTTGACAGGAAACGTAAAGAGGTTTTGTTTACTGTGGGTGACATGGTTTGGTTGTCCTCAAAGAACCTGCGGTTGAGGATTCCCTCTAAAAAACTGGGTCCTAAGTTTGTGGGTCCATTTAAAGTGCTTCAGGTTGTTAACTCATCTGTTGTCAGGTTGGATGTCCCTATTTCCTGGAAGATTAATCCTGTGTTTCATGTTTCCTTGTTGAAAAAGGCTGACGTTTCTAATAGGGACGTCACTGTCACAGTTCCTCCTGTGGTGGAAGACGGCGAATATGAAATTTCTCGTATTTTGAATTCAAGATGGCATAGAGGGAAATTACAGTATCTTGTCTCCTGGAAGGTTTTCGGTCCCGAAGACAACTCCTGGGTAAGGACGGATGATGTCTCTGCTCCTAGGCTTGTTAAAGCTTTCCACAAGAGGTTTCCTGATAGGCCTGGGCCTGGAGGATCCGGAGTATCCTCATAGAAGAGGGGGTACTGTTAGAAACCTCCTGTTAGTTTTTGCTATCTTTTGTTTTGCGGTCACGTGACCAGCTGCCTATATATTCCAGCTCCGCCCTTGTGGCTTTGCTGGACTTCAGTGTTTTTTGCCTGTTTCTCTAGCCAGGTGCTTCGGTGCCTCTCTCTGCCTAGTTCGCTTGGTCCTCTGGGACCTCTAGTACTTTTTGTCTGTTTTTCTTTTGCTCTGCAACAACTTCTGTTAGGAGGTGTCCCATTTTTGTCCTAGTCCTTAGTTCTTTTAGGGAACCCTCCCTTTATTCTATAGGTCTCCGTTCAGACTAGCCGAGGATGAAGGCGGGTCTGTTCACAAGGAACAGGCTGCCCGCTACATCGTAGGAATTCAGCTTAGTCTTACTGTAGGGACAGCTTTCCCCTTTCTTTCCTTAGTTTATGTTGCAGATCATAACAACTTCTCTAGCTACTGAAACGGTCTCTGCTCACAATTAGAGGAGGCATTGCAGGTGGAGCAAGGAACTATACAGGGTGATGCTACTCAGCCCAGCCTCATCTCATCTCAACACGGATTGGGTGCTAATGAGGAGGTGGAGGAAGAGAACATAGACAGTCATACTCTTGGTGAGAACAGAGAAGTCTTGGCTGTTGGCAGTCTGGCACACATGGCCAACTTTATGTTCCGCTGCCTTTACCATGACTATCGCGTTGTACGCATTTTGGGCACTACAGAAAACTGGCACAGCAAGAGAGAATTGTTGGAGACGGAGGTGTTAGATTCTGATTAAGTCTTAGATCAGTTGCAGAACGGAGGGCATGGGAGGGGTGAGGATACACAGAAATGAGGGATGAGATATAGGCTGGTGCAGAACTGTGGACAGCTTGGTGGGTGAGAGAGATGAGTTTATATTGCATTCTGTAGTGATTGTTTAACCTAACCAGTGCAATGACTGGCACAGGGTAGAGGCGTTGGTGAAGCGGCTTGATAGAAATACAACCCTGGCTGCTGCATTCAGAAGGGATTGGAGAGGAGACAGTTTGTTTAGAGGGAGACTGATTAGAAGACAGTTGAAGCGGTGAATAAGAGTGACAGTAAGAGTTTTTGCAGTATCAAAGCTGAGAAAAGGTCGAATTGTGGAGATGTTTTAAAGGTGCAGGTGACATGAGTGAGTGAGTGATTTTCCATGTTGAATAAAGGAAAGTTGTGTGTCAAATATGACTCCAAGACACCAGGCGTGCCAAGTGGCAGTTATGGTGGCACCACCTAAAGGAAATTGCAAAGACAGGTATAGTTAGATTAGTAGAGGGAGGAAACCTAAGGAGTTCATTTTTGGAGATATTAAGTTCAGGCTCTTGTTGAGGAATTATAACAAAAAAAAAATTCCCACCTGACAATGCTGGTGGCAGTGGTCACAGTCAGACAGTTCATTGGACAACCATGGAGTACATGCGAGGGAGGCACAAACCAGATGCGGCAGAGGCAGGAGAATGCTGTTAAAGGTCTGGGACAGTTTTTTCAGACCCTCCCAGCACCCAAGCCCTAATACACGGGGTACTCTGACAAGGAGGGAAAAGTTTTGGAAGATGCTGAAGGACTACCTTGGCGACCATACCAGCATCCTCCATGATTCCTCTCTGTCTCTATGCCTTACAACTTTTGGGTATCCAAATTGTACACATGGCATGAACTGTCTTTCTACGCCTTGGAGCTCCTGGCCGCTAACGTTTTGTCAGAGATGGTTTTTGGTGCCGCCGGGGGCATTATAACTGATAAAACTGATAGGTGCATCCACTTGTCAACTGAAAATGCTGACAGACTGACTCTTATAAAAATGAAAAAAGGGCTGGATTGGGCCTAACTTCTCAACACCACAAGATGATAGCATCAAACAAACTCAAATCCAGTGGTTATTATTTTGGGTGTCTCTTCCCATGCACCCCTTCACACCAAGACATGGCTATACCCTTCAGGAATTGTTCTATTTTATGTTGCCCTCCTCCTTCTCCTCATCCTCCACCACCATATCAACAGGGTGACCGTGATGCAACACCCACATAATTTTTTTAAGGGTGTTTCTGTTCAGAGATGAGCGAATATTTCAATATTTGTTTTGGATTACAATCGCCGTTTTTACAATATTCGCCAATGTAATTGTCGAATATTCGCCGAACATTGCCATGGGTGCCAAAGCCAAACATATACACAACACCTTCAAACGTGATGAAAAGCTGCTAAAACACATCAATTTAGGGCAGTCACCAGGAAAGTGCCATCAATTGACCCAGAGTACAAGCATTATAATTATTATTTATTATTATAGTGCCATTTATTCCATTGAGCTTTACATGTGAAAAGAAGTCACTGACTGGTACAAGAGCAGAGAAGACCCTGCCCGTGAGGGCGGACAAACAGTCTATAAGGGATGGGTGAGGTTACAGTTGGTGAGGGTACAGCTGGTCGTGCAGCGGTATGGTGGAGCGAGGGTTACTGCAAGTTATAGGCTTGTCGGAAGAGATGGGTCTTCAGTAGTGTTGAGCATTCCGATACTGAAATATCGGGTATCGGCCGATATTCGCGGTATCGGAATTCCGATACTTAATTCCGATACTTTTGCAATATCGTATACCGGAATCGGAAGTTCCCATAATGCAATGAGCCATTTTCATTTTATTCAGCCAATGAGGATCCTAAGAAGTGTGGGCACATCCTGTTAGGCATGTAGGCATCTTAACTAATGGCATGGCTGTGATTGGCTGCTGAAATTATGTCATGATGCACTATAAAAGCCGCCGCCGCCATTTTGAGCTCACTCTGCTGTGAATTCAGTTAGGGATAGGACGCTGTTGTTCTGAGGGACAGTTTTAGCTACCTATTTGGTCTATTCTGCTTTACCCAATCTACTTTATAAATCGCTGTGCCTTGCAGTGCTAGTGTACAGTTCTCTGTGCTGTTCACCGCTTTCTGCAAGGTCTGTGTGTGTGAGTGCAGCTCACCCTGTAGTGTGTGCTTCAACCACATCTGGTTGTAGTGCACTCAGTGTGTGTCACTGCCTCATACATTGTCCTTTTTTGCCAATTCATAATTTTTTCTGATATCTCCTATTAGTGTGGTGGTTCCATCCGTATTCAGCTAAATTGGTTCCAAACACACTATATAGGAGTAGATAGAGAAATATTTTTGGTCTTGCAGTGCTAGTGCACAGTGCTCTGCATCTGTACTGTTCACCGCTGTCTGCAAGGTCTGTGTGTGTGAGTGCAGCTCACCCTGTAGTGTGTACTTCAGCCAAGCCTTGTTGTAGTGCACTCAGTGTGTGTCACTGCCTCATACATTGTCCTTTTTTGCCAATTCATAATTTTTCCTAATATCTCCTATTAGTGTGGTGGTTCCATCCGTATTCAGCTAAATTGGTTCCAAACACACTATATAGGAGTAGATAGAGAAATTTTTTTGGTCTTGCAGCGCTAGTGCACAGTGCTCTGCATCTGCACTGTTCACCGCTGTCTGCAAGGTCTGTGTGTGTGAGTGCAGCTCACCCTGTAGTGTGTGCTTCAGCCACGTCTGGTTGTAGTGCACTCAGTGTGTGTCACTGCCTCATACATTGTCCTTTTTTGCCAATTCATAATTTTTCCTGATTTCTCCTATTAGTGTGGTGGTTCCATCCGTATTCAGCTAAATTGGTTCCAAACACACTATATAGGAGTAGTTAGAGGAGCCTTTCTGCAGCATTGGGCCCTGCAGCCCCAGCCAGATTAGTATTAGCCTATTTTTTGTAGCCTCATCTATTGCATTGCAGGTTACATTCCTACATTGTAATAGCTACAAAAAGTTTGTGATACTATTGGTATTACATCTTTAGGTACATCCAGTGTCTTTTTGTGACAAAAAAAACCTAAATAAAGTTCACCAAACACTCCACTCTACAGTTGTGTAGGCCACATTAGCTCATATTAAAGTCTAGTCCACACTTTATAAAATTAGTGTTTCTTATACCTGTTAGCAGCTGTTCAAGAATAAGCACACTAAGCCCTTAGTACTTTTCTGCCTATCTTTATCAGTCTACCAAGATGAAGAAGGCAGGGAGTAAGGCATGTGGTCGTGGGCGTGGAGTTTCTGCAGGGAGAGGACGTGAGGATTCTGTGCCTGCAGGGAGAGGACGTGGGGATTCTGTGCCTGCTGCAGGTACCAGTGACTCAGCATCCCCCAGTTTTACCAGGGAACAGTCCTTTATGCGCAGCTTTGTAGGAGCTTGCCATACCCCACTGCTGCGGGAGGACCAAATTGAAGCCGTTGTCGGATGGATGGCAGCTAACGCATCGACTTCAATTAGTTCCAGATCCTCTGAGGTCCTGAGCACTGAAGAGCACCCATCTGTCTCTTCACCACCTGCCAAATTGCCCAGGCAGTCAGAGAGCCCTGGACAGGAGCCATCTCTACTTCTGCTCTCTGAATATCTTGGCTTGGAAAGAGGGGGCCAGCCAAGCAGAATTCGAGAATTTGAAGAAGAGGTAGTATGCAGTGATGCGCAACTGTTTTGTCTCTCTGAATCTGAAGAGGTGGGTGGGCCAGTGCCTATGGTCAGCAGCACACCTCAGTACGCATCTGATGATGAGACTCAGGTGCCACTTTCTGGTGCGTACTGTGCTGTCGAGACTACCCAGGAACAGCAGTTGTTTGAAGAGGGTGGAGTAGATGATGAGGTCCTTGACTCATCATGGCGTGAGGGACAGGAAGGTGGTGGGAGCAGCTCTGAGGAAGAGATTCCCTGAACAGCCCAAAAAGAAGGGAGAGGGAGGGGGCAGACTTGGTTGCCTGTAGCCTCCACTTCGGCACCCATTAGGAGCATGGCTCTTCCAAAATCCAAAGCGGGCGCTCCCAAGACTTGCAGTGCCTGGTCCTTTTTTGACACAGTTGCAGATGACATTTGCTTTGTCAAATGCAAGCTGTGTAATCAGAAGGTGAAAAGAGGAAAAAGTGTCAGTAACCTCAATACCACAAATATGTGGAAACATGTGCGGACCAAGCACGTGGTGGAGTTACAAAAACACACTGAAGACCTAGGCCAACCTACAGCGCCACCTACCACCTCTTCAGCTCGTGTTGTAGCCTCTTCCTCCAGCTCACACACAGCTGGTTCGGCTTCCTCACAGGATCGCCATGGAAGAATCTCTGGCACTGTTGTACAGAGACACAGTGTAATTCCACCAACAGCACCACTTTCCCAGTCATCCTCACACTCCCAGGCCAGTCTACAGCCATCGTTAGCACAGGCATGGGAGAAAAGGCGCCCATACTCGGCAAACCACCCCCGAGCACAGGCTCTGAATGCTGGCATTGCTAAACTACTGGCTCTTGAAATGCTATCATTCAGGCTGGTGGAGACTGACACATTCCGTAACTTTATGGCATTGGCAGTCCCACAATACAACGTGCCCAGCCGCTTTTATTTCAGCAGGCAAGCCGTCCCTGCCATGCAACATCATGTGGAGGGAAAAATTAAACATGCGCTACAAAACGCCGTCAGTAGCAAGGTCCACCTGACCACCGATGCGTGGACCAGTAAGCATGGACAGGGACGATACCTTTCCCTCACTGCCCATTGGGTAAATGTTGTGGAGCTGGGTGCAGATCTTGAGAGTGGTGCTGTACGTGTTCTGCCAACTCCAAGGATTGCAGGAATCCAGTCTGTACACATTGACTCCTCCTCATACTCCAGTTCCTCTGAATCAGCGCTGCAGGAGCCGTCACGGTCTACCTCCACATCGACCCGTGAACGGTTACCTGTTATGATGACCTATATGAGCACAGCCGTGGCCAAACGTCAACAGGCCGTATTAAAATTAATTTCTTTGGGGAATCGAAGCCACACAGCGCAGGAGTTCTGCAATGCCATCAAGCAGCAGAGCGACGTGTAGTTTGTGCCAGCGAATGTCCAGCCAGGCATGGTAGTGTGTGACAATGGCCTAAATCTGGTGGCAGCTCTGGGCCTAGGCAACCTCACTCACATCCCATGTCTGGCACATGTGCTCAACTTGGTCGTGCAGAGTTTTTTGAGGGACTATCCGGATCTTGATGCACTGCTTCTCAAGGTCCGCATAGAGTGCGCTCACTTGCGGCGTTCCAGCAACGCAAGATCACACATTGCAGCTCTGCAGCGCCGATTACGTCTTCCGGAACATCGCATCATATGTGACCTACCCACCAGGTGGAATTCAACGTTACATATGTTGGAGAGGTTGTGTGAGCAGCAGGCAGCAGTAATGGAGTACCAGCTGCAGCAGGCGCAAACAAGTCGCAGTGCGCGCCGTTCACACTTCACCACCACTGAGTGGGCCTCTATGAAGGACATTTGCCACGTTTTGCGTGCCTTCGATTATTCCACGCGGATGGCGAGTGCAGATGATGCACTAGTCAGCATGACTATCCCCCTTATCTGCCTGCTTGAAAAAACACTGCAAGCACTAAGGGACGAGGTATTGGAAGAGGTGGAGGATGAGGAGTCACAAATGCCATCTGCTTCTCTACAGTCTGCGCAACGTGGTTCCTCACAAAGGCCTAGGCAGGGGACACTTTGTGAGGAGGATGAGGAGGAGTCAATGGATGAGGAAGACATCTGTCCAGAGGAGGGAGGTACACAATGCTCTAGTAGTCAGTATCTAGAGCGAGGGTGGGGTGATGCAGAGCAGGCAGAGATCACGCCTCAAGCAGGGGACAGCGTTTCTTGGCCAGTTGGCAGTCTGCAGCACATGGTTGATTTCATGCTGCAGTGCCTGAGAAACGACCGCTGCATCGCCCACATTCTCAACACGGCTGATTATTGGGTGTCCACCCTCCTAGATCCTCACTACCAGGACAACTTACAAAGCCTCATAACACCGTTGAACCGGGAGCGTAAAATGCGGGAGTACCAAGATGCACTGGTGCATTCCATCATGTTCTCCATTCCAACTGAGAGCAGTGCTGCTAGTGCTTTACAAAGCAGCTCAGTGCGTCAAGGCAGTGGAGGAAGCTCTGCACAAAGAGGGAGCAGAAGCAGCGCCTCAGCACAAGGCAAGACCAGTATGGCCGAAATGTGGCAAAGTTTTGTGTCCCCGCCACCACAAATGTCTACACCATCACAGACGGCTCCAGTCAGCAGGAGGCAACGTTTCCGTCAGATGGTGACAGACTACATGTCTTGCCCTCTTAGTGTACTCCCAGACGGCTCTTCTCCCTTCAAGTTTTGGGTCTGTAAGCTGGATACGTGGCAAGAGCTTAGTCAGTATGCATTGGAGGTGCTAGCTTGCCCTGCTGCTAGTGTATTATCGGAACGCGTCTTTAGTGCCGCAGGTGGTGTACTAACACACCGTCGCATGCGACTATCCTCCAATAACGTTGACGGGCTTACTTTTCTCAAAATGAACAAGGCCTGGATCTCTCATGAATTTGCCAGTCCTCTTCCAGAATAAATGATTGGTTGGCAACAGTATCCAGGTCTCCTGTTGTGTTCATGTTTCTACCACCTGAACTGTAATCCCTGAGCTCCAACACCGCCAGTTGGCGCTCGGAAGTGCCGTCTGCACAGTCAACACTCGCTGCCGTGTTATTGGGGTTCAGTAACGTCAGCTGTTCCCCTGCTGTGCGGACGGCAATTTCTCCTGCTCTGTCCACATTCTCACTACTACAGATTTTAAAGTTGCTCCAATTACACCTCTGGCTCCTCTGTTTTCAGTGTTATCCCTGAGCTCCAACACCGCCAGTTTGCGCTCGGAAGTGCCGTCTGCACAGTCAACACTCGCTGCCGTGTTATTGGGGTTCAGTAACGTCAGCTGTTCCCCTGCTGTGCGGACGGCAATTTCTCCTGCTCTGTCCACATTCTCACTACTACAGATTTTAAAGTTGCTCCAATTACACCTCTGGCTCCTCTGTTTTCAGTATTATCCCTGAGCTCCAACACCGCCAGTTGGCGCTCGGAAGTGCCATCTGCACAGTCAACACTTGCTGCCGTGTTATTAGGGTTCAGTAACGTCAGCTGTTCCCCTGCTGTGCGGACGGCAATTTCTCCTGCTCTGTCCACATTCTCACTACTACAGATTTTAAAGTTGCTCCAATTACACCTCTGGCTCCTCTGTTTTCAGTATTATCCCTGAGCTCCAACACCGCCAGTTGGCGCTTGGAAGTGCCGTCTGCACAGTCAACACTTGCTGCCTTGTTATTGGGGTTCAGTAACGTCAGCTGTTCCCCTGCTGTGCGGACGGCAATTTCTCCTGCTCTGTCCTCATTCACACCACTACAGATTTTAAAGTTGCTCCAATTACACCTCTGGCTCCTCTGTTTTCAGTATTTTCCCTGAGCTCCAACACCACCAGTTGGCGCTCGGAAGTGCCGTCTGCACAGTCAACACTTGCTGCCGTGTTATTAGGGTTCAGTAACGTCAGCTGTTCCCCTGCTGTGCGGACGGCAATTTCTCCTGCTCTGTCCACATTCTCACTACTACAGATTTTAAAGTTGCTCCAATTACACCTCTGGCTCCTCTGTTTTCAGTATTATCCCTGAGCTCCAACACCGCCAGTTGGCACTTGGAAATGCCGTCTGCACAGTCAACACTTGCTGCCGTGTTATTGGGGTTCAGTAACGTCAGCTGTTCCCCTGCTGTGCGGACGGCAATTTCTCCTGCTCTGTCCACATTCTCACTACTACAGATTTTAAAGTTGCTCCAATAACACCTCTGGCTCCTCTGTTTTCAGTATTATCCCTGAGCTCCAACACTGCCAGTTGGCGCTCGGATGTGCCGTCTGCACAGTCAACACTTGCTGCCGTGTTATTGGGGTTCAGTAACGTCAGCTGTTCCCCTGCTGTGCGGATGGCAATTTCTCCTGCTCTGTCCACATTCTCACTGCTACAGATTTTAAAGTTGCTCCAATTACACCTCTGGCTCCTCTGTTTTCAGTATTATCCCTGAGCTCCAACACCGCCAGTTGGCGCTCCGAAGTGCCGTCTGCACAGTCAACACTTGCTGCCGTGCTATTGGGGTTCAGTAACGTCAGCTGTTCCCCTGCTGTGCGGACGGCAATTTCTCCTGCTCTGTCCACATTCTCACTACTACAGATTTTAAAGTTGCTCCAATTACACCTCTGGCTCCTCTGTTTTCAGTATTATCCCTGAGCTCCAACACCGCCAGTTGGCGCTCCGAAGTGCCGTCTGCACAGTCAACACTTGCTGCCGTGTTATTGGGGTTCTGTAACGTCAGCTGTTCCCCTGCTGTGCGGATGGCAATTTCTCCTTCTCTGTCCACATTCTCACTACTACAGATTTTAAAGTTGCTCCAATTACACCTCTGGCTCCTCTGTTTTCAGTATTATCCCTGAGCTCCAACACCGCCAGTTGGCGCTCGGAAGTGCCGTCTGCACAGTCAACACTTGCTGCCGTGTTATTGGGGTTCAGTAACGTCAGCTGTTCCCCTGCTGTGCGGACGGCAATTTCTCCTGCTCTGTCCACATTCTCACTACTACAGATTTTAAAGTTGCTCCAATTACACCTCTGGCTCCTCTGTTTTCAGTATTATCCCTGAGCTCCAACACCGCCAGTTGGCGCTCGGAAGTGCCGTCTGCACAGTCAACACTTGCTGCCGTGTTATTGGGGTTCAGTAACGTCAGCTGTTCCCCTGCTGTGCGGACGGCAATTTTTCCTGCTCTGTCCACATTCTCACTACTACAGATTTTAAAGTTGCTCCAATTACACCTCTGGCTCCTCTGTTTTCAGTATTATCCCTGAGCTCCAACACCGCCAGTTGGCGCTCGGAAGTGCCATCTGCACAGTCAACACTTGCTATCCTGTTATTGGGGTTCAGTAACGTCAGCTGTTCCCCTGCTGTGCGGACGGCAATTTCTCCTGCTCTGTCCACATTCTCACTACTACAGATTTTAAAGTTGCTCCAATTATACCTCTGGCTCCTCTGTTTTCAGTATTATCCCTGAGCTCCAACACCGCCAGTTGGCGCTCGGAAGTGCCGTCTGCACAGTCAACACTTGCTGCCGTGTTATTGGGGTTCAGTAACGTCAGCTGTTCCCCTGCTGTGCGGACGGCAATTTCTCCTGCTCTGTCCACATTCTCACTACTACAGATTTTAAAGTTGCTCCAATTACACCTCTGGCTCCTCTGTTTTCAGTATTATCCCTGAGCTCCAACACCGCCAGTTGGCGCTCGGAAGTGCCGTCTGCACAGTCAACACTTGCTGCCGTGTTATTGGGGTTCAGTAACGTCAGCTGTTCCCCTGCTGTGCGGATGGCAATTTCTCCTGCTCTGTCCACATTCTCACTACTACAGATTTTAAAGTTGCTCCAATTACACCTCTGGCTCCTCTGTTTTCAGTATTATCCCTGAGCTCCAACACCGCCAGTTGGCGCTCGGAAGTGCCATCTGCACAGTCAACACTTGCTGCCGTGTTATTGGGGTTCAGTAACGTCAGCTGTTCCCCTGCTGTGCGGACGGCAATTTCTCCTGCACTGTCCACATTCTCACTACGACAGATTTTAAAGTTGCTCCAATTACACCTCTGGCTCCTCTGTTTTTAGCATTTACCCTGGGCTCCAATACCGCTAGTTGCTGCTCAGAAGTGCCGTCTGCACAGTCAACGCTTGCTACAGTGTTATTGGGGTTCAGTAACGTCAGCTGTTCCCCTGCTGTGTGTCCGGCAAATTCTCCTGCTTTGTCCACTTCCACTGTACTACTGATTTAAAACCTCCTCCAAATACACCTCTGGCTCCTCTGTTTTTAGTATTTACCCTGGGCTCCAATACCGCTAGTTGCTGCTCAGAAGTGCCGTCTGCACAGTTAACGCTTGCTCCAGTGTTATTGGGGTTCAGTAACGTCAGCTGTTCCCCTGCTGTGTGTCTGGCAAATTCTCCTGCTCTGTCCACATTCACACTACTACAGATTTTAAAGTTGCTCCAATTACGCCTCTGGCTGCACTCTGTTTTTAGTATTTACCCTGGGTTCCAGCACCGCCAGCTGTTTCCCCACAGTGTCTTTGGCACGGGTACTCCCTCCTGCCCAGCCTGGTTGCAGCACGCCAGCTGTTTCCGGGTAGTGTCAACGTCACTTTGCCTCCAATGCGTTGTCCTGTCGTGTTGCGGTCGGGTTAGCCGACTCTATGGTGCCTGCAGTTTAGTGACTCCTATGTTTGCTGCGGGATCTGGCAATGAAGGCTGGTTCCATAGTGCCAATAGGACAAGCACCCCCTGTAGGACTGTGGGTTTTGGTAACTGCGGCCGGCTCGCGGCCTTGAAACTTTTTTTTACATGGGTACCTTCTGCTACCCATCCGGGTTCCAGTACCGTCAGCTGGTTCTCGGCAGTGCCTTTGGATTAGGTGCCTCCTTCTCGGTATCCAAGTTCCACCAACGTCTGCTGGTCCTTGGTAGTGCTTTCTGGCACAGGTACCTCCTGCTTAGTAACCGAGTTCCAGTACCGTCAGCTGGTCTTCGGCAGTTCCATTGGCTCTTGTACCTTCTACTACCCATCCGGGTTCCAGTACCTTCAGCTGGTTCTCGGCAGTGTTTTGGCACGGGTACTCCCTCCTCCCCAGTCTGGTTCCATCACGCCAGCTGTTTCCGGGTAGTGTCAACGTCACTTTGCCTCCAATGCGTTGTCCTGTCGTGTTGCGGTCGGGTTAGCCGATTCTATGGTGCCTGCAGTTTAGGTGACTCCTATGTGGGCTGCGGGATCTGGCAATGAAGGCTGGTTCCATAGTGCCAATAGGACAAGCACCCCCTGTAAGACTGTGGGTTTTGGTAACTGCGGCCGGCTCGCGGCCTTGAATCTTTCTTTTACATGGGTACCTTCTGCTACCCATCCGGGTTCCAGTACCGTCAGCTGGTTCTCGGCAGTGCCTTTGGATTAGGTGCCTCCTTCTCGGTATCCAAGTTCCACCAACGTCTGCTGGTCCTTGGTAGTGCTTTCTGGCACAGGTATCTCCTGCTTAGTAACCGAGTTCCAGTACCGTCAGCTGGTCTTCGGCAGTTCCATTGGCTCTTGTACCTTCTGCTACCCATCTGGGTTCCAGTACCGTCAGCTGGTCCTCGGTAGTTCCATTTGCTCTTGTACCTTCTACTACCCATCCGGGTTCCAGTTCCCTCAGCTGTTTCTCGGCAGTGTCTTAGGCACGGGTACTCCCTCCTGCCCAGCCTGGTTCCAGCACGCCAGCTGTTACCGGGTAGTGTCAACGTCACTTTGCCTCCAATGCGTTGTCCTGTCGTGTTGCGGTCGGGTTAGCCGACTCTATGGTGCCTGCAGTTTGGGCGACTCCTATGTGGGCTGCGGGATCTGGCAATGAAGGCTGGTTCCATAGTGCCAATAGGACAAGCACCCCCTGTAGGACTGTGGGTTTTGGAAACTGCGGCCGGCTCGCGGCCTTGAAACTTTTTTTTACATGGGTACCTTCTGCTACCCATCCGGGTTCCAGTACCATCAGCTGGTTCTCGGCAGTGCCTTTGGATTAGGTGCCTCCTTCTCGGTATCCAAGTTCCACCAACGTCTGCTGGTCCTTGGTAGTGCTTTCTGGCACAGGTACCTCCTGCTTAGTAACCGAGTTCCAGTATCGTCAGCTGGTCTTCGGCGGTTCCATTGGCTCTTGTACCTTCTGCTACCCATCCGGGTTCCAGTACCATCAGCTGGTTCTCGGTAGTTCCATTTGCTCTTATACCTTCTACTACCCATCCGGGTTCCAGTACCGTCAGCTGGTTCTCGGCAGTGCCTTTGGATTACGTGCATCCTTCTCGGTATCCAAGTTCCACCAAAGTCTGCTGGTCCTTGGTAGTGCTTTCTGACACAAGTACCTTCTGCTTAGTAACCGAGTTCCAATACCGTCAGCTGGTCTTCGGTAGTTCCATTGGCTCTTGTACCTTCTGCTACCCATCCGGGTTCCAGTACCGTCAGCTGGTCCTCGGTAGTTCCATTTGCTCTTGTACCTTCTACTACCCATCCGGGTTCCAGTACCTTCAGCTGGTTCTCGGCAGTGTCTTTGGCACGGGTACTCCCTCCTGCCCAGCCTGGTTCCAGCACATCAGCTGTTACCGGGTAGTGTCAACGTCACTTTGCCTCCAATGCGTTGTCTTGTCGTGTTGCGGTCGGGTTAGCCGACTCTATGGTGCATGCAGTTTAGGTGACTCCTATGTGGGCTGCGGGATCTGGCAATGAAGGCTGGTTCCATAGTGCCAATAGGACAAGCAGCCCCTGTAGGACTGTGGGTTTTGGTAACTGCTGCCGGATCGCGGCCTTGAAACCTTTTTTTTACATGGGTACCTTCTGCTACCCATCCGGGTTTCAGTACCGTCAGCTGGTTCTCGGCAGTGCCTTTGGATTAGGTGCCTCCTTCTCGGTATCCAAGTTCCACCAACGTCTGCTGTTCCTTGGTAGTGCTTTCTGGCACAGGTACCTCCTGCTTAGTAACCGAGTTCCCGTACCGTCAGCTGGTCTTCGGCAGTTCCATTGGCTCTTGTACCTTCTGCTACCCATCCGGGTTCCAGTGCCGTCAGCTGGTCCTCGGTAGTTCAATTTGCTCTTGTACCTTCTACTACCCATCCGGGTTCCAGTACCGTCAGCTGGTTCTCGGCAGTGCCTTTGGATTAGGTGCCTCCTTCTCGGTATCCAAGTTCCACCAACGTCTGCTGGTCCTTGGTAGTGCTTTCTGGCACAGGTACCTCCTGCTTAGTAACTGAGTTCCAATACCATCAGCTGGTCTTCGGCAGTTCCATTGGCTCTTGTACCTTCTGCTACTCATCCGGGTTCCTGTACCGTCAGCTGGTTCTCGGTAGTTCCATTTGCTCTTATACCTTCTACTACCCATCCGGGTTCCAGTACTGTCAGCTGGTTCTCGGCAGTGCCTTTGGATTAGGTGCCTCCTTCTCGGTATCCAAGTTCCACCAACGTCTGCTGGTCCTTGGTAGTGCTCTCTGGCACTGGTACCTCCTGCTTAGTAACTGAGTTCCAATACCGTCAGCTGGTCTTCGGCAGTTCCATTGGCTCTTGTACCTTCTGCTACCCATCCGGGTTCCTGTACCGTCAGCTGGTTCTCGGTAGTTCCATTTGCTCTTATACCTTCTACTGCCCATCTGGGTTCCAGTACCGTCAGGTTGTTCTCGGCAGTGCCTTTGGATTAGGTGCCTCCTTCTCGGTATCCAAGTTCCACCAAAGTCTGCTGGTCCTTGGTAGTGCTTTCTGGCACAGGTACCTCCTGCTTAGTAACCGAGTTCTAGTACCATCAGCTGGTCTTCGGTAGTTCCATTGGCTCTTGCACCTTCTGCTACCCATCTGGGTTCCAGTACTGTCAGCTGGTTCTCGGTAGTTGCATTTGCTCTTATACCTTCTACTACCCATCCGGGTTCCAGTACCGTCAGCTGGTTCTCGAAAGTGCCTTTGGATTAGGTGCCTCCTTCTCGGTATCCAAGTTCCACCAAATGCTGCTGGTCCTTGGTAGTGCTTTCTGGCACAGCTACCTCCTGCTTAGTAACCGAGTTCCAGTACCATCAGCTGGTCTTCGGTAGCTCCATTGGCTCTTCTACCTTCTGCTACCCATCCGGGTTCCAGTACCGTCAGCTGGTACTCGGTAGTTCCATTTGCTCTTATACCTTCTACTACCCATCCGGGTTCCAGTACCGTCAGCTGGTTCTCGGCAGTGCCTTTGGTTAGTTGCCTCCTTCTCGGTATCCAAGTTCCACCAAAGTCTGCTGGTCCTTGGTAGTGCTTTCTGGCACAGGTACCTCCTTCTTAGTAACCAAGTTCCAGTACCCTCAGCTGGTCTTTGTTAGTTCCATTGGCTCTTGTACCTTCTGCTACCCATCCGGGTTCCAGTACCGTCAGCTGGTTCTCGGCAGTGTCTTTGGCACGGGTACTCCCTCCTGCCCAGCCTGGTTCCAGCACGCCAGCTGTTTCCAGGTTGTGTCAACGTCACTTTGCCTCCAATGCGTTGTCCTGTCGTGTTGCGGTCGGGTTAGCCTACTCTATGGTGCCTGCAGTTTAGGTGACTCCTATGTGGGCTGCGGGATCTGGCAATGAAGGCTGGTTCCATAGTGCCAATAGGACAAGCACCCCCTGTAGGACTGTGGGTTTTGGTAACTGCGGCCGGCTTGCGGCCTTGAAACTTTTTTTTACATGGGTACCTTCTGCTACCCATCTGGGTTCCAGTACCATCAGCTGGTTCTCGGCAGTGCCTTTGGATTAGGTGCCTCCTTCTCGGTATCCAAGTTCCACCAACGTCTGCTGGTCCTTGGTAGTGCTTTCTGGCACAGGTACCTCCTGCTTTGTAACCGAGTTCCAGTACCATCAGCTGGTCCTCGGTAGTTCCATTGGCTCTTGTACCTTCTGCTACCCATCCATGTTCCAGTACCGTCAGCAGGTCCTTGGTAGTTCCTCTGCCTTCTTGTACCTTCTGCTACATTTCCAAGTTCAAGCTGTTTGAAATGGTTCTTGGTAATCACTCTGGATCTCCCTGACGAGGACCCTGAAGACGAGGACCCTGAAGACCAACCCGAAGAAGACAGGGACCCCGAAGACGATGACCCTGAAGACGAGGACCCTGAAGACCACCCCGAAGAAGACGAGGACCCTGAAGATCACCCCGAGGAAGACGAGGACCCCGAAGACGAGGACCCAGAAGACCAACCCGAAGAAGACGAGGACCCCGAAGACGAGGACCCCCGAAGATGACGACCCTGAAGACCACCCCGAAGAAGACCAAGAAGATGACCCTGAAGAAGTTGACCAAGAGGACAAAGAAGAGAAGACAAGCACCAAGATACAGAAGAACAAGAGACAGAAAACCAAGAAGCAGAAATACAAGAAGCTGCAGAACAAAAAGCGGAATAACATTAAGCATAAGACTAAAAATCAGAGCAAAAGATAATATCTAAATTATAAGCAGAAGATGACTAAGCAGTGTATGGGGGTGAGTCCGTTCCTCCTCATGGTGCCCCTGGAAAAGACCTGCTGCTGCAGGCCAAACTGAACGCGGACAAATCCTGTTATAAATCTTTTGTGACGGGCAGAACGAAAGGTGTAATGTCCAACCTTTTATAGATAACAACTACAGGAATGCCTGTCACAAATAAGAATATGATGAAGAAGTAGAATATGAAGAATGTAAAAAAAAAGAATAATACGAAGAAGGTGAAGAAGAAGATGATGAAGAAGGTGAAGAAGAAGTGGATGAAAAAGATGCTGAGGATGATGAAGGAGAAAGTGTGGGAGAAGTAAAAAAGAAGGTGAAGAGCATGGAAGTAGTGAAACATAAATATCTGACAAAATATAAAAATACTTAACATAGTAAATATTTCCGTAACTCAGAACGTCTTAAAAAAAATATTAATTCCTGCTATTCCATTTGATTGGGCTAAACCTCTATGCCTTTATTGTCTCCCCCACCTCCCCCAATATATTCTACATTATGCTTAGTTGTTTTCCTTCATGTAGAATTAACCTACAAGGAAAGAAAGGGTTTATTTTCATTCCGATATTTCTGTTCCATTGACTTGCATTTATTTCCGGTATCGGAATCGATATCCGATACTTTTTCAGTATCGGTCCGATTCAATCCGATCCGATATTTCCCGATATCGGAAGGTATCGTTCAACACTAGTCTTCAGCTACCTTGTAAAGGTTTCAACAGTAGGTGAGAGTCTGATACAGTATGTTGGGGTACAGAGTTCAAGAGTAGAAGGGATGTACAGGAAAAAAATTCTATGCGATAGTGGGAAAAGGAGATAAGACGGGAGTAGAGAAGGAGATCTTGTGAGGATCGGAGGTTGCTTGCAGGTATATACCGGGAAACTAGGTCACAGATATATGGAGGAGAAAGGTTGTGGATGGCTTTGCATGTCATGGTTAGGTTTTTGAACTGGAGTCTCTGGGCAATGGGGAGCCAGTGAAGGGATCTTATAGATTGCAATCTTATACATTGATGGAGCCAGTCCACAGTTAAAAAGCAGCCATAGAGTGTCTGGGAACCTTCCCACAGACTTTTTTTTAGCCAGGGCTGCTTCTCGGCAGGGTTGGACTGGCCCACAAGAGAACTGGAGTCTCCTCTGGTGGGCCCTGGCTTCTCCATCAGGAGAGTTCATGATAGCGCAAACTTTGCAGCTGCTTTGGAGCTCTTGAGCGGGGGAGAAGGTTGGGCCCTCAGAATCAAATCCTCTGGTGGGGCCAATGTTCTTCAGCCTGACACTGCTTCTCGGTGAGAGTTGTATTTCACCACAGCCATATTCTTTAGCTCGGTGAAAGAACTGGCATAGGGGGAACCATATCTACTCTGGCTGTCATTTCTCTGCCACCAAGTTCTGTCCATTGTCACACATGACCATGCCTGGCTGTATGTTCAGTGATGAGAGACGCAGATCAGGCTGCTGTTTTATAGCTTTCAACAGCTCTGCAGCGGTGGGTGGTTTGTCACCTAAGCATTAAGCATATTATCTTCAGCACAGCCTGTTGCCGCTTGGCCAGGGCAGTGCTGCAATGCTTCCAGCTTGTGACTGATGTGGTCATTTCAGAGATGGAGGCTGAACAAGAGGAGGAGGAGGTGGTCCAGGAGCTGGACAATGTGATTACATTGAGGTTACATTGGCAAGTCTGTTTTTTATACTAAAGAAAGATCCTACTGTGTTTTTATTTTTTTTTATTTTACGTCTCTTCAAATGTGTATTGGAGTTCGTCCTAATTTTTGACAGCGCTTGAAATTGCTACCTATGCAATAACAATATAGTAGACACACTCCTTAAAAATGGGAAAGGACAACTCAAATAGATTCTATAATCTAGAATATTAACTGTTTTATCGAAAAATTATTTTACGGGTGAGGTATCCCAGTATGGATAGCGTATTACACCGATCCAGCCAGGTATTATTGTCTTATACTGCGTGCTGCTGGTGCTGCCCAAATTTTTTTTAAATCTATTCTATTCCCTGTCGATAATGCTGTTAGATGCATTTACAATAGGGACAGGTGCTGCTAGCTGGTATCATCACCAGCTACAGATGAGTGTTCATTCTGATCGCACAAATTTTTTCCACAGTCTATAACTTTATTTTTGTTTATTTCTTTGGCCTTATTTACAAGTCAGCTTGAAAAGAATGTTTCTTAACTTTTTTTCCATTTTAGCTTGTTTTTTGTATGGGTTTTTTTTTGTCAGTCCGCAAAAGTGGCATAATACTCTGACAGCATTGTTCACAGATATGCTATTTGTCAGTGGCCAACTGTGAAAAGGTTTGAACCCGCAACTGCAATACTTTAAATGGAGTGTAATATTTGACACACTCAAAAAAATTGTTTGCCACGGTTTTATGCAGTCGCCTAATAGTATGGTATCTGTCAGCAACCAAGTGCCAATTGGTTCAACAAAACACAGCTGGCTGACCTTAAATGGAGTGGAATATTTGGCATGCTGCACAACATTTCTGTATTATTACAGCAGTCATATGGATCACGTGCGTCTGATCATTGAAAATAGTTCCTCTGCTTCCACAAAACAGTAATATGAATAAAACTAAAAAAATCTGTCCATATTCTGCAAACAAGCAAATGAAGCTGTAAAATGGTGTACACTGATACACTGCTACAAACTGTAAATGGAGGGCAATATTTTCCACATTCACTACAAATGGCTGAATTTGGAACGTAGTTATATGTGATACGTCTGAGGGACAACCACGGGTTTAAATAGCAGGCCTGTAGTTTACTAATACTATTCTTCACAGTGACCTCGTGTGAATAGCTTGACCGACACTCTGCAACAAAATGTAAATGGAAGCCAGAAATGGCTGATTTTGGAATGCAGGTATATGTGATATGTATGACAGAGAACCACGATTTTAAAAAGCGGGCCTGTAGTTTACTAATACTATTCTTCACAGCAACCTCGTGTGAATAGCTTCACTGACACACTGCAACAAAATGGAAATGTAGGCCAATATTTTCCATGTTCAGTTCAAATTTCTGGATTTTTATCGCTGTAATATGGAAAAGATCTAGCTGTATTCTGCAGTGCTAACAAGCAAATGGAGAAGAAAGATTGTGTACTCTGGATTGCTTTTTGACCAAATTACAAGGATTAAGATAAAAAAAAAATTACCATTGGCCCCTGATACCTAGGGCTGTGTCGACAAATATTTGTCACAGCGGGATCAGTCAGAAGTTGAACATGCAATGGACCCTCTTGTGTTGTATCATGTACTGCAGTCTGTCACATACCCTGCCTGCCTACCTAACTCCTGCTGTCACCATCACCACTAAAAATATGCAGCTGGATTAGTCCTCAGAAGGACTGTTAGTTAGATGGATATATACAGTGGGTACGGAAAGTATTCAAACCCATTTAAATTTTTCACTCTTTGTTTTATTGCAATTATTTGGTAAATTCTAAAAAGTAAATTTTTTTTTTCTCATGAAAGTACACTTTTCATCCCATCTTGGCTGGAAAAAAACATAAATGTAGAAATTTTTACAAATTTATTATAAAAGAAATACTGAAATATCACATGGTCATAAGTATTCAGACCCTTTGCTCAGTATTGAGTAGAAGCACCCTTTTGAGCTAGTACAGCCATGAGTATTCTTGGGAATGATGCAACAAGTTTTTCACACTTGGATTTGGGGATCTTCTGCCATTCTTCCTTGCAGATCCTCTCCAGTTCCGTCAGGTTGGATGGTGAACGTTGATGGACAGCAATTTTCAAGTCTCTCCAGAGATGCTCAATTGGGTTTAGATCAGGGCTTTGGCTGGGCCACTCAAGAATGGTCACAGAGTTGGTCTGAAGCCACGCTTTTGTTATTTGAGCTGTGTGATTAGGGTCATTGTCTTGTTGGAAGGTGAACCTTTGGCCAAGTCTAACATCCAGAGCACTCTGGAAGAGGTTTTCATCCAGGATATCTCTGTACTTGGTCGCATTCATATTTCCTTCAATTGCAACCAGTCATCCTGTCCCTGCAACTGAAAAACACCCCCATAGCATGATGCTGCCACCACCATGTTTTACTGTTGGGATTGTATTGAGCAGGTGATGAGCAGTGCCTGGTTTAACTGGTCAAGTCCTATCAGTTTAATTGGAGCTGGACTCCAAGGAAGGAGTAGAACCATCTCAAGGAGGATCACAAAGAAATGGACAGCATGTGACTTCAATATAAGTGTCTGAGCAAAGGGTATGAATACCTATGACCATGTGATATTTCAGTTTTTCTTTTTTAATAAATTTGCAAAAATTTCTACATTTCTGTTTTTTCAGTCAAGATGGGGTGCAGAGTGTACATTAATGAGAAAAAAATGATTTTTTTAGAATTTACCAAATAGCTGCAATGAAACAAAGAGTGAAAAATTTAAAGGGGTCTGAATACTTTCCGTACCCACTGTATATGTTTTGGAATACTTATACTAACTATAAACAAGCAAATCTGTCCCTGACTCAGCAGCAGCTCTCCCTACTATGCCTGTATCCGGAGTAGACTGTAACGAGCATAGCGGCGCCAGGTCTTATATAGACCTGATGATGCTGTGTGACAGCCAATCACTGTAATGCCCACAACCAACATGGCAACAGCATTACAGTGCGTAGCAAGCAATCACTTCATGTTTATTGGCTCCCTAAAGAACGCCAAACATGGAGGGCGGAGACCGAGCAACCGGAAACACTCACCGAGTGCTGAGCTTGTTGAGCACCGTGATGCTCGGGCGAGTACCGAGTAGTGGCGAGCACGTTCGCTCATCACTAGTCAGCAACCAAGTGTGAATATGTTCAATAAAACATAGATGGCTAACTTTAAATGGAGTGGAATTTTTGGCACGCTCCACAAAATGTCACGATTATTACTGCAGTAATATGTGATCACGTGTATGTGATGACCACGATTTATGCTGTGGCCTTGTAGTATAGTATTGGCCAGCGACCAAGTGTGAATAGGTTCAGTAAAACACAGATGGCTAACTTTAAATGAAGTGGAATATTTGGCACCCTCCACCAAATGTCTGAATTAGTACCACAGTAATATGTGATCACGTGTGATGACCATGGTTTTCGGCTGTGGCCTTGTAGTATAGTATTGGTCAGCAACCAAGTGTGAATAGGTTCAATAAAACACTGATGGCTAACTTTAAATGGAGTGGAATATTTGGCATGCTCCACAAAATATCACGATTATTACCGCAGTAATATGCGATCATGTGTGACGACCACGGTTTTAGGCTGTAGCCTTGTAGTATAGTATTGGTCAGTGACCAAGTGTGAATAGGTTCAATAAAACACAGATGGCTAACTTTAAATGGAGTAGAATAATTGGCAAGCTCCACAAAATGTCTGAATTATTACCTCAGTAATATGTGATCATGTGTGATGTGATGGAAAAGTTTCTCTGCTTTCACAATACAGCAATGTGAATAAAATAAAAAAAATCTGTCTGTATTCTGCTAACAAGCAAATGGAGCAGTAAAATGGAGTACTGTATTGGTTTTTAAGCAAATAATCAGGATTGAGAGCAAAAAAATAATAGCCCTGATATGTAGGACTATTTAGATATGTAACAACAGCAGCAGACAGAACAGGCACAGAACATGCAATGAACCCTATTGTGCTGTGTATACTGCCACAAACCCTGCCTAACTCCTGCTATCACCTGTAATATATATGCAGCTGGATTAGTCCTCAGAAGGACTGTTAGTTCAGATGGATATATTTTGCTGTGGAATACCTATATCTAACTATTAAAACGCCAATTGTGTCCCTCACTCAGCAGCATTTCTCCCTACTCTGCCTGTTTCCGGGGTACACTGTGCCTATATATAGACCCGATGATGCTATGCGGCCAGCCAATCACTGTAATACCGCAAAAACATGGCTACAGTATTACAGCGAGTGGCAGGCAATCCCTGCATGTTAATTGGCGCTCTAAAGAGCACCAAACATGTGGGGGATGGGACAAGAGCTCCTGGCCGAGCATCCCAGAAATACTCGAGGAGTGCCAAGCATCTCGAGCAGTGAGATGCTCGAGCGAGTACCGAGCAGTGACGAGCATGCTCGCTCATCACTAGTTAGCACTCCTTTAACAGTAATTTGGTGTCTTCTCCATTGGAATTTTTGGCAATTACATAAAAAACTGGCCATAACCTGGATCCACCATAAATAATATAGAGTCAGTGCTTTCTGTGATATAGAGCGCACTCTCTTATACCTCTTTATTGGACAAATATTGAAAGGCACATAACTTACCTGTTCAAAATGGCTTTTGAGAGTAAAAATAATTCTTTTTCACTACATAGGACACATTAATTAGTTTACTATAAGATTGAAATTTGAGTTCCACATTGAAAAAGGGTTTTACAAATGGTTGTTGTTCTTGCTAATAAAAACATACCGCAGTAACCTCTCAAAGAATCTGTTCCAGATTAGAGGGTTATAAGCAATAAGCATTGGGGAACAAAAAGATACAGACTTACAGTAGTGTTCAAAATAATAGCAGTATGTTCAAAAACATGAGTTAAGCACAAAATCTTTTTACTGGTGTTTATTTCCATGCATTGGGAACATTGCGCACTGTTTTCTAATTCAAAATATGAAGAGAAATGTATGTAAATTGTAACTACTTTACAGAAAATGACAAAAAATGAACAATGGGCAGTTCAAAAAAATAGCAATGTCTTTATAAACTCACAATATGTACTTTTTTTTAAGGATTTAGCATTCCTGTGAATCACTAACCTAATATTTAGTTGTATGACCACAGTTTTTTAGAACTGCTTCACATCTATGTTGCATAGAGTCAACCAACTTCTGGCACCTGTCAACTGTTCTTCCAGCAAAGGATGCTTTGACTACATCCCCAAATTTTATTGGCATTTGTTGGCTTTGCCTCCTAAATGGCATTTTTGATGCCAGGCCACAAGTGTTCTATTTGATTAAGGTCCGGGGATTGGGCTGGCCACTCCATAACCTCAATTTTGTTGGACTGGAGCCAAGATTTTGCTTGTTTACTGGTGTGTTTAGGGTAGTAGTCTTCTTGAAACACCCATTTCAAGGTCATATCCTCTTTAGCATAATGCAAAATGACCTCTTCAAGTATTTTAATATATGCAAACTGGTCCATGATCCCTGGTATGCGGTAAATAGGTCTGGCACCATAGTAAGAGAAACATGCCCATATCATGATGCTTGCAGCACCAAGCTTCACTGTCTTCAGAGTGAGTATACTGTGGCTTGAAGGCAAAATTGGAGTCATCTGACGAACAGTCTGCAGCCCTTCGACCCAAAAAGAAGAATTTTACTTTCATCAGTCCACAAAATGTTTCTCCATTTCTTTTTAGGCCAGTTGATGTGTTCTTTGGCAAATTGTACTGCTTCAGTATATGTCTTTTTTTTAACAATGGAACTTTGCGGGGACTTCTTGCTAAGAGATTAGCTTCACACAGGTGTCTTCTAACTGTCACAGTACTCACAGGTAACTTGAGACAGTCTTTGATTATCCTGGAGCTGATCATTTGCTGAGCCTTTGCTATTCTTCGATCCATTCAAATGGTATTCTTCCATTTTCTTCCACGTCTCTCTGGATTTGCTTTCCATTTTAAAGCATTGGAGATCATTTGAAATGAACAGCCTATATTCCCCCTATTTCCTCAAAAACTATAAGCTTGCGAGCAGGACCCTCACTCCATTTAATATCTGAGTTATGCTTATTTTTAATGTCTTTTTGTCTGTTGAAGCCCCCCTAAAATTATAAAGTGCTGCGGAATATGTTGGTGCTATAAAAATAAAAATTATTATTATTATTATTATTATCATTGTCTGCCCTTCTTTACAAGTTCTACCCTCTCCAATCAAATTTTTAATCAAAGTACGCTGTTCTTCTGAACAATGTCTTGAATGACCCATATTTCTCAGGCTTGCAAGGAGAAATGCATGTACAACATGTGCTGGCTTCAACCTTAAATAAGGGCCACCTGATTCACACCTGTTTCTTCATAGAATGATTGACCTCACTAATTCAGCTCCACACTGCTATTATTTTGAACACACCCCCTTTGAAATAATTATTCAAATACACAGACTCATTCAGATCATGAATGATGAGTCTGTTTGTTTCTTAGAAACTACTGCACCAACTGGTAAATTATTTGACATGTGGTAATATAATTTATACCAAAACCAGTGATGAATCTGGTTAGTCATATTGAACTGGTATTATTTTGAACACTACTGTATCAATGAAGATTATTTATATGTTTAACTGTTAAACTTTTGTGTTTGCCAATTTTTGGGATGGTAAAAGTAACCTGACCTCTTTTTTTGTGCAGCACATCACTATGTCTCTTCCACTTCCCCTTCACTTTAATATGTGAAAAAACACCAGGGTTCCATGTGATACCTGAGCATCTAAGCATCACACATAAGAAACCTCCTGAAAGTGCTTCTTTTCTGGAAGTTTCAGCAGCACCAGCAAAATTTGCTGATTACCCAGGACTTTGGGAAAGTGCACCCTACATACCTTTAAGCTCATTATTTATGTGACTACCTAAAAGAAAACAGTCATCATTCTACAGGGTGGGCCATTTATATCGATACACCTAAATAAAATGGGAATGGTTGGTGATATCAACTTCCTGTTTGTGTCACATTAGTATATGGGAGGGGGAAAACTTTTCCAGATGGGTGGTGACCATGGCGGCTATTTTGAAGTTGGCTATTTTGGATCCAACTTTGTTTTTTTCAATGGGAAGAGGATCATGTGACACATCAAACTTATTGAGAATTTCATAGGAAAAACAATAGTGTGCTTGGTTTTAACGTAACTTTATTCTTTCATGAGCTATTTACAAGTTTCTCTTTGTTTACAGCCATTGACATGTCGCAGAGGTTAATACGTGCGGAGCGGATAGAAATTGTGTTGATGTTTGGTGAACGCAGTACCCAGGTCATTGCAGCAGATTTCAATGTAAGACACCTGAGACCACCCATCACCTTGCTACAGTTAGCAAACTGCTTGCCAAATTTAGTGAAATACACTACCATTCAAAAGTTTGGGGTCATTTAGAAATTTCATTGTTTTTGAAAGAAAAGCACATTTTTTTCAATGAAGCTAACATTAAATGAATAAGAAATACACTCTATACATTGTTAATGTGGTAAATGACTATTCTAGCTGCAAACTTATTGTTTTTATTGCAATATCTACATAGGTGTATAGAGGCCCATTTCCAACAACCACCACTCCAGTGTTTTAATGGTACATTGTGTTTGCTAACTGTGTAAGAAGGCTAATGGATGTTTAGAAAACCCTAGAAAACCCTTGCACAAGTATGTTAACCCAGCTGAAAACTGTTTGGCTGATTTGAGAAGCTATAAAATTGACCTTCCTTTGAGCTAGTTGAGAATCTGGAGCATTACATTTGTTTGTTCTATGAAACTCTCAAAATGGCCAGAAAAAGAGAACTTTCATGTGAAACTTAACAGTCTATTCTTGTTCTTAGAAATGAAGGCTATTCCATGCGAGAAATTGCCAAGAAACTGAAGATTTCCTACAACGGTGTGTACTACTCCCTTAAGAGGAGAGCACAAACAGGCTCTAACCAGAGTATAAAGAGAAGTGGGAGGCCCCGCTGCACAACCAAGCAACAAGACAAGGACATTAGAGTCTCTAGTTTGAGAAATCAGTGCCTCACAGCTCCTCAACTGGCAGCTTCATTATATAGTAAATGCAAAACGCCAGTGTCAACGTCTACTGTGAAGAGGCGACTCCGGGATGCTGGCCTTCAGGGCAAAGTGACAAAGAAAAAGCCATATCTGAGACTGGCTAATAAAAGGAAAAGATTAATATGGGCAAAAAAAATAGACATTGGACAGAGGAAGATTGGAAAAAAGTTTTCTGGACAGACGAATCAAAGTTTGAGGTGTTTGGATCACACAGCAGAACATTTGTGACACGCAGAACAACTGAGAAGATGCTGGAAGAGTGCCTGATGCCATCTGTCAAGCATGGTGGATGTAATGTGATGGTCTGGTGTTGCTTTGGTGCTGGTAAAGTGGGAGATCTGTACAAGGTAAATGGGATTTTGAGTAAGGAAGGCTATCACTCAATTTTGCAACGCCATTCCATACCCTGTGGACAGCACTTGATTGGAGCCAATTTCATCCTACAACAGGACAATGACCTGAAGCACACCTCCAAATTATGCATGAACTATTTAGGGAAGAAGCAGGCAGCTGGTATTCTATCTGTAATGGAGTGGCCAGCGCAGTCACCAGATCTCAACCCCATTGAGCTGTTGTGGGAGCAGCTTGACCGTATGGTACGCAAAAAGTGCCCATCAAGCCAATCCAACTTGTGGGAGGGGCTTCAGGAAGCATGGGGTGAAATTTCTCAAGATTACCTCAGCAAATTAACGGCTAGAATGCCAAAGGTCTACAATGCTGTAATTGCTGCAAAGGGAGCATTCTTTGACGAAAGCAAAGTTTGAAGGAGAAAATTATTTATTTAAATAAAAATCATTATTTCTAACTTTGTCAATGTCTGGACTATATTTTCTATTCATTTTGCAACTCATTTGATAAATAAAAGTATGAGTTTTCATCAAAAACACAAAATTGTCTGGGTGACCCCAAACTTTTGAACGGTAGTGTAGGTTCAGTTTTGGATTGGCCATAATGTGGACGCAAGAAAACCGTCACTAATGAAGAAACATCAATGGCTATCCTAGCTTCATTCAGCAAGAGCCCACAACATAGCACTCACCGCATGTCAATGGAGATTAGCAGCAGTCGAACATCCCTTCGGTGGATATTAGCTACTCACAAATGGCACCCTTACAAAATCCAGCTGCTGCAGCATCTCAACGGGGAAGATGCACCGAATTTGCAGAATAGGCAAAACAAAAATTGGAACAGGACCCTTAGTTTACACAGAACATTAAGTTCAGTGATGAGGCAAACTTTTTTGTGAATGGTGAAGTTAACAAACAAAACCACCGCTATTGGTCTGACACTAACCCACAGTGGATAGATCCCTCCAAGACTGTTGGAACACAAAAATTGATGGTATGGTGTGGTATATGGGGTACAAAGATAGTGGGGGCATTCTTCATCAATGGAAATCTCAATGCCACTGGATATCTGAAATTGCTACATGATGATGTGTTGCCCTCTTTATGCACTGAAGATGGCACAGTTCCCTGAGTTTTTCCAACAAGATGGTGCACCACCACATTATGGTTGTCAGGTCCGAGCATTCCTACATGAACAGTTTTCTGGAAAGTGGATTGGTCGTCTTGGGACAGTTGAATGGCCACCAAGGTCTCCCGATCTGACCCCCTTAGACTTTTATCTTTGGGGTCATCTGAAGGCAATTGTCTATGCTGTGAAGATACGAGATGTGCAGCATTTGAAACAACGGATACTGGAAGCCTGTGCTAGCATTTCTTCTGCAATGTTGCTATCAGTGTGCCAAGAGTGGGAGAAGAGGGTTGCATTGACAATTCAACACAATGGGCAGCACTTTGAATACATTTTATAAGTGGTCATAAACTTGTAAATAACTCATGAAAAAATAAAGTTACGTTAAAACCAAGCACACCATTGTTTTTCTTATGAAATTCTCAATAAGTTTGATGTGTCACATGACCCTCTTCCCATTGAAAAAAATAAAGTTGGATCCAAAATGGCCGACTTCAAAATGGCCACCATGGTCACCACCCATCTGGAAAAGTTTTCCCCTTCCCATATACTAATGTGCCACAAACAGGAAGTTAATATCACAAACCATTCCAATTTTATTTAGGTGTATCCATATAAATGGCCCACCCTGTACAGTCCAGCCCCTATAAATATAATGCATCTATAACTGTGTATGTTTCTTCTAGTATCCATTCCTGGTTTGGTATTTATCAACTAATTTGCACCACTCATGGAGGGAAGAAGACATTGCTGATCTGCAGTACTGTTTACTGTCAAATACTAAAGCATCACTGACTGTGGTGAGCCTCAAAAATTCACTCTGACCAGCCTGAGCCACTTGCTAAGACAGAGAAATCATATTATAGCATCTTTGTTGTCCCACTTTTTTTCTTCTGCAAGATGCAGGTAACAGATAATTTCCTGCAGATTTTCCACTTGTCGTATAAGTTTTAATTCCATAGATGCATGATTTCTCATGTCTTCTATTTAGGTGACATTTTAGCTTATGATGATCACCTCGAGTGGAAGTCCGCTGATGAATAAGCACCCTGAAACAGCAAATTATAACAGTACAAATATTTTAGCTTAAGCAAAATAGACTATTTAAATTTTCCAATATAGAATTGAAACTTTATGCATTTTGTTCAATTTGGACACTCAGACAAAAATATCAAACATCAAAAGATGTTTCACAGAATGTTGCAATAATTAAATAGTAAAATATAAATAACATTAGCTAGAAAACTTGTGGCTCCTTGTGGGCCTTCTGGAAGTACAGTTATTAGTGTCATAATTACTTATAATAGATACTGGATAATGGAGAATGCTCTACGGCAGATGTGCTTCTTCACATGTAGTTTACAGAAGACACAGCTGGTGGAGTTCAGAAATATCTTTATACCGACTTAAAATTGTAAGAGGAAGTAAATGACATAAGAGAATAGAGGGAGCAGTTACAGAAGAAATATTGCAGATGTAAGGAAGAAACTTTCGCCATAAATTGTTTTCTGAATAGCTGCCATAAGGGAAAGCATTTGTGTGGATTCAGAAATAATCTTGATGAGACTGACAAGTAAGGAAAAAATATCAAGGTACTTCAAATAGTATGCTAAGTATAGCTATGAGTGTATACTGGTTTGTGTGATAAAAAGCATAATGTAGGGCAGTTGAACAAAAGATAAGACTCGGTAGTGAATTGATGTAGAATAAAACTAAAGCATCACATTAGTAATATCTTCAGACATTGTAAAACTGTCCTATTTGTTTATTAGGCAGATCACTTCAAAGGGATGTCATTTACATGACTCATACTTCACAATACCAGATACATTTTAATACATCAGCATAATTATAGAAGCAGGACAAGTACAACAATCCCTGATAATCATCCATAACGCAATTATTATTATTATTACTATTTATTTATATTGCACCATTGATTTCATGATGCTGTACACAAGGAGTTGCATGCAAAATACAGATATCACTTACAGTAAATGAACTAACAATGATAGACTGGTACAGAGGGAAGAGGACCCTGCCCTTGCGGGTTTACATTCTACTGGATAATGGGGAAGGAGACAGTAAGTTGGGGGGTTGCAGCAGCTCTGGTGGTGGTGATGTGGCAGCGTGGTCATTGCAGGTTATAAGCTTTCTTGAAGAGATGGGTTTTCAGGTTCCATCTGAAGGATTAGAATGTGTTGGACGTGTTGAAGCACAGAATTCCAGCGGATGGGGGATATTCGGGAGAAATCTTGGAGGCGATTGGGTGAGGAACGAATTAGTGTGGAGGAGAGGAGGTGGTCTTGGAAGGACCGGAGATTATGTGAGGGAATATATTGGGAGATAAGTTCAGAGATGTATGGAGGAGAAAGGTTATGGATGGCTTTGTAGGTCACTTTTAGTAGTTTTAACTGGATACTCTGGGCAATTTGGAGCCAGTGAATAGCTCTGCAAAGGGGGGTAGCAAAGTAGTAGCGAGGAGAGAGATGAACTAGTCGGACAGCAGAGTTAAGGACAGACTGGAGAGGTGCGAGAGTGTTAGTAGGTAAGCCACAGAGGAGGATGTTGCAGTAGTCGAGGCGGGAGATGATGAGGGCATGCACAAGCAGTTTAGTAGATTGAGGGTTGAGGAAAGGACAAATTCTGGAAATATTTTTGAGCTGCAGGCGACAGGAGGTGGCAAGGGCTTGGATGTGTGGTTTGAAGGATAGAAAGGAGTCAATGGTTACGCCGAGACCGCTCATTTCTGGTACAGGGGAAAGAGTTATGTCATTTATTGTGATACAGAGATCAGATGGGGAAGATACGCGAGATGGAGGAAAGATGATGAGTTCTGATTTGTCCACATTGAGTTTGAGGAAGCGAAAGGAGAAGAAGGAGGATATGACTGATAGAAACGCTGGGATTCTGTACAGCAGAGAGGTGACATCTGGGTCAGAGAGGAAGATCTGAGTGTCATCAGCGTAGAGGTGGTACTGGAAACCATAGGACTTTATGAGCTTTCCCAGGCCAAGGGTATAGATGGAGAAGAGTAGGGGTCCTAGGATGGAGCCTTAAGGGACTCCTACAGAGAGTGAGCAGGATGAGGAGGTAGTGTGGAGTGGGAGACGCTAAAAGTGCGGTTGGAAAGGTATGAGGAGATCCAGGATAGGGCAAGGTCTTTGACACCAAAGGAAGAGAAAATATGCAGTAGGAGGAGTAAGTAAAATTGTCTGTTAGCTTTGGCTGTAAGTAAATCATTAGTAATTTTGGTAAGGACAGTTTTGGTGGAATGGTAGGGACAGAAGCCAGATTGTTGGTTGTCGAAGAGAGAGTTCGATGAGAAATGGGAGGAAAGTTCAGCGTGAACATGTTGATCAAGGAGTTTGGAGGCAAATGGGAGCAGCAATATGAAGCAATAGTTGGACAAAGCTGTTGGGTTGAGCTTTTTGAGGATGGCTTTTTGAGGATGGGCTTGATTGCGGTATGTTTGAAGGCAGAGGGGAAGGTACCAGAAGTTAGTGATAGGTTGAAGAGATGGGTTAGGGATTTGATGAGTGTCGGGGTGAGGTTGGGGAAGTAGTGGGATGGGATGGGGTCAAGTGCACAAGTGGTGAGGTGTGATTTGGAGAGGAGGTGGGTGAGCTCTCTTTCAGTGATGTTGGAGAGGGAGGTTATAGGAGAAAGGCACTGGTCTGGAAAACAAAGGGGTTGTGGTGGCTGGACAATGAAGGCTTGCCTTGTTTGTTTAATCTTATTTTTGAAGTGTGTGGCAAAGTCCTCCGCAGCAATGAGGGAGGTCGAAGGGGGCAGTGGAGCGCAAAGGAGGGAGTTAAAAGTGTTGAATAGTTGTTTGGGGTTGTAGGATAAGGAAGATATGAGGGTTGTAAAATAGGCCTGTTTAACAGAGGTGAGGGCTGATTTAAATGCGAGTTTTGCTTGTTTGAATGCAGTGAAGTCATCTTGCGAATGTGTTTTATTCCAACACCGCTCTGCAACCCTGTATGCTTGCTGAAGCTTTTTAGTAAGGTTATTATGCCAGGGTTGTCGATTGATTTGTCGCACTCTGCCATGCACAAGAGGGGCGACCAAGTCGATAGCTGATGTGAGAGTGGAATTGTAGAAAGCAGTGGCGCTGTCTGTGTCGTGGAGTGAAGATATGGATGTCAGTGGTAGAATAGAGTGTGTGAGTGTCTAGATGTGCAAGGTTTCTGCGTGGGTATGCTAGCTGCTGGACATGGGTGACAGGTGAGGAGGACAGGGATGAGAAAGTGAGTAGATGATGGTCAGATAGGGGGAGGGGGGAGATTGAGAGGTTGGATAGGTAGCAGAGTCGGGTGAAGAAGATAAGGTCCAGTTTATGCCTGTCTGTGTGGGTGGCTTAGGAGGACCACTGAGTAAGTCCAAAAGATGAAGTGAGCGACAGGGATTTGATGGCTGCTGACTGGTGTGTGTCAGTGGGGATGTTGAAATCGCCCATGATAATGGTGGGAATGTCAGCAGACAGAAAGTGAAGAAGATTGGTGGAGAATTGGTCAATAAAGAGAGTGACCGGGCCGGGGGTCTGTATATGACAGCCATTGGAGGTTGGAGGGGGAGTAAATGCGGACAGAGTGGACTTCAAAAGAAGGGAGGATGAGGAAAGTTAGAGGTGGGATTGGGCTAAAGGTGCAGTTGTCAGAAAGGAGAAGACCCTCTCCTCCACCGTGTCTGTTACCAGGACAAGGAGTGTGGGTGAAGTGCAAGCCACCGTAACACAGCACAGCAGGGGAGGCAGTGTCAGAGGGTATCAGCTATGTTTCTGTGATGCCCAGGAAGGAGAGATTATGAGAGGTAAAAAGGTTGTGAATTACATGTAGCTTATTGCAGAGACAGCAGGCGTTCCAGAGTGCCCAAGAGAGAGGGAGCAGGGGGTTGGGTGTCAAGAGCACAGGTTTAACGTAGGAGAGATTGCAGTAGTTTGTATTTGGTTGGGAGCTATAAGAGGGGGAGTTAGTGAAGGGGGTAAGCTGTGGGGGTCCAGAATTGGGAGATATGTCACCAGCAGTGAGAAGAAGCAGAGAGAGGGAGAGCAGCTGGGAGAAGGAGAGTGGCCGGCTTCTTTTATGTTTGAGTAGGATAGATCTGAGGTTGAGGATCAGGTCGGCAGATGACGTCAGGTGGGGAGGTAAGAGGAAAGGAGAGATGCATATATGGTTTGCGGGTGCTGGGGCTTAGGGATAGTGAAGGACAGTGAGGATTAGTGGAGCAAAAACTGTAAGGGCATATGTAAGCATGGTGAAAGTATAAGGGAGAATAGAGAAGCTAAGTACATTTAATAGGTAGGTACTCGTACCTTCTGGTCACTTCTGGCCAATACCGACAAACAAAGACACAGTTTTGAATGGAGATCAATGAATATGCAGAGTATTGCACATTGGAACATACCGACAAACAGAGACACAGTTTTGAATGGAGATCAATAAATATGCAGAGTATTGCACATTGGAACAAACCAACAAAGAGAGACACAGTTTTGAATGGAGATCAATGAAATGCAGAGTATTGCACATTGGAACATACCTGCAAATGAAACAGATGGTTGTCAGATCAGGGGTGATGGCAATACTAAGAATAAAATCGTGAGATTACATTTCTCGATTTCTGGCATATTTCTGCAATCTTTCCAAAACTGAACCTCCTATGTTTCCACAAACTAAGAACCTATCCAAACTACACATGGAACCTATTCCATGTGTGTTACTACCATACAGTGGTGGCCAAAAGTATTGGCACCCCTGCAATTCTGTCAGATAATACTCAGTTTCTTCCTGAAAATGATTGCAATCACAAATTCTTTGGTATTATTATCTTCATTTAATTTGTCTTCAATCAAAAAACACAAAAAGAATTGTCCTAAAGCCAAATTGGATACAATTCCACACCAAACCTAAAAAAGGGTGTGGACAAAAGTATTGGCACTGTTTGAAAAATCATGTGATGCTTCTCTAATTAGTGTAATTAACAGCATCTGTAACTTACCTGTGGCACCTAACAGGTGTTGGCAATAACTAAATCACACTTGCAGCCAGTTAACATGGATTAAAGTTGACTCAACCTCTGTCCTGTGTCCTTGTGTGTACCACATTGAGCATGGAGAAAAGAAAGAAGACCAAAGAACTGTCTGAGGACTTGAGAAACCAAATTGTGAGGAAGCATGAGCAATCTCAAGGCTACAAGTCCAGCTCCAAAGACCTGAATGTTCCTGTGTCTTCCGTGTGCAGTGTCATCAAGAAGTTTAAAGCCCATGGCACTGTGGCTAACCTCCCTAGATGTGGACGGAAAAGAAAAATTGACGAGAGATTTCAACTCAAGATCGTGCGGATGGTGGATAAAGAACCTCGACTAACATCCAAACAAGTTCAAGCTGCCCTGCAGTCCGAGGATACAACAGTGTCAACCCGTACTATCCGTCGGCGTCTGAATGAAAAGGGACTGTATGGTAGGATACCCAGGAAGACCCCACTTCTTACCTTGAGACATAAAAAAGCCAGGCTGGAGTTTGCCAAAACTTACCTGAGAAAGCCTAAAACGTTTTGGAAGAATGTTCTCTGGTCAGATGAGACAAAAGTAGAGCTTTTTGGGAAAAAGCATCAACATAGAGTGTACAGGAAAAAAAAAGAGGCATTCAAAGAAAAGAACACGGTCCCTACAGTCAAACATGGCGGAGGTTCCCTGATGTTTTGGGGTTGCTTTGCTGCCTCTGGCACTGGACTGCTTGACCGTGTGCATGGCTTTATGAAGTCTGAAGACTACCAACAAGTTTTGCAGCATAATGTAGGGCCCAGTGTGAGAAAGCTGGGTCTCCCTCAGAGGTCATGGGTCTTCCAGCAGGACAATGACCCAAAACACACTTCCAAAAGCACTATAAAATGGTTTGAGAGAAAGCACTGCAGACTTCTAAGGTGGCCAGCAATGAGTCCAGACCTGAATCCCATAGAACACCTGTGGAGAGATCTCAAAATGGCAGTTTGGAGAAGGCACCCTTCAAATATCACGGACCAGGAGCAGTTTGCCAAAGAAGAATGGTCTACAATTCCAGCAGAGCATTGTAAGAAACTCATTGATGGTTACCGGAAGCGGTTGTTCGCAGTTATTTTGGCTAAAGGTTGTGCAACCAAGTATTAGGCTGAGGGTGCCAATACTTTTGTCTGGCCCATTTTTGGAGTTTTGTGTGAAATGATCAATGATTTGATTTTTGCTTCATTCTCTTTTGTGTTTTTTCCTTGCAAGCAAATTAAAAAAAGATAATAATACCAAAGAATTTGTGATTGCAATCATTTTTAGGAAGAAATTGAGTATTATCTGACATAATTGCAGGGGTGCCAATACTTTTGGCCACCACTGTAACTCCCAGGCAGCATGTCTACTATCTTTGGGTTACTGAGAAATGTTGCTGAGGTCAGCAATGTACAGTGCCAAAAAAGTGCTTTTGAAGCAAATTGAATATAGAACAATGTATGACAGAAGACCAGAAAGAAAACACAGAGTTACCAAAACAGAACATATGAGAAGCATTAGGAAGAGTCAACTTTTTCAGTAAAGCAAATAAAAACAATGAAGCAGAATGAGTCACATGGTTTGAGGATATTAAATAGTATGTGTTCAAGTACTATAGAGTTATCATGGTCATGAAACTTAAAGGGGTTGTCTGGTGTAAACAAGCTATCACCCATCCATTATATTGGGGATAACTTGCTGATCAGTGGGTGTCTCATCACTGGGACCCACAACGATTGGGAAAACGGAGAATCTTTATCTCTGACAGTAAACTTTTATTCCAAGTTACAAAGTAGAGTGGCAGGTCAGATTCCATTCATTCTTTATGGGGCTGCTGGAAAAAGCTGAGCACTGCATTTGGCAGCTCCATAGGGAATAAATGGAGCAAAACATCCACACTACTACTCCATCTCAAGGGGATAAAAATTCCACATTCTGGCAATCAGTGCGGGTCCCAGCGGTCAGATAGGTGATAACTAGTGACAAAGACAAAATAAATTTTCCTAGAAAAAATGATAAGGGACATTCTCTCCAGTGTAATGACTTGTAAATAAGGCAAAAAAAAAACCACAAAAAAAATCTGGGCTATGTTCACACATAGCATTTTTGATGCGTTTTTGCACTTTTGCATTGCTTTCAACTGTGAAAAATACATTCACCAGTAAATGTCATTTTAACATTTTACTACCTCATCTGCTCATGTGGTGTGTGAGACATGATCAGAAACATCCTGTTTCATTTATGAAGGAGCGACTCTGAAAGTCATAAAGCCTATTTTTACAGGGCCATCAGGCGGCCCTTACTATTGTTAAAGAGCAAGCAGTCAGCCCTCACTATTGTTAGAGGGCCATCAACCAGCTATGCTTTGTTGTTCCCATTATTAAGGAGCAGGTCTCCTATATTGTTATTGCATATACAGTGACTGCAAGGGCTGTCAAAAATTTGGACGCACCCCAATACCCCTTTGAAGAGACATAGAGGAGGGCGTCAGTAAAAAAAAATGTTCCCATTATTAAAGAGTGGGTCTCTTATACTGTTATTGCACATGAAGTGACTGCAAGGGCTGCCAAAAATTTAGACGCACCCCAATACCCCTTTGAAGAGACATAGAGGAGGGCCTCAGCAAAAAAAATCTTCCCGTTATAAGGAGCGGGTCTCCTATACTGTTATTGCATATGCGGTGACTGCAAGGGCTGCCAACAATTTGAACGCACCCCAATACCCCTTTGAAGAGACGTAGAGGAGGGCCTCATTAAAAAAATTGTTCCCATTATTAAGGAGTGGGTCTTCTATACTGGTAATACTAAGTGTATGGGCTGAAATTTTTTTACACCTGGGGGGTATACATTAGCATACTGTAAAACATATAGAATATTAAAGATAGGCCTCCTATGGGCAGCATAAACACCCTTAAAAAATTATATGTTTGTTGCATCACGGTCACCCTGGTGATATGGTGGTGGATGATGAGTAGAAGAAGAGGGAGGAGGACAACAGAAAATAGACAAAATCAGGAAGCGTATACCCATGTCTGGGTGTGAAGAGGTGCATGGGAATAGATCCCCCCAAAAAAGCCACTGGATTTGACTTTATCTTTTTCTGCTACCATCTGGTGGTGTAGAGAAGTCTGGCCCAATCTAGCCCTTGTTCATTTTGATATGAGTCAGCCTGTCAGCATTTTCAGTTGACAGGCAGATGCACCTATCAGTTATAATGCCCCCAGCGGCACTAAAAGCCTCTGACAAAACGCTAACGGCAGGGCAGGCTAAGACATCCAAGATGTAGTGAGCCAGTTCATGCCACGTGTCCAACTTGGATACCTAATAGTTATAAGGCACAGAGGAATCACAGAGGATGTTGGTATGGTCGGCAAGGTACTCCTTCAGCATCTTCCAAAACTTTTCCCTCCTTGTCAGAGTACTCAGCGCATCAGGGCTTGGGCACTGGGAGGGTCTGAGAAAAGTGTCCCACATCTTTGACAGTGTTCCCCTGCCTCTGCTGCATCACATTTGTGTCTCCCTCACCTGTACTCCTTTGTTGTCCAAGGAACTGTGACCCCAACAAGGGCCTTCTGGTACTACAACATTATACTAGACCTCTCCGCAGCGGGAAGGAGAGATAGAAAGTTCTTCTTGTATTGTGGATTTAGAAGTGTGACCAATCTGTAATTACTGTTGGCCAAAATGCATACAATGCAAGGGTCACGGGAAAGGCACAGGAACATAAAGTCAGCCATGTGTGCCAGACTGGTAACAGCCAAGTCTTCCCTGCCCTGACCAAGAGGATGACTGTCCATGCTCTCCGCCTGTTCATCCTCCTCTTCATTCTCCCTTTTCTCAGGCCATCCATGCTGAATGGATGGTATGACAGTTGTGTGGGTAGTACCTTCTGTAGAGCAATAAAACAGCTACTGTTCCTCCTCTTCCTCCTCCTCATTATCACCCAATCCACTTTGGGATGAAATGAGGCTGGGCTGTGTGGAATCACCCTGTATGGTTCCATGCCCCATCTCATCATGCTGCGTCTGCAATGCCTCCTCTTTAATTGTGAGCAGTGAGTGTTTCAGTAGACAGAGAAGCTGGATGGTGATGTTAATTATGGTGTCATCGCTGCTTGGTGGAGTCCTCAAAGTTTTGGAGGATGGTACAGATGTCAGACATCCATACCCACACATCAGCTCTTATGTGCAGAGGCTGAATTGAATAGCAATGGGTGTGTTGAAGCTGGTACTCAACCACTGCCCTCTGCTGCTCACAAATCCTTCCCAACATCTACAACATTGAGTATTAATGCATGGTGACATGGCACACTAGTCGGTGAGCTGGAAGCTGCAAACGCTGCTGAAGCACGGCGAGGGTGGCAGAAGCAGTACGTGACTTTTGAAAAATGGGCACACATGTGGTGTACATTGACAAACATCTCAGGCAGATTTAGGTAGGGTTTGAGAAACTGCTGAACCACTAGGTTGAGCACATTGGCCAGGCATGATACATGTGCGAGCTCGCCTAGCTTCAGAGCCGCCACCAGGTTCCAGCCATTGTCACACATGACCATGCCTGCCTGTAGGTTCAGCCACAGATCTGCCTGCTATTTTACACCTGTCAACATCTCTTCAGTGGTGTTTGGTTTGTCACCTAAGCATATTAGCTTCAGCACAGCCTGTTGCCGCTTGGACGAGGAAGTGCTGCACTGCTTCCAGCTTCCAACTGATGTGGTCATTTCAGATATGGAGGCTGAGGAAGAGGAGGTGCAGGAGCTGTAGAATGTGGGGGCAATCCTGATTGACCCAGGGCCCACAAACCTCGGTCTCGGAACAACGTGTTCTGTCCCAGAGTCTGACTGGGTCCCGTCTTCTACTATATTAACCCAGTGTGCTGTCAACGAGACATACCATCCCTGGCCACAAACACTTGTCCATATGTTCGTGGTTAGGTGGACCTTCTCAGTACCTGTGTTGTTGAAGGCACGAGTAATGTTCTGGGACACGTGCTTGTGTAATGTGAGGATGGCACACCGGTAGAAATAGTGGTGGCTAAGGACTGAGTACCGAGGGACAGCCACCACCATCAGGTTGCGGAAATAATCCGTCTCCACTAGCCTAAAAGGCAACATTTCAGGTGCAAGCATTTTAGAAATGTGTGAGTTTAGTAGTGTGGCCTGTGGGGCATTGGCTGTGTATTTGAGCTTGAGTTCAAAGGACTGGGGAAGGGACAACTGAACGCTTCACTGGGACAAGGACGTGGACGCTGACGTTGATTGTTGCAGGTGTGCAATGACAGGTGCAGGGTGGAAGGCATCTTCGCCTGCGCTATGCACAGAGGATTGGCGTGCACGCACAACAGCTGAACAGGTGTCACACGCAGACACTGTTTCTGGACCCTGGCATTCGGCCCAACTAGTCAAGTGCTTTACTGTCATGTGCCTGAGCATGCTGGTGGTGGTCAGGCTGGTAGTTTTGCTGCACCTGCTGGTGCTGGCATGGCAGAGGGTGCAAATGGCCTTTTAGGGTTTTATCTGTCTTTAAAAAAGAGCCAGACTCTGGAAGACCTATCAGTTGCACTGGCAACTTCCCTCGTGTTGGTGCTCCAGTGAACAGTTTCCCGTCTTCTGTCTGTGGCCACCTCACTGCTTGTTCCTGCCTGTTGTGTTGGTAATTGTGTCTCATCATCATCATCCACCTCGTGTGACAGTTTCCCACCATCGTCTTCATGTTATTGTTGCTGCTCAAATATTTGGGCATCGCTGCATGTGATCTCCTCTTGCCCCGCTTGAAGTGGGCTGGGCGGAGGTCCGAATCTATAAATGGAAAAGTGAACAGCTGTTCGGAGTGTCCAAGTGTGGAATCAATATTCTCTGGGCACTTGGCATGGTGGGAGGAAGAAGGATCAGGGTGAGGAAAATGTTCCAGTCTCATGGCTACGGAGACTTGGCTGTGCGGAAGACAGGGTGGTGGTGGTGGTGGCAAACTGATTGAAAGCATTATCTGCAACCCAACCAACAAACTTTTCACACTGCTCTGGCTTCAAGAGTGGTGTTCCGTGGCCCCCTTGTAATTGGGTCAGGAAGGTAGTTCAACATGATGTGGGTGTTTGTTGGAATCCCTCAGCAGGCTCAATTTCAACTTGCCCACGGCCTCGGCATCTGCGTGAACCATCAAGTCCACTTACCTGTCTCTTGCCATGTGCCTTGCCCATTTTAAATTGAGTGTAATATTTGTCCCACTCCAAAAAATATCACAATTATTACCGTAGTAATATGGGATCACATCTGATGACCACGGTTTTAGGAAGTGGCCTTATAGATGTGGTTTTGATCAGTGACCAAGTGTGAATAGGATGAACAACACCCAAGTGGCAGACTTTAAATTAAGGGTAACATTTGGCACGCTCCAAAAAATGTCATGATTATTTTCGCAGTAATATGGGATCATGTCACATGATGGAAAAGTTTCTCTGCTTCCACAATACAGCAATGCAAAAGAGATAAAAAAAAATCTGACTTTATTCTGTTAGCAGGCAAACAGAGCAGTAAAATGGTGTACTGTACTGCATTTTAAGCAAATAACCAGGATTAAGAGCAAAACAAAATTAGCCCTGATATCTAGGGCTATGGATATCTGTAACAGTAGCAGCAGACAGAATGTACAATGGACCCTATTGTGCTGTATACAGTGTCCACAAACTCTGCCTGCCTAACTCCGGCTATCACCAGTTATATATGCAGCTGGATTAGTCCATAGAAGGACTGTTAGTTCATATAGATATACAGGTGCTTCTCACTAAATTAGAATATCATCAAAAAGTTAATTTATTTCAGTTCTTCAATACAAAAGGTGAAACTCATATATTATATAGAGTCATTACAAACAGAGTGATCTATTTCAAGTGTTTGTTTCTGTTAATGTTGATGGTTATGGCTTACAGGCAATGAAAACACAAAAGTCATTATCTCAGTAAATTAGAATACTTTATAACAACAGCTTGAAAAATATTTTTAAAATCCGAAATGTTGGCCTACTGAAAAGTACACTGCTCAAAAAAATAAAGGGAACACTCAAATAACACATCCTAGATCTGAATGAATGAAATATTCTCATTGAATACTTTGTTCTGTACAAAGTTGAATGTGCTGACAACAAAATCACGCAAAAATCATCAATGGAAATCAAATTTATTAACCAATGGAGGCCTGGATTTGGAGTCACCCCCAAAATTAAAGTGGAAAAGCTCACTACAGGCTGATCCAACTTTAATGTAATGTCCTTAAAACAAGTCAAAATGAGGCTCAGTATTGTGTTTGGCCTCCACATGCCTGAATGACATCCCTACAAAGCCTGGGCATGCTCCTGATGAGGTTGTGGATGGTCTCCTGTGGGATCTCCTCCCAGACCTGGAATAAAACATCCGCCAACTCCTGGACAGTCTGTGGTGCAACGTGACGTTGGTGGATGGAGTGAGACATGATGACCCAGATGTGCTCAATCAGATTCAGGCCTGGGGAATGGGCGGGCCAGTCCATAGCTTCAATGCCTTCATCTTGCAGGAACTGCTGACACACTCCAGCCTCATGAGGTCTGGTATTGTCCTGCATTAGGAGGAACCCAGGGCCAACCGCACCAGCACTCACAAGGGGTCTGAGAATCTCATCTCAGTGCCTAATGGCAGTCAGGCTACCTCTGGCGAGCACATGGAGGGCTGTACGGCCCTCCAAAGAAATGCCACCCCACACCATTACTGACCCACTGCGAAACCGGTCATGCTGAAGGATGTTGCGGGCAACAGATCGCTTTCCACGGCGTCTCCAGACTCTGTCACGTCAGTCACATGTGCTTTCATCTGTGAAGAGCACAGGGCGCCAGTGGCGACTTTGCCAATCCTATGTGTTCTGTGGCAAATTCCAAGCGTCCTGCACGGTGTTGGGTTGTGAGCACAACCCCCATCTGTGGATGTAGGGCCCTCATACCACCCTCATGGAGTCGGTTTCTAACCATTTGTGCAGACACATGCACATTTGTGGCCTGCTGGAGACCAGGCCTCTTATGCTAGCCAGTACTCCTGGGAGGGTCTACCTTATAATCATCAGTAAAGACCCTGAACTGCACTGCAAAGACTCTGAGTCGTTCCTGCTGCGCTCGTGCACCATCACCCCCATCATCCACACTTACTGCCCTGAGGCTATACTCCTCCCGTGGGGAGTTATCCCATTCTCTGCTGCGCACACAACACCAGCCTCAGCGGTCTGCCTCTCAGCGGTGGTACTCCCTGACCGCAATCCACGGGTGGCGCAGTCGGACAATTAACCTCAAAACCTAAGAAAGACTGCCACTGGTTTGACCAGCCTGAGCCACGGGACCGCGTCACCGCCACGGAGACTACAGAGCCCAGAGACCCGGCACCGGGTATCCCACACACGTGTACACACGGCCCAGGGGGCGCGTCACATGCACTTACAAACATAAGTCCCATTATTGGGGAGTGGGTGTCCCATAGTATTTGCTTATGCCTTGCAAGCAAAAGCTGGCAAAAATTAGGACGGAGCAACTTGCAATGCCCCTTACAAGAGCCATGCAGTACAGCATATTACAAACATAAGTCCCATTATTGGGGAGTGGGTGTCCCATAGTATTTGCTTATGCCTTGCAAGCAAAAGCTGCCAAAAATTAGGATGGAGCAACTTGCAATGCCCCTTACAAGAGTCATGCAGTACAGCATATTACAAACATAAGTCCCATTATTGGAGAGTGGGTCTCCCATAGTATTTGCTTATGCTTTCCAAGCAAAAGCTGCCAAAAATTAGGATGGAGCAACTTGCAATGCCCCTTACAAGAGCCATGCAGTACAGCATATTACAAACATAAGTCCCATTATTGGGGAGTGGGTGTCCCATAGTATTTGCTTATGCCTTGCAAGCAAAAGCTGCCAAAAATTAGGACGGAGCAACTTGCAATGCCCCTTACAAGAGCCATACAGTACAGCATATTACAAACATAAGTCCCATTATTGGGGAGTGGGTCTCCCATAGTATTTGCTTATGCTTTCCAAGCAAAAGCTGCCAAAAATTAGGACGGAGCAACTTGCAATGCCCATTACAAGAGCCATGCAGTACAGCATATTACAAACATAAGTCCCATTATTGGGGAGTGGGTGTCCCATAGTATTTGCTTATGCCTTGCAAGCAAAAGCTGCCAAAAATTAGGACGGAGCAACTTGCAATGCCCATTACAAGAGCCATGCAGTACAGCATATTACAAACATAAGTCCCATTATTGGGGAGTGGGCGTCCCGTAGTATTTGCTTATGCCTTGCAAGCAAAAGCTGCCAAAAATAAGGACGGAGGAACTTGCATTGCTGGCACCCTGGTGGTATAGTGGTGGTGGAGGCTGAGGATAAGGAGAAGAAGATAAAACAGCCGAAACGAGGAAGCGTATACCCATGTGTGGGTGTGAAGCGGTGCATGTGAATACACCTCCTGAAATAACACAGTGGATTTGACTTTATGTTACTCTGCTGTCATTTGGTGGTGATGAGAAGTCTGGCCCAATCCAGCCCTTGTTCATTTTGATAAGGGTCAGCTTGTCAGCATTGTCAGTTGACAGGCGAGTGCGCTTATCAGTTATAATTCCCCCAGCGGCACTAAAAACACGCTCCGATAACACGCTAGCGGCAGGGCAGGCCAGGACCTCCAAGGCGTACAGAGCGAGATCATTCCAAGTGTCCAGCTTGGATACCCAATAACTAAAAGGCACAGAGGAATCATGGAGGAATCTGGTACGGTCGTCAAGGTACTCCCTCACCATATTTTGAAACTTTCCACTCCTTGTGAGAGTACCCCGCGCCTCAGGGCCTGTAAGTTGGGCGGGTGTCAGAAAACTGTCCCAGAATGTTGACAGTGTTCCCCTGCCTCTGCTGGATTGGAGTTGCATCTCTCTCGCCTGTACGCCTTGGTTGGGCAACGAACTGTGACCTCTGCCGCTAGCGTGTTAAGATGGGAATTTTTTTAAGAGTTCTGCAGCAAGGGCCTTCTGGTACTGCCCCATTTTTGTAGACCTCCCCACCTCAGGAATAAGAGAGTGAAAGTTCTCCTTGTAGCGGGGGTCTACAAGTGTCACCAACCAGTAATGACTGTCACCCAACATTTTGACAACGCGAAGGTCACGGTTAAGGCAGCGTAAAATAAAGTCAGCCATGCGTGCCAGACTGGTAACGGGCAAGATTTCCGTGTCCTCACCAAGATGACGACTGACCATGCTCTCCTCCTCCTCCTCCTCTTCCTCCTCCCCCCTGTCCTCAGGCCACCCACGCTGAACCGACGGTATGACACTTGTACAGGTACTACCGTCTACAACGCATGATAGCAGCTCCTGTTCTTCCTCCTCCTCCTCCTCTCCCTCATTGTCCCCCAATGCACGTTGGGATGAGATGAGGCGGGCTGTGTGTAATCGCCCGCTACGGCTTCTTGATCCATCTCATCATACTCTGGCTGCAATGCCTCCTCTTTAATTCTCTGCAGAGAGCGTTGCAAAAGACAGACAAGTGGGATGCTGACACTAATGATGGCGTCATCGCCACTCACCATCTTGGTGGCCTCCTCAAAGTTTGTCAGGATGGTACATATGTCAGACATCCAGGTCCACTCCTGAGGTCTTATGTGTGGAGTCTGACCTGAATATCGACAGCCTTGTTGCAGCTGGTACTCCACAACTGCTCTCTTCTGCTCACAAATCCTTTGCAACATGTGGAGGGTAGAATTCCAACATGTGGGGACATCACACACCAGTCGGTGTGCTGGAAGCTGCAAACGCTGATGCAACACAGCAAGGGCGGCGGAAGCTGTAGCCGACTTGCGAAAATGAGCAGACAGGCGGCGTACTTTCACGAGCAGATCTGGCAACTCGGGGTATGATTTAAGAAACCGCTGAACTACGAGGTTAAGCACATGAGCCAGGCATGGTACGTGTGTGATCTCACCTCGCCTCAGAACCGCCACCAGGTTACGGCCATTGTCACACACGACCATGCCGGTATGTAGGTTCAGCGGTCTCAGCCACAGATCTGCCTGCTCTTTCTCAGCTGTCCACAACTCACAAGCAGTGTGAGGTTTATCACCTAAGCTTATGAGTTTCAGCACAGCCTGTTGCCGCTTGGCGGAGGCAGTACTGCAATGCTTCCAGCTTGTAACTAATGTGGTGATATCTGAGATGGAGGCTGAACATGAGGAGGAGGAGGAGGATGCGCAGGAGCTGTACACTGTGGGGGCAACTCTGACTGACATAGGGCCCGCAATCCTTGGTGTGGGGAGGATGTGTTCCGTCCCAAGGTCCGACTGGGTCCCGGCTTCCACTATGTTTACCCAGTGTGCCGTCAGAGAGATGTACCGTCCCTGGCCACAAGCACTTGTCCACATGTCCGTTGTCAGGTGGACTCTCCCAGTAACAGCGTTGTTGAGGGCACGGCAGATGCTTTGGGACACGTGCTTGTGTAGTGCGGGGATGGCACACCGGGCAAAATAGTGTCGGCTGGGGACCGAGTACCGAGGGACGGCCACCGCCATAAGATTGCGGAAGGATTCCATCTCAACCAGCCTAAAAGGCAGCATTTCCAATGCAAGAAGTCGTGAAATGTGCGAATTTAGGACTGTGGCCTGTGGGGCGTTAGCTGTGAATTTCCGCTTTCATTCAAAGGTCTGGGATATGGACAATTGAACGCTGCGGTGGGACGTGGACGTGGACGTTGATGCTTGAGAAACTGCCATAACAAGTGAAGACTGAGAGGAGGGGGCATCTTTACATGCAGTATGGACAGGGGATTGCCTTGCACACACAACAGGGGGTTCTATTGCACGCACAACAGTGGAAGAAGCAGTGGTGACTCCCGCTGACACTGGTCGTGGACCCTGGGTTTCGCCCCACAAAGTCGGGTGCTTTGCTGCCATGTGCCTGATCATGCTGGTGGTGGTCAGGCTGGTAGTTTTGTCACCCCTGCTGATGCTGGCATGGCAGGTGGAACATATGGACTTTTTGGGGTTATCAGCAGAGTCTTTAAAAAAATTCCAGACTCTGGAAGACCTACCGCTTGTACTGGCAACGTCCCTCGTGTTGGTGTTACGGGGAACGGTTGCCTGCCTTCTGTCTGCGGCCACCACACTGCTTCTTCCTGCCTGTTGGGGTACTCTGCCTCCCTCCCCCTGTGTGCTGCTGGCCTCACTCTGCATGTCCTCCTTCCACGTTGGGTCAGTTACTAGATCATCCACCACCTCCTCCTCTTCCACTTGCGCACCACGATCCTCCTCCTCACTTCCTGGCAATTGTGTCTCGTCATCGTCCACCTCTTGTGACAGATTGCCAATGTCTACTTCCTGTGGCCGTGGCTGTTCAAATATTTGGGCATCGCAACATGGGATCTCCTCTTCCACCACTTCAAGCGTATCAGGCGAAGGTCCCAAATATGGAAATGGACCAGTGAACAGCTCTTCAGAGTGTCCAAGTGTGGGATCACTTGCTGTCTGACGACACTCGGCATGGTGGGAGGAAGGAGCATCAGGGTGAGGAGGATTATGCGGTCGAGACTCACGGCTACAAAGAGTTGACCATGTGGAAGACAGACCGGAGGTGGTGGTGCCCAGGTAACTGGAAGTATTATCTGCTATCCAATTAATAACCTGTTCACACTGATCAGTTCTCAATACTGGTGTTGTTCTGTGCTTCCCTAGTAATTCGGTCAAGAAGTGGGAGCGAGAAGATGTGGCTGTTGGTTGTGGCACATTTTCACCTTGGCCACGGCCCCGTTCTCTGCATGAACCTGCACCAGAACGTCCACTTCCACGTCCCTTGACACGCGCCTTGCCCATTGTAAATGAAGTAAAATAGCTTACACTTGCACTATCAATGGAAAAAAGGTAATAAAGAGTAGATTAGAACCGTGGAAGAGGAAAACCACAGTTATTGTTTACTGGGGTATACCACACTTTTTTAAATAGAGATTTTTGTGGCTGAACAGTGAGCGACACACTCAAACTGCATTTTTTTTAGATACCAAAGGCCCAAAACTGGATAGTACAGCGATTTGACCCGTGGAACTGCGAAACCACACTGGGATGTCGGGCCTACACAAGACTATTTTCAACAGATATATTTTTGTGTCACATCAGTCAGGAGACACTACTGTTTTTCTTTACGGAAAAAACTACCAAAAGCTGAATAATAGAGATTTTTTACCGTGGGATGGCAAAACCACAGTTATTGTTTACTGTGGTATACCACACTTTTTTAAATAGAGATATTTGCGGCTGAACAGTGAGCGACACACTCAAACTGCTTTTTTTTTTAGATACCAAAGGCCCAAAACTGGATAGTACAGCGATTTGACACATGGAACTGCGAAACCACACTGGGATGTCGGGCCTACACAAGACTATTTTCAACAGATATATTTTTGTGCCACAACAGTCAGGAGACACTATTGTTTTTCTTTACGGAAAATATACCAAAACCTGAATAATAGAGATTTTTTACCATGGGATGGCAAAACCACAGTTATTGTTTACTGGGGTATACCAGACTTTTTTAAATATATAGATTTGCGGCTGTACAGTGAACGACACACTCAAACTGTTTTTTTTTTAGATATAAATGGCCCAAAATGGATAATGCAGAGGTTTGAACCGTGGAAGTGCAAAACAACACTTATGTTTCTCTAGCCTACACCAGACTATTTTCAACAGTTATATTTGTGTCTGAAAAATCAGAGACACGCTTTTTTTTGGGGGGGGGGGGGGGGGGACAGCAAAAGGTTAATAAGACGGGTATTTGTACAGTGTGAAGGAGGAAAAAAAAAGGAGGATTTAGATGAAAAAAAAAGGATTTTTCCTGGCCCCCGACATCTGGTGTTAAGTCCAGCAATTTCAGCAACAGGAGCACACAGGACTGTAATGCAGCGTTTGCTGGTATAACCACTGTGTCTCCTAAACAGCCTGCCTGCCTGGTATCTGGGATGGATATTAGTCCTGAAAAGGACTGTTTGTTTGTTCTGGCAGCCTTTACAGACCCTACACTAACTATTTTGCTGTTTATATCTCTCCCTAAATCAGCAGCGCTCTCCCTACACTAATCCGGAGCAACTGTGTCCAAGATGGCGGCGCCCGGTTTTAAATACTCGAGGTGACGCTGTGCGGCCAGCCAATCACTGTAATGCCCACAACCAACATTGCTGCAGCATTACAGTGACTGGCTGGCAATCCCTGCATGTTCATTGGCTCTGTAAAGAGCGCCAAACATGCAAGGCGGAGACCCGAGCTCCCGCCCGAGTAACCCGGAAATGCTCGGTGCTCGCCGAACATCCCGAGTAGCGTGATGCTCGGGCGAGTACCGAGCAGTGTCGAGCATGTTCGCTCAACACTAGTGCCAAGTCCTGATTAGTGTTGAGCCACGCCCGTAGTGTTCGAGTTCGGTTCGGTTTGTCGAACACCCGTATGTTCGCCGAACTGTTCGTCGATCTGTTCGTCGAACACCTTCGAACACCGTTAAAACCAATGGCAGGCAAACAAAAACACATAGAAACACATAGAAAACACCTTCAAAGGTGTCCAAAAGCTGACAAACTGCTCAGAAGACACAACTAACACATGGAAAAGTGACAAGCACATATAGTCATGCGAAAAGAAAAGAGGTGGAGGAGTAAAAGGAGGGGGAGACACAGATATAGGCATGTCATGCCCTTCTAAAGCCAAAAATGTGTGAAGCCGACACGGCCAGTCCGTTCCTGCCCGTGCCACCTCCGTGTCGCTGGGTTTGTGCCAGAGCCGCGGTGGACCCTGACGGCCAGCCCCCCTCTCCCAATACTGGTGCCTGTCCGCTGCTGGGTCGAGCGAGCTCCCCTGCGGTAAAGGCAGGTCTAATCTTTTTAATTTAAATTGTCTCTCTAATTTGAATGAGTACACTTTAAATCCTTTTACAAGGATGTATTGGAGGGTAAGTCTCATGCCAGCAGCCACGTAATTCCAGCTCCAGTAGCGTCCACTAAAGCTGCTGCAGTTAAAAAGCTTTTATAAGGATCGAGCTCGGCGGTCCACCGCAAGGCATCCTACCGCCAGTCCCAGCCCCTATGCCTTGGGGTGCCTCCCCGATGCTCTTCACTGAGTGTCCCAGGGGCCCGAACCATTTCCTTTGAAAAAATTAAGTGTCCAAACTACAGGTGGTGTAGCTTGCTTAACAGCTGGGATAATCCGCTGACTAGCAGACACTGCTACTAGGCACAAAGTATTTCCTGGGCTAGATGCAGTTAAAAATTTGTAATTAGATACTCTCGATGGATGCTGAGAAAGCATTCCATAGTGTCTCCTGGCACGCCATATATTATTCTCTTAAAAAGCTTGGGGTAGGGGTCTAGGGGACCCTTTTATAGCCAAAATCACGGCCCTGTATCGCAATACATCACCTAGACTGAAGATAAATGGAACATTTTCATCACCTTTCATAATCACCAATGGGACAAGGCAGGGATGTCCTCTGTCTCTCTTATACATCCTAGTGACGGAGCACCTGCTCTCATCAATTCGCCATAACCCCAATATTAGGTGGATTGAGGTGGGAGGCACCGAGTACAAGTGCTCTGCATTTGCTGATGATGTCCTAGTATATATCACTCAATCACTTATATCCATCCCTGCTGTTATGGCTGAAAATAGATCACTTTGTTACATGGACAAATTTTAAAATCAACGCAGCGAAGTCTGAGGCCCTCGATGTCTCCCTCCAAAAATCCATACAGGACTCCATCCAGTCCAACTTTCCCTTTGCCTGGCCCTCACAGGGTATCAAGTACTTAGGAATTCGTATTCATAGAGACCTCTCCCATCTATGTTATCTTAATTTTGGGCCCTTTATTGAACAACTCCATACAGACCACGGTTGGCAAGTTAGAACTGTAAGATTCACTACGTGAACCACTGTTGTTTTGTGGAAAAGCACATGTACACTGTGTTCCAAATTATTATGCAAAAAGTGTTTAGGAGTGATAAGGGAAGAATTTTTTTTTTGTCAATTAAACTCATTGATGGTGATGTGTGTCAGGGCTCTTTATATCACTGTAAGCAATTGCAGACTCCTGTGCTAATTAGTTTGGCAGGTGTGTCCAATGAAAGGCAAGACTACTTAAGAAGGCTGTCCCACATTATTAAGCAGCCTACATTTTCTGCCAAAATGGAAAAGAAAAAGGATGTGTCGGCTGCTGAGAAGCAACAAATTGTGGAGTGTTTAGGTCAAGGCATGACTACTATCAACATTGCCAAGACACTTCATCCTGATCATCGCACAATCAAGAAGTATGTAGCTGATTCACAGTACACACGTGTGTGTGCTGATAAGGGAAAATTGAGGACTCTTTCCTACAGGCAATTACGTCAGGTTAAAAGCGCAGCGGCAAAAAAGCCTTGTCATAGCAGCAGACAAGTTTTTGAAGCTTCTGGTGTCTCCAACGTCCCCCGAACAACAAGATGCAGAGTCCTTCAGAGGTTTGCAGCTGTGCGTAAGCCATCCTATCGACCTCCTCTATCCACTGCACACAAGCAGAAACGGCTCCAGTGGGCCAAACAAAACATGAAGACTGACTTCAAAACTGTTTTGTTCACCGATGAGTGCCGTGCAACGCTCGATGGTCCAGATGGATGGAGTGGAGGATGGCTGGTTGATGGACACCCCATGGAAACACGGCTACAGCGCCAACAAGCAGGAGGTGGAGTAATGTTTTGGGCTGGAATCATGGGAGAGAGATTGTCGGCCCCTTTAGGATCCCTGAAGGGGTAAAGATGAACTCCATAATGTATGTGGAGTTTCTCAAACAGCACTTCCTGCCATGGTTCAAGAAGAAGAACCGTGTATTCCGCAGCAAGATCATTTTCATGCATGATAATGCACCGTCTCATGCTGCACATTAGTGTTGAGCATTCCGATACTGAAATATCGGGTATCGGCCGATATTCGCGGTATCGGAATTCCGATACTTAATTCCGATACTTTTACAATATCGAATACCGGAATCGGAAGTTCCCATAATGCCTGCGCTCTGCAGTGTCTCTGAAGTATGACAAGCTGGATGGCAGCGCTCAGCTGAGATCCAGCCTGTCATCAGAATGCCATCCCAGCGTGGGAGAATTCTCCTGATCGTTTAAAAGCCGGCGGGCGGTAAAAAGCCGCCGGCTTTTAAACAATCACACAGCCCCATACTGCTTCCCCGCAGCCTCCCACCCCGATCCTCCGCTCCCCTCGCCACCTCCCATCCCGATCGTAAGTTAGGACCGGGCGGGGAGCGCAGCACCAAGGAGCGGGGAGCGAAGGACCCGGGCGGGGAAGCCGGCAGTGAAAAGACTTCACCGCCGGCTTTCCCGTTCTGTGCTGCGCTTTCCCGCCGGTTATTTCAAATGAACAGCTGAGGTATCAGGTGATGCTGATCAGCTGTTCATTTGAAGTAGCCGCGGTGCCCTCAGAGGGTTCACGTGAGTTCATGCTTGACTGCATTGCATGAACTCACATGAACTTTCCCACGGCCGCACAGGTCAGCCTCACCTCCCAGACGATCAGCCCGTCATGATTGGTGTGTGTGGGTGTCTGTGCATGTGTCTGCGAGTGTGTCTGCGAGTGTGTGCGGGGTGTCTGTGCGATGTCTGCGGGTGTGTGCATTGTCTGCGGGTGTGTGCGGTGTCTGTGCGATGTGTGCGGGTGTGTGCGGGTGTGCGCGGTGTCTGTGCGATGTCTGCGGTGTCTGTGCGATGTCTGCGAGTGTGTGCGGTGTCTGTGCGATGTCTGCGAGTGTGTGCGGTGTCTGTGCGATGTCTGCGAGTGTGTGCGGTGTCTGTGCGATGTCTGCGAGTGTGTGCGGTGTCTGTGCGATGTCTGCGAGTGTGTGCGGTGTCTGTGCGATGTCTGCGAGTGTGTGCGGTGTCTGTGTGATGTTTGCGAGTGTGTGCGGTGTCTGTGCGATGTCTGCGAGTGTGTGCGGTGTCTGTGCGATGTCTGCGGGTGTGTGTGTGCAGGCAGACATAGGCTGATGTGACACTACTACTCCCATCGGCCTATGTCTGTCCCCCGTCCACTCATGCCAGCAGGATCAGCTCGATGGGAGCAGTAGTTCCCATCAGCCTGATCCTGCTATTTAAATTGCCCTACTGTGTCCCCAATAAATTTTAAATACATGTCATTGGTGGCCAGTGGTTGCCTACAATAAATTAGTTCATACATTACCTGTCCCCGCCGATCGCCACCTAGAAAAAAGTAAAAAATAAAAAACTACACCTATACTCACCTAGACACCTAATTCCCCGAAGCCATCGATCTCCTGTAATAAAATATAAAATAATAAGCCACAACCTTATCCTTACCCCTCCGTAGTAGTCCACGAGTGTCCCACGATGATCTCCAGTTTAGAGCAGCCACATAGAATGTGACCGCTCTGAACCGCTGCCGCCGCTAGAAAGATGGGGCCGTAAAGCAGCCCCGTCATTGCATAAGCGGGTTCGCCGGAGTTCAGGCAGCGCTGCTCCGGTTAGCTCCTTTACGGCCCTACTGTATCGTGAGAAATTCCCACGGTACAGCAGTGCCGTAAAGGAGGTCTCCGGAGCTGCGCTGCCTGAATGCACTCCGGTGACCTCAGTAGTGTTGAGCCACCCCCGTAGTGTTCGAGTTCGGTTCGGTTCGTCGAACACCCGTGTGTTCGCCGAACTGTTCGTCGAACTGTTCGTCGAACACCTTCGAACACCGTTAAAACCAATGGCAGGCAAACAAAAACACATAGAAACACATAGAAAACACCTTCAAAGGTGTCCAAAAGCTGACAAACTGCTCAGAAGACACAACTAACACATGGAAAAGTGACAAGTACATATAGTCATGCGAAAAGAAAAGAGGTGGAGGAGTAAAAGGAGGGGGAGACACAGATATAGGCATGTCATGCCCTTCTAAAATCCAAAAAGTGAGAAGCCGAGATGGCCAGTCCGCTCCTGCCCGTGCCACCTCCGTGTCGCCGGGTTTGTGCCAGAGCCGCGGTGAACCCTGACGGCCAGCCCCCCTCTCCCAATACTGGTGCCTGTCCGCTGGTGGGTCGAGAGAGCCCCCCTGTGGTGGAGGCAGCTCTAAGCTTTTTAATTTAAATTGTCCCTCTAATTTGAATGAATACACTTTAAATCCATTTACAAGGATCTATTGGAGGGCAAGTCTCATGCCAGCAGCCGCGTAATTCCAGCTCCAGTAGCGTCCACTAAAGCTGCTGCAGTTAAAAAGCTTTTATAAGGATCGAGCTCGGCTGTCCACCGCAAGGCATCCTAGTGCCAGTCCCAGCCCCTATGCCTTGGGGTGCCTCCTGATGCTCTTCACTGAGTATCCCGTGGTCCCGAAGCATTTCCTTTGAAAAAATTAAGTGTCCAAACTACAGGTGGTGTAGCTTGCTTAACAGCCGGGATAATCCGCTGACTAGCAGACACTGCTACTAGGCACAAAGTATTTCCTGGGCTAGATGCAGTTAAAAATTTGTAAGTAGATACTCTCGTTGGATGCTGAGAAAGCATTCCATAGAGTCTCCTGGCACGCCATATATGATTCTCTTAAAAAGCTTGGGGTAGGGGTCTAGGGGACCCTTTTATAGCCAAAATCACGGCCCTGTATCACAATACGTCACCTAGGCTGAAGATAAATGGAACTGTAGCACCGAGGGCTCGGTTGCTACAGACGTATTGCACCTCACCCAGAGGTGTGATATCTCACTCTCAGATAAGGATGGAGTGTGGATCAGGACCCGACACCTGCATGCATTACACCACATTGCCGTGGGGCAGGGCGACCAATATGCCCCTGAGATGGGCACGACAGTCCCTGTCCCTGGCTGGAGTGGGGGGAGGGAACACTGAGGAAGGGGAACCCTGCAGTGCAGGAGCAGGGAGGAAGCAGTTCCTGGGTGCATTGAGAAGGGAGTATAAAAGGTGGGCACCATCTTAGTTCAGTGCAGAGAAGTCTGAGCAGAAGTGGCAGGGAGCAGGGGCTCTGCATGAGCTCTGCTCCGGAGGCGGGCCTAGTAACAGAGGCCCAGGCCTGCAAGAGGGAGAAGGAAGGAAGAGGAGCGGAGAAGGCTCCAGGAACGAGGAATGAAGGGATCCCAGGGGTGCGGACGGGCGAGTCGCCACCGCACGCCCGAATCCACCTGCGTGGAGGGGTCAGGCCAAAGGGGGAGACCGGTCCCCGAACTAGTGGAGGCAGGAAACGACCCTCAGCTAGAAACCGGAGGCTCTGACATTTTATGTGGCGCAGCCCCTTGCTCCACCCGCTAGGAAGGCACCACATAGGGTCAGGGAAACTGGCGCCAAGTTTACCAAGAGGAGGCCCGAGGCAGCCGGACAGAAGTGTTGGTAAGAAAGGCCAGACAAAGGACACACAAAGGGGGTCCTGTGAAGCGCTCCAAAGTTATCTGGGAGTTGTCTGAGCCCCTCACCTGGTGAGCACAGTACGATGTGGGCAGCCGTTACCTGCAGACGTGGTCTGGATAATAAGAACTGTGAGTAAAGGCCCTGAACTGCATCACTGACTCCGTGTCGTTACTGCTGCTGCCCTGCACCATCACCCCCATCCTCCGCATACACTGCCCTGAGGCTATACTCCTCCTGTGGGGAGTTATGCTACGCTCTGCTGCACCCACAACACCAGCCTTAGCGGTCTGCCCTGTAGCGGCGGTTCACTCTGACCGCAATCCACGGGTGGCGTAGTCGGACATTTAAACATCAAAACCACATAAATAGTTCCGCCACTGGTTTGACCGCCCTGAGCCACGGAACCGGATCGCCGCCAAGAAGACTACAACCACCAGCATCCACCAAAAAGGGTCCGGCTCCGGGTGTCCCAAGGCCCAGGGGGTGCGTCAGAACATTTTCATCACCTTTCACAATCACCAATGGGACAAGGCAGGGATGTCCTCTGTCCCCTCTCTTATACATCCTAGTGACGGAGCACCTGCTCTCATCAATTCGCCATAACCCCAATATTAGGTGGATTGAGGTGGGAGGCACCGAGTACAAGTGCTCTCTATTTGCTGATGATGTCCTAGTATATATCACTCAATCACATATATCCATCCCTGATGTTATGGCTGAAATAGATCACTTTGTTACATGGTAAAATTTTAAAATCAATGCAGCGAAGTCTGAGGCCCTCGATGTCTCCCTCCCTAAATCCATATAGGATTCCATCCAGTCCAACTTTCCCTTTGCCTGGCCCTCACAGGGTATCAAATACTTAGGAATTCCTATTCATAGAGACCTCTCCCATCTATGTTATCTTAATTTTGGGCCCTTTATTGAACAATTCCATACAGACCACGGTTGGCAAGTTAGAACTGTAAGATTCACTACGTGAACCACTGGTGTTTTGTGGAAAAGCACATGTACACCGCGTTCCAAATTATTATGCAAAAAGTGTTTAGGAGTGATAAGGGAAGAATTTGTTTGTTTGTCAGTTAAACTCATTGATGGTGATGTGTGTCAGGGCTCTTTATATCACTGTAAGCAATTGCAGACACCTGTGCTAATTAGTTTGGCAGGTGTGTCCAATGAAAGGCAAGACTACTTAAGAAGGCTCTCTCACATTATTAAGCAGCCTACATTTTCTGCCAAAATGGGAAAGAAAAAGGATGTGTCGGCTGCTGAGAAGCAACAAATTGTGGAGTGTTTAGGTCAAGGCATGACTACAATCAACATTGTGCGATGATCAGGATGAAGTGTCTTGGCAATCAAGAAGTATGTAGCTGATTCACAGTACACACGTGTGCGTGCTGATAAGGGTAAATTGAGGACTCTTTCCTACAGGCAATTACGTCAGGTTGAAAGAGCAGCGGCAAAAAAGCCTTGTCATAGCAGCAGACAAGTTTTTGAAGCTGCTTGTGCCTCCAACGTCCCCCGAACAACAAGATGCAGGGTCCTTCAGAGGTTTGCAGCTGTGCATACGCCATCCTGTCGACCTCCTCTATCCACTTCACACAAGCAGAAACGGCTCCAGTGGGCCAAACATTACATGAAGACTGATTTCAAAACTGTTTTGTTCACGGATGAGTGCCGTGCAGCGCTCGATGGTCCAGATGAATGGAGTGGAGGATGGCTGGTTGATGGACACCCCACGCAAACACGGCTACAGCGCCAACAAGGAGGAGGTGGAGTAATGTTTTGGGCTGGAATCATGGGAGAGAGATTGTCGGCCCCTTTAGGATCCCTGAAGGCGCTAAAGATGAACTCCATAATGTATGTGGATTTTCTCAAACAGCACTTCCTGCCATGGTTCAAGAAGAAGAACCGTGTATTTCACAGCAAGATCATTTTTCTGCATGATAATGCACCATCTCATGCTGCACATAAAACATCTGCATCTCTGGCTGATATGGGCATAAAAGGGGACAAACTTATGGTGTGACCCCCATGCTCCCCTGACCTCTACCCCATTCAGAACCTTTGGAGCATCATTAAAAGGAGTGTCTATGATGGCGGGAGGCAGTTCACATCTAAGCAACAGCTCTGGGAGGGTATTCTGTCCTCATGCAAAACAATTGAAGCAGAAACCATCCAAAACCTGACAAATTCAATGGACGAGAGAGTTCAGAAGCTCCTTTCGAACAAGGGGTCCTATGTGAAAATGTAACATCACCTAGAATAAAGTTTTGAGTTGAAAACTGTTTGATTTCAGTTTCTAACAACCTGCTAATGCTTATAATTTCAAAAATGACCATTTTTTTGGTCTTTATTAAAATGAAAATGTTGATCGAAAAGTTTGGGGGATCTAAGAGTGTGGTAACCCAGTAGTCATGATTACTTCGAATTCTGACAATATGAGGGTCATGCTGCAGGTAGTGCAGCAAGAAGGCACTTATGTGTCTTGCGCATCTCGGAGCCCCAAAATTATTTTCCGGGCTAGATGCAGCTAAAAATTATTTTTAATTTTAAATCTGGTGAAGCTTATTATAGATGGCCTAATAGGATCAGTGCTGCACACTGCTACAAAGCCCAAATTATTTTCCAGTCAAGATACAGATAAACATGATTAGTAATTTGAAAGCTTAAAACGGTTGGTAGGGTGATTTTAACCAATCATCAAGCTTTTACTCTCCCCAGGATGACACAGGGGTAGAAAAGTCGTTTCGGATCCATGATTTGTTCATCTTTATGAATGTGAGTCTGTCTACATTATCAGTGGAGAGCCGCGTGCGCTTATCTGTCAGCACACCACCAGCAGCGCTGAACACACGTTCAGACAGAACGCTGGCTGCGGGGCATGACAAGATCTCCAAGGCGTAAGTGGCTAGCTCCGGCCATTTATCCAGATTGGAAGCCCAAAAAGAGCAAGGGTCCAGTGACAGAGTCGTGGCTTCAATGTTTACTTGGAGATACTCCTGTACCATCGTCTCTAGGCGTTGACTATGTGTCAGACTTCTTGTCTCCTGTGGCCTTGCGAAGGATGGGCTAAAAAAGTGGTGAAATGATTCCACAAAATTGATGTTACCAGCAGATACTGTGGTTCTGTTACAGTTTGAGTGCTGAACACTTGACGGTCCCACGGTTGGCAAGTTGGAACTGTGAGATTCACTACGTGCACCACTGGTATTTTGTGGAAAAGCACATGTAAGATTCTGCAACAGTCTCTGCTGATACTCCTGCATGCGTGCATCCCTTTCTATGGCAGGAATAATTTCTGCAAATTTACTTTTGTACCGGGGATCTAACAGTGTGGCAACCCAGTAGTCAGGATTATTTCTAATTCTCACAATTCGAGGGTCATGTTGCAGGTAGTGCAGCAAGAAGGCACTCATGTGTGTTGCGCATCCAGGAGCACCAAGTCCCTGTTGTGTTGGTGGCGAGGTAACAATCATGCTTCCTTCCTCTGTCCTCTCCCCCCAACCTCGCACAACAGAAATGTGATCAAGGTCTCCCTCATCTGATGAGTCTTCCATCAGTTCGTCCTCCACTTCTTCCTGGGCTCCTGCACCTTCCTCACTAGTTTGGCTGCTACCATGCGCCTTGGTAAAATCATCTCCCCCACCCTCACATGCCTGCCGCCTTGGTGCTGCCGACCGTCTGGACCTTGCAGATGTTAGCCCTTCCGCATACAACTCCTCCTCCTCTACTTCCTCCACCTCCTCTTGTGCCACCACCTGACTCCGAATTCTGTTTAACATGTGCTCCAGCATGTAAATCACCGGAATAGTCATGCTGATAATGGCATCGTAAGCACTAAACATCTTCGTCGCCATTTCAAAACTGTGCAGAAGGGTGCATAGGTCCCTGATCTGAGACCACTACTCCAGCGTGATTTGCCCCACCTCTGAATCTCGTTGGCCCAGGCTATACGTCAGAACGTATTGCACCAGGGCTTGTCGGTGCTGCCACAGTCGCTGCAACATGTGCAGAGTTGAATTCCACCGGGTAGGCACATCGCATTTTAGCCGGTGAAGTGGCAGGCCCAACGACTTCTGTAGAGATGTAAGACGCTGAGCTGCGGGATGCGAACGGCGGAAGTGAGCACACAGCGACCGTGCCCTCTGCAGAAGGCCATCTAGTCTGGGATAGTGGGCTAAAAATTGCTGGACAACCAGGTTCAACACATGAGCCATACAAGGCACGTGTGTGACGTTGCCCCGGCGAAGGGCCGCACCCAGGTTTGCAGCATTGTCGCACACGGCCTTCCCTGGTTTCAGGTCCAGTGGAGACAACCATTCATGAAATTGGTTCTCCAGAGCTGACCACAACTCCTCAGCTGTGTGACTCACATTTCCCAGACATTTCAATGTAAAAACCGCCTGATGACGTTGAGCCCTACTGCCAGCATAGTAAGGAGGTGTGCAGGATCCCTTCTGCGCAGTTAGAAAGCTTGTGGCATGACCAGACAGGCTTTGGGTGCAGGTGGAAGACCGAGAGGAGGTTGAGGAGGCAGAAGCAGTGGAGGAACTTTGACATAAAGAGGATTGACGCACAATTCGTGGGGACGGAAAGACTTGGACAGCAGCCCCTTGTCCTGCTGCCACCATAGTTACCCAGTACCCAGTCAGCGACATGTAACGCCCCTGTCCATGCCTACTCGTCCAAGTGTCTGTGGTGAAATGCACCCTGTCACACACAGAGTTTCTCAAAGAAGCGGTGATGTTGTGTGCGACATGCTGGTGGAGCGCAGGCACACCTTTCTTTGAGAAGTAGTGCCGACTGGGCATCTGGTACTGGGGCACTGCGACGGACATAAGGTCTCGAAAATCCTCTGTGTCCACCAGGCGGAAAGGCAGCATTTCTGTAGCCAAGAGCTTGCAGATGGTGAAATTCAACCTCTTAGCTTTCTCATGGCTAGGAGGAAATGGTCTTTTACTTGTCCACATCTGAGGGACCGAGGGCTGGCTATTGTGCTTAGACGGGGTTGATAAGGGTGTCCCCGGCAAACTGCCGGTCTGTGAGGAAGATGCAGGCGGACATGTTAGGTTGCCTTGATCCAAAGGTGGTGCTATCGATGTCGGACAGCGCTCAAGACCAGCTGGTGTTACGACCTCCAAAGAAAATGATGACCTGCCAATCACGCTGGCTGTAGCGGGTAAAGAGGTGGCAGGTCTGCGCCCCAAAACAGGTGTGACTGCTGTCCCCCCAGTCACAGAGGATGAAGAGGCCGCGGATGCACAAGATATGGCAGACGGTGGGTGGCCCGGCCGGCTAGGCCGCATTGTAGCACACTGAGCTTCCCACTGCAACTTATGCTTCATGTCCATGTGCCGGTTCATGCATGAAGTACTCAAACTATGTATTTTTTGGCCTCTACTTAGCTTTTGCTGACAAATGTTACAGATAACACGAGTTGGGTCATCTTTATCGATCTGAAAAAATGCCCAGGCTATGCAAGGCTTAGCACCCATGCGACCTGAAGAGCCACCACGACTTGTGGTGAGAGGCAGAGTTGTGTTTGAGGATGCAGTTGTTGACGTGCTTCCAGTACTACGTCTCTGTCCAGGAAGGCGCAACCTGACCTCGTCGTCACTAGCATCTTCCTCCACCTCCTCTGCTGACCTCATCTCTTGGCTGACTGTGGGTTGACAGTAAGTGGGATCTCCAACCTCATCATCATCACCCTGTGCGTTATCACACCCGTCGTCCTCAGAGCCAACCTGTTCCTGCCCTGACAAAAAACTAAAGTTGTCGCTCCAATCAGGTATTTGAGTCTTATCATCGTCTTCCTCATTGTCTCCACCAACAGGAGTTACAGTTTGGGAATGAGGGTCTACATTATGGTCAGAACCTTCTGCATCTGGTCCTGGATCCGACTCATAAAGATTCTGGGCATCAGTGCAGATCATTTCCTCGTCTGGATTCACAGAAGCGCTTGAGTCGACCTCTGATTCCCAGGCTATAGTATGAGTAAACAGCTCTGCAGACTCAACCATCTGTTCTACCTCATACTCAGACGGGCAGCTGGAGATTTGGGAGCTGTGAGGAAGCAAGTGCGATTTGGGTGACACCTTTGAGGACTGGAGTATTTGTGATGTTGAAGTTGATGTGGAGGAGAGCCCACTTAAAGGAGCACTTGATATCCGTTGAAGCACCTGCTGTTTTTGTGCCTCATCTGGAATTTGTAGCGATTGGCGTGGCCGTAAGAAAGGGATCTTATCACATTGTCCGCTAAAAGAAGTAGACATTTTAGTTTGGCTGGAAGATGGTCTTTCTTCTGCACCTACCCCATGGACACAACCTTTTTTCCCCTTCCCAACACGCCTATTCCCCTTTCCACCAGCAGCAGGCCTTTTTCCACTCATTTTGGTGGTTAACTAATTCACAACTCTGGAGTTGTTTGCACAAAAAAACAATGGATGGTAACCGAGCAGAGCTGAGTGGCCAAACTGTGGTATTAGGCCAAAACTATTGGCTGGGTTAGATGCAGAAAAAAATTATTTTTAATTTGCAACCTGATGGAGGTCAGTATAGATGGACTAATAGAAAAGGTCCCACACAACGCTAGAAGCCCAAATATTTTTTCAGAGCTAGATGCAGAAAATTTTTTTATTCAATTTGCAACCTGATGGAGGTCAGTATAGATGGACTAATAGACCAAGTCCCACACACTGCTAGAAGCCCAAATATTTTTTCAGAGCTAGATGCAGAAAAAAATTATATTCAATTTGCAACCTGCTGGAGGTCAGTATAGAAGGACTAATAGAACAAGTCCCACACACTGCTAGAAGCCCAAATATTTTTTCAGAGCTAAATGAAGAAAAAAATTATTTTTAATTTGCAACCTGATGGAGGTCAGTATAGATGGACTAATAGACCAAGTCCCACACACTGCTAGAAGCCCAAATATTTTTTCAGAGCTAGATGCAGAAAAAAATTATTTTTAATTTGCAACCTGATGGAGGTCAGTACAGATGGACTAATAGAACAAGTCCCACACGCTGCTAGAAGCCCAAATATTTTTTCAGAGATAAATGAAGAACAAAATTATTTTTAATTTGCAACCTGATGGAGGTCAGTATAGATGGACTGATAGACCAAGTCCCACACACTGCTAGAAGCCCAAATATTTTTTCAGAGCTAGATGCAGAAAAAAATTATTTTTAATTTGCAACCTGATGGAGGTCAGTATAGATGGACTAATAGAACAAGTCCCACACGCTGCTAGAAGCCCAAATATTTTTTCAGAGATAAATGAAGAAAAAAATTATTTTTAATATGCAACCTGATGGAGGTCAGTATAGATGGACTAATAGACCAAGTCCCACACACTGCTAGAAGCCCAAATATTTTTTCAGAGCTAGATGCAGAAAAAAATTATTTTTAATTTGCAACCTGATGGAGGTCAGTATAGATGGACTAATAGACCAAGTCCCACACACCGCTAGAAGCCCAAATATTTTTTCAGAGCTAGATGCAGAAAAAAATTATATTCAATTTGCAACCTGCTGGAGGTCAGTATAGAAGGACTAATAGAACAAGTCCCACACACTGCTAGAAGCCCAAATATTTTTTCAGAGCTAAATGAAGAAAAAAATTATTTTTAATTTGCAACCTGATGGAGGTCAGTATAGATGGACTAATAGACCAAGTCCCACACACTGCTAGAAGCCCATATATTTTTTCAGAGCTAGATGCAGAAAAAAATTATTTTTAATTTGCAACCTGATGGAGGTCAGTATAGATGGACTAATAGACCAAGTCCCACACACCGCTAGAAGCCCAAATATTTTTTCAGAGCTAGATGCAGAAATTTTTTTTATTCAATTTGCAACCTGATGGAGGTCAGTATAGATGGACTAATAGACCAAGTCCCACACACTGCTAGAAGCCCAAATATTTTTTCAGAGCTAGATGCAGAAAAAAATTATTTTTAATTTGCAACCTGATGGAGGTCAGTATAGATGGACTAATAGACCAAGTCCCACACACTGCTAGAAGCCCAAATATTTTTTCAGAGCTAGATGCAGAAAAAAATTATTTTTAATTTGCAACCTGATGGAGGTCAGTATAGATGGACTAATAGAATGATGCTATGCCCAAAAGATTTTACTTCACTAGGTGCAGTAAAAAAATTGGTATTCTATACACAGGTGGTATATCTTGCAACACAGATAGGCTACTCCACTGACTAACACACTCTGCAATAGGCCAAAAAGGATTAGCTTTGCTAGATTCAGCCAAATGCTGTGAAAAAAACTTGCACAGCACTGGCACAGACCTGCCTGGCAAAAACTGATAGGAACTGATGTAACCTAGTCCTGAAAAGGACTCCAATTACAATTAGTCTTTACTCCCACAATCTATCTATTTAAGAGCACAGACCTGCTTGATAAAAGTCGTAGGAAATGCTGTAACCTAGTCCTTAAAAGGACTGCAATCACAACTATTCCCTACTCCCAAGCTATCTGTATATTTGTGCGAAAATTGGCTTGAAATTAACAAGGTATAGCGCACACAGCAACAGCGGTGCCGTCTAACACGCAGCTGCAGCAGTGAGAAAATGGTGGCGACGGGGAAAATGGCTTGGTCTTATAGGGCAAGGACATGTGACATACACTGCCAATCACACATGCCCTTGCTTGTGTGAAAAAAAGCACTTCGCTCCGTGTGTGCGCTGCTGATAGGCTGACAGATTGCACCTCCCCACTGCAAATGCGGGAAAGAGAAAAAAAAATGGAGATCTTCATTGTTCCTGCAGAGATCCATCCCCTGCCCCTCCCCCCGCCCCGCTGTACACTCAAACTGCGTATTAACATTAATTTTCATCATTACTGAGAAAAAATCCAGTTATGATTTTGGTGCACGAACAGTTATCGAACATAACCTCGAACAGCCGAATTTTTCTCAAATTGTTCGTGTTCGCCGACCGGCTCGAACACCGCCCAAAACAGCTCGAATTTGAGATTGGCGAACAGTTCGAGTAAAACAACGCTCATCTCTAGACCTCAGTCAGGGGCTCCCGCTGCCGGGAGCGGACGTGTTCCCGTCAGTGTGAGCTTACAGCAGCCATGCACAGCTGTCACCATCTCCAGATGTGACAGCTGTGCATGGGAGATCAGCGCAGGAATGTGGACAGGTAACTATTTTTTTTTAGTAAACTAAGAATTAAATAAAATGGTGTGTTTTATTTCAAATAAATTATTTTTTTCTGGGTGTAGTGTGTTTTTTCTTTTTAACACTTTGTAGGTTAGTAATGGGGGTGTCTTATAGACGCCCATCATTACTAACCTGAGCTTCATGGCAGCTGGCGCTGACATGAACCCCAACCCTATTACCCCCTGCCATCGCACCAGGGCAGCGTGGAAGAGCGAGGCTAAGTGCCAGAGTTGGCGCATCCTATGGATGCGCCATTTCTGGGGCGGCTGACGGCTGGTGTTTCTAGCCTGGGAGGGGGCCAATATTCATGGCACCCTTCCTGGGCTATTAATATCAGCCCCCAGCTGTCTGCCTAGCCTTTGCTAGCTATTAAATAGGGGGTACCCCACGTCATTTTCTTCGGGGGGGTCCCCCATTTTAATAGCTAGTAAAGGCTAGGTATTCAGCTAGGGGCTGATATTAGTAGTCAGGGAAGCTCTGTGGGTATTACCCACTTCCCAGGCTTCAAACATCTGCCCCAGCCGTCTGCTTAACCTCCGCTAGAGCTTAAAATTATTGGGGATCCCACGCCAATTTTTTTTTAAATAAATCCTTTATTTTAACACTAAATGACATTTGAGGAGTTAATAAAGATGCAGTCCCTAAATTATTATTTATTTTTTAATTAATTTTTCCCAAAAATTTTGACGTGGGCTTTGCCATATTTTTGTATGCCAGCCAGGTACAGCATCCAGCTTCTATGAACGCGCCATTTTCCGGGGTGGCTGCGGACTGCAATTTGCACCGGGGGGGGCAGAAAGCTTGGGCCTCCCTGCGCTGCAGATTCCATCCCCCAGCTGCCTAGTTATACCTGGCTGGACACACAAATAGGGAGAAGCCCCACGTATTTTTTTTTTTAATTATTTCATGAAATTCATGAAATAATAAAGAAAAAAAGGGCTTCCCTATATTGTTGTGTCCGGCCAGGTACAAATAGGCAGCTGGTGGTTGGGCGCAGCCCGTTCCTGCCTGCTGTACCTGGCTGGACACAAATATAGTGCGAAGCCCCACATCAATTTTTTTTTAATTATTTCAGGAAATTCATGAAATAATTAAAAAAAATTGATGTGGGGCTTCGCCCTATATTTGTGTCCAGCTAGGTACAGCAGGCAGGAACGGGCTGCGCCCAACCACCAGCTGCCTATTTGTACCTGGCCGGACACAACAATATAGGGAAGCCCTTTTTTTAAAAAAAATATTTCATGAAATAATTTAAAAAAAATTGACGTGGGGCTTCGCACTATATTTGTGTCCAGCCAGGTGCAGCAGGCAGGAACGGGCTGCGCCCAACCACCAGCTGCCTATTTGTACCTGGCCGGACACAACAATATAGGGAAGCCCTTTTTTTAAAAAATTATTTCATGAAATAATTTAAAAAAAATTGACGTGGGGCTTCGCACTATATTTGTGTCCAACCAGGTACAGCAAGCAGGAACGGGCTGCCCCCAACCACCAGCTGCCTATTTGTATATAGTTGGACACAACAATATAGGGAAGCCCTTTTTTTGTTAATTATTTAATGAATTTCATGAAATAATTAAAAAAAAAATACGTGGGGCTTCGCCCTATTTTTGTGTCCAGCCAGGTACAACTAGGCATCTGGGGGCTGGAATCCGCAGCGCAGGGAGGCCCAAGCTTTCTGGGCCCCACCTGCTGCAAATTGCAGTCCGCAGCCACCCCGGAAAATGGCGCGTTCACAGAAGCGCCATCTTCTGGCGCTGTACCCAACTCATCCAGGGCCCTGGTGCGGTGGCTCACTGGGTAATAAAGGGGTTAAGGCCAGCTTGGCATTATCAGCTGGCCCTAAGCCCGAAATTCATGGGGTCATGCCAATATTAGACATGACCACCATGAATTTCTAGTAAAGTATTTAAAAAAAACACAACACCCAGAAAAAAAGTCCTTTAATTGAAATAAACACACAATTCTTTATTGTTCTAAATTAAACTATACTTACCATCACGCCCATTCCAGCTGAAGCCAACAATCTCCTGCAATAAAAGAAAAATAATAAAGCAACCTCATCCTTACCTTTCCATGGTTCCCACGAAAGCTTCAGCTCTGCTACATCGAGATGACAGGCTGGACCGCAGCAGAACGCTGCCATCCAGCCTGTCATCCCGCAGACACTGAGAAGCGCAGGCATGCTTGCGCTCCTCAGTGTCTCTCTGTGACAGCATCCAGATGAGCCAAGTTCATGTCCAATGAACTCGGCTCACCTCATGCACGTCACTGACAGCGTGGGAAAATTCTCCTTCACTCAGCGCTTCAGCGTGAGAATTTTCCCACGCTGTCAGTGACGTGAATGAGGTGAGGTCATGTCCAATGAACTCAGCTCACCTCATGCACGTCACTGACAGCGTGGGAAAATTCTCACGCTGAAGCGCTGAGTGCAGGAGAATTCTCCCACACTGTCAGTGACGTGCATGAGGTGAGCTGAGTTCATTGGACATGAACTCGGCTCATCTGGATGCCGTCACAGAGAGACACTGAGGAGCGCAAGCATGCCTGCGCTTCTCAGTGTCTGCGGGATGACAGGCTGGATGGCAGCGCTCTGCTGCGGTCCAGCCTGTCACGTGAATGTAGCAGAGCTGAAGCTGTCCTGGGAACCATGGAAAGGTAAGGATGAGGTTGCTTTATTATTTTTCTTTTATTGCAGGAGATCGTTGGCTTCAGCTGGAATGGGCGTGATGGTAAGTAGAGTTTAATTTAGAACAATAAAGAATTGTGTGTTTATTTCAATTAAAGGACTTTATTCTGGGTGTTTGTGTTTTTTTTTTTACTTTGACTATGGGGTTAGTAATGGGGGTGTCTTATAGACGCCTCTCCATTACTAACCTGGGCTTGATGTCAGCTGGCATTATAAGCTGACATCAACCCCAACCCTATTACCCCACTGCCACCGCTACAGGGCAGTGGGAAGAGCGAGGCTAAGTGCCAGAATTGGCGCATCCTATGGATGCGCCATTTCTGGGGCGGCTGACGGCTGGTGTTTCTAGCCTGGGAGGGGACCAATATTCATGGCACCCTTCCTGGGCTATTAATATCAGCCCCCAGCTATCTGCCGAGCCTTTGCTAGCTATTAAATTAGGGGGGACCCCACGTCATTTTTTTGAGGGGGTCCCCCATTTTAATAGCTAGTAAAGGCTAGGTATTCAGCTGGGGGCTCATATTAGTAGCCTGGGAAGCTCCGTGGGTATTACCCCCTTCCCAGGCTTCAAACATCTGCCCCAGCCGTCTGCTTAACCTCCGCTAGAGACTAAAATTAAGGGGAACCCCACGCCAATTTTTTTTTAAATAAATCCTTTATTTTAACACTAAATGACAAGTACAGTAATCAACACTGTCACTGTACTTCATATATATGTGACTGACATGTTTCTATCTATCTAATATATGTGTGAAGCTGTATTCTTTCTGTTGTAAATTGTCGGGTACCGCTGCTGAAATGCCGGCAGGCTTTTTTTAAAGAGACAGTGCATGAAAACACTATTATATTTTTAAATAAATCCTTTACACTAAATGACAAGTACAGTAAGCAACACTGTCACTGCACTTCATATATATGTGACTGACATGTTTCTATCTATTTAATCTATGTGTGAAGCTGTATTCTTTCTGTTGTAAATTGTCGGGTACCGGTGTATGCCACTGATGAATTGCCGGCTTTTCGCGTAATACATTCTACATTATTCTTAGTTGTTTTACTTCATGTAGAATTAACCTACAAGGAAAGAAAGGGTTTATTTTCATTCCGATATTTGTGTCCCATTGACTTGCATTGGTTTCCGGTATCGGAATCGGCGATATCCGATACTTTTTGGGTATCGGTCCGATCCAATCCGATACGATATTTCCTGATATCAGAAGGTATCGCTCAACACTACTGCACATAACACATCTGCATCTCTGGCTGATATGGGCATAAAAGGGGACAAACTTATGGTGTGACCCCCATGCTCCCCTGACCTCAACCCCATTCAGAACCTTTGGAGCATCATTAAAAGGAGTGTCTATGTTGGCGGGAGGCAGTTCACATCTAAGCAACAGCTCTGGGAGGGTATTCTGTCCTCATGCAAAACAATTGAAGCAGAAGCCATCCAAAACCTGACAAATTCAATGGACGAGAGAGTTCAGAAGCTCCTTTCGAACAAGGGGTCCTATATGCAAATGTAACAAAACCTAGAATAAAGTTTTGAGTTGAAAACTGTTTGATTTCAGTTTCTAATAACCTGCTAATACTTATCATTTAAAAAATGACCATTTTTTTGTTCTTTATTAAAATGAAAAGGTTGATCGAAGAGTGTGGTGGATCTAAGAGTGTGGCAACCCAGTAGTCAGGATTATTTCGAATACTGACAATCTGAGGGTCATGTTGCATGTATTGCAGCAAGAAGGCACTCATGTGTCTTGCGCATCAAGGAGCCCCAAAATTATTTTCTGGGCTAGATGCAGCTAAAAATTATTATTAATTTGAAAGCTGGTGGAGCTTAGTATAGATGGCCTAATAGAATCAGTACTGCAAACTGCTACAAAGCCCAAATTATTTTCCAGCCAAGATACAGATAAACATGATTAGTAATTTTAAATCTGGTGGAGTTTACTATAGATGGCCTAATAGAATCAGTACTGCACACTGCTACAAGGCCCAAATTATTTTCCAGCCAAGATACAGATAAACATGATTAGTAATTTTAAATCTGGTGGAGTTTAGTATAGATGGCCTAATAGAATCAGTACTGCACACTGCTACAAGGCCCAAATTATTTTCCAGCCAAGATACAGATAAACATGATTAGTAATTTGAAAGCTTAAAATGGTTGGTGAGGTGATTTTTACAAATCATCAAGCTTTTACTCTCCCCAGGATGACACTGGGGTAGAAAAGTCGTTTCGGGTCCATGATTTGTTCATCTTTATGAACGTGAGTCTGTCTACATTATCAGTGGATAGCCGCATGCACTTATCTGTCAGCACACCACCAGCAGCGCTGAACACACGTTCAGACAGAACGCTGGCTGCGAGGCATGACAAGTTCTCCAAGGCGTAAGTGGCGAGCTCCGGCCAATTATCCAGATTGGAAGCCCAAAAAGAGCAAGAGTCCAGTGACACAGTCATGGCTTCAATGTTTACTTGGAGATACTCCTGTACCATCGTCTCTAGGCGTTGACTATGTGTCAGACTTCTTGTCTCCTGTGGCCTTGCAAAGGATGGGCTAAAAAAGTGGTGAAATGATTCCGCAAAATTGATGTTACCAGCAGATACTGTGTTTCTGTTACGTTTTGAGTGCTGAGCACTCGACGGTCCCATGGTTGGCAAGTTGGAACTGTGAGATTCACTACGTGTACCACTAGTGTTTTGGGGAAATGCACATGTAAGATTCTGCAACAGTCTCTACTGATAGCTGGGCCACAGTAACGACATGTTCCCATTAAAAAGCAGCGGGTCTGCTATACAGTTATAGGGTATGCAGTGAGTCCAATAGCTACCAAAATTTAGGAAAAACCCCAATAACAATTTAAAGACACATAGAGCTGGGCCACAGTAATGACATGTTCCCATTAGAAAGCAGGGGGTCTGCTATACAGTTATAGGGTATGCAGTGAGTCCAATGGCTGCCAAAATTTAGGAAAAAACCTCAAAAACAATTTAAAGTCACATAGAGCTAGGCCACAGTAACCACATATTCCCATTAGAAAGAAGCGAGTCTGCTATACAGTTATAGGGTATCCAGTGAGTCCAATGGCTACCAAAATTTAGGAAAAACCCCAATAACAACTTAAAGACATAGAGAGCTGGACCACAGTAACGAGATATTCCCATTAGAAATGACCGGGTCTGCTATATAGTTATAAGGTATGCAGTGAGTCGAACGGCTGCCAAAATTTAGGAAAAATCTCAAAAACAATTTAAAGACACAAACAGCTGGGCCATAGTAACAAAATATTCCCATTAGAAATGAGCTTGTCTGCTATACAGTTATAGGGTATGCAGTGAGTCCAATGGCTGCCAAAATTTAGGAAAAAACCTCAAAAACAATTTAAAGTCACATAGAGCTAGGCCACAGTAACCACATATTCCCATTAGAAAGAAGCGAGTCTGCTATACAGTTGTAGAGTATGCAGTGAGTCCAACGGCTGACAAAATTTAGGAAAAACCCCAATAACAATTTAAAGACACATACCAGGAATCCATGCATACCAGGATTGGGGATGCGGAGTGCCATGCATATCAGGATTGGGGATGAGGGAGCCATGCATACCAGGATTGGGGATGAGGGAGCGATGCATATCAGGATTGGGGATGAGCGGTGCCTTGTATACCAGGATTAGGGATGAGGGAGCCATGCATACCAGGATTGGGGATGAGGGGTGCCATGCATACCAGGATTGGGGATAAGGGGTGCCATGCATACCAGGATTGGGGATGAGGGGTGCCATGCATACCAGGATTGGGGGTGAGGGGTGGGGGCTGCACGTACCAACATGAGAGACCATATACCAATAAAAATGCTCGCCACCCGGGCATAGAACAGGTTCAATAGCTAACATATAAATATATATATGTAAAAGTAAATTTCACCTTTGGATCTTTTATATACATTTACTTTTAATCGATTAATATATACATATACTTAATATTTTAATATATTTGTGATTATATATGTTTTTATGTTCACTTACCTCTATGCTAATAATATGCAACATATTGACCATTGCATGGGGCAAGGGAAGGAAAAGGAAGGAGAAAGAGAAAAAAAAAGTTATTTTTTTCTCATGCATGTTTGTATTTAAGCTGCACTAGAGAAGTCTGTATACCAGCTACTCGCTGAGGAAGCAGACAGGACTCCGTGAAACGTGTTTGAATGTGGCTTTTATTTAATAAAATTCTTACATCTATCCAACGGACAAGAGATCATCATTGTATGCGGAGGAGTGCGGACATATAGACACCTTTCTTCTTCTACATCTTTTTGTTGATACATTTTGAAAACCCTGCTAGTGTTGGTGTTATCTGCAGCTCTCCAAACTAGCTCTTCTTTGTGTTGTGCATCACCACAACACGACAAGGTGAGCGTCCTTTTTATTATTCAACCATTGTTTCATTGGTTAACAGCCCCATTTGCGCCCCTATTCTATTTTGTTTTATAAAATAATTATAAGGCTCAGAAGAATCACGGAGGACATTGGTACGGTCAGCAATGTTCTCCCTCACCATCTTCCGAAACTTTGCACTCCTTGTGAGAGTACCCCCCGCCTCAGGGCCTATGCGATTACAGGGTCTGAGAAAACTGTCCCAGAACTTTGACATTGTTCCACTGCCTCTGCTGGATTGCATTTGTGGCTTTCTTGCCTGTACTCCTTGGTTGTCCAACGAACTGTGACCTCTGCCGCCAGCATTTTCAGATGGGAATTTTTTCACTAATTTTGCAACAAGAACCTTCTCGTACTGCCCCATTTTATTAGGCCTGACCTGCAAAGGAATAAGAGACAGAAAGTTCTCCCTATAGCGTGGGTGTAGAAGAATCACCAACCAGTAATGACTGTCACCCAAAATTTGGACAATGTGAGGGTCATGGGAAAGGCAGCGTAACAAACTCAGCCATGTGTGCCAGACTGCAAAGAGGCAAGACTTCCGTGTCCTCACCAAGAGGATGACTGACCATGCTCTCCTCCTCCTCTTCCTCCCCCTCCTTGTCCTCAGGCCATCCATGCTGAACAGACGGTATGGCAGTTGAGCAGGTAGTACCACCTGTAGTGCAGGAAGCTAGCTCCTGTTCTTCCTCCTCCTAATCCTCTTCCTCATTGTCACCCAATCCACGTTGGGATGAGATGAGGTTGGGCTGTGTGTAATCACCCTGTATGGTTCCTTGCTCCATCTCATCGTGCTAGGCTTGCAATGTACCCTCTTTAATTGAGAGCATAAAGAGTTTCAGAAGACAGAGAAGCGGGATGATGACGCTAATTATGGCATCATCGCCGCTCACCACCTTGATGGAGTCCTCAAAGTTTTGGAGGATAGTACAGATGTTTGACATCCATGTCCACTCCTGAGGTTTTATGTGTGGAGTCTGACCTGAATACCGATGGCCTTGTTTATGCAGGTAGTCAACAACTGCCCTCCTCTGCTCACAAATCCTTCCCAACATATGCAATGTAGAGTTCCAATGCGTGGGGATATCACACACCAGTCGGTGAGCCGGAAGCTGCAAACGTTGCTGAAGCACGGCAAGAGCGGCAGAATCTGCAGCTAATTTTCTAAAATGGGCACACAGGCGGCGTACTTTTACAAGCAGATCCGACAGATCCGGGAAGGTTTTGACAAACCGCTGAACCACGAGGTTAAGCACATGGGCCAGGCATGGTACGTGTGTGAGCTTGCCTCGCCTCAGAGCCGCCACCAGGTTCCGGCCATTGTCACACACAACCATCCCTGGCTGTAGGTTCAGCAGTGTCAGCCACAGATCTGCCTGCTATTTCAGAGCTGCCCACAACTCTTCAGCGTTGTATGGTTTGTCACCTAAGCATATTAGCTTCAGCCCAGCCTGTTGTCACTTGGCAGAAGCAGTGCTTCAGTGCTTCCAGCTTGTGACTGATGTGGTCATTTTGGAGATGGATGCTGAAGAGGAGGAGGAGGTGCAGGAGCTGTAGAATGTGGGGGCAACCTTGATTGACCCAGGGCCCGCAATCCTCTGCGTTGGGAGGACATGTTCCGTCTCAAGGTCCGACTGGGTCCCGGCTTCCACTGTTAACCCAGTGTACCGTCTGCGAGATATACAGTCCCTGCCCAGAAGCACTTATCCACATGTCCGTGGTTTGGTGGACTTTTCCAGTAAATGCCTTGTTGAGGGCACGGCTAATGTTGTGGGACACGTGCTTGTGTAATGCAGGGACGGCACACCAGGAGAAATAGTGGCAGCTGGGGACCGAGTACCTAGGGACAGCCGCCGCTATGAGGTTGCAGAAAGCTTCTTTCTCCATGAGCCTAAAAGGCAACATTTTGAGTGCAAGCAATCGCGAACTGTGTGAATTTAGTAGTGTGACCTGTGGGGCGTTAGCTGTGTATTTGCGCTTGCGTTCCAAGGACTGGGGTAGGGACAACTGAACGCTGCGCTGGAACAAGCACATGGACGTGCTTGCTGAAGGTGCTAGTTGAGAATGTTTAATGACAGGAGCAGGGTGGGAGGCCTCTTGGCATGAGCCATGGAGAGGAGATTGGCGTTCATGCACAACAGCGGAACAAGCAGTGGTGTCACCCGCAGACACTGTTGCTGGACCCTGGGGTTTGACCCACTTAGTTGGGTGCTTTGATGCCATGTGCCTGATCATGCTGGTGGTGGTCAGGCTGCTAGTTTTTCTACCCTGCTGATGCTGGCCTGGCAGGTTGAGCAAATGACCTTTTTGGGGTTATCGTCAGAGTCTTTAAAAAACAATCAGACTCCGGAAGAACTAACAGTTGTACTGGCAACTTCTGTTGCGTTGATGTTACGGGGAATGGTTGCCCCTCGTCTGTCTGCAGCCACCACACTACTTGTTTTTTACCTGTTGTGGTGCTATTCCTCCCTCCCCCTGTGTGCTGCTGTCCTCGCTCTGCAGGTCACCTTGCCAGGTTGGGTCTGTGACTTCATCATCCACCACCTAATCTTCCACTTCTGCCTTTGTGTGATCATGGCTGCTCAAATATTTGGGCATCGTTACATGCGATCCTCTTGCCCCGTTTCAAGTGGACCGGGCGAGAGGCCCGAATTTATAAATGGAAAAGTGAACAGCTCTTCGGATTGTCCAAGAGTGGAATGAGTTGTCTCCGGGCACTCGGCATGGTGGGAGGAAGGTGGATCAGGGTGAGGAATATGCAGTCCAGACTCACGGCTACTGAGACTTGACCGTGTGGAAGACAGGGTGGTGGCTAAGTGACTGGAAGCATTATCTGCTATCCAACCAACAACTTTTTCACATTACTCTGTGTTCAATAGTGGTGTTCTGCGGTCCCCTATTAATTGGGACAGGATGGTTGAGCGAGAAGATGTGGGTGTTTGTTGTGGCACAATTTCAGCTTCCCACGGCCTCGGCCTCGTCCTCTGCATGCATCATCATCACCACTACGTCCACTTCCCTGTCCCTTGCCCATTTTAAATGGAGGACAATATTTTCCACGTTCAGTACAAATGGATGGATTTGAACCACAGTGATATGTGATACGTGTGACAGAAAAACACATTTTTAAATAGTTGGCCTGTAGGTTATAATTTTTCACAGCGACCTTGTGTCAATAACTTCACTGACAAACTGCAACAAAATTTAAATGGAGGCCTTAAATGCCTGAATTTGGAGGACACTTACATATGTGTGATAAGTGTGACGGAAAACCACAGTTTTAAATAGCTGGCCTGTAGGTTACTATTTTTCATGGCGACCTCGTGTCAATAAATTCACTGACACACTGCAACAAAATTTAAATGTAGGCCTGAAATGCCTGAATTTGGAGCACACTTATATGTGATACGTGTGACAGAAAACAACAGTTTTAAATAGCTGGCTTGTAGGTTACTATTTTTCACGGCTACCTCGTGTCAATAACTACACTGACACACTGCAACAAAATTTAAATGGAGGCCTGAAATGCCTGAATTTGGAGTGAACTTATATGTGATACGTGCAACGGAAAACCACAGTTTTAAATAGCTGGCCTGTAGGTAACTTTTTTTAACAGCAAACTGGTGTCAATATATTCGCTAACACACTGCAACAAAATTTAAAAGGAGGCCAGAAATGGCTGAATTTTGAGTGCACTTATATGTGATCCGTGTGACGGACAAACCACAGTTTTAAATAGATGGATTATTAGCGCTGTAATATTTAAAGGATCAGGCTGTATTCTACAGTGCCAACAATCAAGTTTCTAAGCAAATAATAAGGACTAAGATCCAAAAAAAAATTATTCCTGGCCTCTGATACATGGGGCTATTTCTAAAAATTTTGTATTCTACAATACAAAAGCACCAGCAGCAGACAGAACTGGAACTCTATTTTATTATAAAAATATAAACCATAAATACCCACTACACAAAGAACAAGATGCAAAACCCCAACAAAACACAAACAAGTCCAAAATTATAATGTCCACTAAATATAAAGCAAAAATGTCCAGCATAAAACATAAAATGTCCATACTTTCCCAAAATCCTTATTCCCCCCAGCAAGGGAAGACCTTAACCTCTTTTTTTTTTATTTATCCAGAAAAACCCCTTCCAACATTCAGTCACATTCATACCTAACCCCCAAAAGAAACAACAAAACTGGCCCACTGCCAAAAACTTAAAGAAATAGGCCACCTGGCCGAAAGCTTAATACACAGCAAACATTTTATTTTTTTTTTTTGTTTTTGTATTTTTTTTTTTTTTTTTTTTCCCACCACCATTTTTGAAAACACCCAAGGTCCCACGAAAGTCTGTGGCCTTATCACAGCAAGGTACCATGAAAGTTTGTGGCCTACACAAAAAAAAAAGGTCCTTTTGCCTTTTCTGGCATCCCGCAGGACGTCCAATTTTCCACACAAAACCACCACAACACCTCCCTCCACCCCCCTAAAGCCCCCCACCCAACCTAAACTAACCCCCCCACACGCACAATACGCATACATAATTTATATACAGTACACAACATAACAGTAACAACAATACACAACATAACAATAACAATATAACAAAGACTAACCATATACCTACATGACATAACAACTTAACCATAAGACCACTAACCATGTACCAAAAGATCAGACCCAAGTTCAGTGCTTGCAAGCCCTATATTCAGATTCTGATACTGTAAAACAAAAACCTACAATGTGAGGGGAGCAGCCCACCACCAGGAAACTGGAGACTACCGAGGCTCTCACCCTAATCTAACACACAAACAGCCTGTCCCTCCCTATTAAAGAAAAAGAAAAACCTGTCCCTACCGCCCTACCAATCTTTCCCTACCTGTCCCTACCTGTCCCTCTCTGACCCTCACTACCAACCTAATGCTAACTACCTATCCCTAAAGACTGTCCCTGTCTGTCCCTCCCTGACCCTACACATCCATCTGACCGTACAAATAAATATAAAATATAGAAAGGGACTAAACTAACCCTATCACAGACACACATACCCTAACTCTCTATAGGGCACATTAAATGAGAACCCCCTCCATAGAAGGGAAGCCCTCCCTGCACCCAGCCTCTCATACTCCAGTGAGCGCACTTTTGCCAGGTCACCCAGGATGTTCCTAATCACCTCTTCCCGGGGAAGGACTTTCTGCTGGGTGGACACTAAACACCGTGCGTTCCACGTGTAAAACCTAGTCACTAAGCTAACTAAGAAAACAGTGCCCCGATCTCGACCACCAAGGGACCTGAATGCCCCATAGGCCCACTCCGCATAGGAAAGGCCTGCCAGCCTGGGCCAGCCAATGGAAGCACCCACCCTCTTGTAGACCTCTGTATTAAAAGGACACCGAAGCAGGAAGTGCTCCATGCTTTCAAGCATGCCGCCACACTCCTCGCGGGGACAATCCGGGTCATCAGAGTTCCTGTACTTCAAGTTCTCCCTCACATACACAGTCTCCCATGGAAGCAGCGCCAAGCCAAGTCCCAAAACTTCAAGGGGATCCGCTTAGAGTTTAATAACTCGAGCCCCACCTCTAGATCCCAGCTTGGGCAATCCTTGAGGGCCAGGGGCTTCTGGAAGTGGGTCAACAGAACCCTATTGTCAAGTAACCTCCTTGACAAGGTCCTGATTAGAGATGAGCGTTGTTCTACTCGAACTGTTCGCCAATCTCAAATTCGAGCTGTTTTGGGCGGTGTTCGAGCCGTTCGGCGAACACGAACAATTTGAGAAAAATTCGGCTGTTCGAGGTTATGTTCGATAACTGTTCGTGCACCAAAATCATAACTGGATTTTTTCTCAGTAATGATGAAAATTAATGTTAATACGCAGTTTGAGTGTACAACGGGGTGGGGGGAGGGGCAGGGGATGGATCTCTGCAGGAACAATGAAGATCTCCATTTTTTTTTCTCTTTCCCGCATTTGCAGTGGGGAGGTGCAATCTGTCAGCCTATCAGCAGCGCACACACGGAGCGAAGTGCTTTTTTTCACACAAGCAAGGGCATGTGTCATTGGCAGTGTATGTCACATGTCCTTGCCCTATAAGACCAAGCCATTTTCCCCGTCGCCACCATTTTCTCACTGCTGCAGCTGCGTGTTAGACGGCACCGCTGTTGCTGTGTGCGCTATACCTTGTTAATTTCAAGCCAATTTTCGCACAAATCTACAGATAGCTTGGGAGTAGGAAATAGTTGTGATTGCAGTCCTTTTAAGGACTAGGTTACAACATTTCCTACGACTTTTATCAGGCAGGTCTGTGCTCTTAAATAGATAGATTGTGGGAGTAAAGACTAATAGTAATTGGAGTCCTTTTCAGGACTAGGTTACATCAGTTCCTATCAGATTTTGCCAGGCAGGTCTGTGCCAGTGCTGTGCAAGTTTTTTTCACAGCATTTGGCTGAATCTAGCAAAGCTAATCCTTTTTGGCCTATTGCAGAGTGTGTTAGTCAGTGGAGTAGCCTATCTGTGTTGCAAGATATACCACCTGTGTATAGAATACCAATTTTTTTACTGCACCTAGTGAAGTAAAATCTTTTGGGCATAGCATCATTCTATTAGTCCATCTATACTGACCTCCTTCAGGTTGCAAATTGAATATAATTTTTTTCTGCATCTAGCTCTGAAAAAATATTGGGCTTCTAGCTGTGTGTGGGACTTGTTGTACTAGTCCATCTATACTGACCTCCATCAGGTTGCAAACTGCATATATTTTTTTCTTCATCTACCTCTGAAAAAATATTGGGCTTCTAGCTGTGTGTGGGACTTGTTCTATTAATCCATCTGTACAGACCTCAATCAGGTTGCAAACTGAATATATTTTTTTCTGCATCTACCTCTGAAAAAATATTTGGCCTTCTAGCTGTGTGTGGGACTTGTTCTATTAGTCCATCTATACTGACCTCCATAAGGTTGCAAACTGAATATAATTTTTTTCTGCATCTACCTCTGAAAAAATATTTGGCCTTCTAGCTGTGTGTGGGACTTGTTCTATTAGTCCATCTATACTGACCTCCATAAGGTTGCAAACTGAATATATTTTTTTCTGCATCTACCTCTGAAAAAATATTGGGCTTCTAGCTGTGTGTGGGACTTGTTGTATTAGTCCATCTATACAGACCTCCATCAGGTTGCAAACTGAATATATTTTTTTCTGCATCTACCTCTGAAAAAATATTGGGCTTCTAGCTGTGTGTGGGACTTGTTGTATTAGTCCATCTATACTGACCTCCATAAGGTTGCAAACTGAATATAATTTTTTTCTGCATCTACCTCTGACAAAATATTTGGCCTTCTAGCTGTGTGTGGGACTTGTTCTATTAGTCCATCTATACAGACCTCCATCAGGTTGCAAATTGAATATAATTTTTTTCTGCATCTAACCCAGCCAATAGTTTTGGCCTAATACCACACTTTGGCCACTCAGCTCTGCTCGGTTCCCATCCATTGTTTTTATGTGCAAACAACTCCAGAGTTGTGAATTAGTTAACAACCAAAATGAGTGGAAAAAGGCCTGCTGCTGGTGGAAAGGGGAATAGGCGTGTTGGGAAATGGAAAAAAGGTTGTGTCCATGGGGTAGGTGTTAAAGCAACAGTAACATCTGCAGAAGAAAGACCATCTTCCAGCCAAACTAAAATGTCTACTTCTTTTAGCGGACAATGTGATAAGATCCCTTTCTTACGGCCACGCCAATTGCTACAAATTCCAGATGAGGCACAAAAACAGTAGGTGCTTCAATGGATATCAAGTGCTCCTTTAAGTGGGCTCTCCTCCACATCAACTTCAACATCACAAATACTCCAGTCCTCAAAGGTGTCACCCCAATCGCACTTGCTTCCTCACAGCTCCCAAATCTCCAGCTGCCCGTCTGAGTATGAGGTAGAACAGATGGTTGAGTCTGCAGAGCTGTTTACTCATACTATAGCCTGGGAATCAGAGGTCGACTCCAGCGCTTCTGTGAATCCAGACGAGGAAATGATCTGCACTGATGCCCAGAATCTTTATGAGTCGGATCCAGGACCAGACGCAGAAGGTTCTGACCATAATGTAGACCCTCATTCCCAAACTGTAACTCCTGTTGGTGGAGACAATGAGGAAGACGATGATAAGACTCAAATACCTGATTGGAGCGACAACTTTAGTTTTTTGTCAGGGCAGGAACAGGTTGGCTCTGAGGACGACGGGTGTGATAACGCACAGGGTGATGATGATGAGGTTGGAGATCCCACTTACTGTCAACCCACAGTCAGCCAAGAGATGAGGTCAGCAGAGGAGGTGGAGGAAGATGCTAGTGACGATGAGGTCAGGTTGCGCCTTCCTGGACAGAGACGTAGTACTGGAAGCACGTCAACAACTGCATCCTCAAACACAACTCTGCCTCTCACCACAAGTCGTGGTGGCTCTTCAGGTCGCATGGGTGCTAAGCCTTGCATAGCCTGGGCATTTTTTCAGATCGATAAAGATGACCCAACTCGTGTTATCTGTAACATTTGTCAGCAAAAGCTAAGTAGAGGCCAAAAAATACATAGTTTGAGTACTTCATGCATGAACCGGCACATGGACATGAAGCATAAGTTGCAGTGGGAAGCTCAGTGTGCTACAATGCGGCCTAGCCGGCCGGGCCAACCACCGTCTGCCATATCTTGTGCATCCGCGGCCTCTTCATCCTCTGTGACTGGGGGGACAGCAGTCACACCTGTTTTGGGGCGCAGACCTGCCACCTCTTTACCCGCAACAGCCAGCGTGATTGGCAGGTCATCATTTTCTTTGGAGGTGGTAACACCAGCTGGTGTTGAGCGCTGTCCGACATCGATAGCACCACCTTTGGATCAAGGCAACCTAACATGTCCGCCTGCATCTTCCTCACAGACCGGCAGTTTGCCGGGGACACCCTTATCAACCCCGTCTAAGCACAATAGCCAGCCCTCGGTCCCTCAGATGTGGACAAGTAAAAGACCATTTCCTCCTAGCCATGAGAAAGCTAAGAGGTTGAATTTCACCATCTGCAAGCTCTTGGCTACAGAAATGCTGCCTTTCCGCCTGGTGGACACAGAGGATTTTCGAGACCTTATGTCCGTCGCAGTGCCCCAGTACCAGATGCCCAGTCAGCACTACTTCTCAAAGAAAGGTGTGCCTGCGCTCCACCAGCATGTCGCACACAACATCACCGCTTCTTTGAGAAACTCTGTGTGTGACAGGGTGGATTTCACCACAGACACTTGGACGAGTAGGCATGGACAGGGGCGTTACATGTCGCTGACTGGGCACTGGGTAACTATGGTGACAGCAGGACAAGGGGCTGCTGTCCAAGTCTTGCCGTCCCCACGAGTTGTGCGTCAATCCTCTTTATGTCAAAGTTCCTCCACTGCTTCTGCCTCCTCAACCTCCTCTCGGTCTTCCACCTGCACCCAAAGCCTGTCTGGTCATGCCACAAGCTTTCTAACTGCGCAGAAGGGATCCTGCACACCTCCTTACTATGCTGGCAGTAGGGCTCAACGTCATCAGGCGGTTTTTACATTGAAATGTCTGGGAAATGTGAGTCACACAGCTGAGGAGTTGTGGTCAGCTCTGGAGAACCAATTTCATGAATAGTTGTCTCCACTGGACCTGAAACCAGGGAAGGCCGTGTGCGACAATGCTGCAAACCTGGGTGCGGCCCTTCGCCGGGGCAATGTCACACACGTGCCTTGTATGGCTCACGTGTTGAACCTGGTTGTCCAGCAATTTTTAGCCCACTATCCCAGACTAGATGGCCTTCTGCAGAGGGCACGGTCGCTGTGTGCTCACTTCCGCCGTTCGCATCCCGCAGCTCAGCGACTTACATCTCTACAGAAGTCGTTGGGCCTGCCACTTCACCGGCTAAAATGCGATGTGCCTACCCGGTGGAATTCAACTCTGCACATGTTGCAGCGACTGTGGCAGCACCGACAAACCCTGGTGCAATACGTTCTGACGTATAGCCTGGGCCAACGAGATTCAGAGGTGTGGCAAATCACGCTGGAGGAGTGGTGTCAGATCAGGGACCTATGCACCCTTCTGCACAGTTTTGAAATGGCGACGAAGATGTTTAGTGCTGACGATGCCATTATCAGCATGACTATTCCGGTGATTTACATGCTGGAGCACATGTTAAACAGAATTCGGAGTCAGGTGGTGGCACAAGAGGAGGTGGAGGAAGTAGAGGAGGAGGAGTTGTATGCGGAAGGGCTAACATCTGCAAGGTCCAGATGGTCGGCAGCACCAAGGCTGCAGGCATGTGAGGGTGGGGGAGATGGTTTTACCAGGGCGCATGGTAGCAGCCAAACTAGTGAGGAAGGTGCAGGAGCCCAGGAAGAAGTGGAGGACGAACTGATGGAAGACTCATCAGATGAGGGAGACCTTGATCACATTTCTGTTGTGCGAGGTTGGGGGGAGAGGACAGAGGAAGGAAGCATGATTGCTACCTCGCCACCAACACAACAGGGACTTGGTGCTCCTGGATGCGCAACACACATGAGTGCCTTCTTGCTGCACTACCTGAAACATGACCCTCGAATTGTGAGAATTAGAAATAATCCTGACTACTGGGTTGCCACACTGTTAGATCCCCGGTACAAAAGTAAATTTGCAGAAATTATTCCTGCCATAGAAAGGGATGCACGCATGCAGGAGTATCAGCAGAGACTGTTGCAGAATCTTACATGTGCTTTTCCACAAAATACCAGTGGTGCACGTAGTGAATCTCACAGTTCCAACTTGCCAACCGTGGGACCGTCAAGTGTTCAGCACTCAAACCGTAACAGAACCACAGTATCTGCTGGTAACATCAATTTTGCGGAATCATTTCACCACTTTTTTAGCCCATCCTTTGCAAGGCCACAGGAGACAAGAAGTCTGACACATAGTCAACGCCTAGAGACGATGGTACAGGAGTATCTCCAAGTAAACATTGAAGCCACGACTGTGTCACTGGACCCTTTCTCTTTTTGGGCTTCCAATCTGGATAAATGTCCGGAGCTAGCCACTTACGCCTTGGAGATCTTGTCATGCCCCGCAGCCAGCGTTCTGTCTGAACGTGTGTTCAGCGCTGCTGGTGGTGTGCTGACAGATAAGCGCACGTGGCTCTCCACTGATAATGTAGACAGACTCACGTTCATAAAGGTGAACAAATCATGGATCCGAAACGACTTTTCTACCCCTGTGTCATCCTGGGGAGAGTAAAAGCTTGATGATTGGTTAAAATCACCCTACCAACCGTTTTAAGCTTTCAAATTACTGATCATGTTTATCTGTATCTTGGCTGGAAAATAATTTGGGCTTTGTAGCAGTGTGCAGCACTGATTCTATTAGGCCATCTATAATAAGCTCCACCAGATTTAAAATTACTAATCATGTTTATCTGTATCTTGACTGGAAAATAATTTGGGCTTTGTAGCAGTGTGCAGCACTGATCCTATTAGGCCATCTATACTAAAGCTTCACCAGATTTAAAATTAATAATAATTTTTAGCTGCATCTAGCCCGGAAAATAATTTTGGGGCTCCGAGATGCGCAAGACACATAAGTGCCTTCTTGCTGCACTACCTGCAGCATGACCCTCATATTGTCAGAATTCGAAGTAATCATGACTATTGGGTTGCACACACTCTTAGATCCCCTAAACTTTTCGATCAACCTTTTCATTTTAATAAAGACCAAAAAAATGGTCATTTTTGAAATTATAAGCATTAGCAGGTTGTTAGAAACTGAAATCAAACAGTTTTCAACTCAAAACTTTATTCTAGGTGATGTTACATTTTCACATAGGACCCCTTGTTCGAAAGGAGCTTCTGAACTCTCTCGTCCATTGAATTTGTCAGGTTTTGGATGGTTTCTGCTTCAATTGTTTTGCATGAGGACAGAATACCCTCCCAGAGCTGTTGCTTAGATGTGAACTGCCTCCCGCCATCATAGACACTACTTTTAATGATGCTCCAAAGGTTCTGAATGGGGTAGAGGTCAGGGGAGCATGGGGGTCACACCATAAGTTTGTCCCCTTTTATGCCCATATCAGCCAGAGATGCAGATGTTTTATGTGCAGCATGAGATGGTGCATTATCATGCAGAAAAATGATCTTGCTGTGAAATACACGGTTCTTCTTCTTGAACCATGGCAGGAAGTGCTGTTTGAGAAAATCCACATACATTATGGAGTTCATCTTTAGCGCCTTCAGGGATCCTAAAGGGGCCGACAATCTCTCTCCCCATGATTCCAGCCCAAAACATTACTCCACCTCCTCCTTGTTGGCGCTGTAGCCGTGTTTGCGTGGGGTGTCCATCAACCAGCCATCCTCCACTCCATCCATCTGGACCATCGAGTGCTGCACGGCACTCATCCGTGAACAAAACAGTTTTGAAATCAGTCTTCATGTAATGTTTGGCCCACTGGAGCCATTTCTGCTTGTGTGAAGTGGATAGAGGAGGTCGACAGGATGGCGTATGCACAGCTGCAAACCTCTGAAGGACCCTGCATCTTGTTGTTCGGGGGACGTTGGAGGCACAAGCAGCTTCAAAAACTTGTCTGCTGCTATGACAAGGCTTTTTTGCCGCTGCTCTTTCAACCTGACGTAATTGCCTGTAGGAAAGAGTCCTCAATTTGCCCTTATCAGCACGCACACGTGTGTACTGTGAATCAGCTACATACTTCTTGATTGCCAAGACACTTCATCCTGATCATCGCACAATGTTGATTGTAGTCATGCCTTGACCTAAACACTCCACAATTTGTTGCTTCTCAGCAGCCGACACATCCTTTTTCTTTCCCATTTTGGCAGAAAATGTAGGCTGCTTAATAATGTGAGACAGCCTTCTTAAGTAGTCTTGCCTTTCATTGGACACAGCTGCCAAACTAATTAGCACAGGTGTCTGCAATTGCTTACAGTGATATAAAGAGCCCTGACACACATCACCATCAATGAGTTTAACTGACAAACAAACAAATTCTTTCCTTATCACTCCTAAACACTTTTTGCATAATAATTTGGAGCGCAGTGTACATGTGCTTTTCCACAAAACACCAGTGGTTCACGTAGTGAATCTTACAGTTCTAACTTGCCAACCGTGGTCTGTATGGAGTTGTTCAATAAAGGGCCCAAAATTAAGATAACATAGATGGGAGAGGTCTCTATGAATAGGAATTCCTAAGTATTTGATACCCTGTGAGGGCCAGGCAAAGGGAAAGTTGGACTGGATGGAATCCTATATGGATTTGGGGAGGGAGACATCGAGGGCCTCAGACTTCGCTGCATTGATTTTAAAATTTGACCATGCAACAAAGTGATCTATTTCAGCCATAACAGCATGGATGGATATATGTGATTGAGTGATATATACTAGGACATCATCAGCAAATAGAGAGCACTTGTACTCGGTGCCTCCCACCTCAATCCACCTAATATTGGGGTTATGGCGAATTGATGAGAGCAGGTGCTCCGTCACTAGGATGTATAAGAGAGGGGACAGAGGACATCCCTGCCTTGTCCCATTGGTGATTGTGAAAGGTGATGAAAATGTTCTGACGCACCCCCTGGGCCTTGGGACACCCGGAGCCGGACCCTTTTTGGTGGATGCTGGTGGTTGTAGTCTTCGTGGCGGCGACCCGGTTCCGTGGCTCAGGGTGGTCAAACCAGTGGCGGAACTATTTATGTGGTTTTGATGTTTAAATGTCCGACTACGCCACCCGTGGATTGCGGACAGAGTGAACCGCCGCTACAGGGCAGACCGCTGAGGCTGGTGTTGTGGGTGCAGCAGAGCGTAGCATAACTCCCCACGGGAGGAGTATAGCCTCAGGGCAGTGTATGCGGAGGATGGGGGTGATGGTGCAGGGCAGCAGCAGTAAAGACACGGAGTCAGTGATGCAGTTCAGGGCCTTTACTCACAGTTCTTATTATCCAGACCACGTCTGCAGGTAACGGCTGCCCACGTCGTACTGTGCTCACCAGGTTAGGGGCTCAGACAACTCCCAGATAACTTTGGAGCGCTTCACAGGACCCCCTTTGTGTGTCCTTTGTCTGGCCTTTCTTACCAACACTTCTGTCCGGCTGCCTCGGGCCTCCTCTTGGTAAACTTGGCGCCAGTTTCCCTGACCCTATGTGGTGCCTTCCTAGCGGGTGTAGCGAGGGGCTGCGCCACATAAAATGTCAGAGCCTCCGGTTTCTAGCTGAGGGTCGTTTCCTGCCTCCACTAGTTCGGGGACCGGTCTCCCCCTTTGACCTGACCCCTCCACGCAGGTGGATTCGGGCGTGCGGTCGCGACTCGCCCGTCCGCACCCCTGGGATCCCTTCATTCCTCGTTCCTGGAGCCTTCTCCGCTCCTCTTCCTTCCTTCTCCCTCTTGCAGGCCTGGGCCTCTGTTACTAGGCCCGCCTCCGGAGCAGAGCTCATGCAGAGCCCCTGCTCCCTGCCACTTCTGCTCAGACTTCTCTGCACTGAACTAAGATGGTGCCCACCTTTTATACTCCCTTCTCAATGCACCCAGGAACTGCTTCCTCCCTGCTCTTGCACTACAGAGTTCCCCTTCCTCAGTGTTCCCTCCCCCCACTCCAGCCAGGGACAGGGACTGTCGTGCCCATCTCAGGGGCATATTGGTCGCCCTGCCCCACGGCAATGTGGTGTAATGCATGCAGGTGTCGGGTCCTGATCCACACTCCATCCTTACCTGAGAGTGAGATATCACACCTCTGGGTGAGGTGCAATACGTCTGTAGCAACCGAGCCCTCAGGGTGCTACAGTTCCATTTATCTTCAGCCTAGTTGACGTATTGTGATACAGGGCCGTGATTTTGGCTATAAAAGGGTCCCCTAGACCCCTACCGCAAGCTTTTTAAGAGAATCATATATGGCATGCCAGGAGACTATGGAATGCTTTCTCAGCATCCAGCGAGAGTATCTAATTTCAAATTTTTAACTGCATCTAGCCCAGGAAATACTTTGTGCCTAGTAGCAGTGTCTGCTAGTCAGCGGATTATCCCGGCTGTTAAGCAAGCTACACCACCTGTAGTTTGGACACTTAATTTTTTCAAAGGAAATGCTTCGGGACCACGGGATACTCAGTGAAGAGCATCAGGAGGCACCCCAAGGCATAAGGGCTGGGACTGGCAGTAGGATGCCTTGTGGTGGACAGCCGAGCTCGATCCTTATAAAAGCTTTTTAACTGCAGCAGCTTTAGTGGACGCTACTGGAGCTGGAATTACGCGGCTGCTGGCATGAGACTTGCCCTCCAATAGATCCTTGTAAATGGATTTAAAGTGTATTCATTCAAATTAGAGAGACAATTTAAATTAAAAACTTAGAGCTGCCTCCACCACAGGGGGGCTCGCTCGACCCACCAGCGGACAGGCACCAGTATTGGGAGAGGGGGGCTGGCCGTCAGGGTTCACCGCGGCTCTGGCACAAACCCGGCGACACAGAGGTGGCACGGGCAGGAGCGGACTGAACGTGTCGGCTTCTCACTTTTTGGATTTTAGAAGGGCATGACATGCCTATATCTGTGTCTCCCCCTCCTTTTACTCCTCCACCTCTTTTCTTTTCTCATGACTATATGTACTTGTCACTTTTCCATGTGTTAGTTGTGTCTTCTGAGCAGTTTGTCAGCTTTTGGACACCTTTGAAGGGGTTTTCTATGTGTTTCTATGTGTTTTTGTTTGCCTGCCAATGGTTTTAACGGTGTTCGAAGGTGTTCGACGAACAGTTCGACGAACAGTTCGGCGAACACATGGGTGTTCGACGAACCGAACCGAACTCGAACACTACGGGGGTGGCTCAACACTAGTCCTGATCTCCCACACTCCCAGACCCCACCGGCGGATCACCTTCACAACCAGGGTAGCATAAGCCGTAAGATGCCCATGAGGCGTGCGAAGGTCCTTCACCCCGCCCTCCTGTCTCCCATTGCTGGAAGAAAGGCCGAAACCACCCCCTACAGGAGAATACCCACGGAGGAGCCCTCTCTAACCAGAGGTTGGCGATGTTTGCCTTAAGAAAGGTGTTTACTAGAAACACCACTGGGTTGACCATACCCAACCCTCCTAGTCTCCTCGTGCGGTACGTGACCTCCCTCTTGATTAGGTTCAGCCTATTCCCCCATAATAGTTGGAAGAACAGGCTGTAGACCCACGTCCAAAGAGGCTCTGGCAAGATGCAGACGCTGCCCAGGTATATTAATAAAGGGAGCAAAAACCCCTTGGCCAGGTTAACCCTTTCCCTCAGGGTCAAGGACCAACCCTTCCACTGATCCAGCTTCTGGGCGGCGATCTTAAGTCTGCCCTCCCAGTTTTGCTGGGGATAGTCCCCCGGGCCGAAACTGATGCCTAAAATTTTTGCTGTGGCCTGAGGCCCTGGAAGGGTGTCCGGGAGATCAAAACTTGGATCTCCCCCTCCCAGCCAGAGACTCTCACACTTATCCCGGTTGATCATGGACCCAGATGCCACCGAGTAGCGCTCAACCTCAGACATGACCCAGTCTGCCTCCTCTCTCGAGGATACAAAGAGGGAAACGTCGTCGGCGTACGCCACTACCCTCAAGGTGGCCTCTGGCTCCGCCCGGTCCATCCCGACTCCCACCAACGGTCCGCGCTCCACTCTCCTTAAAAAGGGGTCGATCGCGAACACGTATAACAGTGGGCTCAGAGGACAGCCTTGGCGGACACCAGACCTCACCTCAAAAGGGGGTCCGACCCAACCGTTCACAAGCGGAAAAGTCTCTGCCCCATTGTATAATACTCTCAACCAATCAACAAACCTCCCAGGCAGACCGTACCTCAGAAGGACGGACCAGAGGTACTCATGGTTAACCCGGTCAAAGGCCTTCGCTTGGTCTAAGGACAGCAAGTACCCCTTCCAGTGACCTGCCCTGCCCTGGTCCACTGCCTATCGGACACCGAGCACAGCACTAAAAGTACTGCGGCCTGGAACAGAGCAGTGCTGGGCCCCCGAAAGAAGCCGGGGTGCAAACTTAACCAACCGATTAAAAAGCACCTTTGCCAGAACCTTTCGGTCCGTATTGAGAAGCGCTATGGGACGCCAATTCTCAATACGGGACGAGTCTTTACCCTTCAACAGAATAATCAGGGCGGACTTCCTCATTGAACCGGGCAGAATGTCTGAGGAGAGACATTCATTAAAAACCTCAGTCATGAGGGGGACCAAAGAGTAGTGTTGAGCCACCCCCGTAGTGTTCGAGTTCGGTTCGGTTCGTCGAACACCCGTGTGTTCGCCGAACTGTTCGTCGAACTGTTCGTCGAACACCTTCGAACACCGTTAAAACCAATGGCAGGCAAACAAAAACACATAGAAACACATAGAAAACACCTTCAAAGGTGTCCAAAAGCTGACAAACTGCTCAGAAGACACAACCAACACATGGAAAAGTGACAAGTACATATAGTCATGAGAAAAGAAAAGAGGTGGAGGAGTAAAAGGAGGGGGAGACACAGATATAGGCATGTCATGCCCTTCTAAAATCCAAAAAGTGAGAAGCCGACACGTTCAGTCCGCTCCTGCCCGTGCCGCCGGGTTTGTGCCAGAGCCGCGGTGAACCCTGACGGCCAGCCCCCCTCTCCCAATACTGGTGCCTGTCCGCTGGTGGGTCGAGCGAGCCTCCCTGTGGTGGAGGCAGCTCTAAGTTTTTTAATTTAAATTGTCTCTCTAATTTGAATGAATACACTTTAAATCCATTTACAAGGATCTATTGGAGGGCAAGTCTCATGCCAGCAGCCGCGTAATTCCAGCTCCAGTAGCGTCCACTAAAGCTGCTGCAGTTAAAAAGCTTTTATAAGGATCGAGCTCGGCTGTCCACCACAAGGCATCCTACTGCCAGTCCCAGCCCCTATGCCTTGGGGTGCCTCCTGATGCTCTTCACTGAGTATCCCGTGGTCCCGAAGCATTTCCTTTGAAAAAATTAAGTGTCCAAACTACAGGTGGTGTAGCTTGCTTAACAGCCGGGATAATCCGCTGACTAGCAGACACTGCTACTAGGCACAAAGTATTTCCTGGGCTAGATGCAGTTAAAAATTTGTAAGTAGATACTCTCGTTGGATGCTGAGAAAGCATTCCATAGAGTCTCCTGGCACGCCATATATGATTCTCTTAAAAAGCTTGGGGTAGGGGTCTAGGGGACCCTTTTATAGCCAAAATCACGGCCCTGTATCACAATACGTCACCTAGGCTGAAGATAAATGGAACTGTAGCACCGAGGGCTCGGTTGCTACAGACGTATTGCACCTCACCCAGAGGTGTGATATCTCACTCTCAGGTAAGGATGGAGTGTGGATCAGGACCCAACACCTGCATGCATTACACCACATTGCCGTGGGGCAGGGCGACCAATATGCCCCTGAGATGGGCACGACAGTCCCTGTCCCTGGCTGTAGTAGGGGGAGGGAACACTGAGGAAGGGGAACCCTGTAGTGCAGGAGCAGGGAGGAAGCAGTTCCTGGGTGCATTGAGAAGGAAGTATAAAAGGTGGGCACCATCTTAGTTCAGTGCAGAGAAGTCTGAGCAGAAGTGGCAGGGAGCAGGGGCTTTGCATGAGCTCTGCTCCGGAGGCGGGCCTAGTAACAGAGGCCCAGGCCTGCAAGAGGGAGAAGGAAGGAAGAGGAGCGGAGAAGGCTCCAGGAATGAGGAATGAAGGGATCCCAGGGGTGCGGACGGGCGAGTCGCCACCGCACGCCCGAATCCACCTGCGTGGAGGGGTCAGGCCAAAGGGGGAGACCGGTCCCCGAACTAGTGGAGGCAGGAAACGACCCTCAGCTAGAAACCGGAGGCTCTGACATTTTATGTGGCACAGCCCCTCGCTACACCCGCTAGGAAGGCACCACATAGGGTCAGGGAAACTGGCGCCAAGTTTACCAAGAGGAGGCCCGAGGCAGCCGGACAGAAGTGTTGGTAAGAAAGGCCAGACAAAGGACACACAAAGGGGGTCCTGTGAAGCGCTCCAAAGTTATCTGGGAGTTGTCTGAGCCCCTCACCTGGTGAGCACAGTACGACGTGGGCAGCCGTTACCTGCAGACGTGGTCTGGATAATAAGAACTGTGAGTAAAGGCCCTGAACTGCATCATTGACTCCGTGTCGTTACTGCTGCTGCCCTGCACCATCACCCCCATCCTCCGCATACACTGCCCTGAGGCTATACTCCTCCCGTGGGGAGTTATGCTACGCTCTGCTGCACCCACAACACCAGCCTCAGCGGTCTGCCCTGTAGCGGCGGTTCACTCTGACCGCAATCCACGGGTGGCGTAGTCGGACATTTAAACATCAAAACCACATAAATATTTCCGCCACTGGTTTGACCACCCTGAGCCACGGAACCGGGTCGCAGCCACGATGACTACAACCACCAGCATCCACCAAAAAGGGTCCGGCTCCGGGTGTCCCAAGGCCCAGGGGGTGCGTCAGAACATTTTCATCACCTTTCACAATCACCAATGGGACAAGGCAGGGATGTCCTCTGTCCCCTCTCTTATACATCCTAGTGACGGAGCACCTGCTCTCATCAATTCGCCATAACCCCAATATTAGGTTAATTGAGGTTTGAGGCTCCGAGTACAAGTGCTCTCTATTTGCTGATGATGTCCTAGTATATATCACTCAATCACATATATCCATCCATGCTGTTATGGCTGAAATAGATCACTTTGTTACATGGTCAAATTTTAAAATCAATGCAGCGAAGTCTGAGGCCCTCGATGTCTCCCTCCCCAAATCCATATAGGATTCCATCCAGTCCAACTTTCCCTTTGCCTGGCCCTCACAGGGTATCAAATACTTAGGAATTCCTATTCATAGAGACCTCTCCCATCTATGTTATCTTAATTTTGGGCCCTTTATTGAACAACTCCATACAGACCACGGTTGGCAAGTTAGAACTGTAAGATTCACTACGTGAACCACTGGTGTTTTGTGGAAAAGCACATGTACACTGCGCTCCAAATTATTATGCAAAAAGTGTTTAGGAGTGATAAGGGAAGAATTTGTTTGTTTGTCAGTTAAACTCATTGATGGTGATGTGTGTCAGGGCTCTTTATATCACTGTAAGCAATTGCAGACACCTGTGCTAATTAGTTTGGCAGCTGTGTCCAATGAAAGGCAAGACTACTTAAGAAGGCTGTCTCACATTATTAAGCAGCCTACATTTTCTGCCAAAATGGGAAAGAAAAAGGATGTGTCGGCTGCTGAGAAGCAACAAATTGTGGAGTGTTTAGGTCAAGGCATGACTACAATCAACATTGTGCGATGATCAGGATGAAGTGTCTTGGCAATCAAGAAGTATGTAGCTGATTCACAGTACACACGTGTGCGTGCTGATAAGGGTAAATTGAGGACTCTTTCCTACAGGCAATTACGTCAGGTTGAAAGAGCAGCGGCAAAAAAGCCTTGTCATAGCAGCAGACAAGTTTTTGAAGCTGCTTGTGCCTCCAACGTCCCCCGAAAACAAGATGCAGGGTCCTTCAGAGGTTTGCAGCTGTGCATACGCCCATCCTGTCGACCTCCTCTATCCACTTCACACAAGCAGAAATGGCTCCAGTGGGCCAAACATTACATGAAGACTGATTTCAAAACTGTTTTGTTCACGGATGAGTGCCGTGCAGCGCTTGATGGTCCAGATGGATGGAGTGGAGGATGGCTGGTTGATGGACACCCCACGCAAACACGGCTACAGCGCCAACAAGGAGGAGGTGGAGTAATGTTTTGGGCTGGAATCATGGGGAGAGAGATTGTCGGCCCCTTTAGGATCCCTGAAGGCGCTAAATATGAACTCCATAATGTATGTGGATTTTCTCAAACAGCACTTCCTGCCATGGTTCAAGAAGAAGAACCGTGTATTTCACAGCAAGATCATTTTTCTGCATGATAATGCACCATCTCATGCTGCACATAAAACATCTGCCTCTCTGGCTGATATGGGCATAAAAGGGGACAAACTTATGGTGTGACCCCCATGCTCTCCTGACCTCTACCCCATTCAGAACCTTTGGAGCATCATTAAAAGGAGTGTCTATGATGGCGGGAGGCAGTTCACATCTAAGCAACAGCTCTGGGAGGGTATTCTGTCCTCATGCAAAACAATTGAAGCAGAAACCATCCAAAACCTGACAAATTCAATGGACGAGAGAGTTCAGAAGCTCCTTTCGAACAAGGGGTCCTATGTGAAAATGTAACATCACCTAGAATAAAGTTTTGAGTTGAAAACTGTTTGATTTCAGTTTCTAACAACCTGCTAATGCTTATAATTTCAAAAATGACCATTTTTTTGGTCTTTATTAAAATGAAAAGGTTAATCGAAAAGTTTGGGGGATCTAAGAGTGTGGCAACCCAGTAGTCATGATTACTTCGAATTCTGACAATATGAGGGTCATGCTGCCGGTAGTGCAGCAAGAAGGCACTTATGTGTCTTGTGCATCTCGGAGCCCCAAAATTATTTTCCAGGCTAGATGCAGCTAAAAATTATTATTAATTTTAAATCTGGTGAAGCTTTAGTATAGATGGCCTAATAGGATCAGTGCTGCACACTGCTACAAAGCCCAAATTATTTTCCAGTCAAGATACAGATAAACATGATTAGTAATTTTAAATCTGGTGGAGCTTATTATAGATGGCCTAATAGAATCCGTGCTGCACACTGCTACAAAGCCCAAATTATTTTCCAGCCAAGATACAGATAAACATGATTAGTAATTTGCAAGCTTAAAACGGTTGGTAGGGTGATTTTAACCAATCATCAAGCTTTTACTCTCCCCAGGATGACACAGGGTTAGAAAAGTTCGTTTCGGATCCATGATTTGTTCATCTTTATGAACGTGAGTCTGTCTACATTATCAGTGGAGAGCCGCGTGCGCTTATCTGTCAGCACACCACCAGCAGCGCTGAACACACGTTCAGACAGAACGCTGGCTGCGGGGCATGACAAGATCTCCAAGGCGTAAGTGGCTAGCTCCGGCCATTTATCCAGATTGGAAGCCCAAAAAGAGCAAGGGTCCAGTGACAGAGTCGTGGCTTCAATGTTTACTTGGAGATACTCCTGTACCATCGTCTCTAGGCGTTGACTATGTGTCAGACTTCTTGTCTCCTGTGGCCTTGCAAAGGATGGGCTAAAAAAGTGGTGAAATGATTCCGCAAAATTGATGTTACCAGCAGATACTGTGGTTCTGTTACGGTTTGAGTGCTGAACACTTGACGGTTCCACGGTTGGCAAGTTGGAACTGTGAGATTCACTACGTGCACCACTGGTATTTTGTGGAAAAGCACATGTAAGATTCTGCAACAGTCTCTGCTGATACTCCTGCATGCGTGCATCCCTTTCTATGGCAGGAATAATTTCTGCAAATTTACTTTTGTACCGGGGATCTAACAGTGTGGCAACCCAGTAGTCAGGATTATTTCTAATTCTCACAATTCGAGGGTCATGCTGCAGGTAGTGCAGGAAGAAGGCACTCATGTGTGTTGCTCATCCAGGAGCACCAAGTCCCTGTTGTGTTGGTGGCGAGGTAACAATCATGCTTCCTTCCTCTGTCCTCTCCCCCCAACCTCGCACAACAGAAATGTGATCAAGGTCTCCCTCATCTGATGAGTCTTCCATCAGTTCGTCCTCCACTTCTTCCTGGGCTCCTGCACCTTCCTCACTAGTTTGGCTGCTACCATGCGCCCTGGTAAAACCATGTCCCCCACCCTCACATGCCTGCCGCCTTGGTGCTGCCGACCGTCTGGACCTTGCAGATGTTAGCCCTTCCGCATACAACTCCTCCTCCTCTACTTCCTCCACCTCCTCTTGTGCCACCACCTGACTCCGAATTCTGTTTAACATGTGCTCCAGCATGTAAATCACCGGAATAGTCATGCTGATAATGGCATCGTCAGCACTAAACATCTTCGTCGCCATTTCAAAACTGTGCAGAAGGGTGCATAGGTCCCTGATCTGAGACCACTCCTCCAGCGTGATTTGCCCCACCTCTGAATCTCATTGGCCCAGGCTATACGTCAGAACGTATTGCACCAGGGCTTGTCGGTGCTGCCACAGTCGCTGCAACATGTGCAGAGTTGAATTCCACCGGGTAGGCACATCGCATTTTAGCTGGTGAAGTGGCAGGCCCAACGACTTCTGTAGAAATGTAAGTCGCTGAGCTGCGGGATGCGAACGGCGGAAGTGAGCACACAGCGACCGTGCCCTCTGCAGAAGGCCATCTAGTCTGGGATAGTGGGCTAAAAATTGCTGGACAACCAGGTTCAACACGTGAGCCATACAAGGCACGTGTGTGACATTGCCCCGGCGAAGGGCCGCACCCAGGTTTGCAGCATTGTCGCACACGGCCTTTCCTGGTTTCAGGTCCAGTGGAGACAACCATTCATGAAATTGGTTCTCCAGAGCTGACCACAACTCCTCAGCTGTGTGACTCACATTTCCCAGACATTTCAATGTAAAAACCGCCTGATGACGTTGAGCCCTACTGCCAGCATAGTAAGGAGGTGTGCAGGATCCCTTCTGCGCAGTTAGAAAGCTTGTGGCATGACCAGACAGGCTTTGGGTGCAGGTGGAAGACCGAGAGGAGGTTGAGGAGGCAGAAGCAGTGGAGGAACTTTGACATAAAGAGGATTGATGCACAACTCGTGGGGACGGCAAGACTTGGACAGCAGCCCCTTGTCCTGCTGTCACCATAGTTACCCAGTGCCCAGTCAGCGACATGTAACGCCCCTGTCCATGCCTACTCGTCCAAGTGTCTGTGGTGAAATGCACCCTGTCACACACAGAGTTTCTCAAAGAAGCGGTGATGTTGTGTGCGACATGCTGGTGGAGCGCAGGCACACCTTTCTTTGAGAAGTAGTGCCGACTGGGCATCTGGTACTGGGGCACTGCGACGGACATAAGGTCTCGAAAATCCTCTGTGTCCACCAGGCGGAAAGGCAGCATTTCTGTAGCCAAGAGCTTGCAGATGGTGAAATTCAACCTCTTAGCTTTCTCATGGCTAGGAGGAAATGGTCTTTTACTTGCCACATCTGAGGGACCGACGGCTGGCTATTGTGCTTAGACGGGGTTGATAAGGGTGTCCCCGGCAAACTGCCGGTCTGTGAGGAAGATGCAGGCGGACATGTTAGGTTGCCTTGATCCAAAGGTGGTGCTATCGATGTCGGACAGCGCTCAACACCAGCTGGTGTTACCACCTCCAAAGAAAATGATGACCTGCCAATCACGCTGGCTGTTGCGGGTAAAGAGGTGGCAGGTCTGCGCCCCAAAACAGGTGTGACTGCTGTCCCCCCAGTCACAGAGGATGAAGAGGCCACGGATGCACAAGATATGGCAGACGGCGGTTGGCCCGGCCGGCTAGGCTGCATTGTAGCACACTGAGCTTCCCACTGCAACTTATGCTTCATGTCCATGTGCCGGTTAATGCATGAAGTACTCAAACTATGTATTTTTTGGCCTCTACTTAGCTTTTGCTGACAAATGTTACAGATAACACGAGTTGGGTCATCTTTATCGATCTGAAAAAATGCCCAGGCTATGCAAGGCTTAGCACCCATGCGACCTGAAGAGCCACCACGACTTGTGGTGAGAGGCAGAGTTGTGTTTGAGGATGCAGTTGTTGACGTGCTTCCAGTACTACGTCTCTGTCCAGGAAGGCGCAACCTGACCTCGTCGTCACTAGCATCTTCCTCCACCTCCTCTGCTGACCTCATCTCTTGGCTGACTGTGGGTTGACAGTAAGTGGGATCTCCAACCTCATCATCATCACCCTGTGCGTTATCACACCCGTCGTCCTCAGAGCCAACCTGTTCCTGCCCTGACAAAAAACTAAAGTTGTCGCTCCAATCAGGTATTTGAGTCTTATCATCGTCTTCCTCATTGTCTCCACCAACAGGAGTTACAGTTTGGGAATGAGGGTCTACATTATGGTCAGAACCTTCTGCGTCTGGTCCTGGATCCGACTCATAAAGATTCTGGGCATCAGTGCAGATCATTTCCTCGTCTGGATTCACAGAAGCGCTGGAGTCGACCTCTGATTCCCAGGCTATAATATGAGTAAACAGCTCTGCAGACTCAACCATCTGTTCTACCTCATACTCAGACGGGCAGCTGGAGATTTGGGAGCTGTGAGGAAGCAAGTGCGATTGGGGTGACACCTTTGAGGACTGGAATATTTGTGATGTTGAAGTTGATGTGGAGGAGAGCCCACATAAAGGAGCACTTGATATCCATTGAAGCACCTGCTGTTTTTGTGCCTCATCTGGAATTTGTAGCGATTGGCGTGGCCGTAAGAAAGGGATCTTATCACATTGTCCGCTAAAAGAAGTAGACATTTTAGTTTGGCTGGAAGATGGTCTTTCTTCTGCAGATGTTACTGTTGCTTTAACACCTACCCTACGGACACAACCTTTTTTCCCCTTCCCAACACGCCTATTCCCCTTTCCACCAGCAGCAGGCCTTTTTCCACTCATTTTGGTGGTTAACTAATTCACAACTCTGGAGTTGTTTGCACAAAAAACCAATGGATGGGAACCGAGCAGAGCTGAGTGGCCAAACTGTGGTATTAGGCCAAAACTATTGACTGGGTTAGATGCAGAAAAAAATTATATTCAATTTGCAACCTGATGAAGGTCTGTATAGATGGACAAATAGAACAAGTCCCACACACAGCTAGAAGGCCAAATATTTTGTTAGAGGTAGATGCAGAAAAAAATTATATTCAGTTTGCAACCTTATGGAGGTCAGTATAGATGGACTAATACAACAAGTCCCACACACAGCTAGAAGCCCAATATTTTTTCAGAGGTAGATGCAGAAAAAAATATATTCAGTTTGCAACCTGATGGAGGTCAGTATAGATGGACTAGTACAACAAGTCCCACACACAGCTAGAAGCCCAATATTTTTTCAGAGCTAGATGCAGAAAAAAATTATATTCAATTTACAACCTGAAGGAGGTCAGTATAGATGGACTAATAGAACAAGTCCCACACACAGCTAGAAGGCTAAATATTGTTTCAGAGGTAGATGCAGAAAAAAATTATATTCAGTTTGCAACCTTATGGAGGTCAGTATAGATGGACTAATAGAACAAGTCCTACACATAGCTAGAAGGCCAAATATTTTGTCAGAGGTAGATGCAGAAAAAAATTATATTCAGTTTGCAACCTTATGGAGGTCAGTATAGATGGACTAATACAACAAGTCCCACACACAGTTAGAAGCCCAATATTTTTTCAGAGGTAGATGCAGAAAAAAATATATTCAGTTTGCAACCTGATGGAGGTTTGTATAGATGGATTAATAGAACAAGTCCCACACACAGCTAGAAGTCCAATATTTTTTCAGAGGTAGATGCAGAAAAAAATATATTCAGTTTGCAACCTGATGGAGGTCAGTATAGATGGACTAGTACAACAAGTCCCACACACAGCTAGAAGCCCAATATTTTTTCAGAGCTAGATGCAGAACAAAATTATATTCAATTTGCAACCTGATGGAGGTCAGTATAGATGGACTAATAGAACAAGTCCCACACACAGCTAGAAGGCCAAATATTTTTTCAGAGGTAGATGCAGAAAAAAATTATATTCAGTTTGCAACCTTATGGAGGTCAGTATAGATGGACTAATAGAACAAGTCCCACACACAGCTAGAAGGCCAAATATTTTTTCAGAGGTAGATGCAGAAAAAAATTATATTCAGTTTGCAACCTTATGGAGGTCAGTATAGATGGACTAATAGAACAAGTCCCACACACAGCTAGAAGGCCAAATATTTTTTCAGAGGTAGATGCAGAAAAAAATTATATTCAGTTTGCAACCTTATGGAGGTCAGTATAGATGGACTAATAGAACAAGTCCCACACACAGCTAGAAGGCCAAATATTTTTTCAGAGGTAGATGCAGAAAAAAATTATATTCAGTTTGCAACCTTATGGAGGTCAGTATAGATGGACTAATAGAACAAGTCCCACACACAGCTAGAAGGCCAAATATTTTGTCAGAGGTAGATGCAGAAAAAAATTATATTCAGTTTGCAACCTTATGGAGGTCAGTATAGATGGACTAGTACAACAAGTCCCACACACAGCTAGAAGCCCAATATTTTTTCAGAGGTAGATGCAGAAAAAAATATATTCAGTTTGCAACCTGATGGAGGTCTGTATAGATGGATTAATAGAACAAGTCCCACACACAGCTAGAAGCCCAATATTTTTTCAGAGGTAGATGCAGAAAAAAATATATTCAATTTGCAACCTGATGGAGGTCTGCATAGATGGATTAATAGAACAAGTCCCACACACAGCTAGAAGCCCAATATTTTTTCAGAGGTAGATGAAGAAAAAAATATATGCAGTTTGCAACCTGATGGAGGTCAGTATAGATGGACTAGTACAACAAGTCCCACACACAGCTAGAAGCCCAATATTTTTTCAGAGCTAGATGCAGAAAAAAATTATATTCAATTTACAACCTGAAGGAGGTCAGTATAGATGGACTAATAGAACAAGTCCCACACACAGCTAGAAGGCCAAATATTTTTTCAGAGGTAGAAGCAGAAAAAAATTATATTCAGTTTGCAACCTTATGGAGGTCAGTATAGATGGACTAATAGAACAAGTCCCACACACAGCTAGAAGGCCAAATATTTTTTCAGAGGTAGATGCAGAAAAAAATTATATTCAGTTTGCAACCTTATGGAGGTCAGTATAGATGGACTAATAGAACAAGTCCCACACACAGCTAGAAGGCCAAATATTTTTTCAGAGGTAGATGCAGAAAAAAATATATTTAGTTTGCAACCTGATGGAGGTCTGTATAGATGGATTAATAGAACAAGTCCCACACACAGCTAGAAGCCCAATATTTTTTCAGAGGTAGATGAAGAAAAAAATATATGCAGTTTGCAACCTGATGGAGGTCAGTATAGATGGACTAGTACAACAAGTCCCACACACAGCTAGAAGCCCAATATTTTTTCAGAGCTAGATGCAGAAAAAAATTATATTCAATTTGCAACCTGATGGATGTCAGTATAGATGGACTAATAGAACAAGTCCCACACACAGCTAGAAGGCCAAATATTTTTTCAGAGGTAGATGCATAAAAAAATTATATTCAGTTTGCAACCTTATGGAGGTCAGTATAGATGGACTAATAGAATGATGCTATGCCCAAAAGATTTTACTTCACTAGGTGCAGTAAAAAAATTGGTATTTTATACACAGGTGGTATATCTTGCAACACAGATAGGCTACTCCACTGACTAACACACTCTGCAATAGGCCAAAAAGGATTAGCTTTGCTAGATTCAGCCAAATGCTGTGAAAAAAACTTGCACAGCACTGGCACAGACCTGCCTGGCAAAAACTGATAGGATCTGATGTAACCTAGTCCTGAAAAGGACTCCAATTACAATTAGTCTTTACTCTCACAATCTATCTATTTAAGAGCACAGACCTGCCTGATAAAAGTCGTAGGAAATGCTGTAACCTAGTCCTTAAAAGGACTGCAATCACAACTATTCCCTACTCCCAAGCTATCTGTAGATTTGTGCGAAAATTGGCTTGAAATTAACAAGGTATAGCGCACACAGCAACAGCGGTGCCGTCTAACACGCAGCTGCAGCAGTGAGAAAATGGTGGCGACGGGGAAAATGGCTTGGTCTTATAGGGCAAGGACATGTGACATACACTGCCAATGACACATGCCCTTGCTTGTGTGAAAAAAAGCACTTCGCTCCGTGTGTGCGCTGCTGATAGGCTGACAGATTGCACCTCCCCACTGCAAATGCGGGAAAGAGAAAAAAAAAATGGAGATCTTCATTGTTCCTGCAGAGATCCATCCCCTGCCCCTCCCCCCACCCCGCTGTACACTCAAACTGCGTATTAACATTAATTTTCATCATTACTGAGAAAAAATCCAGTTATGATTTTGGTGCACGAACAGTTATCGAACATAACCTCGAACAGCCGAATTTTTCTCAAATTGTTCGTGTTCGCCGAACGGCTCGAACACCGCCCAAAACAGCTCGAATTTGAGATTGGCGAACAGTTCGAGTAGAACAACGCTCATCTCTACCAAAGAGTCTCTAAAAGTCCTGTAAAACTCGGATGTTAAGCCATCCGGACCGGGCGATTTTTTGGGCCGGAGCCCATCAATGGCCCGTCTCACTTCCTCTTCCCTGATTGCTTCTGCCAAAACATGAAGAGAGGGGTCATCCCCTGGCTCAGGGATGGTTTCAGCCAGGAAATCCGACATCTCATCCCGAAGTGGAAACCTCCTTCCCAAGAGGTGCGAGTAGAAGGATCTGACCACCTCCAGGATCCCTGATTTGGATCTGTTCAGGGAACTCGTACTGTCGATCAGTCCTGTTACCATCTTGCAACTCACTGACATCCTGCAGTTCCTGTAGGGGTCGGGCGAGCGGTACCTCCCGAAATCCCTCTCAAAAACTAAGGATGTGTGCCTATCATACTGGCACCCCTTCAGCAAGGCCTTCACCATGGAGATTTCCTCACGGTCCCCTCCAGTCGAGACGAGCTGCTCGAGTTTCCTCCCCAGCTCCCGATACAGGCGGTACCTGTTCAGGCCTCTGAGGCTCGAGAGCTGACAGAAGAACCCCGCAACCCTTGTTTTGAAGATCTCCCACCACTCAGACTTACTGCTACAGAGACCCAAGAGAGGTACCTGGCTCTGAAGAAATTCCTCAAAGGATTGTCTTATATTCGCCTCTTCCAACAGGGACGAATTCAGCTTCCATAGGCCTGTCCCTATCCGTGGAGTCTCTGTAACATTCAAGGAAAAGAAAATGAAACAGTGATCGGAGAATTCCACCTCAACAGCGGACACTGCAGAAGAGACGGCTTCCTCCTTTAAAAAAAACCTATCTATCCTAGACCTACAACTACCCCTATGAAAGGTGAAACCCCCGTGACCTGGGGTGTGCCGGATGTGGACATCCACCAGGCGAGCTTCGCTTGCTATGCTATTAAGAGTATTGCTATCAAAAGCCAGCCTTCGGTCTCCGGGGCCTCCCCTATCGCGGGATCTAGTTATAGTATTAAAGTCCCCACCGAAGACCACCTGCCGGCTGGTAAAAAGATAGGGCTTGATCTTCAGGAAGAGACATTTACGGTCCCACCTTGACTGTGGACCATAGATGTTAATGAGCCGGAGCTCCTGTCCCCCCATGAAGACGTCAAGGACCAAGCACCTCCCCATTTCTACCTCGATCACCCGTCTGCATTCCACCGAAGCGGCCTTAAAAAGGACCGCTACCCCGCTATACGGCTCGGCCGCAAGAGACCAGTATGAGGGCCCGCACCTCCACTCCCTCCTTGCTTTGTAAATGGCCCCCATGTCCGTTAGTCTGGTCTCCTGCAAAAATAAAATGTCAGCCTCAACTCGGTTGAAAAAATCAAAGGCCATAAATCTGGCCGTATCTGACTTTATACTGGCGACATTAATCGACGCCAGAGTCAACGGGGTGGGTTCCGCCATCATGGGTGATTGAGTTAGACGGCCTTCTTTTTGACCGTACCCCCCGATTTTCTCCTCTCACCTTCAGAGGAGGAGCCAGACTCTCCCCTCCTCTTTAGTGACACCGAGGTGTCCATGATTGTTGTCACCTCCTTCCCAGTACTGGGTTCCTCACCTCTGGACCCCGGGGCAGTCCCCCCCCCAAAGGAAAGTGAGCCCCCCGAAGGATGGACCCCGCCGCTCCCTGAAGGCACCTCAGATGTTACCGCCGGTCCCTCGCCCCCGACCTCCGACACAGCATAGTCATCGAGGGCATGGAACCGGTTGGATAGGGGGATCAGAGGGGAGCCGGTGAGCCCTTCTGTAGGCACCTTAGTGGCCAGGGGGGGGGGTTTAGATGTTTCTGCCCCTTTTCGGTTCCTCCTCCTCCGACTCTTACTGGCCTTACTGTCACCTGATTTTTTAGGCTGCTCCACCACCTCCTCGTCCAGACTTTCATACTGGGAGGAATCATCAGAAGCAGCCACCTCCTCCCTCTCCATCCTCCTGATCTCCTCGTTCACCACCTCCTCCCCCAGGGCCTCAGGGGCTCCGGCTGCCGCTTCTGGGGTGGGGACAGACATCACTCCAGTTGCCTGAGGCTTATCCTGCCCCCTACCCCCACGGCGCCTCACATGTTGCCACTGGTGGGCAGATGAACTGGCCTCGCCTTCCCTCACTGGCCCCTCAGCTCCCCTCCAGCCCCCAGCTCCAGCAGAGGATGCACCACCGGGGACCCCCCCACGGCTCTTCCCCGCCCGAGCAGAGAAGGTGTTACAAACGGAGCGGGGGCAGCGGCTATACGGGTGACCTAGGTCACCACACAGATGACACCTAATGTCACCACAGGCCGCGGCAAGATGACCTACCCCACCACACAAGGCACATTTCTGCACCTTGCAGCCCGCGCTGAAGTGACGGGGATCACCGCACCTGTGGCAGACCTTCGGTTGCCCCTGGTAGAAGATCAGGATCCTGTCCCTCCCCAGAAATGCTGAGGAAGGGATGTGGGTGACAGTACCACCTGAGACCTTCAACCTCATCATGAAGGTCCAGCCCCCTGACCAAATACCAAACTCGTCCCTGTTTTTCTTTGGGACGTCCGTGACCTCCCCATAGCGAGAAAGCCACATCACGATGTCAATACCAGAGAGTGACTCGTTATTGGTTAGAACGGTCACTCTCTTTACTCCGTTCTGGCGAGACACCGCCTGCACGGCAAAGTCTCGCCAGCCGGGTTCCCCCTTCACCAGTTCAAAATTCGACCAGAAAAGCTCTAGGCCCTCCGGTCGAACAAAGCTGATGTCGAAGATGGGGGTACCAAAAGGATGGATCAGGGCAAAGATGTCAGTTGCCCTGAAGTTCATCTTCAGGAGGAGCTCCACGACCCTCGCTCTTGGCGGGCATGCTTCACTGCCCCTCCATCGAAGACGGACTACATTCCTCCTGGCCACCCCCTGCCCGGCTGTCGGGAGGGACCACGCTGTCTCCCCCTCCCTTTTATCTTGGAAGGCGGCCAGGCCGTGTCTATCCAGCCAAAAGGCCAGGTCCACCTCTCTTCCCTCTACCTGGATCGTCCATTCTCCCTTTTTGAGGGCCTCCAGGAAACGGCGCCGCAAGTCACCATCCCTGAGGTCCAGAGGTGAGGAAGCCCTCCTAGAAGACCCCGAGGCCCCGGCTACTACCCCCGCAAAACTCCGGGGACCAGCAGCCGGGGGGGCAGATGGACCAGCCCCGTCCCCACTCCCCCCACTACCCACAGACATACCATTCTTACCCCCTGCCACAGACACACCAGCACTCGTATCCTCAACCACAGCCACATTCATACCCACGCCATCCGCATCCATGTCAACAGTCACTCCACTCCCACTCACATGCACACTGGGGTCACAATTTTTCATTTTCTGCAAACGTTTTTTTCCTGCAGTTTTTTCACTGCTGCCACCTGCTGGCAGCACCTTCCCTGCCGGGGGGTTTTGGGAGCCAGTTGCTGCTGGCAGTTTTGCCGGCGCCCCTGCCCCAGATAAGCCCACGGGCACAGGGAACACCGACAGGCAGGCACCATCTCTGCTGTCTGTTGCAGCCGTGGCACTACTGCTCCCAGCAGCTTCCAGCGCTAAGCCCCACCCCTTTTGGGCGGAGCCACGCCCACTTTGGCGGGGTTTGCCTGCGAGGCCACGCCCCCCCCCGCACCAGGCAGCATGGTGGGGGCCCCAGAGGCCACTCCCACCGGTGCCGTGGGTGACAGGGAGACCAAGCCCCCCGCACCAGGCAGCACAGTGGGGGCCGCAGAGGCCACTCCCACCGGTGCCTTGGATGACAGGGAGGCTACGCCCCCCACACCAGGCAGCACAGTAGGGGCCCCAGAGGCCACTCCCACCGGTGCCTTGGATGACAGGGAGGCCACGCCCCCCACACCAGGCAGCACGGTGGGGGCCCCAGAGGCCACTCCCACTGGCACCGTGGACGGCTGGGAGGCCACGCCCCCCAAAGCCGGCCGCACCGGGACCCCCGAAGCCGACCCAGAACCGGGTCTACTCACAGGGGCCCCTGGACCAGCGGCACCAGCTCTCAGGGGCATAGCACCCCCTACCGTCACACCTTTCACCACAAATAGCCTGGCCACCCCAGCTCCGACGGCCGGCCCAGGCTAGGCCACTCCCCCTCGGCACCTAGCGGCGGTGGAGCCCCCCGCGCTGACCCATTACTGGGCCCCTGCGCAGGGGGCCCCGACCTCGCCGCGGATTTTGCCAGGGGAGCAAGCCCCAACTTACGCTTATGAGCCGGCTCCGGCGGAGCCGCAGGCCCCACGCCCCTTATCTTAACAGGTTTCTGGGTCCCTGAAAGTGATCCAGATTTAGTGGATCCGTGCGTGAGGGACCCAGACACCCCAGCACACGCCGCCGGAGATGCGGCCCCGGCTGTCGGTGCGCCGCCAGCAGAGCAGGAGGCAGCGGCAGATGTACAAGCCGCCCCCTGCACACCAGCAGGCGCACCAGGTGCCAGGCCAGACCTCCCTTTTACAGGGGATCCAGCCTGAGCACCACCACAGATCACACCCACCGTCGGGCCGCCCTCCGCGCCATGCTCCATATCAGACACCTTGGACCCACTGCCTCCATTACCACAAACAGAGGCAGCGCTCTGCGTGCCATGGCCTATGTTCTCCCCACTCCCTCGCTGTGGACCCACAACAGAGTCCAAGCCGGGGTGGGTGGCGGGTGCCGCACAACGGGACAGGAGGGCCCCAGAGAGGGGGACATACACAAATTTATGTGCAATAGATGTTTTCTTTTTTTTTTTTTTGCTTTTCTCTTCGTCCCCCTCCAGGGTGCCTCATCCTCGCAGATCTCATCCCCGAACGCAAGCTGACCAAAACGTACCGGGGACTCGATCTGCTGGATCTGCTGCATGATAAAGCAGCCCCCCTCACTGCTGCTACTCCCATCCTCCTCATCCTCCCCCTCGCTCCCGCTGCCCTCTGAAGGGCTAGAATCAGACGGGAGAGCCATCTGCTCAGGGGCTATCCCGCTATGCGATGCCTGGAGATCACTTACCAGGCCACCAGGCGGTGGGTAGGGTGCGACCTCCTCCACGCATACCTTTTCTTCCTCCTCCTCCACCGCCTGGCTGGGGCCCTGCGACCCCTCCAGAGCCCCACCGGTCATGGCTCTGAACCGGTCATCATTAAGCAGCTTCTCCATGAAGGGTCCACTGCCCGCCAAGATGGTGCTCCTGCGGTCTTCCAGGTCTTGTATGGCTCGCTTGATCTTCCGGACCGCGGCGGATAGCTCAGGCTTCTTACTGCCAGAGGCCCTCACGGACCTCTCCTGAGCCACCCTCAACTCCCCCCAGAGGGAACTTAGCTTCGTTGTGGCGTCCTCATACTCGCAGAGATGCGCATGTATACGGGAGGCATAGGTGACGGTTGCCTCCCTCGACGCCTTGGTACCCCAATCAGGGGGCACCGCTGCAGCACCTCCGCTCGTACTCGACCTACCTCCGGAGGGAGGAGCCGCCGCGGTCGTAGCCTCGGGGGTCCTCCGGGTCCTCATGCTGGAACCCCTGCTGTCTTGGCCAGATCTTGTAGCCTTAGCCGGCTTGGTGTTCCTCCCACCCCAGCCAGCTTGGACCGGGAGGTGGGAGCCGGGGGCCCAGCCCCGGAGGCCAGTCCCACTCTGAGCCTTGTTTCCTGGGAAGGGGGCAGACAAAAAGTCCCAGGTGGAAAAAAAAAAAACTCCCTTCCCAGGAGCTCTCTCCACAGCAGCGCACAGTCCAGGAAGCACACTGCACTCAGCTCGCTGCAGGCTCCACCTCCACCACTTCCTGTAGGGAACTGCAACAGGCTGAACTGGAGCTCTTTTATTATAAAAATATAAAACAAACCATAAAAACACACTACACAAAGAACCAAGACACAAACCCCAACGAAACACAGACAAGTCCAAAATTATAATGTCCAGTATAAATTATAAAGCAAAGCAAAAATGTCCTACAATGTTCATAGAACATAAAGTCCATTTCCCAATATCCCCCCAGCAAGGGAAGACCTTAACCCTATTTTTTTTCCAAAAATATCCCCTTCCAACATTCACTCCACATTCATACGTAAACCCCCAAAACAAAACAACAAACTGGCCCACTGCCAAAAACAAAGAAATAGGCCACCTGGCCGAAACAAAACTTAATACACAGCAAACCTTTTTTTTTTGTAGTGTTTTATATTTTTTTTTTTTTTTTCCCCACCACCATTTTTTAAAACAACCAAGGTCCCACGAAAGTTTGTGGCCTTATCACAGCAAGCCACGAAAGTTTGTGGCCATCAAAATCACAAATAACGGGTCCTTTTTCCCGCATCCTGTAGGACGTCCATTTTCCCAAAACCCCTCCCCCCTCCCCCCCTGAAACCCCCCACCCAACCTACACTAAACCCCCCACCCATACAATACACAAAACTATACACGTATATACATTACACAACATAACCAAAGCAAACACAACATAACAATAGCACAATATAAACAACTGACCATAAACATGAACCAAAAGTCAGACCCAAGTTCAGTGCTTGCAAGCCCTATATTCGGGTTTCCAATGCCGTAAAACAAAAAACTATAATGTGAGGGGAGCAGCCCACCACCAGGAAACTGGAGACTACCGAGGCTCTCACCCTAATCTAACACACAAACAGCCTGTCCCTCCCTATTAAAGAAAAAGAAAAACCTGTCCCTACCGCCCTACCAATCTTTCCCTACCTGTCCCTACCTGTCCCTCTCTGACCCTCACTACCAACCTAATGCTAACTACCTATCCCTAAAGACTGTCCCTATCTGTCCCTCCCTGACCCTACACATACATCTGACCCTACAAATAAATATAAAATATAGAAAGGGACTAAACTAACCCTATCACAGACACACATACCCTAACTCTCCCTAGGGCACATTAAATGAGAACCCCCTCCATAGAAGGGAAGCCCTCCCTGCACCCAGCCTCTCATACTCCAGTGAGCACACTTTTGCCAGGTCACCCAGGATGTTCCTAATCACCTCTTCCCGGGGGAGGACTTTCTGCTGGGTGGACACTAAACACCGTGCGTTCCACGTGTAAAACCTAGTCACTAAGCTAACTAAGAAAACAGTGCCCCGATCTCGGCCACCAAGGGATCTGAATGCCCCATAGGCCCACTCCGCATAGGAAAGGCCTGCCAGCCTGGGCCAGCCAATGGAAGCACCCACCCTCTTGTAGACCTCTGTATTAAAAGGACACCGAAGCAGGAAGTGCTCCATGCTTTCAAGCATGTCGCCACACTCCTCGCGGGGACAATCCCGGTCATCAGAGTTCCTGTACTTCAGGTTGTCCCTCACATACAGTCTCCCATGGAAGCAGCGCCAAGCCAAGTCCCAAAACTTCAAGGGGATCCGCTTAGAGTTTAATAACCCGAGCCCCACCTCCAGATCCCGGCTTGGGCAATCCTTGAGGGCCAGGGGCTTCTGGAAGTGGGTCAACAGAACCCTATTGTCAAGTAACCTCCTTGACAAGGTCCTGATCTCCCACACTCCCAGACCCCACCGGCGGATCACCTTCACAACCAGGGTAGCATAAGCCGGAAGATGCCCATGAGGCGTGCGAAGGTCCTTCACCCGCCCTCCTGTCTCCCATTGCTGGAAGAAAGGCCGAAACCACCCCCTACAGGAGAATACCCACGGAGGAGCCCTCTCTAACCAGAGGTTGGCGATGTTTGCCTTAAGAAAGGTGTTTACTAGAAACACCACTGGGTTGACCATACCCAACCCTCCTAGTCTCCTCGTGCGATACGTGACCACCCTCTTTATTAGGTTCAGCCTATTCCCCCATAATAGTTGGAAGAACAGGCTGTAGACCCGTGTCCAAAGAGGTTCTGGCAAGATGCAGACGCTGCCCAGGTATATTAATAAAGGGAGCAAATACCCCTTGGCCAGGTTAACCCTTTCCCTCAGGGTCAAGGACCAACCCTTCCACTGATCCACCTTCTGGGCGGCAATCTTAAGTCTGCCCTCCCAGTTTTGCTGGGGATAGTCCCCCGGGCCGAAACTGATGCCTAAAATTTTTGCTGTGGCCTGAGGCCCTGGAAGGGTGTCCGGGAGATCAAAACTAGGATTTCCCCCTCCCAGCCAGAGACTCTCACACTTATCCCGGTTGATCATGGACCCAGATGCCACAGAGTAGCGCTCAACCTCAGACATGACCCAGTCTGCCTCCTCTCTCGAGGATACAAAAAGGGAAACGTCGTCGGCGTACGCCACTACCCTCAAGGTGGTCTCTGGCTCTGCCCGGTCCATCCCGACTCCCACCAACGGTCCGCGTTCCACTCTCCTTAAAAAGGGGTCGATCGCGAACACGTATAACAGTGGGCTCAGAGGACAGCCCTGGCGGACACCAGACTTCACCTCAAAAGGGGGTCCGACCCAACCGTTCACAAGCGGAAAAGTCTCTGCCCCATTGTATAATACTCTCAACCAATCAACAAACCTCCCAGGCAGACCGTACCTCAGAAGGACGGACCAGAGGTACTCATGGTCAACCCGGTCAAAGGCCTTCGCCTGGTCTAAGGACAGCAAGTACCCCTTCCAGTGACCTGCCCTGCCCTGCTCCACTGCTTCCCGGACACCGAGCACAGCACTAAAAGTACTGCGGCCTGGAACAGAGCAGTGCTGGGCCCCTGAAAGGAGCCGGGGTGCAAACTTCACCAACCGATTGAAAAGCACCTTTGCCAGAACCTTTCGGTCCGTATTGAGAAGCGCTATGGGACGCCAATTCTCAATACGCGACGAGTCTTTACCCTTTGACAGGATAATCAGGGCGGACTTCCTCATTGAACCGGGAAGAATGTCCGAGGAGAGACATTCATTAAAAACCTCAGTCATGAGGGGGACCAAAGAGTCCCTAAAAGTCCTGTAAAACTCGGATGTTAAGCCATCCGGACCGGGCGATTTCTTGGGCCGGAGCCCATCAATGGCCCGTCTCACTTCCTCTTCCCTGATTGCTTCTGCCAAACCATGAAGAGAGGGGTCATCCCCTGGTTCAGGGATGGTTTCAGCCAGGAAAGCCGACATCTCATCCCGATCTGGATCCCTCCTTCCCAAGAGATGCGAGTAGAAGGATCTGACCACCTCCAGGATCCCTGATTTGGATCTGTTCAGGGAACCCGTACTGTCGATCAGTCCTGTTACCATCTTGCAACTCACTGACATCCTGCAGTTCCTGTAGGGGTCGGGCGAGCGGTACCTCCCGAAATCCCTCTCAAAAACTAAGGATGTGTGCCTATCATACTGGCACCCCTTGAGCAAGGCCTTCACCCTGGAGATTTCCTCACGGTCCCCTCCAGTCGAGACGAGCTGCTCGAGTTTCCTCCCCAGCTCCCGATACAGGCGGTACCTGTTCAGGCCTCTGAGGCTCGAAAGCTGACGGAAGAACCCCGCAACCCTTGTTTTGAAGATCTCCCACCACTCAGACTTACTACTACAGACACCCAGAGAGGCACCTGGCTCTGAAGAAATTCCTCAAAGGATTGTCTCACATCCGCTTCTTCCAACAGGGACGAATTCAGCTTCCATAGGCCTCTCCCTATCCGGGGAGTCTCTGCAACATTCAAGGAAAAGGAAATGAAACAGTGATCGGAGAATTCCACCTCAACAGCGGACACTGCAGAAGAGACGGCTTCCTCCTTTAAAAAAAACCTATCTATCCTAGACCTACAACTACCCCTATGAAAGGTGAAACCCCCGTGACCTGGGGTGTGCCGGATGTGGACATCCACCAGGCGAGCTTCGCTTGCTATGCTGTTAAGGGTATTACTATCAAAAGCCAGCCTTCGGTCTCCGGGGCCTCCCCTATCACGGGATCTAGTTATAGTATTAAAGTCCCCACCGAAGACCACCTGCCGGCTGGTAAAAAGATAGGGCTTGATCTTCAGGAAGAGACATTTACGGTCCCACTTTGACTGTGGACCATAGATGTTAATGAGCCGGAGCTCCTGTCCCCCCATGAAGACGTCAAGGACCAAGCACCTCCCCATTTCTACCTCGATCACCCGTCTGCATTCCACCGAAGCGGCCTTAAAAAGGACCGCTACCCCGCTATACGGCTCGGCCGCAAGAGACCAGTATGAGGGCCCGCACCTCCACTCCCTCCTTGCTTTGTAAATGGCCCCCATGTCCGTTAGTCTGGTCTCCTGCAAAAATAAAATGTCAGCCTCAACTCGGTTGAAAAAATCAAAGGCCATAAATCTGGCCGCATCTGATTTTATACTGGCGACATTAATCGACGCCAGAGTCAACGGGGTAGGTTCCGCCATCATGGGTGATTGAGTTAGACGGCCTTCTTTTTCACCGCACCCCTCAATTTACTTTTTTCACCCTCAGAGGAGGAGCCAGACTCTCCCCTCCTCTTTAGTGACACCGAGGTGTCCATAGCACCCGTCACCACCTTCCCAGTACCGGGTTCCACACCCCTGGACCCCAGAGCAGTCCCCCCCCCAGAGGAAAGTGAGCCATCCGGAGGACGGACCCCGCCGCTCCCTGAAGGCACCTCAGATGTTACCGCCGGTCCCTCACCCCCGACCTCCGACACAGCAGAGTCATCGAGGGCTTGGAACCGGTTGGAGAGGGGGATCAGAGGGGAGCCGGTGAGCCCTTCCGTAGGCACCTTAGTGGCCGGGGGGGGCCTTAGATGTTTTTGCCCCTTTTCGGTTCCTCCTCCGACTCTTACTGGTCTTAATGTCACCTTTTGTTTTAGGCTGCTCCACCACCTCCTCGTCCAGACTTTCATACTGGGAGGAGTCATCAGAAGCAGCCACCTCCTCCCTCTCCATCCTCCTGATCTCCTCGTTCACCGCCTCCTCCCCCAGGGCCTCAGGGGCACCGGCTGCCGCTTCCGAGGAGGGTACAGACATCACCCCAGTCGCCTGGGGCTTATCCTGCCCCCTACCCCCACGGCGCCTCACCTGATGCCACTGGCGGGCAGGTGCATTGGCCACGCCTTCCTTCACTGGCCCCTCAGCCCCTCTCCCGCCCCCACCTCCAGCATCAGCAGAAGATGAAACGCCAGGGACTCCCCCATGGCCCACCCCTGCCTGACCAGAGATGGCGTTAGAAAAGGAGCGGGGGCAGCGGCTGTACGGGTGACCTAGGTCACCACACAGGTGACACCTAATGTCACCACAGGCCGCGGCAAGATGACCTACCCTGCCACACAAGGCACATTTCTGTACCTTGCAGCCCGCGCTGAAGTGACGGGGATCACCGCACCTGTGGCAGACCTTCGGCTGCCCCTGGTAAAAGATCAGGATCCTGTCCCTCCCCAGAAATGCTGAGGAGGGGATGTGGGTGACAGTACCGCCTGAGACCTTCAACCTCATCATGAAGGTCCAGCCCCCTGACTAAATGCCAAACTCGTCCCTGTTCTTTTTTGGGACGTCCGTGACCTCCCCATAGCGGGAAAGCCACGTCATAATATCGACCCCAGAGAGTGACTCGTTATTTGTCAAAACGGTCACCCTCTTTACGTCATTTTGGCGAGACACCGCCTGCACGGCAAAGTCTCGCCAGCCGGGCTCCCCCTTCACCAGTTCAAAATTCGACCAGAAAAGCTCTAGGCCCTCCGGCCGAACAAAACTGATGTCGAAGATGGGGGTACCAAAAGGATGAATCAGGGCAAAGATGTCAGTTGCCCTGAAGCTCATCTTCAGGAGGAGCTCCACGACCCTCGATCTTGGCGGGCACGCTTCACTGCCCCTCCACCGAAGACGGACCACATTCCTCCTGGCCACCCCCTGCCCGGCTGTCGGGAGGGACCACACTGTCTCGCCCTCCCTTTTATCTTGGAAGGCGGCCAGGCCATGTCTATCCAGCCAAAAGGCCAAGTCTACCGCTCTTCCCTCTACCTCGATCGTCCGTTCTCCCTTTTTGAGGGCCTCGAGGAAACGGCGCCGCAAGTCACCATCCCTGAGGTCCAGAGGTGAGGAAGCCCGCCCTGAAGATCCCAAGCCCCCAGCTACTACCCCCGCAAAACTCCGGGGACCAGCAACCGGGGGGGCAGATGGACCAGCCCCACCCCCACTACCAACAGACACACCATTCTTACTCCCTTCCACAGACACCTCAACACTTGTATCTTCAATCACAGCCACATCCATACCCACGCTATCCCCATCCACGTCAGTAGTCACACCCCTCGCCCCACTCTCACTCACATGCACACTGGGGTCACAGTTTTTTTTTTTCTGCAAACATTTTTTCCCTTCAGCATCACTGCCGCCACCTGCTGGCAGCACCTTCCCTGCCGGGGGGTTTTGGGAGCCTGGTGCTGCTGCCATTCTTGCCGGCGCCCCTGCCCCAGATAAGCCCGTGGGCACAGAGGACACCGACAGGCAGGCACCTCCTCCGTTGTCTGCCGCAGCCGTGGCACCACTGCTCACAGCAGTAGCAGCTGCCGGCGCTAAGCCCCACCCCTTTTCGGGTGGAGCCACGCCCACTTGGGTGGGGTTTGCTTGCGAGGCCACGCCCCCCGCACCAGGCAGCACGGTGGGGGCCCCAGAGGCCACACCCACCGGTGCCGTGGGTGACAGGGAGACCAAGCCCCCCGCACCAGGCAGCACAGTGGGGGCCTCAGTGGCCACTCCCACCGGTGCCTTGGGTGACAGGGAGGCCACGCCCCCCGCACCAGGCAGCACAGTGGGGGCCCCAGAGGCCACTCCCACCGGTGCCGTGGATGACAGGGAGGCCACACCCCCCACACCAGGCAGCACGGTGGGGGCCCCAGAGGCCACTCCCACTGGTGCCGTGGACGGCTGGGAGGCCACGCCCCCCGAAGCCGGCCGCGCCGGGACCCCCAAAGCCGACCCGGAACTGAGTCTACTCACAGGGGCCCCTGGACCAGCGGCACCAGCTCTCAGGGGCATAGCACCCCCTACCGTCACACCCTTCACCACAAACAGCCTGGCCACCCCAGCTCCGGCGGCCGGCCCCAGGCTAGGCCACTCCCCCTCAGCACCCAGCGGCGGTGGAGCCCCCCGCGCTGACCCATTACTGGGCCCCTGCGCAGGGGGCCCCGACCTCGCCACGGATTTTGCCAGGGGAGCAAGCCCCACCTTTCCTTTATGAGCCGGCTCTGCCGGAGCCGCAGGCCCTGCGCCCTTCACCTTACCAGGTCTCTGGGTCCCTGAAAGTGATCCAGATTTAGTGGATCCGTGCGTGAGGGACCCAGACACCTCAGCACACGCCGCCGGAGATGCGGCCCCGGCTGTCGGTGCGCCGCCAGCAGAGCAGGAGGCAGCGGCAGATGTACAAGCCGCCCCCTGCACGCCAGCACGCGCACCAGGTGCCAGGCCAGACCTCCCTTTTACAGGGGATCCAGCCTGAGCACCACCACAGATCACACCCACCGTCGGGCCGCCCTCCGCGCCATGCTCCATATCAGACACCTTGGACCCACTGCCTCCATTACCACAAACAGAGGCAGCGCTCTGTGTGCCATGGCCTATGTTCTCCCCGCTCCCTCGCTGTGGACCCACAACAGAGTCCAAGCCGGGGTGGGTGGCGGGTGCCACACAACGGGACAGGGGGGCCCCAGAGAGGGGGACATACACAAATGTATGTGCAATAGATGTTTTCTTTTTTTTTTTTGCTTTCCTCTTCGTCCCCCTCCCGGGTGCCTCATCCTCGCAGATCTCATCCCCGAACGTAAGCTGACCAAAACGTACCGTGTACTCGATCTGCTGGATCTGCTGCATGATAAGGCAGCCCCCCTCACTGCTGCTACTCCCATCCTCCTCATCCTCCCCCTCGCTCCCGCTGCCCTCTGAAGGGCTAGAATCAGCCCCTGAGCCATCTGCTCAGGGGCTATCCCGCTATGCGATGCCTGGAGATCACTTACCAGGCCACCAGGCGGTGGGCAGGGTGCGACCTCCTCCACGCATACCTCTTCTTCCTCCTCCTCCACTGCCTGGCTGGGGCCCTGCGACCCCTCCAGAGCCCCACCGGTCATGGCTCTGAACCGGTCATCATTAAGCAGCTTCTCCATGAAGGGTCCACTGCCCGCCAGTATGGTGCTCCTGCGGTCTTCCAGGTCTTGAATGGCCCGCTTGATCTTCCGGACCGCGGCGGATAGCTCAGTCTTCTTACTGCCAGAGGCCCTCACGGACCTCTCCTGAGCCACCCTCAACTCCCCCCAGAGGGAACTTAGCTTCTTTGTGGCGTCCTCATACTCGCAGAGGTGCGCATGTATACGGGAGGCATAGGTGACGGTTGCCTCCCTCGACGCCTTGGTACCCCAATCAGGGGGCACCGCTGCAGCACCTCCGCTCGTACTCGACCTACCTCCGGAGGGAGGAGCCGCCGCGGTCGTAGCCTCGGGGGTCCTCCGGGTCCTCATGCTGGAACCCCTGCTGTCTTGGCCAGATCTTGTAGCCTTAGCCGGCTTGGTGTTCCTCCCACCCCCCGCCAGCTTGGACCGGGAGGTGGGAGCCGGGGGCCCAGCCCCGGAGGCCAGTCCCACTCTGAGCCTTGTTTCCTGGGAAGGGGGCAGACAAAAAGTCCCAGATGGAAAAAAAAAAACCTCCCTTCCCAGGAGCTCTCTCCACAGCAGCACACAGCCCAGGAAGCACACTGCACTCAGCTCGCTGCAGGCTGCACCTCCACCACTTCCTGTAGGGAACTGCAACAGGCTGAACTGGAGCTCTTTTATTATAAAAGTACAAAAACACATATACAAAACACAAAAACCAAACCACAGATACAATTATACAACAAACAAACAACTAACAACCAACAAAACCCCAGCAAGACATAACCTAAAATCTGAAATTATATAGAGTCCAACAAAGAAATATATGATGACACAAAGTTCAAGTCCTCCAGCAGACTCTCTAGGAGACCCCCCAGCAAGGGAAGACCCTACCACACCTCCAGGGTGCGCCCTAAAACGCACCCGACCCCCAGCATACACAACATCCATACCTGCACATTCATACCTAACCCCCTAACAAAAAAGGAAAACTAAATAACTGGCCCATCGCCAAAAATAAAGAAATAGGCCACCTGGCCGAAAATTTAATGCACAGCAACCCTATTTTTTTTTTTTATAATATATATATATATATATTTTTTTTTCTCCCCACCACCATTTTTTAAAACACCCAAGGTCCCACGAAAGTTTGTGGCCTTAACACAGCAAGCCACGAAAGTTTGTGGCCATATCACAAATAACGGGTCCTTTTTCCCGCATCCCGTAGGACGTCCATTTTCCCAAAACCCCTCCCCCTCCCCCCCTGAAACCCCCCACCCAACCTACACTAAACCCCCCACCCATACAATACACAAAACTATACACGTATATACATTACACAACATAACCAAAGCAAACACAACATAACAATAGCACAATATAAACAACTGACCATAAACATGAACCAAAAGTCAGACCCAAGTTCAGTGCTTGCAAGCCCTATATTCGGGTTTAAAATGCCGTAAAACAAAAAACTATAATGTGAGGGGAGCAGCACACCACCAGGAAACTGGAGACTAGCGAGGCTCTCACCCTAATCTAACACACAAACAGCCTGTCCCTCCCTATTAAAGAAAAAGAAAAACCTGTCCCTACCGCCCTACCAATCTTTCCCTACCTGTCCCTACCTGTCCCTCTCTGACCCTCACTACCAACCTAATGCTAACTACCTATCCCTAAAGACTGTCCCTGTCTGTCCCTCCCTGACCCTACACATCCATCTGACCCTACAAATAAATATAAAATATAGAAAGGGACTAAACTAACCCTATCACAGACACACATACCCTAACTCTCCCTTGGGCACATTAAATGAGAACCCCCTCCATAGAAGGGAAGCCCTCCCTGCACCCAGCCTCTCATACTCCAGTGAGCGCACTTTTGCCAGGTCACCCAGGATGTTCCTAATCACCTCTTCCCGGGGGAGGACTTTCTGCTGGGTGGACACTAAACACCGTGCGTTCCACGTGTAAAACCTAGTCACTAAGCTAACTAAGAAAACAGTGCCCCGATCTCGGCCACCAAGGGATCTGAATGCCCCATAGGCCCACTCCGCATAGGAAAGGCCTGCCAGCCTGGGCCAGCCAATGGAAGCACCCACCCTCTTGTAGACCTCTGTATTAAAAGGACACCGAAGCAGGAAGTGCTCCATGCTTTCAAGCATGTCGCCACACTCCTCGCGGGGACAATCCCGGTCATCAGAGTTCCTGTACTTCAGGTTGTCCCTTACATACAGTCTCCCATGGAAGCAGCGCCAAGCCAAGTCCCAAAACTTCAAGGGGATCCGCTTAGAGTTTAATAACCCGAGCCCCACCTCCAGATCCCGGCTTGGGCAATCCTTGAGGGCCAGGGGCTTCTGGAAGTGGGTCAACAGAACCCTATTGTCAAGTAACCTCCTTGACAAGGTCCTGATCTCCCACACTCCCAGACCCCACCGGCGGATCACCTTCACAACCAGGGTAGCATAAGCCGGAAGATGCCCATGAGGCGTGTGAAGGTCCTTCACCCGCCCTCCTGTCTCCCATTGCTGGAAGAAAGGCCGAAACCACCCCCTACAGGAGAATACCCACGGAGGAGCCCTCTCTAACCAGAGGTTGGCGATGTTTGCCTTAAGAAAGGTGTTTACTAGAAACACCACTGGGTTGACCATACCCAACCCTCCTAGTCTCCTCGTGCGATACGTGACCTCCCTCTTTATTAGGTTCAGCCTATTCCCCCATAATAGTTGGAAGAACAGGCTGTAGACCCGTGTCCAAAGAGGTTCTGGCAAGATGCAGACGCTGCCCAGGTATATTAATAAAGGGAGCAAATACCCCTTGGCCAGGTTAACCCTTTCCCTCAGGGTCAAGGACCAACCCTTCCACTGATCCACCTTCTGGGCGGCAATCTTAAGTCTGCCCTCCCAGTTTTGCTGGGGATAGTCCCCCGGGCTGAAACTGATGCCTAAAATTTTTGCTGTGGCCTGGGGCCCTGGAAGGGTGTCCGGGAGATCAAAACTAGGATCTCCCCCTCCCAGCCAGAGACTCTCACACTTATCCCGGTTGATCATGGACCCAGTTGCCACAGAGTAGCGCTCAACCTCAGACATGACCCAGTCTGCCTCCTCTCTCGAGGATACAAAAAGGGAAACGTCGTCGGCGTACGCCACTACCCTCAAGGTGGTCTCTGGCTCTGCCCGGTCCATCCCGACTCCCACCAACGGTCCGCGTTCCACTCTCCTTAAAAAGGGGTCGATCGCGAACACGTATAACAGTGGGCTCAGAGGACAGCCCTGGCGGACACCAGACTTCACCTCAAAAGGGGGTCCGACCCAACCGTTCACAAGCGGAAAAGTCTCTGCCCCATTGTATAATACTCTCAACCAATCAACAAACCTCCCGGGCAGACCGTACCTCAGAAGGATGGACCAGAGGTACTCATGGTTAACCCGGTCAAAGGCCTTCGCCTGGTCTAAGGACAGCAAGTACCCCTTCCAGTGACCTGCCCTGCCCTGCTCCACTGCCTCCCGGACACCGAGCACAGCACTAAAAGTACTGCGGCCTGGAACAGAGCAGTGCTGGGCCCCTGAAAGGAGCCGGGGTGCAAACTTCACCAACCGATTGAAAAGCACCTTTGCCAGAACCTTTCGGTCCGTATTGAGAAGCGTTATGGGACGCCAATTCTCAATACGGGACGAGTCTTTACCCTTTGACAGGATAATCAGGGCGGACTTCCTCATTGAACCAGAAAGAATGTCCGAGGAGAGACATTCATTAAAAACCTCAGTCATGAGGGGGACCAAAGAGTCCCTAAAAGTCATGTAAAACTCGGATGTTAAGCCATCCGGACCGGGCGATTTTTTGGGCCGGAGCCCATCAATGGCCCGTCTCACTTCCTCTTCCCTGATTGCTTCTGCCAAACCATGAAGAGAGGGGTCATCCCCTGGTTCAGGGATGGTTTCAGCCAGGAAAGCCGACATCTCATCCCGATCTGGATCCCTCCTTCCCAAGAGATGCGAGTAGAAGGATCTGACCACCTCCAGGATCCCTGATTTGGATCTGTTCAGGGAACCCGTACTGTCGATCAGTCCTGTTACCATCTTGCAACTCACTGACATCCTGCAGTTCCTGTAGGGGTCGGGCGAGCGGTACCTCCCGAAATCCCTCTCAAAAACTAAGGATGTGTGCCTATCATACTGGCACCCCTTGAGCAAGGCCTTCACCCTGGAGATTTCCTCACGGTCCCCTCCAGTCGAGACGAGCTGCTCGAGTTTCCTCCCCAGCTCCCGATACAGGCGGTACCTGTTCAGGCCTCTGAGGCTCGAAAGCTGACGGAAGAACCCCGCAACCCTTGTTTTGAAGATCTCCCACCACTCAGACTTACTGCTACAGAGACCCAAGAGAGGTACCTGGCTCTGAAGAAATTCCTCAAAGGATTGTCTCACATCTGCTTCTTCCAACAGGGATGAATTCAGCTTCCATAGGCCTCTCCCTATCCGGGGAGTCTCTGCAACATTCAAGGAAAAGGAAATGAAACAGTGATCGGAGAATTCCACCTCAACAGCGGACACTGCAGAAGAGACGGCTTCCTCCTTTAAAAAAAACCTATCTATCCTAGACCTACAACTACCCCTATGAAAGGTGAAACCCCCGTGACCTGGGGTGTGCCGGATGTGGACATCCACCAGGCGAGCTTCGCTTGCTATGCTGTTAAGGGTATTACTATCAAAAGCCAGCCTTCGGTCTCCGGGGCCTCCCCTATCACGGGATCTAGTTATAGTATTAAAGTCCCCACCGAAGACCACCTGCCGGCTGGTAAAAAGATAGGGCTTGATCTTCAGGAAGAGACATTTACGGTCCCACTTTGACTGTGGACCATAGATGTTAATGAGCCGGAGCTCCTGTCCCCCCATGAAGACGTCAAGGACCAAGCACCTCCCCATTTCTACCTCGATCACCCGTCTGCATTCCACCGAAGCGGCCTTAAAAAGGACCGCTACCCCGCTATACGGCTCGGCCGCAAGAGACCAGTATGAGGGCCCGCACCTCCACTCCCTCCTTGCTTTGTAAATGGCCCCCATGTCCGTTAGTCTGGTCTCCTGCAAAAATAAAATGTCAGCCTCAACTCGGTTGAAAAAATCAAAGGCCATAAATCTGGCCGCATCTGATTTTATACTGGCGACATTAATCGACGCCAGAGTCAACGGGGTAGGTTCCGCCATCATGGGTGATTGAGTTAGACGGCCTTCTTTTTCACCGCACCCCTCAATTTACTTTTTTCACCCTCAGAGGAGGAGCCAGACTCTCCCCTCCTCTTTAGTGACACCGAGGTGTCCATAGCACCCGTCACCACCTTCCCAGTACCGGGTTCCTCACCCCTGGACCCCAGAGCAGTCCCCCCCCCAGAGGAAAGTGAGCCCTCCGGAGGACGGACCCCGCCGCTCCCTGAAGGCACCTCAGATGTTACCGCCGGTCCCTCACCCCCGACCTCCGACACAGCAGAGTCATCGAGGGCATGGAACCGGTTGGAGAGGGGGATCAGAGGGGAGCCGGTGAGCCCTTCCGTAGGCACCTTAGTGGCCAGGGGGGGGGCCTTAGATGTTTTTGCCCCCTTTCGGTTCCTCCTCCGACTCTTACTGGTCTTACTGTCACCTTTTGTTTTAGGCTGCTCCACCACCTCCTCGTCCAGACTTTCATACTGGGAGGAGTCATCAGAAGCAGCCACCTCCTCCCTCTCCATCCTCCTGATCTCCTCGTTCACCGCCTCCTCCCCCAGGGCCTCCGGGGCACCGGCTGCCGCTTCCGAGGAGGGTACAGACATCACCCCAGTTGCCTGGAGCTTATCCTGCCCCCTACCCCCACGGCGCCTCACCTGATGCCACTGGCGGGCAGATGTATTGGCCACGCCTTCCTTCACTGGCCCCTCAGCCCCTCTCCCGCCCCCACCTCCAGCATCAGCAGAAGATGAACCGCCAGGGACTCCCCCATGGCTCACCCCTGCCTGACCAGAGATGGCGTTAGAAAAGGAGCGGGGGCAGCGGCTGTACGGGTGACCTAGGTCACCACACAGGTGACACCTAATGTCACCACAGGCCGCGGCAAGATGACCTACCCCGCCACACAAGGCACATTTCTGTACCTTGCAGCCCGCGCTGAAGTGGCGGGGATCACCGCACCTGTGGCAGACCTTCGGCTGCCCCTGGTAAAAGATCAGGATCCTGTCCCTCCCCAGAAATGCTGAGGAGGGGATGTGGGTGACAGTACAGCCTGAGACCTTCAACCTTCAACCTCATCATGAAGGTCCAGCCCCCTGACCAAATGCCAAACTCGTCCCTGTTCTTTTTTGGGACGTCCGTGACCTCCCCATAGCGGGAAAGCCACGTCATAATATCGACCCCAGAGAGTGACTCGTTATTTGTCAAAACGGTCACCCTCTTTACGCCATTTTGGCGAGACACCGCCTGCACGGCAAAGTCTCGCCAGCCGGGCTCCCCCTTCACCAGTTCAAAATTCGACCAGAAAAGCTCTAGGCCCTCCAGCCGAACAAAACTGATGTCGAAGATGGGGGTACCAAAAGGATGAATCAGGGCAAAGATGTCAGTCGCCCTGAAGCTCATCTTCAGGAGGAGCTCCACGACCCTCGATCTTGGCGGGCACGCTTCACTGTCCCTCCACCGAAGACGGACCACATTCCTCCTGGCCACCCCCTGCCCGGCTGTCGGGAGGGACCACACTGTCTCCCCCTCCCTTTTATCTTGGAAGGCGGCCAGGCCATGTCTATCCAGCCAAAAGGCCAAGTCTACCGCTCTTCCCTCTACCTCGATCGTCCGTTCTCCCTTTATGAGGGCCTCGAGGAAACGGCGCCGCAAGTCACCATCCCTGAGGTCCAGAGGTGAGGAAGCCCGCCCTGAAGATCCCGAGCCCCCAGCTACTACCCCCGCAAAACTCCGGGGACCAGCAACCGGGGGGGCAGATGGACCAGCCCCACCCCCACTACCAACAGACACACCATTCTTACTCCCTTCCACAGACACCTCAACACTTGTATCTTCAATCACAGCCACATCCATACCCACGCTATCCCCATCCACGTCAGTAGTCACACCCCTCGCCCCACTCTCACTCACATGCACACTGGGGTCACAGTTTTTTTTTTTCTGCAAACATTTTTTCCCTGCAGCAGCACTGCCGCCACCTGCTGGCAGCACCTTCCCTGCAGGGGGGTTTTGGGAACCTGGTGCTGCTGCCATTTTTGCCGGCGCCCCTGCCCCAGATAAGCCCGTGGGCACAGAGGACACCGACAGGCAGGCACCTCCTCCGTTGTCTGCCGCTAAGCACCGCCCCTTTTCGGGTGGAGCCACGCCCACTTGGGTGTGGTTTGCCCGCGAGGCCACGCCCCCCACACCAGGCAGCACGGTGGGGGCCCCAGAGGCCACACCCACCGGTGCCGTGGGTGACAGGGAGACCAAGCCCCCCGCACCAGGCAGCACAGTGGGGGCCCCAGAGGCCACTCCCACCGGTGCCGTGGATGACAGGGAGGCCACACCCCCCACACCAGGCAGCACGGTGGGGGCCCCAGAGGCCACTCCCACTGGTGCCGTGGACGGCTGGGAGGCCACGCCCCCCGAAGCCGGCCGCGCCGGGACCCCCGAAGCCGACCCGGAACTGGGTCTACTCACAGGGGCCCCTGGACCAGCGGCACTAGCTCTCAGGGGCATAGCACCCCCTACCGTCACACCCTTCACCACAAACAGCCTGGCCACCCCAGCTCCGGCGGCCGGCCCCAGGCTAGGCCACTCCCCCTCAGCACCCAGCGGCGGTGGAGCCCCCCGCGCTGACCCATTACTGGGCCCCTGCGCAGGGGGCCCCGACCTCGCCACGGATTTTGCCAGGGGAGCAAGCCCCACCTTTCCTTTATGAGCCGGCTCTGCCGGAGCCGCAGGCCCCGCGCCCTTCACTTTACCAGGTCTCTGGGTCCCTGAAAGTGATCCAGATTTAGTGGATCCGTGCGTGAGGGACCCAGACACCCCAGCACACGCCGCCGGAGATGCGGCCCCGGCTGTCGGTGCGCCGCCAGCAGAGCAGGAGGCAGCGGCAGATGTACAAGCCGCCCCCTGCACGCCAGCACGCGCACCAGGTGCCAGGCCAGACCTCCCTTTTACAGGGGATCCAGCCTGAGCACCACCACATATCACACCCACCGTCGGGCCGCCCTCCGCGCCATGCTCCATATCAGACACCTTGGACCCACTGCCTCCATTACCACAAACAGAGGCAGCGCTCTGTGTGCCATGGCCTATGTTCTCCCCGCTCCCTCGCTGTGGACCCACAACAGAGTCCAAGCCGGGGTGGGTGGCGGGTGCCGCACAACGGGACAGGGGGGCCCCAGAGAGGGGGACATACACAAATTTATGTGCAATAGATGTTTTCTTTTTTTTTTTTGCTTTTCTCTTCGTCCCCCTCCCGGGTGCCTCATCCTCGCAGATCTCATCCCCGAACGTAAGCTGACCAAAACGTACCGGGGACTCGATCTGCCGGATCTGCTGCATGATAAGGCAGCCCCCCTCACTGCTGCTACTCCCATCCTCCTCATCCTCCCCCTCGCTCCCGCTGCCCTCTGAAGGGCTAGAATCAGACGGGAGAGCCATCTGCTCAGGGGCTATCCCGCTATGCGATGCCTGGAGATCACTTACCAGGCCACCAGGCGGTGGGCAGGGTGCGACCTCCTCCACGCATACCTCTTCTTCCTCCTCCTCCACCGCCTGGCTGGGGCCCTGCGACCCCTCCAGAGCCCCACCGGTCATGGCTCTGAACCGGTCATCATTAAGCAGCTTCTCCATGAAGGGTCCACTGCCCGCCAGTATGGTGCTCCTGCGGTCTTCCAGGTCTTGAATGGCCCGCTTGATCTTCTGGACCGCGGCGGATAGCTCAGGCTTCTTACTGCCAGAGGCCCTCACGGACCTCTCCTGAGCCACCCTCAACTCTCCCCAGAGGGAACTTAGCTTCTTTGTGGTGTCCTCATACTCGCAGAGGTGCGCATGTATACGGGAGGCATAGGTGACGGTTGCCTCCCTCGACGCCTTGGTACCCCAATCAGGGGGCACCGCTGCAGCACCTCCGCTCGTACTCGACCTACCTCCGGAGGGAGGAGCCGCCGCGGTCGTAGCCTCGGGGGTCCTCCGGGTCCTCATGCTGGAACCCCTGCTGTCTTGGCCAGATCTTGTAGCCTTAGCCGGCTTGGTGTTCCTCCCACCCCCCGCCAGCTTGGACCGGGAGGTGGGAGCCGGGGGCCCAGCCCCGGAGGCCAGTCCCACTATGAGCCTTCTTTCCTGGGAAGGGGGCAGACAAAAAGTCCCAGATGGGAAAAAAAAACCTCCCTTCCCAGGAGCTCTCTCCACAGCAGCACTCAGTCCAGGAAGCACACTGCACTCAGCTCGCTGCAGGCTCCACCTCCACTACTTCCTGTAGGGAACTGCAACAGGCTGAACTGGAGCTCTTTTATTATAAAAGTACAAAAACACATATACAAAACACAAAAACCAAACCACAGATACAATTATACAACAAACAAACAACTAACAACCAACAAAACCCCAGCAAGACATAACCTAAAATCTGAAATTATATAGAGTCCAACAAAGAAATATAAGACGACACAAAGTTCAAGTCCTCCAGCAGACTCTGTAGGAGACCCCCCAGCAAGGGAAGACCCTACCATAACTCCAGGGTGCGCCCTAAAACGCACCCGACCCCCAGCATACACAACATCCATACCTGCACATTCATACCTAACCCCCTAACAAAAAAGGAAAACTAAATAACTGGCCCACTGCCAAAAACAAAGAAATAGGCCACCTGGCCGAAACAAAACTTAATGCACAGCAAACCTTTTTTTTGTAGTTTTTTATATTTTTTTTTTTTTTTTTTCCCCCACCACCATTTTTTAACACCCAAGGTCCCACGAGAGTCTGTGGCCTTATCACAACAAGCCCCACTAAAGTTTGTGGCCATTTCACACACAAAAAGGTCCCTTTGCCTCTTCCGGCATCCCGCAGGACGTCCACATTTTTCACAAAACCACCGCAAACCCCTCCCCCCTCCCCCCTAAAGCCCCCCACCCAACCTAAACTAACCCCCCCACACACACAATACACATACATTATTTATATACAACACAACATAACGATGTAACAACAACTAACCAAATCATCATGACATAACAACTTAACCGTAAGACTACTAAACATGAACCAAAGGATCAGACCCAAGTTCAGTGCTTGCAAGCCCTATATTCAGATTCTGAACCGTAAAACAAAAAACTACAAATGTGAGGGGAGCAGCCCACCACCAGGAAACTGGAGACTACAGAGGCTCTCACCCTGCTCTAACACACAAACAGCCTGTCCCTCCCTATTAAAGAAAAAGAAAAACCTGTCCCTACCGCCCTACCAATCTTTCCCTACCTGTCCCTACCTGTCCCTCTCTGACCCTCACTACCAACCTAATGCTAACTACCTATCCCTAAAGACTGTCCCTACCTGTCCCTCCCTGACCCTACACATCCATCTGACCCTACAAATAAATATAAAATATAGAAAGGACTAAACTAACCCTATCACAGACACACATACCCTAACTCTCCCTAGGGCACATTAAATGAGAACCCCCTCCATAGAAGGGAAGCCCTCCCTGCACCCAGCCTCTCATACTCCAGCGAGCGCACTTTTGCCAGGTCACCCAGGATGTTCCTAATCACCTCTTCCCGGGGGAGGACTTTATGCTGGGTGGACACTAAACACCGTGCGTTCCACGTGTAAAACCTAGTCACTAAACTAACTAAGAAGACAGTGCCCCGATCTCGGCCACCAAGGGATCTGAATGCCCCATAGGCCCACTCCGCATAGGAAAGGCCTGCCAGCCTAGGCCAGCCAATGGAAGCACCCACCCTACTGTAGACCTCTGTATTAAAGGGACATTGAAGCAGGAAGTGCTCCATGCTTTCAAGCATGCCGCCACACTCCTCGCGGGGACAATCCCGGTCATCAGAGTTCCTGTACTTCAGGTTGCCCCTCACATACAGTCTCCCATGGAAGCAGCGCCAAGTCAAGTCCCAAAACTTCAAGGGGATCCGCTTAGAGTTTAATAACCCGAGCCCCACCTCCAGATCCCGGCTTGGGCAATCCTTGAGGGCCAGGGGCTTCTGGAAGTGGGTCAACAGAACCCTATTGTCAAGTAACCTCCTTGACAAGGTCCTGATCTCCCACACTCCCAGACCCCACCGGCGGATCGCCTTCACAACCAGGGTAGCATAAGCCGGAAGATGCCCATGAGGCGTGCGAAGGTCCTTCACCCGCCCTCCTGTCTCCCATTCCTGGAAGAAAGGCCGAAACCACCCCCTACAGGAGAATACCCACGGAGGAGCCCTCTCTAACCAGAGGTTGGCGATGTTTGCCTTAAGAAAGGTGTTTACTAGAAACACCACCGGGTTGACCATACCCAACCCTCCTAGTCTCCTCGTGCGGTACGTGACCTCCCTCTTGATCAGGTTCAGCCTATTCCCCCATAATAGTTGGAAGAACAGGCTGTAGACCCGTGTCCAAAGAGGTTCTGGCAAGATGCAGACGCTGCCCAGGTATATTAATAAAGGGAGCAAATACCCCTTGGCCAGGTTAACCCTTTCCCTCAGGGTCAAGGACCAACCCTTCCACTGATCCACCTTCTGGGCGGCAATCTTAAGTCTGCCCTCCCAGTTTTGCTGGGGATAGTCCCCCGGGCCGAAACTGATGCCTAAAATTTTTGCTGTGGCCTGAGGCCCTGGAAGGGTGTCCGGGAGATCGAAACTTGGATCTCCCCCTCCCAGCCAGAGACTCTCACACTTATCCCGGTTGATCATGGACCCAGAAGCCACCGAGTAGCGCTCAACTTCAGACATGACCCAGTCCGCCTCCTCTCTCGAGGATACAAAGAGGGAAACGTCGTCGGCGTACGCCACTACCCTCAAGGTGGCCTCTGGCTCCGCCCGGTCCATCCCGACTCCCACCAACGGTCCGCGTTCCACTCTCCTTAAAAAGGGGTCGATCGCGAACACGTATAACAGTGGGCTCAGAGGACAGCCCTGGCGGACACCAGACCTCACCTCAAAAGGGGGTCCGACCCAACCGTTCACAAGCGGAAAAGTCTCTGCCCCATTGTATAATACTCTCAACCAATCAACAAACCTCCCGGGCAGACCGTACCTCAGAAGGACGGACCAGAGGTACTCATGGTTAACCCGGTCAAAGGCCTTCGCTTGGTCTAAGGACAGCAAGTACCCCTTCCAGAGACCTGCCCTGCCCTGCTCCACTGCCTCCCGGACACCGAGCACAGCACTAAAAGTACTGCGGCCTGGAACAGAGCAGTGCTGGGCCCCCGAAAGGAGCCGGGGTGCAAACTTCACCAACCGATTGAAAAGCACCTTTGCCAGAACCTTTCGGTCCGTATTGAGAAGCGCTATGGGACGCCAATTCTCAATACGGGACGAGTCTTTACCCTTTGACAGGATAATCAGGGCGGACTTCCTCATTGAACCGGGAAGAATGTCCGAGGAAAGACATTCATTAAAAACCTCAGTCATGAGGGGGACCAAAGAGTCCCTAAAAGTCCTGTAAAACTCGGATGTTAAGCCATCCGGATCGGGCGATTTTTTGGGCCGGAGCCCATCAATGGCCCGTCTCACTTCCTCTTCCCTGATTGCTTCTGCCAAACCATGAAGAGAGGGGTCATCCCCTGGTTCAGGGATGGTTTCAGCCAGGAAAGCCGACATCTCATCCCGATCTGGATCCCTCCTTCCCAAGAGATGCGAGTAGAAGGATCTGACCACCCCCAGGATCCCTGATTTGGATCTGTTCAGGGAACCCGTACTGTCGATCAGTCCTGTTACCATCTTGCAACTCACTGACATCCTGCAGTTCCTGTAGGGGTCGGGCGAGCGGTACCTCCCGAAATCCCTCTCAAAAACTAAGGATGTGTGCCTATCATACTGGCACCCCTTGAGCAAGGCCTTCACCCTGGAGATTTCCTCACGGTCCCCTCCAGTCGAGACGAGCTGCTCGAGTTTCCTCCCCAGCTCCCGATACAGGCGGTACCTGTTCAGGCCTCTGAGGCTCGAAAGCCGACGGAAGAACCCCGCATCCCTTGTTTTGAAGATCTCCCACCACTCAGACTTACTGCTACAGAGAGACAAGAGAGGTACCTGGCTCTGAAGAAATTCCTCAAAGGATTGTCTCACATCCGCTTCTTCCAACAGGGACGAATTCAGCTTCCATAGGCCTCTCCCTATCCGGGGAGTCTCTGCAACATTCAAAGAAAAGGAAATGAAACAGTGATCGGAGAATTCCACCTCAACAGCGGACACTGCAGAAGAGACGGCTTCCTCCTTTAAAAAAAACCTATCTATCCTAGACCTACAACTACCCCTATGAAAGGTGAAACCCCCGTGACCTGGGGTGTGCCGGATGTGGACATCCACCAGGCGAGCTTCGCTTGCTATGCTGTTGAGGGTATTACTATCAAAAGCCAGCCTTCGGTCTCCGGGGCCTCCCCTATCACGGGGTCTAGTTATAGTATTAAAGTCCCCACCGAAGACCACCTGCCGGCTGGTAAAAAGATAGGGCTTGATCTTCAGGAAGAGACATTTACGGTCCCACTCTGACTGTGGACCATAGATGTTAATGAGCCGGAGCTCCTGTCCCCCCATGAAGACGTCAAGGACCAAGCACCTCCCCATTTCTACCTCGATCACCCGTCTGCATTCCACCGAAGCAGCCTTAAAAAGGACCGCTACCCCGCTATACGGCTCGGCCGCAAGAGACCAGTATGAGGGCCCGCACCTCCACTCCCTCCTTGCTTTGTAAATGGCCCCCATGTCTGTTAGTCTGGTCTCCTGCAAAAATAAAATGTCAGCCTCAACTCGGTTGAAAAAATCAAAGGCCATAAATCTGGCCGCATCTGACTTTATACTGGCGACATTAATCGACGCCAGAGTCAACGGGGTAGGTTCCGCCATCATGGGTGATTGAGTTAGACGGCCTTCTTTTTAACCGCACCCCTCAATTTACCTTTTTCACCCTCAGAGGAGGAGCCAGACTCTCCCCTCCTCTTTAGTGACACCGAGGTGTCCATAGCACCCGTCACCACCTTCCCAGTACCGGGTTCCTCACCCCTGGACCCCAGGGCAGTCCCCCCCCCAGAGGAAAGTGAGCCCTCCGGAGGACGGACCCCGCCGCTCCCTGAAGGCACCTCAGATGTTACTGCCGGTCCCTCACCCCCGACCTCCGACACAGCAGAGTCATCGAGGGCATGGAACCGGTTGGAGAGGGGGATCAGAGGGGAGCCGGTGAGCCCTTCCGTAGGCACCTTAGTGGCCAGGGGGGGGGCCTTAGATGTTTTTGCCCCTTTTCGTTTCCTCCTCCGACTCTTACTGGTCTTATTGTCACCTTTCGTTTTAGGCTGCTCCACCACCTCCTCGTCCAGACTTTCATACTGGGAGGAGTCATCAGAAGCAGCCACCTCCTCCCTCTCCATCCTCCTGATCTCCTCGCTCACCGCCTCCTCCCCCAGGGCCTCAGGGGCACCGGCTGCCGCTTCCAAGGAGGGTACAGACATCACCCCAGTCGCCTGGGGCTTATCCTGCCCCCTACCCCCACGGCGCCTCACCTGATGCCACTGGTGGGCAGATGTACTGGCCACGCCTTCCTTCACCGACCCCTCAGCTCCTCTCCCGCCCCCACCTCCAGCTCCAGCAGAGGATGCACCGCTGGGGACCCCCCCATGGCTCTCCCCCGCCTGACCAGAGATGGTGTTAGAAAAGGAGCGGGGGCAGCGGCTGTACGGGTGACCTAGGTCACCACACAGGTGACACCTAATGTCACCACAGGCCGCGGCAAGATGACCTACCCCGCCACACAAGGCACATTTCTGCACCTTGCAGCCCGCGCTGAAGTGGCGGGGATCACCGCACCTGTGGCAGACCTTTGGTTGCCCCTGGTAGAAGATCAGGATCCTGTCCCTCCCCAGGAATGCTGAGGAGGGGATGTGGGTGACAGTACCGCCTGAGACCTTCAACCTCATCATGAAGGTCCAGCCCCCTGACCAGATGCCAAACTCGTCCCTGTTCTTTTTTGGGACGTCCGTGACCTCCCCATAGCGGGAAAGCCACGTCATAATATCGACCCCAGAGAGTGACTCGTTATTAGTTAGAACGGTCACTCTCTTTACTCCATTTTGGCGAGACACCGCCTGCACGGCAAAGTCTCGCCAGCCGGGCTCCCCCTTCACCAGTTCAAAATTCGACCAAAAAAGCTCTAGGCCCTCCGGCCGAACAAAACTGATGTCGAAGATGGGGGTACCAAAAGGATGGATCAGGGCAAAGATGTCAGTCGCCCTGAAGTTCATCTTCAGGAGGAGCTCCACGACCCTTGCTCTTGGCGGGCACGCTTCACTGCCCCTCCACCGAAGACGAACTACATTCCTCCTGGCCACCCCCTGCCCGGCTGTCGGGAGGGACCACGCTGTCTCCCCCTCCTTTTTATCTTGGAAGGCGGCCAGGCCATGCCTATCTAGCCAAAAGGCCAGGTCCACCTCTCTTCCCTCTACCTGGATCGTCCGTTCTCCCTTCTTGAGGGCCTCCAGGAAACGGCGTCGCAAGTCACCATCCCTGAGGTCCAGAGGTGAGGAAGCCCCCCGAGAAGACCCCGAGGCCCCGGCTACTACCCCCGCAAAACTCCGGGGACCAGCAGCCGGGGGGGCAGATGGACCAGCCCCACCCCCACTCCCCCCACTAGCAACAGACACACCAGCACTCGCTTCCTCCACCACAGACACATCCATACCGACAGTGACCCCACTTGCCCCACTCCCACTCACATGCACACTGGGGTCACAGTTATTTCTTTTCTCCACACACTTTCTGCCAGCAGGTTTTCCACCAGCATTACTACTGCTGCCACCTGCTGGCAGCACCTTCCCTGCCAGGGGGTTTTGGGAGCCTGGTGCTGCAGCTATTTTTGCCGGCGCCCCTGCCCCAGATAAGCCCGTGGGCACAGAGGACACCGGCAGGCAGGCACCACCTCCATTTTTAGCCACAACTGTGGCACCACTGCTCCCAGCAGCTGCCGGCGCTAAGCCCCGCCCCTTTTCGGGTGAAGCCACGCCCACTTGTGCGGGATTTACCCGCGAGGCCACGCCCCCCGCACCAGGCAGCACAGTGGGGGCCCCAGAGGCCACTCCCACCGGTGCCGTGGATGACAGGGAGGCCACGCCCCCCACACCAGGCAGCACGGTGGGGGCCCCGGAGGCCACTCCCACCGGTGCCGTGGGTGACAGGGAGGCCACGCCCCCCGCACCAGGCAGCACAGTGGGGGCCCCAGAGGCCACTCCCACCGGTGCCGTGGATGACAGGGAGGCCACGCCCCCCACACCAGGCAGCACGGCGGGGGCCCCAGAGGCCACTCCCACCGGTGCCTTTGGTGACAGGGAGGCCACGCCCCCCGCACCAGGCAGCACGGTGGGGGCCCCAGAGGCCACTCCCACTGGCGCTGTGGACGGCTGGGAGGCCACACACCCCGAAGCCGGCCGCGCAGGGACCCCCGAAGCTGACCCGGAGCCGGGTCTACTCACAGGGGCCCCTGGACCAGCGGCACCAGCTCTCAGGGGCATAGCACCCCCTACCGTCACACCCGTTGCCACAAAAAGCCTGGCCACCCCAGCTCCGGTGGCCGGCCCCAGGCTAGGCCACTCCCCCTCGGCACCCAGCGGCGGTGGAGCCCCCCGCGCTGACCCATTACTGGGCCCCTGCGCAGGGGGCCCCGACCTCGCCACGGATTTTGCCAGGGGAGCAAGCCCCACCTTTCGTTTATGAGCCGGCTCTGCCGGAGCCGCAGGCCCCGCGCCCTTCACCTTACCAGGTCTCTGGGTCCCTGAAAGTGATCCAGATTTAGTGGATCCGTGCGTGAGGGACCCAGACACCCCAGCACACGCCGCCGGAGATGCGGCCCCGGCTGTCGGTGCACCGCCGGCAGCGCAGGAGGCAGCGGCGGATGTACACGCCGCCCCCCGCACGCCAGCAGGCGCACCAGGTGCCAGGCCAGACCCCCCTTTTACAGGGGATCCAGCCTGAGCACCTCCACTGATGACTCCCACCATCGGGCCGCCCTCCGCGCCATGCTCCATATCAGACACCTTGGACCCACTGCCTCCATTACCACAAACAGAGGCAGCGTTCTGCGTGCCATGGCCTATGTTCTCCCCGCTCCCTCGCTGTGGACCCACAACAGAGTCCAAGCCGGGGTGGGTAGCGGGTGCCGCACAACGGGACAGGGGGGCCCCAGAGAGGGGGACATACACAAATTTGTGCGCAACAGTTGTTTTTCTCTTTTTTTTTGCTTTTCTCTTCATCCCCCTCACGGGTGCCTCATCCTCGCAGATCTCATCCCCGAACGTAAGCTGACCAAAACGTATCGGGGACTCGATCTGCTGGATCTGCTGCATGATAAGGCAGCCCCCCTCACTGCTACTGCTCCCATCCTCCTCATCCTCCCCCTCGCTCCCGCTGCCCTCTGAAGGGCTAGAATCCGACGGGAGAGCCATCTGCTCAGGGGCTATCCCGCTATACGATGCCTGGAGATCACTTACCAGGCCACCAGGCGGCGGGTAGGGTGCGACCTCCTCCACGCATACCTCTTCTTCCTCCTCCTCCACCGCCTGGCCGGGGCCCTGCGACCCCTCCAGAGCCCCACCGGTCATGGCTCTGAACCGGCTATCATTCTGCAGCTTTTCCTTAAATGGTCCGCTGCCCGCCATGATGGTGTTCCTGCGGTCCTCCAGGTCCTGTATGGCCCGCTTGATCTTCCGGACCGCGGCGGATAGCTCAGGCTTCTTACTGCCAGAGGCCCTCACGGACCTCTCCTAAGCCACCCTCAACTCCCCCCAGAGGGAATTTAGCTTCTTTGTGGCGTCCTCATACTCGCAGAGGTGTGCATGTATACGGGAGGCATAGGTGACGGTTGCCTCCCTCGACGCCTTGGTACCCCAATCAGGGGGCACCGCTGCAGCACCTCCGCTCATACTCGACCCACCTCCGGAGGGAGGAGCCGCCGCGGTCATAGCCTCGGGGGTCCTCCGGGTCCTCATGCCGGACCCCTTGCTGTCTTGGCCAGATCTTGTTGCCTTAGCCGGCTTGGTGTTTCTCCCACCCCCCGCCAGCTTGGACCGGGAGGTGGGAGCCGGGGGCCCGGCCCCGGAGGCCAGTCCCACCACAAGCTTTCCTTCCTGGGAAGGGGGCAGACAAAAAGTCCCAGATGGAAAAAAAAACCTCCCTTCCCAGGAGCTCTCTCCAAACGCAGCCACACAGTCCAGGAAGCACACTGCACACAGCTCACTGCAGGCTCCACCTCCACCACTTCCTGCAGGGAACTGCAACAGGCTGAACTGGAGCTCTTTTATTATAAAAGTACAAAAACACATATACAAAACACAAAAACCAAACCACAGATACAATTATACAACAAACAAACAACTAACAACCAACAAAACCCCAGCAAGACATAACCTAAAATCTGAAATTATATAGAGTCCAACAAAGAAATATAAGACGACACAAAGTTCAAGTCCTCCAGCAGACTCTGTAGGAGACCCCCCAGCAAGGGAAGACCCTACCATAACTCCAGGGTGCGCCCTAAAACGCACCCGACCCCCAGCATACACAACATCCATACCTGCACATTCATACCTAACCCCCTAACAAAAAAAGGAAAACTAAATAACTGGCCCACTGCCAAAAACAAAGAAATAGGCCACCTGGCCGAAACAAAACTTAATGCACAGCAAACCTTTTTTTTGTAGTTTTTTATATTTTTTTTTTTTTTTTTCCCCCACCACCATTTTTTAACACCCAAGGTCCCACGAGAGTCTGTGGCCTTATCACAACAAGCCCCACTAAAGTTTGTGGCCATTTCACACACAAAAAGGTCCCTTTGCCTCTTCCGGCATCCCGCAGGACGTCCACATTTTTCACAAAACCACCGCAAACCCCTCCCCCCTCCCCCCTAAAGCCCCCCACCCAACCTAAACTAACCCCCCCACACACACAATACACATACATTATTTATATACAACACAACATAACGATGTAACAACAACTAACCAAATCATCATGACATAACAACTTAACCGTAAGACTACTAAACATGAACCAAAGGATCAGACCCAAGTTCAGTGCTTGCAAGCCCTATATTCAGATTCTGAACCGTAAAACAAAAAACTACAAATGTGAGGGGAGCAGCCCACCACCAGGAAACTGGAGACTACAGAGGCTCTCACCCTGCTCTAACACACAAACAGCCTGTCCCTCCCTATTAAAGAAAAAGAAAAACCTGTCCCTACCGCCCTACCAATCTTTCCCTACCTGTCCCTACCTGTCCCTCTCTGACCCTCACTACCAACCTAATGCTAACTACCTATCCCTAAAGACTGTCCCTACCTGTCCCTCCCTGACCCTACACATCCATCTGACCCTACAAATAAATATAAAATATAGAAAGGACTAAACTAACCCTATCACAGACACACATACCCTAACTCTCCCTAGGGCACATTAAATGAGAACCCCCTCCATAGAAGGGAAGCCCTCCCTGCACCCAGCCTCTCATACTCCAGCGAGCGCACTTTTGCCAGGTCACCCAGGATGTTCCTAATCACCTCTTCCCGGGGGAGGACTTTATGCTGGGTGGACACTAAACACCGTGCGTTCCACGTGTAAAACCTAGTCACTAAACTAACTAAGAAGACAGTGCCCCGATCTCGGCCACCAAGGGATCTGAATGCCCCATAGGCCCACTCCGCATAGGAAAGGCCTGCCAGCCTAGGCCAGCCAATGGAAGCACCCACCCTACTGTAGACCTCTGTATTAAAGGGACATTGAAGCAGGAAGTGCTCCATGCTTTCAAGCATGCCGCCACACTCCTCGCGGGGACAATCCCGGTCATCAGAGTTCCTGTACTTCAGGTTGCCCCTCACATACAGTCTCCCATGGAAGCAGCGCCAAGTCAAGTCCCAAAACTTCAAGGGGATCCGCTTAGAGTTTAATAACCCGAGCCCCACCTCCAGATCCCGGCTTGGGCAATCCTTGAGGGCCAGGGGCTTCTGGAAGTGGGTCAACAGAACCCTATTGTCAAGTAACCTCCTTGACAAGGTCCTGATCTCCCACACTCCCAGACCCCACCGGCGGATCGCCTTCACAACCAGGGTAGCATAAGCCGGAAGATGCCCATGAGGCGTGCGAAGGTCCTTCACCCGCCCTCCTGTCTCCCATTCCTGGAAGAAAGGCCGAAACCACCCCCTACAGGAGAATACCCACGGAGGAGCCCTCTCTAACCAGAGGTTGGCGATGTTTGCCTTAAGAAAGGTGTTTACTAGAAACACCACCGGGTTGACCATACCCAACCCTCCTAGTCTCCTCGTGCGGTACGTGACCTCCCTCTTGATCAGGTTCAGCCTATTCCCCCATAATAGTTGGAAGAACAGGCTGTAGACCCGTGTCCAAAGAGGTTCTGGCAAGATGCAGACGCTGCCCAGGTATATTAATAAAGGGAGCAAATACCCCTTGGCCAGGTTAACCCTTTCCCTCAGGGTCAAGGACCAACCCTTCCACTGATCCACCTTCTGGGCGGCAATCTTAAGTCTGCCCTCCCAGTTTTGCTGGGGATAGTCCCCCGGGCCGAAACTGATGCCTAAAATTTTTGCTGTGGCCTGAGGCCCTGGAAGGGTGTCCGGGAGATCGAAACTTGGATCTCCCCCTCCCAGCCAGAGACTCTCACACTTATCCCGGTTGATCATGGACCCAGAAGCCACCGAGTAGCGCTCAACTTCAGACATGACCCAGTCCGCCTCCTCTCTCGAGGATACAAAGAGGGAAACGTCGTCGGCGTACGCCACTACCCTCAAGGTGGCCTCTGGCTCCGCCCGGTCCATCCCGACTCCCACCAACGGTCCGCGTTCCACTCTCCTTAAAAAGGGGTCGATCGCGAACACGTATAACAGTGGGCTCAGAGGACAGCCCTGGCGGACACCAGACCTCACCTCAAAAGGGGGTCCGACCCAACCGTTCACAAGCGGAAAAGTCTCTGCCCCATTGTATAATACTCTCAACCAATCAACAAACCTCCCGGGCAGACCGTACCTCAGAAGGACGGACCAGAGGTACTCATGGTTAACCCGGTCAAAGGCCTTCGCTTGGTCTAAGGACAGCAAGTACCCCTTCCAGAGACCTGCCCTGCCCTGCTCCACTGCCTCCCGGACACCGAGCACAGCACTAAAAGTACTGCGGCCTGGAACAGAGCAGTGCTGGGCCCCCGAAAGGAGCCGGGGTGCAAACTTCACCAACCGATTGAAAAGCACCTTTGCCAGAACCTTTCGGTCCGTATTGAGAAGCGCTATGGGACGCCAATTCTCAATACGGGACGAGTCTTTACCCTTTGACAGGATAATCAGGGCGGACTTCCTCATTGAACCGGGAAGAATGTCCGAGGAAAGACATTCATTAAAAACCTCAGTCATGAGGGGGACCAAAGAGTCCCTAAAAGTCCTGTAAAACTCGGATGTTAAGCCATCCGGATCGGGCGATTTTTTGGGCCGGAGCCCATCAATGGCCCGTCTCACTTCCTCTTCCCTGATTGCTTCTGCCAAACCATGAAGAGAGGGGTCATCCCCTGGTTCAGGGATGGTTTCAGCCAGGAAAGCCGACATCTCATCCCGATCTGGATCCCTCCTTCCCAAGAGATGCGAGTAGAAGGATCTGACCACCCCCAGGATCCCTGATTTGGATCTGTTCAGGGAACCCGTACTGTCGATCAGTCCTGTTACCATCTTGCAACTCACTGACATCCTGCAGTTCCTGTAGGGGTCGGGCGAGCGGTACCTCCCGAAATCCCTCTCAAAAACTAAGGATGTGTGCCTATCATACTGGCACCCCTTGAGCAAGGCCTTCACCCTGGAGATTTCCTCACGGTCCCCTCCAGTCGAGACGAGCTGCTCGAGTTTCCTCCCCAGCTCCCGATACAGGCGGTACCTGTTCAGGCCTCTGAGGCTCGAAAGCCGACGGAAGAACCCCGCAACCCTTGTTTTGAAGATCTCCCACCACTCAGACTTACTGCTACAGAGAGACAAGAGAGGTACCTGGCTCTGAAGAAATTCCTCAAAGGATTGTCTCACATCCGCTTCTTCCAACAGGGACGAATTCAGCTTCCATAGGCCTCTCCCTATCCGGGGAGTCTCTGCAACATTCAAAGAAAAGGAAATGAAACAGTGATCGGAGAATTCCACCTCAACAGCGGACACTGCAGAAGAGACGGCTTCCTCCTTTAAAAAAAACCTATCTATCCTAGACCTACAACTACCCCTATGAAAGGTGAAACCCCCGTGACCTGGGGTGTGCCGGATGTGGACATCCACCAGGCGAGCTTCGCTTGCTATGCTGTTGAGGGTATTACTATCAAAAGCCAGCCTTCGGTCTCCGGGGCCTCCCCTATCACGGGGTCTAGTTATAGTATTAAAGTCCCCACCGAAGACCACCTGCCGGCTGGTAAAAAGATAGGGCTTGATCTTCAGGAAGAGACATTTACGGTCCCACTCTGACTGTGGACCATAGATGTTAATGAGCCGGAGCTCCTGTCCCCCCATGAAGACGTCAAGGACCAAGCACCTCCCCATTTCTACCTCGATCACCCGTCTGCATTCCACCGAAGCGGCCTTAAAAAGGACCGCTACCCCGCTATACGGCTCGGCCGCAAGAGACCAGTATGAGGGCCCGCACCTCCACTCCCTCCTTGCTTTGTAAATGGCCCCCATGTCTGTTAGTCTGGTCTCCTGCAAAAATAAAATGTCAGCCTCAACTCGGTTGAAAAAATCAAAGGCCATAAATCTGGCCGCATCTGACTTTATACTGGCGACATTAATCGACGCCAGAGTCAACGGGGTAGGTTCCGCCATCATGGGTGATTGAGTTAGACGGCCTTCTTTTTAACCGCACCCCTCAATTTACCTTTTTCACCCTCAGAGGAGGAGCCAGACTCTCCCCTCCTCTTTAGTGACACCGAGGTGTCCATAGCACCCGTCACCACCTTCCCAGTACCGGGTTCCTCACCCCTGGACCCCAGGGCAGTCCCCCCCCCAGAGGAAAGTGAGCCCTCCGGAGGACGGACCCCGCCGCTCCCTGAAGGCACCTCAGATGTTACTGCCGGTCCCTCACCCCCGACCTCCGACACAGCAGAGTCATCGAGGGCATGGAACCGGTTGGAGAGGGGGATCAGAGGGGAGCCGGTGAGCCCTTCCGTAGGCACCTTAGTGGCCAGGGGGGGGGCCTTAGATGTTTTTGCCCCTTTTCGTTTCCTCCTCCGACTCTTACTGGTCTTATTGTCACCTTTTGTTTTAGGCTGCTCCACCACCTCCTCGTCCAGACTTTCATACTGGGAGGAGTCATCAGAAGCAGCCACCTCCTCCCTCTCCATCCTCCTGATCTCCTCGCTCACCGCCTCCTCCCCCAGGGCCTCAGGGGCACCGGCTGCCGCTTCCGAGGAGGGTACAGACATCACCCCAGTCGCCTGGGGCTTATCCTGCCCCCTACCCCCACGGCGCCTCACCTGATGCCACTGGTGGGCAGATGTACTGGCCACGCCTTCCTTCACCGACCCCTCAGCTCCTCTCCCGCCCCCACCTCCGGCTCCAGCAGAGGATGCACCGCTGGGGACCCCCCCATGGCTCTCCCCCGCCTGACCAGAGATGGTGTTAGAAAAGGAGCGGGGGCAGCGGCTGTACGGGTGACCTAGGTCACCACACAGGTGACACCTAATGTCACCACAGGCCGCGGCAAGATGACCTACCCCGCCACACAAGGCACATTTCTGCACCTTGCAGCCCGCGCTGAAGTGGCGGGGATCACCGCACCTGTGGCAGACCTTTGGTTGCCCCTGGTAGAAGATCAGGATCCTGTCCCTCCCCAGGAATGCTGAGGAGGGGATGTGGGTGACAGTACCGCCTGAGACCTTCAACCTCATTATGAAGGTCCAGCCCCCTGACCAGATGCCAAACTCGTCCCTGTTCTTTTTTGGGACGTCCGTGACCTCCCCATAGCGGGAAAGCCACGTCATAATATCGACCCCAGAGAGTGACTCGTTATTAGTTAGAACGGTCACTCTCTTTACTCCATTTTGGCGAGACACCGCCTGCACGGCAAAGTCTCGCCAGCCGGGCTCCCCCTTCACCAGTTCAAAATTCGACCAAAAAAGCTCTAGGCCCTCCGGCCGAACAAAACTGATGTCGAAGATGGGGGTACCAAAAGGATGGATCAGGGCAAAGATGTCAGTCGCCCTGAAGTTCATCTTCAGGAGGAGCTCCACGACCCTTGCTCTTGGCGGGCACGCTTCACTGCCCCTCCACCGAAGACGAACTACATTCCTCCTGGCCACCCCCTGCCCGGCTGTCGGGAGGGACCACGCTGTCTCCCCCTCCTTTTTATCTTGGAAGGCGGCCAGGCCATGCCTATCTAGCCAAAAGGCCAGGTCCACCTCTCTTCCCTCTACCTGGATCGTCCGTTCTCCCTTCTTGAGGGCCTCCAGGAAACGGCGTCGCAAGTCACCATCCCTGAGGTCCAGAGGTGAGGAAGCCCCCCGAGAAGACCCCGAGGCCCCGGCTACTACCCCCGCAAAACTCCGGGGACCAGCAGCCGGGGGGGCAGATGGACCAGCCCCACCCCCACTCCCCCCACTAGCAACAGACACACCAGCACTCGCTTCCTCCACCACAGACACATCCATACCGACAGTGACCCCACTTGCCCCACTCCCACTCACATGCACACTGGGGTCACAGTTATTTCTTTTCTCCACACACTTTCTGCCAGCAGGTTTTCCACCAGCATTACTACTGCTGCCACCTGCTGGCAGCACCTTCCCTGCCGGGGGGTTTTGGGAGCCTGGTGCTGCAGCTATTTTTGCCGGCGCCCCTGCCCCAGATAAGCCCGTGGGCACAGAGGACACCGGCAGGCAGGCACCACCTCCATTTTTAGCCACAACTGTGGCACCACTGCTCCCAGCAGCTGCCGGCGCTAAGCCCCGCCCCTTTTCGGGTGAAGCCACGCCCACTTGTGCGGGATTTACCCGCGAGGCCACGCCCCCCGCACCAGGCAGCACAGTGGGGGCCCCAGAGGCCACTCCCACCGGTGCCGTGGATGACAGGGAGGCCACGCCCCCCACACCAGGCAGCACGGTGGGGGCCCCGGAGGCCACTCCCACCGGTGCCGTGGGTGACAGGGAGGCCACGCCCCCCGCACCAGGCAGCACAGTGGGGGCCCCAGAGGCCACTCCCACCGGTGCCGTGGATGACAGGGAGGCCACGCCCCCCACACCAGGCAGCACGGCGGGGGCCCCAGAGGCCACTCCCACCGGTGCCTTTGGTGACAGGGAGGCCACGCCCCCCGCACCAGGCAGCACGGTGGGGGCCCCAGAGGCCACTCCCACTGGCGCTGTGGACGGCTGGGAGGCCACACACCCCGAAGCCGGCCGCGCAGGGACCCCCGAAGCTGACCCGGAGCCGGGTCTACTCACAGGGGCCCCTGGACCAGCGGCACCAGCTCTCAGGGGCATAGCACCCCCTACCGTCACACCCGTTGCCACAAAAAGCCTGGCCACCCCAGCTCCGGTGGCCGGCCCCAGGCTAGGCCACTCCCCCTCGGCACCCAGCGGCGGTGGAGCCCCCCGCGCTGACCCATTACTGGGCCCCTGCGCAGGGGGCCCCGACCTCGCCACGGATTTTGCCAGGGGAGCAAGCCCCACCTTTCGTTTATGAGCCGGCTCTGCCGGAGCCGCAGGCCCCGCGCCCTTCACCTTACCAGGTCTCTGGGTCCCTGAAAGTGATCCAGATTTAGTGGATCCGTGCGTGAGGGACCCAGACACCCCAGCACACGCCGCCGGAGATGCGGCCCCGGCTGTCGGTGCACCGCCGGCAGCGCAGGAGGCAGCGGCGGATGTACGCGCCGCCCCCCGCACGCCAGCAGGCGCACCAGGTGCCAGGCCAGACCCCCCTTTTACAGGGGATCCAGCCTGAGCACCTCCACTGATGACTCCCACCATCGGGCCGCCCTCCGCGCCATGCTCCATATCAGACACCTTGGACCCACTGCCTCCATTACCACAAACAGAGGCAGCGTTCTGCGTGCCATGGCCTATGTTCTCCCCGCTCCCTCGCTGTGGACCCACAACAGAGTCCAAGCCGGGGTGGGTAGCGGGTGCCGCACAACGGGACAGGGGGGCCCCAGAGAGGGGGACATACACAAATTTGTGCGCAACAGTTGTTTTTCTCTTTTTTTTTGCTTTTCTCTTCATCCCCCTCACGGGTGCCTCATCCTCGCAGATCTCATCCCCGAACGTAAGCTGACCAAAACGTATCGGGGACTCGAACTGCTGGATCTGCTGCATGATAAGGCAGCCCCCCTCACTGCTACTGCTCCCATCCTCCTCATCCTCCCCCTCGCTCCCGCTGCCCTCTGAAGGGCTAGAATCCGACGGGAGAGCCATCTGCTCAGGGGCTATCCCGCTATACGATGCCTGGAGATCACTTACCAGGCCACCAGGCGGCGGGTAGGGTGCGACCTCCTCCACGCATACCTCTTCTTCCTCCTCCTCCACCGCCTGGCCGGGGCCCTGCGACCCCTCCAGAGCCCCACCGGTCATGGCTCTGAACCGGCTATCATTCTGCAGCTTTTCCTTAAATGGTCCGCTGCCCGCCATGATGGTGTTCCTGCGGTCCTCCAGGTCCTGTATGGCCCGCTTGATCTTCCGGACCGCGGCGGATAGCTCAGGCTTCTTACTGCCAGAGGCCCTCACGGACCTCTCCTGAGCCACCCTCAACTCCCCCCAGAGGGAACTTAGCTTCTTTGTGGCGTCCTCATACTCGCAGAGGTGTGCATGTATACGGGAGGCATAGGTGACGGTTGCCTCCCTCGACGCCTTGGTACCCCAATCAGGGGGCACCGCTGCAGCACCTCCGCTCATACTCGACCCACCTCCGGAGGGAGGAGCCGCCGCGGTCATAGCCTCGGGGGTCCTCCGGGTCCTCATGCCGGACCCCTTGCTGTCTTGGCCAGATCTTGTTGCCTTAGCCGGCTTGGTGTTTCTCCCACCCCCCGCCAGCTTGGACCGGGAGGTGGGAGCCGGGGGCCCGGCCCCGGAGGCCAGTCCCACCACAAGCTTTCCTTCCTGGGAAGGGGGCAGACAAAAAGTCCCAGATGGAAAAAAAAACCTCCCTTCCCAGGAGCTCTCTCCAAACGCAGCCACACAGTCCAGGAAGCACACTGCACACAGCTCACTGCAGGCTCCACCTCCACCACTTCCTGCAGGGAACTGCAACAGGCTGAACTGGAGCTCTTTTATTATAAAAGTACAAAAACACATATACAAAACACAAAAACCAAACCACAGATACAATTATACAACAAACAAACAACTAACAACCAACAAAACCCCAGCAAGACATAACCTAAAATCTGAAATTATATAGAGTCCAACAAAGAAATATAAGACGACACAAAGTTCAAGTCCTCCAGCAGACTCTGTAGGAGACCCCCCAGCAAGGGAAGACCCTACCATAACTCCAGGGTGCGCCCTAAAACGCACCCGACCCCCAGCATACACAACATCCATACCTGCACATTCATACCTAACCCCCTAACAAAAAAGGAAAACTAAATAACTGGCCCACTGCCAAAAACAAAGAAATAGGCCACCTGGCCGAAACAAAACTTAATGCACAGCAAACCTTTTTTTTGTAGTTTTTTATATTTTTTTTTTTTTTTTTTTTTCCCCCACCACCATTTTTTAACACCCAAGGTCCCACGAGAGTCTGTGGCCTTATCACAACAAGCCCACTAAAGTTTGTGGCCATTTCACACACAAAAAGGTCCCTTTGCCTCTTCCGGCATCCCGCAGGACGTCCACATTTTTCACAAAACCACCGCAAACCCCTCCCCCCTCCCCCCTAAAGCCCCCCACCCAACCTAAACTAACCCCCCCACACACACAATACACATACATTATTTATATACAACACAACATAACGATGTAACAACAACTAACCAAATCATCATGACATAACAACTTAACCGTAAGACTACTAAACATGAACCAAAGGATCAGACCCAAGTTCAGTGCTTGCAAGCCCTATATTCAGATTCTGAACCGTAAAACAAAAAACTACAAATGTGAGGGGAGCAGCCCACCACCAGGAAACTGGAGACTACAGAGGCTCTCACCCTGCTCTAACACACAAACAGCCTGTCCCTCCCTATTAAAGAAAAAGAAAAACCTGTCCCTACCGCCCTACCAATCTTTCCCTACCTGTCCCTACCTGTCCCTCTCTGACCCTCACTACCAACCTAATGCTAACTACCTATCCCTAAAGACTGTCCCTACCTGTCCCTCCCTGACCCTACACATCCATCTGACCCTACAAATAAATATAAAATATAGAAAGGACTAAACTAACCCTATCACAGACACACATACCCTAACTCTCCCTAGGGCACATTAAATGAGAACCCCCTCCATAGAAGGGAAGCCCTCCCTGCACCCAGCCTCTCATACTCCAGCGAGCGCACTTTTGCCAGGTCACCCAGGATGTTCCTAATCACCTCTTCCCGGGGGAGGACTTTATGCTGGGTGGACACTAAACACCGTGCGTTCCACGTGTAAAACCTAGTCACTAAACTAACTAAGAAGACAGTGCCCCGATCTCGGCCACCAAGGGATCTGAATGCCCCATAGGCCCACTCCGCATAGGAAAGGCCTGCCAGCCTAGGCCAGCCAATGGAAGCACCCACCCTACTGTAGACCTCTGTATTAAAGGGACATTGAAGCAGGAAGTGCTCCATGCTTTCAAGCATGCCGCCACACTCCTCGCGGGGACAATCCCGGTCATCAGAGTTCCTGTACTTCAGGTTGCCCCTCACATACAGTCTCCCATGGAAGCAGCGCCAAGTCAAGTCCCAAAACTTCAAGGGGATCCGCTTAGAGTTTAATAACCCGAGCCCCACCTCCAGATCCCGGCTTGGGCAATCCTTGAGGGCCAGGGGCTTCTGGAAGTGGGTCAACAGAACCCTATTGTCAAGTAACCTCCTTGACAAGGTCCTGATCTCCCACACTCCCAGACCCCACCGGCGGATCGCCTTCACAACCAGGGTAGCATAAGCCGGAAGATGCCCATGAGGCGTGCGAAGGTCCTTCACCCGCCCTCCTGTCTCCCATTCCTGGAAGAAAGGCCGAAACCACCCCCTACAGGAGAATACCCACGGAGGAGCCCTCTCTAACCAGAGGTTGGCGATGTTTGCCTTAAGAAAGGTGTTTACTAGAAACACCACCGGGTTGACCATACCCAACCCTCCTAGTCTCCTCGTGCGGTACGTGACCTCCCTCTTGATCAGGTTCAGCCTATTCCCCCATAATAGTTGGAAGAACAGGCTGTAGACCCGTGTCCAAAGAGGTTCTGGCAAGATGCAGACGCTGCCCAGGTATATTAATAAAGGGAGCAAATACCCCTTGGCCAGGTTAACCCTTTCCCTCAGGGTCAAGGACCAACCCTTCCACTGATCCACCTTCTGGGCGGCAATCTTAAGTCTGCCCTCCCAGTTTTGCTGGGGATAGTCCCCCGGGCCGAAACTGATGCCTAAAATTTTTGCTGTGGCCTGAGGCCCTGGAAGGGTGTCCGGGAGATCGAAACTTGGATCTCCCCCTCCCAGCCAGAGACTCTCACACTTATCCCGGTTGATCATGGACCCAGAAGCCACCGAGTAGCGCTCAACTTCAGACATGACCCAGTCCGCCTCCTCTCTCGAGGATACAAAGAGGGAAACGTCGTCGGCGTACGCCACTACCCTCAAGGTGGCCTCTGGCTCCGCCCGGTCCATCCCGACTCCCACCAACGGTCCGCGTTCCACTCTCCTTAAAAAGGGGTCGATCGCGAACACGTATAACAGTGGGCTCAGAGGACAGCCCTGGCGGACACCAGACCTCACCTCAAAAGGGGGTCCGACCCAACCGTTCACAAGCGGAAAAGTCTCTGCCCCATTGTATAATACTCTCAACCAATCAACAAACCTCCCGGGCAGACCGTACCTCAGAAGGACGGACCAGAGGTACTCATGGTTAACCCGGTCAAAGGCCTTCGCTTGGTCTAAGGACAGCAAGTACCCCTTCCAGAGACCTGCCCTGCCCTGCTCCACTGCCTCCCGGACACCGAGCACAGCACTAAAAGTACTGCGGCCTGGAACAGAGCAGTGCTGGGCCCCCGAAAGGAGCCGGGGTGCAAACTTCACCAACCGATTGAAAAGCACCTTTGCCAGAACCTTTCGGTCCGTATTGAGAAGCGCTATGGGACGCCAATTCTCAATACGGGACGAGTCTTTACCCTTTGACAGGATAATCAGGGCGGACTTCCTCATTGAACCGGGAAGAATGTCCGAGGAAAGACATTCATTAAAAACCTCAGTCATGAGGGGGACCAAAGAGTCCCTAAAAGTCCTGTAAAACTCGGATGTTAAGCCATCCGGACCGGGCGATTTTTTGGGCCGGAGCCCATCAATGGCCCGTCTCACTTCCTCTTCCCTGATTGCTTCTGCCAAACCATGAAGAGAGGGGTCATCCCCTGGTTCAGGGATGGTTTCAGCCAGGAAAGCCGACATCTCATCCCGATCTGGATCCCTCCTTCCCAAGAGATGCGAGTAGAAGGATCTGACCACCTCCAGGATCCCTGATTTGGATCTGTTCAGGGAACCCGTACTGTCGATCAGTCCTGTTACCATCTTGCAACTCACTGACATCCTGCAGTTCCTGTAGGGGTCGGGCGAGCGGTACCTCCCGAAATCCCTCTCAAAAACTAAGGATGTGTGCCTATCATACTGGCACCCCTTGAGCAAGGCCTTCACCCTGGAGATTTCCTCACGGTCCCCTCCAGTCGAGACGAGCTGCTCGAGTTTCCTCCCCAGCTCCCGATACAGGCGGTACCTGTTCAGGCCTCTGAGGCTCGAAAGCTGACGGAAGAACCCCGCAACCCTTGTTTTGAAGATCTCCCACCACTCAGACTTACTGCTACAGAGACCCAAGAGAGGTACCTGGCTCTGAAGAAATTCCTCAAAGGATTGTCTCACATCCGCTTCTTCCAACAGGGACGAATTCAGCTTCCATAGGCCTCTCCCTATCCGGGGAGTCTCTGCAACATTCAAAGAAAAGGAAATGAAACAGTGATCGGAGAATTCCACCTCAACAGCGGACACTGCAGAAGAGACGGCTTCCTCCTTTAAAAAAAACCTATCTATCCTAGACCTACAACTACCCCTATGAAAGGTGAAACCCCCGTGACCTGGGGTGTGCCGGATGTGGACATCCACCAGGCGAGCTTCGCTTGCTATGCTGTTGAGGGTATTACTATCAAAAGCCAGCCTTCGGTCTCCGGGGCCTCCCCTATCACGGGGTCTAGTTATAGTATTAAAGTCCCCACCGAAGACCACCTGCCGGCTGGTAAAAAGATAGGGCTTGATCTTCAGGAAGAGACATTTACGGTCCCACTCTGACTGTGGACCATAGATGTTAATGAGCCGGAGCTCCTGTCCCCCCATGAAGACGTCAAGGACCAAGCACCTCCCCATTTCTACCTCGATCACCCGTCTGCATTCCACCGAAGCGGCCTTAAAAAGGACCGCTACCCCGCTATACGGCTCGGCCGCAAGAGACCAGTATGAGGGCCCGCACCTCCACTCCCTCCTTGCTTTGTAAATGGCCCCCATGTCTGTTAGTCTGGTCTCCTGCAAAAATAAAATGTCAGCCTCAACTCGGTTGAAAAAATCAAAGGCCATAAATCTGGCCGCATCTGACTTTATACTGGCGACATTAATCGACGCCAGAGTCAACGGGGTAGGTTCCGCCATCATGGGTGATTGAGTTAGACGGCCTTCTTTTTAACCGCACCCCTCAATTTACCTTTTTCACCCTCAGAGGAGGAGCCAGACTCTCCCCTCCTCTTTAGTGACACCGAGGTGTCCATAGCACCCGTCACCACCTTCCCAGTACCGGGTTCCTCACCCCTGGACCCCAGGGCAGTCCCCCCCCCAGAGGAAAGTGAGCCCTCCGGAGGACGGACCCCGCCGCTCCCTGAAGGCACCTCAGATGTTACTGCCGGTCCCTCACCCCCGACCTCCGACACAGCAGAGTCATCGAGGGCATGGAACCGGTTGGAGAGGGGGATCAGAGGGGAGCCGGTGAGCCCTTCCGTAGGCACCTTAGTGGCCAGGGGGGGGGCCTTAGATGTTTTTGCCCCTTTTCGTTTCCTCCTCCGACTCTTACTGGTCTTATTGTCACCTTTTGTTTTAGGCTGCTCCACCACCTCCTCGTCCAGACTTTCATACTGGGAGGAGTCATCAGAAGCAGCCACCTCCTCCCTCTCCATCCTCCTGATCTCCTCGCTCACCGCCTCCTCCCCCAGGGCCTCAGGGGCACCGGCTGCCGCTTCCGAGGAGGGTACAGACATCACCCCAGTCGCCTGGGGCTTATCCTGCCCCCTACCCCCACGGCGCCTCACCTGATGCCACTGGTGGGCAGATGTACTGGCCACGCCTTCCTTCACCGACCCCTCAGCTCCTCTCCCGCCCCCACCTCCGGCTCCAGCAGAGGATGCACCGCTGGGGACCCCCCCATGGCTCTCCCCCGCCTGACCAGAGATGGTGTTAGAAAAGGAGCGGGGGCAGCGGCTGTACGGGTGACCTAGGTCACCACACAGGTGACACCTAATGTCACCACAGGCCGCGGCAAGATGACCTACCCCGCCACACAAGGCACATTTCTGCACCTTGCAGCCCGCGCTGAAGTGGCGGGGATCACCGCACCTGTGGCAGACCTTTGGTTGCCCCTGGTAGAAGATCAGGATCCTGTCCCTCCCCAGGAATGCTGAGGAGGGGATGTGGGTGACAGTACCGCCTGAGACCTTCAACCTCATCATGAAGGTCCAGCCCCCTGACCAGATGCCAAACTCGTCCCTGTTCTTTTTTGGGACGTCCGTGACCTCCCCATAGCGGGAAAGCCACGTCATAATATCAACCCCAGAGAGTGACTCGTTATTAGTTAGAACGGTCACTCTCTTTACTCCATTTTGGCGAGACACCGCCTGCACGGCAAAGTCTCGCCAGCCGGGCTCCCCCTTCACCAGTTCAAAATTCGACCAAAAAAGCTCTAGGCCCTCCGGCCGAACAAAACTGATGTCGAAGATGGGGGTACCAAAAGGATGGATCAGGGCAAAGATGTCAGTCGCCCTGAAGTTCATCTTCAGGAGGAGCTCCACGACCCTTGCTCTTGGCGGGCACGCTTCACTGCCCCTCCACCGAAGACGAACTACATTCCTCCTGGCCACCCCCTGCCCGGCTGTCGGGAGGGACCACGCTGTCTCCCCCTCCTTTTTATCTTGGAAGGCGGCCAGGCCATGCCTATCTAGCCAAAAGGCCAGGTCCACCTCTCTTCCCTCTACCTGGATCGTCCGTTCTCCCTTCTTGAGGGCCTCCAGGAAACGGCGTCGCAAGTCACCATCCCTGAGGTCCAGAGGTGAGGAAGCCCCCCGAGAAGACCCCGAGGCCCCGGCTACTACCCCCGCAAAACTCCGGGGACCAGCAGCCGGGGGGGCAGATGGACCAGCCCCACCCCCACTCCCCCCACTAGCAACAGACACACCAGCACTCGCTTCCTCCACCACAGACACATCCATACCGACAGTGACCCCACTTGCCCCACTCCCACTCACATGCACACTGGGGTCACAGTTATTTCTTTTCTCCACACACTTTCTGCCAGCAGGTTTTCCACCAGCATTACTACTGCTGCCACCTGCTGGCAGCACCTTCCCTGCCGGGGGGTTTTGGGAGCCTGGTGCTGCAGCTATTTTTGCCGGCGCCCCTGCCCCAGATAAGCCCGTGGGCACAGAGGACACCGGCAGGCAGGCACCACCTCCATTTTTAGCCACAACTGTGGCACCACTGCTCCCAGCAGCTGCCGGCGCTAAGCCCCGCCCCTTTTCGGGTGAAGCCACGCCCACTTGTGCGGGATTTACCCGCGAGGCCACGCCCCCCGCACCAGGCAGCACAGTGGGGGCCCCAGAGGCCACTCCCACCGGTGCCGTGGATGACAGGGAGGCCACGCCCCCCACACCAGGCAGCACGGTGGGGGCCCCGGAGGCCACTCCCACCGGTGCAGTGGGTGACAGGGAGGCCACGCCCCCCGCACCAGGCAGCACAGTGGGGGCCCCAGAGGCCACTCCCACCGGTGCCGTGGATGACAGGGAGGCCACGCCCCCCACACCAGGCAGCACGGCGGGGGCCCCAGAGGCCACTCCCACCGGTGCCTTTGGTGACAGGGAGGCCACGCCCCCCGCACCAGGCAGCACGGTGGGGGCCCCAGAGGCCACTCCCACTGGCGCTGTGGACGGCTGGGAGGCCACACACCCCGAAGCCGGCCGCGCAGGGACCCCCGAAGCTGACCCGGAGCCGGGTCTACTCACAGGGGCCCCTGGACCAGCGGCACCAGCTCTCAGGGGCATAGCACCCCCTACCGTCACACCCGTTGCCACAAAAAGCCTGGCCACCCCAGCTCCGGTGGCCGGCCCCAGGCTAGGCCACTCCCCCTCGGCACCCAGCGGCGGTGGAGCCCCCCGCGCTGACCCATTACTGGGCCCCTGCGCAGGGGGCCCCGACCTCGCCACGGATTTTGCCAGGGGAGCAAGCCCCACCTTTCGTTTATGAGCCGGCTCTGCCGGAGCCGCAGGCCCCGCGCCCTTCACCTTACCAGGTCTCTGGGTCCCTGAAAGTGATCCAGATTTAGTGGATCCGTGCGTGAGGGACCCAGACACCCCAGCACACGCCGCCGGAGATGCGGCCCCGGCTGTCGGTGCACCGCCGGCAGCGCAGGAGGCAGCGGCGGATGTACACGCCGCCCCCCGCACGCCAGCAGGCGCACCAGGTGCCAGGCCAGACCCCCCTTTTACAGGGGATCCAGCCTGAGCACCTCCACTGATGACTCCCACCATCGGGCCGCCCTCCGCGCCATGCTCCATATCAGACACCTTGGACCCACTGCCTCCATTACCACAAACAGAGGCAGCGTTCTGCGTGCCATGGCCTATGTTCTCCCCGCTCCCTCGCTGTGGACCCACAACAGAGTCCAAGCCGGGGTGGGTAGCGGGTGCCGCACAACGGGACAGGGGGGCCCCAGAGAGGGGGACATACACAAATTTGTGCGCAACAGTTGTTTTTCTCTTTTTTTTTGCTTTTCTCTTCATCCCCCTCACGGGTGCCTCATCCTCGCAGATCTCATCCCCGAACGTAAGCTGACCAAAACGTATCGGGGACTCGATCTGCTGGATCTGCTGCATGATAAGGCAGCCCCCCTCACTGCTACTGCTCCCATCCTCCTCATCCTCCCCCTCGCTCCCGCTGCCCTCTGAAGGGCTAGAATCCGACGGGAGAGCCATCTGCTCAGGGGCTATCCCGCTATACGATGCCTGGAGATCACTTACCAGGCCACCAGGCGGCGGGTAGGGTGCGACCTCCTCCACGCATACCTCTTCTTCCTCCTCCTCCACCGCCTGGCCGGGGCCCTGCGACCCCTCCAGAGCCCCACCGGTCATGGCTCTGAACCGGCTATCATTCTGCAGCTTTTCCTTAAATGGTCCGCTGCCCGCCATGATGGTGTTCCTGCGGTCCTCCAGGTCCTGTATGGCCCGCTTGATCTTCCGGACCGCGGCGGATAGCTCAGGCTTCTTACTGCCAGAGGCCCTCACGGACCTCTCCTGAGCCACCCTCAACTCCCCCCAGAGGGAACTTAGCTTCTTTGTGGCGTCCTCATACTCGCAGAGGTGTGCATGTATACGGGAGGCATAGGTGACGGTTGCCTCCCTCGACGCCTTGGTACCCCAATCAGGGGGCACCGCTGCAGCACCTCCGCTCGTACTCGACCCACCTCCGGAGGGAGGAGCCGCCGCGGTCATAGCCTCGGGGGTCCTCCGGGTCCTCATGCTGGAACCCCTGCTACCTTGGCCAGATCTTGTTGCCTTAGCCGGCTTGGTGTTTCTCCCACCCCCCGCCAGCCTGGACCGGGAGGTGGGAGCCGGGGGCCCAGCCCCGGAGGCCAGTCCCACCACAAGCTTTCCTTCCTGGGAAGGGGGCAGACAAAAAGTCCCAGATGGAAAAAAAAAAACCTCCCTTCCCAGGAGCTCTCTCCAAACGCAGCCACACAGTCCAGGAAGCACACTGCACACAGCTCACTGCAGGCTCCACCTCCACCACTTCCTGCAGGGAACTGCAACAGGCTGAACTGGAGCTCTTTTATTATAAAAGTACAAAAACACATATACAAAACACAAAAACCAAACCACAGATACAATTATACAACAAACAAACAACTAACAACCAACAAAACCCCAGCAAGACATAACCTAAAATCTGAAATTATATAGAGTCCAACAAAGAAATATAAGACGACACAAAGTTCAAGTCCTCCAGCAGACTCTGTAGGAGACCCCCCAGCAAGGGAAGACCCTACCATAACTCCAGGGTGCGCCCTAAAACGCACCCGACCCCCAGCATACACAACATCCATACCTGCACATTCATACCTAACCCCCTAACAAAAAAGGAAAACTAAATAACTGGCCCACTGCCAAAAACAAAGAAATAGGCCACCTGGCCGAAACAAAACTTAATGCACAGCAAACCTTTTTTTTGTAGTTTTTTATATTTTTTTTTTTTTTTTTTTTTTTTTTTCCCCCACCACCATTTTTTAACACCCAAGGTCCCACGAGAGTCTGTGGCCTTATCACAACAAGCCCACTAAAGTTTGTGGCCATTTCACACACAAAAAGGTCCCTTTGCCTCTTCCGGCATCCCGCAGGACGTCCACATTTTTCACAAAACCACCGCAAACCCCTCCCCCCTCCCCCCTAAAGCCCCCCACCCAACCTAAACTAACCCCCCCACACACACAATACACATACATTATTTATATACAACACAACATAACGATGTAACAACAACTAACCAAATCATCATGACATAACAACTTAACCGTAAGACTACTAAACATGAACCAAAGGATCAGACCCAAGTTCAGTGCTTGCAAGCCCTATATTCAGATTCTGAACCGTAAAACAAAAAACTACAAATGTGAGGGGAGCAGCCCACCACCAGGAAACTGGAGACTACAGAGGCTCTCACCCTGCTCTAACACACAAACAGCCTGTCCCTCCCTATTAAAGAAAAAGAAAAACCTGTCCCTACCGCCCTACCAATCTTTCCCTACCTGTCCCTACCTGTCCCTCTCTGACCCTCACTACCAACCTAATGCTAACTACCTATCCCTAAAGACTGTCCCTACCTGTCCCTCCCTGACCCTACACATCCATCTGACCCTACAAATAAATATAAAATATAGAAAGGACTAAACTAACCCTATCACAGACACACATACCCTAACTCTCCCTAGGGCACATTAAATGAGAACCCCCTCCATAGAAGGGAAGCCCTCCCTGCACCCAGCCTCTCATACTCCAGCGAGCGCACTTTTGCCAGGTCACCCAGGATGTTCCTAATCACCTCTTCCCGGGGGAGGACTTTATGCTGGGTGGACACTAAACACCGTGCGTTCCACGTGTAAAACCTAGTCACTAAACTAACTAAGAAGACAGTGCCCCGATCTCGGCCACCAAGGGATCTGAATGCCCCATAGGCCCACTCCGCATAGGAAAGGCCTGCCAGCCTAGGCCAGCCAATGGAAGCACCCACCCTACTGTAGACCTCTGTATTAAAGGGACATTGAAGCAGGAAGTGCTCCATGCTTTCAAGCATGCCGCCACACTCCTCGCGGGGACAATCCCGGTCATCAGAGTTCCTGTACTTCAGGTTGCCCCTCACATACAGTCTCCCATGGAAGCAGCGCCAAGTCAAGTCCCAAAACTTCAAGGGGATCCGCTTAGAGTTTAATAACCCGAGCCCCACCTCCAGATCCCGGCTTGGGCAATCCTTGAGGGCCAGGGGCTTCTGGAAGTGGGTCAACAGAACCCTATTGTCAAGTAACCTCCTTGACAAGGTCCTGATCTCCCACACTCCCAGACCCCACCGGCGGATCGCCTTCACAACCAGGGTAGCATAAGCCGGAAGATGCCCATGAGGCGTGCGAAGGTCCTTCACCCGCCCTCCTGTCTCCCATTCCTGGAAGAAAGGCCGAAACCACCCCCTACAGGAGAATACCCACGGAGGAGCCCTCTCTAACCAGAGGTTGGCGATGTTTGCCTTAAGAAAGGTGTTTACTAGAAACACCACCGGGTTGACCATACCCAACCCTCCTAGTCTCCTCGTGCGGTACGTGACCTCCCTCTTGATCAGGTTCAGCCTATTCCCCCATAATAGTTGGAAGAACAGGCTGTAGACCCGTGTCCAAAGAGGTTCTGGCAAGATGCAGACGCTGCCCAGGTATATTAATAAAGGGAGCAAATACCCCTTGGCCAGGTTAACCCTTTCCCTCAGGGTCAAGGACCAACCCTTCCACTGATCCACCTTCTGGGCGGCAATCTTAAGTCTGCCCTCCCAGTTTTGCTGGGGATAGTCCCCCGGGCCGAAACTGATGCCTAAAATTTTTGCTGTGGCCTGAGGCCCTGGAAGGGTGTCCGGGAGATCGAAACTTGGATCTCCCCCTCCCAGCCAGAGACTCTCACACTTATCCCGGTTGATCATGGACCCAGAAGCCACCGAGTAGCGCTCAACTTCAGACATGACCCAGTCCGCCTCCTCTCTCGAGGATACAAAGAGGGAAACGTCGTCGGCGTACGCCACTACCCTCAAGGTGGCCTCTGGCTCCGCCCGGTCCATCCCGACTCCCACCAACGGTCCGCGTTCCACTCTCCTTAAAAAGGGGTCGATCGCGAACACGTATAACAGTGGGCTCAGAGGACAGCCCTGGCGGACACCAGACCTCACCTCAAAAGGGGGTCCGACCCAACCGTTCACAAGCGGAAAAGTCTCTGCCCCATTGTATAATACTCTCAACCAATCAACAAACCTCCCGGGCAGACCGTACCTCAGAAGGACGGACCAGAGGTACTCATGGTTAACCCGGTCAAAGGCCTTCGCTTGGTCTAAGGACAGCAAGTACCCCTTCCAGAGACCTGCCCTGCCCCGCTCCACTGCCTCCCGGACACCGAGCACAGCACTAAAAGTACTGCGGCCTGGAACAGAGCAGTGCTGGGCCCCCGAAAGGAGCCGGGGTGCAAACTTCACCAACCGATTGAAAAGCACCTTTGCCAGAACCTTTCGGTCCGTATTGAGAAGCGCTATGGGACGCCAATTCTCAATACGGGACGAGTCTTTACCCTTTGACAGGATAATCAGGGCGGACTTCCTCATTGAACCGGGAAGAATGTCCGAGGAAAGACATTCATTAAAAACCTCAGTCATGAGGGGGACCAAAGAGTCCCTAAAAGTCCTGTAAAACTCGGATGTTAAGCCATCCGGACCGGGCGATTTTTTGGGCCGGAGCCCATCAATGGCCCGTCTCACTTCCTCTTCCCTGATTGCTTCTGCCAAACCATGAAGAGAGGGGTCATCCCCTGGTTCAGGGATGGTTTCAGCCAGGAAAGCCGACATCTCATCCCGATCTGGATCCCTCCTTCCCAAGAGATGCGAGTAGAAGGATCTGACCACCTCCAGGATCCCTGATTTGGATCTGTTCAGGGAACCCGTACTGTCGATCAGTCCTGTTACCATCTTGCAACTCACTGACATCCTGCAGTTCCTGTAGGGGTCGGGCGAGCGGTACCTCCCGAAATCCCTCTCAAAAACTAAGGATGTGTGCCTATCATACTGGCACCCCTTGAGCAAGGCCTTCACCCTGGAGATTTCCTCACGGTCCCCTCCAGTCGAGACGAGCTGCTCGAGTTTCCTCCCCAGCTCCCGATACAGGCGGTACCTGTTCAGGCCTCTGAGGCTCGAAAGCTGACGGAAGAACCCCGCAACCCTTGTTTTGAAGATCTCCCACCACTCAGACTTACTGCTACAGAGACCCAAGAGAGGCACCTGGCTCTGAAGAAATTCCTCAAAGGATTGTCTCACATCCGCTTCTTCCAACAGGGACGAATTCAGCTTCCATAGGCCTCTCCCTATCCGGGGAGTCTCTGCAACATTCAAAGAAAAGGAAATGAAACAGTGATCGGAGAATTCCACCTCAACAGCGGACACTGCAGAAGAGACGGCTTCCTCCTTTAAAAAAAACCTATCTATCCTAGACCTACAACTACCCCTATGAAAGGTGAAACCCCCGTGACCTGGGGTGTGCCGGATGTGGACATCCACCAGGCGAGCTTCGCTTGCTATGCTGTTGAGGGTATTACTATCAAAAGCCAGCCTTCGGTCTCCGGGGCCTCCCCTATCACGGGGTCTAGTTATAGTATTAAAGTCCCCACCGAAGACCACCTGCCGGCTGGTAAAAAGATAGGGCTTGATCTTCAGGAAGAGACATTTACGGTCCCACTCTGACTGTGGACCATAGATGTTAATGAGCCGGAGCTCCTGTCCCCCCATGAAGACGTCAAGGACCAAGCACCTCCCCATTTCTACCTCGATCACCCGTCTGCATTCCACCGAAGCAGCCTTAAAAAGGACCGCTACCCCGCTATACGGCTCGGCCGCAAGAGACCAGTATGAGGGCCCGCACCTCCACTCCCTCCTTGCTTTGTAAATGGCCCCCATGTCTGTTAGTCTGGTCTCCTGCAAAAATAAAATGTCAGCCTCAACTCGGTTGAAAAAATCAAAGGCCATAAATCTGGCCGCATCTGACTTTATACTGGCGACATTAATCGACGCCAGAGTCAACGGGGTAGGTTCCGCCATCATGGGTGATTGAGTTAGACGGCCTTCTTTTTAACCGCACCCCTCAATTTACCTTTTTCACCTTCAGAGGAGGAGCCAGACTCTCCCCTCCTCTTTAGTGACACCGAGGTGTCCATAGCACCCGTCACCACCCTCCCAGTACCGGGTTCCTCACCCCTGGACCCCAGGGCAGTCCCCCCCCCAGAGGAAAGTGACCCCTCCGGAGGACGGACCCCGCCGCTCCCTGAAGGCACCTCAGATGTTACTGCCGGTCCCTCACCCCCGACCTCCGACACAGCAGAGTCATCGAGGGCATGGAACCGGTTGGAGAGGGGGATCAGAGGGGAGCCGGTGAGCCCTTCCGTAGGCACCTTAGTGGCCAGGGGGGGGGCCTTAGATGTTTTTGCCCCTTTTCGTTTCCTCCTCCGACTCTTACTGGTCTTATTGTCACCTTTTGTTTTAGGCTGCTCCACCACCTCCTCGTCCAGACTTTCATACTGGGAGGAGTCATCAGAAGCAGCCACCTCCTCCCTCTCCATCCTCCTGATCTCCTCGCTCACCGCCTCCTCCCCCAGGGCCTCAGGGGCACCGGCTGCCGCTTCCGAGGAGGGTACAGACATCACCCCAGTCGCCTGGGGCTTATCCTGCCCCCTACCCCCACGGCGCCTCACCTGATGCCACTGGTGGGCAGATGTACTGGCCACGCCTTCCTTCACCGACCCCTCAGCTCCTCTCCCGCCCCCACCTCCGGCTCCAGCAGAGGATGCACCGCTGGGGACCCCCCCATGGCTCTCCCCCGCCTGACCAGAGATGGTGTTAGAAAAGGAGCGGGGGCAGCGGCTGTACGGGTGACCTAGGTCACCACACAGGTGACACCTAATGTCACCACAGGCCGCGGCAAGATGACCTACCCCGCCACACAAGGCACATTTCTGCACCTTGCAGCCCGCGCTGAAGTGGCGGGGATCACCGCACCTGTGGCAGACCTTTGGTTGCCCCTGGTAGAAGATCAGGATCCTGTCCCTCCCCAGGAATGCTGAGGAGGGGATGTGGGTGACAGTACCGCCTGAGACCTTCAACCTCATCATGAAGGTCCAGCCCCCTGACCAGATGCCAAACTCGTCCCTGTTCTTTTTTGGGACGTCCGTGACCTCCCCATAGCGGGAAAGCCACGTCATAATATCGACCCCAGAGAGTGACTCGTTATTAGTTAGAACGGTCACTCTCTTTACTCCATTTTGGCGAGACACCGCCTGCACGGCAAAGTCTCGCCAGCCGGGCTCCCCCTTCACCAGTTCAAAATTCGACCAAAAAAGCTCTAGGCCCTCCGGCCGAACAAAACTGATGTCGAAGATGGGGGTACCAAAAGGATGGATCAGGGCAAAGATGTCAGTCGCCCTGAAGTTCATCTTCAGGAGGAGCTCCACGACCCTTGCTCTTGGCGGGCACGCTTCACTGCCCCTCCACCGAAGACGAACTACATTCCTCCTGGCCACCCCCTGCCCGGCTGTCGGGGGGGACCACGCTGTCTCCCCCTCCTTTTTATCTTGGAAGGCGGCCAGGCCATGCCTATCTAGCCAAAAGGCCAGGTCCACCTCTCTTCCCTCTACCTGGATCGTCCGTTCTCCCTTCTTGAGGGCCTCCAGGAAACGGCGTCGCAAGTCACCATCCCTGAGGTCCAGAGGTGAGGAAGCCCCCCGAGAAGACCCCGAGGCCCCGGCTACTACCCCCGCAAAACTCCGGGGACCAGCAGCCGGGGGGGCAGATGGACCAGCCCCACCCCCACTCCCCCCACTAGCAACAGACACACCAGCACTCGCTTCCTCCACCACAGACACATCCATACCGACAGTGACCCCACTTGCCCCACTCCCACTCACATGCACACTGGGGTCACAGTTATTTCTTTTCTCCACACACTTTCTGCCAGCAGGTTTTCCACCAGCATTACTACTGCTGCCACCTGCTGGCAGCACCTTCCCTGCCGGGGGGTTTTGGGAGCCTGGTGCTGCAGCTATTTTTGCCGGCGCCCCTGCCCCAGATAAGCCCGTGGGCACAGAGGACACCGGCAGGCAGGCACCACCTCCATTTTTAGCCACAACTGTGGCACCACTGCTCCCAGCAGCTGCCGGCGCTAAGCCCCGCCCCTTTTCGGGTGAAGCCACGCCCACTTGTGCGGGATTTACCCGCGAGGCCACGCCCCCCGCACCAGGCAGCACAGTGGGGGCCCCAGAGGCCACTCCCACCGGTGCCGTGGATGACAGGGAGGCCACGCCCCCCACACCAGGCAGCACGGTGGGGGCCCCGGAGGCCACTCCCACCGGTGCAGTGGGTGACAGGGAGGCCACGCCCCCCGCACCAGGCAGCACAGTGGGGGCCCCAGAGGCCACTCCCACCGGTGCCGTGGATGACAGGGAGGCCACGCCCCCCACACCAGGCAGCACGGCGGGGGCCCCAGAGGCCACTCCCACCGGTGCCTTTGGTGACAGGGAGGCCACGCCCCCCGCACCAGGCAGCACGGTGGGGGCCCCAGAGGCCACTCCCACTGGCGCTGTGGACGGCTGGGAGGCCACACACCCCGAAGCCGGCCGCGCAGGGACCCCCGAAGCTGACCCGGAGCCGGGTCTACTCACAGGGGCCCCTGGACCAGCGGCACCAGCTCTCAGGGGCATAGCACCCCCTACCGTCACACCCGTTGCCACAAAAAGCCTGGCCACCCCAGCTCCGGTGGCCGGCCCCAGGCTAGGCCACTCCCCCTCGGCACCCAGCGGCGGTGGAGCCCCCCGCGCTGACCCATTACTGGGCCCCTGCGCAGGGGGCCCCGACCTCGCCACGGATTTTGCCAGGGGAGCAAGCCCCACCTTTCGTTTATGAGCCGGCTCTGCCGGAGCCGCAGGCCCCGCGCCCTTCACCTTACCAGGTCTCTGGGTCCCTGAAAGTGATCCAGATTTAGTGGATCCGTGCGTGAGGGACCCAGACACCCCAGCACACGCCGCCGGAGATGCGGCCCCGGCTGTCGTTGCACCGCCGGCAGCGCAGGAGGCAGCGGCGGATGTACACGCCGCCCCCCGCACGCCAGCAGGCGCACCAGGTGCCAGGCCAGACCCCCCTTTTACAGGGGATCCAGCCTGAGCACCTCCACTGATGACTCCCACCATCGGGCCGCCCTCCGCGCCATGCTCCATATCAGACACCTTGGACCCACTGCCTCCATTACCACAAACAGAGGCAGCGTTCTGCGTGCCATGGCCTATGTTCTCCCCGCTCCCTCGCTGTGGACCCACAACAGAGTCCAAGCCGGGGTGGGTAGCGGGTGCCGCACAACGGGACAGGGGGGCCCCAGAGAGGGGGACATACACAAATTTGTGCGCAACAGTTGTTTTTCTCTTTTTTTTTGCTTTTCTCTTCATCCCCCTCACGGGTGCCTCATCCTCGCAGATCTCATCCCCGAACGTAAGCTGACCAAAACGTATCGGGGACTCGATCTGCTGGATCTGCTGCATGATAAGGCAGCCCCCCTCACTGCTACTGCTCCCATCCTCCTCATCCTCCCCCTCGCTCCCGCTGCCCTCTGAAGGGCTAGAATCCGACGGGAGAGCCATCTGCTCAGGGGCTATCCCGCTATACGATGCCTGGAGATCACTTACCAGGCCACCAGGCGGCGGGTAGGGTGCGACCTCCTCCACGCATACCTCTTCTTCCTCCTCCTCCACCGCCTGGCCGGGGCCCTGCGACCCCTCCAGAGCCCCACCGGTCATGGCTCTGAACCGGCTATCATTCTGCAGCTTTTCCTTAAATGGTCCGCTGCCCGCCATGATGGTGTTCCTGCGGTCCTCCAGGTCCTGTATGGCCCGCTTGATCTTCCGGACCGCGGCGGATAGCTCAGGCTTCTTACTGCCAGAGGCCCTTACGGACCTCTCCTGAGCCACCCTCAACTCCCCCCAGAGGGAACTTAGCTTCTTTGTGGCGTCCTCATACTCGCAGAGGTGTGCATGTATACGGGAGGCATAGGTGACGGTTGCCTCCCTCGACGCCTTGGTACCCCAATCAGGGGGCACCGCTGCAGCACCTCCGCTCATACTCGACCCACCTCCGGAGGGAGGAGCCGCCGCGGTCATAGCCTCGGGGGTCCTCCGGGTCCTCATGCCGGACCCCTTGCTGTCTTGGCCAGATCTTGTTGCCTTAGCCGGCTTGGTGTTTCTCCCACCCCCCGCCAGCTTGGACCGGGAGGTGGGAGCCGGGGGCCCGGCCCCGGAGGCCAGTCCCACCACAAGCTTTCCTTCCTGGGAAGGGGGCAGACAAAAAGTCCCAGATGGAAAAAAAAACCTCCCTTCCCAGGAGCTCTCTCCAAACGCAGCCACACAGTCCAGGAAGCACACTGCACACAGCTCACTGCAGGCTCCACCTCCACCACTTCCTGCAGGGAACTGCAACAGGCTGAACTGGAGCTCTTTTATTATAAAAGTACAAAAACACATATACAAAACACAAAAACCAAACCACAGATACAATTATACAACAAACAAACAACTAACAACCAACAAAACCCCAGCAAGACATAACCTAAAATCTGAAATTATATAGAGTCCAACAAAGAAATATAAGACGACACAAAGTTCAAGTCCTCCAGCAGACTCTGTAGGAGACCCCCCAGCAAGGGAAGACCCTACCATAACTCCAGGGTGCGCCCTAAAACGCACCCGACCCCCAGCATACACAACATCCATACCTGCACATTCATACCTAACCCCCTAACAAAAAAGGAAAACTAAATAACTGGCCCACTGCCAAAAACAAAGAAATAGGCCACCTGGCCGAAACAAAACTTAATGCACAGCAAACCTTTTTTTTGTAGTTTTTTATATTTTTTTTTTTTTTTTTTTTTTTTTTTCCCCCCACCACCATTTTTTAACACCCAAGGTCCCACGAGAGTCTGTGGCCTTATCACAACAAGCCCCACTAAAGTTTGTGGCCATTTCACACACAAAAAGGTCCCTTTGCCTCTTCCGGCATCCCGCAGGACGTCCACATTTTTCACAAAACCACCGCAAACCCCTCCCCCCTCCCCCCTAAAGCCCCCCACCCAACCTAAACTAACCCCCCCACACACACAATACACATACATTATTTATATACAACACAACATAACGATGTAACAACAACTAACCAAATCATCATGACATAACAACTTAACCGATTTTTTAAGACTACTAAACATGAACCAAAGGATCAGACCCAAGTTCAGTGCTTGCAAGCCCTATATTCAGATTCTGAACCGTAAAACAAAAAACTACAAATGTGAGGGGAGCAGCCCACCACCAGGAAACTGGAGACTACAGAGGCTCTCACCCTGCTCTAACACACAAACAGCCTGTCCCTCCCTATTAAAGAAAAAGAAAAACCTGTCCCTACCGCCCTACCAATCTTTCCCTACCTGTCCCTACCTGTCCCTCTCTGACCCTCACTACCAACCTAATGCTAACTACCTATCCCTAAAGACTGTCCCTACCTGTCCCTCCCTGACCCTACACATCCATCTGACCCTACAAATAAATATAAAATATAGAAAGGTACTAAACTAACCCTATCACAGACACACATACCCTAACTCTCCCTAGGGCACATTAAATGAGAACCCCCTCCATAGAAGGGAAGCCCTCCCTGCACCCAGCCTCTCATACTCCAGCGAGCGCACTTTTGCCAGGTCACCCAGGATGTTCCTAATCACCTCTTCCCGGGGGAGGACTTTATGCTGGGTGGACACTAAACACCGTGCGTTCCACGTGTAAAACCTAGTCACTAAACTAACTAAGAAGACAGTGCCCCGATCTCGGCCACCAAGGGATCTGAATGCCCCATAGGCCCACTCCGCATAGGAAAGGCCTGCCAGCCTAGGCCAGCCAATGGAAGCACCCACCCTACTGTAGACCTCTGTATTAAAGGGACATTGAAGCAGGAAGTGCTCCATGCTTTCAAGCATGCTGCCACACTCCTCGCGGGGACAATCCCGGTCATCAGAGTTCCTGTACTTCAGGTTGCCCCTCACATACAGTCTCCCATGGAAGCAGCGCCAAGTCAAGTCCCAAAACTTCAAGGGGATCCGCTTAGAGTTTAATAACCCGAGCCCCACCTCCAGATCCCGGCTTGGGCAATCCTTGAGGGCCAGGGGCTTCTGGAAGTGGGTCAACAGAACCCTATTGTCAAGTAACCTCCTTGACAAGGTCCTGATCTCCCACACTCCCAGACCCCACCGGCGGATCGCCTTCACAACCAGGGTAGCATAAGCCGGAAGATGCCCATGAGGCGTGCGAAGGTCCTTCACCCGCCCTCCTGTCTCCCATTCCTGGAAGAAAGGCCGAAACCACCCCCTACAGGAGAATACCCACGGAGGAGCCCTCTCTAACCAGAGGTTGGCGATGTTTGCCTTAAGAAAGGTGTTTACTAGAAACACCACCGGGTTGACCATACCCAACCCTCCTAGTCTCCTCGTGCGGTACGTGACCTCCCTCTTGATCAGGTTCAGCCTATTCCCCCATAATAGTTGGAAGAACAGGCTGTAGACCCGTGTCCAAAGAGGTTCTGGCAAGATGCAGACGCTGCCCAGGTATATTAATAAAGGGAGCAAATACCCCTTGGCCAGGTTAACCCTTTCCCTCAGGGTCAAGGACCAACCCTTCCACTGATCCACCTTCTGGGCGGCAATCTTAAGTCTGCCCTCCCAGTTTTGCTGGGGATAGTCCCCCGGGCCGAAACTGATGCCTAAAATTTTTGCTGTGGCCTGAGGCCCTGGAAGGGTGTCCGGGAGATCGAAACTTGGATCTCCCCCTCCCAGCCAGAGACTCTCACACTTATCCCGGTTGATCATGGACCCAGAAGCCACCGAGTAGCGCTCAACTTCAGACATGACCCAGTCCGCCTCCTCTCTCGAGGATACAAAGAGGGAAACGTCGTCGGCGTACGCCACTACCCTCAAGGTGGCCTCTGGCTCCGCCCGGTCCATCCCGACTCCCACCAACGGTCCGCGTTCCACTCTCCTTAAAAAGGGGTCGATCGCGAACACGTATAACAGTGGGCTCAGAGGACAGCCCTGGCGGACACCAGACCTCACCTCAAAAGGGGGTCCGACCCAACCGTTCACAAGCGGAAAAGTCTCTGCCCCATTGTATAATACTCTCAACCAATCAACAAACCTCCCGGGCAGACCGTACCTCAGAAGGACGGACCAGAGGTACTCATGGTTAACCCGGTCAAAGGCCTTCGCTTGGTCTAAGGACAGCAAGTACCCCTTCCAGAGACCTGCCCTGCCCTGCTCCACTGCCTCCCGGACACCGAGCACAGCACTAAAAGTACTGCGGCCTGGAACAGAGCAGTGCTGGGCCCCCGAAAGGAGCCGGGGTGCAAACTTCACCAACCGATTGAAAAGCACCTTTGCCAGAACCTTTCGGTCCGTATTGAGAAGCGCTATGGGACGCCAATTCTCAATACGGGACGAGTCTTTACCCTTTGACAGGATAATCAGGGCGGACTTCCTCATTGAACCGGGAAGAATGTCCGAGGAAAGACATTCATTAAAAACCTCAGTCATGAGGGGGACCAAAGAGTCCCTAAAAGTCCTGTAAAACTCGGATGTTAAGCCATCCGGACCGGGCGATTTTTTGGGCCGGAGCCCATCAATGGCCCGTCTCACTTCCTCTTCCCTGATTGCTTCTGCCAAACCATGAAGAGAGGGGTCATCCCCTGGTTCAGGGATGGTTTCAGCCAGGAAAGCCGACATCTCATCCCGATCTGGATCCCTCCTTCCCAAGAGATGCGAGTAGAAGGATCTGACCACCTCCAGGATCCCTGATTTGGATCTGTTCAGGGAACCCGTACTGTCGATCAGTCCTGTTACCATCTTGCAACTCACTGACATCCTGCAGTTCCTGTAGGGGTCGGGCGAGCGGTACCTCCCGAAATCCCTCTCAAAAACTAAGGATGTGTGCCTATCATACTGGCACCCCTTGAGCAAGGCCTTCACCCTGGAGATTTCCTCACGGTCCCCTCCAGTCGAGACGAGCTGCTCGAGTTTCCTCCCCAGCTCCCGATACAGGCGGTACCTGTTCAGGCCTCTGAGGCTCGAAAGCTGACGGAAGAACCCCGCAACCCTTGTTTTGAAGATCTCCCACCACTCAGACTTACTGCTACAGAGACCCAAGAGAGGTACCTGGCTCTGAAGAAATTCCTCAAAGGATTGTCTCACATCCGCTTCTTCCAACAGGGACGAATTCAGCTTCCATAGGCCTCTCCCTATCCGGGGAGTCTCTGCAACATTCAAAGAAAAGAAAATGAAACAGTGATCGGAGAATTCCACCTCAACAGCGGACACTGCAGAAGAGACGGCTTCCTCCTTTAAAAAAAACCTATCTATCCTAGACCTACAACTACCCCTATGAAAGGTGAAACCCCCGTGACCTGGGGTGTGCCGGATGTGGACATCCACCAGGCGAGCTTCGCTTGCTATGCTGTTGAGGGTATTACTATCAAAAGCCAGCCTTCGGTCTCCGGGGCCTCCCCTATCACGGGGTCTAGTTATAGTATTAAAGTCCCCACCGAAGACCACCTGCCGGCTGGTAAAAAGATAGGGCTTGATCTTCAGGAAGAGACATTTACGGTCCCACTCTGACTGTGGACCATAGATGTTAATGAGCCGGAGCTCCTGTCCCCCCATGAAGACGTCAAGGACCAAGCACCTCCCCATTTCTACCTCGATCACCCGTCTGCATTCCACCGAAGCGGCCTTAAAAAGGACCGCTACCCCGCTATACGGCTCGGCCGCAAGAGACCAGTATGAGGGCCCGCACCTCCACTCCCTCCTTGCTTTGTAAATGGCCCCCATGTCTGTTAGTCTGGTCTCCTGCAAAAATAAAATGTCAGCCTCAACTCGGTTGAAAAAATCAAAGGCCATAAATCTGGCCGCATCTGACTTTATACTGGCGACATTAATCGACGCCAGAGTCAACGGGGTAGGTTCCGCCATCATGGGTGATTGAGTTAGACGGCCTTCTTTTTAACCGCACCCCTCAATTTACCTTTTTCACCCTCAGAGGAGGAGCCAGACTCTCCCCTCCTCTTTAGTGACACCGAGGTGTCCATAGCACCCGTCACCACCTTCCCAGTACCGGGTTCCTCACCCCTGGACCCCAGGGCAGTCCCCCCCCCAGAGGAAAGTGAGCCCTCCGGAGGACGGACCCCGCCGCTCCCTGAAGGCACCTCAGATGTTACTGCCGGTCCCTCACCCCCGACCTCCGACACAGCAGAGTCATCGAGGGCATGGAACCGGTTGGAGAGGGGGATCAGAGGGGAGCCGGTGAGCCCTTCCGTAGGCACCCTAGTGGCCAGGGGGGGGGCCTTAGATGTTTTTGCCCCTTTTCGTTTCCTCCTCCGACTCTTACTGGTCTTATTGTCACCTTTTGTTTTAGGCTGCTCCACCACCTCCTCGTCCAGACTTTCATACTGGGAGGAGTCATCAGAAGCAGCCACCTCCTCCCTCTCCATCCTCCTGATCTCCTCGCTCACCGCCTCCTCCCCCAGGGCCTCAGGGGCACCGGCTGCCGCTTCCGAGGAGGGTACAGACATCACCCCAGTCGCCTGGGGCTTATCCTGCCCCCTACCCCCACGGCGCCTCACCTGATGCCACTGGTGGGCAGATGTACTGGCCACGCCTTCCTTCACCGACCCCTCAGCTCCTCTCCCGCCCCCACCTCCGGCTCCAGCAGAGGATGCACCGCTGGGGACCCCCCCATGGCTCTCCCCCGCCTGACCAGAGATGGTGTTAGAAAAGGAGCGGGGGCAGCGGCTGTACGGGTGACCTAGGTCACCACACAGGTGACACCTAATGTCACCACAGGCCGCGGCAAGATGACCTACCCCGCCACACAAGGCACATTTCTGCACCTTGCAGCCCGCGCTGAAGTGGCGGGGATCACCGCACCTGTGGCAGACCTTTGGTTGCCCCTGGTAGAAGATCAGGATCCTGTCCCTCCCCAGGAATGCTGAGGAGGGGATGTGGGTGACAGTACCGCCTGAGACCTTCAACCTCATCATGAAGGTCCAGCCCCCTGACCAGATGCCAAACTCGTCCCTGTTCTTTTTTGGGACGTCCGTGACCTCCCCATAGCGGGAAAGCCACGTCATAATATCGACCCCAGAGAGTGACTCGTTATTAGTTAGAACGGTCACTCTCTTTACTCCATTTTGGCGAGACACCGCCTGCACGGCAAAGTCTCGCCAGCCGGGCTCCCCCTTCACCAGTTCAAAATTCGACCAAAAAAGCTCTAGGCCCTCCGGCCGAACAAAACTGATGTCGAAGATGGGGGTACCAAAAGGATGGATCAGGGCAAAGATGTCAGTCGCCCTGAAGTTCATCTTCAGGAGGAGCTCCACGACCCTTGCTCTTGGCGGGCACGCTTCACTGCCCCTCCACCGAAGACGAACTACATTCCTCCTGGCCACCCCCTGCCCGGCTGTCGGGAGGGACCACGCTGTCTCCCCCTCCTTTTTATCTTGGAAGGCGGCCAGGCCATGCCTATCTAGCCAAAAGGCCAGGTCCACCTCTCTTCCCTCTACCTGGATCGTCCGTTCTCCCTTCTTGAGGGCCTCCAGGAAACGGCGTCGCAAGTCACCATCCCTGAGGTCCAGAGGTGAGGAAGCCCCCCGAGAAGACCCCGAGGCCCCGGCTACTACCCCCGCAAAACTCCGGGGACCAGCAGCCGGGGGGGCAGATGGACCAGCCCCACCCCCACTCCCCCCACTAGCAACAGACACACCAGCACTCGCTTCCTCCACCACAGACACATCCATACCGACAGTGACCCCACTTGCCCCACTCCCACTCACATGCACACTGGGGTCACAGTTATTTCTTTTCTCCACACACTTTCTGCCAGCAGGTTTTCCACCAGCATTACTACTGCTGCCACCTGCTGGCAGCACCTTCCCTGCCGGGGGGTTTTGGGAGCCTGGTGCTGCAGCTATTTTTGCCGGCGCCCCTGCCCCAGATAAGCCCGTGGGCACAGAGGACACCGGCAGGCAGGCACCACCTCCATTTTTAGCCACAACTGTGGCACCACTGCTCCCAGCAGCTGCCGGCGCTAAGCCCCGCCCCTTTTCGGGTGAAGCCACGCCCACTTGTGCGGGATTTACCCGCGAGGCCACGCCCCCCGCACCAGGCAGCACAGTGGGGGCCCCAGAGGCCACTCCCACCGGTGCCGTGGATGACAGGGAGGCCACGCCCCCCACACCAGGCAGCACGGTGGGGGCCCCGGAGGCCACTCCCACCGGTGCCGTGGGTGACAGGGAGGCCACGCCCCCCGCACCAGGCAGCACAGTGGGGGCCCCAGAGGCCACTCCCACCGGTGCCGTGGATGACAGGGAGGCCACGCCCCCCACACCAGGCAGCACAGCGGGGGCCCCAGAGGCCACTCCCACCGGTGCCTTTGGTGACAGGGAGGCCACGCCCCCCGCACCAGGCAGCACGGTGGGGGCCCCAGAGGCCACTCCCACTGGCGCTGTGGACGGCTGGGAGGCCACACCCCCCGAAGCCGGCCGCGCAGGGACCCCCGAAGCTGACCCGGAGCCGGGTCTACTCACAGGGGCCCCTGGACCAGCGGCACCAGCTCTCAGGGGCATAGCACCCCCTACCGTCACACCCGTTGCCACAAAAAGCCTGGCCACCCCAGCTCCGGTGGCCGGCCCCAGGCTAGGCCACTCCCCCTCGGCACCCAGCGGCGGTGGAGCCCCCCGCGCTGACCCATTACTGGGCCCCTGCGCAGGGGGCCCCGACCTCGCCACGGATTTTGCCAGGGGAGCAAGCCCCACCTTTCGTTTATGAGCCGGCTCTGCCGGAGCCGCAGGCCCCGCGCCCTTCACCTTACCAGGTCTCTGGGTCCCTGAAAGTGATCCAGATTTAGTGGATCCGTGCGTGAGGGACCCAGACACCCCAGCACACGCCGCCGGAGATGCGGCCCCGGCTGTCGGTGCACCGCCGGCAGCGCAGGAGGCAGCGGCGGATGTACACGCCGCCCCCCGCACGCCAGCAGGCGCACCAGGTGCCAGGCCAGACCCCCCTTTTACAGGGGATCCAGCCTGAGCACCTCCACTGATGACTCCCACCATCGGGCCGCCCTCCGCGCCATGCTCCATATCAGACACCTTGGACCCACTGCCTCCATTACCACAAACAGAGGCAGCGTTCTGCGTGCCATGGCCTATGTTCTCCCCGCTCCCTCGCTGTGGACCCACAACAGAGTCCAAGCCGGGGTGGGTAGCGGGTGCCGCACAACGGGACAGGGGGGCCCCAGAGAGGGGGACATACACAAATTTGTGTGCAACAGTTGTTTTTCTCTTTTTTTTTGCTTTTCTCTTCATCCCCCTCACGGGTGCCTCATCCTCGCAGATCTCATCCCCGAACGTAAGCTGACCAAAACGTATCGGGGACTCGATCTGCTGGATCTGCTGCATGATAAGGCAGCCCCCCTCACTGCTACTGCTCCCATCCTCCTCATCCTCCCCCTCGCTCCCGCTGCCCTCTGAAGGGCTAGAATCCGACGGGAGAGCCATCTGCTCAGGGGCTATCCCGCTATACGATGCCTGGAGATCACTTACCAGGCCACCAGGCGGCGGGTAGGGTGCGACCTCCTCCACGCATACCTCTTCTTCCTCCTCCTCCACCGCCTGGCCGGGGCCCTGCGACCCCTCCAGAGCCCCACCGGTCATGGCTCTGAACCGGCTATCATTCTGCAGCTTTTCCTTAAATGGTCCGCTGCCCGCCATGATGGTGTTCCTGCGGTCCTCCAGGTCCTGTATGGCCCGCTTGATCTTCCGGACCGCGGCGGATAGCTCAGGCTTCTTACTGCCAGAGGCCCTCACGGACCTCTCCTGAGCCACCCTCAACTCCCCCCAGAGGGAACTTAGCTTCTTTGTGGCGTCCTCATACTCGCAGAGGTGTGCATGTATACGGGAGGCATAGGTGACGGTTGCCTCCCTCGACGCCTTGGTACCCCAATCAGGGGGCACCGCTGCAGCACCTCCGCTCATACTCGACCCACCTCCGGAGGGAGGAGCCGCCGCGGTCATAGCCTCGGGGGTCCTCCGGGTCCTCATGCCGGACCCCTTGCTGTCTTGGCCAGATCTTGTTGCCTTAGCCGGCTTGGTGTTTCTCCCACCCCCCGCCAGCTTGGACCGGGAGGTGGGAGCCGGGGGCCCGGCCCCGGAGGCCAGTCCCACCACAAGCTTTCCTTCCTGGGAAGGGGGCAGACAAAAAGTCCCAGATGGAAAAAAAAACCTCCCTTCCCAGGAGCTCTCTCCAAACGCAGCCACACAGTCCAGGAAGCACACTGCACACAGCTCACTGCAGGCTCCACCTCCACCACTTCCTGCAGGGAACTGCAACAGGCTGAACTGGAGCTCTTTTATTATAAAAGTACAAAAACACATATACAAAACACAAAAACCAAACCACAGATACAATTATACAACAAACAAACAACTAACAACCAACAAAACCCCAGCAAGACATAACCTAAAATCTGAAATTATATAGAGTCCAACAAAGAAATATAAGACGACACAAAGTTCAAGTCCTCCAGCAGACTCTGTAGGAGACCCCCCAGCAAGGGAAGACCCTACCATAACTCCAGGGTGCGCCCTAAAACGCACCCGACCCCCAGCATACACAACATCCATACCTGCACATTCATACCTAACCCCCTAACAAAAAAGGAAAACTAAATAACTGGCCCACTGCCAAAAACAAAGAAATAGGCCACCTGGCCGAAACAAAACTTAATGCACAGCAAACCTTTTTTTTGTAGTTTTTTATATTTTTTTTTTTTTTTTTTTTTTTTTTTCCCCCACCACCATTTTTTAACACCCAAGGTCCCACGAGAGTCTGTGGCCTTATCACAACAAGCCCCACTAAAGTTTGTGGCCATTTCACACACAAAAAGGTCCCTTTGCCTCTTCCGGCATCCCGCAGGACGTCCACATTTTTCACAAAACCACCGCAAACCCCTCCCCCCTCCCCCCTAAAGCCCCCCACCCAACCTAAACTAACCCCCCCACACACACAATACACATACATTATTTATATACAACACAACATAACGATGTAACAACAACTAACCAAATCATCATGACATAACAACTTAACCGTAAGACTACTAAACATGAACCAAAGGATCAGACCCAAGTTCAGTGCTTGCAAGCCCTATATTCAGATTCTGAACCGTAAAACAAAAAACTACAAATGTGAGGGGAGCAGCCCACCACCAGGAAACTGGAGACTACAGAGGCTCTCACCCTGCTCTAACACACAAACAGCCTGTCCCTCCCTATTAAAGAAAAAGAAAAACCTGTCCCTACCGCCCTACCAATCTTTCCCTACCTGTCCCTACCTGTCCCTCTCTGACCCTCACTACCAACCTAATGCTAACTACCTATCCCTAAAGACTGTCCCTACCTGTCCCTCCCTGACCCTACACATCCATCTGACCCTACAAATAAATATAAAATATAGAAAGGACTAAACTAACCCTATCACAGACACACATACCCTAACTCTCCCTAGGGCACATTAAATGAGAACCCCCTCCATAGAAGGGAAGCCCTCCCTGCACCCAGCCTCTCATACTCCAGCGAGCGCACTTTTGCCAGGTCACCCAGGATGTTCCTAATCACCTCTTCCCGGGGGAGGACTTTATGCTGGGTGGACACTAAACACCGTGCGTTCCACGTGTAAAACCTAGTCACTAAACTAACTAAGAAGACAGTGCCCCGATCTCGGCCACCAAGGGATCTGAATGCCCCATAGGCCCACTCCGCATAGGAAAGGCCTGCCAGCCTAGGCCAGCCAATGGAAGCACCCACCCTACTGTAGACCTCTGTATTAAAGGGACATTGAAGCAGGAAGTGCTCCATGCTTTCAAGCATGCCGCCACACTCCTCGCGGGGACAATCCCGGTCATCAGAGTTCCTGTACTTCAGGTTGCCCCTCACATACAGTCTCCCATGGAAGCAGCGCCAAGTCAAGTCCCAAAACTTCAAGGGGATCCGCTTAGAGTTTAATAACCCGAGCCCCACCTCCAGATCCCGGCTTGGGCAATCCTTGAGGGCCAGGGGCTTCTGGAAGTGGGTCAACAGAACCCTATTGTCAAGTAACCTCCTTGACAAGGTCCTGATCTCCCACACTCCCAGACCCCACCGGCGGATCGCCTTCACAACCAGGGTAGCATAAGCCGGAAGATGCCCATGAGGCGTGCGAAGGTCCTTCACCCGCCCTCCTGTCTCCCATTCCTGGAAGAAAGGCCGAAACCACCCCCTACAGGAGAATACCCACGGAGGAGCCCTCTCTAACCAGAGGTTGGCGATGTTTGCCTTAAGAAAGGTGTTTACTAGAAACACCACCGGGTTGACCATACCCAACCCTCCTAGTCTCCTCGTGCGGTACGTGACCTCCCTCTTGATCAGGTTCAGCCTATTCCCCCATAATAGTTGGAAGAACAGGCTGTAGACCCGTGTCCAAAGAGGTTCTGGCAAGATGCAGACGCTGCCCAGGTATATTAATAAAGGGAGCAAATACCCCTTGGCCAGGTTAACCCTTTCCCTCAGGGTCAAGGACCAACCCTTCCACTGATCCACCTTCTGGGCGGCAATCTTAAGTCTGCCCTCCCAGTTTTGCTGGGGATAGTCCCCCGGGCCGAAACTGATGCCTAAAATTTTTGCTGTGGCCTGAGGCCCTGGAAGGGTGTCCGGGAGATCGAAACTTGGATCTCCCCCTCCCAGCCAGAGACTCTCACACTTATCCCGGTTGATCATGGACCCAGAAGCCACCGAGTAGCGCTCAACTTCAGACATGACCCAGTCCGCCTCCTCTCTCGAGGATACAAAGAGGGAAACGTCGTCGGCGTACGCCACTACCCTCAAGGTGGCCTCTGGCTCCGCCCGGTCCATCCCGACTCCCACCAACGGTCCGCGTTCCACTCTCCTTAAAAAGGGGTCGATCGCGAACACGTATAACAGTGGGCTCAGAGGACAGCCCTGGCGGACACCAGACCTCACCTCAAAAGGGGGTCCGACCCAACCGTTCACAAGCGGAAAAGTCTCTGCCCCATTGTATAATACTCTCAACCAATCAACAAACCTCCCGGGCAGACCGTACCTCAGAAGGACGGACCAGAGGTACTCATGGTTAACCCGGTCAAAGGCCTTCGCTTGGTCTAAGGACAGCAAGTACCCCTTCCAGAGACCTGCCCTGCCCTGCTCCACTGCCTCCCGGACACCGAGCACAGCACTAAAAGTACTGCGGCCTGGAACAGAGCAGTGCTGGGCCCCCGAAAGGAGCCGGGGTGCAAACTTCACCAACCGATTGAAAAGCACCTTTGCCAGAACCTTTCGGTCCGTATTGAGAAGCGCTATGGGACGCCAATTCTCAATACGGGACGAGTCTTTACCCTTTGACAGGATAATCAGGGCGGACTTCCTCATTGAACCGGGAAGAAAGTCCGAGGAAAGACATTCATTAAAAACCTCAGTCATGAGGGGGACCAAAGAGTCCCTAAAAGTCCTGTAAAACTCGGATGTTAAGCCATCCGGACCGGGCGATTTTTTGGGCCGGAGCCCATCAATGGCCCGTCTCACTTCCTCTTCCCTGATTGCTTCTGCCAAACCATGAAGAGAGGGGTCATCCCCTGGTTCAGGGATGGTTTCAGCCAGGAAAGCCGACATCTCATCCCGATCTGGATCCCTCCTTCCCAAGAGATGCGAGTAGAAGGATCTGACGACCTCCAGGATCCCTGATTTGGATCTGTTCAGGGAACCCGTACTGTCGATCAGTCCTGTTACCATCTTGCAACTCACTGACATCCTGCAGTTCCTGTAGGGGTCGGGCGAGCGGTACCTCCCGAAATCCCTCTCAAAAACTAAGGATGTGTGCCTATCATACTGGCACCCCTTGAGCAAGGCCTTCACCCTGGAGATTTCCTCACGGTCCCCTCCAGTCGAGACGAGCTGCTCGAGTTTCCTCCCCAGCTCCCGATACAGGCGGTACCTGTTCAGGCCTCTGAGGCTCGAAAGCTGACGGAAGAACCCCGCAACCCTTGTTTTGAAGATCTCCCACCACTCAGACTTACTGCTACAGAGACCCAAGAGAGGTACCTGGCTCTGAAGAAATTCCTCAAAGGATTGTCTCACATCCGCTTCTTCCAACAGGGACGAATTCAGCTTCCATAGGCCTCTCCCTATCCGGGGAGTCTCTGCAACATTCAAAGAAAAGGAAATGAAACAGTGATCGGAGAATTCCACCTCAACAGCGGACACTGCAGAAGAGACGGCTTCCTCCTTTAAAAAAAACCTATCTATCCTAGACCTACAACTACCCCTATGAAAGGTGAAACCCCCGTGACCTGGGGTGTGCCGGATGTGGACATCCACCAGGCGAGCTTCGCTTGCTATGCTGTTGAGGGTATTACTATCAAAAGCCAGCCTTCGGTCTCCGGGGCCTCCCCTATCACGGGGTCTAGTTATAGTATTAAAGTCCCCACCGAAGACCACCTGCCGGCTGGTAAAAAGATAGGGCTTGATCTTCAGGAAGAGACATTTACGGTCCCACTCTGACTGTGGACCATAGATGTTAATGAGCCGGAGCTCCTGTCCCCCCATGAAGACGTCAAGGACCAAGCACCTCCCCATTTCTACCTCGATCACCCGTCTGCATTCCACCGAAGCGGCCTTAAAAAGGACCGCTACCCCGCTATACGGCTCGGCCGCAAGAGACCAGTATGAGGGCCCGCACCTCCACTCCCTCCTTGCTTTGTAAATGGCCCCCATGTCTGTTAGTCTGGTCTCCTGCAAAAATAAAATGTCAGCCTCAACTCGGTTGAAAAAATCAAAGGCCATAAATCTGGCCGCATCTGACTTTATACTGGCGACATTAATCGACGCCAGAGTCAACGGGGTAGGTTCCGCCATCATGGGTGATTGAGTTAGACGGCCTTCTTTTTAACCGCACCCCTCAATTTACCTTTTTCACCCTCAGAGGAGGAGCCAGACTCTCCCCTCCTCTTTAGTGACACCGAGGTGTCCATAGCACCCGTCACCACCTTCCCAGTACCGGGTTCCTCACCCCTGGACCCCAGGGCAGTCCCCCCCCCCAGAGGAAAGTGAGCCCTCCGGAGGACGGACCCCGCCGCTCCCTGAAGGCACCTCAGATGTTACTGCCGGTCCCTCACCCCCGACCTCCGACACAGCAGAGTCATCGAGGGCATGGAACCGGTTGGAGAGGGGGATCAGAGGGGAGCCGGTGAGCCCTTCCGTAGGCACCTTAGTGGCCAGGGGGGGGGCCTTAGATGTTTTTGCCCCTTTTCGTTTCCTCCTCCGACTCTTACTGGTCTTATTGTCACCTTTTGTTTTAGGCTGCTCCACCACCTCCTCGTCCAGACTTTCATACTGGGAGGAGTCATCAGAAGCAGCCACCTCCTCCCTCTCCATCCTCCTGATCTCCTCGCTCACCGCCTCCTCCCCCAGGGCCTCAGGGGCACCGGCTGCCGCTTCCGAGGAGGGTACAGACATCACCCCAGTCGCCTGGGGCTTATCCTGCCCCCTACCCCCACGGCGCCTCACCTGATGCCACTGGTGGGCAGATGTACTGGCCACGCCTTCCTTCACCGACCCCTCAGCTCCTCTCCCGCCCCCACCTCTGGCTCCAGCAGAGGATGCACCGCTGGGGACCCCCCCATGGCTCTCCCCCGCCTGACCAGAGATGGTGTTAGAAAAGGAGCGGGGGCAGCGGCTGTACGGGTGACCTAGGTCACCACACAGGTGACACCTAATGTCACCACAGGCCGCGGCAAGATGACCTACCCCGCCACACAAGGCACATTTCTGCACCTTGCAGCCCGCGCTGAAGTGGCGGGGATCACCGCACCTGTGGCAGACCTTTGGTTGCCCCTGGTAGAAGATCAGGATCCTGTCCCTCCCCAGGAATGCTGAGGAGGGGATGTGGGTGACAGTACCGCCTGAGACCTTCAACCTCATCATGAAGGTCCAGCCCCCTGACCAGATGCCAAACTCGTCCCTGTTCTTTTTTGGGACGTCCGTGACCTCCCCATAGCGGGAAAGCCACGTCATAATATCAACCCCAGAGAGTGACTCGTTATTAGTTAGAACGGTCACTCTCTTTACTCCATTTTGGCGAGACACCGCCTGCACGGCAAAGTCTCGCCAGCCGGGCTCCCCCTTCACCAGTTCAAAATTCGACCAAAAAAGCTCTAGGCCCTCCGGCCGAACAAAACTGATGTCGAAGATGGGGGTACCAAAAGGATGGATCAGGGCAAAGATGTCAGTCGCCCTGAAGTTCATCTTCAGGAGGAGCTCCACGACCCTTGCTCTTGGCGGGCACGCTTCACTGCCCCTCCACCGAAGACGAACTACATTCCTCCTGGCCACCCCCTGCCCGGCTGTCGGGAGGGACCACGCTGTCTCCCCCTCCTTTTTATCTTGGAAGGCGGCCAGGCCATGCCTATCTAGCCAAAAGGCCAGGTCCACCTCTCTTCCCTCTACCTGGATCGTCCGTTCTCCCTTCTTGAGGGCCTCCAGGAAACGGCGTCGCAAGTCACCATCCCTGAGGTCCAGAGGTGAGGAAGCCCCCCGAGAAGACCCGGCTACTACCCCCGCAAAACTCCGGGGACCAGCAGCCGGGGGGGCAGATGGACCAGCCCCACCCCCACTCCCCCCACTAGCAACAGACACACCAGCACTCGCTTCCTCCACCACAGACACATCCATACCGACAGTGACCCCACTTGCCCCACTCCCACTCACATGCACACTGGGGTCACAGTTATTTCTTTTCTCCACACACTTTCTGCCAGCAGGTTTTCCACCAGCATTACTACTGCTGCCACCTGCTGGCAGCACCTTCCCTGCCGGGGGGTTTTGGGAGCCTGGTGCTGCAGCTATTTTTGCCTGCGCCCCTGCCCCAGATAAGCCCGTGGGCACAGAGGACACCGGCAGGCAGGCACCACCTCCATTTTTAGCCACAACTGTGGCACCACTGCTCCCAGCAGCTGCCGGCGCTAAGCCCCGCCCCTTTTCGGGTGAAGCCACGCCCACTTGTGCGGGATTTACCCGCGAGGCCACGCCCCCCGCACCAGGCAGCACAGTGGGGGCCCCAGAGGCCACTCCCACCGGTGCCGTGGATGACAGGGAGGCCACGCCCCCCACACCAGGCAGCACGGTGGGGGCCCCGGAGGCCACTCCCACCGGTGCAGTGGGTGACAGGGAGGCCACGCCCCCCGCACCAGGCAGCACAGTGGGGGCCCCAGAGGCCACTCCCACCGGTGCCGTGGATGACAGGGAGGCCACGCCCCCCACACCAGGCAGCACGGCAGGGGCCCCAGAGGCCACTCCCACCGGTGCCTTTGGTGACAGGGAGGCCACGCCCCCCGCACCAGGCAGCACGGTGGGGGCCCCAGAGGCCACTCCCACTGGCGCTGTGGACGGCTGGGAGGCCACACACCCCGAAGCCGGCCGCGCAGGGACCCCCGAAGCTGACCCGGAGCCGGGTCTACTCACAGGGGCCCCTGGACCAGCGGCACCAGCTCTCAGGGGCATAGCACCCCCTACCGTCACACCCGTTGCCACAAAAAGCCTGGCCACCCCAGCTCCGGTGGCCGGCCCCAGGCTAGGCCACTCCCCCTCGGCACCCAGCGGCGGTGGAGCCCCCCGCGCTGACCCATTACTGGGCCCCTGCGCAGGGGGCCCCGACCTCGCCACGGATTTTGCCAGGGGAGCAAGCCCCACCTTTCGTTTATGAGCCGGCTCTGCCGGAGCCGCAGGCCCCGCGCCCTTCACCTTACCAGGTCTCTGGGTCCCTGAAAGTGATCCAGATTTAGTGGATCCGTGCGTGAGGGACCCAGACACCCCAGCACACGCCGCCGGAGATGCGGCCCCGGCTGTCGGTGCACCGCCGGCAGCGCAGGAGGCAGCGGCGGATGTACACGCCGCCCCCCGCACGCCAGCAGGCGCACCAGGTGCCAGGCCAGACCCCCCTTTTACAGGGGATCCAGCCTGAGCACCTCCACTGATGACTCCCACCATCGGGCCGCCCTCCGCGCCATGCTCCATATCAGACACCTTGGACCCACTGCCTCCATTACCACAAACAGAGGCAGCGTTCTGCGTGCCATGGCCTATGTTCTCCCCGCTCCCTCGCTGTGGACCCACAACAGAGTCCAAGCCGGGGTGGGTAGCGGGTGCCGCACAACGGGACAGGGGGGCCCCAGAGAGGGGGACATACACAAATTTGTGCGCAACAGTTGTTTTTCTCGCTTTTCTCTTCATCCCCCTCACGGGTGCCTCATCCTCGCAGATCTCATCCCCGAACGTAAGCTGACCAAAACGTATCGGGGACTCGATCTGCTGGATCTGCTGCATGATAAGGCAGCCCCCCTCACTGCTACTGCTCCCATCCTCCTCATCCTCCCCCTCGCTCCCGCTGCCCTCTGAAGGGCTAGAATCCGACGGGAGAGCCATCTGCTCAGGGGCTATCCCGCTATACGATGCCTGGAGATCACTTACCAGGCCACCAGGCGGCGGGTAGGGTGCGACCTCCTCCACGCATACCTCTTCTTCCTCCTCCTCCACCGCCTGGCCGGGGCCCTGCGACCCCTCCAGAGCCCCACCGGTCATGGCTCTGAACCGGCTATCATTCTGCAGCTTTTCCTTAAATGGTCCGCTGCCCGCCATGATGGTGTTCCTGCGGTCCTCCAGGTCCTGTATGGCCCGCTTGATCTTCCGGACCGCGGCGGATAGCTCAGGCTTCTTACTGCCAGAGGCCCTCACGGACCTCTCCTGAGCCACCCTCAACTCCCCCCAGAGGGAACTTAGCTTCTTTGTGGCGTCCTCATACTCGCAGAGGTGTGCATGTATACGGGAGGCATAGGTGACGGTTGCCTCCCTCGACGCCTTGGTACCCCAATCAGGGGGCACCGCTGCAGCACCTCCGCTCATACTCGACCCACCTCCGGAGGGAGGAGCCGCCGCGGTCATAGCCTCGGGGGTCCTCCGGGTCCTCATGCCGGACCCCTTGCTGTCTTGGCCAGATCTTGTTGCCTTAGCCGGCTTGGTGTTTCTCCCACCCCCCGCCAGCTTGGACCGGGAGGTGGGAGCCGGGGGCCCGGCCCCGGAGGCCAGTCCCACCACAAGCTTTCCTTCCTGGGAAGGGGGCAGACAAAAAGTCCCAGATGGAAAAAAAAACCTCCCTTCCCAGGAGCTCTCTCCAAACGCAGCCACACAGTCCAGGAAGCACACTGCACACAGCTCACTGCAGGCTCCACCTCCACCACTTCCTGAAACAAGCTGCAGCAGGCTGAACTGGAGCTCTTTTATTATAAAAGTACAAAAACACATATACAAAACACAAAAACCAAACCACAGATACAATTATACAACAAACAAACAACTAACAACCAACAAAACCCCAGCAAGACATAACCTAAAATCTGAAATTATATAGAGTCCAACAAAGAAATATAAGACGACACAAAGTTCAAGTCCTCCAGCAGACTCTGTAGGAGACCCCCCAGCAAGGGAAGACCCTACCATAACTCCAGGGTGCGCCCTAAAACGCACCCGACCCCCAGCATACACAACATCCATACCTGCACATTCATACCTAACCCCCTAACAAAAAAGGAAAACTAAATAACTGGCCCACTGCCAAAAACAAAGAAATAGGCCACCTGGCCGAAACAAAACTTAATGCACAGCAAACCTTTTTTTTGTAGTTTTTTATATATTTTTTTTTTTTTTTTTTTTCCCCCACCACCATTTTTTAACACCCAAGGTCCCACGAGAGTCTGTGGCCTTATCACAACAAGCCCCACTAAAGTTTGTGGCCATTTCACACACAAAAAGGTCCCTTTGCCTCTTCCGGCATCCCGCAGGACGTCCACATTTTTCACAAAACCACCGCAAACCCCTCCCCCCTCCCCCCTAAAGCCCCCCACCCAACCTAAACTAACCCCCCCACACACACAATACACATACATTATTTATATACAACACAACATAACGATGTAACAACAACTAACCAAATCATCATGACATAACAACTTAACCGTAAGACTACTAAACATGAACCAAAGGATCAGACCCAAGTTCAGTGCTTGCAAGCCCTATATTCAGATTCTGAACCGTAAAACAAAAAACTACAAATGTGAGGGGAGCAGCCCACCACCAGGAAACTGGAGACTACAGAGGCTCTCACCCTGCTCTAACACACAAACAGCCTGTCCCTCCCTATTAAAGAAAAAGAAAAACCTGTCCCTACCGCCCTACCAATCTTTCCCTACCTGTCCCTACCTGTCCCTCTCTGACCCTCACTACCAACCTAATGCTAACTACCTATCCCTAAAGACTGTCCCTACCTGTCCCTCCCTGACCCTACACATCCATCTGACCCTACAAATAAATATAAAATATAGAAAGGACTAAACTAACCCTATCACAGACACACATACCCTAACTCTCCCTAGGGCACATTAAATGAGAACCCCCTCCATAGAAGGGAAGCCCTCCCTGCACCCAGCCTCTCATACTCCAGCGAGCGCACTTTTGCCAGGTCACCCAGGATGTTCCTAATCACCTCTTCCCGGGGGAGGACTTTATGCTGGGTGGACACTAAACACCGTGCGTTCCACGTGTAAAACCTAGTCACTAAACTAACTAAGAAGACAGTGCCCCGATCTCGGCCACCAAGGGATCTGAATGCCCCATAGGCCCACTCCGCATAGGAAAGGCCTGCCAGCCTAGGCCAGCCAATGGAAGCACCCACCCTACTGTAGACCTCTGTATTAAAGGGACATTGAAGCAGGAAGTGCTCCATGCTTTCAAGCATGCCGCCACACTCCTCGCGGGGACAATCCCGGTCATCAGAGTTCCTGTACTTCAGGTTGCCCCTCACATACAGTCTCCCATGGAAGCAGCGCCAAGTCAAGTCCCAAAACTTCAAGGGGATCCGCTTAGAGTTTAATAACCCGAGCCCCACCTCCAGATCCCGGCTTGGGCAATCCTTGAGGGCCAGGGGCTTCTGGAAGTGGGTCAACAGAACCCTATTGTCAAGTAACCTCCTTGACAAGGTCCTGATCTCCCACACTCCCAGACCCCACCGGCGGATCGCCTTCACAACCAGGGTAGCATAAGCCGGAAGATGCCCATGAGGCGTGCGAAGGTCCTTCACCCGCCCTCCTGTCTCCCATTCCTGGAAGAAAGGCCGAAACCACCCCCTACAGGAGAATACCCACGGAGGAGCCCTCTCTAACCAGAGGTTGGCGATGTTTGCCTTAAGAAAGGTGTTTACTAGAAACACCACCGGGTTGACCATACCCAACCCTCCTAGTCTCCTCGTGCGGTACGTGACCTCCCTCTTGATCAGGTTCAGCCTATTCCCCCATAATAGTTGGAAGAACAGGCTGTAGACCCGTGTCCAAAGAGGTTCTGGCAAGATGCAGACGCTGCCCAGGTATATTAATAAAGGGAGCAAATACCCCTTGGCCAGGTTAACCCTTTCCCTCAGGGTCAAGGACCAACCCTTCCACTGATCCACCTTCTGGGCGGCAATCTTAAGTCTGCCCTCCCAGTTTTGCTGGGGATAGTCCCCCGGGCCGAAACTGATGCCTAAAATTTTTGCTGTGGCCTGAGGCCCTGGAAGGGTGTCCGGGAGATCGAAACTTGGATCTCCCCCTCCCAGCCAGAGACTCTCACACTTATCCCGGTTGATCATGGACCCAGAAGCCACCGAGTAGCGCTCAACTTCAGACATGACCCAGTCCGCCTCCTCTCTCGAGGATACAAAGAGGGAAACGTCGTCGGCGTACGCCACTACCCTCAAGGTGGCCTCTGGCTCCGCCCGGTCCATCCCGACTCCCACCAACGGTCCGCGTTCCACTCTCCTTAAAAAGGGGTCGATCGCGAACACGTATAACAGTGGGCTCAGAGGACAGCCCTGGCGGACACCAGACCTCACCTCAAAAGGGGGTCCGACCCAACCGTTCACAAGCGGAAAAGTCTCTGCCCCATTGTATAATACTCTCAACCAATCAACAAACCTCCCGGGCAGACCGTACCTCAGAAGGACGGACCAGAGGTACTCATGGTTAACCCGGTCAAAGGCCTTCGCTTGGTCTAAGGACAGCAAGTACCCCTTCCAGAGACCTGCCCTGCCCTGCTCCACTGCCTCCCGGACACCGAGCACAGCACTAAAAGTACTGCGGCCTGGAACAGAGCAGTGCTGGGCCCCCGAAAGGAGCCGGGGTGCAAACTTCACCAACCGATTGAAAAGCACCTTTGCCAGAACCTTTCGGTCCGTATTGAGAAGCGCTATGGGACGCCAATTCTCAATACGGGACGAGTCTTTACCCTTTGACAGGATAATCAGGGCGGACTTCCTCATTGAACCGGGAAGAATGTCCGAGGAAAGACATTCATTAAAAACCTCAGTCATGAGGGGGACCAAAGAGTCCCTAAAAGTCCTGTAAAACTCGGATGTTAAGCCATCCGGACCGGGCGATTTTTTGGGCCGGAGCCCATCAATGGCCCGTCTCACTTCCTCTTCCCTGATTGCTTCTGCCAAACCATGAAGAGAGGGGTCATCCCCTGGTTCAGGGATGGTTTCAGCCAGGAAAGCCGACATCTCATCCCGATCTGGATCCCTCCTTCCCAAGAGATGCGAGTAGAAGGATCTGACCACCTCCAGGATCCCTGATTTGGATCTGTTCAGGGAACCCGTACTGTCGATCAGTCCTGTTACCATCTTGCAACTCACTGACATCCTGCAGTTCCTGTAGGGGTCGGGCGAGCGGTACCTCCCGAAATCCCTCTCAAAAACTAAGGATGTGTGCCTATCATACTGGCACCCCTTGAGCAAGGCCTTCACCCTGGAGATTTCCTCACGGTCCCCTCCAGTCGAGACGAGCTGCTCGAGTTTCCTCCCCAGCTCCCGATACAGGCGGTACCTGTTCAGGCCTCTGAGGCTCGAAAGCTGACGGAAGAACCCCGCAACCCTTGTTTTGAAGATCTCCCACCACTCAGACTTACTGCTACAGAGACCCAAGAGAGGTACCTGGCTCTGAAGAAATTCCTCAAAGGATTGTCTCACATCCGCTTCTTCCAACAGGGACGAATTCAGCTTCCATAGGCCTCTCCCTATCCGGGGAGTCTCTGCAACATTCAAAGAAAAGGAAATGAAACAGTGATCGGAGAATTCCACCTCAACAGCGGACACTGCAGAAGAGACGGCTTCCTCCTTTAAAAAAAACCTATCTATCCTAGACCTACAACTACCCCTATGAAAGGTGAAACCCCCGTGACCTGGGGTGTGCCGGATGTGGACATCCACCAGGCGAGCTTCGCTTGCTATGCTGTTGAGGGTATTACTATCAAAAGCCAGCCTTCGGTCTCCGGGGCCTCCCCTATCACGGGGTCTAGTTATAGTATTAAAGTCCCCACCGAAGACCACCTGCCGGCTGGTAAAAAGATAGGGCTTGATCTTCAGGAAGAGACATTTACGGTCCCACTCTGACTGTGGACCATAGATGTTAATGAGCCGGAGCTCCTGTCCCCCCATGAAGACGTCAAGGACCAAGCACCTCCCCATTTCTACCTCGATCACCCGTCTGCATTCCACCGAAGCGGCCTTAAAAAGGACCGCTACCCCGCTATACGGCTCGGCCGCAAGAGACCAGTATGAGGGCCCGCACCTCCACTCCCTCCTTGCTTTGTAAATGGCCCCCATGTCTGTTAGTCTGGTCTCCTGCAAAAATAAAATGTCAGCCTCAACTCGGTTGAAAAAATCAAAGGCCATAAATCTGGCCGCATCTGACTTTATACTGGCGACATTAATCGACGCCAGAGTCAACGGGGTAGGTTCCGCCATCATGGGTGATTGAGTTAGACGGCCTTCTTTTTAACCGCACCCCTCAATTTACCTTTTTCACCCTCAGAGGAGGAGCCAGACTCTCCCCTCCTCTTTAGTGACACCGAGGTGTCCATAGCACCCGTCACCACCTTCCCAGTACCGGGTTCCTCACCCCTGGACCCCAGGGCAGTCCCCCCCCCAGAGGAAAGTGAGCCCTCCGGAGGACGGACCCCGCCGCTCCCTGAAGGCACCTCAGATGTTACTGCCGGTCCCTCACCCCCGACCTCCGACACAGCAGAGTCATCGAGGGCATGGAACCGGTTGGAGAGGGGGATCAGAGGGGAGCCGGTGAGCCCTTCCGTAGGCACCTTAGTGGCCAGGGGGGGGGCCTTAGATGTTTTTGCCCCTTTTCGTTTCCTCCTCCGACTCTTACTGGTCTTATTGTCACCTTTTGTTTTAGGCTGCTCCACCACCTCCTCGTCCAGACTTTCATACTGGGAGGAGTCATCAGAAGCAGCCACCTCCTCCCTCTCCATCCTCCTGATCTCCTCGCTCACCGCCTCCTCCCCCAGGGCCTCAGGGGCACCGGCTGCCGCTTCCGAGGAGGGTACAGACATCACCCCAGTCGCCTGGGGCTTATCCTGCCCCCTACCCCCACGGCGCCTCACCTGATGCCACTGGTGGGCAGATGTACTGGCCACGCCTTCCTTCACCGACCCCTCAGCTCCTCTCCCGCCCCCACCTCCGGCTCCAGCAGAGGATGCACCGCTGGGGACCCCCCCATGGCTCTCCCCCGCCTGACCAGAGATGGTGTTAGAAAAGGAGCGGGGGCAGCGGCTGTACGGGTGACCTAGGTCACCACACAGGTGACACCTAATGTCACCACAGGCCGCGGCAAGATGACCTACCCCGCCACACAAGGCACATTTCTGCACCTTGCAGCCCGCGCTGAAGTGGCGGGGATCACCGCACCTGTGGCAGACCTTTGGTTGCCCCTGGTAGAAGATCAGGATCCTGTCCCTCCCCAGGAATGCTGAGGAGGGGATGTGGGTGACAGTACCGCCTGAGACCTTCAACCTCATCATGAAGGTCCAGCCCCCTGACCAGATGCCAAACTCGTCCCTGTTCTTTTTTGGGACGTCCGTGACCTCCCCATAGCGGGAAAGCCACGTCATAATATCAACCCCAGAGAGTGACTCGTTATTAGTTAGAACGGTCACTCTCTTTACTCCATTTTGGCGAGACACCGCCTGCACGGCAAAGTCTCGCCAGCCGGGCTCCCCCTTCACCAGTTCAAAATTCGACCAAAAAAGCTCTAGGCCCTCCGGCCGAACAAAACTGATGTCGAAGATGGGGGTACCAAAAGGATGGATCAGGGCAAAGATGTCAGTCGCCCTGAAGTTCATCTTCAGGAGGAGCTCCACGACCCTTGCTCTTGGCGGGCACGCTTCACTGCCCCTCCACCGAAGACGAACTACATTCCTCCTGGCCACCCCCTGCCCGGCTGTCGGGAGGGACCACGCTGTCTCCCCCTCCTTTTTATCTTGGAAGGCGGCCAGGCCATGCCTATCTAGCCAAAAGGCCAGGTCCACCTCTCTTCCCTCTACCTGGATCGTCCGTTCTCCCTTCTTGAGGGCCTCCAGGAAACGGCGTCGCAAGTCACCATCCCTGAGGTCCAGAGGTGAGGAAGCCCCCCGAGAAGACCCCGAGGCCCCGGCTACTACCCCCGCAAAACTCCGGGGACCAGCAGCCGGGGGGGCAGATGGACCAGCCCCACCCCCACTCCCCCCACTAGCAACAGACACACCAGCACTCGCTTCCTCCACCACAGACACATCCATACCGACAGTGACCCCACTTGCCCCACTCCCACTCACATGCACACTGGGGTCACAGTTATTTCTTTTCTCCACACACTTTCTGCCAGCAGGTTTTCCACCAGCATTACTACTGCTGCCACCTGCTGGCAGCACCTTCCCTGCCGGGGGGTTTTGGGAGCCTGGTGCTGCAGCTATTTTTGCCGGCGCCCCTGCCCCAGATAAGCCCGTGGGCACAGAGGACACCGGCAGGCAGGCACCACCTCCATTTTTAGCCACAACTGTGGCACCACTGCTCCCAGCAGCTGCCGGCGCTAAGCCCCGCCCCTTTTCGGGTGAAGCCACGCCCACTTGTGCGGGATTTACCCGCGAGGCCACGCCCCCCGCACCAGGCAGCACAGTGGGGGCCCCAGAGGCCACTCCCACCGGTGCCGTGGATGACAGGGAGGCCACGCCCCCCACACCAGGCAGCACGGTGGGGGCCCCGGAGGCCACTCCCACCGGTGCAGTGGGTGACAGGGAGGCCACGCCCCCCGCACCAGGCAGCACAGTGGGGGCCCCAGAGGCCACTCCCACCGGTGCCGTGGATGACAGGGAGGCCACGCCCCCCACACCAGGCAGCACGGCGGGGGCCCCAGAGGCCACTCCCACCGGTGCCTTTGGTGACAGGGAGGCCACGCCCCCCGCACCAGGCAGCACGGCGGGGGCCCCAGAGGCCACTCCCACCGGTGCCTTTGGTGACAGGGAGGCCACGCCCCCCGCACCAGGCAGCACGGTGGGGGCCCCAGAGGCCACTCCCACTGGCGCTGTGGACGGCTGGGAGGCCACACACCCCGAAGCCGGCCGCGCAGGGACCCCCGAAGCTGACCCGGAGCCGGGTCTACTCACAGGGGCCCCTGGACCAGCGGCACCAGCTCTCAGGGGCATAGCACCCCCTACCGTCACACCCGTTGCCACAAAAAGCCTGGCCACCCCAGCTCCGGTGGCCGGCCCCAGGCTAGGCCACTCCCCCTCGGCACCCAGCGGCGGTGGAGCCCCCCGCGCTGACCCATTACTGGGCCCCTGCGCAGGGGGCCCCGACCTCGCCACGGATTTTGCCAGGGGAGCAAGCCCCACCTTTCGTTTATGAGCCGGCTCTGCCGGAGCCGCAGGCCCCGCGCCCTTCACCTTACCAGGTCTCTGGGTCCCTGAAAGTGATCCAGATTTAGTGGATCCGTGCGTGAGGGACCCAGACACCCCAGCACACGCCGCCGGAGATGCGGCCCCGGCTGTCGGTGCACCGCCGGCAGCGCAGGAGGCAGCGGCGGATGTACACGCCGCCCCCCGCACGCCAGCAGGCGCACCAGGTGCCAGGCCAGACCCCCCTTTTACAGGGGATCCAGCCTGAGCACCTCCACTGATGACTCCCACCATCGGGCCGCCCTCCGCGCCATGCTCCATATCAGACACCTTGGACCCACTGCCTCCATTACCACAAACAGAGGCAGCGTTCTGCGTGCCATGGCCTATGTTCTCCCCGCTCCCTCGCTGTGGACCCACAACAGAGTCCAAGCCGGGGTGGGTAGCGGGTGCCGCACAACGGGACAGGGGGGCCCCAGAGAGGGGGACATACACAAATTTGTGCGCAACAGTTGTTTTTCTCTTTTTTTTTGCTTTTCTCTTCATCCCCCTCACGGGTGCCTCATCCTCGCAGATCTCATCCCCGAACGTAAGCTGACCAAAACGTATCGGGGACTCGATCTGCTGGATCTGCTGCATGATAAGGCAGCCCCCCTCACTGCTACTGCTCCCATCCTCCTCATCCTCCCCCTCGCTCCCGCTGCCCTCTGAAGGGCTAGAATCCGACGGGAGAGCCATCTGCTCAGGGGCTATCCCGCTATACGATGCCTGGAGATCACTTACCAGGCCACCAGGCGGCGGGTAGGGTGCGACCTCCTCCACGCATACCTCTTCTTCCTCCTCCTCCACCGCCTGGCCGGGGCCCTGCGACCCCTCCAGAGCCCCACCGGTCATGGCTCTGAACCGGCTATCATTCTGCAGCTTTTCCTTAAATGGTCCGCTGCCCGCCATGATGGTGTTCCTGCGGTCCTCCAGGTCCTGTATGGCCCGCTTGATCTTCCGGACCGCGGCGGATAGCTCAGGCTTCTTACTGCCAGAGGCCCTCACGGACCTCTCCTGAGCCACCCTCAACTCCCCCCAGAGGGAACTTAGCTTCTTTGTGGCGTCCTCATACTCGCAGAGGTGTGCATGTATACGGGAGGCATAGGTGACGGTTGCCTCCCTCGACGCCTTGGTACCCCAATCAGGGGGCACCGCTGCAGCACCTCCGCTCATACTCGACCCACCTCCGGAGGGAGGAGCCGCCGCGGTCATAGCCTCGGGGGTCCTCCGGGTCCTCATGCCGGACCCCTTGCTGTCTTGGCCAGATCTTGTTGCCTTAGCCGGCTTGGTGTTTCTCCCACCCCCCGCCAGCTTGGACCGGGAGGTGGGAGCCGGGGGCCCGGCCCCGGAGGCCAGTCCCACCACAAGCTTTCCTTCCTGGGAAGGGGGCAGACAAAAAGTCCCAGATGGAAAAAAAAACCTCCCTTCCCAGGAGCTCTCTCCACAGCAGCACACAGTCCAGACAGCACACGGCACACAGCCCACTGCAGGCTCCACCTCCACCACTTCCTGTAGGGAACTGCAGCAGGCTGAACTGGAGCTCTTTTATTATAAAAGTACAAAAACACATATACAAAACACAAAAACCAAACCACAGATACAATTATACAACAAACAAACAACTAACAACCAACAAAACCCCAGCAAGACATAACCTAAAATCTGAAATTATATAGAGTCCAACAAAGAAATATAAGACGACACAAAGTTCAAGTCCTCCAGCAGACTCTGTAGGAGACCCCCCAGCAAGGGAAGACCCTACCATAACTCCAGGGTGCGCCCTAAAACGCACCCGACCCCCAGCATACACAACATCCATACCTGCACATTCATACCTAACCCCCTAACAAAAAAGGAAAACTAAATAACTGGCCCACTGCCAAAAACAAAGAAATAGGCCACCTGGCCGAAACAAAACTTAATGCACAGCAAACCTTTTTTTTGTAGTTTTTTATATTTTTTTTTTTTTTTTTTTTTTTCCCCCACCACCATTTTTTAACACCCAAGGTCCCACGAGAGTCTGTGGCCTTATCACAACAAGCCCCACTAAAGTTTGTGGCCATTTCACACACAAAAAGGTCCCTTTGCCTCTTCCGGCATCCCGCAGGACGTCCACATTTTTCACAAAACCACCGCAAACCCCTCCCCCCTCCCCCCTAAAGCCCCCCACCCAACCTAAACTAACCCCCCCACACACACAATACACATACATTATTTATATACAACACAACATAACGATGTAACAACAACTAACCAAATCATCATGACATAACAACTTAACCGTAAGACTACTAAACATGAACCAAAGGATCAGACCCAAGTTCAGTGCTTGCAAGCCCTATATTCAGATTCTGAACCGTAAAACAAAAAACTACAAATGTGAGGGGAGCAGCCCACCACCAGGAAACTGGAGACTACAGAGGCTCTCACCCTGCTCTAACACACAAACAGCCTGTCCCTCCCTATTAAAGAAAAAGAAAAACCTGTCCCTACCGCCCTACCAATCTTTCCCTACCTGTCCCTACCTGTCCCTCTCTGACCCTCACTACCAACCTAATGCTAACTACCTATCCCTAAAGACTGTCCCTACCTGTCCCTCCCTGACCCTACACATCCATCTGACCCTACAAATAAATATAAAATATAGAAAGGACTAAACTAACCCTATCACAGACACACATACCCTAACTCTCCCTAGGGCACATTAAATGAGAACCCCCTCCATAGAAGGGAAGCCCTCCCTGCACCCAGCCTCTCATACTCCAACGAGCGCACTTTTGCCAGGTCACCCAGGATGTTCCTAATCACCTCTTCCCGGGGGAGGACTTTATGCTGGGTGGACACTAAACACCGTGCGTTCCACGTGTAAAACCTAGTCACTAAACTAACTAAGAAGACAGTGCCCCGATCTCGGCCACCAAGGGATCTGAATGCCCCATAGGCCCACTCCGCATAGGAAAGGCCTGCCAGCCTAGGCCAGCCAATGGAAGCACCCACCCTACTGTAGACCTCTGTATTAAAGGGACATTGAAGCAGGAAGTGCTCCATGCTTTCAAGCATGCCGCCACACTCCTCGCGGGGACAATCCCGGTCATCAGAGTTCCTGTACTTCAGGTTGCCCCTCACATACAGTCTCCCATGGAAGCAGCGCCAAGTCAAGTCCCAAAACTTCAAGGGGATCCGCTTAGAGTTTAATAACCCGAGCCCCACCTCCAGATCCCGGCTTGGGCAATCCTTGAGGGCCAGGGGCTTCTGGAAGTGGGTCAACAGAACCCTATTGTCAAGTAACCTCCTTGACAAGGTCCTGATCTCCCACACTCCCAGACCCCACCGGCGGATCGCCTTCACAACCAGGGTAGCATAAGCCGGAAGATGCCCATGAGGCGTGCGAAGGTCCTTCACCCGCCCTCCTGTCTCCCATTCCTGGAAGAAAGGCCGAAACCACCCCCTACAGGAGAATACCCACGGAGGAGCCCTCTCTAACCAGAGGTTGGCGATGTTTGCCTTAAGAAAGGTGTTTACTAGAAACACCACCGGGTTGACCATACCCAACCCTCCTAGTCTCCTCGTGCGGTACGTGACCTCCCTCTTGATCAGGTTCAGCCTATTCCCCCATAATAGTTGGAAGAACAGGCTGTAGACCCGTGTCCAAAGAGGTTCTGGCAAGATGCAGACGCTGCCCAGGTATATTAATAAAGGGAGCAAATACCCCTTGGCCAGGTTAACCCTTTCCCTCAGGGTCAAGGACCAACCCTTCCACTGATCCACCTTCTGGGCGGCAATCTTAAGTCTGCCCTCCCAGTTTTGCTGGGGATAGTCCCCCGGGCCGAAACTGATGCCTAAAATTTTTGCTGTGGCCTGAGGCCCTGGAAGGGTGTCCGGGAGATCGAAACTTGGATCTCCCCCTCCCAGCCAGAGACTCTCACACTTATCCCGGTTGATCATGGACCCAGAAGCCACCGAGTAGCGCTCAACTTCAGACATGACCCAGTCCGCCTCCTCTCTCGAGGATACAAAGAGGGAAACGTCGTCGGCGTACGCCACTACCCTCAAGGTGGCCTCTGGCTCCGCCCGGTCCATCCCGACTCCCACCAACGGTCCGCGTTCCACTCTCCTTAAAAAGGGGTCGATCGCGAACACGTATAACAGTGGGCTCAGAGGACAGCCCTGGCGGACACCAGACCTCACCTCAAAAGGGGGTCCGACCCAACCGTTCACAAGCGGAAAAGTCTCTGCCCCATTGTATAATACTCTCAACCAATCAACAAACCTCCCGGGCAGACCGTACCTCAGAAGGACGGACCAGAGGTACTCATGGTTAACCCGGTCAAAGGCCTTCGCTTGGTCTAAGGACAGCAAGTACCCCTTCCAGAGACCTGCCCTGCCCTGCTCCACTGCCTCCCGGACACCGAGCACAGCACTAAAAGTACTGCGGCCTGGAACAGAGCAGTGCTGGGCCCCCGAAAGGAGCCGGGGTGCAAACTTCACCAACCGATTGAAAAGCACCTTTGCCAGAACCTTTCGGTCCGTATTGAGAAGCGCTATGGGACGCCAATTCTCAATACGGGACGAGTCTTTACCCTTTGACAGGATAATCAGGGCGGACTTCCTCATTGAACCGGGAAGAATGTCCGAGGAAAGACATTCATTAAAAACCTCAGTCATGAGGGGGACCAAAGAGTCCCTAAAAGTCCTGTAAAACTCGGATGTTAAGCCATCCGGACCGGGCGATTTTTTGGGCCGGAGCCCATCAATGGCCCGTCTCACTTCCTCTTCCCTGATTGCTTCTGCCAAACCATGAAGAGAGGGGTCATCCCCTGGTTCAGGGATGGTTTCAGCCAGGAAAGCCGACATCTCATCCCGATCTGGATCCCTCCTTCCCAAGAGATGCGAGTAGAAGGATCTGACCACCTCCAGGATCCCTGATTTGGATCTGTTCAGGGAACCCGTACTGTCGATCAGTCCTGTTACCATCTTGCAACTCACTGACATCCTGCAGTTCCTGTAGGGGTCGGGCGAGCGGTACCTCCCGAAATCCCTCTCAAAAACTAAGGATGTGTGCCTATCATACTGGCACCCCTTGAGCAAGGCCTTCACCCTGGAGATTTCCTCACGGTCCCCTCCAGTCGAGACGAGCTGCTCGAGTTTCCTCCCCAGCTCCCGATACAGGCGGTACCTGTTCAGGCCTCTGAGGCTCGAAAGCTGACGGAAGAACCCCGCAACCCTTGTTTTGAAGATCTCCCACCACTCAGACTTACTGCTACAGAGACCCAAGAGAGGTACCTGGCTCTGAAGAAATTCCTCAAAGGATTGTCTCACATCCGCTTCTTCCAACAGGGACGAATTCAGCTTCCATAGGCCTCTCCCTATCCGGGGAGTCTCTGCAACATTCAAAGAAAAGGAAATGAAACAGTGATCGGAGAATTCCACCTCAACAGCGGACACTGCAGAAGAGACGGCTTCCTCCTTTAAAAAAAACCTATCTATCCTAGACCTACAACTACCCCTATGAAAGGTGAAACCCCCGTGACCTGGGGTGTGCCGGATGTGGACATCCACCAGGCGAGCTTCGCTTGCTATGCTGTTGAGGGTATTACTATCAAAAGCCAGCCTTCGGTCTCCGGGGCCTCCCCTATCACGGGGTCTAGTTATAGTATTAAAGTCCCCACCGAAGACCACCTGCCGGCTGGTAAAAAGATAGGGCTTGATCTTCAGGAAGAGACATTTACGGTCCCACTCTGACTGTGGACCATAGATGTTAATGAGCCGGAGCTCCTGTCCCCCCATGAAGACGTCAAGGACCAAGCACCTCCCCATTTCTACCTCGATCACCCGTCTGCATTCCACCGAAGCGGCCTTAAAAAGGACCGCTACCCCGCTATACGGCTCGGCCGCAAGAGACCAGTATGAGGGCCCGCACCTCCACTCCCTCCTTGCTTTGTAAATGGCCCCCATGTCTGTTAGTCTGGTCTCCTGCAAAAATAAAATGTCAGCCTCAACTCGGTTGAAAAAATCAAAGGCCATAAATCTGGCCGCATCTGACTTTATACTGGCGACATTAATCGACGCCAGAGTCAACGGGGTAGGTTCCGCCATCATGGGTGATTGAGTTAGACGGCCTTCTTTTTAACCGCACCCCTCAATTTACCTTTTTCACCCTCAGAGGAGGAGCCAGACTCTCCCCTCCTCTTTAGTGACACCGAGGTGTCCATAGCACCCGTCACCACCTTCCCAGTACCGGGTTCCTCACCCCTGGACCCCAGGGCAGTCCCCCCCCCAGAGGAAAGTGAGCCCTCCGGAGGACGGACCCCGCCGCTCCCTGAAGGCACCTCAGATGTTACTGCCGGTCCCTCACCCCCGACCTCCGACACAGCAGAGTCATCGAGGGCATGGAACCGGTTGGAGAGGGGGATCAGAGGGGAGCCGGTGAGCCCTTCCGTAGGCACCTTAGTGGCCAGGGGGGGGGCCTTAGATGTTTTTGCCCCTTTTCGTTTCCTCCTCCGACTCTTACTGGTCTTATTGTCACCTTTTGTTTTAGGCTGCTCCACCACCTCCTCGTCCAGACTTTCATACTGGGAGGAGTCATCAGAAGCAGCCACCTCCTCCCTCTCCATCCTCCTGATCTCCTCGCTCACCGCCTCCTCCCCCAGGGCCTCAGGGGCACCGGCTGCCGCTTCCGAGGAGGGTACAGACATCACCCCAGTCGCCTGGGGCTTATCCTGCCCCCTACCCCCACGGCGCCTCACCTGATGCCACTGGTGGGCAGATGTACTGGCCACGCCTTCCTTCACCGACCCCTCAGCTCCTCTCCCGCCCCCACCTCCGGCTCCAGCAGAGGATGCACCGCTGGGGACCCCCCCATGGCTCTCCCCCGCCTGACCAGAGATGGTGTTAGAAAAGGAGCGGGGGCAGCGGCTGTACGGGTGACCTAGGTCACCACACAGGTGACACCTAATGTCACCACAGGCCGCGGCAAGATGACCTACCCCGCCACACAAGGCACATTTCTGCACCTTGCAGCCCGCGCTGAAGTGGCGGGGATCACCGCACCTGTGGCAGACCTTTGGTTGCCCCTGGTAGAAGATCAGGATCCTGTCCCTCCCCAGGAATGCTGAGGAGGGGATGTGGGTGACAGTACCGCCTGAGACCTTCAACCTCATCATGAAGGTCCAGCCCCCTGACCAGATGCCAAACTCGTCCCTGTTCTTTTTTGGGACGTCCGTGACCTCCCCATAGCGGGAAAGCCACGTCATAATATCAACCCCAGAGAGTGACTCGTTATTAGTTAGAACGGTCACTCTCTTTACTCCATTTTGGCGAGACACCGCCTGCACGGCAAAGTCTCGCCAGCCGGGCTCCCCCTTCACCAGTTCAAAATTCGACCAAAAAAGCTCTAGGCCCTCCGGCCGAACAAAACTGATGTCGAAGATGGGGGTACCAAAAGGATGGATCAGGGCAAAGATGTCAGTCGCCCTGAAGTTCATCTTCAGGAGGAGCTCCACGACCCTTGCTCTTGGTGGGCACGCTTCACTGCCCCTCCACCGAAGACGAACTACATTCCTCCTGGCCACCCCCTGCCCGGCTGTCGGGAGGGACCACGCTGTCTCCCCCTCCTTTTTATCTTGGAAGGCGGCCAGGCCATGCCTATCTAGCCAAAAGGCCAGGTCCACCTCTCTTCCCTCTACCTGGATCGTCCGTTCTCCCTTCTTGAGGGCCTCCAGGAAACGGCGTCGCAAGTCACCATCCCTGAGGTCCAGAGGTGAGGAAGCCCCCCGAGAAGACCCCGAGGCCCCGGCTACTACCCCCGCAAAACTCCGGGGACCAGCAGCCGGGGGGGCAGATGGACCAGCCCCACCCCCACTCCCCCCACTAGCAACAGACACACCAGCACTCGCTTCCTCCACCACAGACACATCCATACCGACAGTGACCCCACTTGCCCCACTCCCACTCACATGCACACTGGGGTCACAGTTATTTCTTTTCTCCACACACTTTCTGCCAGCAGGTTTTCCACCAGCATTACTACTGCTGCCACCTGCTGGCAGCACCTTCCCTGCCGGGGGGTTTTGGGAGCCTGGTGCTGCAGCTATTTTTGCCGGCGCCCCTGCCCCAGATAAGCCCGTGGGCACAGAGGACACCGGCAGGCAGGCACCACCTCCATTTTTAGCCACAACTGTGGCACCACTGCTCCCAGCAGCTGCCGGCGCTAAGCCCCGCCCCTTTTCGGGTGAAGCCACGCCCACTTGTGCGGGATTTACCCGCGAGGCCACGCCCCCCGCACCAGGCAGCACAGTGGGGGCCCCAGAGGCCACTCCCACCGGTGCCGTGGATGACAGGGAGGCCACGCCCCCCACACCAGGCAGCACGGTGGGGGCCCCGGAGGCCACTCCCACCGGTGCAGTGGGTGACAGGGAGGCCACGCCCCCCGCACCAGGCAGCACAGTGGGGGCCCCAGAGGCCACTCCCACCGGTGCCGTGGATGACAGGGAGGCCACGCCCCCCACACCAGGCAGCACGGCGGGGGCCCCAGAGGCCACTCCCACCGGTGCCTTTGGTGACAGGGAGGCCACGCCCCCCGCACCAGGCAGCACGGCGGGGGCCCCAGAGGCCACTCCCACCGGTGCCTTTGGTGACAGGGAGGCCACGCCCCCCGCACCAGGCAGCACGGTGGGGGCCCCAGAGGCCACTCCCACTGGCGCTGTGGACGGCTGGGAGGCCACACACCCCGAAGCCGGCCGCGCAGGGACCCCCGAAGCTGACCCGGAGCCGGGTCTACTCACAGGGGCCCCTGGACCAGCGGCACCAGCTCTCAGGGGCATAGCACCCCCTACCGTCACACCCGTTGCCACAAAAAGCCTGGCCACCCCAGCTCCGGTGGCCGGCCCCAGGCTAGGCCACTCCCCCTCGGCACCCAGCGGCGGTGGAGCCCCCCGCGCTGACCCATTACTGGGCCCCTGCGCAGGGGGCCCCGACCTCGCCACGGATTTTGCCAGGGGAGCAAGCCCCACCTTTCGTTTATGAGCCGGCTCTGCCGGAGCCGCAGGCCCCGCGCCCTTCACCTTACCAGGTCTCTGGGTCCCTGAAAGTGATCCAGATTTAGTGGATCCGTGCGTGAGGGACCCAGACACCCCAGCACACGCCGCCGGAGATGCGGCCCCGGCTGTCGGTGCACCGCCGGCAGCGCAGGAGGCAGCGGCGGATGTACACGCCGCCCCCCGCACGCCAGCAGGCGCACCAGGTGCCAGGCCAGACCCCCCTTTTACAGGGGATCCAGCCTGAGCACCTCCACTGATGACTCCCACCATCGGGCCGCCCTCCGCGCCATGCTCCATATCAGACACCTTGGACCCACTGCCTCCATTACCACAAACAGAGGCAGCGTTCTGCGTGCCATGGCCTATGTTCTCCCCGCTCCCTCGCTGTGGACCCACAACAGAGTCCAAGCCGGGGTGGGTAGCGGGTGCCGCACAACGGGACAGGGGGGCCCCAGAGAGGGGGACATACACAAATTTGTGCGCAACAGTTGTTTTTCTCTTTTTTTTTGCTTTTCTCTTCATCCCCCTCACGGGTGCCTCATCCTCGCAGATCTCATCCCCGAACGTAAGCTGACCAAAACGTATCGGGGACTCGATCTGCTGGATCTGCTGCATGATAAGGCAGCCCCCCTCACTGCTACTGCTCCCATCCTCCTCATCCTCCCCCTCGCTCCCGCTGCCCTCTGAAGGGCTAGAATCCGACGGGAGAGCCATCTGCTCAGGGGCTATCCCGCTATACGATGCCTGGAGATCACTTACCAGGCCACCAGGCGGCGGGTAGGGTGCGACCTCCTCCACGCATACCTCTTCTTCCTCCTCCTCCACCGCCTGGCCGGGGCCCTGCGACCCCTCCAGAGCCCCACCGGTCATGGCTCTGAACCGGCTATCATTCTGCAGCTTTTCCTTAAATGGTCCGCTGCCCGCCATGATGGTGTTCCTGCGGTCCTCCAGGTCCTGTATGGCCCGCTTGATCTTCCGGACCGCGGCGGATAGCTCAGGCTTCTTACTGCCAGAGGCCCTCACGGACCTCTCCTGAGCCACCCTCAACTCCCCCCAGAGGGAACTTAGCTTCTTTGTGGCGTCCTCATACTCGCAGAGGTGTGCATGTATACGGGAGGCATAGGTGACGGTTGCCTCCCTCGACGCCTTGGTACCCCAATCAGGGGGCACCGCTGCAGCACCTCCGCTCATACTCGACCCACCTCCGGAGGGAGGAGCCGCCGCGGTCATAGCCTCGGGGGTCCTCCGGGTCCTCATGCCGGACCCCTTGCTGTCTTGGCCAGATCTTGTTGCCTTAGCCGGCTTGGTGTTTCTCCCACCCCCCGCCAGCTTGGACCGGGAGGTGGGAGCCGGGGGCCCGGCCCCGGAGGCCAGTCCCACCACAAGCTTTCCTTCCTGGGAAGGGGGCAGACAAAAAGTCCCAGATGGAAAAAAAAACCTCCCTTCCCAGGAGCTCTCTCCACAGCAGCACACAGTCCAGACAGCACACGGCACACAGCCCACTGCAGGCTCCACCTCCACCACTTCCTGTAGGGAACTGCAGCAGGCTGAACTGGAGCTCTTTTATTATAAAAGTACAAAAACACATATACAAAACACAAAAACCAAACCACAGATACAATTATACAACAAACAAACAACTAACAACCAACAAAACCCCAGCAAGACATAACCTAAAATCTGAAATTATATAGAGTCCAACAAAGAAATATAAGACGACACAAAGTTCAAGTCCTCCAGCAGACTCTGTAGGAGACCCCCCAGCAAGGGAAGACCCTACCATAACTCCAGGGTGCGCCCTAAAACGCACCCGACCCCCAGCATACACAACATCCATACCTGCACATTCATACCTAACCCCCTAACAAAAAAGGAAAACTAAATAACTGGCCCACTGCCAAAAACAAAGAAATAGGCCACCTGGCCGAAACAAAACTTAATGCACAGCAAACCTTTTTTTTGTAGTTTTTTATATTTTTTTTTTTTTTTTTTTTTTTTTTTTTTTTTTTTTCCCCCACCACCATTTTTTTAACACCCAAGGTCCCACGAGAGTCTGTGGCCTTATCACAACAAGCCCCACTAAAGTTTGTGGCCATTTCACACACAAAAAGGTCCCTTTGCCTCTTCCGGCATCCCGCAGGACGTCCACATTTTTCACAAAACCACCGCAAACCCCTCCCCCCTCCCCCCTAAAGCCCCCCACCCAACCTAAACTAACCCCCCCACACACACAATACACATACATTATTTATATACAACACAACATAACGATGTAACAACAACTAACCAAATCATCATGACATAACAACTTAACCGTAAGACTACTAAACATGAACCAAAGGATCAGACCCAAGTTCAGTGCTTGCAAGCCCTATATTCAGATTCTGAACCGTAAAACAAAAAACTACAAATGTGAGGGGAGCAGCCCACCACCAGGAAACTGGAGACTACAGAGGCTCTCACCCTGCTCTAACACACAAACAGCCTGTCCCTCCCTATTAAAGAAAAACCTGTCCCTACCGCCCTACCAATCTTTCCCTACCTGTCCCTACCTGTCCCTCTCTGACCCTCACTACCAACCTAATGCTAACTACCTATCCCTAAAGACTGTCCCTACCTGTCCCTCCCTGACCCTACACATCCATCTGACCCTACAAATAAATATAAAATATAGAAAGGACTAAACTAACCCTATCACAGACACACATACCCTAACTCTCCCTAGGGCACATTAAATGAGAACCCCCTCCATAGAAGGGAAGCCCTCCCTGCACCCAGCCTCTCATACTCCAGCGAGCGCACTTTTGCCAGGTCACCCAGGATGTTCCTAATCACCTCTTCCCGGGGGAGGACTTTATGCTGGGTGGACACTAAACACCGTGCGTTCCACGTGTAAAACCTAGTCACTAAACTAACTAAGAAGACAGTGCCCCGATCTCGGCCACCAAGGGATCTGAATGCCCCATAGGCCCACTCCGCATAGGAAAGGCCTGCCAGCCTAGGCCAGCCAATGGAAGCACCCACCCTACTGTAGACCTCTGTATTAAAGGGACATTGAAGCAGGAAGTGCTCCATGCTTTCAAGCATGCCGCCACACTCCTCGCGGGGACAATCCCGGTCATCAGAGTTCCTGTACTTCAGGTTGCCCCTCACATACAGTCTCCCATGGAAGCAGCGCCAAGTCAAGTCCCAAAACTTCAAGGGGATCCGCTTAGAGTTTAATAACCCGAGCCCCACCTCCAGATCCCGGCTTGGGCAATCCTTGAGGGCCAGGGGCTTCTGGAAGTGGGTCAACAGAACCCTATTGTCAAGTAACCTCCTTGACAAGGTCCTGATCTCCCACACTCCCAGACCCCACCGGCGGATCGCCTTCACAACCAGGGTAGCATAAGCCGGAAGATGCCCATGAGGCGTGCGAAGGTCCTTCACCCGCCCTCCTGTCTCCCATTCCTGGAAGAAAGGCCGAAACCACCCCCTACAGGAGAATACCCACGGAGGAGCCCTCTCTAACCAGAGGTTGGCGATGTTTGCCTTAAGAAAGGTGTTTACTAGAAACACCACCGGGTTGACCATACCCAACCCTCCTAGTCTCCTCGTGCGGTACGTGACCTCCCTCTTGATCAGGTTCAGCCTATTCCCCCATAATAGTTGGAAGAACAGGCTGTAGACCCGTGTCCAAAGAGGTTCTGGCAAGATGCAGACGCTGCCCAGGTATATTAATAAAGGGAGCAAATACCCCTTGGCCAGGTTAACCCTTTCCCTCAGGGTCAAGGACCAACCCTTCCACTGATCCACCTTCTGGGCGGCAATCTTAAGTCTGCCCTCCCAGTTTTGCTGGGGATAGTCCCCCGGGCCGAAACTGATGCCTAAAATTTTTGCTGTGGCCTGAGGCCCTGGAAGGGTGTCCGGGAGATCGAAACTTGGATCTCCCCCTCCCAGCCAGAGACTCTCACACTTATCCCGGTTGATCATGGACCCAGAAGCCACCGAGTAGCGCTCAACTTCAGACATGACCCAGTCCGCCTCCTCTCTCGAGGATACAAAGAGGGAAACGTCGTCGGCGTACGCCACTACCCTCAAGGTGGCCTCTGGCTCCGCCCGGTCCATCCCGACTCCCACCAACGGTCCGCGTTCCACTCTCCTTAAAAAGGGGTCGATCGCGAACACGTATAACAGTGGGCTCAGAGGACAGCCCTGGCGGACACCAGACCTCACCTCAAAAGGGGGTCCGACCCAACCGTTCACAAGCGGAAAAGTCTCTGCCCCATTGTATAATACTCTCAACCAATCAACAAACCTCCCGGGCAGACCGTACCTCAGAAGGACGGACCAGAGGTACTCATGGTTAACCCGGTCAAAGGCCTTCGCTTGGTCTAAGGACAGCAAGTACCCCTTCCAGAGACCTGCCCTGCCCCGCTCCACTGCCTCCCGGACACCGAGCACAGCACTAAAAGTACTGCGGCCTGGAACAGAGCAGTGCTGGGCCCCCGAAAGGAGCCGGGGTGCAAACTTCACCAACCGATTGAAAAGCACCTTTGCCAGAACCTTTCGGTCCGTATTGAGAAGCGCTATGGGACGCCAATTCTCAATACGGGACGAGTCTTTACCCTTTGACAGGATAATCAGGGCGGACTTCCTCATTGAACCGGGAAGAATGTCCGAGGAAAGACATTCATTAAAAACCTCAGTCATGAGGGGGACCAAAGAGTCCCTAAAAGTCCTGTAAAACTCGGATGTTAAGCCATCCGGACCGGGCGATTTTTTGGGCCGGAGCCCATCAATGGCCCGTCTCACTTCCTCTTCCCTGATTGCTTCTGCCAAACCATGAAGAGAGGGGTCATCCCCTGGTTCAGGGATGGTTTCAGCCAGGAAAGCCGACATCTCATCCCGATCTGGATCCCTCCTTCCCAAGAGATGCGAGTAGAAGGATCTGACCACCTCCAGGATCCCTGATTTGGATCTGTTCAGGGAACCCGTACTGTCGATCAGTCCTGTTACCATCTTGCAACTCACTGACATCCTGCAGTTCCTGTAGGGGTCGGGCGAGCGGTACCTCCCGAAATCCCTCTCAAAAACTAAGGATGTGTGCCTATCATACTGGCACCCCTTGAGCAAGGCCTTCACCCTGGAGATTTCCTCACGGTCCCCTCCAGTCGAGACGAGCTGCTCGAGTTTCCTCCCCAGCTCCCGATACAGGCGGTACCTGTTCAGGCCTCTGAGGCTCGAAAGCTGACGGAAGAACCCCGCAACCCTTGTTTTGAAGATCTCCCACCACTCAGACTTACTGCTACAGAGACCCAAGAGAGGCACCTGGCTCTGAAGAAATTCCTCAAAGGATTGTCTCACATCCGCTTCTTCCAACAGGGACGAATTCAGCTTCCATAGGCCTCTCCCTATCCGGGGAGTCTCTGCAACATTCAAAGAAAAGGAAATGAAACAGTGATCGGAGAATTCCACCTCAACAGCGGACACTGCAGAAGAGACGGCTTCCTCCTTTAAAAAAAACCTATCTATCCTAGACCTACAACTACCCCTATGAAAGGTGAAACCCCCGTGACCTGGGGTGTGCCGGATGTGGACATCCACCAGGCGAGCTTCGCTTGCTATGCTGTTGAGGGTATTACTATCAAAAGCCAGCCTTCGGTCTCCGGGGCCTCCCCTATCACGGGGTCTAGTTATAGTATTAAAGTCCCCACCGAAGACCACCTGCCGGCTGGTAAAAAGATAGGGCTTGATCTTCAGGAAGAGACATTTACGGTCCCACTCTGACTGTGGACCATAGATGTTAATGAGCCGGAGCTCCTGTCCCCCCATGAAGACGTCAAGGACCAAGCACCTCCCCATTTCTACCTCGATCACCCGTCTGCATTCCACCGAAGCGGCCTTAAAAAGGACCGCTACCCCGCTATACGGCTCGGCCGCAAGAGACCAGTATGAGGGCCCGCACCTCCACTCCCTCCTTGCTTTGTAAATGGCCCCCATGTCTGTTAGTCTGGTCTCCTGCAAAAATAAAATGTCAGCCTCAACTCGGTTGAAAAAATCAAAGGCCATAAATCTGGCCGCATCTGACTTTATACTGGCGACATTAATCGACGCCAGAGTCAACGGGGTAGGTTCCGCCATCATGGGTGATTGAGTTAGACGGCCTTCTTTTTAACCGCACCCCTCAATTTACCTTTTTCACCCTCAGAGGAGGAGCCAGACTCTCCCCTCCTCTTTAGTGACACCGAGGTGTCCATAGCACCCGTCACCACCTTCCCAGTACCGGGTTCCTCACCCCTGGACCCCAGGGCAGTCCCCCCCCCAGAGGAAAGTGAGCCCTCCGGAGGACGGACCCCGCCGCTCCCTGAAGGCACCTCAGATGTTACTGCCGGTCCCTCACCCCCGACCTCCGACACAGCAGAGTCATCGAGGGCATGGAACCGGTTGGAGAGGGGGATCAGAGGGGAGCCGGTGAGCCCTTCCGTAGGCACCTTAGTGGCCAGGGGGGGGGCCTTAGATGTTTTTGCCCCTTTTCGTTTCCTCCTCCGACTCTTACTGGTCTTATTGTCACCTTTTGTTTTAGGCTGCTCCACCACCTCCTCGTCCAGACTTTCATACTGGGAGGAGTCATCAGAAGCAGCCACCTCCTCCCTCTCCATCCTCCTGATCTCCTCGCTCACCGCCTCCTCCCCCAGGGCCTCAGGGGCACCGGCTGCCGCTTCCGAGGAGGGTACAGACATCACCCCAGTCGCCTGGGGCTTATCCTGCCCCCTACCCCCACGGCGCCTCACCTGATGCCACTGGTGGGCAGATGTACTGGCCACGCCTTCCTTCACCGACCCCTCAGCTCCTCTCCCGCCCCCACCTCCGGCTCCAGCAGAGGATGCACCGCTGGGGACCCCCCCATGGCTCTCCCCCGCCTGACCAGAGATGGTGTTAGAAAAGGAGCGGGGGCAGCGGCTGTACGGGTGACCTAGGTCACCACACAGGTGACACCTAATGTCACCACAGGCCGCGGCAAGATGACCTACCCCGCCACACAAGGCACATTTCTGCACCTTGCAGCCCGCGCTGAAGTGGCGGGGATCACCGCACCTGTGGCAGACCTTTGGTTGCCCCTGGTAGAAGATCAGGATCCTGTCCCTCCCCAGGAATGCTGAGGAGGGGATGTGGGTGACAGTACCGCCTGAGACCTTCAACCTCATCATGAAGGTCCAGCCCCCTGACCAGATGCCAAACTCGTCCCTGTTCTTTTTTGGGACGTCCGTGACCTCCCCATAGCGGGAAAGCCACGTCATAATATCAACCCCAGAGAGTGACTCGTTATTAGTTAGAACGGTCACTCTCTTTACTCCATTTTGGCGAGACACCGCCTGCACGGCAAAGTCTCGCCAGCCGGGCTCCCCCTTCACCAGTTCAAAATTCGACCAAAAAAGCTCTAGGCCCTCCGGCCGAACAAAACTGATGTCGAAGATGGGGGTACCAAAAGGATGGATCAGGGCAAAGATGTCAGTCGCCCTGAAGTTCATCTTCAGGAGGAGCTCCACGACCCTTGCTCTTGGCGGGCACGCTTCACTGCCCCTCCACCGAAGACGAACTACATTCCTCCTGGCCACCCCCTGCCCGGCTGTCGGGAGGGACCACGCTGTCTCCCCCTCCTTTTTATCTTGGAAGGCGGCCAGGCCATGCCTATCTAGCCAAAAGGCCAGGTCCACCTCTCTTCCCTCTACCTGGATCGTCCGTTCTCCCTTCTTGAGGGCCTCCAGGAAACGGCGTCGCAAGTCACCATCCCTGAGGTCCAGAGGTGAGGAAGCCCCCCGAGAAGACCCCGAGGCCCCGGCTACTACCCCCGCAAAACTCCGGGGACCAGCAGCCGGGGGGGCAGATGGACCAGCCCCACCCCCACTCCCCCCACTAGCAACAGACACAACAGCACTCGCTTCCTCCACCACAGACACATCCATACCGACAGTGACCCCACTTGCCCCACTCCCACTCACATGCACACTGGGGTCACAGTTATTTCTTTTCTCCACACACTTTCTGCCAGCAGGTTTTCCACCAGCATTACCACTGCTGCCACCTGCTGGCAGCACCTTCCCTGCCGGGGGGTTTTGGGAGCCTGGTGCTGCAGCTATTTTTGCCGGCGCCCCTGCCCCAGATAAGCCCGTGGGCACAGAGGACACCGGCAGGCAGGCACCACCTCCATTTTTAGCCACAACTGTGGCACCACTGCTCCCAGCAGCTGCCGGCGCTAAGCCCCGCCCCTTTTCGGGTGAAGCCACGCCCACTTGTGCGGGATTTACCCGCGAGGCCACGCCCCCCGCACCAGGCAGCACAGTGGGGGCCCCAGAGGCCACTCCCACCGGTGCCGTGGATGACAGGGAGGCCACGCCCCCCACACCAGGCAGCACGGTGGGGGCCCCGGAGGCCACTCCCACCGGTGCAGTGGGTGACAGGGAGGCCACGCCCCCCGCACCAGGCAGCACAGTGGGGGCCCCAGAGGCCACTCCCACCGGTGCCGTGGATGACAGGGAGGCCACGCCCCCCACACCAGGCAGCACGGCGGGGGCCCCAGAGGCCACTCCCACCGGTGCCTTTGGTGACAGGGAGGCCACGCCCCCCGCACCAGGCAGCACGGTGGGGGCCCCAGAGGCCACTCCCACTGGCGCTGTGGACGGCTGGGAGGCCACACACCCCGAAGCCGGCCGCGCAGGGACCCCCGAAGCTGACCCGGAGCCGGGTCTACTCACAGGGGCCCCTGGACCAGCGGCACCAGCTCTCAGGGGCATAGCACCCCCTACCGTCACACCCGTTGCCACAAAAAGCCTGGCCACCCCAGCTCCGGTGGCCGGCCCCAGGCTAGGCCACTCCCCCTCGGCACCCAGCGGCGGTGGAGCCCCCCGCGCTGACCCATTACTGGGCCCCTGCGCAGGGGGCCCCGACCTCGCCACGGATTTTGCCAGGGGAGCAAGCCCCACCTTTCGTTTATGAGCCGGCTCTGCCGGAGCCGCAGGCCCCGCGCCCTTCACCTTACCAGGTCTCTGGGTCCCTGAAAGTGATCCAGATTTAGTGGATCCGTGCGTGAGGGACCCAGACACCCCAGCACACGCCGCCGGAGATGCGGCCCCGGCTGTCGGTGCACCGCCGGCAGCGCAGGAGGCAGCGGCGGATGTACACGCCGCCCCCCGCACGCCAGCAGGCGCACCAGGTGCCAGGCCAGACCCCCCTTTTACAGGGGATCCAGCCTGAGCACCTCCACTGATGACTCCCACCATCGGGCCGCCCTCCGCGCCATGCTCCATATCAGACACCTTGGACCCACTGCCTCCATTACCACAAACAGAGGCAGCGTTCTGCGTGCCATGGCCTATGTTCTCCCCGCTCCCTCGCTGTGGACCCACAACAGAGTCCAAGCCGGGGTGGGTAGCGGGTGCCGCACAACGGGACAGGGGGGCCCCAGAGAGGGGGACATACACAAATTTGTGCGCAACAGTTGTTTTTCTCTTTTTTTTTGCTTTTCTCTTCATCCCCCTCACGGGTGCCTCATCCTCGCAGATCTCATCCCCGAACGTAAGCTGACCAAAACGTATCGGGGACTCGATCTGCTGGATCTGCTGCATGATAAGGCAGCCCCCCTCACTGCTACTGCTCCCATCCTCCTCATCCTCCCCCTCGCTCCCGCTGCCCTCTGAAGGGCTAGAATCCGACGGGAGAGCCATCTGCTCAGGGGCTATCCCGCTATACGATGCCTGGAGATCACTTACCAGGCCACCAGGCGGCGGGTAGGGTGCGACCTCCTCCACGCATACCTCTTCTTCCTCCTCCTCCACCGCCTGGCCGGGGCCCTGCGACCCCTCCAGAGCCCCACCGGTCATGGCTCTGAACCGGCTATCATTCTGCAGCTTTTCCTTAAATGGTCCGCTGCCCGCCATGATGGTGTTCCTGCGGTCCTCCAGGTCCTGTATGGCCCGCTTGATCTTCCGGACCGCGGCGGATAGCTCAGGCTTCTTACTGCCAGAGGCCCTCACGGACCTCTCCTGAGCCACCCTCAACTCCCCCCAGAGGGAACTTAGCTTCTTTGTGGCGTCCTCATACTCGCAGAGGTGTGCATGTATACGGGAGGCATAGGTGACGGTTGCCTCCCTCGACGCCTTGGTACCCCAATCAGGGGGCACCGCTGCAGCACCTCCGCTCATACTCGACCCACCTCCGGAGGGAGGAGCCGCCGCGGTCATAGCCTCGGGGGTCCTCCGGGTCCTCATGCCGGACCCCTTGCTGTCTTGGCCAGATCTTGTTGCCTTAGCCGGCTTGGTGTTTCTCCCACCCCCCGCCAGCTTGGACCGGGAGGTGGGAGCCGGGGGCCCGGCCCCGGAGGCCAGTCCCACCACAAGCTTTCCTTCCTGGGAAGGGGGCAGACAAAAAGTCCCAGATGGAAAAAAAAACCTCCCTTCCCAGGAGCTCTCTCCAAACGCAGCCACACAGTCCAGGAAGCACACTGCACTCAGCTCGCTGCAGGCTCCACCTCCACCACTTCCTGAAAGAAACTGCAGCAGGCTGAACTGGAGCTCTTTTATTATAAAAGTACAAAAACACATATACAAAACACAAAAACCAAACCACAGATACAATTATACAACAAACAAACAACTAACAACCAACAAAACCCCAGCAAGACATAACCTAAAATCTGAAATTATATAGAGTCCAACAAAGAAATATAAGACGACACAAAGTTCAAGTCCTCCAGCAGACTCTGTAGGAGACCCCCCAGCAAGGGAAGACCCTACCATAACTCCAGGGTGCGCCCTAAAACGCACCCGACCCCCAGCATACACAACATCCATACCTGCACATTCATACCTAACCCCCTAACAAAAAAGGAAAACTAAATAACTGGCCCACTGCCAAAAACAAAGAAATAGGCCACCTGGCCGAAACAAAACTTAATGCACAGCAAACCTTTTTTTTGTAGTTTTTTATATTTTTTTTTTTTTTTTTTTTTTTTTTTTTTTTTTTTTCCCCCACCACCATTTTTTTAACACCCAAGGTCCCACGAGAGTCTGTGGCCTTATCACAACAAGCCCCACTAAAGTTTGTGGCCATTTCACACACAAAAAGGTCCCTTTGCCTCTTCCGGCATCCCGCAGGACGTCCACATTTTTCACAAAACCACCGCAAACCCCTCCCCCCTCCCCCCTAAAGCCCCCCACCCAACCTAAACTAACCCCCCCACACACACAATACACATACATTATTTATATACAACACAACATAACGATGTAACAACAACTAACCAAATCATCATGACATAACAACTTAACCGTAAGACTACTAAACATGAACCAAAGGATCAGACCCAAGTTCAGTGCTTGCAAGCCCTATATTCAGATTCTGAACCGTAAAACAAAAAACTACAAATGTGAGGGGAGCAGCCCACCACCAGGAAACTGGAGACTACAGAGGCTCTCACCCTGCTCTAACACACAAACAGCCTGTCCCTCCCTATTAAAGAAAAAGAAAAACCTGTCCCTACCGCCCTACCAATCTTTCCCTACCTGTCCCTACCTGTCCCTCTCTGACCCTCACTACCAACCTAATGCTAACTACCTATCCCTAAAGACTGTCCCTACCTGTCCCTCCCTGACCCTACACATCCATCTGACCCTACAAATAAATATAAAATATAGAAAGGACTAAACTAACCCTATCACAGACACACATACCCTAACTCTCCCTAGGGCACATTAAATGAGAACCCCCTCCATAGAAGGGAAGCCCTCCCTGCACCCAGCCTCTCATACTCCAGCGAGCGCACTTTTGCCAGGTCACCCAGGATGTTCCTAATCACCTCTTCCCGGGGGAGGACTTTATGCTGGGTGGACACTAAACACCGTGCGTTCCACGTGTAAAACCTAGTCACTAAACTAACTAAGAAGACAGTGCCCCGATCTCGGCCACCAAGGGATCTGAATGCCCCATAGGCCCACTCCGCATAGGAAAGGCCTGCCAGCCTAGGCCAGCCAATGGAAGCACCCACCCTACTGTAGACCTCTGTATTAAAGGGACATTGAAGCAGGAAGTGCTCCATGCTTTCAAGCATGCCGCCACACTCCTCGCGGGGACAATCCCGGTCATCAGAGTTCCTGTACTTCAGGTTGCCCCTCACATACAGTCTCCCATGGAAGCAGCGCCAAGTCAAGTCCCAAAACTTCAAGGGGATCCGCTTAGAGTTTAATAACCCGAGCCCCACCTCCAGATCCCGGCTTGGGCAATCCTTGAGGGCCAGGGGCTTCTGGAAGTGGGTCAACAGAACCCTATTGTCAAGTAACCTCCTTGACAAGGTCCTGATCTCCCACACTCCCAGACCCCACCGGCGGATCGCCTTCACAACCAGGGTAGCATAAGCCGGAAGATGCCCATGAGGCGTGCGAAGGTCCTTCACCCGCCCTCCTGTCTCCCATTCCTGGAAGAAAGGCCGAAACCACCCCCTACAGGAGAATACCCACGGAGGAGCCCTCTCTAACCAGAGGTTGGCGATGTTTGCCTTAAGAAAGGTGTTTACTAGAAACACCACCGGGTTGACCATACCCAACCCTCCTAGTCTCCTCGTGCGGTACGTGACCTCCCTCTTGATCAGGTTCAGCCTATTCCCCCATAATAGTTGGAAGAACAGGCTGTAGACCCGTGTCCAAAGAGGTTCTGGCAAGATGCAGACGCTGCCCAGGTATATTAATAAAGGGAGCAAATACCCCTTGGCCAGGTTAACCCTTTCCCTCAGGGTCAAGGACCAACCCTTCCACTGATCCACCTTCTGGGCGGCAATCTTAAGTCTGCCCTCCCAGTTTTGCTGGGGATAGTCCCCCGGGCCGAAACTGATGCCTAAAATTTTTGCTGTGGCCTGAGGCCCTGGAAGGGTGTCCGGGAGATCGAAACTTGGATCTCCCCCTCCCAGCCAGAGACTCTCACACTTATCCCGGTTGATCATGGACCCAGAAGCCACCGAGTAGCGCTCAACTTCAGACATGACCCAGTCCGCCTCCTCTCTCGAGGATACAAAGAGGGAAACGTCGTCGGCGTACGCCACTACCCTCAAGGTGGCCTCTGGCTCCGCCCGGTCCATCCCGACTCCCACCAACGGTCCGCGTTCCACTCTCCTTAAAAAGGGGTCGATCGCGAACACGTATAACAGTGGGCTCAGAGGACAGCCCTGGCGGACACCAGACCTCACCTCAAAAGGGGGTCCGACCCAACCGTTCACAAGCGGAAAAGTCTCTGCCCCATTGTATAATACTCTCAACCAATCAACAAACCTCCCGGGCAGACCGTACCTCAGAAGGACGGACCAGAGGTACTCATGGTTAACCCGGTCAAAGGCCTTCGCTTGGTCTAAGGACAGCAAGTACCCCTTCCAGAGACCTGCCCTGCCCCGCTCCACTGCCTCCCGGACACCGAGCACAGCACTAAAAGTACTGCGGCCTGGAACAGAGCAGTGCTGGGCCCCCGAAAGGAGCCGGGGTGCAAACTTCACCAACCGATTGAAAAGCACCTTTGCCAGAACCTTTCGGTCCGTATTGAGAAGCGCTATGGGACGCCAATTCTCAATACGGGACGAGTCTTTACCCTTTGACAGGATAATCAGGGCGGACTTCCTCATTGAACCGGGAAGAATGTCCGAGGAAAGACATTCATTAAAAACCTCAGTCATGAGGGGGACCAAAGAGTCCCTAAAAGTCCTGTAAAACTCGGATGTTAAGCCATCCGGACCGGGCGATTTTTTGGGCCGGAGCCCATCAATGGCCCGTCTCACTTCCTCTTCCCTGATTGCTTCTGCCAAACCATGAAGAGAGGGGTCATCCCCTGGTTCAGGGATGGTTTCAGCCAGGAAAGCCGACATCTCATCCCGATCTGGATCCCTCCTTCCCAAGAGATGCGAGTAGAAGGATCTGACCACCTCCAGGATCCCTGATTTGGATCTGTTCAGGGAACCCGTACTGTCGATCAGTCCTGTTACCATCTTGCAACTCACTGACATCCTGCAGTTCCTGTAGGGGTCGGGCGAGCGGTACCTCCCGAAATCCCTCTCAAAAACTAAGGATGTGTGCCTATCATACTGGCACCCCTTGAGCAAGGCCTTCACCCTGGAGATTTCCTCACGGTCCCCTCCAGTCGAGACGAGCTGCTCGAGTTTCCTCCCCAGCTCCCGATACAGGCGGTACCTGTTCAGGCCTCTGAGGCTCGAAAGCTGACGGAAGAACCCCGCAACCCTTGTTTTGAAGATCTCCCACCACTCAGACTTACTGCTACAGAGACCCAAGAGAGGCACCTGGCTCTGAAGAAATTCCTCAAAGGATTGTCTCACATCCGCTTCTTCCAACAGGGACGAATTCAGCTTCCATAGGCCTCTCCCTATCCGGGGAGTCTCTGCAACATTCAAAGAAAAGGAAATGAAACAGTGATCGGAGAATTCCACCTCAACAGCGGACACTGCAGAAGAGACGGCTTCCTCCTTTAAAAAAAACCTATCTATCCTAGACCTACAACTACCCCTATGAAAGGTGAAACCCCCGTGACCTGGGGTGTGCCGGATGTGGACATCCACCAGGCGAGCTTCGCTTGCTATGCTGTTGAGGGTATTACTATCAAAAGCCAGCCTTCGGTCTCCGGGGCCTCCCCTATCACGGGGTCTAGTTATAGTATTAAAGTCCCCACCGAAGACCACCTGCCGGCTGGTAAAAAGATAGGGCTTGATCTTCAGGAAGAGACATTTACGGTCCCACTCTGACTGTGGACCATAGATGTTAATGAGCCGGAGCTCCTGTCCCCCCATGAAGACGTCAAGGACCAAGCACCTCCCCATTTCTACCTCGATCACCCGTCTGCATTCCACCGAAGCGGCCTTAAAAAGGACCGCTACCCCGCTATACGGCTCGGCCGCAAGAGACCAGTATGAGGGCCCGCACCTCCACTCCCTCCTTGCTTTGTAAATGGCCCCCATGTCTGTTAGTCTGGTCTCCTGCAAAAATAAAATGTCAGCCTCAACTCGGTTGAAAAAATCAAAGGCCATAAATCTGGCCGCATCTGACTTTATACTGGCGACATTAATCGACGCCAGAGTCAACGGGGTAGGTTCCGCCATCATGGGTGATTGAGTTAGACGGCCTTCTTTTTAACCGCACCCCTCAATTTACCTTTTTCACCCTCAGAGGAGGAGCCAGACTCTCCCCTCCTCTTTAGTGACACCGAGGTGTCCATAGCACCCGTCACCACCTTCCCAGTACCGGGTTCCTCACCCCTGGACCCCAGGGCAGTCCCCCCCCCAGAGGAAAGTGAGCCCTCCGGAGGACGGACCCCGCCGCTCCCTGAAGGCACCTCAGATGTTACTGCCGGTCCCTCACCCCCGACCTCCGACACAGCAGAGTCATCGAGGGCATGGAACCGGTTGGAGAGGGGGATCAGAGGGGAGCCGGTGAGCCCTTCCGTAGGCACCTTAGTGGCCAGGGGGGGGGCCTTAGATGTTTTTGCCCCTTTTCGTTTCCTCCTCCGACTCTTACTGGTCTTATTGTCACCTTTTGTTTTAGGCTGCTCCACCACCTCCTCGTCCAGACTTTCATACTGGGAGGAGTCATCAGAAGCAGCCACCTCCTCCCTCTCCATCCTCCTGATCTCCTCGCTCACCGCCTCCTCCCCCAGGGCCTCAGGGGCACCGGCTGCCGCTTCCGAGGAGGGTACAGACATCACCCCAGTCGCCTGGGGCTTATCCTGCCCCCTACCCCCACGGCGCCTCACCTGATGCCACTGGTGGGCAGATGTACTGGCCACGCCTTCCTTCACCGACCCCTCAGCTCCTCTCCCGCCCCCACCTCCGGCTCCAGCAGAGGATGCACCGCTGGGGACCCCCCCATGGCTCTCCCCCGCCTGACCAGAGATGGTGTTAGAAAAGGAGCGGGGGCAGCGGCTGTACGGGTGACCTAGGTCACCACACAGGTGACACCTAATGTCACCACAGGCCGCGGCAAGATGACCTACCCCGCCACACAAGGCACATTTCTGCACCTTGCAGCCCGCGCTGAAGTGGCGGGGATCACCGCACCTGTGGCAGACCTTTGGTTGCCCCTGGTAGAAGATCAGGATCCTGTCCCTCCCCAGGAATGCTGAGGAGGGGATGTGGGTGACAGTACCGCCTGAGACCTTCAACCTCATCATGAAGGTCCAGCCCCCTGACCAGATGCCAAACTCGTCCCTGTTCTTTTTTGGGACGTCCGTGACCTCCCCATAGCGGGAAAGCCACGTCATAATATCAACCCCAGAGAGTGACTCGTTATTAGTTAGAACGGTCACTCTCTTTACTCCATTTTGGCGAGACACCGCCTGCACGGCAAAGTCTCGCCAGCCGGGCTCCCCCTTCACCAGTTCAAAATTCGACCAAAAAAGCTCTAGGCCCTCCGGCCGAACAAAACTGATGTCGAAGATGGGGGTACCAAAAGGATGGATCAGGGCAAAGATGTCAGTCGCCCTGAAGTTCATCTTCAGGAGGAGCTCCACGACCCTTGCTCTTGGCGGGCACGCTTCACTGCCCCTCCACCGAAGACGAACTACATTCCTCCTGGCCACCCCCTGCCCGGCTGTCGGGAGGGACCACGCTGTCTCCCCCTCCTTTTTATCTTGGAAGGCGGCCAGGCCATGCCTATCTAGCCAAAAGGCCAGGTCCACCTCTCTTCCCTCTACCTGGATCGTCCGTTCTCCCTTCTTGAGGGCCTCCAGGAAACGGCGTCGCAAGTCACCATCCCTGAGGTCCAGAGGTGAGGAAGCCCCCCGAGAAGACCCCGAGGCCCCGGCTACTACCCCCGCAAAACTCCGGGGACCAGCAGCCGGGGGGGCAGATGGACCAGCCCCACCCCCACTCCCCCCACTAGCAACAGACACAACAGCACTCGCTTCCTCCACCACAGACACATCCATACCGACAGTGACCCCACTTGCCCCACTCCCACTCACATGCACACTGGGGTCACAGTTATTTCTTTTCTCCACACACTTTCTGCCAGCAGGTTTTCCACCAGCATTACCACTGCTGCCACCTGCTGGCAGCACCTTCCCTGCCGGGGGGTTTTGGGAGCCTGGTGCTGCAGCTATTTTTGCCGGCGCCCCTGCCCCAGATAAGCCCGTGGGCACAGAGGACACCGGCAGGCAGGCACCACCTCCATTTTTAGCCACAACTGTGGCACCACTGCTCCCAGCAGCTGCCGGCGCTAAGCCCCGCCCCTTTTCGGGTGAAGCCACGCCCACTTGTGCGGGATTTACCCGCGAGGCCACGCCCCCCGCACCAGGCAGCACAGTGGGGGCCCCAGAGGCCACTCCCACCGGTGCCGTGGATGACAGGGAGGCCACGCCCCCCACACCAGGCAGCACGGTGGGGGCCCCGGAGGCCACTCCCACCGGTGCAGTGGGTGACAGGGAGGCCACGCCCCCCGCACCAGGCAGCACAGTGGGGGCCCCAGAGGCCACTCCCACCGGTGCCGTGGATGACAGGGAGGCCACGCCCCCCACACCAGGCAGCACGGCGGGGGCCCCAGAGGCCACTCCCACCGGTGCCTTTGGTGACAGGGAGGCCACGCCCCCCGCACCAGGCAGCACGGTGGGGGCCCCAGAGGCCACTCCCACTGGCGCTGTGGACGGCTGGGAGGCCACACACCCCGAAGCCGGCCGCGCAGGGACCCCCGAAGCTGACCCGGAGCCGGGTCTACTCACAGGGGCCCCTGGACCAGCGGCACCAGCTCTCAGGGGCATAGCACCCCCTACCGTCACACCCGTTGCCACAAAAAGCCTGGCCACCCCAGCTCCGGTGGCCGGCCCCAGGCTAGGCCACTCCCCCTCGGCACCCAGCGGCGGTGGAGCCCCCCGCGCTGACCCATTACTGGGCCCCTGCGCAGGGGGCCCCGACCTCGCCACGGATTTTGCCAGGGGAGCAAGCCCCACCTTTCGTTTATGAGCCGGCTCTGCCGGAGCCGCAGGCCCCGCGCCCTTCACCTTACCAGGTCTCTGGGTCCCTGAAAGTGATCCAGATTTAGTGGATCCGTGCGTGAGGGACCCAGACACCCCAGCACACGCCGCCGGAGATGCGGCCCCGGCTGTCGGTGCACCGCCGGCAGCGCAGGAGGCAGCGGCGGATGTACACGCCGCCCCCCGCACGCCAGCAGGCGCACCAGGTGCCAGGCCAGACCCCCCTTTTACAGGGGATCCAGCCTGAGCACCTCCACTGATGACTCCCACCATCGGGCCGCCCTCCGCGCCATGCTCCATATCAGACACCTTGGACCCACTGCCTCCATTACCACAAACAGAGGCAGCGTTCTGCGTGCCATGGCCTATGTTCTCCCCGCTCCCTCGCTGTGGACCCACAACAGAGTCCAAGCCGGGGTGGGTAGCGGGTGCCGCACAACGGGACAGGGGGGCCCCAGAGAGGGGGACATACACAAATTTGTGCGCAACAGTTGTTTTTCTCTTTTTTTTTGCTTTTCTCTTCATCCCCCTCACGGGTGCCTCATCCTCGCAGATCTCATCCCCGAACGTAAGCTGACCAAAACGTATCGGGGACTCGATCTGCTGGATCTGCTGCATGATAAGGCAGCCCCCCTCACTGCTACTGCTCCCATCCTCCTCATCCTCCCCCTCGCTCCCGCTGCCCTCTGAAGGGCTAGAATCCGACGGGAGAGCCATCTGCTCAGGGGCTATCCCGCTATACGATGCCTGGAGATCACTTACCAGGCCACCAGGCGGCGGGTAGGGTGCGACCTCCTCCACGCATACCTCTTCTTCCTCCTCCTCCACCGCCTGGCCGGGGCCCTGCGACCCCTCCAGAGCCCCACCGGTCATGGCTCTGAACCGGCTATCATTCTGCAGCTTTTCCTTAAATGGTCCGCTGCCCGCCATGATGGTGTTCCTGCGGTCCTCCAGGTCCTGTATGGCCCGCTTGATCTTCCGGACCGCGGCGGATAGCTCAGGCTTCTTACTGCCAGAGGCCCTCACGGACCTCTCCTGAGCCACCCTCAACTCCCCCCAGAGGGAACTTAGCTTCTTTGTGGCGTCCTCATACTCGCAGAGGTGTGCATGTATACGGGAGGCATAGGTGACGGTTGCCTCCCTCGACGCCTTGGTACCCCAATCAGGGGGCACCGCTGCAGCACCTCCGCTCATACTCGACCCACCTCCGGAGGGAGGAGCCGCCGCGGTCATAGCCTCGGGGGTCCTCCGGGTCCTCATGCCGGACCCCTTGCTGTCTTGGCCAGATCTTGTTGCCTTAGCCGGCTTGGTGTTTCTCCCACCCCCCGCCAGCTTGGACCGGGAGGTGGGAGCCGGGGGCCCGGCCCCGGAGGCCAGTCCCACCACAAGCTTTCCTTCCTGGGAAGGGGGCAGACAAAAAGTCCCAGATGGAAAAAAAAACCTCCCTTCCCAGGAGCTCTCTCCAAACGCAGCCACACAGTCCAGGAAGCACACTGCACTCAGCTCGCTGCAGGCTCCACCTCCACCACTTCCTGAAAGAAACTGCAGCAGGCTGAACTGGAATGGAGCCTCTTGCTAAATGAACTGCAGTCTGCCACATACACTGCCTGCCTGCCTAGCACTGATATCTATGCAGCTGGATTAGTCTTCAGAAGGACCGTTAGTTCAGATGGATATATGTAGAATATGTTGTGGTATACCTACACTAACTAAGAAACCAGCAAATCTCTCCCTAGCTCAGCAGCACCTCTCCCTACACTGCCTGATTTCGGAGTAGACTGTGACGAGCATGGCGGTGCCGGGTCTGATATAGACTTGATGATGCTGTGCGGCCAGCCAATCACTGTAATGCCACAACCAACATGGCTGTGGTATTACAGTGTGTGGTATGCAATCCCTGCATATTCATTAGTGCTCTAAAGAGCGCCAAACATGCAGGGAGGGGACGAGAGCTACCCTGGCAATACAAGGCGAGCGCCGAGCATCTCGAGCAGTGAGATGCTCGGGTGAGTACCGAGCAGTAGCAAGCATGCTCGCTCATTACCAATTATTATCTATCTATAAATCTATTTATCTATCCATATAGATATAAATCTATTATCTATTTATCTATTATCTATATATATATTAATCTATCCATATATCTATTGATCTATTATCTATCTATCTATCGAAATATATATTATCTATCTATTTATATATCTATCCATATATCTATTATCTATCAATATATCTATATATTTCCATATACAGTGGGTACGGAAAATATTCAGACCCCTTTAAATGTTTCACTCTTTGTTTCATTGCAGCCATTTGGTAAATTTCTCATTAAAGTACACTCTGCACCCCATCTTGACTGAAAAAAAACAGAAATGTAGAAATTTTTGCAAATTTATTAAAAAAGAAAAACTGAAATATCACATGGTCATAAGTATTCAGACCCTTTGCTCAGACACTCATATTTAAGTCACATGCTGTCCATTTCCTTGTGATCCTCAAGATGGTTCTACTCCTTCATTGGAGTCAAGCTGTTTTTAATTAAACTGATAGAACTTGATTTGGAAAGGCACACACCTGTCTATATAAGACCTCACAGCTCACAGTGCATGTCAGACCAAATGAGAATCATGAGCTCAAAGGAACTGCCCAAGGAGCTCAGAGACAGAATTGTGGCAAGGCACAGATCTGGCCAAGGTTACAAAAGAATTTCTGCATTACTCAAGGTTCCTAAGAGCACAGTGGCCTTCATAATCCTTAAATCAAAGAAGTTTGGGACCACCAGAAATCTTCCTAGACCTGACCATCCAGCCAAACTGCGCAATTGTTGGAGAAGAGCCTTGGTGAGAGAGGTAAAGATGAACCCCAAGATCATTGTGGCTGAGCTCCAGAGATGCAGTAAGGAGATGGGAGAAAGTTCCTAAAGTCAACTATCACTGCAGCCCTCCACCAGTTGGGTCTTTATGGCAGAGTGGCCAGACGGAAGCCTCTCCTCAGTGCAAGACATATGAAAGCCCGAATAGAGTTTGCTCAAAAACACATGAAAAATAGACTATGAAAAATAAGATTCTCTGGTCTGATGAGATGAAGATAGAACTTTTTGGTGATAATTCTGAGCGGTATGTGTGGAGAAAATCTGGTACTGCTTATCACCTGCCCAATACAATCCCAACAGTGAAACATGGTCGTGGCAGCATCATGCTATGGGGGTGTTTTTCAGCTGCAGGGACAGGACGACTGGTTGAAAGAAACATGAATGCAGCCAAGTACAGAGATATCCTTGATGAAAACCTTTCAAGATTGCTCTGGACCTCAGACTTGGTAGAAGGTTCATCTTCCAACAAGACATTGACCCTAAGCACACAGCTAAAATAACAAAGAAGTGGCTTCAGAACAACTTTGTGACCATTCTTGACTAGAGATGAGCGTTGTTCGACTCGAACTGTTCACCAATCTCAAATTCGAGCTGTTTTGGGCGGTGTTCGAGCCGTTCGGCGAACACGAACGATTTGAAAAAAATTCGGCTGTTCGAGGTTATGTTCGATAATTGTTCGTGCACCAAAATCATAACTGGATTTTTTCTCAGTATTGATGAAAATTAATGTTAATACGCAGTTTGAGTGTACAGCGGGGTGGGGGGAGGGGCAGGGGATGGATCTCTGCAGGAATAATGAAGATCTCCAATTTTTTTTTCTCTTTCCCGCATTTACAGTGGGGAGGTGCAATCTGTCAGCCTATCAGCAGCGCACACACGGAGCGAAGTGCTTTTTTTCACACAAGCAAGGGCATGTGTCATTGGCAGTGTATGTCACATGTCCTTGCCCTAAAAGACCCAGCCATTTTCCCCATCGCCACCATTTTCTCACTGCTGCAGCTGCGTGTTAGACGGCACCGCTGTTGCTGTGTGCGCTATACCTTGTTAATTTCAAGCCAATTTTCGCACAAATCTACAGATAGCTTGGTAGTAGGGAATAGTTGTGATTGCAGTCCTTTTAAGGACTAGGTTACAGCATTTCCTACGACTTTTATCAGGCAGGTCTGTGCTCTTAAATAGAAAGGTTGTGGGAGTAAAGACTAATTGTAATTGCAGTCCTTTTCAGGACTAAGTTACATCAGTTCCTATCAGTTTTTGCCAGGCAGGTCTGTGCCAGTGCTGTGCAAGTTTTTTTCACAGCATTTGGCTAAATCTAGCAAATCTAATCCTTTTTGGCCTATTGCAGAGTGTGTTAGTCAGTGGAGTAGCCTATCTGTGTTGCAAGCTACACCACCTGTGTATAGAATACCAATTTTTTTACTGCACCTAGTGAAGTAAAACCTTTTGGGCATAGCATCATTATATTAGTCCATCTATACTGACCTCCATAAGGGTGCAAATTGAATATAATTTTTTTCTGCATCTAGCTCTGAAAAAATATTTGGGCTTCTAGCAGTGTGTGGGACTTGTTCTATTAGTCCATCTATACTGACCTCCATCAGGTTGCAAACTGAATATAATTTTTTTCTGCATCTGCCTCTGAAAAAATATTTTGGCTTCTAGCAGTGTGTGGAACTTGTTCTATTAGTCCATCTAAACTGACCTCCATCAGGTTTCAAACTGAATATAACTTTTTTCTGCATCAAGCTCTGAAAAAATATTTGGCCTTCTAGCAGTGTGTGGGACTTGTTCTATTAGTCCATCTATACTGACCTTCATCAGATTGCAAACTGAATGTCATTTTTTTCTACATCTACCTCTGAAAAAATATTTGGGCTTCTAGCAGTGTGTGCGACTAGTTCTATTAGTCCATCTATACTAACCTCCATCAGGTTGCAAACTGAATATAATTTTTATCTGCATCCAGCTCTGAAAAAATATTTGGCCTTCTAGCAGTGTGTGGGACTTGTTATATTAGTCCATCTATACTGACCTCCATCAGGTTGCAAATTGAATATAATATTTTTCTGCATCTAGCTCTGAAAAAATATTTGGGCTTCTAGCAGTGTGTGGCACTTGTTCTATTAGTCCATTTATACTGACCTCCATCAGGTTGCAAACTGAATATAATTTTTTTCTGCATCTACCTCTGAAAAAATATTTGGGCTTCTAGCAGTGTGTGGGACTTGTTCTATTAGTCCATCTATACTGACCTCCATCAGCTTGCAAACTGAATATAATTTTTTTCTGCATCTACCTCTGAAAAAATATTTGGGCTTCTAGCTGTGTGTGGGACTTGTTCTATTAGTCCATCTATACTGACCTCCATCAGGTTGCAAATAGAATATAATATTTTTCTGCATCTAGCTCTGAAAAAATATTTGGCCTTCTAGCAGTGTGTGGGACTTGTTCTATTAGACGATCTATACTGACCTCCATCAGGTTGCAAACTGAATATAATTTTTTTCTGCATCTACCTCTGTAAAAATATTTGGGCTTCTAGCAGTGTGTGGTACTTGTTCTTTTAGTCCATCTATACTGACCTCCATCAGGTTGCAAACTGAATATAATTTTTTTCTGCATCTAGCTCTGAAAAAATATTTGGGCTTCTAGCAGTGTGTGGGACTTGTTCTATTAGTCCATCTATACTGACCTCCATCAGGTTGCAAACTGAATATAATTATTTTCTGCATCTACCTCTGAAAAAATATTTGGCCTTCTAGCAGTGTGTGGGACTCCTTCTATTAGTCCATCTATACCGACCTCCATCAGGTTGCAAATTGAATATAATTTTTTTCTGCATCTAGCTCTGAAAAAATATTTGGCCTTCTAGCAGTGTGTGGGACTTGTTCTATTAGTCCATCTATACTGACCTCCATCAGGTTGCAAACTGAATATAATTTTTTTCTGCATCTACTTCTGAAAAAATATTTGGGCTTCTAGCAGTGTGTGGGACTTGTTCTATTAGTCCATCTATACTGACCTCCATCAGCTTGCAAACTGAATATAATTTTTTTCTGCATCTAGCTCTGAAAAAATATTTGGCCTTCTAGCAGTGTGTGTGACTTGTTCTATTAGTCCATCTATACTGACCTCCATCAGGTTGCAAATTGAATATAATTTTTTTCTGCATCTAACCCAGACAATAGTTTTGGCTTAATACCACAGTTTGGCCACTCAGCTCTGCTCAGTTCCCATCCATTGTTTTTTTGTGCAAACAACTCCAGAGTTGTGAATTAGTTAACCACCAAAATGAGTGGAAAAAGGTCTGCTGCTGGTGGAAAGGGGAATAGGCGTGTTGGGAAGGGGAAAAAAGGTTGTGTCCGTGGAGTAGGTGTTAAAGCAACAGTAACATCTGCAGAAGAAAGACCATCTTCCAGCAATACTAAAATGTCTTCTTCTTTTAGCGGATATTGTGATAAGATCCCTTTCTTACAGCCACGCCAATCGCTACAAATTCCAGATGAGGCACAAAAACAGCAGGTGTTTCAACGGATATCAAGTGCACCTTTAAGTGGGCTCTCCTCCACATCAACTTCAACATCACAAACACTCCAGTCCTCACAGGTGTCACCCCAATCGCACTTGCTTCCTCACAGCTCCCAAATCTCCAGCTGCCCGTCTGAGTATGAGGTAGAACAGATGGTTGAGTCTGCACAGCTGTTTACTCATACTATAGCCTGGGAATCAGAGGTCAGCTCCAGCGCTTCTGTGAATCCAGACGAGGAAATGATCTGCACTGATGCCCAGAATCTTTATGAGTCGCATCCAGGACCAGACGCAGAAGGTTCTGACCATAATGTAGACCCTCATTCCCAAACTGTAACTCCTGTTGGTGGAGACAATGAGGAAGACGATGATGAGACCCAAGTACCTGATTGGAGCGACAACTTTAGTTTTTTGTCAGGGCAGGAACAGGTTGGCTCTCAGGACGACGGGTGTGATAACACACAGGGTGATGATGATGAGGATGGAGATCCCACTTACTGTCAACCCACAGTCAGCCAAGAGATGAGGTCAGCAGAGGAGGTGGAGGTGGATGCTAGTGACGACGAGGTCAGGTTGCGCCTTCCTGGACAGAGACGTAGTACTGGAAGCACGTCAACAACTGCATCCTCAAACACAACTCTGCCTCTGACCACAAGTCGTGGTGGCTCTTCAGGTCGCATAGGTGCTAAGCCTTGCATAGCCTGTGCATTTTTTCAGATCGATAAAGATGACCCAACTCGTGTTATCTGTAACATTTGTCAATAAAAGCTAAGTAGAGGCCAAAAAATACATAGTTTGAGTACTTCATGCATGAACCGGCACATGGACATGAAGCATAAGTTGCAGTGGGAAGCTCACTGTGCTACAATGCGGCCTAGCCGGCCGGGCCAACCACCGTCTGCCCCATCTTGTGCATCTGCGGCCACTTCATCCTCTGTGACTGGGGGGACAGCAGTCACACCTGTTTTGGGACGCAGACTTGCCACCTCTTTACCCGCAACAGCCAGCGTGATTGTCAGGTCATTATTTTCTTTGGAGGTGGCAACACCAGCTGGTGTTGAGCGCTGTCCAACATCGATAGCACCACCTTTGGATCAAGGCAACCTAACATGTCCGCCTGCATCTTCCTCACAGACCGGCAGTTTGCCGGGGACACCGTTCTCAACCCCGTCTAAGCACAACAGCCAGCCCTCGGTCCCTCAGATGTGGACAAGTAAAAGACCATTTCCTCCTAGCCATGAGAAAGCTAAGAGGTTGAATTTCACCATCTGCAAGCTCTTGGCTACAGAAATGCTGCCTTTCCGCCTGGTGGACACAGAGGATTTTCGAGACCTTATGTCCATCGCAGTGCCCCAGTACCAGATGCCCAGTCGGCACTACTTCTCAAAGAAAGGTGTGCCTGCGCTCCACCAGCATGTCGCACACAACATCACCGCTTCTTTGAGAAACTCTGTGTGTGACAGGGTGCATTTCACCACAGACACTTGGACGAGTAGGCATTGACAGGGGCGTTACATGTCGCTGACTGGGCACAGGGTAACTATGGTGACAGCAGGACAAAGGGCTGCTGTCCAAGTCTTGCCGTCCCCACGAGTTGTGCGTCAATCCTCTTTATCTCAAAGTTCCTCCACTGCTTCTGCCTAATCAACCTCCTCTCGGTCCTCCACCTGCACCCAAAGCCTGTCTGGTCATGCCACAAGCTTTCTAACTGCGCAGAAGGGATCCTGCACACCTCCTTACTATGCTGGCAGTAGGGCTCAACGTCATCAGGCGGTTTTTACTTTGAAATGTCTGAGAAATGTGAGTCACACAGCTGAGGAGTTGTGGTCAGCTCTGGAGAACCAATTTCATGAATGGTTGTCTCCCCTGGACCTGAAACCAGGGAAGGCCGTGTGCGACAATGCTGCAAACCTGGGTGCGGCCTTTCGCCGGGGCAATGTCACACACGCGCCTTGTATGGCTCACGTGTTGAACCTGGTTGTCCAGCAATATTTAGCCCACTATCCCGGGCTAGATGGCCTTCTGCAGAGGGCACGGTCGCTGTGTGCTCACTTCCGCCGTTCGCATCCCGCAGCTCAGCGACTTACATCTCTAGAGAAGTCGTTGGGCCTGCCACTTCACCGGCTAAAATGTGATGTGCCTACCCAGTGGAATTCAACTCTGCACATGTTGCATCGACTGTGGCAGCACCGACAAGCCCTGGTGCAATACGTTCTGACGTATAGCCTGGGCCAACGGGATCCAGAGGTGGGGCAAATCACGCTGGAGGAGTGGTCTCAGATCAGGGACCTATGCACCCTTCTGCACAGTTTTGAAATGGTGACGAAGATGTTTAGTGCTGACGATGCCATTATCAGCATGACTATTCCGGTGATTTACATGCTGGAGCACATGTTAAGCAGAATTCGGAGTCAGGTGGTGGCACAAGAGGAGGTGGAGGAAGTAGAGGAGGAGGAGTTGTATGCGGAAGGGCTAACATCTGCAAGGTCCAGACGGTCGGCAGCACCAAGGCGGCAGGCATGTGAGGGTGGGGGAGATGGTTTTACCAGGGCGCATGGTAGCAGCCAAACTAGTGAGGAAGGTGCAGGAGCCCAGGAAGAAGTGGAGGACGAACTGATGGAAGACTCATCAGATGAGGGAGACCTTGATCACATTTCTGTTGTGCGAGGTTGGGGGCAGAGAACAGAGGAAGGAAGCATGATTGTTACCTCGCCACCAACTCAACAGGGACTTGGTGCTCCTGGATGCGCAAGACACATGAGTGCCTTCTTGCTGCACTACCTGCAACATGACCCTCGAATTGGGAGAATTAGAAATAATCCTGACAACAGGGTTGCCACACTGTTAGATCCCCGGTACAAAAGTAAATTTGCAGAAATAATTCCTGCCATAGAAAGGGATGCACGCATGCAGGAGTATCAGCAGAGACTGTTGCAGAATGTTACATGTGCTTTTCCACAAAACACCAGTGGTGCACGTAGTGAATCTCACAGTTCCAACTTGCCAACCGTGGGACCGTCAAGTGTTCAGCACTCAAACCGTAACAGAAACACAGTATCTGCTGGTAACATCAATTTTGCGGAATCATTTCACCACTTTTTTAGCTCATCCTTTGCAAGGCCACAGGAGACAAGAAGTCTGACACATAGTCAACGCCTAGAGACGATGGTACAGGAGTATCTCCAAGTAAACATTGAAGTCATGACTGTGTCACTGGACCCTTGCTCTTTTTGGGCTTCTATTCTGGATAAATGGCCGGAGCTCGCCACTTACGCCTTGGAGATCTTGTCATGCCCCGCAGCCAGCGTTCTGTCTGAACGTGTGTTCAGCGCTGCTGGTGGTGTGCTGACAGATAAGCGCACGCGGCTCTCCACTGATAATGTAGACAGACTCACGTTCATAAAGATGAACAAATCATGGATTCGAAACGACTTTTCTACCCCTGTGTCATCCTGGGGACAGTAAAAGCTTGATGATTGGTTAAAATCACCTCAACAACCATTTTAAGCTTTCAAATTACTAATCATGTTTATCTGTATCTTGGCTGGAAAATAATTTGGGCCTTGTAGCAGTGTGCAGTACTGATTCTATTAGGCCATCTATACTAAGCTCCACCAGATTTAAAATTACTAATCATGTTTATCTGTATCTTGGCGGGAAAATAATTTGGGCTCCACAATTTGTTGCTTCTCAGCAGCCGACACATCCTTTTTCTTTCCCATTTTGGCAGAAAATGTAGGCTGCTTAATAATGTGGGACAGCCTTCTTAAGTAGTCTTGCCGTTCATTGGACACACCTGCCAAACTAATTAGCACAGGTGTCTGCAATTGCTTACAGTGATATAAAGAGCCCTGACACACATCACCATCAATGAGTTTAACTGACAAACAAACAAATTCTTCCCTTATCACTCCTAAACACTTTTTGCATAATAATTTGGAACACAGTGTACATGTGCTTTTCCACAAAACACCAGTGGTTCACGTAGTGAATCTTACAGTTCTAACTTGCCAACCGTGGTCTGTATGGAGTTGTTCAATAAAGGGCCCAAAATTAAGATAACATAGATGGGAGAGGTCTCTATGAATAGGAATTCCTAAGAATTTGATACCCTGTGAGGGCCAGGCAAAGGGAAAGTTGGACTGGATGGAATCCTGTATGGATTTGGGGAGGGAGACATCGAGGGCCTCAGACTTCGCTGTATTGATTTTAAAATTTGACCATGTAACAAAGTGATCTATTTCAGCCATAACAGCCTGCTGATGGATATATGTGATTGACATCATCAGCAAATGCAGAGCACTTGTACTCGGTGCCTCCCACCTCAACCCACCTAATATTGGGGTTATGGCGAATTAATGAGAGCAGGTGCTCCGTCACTAGGATGTATAAGAGAGGGGACAGAGGACATCCCTGCCTTGTCCCATTGGTGATTTTAAAAGGTGATGAAAATGTTCTGACGCGCCCCCTGGGCCTTGGGACATCCGGAGCCGGACCCTTTTTGGTGGATGCTGGTGGTTGTAGTCTCCATGGCGGCGACCCGGTTCCGTGGCTCAGGGCGGTCAAACCAGTGGCGGAACTATTTATGTGGTTTTGATGTTTAAATGTCCGACTACGCCACCCGTGGATTGCGGTCAGAGTGAACCGCCGCTGCTGGGCAGACCGCTGAGGCTGGTGTTGTGGGTGCAGCAGAGCATAGCATAACTCCCCACGGGAGGAGTATAGCCTCAGGGCAGTGTATGCGGAGGATGGGGGTGATGGTGCAGGGAAGCAGCAGTAACAACACGGAGTCAGTGATGCAGTCCAGGGCCTTTACTCACAGTTCTTATTATCCAGACCTTTTCTGCAGGTAACAGCTGCCCACGTCGTACTGTGCTCACCAGGTGAGGGGCTCAGACAACTCCCAGATAACTTTGGAGCGCTTCACATGACCCCTTTTGTGTGTCCTTTGTCTGGCCTTTCTTACCAACCCTTCTGTCCGGCTGCCTCGGGCCTCCTCTTGGTAAACTTGGCGCCAGTTTCCCTGACCCTATGTGCTGCCCTCCTAGCGGGTGTAGCGAGGGGCTGCACCACATAAAATTTCACAGCCTCTGGTTTCTAGCTGAGGGTCATTTCCCACCTCCACTAGTTTCGGGGACCGGTCTCCCACTTTGGCCTGACCCCTCCACGCAGGTGGATTCAGGCGTGCGGTGGCGACTCGCCCGTCCACACCCCTGGGATCCCTTCGTTCCTCGTTCCTGGAGCCTTCTCCGCTCCTCTTCCTTCTTTCTCCCTCTTCCAGGCCTGGGCCTCTGTTACTAGGCCCGCCTCTGGAGCAGAGCTCATGCAGAGCCCCTGCTCCCTGTCACTTCTGCTCAGACTTCTCTGCACTGAACTAAGATGGTGCCCACCTTTTATACTCCCTTCTCAATGCACCCAGGAACTGCTTCCTCCCTGCTCCTGCACTACAGGGTTCCCCTTCCTCAGTGTTCCCTCCCCACACTCCAGCCAGGGACAGGGACTGTCGTGCCCATCTCAGGGGCATATTGGTCGCCCTGCCCCACGGCAATGTGGTGTAATGCATGCAGGTGTCGGGGTCCTGATACACACTCCATCCTTACCTGAGAGTGAGATATCACACCTCTGGGTGAGGTGCAATACCTCTGCAGCAACCGAGCCCTCGGGGTGCTACAGTTCCATTTATCTTCAGCCTAGGTGACGCATTGCGATACAGGGACGTGATTTTGGCTTTAAAAGGGTCCCCTAGACCCCTACCCCAAGCTTTTTAAGTGAATAATATATGGCGTGCCAGGAGACTCTATGGAATGCTTTCTCAGCATCCAACGAGAGTATCTAATTACAAATTTTTAACTGCATCTAGCCCAGGAAATACTTTGTGCCTAGTAGCAGTGTCTGCTAGTCAGCGAATTATCCCGGCTGTTAAGCAACCTACACCACCTGTAGTTTGGACACTTAATTTTTTCAAAGGAAATGCTTCGGGACCATGGATACTCAGTGAAGAGCATCAGGAGGCACCCTAAGGCATAGGGGCTGGGACTGGCGGTAGGACGCCTTGCGGTGGACAGCCGAGCTCGATCCTTATAAAAGCTTTTTAACTGCAGCAGCTTTAGTGGACGCTACTGGAGCTGGAATTACGCGGCTGCTGGCATGAGACTTGCCCTTCAATAGATCCTTGTAAAAGGATTTTAAGTGTATTCATTCAAATTAGAGAGACAATTTAAATTAAAAAGCTTAGAGCTGCCTCCACCACAGGGGGGCTCGCTCGACCCACCAGCGGACAGGCACCAGTATTGGGAGAGGGGGGCTGGCCGTCAGGGTCCACCGCGGCTCTGGCACAAACGGAGGTGGCACAGGCAGGAACGGACTGGCCGTGTTGGCTTCTCACTTTTTGGATTTTAGAAGGGCATGACATGCCTATATCTGTGTCTCCCCCTCCTTTTACTCCTCCACCTCTTTTCTTTTCGCATGACTATATGTACTTGTCACTTTTCCATGTGTTAGTTATGTCTTCTGAGCAGTTTGTCAGCTTTTGGACACCTTTGAAGGTGTTTTCTATGTGTTTCTATGTGTTTTTGTTTGCCTGCCATTGGTTTTAACGGTGTTCGAAGGTGTTCGACTAACAGTTCGACGAACAGTTCGGCGAACACAAGGGTGTTTGATGAACCGAACCGAACTCGAACACTACGGGGGTGGCTCAACACTATTCTTGACTGGCCAAGCCAAAGCCCTGACATGAACCCAATTGAGCATCTCTGGAGAGACCTGAAAATGACTGTACTTCAACATTCACCATCCAACGTGACGGAACTGGAGAGGATCTGCAAGGAAGAATGGCAGAGGATCCCCAAATCCAGGTGTGAAAAACTTGTTGCATCATTCCCAAGAAGACTCATGGATGTACTAGCTCAAAGGGGTTCTTCTACTCAATACTGAGCAAAGGGTCTGAATACTTATGACCATGTGTTATTTCAGTATTTCTTTTATAATAAATTTGCAAAAATTTCTACATTTCTAGTATTTTTCAGTCAAGATGGGGTGCAGAGTTTACTTTAATGAGAAAAAAATGAAATCTTTAGGATTTACCAAATGGCTGCAATGAAACAAAGAGTGAAAAATTTAAAGGGGTCTGAATACTTTCCGTATATACTGTATATAACCATATATCTATTAACTATCTATATGTCCATGTATCTATCCATGCATCCATCTATTGATGTATTATCTATAGTGTTGATCGAGCATGCTCGACACTGCTCGTTTCTCGCCCGAGTATCTCACTACTCGGGATTTTCGGCGAGCACCGAGCATGTCCGGGTTACTCGGGCGGGAGCTCGGGTCTCCGCACTGCACGTTTGGCGCTCTTTACAGAGCCAATGAACATGCAGGAATTGCCAGCCAGTCACTGTAATGCCGCAGCCATGTTGTTTGTGGGCATTACAGTGATTGGCAGGCCGCACAGCATCACCTCGAGTATTTAAAGCCGGGCACCGCCATCTAGGACACAGTCGCTTGGGATCAGTCAGTGTAGGGTGAGTGCTGCTGAGCTAGGGAGAGATTAAAATAGTTAGTGTAGGGTCTATAAAGCCTGCCAAATCAAACAAACAGTCCTTCTCAGGACTAATATCCATCCCAGATATCAGGCAGGCAGGCAGGCTCTATAGGAGACGCAGTGGTTATACCAGCAAACGCTGCATTACAGTCCTGTGTGCTCCTGTTGGTCAAATTGCTAGACTTATCCCCCGGTCTCAGGAGACAGGAAAAATTCTTTTTTTTTTCATCTAAATCCTTTTTTTTTTTCTCCTCAGACTGTACAAATACGCGTCTTATTAACGTATTGGCATCCCCCCCCCAAAAAAAAAAAATATTGAGTATATCTGTGACTGTTAAGACACCAATATATCTGTTTAAAAGAGTCTGGTGTAGGCCAGAAAAATAGAACTGTGGTTTTGCAGTTCCACGGGTCAAATCTCTGTATTATCCTGCTTTTGGCATTTTTTGCCGTGAAAAAAAACTATAATAGTGTCTCCCTGACTGGTCAGACACCAATATATCTGTTTAAAAGAGTCTGGTGTAGGCCAGAGAAATACAACTGTGGTTTTGCAGTTCCACGGGTCAAATCTCTGTATTATCCTGCTTTTGGTACTCTTTGGTCTTCCTTTCCTGGAGCGGTCCTCATGTGAGCCAGTTTCTTTGTAGCGCTTTATGGTTTTTGCAACAGCACTTGGGGACACTTTCAAAGTTTTCCCAATTTTTCGGACTGACTGACCTTCATTTCTTAAAGTTATGTTGGCCACTCGTTTTTCTTTACTTAGCTGCTTTTTTCTTGCCATAATACAAATTCTAACAGTCTATTCAGTAGGACTATCAGCTGTGTATCCACCAGACTTCTGCACAACACAACTGATGGTCCCAACCCCATTTATAAGGCAAGATATCCCACTCATTAATCCTGACAGGGCACATCTGTGAAGTGAAAACCATTTCCGGTGACTACCTCTTGAAGCTCATCAAGAGAATGCCAAGAGTGTGCAAAGCAGTCGTCAAAGGAAAAGGTGGCTACTTTAAAGAACCTAGAATATAAGACATATTTTCAGCTGTTTCCCACTTTTTTGTTAGGTATATAATTCCACATGTGTTAATTCATAGTTTTGGTGCCTTCAGTGTGAATGTACCTTTTTCATAGTCATGAAAATACAGAAAAATCTTTAAATCAGAAGGTGTGTCCAAACTTTTTGTCTGTACTGTATCTGTTTAAAAGAGTCTGGTCTATGCCACATAACTATAACTGATTTTGCAGTTCTACGGGTAAAATCTCTGTGATATCCTGCTTTTGGCATTTGTTGCCATAAAAAAAACAGTAATAGTGTCTCCCTGACTGGTCAGACACCAATATATCTGATTAAAAGATTCTGCTGTACGCCACATAACTATAACTGTGGTTTTGCAGTTCCACGGGTCAAATCTCTGCATTATCCTGCTTTTGGCATTTTTTGCCGTAAAAAAAAACAGTAATAGTGTCTCCCTGACTGGTCAGACACCAATATATCTGTTTAAAAGATTCTGGTGTATGCCACATAACTATAACTGTGGTTTTGCAGTTCCATGGGTCAAATCTGTATTATCCTGCTTTAGGCATCTTTTGCCGTAAAAAAAAACTATAATAGTGTCTCCCTGACTGGTCAGACACCAATATATCTGTTTAAAAGATTCTGGTGTACGCCGCATAACTATAACTGTGGTTTTGCAGTTCCACGGGTCAAATCTCTGTATTATCCAGCTTTTGGCATATTTTGCCATAAAAAAAAACAGTAATAGTGTCTCCCTGACTTGTTAGACACCAACATATCTGTTTAACAGATTCTGGTGTATGATACATAGCTGTAACTGTGGTTTTGCAGTTCCGCGGGTCAAATCTCTGTAATATCCTGCTTTTGGCATTTTTTGCCGTAAAAAAAAACCGTAATAGTGTCTGCCAGACTGGTCAGACACCAATCTATCTGTTTAAAAGAGTCTGGTGTAGCCCAGAGAAATAGAACTGTGGTTTTGCAGTTCCACGGGTCAAATCTCTATATTATCCTGCTTTTGGCATTTTTTGCCATTAAAAAAACTGTAATAGTGTCTCCCTGACTGGTCAGAAACCAATATATCTGTTTAAAAGAGTCTGGTGTGGGGCAGAGAAATAGAACTGTGGTTTTGCAGTTCCACGGTTCAAATTTCTGCATTATCCTCCTTTTGGCATATTTTGCCGCAAAAAAAAACTGCAATAGTGTCTCCCTGACTGGTCAGACACCAATATATCTGTTTAAAAGAGTCTGGTGTAGGCCAGAGAAATAGAACTGTGGTTTTGCAGTTCCACGGGTCAAATCTCTGTATTATCCTGCTTTTGGCATTTTTTGCCGAAATAAAATCTGAAATAGTGTCTCCCTGACTGGTCAGACACCAATATATCTGTTTAAAAGATTCTGGTGTACGCCACATAACTATAACTGTGGTTTTGCAGTTCCACGGGTCAAATCTCTGTATTATCCAGCTTTTGGCATATTTTGCCATAAAAAAAAACAGTAATAGTGTCTCCCTGACTTGTTAGACACCAACATATCTGTTTAACAGATTCTGGTGTATGACACATAGCTATAACTGTGGTTTTGCAGTTCCGCGGGTCAAATCTCTGTAATATCCTGCTTTTGGCATTTTTTGCCGTAAAAAAAAACCGTAATAGTGTCTGCCAGACTGGTCAGACACCAATCTATCTGTTTAAAAGAGTCTGGTGTAGGCCAGAGAAATAGAACTGTGGTTTTGCAGTTCCACGGGTCAAATCTCTATATTATCCTGCTTTTGGCATTTTTTGCCATTAAAAAAACTGTAATAGTGTCTCCCTGACTGGTCAGAAACCAATATATCTGTTTAAAAGAGTCTGGTGTAGGCCAGAGAAATAGAACTGTGGTTTTGCAGTTCCACGGTTCAAATTTCTGCATTATCCTCCTTTTGGCATATTTTGCCGCAAAAAAAAACTGCAATAGTGTCTCCCTGACTGGTCAGACACCAATATATCTGTTTAAAAGAGTTCTGGTGTAGGCCAGAGAAATAGAACTGTGGTTTTGCAGTTCCACGGGTCAAATCTCTGTATTATCCTGCTTTTGGCATTTTTTGCCGAAATAAAATCTGAAATAGTGTCTCCCTGACTGGTCAGACACCAATATATCTGTTTAAAAGATTCTGGTGTACGCCACATAACTATAACTGTGGTTTTGCAGTTCCACGGGTCAAATCTCTGTATTATCCTGCTTTTGGCATTTGTTGCCGTAAAAAAAACAGTAATAGTGTCTCCCTGACTGGTCAGACACCAGTGTATCTGTTTAAAAGATTCTGGTGTACGCCACATAACTATAACTGTGTTTTTGCAGTTCCACGGGTCAAATCTCTGTATTATCCTGCTTTTGGCATTTTTTTGCCGTAAAAAAACACTAATAGTGTCTCCTTGACTGGTCAGACACCAATATATCTGTTTAAAAGATTCTGGTGTACACCACCTAGCTATAACTGTGGTTTTGCAGTTCCATTGGTCAAATCTCTGTAATATCCTGCTTTTGGCATTTTTTGCCGTAAAAAAAAACTGTAATAGTGTCTGCCTGACTGGTCAGACACCAATATATCTGTTTAAAACAGTCTGGTGTAGGCCAGAGAAATAGAACTGTGGTTTTGCAGTTCCACAGGTCAAATCTCTGTATTATCCTGCTTTTGGCATTTTTTGCCGTTAACAAAACTGTAAAAGTGTTTCCCTGACTGGTCAGACACCAATATATCTGTTTAAAAGAGACTGGTGTAGGCCAGAGAAATAGAACTGTGGTTTTGCAGTTCCACGGTTCAAATTTCTACATTATCCTCCTTTTGGCAGATTTTGCCACAAAAAAAAACCTGTAATAGTGTCTCCCTGACTGGTCAGACACCAATATATCTGTTTAAAAGAGTCTGTTGTAGGCCAGAGAAATAGAACTGTGGTTTTGCAGTTCCATGGGTCAAATCTCTGTTTTATCCTGCCTTTGGCATTTTTTGCCGTAAAAAAAATCTGTTATAGTGTCTCCCTGACTGGTCAGACACCAATATATCTGTTTAAAAGAGTCTGGTGAAGGACAGAGAAATAGAACTGTGGTTTTGCAGTTCCACAGGTCAAATCTCTGTATTATCCTGCTTTTGTCATTTGTTGCCTTAAAAAAAAGCAGTAATAGTGTCTCCCTGACTGGTCAGACACCAGTGTATCTGTTTAAAAGATTCTGGTGTACGCCACATAACTATAACTGTGTTTTTGCAGTTCCACAGGTCAAATCTCTGTATTATCCTGCTTTTGGCATTTTTTTGCCATAAAAAAAACAGTAATAGTGTCTCCCTGACTGGTCAAACACCAATATATCTGTTTAAAAGATTCTGGTGTATGCCACATAGCTATAAATGTGGTTTTGCAGTTCCACGGATCAAATCTCTGTAATGTCCTGCTTTTGGCATTTTTTGCCGTAAAAAAAAAACTGTAATAGTGTCTGCCTGACTGGTCAGACACCAATATATCTGTTTAAAAGAGTCTGGTGTAGGGCAGAGAAAGAGAACTGTGGTTTTGCAGTTCCACAGGTCAAATCTCTGTATTAGCCTGCTTTTGGCATTTTTTGCCGTTAACAAAACTGTAATAGTGTCCCCCTGACTGGTCAAACACCAATATATCTGTTTAAAAGAGTCTAGTGTAGGCCAGAGAAAGAGAACTGTGGTTTTGCAGTTCCACGGTTCAAATTTCTGCATTATCCTGCTTTTGGCATATTTTGCCGCTAAAGAAAAAATCTAATAGTGTCTCCCTGACTGGTCAGACACCAATATATCTGTTTAAAAGAGTCTGGTGTAGGCCAGAGAAATAGAACTGTGGTTTTGCAGTTCCACGGGTCAAATCTCTGTTTTATCCTGCTTTTGGCATTTTTTGCCATAAAAAAAATCTGTAATAGTGTCTCCCTGACTGGTCAGACACCAATATATCTGTTTAAAAGAGTCTGGTGTAGGCCAGAGAAATAGAACTGTGGTTTTGCAGTTCCATGGGTCAAATCTCTGTATTATCCTGCTTTTGGCATTTTTTGCCATAAAAAAACTGTAATAGTGTCTCCCTGCCTGGTCAGACACCAATATATCTGTTTTAAAGATAATGGTGTACGCCACATAACTATAACTGTGGTTTTGCAGTTCCACGGGTCAAATCTCTGTATTATCCTGCTTTTGGCATTTGTTGCCGTGAAAAAAAACAGTAATAGTGTCTCCCTGACTGGTCAGACACCAGTGTATCTGTTTAAAAGATTCTGGTGTACGCCACATAACTATAACTGTGGTTTTGCAGTTCCACGGGTCAAATCTCTGTATTATCCTGCTTTTGGCATTTTTTTGCCATAAAAAAAACAGTAATAGTGTCTCCCTGACTGGTCAGACATCAATATATCTGTTTAAAAGATTCTGGTGTACGCCACATAGCTATAACTGTGGTTTTGCAGTTCAACGGGTCAAATCTCTGTAATATCCTGCTTTTGGCATTTTTTGCCGCAAAAAAAACTGTAATAGTGTCTGCCTGACTGGTCAGACACCAATATATCTGTTTAAAAGAGTCTGTTGTAGGCCAGAGAAATAGAACTGTGGTTTTGCACTTCCGTGGGTCAAATCTCTGTTTTATCCTGCTTTTGGCATTTTTTGCCGTAAAAAAAATCTGTAATAGTGTCTTCCTGACTGGTCAGATGCCAATATATCTGTTTAAAAGATTCTGGTGTATGCCACATAACTATAACTGTGGTTTTGCAGTACCATGGGTCAAATCTCTGTATTATCCTGCTTTTGGCATTTGTTTCCATAAAAAAAAACAGTAATAGTGTCTACCTGACTGGTCAGACACCAATATATCTGTTTTAAAGATTACGGTGAACGCCACAAAACTATAACTGTGGTATTGCAGTTCCACAGGTCAAATATTTTTATTTTCCTGCTTTTGGCATTTCTGCCGTAAAAAAAACTGTAATAGTGTCTCCTTGACTGGTCAGACACCAATATATCTGTTTAAAAGAGTCTGGTGAAGGACAGAGAAATAGAACTGTGGTTTTGCAGTTCCATGGGTCAAATCTCTGTATTATCCTGCTTTTGGCATTCTTTGCCGAAAGAAAAACTGTAATAGTGTCTCCCTGACTGGTCAGACACCAATATATCTGTTTAAAAGAGTCTGGTGAAGGCCAGAGAAATACAACTGTGGTTTTGCAGTTCCATGGGTCAAATCTCTGTATTATCCTGGTTTTGGCATTTTTTCCATAAAAAAAAATGTAATAGTGTCTCCCTGACTGGTCAGACACCAATATATCTGTTTAAAAGATTCTGGTGTACGCCAAATAACTATAACTGTGGTTTTGCAGTTCCACCGGTCAAATCTCTGTATTATCCTGCTTTTGGCATTTGTTGCCGTAAAAAAAAATCAGTAATAGTGTCTCCCTGACTGGTCAGACACCAGTGTATCTGTTTAAAAGATTCTGGTGTACGCCACATAACTATATCTGTGGTTTTGCAGTACCACGGGTCAATTCTCTGTATTATCCTGCTTTTGGCATTTCTTTCCGTAAAAAAAACAGTAATAGTGTCTCCCTGACTGGTCAGACACCAATATATCTGTTTTAAAGATTATGGTGTGTGCCACATAACTATAACTGTGGTTTTGCAGTTCCACGGGTGAAATCTTTTTATTTTCCTGCTTTTGGCATTTTTGCCGTAAACAAAACTGTAATAGTGTCTAACTGACTGGTCAGACACCAATATATCTGTTTAAAAGAGTCTGGTGAAGGACAGAGAAATAGAACTGTGGTTTTGCAGTTCCACAGGTCAAATCTCTGTATTATCCTGCTTTTGGCATTTTTTGCCGTTAACAAAACTGTAATAGTGTCTCCCTGACTGGTCAGACACCAATATAACTGTTTAAAAGAGTCTGGTGTAGGCCAGAGAAAGAGAACTGTGGTTTTGCAGTTCCACGGTTCAAATTTCTACATTATCCTCCTTTTGGCATATTTTGCCACAAAAAAAAATGTAATAGTGTCTTCCTGACTGGTCAGACACCAATATATCTGTTTAAAAGAGTCTGGTGTAGGCCAGAGAAATAGAACTGTGGTTTTGCAGTACCATGGGTCAAATCTCTGTTTAATCCTGCTTTTGGCATTTTTTGCCATAAAAAAATCTGTAATAGTGTCTCCCTGACTGGTCAGACAACAATATATCTGTTTAAAAGAGTCTGGTGAAGGCCAGAGAAATACAACTGTGGTTTTGCAGTTCCACGGGTCAAATCTCTGTATTACCCTGGTTTTGGCATTTTTGCCATAAAAAAAACTGTAATAGTGTCTCCCTGACTGGTCAGACACCAATATATCTGTTTAAAAGATTCTGGTGTATGCCACATAACTATAACTGTGGTTTTGCAGTTCCATGGGTCAAATCTGTATTATCCTGCTTTAGGCATCTTTTGCCGTAAAAAAAAACTATAATAGTGTCTCCCTGACTGGTCAGACACCAATATATCTGTTTAAAAGATTCTGGTGTACGCCGCATAACTATAACTGTGGTTTTGCAGTTCCACGGGTCAAATCTCTATATTATCCTGCTTTTGGCATTTTTTGCCATTAAAAAAACTGTAATAGTGTCTCCCTGACTGGTCAGAAACCAATATATCTGTTTAAAAGAGTCTGGTGTAGGCCAGAGAAATAGAACTGTGGTTTTGCAGTTCCACGGTTCAAATTTCTGCATTATCCTCCTTTTGGCATATTTTGCCATTAAAAAAACTGTAATAGTGTCTCCCTGACTGGTCAGAAACCAATATATCTGTTTAAAAGAGTCTGGTGTAGGCCAGAGAAATAGAACTGTGGTTTTGCAGTTCCACGGTTCAAATTTCTGCATTATCCTCCTTTTGGCATATTTTGCCGCAAAAAAAAACTGCAATAGTGTCTCCCTGACTGGTCAGACACCAATATATCTGTTTAAAAGAGTCTGGTGTAGGCCAGAGAAATAGAACTGTGGTTTTGCAGTTCCACGGGTCAAATCTCTGTATTATCCTGCTTTTGGCATTTTTTGCCGAAATAAAATCTGAAATAGTGTCTCCCTGACTGGTCAGACACCAATATATCTGTTTAAAAGATTCTGGTGTACGCCACATAACTATAACTGTGGTTTTGCAGTTCCACGGGTCAAATCTCTGTATTATCCTGCTTTTGGCATTTGTTGCCGTAAAAAAAACAGTAATAGTGTCTCCCTGACTAGTCAGACACCAGTGTATCTGTTTAAAAGATTCTGGTGTACGCCACATAAATATAACTGTGTTTTTGCAGTTCCACGGGTCAAATCTCTGTATTATCCTGCTTTTGGCATTTTTTTGCCGTAAAAAAACACTAATAGTGTCTCCTTGACTGGTCAGACACCAATATATCTGTTTAAAAGATTCTGGTGTACACCACCTAGCTATAACTGTGGTTTTGCAGTTCCATTGGTCAAATCTCTGTAATATCCTGCTTTTGGCATTTTTTGCCGTAAAAAAAAACTGTAATAGTGTCTGCCTGACTGGTCAGACACCAATATATCTGTTTAAAACAGTCTGGTGTAGGCCAGAGAAATAGAACTGTGGTTTTGCAGTTCCACAGGTCAAATCTCTGTATTATCCTGCTTTTGGCATTTTTTGCCGTTAACAAAACTGTAAAAGTGTCTCCCTGACTGGTCAGACACCAATATATCTGTTTAAAAGAGACTGGTGTAGGCCAGAGAAATAGAACTGTGGTTTTGCAGTTCCACGGTTCAAACTTCTACATTATCCTCCTTTTGGCAGATTTTGCCACAAAAAAAAACCTGTAATAGTGTCTCCCTGACTGGTCAGACACCAATATATCTGTTTAAAAGAGTCTGTTGTAGGGCAGAGAAATAGAACTGTGGTTTTGCAGTTCCATGGGTCAAATCTCTGTTTTATCCTGCCTTTGGCATTTTTTGCCATAAAAAAAATCTGTTATAGTGTCTCCCTGACTGGTCAGACACCAATATATCTGTTTAAAAGATTCTGGTGTATGCCACATATCTATAACTGTGGTTTTTCAGTACCACGGGTCAAATCTTTGTATTATCCTGCTTTTGGCATTTGTTTCCATAAAAAAAAACAGTAATAGTGTCTACCTGACTGGTCAGACACCGATATATCTGTTTTAAAGATTATGGTGTACGCCACATAACGATAACTGTGATTTTGCAGTTCCACGGGTCAAATCTTTTTATTTTCCTGCTTTTGGCATTTCTGCAGTAAAAAAAACTGTAAGAGTGTCTCCCTGACTGGTCAGACACCAATATATCTGTTTAAAAGAGTCTGGTGAAGGACAGAGAAATAGAACTGTGGTTTTGCAGTTCCACGGGTCAAATCTCTGTATTATCCTGCTTTTGTCATTTGTTGCCTTAAAAAAAAGCAGTAATAGTGTCTCCCTGACTGGTCAGACACCAGTGTATCTGTTTAAAAGATTCTGGTGTACGCCACATAACTATAACTGTGTTTTTGCAGTTCCACAGGTCAAATCTCTGTATTATCCTGCTTTTGGCATTTTTTTGCCATAAAAAAACAGTAATAGTGTCTCCCTGACTGGTCAGACACCAATATATTTGTTTAAAAGATTCTGGTGTATGCCACATAGCTATAAATGTGGTTTTGCAGTTCCACGGGTCAAATCTCTGTAATGTCCTGCTTTTGGCATTTTTTGCCGTAAAAAAAAAACTGTAATAGTGTCTGCCTGACTGGTCAGACACCAATATATCTGTTTAAAAGAGTCTGGTGTAGGGCAGAGAAAGAGAACTGTGGTTTTGCAGTTCCACAGGTCAAATCTCTGTATTATCCTGCTTTTGGCATTTTTTGCCGTTAACAAAACTGTAATAGTGTCCCCCTGACTGGTCAAACACCAATATATCTGTTTAAAAGAGTCTGGTGTAGGCCAGAGAAAGAGAACTGTGGTTTTGCAGTTCCACGGTTCAAATTTCTGCATTATCCTCCTTTTGGCATATTTTGCCGCAAAAGAAAAAATCTAATAGTGTCTCCCTGACTGGTCAGACACCAATATATCTGTTTAAAAGAGTCTGGTGTAGGCCAGAGAAATAGAACTGTGGTTTTGCAGTTCCACGGGTCAAATCTCTGTTTTATCCTGCTTTTGGCATTTTTTGCCATAAAAAAAATCTGTAATAGTGTCTCCCTGACTGGTCAGACACCAATATATCTGTTTAAAAGAGTCTGGTGTAGGCCAGAGAAATAGAACTGTGGTTTTGCAGTTCCATTTGTCAAATCTCTGTATTATCCTGCTTTTGGCATTTTTTGCCATAAAAAAACTGTAATAGTGTCTCCCTGCCTGGTCAGACACCAATATATCTGTTTTAAAGATAATGGTGTACGCCACATAACTATAACTGTTGTTTTGCAGTCCCACGGGTCAAATCTTTTTATTTTCCTGCTTTTGGCATTTTTGCCGTAAAAAAACTGTAATAGTGTCTCCCTGACTGGTCAGACACCAATATATCTGTTTTAAAGATAATGGTGTATGCCACATAACTGTAACTGTTGTTTTGCAGTCCCACGGGTCAAATCTTTTTATTTTCCTGCTTTTGGCATTTTTGCCGTAAAAAAACTGTAATAGTGTCTCCCTGACTGGTCAGACACCAATATATCTGTTTAAAAGAGTCTGGTGAAGAACAGAGAAATAGAACTGTGGTTTTGCAGTACCACGGGTCAAATCTCTGTATTATCCTGCTTTTGGCATTTTTTGCCGAAAGAAAACTGTAATAGTGTCTCCCTGACTGGTCAGACACCAATATATCTGTTTAAGAGAAGGACAGAGAAATACAACTGTGGTTTTGCAGTTCCATGGGTCAAATCTCTGTATTATCCTGGTTTTGGCAATTTTTGCCATAAAAAAATACTGTAATAGTGTCTCCCTGACTTGTCAGACACCAATATATCTGTTTAAAAGATTCTGGTGTACGCCACATAACTATAACTGTGGTTTTGCAGTTCCACGGGTCAAATCTCTGTATTATCCTGCTTTTGGCATTTGTTGCCGTGAAAAAAAACAGTAATAGTGTCTCCCTGACTGGTCAGACATCAATATATCTGTTTAAAAGATTCTGGTGTACGCCACATAGCTATAACTGTGGTTTTGCAGTTCAACGGGTCAAATCTCTGTTTTATCCTGCTTTTGGCATTTTTTGCTGTAAAAAAAATCTGTAATAGTGTCTTCCTGACTGGTCAGATGCCAATATATCTGTTTAAAAGATTCTGGTGTATGCCACATAACTATAACTGTGGTTTTGCAGTACCATGGGTCAAATCTCTGTATTATCCTGCTTTTGGCATTTGTTTCCATAAAAAAAAACAGTAATAGTGTCTACCTGACTGGTCAGACACCAATATATCTGTTTTAAAGATTACGGTGAACGCCACAAAACTATAACTGTGGTATTGCAGTTCCACAGGTCAAATATTTTTATTTTCCTGCTTTTGGCTTTTCTGCCATAAAAAAAACTGTAATAGTGTCTCCCTGACTGGTCAGACACCAATATATCTGTTTAAAAGAGTCTGGTGAAGGACAGAGAAATAGAACTGTGGTTTTGCAGTTCCATGCGTCAAATCTCTGTATTATCCTGCTTTTGGCATTCTTTGCCGAAAGAAAAACTGTAATAGTGTCTCCCTGACTGGTCAGACACCAATATATCTGTTTAAAAGAGTCTGGTGAAGGCCAGAGAAATACAACTGTGGTTTTCCAGTTCCACGGGTCAAATCTCTGTATTATCCTGGTTTTGGCATTTTTTCCATAAAAAAAAATGTAATAGTGTCTCCCTGACTGGTCAGACACCAATATATCTGTTTAAAAGATTCTGGTGTACGCCAAATAACTATAACTGTGGTTTTGCAGTTCCACCGGTCAAATCTCTGTATTATCCTGCTTTTGGCATTTGTTGCCGTAAAAAAAAAGCAGTAATAGTGTCTCCCTGACTGGTCAGACACCAGTGTATCTGTTTAAAAGATTCTGGTGTACGCCACATAACTATATCTGTGGTTTTGCAGTACCATGGGTCAATTCTCTGTATTATCCTGCTTTTGGCATTTCTTTCCGTAAAAAAAAACAGTAATAGTGTCTCCCTGACTGGTCAGACACCAATATATCTGTTTTAAAGATTATGGTGTATGCCACATAACTATAACTGTGGTTTTGCAGTTCCACGGGTGAAATCTTTTTATTTTCCTGCTTTTGGCATTTTTGCCGTAAAAAAAACTGTAATAGTGTCTAACTGACTGGTCAGACACCAATATATCTGTTTAAAAGAGTCTGGTGAAGGACAGAGAAATAGAACTGTGGTTTTGCAGTTCCACAGGTCAAATCTCTGTATTATCCTGCTTTTGGCATTTTTTGCCGTTAACAAAACTGTAATAGTGTCTCCCTGACTGGTCAGATACCAATATAACTGTTTAAAAGAGTCTGGTGTAGGCCAGAGAAAGAGACCTGTGGTTTTGCAGTTCCACGGTTCAAATTTTTGCATTATCCTCCTTTTGGCATATTTTGCCACAAAAAAAAAATGTAATAGTGTCTTCCTGACTGGTCAGACACCAATATATCTGTTTAAAAGAGTCTGGTGTAGGCCAGAGAAATAGAACTGTGGTTTTGCAGTACCATGGGTCAAATCTCTGTTTTACCCTGCTTTTGGCATTTTTTGCCGTAAAAAAAATCTGTAATAGTGTCTCCCTGACTGGTCAGACACCAATATATCTGTTTAAAAGAGTCTGGTGAAGGCCAGAGAAATACAACTGTGGTTTTGCAGTTCCACCGGTCAAATCTCTGTATTACCCTGGTTTTGGCATTTTTGCCATAAAAAAAACTGTAATAGTGTCTCCCTGACAGGTCAGACACCAATATATCTGTTTAAAAGATTCTGGTGTACGCCACATAACTATAACTGTTGTTTTGCAGTTCCACGGGTCAAATCTCTGTATTATCCTGCTTTTGGCATTTGTAGCCATAAAAAAAGCAGTAATAGTGTCTCCCTGAATGGTCAGACACCAGTGTATCTGTTTAAAAGATTCTGGTGTACGCCACATAACTATAACTGTGTTTTTGCAGTTCCATGGGTCAAATCTCTGTATTATCCTGCTTTTGGCATTTTTTTGCCATAAAATAATCTGTAATAGTGTCTCCCTGACTGGCTAGACACCAATATATCTGTTTAAAGGAGTCTGGTGAAGGCCAGAGAAATACAACTGTGGTTTTGCAGTTCCACGGGTCAAATCTCTGTATTATCCTGGTTTTGGCATTTTTGCCATAAAAAAAACTGTAATAGTGTCTCCCTGACTGGTCAGACACCAATATATCTGTTTAAAAGATTCTCGTGTATGCCACATAACTATAACTGTGGTTTTGCAGTTCCACGGGTCAAATCTCTGTATTATCCTGCTTTTGGCATTTGTTGCCGTAAAAAAAATCAGTAATAGTGTCTCCCTGTCTGGTCAGACACCAATATATCTGTTTAAAAGAGTCTGGTGAAGGACAGAGAAATAGAACTGTGGTTTTGCAGTTCCACAGGTCAAATCTCTGTATTATCCTGCTTTTGGCATTTTTTGCCGTTAACAAAACTGTAATAGTGTCTCCCTGACTGGTCAGACACCAATATAACTGTTTAAAAGAGTCTGGTGTAGGCCAGAGAAAGAGAACTGTGGTTTTGCAGTTCCACGGTTCAAATTTCTACATTATCCTCCTTTGGCATATTTTGCCACAAAAAAAAATGTAATAGTGTCTTCCTGACTGGTCAGACACCAATATATCTGTTTAAAAGAGTCTGGTGTAGGCCAGAGAAATAGAACTGTGGTTTTGCAGTACCATGGGTCAAATCTCTGTTTTATCCTGCTTTTGGCATTTTTTGCCATAAAAAAAATCTGTAATAGTGTCTCCCTGACTGCTCAGACAACAATATATCTGTTTAAAAGAGTCTGGTGAAGGCCAGAGAAATACAACTGTGGTTTTGCAGTTCCACGGGTCAAATCTCTGTGTTACCCTGGTTTTGGCATTTTTGCCATAAAAAAAACTGTAATAGTGTCTCCCTGACTGGTCAGACACCAATATATCTGTTTAAAAGATTCTGGTGTACGCCACATAAGTATAACTGTGGTTTTGCAGTTCCACGGGTCAAATCTCTGTATTATCCTGCTTTTGGCATTTGTAGCCATAAAAAAAAGCAGTAATAGTGTCTCCCTGACTGGTCAGACACCAGTGCATCTGTTTAAAAGATTCTGGTGTACACCACATAACTATAACTGTGTTTTTGCAGTTCCATGGGTCAAATCTCTGTATTATCCTGCTTTTAGCATTTTTTTGCCGTAAAAAAAATCTGTAATAGTGTCTCCCTGACTGGTTAGACACCAATATATCTGTTTAAAGGAGTCTGGTGAAGGCCAGAGAAATACAACTGTGGTTTTGCAGTTCCACGGGTCAAATCTCTGTATTATCCTGGTTTTGGCATTTTTGCCATAAAAAAAACTGTAATAGTGTCTCCCTGACTGGTCAGACACCAATATATCTGTTTAAAAGATTCTCGTGTATGCCACATAACTATAACTGTGGTTTTGCAGTTCCACGGGTCAAATCTCTGTATTATCCTGCTTTTGGCATTTGTTGTCGTAAAAAAAAGCAGTAATAGTGTCTCCATGTCTGGTCAGACACCAGTGTATCTGTTTAAAAGATTCTGGTGTACGCCACATAACTATAATTGTGTTTTTGCAGTTCCATGGGTCAAATCTCTGTATTATCCTGCTTTTGGCATTTTTTTGCCATAAAAAAAACAGTAATAGTGTCTCCCTGACTGGGCAGACACCAATATATCTGTTTAAAAGAGTTTGTTGTAGGCCAGAGAAATAGAACTGTGGTTTTGCATTTCCACGGGTTCAAATTTCTGCATTATCCTCCTTTTGGCATATATTGCCGCAAAAAAAAAAATGTGATAGTGTCTCCCTGACTGGTCAGACACCAATATATCTGTTTAAAAGATTCTGGTGTATGCCACATAACTATAACTGTGGTTTTGCAGTTCCACGGGTGAAATCTTTTTATTTTCCTGCTTTTGGCATTTTTGCCGTAAAAAAAACTGTAATAGTGTCTCCCTGACTGGTCAGACACCAGTATATCTGTTTAAAAGAGTCTGGTGAAGGACAGAGAAATAGAACTGTGGTTTTGCAGTTCCACAAGTCAAATCTCTGTATTATCCTGCTTTTGGCATTTTTTGCCGTTAACAAAACTGTAATAGTGTCTCCCTGACTGGTCAGACACCAATATAACTGTTTAAAAGAGTCTGGTGTAGGCCAGAGAAATAGAACTGTGGTTTTGCAGTTCTACGGTTCAAATTTCTGCATTATCCTCCTTTTGGCATATTTTGCCGCAAAAAAAAAAATGTAATAGTGTCTTCCTGACTGGTCAGACACCAAAATATCTGTTTAAAAGAGTCTGGTGAAGGACAGAGAAATAGAACTGTGGTTTTGCAGTTCCACGGTCAGATCTCTGTTTTATCCTGATTTTGGCATTTTTTGCCGAAAAAAAAATTGTAATCGTGTCTCCCTGACTGGTCAGACACCAATATATGTGTTTAAAAGAGTCTGGTGAAGGCCAGAGAAATACAACTGTGGTTTTGCAGTTCCACGGGTCAAATCTCTGTATTATCCTGGTTTTGGCAATTTTTGCATTAAAAAAAAACTGTAATAGTGTCTCCCTGACTGGTCAGACACCAATATATCTGTTTAAAAGATTCTGATGTACGCCACATAACTATAACTGTGGTTTTGCAGTTCCACGGGTCAAATCTCTGTATTATCCTGCTTTTGGCATTTGTAGCCATAAAAAAAAGCAGTAATAGTGTCTCCCTGACTGGTTAGACACCAATATATCTGTTTAAAGGAGTCTGGTGAAGGCCAGAGAAATACAACTGTGGTTTTGCAGTTCCATGGGTCAAATCTCTGTATTATCCTGGTTTTGGCATTTTTGCCATAAAAAAAACTGTAATAGTGTCTCCCTGACTGGTCAGACACCAATATATCTGTTTAAAAGATTCTCGTGTATGCCACATAACTATAACTGTGGTTTTGCAGTTCCACGGGTCAAATCTCTGTATTATCCTGCTTTTGGCATTTGTTGCCGTAAAAAAAAGAACTAATAGTGTCTCCCTGTCTGGTCAGACACCAGTGTATCTGTTTAAAAGATTCTGGTGTACGCCACATAACTATAATTGTGTTTTTGCAGTTCCATGGGTCAAAACTCTGTATTATCCTGCTTTTGGCATTTTTTTGCCATAAAAAAAACAGTAATAGTGTCTCCCTGACTGGGCAAACACCAATATATCTGTTTAAAAGAGTCTGGTGTAGGCCAGAGAAATAGAACTGTGGTTTTGCAGTTCCACGGGTTCAAATTTCTGCATTATCCTCCTTTTGGTATATATTACCGCAAAAAAAAATGTGATAGTGTCTCCCTGACTGGTCAGACACCAATAAATCTGTTTAAAAGATTCTGGTGTACGCCACCTAACTATAACTGTGGTTTTGCAGTACCCCGGGTCAATTTTCTGTATTATCCTGCTTTTGGCATTTCTTTCCGTAAAAAAAAACAGTAATAGTGTCTCCCTGCCTGGTCAGAAACCAATATATCTGTTTTAAAGATTATGGTGTACGCCACATAACTATAACTGTGGTTTTGTAGTTCCACGGGTCAAATCTTTTTGTTTTCCTGCTTTTGGCATTTTTGCCGTAAAAAAAACTGTAATAGTGTCTCCCTGACTGGTCAGACACCAATATATCTGTTTAAAAGAGTCTGGTGAAGGACAGAGAAATAGAACTGTGGTTTTGCAGTTCCATGGGTCAAATCTCTGTATTATCCTGCTTTTGGTATTTTTTGCCGAAAAAAAAATGTAATAGTGTCTCCCTAACTGGTCAGACACCAATATATCTGTTTAAAAGTTTCTGGTGTACGCCACATAACTATATCTGTGGGTTTGCAGTTCCACGGGTCAAATCTCTGTATTATCCTGCTTTTGGCATTTTTTGCCATGAAAAAAACCTGTAATAGTGTCTCCCTGACTGGTCAGACAACAATATATCTGTTTAAAAGATTCTGGTGTACGCCACATAACTATAACTGTAGTTTTGCAGTTCCACGGGTCAAATCTCTGTATTATCCTGCTTTTGGCATTTTTTTGCCATAAAAAAAAACTATAATAGTGTCTCCCTGACTGATCTGACACCAATATATCTGTTTAAAAGAGTCTGGTGTAGACCAGAGAAATAGATCTGTGTTTTTGCAGTTCGGCGGGTCAAATCTCTGTATTATCCTGCTTTTGGCATTTTTTGCCGTAAAAAATAACAGTAATAGTGTCTCCCTGACTGGTCAGACACCAGTATATCTGTTTAAAAGATTCTGGTCTACGCCACATAACTATAACTATGGTTTTGCAGTTTCACGGGTCAAATCTTTTTGGTTTCCTGCTCTTGGCATTTTTTGCCGTAAAAAAAACTGTAATAGTGTCTCCCTGACTGGTCAGACACCAATATATCTGTTTAAAGGAGTCGGGTGAAGGCCAGAGAAATAGAACTGTGGTTTTTCAGTTCCACGGGTCAAATCTCTGTAGTATCCTGCTTTTTGCATTTGTTTCCATAAAAAATAAACAATAATAGTGTCTCCCTGACTGGTCAGACACCAATATATCTGTTTAAAAGAGTCGATTGAAGGCCAGAGAAATAGAACTGTGGTTTTTCAGTTCCATGGGTCAATTCTCTGTATTATCCTGCTTTTGGCATTTGTTTCCGTAAAAAAAAACAATATTAGTGTCTCCCTGACTGGTCAGACACCAATATATCTGTTTAAAAGACTCTGGTGTAGGCCAGAGAAATAGAACTGTGGTTTTGCAATTCCCCATGTCAAATCTCTGTATTATCCTGCTTTTGGCATTTTTAGTCGTAAGGAAAAATGTAATAGTGTCTCCCTGACTGGTCAGACACCAAGATATCTGTTTAAAAGAGTCTGGTGTAGGCCAGAGAAATAGAACTGTGGTTTTGCAGTTCCACGGGTCAAATCTCTGTATTATCCTGCTTTTGGCATTTTTTGCAGTAAAAAAAATCTGTAATAGTGTCTCCCTGACTGGTCTGACACCAATATACTGTATCTGTTTAAAAGAGTCTGGTGTAGGCCAGAGAAATTGAAAAGTGGTTTTGCAGTTCCACAGGTCAAATCTCTGTATTATCCTGCTTTTGGCATTTTTTGCCGTTAAAAAAACTGTAATAGTGTCTCCCTGACTGGTCAGACACCAATATATCTGTTTAAAAGTGTCTGGTGTAGGGAAGAGAAATAGAACTGTGGTTTTGCATTTCCACGGTTCAAATTTCTGCATTATCCTTCTTTTGGCATATTTTGTCGCAATAAAAACCTGTAATAGTGTCTCACTGACTGGTCAGACACCAATTTATCTGTTTAAATGAATCTGGTGTAGGCCAGAGAAATAGAACTGTGGTTTTTCAGTTCCACCGGTCAAGTCTCTGTATTAATCTGCTTTTGGCATTTTTTGCTGTAAAAAACTGTAATAGTGTCTCCCTGACTTATCAGACATTAATATATCTGTTTAAAAGAGTCTGGTATAGGCCAGAGAAATAGAACTGTGGTTTTGCAGTTCCACGGGTCAAATCTCTGTATTATCCTGGTTTTGGTACTCTTGGTCTTCCTTTCCTGGGGCGGTCCTCATGTGAGCCAGTTTCTTTGTAGCGCTTTATGGTTTTTGCAACAGCACTTGGGGACACTTTCAAAGTTTTCCCAATTTTTCGGACAGACTGACCTTCATTTCTTAAAGTAATGTTGGCCACTCGTTTTTCTTTACTTAGCTGCTTTTTTCTTGCCATAATACAAATTCTAACAGTCTTTTCAGTAGGACTATCAGCTGTGTATCCACCAGACTTCTGCACAACACAACTGATGGTCCCAACCCCATTTATAAGGCAAGAAATCCCACTTATTAACCGGTTCCCGACCGCCCACTGTAGATAAACGTCCGCGCTGCCTGGGCTCTGTGCAGCGCCGACGTTTAAAAATGGTGGGTGGTCTCACAGTGCTCAGGACCCCCAGGGTCCTGCAAGTACTGCGATTCCGGTGCATAGCGTTAGCTCTGACAGGGTACATCATCGGGACCTGATTAGATCAGGTCCCAGTGATGTTAACCCTTTGCTGTCTTCTATATGCTGTGATCTATAGTGATCGCGGCATATAGGAGACAGCAGGAAGAGAGGGGGTCGTCTTACTTACCTCCGAAGACCTCCGTTTCGTTTGAGGACCTGGGGTTGCTATGGCAGCTGGAGGTCACATGACCGCCTCCAGCTCTGCCATATATGGTGTCCTTCCTGTCTGGCTTCAGCCTGTATGTAGCTGATGCCAGACAGGAAACTGACTGAAACAGTCAGTGAAGATCTCATGTAATGTAATATATGTCTATTACATTACATGAGATCAGTGATCAGAAAAATAAAAATTAATGTCCCATACAGGGACTAAGTAAAAATGAAAAATAAAGTAAAAAAAAGTTTTTAAACTATTAAAAAAAAAATCACAAAATAAATAAAAATAAATAAATAAAATATTAAACCAATAAATCCGTATATTATTACAAAACCAAAAAAAGTACACATATTTGGTATCGCCGCGTCCGAAACAACCCGAGCTATAAAACTGTCACACTAATTAACTCCTTCTGTGCACACCGTAATAAAAATAAATAAAAAACGGAGCAAAAAAATATGCTTTTTCATCATATCGCCAAACAAAAAGTGGAAAAAAATGCGATCAAAAAGCAGAATAGAAATAAAAATGGTACCACTGAAAACTTCATCTTGTTCCACAAAAAAAAGCCACCATACAGCTCCATCACCCAAAAAATAAAAAAGTTATAGCCCTCAGAATAAAGCAATGCAAAAAAAAAATTTTTTTTTCTATAAAATTGTTTTATTGTGTAAAAGCGCCAAAACATAAAACAAATACAGTAAGTGTAGTATCGTTGTAAACGTACTGACCCGAAGAATAACGCTGCCTGATCACTTTTACCACACGCAGAACGGCATAAAAAAAAACTCAAAAAACAATTCCTGAAGTGTTTGTTTTTGTTAACTTTACCTCCCAAAAAACGAATAGAAAGCGATCAAAAAATGTCACGTACCCAAAAATGGTTCCAATAAAAATGTCAACTCGTTCCGCAAAAAACAAGCCATCACATGACTCTATCGGCCGAAATATGGAAAAATTATAGCTCTCAAAATATGGTGATGCAAAAACTAGATTTTGCAAAAAAAGCGTATTTTAGTGTGTGACAGCTGTCAGTCATAAAAACCCGATATAAATCTGGTATCTCTGTAATCGCACCGACCCGAAGAATAAAGTAATCTAATCAGTTATATCACACTAGGAACGGCATAAAAAATAAATAAAACAAATATTATTCACCTGCTACTGATTTGTTTATTATGTCTCCCATAGATCCCAGTAAGGCTCTGCTCACATTTATCCTGTGCTCTGCGCTGAGCACTTACACCAGAGTTTCCGTGTAAATCTCTGAAATACGTGATTCAGCCAGAACCCATGATGGAAGATTCCCTGTAATGAGGCAGATATAGGCCACTGTGGACGCCGTCTAGCCTGGGATCCCACGGTGTCATTTGTTTTAGGCGTGCATAAAAGTGCGGTTGGCCACAGTTTTGTGCACTTCTGAAAAAAATGACACCACTAAACAGAGGCCAGACGGAGTCCAGAGTAACTCTGCTGCCTCATTATAGTGAATGGATCCTGCAGGGGTTTCATCTGAATTACATCACTTGGAAATTTAGATGGAAACCCCGATGTAAGTGCTCAGCCTAGAGCGCCGGATAAATGTTACGTAAAATGTTCCCAATAAAAGCTTCAACTCAGTCCTCAAAAAAAGCTAGTCCCCACTCAGGTCCATCATCTGTTAAAAATATAAGGGACTTCCAAGTTACTGGTAGCAGAAAGGCTCTGGAAAAGCAAAATGGTCCTTGCCCCCCAAAAGAAATTCAGAAAATTTTGTGCTCCCAAATCCAAATGCCTATTCTACAATAATTTGTTCTCCAATTGTCAAATAGCACTCCTTCCCCCTCAAATCTCACCGTATGGCTAAGTGGTACGATACAGCCACATATGGGGTATTAACACTTTTAGAAGAAATTGTGTGTCACATTTCGGCACCATTTTTACCCATTGCCCTGTGTGAAAATGTAAAATCTGAGGGTAAAACATTTTTTTGTGGTAAAAATATAATTATGCTTTTTTCAATGCCCAATGGTATAAATTTAAAAGTTAAAAAATACTCACTACTTCCCTAGATGAATTCCTTGAGAGGTGTAGTTTACAAAATGGGGTCACTTGTGGGGGTTTCTGCTGTTTTGGCATGTCAGCTACTCTTCAAATGTGACATGGTGTCTGCTGCCTATCCCAGCCAACATAGCGCTCCTTTCTCTTCCGAACCCTGCCGTACACCAAAGCAGTGGTTTTCTCCCACATGTGGGGTATCGGCGTACTCAGGAGAAATTGTACAACAAATTTCATGGTGCAATTTATCCTGTTACCCTTATGATAATGCAAAATTAGGGAATGAAAAACATTTTTTATGGGAAAAATGTGAAAATTTTATTTTTACGGCTCAATATTATAAACTTCTGTGAAGCAGCTGGGGATGCAAGGTGCTCACCACAAATCTAGATAAGTTCCCTAAGGGGTCTAGTTTCCAAAATGGTGGCACTTTTGGGGGGTTACCACTGTTTAGGCACATTAGGGGCTCCCCAAATGTGACATGGCGTCCGCTAATTATTCAAACAAATTTTACATTCAAAAAGTCAAATGGCGCTCCTTCCCTTTCAAACCCTGCCCTGTGCCCAAACAGTAATTTGTCTCCACATATGGGGTATCAGCGTGTTCAGGAGAAATTGCACAACAAATTTCATGGTGCAATTTATCCTGTTACCCTTATGATAATACAAAATTAGGGAATGAAAAACATTTTTTGAGGGAAAAATGTGAAAATTTTATTTTTACGACTCAATATTATAAACTTCTGTGAAGCAGCTGGGGGTGCAAGGTGCTCACCACACATCTAGATAAGTTCCCTAAGGGGTCTAGTTTCCAAAATGGTGGCACTTGTGGTGGGTTACCACTGTTTAGGCACATTAGGGGCTCCCCAAATGTGACATGGCGTCCGCTAATTATTCAAACAAATTTTACATTCAAAAAGTCAATTGGCGCTCCTTCCCTTTCAAACCCTGCCATGTGCCCAAACAGTAATTTGCCTCCACATATAGGGTATCGGCGTGTTCAGGAGAAATTGCACAACAAATTTCAAGGTGCAATTTATCCTGTTACCCTTATGATAATACAAAATTAGGGAATGAAAAACATTTTTTATGGGAAAAATGTGAAAATTTTATTTTTACGGCTCAATATTATAAACTTCTGTGAAGCAGCTGGGGGTGCAAGGTGCTCACCACACATCTAGATAAGTTCCCTAAGGGGTCTAGTTTCCAAAATGGTGGCACTTGTGGGGGGTTTCCACTGTTTAGGCACATTAGGGGCTCCCCAAATGTGACATGGCGTCCGCTAATTATTCAAACAAATTTTACATTCAAAAAGTCAAATGGCGCTCCTTCCCTTTCAAACCCTGCCATGTGCCCAAACAGTAATTTGCCTCCACATATGGGGTATCAGCGTGTTCAGGAGAAATTTCATAACAAATTTCATGGTGCAATTTATCCTATTACCCTTATGATAATGCAAAATTAAGGGATGAAAAACGGTTTTGTGGGAAAAATGTGAAAATTTTATTTTTACAGCTCAATATTATAAACTTCTGTGAAGCACCTTGGGGTTCAAGGTGCTCACCACACATCTAGATAATTTCCCTAAGGGGTCTAGTTTCCAAAATGGTGTCACTTGTGGGGGGTTTCCACTGTTTAGGCACATCAGGAGCTCTCCAAACGCAACATAGCGTCTGCTAATTATTCAGACAAATTTTACATTCAAAAAGTCTAATGGCGCTCCTTTCCTTCCGAACCCTGCCGTGCGCCCAAACAGTGGTTTTCCCTCACATATGGGGTATCAGCACGCTCAAGAGAAATTGCACAAAAAAATTTGGGGTCCACTTTTTCATGTTACCCCTGTGAAAATAAAAAAAATTGGGTCTAAAGTAACATTTTTGTGAAAAAAGTTAAATGTTAATTTTTTCTTCCACATTCCAAAAATTCCTGTGAAGCACCTGAAGGGTTAATAAAGTTCTTGAATGTGGTTTTGAGCACCTTGAGGGGTGCAGTTTTTAGAATGGTGTCACTTTTGGGTATTTTCTGTCATAAAGACCCCTCAAAGTGACTTAAAATATGATGTGGTCCCTAAAAAAATGTTTTTGTAAATTTTGTTGGAAAAATGAGAAATCGCTGGTCAACTTTTAACCCTTATAGCTCCCTAACAAAAAAAAATTTGGGTTCCAAAATTGTGCTGATGTAAAGTATACATGTGGGAAATGTTATTTATTAACTATTTTGTGTGACATATCTCTCTGATTTAAGGGCATGAAAATTCAAAGTTTGAAAATTGCAAAATTTTCAAAATTTTCGCCAAATTTCCGATTTTTTCACAAATAAACACAAGTTATATCGAAGAAATTTTACCACTATCATGAAGTACAATATGTCACAAAAAAAACAGTCTCAGAATCAGGGGAATATGTTGAAGCGTTCCAGAGTAATTACTTCATAAAGTGACAGTGGTCAGAATTGAAAAAATTGGCCCGGTCACGAAGGCAAAAACAGGCTCTGGCGCAAAGTGGTTAAACCTGACAGGGCACACCTTTGAAGTGAAAACCATTTCCGGTGACTACCTCTTGAAGCTCATCAAGAGAATGCCAAGAGTGTGCAAAGCAGTCATCAAAGGAAAAGGTGGCTACTTTAAAGAACCTAGAATATAAAACATATTTTCAGTTGTTTCCCACTTTTTTGTTAAGTATATAATTCCACATATGTTAATTCATAGTTTTGGTGCCTTCAGTGTGAATGTACAATTTTCATAGTCATGAAAATACAGAAAAATCTTTAAATGAGAAGGTGTGTCCAAACTTTTTGTCTGTACTGTATCTGTTTAAAAGAGTCTGGTCTATGGAACATAACTATAACTGTGGTTTTGCAGTTCCACGGGTAAAATCTCTGTATTATCCTGCTTTTGGCATTTTTTACCGTAAAAAAAACCTGTAATAGTGTCTTCCTGACTGGTCAGACACCAATATATCTGTTTAAAAGATTCTGGTGTATGCCACATAACTATAATTGTGGTTTTGCAGTTCCAGGGGTCAAATCTCTGTAATATCCTGCTTTTGGCATTTTTTGTCGTAAAAAAAAACTGTTATAGTGTCTGCCTGACTGGTCAGACACCAATATATCTGTTTAAAAGAGTCTGGTGTAGGCCAGAGAAATAGAACTGTGGTTTTGCAGTTCCACTGGTCAAATTTCTGTATTATCCTGCTTTTGGCATTTTTTGCCGTTAAAAAAACTGTAATAGTGTCTCTCTGACTGGACAGACACCACTATATCTGTTTAAAAGAGTCTGGTGTAGGCCAGAGAAATAGAACTGTGGCTTTGCAGTTCCACGGTTCAAATTTCTGCATTATCTTTTTTTTTGCATATTTTGCCGCAAAAAAAAAACTGTAATATTGTCTCCCTGACTGGTCAGACACCAATATATCTGTTTAAAAGAGTCTGGTGTAGGCCAGAGAAATAGAACTGTGGTTTTGCAGTTCCTTGGGTCAAATCTCTGTTTTATCCTGCTTTTGGCATTTTTTGAAGTGAAAAAAAACTGTAATATTGTCTCCCTGACTGGACAGACACCAATATATCTGTTTAAAAGAATCTGGTGTAGGCCAGAGAAATAGAACTGTGGTTTTTCAGTTCCACGGTTCAAATCTCTGTATTATCCTGCTTTTGGCATTTTTTGCCGTAAAAAAAAATGTAATAGGGTCTCCCTGACTGGTCAGACACCAATATATCTGTTTAAAAGAGTCAGGTGTGGGCCAGAGAATTAGAACTGTGGTTTTTCAGTTCCGCGGGTCAAATCTCTGTATTATCCTGCTTTTGGCATTTGTTGCCGTAAAAAAAAACAGTAATAGTGTCTCCCTGACTGGTCAGACACCAATATATCTGTTTTAAAGATTATGGTGTACGACACATAACTATAACTGTGGTTTTGCAGTTCCACGGGTCAAATCTTTTCATTTTCATGCTTTTGGCATTTCTGCCGTAAAAAAAACTGTAATATTGTCTCCCTGACTGGTCAGACACCAATATATCTGTTTAAAAGAGACTGGTGAAGGACAGAGAAATAGAACTGTGGTTTGGCAGTTCCACGGGTCAAATCTCTGTATTATCCTGCTTTTGTCATTTTTTGCAAAAAAAAACTGTAATAGTGTCTCCCTGACTGGTCAGACAACAATATATCTGTTTAAATGATTCTGGTGTACGTCACATAACTATAACTGTAGTTTTGCAGTTCCACGGGTCAAATCTCTGTATTATCCTGCTTTTGGCATTTTTTGAAGTAAAAAAAAACTGTAATAGTGTCTCCCTGACTGGTCAGACACCAATATATCTGTTTAAAAGAATCTGGTGTAGACCAAAGAAATAGAACTATGTTTTTTCAGTTCCACGGGTCAAATCTCTGTATTATCCTGCTTTTGGCATTTTTTTGCCGTAAAAAAAACTGTAATAGTGTCTCCCTGACTGGTCAGACACCAATATATCTGTTTAAAAGATTCTGGTGTACGACACATAACTATAACTGTGGTTTTGCAGTTCCACAGGTCAAATCTTTTTATTTTCCTGCTTTTGGCATTTTTTGCCGTAAAAAAAACTGTAATAGTGTCTCCTGACTGGTCAGACACCAATATATCTGTTTAAAAGAGACTGGTGAAGGACAGAGAAATAGAACTGTGGTTTTGCAGTTCCACGGGTCAAATCTCTGTATTATCCTGCTTTTGGTACTCTTGGTCTTCCTTTCCTGGGGCGGTGCTCATGTGAGCCAGTTTCTTTGTAGCGCTTTATGGTTTTTGCAACAGCACTTGGGGACACTTTCAAAGTTTTTCCAATTTTTCGGACCGACTGACCTTCATTTCTTAAAGTAATGTTGGCCACTCGTTTTTCTTTACTTAGCTGCTTTTTTCTTGCTATAATACAAATTCTAACAGTCTATTCAGTAGGACTATCAGCTGTGTATCCACCAGACTTCTGCACAACACAACTGATGGTCCCAACCCCATTTATAAGGCAGGAAATCCCACTTATTAAACCTGACAGGGCACACCTTTGAAGTGAAAACCATTTCCGGTGACTACCTCTTGAAGCTCATCAAGAGAATGCCAAGAGTGTGCAAAGCAGTCATCAAAGGAAAAGGTGGCTACTTTAAAGAACCTAGAATATAAAACATATTTTCAGTTGTTTCACACTTTTTTGTTAAGTATATAATTCCACATGTGTTAATTCATAGTTTTGGTGCCTTCAGTGTGAATGTACAATTTTCATAGTCATGAAAATACAGAAAAATCTTTAAATGAGAAGGTGTGTCCAAACTTTTTGTCTGTACTGTATCTGTTTAAAAGAGTCTGGTCTATGCCACATAACTATAACTGTGGTTTTGCAGTTCCACGGGTAAAATCTCTGTGCTATCCTGCTTTTGGCATTTGTTGCCATAAAAAAAAACAGTAATAGTGTCTCCCTGACTGGTCAGATACCAATATAACTTTAAAAGATTCTGGTGTATGCCACATAACTATAATTGTGGTTTTGCAGTTCCACGGGTCAAATCTCTGTAATATCCTGCTTTTGGCATTTTTTGCCATAAAAATAAACTGTAATAGTGTCTGCCTGACTGGTCAGACACCAATATATCTGTTTAAAAGAGTCTGGTGTAGGCCAGAGAAATAGAACTGTGGTTTTGCAGTTCCACTGGTCAACTCTCTGTATTATCCTGCTTTTGGCATTTTTTGCCGTTAAAAAAACTGTAATAGTGTCTCCCTGACTGGTCAGACACCACTATATCTGTTTAAAAGAGACTGGTGTAGGCCAGAGAAATAGAACTGTGGCTTTGCAGTTCCACGGTTCAAATTTCTGCATTATCTTTTTTTTACATATTTTGCCGCAAAAAAAAACTGTAATAGTGTCTCCCTGACTGGTCAGACACCAATATATCTGTTTAAAAGAGTCTGGTGGAGGCCAGAGAAATAGAACTGTGGTTTTTCAGTTCCGCAGGTGAAATCTCTGTATTATCCTGCTTTTGGCATTTCTTGCCATAAAAAAACAGTATTAGTGTCTCCCTGACTGGTCAGACACCAGTATTTCTGTTTAAAAGATTCTGGTGTACGCTACATAACTATAACTGTGGTTTTGCAGTTCCACGGGTCAAATCTTTTTATTTTCCTGCTTTTCGCATTTTTTGCCGAAAAAAAAATTGTAATAGTGTCTGCCTGACTGGACAGTCACCAATATATCTGTTTAAAAGAGTCTGCTGAAGGCCAGAGAAAGAGAACTGTGGTTTTTCAATTCCACCGGTCAAATCTCTGTATTATCCTGCTTTTGGCATTTTTTTGCCGTAAACAATAAACTGTAATAGTGTCTCCCTGACTGGTCAGACAACAATATATCTGTTTAAAAGATTCTGGTGTACGCCAAATAACTATAACTGTGGTTATTCAGTACCACGTGTCAAATCTCTGTATTATCCTGCTTTTGGCTTTTGTTTCCATAAAAAAAAATAGTAATAGTGTCTCCCTGACTGGTCAGACACCAATATATCTGTTTAAAAGAGACTGGTGAAGGACAGAGAAATAGAACTGTGGTTTGGCAGTTCCACGGGTCAAATCTCTGTATTATCCTGCTTTTGTCATTTTTTGCAAAAAAAAACTGTAATAGTGTCTCCCTGACTGGTCAGACAACAATATATCTGTTTAAATGATTCTGGTGTACGCCACATAACTATAACTGTAGTTTTGCAGTTCCACGGGTCAAATCTCTGTATTATCCTGCTTTTGGCATTTTTTGCCGTAAAAAAAAACTGTAATAGTGTCTCCCTGACTGGTCAGACACCAATATATCTGTTTAAAAGAATCTGGTGTAGACCAGAGAAATAGAACTATGTTTTTTCAGTTCCACGGGTCAAATCTCTGTATTATCCTGCTTTTGGCATTTTTTGCCATAAAAAAAACAGTAATAGTGTCTCCCTGACTGGTCAGACACCAATATATCTGTCTACAAGAGTCTGGTGAAGGCCAGAGAAATAGAACTGTGGTTTTGCAGTTCCACACGTCAAATCTCTGTAGTATCCTGCTTTTGGCATTTTTTCCACTAAAAAAGCTGTAATAGTGTCTCCCTGACTGGTCAGACACCAATATATCTCTTTAAAAGAGTCTGGTGTAGGCCAGAGAAATAGAACTGTGGTTTTGCAGTTCCACGGGTCAAATCTCTGTATTATCCTGCTTTTGGCATTTTTTGCCGTAAAAAAAACAGTAATAGTGCCTCCCTGACTGGTCAGACACCAACATATCTGTTTAAAAGAATCTGGTGTAGGCCAGAGAAATAGAACTGTGGTTTTTAACTTCCACTGGTCAAATCTCTGTATTAATCTGCTTTTGGCATAATTTGCCGTAAAAAAAAAACTGTAATAGTGTCTCCTTGACTGGTCAGACACCAATATATCTGTTTAAAAGAGTCTGGTGTAGGCCAGAGAAATAGAACTGTGGTTTTTCAGTTCTGCGGGTCAAATCTCTGTATTATCCTGCCTTTGGCATTTCTTGCCGTAAAAAAACAGTAATAGTGTCTCCCTGACTGGTCAGACACCAATATATCTGTTTAAAAGATGCTGGTGTACGCCACATAACTATAACTGTGGTTTTGCAGTTCCACGGGTCAAATCTTTTTATTTTCCTGCTTTTGGCATTTTTTGCCATAAAAAAAACTGTAATAATGTCTCCCTGACTGGTCAGACACCAATATCTCAGTTTAAAAGAGTCTGGTGAAGGCCAGAGAAATAGAACTGTGGTTTTTCAGTTCCACGGGTCAAATCTCTGTATTATCCTGCTTTTGGCATTTTTTGCCGTAAAACAAACTGTAATAGTGTCTCTCTGACTGGTCAGACAAAATTATACCTGTTTAAAAGATTCTGGTGTACACCACATAACTATAACTGTGGTTTTGCAGTACCACAGGTCAAATCTCTGTGTTATCCTGCTTTTGGCATTTTTTGCCATAAAAAAATTAGTAATAGTGTCTCCCTGACTGGTCAGACACCAATATATCTGTTTAAAAGAGTCTGGTGTAGACCAGAGGAATAGAACTGTGGTTTTGCAGTTCCACGGGTCAAATCTCTGTATTATCCTACTTTAGGCATTTTTTGCTGTATAAAAAAACTGTAATAGTGTCTCCCTGACTGGTCAGACACTAATATATCTGTTTAAAAGAGTTTGGTGTTGGCTAGAGAAATAGAACTGTGGTTTTTCAGTTCCACAGGTCAAATCTCTGTATTATCCTGCTTTTGGCATTTTTTCCATAAAAAAAACAGTAATAATGTCTCCCTGACTGGTCAGACACCGATATATCTGTTTAAAAGATTATGGTGTACGCCACATAACTATAACTGTGGTTTTGCAGTTCCACGGGTCAAATCTTTTTATTTTCCTGCTTTTGGCATTTTTTGCCATAAAAAAAACTGTAATAGTGTCTCCCTGACTGATCAGACACCAATATATTTGTTTAAAAGAGTCTGGTGTAGGCCAGAGAAATAGAACTGTGGTTTTGCAGTTCCTCGGGTCAAATTGCTGTATTATCCTGCTTTTGGCATTTTTTTACCAAAAAAAAAACTGTAATAGTGTCTCCCTGACTGGTCAGACACCAATATATCTGTTTAAAAGAGTCTGGTGTAGGCCAGAGAAATAGAACTGTGGTTTTGCAGTTCCATGGGTCAAATTTCTGTACTATCCTGCTTTTGGCATTTTTTGTCGTAAAAAAACTGTAATAGTGTCTCCCTGACTGGTCAGACACCAATATATCTGTTTAAAAGTGTCTGGTGTAGGCCTGAGAAATAGAACTGTGGTTTTGCAGTTCCACGGGTCAAATCTCTGTATTATCCTGCTTTTGGTACTCTTGGTCTTTCTTTCCTGGGGCGGTCCTCATGTGAGCCAGTTTCTTTGTAGCGCTTTATGGTTTTTGCAAAAGCACTTGGGGACACTTTCAAAGTTTTCCCAATTTTTCAGACTGACTGACCTTCATTTCTTAAAGTAATGTTGGCCACTCGTTTTTCTTTACTTAGCTGCTTTTTTCTTGCCATAATACAAATTCTAACAGTCTATTCAGTAGGACTATCTGCTGTGTATCCACCAGACTTCTGCACAACACAACTGATGGTCCAAACCCCATTTATAAGGCAAGATATCACACTTATTAAACCTGACAGGGCACACCTGTGAAGTGAAAACCATTTCCGGTGACTACCTCTTGAAGCTCATCAAGAGAATGCCAAGAGTGTGCAAAGCAGTCATCAAAGGAAAAGGTGGCTACTTTAAAGAACCTAGAATATAAAACATATTTTCAGTTGTTTCACACTTTTTTGCTAAGTAGATAATTCCACATGTGTTAATTCATAGTTTTGGTGCCTTCAGTGTGAATGTACAATTTTCATAGTCATGAAAATACAGAAAAATCTTTAAATGATAAGGTATGTCCAAACTTTTTGTCTGTACTGTATCTATTTAAAAGAGTCTGGTGTATGCCACATAACTATAACTGTGGTTTCGCAGTTCCACGGGTAAAATCTCTGTGTTATCCTGCTTTTGGCATTTTTTGCCGTTAAAAAGCTGTAATAGTGCCTCCCTGACTGGTCAGACACCAATATATCTGTTTAAAAGAATCTGGTGTAGGCCAGAGAAATAGAACTGTGGTTTTTAAGTTCCACGGGTCAAATCTCTGTATTAATCTGCTCTTGGCATAATTTGCCATAAAAAAAAACTGTAATAGTGTCTCCCTGACTGGTGAGACACCAATATATCTGTTTAAAAGAGTCTGGTGTAGGCCAGAGAAATAGAACTGTGGTTTTTCAATTCTGCGGGTCAAATCTCTGTATTATCCTGCCATTGGCATTTCTTGCCATAAAAAAAACAGTAATAGTGTCTCCCTGACTGGTCAGACACCAATATATCTGTTTAAAAGATGCTGTGTACGCCACATAACTATAACTGTGGTTTTGCAGTTCCACGGGTCAAATCTTTTTATTTTCCTGCTTTTGGCATTTTTTGCCATAAAAAAAACTGTAATAATGTCTCCCTGACTGGTCAGACACCAATATCTCTGTTCAAAAGAGTCTGGTGAAGGCCAGAGAAATAGAACTGTGGTTATTCAGTTCATCGGGTCAAATCTCTGTATTATCCTGCTTTTGGCATTTTTTGCCGTAAAAAAAAACTGTAATAGTGTCTCTCTGACAGGTCAGACAAAAATATAACTGTTTAAAAGATTCTGGTGTACGCCACATAACTATAACTGTGGTTTTGCAGTACCACAGGTCAAATCTCTGTATTATCCTGCTTTTGACATTTGTTTCCATAAAAAAAAACAGTAATAATGTCTCCCTGACTGGTCACACCAATATATCTGTTTAAAAGATTATGGTGTACGCCACATAACTATAACTGTGGTTTTGCAGTTCCACGGGTCAAATCTTTTTATTTTCCTGCTTTTGGCATTTTTTGCCGTAAAAAAACTGTAATAGTGTCTCCCTGACTGGTCAGACACCAATATATCTGTTTAAAAGAGTCTGGTGTAGGCCAGAGAAATAGAACTGTGGTTTTGCAGTTCCACTGGTCAAATCTCTGTATTATCCTGCTTTTGGCATTTTTTTGCCAAAAAAAAAACTGTAATAGTGTCTCCCTGACTGGTCAGACACCAATATACCTGTTTAAAAGATTCTGGTGTACGCCACATAACTATAACTGTGGGTTTGCAGTTTCACAGGTCAAATCTCTGTATTATCCTGCTTTTGGCTTTTTTTGCCATGATGAAAAACTGTAATAGTGTCTCCCTGACTGGTCAGACACCAATATATCTGTTTAAAAGAGTCTGGTGTAGGCCAGAGAAATAGAACTGTGGTTTTGCAGTTCCACGGGTCAAATCTCTGTATTATCCTGCTTTTGGCATTTTTTGCCGTAAAAAAAAACTGTAATAGTGTCTCCCTGACTGGTCAGACACCAATATATCTGTTTAAAAGAGTCTGGTGTAGGCCAGAGAAATAGAACTATGGTTTTGCAGTTCCATGGGTCAAATTTCTGTATTATCCTGCTTTTGGCATTTTTGGTCGTAAAAAAACTGTAATAGTGTCTCCCTGACTGGTCAGACACCAATATATCTGTTTAAAAGTGTCTGGTGTAGGCCTGAGAAATAGAACTGTGGTTTTGCAGTTCCACGGGTCAAATCTCTGTATTATCCTGCTTTTGGTACTCTTGGTCTTCCTTTCCTGGGGCGGTCCTCATGTGAGCCAGTTTCTTTGTAGAGCTTTATGGTTTTTGCAAAAGCACTTGGGGACACTTTCAAAGTTTTCCCAATTATTCGGACTGACTGACCTTCATTTCTTAAAGTAATGTTGGCCACTCGTTTTTCTTTACTTAGCTGCTTTTTTCTTGCCATAATACAAATTCTAACAGTCTATTCAGTAGGACTATCTGCTGTGTATCCACCAGACTTCTGCACAACACAACTGATGGTCCCAACCCCATTTATGAGGCAAGATATCCCACTTATTAAACCTGACAGAGCACACCTGTGAAGTGAAAACCATTTCCGGTGACTACCTCTTGAAGCTCATCAAGAGAATGCCAAGAGTGTGCAAAGCAGTCATCAAAGGAAAAGGTGGCTACTTTAAAGAACCTAGAATATAAAACATATTTTCAGTTGTTTCACACTTTTTTGCTAAGTATATGATTCCACATGTGTTAATTCATAGTTTTGGTGCCTTCAGTGTGAATGTACAATTTTCATAGTCATGAAAATACAGAAAAATCTTTAAATGAGAAGGTATGTCCAAACTTTTTGTCTGTACTGTATCTGTTTAAAAGAGTCTGGTGTATGCCACATAGCTATAACTGTGGTTTTGCAGTTCCACGGGTAAAATCTCTGTGTTATCCTGCTTTTGGCATTTTTTGCCGTAAAAAAAAACAGTAATAGTGTCTCCCTGACTGGTCAGACACCAATATATCTGTTTAAAAGATTCTGGTGTACGCCACATAACTATAACTGTGGTTTTGCAGTTAAACGGGTTAAATCACTGTATTATCCTGCTTTTGGCATTTTTTGCCGAAAAAAAACCTGTAATAGTGTCTCCTTGACTGATCAGACACCAATATATCTGTTTAAAAGATTCTGGTATATGCCACTTAACTATAACTGTGGTTTTGCAGTTCCACGGGTCAAATCTCTGTATTATCCTGCTTTTGGCATTTTTTGCCGTAAAAAAAACTATAATAGTGTCTCCCTGACTGCTCAGACACCAATATATCTGTTTAAATGATTCTGGTGTACGCCACATAGCTATAACTGTGTTTTTGCAGTTCCATGGGTCAAATCTCTGTATTATCCTGCTTTTGGCATTTTTTGCCGTAAAAAAAAACAGTAATAGTGTCTCCCTGACTGGTCAGACACCAATATATCTGTTTAAAAGATTCAGGTGTACACCACATAACTTTAACTGTGGTTTTGCAGTTCCTTGGGTCAAATCTTTGTATTATACTGCTTTTGACATTTTTTTCCCTTAAAAAAAAACTGTAATAGTGTCTCGCTGACTGGTCAGACACCAATATATCTGTTTAAAAGAGTCTGGTGGAGGCCAGAGAATTACAACTGTGGTTTTGCAGTTCCACGGGTCAAATCTCTGTATTATCCTGCTTTTGGAATTTTTTTGCCTTAAAAAAAAACTGTAAGAGTGTCTCCCTGACTGATCAGACACCAATATATCTGTTTAAAAGATTCGGGTGTACGCCACATAACTATGACTGTGGTTTTGCAGTTCCACGGGTCAAATCTCTGTATTATCCTGCTTTTGGCATTTGTTGCTGTAAAAAAATACAGTAATATTGTCTCCCTGACTGGTCAGACACCAATGTATCTGTTTAAAAGATTCTTGTGTACGCCACATAACTTTAACTGTGGTTTTGCAGTTCCATGGGTCAAATCTCTGTATTATCCTCATTTTGGCATTTTTTGCCATAAAAAAAAACTGTAATAGTGTCTCCCTGACTGATCAGACACCAATATATCTGTTTAAAAGATTATGGTGTACGCGACATAACTATAACTGTGGTTTTGCAGTTCCATGGGTCAGATCTATTTATTTTCCTGCTTTTGGCATTTTATGCCATAAAAAAAACCGTAATAGTGTCTCCCTGACTGGTCAGACACAAATAAAATGTTTCTGTTTAAAAGAGTCTGGTGTAGGCCAGAGAAATAGAACTGTGGTTTTGCAGTTCCACAGGTCAAATCTCTGTATTATCCTGCTTTTGGCATTTTTTGCCGTTAAAAAAACTGTAATAGTGTCTCCCTGACTGGTCAGACACCAATATATCTGTTTAAAAGAGTCTGGTGTAGGCCAGAGAAACAGAACTGTGGTTTTGCAATTCCACGGTTCAAATTTCTGCATTATCCTTCTTTTGGCATATTTTGGCGCAACAAAAAAACTGTAATAGTGTCTCCCTGACTGCTCAGACAACAATTTATCTGTTTTAAAGAGTCTGGTGAAGGCCAGAGAAATAGAACTGTGGTTTTTCTGTTCCACGGGTCAAATCTCTGTATTATCCTGCTTTTGGCATTTTTTGCTATAAAAAAAAACTGTAATAGTGTCTCCCTGACTGGTCAGACAGCAATATACCTGTTTAAAAAATTCTGGTGTACGCCAAATAGCTATAACTGTGGTTTTGCAGTTCCACTGGTCAAATCTCTGTATTATCCTGCTTTTGGCATTTTTTGCCATAAAAAAAAATGTAATAGTGTCTCCCTGACTGCTCAGACACCAGGGGAGGAGTCCTGAGGAGATAATTTGCATATTCCCACTGCATTTTGGGGTAAGTGAAGAGTCTCCGCGAGCTCAAAGAACACTGGATTTTGGCTGTTGGAGCTGAAAAGAGGACATCGGTAAACCGCGCGCCGGCATTTTGAAGCTTTTTTTTTAAGCTTTTTTCACTGTTTTCAGAACATTAACAATAAGAACATGGAAGAGTCCAGGAGCCATTTGGTGAGCTGCATATCCTGCTACATGTTCACAGACTGGCCAGTGGAAAAGCCAAACTTCACATGCCAGAAATGCAAGCTTGTGTCCCTGTTGGAGGAAAAGTTGCGAAATCTAGAAGAGAGGTTAACTACCTTGAAAATCATTAAGGAAGGTGAAGAGTTCTTAGACAGAGCAGAATTATCTCTTCATGATTCAGAAAGAGAAGAAATTCGAACTGCACCTGACGAAACAGAGGAATGGAAGCATGTGACCCACAGAAGCAGGAGGATCGAGAGGCAGTCAGCACCCATACTGCTCAGGAACCAGTACCAGGCTCTCACGCAGGAGAACCATGAAGAAATACAGCAAAATAAGACTTTGCCAGCAATGAATAACCTTGTAAGCCCTCAGAATCCTCCTGGATGGAGAAAGAAGAATGTTGTGAAGAAAAAACGGAGAGTGGTGGTCATGGGGGATTCCCTGTTAAGAGGAACAGAGGCTGCTATTTGCAGACCAGACATAACCTCAAGAGAAATGTGCTGTCTTCCAGGAGCAAAAATTAAAGATATGTCTGACAGGATATCAAGACTCTTCAGACCTACAGATCACTACCCATTCCTGCTAATACATGTGGGGACAAATGACACCGCAAGAAAGGACCTGGAAACCATCTGCAGTGACTTTGAAGACTTAGGCAAGAAAGTGAAAGAATTGGGAGCGCAGGTGGTCTTCTCATCCATCCTCCCAGTGGATGGCCATGGAACAATGAGGTGGAATAAGATTCTACAGGTGAACAACTGGCTACGTCGATGGTGCCGTCAACAAGGATTTGGATTTCTGGATCACGGAATGAATTACCTATACGATGGACTACTTGCTAGAGATGGGGTGCACCTTACGAAGACTGGAAAACATGTATTTGGAAGTCGCCTTGCTACACTCATCAGAAGAGCTTTAAACTAGAACAATGTGGGAAGGGAAGCAAAAGGCCAGAAAAAGCCATACAGCTGACAAATACTATTGAGATCTCTGCTACTGGAAGTGGAAAGGAAGAACAAAGACAAAACAATTTAAATAATAAAAATATGGGAGGAAGAGAAACCAATCACAAACTAAAATGTTTTTATACAAATGCACAAAGCATGGGCAACAAACAAGGAGAATTGGAACTACTAATGCAGGAAAAGGAATATGATGTCATTGGAATCACTGAAACTTGGTGGGACGATACACATAATTGGAATAAAAGGCTAAAAGGATACAACTTATTTGCAAGAAACAGACTTGATAAACGAGGAGGAGGTGTTGCATTGTATGTTAGAAAAGCGTATATCTGCACAGAGATTGAAGCTTCAGAGACTGGGAGTTCTGTGGAAACTGTTTGGGTAAGAATACAAGGAGAGAACAACGGAAAGGACACCATTGTAGGCATTTACTACAGGCCACCTGGGCAAGCTGAAGATATGGATGAACTCTTTATGTATCAAATGACCAAGTTCTCCAAAAAATATGACGTAGTGGTCATGGGAGATTTCAACTATCCAGACATTTGTTGGGAATCTCTCTCAAGTAAAACTAACAGGTCAAGCAAATTCTTATCCTCTCTTGCTGACAACTTTATCTTCCAAAAGGTAGGGGAGAAAACAAGGGGATCTGCTACTTTGGATCTAATCCTTATAAACAGGGAGGAAATGGTTGAGGAGGTAAAGGTGGCTGGGACCCTAGGAGGCAGCGATCATGCTATTATAGAATTTTGGATAACTAGAGGAGGAAGACATGTGAAGACTCAGACTTCAAGGTTAGATTTTAGAAAGGCAGATTTTAAGAGACTCAGAAAGAGAATAGGAGGGATCCAATGGCTGGATGTCCTTAAGGACAAAAATGTCCAGGAAGGATGGGAAATTTTTAAAAATGAGATTCTCAAAGCACAATCGTTAACAATCCCGAAAAGTAGGAAGAATGGGAAGCATTTAAGGAAACCAGGATGGATGAACACAGAACTTAAACACATGCTAAAAAGAAAGAAAGAAATGTTTATTAAATGGAAAGAGGGAGGCATATCTAAAGAAGATTATAATGCAGTCTGCAGATCCTGCAGGGCACGTATCAGATTAGCTAAAGCTGACAATAAATTAAGGCTTGCAAAAGATGTCAAAAGCAATAAAAAAGGATTTTGGGGGTATGTCAAAAGTAAAAGAAAAGTCAAAGATGCTATAGGATTTTTACAGGATGAAAATGGAGAAATGGTAAGAGAGGATGTTGAGAAGGCCGAACTTTTTAATTCCTATTTTGCATCTGTTTTCTCTCAGAAAGAAAATGTAACATCAACTGATCTTCACTGTCCTTTTAAAGGAATAGAGGAATCCAAGTTATCTGTAAACAGAAAGATTGTGAGGGAATATTTAGCTAACATAAATGAGTTCAAGTCTCCAGGTCCAGATGAATTACACCCCAGAGTACTGAAGGAGATCGTAGAAGAAATTTAAAACCACTCTCCATAATCTTTGAAAATTCTTGGAGAACAGGAGAAGTCCCAGAAGACTGGAGAAGAGCAAATGTTGTTCCTATCTTCAAAAAGGGGAAGAAGGTGGACCCAGGGAACTATAGGCCGGTGAGTCTGACTTCTATACCAGGAAAGATCTTTGAACAAATTATTAAACAACATGTATGTAAGTACATGAATAAGAATGAAGTGATTAACCAGAGTCAGCATGGGTTTGTAACTAACAAGTCATGTCAGACTAACTTAATTTCCTTCTATGACAGAATCACTGACTGGGTGGATCAGGGAAATGCTGTAGATATAGTATATCTTGACTTCAGCAAAGCATTTGACAAAGTATCTCACACCATCCTTATTGAAAAAATGACCAAGTATGCAATGGACCAGGCAACTGTTAGGTGGATTCATAACTGGCTTAGTGATCGGACTCAAAGGGTGGTTGTAAATGGCTTCACATCCAGCTGGATGAATGTCTCAAGTGGGGTAGCACAGGGCTCCGTCCTGGGACCTGTATTGTTCAACATCTTTATCAATGATTTAGATGAAGGAATTGAGGGTAAACTGATTAAATTTGCTGATGACACAAAGCTAGGAGGGATAGCTAATACTAGAGAAGAGAGAGAGAGGATTCAAAAAGACCTAAATAAACTGGAGCAGTGGGCAGCAACCAACAGAATGGTTTTTAACAGGGAAAAATGCAAAGTACTACATCTGGGCAATAAAAATGAAAAAAGCATATACAGAATGGGAGGAATAGAGCTAAGCAACAGTACATGTGAAAAAGACTTAGGTATACTAATAGATCATAGACTGAACATGAGTCAACAGTGTGATGCAGCAGCAAAAAAGGCAAATACAATTCTGGGATGTATTAACAGAAGCATACAGTCTAGATCACGTGAAGTCATTATCGGTCTTTACTCCTCTTTGGTCAGACCTCATCTGGAATACTGTGTACAGTTTTGGGCACCACATTTTAAAAAAGACATAGACAAACTGGAGCAAGTTCAGAGAAGAGCGACCAGAATGGTGACTGGTCTGCAAACCATGTCCTATGAGGAACGGTTGCAGGATTTGGGAATGTTTAGCTTGCAAAAAAGAAGACTGAGAGGAGACTTAATAGCTGTCTACAAATATGTCAAGGGCTGTCACATTGTAGAAGGATCATCTTTATTCTCATGTGCACAAGGAAAGACTAGAAGCAATGGGATGAAACTAAATGGGAGGAGACACAGATTAGATATTAGAAAAAACTTTTTGACAGTTAGGGTGATTAATGAGTGGAACAGGCTGCCACGAGAGGTGGTGAGTTCCCCTTCAATGGACGTCTTCAAACAGAGGCTGGACAGACATCTGTCTGAGATGATCTAGTGAATCCTGCTTTGAGCAGGGGGTTGGACCAGATGACCCAGGAGGTCCCTTCCAACTCTACCATTCTATGATTCTATGATTCTATGATATCTGTTTAAAAGATTTTGGTGTATGCCACATAACTGTAACTGTGGTTTTGCAGTTCCACTGGTCAAATCTCTGTATTATCCTGCTTTTGGCATTTTTTGCCATAAAAAAAAACTGTAATAGTGTCTCCCTGACTGATCAGACACCAATATATCTGTTTAAAAGAGTCTGGTGTAGGCCAGAGAAATAGAACTGTGGTTTTGCAGTTCCACGGGACAAATCTCTGTATTATTCTGCTTTTGGCATTTTTTGCCGTAAAAAAAACTGTAATAGTGTCTCCCTGACTGGTCAGACACAAATAAAATGTATCTGTTTAAAAAAATCTGGTGTAGGCCAGAGAAATAGAACTGTGGTTTTGCAGTTCCACACTTCAAATCTCTGTATTATCCTGCTTTTGTCATTTTTTGCCGTTAAAAAAACTGTAATAGTGTCTCCCTGACTGGTCAGACACCAATATATCTGTTTAAAAGAGTCTAGTGTAGGCCAGAGAAATAGAACTGTGGTTTTGCAATTCCACGGTTCAAATTTCTGCATTATCCTCCTTTTGGCATATTTTGCCGCAACGAAAAAACTGTAATAGTGTCTCCCTGACAGGTCAGACAACAATATATCTGTTTAAAAGAGTCTGGTGAAGGCCAGAGAAATAGAACTGTGGTTTTTCAGTTCCACGGGTCAAATGTCTGTATTATCCTGCTTTTGGCATTTTTTTCCCCCAAAAAAAATGTAATAGTGTCTCTCTGACTTGTCAGACAACAATATATCTGTTTAAAAAATTCTGGTGTACGCCACATAACTATAACTGTGCTTTTGCAGTTCCATGGGTCAAATCTCTGTATTATCCTGCGTTTGGCATTTATTTCCGTAAAAAAAAACAGTAATAGTGTCTCCCTGACTGGTCAGACACGAATATATCTGTTTAAAAGAGTCTGGTGTAGGCCAGAGAAATAGAACAGTGGTTTTGCAGTTCCACAGGTCAAATCTCTGTATTATCCTGCTTTTGGCAATTTTTGCCGTAAAAAAAAATAGTAATAGTGTCTCCCTGACTTTTCAGACACCGATATATCTGTTTAATAAAATCTGGTGTAGGCCAGAGAAATATAACTGTAGTTTTGCAGTTCCACGGTTCAAATCTCTGTATTTTCCTGCTTTTGGCATTTTTTGCCGTAAAAAAAACAGTAATAGTGTCTCCCTGTCTGGTCAGACACCAACATATTTGTTTAAAAGAATCTGGTGTACGCAACATAACTATAACTGTGGTTTTGCAGTTCCACGGGTGAAATCTCTGTTTTATCCTCCTTTTGGCGTTTTTTGCCGTAAAAAAACCCAGTAATAGTCTCTCCCTGACTGGTCAGACACCAATATGTCTGTTTAAAAGATTTAGGTGTACGACACATAACTATAACTGTGGTTTTGCTGTTCCACGGGTCAAATCTCTGTATTATCCTGCTTTTGGCATTTTTTGACGTTAAAAAAACAGTAATAGTGTCTCTCTCACTGGTCAGACACCAATATATCTGTTTAAAAGAGTCTGCTGTAGGCCAGAGAAATAGAACTGTGGTTTTGCAATTCCACGGTTCAAATTTCTGCATTATCCTCCTTTTGGCATATTTTGCCGCAACAAAAAAACTGTAATAGTGTCTCCCTGACTGGTCAGACAACAATATATCTGTTTAAAAGAGTCTGGTGAAGGCCAGAGAAATAGAACTGTGGTTTTTCAGTTCCACGGGTCAAATCTCTGTACTATCCTGCTTTTGGCATTTTTTGCCATAAAAAAAAAACAGTAATAGTGTCTCCCTGACTGGTCAGACAATAATATATCTGTTTAAAAATTTCTGGTGTACGCCTCATAGCTATAACTGTGGTTTTTCAGTACCATGGCTCAAATCTCTGTATTATCCTGCTTTTGGCATTTGTTTCCATAAAAAAAACAGTAATAGTGTCTCTCTGACTGGTCAGACACCGATATATCTGTTTAAAAGAGTCTGGTGTAGGCCAGAGAAATAGAACTGTGGTTTCTCAGTTCCACAGTTCAAATCTCTGTATTTTCCTGCTTTTGGCATTTTTTGCCGTAAAAAATAACAGTAATAGTGTCTCCCTGTCTGGTCAGACACCAATATATTTGTTTAAAAGAAACTGGTGTACGCCACATAACTATAACTGTGGTTTTGCAGTTCCACGGGTCAAATCTCTGTATTATCCTGCTTTTGGCATTGTTTGCCATAAAAAACAGTAATAGTGTCTCCCTAACTGATCCGACACCAGTATATCTGTTTAAAAGAGTCTCGTGTAGGCCAGAGAAATAGAACTGTGGCTTTGCAGTTTCACAGGTCAAATCTCTGTATTATCCTGCTTTTGGCATTTTTTGCCGTTAAAAAAAATCTGTAATAGTGTCTATCTGACTTGTCAAACACCAATATATCTGTTTAAAAGAGTCTGGTGTAGGCCAGAGAAATAGAACTATGGTTTTGCAATTCCACGGTTCAAATTTCTGCATTATCCTCCTTTTGGCATATTTTGCCGCAACAAAAAAACTGTAATAGTGTCTCCCTGACTGGTCAGACACCAATATATCTGTTTAAAATAGTCTGGTGTAGGCCAGAGAAATAGAACTGTGGTTTTGCAGTTCAACGGGTCCAATCTCTGTATTATCCTGCTTTTGGCATTTTTTGCCGTAAAAAAAAACTGTAATAGTGTCTCCCTGACTGGTCAGGCAGCAATATATCTGTTTAAAAGATTCTGCTGTACGCCACATAACTTTAACTTTGGTTTTGCAGTTCCGCGGGTCAGATCTCTGTATTATCCTGCTTTTGGCATTTTTTGCCGTAAAAAAAAAAAAAAATAGTGTCTCCCTGACTGGTCAGACACCAATATATTTGTTTAAAAGATTCTGGTATTCGCCACATAACTAGAACTGTGGTTTTGCAATTCCACGGGTCAAATCTCGGTATAATCCTGCTTTTGGCATTTTTTGCCGTAAAAAAAACAGTAATGGTGTCTCCCTGACTGGTGAGACACCAATATATCTGTTTAAGAGAGTCTGGTGTAGGCCAGAGAAATAGAACAGTGGTTTTGTAGTTCCACGGTCTAATCTGTGTATTATCCTGCTTTTGTCATTTTTTGCCGTAAAAAAAAACTGTAATAGTGTCTCCCTGACTGGTCAGACACCAATATACCTGTTTAAAAGATTCTGGTGTACACCACATAACTATATCTGTGGGTTTGCAGTTCCACGGGTCAAATCTCTGTATTATCCTGCTTTTGGCATTTTTTTCCGTAAAAAAAACTGTAATAGTGTCTCCCTGAATGGTCAGACACCAATATATCTGTTTAAAATATTCTGGTGTACACCAGATAACTATAACTGTGGTTTTGCAGTTCCACTGGTCAAATCTCTGTATTATCCTGCTTTTGGCATTTTTTTCCGTAAAAAAAAAAAACTTTGATAGTGTCTTCCTGACTGGTCAGACCCCAAGATATCTGTTTAAAAGTTTCTGGTATACTCCACATAACTATCATTGCTGTTTTGCAGTTGCACAGGTCAAATCTCTGTATTATCCTGCTTTTGGCATTTTTTTGGGTAAAATAAAACTGTAATAGTGTCTCCCTGACTGGTCAGACACCAAGATATCTGTTTAAAAGAATCTGGTGTATGACACTTGACTATAACTGTGGTTTTGCAGTTCCACGGGTCAAATCTTTGTATTATCCTGCTTTTGGCATTTTTTGCCGTAAAAAAAACTGTAATAGTGTCTCCCTCACTGGTCAGAAACCAATATATCTGTTTAAAAGATTCTGGTGTACGCCACATCAATCTAATTGTGCTTTTACAGTTCCACGGGTCAAATCTCTGTATTATCCTGCTTTTGGCATTTGTTTCCATAAAAAAAACAGTAATAGTGTCTCCCTGACTAGTCAGACAACGATATATCTGTTTAAAAGAGTCTGGTGTAGGCCAGAGAAATAGAACTGTGGTTTCGCAGTTCCAAGGTTCAAATCTCTGTATTTTCCTGCTTTTGGCATTTTTTGCCGTAAAAAATAACAGTAATAGTGTCTCCCTGTCTGGTCAGACAACAATATATCTGTTTAAAAATTTCTGGTGTACGCCTCATAGCTATAACTGTGGTTTTGCAGTACCATGGCTCAAATCTCTGCATTATCCTGCTTTTGGCATTTTTTGCCGTAAGCAAAAAATGTAATAGTGTCTCCCTGTCTGGTCAGACACCAATATATTTGTTTAAAAGAAACTGGTGTACGCCACATAACTATAACTGTGGTTTTGCAGTTCCACGGGTCAAATCTCTGTATTATCCTGCTTTTGGCATTGTTTGCCATAAAAAACAGTAATAGTGTCTCCCTAACTGATCCGACACCAATATATCTGTTTAAAAGAGTCTGGTGTAGGCCAGAGAAATAGAACTGTGGTTTTGCAGTTTCACAGGTCAAATCTCTGTATTATCCTGCTTTTGGCATTTTTTGCCATTAAAAAAAATCTGTAATAGTGTCTCCCTGACTTGTCAGACACCAATATATCTGTTTAAAAGAGTCTGGTGTAGGCCAGAGAAGTAGAACTATGGTTTTGCAATTCCACGGTTCAAATTTCTGCATTATCCTCCTTTTGACATATTTTGCGCAACAAAAAAACTGTAATAGTGTCTCCCTGACTGGTCAGACACCAATATATCTGTTTAAAATAGTCTGGTGTAGGCCAGAGAAATAGAACTGTGGTTTTGCAGTTCCACGGGTCCAATCTCTGTATTATCCTGCTTTTGGCATTTTTTGCCGTGAAAAAAAAACTGTAATAGTGTCTCCCTGACTGGTCAGGCAGCAATATATCTGTTTAAAAGATTCTGGTGTACGCCACATAACTTTAACTTTGGTTTTGCAGTTCCGCGGGTCAAATCTCTGTATTATCCTGCTTTTGGCATTTTTTGCTGTAAAAAAAAAAAAAAATAGTGTCTCCCTGACTGGTCAGACACCAATATATTTGTTTAAAAGATTCTGGTATTCGCCACATAACTAGAACTGTGGTTTTGCAATTCCACGGGTCAAATCTCTGTATAATCCTGCTTTTGGCATTTTTTGCCGTAAAAAAACAGTAATGGTGTCTCCCTGACTGGTGAGACACCAATATATCTGTTTAAGAGAGTCTGGTGTAGGCCAGAGAAATAGAACTGTGGTTTTTGCAGTTCCACATGTCAAATCTCTGCATTATCCTGCTTTTGGCATTTTTTGCCGTAAAAAAAAACTTTAATAGTGTCTTCCTGACTGGTCAGACACCAAGATATCTGTTTAAAAGTTTCTGGTGTATGCCACATAACTATAATTGTTCTTTTGCAGTTCCACAGGTCAAATCTCTGTATTATCCTGCTTTTGGCATTTTTTGGGGTAAAAAAAAACTGTAATAGTGTCTCCCTGACTGGTCAGACACCAATATATCTGTTTAAAAGATTCTGGTGTACGACACATGACTATAACTGTGGTTTTGCAGTTCCACGGGTCAAATCTCTGCATTATCCTGCTTTTGGCATTTTTTGCCTTAAAAAAAACAGCAATAGTGTCTCCCTGACTGGTCAGACACCAATATATATGTTTAAAAGAGTCTGGTGTAGGCCAGAGAAATAGAACAGTGGTTTTGTAGTTCCACGGTCTAATCTGTGTATTATGCTGCTTTTGTCATTTTTTGCCGTAAAAAAAACTGTAATAGTGTCTCCCTGACTGGTCAGACACCAATATACCTGTTTAAAAGATTCTGGTGTACACCACATAACTATATCTGTGGGTTTGCAGTTCCACGGGTCAAATCTCTGTATTATCCTGCTTTTGGCATTTTTTTCCGTAAAAAAAAACTGTAATAGTGTCTCCCTGAATGGTCAGACACCAATATATCTGTTTAAAATATCCTGGTGTACACCAGATAACTATAACTGTGGTTTTGCATTTCCACTGGTCAAATCTCTGTATTATCCTGCATTTGGCATTTTTTTCCGTAAAAAAAAAAGACTTTGATAGTGTCTTCCTGACTGGTCAGACCCCAAGATATCTGTTTAAAAGTTTCTGGTGTACTCCACATAACTATCATTGCTGTTTTGCAGTTGCACAGGTCAAATCTCTGTTTTATCCTGCTTTTGGCATTTTTTTGGGTAAAAAAAACTGTAATAGTGTCTCCCTGACTGGTCAGACACCAAGATATCTGTTTAAAAGAATCTGGTGTATGACACTTGACTATAACTGTGGTTTTGCAGTTCCACCGGTCAAATCTCTGTATTATCCTGCTTTTGGCATTTTTTGCCGTAAAAAAAACTGTAATAGTGTCTCTCTCACTGGTCAGAAACCAATATATCTGTTTAAAAGAGTCTGGTGTAGGCCAGAGATATAGAACTGTGGTTTTGCAGTTACACGGGTGAAATCTCTGTATTATCCTGCTTTTAGCCTGTTTCACGTAAAAAAAAAAAACAGTAATAGTGTCTCCCTGTCTGTTCAGTCACAAATATATCTGTTTAAAAGATTCTGGTGTAGGCCAGACAAATAGAACTGTGGTTTTCCTCTTCCACGGTTCTAATCTCATTTTTATTACCCTTTTTCCATTGATAGTGCGAGTGTAAGCTATTTTACTTCATTTACAATGGGCAAGGCCCGTGACAAGGGACGCGGAACTGGACCTTCTGGTGATGGTGCGTGTAGAGGATGGGGCTGTGGCCAGGTGAAAATGTGCCACAACCAACAGCCACATCTTCTCGCTCCCACTTCTTGACCGAATTACTAGGGAAGCACACTACAACACCAGTATTGTGAACTAATCAGTGTGAACAGGTTATTAATTGGATAGCAGATAATACTTCCAGTTACCTGGGCACCACCACCTAGGGTCTGTCTTCCACACGGTCAAGTTTTAGTAGCCGTGAGTCTCGACCGCATACTCCTCCTCACCCTGATGCTCCTTCCTCCCACCATGCCGAGTGTCGTCAGACAGCAACTGATCCCACAGTTGGACGCTTTGCAGAGCTGTTCACTGGTCCATTTCCATATTTGTGCCCCTCGCCTGCTCCGCTTGAAGTGGTGGAAGAGGAGATCCCATGGAGTGATGCCCAAATATTTGAACAGCCACGGCCACAGGAAGTCGACGCTGGCAATTTGTCACAAGAGGTGGACGATGGCAAAACACAATTGCCACAAAGTGAGGAGGAGGATCGTGGTGCGCAAGTGGAAGAAGATGAGGTGGTGGATGATCTAGTAACTGACCCAACGTGGCAGGAGGACACACAGAGCGAGGCCAGCAGCACACAGGGGGAGGGAGGCAGAGTACCCCTACAGTAAGGAAGAAGCAGTGTGGTGGCCGCACACAAAAGGCAGGCAACAGTTCCCCAAAACACCAACACGAGGGAAGTTGCCAGTCCAACCGGTAGGTCTTCCAGAGTCTGGAATTTTTTTAAAGACTCTGCTGATAACTAGTGTTGAGCCACCCCCGTAGTGTTCGAGTTCGGTTCTGTTCGTCGAACACCCGTGTGTTCGCCGAACTGTTCGTCGAACTGTTCGTCGAACTGTTCGTCGAACACCTTCGAACACCGTTAAAACCAATGGCAGGCAAACAAAAACACATAGAAACACATAGAAAACACCTTCAAAGGTGTCCAAAAGCTGACAAACTGCTCAGAAGACACAACTAACACATGGAAAAGTGACAAGTACATATAGTCATGCGAAAAGAAAAGAGGTGGAGGAGTAAAAGGAGGGGGAGACACAGATATAGGCATGTCATGCCCTTCTAAAATCCAAAAAGTGAGAAGCCGACATGTTCAGTCCGCTCCTGCCCGTGCCACCTCCGCGTCGCCGGGTTTGTGCCAGAGCCGCGGTGAACCCTGACGGCCAGCCCCCCTCTCCCAATACTGGTGCCTGTCCGCTGGTGGGTCGAGCGAGCCCCCCTGTGGTGGAGGCAGCTCTAAGCTTTTTAATTTAAATTGTCTCTCTAATTTGAATGAATACACTTTAAATCCATTTACAAGGATCTATTGGAGGGCAAGTCTCATGCCAGCAGCCGCGTAATTTCAGCTCCAGTAGCGTCCACTAAAGCTGCTGCAGTTATAAAGCTTTTATAAGGATCAAGCTCGGCTGTCAGCCGCAAGGCATCCTACTGCCAGTCCCAGCCCCTATGCCTTGGGGTGCCTCCTGATGCTCTTCACTGAGTATCCCGTGGTTCCGAAGCATTTCCTTTGAAAAAATTAAGTGTCCAAACTACAGGTGGTGTAGCTTGCTTAACAGCCGGGATAATCCGCTGACTAGCAGACACTGCTACTAGGCACAAAGTATTTCCTGGGCTAGATGCAGTTAAAAATTTGTAATTAGATACTCTCGTTGGATGCTGAGAAAGCATTCCATAGAGTCTCCTGGCACGCCATATATGATTCTCTTAAAAAGCTTGGGGTAGGGGTCTAGGGGACCCTTTTATAGCCAAAATCACGGCCCTGTATCGCAATACGTCACCTAGGCTGAAGATAAATGGAACTGTAGCACCCTGAGGGCTCGGTTGCTACAGAGGTATTGCACCTCACCCAGAGGTGTGATATCTCACTCTCAGGTAAGGATGTAGTGTGGATCAGGACCCGACACCTGCATGCATTACACCACATTGCTGTGGGGCAGGGCGACCAATATGCCCCTGAGATGGGCACGACAGTCCCTGTCCCTAGCTGGAGTGGGGGGAGGGAACACTGAGGAAGGGGAACCCTGTAGTGCAGGAGCAGGGAGGAAGCAGTTCCTGGGTGCATTGAGAAGGGAGTATAAAAGGTGGGCACCATCTTAGTTCAGTTCAGAGAAGTCTGAGCAGAAGTGGCAGGGAGCAGGGGCTCTGCATGAGCTCTGCTCCGGAGGCGGGCCTAGTAACAGAGGCCCAGGCCTGGAAGAGGGAGAAGGAAGGAAGAGGAGCGGAGAAGGCTCCAGGAACGAGGAATGAAGGGATCCCAGGGGTGCGGACGGGCGAGTCGCCACCGCACGCCCGAATCCACCTGCGTGGAGGGGTCAGGCCAAAGGGGGAGACCGGTCCCCGAAGCTAGTGGAGGCGGGAAACGACCCTCAGCTAGAAACAGGAGGCTGTGACATTTTATGTGGCGCAGCCCCTCGCTACACCCGCTAGGAAGGCACCACATAGGGTCAGGGAAACTGGCGCCAAGTTTACCAAGAGGAGGCCCGAGGCAGCCGGACAGAAGGGTTGGTAAGAAAGGCCAGACAAAGGACACACAAAGGGGGTCCTGTGAAGCGCTCCAAAGTTATCTGGGAGTTGTCTGAGCCCCTCACCTGGTGAGCACAGTACGACGTGGGCAACCGTTACCTGCAGACGTGGTCTGAATAATAAGAACTGTGAGTAAAGGCCCTGGACTGCATCACTGACTCCGTGTCGTTACTGCTGCTGCCCTGCACCATCACCCCCATCCTCCGCATACACTGCCCTGAGGCTATACTCCTCCCGTGGGGAGTTATGCTACGCTCTGCTGCACCCACAACACCAGCCTCAGCGGTCTGCCCTGGAGCGGCGGTTCACTCTGACCGCAATCCACGGGTGGCGTAGTCGGACATTTAAACATCAAAACCACATAAATAGTTCCGCCACTGGTTTGACCGCCCTGAGCCACGGAACTGGGTCGCCGCCACGGAGACTACAACCACCAGCATCCACCAAAAAGGGTCCGGCTCCGGGTGTCCCAAGGCCCAGGGGGCGCGTCAGAACATTTTCATCACCTTTCACAATCACCAATGGGACAAGACAGGGATGTTCTCTGTCCCCTCTCTTATACATCCTAGTGACGGAGCACCTGCTCTCATCAATTCGCCATAACCCCAATATTAGGTGGATTGAGGTGGGAGGCACCGAGTACAAGTGCTCTCTATTTGCTGATGATGTCCTAGTATATATCACTCAATCACATATATCCATCCATGCTGTTATGGCTGAAATAGATCACTTTGTTACATGGTCAAATTTTAAAATCAATGCAGCGAAGTCTGAGGCCCTCGATGTCTCCCTCCCCAAATCCATATAGGATTCCATCCAGTCCAACTTTCCCTTTGCCTGGCCCTCACAGGGTATCAAATACTTAGGAATTCCTATTCATAGAGACCTCTCCCATCTATGTTATCTTAATTTTGGGCCCTTTATTGAACAACTCCATACAGACCACGGTTGGCAAGTTAGAACCACTGGTGTTTTGTGGAAAAGCACATGTACACTGTGTTCCAAATTATTATGCAAAAAGTGTTTAGGAGTGATAAGGGAAGAATTTGTTTGTTTGTCAGTTAAACTCATTGATGGTGATGTGTGTCAGGGCTCTTTATATCACTGTAAGCAATTGCAGACACCTGTGCTAATTAGTTTGGCAGCTGTGTCCAATGAAAGGCAAGACTACTTAAGAAGGCTGTCTCACATTATTAAGCAGCCTACATTTTCTGCCAAAATGGGAAAGAAAAAGGATGTGTCGGCTGCTGAGAAGCAACAAATTGTGGAGTGTTTAGGTCAAGGCATGACTACAATCAACATTGTGCGATGATCAGGATGAAGTGTCTTGGCAATCAAGAAGTATGTAGCTGATTCACAGTACACACGTGTGCGTGCTGATAAGGGCAAATTGAGGTCTCTTTCCTACAGGCAATTACGTCAGGTTGAAAGAGCAGCGGCAAAATGCCTTGTCATAGCAGCAGACAAGTTTTTGAAGCTGCTGGTGCCTCCAACGTCCCCCGAACAACAAGATGCAGGGTCCTTCAGAGGTTTGCAGCTGTGCATACGCCATCCTGTCGACCTCCTCTATCCACTTCACACAAGCAGAAACGGCTCCAGTGGGCCAAACATTACATGAAGACTGATTTCAAAACTGTTTTGTTCACGGATGAGTGCCATGCAGTGCTCGATGGTCCAGATGGATGGAGTGGAGGATGGCTGGTTGATGGACACCCCACGCAAACACGGCTACAGCGCCAACAAGGAGGAGGTGGAGTAATGTTTTGGGCTGGAATCATGGGGAGAGAGATTGTCGGCCCCTTTAGGATCCCTGAAGGCGCTAAAGATGAACTCCATAATGTATGTGGATTTTCTCAAACAGCACTTCCTGCCATGGTTCAAGAAGAAGAACCGTGTATTTCACAGCAAGATCATTTTTTTGCATGATAATGCACCATCTCATGCTGCACATAAAACATCTGCATGTCTGGCTGATATGGGCATAAAAGGGGACAAACTTATGGTGTGACCCCCATGCTCCCCTGACGTCTATTCAGAACCTTTGGAGCATCATTAAAAGGAGTGTCTATGTTGGCGGGAGGCAGTTCACATCTAAGCAACAGCTCTGGGAGGGTATTCTGTCCTCATGCAAAACAATTGAAGCAGAAACCATCAAAAACCTGACAAATTCAATGGACGAGAGAGTTCAGAAGCTGCTTTCGAACAAGGGGTCCTATGTGAAAATGTAACATCACCTAGAATAAAGTTTTGAGTTGAAAACTGTTTGATTTCAGTTTCTAACAACCTGCTAATGCTTATAATTTCAAAAATGACCATTTTTTGGTCTTTATTAAAATGAAAAGGTTGATCGAAAAGTTTGGGGGATCTAAGAGTGTGGCAACCCAGTAGTCATGATTACTTCGAATTCTGACAATATGAGGGTCATGCTGCAGGTAGTGCAGCAAGAAGGCACTTATGTGTCTTGCGCATCTCGGAGCCCCAAAATTATTCTCCGGGCTAGATGCAGCTAAAAATTATTATTAATTTTAAATCTAGTGAAGCTTTAGTATAGATGGCCTAATAGGATCAGTGCTGCACACTGCTACAAAGCCCAAATTATTTTCCAGTCAAGATACAGATAAACATGATTAGTAATTTTAAATCTGGTGGAGCTTATTATAGATGGCCTAATAGAATCAGTGCTGCACACTGCTACAAAGCCAAAATTATTTTCCAGCCAAGATACAGATAAACATGATTAGTAATTTGAAAGCTTAAAACGGTTGGTAGGGTGATTTTAACCAATCATCAAGCTTTTACTCTCCCCAGGATGACACAGGGGTAGTAAAGTCGTTTCGGATCCATGATTTGCTTATCTTTATGAACGTGAGTCTGTCTACATTATCAGTGGAGAGCCGCGTGCGCTTATCTGTCAGCACACCACCAGCAGCGCTGAACACACGTTCAGACAGAACGCTGGCTGCGGGGCATGACAAGATCTCCAAGGTGTAAGTGGCTAGCTCCGGCCATTTATCCAGATTGGAAGCCCAAAAAGAGCAAGGGTCCAGTGACACAGTCATGGCTTCAATGTTTACTTGGAGATACTCCTGTACCATCGTCTCTAGGCGTTGACTATGTGTCAGACTTCTTGTCTCCTGTGGCCTTGCAAAGGATGGGCTAAAAAAGTGGTGAAATGATTCCGCAAAATTGATGTTACCAGCAGATACTGTGGTTCTGTTACGGTTTGAGTGCTGAACACTTGACGGTCCCACGGTTGGCAAGTTGGAACTGTGAGATTCACTACGTGCACCACTGGTATTTTGTGGAAAAGCACATGTAAGATTCTGCAACAGTCTCTGCTGATACTCCTGCATGCGTGCATCCCTTTATATGGCAGGAATAATTTCTGCAAATTTACTTTTGTACCGGGGATCTAACAGTGTGGCAACCCAGTAGTCAGGATTATTTCTAATTCTCACAATTCGAGGGTCATGTTGCAGGTAGTGCAGCAAGAAGGCACTCATGTGTGTTGCGCATCCAGGAGCACCAAGTCCCTGTTGTGTTGGTGGCGAGGTAACAATCATGCTTCCTTCCTCTGTCCTCTCCCCCCAACCTCGCACAACAGAAATGTGATCAAGGTCTCCCTCATCTGATGAGTCTTCCATCAGTTCGTCCTCCACTTCTTCCTGGGCTCCTGCACCTTCCTCACTAGTTTGGCTGCTACCATGCGCCCTGGTAAAACCATCTCCCCCACCCTCACATGCCTGCCGCCTTGGTGCTGCCGACCGTCTGGACCTTGCAGATGTTAGCCCTTCCGCGTACAACTCCTCCTCCTCTACTTCCTCCACCTCCTCTTGTGCCACCACCTGACTCCGAATTCTGTTTAACATGTGCTCCAGCATGTAAATCACCGGAATAGTCATGCTGATAATGGCATCGTCAGCACTAAACATCTTCGTCGCCATTTCAAAACTGTGCAGAAGGGTGCATAGGTCCCTGATCTGAGACCACTCCTCCAGCGTGATTTGCCCCACCTCTGGATCTCGTTGGCCCAGGCTATACGTCAGAACGTATTGCACCAGGGCTTGTCGGTGCTGCCACAGTCGCTGCAACATGTGCAGAGTTGAATTCCACCGGGTAGGCACATCGCATTTTAGCCGGTGAAGTGGCAGGCCCAACGACTTCTGTAGAGATGTAAGTCGCTGAGCTGCGGGATGCGAACGGCGGAAGTGAGCACACAGCGACCGTGCCCTCTGCAGAAGGCCATCTAGTCTGGGATAGTGGGCTAAAAATTGCTGGACAACCAGGTTCAACAAGTGAGCCATACAAGGCACGTGTGTGACATTGCCCCGGCGAAGGGCCGCACCCAGGTTTGCAGCATTGTCGCACACGACCTTCCCTGGTTTCAGGTCCAGTGGAGACAACCATTCATGAAATTGGTTCTCCAGAGCTGACCACAACTCCTCAGCTGTGTGACTCACATTTCCCAGACATTTCAATGTAAAAACCGCCTGATGACGTTGAGCCCTACTGCCAGCATAGTAAGGAGGTGTGCAGGATCCCTTCTGCGCAGTTAGAAAGCTTGTGGCATGACCAGACAGGCTTTGGGTGCAGGTGGAAGACCGAGAGGAGGTTGAGAAGGCAGAAGCAGTGGAGGAACTTTGACATAAAGAGGATTGACGCACAACTCGTGGGGACGGCAAGACTTGGACAGCAGCCCCTTGTCCTGCTGTCACCATAGTTACCCAGTGCCCAGTCAGCGACATGTAATGCCCCTGTCCATGCCTACTCGTCCAAGTGTCTGTGGTGAAATGCACCCTGTCACACACAGAGTTTCTCAAAGAAGCGGTGATGTTGTGTGCGACATGCTGGTGGAGCGCAGGCACACCTTTCTTTGAGAAGTAGTGCAGACTGGGCGTCTGGTACTGGGGCACTGCGACGGACATAAGGTCTCGAAAATCCTCTGTGTCCACCAGGCGGAAAGGCAGCATTTCTGTAGCCAAGAGCTTGCAGATGGTGAAATTCAACCTCTTAGCTTTCTCATGTCTAGGAGGAAATGGTCTTGACCTGCCAATCACGCTGGCTGTTGCGGGTAAAGAGGTGGCAGGTCTGCGCCCCAAAACAGGTGTGACTGCTGTCCCCCCAGTCACAGAGGATGAAGAGGCCGTAGATGCACAAGATATGGCAGACGGAGGTTGGCCCGGCCGGCTAGGCCGCATTGTAGCACACTGAGCTTCCCACTGCAACTTATGCTTCATGTCCATGTGCCGGTTCATGCATGAAGTACTCAAACTATGTATTTTTTGGCCTCTACTTAGCTTTTGCTGACAAATGTTACAGATAACACGAGTTGGGTCATCTTTATCGATCTGAAAAAATGCCCAGGCTATGCAAGGCTTAGCACCCATGTGACCTGAAGAGCCACCACGACTTGTGGTGAGAGGCAGAGTTGTGTTTGAGGATGCAGTTGTTGACGTGCTTCCAGTACTACGTCTCTGTCCAGGAAGGCGCAACCTGACCTCGTCGTCACTAGCATCTTCCTCCACCTCCTCTGCTGACCTCATCTCTTGGCTGACTGTGGGTTGACAGTAAGTGGGATCTCCAACCTCATCATCATCACCTTGTGCGTTATCACACCCGTCGTCCTCAGAGCCAACCTGTTCCTGCCCTGACAAAAAACTAAAGTTGTCGCTCCAATCAGGTATTTGAGTCTTATCATCGTCTTCCTCATTGTCTCCACCAACAGGAGTTACAGTTTGGGAATGAGGGTCTACATTATGGTCAGAACCTTCTGCGTCTAGTCCTGGATCCGACTCATAAAGATTCTGGGCATCAGTGCAGATCATTTCCTCGTCTGGATTCACAGAAGCGCTGGAGTCGACCTCTGATTCCCAGGCTATAGTATGAGTAAACAGCTCTGCAGACTCAACCATCTGTTCTACCTCATACTCAGACGGGCAGCTGGAGATTTGGGAGCTGTGAGGAAGCAAGTGCGATTGGGGTGACACCTTTGAGGACTGGAGTATTTGTGATGTTGAAGTTGATGTGGAGGAGAGCCCACTTAAAGGAGCACTTGATATCCTTTGAAGCACCTGCTGTTTTTGTGCCTCATCTGGAATTTGTAGCGATTGGCGTGGCCGTAAGAAAGGGATCTTATCACATTGTCCGCTAAAAGAAGTAGACATTTTAGTTTGGCTGGAAGATGGTCTTTCTTCTGCAGATGTTACTGTTGCTTTAACACCTACCCCACGGACACAACCTTTTTTCCCCTTCCCAACACGCCTATTCCCCTTTCCACCAGCAGCAGGCCTTTTTCCACTCATTTTGGTGGTTAACTAATTCACAACTCTGGAGTTGTTTGCACAAAAAAACAATGGATGGGAACCGAGCAGAGCTGAGTGGCCAAACTGTGGTATTAGGACAAAACTATTGGCTGGGTTAGATGCAGAACAAAATTATATTCAATTTGCAACCTGATGGAGGTCAGTATAGATGGACTAATAGAACAAGTCCCACACACAGCTAGAAGCCCAAATATTTTTTCAGAGGTAGATGCAGAAAAATTTTTATTCAGTTTGCAACCTGATGGAGGTCTGTATAGATGGATTAATAGAACAAGTCCCACACACAGCTGCAAGCCCAATATTTTTTCAGAGGTAGATGCAGAAAAAAAATATATTCAGTTTGCAACCTGATGGAGGTCAGTATAGATGGACTAAGAGAGAAAGTCCCACACACTGCTAGAAGGCCAAATATTTTTTCAGAGCTAGATGCAGACAAAAACTTATTTTGAATTTGCAACCTGATGGAGGTCAGTATAGGTGGACTAATAGAACAAGTCCCACACACTGCTAGAAGGCCAAATATTTTTTCAGAGCTAGATGCAGAAAAAAATTATATTCAGTTTGCAACCTGATGGAGGTCTGTATAGATGGATTAATAGAACAAGTCCCACACACAGCTAGAAGCCCAAATATTTTTTCAGAGGTAGATGCAGATAAAAATTATTTTTAATTTGCAACCTGATGGAGGTCAGTATAGATGGACTAATAGAGAAAGTCCCACACACTGCAAGAAGGCCAAATATTTTTTCAGAGCTAGATGCAGATAAAAATTATATTCAATTTGCAACCTGATGGAGGTCAGTATAGATGGACTAATGGAACAAGTCCCACACTCAGCTAGAAGCCCAATTATTTTTTCAGAGGTACTGTAGATGCAGATAAAAATTATTTTTAATTTGCAACCTGATGGAGGTCAGTATAGATGGACTAATAGAGAAAGTCCCACACACTGCTAGAAGGCCAAATATTTTTTCAGAGCTAGATGCAGAAAAAAATTATTTTTAATTTGCAACCTGATGGAGGTCAGTATAGATGGACTAATAGAGAAAGTCCCACACACTGCTAGAAGGCCAAATATTTTTTCAGAGCTAGATGCAGAAAAAAATTATATTCAGTTTGCAACCTGATGGAGGTCAGTATAGATGGACTAATAGAGAAAGTCCCACACACTGCTAGAAGGCCACATATTTTTTCAGAGGTAGATGCAGAAAAAAATATATTCAGTTTGCAACCTGATGGAGGTCTGTATAGATGGATTAATAGAACAAGTCCCACACACAGCTAGAAGCCCAATATTTTTTCAGAGGTAGATTCAGAAAAAAATATATTCAGTTTGCAACCTGATGGAGGTCAGTATAGATGGACTAATACAACAAGTCCAACACACAGCTAGAAGCCCAATATTTTTTCAGAGGTAGATGCAGAAAAAAATATATTCAGTTTGCAACCTGATGGAGGTCTGTATAGATGGATCAATAGAACAAGTCCCACACACAGCTAGAAGCCCAATATTTTTTCAGAGGTAGATGCAGAAAAAAATATATTCAGTTTGCAACCTGATGGAGGTCAGTATAGATGGACTACTACAACAAGTCCCACACACAGCTAGAAGCCCAATATTTTTTCAGAGGTAGATGCAGAAAAAAATATATTCAGTTTGCAACCTGATGGAGGTCTGTATAGATGGATTAATAGAACAAGTCCCACACACAGCTAGAAGCCCAATATTTTTTCAGAGGTAGATGCAGAAAAAAATATATTCAGTTTGCAACCTGATGGAGGTCAGTATAGATGGACTAATACAACAAGTCCCACACACAGCTAGAAGCCCAATATTTTTTCAGAGCTAGATGCAGAAAAAAATTATATTCAGTTTGCAACCTGATGGAGGTCAGTATAGATGGACTAATAGAATGATGGTGCAGTAAAAAAATTGGTATTCTATACACAGGTGGTATATCTTGCAACACAGATAGGCTACTCCACTGACTAACACACTCTGCAATAGGCCAAAAAGGATTAGCTTTGCTAGATTCAGCCAAATGCTGTGAAAAAAACTTGCACAGCACTGGCACAGACCTGCCTGGCAAAAACTGATAGGAACTGATGTAACCTAGTCCTGAAAAGGACTCCAATTACAATTAGTCTTTACTCCCACAATCTATCTATTTAAGAGCACAGACCTGCCTGATAAAAGTCATAGGAAATGCTGTAACCTAGTCCTTAAAAGGACTGCAATCACAACTATTCCCTACTCCCAAGCTATCTGTAGATTTGTGCGAAAATTGGCTTGAAATTAACAAGGTATAGCGCACACAGCAACAGCGGTGCCTTCTAACACACAGCTGCAGCAGTGAGAAAATGGTGGGGACGGGGAAAATGGCTTGGTCTTATAGGGCAAGGACATGTGACATACACTGCCAATGACACATGCCCTTGCTTGTGTGAAAAAAAGCACTTCGCTCCGTGTGTGCGCTGCTGATAGGCTGACAGATTGCACCTCCCCACTGTAAATGCGGGAAAGAAAAAAAAAAAATGGAGATCTTCATTGTTCCTGCAGAGATCCATCCCCTGCCCCTCCCCCCACCCCGCTGTACACTCAAACTGCGTATTAACATTAATTTTCATCATTACTGAGAAAAAATCCAGTTATGATTTTGGTGCACGAACAGTTATCGAACATAACCTCGAACAGCCGAATTTTTCTCAAATTGGCTGTTGGAGCTGAAAAGAGGACATCGGTAAACCGCGCGCCGACCGGCGCGCGCTTTTTGAAGCTTTTTTTTTAAGCTTTTTTCACTATTTTCAGAACATTAACAGTAAGAACATGGAAGAGTCCAGGAGCCATTTGGTGAGCTGCATATCCTGCTACATGTTCACAGACTTGCCAGTGGAAAAGCCAAACTTCACATGCCAGAAATGCAAGCTTGTGTCCCTGTTGGAGGAAAAGTTGCGAAATCTAGAAGAGAGGTTAACTACCTTGAAAATCATTAAGGAAGGTGAAGAGTTCTTAGAGCAGAATTATCTCTTCATGATTCAGAAAGAGAAGAAATTCGAACTGCACCTGAGGAAACAGAGGAATGGAAGCATGTGACCCACAGAAGCAGGAGGTTCGAGGGGCAGTCAGCACCCATACTGCTCAGGAACCAGTACCAGGCTCTCTCACAGGAGCACCATGAAGAAATACAGCAAGATAAGACTTTGCCAGCAATGAATAACCTTGTAAACCCTCAGAATCCTCCTGGATGGAGAAAGAAGAATGTTGTGAAGAAAAAACGGAGAGTGGTGGTCATGGGGGATTCCCTGTTAAGAGGAACAGAGGCCGCTATCTGCAGACCAGACATAACCTCAAGAGAAATGTGCTGTCTTCCAGGAGCAAAAATTAAAGATGTGTCTGACAGGATATCAAGACTCTTCAGACCTACAGATCACTACCCATTCCTGCTAATACATGTGGGGACAAATGACACCGCAAGAAAGGACCTGGAAACCATCTGCAGTGACTTTGAAGACTTAGGCAAGAAAGTGAAAGAATTGGGAGCGCAGGTGGTCTTCTCATCCATCCTCCCAGTGGATGGCAATGGAACAAGGAGGTGGAATAAGATTCTACAGGTGAACAACTGGCTACGTCGATGGTGCCGTCAACAAGGATTTGGATTTTTGGATCACGGAATGAATTACCTATACGATGGACTACTTGCTAGAGATGGGGTGCACCTTACGAAGACTGGAAAACATGTATTTGGAAGTCGCCTTGCTACACTCATCAGGAGAGCTTTAAACTAGAACAATGTGGGAAGGGAAGCAAAAGGCCAGAAAAAGCCATACAGCTGACAAATACTATTGAGATCTCTGCTACTGGAAGTGGAAAGGAAGAACAAAGACAAAACAATTTAAATAATAAAAATATGGGAGGAATAGAAACCAATCACAAACTAAAATGTTTTTATACAAATGCACAAAGCATGGGCAACAAATAAGGAGAATTGGAACTATTAATGCAGGAAAAGAAATATGATGTCATTGGAATCACTGAAACTTGGTGGGACGATACACATGATTGGAATAAAAGGCTAAAAGGATACAACTTATTTGCAAGAAACAGACTTGATAAACGAGGAGGAGGTGTCGCATTGTATGTTAGAAAAGCATATATCTGCACAGAGATTGAAGCTTCAGAGACTGGGAGTTCTGTGGAAACTGTTTGGGTAAGAATAAAAGGAGAGAACAACGGAAAGGACACCATTGTAGGCATTTACTACAGGCCACCTGGGCAAGCTGAAGATATGGATGAACTCTTTATGTATCAAATGACCAAGTTCTCCAAAAAATATGACGTAGTGGTCATGGGAGATTTCAACTATCCAGACATTTGTTGGGAATCTCTCTCAAGTAAAACTAACAGGTCAAGCAAATTCTTATCCTCTCTTGCTGACAACTTTATCTTCCAAAAGGTAGGGGAGAAAACAAGGGGATCTGCTACTTTGGATCTAATCCTTATAAACAGGGAGGAAATGGTTGAGGAGGTAAAGGTGGCTGGGACCCTAGGAGGCAGCGATCATGCTATCATAGAATTTTGGATAACTAGAGGAGGAAGACATGTGAAGACTCAAACTTCAAGGTTAGATTTTAGAAAGGCAGATTTTAAGAGACTCAGAAAGAGAATAGGAGGGATCCAATGGCTGGATGTCCTTAAGGACAAAAATGTCCAGGAAGGATGGGAAATTTTTAAAAATGAGATTCTCAAAGCACAATCGTTAACAATCCCGAAAAGTAGGAAGAATGGGAAGCATTTAAGGAAACCAGGATGGATGAACACAGAACTTAAACACATGCTAAAAAGAAAGAAAGAAATGTTTATTAAATGGAAAGAGGGAGGCATATCTAAAGAAGATTAAAATGCAGCCTGCAGATCCTGTAGGGCACGTATCAGGTTAGCTAAAGCTGACAATGAATTAAGGCTTGCAAGATATGTCAAAAGCAATAAAAAAGAATTTTGGGGGTATGTCAAAAGTAAAAGAAAAGTCAAAGATGCTATAGGATTTTTACAGGATGAAAATGGAGAAATGGTAAGAGAGGATGTTGAGAAGGCCGAACTTTTTAATTCCTATTTTGCATCTGTTTTCTCTCAGAAAGAAAATGTAACATCAACTGATCTTCACTGTCCTTTCAAAGGAATAGAAGAATCCAAGTTATCTGTAAACAGAAAGATTGTGAGGGAATATTTAGCTAACATAAATGAGTTCAAGTCTCCAGGTCCAGATGAATTACACCCCAGAGTACTGAAGGAGATCGTAGAAGAAATTTTAGAACCACTCTCCATAATCTTTGAAAATTCTTGGAGAACAGGAGAAGTCGCAGAAGACTGGAGAAGAGCAAATGTTGTTCCTATCTTCAAAAAGAGGAAGAAGGTGGACCCAGGGAACTATAGGCCGGTGAGTCTGACTTCTATACCAGGAAAGATCTTTGAATAAATTATTAAACAACATGTATGTAAGTACATGGATAAGAATGAAGTGATTAACCAGAGTCAGCATGGGTTTGTAACTAACAAGTCATGTCAGACTAACTTAATTTCCTTCTATGACAGAATCACTGACTGGGTGGATCAGGGAAATGCTGTAGATATAGTATATCTTGACTTCAGCAAAGCATTTGACAAAGTATCTCACACCATCCTTATTGAAAAAATGACCAATGGACAAGGCAACTGTTAGGTGGATTCATAACTGGCTTAGTGATCGGACTCAAAGGGTGGTTGTAAATGGCTTCACATCCAGCTGGATGAATGTCTCAAGTGGGGTACCACAGGGCTCCGTCCTGGGACCTGTATTGTTCAACATCTTTATCAATGATTTAGATGAAGGAATTGAGGGTAAACTGATTAAATTTGCTGATGACACAAAGCTAGGAGGGATAGCTAATACTAGAGAAGAGAGAGAGAGGATTCAAAAAGACCTAAATAAACTGGAGCAGTGGGCAGCAAACAACAGAATGGTTTTTAACAGGGAAAAATGCAAAGTACTACATCTGGGCAATAAAAATGAAAAAAGCATATACAGAATGGGAGGAATAGAGCTAAGCAACAGTACATGTGAAAAAGACTTAGGTATACTAATAGATCATAGACTGAACATGAGTCAACAGTGTGATGCAGCAGCAAAAAAGGCAAATACAATTCTGGGATGTATTAACAGAAGCATACAGTCTAGATCACGTGAAGTCATTATCGGTCTTTACTCCTCTTTGGTCAGACCTCATCTGGAATACTGTGTACAGTTTTGGGCACCACATTTTAAAAAAGACATAGACAAACTGGAGCAAGTTCAGAGAAGAGCGACCAGAATGGTGACTGGTCTGCAAACTATGTCCTATGAGGAACGGTTGCAGGATTTGGGAATGTTTAGCTTGCAAAAAAGAAGACTGAGAGGAGACTTAATAGCTGTCTACAAATATGTCAAGGGCTGTCACATTGTAGAAGGATCATCTTTATTCTCATTTGCACAAGGAAAGACTAGAAGCAATGGGATGAAACTAAATGAGAGGAGACACAGATTACATATTAGAAAAAACTTTTTGACAGTTAGGGTGATTAATGAGTGGAACAGGCTGCCACGAGAGGTGGTGAGTTCCCCTTCAATGGACGTCTTCAAACAGAGGCTGGACAGACATCTGTCTGAGATGATTTAGTGAATCCTGCTTTGAGCAGGGGGTTGGACCAGATGACCCAGGAGGTCCCTTCCAACTCTACCATTCTATGATTCTATGTTCGTGTTCGCCGAACAGCTCGAACACCGCCCAAAACAGCTCGAATTTGAGATTGGCGAACAGTTCGAGTAGAACAACGCTCATCTCTACTGATAACCCCAAAAAGGCCATTTGTACCACCTGCCATGGCAGCATCACCAGGGGTAACAAAACTACCAGCCTGACCACCACCAGCATGATCAAGCACATGTCAGCAAAGCACCCGACTTTGTAGGGCGAATCGCAGGGTCCACGACCAGTGTCAGCGGGTGTCACCACTGCTTCTTCCGCTGTTGTGCATGTAATAGAACCACCTGTTGTGCTTGCAAGGCAATCCCTTTTCCATACTGCATGCAAAGATACCCCCTCCTCTCAGTCTTCACTTGTTATGGCAGTTTCTCAAGAAACAGCATCAACGTCCACGTCCACGTCCCACCGCAGCGTTCAATTGTCCATATCACAGAGCTTTGAACGAAAGCGCAAATTCGCAGCCAACACCCCACAGGCCACAGTCCTAAACTCGCACAGTTCACGACTGCTTGCGTTGGAAATGCTGCCTTTTAGGCTGTTGGAGACAGAATCCTTCCGCAACCTTATGGCGGTGGCCGTCCCTCGGTACTCGGTCCCCAGCCGACAATATTTTGCCCGGTGTGCCATCCCCGCACTACACAAGTACGTGTCCAAAAACATCTGCCGTGCCCTCAACAACGCAGTTACTGGGAGAGTCCACCTAACAACGGACACGTGGACAAGTGCTTGTGGCCAGGGACGGTACATCTCCCTTATGGCACACTGGGGTAAACATAGTGGAAGCCGGGACCCAGTCGGACCTTGGGATGGAACACATCCTCCCCACACCGAGGATTGCGGGCCCTATGTCAGTCAGAGTTGCCCCCACAGTGTACAGCTCCTGCGCATCTTTCTCCTCCTCAAGTTCAGCCTCCGTCTCAGATATCACCACATCAGTTACAAGCTGGAAGCACTGCAGTACTGCCTCAGCCAAGCGGCAACAGGCTGTGCTGAAACTCATAAGCTTAGGTGATAAACCTCACACTGCTTGTGAGCTGTGGACAGCTGTGAAAGAGCAGGCATATCTGTGGCTGAGACCGCTGAACCTACATCCAGGCATGGTTGAGTGTGACAATGGCCGTAACCTGATGGTGGCTCTGAGGCGAGGCGAGATCACACACGTACCGTGCCTGACTTATGTGCTTAACCTCGTGGTTCAGCAGTTTCTTAAATCTTACACCAAGTTGCCAGATCTGCTCGTGAAAGTACGCCGCCTGTCAGCTCATTTTCGCAAGTCGGCTACAGCTTCCGCCGCCCTTGCTGTGTTGCAGCAGCGCTTGTAGCTTCCGGCACACCGACTGGTGTGTGATGTCCCCACACGTTGGAACTCTACCCTCCACATGTTGCACAGGATTTGTGAGCAGAAGAGAGCAGTTGTGGAGTACCAGCTGCAACAAGGCCGTCGATATTCAGGTCAGACCCCACACATAAGACCTCAGGAGTGGACCTGGATATCTGACATATGTACCATCCTGACAAACTTTGAGGAGTCCACCAAGATGGTGAGTGGCGATGATGCCATCATTAGCGTCAGCATCCCACTTGTCTGTCTTTTGCAAAGCTCTCTGCAGAGAATTAAAGAGGAGGCATTGCAGCCAGAGTATGATGAGATGGATCAAAAGTCCATAATGTTCGATTGCACACAACCCAGCCTCATCTCATCCCAACGTGCATTGAGGGACAATGAGGGAGAGGAGGAGGAGGAAGAACAGGAGCAGGTATCATGCGCTGTAGACGGTAGTACCTGTACAACTGTCATACAGTCAGTTCAACGTGGGTGGCCTTAGGACAGGGGGAGGAGGAGGAGGAGGAGAGCATGGTCAGTCGTCATCTTGGTGAGGACACAGATGACTTGCCCATTACCAGTCTGGCATGCATGGCTGACTTTATGTTACGCTGCCTTAACCATGACCCTCGTGTTGTCAAAATGTTGGGTGACAGTCATTACTGGTTGGTGACACTTTTAGACCCCCGCTACAAGGAGAACTTTCACTCTCTTATTCCTCAGGTGGAGGGGTCTATAAAAATGGGGTAGCACCAGAAGGCCCTTGCTGCAGAACTGTTAAAAAAATTCCCACCTGAGCATGCTAGCGGCAGAGGTCACAGTTCGTTGACCAAAAAAGGTATACAGGCGAGAGAGAAGCAACTCCAATCCAGCAGAGGCAGGGGAACACTGTCAACATTCTGGGAAAGTTTTCTGAGACCCGCCCAGCTTACAGGCCCTGAGGCGCGGGGTACTCTCACAAGGAGTGGAAACTTTCAAAAACTGGTGAGGGAGTACATTGCCGACCGTACCAGCGTCCTCCGTGATTCCTCTGTGCCTTTTAATTTTTGGGTATCCAAGCTGGACACTTGGAATGAACTCGCTCTGTACGCCTTGGAGATCCTGACCTGCCCTGCCGCTAGCGTGTTATCGGAGCGTGTTTTTAGTGCCGCTGGGGGAATTATAACTGATAAGCGCACTCGCCTGTCAACCGACAATGCTGACAAGCTGATGCTTATCAAAATGAGCAAGGGCTGGATTGGGCCAGACTTCTCATCACCACCAAATGACAGCAGAGTAACATAAAGTCAAATCCACTGTGTTATTTCGGGAGGTGTATTCCCATGCAGCGCTTCACACCCACACATGGGAATATGCTTCCTCATTTCAGCTGTATTTTGCTCTTATCCTTATCCTCAGCATCCACCACCACTATACCACGAGGGTGACCGTGGTCCGTGTTGCCAGCATTGCAAGTTCCTCCGTTGTAATTTTGGCAGCTTTTGCTTGGAAGGCATAGGCAAAGACTATGGGAGACCCACTCCCCAATAATGGGAATAACGTTTTTAATATGCTGTATTGCATGGATCTTGTAAGGGGCATGAAAACAGTCTTGTTAAGCTACTGTGACCTCCACCACTTTTCCCAGGGGCATTGATATTGTCTTTTTATTCCACGGCGACCTCTACGTCTCTTCCAAGGGACATTAAAACCGTCTTGTTAGGCTACTGCAGCCTCCACCACTTTTCCCACGGGCATGTAAACCATTTTGTTAAGCTACTGTGACCTCCACGTCTCTTCTATGGGGAATTGATATTGTCTTTTTATTCCACTGTAACCTCCACCACTCTTCCAAGGGGCATTAAAACCATCTTGTTAAGCTACTGCGACCTCCACGTCTCTTCTAAGGGGCATTAAAACTGTCTAGTTAAGATACTGCAACCTCCACGTCTCTTCCAAGGGGCATTAAAACCGTCTTGTTAAGCTACTGCGACCTTCACCATTCTTCCAAGGGGTATTAAAACCATCTTGTTAAGCTACTGCGACCTCGACCACTCTTCCCAGTGGCATTAAAACTGTCTTGTTAAGCTACTGCGACCTCCACAATTCTTTCAAGGGGCATTAAAACCGTCTTGTTAAGCTTCTGCAACCTCCACAACTTTTCCCAGGGGCATTAAAACCGTCTTGTTAAGTTACTGCGACCTCCACCATTCTTCCAAGGGGTATTAAAACCATCTTGTTAAGCTACTGCGACCTCCACCATTCTTCCAAGAGGCATTAAAACCATCTTGCTAAGCTACTGTGACCTCCACCACTTTTCCCAGGGGCACTGATATTGTCTTTTTATTCCACTGCGACCTCCAGGTCTCTTCCAAGGGGCATTAAAACCGTCTTGTTAAGCTACTGCAAACTCCACGTCTCGTCCAAGGGGCATTAAATCCATCTTGTTAAGCTACTGCGACCTCCACCACTTTTTCAAGGGGTAGTGATATTGTCTTTTTATTCCACTGCGACCTCCACATCTCTTTCAAGGGGCATTAAAACCGTCTTGTTAAGCTACTGCGACCTCCACGTCTCTTCCAAGGGGCATTAAAACCGTCTTCTTAAGCTACTGCAACCTCCACCACTTTTTCAAGGGGCATTGATATTGTCTTTTTATTCCACTGCGACCTCCACATCTCTTCCAAGGGGCATTAAAACCATCTAGTTAAGCTACTGCAACCTCCACGTCTCTTCCAAGTGGCATTAAAACCGTCTTCTTAAGCTACTGCGACCTCCACCACTTTTTCAAGGAGCATTGATATTGTCTTTTTATTTCACTGCAACTCCACCATTCTTCCAAGGGGCATTAAAACTGTCTTGATACGCTACTGTGACCTCCATCACTTTTCCCAGGGGCATTAAAACCGTCTTGTTAAGCTACTGCAAACTCCACGTCTCGTCCAAGGGGCATTAAATCCATCTTGTTAAGCTACTGCGACCTCCACCACTTTTTCAAGGGGCAGTGATATTGTCTTTTTATTCCACTGCGACCTCCACATCTCTTCCAAGGGGCATTAAAACCGTCTTGTTAAGCTACTGCGACCTCCACGTCTCATCCAAGGGGCATTAAAACCGTCTTCTTAAGCTACTGCGACCTCCACCACTTTTTCAAGGGGCATTGATATTGTCTTTTTATTCCACTGCGACCTCCACATCTCTTCCAAGGGGCATTAAAACCATCTAGTTAAGCTACTGCGACCTCCACGTCTCATCCAAGGGGCATTAAAACCGTCTTCTTAAGCTACTGCGACCTCCACCACTTTTTCAAGGAGCATTGATATTGTCTTTTTCTTTCACTGCAACTCCACCATTCTTCCAAGGGGCATTAAAACTGTCTTGATACGCTACTGTGACCTCCACCACTTTTCCCAGGGGCATTAAAACCGTCTTGTTAAGCTACTGAGAACTCCACCACTTATCCCAGGGGCATTGATATTGTCTTTTTATTCCACTGCGACCTCCACCATTCTTCCAAGGGGCATTAAAACTGTCTTGTTAAGCTACTGTGACCTCCACATCTCTTCCAAGGGGCATTAAAACCATCTTGTTAAGCTACTGCAACCTCCACCATTCTTCCAAGGGGCATTAAAACCATCTTGTTAAGCTACTGCGACCTCCACCACTTTTCCCAGGGGCATTAAAACCATCTTGTTAAGCGACTGCGACCACCACCACTTTTCCTAGGGGCATTAAAAACGTTTTGTTAAGCTACTGCGACCTCCACCACTTTTCCCAGGGGCATTGATATTCTCTTTTTATTCCGCTGCGAACTCCACGTCTCTTCCAAGTGGCATTAAAACCGTATTGTTAAGCTACTGCTACCTCCACCACTTTTCTCAGGGGTATTAAAACTGACTTGTTAAGCTACTGCGACCTCCACCATTCTTCCAAGGGGCAATAAAACCGTCTTGTTAAGCTACTGCATACTCCACCATTCTTGCACGAGGCATTAAAACCATCTTGTTAAGCTACTGCGACCTCCACCACTTTTCCCAGGGGAATTAAAACCATCTTGTTAAGCGACTACGACCTCCACCACTTTTCCCAGGGGCATTGATATTGTTTTTTTATTCTACTGCGACCTCCACGTCTCTTCCAAGGGGCATTAAATCCGTCTTCTTAAGCTACTGCAACCTCTACGTCTCTTCCAAGGGGCATTAAAACCATCTTTTTAAGCTACTGCGACCTCCACCACTCTTCCCAGGGGCATTAAAACCATCTTTTTAAGCTACTGCGACCTCCACATCTTTTACGAGGGGCATTGATATTGTCTCTGTATTCCACTGCGAACTCCACGTCTCTTCCAAGGGGCATTAAAACCGTATTGTTAAGCTTCTGCGACTTCCACCACTTTTTCCAGGGGTGTTAAAACCGTCTTGTTAAGCTACTGTGAACTCCACCATTCTTCCAAGGGGCAAAAAAAACGTCTTGTTAAGCTACTGTAGCCTCCACTATTCTTCCAAGGGTCACTAAAACCGTCTTGTTAAGCTACTGCGACCTCCACCACTTTTCCCAGGGGCAGTGATATTGTCTTTTTATTCCACTGCGACCTCCACATCTCTTCCAAGGGGCATTAAAACCGTCTAGTTAAGCTACTGCGACCTCCACGTCTCTTCCAAGGGGCATTAACACCATCTTCTTAAGCTACTGCGACGTCCACCACTTTTTCAAGGGGCATTGATATTGTCTTTTTATTCCACTGCGACCACCACCATTCTTCCAAGGGGCATTAAAACTGTCTTGTTAAGCTACTGTGACCTCCACCACTTTTCCCACGGGCATTGATATTGTTTTTATTCCACTGCGACTCTACGTCTCTTCCAAGGGGCATTAAAACCGTCTTGTTAAGCTACTGCGACCTCCACCACTTTTCCCACGGGCATTGATATTGTCTTTTTATTCCACTGCGACCTCCGCGTCTCTTCCAAGGGGCATTAAAACTGTCTTGTTAAGCTACTGCGACCTCCACCACTCTTTCCAGGGGCATTAAAACCGTCTTGTTAAGCTACTGCGACCTCCACCATTCTTCCAAGGGGCATTAAAACCGTCTTGTTAAGCTTCTGCTACCTCCACAAATTTTACCAGGGGCATTAAAACCGTCTTGTTAAGCTACTGCGACCTCCACCATTCTTCCAAGGGGCATTAAAACCATCTTGTTAAGCTACTGTGACCTCCACCACTTTTCCCAGGGGCACTGATTTTGTCTTTTTATTCCACTGTGACCTCCAGGTCTCTTCCAAGGGGCATTAAAACCGTCTTGTTAAGCTACTGCGACCTCCACCATTCTTTCAAGGGGCATTAAAACCATCTTGTTAAGCTACTGCGACCTCCACCACTTTTCCCAGGGTCATTAAAACCGTATTGTTAAGCTACTGCGACCTCCACCATTCTTCCAAGGGGCATTAAAACCGTCTTGATAAGCTACTGAGACCTCCACCACTTTTCCCAGGGGCATTAAAAACGTCTTGTTAAGCTAATGCGACCTCCACCATTCTTCCAAGGGGCAATAAAACCATCTTGTTAAGCTACTGCGAGCTCCACAACTTTTCCCAGGGGCATTGATATTGTCTTTTTATTCCACTGCGACCTCCGCGTCTCTTCCAAGGGCTATTAAAACCGTCTTGTTAAGCTACTGCGACCTCCACCACTCTTCCCAGGGGCACTAAAACCGTCTTGTTAAGCTACTGCGACCTCCACCATTCTTCCAAGGGGCATTAAAACCGTCTTGTTAAGCTTCTGCTACCTCCACAACTTTTCCCAGGGGCATTAAAACCTTCTTGTTAAGCTACTGCGACCTCCACCATTCTTCCAAGGGGCATTAAAACCATCTTGTTAAGCTATTGTGACCTCCACCACTTTTCTCGGGGGCACTGATATTGTCTTTTTATTCCACTGTGACCTCCAGGTCTCTTCCAAGGGGCATTGATATTGTCTTTTTATTCCACTGCGACCTCCACATCTCTTCCAAGGGGCATTAAAACCGTCTTCTTAAGCTACTGCAACCTCCACCACTTTTTCAAGGGGCATTAAAACTGTCTTTTTAAGCTACTGCGACCTCCAACACTTTTCCCAGGGGCATTAAAACAGTCTTGTTAAGCTACTGCGACCTACACCACTTTTCCCAGGGGCATTGATATTTTCTTTTTATTCCACGGCGACCTCCACCATTCTTCCATGGGGCATTAAAACTGTCTTGTTAAGCTACTGTGACCTCCACCACTTTTCCCAGGGGCATTAAAACCGTCTTGTTAAGCTACTGCGACCTCCACCACTTTTCCCAGGGGCATTGATATTGTCTCTTTATTCCACTGCGACCTCCACCATTCTTCCAAGGGGCATTAAAACTGTCTTGTTAAGCTACTGTGACCTCCACATCTCTTCCAAGGGGCATTAAAACCGTCTTGTTAAGCTACTGCGACCTCCACCATTCTTCCAAGGGGCATTAAAACCATCTTGTTAAGCTACTGCGACCTCCACCACTTTTCCCAGGGGCATTAAAACCATCTTTTTAAGCTGCTGCGACCTCCACCATTCTTCCAATGGGCATTAAACCCATCTTGGTAAGCTTCTGTGACCTCCACAACTTTTCCCAGGGGCATTGATATTGTCTTTTTATTCCACTGCGACCTCCATGTCTCTTCCAAGGGGCTTTAAAACGGTCTTGTTAAGCTACTGCAAACTCCTGTTCTCTACCAAGGGGTATTAAAACCATCTTGTTAAGCTACTGCGACCTCCACCACTTTTTCAAGGGGCATTGATATTGTCTTTTTACTCCACTGCAACCTCCACCATTCTTCCAATGGGCATTGCATTTCCTCCTAATTTTAGGCAGCTTTTGCTTTTCAATGCATTGGCGAACACTAAGGGAGATCCACTCCCCAATAATGGGTAGAAGGTTTTTAGTATGCTGTAATCCACGTCTGTTTCAAGGGGCTTTGCAGTTACTCATAATTTTTGGAAAGCCTTCCTTACACTGCTTAGGCCAACAGTGCACAGGAGACCCAGTTGCTATAAATGGAAAAACAGTTTAGTTAAGGCCCTCTGACCTCCATGTCTCTTCCAAGGAGCATTGGAGTGCCTCAAAATTTTTGGTAGGCATTGCACTCACTGCATGCCCTATAACTGTGTAGCCGAACCGCTCCTTTTGGTACAGAAGCATATCCTACAAGACATGTGTGGTTGACTGTCCTGATATTGATGTGAATGGTCCCTGTTCCTCCTGCTCTTTCTCCTTTGCCACCACCTCATCCATCATTTATCAACTGAAGCTTTGCTTTAAAGGGAGTCATTGAACTGGGATAGTAGCAGGAAAACTTCCAGCAATCCTCGGAGGAGGTAGGATATGCGCCAAAACACAGACCACCTCAGGCCTAGCCGCTACTACATACATGCGCTTGCATTCCAAGAAAACAAAGCAGACGCTAACTTCTATTATCAACATCATGCTGTGGACCGAGCGTGGACACCAAGCCGCCGACCGGCTGGGAACTGATTATGGATACCTCGCTGCCAAAGCAGCTATGAGGTAGTGGCCAGCTTTGGCCTCCTCCAAACTAAAAGGCCCCATTTCAAGTGCAAGCTAGCAGTATGGTATTGCAGCCTGGGGGTGGGTGCGTGGCAGGTTGCACACTTACGCTGGCATTCCAAGAAAACAAAGCAGATGCTAACTTCTATCATCATCATCATGTTCCTCCTCACCTTGGCACTCTCAACTCCCCTGATGGAGAAGCCAGGGCCACCAGAGGAGTCTGGTTCTCTGGTGGGCTCGTCCAATGCTGCCCTAAAGCAGGCCGGGTTAAGAAAAGTGTGGGGGAACTTCCAAGGAGAAATAGGGGCGGCTGGGGACCGTTTATGGACACCCGGCCGCCCCCAGGTGGCTGGGGACTGTGTGTGGACACTTGGCCGCGGGGCGGCTGGGGACCAAGTATGGACACCCGGCCGCCCCCTGGCGGCTGGGGACCGAGCATGGACACCCGGCCACCGGGCGGCTGGGGACTGAGTATGGATACCTCGCTGCCAAAGCAGCCATGAGATAGTGGCCAGCTTCGGCCTCCTCCAAACTAAAAGGCCCCATTTCAAGTTCAAGCTAGCAGTATGGTATTGCAGCCTGGGGGTGAGTGGGTGGCAGGTTGCACACTTACGCTTGCATTCCAAGAAAACAAAGCAGATGCTAACTTCTATCATCATCATCATATGGTTAGATAAATAGATTTATAGATAGATAATATATATATTGATATATAGATATATTGATAGATAATTGAAATATGGATAGAAAGATAGATAGATAGATAGATAGATAGATAGATAGATAGATAGATAGATAGATAGATAGATAAAAAAGACAGATAGCAGCACAACCTTAAGCAGATTTTGGGTGCAATACTTCCTGAGTAATGCGGCTGTCCAACGCAAAATATATAAATGGAAAAAATTCAAGCAGCACTCCAGTTTAAGGAAAAATTGTGGACTTTAATCCAGCACCAAGTGATGCAACGTTTCGACCTCACAACACGGTCTTTGTCAAGCATAGTGTTACCATAGAATAGTGCACTTTTTATACATATCTCTTCAATTTACCAATATGCAAAAATTTGCATATATTAAATGCAAATCATAATCAAAAATGTGTAAAAAATTACATTGTAGTAAATATAAGACCAATCATGGTGTTTACATATATAAGGTGTATATTAAAGTGCAAAAAATCATATCCAACTGTACCTACAATCATTAATACAGCTAGATTAACAATGATTAAAGATGTGAAACACCTATGTGGTGGTATTTAAAAAACATAAACATTATGAATCACCTGTAACACTCAGACCCATATATCAAGTTGTAGTTCCACCATAACAGCATTCTCAGAGGACAACTGAGCATGTCAGTAGTCGGATATTCCGAAATGGCCACTCAATGGTGGTGTCAGCGATGATGTCAGCGCACATGCTCACCAGGCACTTCCACGCCCCACTCCACCATTAAAAGTGCTGAAACTATGCCCACACAGTATTTCATAAGAAACAACAGCAGTAGAGCACTTGTCATCTCTGTTTCCCACCACTTCTCCTCTGTGAGGGGGTGGTGGAGATACATTGATGACATCTTGCTCATTTGGACTGAGACTGAGGGTAATCTACTTGAATTCTTGTTTTTTCTTAATATGATAAACCCTACTGTCAAATTCACTATGACGAGTTCAAAAAAGAGTATATGACTCGCCCCCTGGGCCTAGTGTGGACGTGTGTGGGATACCCGGAGCCGGGTCTCTGGGGGTTGTAGAATCCATGGCGGTGACCCGGTCCTGTGGCTCAGGGTGGTCAGGCCGATGGCGGTATTTTGTGGGGGTTTTAGGTTAATTGTTCGACTACGCCACCCGTGGATTGCGGTCAGCGCGGACCGCCGCTACAAGGCAGACCGCTGGGGCTGATGGTGTGTGCAGCTGAGGTAGTGTGACTCCCCACGGGAAGAGTGGAGACCCAGGGCAGTGTAGTTGATGATGAGGGTGATAGTGCACGGGAGTCCCATCACTAGTAGTGCTGGTGCGGCGATGAAGCAGGAACGACTCAGAGTCTTTGCAGTGCAGTTCAGGGTCTTTACTGGTGATATTAAGGCAGACCCTCCCGGGAGTACTGGCTAACATAAGGGGCCTGGTCAGTCTGCGAGCAAACAGGAGTTCCCCTGGCCAGGTGGAGTTGTAGGCCTCCCCGTCTATCTGCACTCTTTCTGGCTACCTAGCTGTAAGCGGGTAGAAGTAGCCCACGTCCCTGAGTATACCGTGTGGTGCTCACCCGTATGGCTGGTGACTTGGGGCCTTCTGTTAGCCTCCGCTCCTGGATGGCGGTGCTGGTCCCTTCCTTGTGACTGAGCCTCCGGGCTTCTATGGCCAGAGGACCTGGAATCCCCTGCCAGCTGGTTTCTGCTGCTGGGTGAATATCAGTCCCCACAGCCTCGGACTTCTGTGTCCGGTTCCTAGATTCTTCTGCCAGGGCGAGCTATATCTCTGCTTAGCTTCCAGCCCCTGGTCTTCAGCTACTGGTCCTACAGAGCTCCTGCTGTTTCTTTCCCTGTGTCTGCAACTGTCTCCAGGCTCTGACTCCCAGACTCTGACTGACTAATCCCGCCCCAGACCCAGTTTATAAGGGCAGATTCCTCCCCTCCCAGGTCTGGGCAGGAAATGTTGCATGCTTAAGGGCTCCTGACCAGAGAAACCTCCCACTTGCTCTCAGACGTAATATTAACTGGCTGGCAATCCCTGCATGTTCATTGGCTCTGTAAAGAGCACCAAACATGCAGGGCGGAGACCCGAGCTCCCGCCCGAGTAACCCGGAAATGCTCGGTGCTCGCGAACATCCCGAGTAGCGTGATGCTCGGGCGAGTGCCGAGCAGTGTCGAGCATGTTCGCTGAACACTACTCCTGACCAGAGAAACCTCCGACCTGCTCTCAGACATAATATTTCTATTACTGTGGCAACCAGACCCCTGGGGTGCCACATTCCCTGCTAGTGAATTTTAGTACTCCGGGACTAAACACATTTTTAAGAAAACACAAAAACAGGGTATAAACAATAATACAACAACATATATACAAGAAGCTTTGGTCTTTAGAGGTCACGGCGTGTCCGTAACCGGGTGTCCATATCACCCAACAAGGTGAAGTCTTGGCACAGAGTAGGGGACCTGTCCAAAGCAAACCCCAAGCGTTGGCCCTGGGCATGGCTGTAAGGCTGAGGCTAGCTACTTTGGGCCACAAGGAGGCCACGCCAGGCAGGTTTTCTCTTCGGCGGCCATCTTCGCAAGAGGCACCAAGGTGCAACTATCTACATGTAGTTCCGGTTATTCAGCGTCCATAACCTGTCAGTCCAAATAAACCTGCAGGGTAACTAGAGAAACATAATTAGTAACCAGGTAACAAAAACATAAACCTTTTTCAACATTTGCAATTTACAGATTACATTTTAGATTCTCCAGCGAGCGGGCATCTGTCCTCTAGTGCTCCTGGTGGACCTACGTAACCCACTATCTGGTTCTGCACTACAGGGTGTAGAAGGTGTTACGGGCAGGCCTGGCAGCTTTCTGCGTACTCTTTGGCTTACTAGGGGCACGGCATGCTCACTACTAGCAGAGGGTGATTCTCCTGGGCTGCTGGTATGGATTCTTCTGCCTCCTGGGCCGGCTGCTCTTCTGACACTACGTGTTCTTCTGTAGGTCCTTGAGGGACTGGCTGGAGAAAGGTGTGGACGGGTACCACGACTGCGTTGTTGATCTGAGTCCAGGACCGAGGAAAGTCTCTGAGTACGGTACTGATCATTTCTTCCCTTTCCTCTGCGGGTTGAGGGTTTTCTTGATCTTCATCAGGGCTTTGCAGCTGCTCGGGACACTTTTTCAGGTGGTCTCTGGAGACAATGGCTGTGGTCTCTCCTCCATCCTTACTGATGATACATACTTTTGGGTTCTCATGGCTTGAGGGCAGTACTGTGTACGGGTCCTTCTCCCACTGGTCATCCAACTTGTGGAGCCGCCTCTTTCTCTTCAAGACCTACTCTCCAGGTACCAGGGGAACAGCGGGAGCATACTGGTTATAAGCCTTCTCTTGCCTTTCTCTTGCTAGAGACAGACTTTGCTCAACGCTTTCCTGTACTTCCCGATACTGCTGCTGCCGTTTTGTATCCCAGTCTGCCTCTGGCGAGGTGTCCTCAGGTGTCAGGACTCCCATATGCAGGTCAATAGGCAGCTTACCAGGTCTTGCTCTCATTAGGTAAGCCGGTGTACAGTTGGTGGAGCCCACGGGGATGTGATTGCACAAGTCCACCAAATCAGGCAGTTTTTCAGGCCACAGACTGCGTTCCTCCAGGGGCAATGTTTTTAGCAAGTTTATCACTACCTGGTTCATTTTCTCACATAGTCCGTTGGTCTGAGGGTGATAGGGCGTTGTTCTTACCTTCCTGCAGCCATACAGATTGCAGAACTCCTGGAAGACATCCGCTTCGAAGGCTGGTCCTTGTTCCGTCAGCACTTGCTCCGGGTACCTGTGTGGACGGCAGAAGTGCAGCTAAAAGGCCCTGGCTGCTGTTTGGGCCATTAAGTCCTTGACAGGGACCATCACTAGAAACCGGGAGCAGTGATCTACGATGGTGAGGGCGTAGACGTACCCAGATTTGCTTGGAGCCAGTTTCACATGGTCCAGGGCTACCAGTTCCAGTGGCTGCCTTGTGATGATGGGCTGCAGGGGACTCTTCTGGCTGGCAAGGTCCTTTCTTCTTAGGTTGCACGGGCCACAGTCTCTGCACCACCTCTCGATGGCTCCTCTCATAGCTACCCAGTAGAACCATTCACGCAACAAGAACTCCAGCTTTTTCTATCCGAAGTGTCCTGCTCCGTCGTGGTACGCCTCCAGAACTATAGCCACGTCTCGTCTTGGGACCACTACCTGCCAGGTCAGCTCATGTGTTCTAGAGTTGACCATTCTCCGGCACAGTTTCTCCTTGTAAAGAAACAGCCTGCTTTTCTCCTTCCACAGTTGCTTGGTCTCCTCCGGAGCGTCTGGGTCAAGACGGGCATCAGCCTGTGTCAGCATTTCCTTCACCAGACGGACTGCGGGATCACTGTCTTGTGTCTCCGCCCAGCTGTAGTGGGGTAAGGGATTGAACGTGGCAGAGCGCCTGTCCCTTACACAGTGGGAATACAGGGTAATCCCATGACGGTGGAACGCAGGGAGTTCGACTTCTTCCAGTTCTTCTGGATCTTCCCCTACGTCCGGTAAGTTTGGCATTCTGGACAGGGCATCCACGTTGGCATTTGAGCGTCCCACCCGGTATTTGATGGTGAATTCATAGTTGGACAGGCGAGCCATCCATCTCTGCTCCAGGGCACCAAGTCTTGCAGTGTCCAGGTGTGTCAACGGGTTGCTATCCGTGTACAAGGTGAACTTGGAAGAGGCAAGGCAATGCTTGAAACGTTCGGTCACTGCCCACACCACTGCCAGGAACTCTAGCTTGAATGAGCTATAATTCTCAGGGTTTCTCTCTGTGGGCCGTAGTTTTCGGCTGGCGTAAGCAATTACCCGTTCTTTCCCCTGCTGGATCTGGGACAGTACGGCTCCCAGCCCGATGTAGCTCGGGTCCGTGTGGAGGATAAAGGGCTGGCTGTAGTCAGGGTACGCCAGGATTTCATCCCCCGTGAGGGCCATCTTCAGCTGGCGGAAGGACTCTTCTTCCAGCTTTTCCCATCTGAAGGGCGGCTTCTGGTTTTTCGCCTTCCTGGATTGGCCTATCAGGAGGTCCTGCATAGGAGCTGCCATTTTGGTGAAACCGGGAATGAATCTTCGGTAGTAGCCTACCAACCCGAGAAACTGCCGCATTTCCTTTATGCTGGAGGGTCTTGGCCAGTCTTTAATCACGGTGATCTAATCGGGGTCAGGAGCCACTCTGTCAGCACTCACCACGTGTCCCAGGTACTGCATCTTTGGTTTCAGCAGGTGACACTTGGAGGGTTTCAGCTTGAGGCCGTAGCTTGCCAGGGCGTCAAACACTTCTGCCAGGTGTTTCAGATGGTCCTTGTAGGTTTTGGAATAGACGATGACATCGTCCAGGTATAACAGGACCGTCTCGAAATTCCGGTGTCCCAGACAGCATTCCATCAACCGTTGGAAGGTTCCTGGTGCATTGCAGAGCCCGAACGGCATACAGCTGAATTCGCTGAGGCCCATCGGGGTGGTGAATGCAGTCTTCTCCTTGTCTACCTATGCTACAGGAACCTGCCAGTACCCGCTAGTAAGATCCAAAATGGAGAAGAAGTTAGCAGATTTTAATGCAGCTAAAGATTCTTCTATCCTAGGTAACGGGTACGCATCTTTGTGTGTGATACGGTTGACCTTTCTGTAGTCTACACACATTCTCATGGTGTTGTCCTTCTTTTTCACTAGAACTAGTGGAGCTGCCCAGGGGCTACAGCTGTCCCTGATTACCCCAGCCTCCTTCATGTCCCGCAACATCCCTTTTGCATGCTGATAGTGTGCAGGGGGTACAGGTTGGTATCTTTCATTTATGGGTGGATGGTCTCCTGTGAGGATGTGATGTTCTACCCCCTTTACTCGCCCGAAGTCTAGCGGGTGTTTACTAAAGACCCTCTCGTACTCCTGAGACACCCGGTAGACTCCATGTTTTTGGTGTGAGGGAGTGGAGTCAGTACCCAAATGCAGTTGCTGACACCAGTCCTCCATTTGTTTCTTAGAGCCGTTACCTTCCTCTGGTTGAGATGGAGGTAAGGGTTCCACGGTCCTTACAGAATTTTGGTTTATGGTGAACAATTTGGCTAGCGTGGCATACCGGGGCAGGTGCACTTCCCTCTCCCCGATATTTATGATGCGGACGGGCACCCTCCTATGGCGTACATCGACCACCCCCCGTACTGTCAAAATGGTGGGCCTACTGTCTGAGTAGACGGGTTCTAGCATTGCTTGGTAGTCTCTACCTCTTAGACCAATAGCTGCCCGGCACCAGATCATCATCTCAATTTTCGGGGACATGGCAATAGGGAACGGGTCACACATTCTCATGCTACCTATCTCACCACCAGATAGTTCCACTTGTTGCCGCTTCATCAGCGCCCGGATCTCTTTTAGGAGCACACGCTGCTGGCTGGAACTGGCGTTCTTGGCAACCTGCTGTAAAATGAGAATCACCTCTGCAAGACAATTTTCAATCACGTTAGTCCCTAAGGTGATTTTAGGGTGGCTCTCCTGACGGTCTATGTTCACAATAATCAGTCCTTGTGCCGCCAGCTCGACATTACCGACCTTAATGGTCACCTCCTTGAATCCCACCTGCAGCACGGGCTGACCGTTGCTGGCGATGATACTCAGGTCGTCATCTGGGTAGTGGGTTATGTCAGAGTCATTCCAGTACCACTTAAAGAGCACGTACGGGATGGTAGTCACTTGTGACCCAGTGTCCAGTAGGGCACTCATAGGATTGCCATCCAGTACCACAGGCAAGACGGGACGTCCCCCTACGTATTTATCACGCCAGTTCAATGGGCCTGATGATCTTATGCCTGGGGGTTGGCCCTCTACCCCAGGTTGTGCCCGTTTAAATGACAGTACCTTGCCATGTGTCCGGGTTGATTGTAGCGGCGGCAGATGGGTTGTCCGTCCTCGTTGTATCTGTCGCTGGGTCTTCCTCTGGACGTTGGGATCCTCCTCTGTCGGCGCCACGGGACGTCCTCCGTTCCGGATGCCAGCTGGATCTTCCCTGGAGGGGAAACCTGTAAAGACTGCACAGTTCTGGTTAGCGCGGCTACACTTTTGGTTAACTCTTGGACCTGATGGTGCAGGTCTGTAGCCAGGTTGTTATCCAAAGCCTGCGCACCAGCTCCTACAGACTCTGTAGACAAGGGCGCCGCCTCTTGGTGATAGGTAATAGCAGGGCGCCGGTGGGTTACAGCGCTACCCGATGCCGGTTCTCGGAGCACCCGGATGGCACTGTCTTTGTACTTTGCAAAGTCTAAACCAGGGTTCTGCAAGGCCATTGCACATAACAGGGTTCGGTGGGCGTTGGACAGCAGACCCTCAATGAATTGCTCAGTTAACAGTTCATCTGCATTCTGCACACTGTCAGGGTCTGCCTGTTTAATGGCTCCCAGGGCCTCTTGCAAATTCAAAGCATAGTCTCTTATACTGTCTTGGGCCCGCTGCTTGCACCCATAGAATTTTATTTTGATCTCTGCTGAGGTGCAGGTGTCAAATGTGTCCCTCAGACGGGCTAAGATCTCCTTCACAGTCTCCTTGTCCCTGACTGACCAGGACTTTACTTCACGTTGGGCTGCCCCGGTTAGCTGGCCTACCAATATGCTCACTTTTTGTCCCTCTGTCAGGGGCTACACCTTAAACAGGCTGTACAGTCTCTCTTTAAAGTCGCTTAGGGTATGCGACTCCCCTGAGTACTGGGGCAGCCAGGCCGCTCCGGGGATATAGGGCATTGTAAACGGCATTACTGCGGCAGCGGCCGCGCTGGTGGTAGATGGTCCCTCCGTATCCATCATCTTCCTCCCCCCTAGTTAAGTGTGGCCTACCTTCTGTTGCTTCTTCTCCGTAGGCCGCAGCTCCGCAGACGATCGTCAGGGTGGAGGACCTTGCGTCACGCTCTGGTGACTTCAGCGTCGCTCCCTCTCCTTCCAGGACCTTGCGCAGCGTCGGTGCGTGAGGCGGAGCTTCGGGTCTCGCGCGCTTTCGGCGTCCACGCCCCTCTTCTTCCCGCGCGGCGTCCCGAAGATGGCGTCCGATGGCGGGAAAAAGACTGCGAATGGCGGGAAACTTTTGAAGATGGTGGGAAATGGTTCCGGATGGCGAGGACCTTCACCACGGCAGGTATGATAGTCTTTTGAATGCGCACAGTACCCGGTGGTTGCGGGCACGAAATCCTGCCGACTACACCAAAGCTGACTCGCCCCCTGGGCCTAGTGTGGACGTGTGTGGGATACCCGGAGCCAGGTCTCTGGGGCTTGTAGAATCCGTGGTGGTGACCCGGTCCCGTGGCTCAGGGTGGTCAGGCCGATGGCGGTATTTTTGTGGGGGTTTTAGGTTAATTGTCCGACTACGCCACCCGTGGATTGCGGTCAGCGTGGACCGCCGCTACAAGGCAGACCATTGGGGCTGATTGTGTGTGCAGCTGAGGTAGTGTGACTCCCCAAGGGAAGAGTGGAGCCCCAGGGCAGTGTAGTTGATGGTGAGGGTGACAGTGCACGGGAGTCCCAGCACTAGTAGTGCTGGTGCGGCGATGAAGCAGGAATGACTCAGAGTCTTTGCAGTGCAGTTCAGGGTCTTCACTGGTGATATTAAGGCAGACCCTCCCGGGAGGACTGGCTAACATAAGGGGCCTGGTCAGTCTGCGAGCAAACAGGAGTTCCCCTGGCCAGGTGGAGTTGAAGGCCTCCCCGTCTATCTGCACTCTTTCTGGCTACCTTGCTGTAAGTGGGTAGAAGTAGCCCACGTCCCTGAGTATACCGTGTGGTGCTCACCCATATGGCTGGTGACTTGGGGCCTTCTGTTAGCCTCCGCTCATGGATAGCGGTGCTGGTCCCTTCCTTGTGACTGAGCCTCCGGGCTTCTATGGCCAGAGGACCTGGAATCCCCTGCCGGCTGGTTTCTGCTGCTGTGTGAATATCAGTCCCCACAGCCTCAGACTCCTGTGTCTGGTTCCTAGATTCTTCTGCCAGGGCGAGCTATATCTCTGCTTAGCTTCCAGCCCCTGGTCTTCAGCTACTGCTCCTACAGAGCTCCTGCTGTTTCTTTCCCTGTGTCTGGAACTGTCTCCAGGCTTTGACTCCCAGCCTCTGACTGACTAATCCCACCCCAGACCCAGTTTATAAGGGCAGATTGCTCCCCTCCCAGGTCTGGGCAGGAAGTGTTGCATGCTTAAGGGCTCTTGACCAGAGAAACCTCCCACTTGCTCTCAGATGTAATATTTCTATCACTGTGGTAACCAGACCCCTGGGGTGCCACATATACAGTTCCTGGGTGTTTTGGTGGAAAAGAGAGGTCATGAGCTTGTTACTAAAATGTTTGTGAACCAACAGACAGGAGCAATACTCTGTTATATTCAAATCACCACCCTATAAATATGATTAAGGCCATTTCATATTGCTAATTCTTAAGAGCTAAACGGGTTGAAAGTGATGAAGTACATTTGGAGGAGACGTTGAATAAAATGGCAGAGAAGTTTAGTGAGAAGGGATACCCCAAAAGACTTTTGAAGAAGCAAAGAGCTAGGCTACAGGAGGTTAAGCGTGACTACTTATTTGAGGCAAAGGAAAAACAGAGTTTTAGTAGGATTCCCTTTGTCTCTAATTTTAGTGAAGAGAGCGGTGCTTTATCTCATATAATTAAAAAACATCGGAAAACTCCCTCTCTAGCTGTATTAATGATTGTAGGTACAGTTGGATATGTTTTTTTGCACTTTAAAATGCACCTTATATATGTAAACACCATGATTGGTCTTATATTTACTACAATGTAATTTTTTAGACATTTTTGAATTTGATTTGTATTTAATGAATGCTAATTTTTGTATGTTGGCAAATTGAAGAGATATGTATAAAAAGTGCACTATTCTATGGTAATACTGTGCTTGACAAAGACCGTGTTGTGAGGTCGAAACATTGCACCACTTAGTGCTGGATTAAAGTCTACAATTTTTCCTTAAACTGGAGTGCTGCCTGATATTTTCCATTTAAATAGATTAATAGATATATGGATAGATAGATAGATAGATATATGGATAGATAATAGATATATGGATAGATAGATTAATAGATAATAGTTCGATAGATAGATATATGGATAACTAGAGATATAGATAATAGATAGATAGATGGATAGATAATAGATAGATATACAGATAGATATAAATATGTGATATATATAATCCGTGCTTTGCGTGTGTACCTTACTGTTCATGTAATTTATTAATAAGAGAGTACATTTCTGGAAAAAAATGGCGTTTGGTCCCCCGTAATTTTATTAGCCATCAGAGGGAAAGTGGACAGCTGGGGTGGATATTTTTAGCCTGGGAATGGAGTAATACCCATGGAGCTTCCCAGGCCACTAATATCAACCCCCAGCTGTATACTTAGCCTTTACTGGCTTTTAAAATGGGAGACCCCAAAAAAATGACGTGGGGTCCCCCTATTTTAACAGCTAGCAAAGGCTATGCAGACAGCTGGGGGCTGATATTAATAGCCTAGGAAGGGGCCATGAATATTGGCCCCCTCCGAGGCTAGAAACAGGAGCCCTCAGCCGCCCCAGAAATGGCATTCTGGCACTTAACCTTGCTCTTCTCACTGCCCTGTAGTGGTGGCAGTGTGGTTATAGAGTTGGGGTTGATGTCAGCTTATAATGCCAGCTGACATCAAGCCCACGTTAGTAATGGAGAGGCCCCCATTACTAACCCCAGAGTGAGGGTGAAATGTGAAATAAAAACACCCAAACCCAGAATAAAATACTTTATTTGAAGTAAAGACAGACACCTTTAATGTTCTAAATTAAACCATACTTACCGTCACGCCCATTCCTCCTGAAGCCATTGTCACCTGAAATAAAAGTAAAATAATAAAGCTACCTCATCCTCACTTGTCCACCGTAGTCCAAATATCGAGGGTCCCACGATGATCCCATGAACAGAATGGCCACATTGTAAAATGTAATAATTCAAGAGAAAATTGGCGTGCACTCTGTCATAGGTGAGGTCCTGATGTAATGGGCATAAACTGCCCAATTAACAGTTTCAGATTAATTCATCACACTCTCTATTTTGGGATATGCAAAATTCATTTATTTACACACAAAAGAGATTGACAAACAAAACATGGGAGGCGGCACTTATAGGAGAAGATGTTTCGGCCTCTTGGGCCTTAATCATTTCTGTCGCTACTGAAAAATAAGAACACATCTATCAGTGCAATGCTAGTAACAGGCAGTGAGGTCAAATACAAAAGTTCCAACACAATTTAGAGTTGAGCATGATGGGAGGGTAGGGGGAGGGGAGGAGAGGGGGAGGAACTGAGTAGCAGTGAGAGGGAAGAGTAGGAGGTCTATACAAAATATGAATATACACATATATACATACTGAATACCATAGAATAGAGCAAGTTCCTTACTTGTTGATTGGTTTGTGTGTAAGTTAGGCAAAAGATGAAGGTGAAGGAAGATCCAACGGTTATGGAGGAGTGTAATATAAGGAGAGCACAATGTGTGTTACCTCTGTGTTTCTTATAAATGCGGGAATAGGATGTGGTACAGATACCTTGTGCGGGTCCCAAGGATACATGGGATTAAAGCCTGAAAGCAGAATGAGGGCTGGTCATAATGATATATAAATTAGTTCGGAGTAAATTGTACCCCTTATGGGCGAGAGCGGTCAGTAATTTCAGCAGTCATTACCATGTACTGCTTGTCGTACCTGATAGACATGAGCCTTCCTGGGCTCTGTGAGAGTTCGGTGCTCAAGTGCCTAGGTGCATATTGCGGCGCTCCCGCGCCTTGCTGCTTAGGAATGCGATGTGGCAGCGTGGAGGGGGCTATTTACGCTGTCCATCCGCCGTGACGAAAGTGCGTCATTGAAAGGGGCGTGGCGCCGGAAGTGACGCTATGCTGTTCTGTGAGGAAAATAACAGTGTGGTGGTTGTTATGGTGATCAACCAAGCGTCCTCAGGGCGGCGCATGCGCAGATCGCTCTGTATATATACAAATGGCAGGAGGCTGTATGATAGTGCCCGTGATAATTTGATTACTATGAGCTGTAGCAAGGGTAGTAGGAGGCAGGGTCGGACTGGGGCACTGGGACACTGGAGAATTCTCCGGTAGGCCCGGGTCCTCTGTGGGCCCCTGAGCAGGACATACAGGGCCCGCTGGTTAACATGCCCGCCGGTGCACCTGCAGTGGTGATGGAGAAGGTGGGGGGGGTGATGAGAGAGAGCAACAGTGATGGAGGTGATGGGGGGAGATGAGGTAGAGCAATGGTGATGGAGGAGGTGGGGGGAGATATGTATGGCATGGTCATGGAGGATGTGAGGGGGATATGGCATGGCAATGGTGATGGAGGAGCTGGGGAAGATATGACAATGGTCATGGAGGAGGTGGGGGGAGATATGGCAATGATGGAGAAGGTGGCGGGGAGATATGGCAGTGATGATGGAGAAGGTGGGGGGAGATATGGCAATGATGATGGAGGAGGTAGAGAGATATGGCAATGGTGATGGAAGAGGTGGGGGGAGATGTGTCATGGCAATCGTGATGGAGGAAGTGGGGGGACATATGGTATGGGAATGGTGATGGAGGAGGTGGGGGGAGATATGGCATGGCAATGGTGATGAGGATGTGGGAGGGAGATATGGCATGACAATGGTGATGGAGGAGGTGAGGGGAGATATGGCAAGGCAATGGCGATGGAGGAGGTGGGGGAAGCATGGCAATGATAATGGAGAAGGTGGGAGGAGATATGGCAATGATGATGGAGGAGGTGGCAGGAGATATGGCAATGATGGAGGATGTGAGGGAGATATGGCAATGATGATGGAGGAGGTGGGGGAGATATGACAATGATGATTGAGTAGGTGGGGGAGATATGGCAATGATGATGGAGGAGGTGGGGGAGATATGACAATGATGATTGAGGAGGTGGGAGAGATATGGCGTGGCAATGATAAATGAGGAGGTGGGGGAGATACGGCAATGATGGAGGAGGTGGGGGAGATATGGAAACGATGATGGAGGAGGTGTGGGGAGATATGGCATGGCAATGATGATGGAGGAGGTGGGGGGAAATATGGCAATGATGATGGAGGAGATGGGTGGATATATGGCAATGATGGAGGAGGTGGGGGGATGTGACAATGATGGAGGAGGTGGGGGGAGATATGGCAATGATCGAGGAGGTGTGGGGAGATATGGCAATGATGGAGGAGGTGGGGGGAGATGTGGCATGGCAATCGTGATGGAGGAAGTGGGGGGACATATGGCATGGCAATGGTGATGGAGGAGGTGGGGGGAGATATGGCATGGCAATGGTGATAAGGATGTGGGAGGAAGATATGGCATGACAATGGTGATGGAGGAGGTGGGGCGAGATATGGCAAGGCAATGGCGATGGAGGAGGTGGGGGATGCATGGCAATGATAACGGAGAAGGTGGGGGGAGATATGGCAATGATGATGGAGGAGGTGGCAGGAGATATGGCAATGATGGAGGATGTGAGGGAGATATGGCAATGATGATGGAGGAGGTGGGGGAGATATGACAATGATGATTGAGGAGGTGCGGGAGATATGGCGAGGCCATGATAAATGAGGAGGTGGGGGGAGATACGGCAATGATGGAGGAGGTGGGGGAGATATGGCAACGATGATGGAGGAGGTGTGGGGAGATATGGCAATGATGATGGAGGAGGTGGGGGAGATATGACAATGATGATTGAGGAGGTGCGGGAGATATGGCGAGGCCATGATAAATGAGGAGGTGGGGGGAGATACGGCAATGATGGAGGAGGTGGGGGAGATATGGCAACGATGATGGAGGAGGTGTGGGGAGATATGGCATGGCAATGATGATGGAGGAGGTGGGGGGAAATATGGCAATGATGATGGAGGAGATGGCTGGATATATGGCAATTATGGAGGAGTTGGGGGGATGTGACAATGATGGAGGAGGTGGGGGGAGATATGGCAATGATGGAGGAGGTGTGGGGGAGATATGGCAATGATAGAGGAGGTGGGGTAAAATATGGCAATGATTTTGAAGGAGGTGGGGGGAGATATGGCAATGATGATGAAGGAGGTGGGGTATATGGCAATGATGGAGGAGGTGGAGGGGAGATATGGCAATGATGATGGAGGAGGTGGGGAAGATATGGCAATGATGATGGGGGAGATATGGCAATGATGATGGAGGAGGTGGAGGAGAGATGAAAATGATGGAGGAGGTGAGGGAGAACAATGATGGAGGAGATGGGGAGAACAATGATGGATGAGATGGGAGAGAGCAATGATGGAGGAGGTGGGGGAGAGCAATGATGGAGAATTATTTGGAATCTATATGCTGTTAATATCTGGTCTGGTCATGGTGTGGTGGTATTTCTCCCTTGTATGTGGTATTATTCGGTCAATATGAGATATGGCAATGATGGAGGAGGTGGGGGAGATATGGCAATGATGATAGAGGAGGTGGGGGAGATATGGCATTAATGATAAAGGAGGTGGGGGGAGATATGGCAATGATGGAGGAGGTGGAGGGAGATATGGCAACGATGATGGAGGAGGTGGGGGGAGATATGGCATGGCAATGATGATGGAGGAGGTGGAGAGAAATATGGCAATGATGGAGGAGGTGGGGGGATGTGGCAATGATGGAGATGGAGGAGGTGAGGGATATGGCAATGATGGAAGAGGTGGGAGAGATATTTCAATGATGATGGAGGAGGTGGGGGCAGATATGGCAATGATGGAGGAGGTGTGGGGGAGATATGGCAATGATGATGGAAGAGGTGGGGGAGATATGGCAATGATGGAGGAGGTGGTGGAAGATATGGAAATGATTATGAAGGAGAGGGGGGGAGATATGGCAATAATGATGGAGGAGGTGGGGAAGATATGGCAATGATGATGGGGAGATATGGCAATTATGATGGAGGAGGTGGAGGAGAGATGAAAATGATGGAGGAGGTGAGGGAGAACAATTATGGAGGAGATGGGGGAGAACAATGATGGAGAAGGTGGGGGAGAACAATGATGGATGAGATGGGAGAGAGCAATGATGGAGGAGGTGGGGAGAGCAATGATGGGGATGGGGGAGAGCAATGATGGAGGAGGTGGGGGAGAGCAAAGATGAGGAATTATTTGGATGCTATATGCTGTTAATATCTGTTCTGGTCATGGTGTGGTGTTATTTCTCCCTTGTATGTAGTATTATTCGGTCAATATGAGATATGGCAATGATGATGGAGGAGGTGGGGGAGATATGGCAATGATGATGGAGGAGGTGGGGGAGATATGGCAATAATGATAGAGGAGGTGGGGGAGATATGGCAATGATGGAGGAGGTGGGGGGAGATATGGCAACGATGATGGAGGAGGTGGGGGGAGATATGGCATGGCAATGATGATGGAGGAGGTGGGGGGAAATATGGCAATGATGGAGGAGGTTGGGGGATGTGGCAATGATGGAGGAGGTGGGGGATATGGCAATGATGGAGGAGGTGGGAGAGATATTTCAATGATGATGGAGGAGGTGGGGAGAGATATGGCAATGATGGAGGAGGTGTGGGGGAGATATGGCAATGATGATGGAGGAGGTGGGGGAGATATGGCAATGATGGAGGAGGTGGGGGAAGATATGGCAATGATTATGAAGGAGGTGGGGGGAGATATGGCAATGATGATGGAGGAGGTGGGGGGATATCGCAATGATGGAGGAGGTGGAGGGGAGATGTGGCAATGATGATGGAGGAGGTGGGGAAGATATAGCAATGATGATGGGGAGATATGGCAATGATGATGGAGGAGGTGGGGAAGATATAGCAATGATGATGGGGAGATTTGGCAATGATTATGGAGGAGGTGAAGATATGAAAATGATGGAGGAGGTGGGGGAGAACAATGATGGAGAAGGTGGGGGAGAACAATGATGTACGAGATGGGAGAGAGCAATGATGGAGGAGGTGGGGAGAGCAATGATGGGGATGGGGGAGAGCAATGATGGGGAATTATTTGGATGCTATATGCTGTTAATATCTGGTCTGGTCACGGTGTGGTGGCATTTCACCCTTGTATGTAGTATTATTCGATCACTATGTGGTGGTAATATGTGGTCTGGTCATGGTGTGGCAGTATTTCTCCCTAGTATGTGGTACTATTGGTGTTGGTATAGTGGATTGTGTTATGTATGGCGGTCATTTGTTCTCTCTGATATTAATTAGAAGATTCTTTATTTCCATTAGTGATTAAATACTTGGAATAAAATGTGCTTACAGGGGTTCTCCGGGGAAAACAAGTAATCACCTCTCCACAGGATAAGTGATAAATTATTGATTAGTGGGGGTCTGACTGCTGGAACCTGTACCGATTGGTAGAATGTGGAGTTTTTATCCCATTAGACTGGAGCTCATGTGAGACTTGACCACTGATCCATTCATTCCCTCGGTGGCTGTTCTTGTTTTTTTCGGGAAGCCACAAAGAGAATGAATGAGGCTGTGGTCAGATGTCCCACCTGCAGCTGCATTTTAAAATGGGGATAACTAAGTGTCCTGACAGGGACAAAATGTCCCTATTCTTCCGATCAGTGCGTTTTCCAATGTTCGAACTCAAACTATCAATAAGTTATCACCTATTTTGTGGAGCCCATGGATCGGTGATAATTTGTTTTAACCAAAGAACCCCTTTAATGCAAACTAACGTAATTGTACATCTCAGTTATGGTTGCGCACAGTAGATGTGCAGGAGCCACCTGTGATTTACAGTCGACGCTCCACTATAACAGGGATAACGGCTAACAGGTATTTGCATATAGCTGTAGGGTGGGCCCCGAGGATCAATTTCTCCTGTGGGCCCCAGACACCCCAGTCCAACACTGGTAGGAGGTGACCGAATGATATATAGATAGCAGTACAGGCTTGGATAGGGTATATGGCATGTCGATGATGGGGTATTGCCTGTAATGCTAATGAGACAACTTAAGTGTGTGCCAGACACAGATTTGGCAGTGTGTAAGGTGCTTGTAGGACATAATGAATTGGCATGGTGGTTCATGGAGAATGTGTACTAAAGTGATGTCAATTTTTGTGGGAGTAAAAGGGCACTGTTGGGTAGTTAGATGGGGGTATTACTTACCCTGGGAGTAGAGGGTATTCAGTGTGTCTGTAGAAAAAGGAAAATAGTTTAGTGAATCCAGTCAATCTGTCTGTTGAGACCTTTGGGAGATAAGGTTTGTAAAGTATATATCCAATATGCTTCACGTTGTTTCAACAATTTAACATGATTCCCGCCCTCCTTGGTCTGGGGACATGTTCTATTACTTGGAAGCGTAGTTGGGCCACATTATGGAAGGAAGGCTCATGCCCATCAGGTACGACAAGCAGTACATGGTACTGACTTCTGAAATTACTGACCGCTCTCGCCCATAAGGAGTACAAGTTGCTCCAAACTAATTTAGATATCATTATGACCAGCCCTCATTCTGCTTTAAAGCTTTAACCCCACATGTCCTTGGGACCCACACAAGATATCTGTACCACATCCTATTCCCGCATTTATAAGAAACACAGAGGTAACACACATTGTGCTCTCCTGATATTACAGTCCTCCATAACCGTTGGATCTTCCTTCACCTTCATCTTTTGCCTAACTTACACACAAACCAATCAACAAGTAAGGAACTTGCTCTATTCTATGGTATTCAGTATGTATATATGTGTATATTCATATTTTGTATAGACCTCCTACTCTTCCCTCTCACTGCTACCCAGTCCCTCTGCCTCTCCTCATCCCCTCCCCCTACCCTACTGTCATGTTCAACTGTAAATTGTGTTGGAACTTTTGTATTTGACCTCACTGCCTGTTACTAGCATTGCACTGATAGATTTGTTCTTAGTTTTCAGTAGCGACAGAAATGATTAAGGCCCAATAGGCAGCAACGTCTTCTCCTATAAGCTTCGCCTCTCACGTTTGGTTTGTCAATCTCTTTTGTGTGTAAATAAATGAATTTTGCATATTCCAAAATAGAGAGTGCGATGAATTAATCTGTAACATTGTAAAATGTGACTGCTCTGTTAATTTGCTTATTGCCGGAAAATGAGGTTAGCGCATGCGCGGTGAGTATTTTCTCACGCTTGAACTGGCGTCAATGAACCGTTCTGTTCATGGGATCATCGTGGGACCCTCGATATTTGGACTGCGGCGGACAGGTGAAGATGAGGTTGCTTTATTATTTTAACTTTATTACAGGTGATCATGGGCTTCAGGGATTAGCTGTAAGGTGAGTATATTTTTTTTTTATTTTTTATTTTTTGCAGGGGCGGAGAACTTCGCGGACAAGTTGTAGGTGAGTATAATGTGTTTTATTTTTTATTTTAACATTTTTTTATTAATTTTAACATTTTTTTTTCTTTCAGCAGAGCACAGGTGCCGGAGATGGGAGACTACTGCTCCCTTTCAGCGGTGCCTGCGCTCGCTGTTTCCTATGTCAGTAGGTGCTGGTTGATGGTGGTAGTAGTACCATCAGCAGGCGCCTATGACCCGTGGTAAGCTTTTTACCGCGGGTCACTGTCACAGCTGTGGCATCACACTGACACCTGTCTGCATGCTGCTACAGCACTCTGACCACATGATGCTACAGCGCTGTGACCACGGTAATGCTATTACCGCCGATCAGCATCTGTGTTTCCTGCGCTGTCACGCAAGTGACAGCGCGGGAAACACCCGTACCCGAGAATTAACACGGACTTCCTGAGGAAGTCTTGCCCTAACAGTAGGTGTTCGTTACGGACCCCGAACTTTAGTGTTTGGGTTCGCCCATCACTACTCCTGTGTAATGAGAGATATTAGCTAGATAGATGAGCACTTGTGTGGAAGTCGGATAGTGTAGATAAGTCCTGTGCTGTGTACCTGTTCAATCGACCTTGCAGCGCATTGTTTTTTCTTGTGCAAATACTGAGATTCTGACAGAAAGAGCAGGGCCTATGCCATAGAACAGTGTTGTGCAGTGAATGTATTGTGCTCCATGCATGATTTTGATTTTGTGGGATTGAAATTCAGGTATCTGCAGAGCTTGTCAGAGCAGAGCTTTTGAGTGCAGAGCATGTAAACCTTTTTTTTTCATTTGCTAATGTGATAAACTGGGCTAACACAGCTTGCACTGTCATTTTTTGGGTGGGTGAACTTCAGCTGTATGCACAGTAAAACAAATATATTTTTTCTATTGGCAGGCAGAGTCCACAAAAGATTTTTTTGTGTCGCAAATGTGATACACTCTGCTAAAAGCCACCTACTATTTTAATGGTGGAGAACTTCAGCTGTTTTCAGAGTAAAAAAATGTTTTTTTTTCTCTTGCTAGGCAGAATCCACAAAAGATTTGTTTGTGTCGCAAACATGATACACTTTGCTAAAAGCCACCTACTATTTTAGTGGTGGTGAAATCCAGCTGTATGCAGAGCTCATTCAGAGTAAAAAAATCTATTTTTTACTGTGACTAACGTGATACAGCAGGCTAGATCTGAGTTTGAAATATCTTGGAGCATATATTCTATGTTATACAGGCCTCATCCACAGTCAAAAAATGCTTCTTCGATTCCTAACGTTATAAATCAGGAGATATCTCAGTTTGAATCAGTTTGGAGAATATCTCGTATGTTATACAGGCCTCATCCACAATAAAAAAATACTTTCTTCTGTTACTAATTTGATACAGTAGGGGACATCTCAGTTTCAAATTGTTAGTAGCATATCTCCTACGTTATACAGACCCCATCCACACTAAAAATATACTTTCTTCTGTTACTAACGTCATACACTAGGGGACACATCAGGGTGCCAAGGGAGGGTGGTTCACTACGATCGAGGGGGATTGGCGATACCAGAAAAACTGTTAGTGAAGGTGTTAGTCAAGGCAAAGAACAAATGGAGGAGGAAGAGGTGATGGGCGAGCAACAGTCAGAAAATGAAGAGGATAATCATCCCCTCTCTGTTCTTGCTTGGTGGGAGGGGACAGAGGAAACAAGCATCAGAATTACCCAGCCACTAACACAGCATGGGCTTGGACCTCATGTAAGAGGCCAACATATGAGTGTGTTCTTGCTGCACTATCTGCAACATGATCCCAGTATAGTTATGATTCGAAATACTGCTGACTACTGGGCTGCCACTCTGTTAAATGCACGTTATAGGAGTAAATGTTGCCTGATGCTTCTCACCCTGGAAAGGGACCCACGAATGCTGAAGTATCGAAACACGCTTTACACAACCTTAACAATCTTTCCCAAGCCAACAGGGAGGCACACAGAGTCCATAAGCAGGTCTACACTTCCAACCTCCGGCACGTAAATTAATCAACGCCAAAATATTAGCAGCAGCAGTAGTGTAAGTGGCAAAGTAATCTCTGTGAGTCATTTCACACATTTTTAGACCAGCTTGTGCACCTGCACAACTGAGTACAAGTCTGACACGTGGTGAACGACTGGAGAGGATGGAGCACTTCTGACTGAGTCTTCATCAGCTGGGTTGTCTGTAATGGAAGAGGTTTTGGTTCCAAATTCTAACAATTTCTACTGTAGTGAAATTAATGCCACTTTTCTGGTGTCTGACACTAATTTTTGGAAATGTGGAGAATCCTGATCGGGTCTCCATTAGTGATGAGCGAGCATGCTCGCTACTGCTTTGTGCTCACCCGAGCATCTCACTGCTCGAGATGCTCGGCGCTCGCCGAGTATTTTTGGGGTTGCTTGGCGGGAGCTCGGGTTCCCTCCCGCCAAGGGAAGCAGATGATGCTTCCAGTCACTTAGCCACCACCACCACCCAACCTGTCTTCCACGTGGTCAAGTCTCAGTAGCCGTGAGTCTGGACAGCAAATTCCTCACCCTGTTCCTCCTTCCTCCCACCATGCCGAGTGCCCATAGACAACTGATCCCACACTTGGACACTCCGAAGAGCTGTTCACATTCCCATTTATAGATTCAGGCCTCTCGCCTGGTCCACTGGAAGCAGGGCAAGAGGAGATCGCAAGTAGCGATGTCCAAATATTTGAGCAGCCACAGTCATATGAAGTCAACAGTGGTAAATTGTCACAAGAGGTGAGCGATGATGAGACACAATTGCCAGAAAGTCAGGAAGAGGACTAGGGTGCGGAAGTGGAAGACAAAGTGGTGGATGAAATAGTAACTAACCCAACCTGGCAGGAGGGCATGCAATGCAAGGACAGCAGCACACAGGGGGAAGGAGGTAGAGCAACCCAACAGGCAGGAAGAAGCAGTGTGGTGGCCGCAGACAGAAGGCGGGCAACCATTCCCGTAACACCAACATAAAGGAAGTTGCCAGTACAACTGTTAGGTCTTTCCGAGTCTAGTTGTTTTAAAAGACTCTGCCGATTACCCCAAAAAGGATATTTGCACCACCTGCCAGGCCAGCATCAGCAGGGGAAGAAAAACTACCAGCCAGTCCACCACCAGCATGATCAAGCACATGGCAGCAAAGCACACGACTTTGTGGGCCGAACCCCAGGGTCCAGAAACAGTATCTGAGGGTGACACCACTGCTTCTTCCGCTGTTGTGCGTGCAAACCAATACCCTGTCGATAGTGCACGCAAAGATGTCTCCTGCCCTGCACCTGTCATTCCACACTCTCAACTAGCACCATCATCAAGCATGTCCTTGTCCCAGCGCAGTGCTCAAGTTGTCCATACCCCAGTCGTTGGAACGCAAGCACAAATACGCAGCCCACGCTTTACAGGACACACTACTAAATTCCCACATTTTGCCTTTTATGATTGTGGAGACAGAATCTTTCCGCAACCTCATAGCGGCAGCCGTCCCTCGGTACTCGGTCCCCAGCTGCCACTATTTCTCCCAGTGTGCCGTCCCCGCATTACACAAGCACGTGTCCCACAACATTAGCCGTGCCTTCAACAATGCAGTTACAGGGAAAGTCCACCTAACCACAGACACATGGACAAGTGCTTGTGGGCAGGGACGGTACATCTCACTGACGGCCCACTGAGTTAAAATAGTGAAATGCAGGACCCAGTCGGACCTTGGGGCAAAACATATCCTCCCGACGCCGAAGATTGCGGGCCCTAGGTCAATCAGGTTTGCCCCCACAGTCTGCAGCTCCTGCACCTCATCCTCCTCAGCCTCCTCCTCCTCTTCAGCCTCCATCTCCGAAATACCCACATTAGTCACAAGCTGGAAGCACTGCAGCACTGCCTCAGCCAATGCTGTTTTTGTGACAAACTGTACAATGCTGAAGAGCTGTGGACAGCTTTGAAAGAGCAGGTAGATCTGTGGCTGACACCGCTGAACCTACAGACAGGTATAGTCATGTGTGACAATGGCCGGAACCTGGTGGCGTCTCTGAGGCAAGGCAAACTCACACACGTACCATGCGTGACCCATGTGCTTAACCTCATGATTCAGCGGCTTCTCAAAACCTACCCGGAGCTGCCGGATCTGCTTGTCAACGTTTGCCACCTGTGTGCTCATTTTAGAAAGTCAGCTACAGCTTCCTCCACCCTTGCCTTGCTTCAGCAGCATTTGCATCTTCCGGCTCACCGACTGGTGTGTGTAGAGTTCCTCGTGTTGGAACTCTACACTGCAAATGTTGGGAAGGATTTGTGAGCAGAAGAGGGAAGTTGTTGAATGCCAGTATCAACAAGGCCGTCGGTATTGAGGTCAGACTCCACACCTCAGGAGTGGACATGGATGTCAGACATCTGTATCATCCTCCAAAACTTTGAGGACTCCACCAAGATGGTGAGCGGCGATGATGCCATAATTAACATCACCATCCCGCTTCTCTGTCTTCTGAAACGTTCTCTGCTCACAATTAAAGAGGATGCATTGCAGGCGGAGCACAATGAGATGGAGCAAGGAACCATACAGAGTGATTTCACACAGCCCAGCCTCATCTCGTGACAATGAGGAAGAGGAGGAGGAGAAATCATAGAAGCTAATTTCATGCGCTATAGATGGTACTACCTGCACAACTGTCATACTGTCTGTTCAGCATGGATGGCCTGGCCTGAGGACAGGGAGGAGGAGGAGGTGGAGGAGGAAAGCATGGTCAGTCGTCCTCTTGGTGAGGACATGGAAGTCTTGCCTGTTAGCAGTCTGGCACGCATGGCTGAGTTTATGCTACGCTGCCTTTCCCGTGACCCTCGCATTCTCAAAATTTTGGTTGACAGTCATTACTGGTTGGTGACACTTCTAGACGCATGCTACAAGGAGAACTTTATGTCTTTAATTCCTGAGGCGGACGGGTCTACAAAAATAGGGCAGTACCAGAAGGCCCTTGTTGCGGAACTGTTAAAAAAATTTCCATCTGAAAACGCTGGTGGCAGAGGTTACAGTTTGTTGAACTACCAAGGATTACAGGCGAGAGAGACACAACTCCAATACAGCAGAGGAAGGGGAACACTGTCAAAGTTGTGGGAGAATTTTCTCAGCCCCTCCCATCGCACAGGCTCTGAGGCGCGGGGTACTCTCACAAGGAGTGCAAGGTTTGGAAAGATGCTGAGGGAGTACCTTGCCGACCGTACCAACTTCCTCCGTGATTCCTCTGTGCCTTATAATTATTGGTTATCCAAGCTGGACACGTGGAATGAACTGACTCTCTACGCCTTGGAGGTCCTGTCCTGCCCTACCACTTATCGGTTTATCAGAGTGGGTTTTTATTGCTGCTAGTGGAATTATAACTGATAAGCGCAACCGCCTGTCAACTGAAAATGCTGACAGGCTGACTCTTATAAAAATGAACAAAGGCTGGATTGGGCCAGACTTCTCAACACCACCGAATGATATCAGCGTAATATAAACTCCAATCCAGTGTCTTTTTTGCAGAGGTGTATTCCCATGCACCTTTTCACACCAACACATGGGTATAAGCTTCCTGATTTTGGCTATTTCCTCTTGTCCACCTCCTTCTCCTCATCCTCTTCCTCCACCATCATATCACCAGGGTGACCGTGGTCCGTGATGCAACACCCACATAATTTTTTAAAGGGTGTTTTATGATGCCCATAAAAAAAAAAAGTATATAGTATTTTCATGTATACCCCCCAGGGCTAAATGTTTGTCAGACCATACACTTAGTGCATGGGTATTACAAGTATAGGAAACCTTCTCCTTTCTAATGGGAACATTTTTTTATGAGGCCCTCTTCTTTTTCAATGTGCATTGATGTGCCTTCCAATTTTTGGCAGCCCTTGCATTCATTGCATAGGCCAACACTATGGGAGACCCACTTCCTAATAATGGGAACATTTTTTCATGATGTCCTCTGTCTCTTCCAAGGCGCATTGGAGTGCCTCCCAATTTTTTTTTCAGCCCTTACATTCACTGCACAGGCCAACACTATGGGAGACCCACTTCCTAATAATGGGAACATTTTTTCATGAGGCCCTAAACGTCTCTTCCAAGGGGCATTGGAGTGCCTCCCAATTTTTGGCAGCCCTTGCATTCACTGCATAGGCTAACACTATGGGAGACCCACTTTCTAATAATGGGAACATTTTTTCATGAGGCCCTCTACGTCTCTTCCAAGGGGCATTGGAGTGTCTCCAAATTTTTGGCAACCCTTGCATTCACTGCATAGGCAAACACAATGGGAGACTCACTTCCTAATAATAGGAACATTGTTTTCAGGAGGCCCCCCTCTAAGTCTCTTGAAAGGGGTATTGGGGTGCATCCAAATTTTCAAAGGGGTATTGGGGTGCGTCCAAATTTTGGGCAGACCCGCTACTCACTGCATATGCAATAACAGTATAGGAGACCCATTCTTTAGGAATGGGAACAACAAAGCATAGCGGGCTGATGGCTCTCTGAGAATAGTGAAAGCCCACTGCTGGCCCTATAAAAATAGGCTTTGTGACTTGTGACAGGATGTGTCTAATCATGTCTCACACACCACATGGCCAGATAAAGTTGTAAAATGTCTACTGGGTTGCATGAACTGGAAGAGGTGTTGGTCCTAATTACACTATTTCTACTGTAGAGAAATTGATGTCATTTTTGGTGTGTCTACAACTAATTTTTGGAAATGTGGGGAATCCTGATAGGGTCTCCATCTACTGGTTTGGCTGTAGGGGAAGAGGGGTTGTTCCTAATTCTACAATTTCTACTGCACTGAAAGTGATGCTACTTTGCTATTATCTGCCACAAATTTTTGAAAATGTGGAGAATCCTGATTGGGTCTCCATCTATTGGATTTAGCTGCAGTGAAAGAGGTTTCTGTCTTCATTAAACTACTTCTACTCTGCTGAAATTGATGCCACTTTGATTTTGTCTGGCACTAATTTTTGGAAATGTGGAGAATCCTCATTGGATCTCCATCTATTGGGTTGGCTGTAGTGGAAGAGGTTTCTGTCTCCATTAAACTACTTCTACTCTGGTGAAATTGATGCCACTTTGCTAGTGTCTGTCACTAATTTTTGGAAATGTGGAGAACCCTGATTGGGTCTCCATCTATTGGGTTTGGCTGTAGTAGAAGAGCTTTCTGTCTCCATTAAACTACTTCTACTGTGGGGAAATTGATGCTACTTTGGTGGTGTTAGGCCCTAATTTAGGGAAATGTTAACACTTCTGGTTGAGTCTCCATCTACTGGGTTGGCTGTACTGGAAGAGTTGTCGGTTCTAATTACACTATTTCTACTGTAGTGAAATTGATGTCACTTTGCTGGTGTCTGCCACTAATTTTTGGAAACGTAGATAATCCTGATTGGGTCTCCATCTATTTGGTTTGGCTGTAGTGGAAGAGGATTTGATCTCCATTATACTACTATTCTAATGAAATTGATGCCAATTTGTTGGTATTAGGCCCTAATTTTGGGAAATGTGAACACTCCTGGTTAGGTCTCCATCTCCTGGGTTGGTTGTCGTGGAAGAGGTTTTGGTCTCCATCCATTTGTATAGTTATACTGTAGTGAAATTAATTATTTGGTGCAGATGTTGTTCACCACAAATGGATTCACAAACATGATAAACTCAAAATTGGTTTTCAATAAACAATAATTAGCTGTCCTATCAAACAGATCTGTTGCTTCTTACTCCTCCTCTGTTACCGTGCCAAGTATTGTCACGCAGGTCTCTGACCGCAGAACCTACGGTTGTATACATGCTTCAGTCAGGCTGAGTGAGAGCCGTCAGCTGTAACAGAAGCAGACAAGCCTGCTGTGTTTGTTTCACTGAGCACACCACATGTTTTTCAATCCACTGTAACATCTCCGCCTGCACCTCACTCATGGTCTAGCAGTTTGTCCATTTCACAGTCGTCCCCCCCTTCCCCTCAGCGCTGCAGCCAGCCCTTGGCCCCGCAGTTGTGGTCATGTAAAACATTGTTTGCTCCTACACATGACAAAGCTAAGAGGTTGAACTCCACCATCTCCAGTCTATATGCCAGGGAAATGGTGGTCTTAGGCCCCAATTTATTAAAATGTGAACACTCCTGATTTGGGGCTTCATCTACTGGGTTGGCTGTAGGGGAAGAGGTGTCGCTCATAATTCTACAATTTCTACTGTACTGAAATTGATGCCACATTGCTGTTGTCTGCCACTAATTTTTGGAAATGTGGGAAATCCTGATTGGGTCTCCATCTGCTGGGTTGTCTGTAGTGGAAGAGTTGTCAGTCACCATTATACTAGTTCTACTTTACTGAAATTAATTCTTTGGTGCAGATATTTTTGTCACAGGGGTACAAATGATATAATCAAAATTGTTTTTCTTAGTACCGTGGTATTTAAAGCAGGCTATATTTCATCTTTTAATTCTTCGGTGCTGATATTGTTCTCCATACAGGGGTACACATTAGTAATGAAAGAGCACTAAATGTGCGCAACTTAGTGGTTCAGCGGTTTCTCAAAACCTACCTAGATCTGCCAGAGCTGCTTGTGAAAGTACGCCGCGTGTGTGCCCATTTCAGAAAGTCAGCTATAGCTTCCGCCACCCTGGCAGTGCTTCAGCAGCGTTTGCAACTTCGAGCTCACCAACTGTTGTGTGATGTCACCACATGTTGGAAAACAACGTTGCAGATGTTGGGAAGGATTTGTGAGCAGCACGGGCAGTTGTTGAGTACCAGCTTTAACACGCCCATCGGCATTCGGGTCAGCCTCCGCACATAAGAGCTCATGAGTGGGCATGGATGTCTGACATTTGTGCCATCCTCCAAAACATTGAGGACTCCACCAAGATGTTGAGCGGCGATGATGCCATAATTAGAGTCACCATCCCACTTCTCTGTCTACTGAAATGCTCGCTGGTCACAGTTAAAGAGGAGGCATTGCAGGCAGAGCAAGAAACTATGCAGCGCAGCCTCATCTCATCTCAACGCTGCTGGGTGACAATAAGGAGGAGGAGAACATGGACAGTTGTCCTCTTGGTGAGGACAGGGAACTCCTGGCTGTCTTGGAAGTCTTGATACCCCTCTTTCAGTCTGTGGGAAAGCTGTTTGAGTTTCACTTAATGACCTTCAGTGACCTAAACCGTGGCTTTGCTTTTGCATGTTATTTCTTAAAATGCATTGCAGATCAGGCCATTATCCAACTCTGCAGTGATTAAATTCAATGCGTAAAGAAAGATCTTTGTCTGTGACTAAGCAACACTGAGAAGTGTTAGCTGATGTTGGACGAGCTGCCATTGCTTATGCAACAAGCTGCATTAGAGGACTTCTTGGGAGAAATGACAGCTGGAGTAGATTCAGTTTCCTTTAATGCCAGTCCTTTCACCGAGCTAAAGAATATGGCTGCGGTGAAATACAACTCTCACCAAGTAGCTGTGTCAGACTGAAGAACATTGGGCCCACCAGAGGATTTGATTCTGAGGGACCACCTTTCTCCCCCGCTAAAGAGCCCCATAGCAGCTGGAAGGTTTGCCCTATGAATTCTCCTGATGGAGAAGACAGGGCCCACTGGAGGATTCTCCGGTTCTGTGGTGGGCCCGACTAACCATGCCAAGAAGCAGCCCTGGTTAAGAAAAGTCTGAATGAAGGTTCCTGGACACTCTATGGCTGCTTTTTTACTGAGGGGGAAACCCACGCAAACACGGGGAGAACATACAAAATCCTTGAAGATGTCCTTGCTGGGATTTTAACCCAGGATCCCAGCGCTGCAAGGCTTCAGTGCTAACCACTGAGCCACTGTGCTGCCGATCTCCCTCTGATATCTAGCATGCTGGAGAAACTTGCACCTACTGCCACTCAGCATCTTCAGCTCCTTTGTAAAAAACTAATGTATTTGGGCAGCCACTCAGTCTTCCAAATAGAATTCCTGAGAAGGAAATTGGGGATGGCTTCGCTACTGGTACTGGATGCACTGCTAATACAATGGCATCAAGCCATAGTTCACTGGAAATTTTCCAGGCTGGTAGGAACTAAGTAGTTTCCAACAGAAAAGTACCAGCAGTAATGTTCTGGGACTCGTGCTTGTGGAAGGCGGGGACAACACCGGGAGAAATAGTGGCGGCTGGGGACCGAGTATGGAGACCAGGCTGCCTCCGCCATGAGATTCTGAAAAGCTTCTGCCTCCACAAGCCTAAAAGGCATTATTTCAAGTGCAAGCAGCTGTCCAGAAATGTGCCAGTTTAGTATTGCGGCCTGTGGGTGGGTGGCTGACTGCATACTCGCACTTGCATTCTAAGTAACAGAAAACTAAGAAGATGGATGGCCTCATCATCATCACAACCTGCAAGGTTTGTGCTATGAACTTTCCTGAAGGAAAAGCCAGGGCCCACAGGAGGATTCTCTGGTTCTTTGGTGGGCCTGTCTAACCCTGCCATGAAGCAGCCCTGGCTAAGAAAAGTCTGTGTGAAGGTTCCTGGACACTCTATGGCTGCTTTTTTACTGAGGGGAAACCCATGCAAACACGGGGAGAACACACAAAATCCTTGGAGATGTTGTCCTTGCTGGGATTTGAACCTATTATCCCAGTGCTGAAAGGCTTCAGTGCTAACCACTGAGCCACTGTGCTGCCGATCTCCCTCTGATATCTAACATGCTGGAGAAACTTGCACCTACTGCCACTCAGTGTCTTCAGCTCCTTTGTGAAAAACTAATGTTTGCTCAGCCAGTCAACTAAATAAAATTCCTAAGGTAAGGAAATTGTGGATGGCTTTCGCTACTGGTACTGGGTGCTAATACCAAACCGTGGCGTGCCATTCACTGGTTATTCCTGACTGATTGGAGGCAAGCTCATTCCCACAGAAAAGTACCAGCAAGCTAAAGAGATGGTGGCCTCTATCATCATGAAGGAGTTTGGTCATTGTCTACTAGTTTGTTTTTTATACTAAAGATCCTGCTCATTTTTATAGTTTTAAGTGAGCATGCAAAGACCGTGGATTCTGCAGCAACGTATTCAGGCCAGGATAGTGGCAGACAAATTGCTGTACCATCAGGTTGAGGATGCAAGCCATGAAAGGCATGTGTGTGAGGCTTCACCGGCGTAGGCCCACCACTGTGTTTGCACCATTATCGCCCACGGCCTTCCCTCGCTCTAGGTTTAGTGGAGACAGCCATTGCTCAAACTTGGAAAATAGGAAAAGTACGGTCTATGGAGTGCCGGGTGATCAGAGTGGAGGAATTTAGGAAAAATCGCTCAAACTCGGTCTGGAGAGCTGTCCACAACTCTTTAGCTGTTTGACTGCAATCTGCAAGGCATATTAATTTTAACACTGTCTGATTGCGGTGAGCTCTGGCTGTGCAGTACGGAGGTGGGGATGATTCTCTCTGTACTGTTGGAACATGTGTCTCATTAAGCCAGAGGTTGAGGGCACAGGTGGACGCCCTAGAGGAAGTGGAGGATGCAGAAGCACTGGAGGAAGTGTTAGATACAGAGGTTTCTCTCGCAAGCCTTGGGGATTCCAACACTTGCTGTCTAGTGACACCTTGGTGTCTAGTGGTTTAATTCCCCATCCACTGGTATGTAGTGGTTTAGTTCTTCAACCTCAGCTGTTAAGTAGTTTAGTCCTCCAACCCCTGTTTTCTATTAGTTTAGTTCTCCATGTTCTGGTCTGTATTTGTTTCATTCTCCAACCTTAGCTGATTATTAGTTTAGTTTTCCAAAACCCTGTTGTATATTAGTTTAGTTCTCCATGTTCTGGTGTGTACTTATTTCTTTCTCCAACCCATCCATGCCCACCCCCAGAGGTTAACATATGGTAACGAGGGTTTGGATTCTTCTCGGACCCTGCTTCATCCAAGTCCGGATCAACTGAAAAAAAACTTTTGCTTTAAGTCCCAATAGCCCCTTCTGTCTCATAACGACTCAACTCTCCTCCTCCAAAACGAGCTTCTCCTACATCACGGAAGATTATCTTTATTCTCTCAACACCTGTGAACTTGGCACAATACCATCCCACCTCATTCTAAACCATACCACAGTCTTCATTCCAAGCCTAACCCTCCACTTCTACCTGTCACTAATAACTGGCTTCTTCCCATCATGATTTAAACATACCTCAATCACACCCATCCTTCAAAAGCCCTCCCTTCACCCATCCTATTTTTAGCTAGCGCCCCAACTCACTTCTCCCCTATGTCTCAAAACTACTGGATCAGCACATCTATTTTGAACATTCCTCCCACCTCTCCTCCTGCTCCCTCTCTGATCGCTTACAATCTGGCTTCTGACCTCACCATTCCACTGAAACTGCCCTGACTAAAGTCACCAACTAACTATTAACTGCCAAATCCAAACAAGACTACTCTGTCCTCCTCCTCCTAGACCTGTCATCTGCCTTTGACACAGTAGACTATACACTCTTACTACAGACTCATCTCTCAGTATCACAAATTTGGCCTTGTCTTGGATATTTTCATACTTAACTGACAGGACATTCAGTGGTTCCCACTCACACACCACCTCCTCATCTCACCCCTATGTGTCGGTGTCCCCCAAGGTTCAGTTCTAGGACCCAGATTCTTCTCCATCTACACCTTCGGCCAGGGACAGCTCATAGGCTCACAGCTTTCAGTATCATTTCTATGCTGATGACACAAAGATCTACCTCTCTGGACCTGATATCACCTCCTTACTAACCAGAATCCCACAATGTGTGTCCTGTATTTCATCTTTCTTCTCTGCTAGATTTATAAAAATTAACCTGGATGAAACAGAATGCATCATCTTTCCACCATCTCATTCACCCCCCCCCCAACTAACCTATCCTTCAAAGTGAATGACTGCCCACTCTCCCCTGTCCCACAAGCTTGACTCTGATATGTCCTTCAAACATCAGATCCAAGCCCTGTCCACTTGCTGCTGACTCCAACTCCAAAGTATCTCGGAGATCCACAAATTCCTCAACCATGAATCTAGAAAAACACCAGTGGATGCCCTCATCATCTCCCGCCTCGACTACTACAAGCTCCTGCTCTGTGGACTCCCTTCTACCACTCTCGCACCCCTCCAATTTATCCTAAACTGTGCTGGCTGATAGAAATAAGCAAATGTTTCAATATTTGATCCGGATTGCGATCGCCGAATTTGCAATATTCGCCGATTTATTTGTCAAATGTTCATCGAACGTTACCAAACGGCATAGGATTCAATGGTTTTCTTCTTCAAAAGATTTATTCAAGTTCATAAATAGATAAAACTGATATATAAAACAACGCGTTTCGGCTATTAAAATGAAAGATGTATAGCCTTCCTCAGGTCTAATGTAAGAGAGTCAATAGTGGTGGTTATATAGTCACTACAAAAACCTACGTAATGAAATAATTATCCTAATCACATGTACTGTAAATTGGTTTTAGTTGGAACACCCAAATCTCATTCTATAGAGACTCAGCTTTCTCAGAGTTAGGATTTTCCAACATTTCCCTCTGATTGTAAAATAAGCAAATTATGTAAAATATATTGATTGTAAAACAGCTAAACTTGTCATAATAAAATTTTGGTAGAGAAGGTATTATACTTTCTCCTTCCCTTTCTTTCCTTTCCCTTTCCCTTTCTTTCCCTTTAAAAGGAGAAAAGAAGTGCATTGGTAAAAAAATCTATTCATAAACCCAGATATAAGAAGAGTTTCATTCAATAGGTATATTAATAAAAGGATGTATTCATAAATCCAGATATAAGGGGAGTTTCATTCACATTAATATGTATGCTAGAGGTAGTAAAACGGAATGCAGAGAGAGAAAAAAAATAAAAAAATTAAAAAAAAACGCATCAAAAACGCATAAAAAAATGCATAAAAAAACACATAGAAACGCATCAAAAAACGCATAAAAAAACGCATCAAAAAAAAAAGGCTGATAGCAGTGGTTATTATTATTCATAGTGAATGAAACGTTAATTGTGGAGGTATCTCCGTGAACTCTATACATTCTCCAATTTATCATTGAGGCCATCAGGATACAAACAACGTAGTCTATATATCCAGAAGGCCTCCTTCTTGTTAAGTTGTTGGATCCTGTCAGGAATATCAGCCGGGATCTGCTCCACCGGTGTAAGTCTCACTTTAAATTTTTTATCATGGGTAGTAAGAAGATGTTTGGAGAGGCTATGTGTTAATAAGCCATTTTTGGCGTTATATCTGTGGGCATTGAGTCGGGATCTCACCATTTGTGTGGTCCTACCCACGTACTGGAGACCGCAATCACATGTAATAACGTAGATTACATAGTCACTAGTACAGATCAGGTGATCCTTGATATTAAAAGTCTCTCCTGTGCTATTCGATGTAATGGAATGGGACCCATGAGTTATTATATGACAGCACTGAAATTTTTTCTGAGAGCACCTATAAGTGCCATTCTGTGTGAATCTATTTGTACTAATCAAGGGACAGATGTTTTTAGATTGAGAAAACACTGGTTGGCCTCCTGGTTTTAGTTTTTTTAAACGACTGGGTGCAAGGAGGTTTCTTAGAGTTTTTCCTCTCCTAAATGTAATGCCTGTTTTTTTTGGCAATATATCTCATAGGAGAGGATCTTGTTTCAAGATATGCCAATGCTTTTGCAAAATGTTCCTAATCAATTGGTTCCCCTTATTATAAGAGGTAATAAAATTATGGTTCCATTTATTCATATTCTTAGTGTCACTATCCCTGGATTCCTTTTGGGGCTATTGATCCTTATTCCCCAAACAGTCAGTTTGGGTTTTGATCAAATTTATACGAGATGCCTCATCGATAATTTGCTTGGGGTACTTTTTCTCTTTAAATCTCTTTTTGAGTATATCCGATTGTCGGATGTAATCTGAATCCTTAGTATTATTTTTTCTGATTCGATGGAATTGACTGAAAGGGATGTTATTTTTCCATTTGATGTAATGGGCACTTTGATAGTCCAAGTAGCCATTCACATCAACAGATTTGAAATGAGTTTTCGTTATTATTTTCTTTTCTTCATGTGTAATTTCTAAATCAAGAAAAACTGCTTTTTTTATTTGATACTAGAAAAAAAAGTAATACCCCAGGTGTTCTCATTCAATTCATTGACTAGAGACTGAGCATCCTCTTTACTGCCCCTCCACATCACGAATAGGTCATCTATATAGCGCTTGTACAGTACTATATTGTTGCTATATTTAGGGGAACATAGGGGCGACTGGGACTCGAATAGCCCCATGAATAAATTAGCAAAACTTGGGGCTACCCGAGTCCCCATCGCTGTACCAAGCCTCTGTAAATAGAGGTGTCCCACAAATTCAAAAAGATTATGTTTGAGGATAAAATTTAAGCCTCTCAAAAGGAAATCTACCTGACCTTGTGACATATCCTTATCCTGCTGTAAAAAGAATTTCACTGCATTCATACCTAAATCATGACCAATGTTTGAATAAAGTGCATTAACATCCATTGTAATCATGAGATAATTATCTTCCCCTTTGTAGTGTATTCAATTCAAAAATAAGTTGAGTAGAATCTTTTAAATAGGAAGCATGCTTGCGCTCTTCAGTGTCTCTGAAGCACTACCTGCAGTGTCTCTGAAGCGCTGGATCGCAGCAGAGCGCTACCATCCAGCTTGTCATCCTTCAGAGACAATGCAGAGCGCAAGCATGCTTGCGCTCTGCAGTGTCACTGAGGGATGACAAGCTGGATGGTAGCACTCTGCTGCGATCCAGCCTGTCATCTCAATGCCATCTAAGCATGGGAGAATTCTCCTGCTCAAGCGGTGATGTCATTTGCCGGCACCGCATGCGCAGGAGAATTCTCCCACGCTGTCAGTGACGTGCATGAGGTGAGCTGAGTTCATTGGACATGAATTCGGCTCATCTGGATGCCGTCACAGCTAGACACTGAGGAGCTTCACTGAGGAGCTACTCAGTGTCTGCGGCATGGCAAGCTGGATGGCAGCGTTCTGCTACGATCCAGCCTGTCATGTCAATGTAGCAGAGCTGAAGCTGTCCTGTGAACCATGGAAAGGTAAGGATGAGGTTGGTTTATTATTTTACTTTTATTTCAGAAGACATTGGCTTCAGCTGGAATGGGCGATACGGTAAGTACGGTTTAATTTAGAACATTAAAGGAATGTGTCTTTATTTCAATTAAAGGACTTTATTCTGGGTGTTTGTGTTTTTTTTTAACTTTGACTATGGGGTTAGTAAAGGGGGTGTCTTATAGACGCCTCTCCATTACTAACCTGGGCTTGATGTCAGCTGGCATTATAAGCTGACATCAACCCCAACCCTATTACCCCACTGCCACCGCTACAGGGCAGTGGGAAGAGCGAGGCTAAGTGCCAGAATTGGCGCATCCTATGGATGCGCCATTTCTGGGGCGGCTGACGGCTGGTGTTGCTAGCCTGGGAGGGGGCCAATATTCATGGCACCCTTCTTGGGCTATTAATATCAGCTCCCAGCAGTCTGCCTAGCCTTTGCTATCTTTTAAAATAGGGTGACCCCACATCATTTTTTGGGGGTCCTCCATTTTAATAGCTAGTAAAAGCTAGGTATTCAGCTGGGGGCTGATATTAGTAGCCTGGGAAGCTCCGTGCATATTACCCCCTACCCAGGCTTCAAACATCAGCCCCAGCCATCTGCTTAACCTCCGCTAGAGACTAAAATTACGGGAAACCCCATGCCAATTTTTTTTTTAATAAATCCTTTATTTTACACTAAATGACAAGTACAGTAATCAACATTATCACTGTACTTATATATATATCTGACTGACATGTTTCTATCTATCAAATCTATGTGTGATGCTCTATTCTTTCTGTTCTAAATTGTCGGGTACCGATGCTGAATTGCCGGCCGACTTTTTTAAAGAGACGGGTGCATGAAAACACTATTATTTTTTTTTAATAAATCTTTTAACACTAAATGACAAGTACAGTAACCAACACTGTCACTATACTTATTATATATGTGACTGACATGTTACTATCTATCTAATCTATGTGTGATGCTCTATTCTTTCTGTTTTAAATTGTCGGGTACCAGTGTATGTCGCTGCTGAATTGCCGGCTTTTCATGTTTCACTGTGAGCACTGTTCCCATCGATTTGGGCAACCACTGTAATGCCACAACCACCATGGCTGTGGCATTACAGTGAGAGGCAGACAATCCCTGCCATTGGTTTTAACGGTGTTCGACGGTGTACAACGGTGTTCGACGAACCATTCGATGAACATGCCGGTGTTCGACGAACCGAACCCGAACACTACGGGGGTGGCTCAACACTAGTAGTCAGCACTATTTTGAATCATAACTATACGGGGATCATGTTGCAGATAATGCAGCAAGAACGCACTCATATGTCTGGCTCTTTCAAGAGGTTCAAACCCATGCTGTGTTGGTGGCTGGGTAATTCTGATGCTTGTTTCTTCCATCCCCTCCCGCCAAGCACAAACAGAGAGGGGATGATTATAGAGGGGATGATTATCCTCTTCATGTTCTGACTGTTGCTCGCCCATCACCTCTTCCTCTTCCATTTATTCCACGCCTTCACTAACACCTTCATCAACAGTTTTTCTGGTATCACCAACCCCCCTCGATCACAGTTAATCACCCTTCATTGGCACCCTGAGATGTCCCATAGTGTATGACGTTAGTAACAGAAGAAAGTATATTTTTAGTGTGGATGAGGCCTGTATAACATAGGAGATATGCTGCGAACAATTTCAAACTGAGATGTCCCCTACTGTATCACATTAGTAACAGAAGAAAGTATTTTTTCATTTTGGATGAGGCCTGTATAAGATACGAGGTATTCTCCAAACTAATTCAAACTGAGATATCCCCTGCTGTATAACGTTAGGAATTAAAGAAAGCATTTTTTGACTGTGTATGAGGCCTTTATAATATAGAATATATGCTCCAAGATATTTCAAACTCACATCTAGCCTGCTGTATCACGTTAGTCACAGTAAAAAATAGATTTTTTTACTCTGCATGTTCTCTGCATACAGCTGAATTTCACCGCCACTAAGATAGTAGGTGGCTTTCAACAGAATGTATCACGTTTGCGACACAAAAAAATCTTTTGTGGATTTGCCTAGCAAGACAACAAAATATATTTTTTTACTCTGAAAACAGCTGAAGTTCACCGGCACTAATGTAGTAGCTGACGTATAGCAGAGTGTATGACGTTTGCCACACAAAAACATCTTTGGTGGACTGTGGCTAGCAATAGAAAAAATATATTTTTTTACTCAGAAAATAGCTGAGGTTCTCCACCACTAAGATAGTAGGTGGCATTTAGCAGAGTGTATCATGTTTGCGACACAAAAAAATCTTTTGTGGAGTCTGCCTAGCAAGACAACAAAATATATTTTTTTACTCTGAAAACAGCTGAAGTTCACCGGCACTAATGTAGTAGCTGACGTATAGCAGAGTGTATGACGTTTTCCACACAAAAACATCTTTGGTGGACTGTGGCTAGCAATAGAAAAAATATATTTTTTTTACTCAGAAAATAGCTGAGGTTCTCCGCCACTAAGATAGTAGGTGGCATTTAGCAGAGTGTATCACGTTTGCAACACAAAAAAATCTTTTGTGGACTCTGCCTAGCAAGACCACAAAATATATTTTTTTACTCTGAAAACAGCTGAAGTTCACCGGCACTAATGTAGTAGCTGACGTATAGCAGAGTGTATGACGTTTGCCACACAAAAACATCTTTGGTGGACTGTGGCTAGCAATATAAAAAATATATTTTTTTACTCAGAAAATAGCTGAAGTTCTCCGCCACTAAGATAGTAGGTGGCATTTAGCAGAGTGTATCACGTTTGCAGCACAAAAAAATCTTTTGTGGACTCAGTCTGCTAACAGAAAAAATATATTTGTTTTACTGTGCATATAGCTGAATTTCACCGACCAAAGAAAGGACAAACTGAGTTAACACAGCTTGCTCTATCACATTAGCAAATGAAAAAAAAAGTTTTTTGTGCTCTGCACTCAGAATCTCTGCACTGACAAGCTCTGCAGATAGCTGAATTTTAACCCCACAAAATCAAAAAATAGCATACAAGGGCTTGCTTACTTTATCACATTAGCAAGTGCAAAAATAGATTGAAGGTATACTCCTGCATGGAGCACAGTACAACCAATGCACAACACTGTTCTATGACATAGGCCCTGCTCTTTCTGTCAGAATCTCAGTAATTGCACAAGAAAAAAAATGTGCTGTAAATTCGATTGAACAGGTACACAGGACTTATCTACAATATCTGACTTCCACACAAGCGCCCATCTATCTAGCTAATATCTCTCATTACACAGGAGCACACTGAGCAGCGTCTGTCTCCTTTAGTGACATGGACAAAATGGCGTTGAGGGAACATGGCTGGTTTTTATATAGAGAGGACATGTGATTTCAGCAGCTAATTGCAGAAGCCCTTGTGTCTGGACAGTGTGGATGCTTCCTGCGCTCTGATTGGCTAACTGCTCTTTCCTGACTTAAAGTTACCGCCTACCGGAAGAAAAAAAAATTACAAGCACACCGCTGATCTGACCTATTCTGAGCTATCACCATCCCACCCCACTCATCTACCACGTCCCCCCGCTCATCATACACAAGCAATATGCTAGCAAAACAGTTAAAAACGCTGTAGTTGCTCCGCATTTATTTACCAAATATTTCAGATTTTCAAGATTTTAAGAAATTTTGCTCTCACTTCTGATCACAAATCCGAATGTGCCATATTTGTGTCGAATTTAAGTTGTAAGATCGGATTTCGAACAAATTCGCTCATCACTAGTAGGGAAAACTGAACGCTGCACTGGGACAAGGACGTGGACAGGGGCTGGCTGACAAATTTTGGCCTAGGGGGCTAGCATACAGCAGAGGCCCATGAGCAGCGGTACAGCCTCACTGTGCAGTTGTGGGACCAGCGACCGGACATGTAGAGATGCGCATGCACCCAACAATATCAGTGCTTGCCGGGAGCAATATTCAAATACGTGGGTGGCACCAGCAGTTACTGTATGTGGCACCGCCCCTGATTGAATAGCAGGATCACACCCCTATGACTGAAAATGAGCAAGTAGGACAAAGTATATATAATGTTATAAAATCATTATAACACCACCAATTTTAATGAAAAAAGCTTGTTAGTGATGCACATTGCATCACTAAGAAAGCAATGGGGGCAGTGTAGATAGTAGATAGGACATGACAGGTTCTCTTTGAAGCCAGGGATGTGAAATTCAAATACAGAGAGGGACAAAGTTCAAAGCTTGGACAAAGTCGCGCACCAACCTTGATTATTTATTAAAAAAGTGTCTACAATTTAGGACGTTTTTCCTTTATCAAATATAACGACTAATTTAAAAATTACATTGGAATATTATAATATGTTATGTAAAAGCAGTAAAAAGCATATGGCTCAATGGCCTAATTTAAATCTGTAATTTAACAGAGGATAAAAATCCTTGAATGAAACAGATAATAATGTATGATGCAATCAAAAGTGCCCCCAAACACAGTATAATACCCCACAGTGAATTCCTCCAAACTCACAGTATGATGACCCTACTGTACCCCTCTCCCTCAATCCCCCCAACAAAGAATGGTGACTCCATTACAGTATGATTCTCCAACTGTAGTCCCCAAACAGCCCTCCATACAGTATAATGGCCACAAAGAGTTGCTCCATACAGTATAATGGCCACAAAGAGTCCTCCATACAGTATAATGGCCACAAAGAGTCCTCCATACAGTATACAGGCCCCCACATAGTCCTCCATACAGAATAATGGGCCCCTCATAGTCCTCCATACAGTATAATGGCCTCACATAGTCATTCATACAGTATAATGGGGCCAACATAGTCCTCCATACAGTATAATGGCCACAAAGAGTCCTCCATATAGTATAATGGCCACAAAGAGTTCTTCATACATTATAATGGCTACAAAGAGTCCTTCATACAGTATACAGGGCCCCACATAGTCCTCCATGCAGAATAATGGGCCCCTCATAGTCCTCCATACAATATAATGGGCCCCTCATAGTCCTCCATACAGTATAATGGCCCCACATAGTCCTCCATACAGTATAATGGGCCTCACATAGTTCTCCATACAGTATAATAGCCACAAAGAGTCCTCCATATAGTATAATGGCCAAAAAGAGACCTCAATACAGTATAATGGCTACAAAGAGTCCTACATACAGTATATAGGGCCCCACATAGTCCTCCATACAGAATAATGGGCCCATCATAGTCCTCCATACAGTATAATGGCCCCACATAGTCCTCCATACAGTATAATGGGCCTCACATAGTCTTCCATACTGTATAATAGCCACAAAGAGTCCTCCATATAGTATAATGGCCAAAAAGAGTCCTCCATACAGTATAATGGCTACAAAGAGTCCTCCATACAGTATGAAGGGACCCACATAGTCCTCCATGCAGAATAATGGGCCCCTCATAGTCCTCCATACAATATAATGGGCCCCACATAGTCCTCCATACAGTATAATAAGCCCCACATAGTCCTCCATACAGTATAATGGGCCCCACATAGTCTTCCATGCAGTATAATAGGCCACACATAGTCCTCCATACAGAATAATGGGCCCCACAGAGTCCTTCATACAGAATAATGGGCCCCACATAGTCCTTCATACAGAATAATGGGTCCCACATTGTCCTCCATACAGAATAATGGGCCCTACATAGTCCTCCATACAGAACAATGGGCCCCACATAGTCCTCCATACAGAATAATGGATCTCACATAGTCCTCTATACAGAATAATGGCCGCACATAGTCCTCCATACAGACAAATGGGCCCCACATTGTCCTCCATACAGAATAATGTGCCCCACATAGTCCTCCATGCAGTATAATGGCCCCACTTTGTCCTCCATACAGAATAATGGCCCCACATAGTCCTCCATACAATATACATGGCCCCACAAAGTGCTCCATACTGTATACAAGGCCCCACATGGTGCTCCATTCTGTATACATGACCAAGCATAGTGCTCCACACAGTATACGTAGCCCTGCATAGTGCTCCATACTGTACTGTATATACGGCCCCGCATAGTCCTCCATAAAATATAATTGGCCCCACATAGTCCTCAATACAGTATAATGGGCCCCACATAGTCCTCCATACAGTACAATTGGCCCCACATAGTCCTCCATACAGAATAATGGGCCCCACATAGTCCTCCATACAGAATAATTGGCCCCACATAGTCCTCTATACAGAATAATGGGCCCCACATAATCCTCCATACAGTATAATGGCACCACATAGTCCCCCATACAGAATAATGGTCCGCACATACTCCTCCATACAGAATACTGGGCCCCACATGTTGTGGTGTTGGGGATCCTTCCCTCTCTGTGCTGCTGTCTTCTCTCTGCATTAGTGATGAGCGGTGTTCGACTTGAACTGTTCGCCAATCTCAAATTCGAGCTGTTTTGAGCGGTGTTCGAGCCGTTCGGCGAACACGAACGATTTGAAAAAAATCTGGCTGTTCGAGGTTATGTTCGATAACTGTTCATGCACCAAAATCATAACTGGATTTTTTCACAGTAATGCTGATAATCAATGTTAATACGCAGTTTGAGTGTACAGCGGGGCGGGGGGAGGGACAGGGGATGGATCTCTGCATAAATAATGAAGATCTCCATTTTTTTTTCTCTTTCCAGCATTTACAGTGAGGAGGTGCAATCTGTCAGCCTATCAGCAGCGCACACACGGAGCGAACTGCTTTTTTTCACACAAGCAAGGGCATGTGTCATTGGCTGTGTATGTCACATGTCCTTTCCCTATAAGACCCAGCCATTTTCCCCGTCGCCACCATTTTCCCACTGCTGCAGCTGCGTGTTAGATGGCACCGCTGTTGCTGTGTGCGCTATACTTTCCGTGTTAATTTCAAGCCAATTTTCTCAGAAATATACAGATAGCTTGGGAGTAGGGAATAGTTGTGATGGCAGTGCTTTTGAGGACTAGGTTACAGCAATTCCTACGACTTATAGCAGGCAGGTCTGTGCTCTTAAATAGACAGCGTGGGAGTAGGGACTAGTTGTAATTGCAGTCCTTTTGAGGACTAGGTTACAGCATTTCCTAGGACTTTTTGCCAGGCAGGTCTGTGCCAGTGCTGTGCAAGTGTTTTTCACAGCATTTGGCTAAATCTAGCTAAGCAAATCCTTTTTGGCCTCTTGCAGTATGTGTTAGTCAGTGGAGTAGCGTATCTGTGTTGCAAGCTACACCACCTGTGTATAGAATACAATTTGTTTTACTGCACCTAGCCAAGTAAAACCTTTTGGGCATAGCATCATACTATTAGGCCATCTATACTAAGCTCCACCAGCTTGCAAATTACTAATAATTTGTATCTGCATCAAGCTCGGAAAATAATTTTGGGCTTGTAGCAGTGTGTGGGACTTATTCTATTAGTCCATGTATACTAAGCTCCATCAGCTTGCAAATTACAAATAATTTTTATCTGCATCTACCTCGGAAAATAATTTTGGGCTTGTAGCAGTGTGTGGGACTTATTCTATTAGTCCATCTATACTAAGCTCCACCAGCTTGCAAACTACAAATAATTTTTAGCTGCATCTAGCTCGGAAAATAATTTTGGGCATAGTAGTAGTCTGTGGTACTCATTGTATTAGGCCATCTATACAAAGCTCCACCAGCTTTGAAATTAATAATAATTTTTAGCTGCATCTTGCCTATAAAATAATTTAGGGCATATTAGCAGTGTGTGGTACTCATTCTATTAGGCCATATATACTAAGCTCCACCAGTTTAAAAATTAATAATAATTTTTAGCTCCATCTTGCCTGGAAAATAATTTTGGGCATATTAGCAGTGTGTGGTACTCATTCTATTAGGCCATCTATACTAAGCTCCACCAGCTTTCAAATTACTAATAATTTTTAGCTGCATCTAGCTCGGAAAATAATTTTGGGCATAGTAGCAGGGTGTGGTACTCATTCTATTAGGCCATATAGACTAAGCTCCATCAGCTTTGAAATTAATAATAATTTTTAGCTGCATCTTGCCTGTAAAATAATTTTGGGCATATTAGCAGTGTGTGGTACTCATTGTATTAGGCCATCTATACCAAGCTCCACCATCTTTGAAATTAATAATAATTTTTAGCTGCATCTTGCCTGTAAAATAATTTTAGTCACGTTAGCAGTGTGTGTTACTCATTCTATTAGGCCATCTATACTAAGCTCCACCAGCTTTCAAATTACTAATAATTTTTAGCTGCATGTTGCCTGGAAAATAATTTTGGGCATAGTAGCGGTTTGTGGTACTCATTGTATTAGGCCATCTATACCAAGCTCCACCAGCTTTGAAATAAAAAATAATAATTAGCTGCATCTTGCCTGGAAAATAATTTTGGGCATATTAGCAGTGTGTGGTACTCATTGTATTAGGCCATCTATACCAAGCTCCACCATGTTTGAAATTAATAATAATTTTTAGCTGCATCTTGCCTGTAAAATAATTTTGGGCATATTAGCAGTGTGTGGTACTCATTCTATTAGGCCATCTATACTAAGCTCCACCAGCTTTCAAATTACTAATAATTTTTAGCTGCATCTAGCTCGGAAAATAATTTTGGGCATAGTAGCAGTGTGTGGTACTAATTCTATTAGGCCATCTATACTAAGCTCCACCAGCTCTGAAATTAATAATAATTTTTAGCTGCATCTTGATTGTAAAATAATTTTGGGCATATTAGCAGTGTGTGGTACTCATTGTATTAGGCCATCTATACCAAGCTCCACCAGCTTTGAAATTAATAATAATTTTTAGATGCATCTTGCCTTTAAAATAATTTTGGGCATATTAGCAGTGTGTGGTGCTCATTGTATTAGGCCATCTATAGTAAGCTCCACCAGCTTTCAAATTACTAATAATTTTTAGCTGCATCTTGACTGGAAAATAATTTTGGGCATATTAGCAGTGTGTGGTACTCATTCTATTAGGCCATCTATACTAAGCTCCACCAGCTTTCAAATTACTAATCATTTTTAGCTGCATCTTGCCTGGAAAATAATTTTGGGCATAGTAGCAGTGTGTGGTACACATTTTATTAGGCCATCTATACCAAGCTCCACCAGCTTTGAAATTACTAATAATTTTTAGCTGCATCTTGACTGTAAAATAATTTAGGGCATATTAGCAGTGTGTGGTACTCATTCTATTAGGCCATCTATTCTAAGTTACACCAGTTTTCAAATTAATTATAATTTTTAGCTGCATCTTGCCTGGAAAATAATTTTGGGCATATTAGCAGTGTGTGGTACTCATTCTATTAGGCCATCTATACTATGCTACACCAGCTTTCAAATTACTAATAATTTTTAGGTGCATCTAGCTCAGAAAATAATTTTGGGCATAGTAGCAGAGTGTGGTACTCATTCCATTAGGCCATATATACTTAGCTCCATCAGCTTTGAAATTAATAATAATTTTTAGCTGCATCTAGCCTGTAAAATAATTTTGGGCATATTAGCAGTGTGTGGTACTCATTGTATTAGGCCATCTATACCAAGCTCCACCATCTTTGAAATTAATAATAATTTTTAACTGCATCTTGCCTGTAAAATATTTTTAGGCACATTAGCAGTGTGTGTTACTCATACTATTAGGCCATCTATACTAAACTCCACCAGCTTTCAAATTACTAATAATTTTTAGCTGCATGTTGCCTGGAAAATAATTTTGGGCATAGTAGCAGTTTGTGGTACTCATTGTATTAGGCCATCTATACCAAGCTCCACCAGCTTTGAAATAAAAAATAATAATTAGCTGCATCTTGCCTGTAAAATAATTTTGGGCATATTAGCAGTGTGTGGTACTCATTGTATTAGGCCATCTATACCAAGCTCCACCAGCTTTGAAATTAATAATAATTTTTAGCTGCATCTTGCCTGTAAAATAATTTTGTGCATATTAGCAGTGTGTGGTATTCATTCTATTATACCATCTATACTAAGCTCCACCAGATTTTAAATTACTAATAATTTTTAGCTGCATCTTGCCTGGAAAATAATTTTGGGCATAGTAGCAGTGTGTGGCACTCATTGTATTAGGCCATCTATACCAAGCTCCACCAGCTTTGAAATTAATAATAATTTTTAGCTGCATCTTGCCTGTAAAATAATTTTTGGCATATTAGCAGTGTGTGGTACTCATTCTATTAGGCCATCTATACTGAGCTCCACCAGCTTTCAAATTACTAATAATTTTTAGCTGCATCTGGCCTGGAAAATAATTTTGATAGTAGCAGTGTGTGGTACTCATTGTATTACACCATCTATATTAAGCTCCACCAGCTTTGAAATGAATAATAATTTTTAGGTGCATCTTGCCTGTAAAATAATTTTGGGCATATTAGCAGTGTGTGGTACTCATTCTATAAGGCCATCTATACTAAGCTCCACCAGCTTTCAAATTACTAATATTTTTTAGCTGCATCTTGTCTGGAAAATAATTTTGGGCACAGTAGCAATGTGTGGTGCTCATTGTATTACACCATCTATACTAAGCTCCACCAGCTTTGAAATTACTAATAATTTTTAGCTGCATCTTGCATGTAAAGTAATTTTGGGCATATTAGCAGTGTGTGGTACTCGTTTTATTAGGCCATCTATACTAAGCTCCACCAGCTTTCAAATTACTAATAATTTTTAGCTGCATCTTGCCTGGAAAAAAATTTTGGGCATAGTAGCAGTGTGTGGTACTCATTTTATTAGGCAATCTATACCAAGCTCCACCAGCTTTGAAATTACTAATAATTTTTAGCTGCATCTTGCCTGGAAAATAATTTTGGGCATATTAGCAGTGTGTGCTACTCATTCTATTAGGCCATCTATCCTAATATCCACCATCTTTCAAATTACTTATAATTTTTAGCTGCATCTTGCCTGGAAAATAATTTTGGGCATAGTAGCAGTGTGTGGTACTCATTGTATTAGGCCATCTATACCAAGCTCCACCAGCTTTGATATTAATAATAATTTTTAGCAGCATCTTGCCTGTAAAATAATTTTGGGCATATTAGCAGTGTGTGGTACTCATTCTATTATGCCATCTATACTAAGCTCCACCAGCTTTCAAATTATTAATCATTTTTAACTGCATCTTGCCTGTAAAATAATTTTGGGCATAGTAGCAGTGTGTGGTACTCATTGTATTAGGCCATCTATACCAAGCTCCACCAGCTTTGAAATTAATAATAATTTTTAGCTGCATCTTGCCTGTAAAATAATTTTTGGCATATTAGCAGTGTGTGGTACACATTCTATTATGCCATCTACACTGAGCTCCACCAGCTTTCAAATTACTAATAATTTTTAGCTGCATCTGGCCTGGAAAATAATTTAGGTCATAGTAGCAGTGTGTGGTACTCATTGTATTACACCATCTATATTAAGCTCCACCAGCTTTGAAATGAATAATAATTTTAAGGTGCATCTTGCCTGTAAAATAATTTTGCGCATATTAGCAGTGTGTGGTACTCATTCTATAAGGCCATCTATACTAAGCTCCACCAGCTTTCAAATTACTAATAATTTTTAGCTGCATCTTGCCTGGAAAAAAATTTTGGGCATAGTAGCAGTGTGTGGTACTCATGTTATTAGGCCATCTATACCAAGCTCCACCAGCGTTGAAATGACTAATAATTTTTAGCTGCATCTTGCCTGGAAAATAATTTTGGGCATATTAGCAGTGTGTGCTACTCATTCTATTAGGCAATCTATACTAATATCCACCATCTTTCAAATTACTTATAATTTTTAGCTGCATCTTGCCTGTAAAATAATTTTGGGCATAGTAGCAGTGTGTGGTACTCATTGTATTAGGCCATCTATACCAAGCTCCACAAGCTTTGATATTAATAATAATTTTTAGCAGCATCTTGCCTGTAAAATAATTTTGGGCATAATAGCAGTGTGTGGTACTCATTCTATTATGCCATATATACTAAGCTCCACCAGCTTTCAAACTATTAATCATTTTTAGCTGCATCTTGCCTGTAAAATAATTTTGGGCATAGTAGCAGTGTGTGGTACTCATTGTATTAGGCCATCTATACCAAGCTCCACCAGCTTTGAAATTAATAATAATTTTTAGCTGCATCTTGCCTGTAAAATAATTTTGGGCATATTAGCAGTGTGTGGTACTCATTCTATTAGGCCATCTATACTAAGCTCCACCTAGACCTGTCATCTGCCTTTGACACAGTAGACTATACACTCTTACTACAGACTCATCTCTCAGTATCACAAATTTGGCCTTGTCTTGGATATTTTCATACTTAACTGACAGGACATTCAGTGGTTCCCACTCACACACCACCTCCTCATCTCACCCCTATGTGTCGGTGTCCCCCAAGGTTCAGTTCTAGGACCCAGATTCTTCTCCATCTACACCTTCGGCCAGGGACAGCTCATAGGCTCACAGCTTTCAGTATCATTTCTATGCTGATGACACAAAGATCTACCTCTCTGGACCTGATATCACCTCCTTACTAACCAGAATCCCACAATGTGTGTCCTGTATTTCATCTTTCTTCTCTGCTAGATTTATAAAAATTAACCTGGATGAAACAGAATGCATCATCTTTCCACCATCTCATTCACCCCCCCCCCAACTAACCTATCCTTCAAAGTGAATGACTGCCCACTCTCCCCTGTCCCACAAGCTTGACTCTGATATGTCCTTCAAACATCAGATCCAAGCCCTGTCCACTTGCTGCTGACTCCAACTCCAAAGTATCTCGGAGATCCACAAATTCCTCAACCATGAATCTAGAAAAACACCAGTGGATGCCCTCATCATCTCCCGCCTCGACTACTACAAGCTCCTGCTCTGTGGACTCCCTTCTACCACTCTCGCACCCCTCCAATTTATCCTAAACTGTGCTGGCTGATAGAAATAAGCAAATGTTTCAATATTTGATCCGGATTGCGATCGCCGAATTTGCAATATTCGCCGATTTATTTGTCAAATGTTCATCGAACGTTACCAAACGGCATAGGATTCAATGGTTTTCTTCTTCAAAAGATTTATTCAAGTTCATAAATAGATAAAACTGATATATAAAACAACGCGTTTCGGCTATTAAAATGAAAGATGTATAGCCTTCCTCAGGTCTAATGTAAGAGAGTCAATAGTGGTGGTTATATAGTCACTACAAAAACCTACGTAATGAAATAATTATCCTAATCACATGTACTGTAAATTGGTTTTAGTTGGAACACCCAAATCTCATTCTATAGAGACTCAGCTTTCTCAGAGTTAGGATTTTCCAACATTTCCCTCTGATTGTAAAATAAACAAATTATGTAAAATATATTGATTGTAAAACAGCTAAACTTGTCATAATAAAATTTTGGTAGAGAAGGTATTATACTTTCTCCTTCCCTTTCTTTCCTTTCCCTTTCCCTTTCTTTCCCTTTAAAAGGAGAAAAGAAGTGCATTGGTAAAAAAATCTATTCATAAACCCAGATATAAGAAGAGTTTCATTCAATAGGTATATTAATAAAAGGATGTATTCATAAATCCAGATATAAGGGGAGTTTCATTCACATTAATATGTATGCTAGAGGTAGTAAAACGGAATGCAGAGAGAGAAAAAAAATAAAAAAATTAAAAAAAAACGCATCAAAAACGCATAAAAAAATGCATAAAAAAACACATAGAAACGCATCAAAAAACGCATAAAAAAACGCATCAAAAAAAAAAGGCTGATAGCAGTGGTTATTATTATTCATAGTGAATGAAACGTTAATTGTGGAGGTATCTCCGTGAACTCTATACATTCTCCAATTTATCATTGAGGCCATCAGGATACAAACAACGTAGTCTATATATCCAGAAGGCCTCCTTCTTGTTAAGTTGTTGGATCCTGTCAGGAATATCAGCCGGGATCTGCTCCACCGGTGTAAGTCTCACTTTAAATTTTTTATCATGGGTAGTAAGAAGATGTTTGGAGAGGCTATGTGTTAATAAGCCATTTTTGGCGTTATATCTGTGGGCATTGAGTCGGGATCTCACCATTTGTGTGGTCCTACCCACGTACTGGAGACCGCAATCACATGTAATAACGTAGATTACATAGTCACTAGTACAGATCAGGTGATCCTTGATATTAAAAGTCTCTCCTGTGCTATTCGATGTAATGGAATGGGACCCATGAGTTATTATATGACAGCACTGAAATTTTTTCTGAGAGCACCTATAAGTGCCATTCTGTGTGAATCTATTTGTACTAATCAAGGGACAGATGTTTTTAGATTGAGAAAACACTGGTTGGCCTCCTGGTTTTAGTTTTTTTAAACGACTGGGTGCAAGGAGGTTTCTTAGAGTTTTTCCTCTCCTAAATGTAATGCCTGTTTTTTTTGGCAATATATCTCATAGGAGAGGATCTTGTTTCAAGATATGCCAATGCTTTTGCAAAATGTTCCTAATCAATTGGTTCCCCTTATTATAAGAGGTAATAAAATTATGGTTCCATTTATTCATATTCTTAGTGTCACTATCCCTGGATTCCTTTTGGGGCTATTGATCCTTATTCCCCAAACAGTCAGTTTGGGTTTTGATCAAATTTATACGAGATGCCTCATCGATAATTTGCTTGGGGTACTTTTTCTCTTTAAATCTCTTTTTGAGTATATCCGATTGTCGGATGTAATCTGAATCCTTAGTATTATTTTTTCTGATTCGATGGAATTGACTGAAAGGGATGTTATTTTTCCATTTGATGTAATGGGCACTTTGATAGTCCAAGTAGCCATTCACATCAACAGATTTGAAATGAGTTTTCGTTATTATTTTCTTTTCTTCATGTGTAATTTCTAAATCAAGAAAAACTGCTTTTTTTATTTGATACTAGAAAAAAAAGTAATACCCCAGGTGTTCTCATTCAATTCATTGACTAGAGACTGAGCATCCTCTTTACTGCCCCTCCACATCACGAATAGGTCATCTATATAGCGCTTGTACAGTACTATATTGTTGCTATATTTAGGGGAACATAGGGGCGACTGGGACTCGAATAGCCCCATGAATAAATTAGCAAAACTTGGGGCTACCCGAGTCCCCATCGCTGTACCAAGCCTCTGTAAATAGAGGTGTCCCACAAATTCAAAAAGATTATGTTTGAGGATAAAATTTAAGCCTCTCAAAAGGAAATCTACCTGACCTTGTGACATATCCTTATCCTGCTGTAAAAAGAATTTCACTGCATTCATACCTAAATCATGACCAATGTTTGAATAAAGTGCATTAACATCCATTGTAATCATGAGATAATTATCTTCCCCTTTGTAGTGTATTCAATTCAAAAATAAGTTGAGTAGAATCTTTTAAATAGGAAGCATGCTTGCGCTCTTCAGTGTCTCTGAAGCACTACCTGCAGTGTCTCTGAAGCGCTGGATCGCAGCAGAGCGCTACCATCCAGCTTGTCATCCTTCAGAGACAATGCAGAGCGCAAGCATGCTTGCGCTCTGCAGTGTCACTGAGGGATGACAAGCTGGATGGTAGCACTCTGCTGCGATCCAGCCTGTCATCTCAATGCCATCTAAGCATGGGAGAATTCTCCTGCTCAAGCGGTGATGTCATTTGCCGGCACCGCATGCGCAGGAGAATTCTCCCACGCTGTCAGTGACGTGCATGAGGTGAGCTGAGTTCATTGGACATGAATTCGGCTCATCTGGATGCCGTCACAGCTAGACACTGAGGAGCTTCACTGAGGAGCTACTCAGTGTCTGCGGCATGGCAAGCTGGATGGCAGCGTTCTGCTACGATCCAGCCTGTCATGTCAATGTAGCAGAGCTGAAGCTGTCCTGTGAACCATGGAAAGGTAAGGATGAGGTTGGTTTATTATTTTACTTTTATTTCAGAAGACATTGGCTTCAGCTGGAATGGGCGATACGGTAAGTACGGTTTAATTTAGAACATTAAAGGAATGTGTCTTTATTTCAATTAAAGGACTTTATTCTGGGTGTTTGTGTTTTTTTTTAACTTTGACTATGGGGTTAGTAAAGGGGGTGTCTTATAGACGCCTCTCCATTACTAACCTGGGCTTGATGTCAGCTGGCATTATAAGCTGACATCAACCCCAACCCTATTACCCCACTGCCACCGCTACAGGGCAGTGGGAAGAGCGAGGCTAAGTGCCAGAATTGGCGCATCCTATGGATGCGCCATTTCTGGGGCGGCTGACGGCTGGTGTTGCTAGCCTGGGAGGGGGCCAATATTCATGGCACCCTTCTTGGGCTATTAATATCAGCTCCCAGCAGTCTGCCTAGCCTTTGCTATCTTTTAAAATAGGGTGACCCCACATCATTTTTTGGGGGTCCTCCATTTTAATAGCTAGTAAAAGCTAGGTATTCAGCTGGGGGCTGATATTAGTAGCCTGGGAAGCTCCGTGCATATTACCCCCTACCCAGGCTTCAAACATCAGCCCCAGCCATCTGCTTAACCTCCGCTAGAGACTAAAATTACGGGAAACCCCATGCCAATTTTTTTTTTAATAAATCCTTTATTTTACACTAAATGACAAGTACAGTAATCAACATTATCACTGTACTTATATATATATCTGACTGACATGTTTCTATCTATCAAATCTATGTGTGATGCTCTATTCTTTCTGTTCTAAATTGTCGGGTACCGATGCTGAATTGCCGGCCGACTTTTTTAAAGAGACGGGTGCATGAAAACACTATTATTTTTTTTTAATAAATCTTTTAACACTAAATGACAAGTACAGTAACCAACACTGTCACTATACTTATTATATATGTGACTGACATGTTACTATCTATCTAATCTATGTGTGATGCTCTATTCTTTCTGTTTTAAATTGTCGGGTACCAGTGTATGTCGCTGCTGAATTGCCGGCTTTTCATGTTTCACTGTGAGCACTGTTCCCATCGATTTGGGCAACCACTGTAATGCCACAACCACCATGGCTGTGGCATTACAGTGAGAGGCAGACAATCCCTGCCATTGGTTTTAACGGTGTTCGACGGTGTACAACGGTGTTCGACGAACCATTCGATGAACATGCCGGTGTTCGACGAACCGAACCCGAACACTACGGGGGTGGCTCAACACTAGTAGTCAGCACTATTTTGAATCATAACTATACGGGGATCATGTTGCAGATAATGCAGCAAGAACGCACTCATATGTCTGGCTCTTTCAAGAGGTTCAAACCCATGCTGTGTTGGTGGCTGGGTAATTCTGATGCTTGTTTCTTCCATCCCCTCCCGCCAAGCACAAACAGAGAGGGGATGATTATAGAGGGGATGATTATCCTCTTCATGTTCTGACTGTTGCTCGCCCATCACCTCTTCCTCTTCCATTTATTCCACGCCTTCACTAACACCTTCATCAACAGTTTTTCTGGTATCACCAACCCCCCTCGATCACAGTTAATCACCCTTCATTGGCACCCTGAGATGTCCCATAGTGTATGACGTTAGTAACAGAAGAAAGTATATTTTTAGTGTGGATGAGGCCTGTATAACATAGGAGATATGCTGCGAACAATTTCAAACTGAGATGTCCCCTACTGTATCACATTAGTAACAGAAGAAAGTATTTTTTCATTTTGGATGAGGCCTGTATAAGATACGAGGTATTCTCCAAACTAATTCAAACTGAGATATCCCCTGCTGTATAACGTTAGGAATTAAAGAAAGCATTTTTTGACTGTGTATGAGGCCTTTATAATATAGAATATATGCTCCAAGATATTTCAAACTCACATCTAGCCTGCTGTATCACGTTAGTCACAGTAAAAAATAGATTTTTTTACTCTGCATGTTCTCTGCATACAGCTGAATTTCACCGCCACTAAGATAGTAGGTGGCTTTCAACAGAATGTATCACGTTTGCGACACAAAAAAATCTTTTGTGGATTTGCCTAGCAAGACAACAAAATATATTTTTTTACTCTGAAAACAGCTGAAGTTCACCGGCACTAATGTAGTAGCTGACGTATAGCAGAGTGTATGACGTTTGCCACACAAAAACATCTTTGGTGGACTGTGGCTAGCAATAGAAAAAATATATTTTTTTACTCAGAAAATAGCTGAGGTTCTCCACCACTAAGATAGTAGGTGGCATTTAGCAGAGTGTATCATGTTTGCGACACAAAAAAATCTTTTGTGGAGTCTGCCTAGCAAGACAACAAAATATATTTTTTTACTCTGAAAACAGCTGAAGTTCACCGGCACTAATGTAGTAGCTGACGTATAGCAGAGTGTATGACGTTTTCCACACAAAAACATCTTTGGTGGACTGTGGCTAGCAATAGAAAAAATATATTTTTTTTACTCAGAAAATAGCTGAGGTTCTCCGCCACTAAGATAGTAGGTGGCATTTAGCAGAGTGTATCACGTTTGCAACACAAAAAAATCTTTTGTGGACTCTGCCTAGCAAGACCACAAAATATATTTTTTTACTCTGAAAACAGCTGAAGTTCACCGGCACTAATGTAGTAGCTGACGTATAGCAGAGTGTATGACGTTTGCCACACAAAAACATCTTTGGTGGACTGTGGCTAGCAATATAAAAAATATATTTTTTTACTCAGAAAATAGCTGAAGTTCTCCGCCACTAAGATAGTAGGTGGCATTTAGCAGAGTGTATCACGTTTGCAGCACAAAAAAATCTTTTGTGGACTCAGTCTGCTAACAGAAAAAATATATTTGTTTTACTGTGCATATAGCTGAATTTCACCGACCAAAGAAAGGACAAACTGAGTTAACACAGCTTGCTCTATCACATTAGCAAATGAAAAAAAAAGTTTTTTGTGCTCTGCACTCAGAATCTCTGCACTGACAAGCTCTGCAGATAGCTGAATTTTAACCCCACAAAATCAAAAAATAGCATACAAGGGCTTGCTTACTTTATCACATTAGCAAGTGCAAAAATAGATTGAAGGTATACTCCTGCATGGAGCACAGTACAACCAATGCACAACACTGTTCTATGACATAGGCCCTGCTCTTTCTGTCAGAATCTCAGTAATTGCACAAGAAAAAAAATGTGCTGTAAATTCGATTGAACAGGTACACAGGACTTATCTACAATATCTGACTTCCACACAAGCGCCCATCTATCTAGCTAATATCTCTCATTACACAGGAGCACACTGAGCAGCGTCTGTCTCCTTTAGTGACATGGACAAAATGGCGTTGAGGGAACATGGCTGGTTTTTATATAGAGAGGACATGTGATTTCAGCAGCTAATTGCAGAAGCCCTTGTGTCTGGACAGTGTGGATGCTTCCTGCGCTCTGATTGGCTAACTGCTCTTTCCTGACTTAAAGTTACCGCCTACCGGAAGAAAAAAAAATTACAAGCACACCGCTGATCTGACCTATTCTGAGCTATCACCATCCCACCCCACTCATCTACCACGTCCCCCCGCTCATCATACACAAGCAATATGCTAGCAAAACAGTTAAAAACGCTGTAGTTGCTCCGCATTTATTTACCAAATATTTCAGATTTTCAAGATTTTAAGAAATTTTGCTCTCACTTCTGATCACAAATCCGAATGTGCCATATTTGTGTCGAATTTAAGTTGTAAGATCGGATTTCGAACAAATTCGCTCATCACTAGTAGGGAAAACTGAACGCTGCACTGGGACAAGGACGTGGACAGGGGCTGGCTGACAAATTTTGGCCTAGGGGGCTAGCATACAGCAGAGGCCCATGAGCAGCGGTACAGCCTCACTGTGCAGTTGTGGGACCAGCGACCGGACATGTAGAGATGCGCATGCACCCAACAATATCAGTGCTTGCCGGGAGCAATATTCAAATACGTGGGTGGCACCAGCAGTTACTGTATGTGGCACCGCCCCTGATTGAATAGCAGGATCACACCCCTATGACTGAAAATGAGCAAGTAGGACAAAGTATATATAATGTTATAAAATCATTATAACACCACCAATTTTAATGAAAAAAGCTTGTTAGTGATGCACATTGCATCACTAAGAAAGCAATGGGGGCAGTGTAGATAGTAGATAGGACATGACAGGTTCTCTTTGAAGCCAGGGATGTGAAATTCAAATACAGAGAGGGACAAAGTTCAAAGCTTGGACAAAGTCGCGCACCAACCTTGATTATTTATTAAAAAAGTGTCTACAATTTAGGACGTTTTTCCTTTATCAAATATAACGACTAATTTAAAAATTACATTGGAATATTATAATATGTTATGTAAAAGCAGTAAAAAGCATATGGCTCAATGGCCTAATTTAAATCTGTAATTTAACAGAGGATAAAAATCCTTGAATGAAACAGATAATAATGTATGATGCAATCAAAAGTGCCCCCAAACACAGTATAATACCCCACAGTGAATTCCTCCAAACTCACAGTATGATGACCCTACTGTACCCCTCTCCCTCAATCCCCCCAACAAAGAATGGTGACTCCATTACAGTATGATTCTCCAACTGTAGTCCCCAAACAGCCCTCCATACAGTATAATGGCCACAAAGAGTTGCTCCATACAGTATAATGGCCACAAAGAGTCCTCCATACAGTATAATGGCCACAAAGAGTCCTCCATACAGTATACAGGCCCCCACATAGTCCTCCATACAGAATAATGGGCCCCTCATAGTCCTCCATACAGTATAATGGCCTCACATAGTCATTCATACAGTATAATGGGGCCAACATAGTCCTCCATACAGTATAATGGCCACAAAGAGTCCTCCATATAGTATAATGGCCACAAAGAGTTCTTCATACATTATAATGGCTACAAAGAGTCCTCCATACAGTATACAGGGCCCCACATAGTCCTCCATGCAGAATAATGGGCCCCTCATAGTCCTCCATACAATATAATGGGCCCCTCATAGTCCTCCATACAGTATAATGGCCCCACATAGTCCTCCATACAGTATAATGGGCCTCACATAGTTCTCCATACAGTATAATAGCCACAAAGAGTCCTCCATATAGTATAATGGCCAAAAAGAGACCTCAATACAGTATAATGGCTACAAAGAGTCCTACATACAGTATATAGGGCCCCACATAGTCCTCCATACAGAATAATGGGCCCATCATAGTCCTCCATACAGTATAATGGCCCCACATAGTCCTCCATACAGTATAATGGGCCTCACATAGTCTTCCATACTGTATAATAGCCACAAAGAGTCCTCCATATAGTATAATGGCCAAAAAGAGTCCTCCATACAGTATAATGGCTACAAAGAGTCCTCCATACAGTATGAAGGGACCCACATAGTCCTCCATGCAGAATAATGGGCCCCTCATAGTCCTCCATACAATATAATGGGCCCCACATAGTCCTCCATACAGTATAATAAGCCCCACATAGTCCTCCATACAGTATAATGGGCCCCACATAGTCTTCCATGCAGTATAATAGGCCACACATAGTCCTCCATACAGAATAATGGGCCCCACAGAGTCCTTCATACAGAATAATGGGCCCCACATAGTCCTTCATACAGAATAATGGGTCCCACATTGTCCTCCATACAGAATAATGGGCCCTACATAGTCCTCCATACAGAACAATGGGCCCCACATAGTCCTCCATACAGAATAATGGATCTCACATAGTCCTCTATACAGAATAATGGCCGCACATAGTCCTCCATACAGACAAATGGGCCCCACATTGTCCTCCATACAGAATAATGTGCCCCACATAGTCCTCCATGCAGTATAATGGCCCCACTTTGTCCTCCATACAGAATAATGGCCCCACATAGTCCTCCATACAATATACATGGCCCCACAAAGTGCTCCATACTGTATACAAGGCCCCACATGGTGCTCCATTCTGTATACATGACCAAGCATAGTGCTCCACACAGTATACGTAGCCCTGCATAGTGCTCCATACTGTACTGTATATACGGCCCCGCATAGTCCTCCATAAAATATAATTGGCCCCACATAGTCCTCAATACAGTATAATGGGCCCCACATAGTCCTCCATACAGTACAATTGGCCCCACATAGTCCTCCATACAGAATAATGGGCCCCACATAGTCCTCCATACAGAATAATTGGCCCCACATAGTCCTCTATACAGAATAATGGGCCCCACATAATCCTCCATACAGTATAATGGCACCACATAGTCCCCCATACAGAATAATGGTCCGCACATACTCCTCCATACAGAATACTGGGCCCCACATGTTGTGGTGTTGGGGATCCTTCCCTCTCTGTGCTGCTGTCTTCTCTCTGCATTAGTGATGAGCGGTGTTCGACTTGAACTGTTCGCCAATCTCAAATTCGAGCTGTTTTGAGCGGTGTTCGAGCCGTTCGGCGAACACGAACGATTTGAAAAAAATCTGGCTGTTCGAGGTTATGTTCGATAACTGTTCATGCACCAAAATCATAACTGGATTTTTTCACAGTAATGCTGATAATCAATGTTAATACGCAGTTTGAGTGTACAGCGGGGCGGGGGGAGGGACAGGGGATGGATCTCTGCATAAATAATGAAGATCTCCATTTTTTTTTCTCTTTCCAGCATTTACAGTGAGGAGGTGCAATCTGTCAGCCTATCAGCAGCGCACACACGGAGCGAACTGCTTTTTTTCACACAAGCAAGGGCATGTGTCATTGGCTGTGTATGTCACATGTCCTTTCCCTATAAGACCCAGCCATTTTCCCCGTCGCCACCATTTTCCCACTGCTGCAGCTGCGTGTTAGATGGCACCGCTGTTGCTGTGTGCGCTATACTTTCCGTGTTAATTTCAAGCCAATTTTCTCAGAAATATACAGATAGCTTGGGAGTAGGGAATAGTTGTGATGGCAGTGCTTTTGAGGACTAGGTTACAGCAATTCCTACGACTTATAGCAGGCAGGTCTGTGCTCTTAAATAGACAGCGTGGGAGTAGGGACTAGTTGTAATTGCAGTCCTTTTGAGGACTAGGTTACAGCATTTCCTAGGACTTTTTGCCAGGCAGGTCTGTGCCAGTGCTGTGCAAGTGTTTTTCACAGCATTTGGCTAAATCTAGCTAAGCAAATCCTTTTTGGCCTCTTGCAGTATGTGTTAGTCAGTGGAGTAGCGTATCTGTGTTGCAAGCTACACCACCTGTGTATAGAATACAATTTGTTTTACTGCACCTAGCCAAGTAAAACCTTTTGGGCATAGCATCATACTATTAGGCCATCTATACTAAGCTCCACCAGCTTGCAAATTACTAATAATTTGTATCTGCATCAAGCTCGGAAAATAATTTTGGGCTTGTAGCAGTGTGTGGGACTTATTCTATTAGTCCATGTATACTAAGCTCCATCAGCTTGCAAATTACAAATAATTTTTATCTGCATCTACCTCGGAAAATAATTTTGGGCTTGTAGCAGTGTGTGGGACTTATTCTATTAGTCCATCTATACTAAGCTCCACCAGCTTGCAAACTACAAATAATTTTTAGCTGCATCTAGCTCGGAAAATAATTTTGGGCATAGTAGTAGTCTGTGGTACTCATTGTATTAGGCCATCTATACAAAGCTCCACCAGCTTTGAAATTAATAATAATTTTTAGCTGCATCTTGCCTATAAAATAATTTAGGGCATATTAGCAGTGTGTGGTACTCATTCTATTAGGCCATATATACTAAGCTCCACCAGTTTAAAAATTAATAATAATTTTTAGCTCCATCTTGCCTGGAAAATAATTTTGGGCATATTAGCAGTGTGTGGTACTCATTCTATTAGGCCATCTATACTAAGCTCCACCAGCTTTCAAATTACTAATAATTTTTAGCTGCATCTAGCTCGGAAAATAATTTTGGGCATAGTAGCAGGGTGTGGTACTCATTCTATTAGGCCATATAGACTAAGCTCCATCAGCTTTGAAATTAATAATAATTTTTAGCTGCATCTTGCCTGTAAAATAATTTTGGGCATATTAGCAGTGTGTGGTACTCATTGTATTAGGCCATCTATACCAAGCTCCACCATCTTTGAAATTAATAATAATTTTTAGCTGCATCTTGCCTGTAAAATAATTTTAGTCACGTTAGCAGTGTGTGTTACTCATTCTATTAGGCCATCTATACTAAGCTCCACCAGCTTTCAAATTACTAATAATTTTTAGCTGCATGTTGCCTGGAAAATAATTTTGGGCATAGTAGCGGTTTGTGGTACTCATTGTATTAGGCCATCTATACCAAGCTCCACCAGCTTTGAAATAAAAAATAATAATTAGCTGCATCTTGCCTGGAAAATAATTTTGGGCATATTAGCAGTGTGTGGTACTCATTGTATTAGGCCATCTATACCAAGCTCCACCATGTTTGAAATTAATAATAATTTTTAGCTGCATCTTGCCTGTAAAATAATTTTGGGCATATTAGCAGTGTGTGGTACTCATTCTATTAGGCCATCTATACTAAGCTCCACCAGCTTTCAAATTACTAATAATTTTTAGCTGCATCTAGCTCGGAAAATAATTTTGGGCATAGTAGCAGTGTGTGGTACTAATTCTATTAGGCCATCTATACTAAGCTCCACCAGCTCTGAAATTAATAATAATTTTTAGCTGCATCTTGATTGTAAAATAATTTTGGGCATATTAGCAGTGTGTGGTACTCATTGTATTAGGCCATCTATACCAAGCTCCACCAGCTTTGAAATTAATAATAATTTTTAGATGCATCTTGCCTTTAAAATAATTTTGGGCATATTAGCAGTGTGTGGTGCTCATTGTATTAGGCCATCTATAGTAAGCTCCACCAGCTTTCAAATTACTAATAATTTTTAGCTGCATCTTGACTGGAAAATAATTTTGGGCATATTAGCAGTGTGTGGTACTCATTCTATTAGGCCATCTATACTAAGCTCCACCAGCTTTCAAATTACTAATCATTTTTAGCTGCATCTTGCCTGGAAAATAATTTTGGGCATAGTAGCAGTGTGTGGTACACATTTTATTAGGCCATCTATACCAAGCTCCACCAGCTTTGAAATTACTAATAATTTTTAGCTGCATCTTGACTGTAAAATAATTTAGGGCATATTAGCAGTGTGTGGTACTCATTCTATTAGGCCATCTATTCTAAGTTACACCAGTTTTCAAATTAATTATAATTTTTAGCTGCATCTTGCCTGGAAAATAATTTTGGGCATATTAGCAGTGTGTGGTACTCATTCTATTAGGCCATCTATACTATGCTACACCAGCTTTCAAATTACTAATAATTTTTAGGTGCATCTAGCTCAGAAAATAATTTTGGGCATAGTAGCAGAGTGTGGTACTCATTCCATTAGGCCATATATACTTAGCTCCATCAGCTTTGAAATTAATAATAATTTTTAGCTGCATCTAGCCTGTAAAATAATTTTGGGCATATTAGCAGTGTGTGGTACTCATTGTATTAGGCCATCTATACCAAGCTCCACCATCTTTGAAATTAATAATAATTTTTAACTGCATCTTGCCTGTAAAATATTTTTAGGCACATTAGCAGTGTGTGTTACTCATACTATTAGGCCATCTATACTAAACTCCACCAGCTTTCAAATTACTAATAATTTTTAGCTGCATGTTGCCTGGAAAATAATTTTGGGCATAGTAGCAGTTTGTGGTACTCATTGTATTAGGCCATCTATACCAAGCTCCACCAGCTTTGAAATAAAAAATAATAATTAGCTGCATCTTGCCTGTAAAATAATTTTGGGCATATTAGCAGTGTGTGGTACTCATTGTATTAGGCCATCTATACCAAGCTCCACCAGCTTTGAAATTAATAATAATTTTTAGCTGCATCTTGCCTGTAAAATAATTTTGTGCATATTAGCAGTGTGTGGTATTCATTCTATTATACCATCTATACTAAGCTCCACCAGATTTTAAATTACTAATAATTTTTAGCTGCATCTTGCCTGGAAAATAATTTTGGGCATAGTAGCAGTGTGTGGCACTCATTGTATTAGGCCATCTATACCAAGCTCCACCAGCTTTGAAATTAATAATAATTTTTAGCTGCATCTTGCCTGTAAAATAATTTTTGGCATATTAGCAGTGTGTGGTACTCATTCTATTAGGCCATCTATACTGAGCTCCACCAGCTTTCAAATTACTAATAATTTTTAGCTGCATCTGGCCTGGAAAATAATTTTGATAGTAGCAGTGTGTGGTACTCATTGTATTACACCATCTATATTAAGCTCCACCAGCTTTGAAATGAATAATAATTTTTAGGTGCATCTTGCCTGTAAAATAATTTTGGGCATATTAGCAGTGTGTGGTACTCATTCTATAAGGCCATCTATACTAAGCTCCACCAGCTTTCAAATTACTAATATTTTTTAGCTGCATCTTGTCTGGAAAATAATTTTGGGCACAGTAGCAATGTGTGGTACTCATTGTATTACACCATCTATACTAAGCTCCACCAGCTTTGAAATTACTAATAATTTTTAGCTGCATCTTGCATGTAAAGTAATTTTGGGCATATTAGCAGTGTGTGGTACTCGTTTTATTAGGCCATCTATACTAAGCTCCACCAGCTTTCAAATTACTAATAATTTTTAGCTGCATCTTGCCTGGAAAAAAATTTTGGGCATAGTAGCAGTGTGTGGTACTCATTTTATTAGGCAATCTATACCAAGCTCCACCAGCTTTGAAATTACTAATAATTTTTAGCTGCATCTTGCCTGGAAAATAATTTTGGGCATATTAGCAGTGTGTGCTACTCATTCTATTAGGCCATCTATCCTAATATCCACCATCTTTCAAATTACTTATAATTTTTAGCTGCATCTTGCCTGGAAAATAATTTTGGGCATAGTAGCAGTGTGTGGTACTCATTGTATTAGGCCATCTATACCAAGCTCCACCAGCTTTGATATTAATAATAATTTTTAGCAGCATCTTGCCTGTAAAATAATTTTGGGCATATTAGCAGTGTGTGGTACTCATTCTATTATGCCATCTATACTAAGCTCCACCAGCTTTCAAATTATTAATCATTTTTAACTGCATCTTGCCTGTAAAATAATTTTGGGCATAGTAGCAGTGTGTGGTACTCATTGTATTAGGCCATCTATACCAAGCTCCACCAGCTTTGAAATTAATAATAATTTTTAGCTGCATCTTGCCTGTAAAATAATTTTTGGCATATTAGCAGTGTGTGGTACACATTCTATTATGCCATCTACACTGAGCTCCACCAGCTTTCAAATTACTAATAATTTTTAGCTGCATCTGGCCTGGAAAATAATTTAGGTCATAGTAGCAGTGTGTGGTACTCATTGTATTACACCATCTATATTAAGCTCCACCAGCTTTGAAATGAATAATAATTTTAAGGTGCATCTTGCCTGTAAAATAATTTTGCGCATATTAGCAGTGTGTGGTACTCATTCTATAAGGCCATCTATACTAAGCTCCACCAGCTTTCAAATTACTAATAATTTTTAGCTGCATCTTGCCTGGAAAAAAATTTTGGGCATAGTAGCAGTGTGTGGTACTCATGTTATTAGGCCATCTATACCAAGCTCCACCAGCGTTGAAATGACTAATAATTTTTAGCTGCATCTTGCCTGGAAAATAATTTTGGGCATATTAGCAGTGTGTGCTACTCATTCTATTAGGCAATCTATACTAATATCCACCATCTTTCAAATTACTTATAATTTTTAGCTGCATCTTGCCTGTAAAATAATTTTGGGCATAGTAGCAGTGTGTGGTACTCATTGTATTAGGCCATCTATACCAAGCTCCACAAGCTTTGATATTAATAATAATTTTTAGCAGCATCTTGCCTGTAAAATAATTTTGGGCATAATAGCAGTGTGTGGTACTCATTCTATTATGCCATATATACTAAGCTCCACCAGCTTTCAAACTATTAATCATTTTTAGCTGCATCTTGCCTGTAAAATAATTTTGGGCATAGTAGCAGTGTGTGGTACTCATTGTATTAGGCCATCTATACCAAGCTCCACCAGCTTTGAAATTAATAATAATTTTTAGCTGCATCTTGCCTGTAAAATAATTTTGGGCATATTAGCAGTGTGTGGTACTCATTCTATTAGGCCATCTATACTAAGCTCCACCAGCTTTCAAATTACTAATAATTTTTAGCTGCATCTTGCCTGGAAAATAATTTTGGGCATAGTAGCAATGTGTGGTACACATTGTATTACACCATCTATACTAAGCTCCACCAGCTTTGAAATTAATAATAATTTTTAGCTGCATCTTGCCTGTAAAAGTAATTTTGGGCATATTAGCAGTGTGTGGTACTCATTGTATTAGACCATCTATACTAAGCTCCACCAGCTTTCAAATTACTAATAATTTTTAGCTGCATCTTGCCTGGAAAATAATTTTGGGCATAGTAGCAGTGTGTGGTACACATTTTATTAGGCCATCTATACCAAGCTCCACCAGCTTTGAAATTACTAATAATTTTCAGCTGCATCTTGCCTGTAAAATAATTTTGGGCATATTAGCAGTGTGTGGTACTCATTCTTTTAGTCCATCTATACTAAGCTCCACCAGCTTTCAAATTACTAATAATTTTTAGCTGCATCTTGCCTGGAAAATAATTTTGGGCATAGTAGCAGTGTGTGGTACTCATTGTATTAGGCCATCTATACCAAGCTCCACCAGCTTTGAAATTAATAATAATTTTTAGCTGCATCTTGCCTGTAAAATAAATTTGGGCATATTAGCAGTGTGTGGTACTCATTGTATTAGGCCATTTATAGTAAGCTCCACCAGCTTTCAAATTACAAATAATTTTTAGCTGCATCTTGCCTGGAAAATAATTTTGGGCATATTAGCAGTGTGTGGTACTCATTCTATTAGGCCATCTATACTAAGCTCCACCAGCTTTCAAATTACTAATAATTTTTAGCTGCATCTTGCCTGGACAATAATTTTGGGCATAGTAGCAGTGTGTGGTACTCAATGTATTATACCATCTATACTAAGCTCAACCAGCTTTGAAATTATTAATCATTTTTAGCTGCATCTTGCCTGTAAAATAATTTTGGGCATATTAGCAGTGTGTGGTACTCATTCTATTAGGCCATCTATACTAAGCTCCACCAGCTTTCAAATTACTAATAATTTTTAGCTGCATCTTGCCTGGAAAATAATTTTGGGCATAGTAGCAATGTGTGGTACACATTGTATTACACCATCTATACTAAGCTCCACCAGCTTTGAAATTAATAATAATTTTTAGCTGCATCTTGCCTGTAAAAGTAATTTTGGGCATATTAGCATTGTGTGGTACTCATTGTATTAGGCCATCTATGCTAAGCTCCACCAGCTTTCAAATTAATATTAATTTTTAGCTGCATCTTGCCTGGAAAATAATTTTGGGCATAGTAGCAGTGTGTGGTACACATTTTATTAGGCCATCTATACCAAGCTCCACCAGCTTTGAAATTACTTATAATTTTTAGCTGCATCTTGCCTTGAAAATAATTTTGGGCATATTAGCAGTGTGTGCTACTCATTCTATTAGGCCATCTATACTAAGCTCCATCAGCTTTCAAATTACTAATAATTTTTAGCTGCATCTTGCCTGGAAAATAATTTTGGGCATAGTAGCAGTGTGTGGTACTCATTGTATTAGGCCATCTATACCAAGCTCCACCAGCTTTGAAATTAATAATAATTTTTAGCTGCATCTTGCCTGTAAAATAATTTTGGGCATATTAGCAGTGTGTGGTACTCATTCTATTAGTCCATCTATACTAAGCTCCACCAGCTTTCAAATTACTAATAATTTTTAGCTGCATCTTGCCTGGAAAATAATTTTGGGCATAGTAGCAGTGTGTGGTACTCATTGTATTAGGCCATCTATACCAAGCTCCACCAGCTTGGAAATTAATAATAATTTTTAGCTGCATCTTGCCTGTAAAATAATTTTGGGCATATTAGCAGTGTGTGGTACTCATTGTATTAGGCCATCTATAGTAAGCTCCACCAGCTTTCAAATTACAAATAATTTTTAGCTGCATCTTGCCTGGAAAAAAATTTTGGGCATATTAGCAGTGTGTGGTACTCATTCTATTAGGCCATCTATACTAAGCTCCACCAGCTTTCAAATTACTTATAATTTTTAGCTGCATCTTGCCTGGACAATAATTTTAGGCATAGTAGCAGTGTGTGGTACTCAATGTATTATACAATCTATACTAAGCTCAACCAGCTTTGAAATTAATAATAATTTTTAGCTGCATCTTGCCTGTAAAGTAATTTTGGGCATATTAGCAGTGTGTGTTACTCATTCTACTAGGCCATCTATACTGAGCTCCACCAGCTTTCAAATTACTAATAATTTTTAGCTGCAACTTGCCTGGAAAATAATTTTGGGCACAGTAGCAGTGTGTGGTACTCATTGTATTACACCATCTATACTAAGCTCCACCAGCTTTGAAATTACTAATAATTTTTAGCTGCATCTTGCAGGTAAATTAATTTTGGGCATATTAGCAGTGTGTGGTACTCATTCTATTATGCCATCTATACTAAGCTCCACTAGCTTTCAAATTATTAATCATTTTTAGCTGCATCTTGCCTGTAAAATAATTTTGGGCATAGTAGCAGTGTGTGGTACTCATTGTATTAGGTCATCTATACCAAGCTCCACCAGCTTTGAAATTAATAATAATTTTTAGCTGCATCTTGCCTGTAAAATAATTTTGGGCATATTAGCAGTGTGTGGTACTCATTCTATTAGGCCATCTATACTAAGCTCCATCAGCTTTCAAATTACTAATAATTTTTAGCTGCATCTTGCCTGGAAAATAATTTTGGGCATAGTAGCAATGTGTGGTACACATTGCATTACACCATCTATACTAAGCTCCACCAGCTTTGAAATTAATAATAATTTTTAGCTGCATCTTGCCTGTAAAAGTAATTTTGGGCATATTAGCAGTGTGTGGTACTCATTGTATTAGGCCATCTATGCTAAGCTCCACCAGCTTCCAAATTACTAATAATTTTTAGCTGCATCTTGCCTGGAAAATAATTTTGGGCATAGTAGCAGTGTGTGGTACTCATTGTATTAGGCCATCTATACCAAGCTCCACCAGCTTTGAAATTAATAATAATTTTTAGCTGCATCTTGCCTGTAAAATAATTTTGGGCATTTTAGCAGTGTGTGGTACTCATTGTATTAGGCCATCTATAGTAAGCTCCACCAGCTTTCAAATTACAAGTAATTTTTAGCTGCATCTTGCCTGGAAAATAATTTTGGGCATATTAGCAGTGTGTGGTACTCATTCTATTAGGCCATCTATACTAAGCTCCACCAGCTTTCAAATTACTAATAATTTTTAGCTGCATCTTGCCTATAATGTAATTTAGGGCATATTAGCAGTGTGTGGTACTCATTCTATTAGGCCATATATACTAAGCTCCACCAGTTTAAAAATTAATAATAATTTTTAGCTCCATCTTGCCTGGAAAATAATTTTGGGCATATTAGCAGTGTGTGGTACTCATTGTATTAGGCCATCTATACCAAGCTCCACCAGCTTTGAAATAAAAAATAATTATTAGCTTCATCTTGCCTGGAAAATAATTTTGGGCATATTAGCAGTGTGTGGTACTCATTGTATTAGGCCATCTATACCAAGCTCCACCATCTTTGAAATTAATAATAATTTTTAGCTGCATCTTGCCTGTAAAATAATTTTGGGCATATTAGCAGTGTGTGGTACTCATTCTATTAGGCCATCTATACTAAGCTCCACCAGCTTTCAAATTACTAATAATTTTTAGCTGCATCTAGCTCGGAAAATAATTTTGGGCATAGTAGCAGTGTGTGGTACTAATTCTATTAGGCCATCTATACTAGGCTCCACCAGCTCTGAAATTAATAATAATTTTTAGCTGCATCTTGATTGTAAAATAATTTTGGGCATATTAGCAGTGTGTGGTACTCATTGTATTAGGCCATCTATACCAAGCTCCACCAGCTTTGAAATTAATAATAATTTTTAGATGCATCTTGTCTTTAAAATAATTTTGGGCATATTAGCAGTGTGTGGTGCTCATTGTATTAGGCCATCTATAGTAAGCTCCACCAGCTTTCAAATTACTAATAATTTTTAGTTGCATCTTGACTGGAAAATAATTTTGGGCATATTAGCAGTGTGTGGTACTCATTCTATTAGGCCATCTATACTAAGCTCCACCAGCTTTCAAATTACTAATCATTTTTAGCTGCATCTTGCCTGGAAAATAATTTTGGGCATAGTAGTGTGGCACCCCAGGGGTCTGGTTTTCCACAGTAATGTAATGTTATGTCTGAGAGCAGGTGGGAGGTCCTTTGGTCAGGGATCCTGTGCATGCCACACCTCCTGCCCAGTCTTGGGAGGGGAAGAACTTCCCCTGTATAAACCCGGGGCTGAGGCAGGGTGAGTCAGACAAGGAGAGTGGAGACAAGAAGCAGCATAGGAAACAGCAGAGTTCCTAGGAGTCAGGGGCTGGCAGCTGCAGCGCTCGCCCTGACTAAGAAGATTCTTTACCGGACCCGGAGTCCGAGGCTGTGGGGACTAACTTCTACCCAGCAGCAGAATCCGTCAGGCAGGGGATTTCAGGTCCTCTGGCCCAGAAGCCCGAAGGCACGGTCACACGCGTGGGACCAGCACCGCCATCGTGGAGCGGAAGCCATTAGAAGGCCCCGAGTCACCGGCCATACGGGTGAGCACCACACGGTACACTCAGGGACGTGGGCTACTTACATCAGCTTCTAGCAAGGTAGCCAGAAGAGTACAGTCAGTTTGTGAGGCCTATAACTACGCCTGGCCAGGGGAGATCCCATCTGCTCAAAGACTGACCAGGCCCCGTTTGCTAGCAAGTACTCCGGGAGGGTCTATCGTTGTTACCAGTAAAGACCCTGAACTACACCGTACCGTCTCTGAGTGGTTCCTGCTACCCCCATCATCCACGTCGGCTGCCCTGAGGCCATACCCCTCCTGTTGGGGGTTATACTATCACGCTGCACAATCCTACCACCGGCCTCAGCGGTCTGCCCTGCAGCAGCAGCTCCCTGGCTGCACTCAATGGGTGGCGTAGTCATCAACTATTTACTACTAATAGACTGCCGTCTAGTTTGACTCCCTGGGCACGGACCGGGTCACCGCCACGAGACTACAACCCCCTACTGATCCGGCTCCGGGTAGGCTCCCGCATGCGCAACGCAGCGCGACACAGGCCCAGGGGCGCGTCAACTTTGGCGTAGTCGGCAGGATCTCGTGCCCGCAACCACCGGGTACTGCGTGCCTGAAAAGCAAAGACTGTTCAAACTTACCAGTGGTGAAGATTCCCGCTATCCGTGGAGGTTTCCCGCCATCCGGCGCCATCTTCTACCTTCTTCCCGCCATCGGTGAAGTTTCCCGCCATCCGGCGCCATCTTCGGCCTTCTTCCCGCCATCCGTGGAGTTTTCCCGCCGTTGGACGCCATCTTGGGGACGCCGCGCGGGAAGAAGAGGGGCGTGGACTCCGAAAGCGCGCGAGAACTGAAGCCCCGCCTCACGTCCGGACGTTGCGTAAGGTCCTGGAAGGAGCCCAGCAGACGCCGACGTCACAGGAGCGCGACGGAAGGTCCTCAACCCTGACGATCCACTGCGGAGCCGCGGCCTACGGAAGAGGATCATCGCAAGGTAGGCCACGGTCCACTAGGGGGGAGGAAGATGTCGGACACGGAGGAGAGCTTCACTGCCCCAACCCCCGCCAGCGCTACCGCTGCTGCAGTTATGCCCTTCACCATGCCCTATATCCCGGGAGCAGCTTGGCTACCCCAGTATTCAGGGGAGTCACATACCCTGCATGACTTTAGAGAAAAGCTGGATAGCCTCTTCCAGGTGTACCCCCTCACAGAAGAGCAAAAAGTGAGCATCCTGGTGGCCCAACTAACCGGGGCAGCCAAAAGGGAAGTAAAATCCTGGCCACCTGGGAGGAAGACTGTCGCAGGGATACTAACCCGGCTGAAGGACACCTTTGATACCCGCACCTCAGCCGAGATTAAGCTTAGATTCTACGGGTGCAAGCAGCGAGCGCATGAGAGTATAAGGGACTATGCACTAAACCTACAAGAGGCCCTGAGGGCCATAAAGCAGACCGACCCTGATGGGGTGGGAAACGAGGACAGGCTGTTGACTGAACAATTTATAGAGGGTTTATATTGCAATGCCCACCGAACCCAGTTGCGGGCAATGGCCTTACAGGATCCCCATCTGGACTTTGCACAGTTCAAGGACAGAGCCATCCGGGTGCTCCGAGAACCGGCACCAGGTGGCGTTGTGACCCACAGACGCCCCACTACCACTTACTACCAGGAGGCGGCGCCCTTGTCAGCAGGGCCTGTGGGAGCTGATGCGCAGGCTTTGGACAATGACCCGGCTCCAGACCTACACCATCAGGTCCAAGAGCTAGCTAAGAGCGTTGCTGCGCTAACCCGAACTGTGCAGTCTTTACAGGTTTCCACCCCAGGGAAGATCCAGCTGGCATCCGGACCGGAGGACATCCCGTGGCGTCGACCAAGGAGGACCCCACCGGCCAGAGGAAGACCCAGTGACCGATACAGCGAGGACGGACGACCCATCTGCCGCCGCTGCAATCAACCCGGACATATGGAAAGGTACTGTTCTTTAAACGGGCACAACCTGGGGTAGAGGGCCAACCCCCAGGAAAAAGATCACCAGGCCCATCGAACTGGCGCGACAGATATGTGGGAGGACGTCCAGTCTTGCCTGTGGTACTGGATGGCATTCCCATGAGTGCCCTACTGGATACCGGGTCACAGGTCACCACCATCCCGTACGTGCTCTTCAAGCAGTACTGGAATGACTCGGATATTACCCACTACCCTGACGACGACTTGAGTATCATCGCCAGCAATGGCCAGCCCGTGCCACAGATCGGATTTAAGGAGGTGGCCCTCAAAATCGGTAGAGTCGAACTGGCCGCACAGGGACTGATCATTGTAGATATTGATAAACATGAGAGTCACCCAAAAATAACTCTAGGAACTAACGTAATTGAAAATTGTCTTGCAGAGGTGATTTTCCTTTTACAGCAGGTTGCCAAGAACGCCAGCTCCGGCGAGCAGCGGGTGCTCCAGAAAGAGATCCGGGCACTGATGCAACGGCAACAAGTGGAACTCTCCGGCGGTGAGATTGGTAGCGTAAGAATGTGTGACCCTTTTCCTATTGCCATGCCCCCAAAAAGTGAAATGATGATTTGGTGCCGGGCAGCTATTGGTCTGAGAGGAAGAGATTACCAGGCAATGGTAGAACCAGTTTACTCAGACAGTAGGCCCACCATTTTGACAGCACGGGGGGTGGTCAATGTACGCCATGGGAGGGTGCCCATTCGCATAATAAATATCGGGGAGAGGGAAGTGTACCTGCCCCGGTATGCCACGCTAGCCAAATTATATACCACTAATCAAAATTCTATACAATCTGTGGAACCCTTGCCTCCATCTCACCCGGAGGAAGGTAACGGCTCTAAGAAAGACATGGAGGACTGGTGTCAGCAACTACATTTGGGTACTGATTCCACTCCCTCACATCAGAAACAAGGAGTCTATCGGGTGGTTCAAGAGTATGAGAGAGTGTTTAGTAAACACCCGTTAGACTTCGGGCGAGTCAAGGGGGTAGAACACCGCATCCCCACGGGAGATCATCCTCCCATAAAAGAGAGGTATCGACCCGTACCCCCTGCACATTACCAACACGCCAAGGGGATGCTTAGAGACATGAAGGAGGCTGGGGTAATCCGGGATAGCTGTAGCCCCTGGGCAGCCCCACTAGTTTTAGTCAAAAAGAAAGACAACACCATGAGGATGTGTGTAGATTACCGGAAAATCAACCGTATCACACACAAGGATGCGTACCCCTTACCAAGGATAGAGGAGTCATTGGCTGCTTTAAGATCTGCTAACTTCTTCTCTACCTTGGATCTCACTAGCGGGTACTGGCAGGTTCCTGTAGCAGAGGCGGACCGGGAGAAGACCGCATTCACCACCCCGATGGGACTTAGTGAGTTCACCTGCATGCCGTTCGGACTCTGCAACGCCCCAGGAACCTTCCAACGATTAATGGAGTGCTGTCTGGGCCACAGAAACTTCGAGACGGTCCTGTTGTACCTGGACGATGTCATCGTATACTCCAAAACTTATGAGGACCACCTGAAACACCTGGCGGAGGTGTTCGAAGCTCTGGCGAGTTACGGCCTAAAGGTGAAACCCTCCAAGTGTCACCTCCTGAAACCAAAGGTGCAATACCTGGGACACGTGGTGAGCGCTGACGGAGTGGCTCCCGACCCCGATAAGATCACCGCAATTAAGGGATGGCCAAGCCCCTCCAGCGTAAAAGAAGTGCGGCAGTTCCTAGGGTTGGTAGGCTACTACCGAAGGTTTATTCCCGGTTTCACCAAAAAGGCAGCGCCTATGCAGGACCTCCTGATAGGCCAGTCCCGGAAGGCCAAGAACCAGAAGCCGCCCTTCAAATGGGAAGAGCTAGAAGAAGAGTCCTTCCGCCAGCTGAAGATGGCCCTCACGGGGGATGAAATCTTGGCGTACCCAGACTATAGCCAGCCCTTCATCCTCTACACCGACGCCAGTAACATCGGGCTAGGAGCCGTACTATCCCAGATTCAGCAGGGGAGAGAACGAGTGATCTCCTATGCCAGCCGAAAACTGCGACCCACCGAAAGGAACCCCGAGAATTACAGCTCATTTAAGCTAGAGTTCCTGGCCGTGGTATGGGCAGTCACCGAGCGCTTTAGGCATTACCTCGCTTCTTCCCGGTTCACCGTATATACGGATAACAACCCGTTGATACACCTGGACACGGCAAGACTCGGTGCCCTGGAGCAGAGGTGGATGGCCCGTCTGTCCAACTACGAGTTCACAATCAAATACCGGGCAGGACGCTCCAATACTAACGCGGATGCCCTGTCCAGGATGCCCAACCTGCCGGACGAAGGAGAAGATCCGGAGGGACTGGAAGAAGTTGAACTCCCTGCGTTCCACCGTCATGGGACTATCCAGTATTCCCACTGGGTAAGGGGTAAACAGGCTGCTACGTTGAACCCCTTACCCCACTACAACTGGGCGGAAACGCAAGACAGCGACCCTGCCGTCCGACTGGTGAAGGAGATGCTGACTCGGCCGGAGGCTCGACTTGAACCAGACGCTCCGGAGGAAGCCAAACAACTATGGGCGGAGAAGAGTCGACTATTCCTTTACAAGGGGAAGTTGTGCCGCAGAATGGTCAACTCCCGGACGCATGAACTACTCTGGCAAGTAGTGGTGCCACGAAGAGACGCAGCCATGGTGATGGAGGCATACCACGACGGAGCTGGACACTTCGGGTGGAAAAAGCTGGAGTTCCTGCTGCGCGAGCGGTTCCACTGGGTAGGCATGAGGGGAACCATCGAGAAGTGGTGCAGAGACTGTGGCCCGTGCAATCTGAGAAGGAAGGACCGGGCCAGCCAGAAGACTCCCCTGCAGTCCATCGTCACCCGGCAACCGTTGGAACTGGTAGCCTTGGATCATGTAAAACTGACCCCAAGCAGAAGTGGCTACGTCTACGCGTTAACCATCGTGGATCATTACTCCCGGTTCTTGGTTGTCGTCCCCGTCAAGGACTTAACGGCTCAAACAGCAGCTAGAGCCTTCCAGCAGCACTTCTGCCGTCCACACGGGTACCCGGACCAAGTGCTGACGGACCAGGGACCTGCCTTTGAAGCGGAGGTCTTCCAGGAATTCTGCAATCTGTATGGCTGCCGGAAGATAAGGACGACACCCTACCATCCGCAAACTAATGGACTTTGTGAAAAAATGAACCAGGTGGTAATGGATCTGCTAAAAACATTGCCCCTGGAAGAACGCAGTCTGTGGTCTGAGAAGTTGCCCGATCTGGTGGACCTATACAACCACATCCCGGTAGGTTCCACCAACTGTACCCCGGCTTACCTAATGAGGGCGAGACCTGGTAAGTTACCTGTTGACCTGGAAATGGGAGTCCTGACACCTGAGGACACTTCACCAGAAACAGACTGGGACACAGAGAGGCAGCAGCAGTACCGGAGAGTACAAGAGAGCGTGGAGCGAAGTCTCTGTCAGGCTAGGGAAAGACAAGAGAAGACTTACAACCAGTATGCTCCCGCTGTTCCCCTGGTACCCGGAGAGCAGGTCTTGAAGAGGAAAAGACGGCTCCACAAGTTGGATGACCAGTGGGAGGAGGACCCGTACACCGTACTGCCCTCAAGCCACGAGAACCCGAAGGTCTGTACCATCAGTAAAGACGGAGGGGAAACCACAGCCATTGTATCCCGGGACCACCTGAAGAAGTGTCCCGAACAACTGAGGAACCCTGAAGAGGAACAAGAAGACCATCGACCCGTGGAAGAAAGGGAAGATATGGTTAGTACCGTGCTCGGGGACTTCCCTCAGTCTTGGACTCAAGTCAATGGTGCAGTTGTGGTACCCGTACTCACCTTCCTCCAACCATCATCCCAAGAACCTACGGAGCAACGGGTAGAGCTGGAAGAACAGCCGGTCCAGGAGGCAGAAGACTCCACACAAGCAGAACAGGAGAATCAACCCTCTGCTTATAGTGAGCCTGCCGTACCCCTAGTGAGACAAAGAGCCGGTAGACAGCTGCCCAGTTTACCCTTGACAGCTCCTACACCCTGTAGTTCAGGGCCAGACAGTCAGCTCCGTAGGTCCACTCGGGTCACTAGAGGCCAGTTACCCGCACGCTGGAGAATTTAAAGTGTATAAATTGTTTTATTTATGTTTTTCTGTGTATTGTTGCTTGTGAATAATTTTGTGTTTCCAGTTGTTTTTAGGAAACCTTGGTGGATTTACCGGGAATCCTTGTATATAGTTGGAGCGTAACCCAGGATGGACTAGAGACTGTTAAGGACTCGGGGTAGGACAGACCCCTACCTGGTTACGTCTCCCTGTGTTGGTGAAATGGACACCTTGCTTTCTTCAGAGACTGCACCCGGTTGCGGACACGCCGTAACCATCTTTATATGTTTTCTTATTGTATTATTAATGTTTTTGCCTTGTTATGTTTTTCTAAATGTGTTTAGTCCCGGAGTACTAAAATTCACTAGGGGGGAATGTGGCACCCCAGGGGTCTGGTTTTCCACAGTAATGTAATGTTATGTCTGAGAGCAGGTGGGAGGTCCTTTGGTCAGGGATCCTGTGCATGCCACACCTCCTGCCCAGTCTTGGGAGGGGAAGAACTTCCCCTGTATAAACCCGGGGCTGAGGCAGGGTGAGTCAGACAAGGAGAGTGGAGACAAGAAGCAGCATAGGAAACAGCAGAGTTCCAAGGAGTCAGGGGCTGGCAGCTGCAGCGCTCGCCCTGACTAAGAAGATTCTTTACCGGACCCGGAGTCCGAGGCTGTGGGGACTAACTTCTACCCAGCAGCAGAATCCGTCAGGCAGGGGATTTCAGGTCCTCTGGCCCAGAAGCCCGAAGGCACGGTCACACGCGTGGGACCAGCACCGCCATCGTGGAGCGGAAGCCATTAGAAGGCCCCGAGTCACCGGCCATACGGGTGAGCACCACACGGTACACTCAGGGACGTGGGCTACTTACATCAGCTTCTAGCAAGGTAGCCAGAAGAGTACAGTCAGTTTTTGAGGCCTATAACTACGCCTGGCCAGGGGAGATCCCATCTGCTCAAAGACTGACCAGGCCCCGTTTGCTAGCAAGTACTCCGGGAGGGTCTATCGTTGTTACCAGTAAAGACCCTGAACTACACCGTATCGTCTCTGAGTGGTTCCTGCTACCCCCATCATCCACGTCGGCTGCCCTGAGGCCATACCCCTCCCGTTGGGGGTTATACTATCACGCTGCACAATCCTACCACCGGCCTCAGCGGTCTGCCCTGCAGCAGCAGCTCCCTGGCTGCACTCAACGGGTGGCGTAGTCATCAACTATTTACTACTAATAGACTGCCGTCTAGTTTGACTCCCTGGGCATGGACCGGGTCACCGCCACGAGACTACAACCCCCTACTGATCCGGCTCCGGGTAGGCTCCCGCATGCGCAACGCAGCGCGACACAGGCCCAGGGGCGCGTCAGTAGCAGTGTGTGGTACACATTTTATTAGGCCATCTATACCAAGCTCCACCAGCTTTGAAATTACTAATAATTTTTAGCTGCATCTTGACTGTAAAATAATTTAGGGCATATTAGCAGTGTGTGGTACTCATTCTATTAGGCCATCTATTCTAAGTTACACCAGTTTTCAAATTAATTATAATTTTTAGCTGCATCTTGCCTGGAAAATAATTTTGGGCATATTAGCAGTGTGTGGTACTCATTCTATTAGGCCATCTATACTATGCTCCACCAGCTTTCAAATTACTAATAATTTTTAGCTGCATCTAGCTCAGAAAATATTTTTGGGCATAGTAGCAGGGTGTGGTACTCATTCCATTAGGCCATATATACTAAGCTCCATCAGCTTTGAAATTAATAATAATTTTTAGCTGCATCTAGCCTGTAAAATAATTTTGGGCATATTAGCAGTGTGTGGTACTCATTGTATTAGGCCATCTATACCAAGCTCCACCATCTTTGAAATTAATAATAATTTTTAGCTGCATCATGCCTGTAAAATAATTTTAGGCACATTAGCAGTGTGTGTTACTCATACTATTAGGCCATCTATACTAAACTCCACCAGCTTTCAAATTACTAATAATTTTTAGCTGCATGTTGCCTGGAAAATAATTTTGGGCATAGTAGCAGTTTGTGGTACTCATTGTATTAGGCCATCTATACCAAGCTCCACCAGCTTTGAAATAAAAAATAATAATTAGCTGCATCTTGCCTGTAAAATAATTTTGGGCATATTAGCAGTGTGTGGTACTCATTGTATTAGGCGATCTATACCAAGCTCCACCAGCTTTGAAATTAATAATAATTTTTAGCTGCATCTTGCCTGTAAAATAATTTTGTGCATATTAGCAGTGTGTGGTACTCATTCTATTATACCATCTATACTAAGCTCCACCAGATTTTAAATTACTAATAATTTTTAGCTGCATCTTGCCTGGAAAATAATTTTGGGCATAGTAGCAGTGTGTGGCACTCATTGTATTAGGCCATCTATACCAAGCTCCACCAGCTTTGAAATTAATAATAATTTTTAGCTGCATCTTGCCTGTAAAATAATTTTGGGCATATTAGCAGTGTGTGGTACTCATTCTATTAGGCCATCTATACTGAGCTCCACCAGCTTTCAAATTACTAATAATTTTTAGCTGCATCTGGCCTGGAAAATAATTTTGATAGTAGCAGTGTGTGGTACTCATTGTATTACACCATCTATATTAAGCTCCACCAGCTTTGAAATGAATAATAATTTTTAGGTGCATCTTGCCTGTAAAATAATTTTGGGCATATTAGCAGTGTGTGGTACTCATTCTATAAGGCCATCTATACTAAGCTCCACCAGCTTTCAAATTACTAATATTTTTTAGCTGCATCTTGTCTGGAAAATAAGTTTGGGCACAGTAGCAATGTGTGGTACTCATTGTATTACACCATCTATACTAAGCTCCACCAGCTTTGAAATTACTAATAATTTTTAGCTGCATCTTGCATGTAAAGTAATTTTGGGCATATTAGCAGTGTGTGGTACTCGTTTTATTAGGCCATCTATACTAAGCTCCACCAGCTTTCAAATTACTAATAATTTTTAGCTGCATCTTGCCTGGAAAAAAATTTTGGGCATAGTAGCAGTGTGTGGTACTCATTTTATTAGGCAATCTATACCAAGCTCCTCCAGCTTTGAAATTACTAATAATTTTTAGCTGCATCTTGCCTGGAAAATAATTTTGGGCATATTAGCAGTGTGTGCTACTCATTCTATTAGGCCATCTATCCTAATATCCACCATCTTTCAAATTACTTATAATTTTTAGCTGCATCTTGCCTGGAAAATAATTTTGGGCATAGTAGCAGTGTGTGGTACTCATTGTATTAGGCCATCTATACCAAGCTCCACCAGCTTTGATATTAATAATAATTTTTAGCAGCATATTGCCTGTAAAATAATTTTGGGCATAGTAGCAGTGTGTGGTACTCATTGTATTAGGCCATCTATACCAAGCTCCACCAGCTTTGAAATTAATAATAATTTTTAGCTGCATCTTGCCTGTAAAATAATTTTTGGCATATTAGCAGTGTGTGGTACACATTCTATTAGGCCATCTACACTGAGCTCCACCAGCTTTCAAATTACTAATAATTTTTAGCTGCATCTTGCCTGGAAAATAATTTTGGTCATAGTAGCAGTGTGTGGTACTCATTGTATTACACCATCTATATTAAGCTCCACCAGCTTTGAAATGAATAATAATTTTTAGGTGCATCTTGCCTGTAAAATAATTTTGCGCATATTAGCAGTGTGTGGTACTCATTCTATTAGGCCATCTATACTAAGCTCCACCAGCTTTCAAATTACTAATAATTTTTAGCTGCATCTTGCCTGGAAAAAAATTTTGGGCATAGTAGCAGTGTGTGGTACTCATTTTATTAGGCCATCTATACGAAGCTCCACCAGCTTTGAAATGACTAATAATTTTTAGCTGCATCTTGCCTGGAAAATAATTTTGGGCATATTAGCAGTGTGTGCTACTCATTCTATTAGGCAATCTATACTAATATCCACCATCATTCAAATTACTTATAATTTTTAGCTGCATCTTGCCTGTAAAATAATTTTGGGCATAGTAGCAGTGTGTGGTACTCATTGTATTAGGCCATCTATACCAAGCTCCACAAGCTTTGATATTAATAATAATTTTTAGCAGCATCTTGCCTGTAAAATAATTTTGGGCATATTAGCAGTGTGTGGTACTCATTCTATTATGCCATATATACTAAGCTCCACCAGCTTTCAAACTATTAATCATTTTTAGCTGCATCTTGCCTGTAAAATAATTTTGGGCATAGTAGCAGTGTGTGGTACTCATTGTATTAGGCCATCTATACCAAGCTCCACCAGCTTTGAAATTAATAATAATTTTTAGCTGCATCTTGCCTGTAAAATAATTTTGGGCATATTAGCAGTGTGTGGTACTCATTCTATTAGGCCATCTATACTAAGCTCCACCAGCTTTCAAATTACTAATAATTTTTAGCTGCATCTTGCCTGGAAAATAATTTTGGGCATAGTAGCAATGTGTGGTACACATTGTATTACACCATCTATACTAAGCTCCACCAGCTTTGAAATTAATAATAATTTTTAGCTGCATCTTGCCTGTAAAAGTAATTTTGGGCATATTAGCAGTGTGTGGTACTCATTGTATTAGGCCATCTATACTAAGCTCCACCAGCTTTCAAATTACTAATAATTTTTAGCTGCATCTTGCCTGGAAAATAATTTTGGGCATAGTAGAAGTGTGTGGTACACATTTTATTAGGCCATCTATACCAAGCTCCACCAGCTTTGAAATTACTAATAATTTTCAGCTGCATCTTGCCTGTAAAATAATTTTGGGCATATTAGCAGTGTGTGGTACTCATTCTATTAGTCCATCTATACTAAGCTCCACCAGCTTTCAAATTACTAATAATTTTTAGCTGCATCTTGCCTGGAAAATAATTTTGGGCATAGTAGCAGTGTGTGGTACTCATTGTATTAGGCCATCTATACCAAGCTCCACCAGCTTTGAAATTAATAATAATTTTTAGCTGCATCTTGCCTGTAAAATAATTTTGGGCATATTAGCAGTGTGTGGTACTCATTGTATTAGGCCATTTATAGTAAGCTCCACCAGCTTTCAAATTACAAATAATTTTTAGCTGCATCTTGCCTGGAAAATAATTTTGGGCATATTAGCAGTGTGTGGTACTCATTCTATTAGGCCATCTATACTAAGCTCCACCAGCTTTCAAATTACTAATAATTTTTAGCTGCATCTTGCCTGGACAATAATTTTGGGCATAGTAGCAGTGTGTGGTACTCAATGTATTATACAATCTATACTAAGCTCAACCAGCTTTGAAATTAATAATAATTTTTAGCTGCATCTTGCCTGTAAAGTAATTTTTGGCATATTAGCAGTGTGTGTTACTCATTCTACTAGGCCATCTATACTGAGCTCCACCAGCTTTCAAATTACTAATAATTTTTAGCTGCAACTTGCCTGGAAAATAATTTTGGGCACAGTAGCAGTGTGTGGTACTCATTGTATTACACCATCTATACTAAGCTCCACCAGCTTTGAAATTACTAATAATTTTTAGCTGCATCTTGCAGGTAAAGTAATTTTCGGCATATTAGCAGTGTGTGGTACTCATTCTATTATGCCATCTATACTAAGCTCCACCAGCTTTCAAATTATTAATCATTTTTAGCTGCATCTTGCCTGTAAAATAATTTTGGGCATAGTAGCAGTGTGTGGTACTCATTGTATTAGGCCATCTATACCAAGCTCCACCAGCTTTGAAATTAATAATAATTTTTAGCTGCATCTTGCCTGTAAAATAATTTTGGGCATATTAGCAGTGTGTGGTACTCATTGTATTAGGCCATTTATAGTAAGCTCCACCAGCTTTCAAATTACAAATAATTTTTAGCTGCATCTTGCCTGGAAAATAATTTTGGGCATATTAGCAGTGTGTGGTACTCATTCTATTAGGCCATCTATACTAAGCTCCACCAGCTTTCAAATTACTAATAATTTTTAGCTGCATCTTGCCTGGACAATAATTTTGGGCATAGTAGCAGTGTGTGGTACTCAATGTATTATACAATCTATACTAAGCTCAACCAGCTTTGAAATTAATAATAATTTTTAGCTGCATCTTGCCTGTAAAGTAATTTTTGGCATATTAGCAGTGTGTGTTACTCATTCTACTAGGCCATCTATACTGAGCTCCACCAGCTTTCAAATTACTAATAATTTTTAGCTGCAACTTGCCTGGAAAATAATTTTGGGCACAGTAGCAGTGTGTGGTACTCATTGTATTACACCATCTATACTAAGCTCCACCAGCTTTGAAATTACTAATAATTTTTAGCTGCATCTTGCAGGTAAAGTAATTTTCGGCATATTAGCAGTGTGTGGTACTCATTCTATTATGCCATCTATACTAAGCTCCACCAGCTTTCAAATTATTAATCATTTTTAGCTGCATCTTGCCTGTAAAATAATTTTGGGCATAGTAGCAGTGTGTGGTACTCATTGTATTAGGTCATCTATACCAAGCTCCACCAGCTTTGAAATTAATAATAATTTTTAGCTGCATCTTGCCTGTAAAATAATTTTGGGCATATTAGCAGTGTGTGGTACTCATTCTATTAGGCCATCTATACTAAGCTCCATCAGCTTTCAAATTACTAATAATTTTTAGCTGCATCTTGCCTGGAAAATAATTTTGGGCATAGTAGCAATGTGTGGTACACATTGCATTACACCATCTATACTAAGCTCCACCAGCTTTGAAATTAATAATAATTTTTAGCTGCATCTTGCCTGTAAAAGTAATTTTGGGCATATTAGCAGTGTGTGGTACTCATTGTATTAGGCCATCTATGCTAAGCTCCACCAGCTTCCAAATTACTAATAATTTTTAGGTGCATCTTGCCTGGAAAATAATTTTGGGCATAGTAGCAGTGTGTGGTACTCATTGTATTAGGCCATCTATACCAAGCTCCACCAGCTTTGAAATTAATAATAATTTTTAGCTGCATCTTGACTGTAAAATAATTTTGGGCATATTAGCAGTGTGTGGTACTCATTGTATTAGGCCATCTATAGTAAGCTCCACCAGCTTTCAAATTACAAGTAATTTTTAGCTGCATCTTGCCTGGAAAATAAATTTGGGCATATTAGCAGTGTGTGGTACTCATTCTATTAGGCCATCTATACTAAGCTCCACCAGCTTTCAAATTACTAATAATTTTTAGCTGCATCTTGCCTATAAAATAATTTAGGGCATATTAGCAGTGTGTGGTACTCATTCTATTAGGCCATATATACTAAGCTCCACCAGTTTAAAAATTAATAATAATTTTTAGCTCCATCTTGCCTGGAAAATAATTTTGGGCATATTAGCAGTGTGTGGTACTCATTGTATTAGGCCATCTATACCAAGCTCCACCAGCTTTGAAATAAAAAATAATAATTAGCTTCATCTTGCCTGGAAAATAATTTTGGGCATATTAGCAGTGTGTGGTACTCATTGTATTAGGCCATCTATACCAAGCTCCACCATCTTTGAAATTTATAATAATTTTTAGCTGCATCTTGCCTGTAAAATAATTTTGGGCATATTAGCAGTGTGTGGTACTCATTCTATTAGGCCATCTATACTAAGCTCCACCAGCTTTCAAATTACTAATAATTTTTAGCTGCATCTAGCTCGGAAAATAATTTTGGGCATAGTAGCAGTGTGTGGTACTAATTCTATTAGGCCATCTATACTAAGCTCCACCAGCTCTGAAATTAATAATAATTTTTAGCTGCATCTTGATTGTAAAATAATTTTGGGCATATTAGCAGTGTGTGGTACTCATTGTATTAGGCCATCTATACCAAGCTCCACCAGCTTTCAAATTACTAATCATTTTTAGCTGCATCTTCCCTGGAAAATAATTTTGGGCATAGTAGCAGTGTGTGGTACACATTTTATTAGGCCATCTATACCAAGCTCCACCAGCTTTGAAATTACTAATAATTTTTAGCTGCATCTTGACTGTAAAATAATTTAGGGCATATTAGCAGTGTGTGGTACTCATTCTATTAGGCCATCTATTCTAAGTTACACCAGTTTTCAAATTAATTATAATTTTTAGCTGCATCTTGCCTGGAAAATAATTTTGGGCATATTAGCAGTGTGTGGTACTCATTCTATTAGGCCATCTATACTATGCTCCACCAGCTTTCAAATTACTAATAATTTTTAGCTGCATCTAGCTCAGAAAATAATTTTGGGCATAGTAGCAGTGTGTGGCACTCATTGTATTAGGCCATCTATACCAAGCTCCACCAGCTTTGAAATTAATAATAATTTTTAGCTGCATCTTGCCTGTAAAATAATTTTTGGCATATTAGCAGTGTGTGGTACTCATTCTATTAGGCCATCTATACTGAGCTCCACCAGCTTTCAAATTACTAATAATTTTTAGCTGTATCTGGCCTGGAAAATAATTTTGATAGTAGCAGTGTGTGGTACTCATTGTATTACACCATCTATATTAAGCTCCACCAGCTTTGAAATGAATAATAATTTTTAGGTGCATCTTGCCTGTAAAATAATTTTGGGCATATTAGCAGTGTGTGGTACTCATTCTATAAGGCCATCTATACTAAGCTCCACCAGCTTTCAAATTACTAATATTTTTTAGCTGCATCTTGTCTGGAAAATAATTTTGGGCACAGTAGCAATGTGTGGTACTCATTGTATTACACCATCTATACTAAGCTCCACCAGCTTTGAAATTACTAATAATTTTTAGCTGCATCTTGCATGTAAAGTAATTTTGGGCATATTAGCAGTGTGTGGTACTCGTTTTATTAGGCCATCTATACTAAGCTCCACCAGCTTTCAAATTACTAATAATTTTTAGCTGCATCTTGCCATGAAAAAAATTTTGGGCATAGTAGCAGTGTGTGGTACTCATTTTATTAGGCAATCTATACCAAGCTCCACCAGCTTTGAAATTACTAATAATTTTTAGCTGCATCTTGCCTGGAAAATAATTTTGGGCATATTAGCAGTGTGTGCTACTCATTCTATTAGGCCATCTATCCTAATATCCACCATCTTTCAAATTACTTATAATTTTTAGCTGCATCTTGCCTGGAAAATAATTTTGGGCATAGTAGCAGTGTGTGGTACTCATTGTATTAGGCCATCTATACCAAGCTCCACCAGCTTTGATATTAATAATAATTTTTAGCAGCATCTTGCCTGTAAAATAATTTTGGGCATATTAGCAGTGTTTGGTACTCATTCTATTATGCCATCTATACTAAGCTCCACCAGCTTTCAAATTATTAATCATTTTTAACTGCATCTTGCCTGTAAAATAATTTTGGGCATAGTAGCAGTGTGTGGTACTCATTGTATTAGGCCATCTATACCAAGCTCCCCCAGCTTTGAAATTAATAATAATTTTTAGCTGCATCTTGCCTGTAAAATAATTTTTGGCATATTAGCAGTGTGTGGTACTCATTCTATTAGGCCATCTATACTGAGCTCCACCAGCTTTCAAATTACTAATAATTTTTAGCTGCATCTGGCCTGGAAAATAATTTTGGTCATAGTAGCAGTGTGTGGTACTCATTGTATTACACCATCTATATTAAGCTCCACCAGCTTTGAAATGAATAATAATTTTTAGGTGCATCTTGCCTGTAAAATAATTTTGGGCATATTAGCAGTGTGTGGTACTCATTCTATAAGGCCATCTATACTAAGCTCCACCAGCTTTCAAATTACTAATAATTTTTAGCTGCATCTTGCCTGGAAAAAAATTTTGGGCATGGTAGCAGTGTGTGGTACTCATTTTATTAGGCCATCTATACCAAGCTCCACCAGCTTTGAAATTACTAATAATTTTTAGCTGCATCTTGCCTGGAAAATAATTTTGGGCATATTAGCAGTGTGTGCTACTCATTCTATTATGCCATCTATACTAAGCTCCACCAGCTTTCAAGCTATTAATCATTTTTAGCTGCATCTTGCCTGTAAAATAATTTTGGGCATAGTAGCAGTGTGTGGTACTCATTGTATTAGGCCATCTATACCAAGCTCCAACAGCTTTGAAATTAATCATAATTTTTAGCTGCATCTTGCCTGTAAAATAATTTTGGGCATATTAGCAGTGTGTGGTACTCATTCTATTAGGCCATCTATACTAAGCTCCACCAGCTTTCAAATTACTAATAATTTTTAGCTGCATCTTGCCTGGAAAATAATTTTGGGCATAGTAGCAATGTGTGGTACACATTGTATTACACCATCTATACTAAGCTCCACCAGCTTTGAAATTAATAATAATTTTTAGCTGCATCTTGCCTGTAAAAGTAATTTTGGGCATATTAGCAGTGTGTGGTACTCATTGTATTAGGCCATCTATACTAAGCTCCACCAGCTTTCAAATTACTAATAATTTTTAGCTGCATCTTGCCTGGAAAATAATTTTGGGCATAGTAGCAGTGTGTGGTACACATTTTATTAGGCCATCTATACCAAGCTCCACCAGCTTTGAAATTACTAATAATTTTTAGCTGCATCTTGCCTTGAAAATAATTTTGGGCATATTAGCAGTGTGTGCTACTCATTCTATTAGGCCATCTATACTAAGCTCCACCAGCTTTCAAATTACTAATAATTTTTAGCTGCATCTTGCCTGGAAAATAATTTTGGGCATAGTAGCAGTGTGTGGTACTCATTGTATTAGGCCATCTATACCAAGCTCCACCAGCTTTGAAATTAATAATAATTTTCAGCTGCATCTTGCCTGTAAAATAATTTTGGGCATATTAGCAGTGTGTGGTACTCATTCTATTAGTCCATCTATACTAAGCTCCACCAGCTTTCAAATTACTAATAATTTTTAGCTGCATCTTGCCTGGAAAATAATTTTGGGCATAGTAGCAGTGTGTGGTACTCATTGTATTAGGCCATCTATACCAAGCTCCACCAGCTTTGAAATTAATAATAATTTTTAGCTGCATCTTGCCTGTAAAATAATTTTGGGCATATTAGCAGTGTGTGGTACTCATTGTATTAGGCCATCTATAGTAAGCTCCACCAGCTTTCAAATTACAAATAATTTTTAGCTGCATCTTGCCTGGAAAATAATTTTTGGCATATTAGCAGTGTGTGGTACTCATTCTATTAGGCCATCTATACTAAGCTCCACCAGCTTTCAAATTACTAATAATTTTTAGCTGCATCTTGACTGGACAATAATTTTGGGCATAGTAGCAGTGTGTGGTACTCAATGTATTATACCATTTATACTAAGCTCAACCAGCTTTGAAATTAATAATAATTTTTAGCTGCATCTTGCCTGTAAAGTAATTTTGGGCATATTAGCAGTGTGTGTTACTCATTCTACTAGGCCATCTATACTGAGCTCCACCAGCTTTCAAATTACTAATAATTTTTAGCTGCAACTTGCCTGGAAAATAATTTTGGGCACAGTAGCAGTGTGTGGTACTCATTGTATTACACCATCTATACTAAGCTCCACCAGCTTTGAAATTACTAATAATTTTTAGCTGCATCTTGCAGGTAAAGTAATTTTGGGCATATTAGCAGTGTGTGGTACTCATTCTATTATGCCATCTATACTAAGCTCCACCAGCTTTCAAATTATTAATCATTTTTAGCTGCATCTTGCCTGTAAAATAATTTTGGGCATAGTAGCAGTGTGTGGTACTCATTGTATTAGGTCATCTATACCAAGCTCCACCAGCTTTGAAATTAATAATAATTTTTAGCTGCATCTTGCCTGTAAAATAATTTTGGGCATATTAGCAGTGTGTGGTACTCATTCTATTAGGCCATCTATACTAAGCTCCATCAGCTTTCAAATTACTAATAATTTTTAGCTGCATCTTGCCTGGAAAATAATTTTGGGCATAGTAGCAATGTGTGGTACACATTGCATTACACCATCTATACTAAGCTCCACCAGCTTTGAAATTAATAATATTTTTTAGCTGCATCTTGCCTGTAAAAGTAATTTTGGGCATATTAGCAGTGTGTGGTACTCATTGTATTAGGCCATCTATGCTAAGCTCCACCAGCTTCCAAATTACTAATAATTTTTAGCTGCATCTTGCCTGTAAAATAATTTTGGGCATAGTAGCAGTGTGTGGTACTCATTGTATTAGGCCATCTATATCAAGCTCCACCAGCTTTGAAATTAATAATAATTTTTAGCTGCATCTTGCCTGTAAAATAATTTTGGGCATATTAGCAGTGTGTGGTACTCATTGTATTAGGCCATCTATAGTAAGCTCCACCAGCTTTCAAATTACAAGTAATTTTTAGCTGCATCTTGCCTGGAAAATAATTTTGGGCATATTAGCAGTGTGTGGTACTCATTCTATTAGGCCATCTATACTAAGCTCCACCAGCTTTCAAATTACTAATAATTTTTAGCTGCATCTTGCCTGGACAATAATTTTGGGCACAGTAGCAGTGTATGGTACTCATTGTATTATACCATCTATACTAAGCTCCACCAGCTTTGAAATTAATAATAATTTTTAGCTGCATCTTGCCTGTAAATTAATTTTGGGCATATTAGCAGTGTGTGTTACTCATTCTACTAGGCCATCTATACTAAGCTCCACCAGCTTTCAAATTACTAATAATTTTTAGCTGCATCTTGCCTGGAAAATAATTTTGGGCATAGTAGCAGTGTGTGGTACACATTTTATTAGGCCATCTATACCAACTCCACCAGCTTTGAAATTACTAAAAATTTTTAGCTGCATCTTGCCTGGAAAATAATTTTGGGCATATTAGCAGTGTGTGATACTCATTGTATTAGGCCATCTATACCAAACTCCACCAGCTTTGATATTAATAATAATTTTTAGCTGCATCTTGCCTGGAAAATAATTTTGGGCATATTAGCAGTGTGTGGTACTCATTGTATTAGGCCATCTATACTAAGCTCCACCAGCTTTCAAATTACTAATAATTTTTAGCTGCATCTAGCTCGGAAAATAATTTTGGGCATAGTAGCAGTGTGTGGTACTAATTCTATTAGGCCATCTATACTAAGCTCCACCAGCTCTGAAATTAATAATAATTTTTAGCTGCATCTTGATTGTAAAATAATTTTGGGCATATTAGCAGTGTGTGGTACTCATTGTATTAGGCCATCTATACCAAGCTCCACCAGTTTTCAAATTACTAATCATTTTTAGCTGCATCTTGCCTGGAAAATAATTTTGGGCATAGTAGCAGTGTGTGGTACACATTTTATTAGGCCATCTATACCAAGCTCCACCAGCTTTGAAATTACTAATAATTTTTAGCTGCATCTTGACTGTAAAATAATTTAGGGCATATTAGCAGTGTGTGGTACTCATTCTATTAGGCCATCTATTCTAAGTTACACCAGTTTTCAAATTAATTATAATTTTTAGCTGCATCTTGCCTGGAAAATAATTTTGGGCATATTAGCAGTGTGTGGTACTCATTCTATTAGGCCATCTATACTATGCTCCACCAGCTTTCAAATTACTAATAATTTTTAGCTGCATCTAGCACAGAAAATAATTTTGGGCATAGTAGCAGGGTGTGGTACTCATTCCATTAGGCCATATATACTAAGCTCCATCAGCTTTGAAATTAATAATAATTTTTAGCTGCATCTAGCCTGTAAAATAATTTTGAGCATATTAGCAGTGTGTGGTACTCATTGTATTAGGCCATCTATACCAAGCTCCACCATCTTTGAAATTAATAATAATTTTTAGCTGCATCTTGCCTGTAAAATAATTTTAGGCACATTAGCAGTGTGTGTTACTCATACTATTAGGCCATCTATACTAAACTCCACCAGCTTTCAAATTACTAATAATTTTTAGCTGCATGTTGCCTGGAAAATAATTTTGGGCATAGTAGCAGTTTGTGGTACTCATTGTATTAGGCCATCTATACCAAGCTCCACCAGCTTTGAAATAAAAAACAATAATTAGCTGCATCTTGCCTGTAAAATAATTTTGGGCATATTAGCAGTGTGTGGTACTCATTGTATTAGGCCATCTATACCAAGCTCCACCAGCTTTGAAATTAATAATAATTTTTAGCTGCATCTTGCCTGTAAAATAATTTTGTGCATATTAGCAGTGTGTGGTACTCATTCTATTATACCATCTATACTAAGCTCCACCAGATTTTAAATTACTAATAATTTTTAGCTGCATCTTGCCTGGAAAATAATTTTGGGCATAGTAGCAGTGTGTGGCACTCATTGTATTAGGCCATCTATACCAAGCTCCACCAGCTTTGAAATTAATAATAATTTTTAGCTGCATCTTGCCTGTAAAATAATTTTTGGCATATTAGCAGTGTGTGGTACTCATTCTATTAGGCCATCTATACTGAGCTCCACCAGCTTTCAAATTACTAATAATTTTTAGCTGTATCTGGCCTGGAAAATAATTTTGATAGTAGCAGTGTGTGGTACTCATTGTATTACACCATCTATATTAAGCTCCACCAGCTTTGAAATGAATAATAATTTTTAGGTGCATCTTGCCTGTAAAATAATTTTGGGCATATTAGCAGTGTGTGGTACTCATTCTATAAGGCCATCTATACTAAGCTCCACCAGCTTTCAAATTACTAATATTTTTTAGCTGCATCTTGTCTGGAAAATAATTTTGGGCACAGTAGCAATGTGTGGTACTCATTGTATTACACCATCTATACTAAGCTCCACCAGCTTTGAAATTAATAATAATTTTTAGCTGCATCTTGCCTGTAAAATAATTTTGTGCATATTAGCAGTGTGTGGTACTCATTCTATTATACCATCTATACTAAGCTCCACCAGATTTTAAATTACTAATAATTTTTAGCTGCATCTTGCCTGGAAAATAATTTTGGGCATAGTAGCAGTGTGTGGCACTCATTGTATTAGGCCATCTATACCAAGCTCCACCAGCTTTGAAATTAATAATAATTTTTAGCTGCATCTTGCCTGTAAAATAATTTTTGGCATATTAGCAGTGTGTGGTACTCATTCTATTAGGCCATCTATACTGAGCTCCACCAGCTTTCAAATTACTAATAATTTTTAGCTGTATCTGGCCTGGAAAATAATTTTGATAGTAGCAGTGTGTGGTACTCATTGTATTACACCATCTATATTAAGCTCCACCAGCTTTGAAATGAATAATAATTTTTAGGTGCATCTTGCCTGTAAAATAATTTTGGGCATATTAGCAGTGTGTGGTACTCATTCTATAAGGCCATCTATACTAAGCTCCACCAGCTTTCAAATTACTAATATTTTTTAGCTGCATCTTGTCTGGAAAATAATTTTGGGCACAGTAGCAATGTGTGGTACTCATTGTATTACACCATCTATACTAAGCTCCACCAGCTTTGAAATTACTAATAATTTTTAGCTGCATCTTGCATGTAAAGTAATTTTGGGTATATTAGCAGTGTGTGGTACTCGTTTTATTAGGCCATCTATACTAAGCTCCACCAGCTTTCAAATTACTAATAATTTTTAGCTGCATCTTGCCATGAAAAAAATTTTGGGCATAGTAGCAGTGTGTGGTACTCATTTTATTAGGCAATCTATACCAAGCTCCACCAGCTTTGAAATTACTAATAATTTTTAGCTGCATCTTGCCTGGAAAATAATTTTGGGCATATTAGCAGTGTGTGCTACTCATTCTATTAGGCCATCTATCCTAATATCCACCATCTTTCAAATTACTTATAATTTTTAGCTGCATCTTGCCTGGAAAATAATTTTGGGCATAGTAGCAGTGTGTGGTACTCATTGTATTAGGCCATCTATACCAAGCTCCACCAGCTTTGATATTAATAATAATTTTTAGCAGCATCTTGCCTGTAAAATAATTTTGGGCATATTAGCAGTGTGTGGTACTCATTCTATTATGCCATCTATACTAAGCTCCACCAGCTTTCAAATTATTAATCATTTTTAACTGCATCTTGCCTGTAAAATAATTTTGGGCATAGTAGCAGTGTGTGGTACTCATTGTATTAGGCCATCTATACCAAGCTCCACCAGCTTTGAAATTAATAATAATTTTTAGCTGCATCTTGCCTGTAAAATATTTTTTGGCATATTAGCAGTGTGTGGTACTCATTCTATTAGGCCATCTATACTGAGCTCCACCAGCTTTCAAATTACTAATAATTTTTAGCTGCATTTGGCCTGGAAAATAATTTTGGTCATAGTAGCAGTGTGTGGTACTCATTGTATTACACCATCTATATTAAGCTCCACCAGCTTTGAAATGAATAATAATTTTTAGCTGCATCTTGCCTGTAAAATAATTTTGGGCATATTAGCAGTGTGTGGTACTCATTCTATAAGGCCATCTATACTAAGCTCCACCAGCTTTCAAATTACTAATAATTTTTAGCTGCATCTTGCCTGGAAAAAAATTTTGGGCATGGTAGCAGTGTGTGGTACTCATTGTATTAGGCCATCTATACCAAGCTCCACCAGCTTTGAAATTAATAATAATTTTTAGCTGCATCTTGCCTGTAAAATAATTTTGGGCATATTAGCAGTGTGTGGTACTCATTCTATTAGGCCATCTATACTAAGCTCCACCAGCTTTCAAATTACTAATAATTTTTAGCTGCATCTTGCCTGGAAAATAATTTTGGGCATAGTAGCAATGTGTGGTACACATTGTATTACACCATCTATACTAAGCTCCACCAGCTTTGAAATTAATAATAATTTTTAGCTGCATCTTGCCTGTAAAAGTAATTTTGGGCATATTAGCAGTGTGTGGTACTCATTGTATTAGGCCATCTATACTAAGCTCCACCAGCTTTCAAATTACTAATAATTTTTAGCTGCATCTTGCCTGGAAAATAATTTTGGGCATAGTAGCAGTGTGTGGTACACATTTTATTAGGCCATCTATACCAAGCTCCACCAGCTTTGAAATTACTAATAATTTTTAGCTGCATCTTGCCTTGAAAATAATTTTGGGCATATTAGCAGTGTGTGCTACTCATTCTATTAGGCCATCTATACTAAGCTCCACCAGCTTTCAAATTACTAATAATTTTTAGATGCATCTTGCCTGGAAAATAATTTTGGGCATAGTAGCAGTGTGTGGTACTCATTGTATTAGGCCATCTATACCAAGCTCCACCAGCTTTGAAATTAATAATAATTTTCAGCTGCATCTTGCCTGTAAAATAATTTTGGGCATATTAGCAGTGTGTGGTACTCATTCTATTAGTCCATCTATACTAAGCTCCACCAGCTTTCAAATTACTAATAATTTTTAGCTGCATCTTGCCTGGAAAATAATTTTGGGCATAGTAGCAGTGTGTGGTACTCATTGTATTAGGCCATCTATACCAAGCTCCACCAGCTTTGAAATTAATAATAATTTTTAGCTGCATCTTGCCTGTAAAATAATTTTGGGCATATTAGCAGTGTGTGGTACTCATTGTATTAGGCCATCTATAGTAAGCTCCACCAGCTTTCAAATTACAAATAATTTTTAGCTGCATCTTGCCTGGAAAATAATTTTTGGCATATTAGCAGTGTGTGGTACTCATTCTATTAGGCCATCTATACTAAGCTCCACCAGCTTTCAAATTACTAATAATTTTTAGCTGCATCTTGACTGGACAATAATTTTGGGCATAGTAGCAGTGTGTGGTACTCAATGTATTATACCATTTATACTAAGCTCAACCAGCTTTGAAATTAATAATAATTTTTAGCTGCATCTTGCCTGTAAAGTAATTTGGGGCATATTAGCAGTGTGTGTTACTCATTCTACTAGGCCATCTATACTGAGCTCCACCAGCTTTCAAATTACTAATAATTTTTAGCTGCAACTTGCCTGGAAAATAATTTTGGGCACAGTAGCAGTGTGTGGTACTCATTGTATTACACCATCTATACTAAGCTCCACCAGCTTTGAAATTACTAATAATTTTTAGCTGCATCTTGCAGGTAAAGTAATTTTGGGCATATTAGCAGTGTGTGGTACTCATTCTATTATGCCATCTATACTAAGCTCCACCAGCTTTCAAATTATTAATCATTTTTAGCTGCATCTTGCCTGTAAAATAATTTTGGGCATAGTAGCAGTGTGTGGTACTCATTGTATTAGGTCATCTATACCAAGCTCCACCAGCTTTGAAATTAATAATAATTTTTAGCTGCATCTTGCCTGTAAAATAATTTTGGGCATATTAGCAGTGTGTGGTACTCATTCTATTAGGCCATCTATACTAAGCTCCATCAGCTTTCAAATTACTAATAATTTTTAGCTGCATCTTGCCTGGAAAATAATTTTGGGCATAGTAGCAATGTGTGGTACACATTGCATTACACCATCTATACTAAGCTCCACCAGCTTTGAAATTAATAATATTTTTTAGCTGCATCTTGCCTGTAAAAGTAATTTTGGGCATATTAGCAGTGTGTGGTACTCATTGTATTAGGCCATCTATGCTAAGCTCCACCAGCTTCCAAATTACTAATAATTTTTAGCTGCATCTTGCCTGTAAAATAATTTTGGGCATAGTAGCAGTGTGTGGTACTCATTGTATTAGGCCATCTATATCAAGCTCCACCAGCTTTGAAATTAATAATAATTTTTAGCTGCATCTTGCCTGTAAAATAATTTTGGGCATATTAGCAGTGTGTGGTACTCATTGTATTAGGCCATCTATAGTAAGCTCCACCAGCTTTCAAATTACAAGTAATTTTTAGCTGCATCTTGCCTGGAAAATAATTTTGGGCATATTAGCAGTGTGTGGTACTCATTCTATTAGGCCATCTATACTAAGCTCCACCAGCTTTCAAATTACTAATAATTTTTAGCTGCATCTTGCCTGGACAATAATTTTGGGCACAGTAGCAGTGTATGGTACTCATTGTATTATACCATCTATACTAAGCTCCACCAGCTTTGAAATTAATAATAATTTTTAGCTGCATCTTGCCTGTAAATTAATTTTGGGCATATTAGCAGTGTGTGTTACTCATTCTACTAGGCCATCTATACTAAGCTCCACCAGCTTTCAAATTACTAATAATTTTTAGCTGCATCTTGCCTGGAAAATAATTTTGGGCATAGTAGCAGTGTGTGGTACACATTTTATTAGGCCATCTATACCAACTCCACCAGCTTTGAAATTACTAAAAATTTTTAGCTGCATCTTGCCTGGAAAATAATTTTGGGCATATTAGCAGTGTGTGATACTCATTGTATTAGGCCATCTATACCAAACTCCACCAGCTTTGATATTAATAATAATTTTTAGCTGCATCTTGCCTGGAAAATAATTTTGGGCATATTAGCAGTGTGTGGTACTCATTGTATTAGGCCATCTATACTAAGCTCCACCAGCTTTCAAATTACTAATAATTTTTAGCTGCATCTAGCTCGGAAAATAATTTTGGGCATAGTAGCAGTGTGTGGTACTAATTCTATTAGGCCATCTATACTAAGCTCCACCAGCTCTGAAATTAATAATAATTTTTAGCTGCATCTTGATTGTAAAATAATTTTGGGCATATTAGCAGTGTGTGGTACTCATTGTATTAGGCCATCTATACCAAGCTCCACCAGCTTTCAAATTACTAATCATTTTTAGCTGCATCTTGCCTGGAAAATAATTTTGGGCATAGTAGCAGTGTGTGGTACACATTTTATTAGGCCATCTATACCAAGCTCCACCAGCTTTGAAATTACTAATAATTTTTAGCTGCATCTTGACTGTAAAATAATTTAGGGCATATTAGCAGTGTGTGGTACTCATTCTATTAGGCCATCTATTCTAAGTTACACCAGTTTTCAAATTAATTATAATTTTTAGCTGCATCTTGCCTGGAAAATAATTTTGGGCATATTAGCAGTGTGTGGTACTCATTCTATTAGGCCATCTATACTATGCTCCACCAGCTTTCAAATTACTAATAATTTTTAGCTGCATCTAGCACAGAAAATAATTTTGGGCATAGTAGCAGGGTGTGGTACTCATTCCATTAGGCCATATATACTAAGCTCCATCAGCTTTGAAATTAATAATAATTTTTAGCTGCATCTAGCCTGTAAAATAATTTTGAGCATATTAGCAGTGTGTGGTACTCATTGTATTAGGCCATCTATACCAAGCTCCACCATCTTTGAAATTAATAATAATTTTTAGCTGCATCTTGCCTGTAAAATAATTTTAGGCACATTAGCAGTGTGTGTTACTCATACTATTAGGCCATCTATACTAAACTCCACCAGCTTTCAAATTACTAATAATTTTTAGCTGCATGTTGCCTGGAAAATAATTTTGGGCATAGTAGCAGTTTGTGGTACTCATTGTATTAGGCCATCTATACCAAGCTCCACCAGCTTTGAAATAAAAAACAATAATTAGCTGCATCTTGCCTGTAAAATAATTTTGGGCATATTAGCAGTGTGTGGTACTCATTGTATTAGGCCATCTATACCAAGCTCCACCAGCTTTGAAATTAATAATAATTTTTAGCTGCATCTTGCCTGTAAAATAATTTTGTGCATATTAGCAGTGTGTGGTACTCATTCTATTATACCATCTATACTAAGCTCCACCAGATTTTAAATTACTAATAATTTTTAGCTGCATCTTGCCTGGAAAATAATTTTGGGCATAGTAGCAGTGTGTGGCACTCATTGTATTAGGCCATCTATACCAAGCTCCACCAGCTTTGAAATTAATAATAATTTTTAGCTGCATCTTGCCTGTAAAATAATTTTTGGCATATTAGCAGTGTGTGGTACTCATTCTATTAGGCCATCTATACTGAGCTCCACCAGCTTTCAAATTACTAATAATTTTTAGCTGTATCTGGCCTGGAAAATAATTTTGATAGTAGCAGTGTGTGGTACTCATTGTATTACACCATCTATATTAAGCTCCACCAGCTTTGAAATGAATAATAATTTTTAGGTGCATCTTGCCTGTAAAATAATTTTGGGCATATTAGCAGTGTGTGGTACTCATTCTATAAGGCCATCTATACTAAGCTCCACCAGCTTTCAAATTACTAATATTTTTTAGCTGCATCTTGTCTGGAAAATAATTTTGGGCACAGTAGCAATGTGTGGTACTCATTGTATTACACCATCTATACTAAGCTCCACCAGCTTTGAAATTAATAATAATTTTTAGCTGCATCTTGCCTGTAAAATAATTTTGTGCATATTAGCAGTGTGTGGTACTCATTCTATTATACCATCTATACTAAGCTCCACCAGATTTTAAATTACTAATAATTTTTAGCTGCATCTTGCCTGGAAAATAATTTTGGGCATAGTAGCAGTGTGTGGCACTCATTGTATTAGGCCATCTATACCAAGCTCCACCAGCTTTGAAATTAATAATAATTTTTAGCTGCATCTTGCCTGTAAAATAATTTTTGGCATATTAGCAGTGTGTGGTACTCATTCTATTAGGCCATCTATACTGAGCTCCACCAGCTTTCAAATTACGAATAATTTTTAGCTGTATCTGGCCTGGAAAATAATTTTGATAGTAGCAGTGTGTGGTACTCATTGTATTACACCATCTATATTAAGCTCCACCAGCTTTGAAATGAATAATAATTTTTAGGTGCATCTTGCCTGTAAAATAATTTTGGGCATATTAGCAGTGTGTGGTACTCATTCTATAAGGCCATCTATACTAAGCTCCACCAGCTTTCAAATTACTAATATTTTTTAGCTGCATCTTGTCTGGAAAATAATTTTGGGCACAGTAGCAATGTGTGGTACTCATTGTATTACACCATCTATACTAAGCTCCACCAGCTTTGAAATTACTAATAATTTTTAGCTGCATCTTGCATGTAAAGTAATTTTGGGTATATTAGCAGTGTGTGGTACTCGTTTTATTAGGCCATCTATACTAAGCTCCACCAGCTTTCAAATTACTAATAATTTTTAGCTGCATCTTGCCATGAAAAAAATTTTGGGCATAGTAGCAGTGTGTGGTACTCATTTTATTAGGCAATCTATACCAAGCTCCACCAGCTTTGAAATTACTAATAATTTTTAGCTGCATCTTGCCTGGAAAATAATTTTGGGCATATTAGCAGTGTGTGCTACTCATTCTATTAGGCCATCTATCCTAATATCCACCATCTTTCAAATTACTTATAATTTTTAGCTGCATCTTGCCTGGAAAATAATTTTGGGCATAGTAGCAGTGTGTGGTACTCATTGTATTAGGCCATCTATACCAAGCTCCACCAGCTTTGATATTAATAATAATTTTTAGCAGCATCTTGCCTGTAAAATAATTTTGGGCATATTAGCAGTGTGTGGTACTCATTCTATTATGCCATCTATACTAAGCTCCACCAGCTTTCAAATTATTAATCATTTTTAACTGCATCTTGCCTGTAAAATAATTTTGGGCATAGTAGCAGTGTGTGGTACTCATTGTATTAGGCCATCTATACCAAGCTCCACCAGCTTTGAAATTAATAATAATTTTTAGCTGCATCTTGCCTGTAAAATATTTTTTGGCATATTAGCAGTGTGTGGTACTCATTCTATTAGGCCATCTATACTGAGCTCCACCAGCTTTCAAATTACTAATAATTTTTAGCTGCATTTGGCCTGGAAAATAATTTTGGTCATAGTAGCAGTGTGTGGTACTCATTGTATTACACCATCTATATTAAGCTCCACCAGCTTTGAAATGAATAATAATTTTTAGGTGCATCTTGCCTGTAAAATAATTTTGGGCATATTAGCAGTGTGTGGTACTCATTCTATAAGGCCATCTATACTAAGCTCCACCAGCTTTCAAATTACTAATAATTTTTAGCTGCATCTTGCCTGGAAAAAAATTTTGGGCATGGTAGCAGTGTGTGGTACTCATTGTATTAGGCCATCTATACCAAGCTCCACCAGCTTTGAAATTAATAATAATTTTTAGCTGCATCTTGCCTGTAAAATAATTTTGGGCATATTAGCAGTGTGTGGTACTCATTCTATTAGGCCATCTATACTAAGCTCCACCAGCTTTCAAATTACTAATAATTTTTAGCTGCATCTTGCCTGGAAAATAATTTTGGGCATAGTAGCAATGTGTGGTACACATTGTATTACACCATCTATACTAAGCTCCACCAGCTTTGAAATTAATAATAATTTTTAGCTGCATCTTGCCTGTAAAAGTAATTTTGGGCATATTAGCAGTGTGTGGTACTCATTGTATTAGGCCATCTATACTAAGCTCCACCAGCTTTCAAATTACTAATAATTTTTAGCTGCATCTTGCCTGGAAAATAATTTTGGGCATAGTAGCAGTGTGTGGTACACATTTTATTAGGCCATCTATACCAAGCTCCACCAGCTTTGAAATTACTAATAATTTTTAGCTGCATCTTGCCTTGAAAATAATTTTGGGCATATTAGCAGTGTGTGCTACTCATTCTATTAGTCCATCTATACTAAGCTCCACCAGCTTTCAAATTACTAATAATTTTTAGCTGCATCTTGCCTGGAAAATAATTTTGGGCATAGTAGCAGTGTGTGGTACTCATTGTATTAGGCCATCTATACCAAGCTCCACCAGCTTTGAAATTAATAATAATTTTCAGCTGCATCTTGCCTGTAAAATAATTTTGGGCATATTAGCAGTGTGTGGTACTCATTCTATTAGTCCATCTATACTAAGCTCCACCAGCTTTCAAATTACTAATAATTTTTAGCTGCATCTTGCCTGGAAAATAATTTTGGGCATAGTAGCAGTGTGTGGTACTCATTGTATTAGGCCATCTATACCAAGCTCCACCAGCTTTGAAATTAATAATAATTTTTAGCTGCATCTTGCCTGGAAAATAATTTTGGGCATAGTAGCAATGTGTGGTACACATTGTATTACACCATCTATACTAAGCTCCACCAGCTTTGAAATTAATAATAATTTTTAGCTGCATCTTGCCTGTAAAAGTAATTTTGGGCATATTAGCAGTGTGTGGTACTCATTGTATTAGGCCATCTATACTAAGCTCCACCAGCTTTCAAATTACTAATAATTTTTAGCTGCATCTTGCCTGGAAAATAATTTTGGGCATAGTAGCAGTGTGTGGTACACATTTTATTAGGCCATCTATACCAAGCTCCACCAGCTTTGAAATTACTAATAATTTTTAGCTGCATCTTGCCTTGAAAATAATTTTGGGCATATTAGCAGTGTGTGCTACTCATTCTATTAGGCCATCTATACTAAGCTCCACCAGCTTTCAAATTACTAATAATTTTTAGCTGCATCTTGCCTGGAAAATAATTTTGGGCATAGTAGCAGTGTGTGGTACTCATTGTATTAGGCCATCTATACCAAGCTCCACCAGCTTTGAAATTAATAATAATTTTCAGCTGCATCTTGCCTGTAAAATAATTTTGGGCATATTAGCAGTGTGTGGTACTCATTCTATTAGTCCATCTATACTAAGCTCCACCAGCTTTCAAATTACTAATAATTTTTAGCTGCATCTTGCCTGGAAAATAATTTTGGGCATAGTAGCAGTGTGTGGTACTCATTGTATTAGGCCATCTATACCAAGCTCCACCAGCTTTGAAATTAATAATAATTTTTTGCTGCATCTTGCCTGTAAAATAATTTTGGGCATATTAGCAGTGTGTGGTACTCATTGTATTAGGCCATCTATAGTAAGCTCCACCAGCTTTCAAATTACAAATAATTTTTAGCTGCATCTTGCCTGGAAAATAATTTTTGGCATATTAGCAGTGTGTGGTACTCATTCTATTAGGCCATCTATACTAAGCTCCACCAGCTTTCAAATTACTAATAATTTTTAGCTGCATCTTGACTGGACAATAATTTTGGGCATAGTAGCAGTGTGTGGTACTCAATGTATTATACCATCTATACTAAGCTCAACCAGCTTTGAAATTAATAATAATTTTTAGCTGCATCTTGCCTGTAAAGTAATTTTGGGCATATTAGCAGTGTGTGTTACTCATTCTACTAGGCCATCTATACTGAGCTCCACCAGCTTTCAAATTACTAATAATTTTTAGCTGCAACTTGCCTGGAAAATAATTTTGGGCACAGTAGCAGTGTGTGGTACTCATTGTATTACACCATCTATACTAAGCTCCACCAGCTTTGAAATTACTAATAATTTTTAGCTGCATCTTGCAGGTAAAGTAATTTTGGGCATATTAGCAGTGTGTGGTACTCATTCTATTATGCCATCTATACTAAGCTCCACCAGCTTTCAAATTATTAATCATTTTTAGCTGCATCTTGCCTGTAAAATAATTTTGGGCATAGTAGCAGTGTGTGGTACTCATTGTATTAGGTCATCTATACCAAGCTCCACCAGCTTTGAAATTAATAATAATTTTTAGCTGCATCTTGCCTGTAAAATAATTTTGGGCATATTAGCAGTGTGTGGTACTCATTCTATTTGGCCATCTATACTAAGCTCCATCAGCTTTCAAATTACTAATAATTTTTAGCTGCATCTTGCCTGGAAAATAATTTTGGGCATAGTAGCAATGTGTGGTACACATTGCATTACACCATCTATACTAAGCTCCACCAGCTTTGAAATTAATAATATTTTTTAGCTGCATCTTGCCTGTAAAAGTAATTTTGGGCATATTAGCAGTGTGTGGTACTCATTGTATTAGGCCATCTATGCTAAGCTCCACCAGCTTCCAAATTACTAATAATTTTTAGCTGCATCTTGCCTGTAAAATAATTTTGGGCATAGTAGCAGTGTGTGGTACTCATTGTATTAGGCCATCTATACCAAGCTCCACCAGCTTTGAAATTAATAATAATTTTTAGCTGCATCTTGCCTGTAAAATAATTTTGGGCATATTAGCAGTGTGTGGTACTCATTGTATTAGGCCATCTATAGTAAGCTCCACCAGCTTTCAAATTACAAGTAATTTTTAGCTGCATCTTGCCTGGAAAATAATTTTGGGCATATTAGCAGTGTGTGGTACTCATTCTATTAGGCCATCTATACTAAGCTCCACCAGCTTTCAAATTACTAATAATTTTTAGCTGCATCTTGCCTGGACAATAATTTTGGGCACAGTAGCAGTGTATGGTACTCATTGTATTATACCATCTATACTAAGCTCCACCAGCTTTGAAATTAATAATAATTTTTAGCTGCATCTTGCCTGTAAATTAATTTTGGGCATATTAGCAGTGTTTGTTACTCATTCTACTGGGCCATCTATACTAAGCTCCACCAGCTTTCAAATTACTAATAATTTTTAGCTGCATCTTGCCTGGAAAATAATTTTGGGCATAGTAGCAGTGTGTGGTACACATTTTATTAGGCCATCTATACCAACTCCACCAGCTTTGAAATTACTAAAAATTTTTAGCTGCATCTTGCCTGGAAAATAATTTTGGGCATATTAGCAGTGTGTGGTACTCATTGTATTAGGCCATCTATACCAAACTCCACGAGCATTGATATTAATAATAATTTTTAGCTGCATCTTGCCTGGAAAATAATTTTGGGCATATTAGCAGTGTGTGGTACTCATTGTATTAGGCCATCTATAGTAAGCTCCACCAGCTTTCAAAGTACTAATAATTTTTAGCTGCATCTTGCCTGGAAAATAAATTTGGGAATAGTAGCAGTGTGTGGTACTCTTTGTATTACATGATCTATACTAAGCTCCACCAGCTTTGAAATTAATAATAATTTTTAGCTGCATCTTGCCTGTAAAATAATTTTGGGCATATTAGCAGTGTGTGGTACTCATTCTATTAGGCCATCTATACTAAGCTCCACCAGCTTTCAAATTACTAATAATTTTTAGCTGCATCTTGCCTGGAAAATAATTTTGGGCATAGAAGCAATGTGTGGTACTCATTGTATTACACCATCTATACTAAGCTCCACCAGCTTTGAAATTAATAATAATTTTTAGCTGCATCTTGCCTGTAAAGTAATTTTGGACATATTAGCAGTGTGTGGTTCTCATTCTATTAGGCCATCTATACTAAGCTCCACCAGCTTTCAAATTACTAATAATTTTTAGCTGCATCTTGCCTGGAAAATAATTTAGGGCATAGTAGCAGTGTGTGGTACACATTTTATTAGGCCATCTATACCAAGCTCCACCAGCTTTGAAATTACTAATAATTTTTAGCTGCATCTTGCCTTGAAAATAATTTTGGGCATATTAGCAGTGTGTGCTACTCATTCTATTAACCCATCTATACTAAGCTCCACCAGCTTTCAAATTACAAATAATTTTTAGCTGCATCTTGCCTGGAAAATAATTTTGGGCATAGTAGCAGTGTTTGGTACTCATTTTATTAGGCCATCTATACCAAGCTCCACCAGCTTTGAAATTAATAATAATTTTTAGCTGCATCTTGCCTGTAAAATAATTTTGGGCATATTAGCGGTAGTGTTGAGCCACCCCCGTAGTGTTCGAGTTCGGTTCGGTTCGTCGAACACCCGTGTGTTCGCCGAACTGTTCGTCGAACTGTTCGTCGAACACCTTCGAACACCGTTAAAACCAATGGCAGGCAAACAAAAACACATAGAAACACATAGAAAACACCTTCAAAGGCGTCCAAAAGCTGACAAACTGCTCTGAAGGCACAACTAACACATGGAAAAGTGACAAGTACATATAGTCATGCGAAAAGAAAAGAGGTGGAGGAGTAAAAGGAGGGGGAGACACAGATATAGGCATGTCATGCCCTTCTAAAATCCAAAAAGTGAGAAGCCGACACGTTCAGTCCGCTCCTGCCCGTGCCACCTCCGTGTCGCCGGGTTTGTGCCAGAGCCGCGGTGAACCCTGACGGCCAGCCCCCCTCTCCCAATACTGGTGCCTGTCCGCTGGTGGGTCGAGCGAGCCCCCCTGTGGTGGAGGCAGCTCTAAGCTTTTTAATTTAAATTGTCTCTCTAATTTGAATGAATACACTTTAAATCCATTTACAAGGATCTATTGGAGGGCAAGTCTCATGCCAGCAGCCGCGTAATTCCAGCTCCAGTAGCGTCCACTAAAGCTGCTGCAGTTAAAAAGCTTTTATAAGGATCGAGCTCGGCTGTCCACCGCAAGGCATCCTACTGACAGTCCCAGCCCCTATGCCTTGGGATGCCTCCTTATGCTCTTCACTGAGTACCCCGTGGTCCCGAAGCATTTCCTTTGAAAAAATTAAGTGTCAAAACTACAGGTGGTGTAGCTTGCTTAACAGCCGGGATAATCCGCTGACTAGCAGACACTGCTACTAGGCACAAAGTATTTCCTGGGCTAGATGCAGTTAAAAATTTGTAATTAGATACTCTCGTTGGATGCTGAGAAAGCATTCCATAGAGTCTCCTGGCACGCCATATATGATTCTCTTAAAAAGCTTGGGGTAGGGGTCTAGGGGACCCTTTTATAGCCAAAATCACGTCCCTGTATCGCAATACGTCACCTTGGCTGAAGATAAATGGAACTGTATTACCCTGAGGGCTCGGTTGCTACAGAGGTATTGCACCTCACCCAGAGGTGTGATATCTCACTCTCAGGTAAGGATGGAGTGTGGATCAGGACCCGACACCTGCATGCATTACACCACATTGCCGTGGGGCAGGGCGACCAATATGCCACTGAGATGGGCACGACAGTCCCTGTCCCTGGCTGGAGTGGGGGGAGGGAACACTGAGTAAGGGGAACCCTGTAGTGCAGGAGCAGGGAGGAAGCAGTTCCTGGGTGCATTGAGAAGGGAGTATGAAAGGTGGGCACCATCTTAGTTCAGTGCAGAGAAGTCTGAGCAGAAGTGGCAGGGAGCAGGGGCTCTGCATGAGCTCTGCTCCGGAGGCGGGCCTAGTAACAGAGGCCCAGGCCTGGAAGAGGGAGAAGGAAGGAAGAGGAGCGGAGAAGGCTCCAGGAACGAGGAACGAAGGGATCCCAGGGGTGCGGACGGGCGAGTCGCCACCGCACGCCCGAATCCACCTGCGTGGAGGGGTCAGGCCAAAGGGGGAGACCGGTCCCCGAAACTAGTGGAGGCAGGAAACGACCCTCAGCTAGAAACAGGAGGCTGTGACATTTTATGTGGCGCAGCCCCTCGCTACACCCGCTGGAAGGCACCACATAGGGTCAGGGAAACTGGCGCCAAGTTTACCAAGAGGAGGCCCGAGGCAGCCGGACAGAAGGGTTGGTAAGAAAGGCCAGACAAAGGACACACAAAGGGAGTCCTGTGAAGCGCTCCAAAGTTATCTGGGAGTTGTCTGAGCCCCTCACCTGGTGAGCACAGTACGACGTGGGCAGCCGTTACCTGCAGACGTGGTCTGGATAATAAGAACTGTGAGTAAAGGCCCTGGACTGCATCACTGACTCCGTGTCATTACTGCTGCTGCCCTGCACCATCACCCGCATCCTCCGCATACACTGCCCTGAGGCTATACTCCTCCCGTGGGGAGTTATGCTACGCTCTGCTGCACCCACAACACCAGCCTCACCGGTCTGCCCTGGAGCGGCGGTTCACTCTGACCGCAATCCACGGGTGGCGTAGTCGGACATTTAAACATCAAAACCACATAAATAGTTCCGCCACTGGTTTGACCGCCCTGAGCCACGGAACCGGGTCGCCGCCACGGAGACTACAACCACCAGCATCCACCAAAAAGGGTCCGGCTCCGGGTGTCCCAAGGCCCAGGGGGCACGTCAGAACATTTTCATCACCTTTCACAATCACCAATGGGACAAGGCAGGGATGTTCTCTGTCCCCTCTCTTATACATCCTAGTGACGGAGCACCTGCTCTCATCAATTCGCCATAACCCCAATATTAGGTGGATTGAGGTGGGAGGCACCGAGTACAAGTGCTCTCTATTTGCTGATGATGTCCTAGTATATATCACTCAATCACATATATCCATCCATGCTGTTATGGCTGAAATAGATCACTTTGTTACATGGTCAAATTTTAAAATCAATGCAGCGAAATCTGAGGCCCTCGATGTCTCCCTCCCCAAATCCATATAGGATTCCATCCAGTCCAACTTTCCCTTTGCCTGGCCCTCACAGGGTATCAAATACTTATGAATTCCTATTCATAGAGACCTCTCCCATCTATGTTATCTTAATTTTGGGCCCTTTATTGAACAACTCCATACAGACCACGGTTGGCATGTTAGAACTGTAAGATTCACTACGTGAACCACTGGTGTTTTGTGGAAAAGCACATGTACACTGTGTTCCAAATTATTATGCAAAAAGTGTTTAGGAGTGATAAGGGAAGAATTTGTTTGTTTGTCAGTTAAACTCATTGATGGTGATGTGTGTCAGGGCTCTTTATATCACTGTAAGCAATTGCAGACACCTGTGCTAATTAGTTTGGCAGGTGTGTCCGATGAAAGGCAAGACTACTTAAGAAGGCTGTCTCACATTATTAAGCAGCCTACATTTTCGGCCAAAATGAGAAAGAAAAAGGATGTGTCGGCTGCTGAGAAGCAACAAATTGTGGAGTGTTTAGGTCAAGGCATGACTACAATCAACATTGTGCGATGATCAGGATGAAGTGTCTTGGCAATCAAGAAGTATGTAGCTGAATCACAGTACACACGTGTGCGTGCTGATAAGGGCAAATTGAGCACTCTTTCCTACAGGCAATTACGTCAGGTTAAAAGAGCAGCGGCAAAAAAGCCTTGTCATAGCAGCAGACAAGTTTTTGAAGCTGCTGGTGCCTCCAACGTCCCCCGAACAACAAGATGCAGGGTCCTTCAGAGGTTTGCAGCTGTGCATACGCCATCCTGTCGACCTCCTCTATCCACTTCACACAAGCAGAAACGGCTCCAGTGGGCCAAACATTACATGAAGACTGATTTCAAAACTGTTTTGTTCACGGATGAGTGCCGTGCAGCGCTCGATGGTCCAGATGGATGGAGTGGAGGATGGCTGGTTGATGGACACCCCACGCAAACATGGCTACAGCGCCAACAAGGAGGAGGTGGAGTAATGTTTTGTGCTGGAATCATGGGGAGAGAGATTGTCGGCCCCTTTAGGATCCCTGAAGGCGCTAAAGATGAACTCCATAATGTATGTGGATTTTCTTAAACAGCACTTCCTGCCATGGTTCAAGAAGAAGAACCGTGTATTTCACAGCAAGATCATTTTTTTGCATGATAATGCACCATCTCATGCTGCACATAAAACATCTGCATCTCTGGCTGATATGGGCATAAAAGGGGACAAACTTATGGTGTGACCCCCATGCTCCCCTGACCTCTACCCCATTCAGAACCTCTGGAGCATCATCAAAAGGAGTGTCTATGATGGCGGGAGGCAGTTCACATCTAAGCAACAGCTCTGGGAGGGTATTCTGTCCTCATGCAAAACAATTGAAGCAGAAACCATCCAAAACCTGACAAATTCAATGGACGAGAGAGTTCAGAAGCTCCTTTCGAACAAGGGGTCCTATGTGAAAATGCAACATCACCTAGAATAAAGTTTTGAGTTGAAAACTGTTTGATTTCAGTTTCTAATAACCTGCTAATGCTTATAATTTCAAAAATGACCATTTTTTTGGTCTTTATTAAAATTAGTGTTGAGCCACCCCCATAGTGTTCGGGTTCGGTTCGGTTCGTCGAACACTGGGATGTTCGAGGAACTGTTCGTCGAACTGTTCGTCGAACACCTTAGAACACCGTCGAACACCGTTAAAACCAATGGCAGGCAAACAAAAACACATAGGAACACATAGAAAACACCTTCAAAGGTGTCCAAAAGCTCACAAACTGCTCAGAAGATGCTTTCTTTAAAAAAGCCGGCCGGCAATTCAGCAGCGGCATACACCGGTACCCGACAATTTAGACATGAAGGAATAGAGCATCACACATAGATTAGATAGATAGAAACATGTCAGTCACATATATATGAAGTACAGTGACAGTGTTGCTTACTGTACTTGTCATTTAGTGTAAAGGATTTATTAAAAAATATAATAGTGTTTTCGTGCACCGTCTCTTTAAAAAAGCCGGCCGGCAATTCAGCAGCGGTACCCGACAATTTATAACAGACAGAATAGAGCTTCACACATAGATTAGATAGATAGAAACATGTCAGTCACATATATATGAAGTACTGTGACAGTGTTGCTTACTGTACTTGTCATTTACTGCAAAGGATTTATTTAAAAAAATAATAGTGTTTTCATGCACCGTCTCTTTAAAAAAGCCGGCTGGCAATTCAGCATCTGTACCCGACAATTTAGAATAGAAGGAATAGAGAATCACACATAGATTAGATAGATAGAAACATGTCAGCCACATATATACGAAGTACAGTGACAGTGTTGCTTACTGTACTTGTCATTTAGTGTAAAGGATTTATTAAAAAATATAATAGTGTTTTCGTGTACCGTCTCTTTAAAAAAGCCGGCCGGCAATTCAGCAGCGGTACCCGACAATTTATAACAGACAGAATAGAGCTTCACACATAGATTAGATAGATAGAAACATGTCAGTCACATATATATGAAGTACAGTGACAGTGTTGCTTACTGTACTTGTCATTTACTGCAAAGGATTTATTAAAAAAAATAATAGTGTTTTCATGCACCGTCTCTTTAAAAAAGCCGGCCGGCAATTCAGCATCTGTACCCGACAATTTATAACAGACAGAATAGAGCTTCACACATAGATTAGATAGATAGAAACATGTCAGTCACATATATAATAAGTACAGTGACAGTGTTGGTTACTGTACTTGTCATTTAGTATTAAAATAAAGGATTTATTATTAAAAAAAATTGGCGTGGGGTTCCCCGTAATTTTAGTCTCTAGCGGAGGTTAAGCAGACAGCTGGGGCAGATGTTTGAAGCCTGGGAAGGGGGTAATACCCACGGAGCTTCCCAGGCTACTAATATCAGCCCCCAGCTGAATACCTAGCCTTTACTAGCTATTAAAATGGAGGACCCCCCCAAAAAAAATGACGTGGGGTCCCCCCTAATTTAATAGCTAGCAAAGGCTAGGCAGACAGCTGGGGGCTGATATTAATAGCCCAGGAAGGGAGCCATGAATATTGGCCCCCTCCCAGGCTAGAAACACCAGCCGTCAGCTGCCCCAGAAATGGCGCATCCATAGGATGCGCCAATTCTGGCACTTAGCCTCGCTCTTCCACGCTGCCCTGGTGCGGTGGCAGGGGGTAATAGGGTTGGGGTTGATGTCAACTTATAATGCCAGCTGACATCAAGCCCAGGTTAGTAATGGAGAGGCGTCTATAAGACACCCCCATTACTAACCCCATAGTCAAAGTTAAAAAAAAAACACAAACACCCAGAATAAAGTCCTTTAATTGAAATAAAGACACAATTCTTTATTGTTCTAAATTAAACCATACTTACCATCACGCCCATTCCAGCTGAAGCCAACGATCTCCTGCAATAAAAGAAAAATAATAAAGCAACCTCATCCTTACCTTTCCATGGTTCCCACGACAGCTTCAGCTCTGCTACATCGAGATGACAGGCTGGACCGCAGCAGAACGCTGCCATCCAGCTTGCCATGCCGCACACACTGAGAAGCGCAGGCATGCTTGCGCTCCTCAGTGTCTGACTGTGACGGCATCCAGATGAGCCGACAATGAACTCGGCTCACCTCATGTACGTCACTGACAGCGTGGGAAAATTCTCCTGCACTCAGCGCTTCAGCGTGAGAATTTTCCCACGCTGTCAGTGACGTGCATGAGGTGAGCCGAGTTCATTGGACATGACCTCGGCTCATCTGGATGCCGTCACAGCCAGACACTGAGGAGCGCAAGCATGCCTGCGCTTCTCAGTGTCTGCGGGATGACAGGCTGGATGGCAGCGTTCTGCTGCGGTCCAGCCTGTCATCTCGATGTAGCAGAGCTGAAGCTGTCGTGGGAGCCATGGAAAGGTAAGGATGATGTTGCTTTATTATCTTTCTTTTATTGCAGGAGATCATTGGCTTCAGCTGGAATGGGCGTGGCGGTAAGTATGGTTTAATTTAGAACAATAAAGAATTGTGTGTTTATTTCAATTAAAGGACTTTTTTCTGGGTGTTTGTGTTTTTTTTAAATACTTTACTAGAAATTCATGGTGGTCATGTCTAATATTGGCGTGACCCCATGAATTTCGGGCTTAGGGCCAGCTGATACTGCCAAGCTGGCCTTAACCCCTTTATTACCCAGTGAGCCACCGCACCAGGGCCCTGGATGAGTTGGGTACAGCGCCAGAAGATGGCGCTTCTATGAACGCGTCATTTTCCGGGGCGGCTGCGGACTGCAATTTGCAGCGGGTGGGGCCCAGAAAGCTTGGGCCTCCCTGCGCTGCAGATTCCAGCCCCCAGCTGCCTAGTTGTACCTGGCTGGACACAAAAATAGGGCGAAGCTCCACGTATTTTTTTTTTAAATTCATGAAATTCATGGAATAATTAAGAAAAAAAGGGCATCCCTATATTGTTGTGTCCGGCTAGGTACAAATAGGCAGCTGGTGGTTGGGAGCAGCCCGTTCCTGCCTGCTGTACCTGACTGGACACATATATAGAGAATTCTCCCACGCTGTCAGTGACGTGCATGAGGTGCGCCGAGTTCATTGGACATGAACTCGTCTCATCTTTATGCCGTCACAGCCAGACACTGCTGAGCGCAAGCATGCCTGCGCTTCTCAGTGTCTGCGGGATGACAGGCTGGATGTAGCAGAGCTGGAGCCGTCATGGGAACCATGGAAAGGTAAGGATGAGGTTGCTTTATTATTTTTCTTTTATTGCAGGAGACCGTTGGCTTCAGCTGGAATGGGCGTGATGGTAAGTATGGTTTAATTTAGAACAATAAAGGAATGTGTCTTTATTTCAATTAAAGGACTTTATTCTGGGTGTTTGTGTTTTTTTTTTTAACTTTGACTATGGGGTTAGTAATGGGGGTGTCTTATAGACGCCTCTCCATTACTAACCTGGGCTTGATGTCAGCTGGCATTATAAGCTGACATCAACCCCAACCCTATTACCCCCTGCCACCGCACCAGGGCAGCGTGGAAGAGCGAGGCTAAGTGCCAGAATTGGCGCATCCTATGGATGCGCCATTTCTGGGGCGGCTGACGGCTGGTGTTTCTAGCCTGGGAGGGGGCCAATATTCATGGCTCCCTTCCTGGGCTATTAATATCAGCCCCCATCTGTCTGCCTAGCCTTTGCTAGCTATTAAATTAGGGGGGACCCCACGTCATTTTTTTTGGGGGGGTCCTCCATTTTAATAGCTAGTAAAGGCTAGGTATTCAGCTGGGGGCTGATATTAGTAGCCTGGGAAGCTCCGTGGGTATTACCCCCTTCCCAGGCTTCAAACATCTGCCCCAGCTGTCTGCTTAACCTCCGCTAGAGACTAAAATTACGGGGAACCCCACGCCAATTTTTTTTAATAATAAATCCTTTATTTTAATACTAAATGACAAGTACAGTAACCAACACTGTCACTGTACTTATTATATATGTGACTGACATGTTTCTATCTATCTAATCTATGTGTGAAGCTCTATTCTGTCTGTTATAAATTGTCGGGTACCGCTGCTGAATTGCCGGCCGGCTTTTTTAAAGAGACAGTGCATGAAAACACTATTATATTTTTTAATAAATCCTTTACACTAAATGACAAGTACAGTAAGCAACACTGTCACTGTACTTCGTATATATGTGGCTGACATGTTTCTATCTATCTAATCTATGTGTGATTCTCTATTCCTTCTATTCTAAATTGTCGGGTACAGATGCTGAATTGCCGGCCGGCTTTTTTAAAGAGACGGTGCATGAAAACACTATTATTTTTTTTGATAAATCCTTTACACTAAATGACAAGTACAGTAAGCAACACTGTCACTGTGCTTCTTATATGTGTGACTGACATGTTTCTATCTATCTAATCTATGTGTGAAGCTCTATTCTTTCGGTTCTAAATTGTCGGGTACCGGTATATGCCGCTGATGAATTGCCGGCTTTTCATGTTTCACTGTTGGCACTGTTCCCATCGATTTGGGCAATCACTGTAATGCCACAACCACCATGGCTGTGGCATTACAGTGAGTGGCAGACAATCCCTGCATGATTGGTGCTCTAAATAGCGCCAGACATGCAGGACACGCTTTTGGTGCACGAACAGTTATCGAACATAACCTCGAACAGCCGAATTTTTTGCAAATCGTTCGGGTTCGTCGAACAACTCGAACACCGCCCAAAACAGCTCGAATTTGAGATTGGCAAACAGTTCTAGTCGAACACCGCTCATCTCTAATTAAAATGAAAAGGTTGATCGAAAAGTTTGGGGGATCTAAGAGTGTGGCAACCCAGTAGTCATGATTACTTCGAATTCTGACAATATGAGGGTCATGTTGCAGGTAGTGCAGCAAGAAGGCACTTATGTGTCTTGCGCATCTCGGAGCCCCAAAATTATTATTAATTTTAAATCTGGTGGAGCTTAGTATAGATGGCCTAATAGGATCAGTGCTGCACACTGCTACAAAGCCCAAATTTTTTTCCAGCCAAGATACAGATAAACATGATTAGTAATTTTAAATCTGGTGGAGCTTATTATAGATGGCCTAATGGAATCAGTGCTGCACACTGCTACAAAGCCCAAATTATTTTCCAGCCAAGATACAGATAAACATGATTAGTAATTTGAAAGCTTAAAACGGTTGGTAGGGTGATTTTAACCTATCATCCATCTTTTACTCTCCCCAGGATGACACAGGGGTAGAAAAGTCGTTTCGGATCCATGATTTGTTCATCTTTATGAACGTGAGTCTGTCTACATTATCAGTGGAGAGCCGTGTGCGCTTTTCTGTCAGCACACCACCAGCAGCGCTGAACACACGTTCAGACAGAACGCTGGCTGCGGGGCATGACAAGATCTCCAAGGCGTAAGTGGCTAGCTCCGGTCATTTATCCAGATTGGAAGCCCAAAAAGAGCAAGGGTCCAGTGACACAGTCGTGGCTTCAATGTTTACTTGAAGATACTCCTGTACCATCGTCTCTAGGCGTTGACTATGTGTCAGACTTCTTGTCTCCTGTGGCCTTGCAAAGGATGGGCTAAAAAAGTGGTGAAATGATTGTGCAAAATTGATGTTACCAGCAGACACTGTGGTTCTGTTATGGTTTGAGTGCTGAACACTTGACGGTCCCACGGTTGGCAAGTTGGAACTGTGAGATTCACTACGTGCACCACTGGTGTTTTGTGGAAAAGCACATGTAAGATTCTGCAACAGTCTCTGCTGATACTCCTGCATGCGTGCATCCCTTTCTATGGCAGGAATAATTTCTGCAAATTTACTTTTGTACCGGGGATCTACCAGTGTGGCAACCCAGTAGTCAGGATTATTTCTAATTCTCACAATTCGAGGGTCATGTTGCAGGTAGTGCAGCAAGAAGGCACTCATGTGTGTTGCGCATCCAGGAGCACCAAGTCCCTGTTGTGTTGGTGGCGAGGTAACAATCATGCTTCCTTCCTCTGTCCTCTCCCCCCAACCTCGCACAACAGAAATGTGATCAAGGTCTCCCTCATCTGATGAGTATTCCATCAGTTCGTCCTCCACTTCTTCCTGGGCTCCTGCACCTTCCTCACTAGTTTGGCTGCTACCATGCGCCCTGGTAAAACCATCTCCCCCACCCTCACATGCCTGCCGCCTTGGTGCTGCCGACCGTCTGGACCTTGCAGATGTTAGCCCTTCCGCATACAACTCCTCCTCCTCTACTTCCTCCACCTCCTCTTGTGCCACCACCTGACTCCGAATTCTGTTTAACATGTGCTCCAGCATGTAAATCACCGGAATAGTCATGCTGATAATGGCATTGTCAGCACTAAACATCTTCGTCGCCATTTCAAAACTGTGCAGAAGGGTGCATAGTTCCCTGATCTGAGACCACTCCTCCAGCGTGATTTTCCCCACGTCTGGATCTCGTTGGCCCAGGCTATACGTCAGAACGTATTGCACCAGGGATTGTCGGTGCTGCCACAGTCGCTGCAACATGTGCAGAGTTGAATTCCACCGGGTAGGCACATCGCATTTTAGCCGGTGAAGTGGCAGGCCCAACGACTTCTGTAGAGATGTAAGTCGCTGAGCTGCGGGATACGAACGGCGGAAGTGAGCACACAGCGACCGTGCCCTCTACAGAAGGCCATCTAGTCTGGGATAGTGGGCTAAAAATTGCTGGACAACCAGGTTCAACACGTGAGCCATACAAGGCACGTGTGTGACATTGCCCCGGCGAAGGGCCGCACCCAGGTTTGCAGCATTGTCGCACACGGCCTTCCCTGGTTTCAGGTCCAGTGGAGACAACCATTCATGAAATTGGTTCTCCAGAGCTGACCACAACTCCTCAGCTGTGTGACTCACATTTCCCAGACATTTCAATGTAAAAACCGCCTGATGACGTTGAGCCCTACTGCCAGCATAGTAAGGAGGTGTGCAGGATCCCTTCTGTGCAGTTAGAAAGCTTGTGGCATGACCAGACAGGCTTTGGGTGCAGGTGGAAGACCGAGAGGAGGTTGAGGAGGCAGAAGCAGTGGAGGAACTTTGACATAAAGAGGATTGACGCACAAATCGTGGGGACGGCAAGACTTGGACAGCAGCCCCTTGTCCTGCTGTCACCATAGTTACCCAGTGCCCAGTCAGCGACATGTAACGCCCCTGTCCATGCCTACTCGTCCAAGTGTCTGTGGTGAAATGCACCCTGTCACACACAGAGTTTCTCAAAGAAGCGGTGATGTTGTGTGCGACATGCTGGTGGAGCGCAGGCACACCTTTCTTTGAGAAGTAGTGCCGACTGGGCATCTGGTACTGGGGCACTGCGACGGACATAAGGTCTCGAAAATCCTCTGTGTCCACCAGGCGGAAAGGCAGCATTTCTGTAGCCAAGAGCTTGCAGATGGTGAAATTCAACCTCTTAGCTTTCTCATGGCTAGGAGGAAATGGTCTTTTACTTGTCCACATCTGAGGGACCGAGGGCTGGCTATTGTGCTTAGACGGGGTTGATAAGGGTGTCCCCGGCAAACTTCCGGTCTGTGAGGAAGATGCAGGCGGACATGTTAGGTTGCCTTGATCCAAAGGTGGTGCTATCGATGTCGGACAGCGCTCAACACCAGCTGGTGTTACCACCTCCAAAGAAAATGATGACCTGCCAATCACGCTGGCTGTTGCGGGTAAAGAGGTGGCAGGTCTGCGCCCCAAAACAGGTGTGACTGCTGTCCCCCCAGTCACAGAGGATGAAGAGGCCGCGGATGCACAAGATATGGCAGACGGTGGTTGGCCCGGCCGGCTAGGCCGCATTGTAGCACACTGAGCTTCCCACTGCAACTTATGCTTCATGTCCATGTGCCGGTTCATGCATGAAGTACTCAAACTATGTATTTTTTGGCCTCTACTTAGCTTTTGCTGACAAATGTTACAGATAACACGAGTTGGGTCATCTTTATCGATCTGAAAAAATGCCCAGGCTATGCAAGGCTTAGCACCCATGCGAGCTGAAGAGCCACCACGACTTGTGGTGAGAGGCAGAGTTGTGTTTGAGGATGCAGTTGTTGACGTGCTTCCAGTACTACGTCTCTGTCCAGGAAGGCGCAACCTGACCTCGTCGTCACTAGCATCTTCCTCCACCTCCTCTGCTGACCTCATCTCTTGGCTGACTGTGGGTTGACAGTAAGTGGGATCTCCAACCTCATCATCATCACCCTGTGCGTTATCACACCCTTCGTCCTCAGAGCCAACCTGTTCCTGCCCTGACAAAAAACTAAAGTTGTCGCTCCAATCAGGTATTTGAGTCTTATCATTGTCTTCCTCATTGTCTCCACCAACAGGAGTTACAGTTTGGGAATGAGGGTCTACATTATGGTCAGAACCTTCTGCGTCTGGTCCTGGATCCGACTCATAAAGATTCTGGGCATCAGTGCAGATCATTTCCTCGTCTGGATTCACAGAAGCGCTGTAGTCGACCTCTGATTCCCAGGCTATAGTATGAGTAAACAGCTCTGCAGACTCAACCATCTGTTCTACCTCATACTCAGACGGGCAGCTGGAGATTTGGGAGCTGTGAGGAAGCAAGTGCGATTGGGGTGACACCTTTGAGAACTGGAGAATTTGTGATGTTGAAGTTGATGTGGAGGAGAGCCCACTTAAAGGAGCACTTGATATCCGTTGAAGCACCTGCTGTTTTTGTGCCTCATCTGGAATTTGTAGCGATTGGCGTGGCCGTAAGAAAGGGATCTTATCACATTGTCCGCTAAAAGAAGTAGACATTTTAGTTTGGCTGGAAGATGGACTTTCTTCTGCAGATGTTACTGTTGCTTTAACACCTACCCCACGGACACAACCTTTTTTCCCCTTCCCAACACGCCTATTCCCTTTCCACCAGCAGCAGGCCTTTTTCCACTCATTTTGGTGGTTAACTAATTCACAACTCTGGAGTTGTTTGCACAAAAAAACAATGGATGGGAACCGAGCAGAGCTGAGTGGCCAAACTGTGGTATTAGGCCAAAACTATTGGCTGGGTTAGATGCAGAAAAAAATTATATTCAATTTGCAACCTGATGGAGATCTGTATAGATGGATTAAAAGAACAAGTCCCACACACAGCTAGAAGCCCAATATTTTTTCAGAGGTAGATGCAGAAAAAAATATATTCAGTTTGCAACCTGATGGAGGTCTGTATAGATGGATTAATAGAACAAGTCCCACACACAGCTAGAAGCCCAATATTTTTTCAGAGGTAGATGCAGAAAAAAATATATTCAGTTTGCAACCTGATGGAGGTCTGTATAGATGGATTAATAGAACAAGTCCCACACACAGCTAGAAGCCCAATATTTTTTCAGAGGTAGATGCAGAAAAAAATATATTCAGTTTGCAACCTGATGGAGGTCAGTATAGATGGACTAATACAACAAGTCCCACACACAGCTAGAAGCCCAATATTTTTTCAGAGATAGATGCAGAAAAAAAATATATTCAGTTTGCAACCTGATGGAGGTCTGTATAGATGGATTAATAGAACAAGTTCCACACACAGCTAGAAGCCCAATATTTTTTCACAGCTAGATGCAGAAAAAAATATATTCAGTTTGCAACCTGTTGGAGGTCTGTATAGATGGATTAATAGAACAAGTCCCACACACAGCTAGAAGCCCAATATTTTTTCAGAGGTAGATGCAGAAAAAAATATATTCAGTTTGCAACCTGATGGAGGTCTGTATAGATGGATTAATAGAACAAGTCCCACACATAGCTAGAAGCCCAATATTTTTTCAGAGGTAGATGCAGAAAAAAATTTATTCAGATTGCAACCTGATGGAGGTCTGTATAGATGGATTAATAGAACAAGTCCCACACAAAGCTAGAAGCCCAATATTTTTTCAGAGGTAGATGCAGAAAAAAATATATTCAGTTTGCAACCTGATGGAGGTCTGTATAGATGGATTAATAGAACAAGTCCCACACACAGCTAGAAGCCCAATATTTTTTCAGAGGTAGATGCAGAAAAAAATATATTCAGTTTGCAACCTGATGGAGGTTTGTATAGATCGATTAATAGAACAAGTCCCACACACAGCTAGAAGCCCAATATTTTTTCAGAGGTAGATGCAGAAAAATATATATTCAGTTTGCAACCTGATGGAGGTCAGTATAGATGGACTAATACAACAAGTCCCACACACAGCTAGAAGCCCAATATTTTTTCAGAGATAGATGCAGAAAAAAATATATTCAGTTTGCAACCTGATGGAGGTCTGTATAGATGAATTAATAGAACAAGTCCCACACACAGCTAGAAGCCCAATATTTTTTCAGAGCTAGATGCAGAAAAAAATATATTCAGTTTGCAACCTGATGGAGGTCTGTATAGATGGATTAATAGAACAAGTCCCACACACAGCTAGAAGCCCAATATTTTTTCAGAGGTAGATGCAGAAAAAAATATATTCAGTTTGCAACCTGATGGAGGTCTGTATAGATGGATTAATAGAACAAGTCCCACACACAGCTAGAAGCCCAATATTTTTTCAGAGGTAGATGCAGAAAAAAATATATTCAGTTTGCAACCTGATGGACGTCTGTATAGATGGATTAATAGAACAAGTCCCACACACAGCTAGAAGCCCAATATTTTTTCAGAGGTAGATGCAGAAAAAAATATATTCAGTTTGCAACCTGATGGAGGTCTGTATAGATGGATTAATAGAACAAGTCCCACACACAGCTAGAAGCCCAATATTTTTTCAGAGGTAGATGCAGAAAAAAATATATTCAGTTTGCAACCTGATGGAGGTCTGTATAGATGGATTAATAGAAAAAGTCCCACACACAGCTAGAAGCCCAATATTTTTTCAGAGGTAGATGCAGAAAAAAATATATTCAGTTTGCAACCTGATGGAGGTCAGTATAGATGGACTAATAGAACAAGTCCCACACACCGCAAGAAGGCCAAATATTTTTTCAGAGGTAGATGCAGAAAAAAATTATATTCAGTTTGCAACCTTATGGAGGTCAGTATAGATGGACTAATAGAACAAGTCCCACACACAGCTAGAAGGCCAAATATATTTTTAGAGGTAGATGCAGAAAAAAATTATATTCAGTTGGCAAACTTATGGAGGTCAGTATAGATGGACTAATAGAACAAGTCCCACACACAGCTAGAAGGCCAAATATTTTTTCAGAGGTAGATGCAGAAAAAAATTATATTCAGTTTGCAACCTTATGGAGGTCAGTATAGATGGACTAATAGAACAAGTCCCACACACAGCTAGAAGGCCAAATATTTTTTCAGAGGTAGATGCAGAAAAAAACTATGTTCAGTTTGCAACCTTATGGAGGTCAGTATAGATGGACTAATAGAACAAGTCCCACACACAGCTAGAAGGCCAAATATTTTGTCAGAGGTAGATGCAGAAAAAAATTATATTCAGTTTGCAACCTTATGGAGGTCAGTATAGATGGACTAATACAACAAGTCCCACACACAGCTAGAAGCCCAATATTTTTTCAGAGGTAGATGCAGAAAAAAATATATTCAGTTTGCAACCTGATGGAGGTCTGTATAGATCGATTAATAGAACAAGTCCCACACACAGCTAGAAGCCCAATATTTTTTCAGAGGTAGATGCAGAAAAAAATTATATTCAGTTTGCAACCTTATGGAGGTCAGTATAGATGGACTAATAGAACAAGTCCCACACACAGCTAGAAGGCCAAATATATTTTCAGAGGTAGATGCAGAAAAAAATTATATTCAGTTTGCAACCTTATGGAGGTCAGTATAGATGGACTAATAGAACAAGTCCCACACACAGCTAGAAGGCCAAATATTTTTTCAGAGGTAGATGCAGAAAAAAATTATATTCAGTTTGCAACCTTATGGAGGTCAGTATAGATGGACTAATAGAACAAGTCCCACACACAGCTAGAAGGCCAAATATTTTTTCAGAGGTAGATGCAGAAAAAAACTATGTTCAGTTTGCAACCTTATGGAGGTCAGTATAGGTGGACTAATAGAACAAGTCCCACACACAGCTAGAAGGCCAAATATTTTCTCAGAGGTAGATGCAGAAAAAAATTATATTCAGTTTGCAACCTTATGGAGGTCAGTATAGATGGACTAATACAACAAGTCCCACACACAGCTAGAAGCCCAATATTTTTTCAGAGGTAGATGCAGAAAAAAATATATTCAGTTTGCAACCTGATGGAGGTCTGTATAGATGGATTAATAGAACAAGTCCCACACACAGCTAGAAGCCCAATATTTTTTCAGAGGTAGATGCAGAAAAAAATTATATTCAGTTTGCAACCTTATGGAGGTCAGTATAGATGGACTAATAGAACAAATCCCACACACAGATAGAAGGCCAAATATTTTTTCAGAGGTAGATGCAGAAAAAAATTATATTCAGTTTGCAACCTTATGGAGGTCAGTATAGATGGACTAATAGAACAAGTCCCACACACAGCTAGAAGGCCAAATATTTTGTCAGAGGTAGATGCAGAAAAAAATTATATTCAGTTTGCAACCTTATGGAGGTCAGTATAGATGGACTAATACAACAAGTCCCACACACAGCTAGAAGCCCAATATTTTTTCAGAGGTAGATGCAGAAAAAAATATATTCAGTTTGCAACCTGATGGAGGTCTGTATAGATGGATTAATAGAACAAGTCCCACACACAGCTAGAAGCCAAATATTTTTTCAGAGGTAGATGCAGAAAAAAATATATTCAGTTTGCAACCTGATGGAGGTCTGTATAGATGGATTAATAGAACAAGTCCCACACACAGCTAGAAGCCCAATATTTTTTCAGAGGTAGATGAAGAAAAAAATATATGCAGTTTGCAACCTGATGGAGGTCAGTATAGATGGACTAGTACAACAAGTCCCACACACAGCTAGAAGCCCAATATTTTTTCAGAGCTAGATGCAGAAAAAAATTATATTCAATTTGCAACCTGATGGAGGTCAGTATAGATGGACTAATAGAACAAGTCCCACACACAGCTAGAAGGCCAAATATTTTTTCAGAGGTAGATGCAGAAAAAAATTATATTCAGTTTGCAACCTTATGGAGGTCAGTATAGATAGACTAATAGAACAAGTCCCACACACAGCTAGAAGGCCAAATATTTTTTCAGAGGTAGATGCAGAAAAAAATATATTCAGTTTGCAACCTGATGGAGGTCTGTATAGATGGATTAATAGAATAAGTTCCACACACAGCTAGAAGTCCAATTTTTTTTCAGAGGTAGATGAAGAAAAAAATATATGCAGTTTGCAACCTGATGGAGGTTAGTATAGATGGACTAGTACAACAAGTCCCACACACAGCTAGAAGCCCAATATTTTTTCAGAGCTAGATGCAGAAAAAAATTATATTCAATTTGCAACCTGATGGAGGTCAGTATAGATGGACTAATAGAATGATGCTATGCCCAAAAGATTTTACTTCACTAGGTGCAGTAATAAAATTGGTATTCTATACACAGGTGGTATATCTTGCAACACAGATAGGCTACTCCACTGACTAACACACTCTGCAATAGGCCAAAAAGGATTAGCTTTGCTAGATTCAGCCAAATGCTGTGAAAAAAACTTGCACAGCACTGGCACAGACCTGCCTGGCAAAAACTTATAGGAACTGATGTAACCTAGTCCTGAAAAGGACTCCAATTACAATTAGTCTTTACTCCCACAATCTATCTATTTAAGAGCACAGACCTGCCTGATAAAAGTCGTAGGAAATGCTGTAACCTAGTCCTTAAAAGGACTGCAATCACAACTATTCCCTACTCCCAAGCTATCTGTAGATTTGTGCGAAAATTGGCTTGAAATTAACAAGGTATAGCGCACACAGCAACAGCGGTGCCGTCTAACACGCAGCTGCAGCAGTGAGAAAATGGTGGCGACGGGGAAAATGGCTTGGTCTTATAGGGCAAGGACATGTGACATACACTGCCAATGACACATGCCCTTGCTTGTGTGAAAAAAAGCACTTCGCTCCGTGTGTGTGCTGCTGATAGGCTGACAGATTGCACCTCCCCACTGCAAATGCGGGAAAGAGAAAAAAAAATGGAGATCTTCATTGTTCCTGCAGAGATCCATCCCCTGCCCCTCCACCCACCCCGCTGTACACTAAAACTGCGTATTAACATTAATTTTCATCATTACTGAGAAAAAATCCAGTTATGATTTTGGTGCACGAACAGTTATCGAACATAACCTCGAACAGCCGAATTTTTCTCAAATTGTTCGTGTTCGCCGAACGGTTCGAACACCGCCCAAAACAGCTCGAATTTGAGATTGGCGAACAGTTCGAGTAGAACAACGCTCATCTCTACTGCTCTAAACTGGAGATCATCGTGGGACACTCGTGGACTACTACGGAGGGGTAAGGATAAGGTTGTGGTTTATTATTTTAGATTTTATTACAGGAGATCGATGGCTTCGGGGAATTAGGTGTCTAGGTGAGTATAGGTGTAGTTTTTTATTTTTTACTTTATTTTAGGTGGCGGGGACAGGTAATGTATGAACTAATTTATTGTAGGCAACCACTGGCCACCAATGACATGTATTTAACATTTATTGGGGACACAGTAGGGCAATTTAAATAGCAGGATCAGGCTGCTGGGAACTACTGCTCCCATCGAGCTGATCCTGCTGGCACGAGTGGACCGGGGACAGACATAGGCCGATGGGAGTAGTAGTGTCACATCGGCCTATGTCTGCCTGCACGCACACACCCGCAGACATCGCACAGACACCGCACACACTCGCAGACATCGCACAGACACCGCACACACCCGCAGACATCGCGCAGACACACGCACAGACACCGCACACATACCGCACACACCCGCAGACATCGCACAGACACCGCACACACCCGCAGACATCACGCAGACACACGCACAGACACCCCGCACACACTCGCAGACACATGCACAGACACCCACACACACCAATCATGACGGACTGATCGTCTGGGAGGTGACGCTGTGCGGCCAGCCAATCACTGTAATGCCCACAAACAACATGGCTGCGGCATTACAGTAACTGGCTGGCAATCCCTGCATGTTCATTGGCTCTGTAAAGAGCACCAAACATGCAGGGCGGAGACCCGAGCTCCCGCCCGAGTAACCCGGAAATGCTCGGTGCTCGCGAACATCCCGAGTAGCGTGATGCTCGGGCGAGTGCCGAGCAGTGTCGAGCATGTTCGCTGAACACTACTCCTGACCAGAGAAACCTCCGACCTGCTCTCAGACATAATATTTCTATTACTGTGGCAACCAGACCCCTGGGGTGCCACATTCCCTGCTAGTGAATTTTAGTACTCCGGGACTAATCACATTTTTAAGAAAACACAAAAACAGGGTATAAACAATAATACAACAACATATATACAAGAAGCTTTGGTCTTTAGAGGTCACAGCGTGTTCGTAACCGGGTGTCCATATCACCCAACAAGGTGAAGTCTTGGCACAGAGTTGGGGACCTGTCCAAAGCAAACCCCAAGCGTTGGCCCTGGGCGTGGCTGCAAGGCTGAGGCTAGCTACTTTGGGCCACAAGGAGGCCACGCCAGACAGGTTTTCTCTTCCGCGGCCATCTTCTCAAGAGGCACCAAGGTGCAACTATCTACTTGTAGTTCCGGTTATTCAGCGTCCATAACCTGTCAGTCCAAATAAACCTGCAGGGTAACTAGAGAAACATAATTAGTAACCAGGTAACAAAAACATAAACCTTTTTCAACATTTGCAATTTACAGATTACATTTTAGATTCTCCAGCGAGCGGGCATCTGTCCTCTAGTGCTCCTGGTGGACCTACGTAACCCACTATCTGGTACTGCACTACAGGGTGTAGAAGGTGTTGCGGGTAGGCCTGGCAGCTTTCTGCCTACTCTTTGGCTTACTAGGGGCACGGCAGGCTCACTACTAGCAGAGGGGTGATTCTCCTGCGCTGCTGGTATGGATTCTTCTGCCTCTTGGGCCGGCTGCTCTTCTGACACTACCTGTTCTTCTGTAGGCCCTTGAGGGGCTGGCTGGAGAAAGGTGAGGATGGGTACCACGTCTGCGTTGTTGATTTTAGTCCAGGACCGGGGAAAGTCTCCGAGTACGGTACTGATCATTTCTTCCCTTTCCTCTGCGGGTTGAGGGTTTTCTTGATCTTCTTCAGGGCTTTGCAGCTGCTCGGGACACTTCTTCAGGTGGTCTCTGGAGAAAATGGCTGTGGTCTCTCCTCCATCCTTACTGGTGATACATACTTTTGGGTTATCATGACTAGAGGGCAGTACGGTGTACTGGTCCTTCTCCCACTGGTCATCCAACTTGTGGAGCCGTCTCTTTCTCTTCAAGACCTGCTCTCCAGGTACCAGGGGAACAGCAGGAGCATACTGGTTATAAGCCTTCTCTTGCCTTTCTCTTGCTTGAGACAGACTTCGCTCGATGCTTTCCTGTACTTTCCGATACTGCTGCTGCCATTCTGTATCCCAGTCTGCCTCTGGCGAGGTGTCCTCAGGTGTCAGGTCTCCCATATCCAGGTCAATAGGCAGCTTACCAGGTCTTGCTCTCATTAGGTAAGCCGGGGTACAGTTGGTGGAGCCTACTTGGATGTGATTGTACAAGTCCACCAAATCAGGCAGTTTTTCAGGCCACAGACTGCGTTCCTCCAGGGGCAACGTTTTTAGCAAGTCTATCACCACCTGGTTCATTTTCTCACATAGTCCGTTGGTCTGAGGGTGATAGGGCGTTGTTCTTATCTTCCTGCAGCCATACAGATTGCAGAACTCCTGGAAGACCTCCCCTTCAAAGGCTGGCCCTTGGTCAGTCAACACTTGCTCCGGATACTCGGGTGGATGGCAGAAGTGCTGCTGGAAGGCTCTAGCTGCTGTTTGAGCCGTTAAGTCCTTGACAGGGACCACCACCAGGAACCGGGAGTAGTGATCAACGATGGTGAGGGCGTGGACGTACCCAGATATGCTTGGAGCCAGTTTCACATGGTCCAGGGCTACCAGTTCCTGTGGCTGCCTGGTGATGATGGGCTGCAGGGGACTCTTCTGCCTGGCACGGTCCTTTCTTCTTAGGTTGCACGGGCCACAGTCTCTGCACCACCTCTCGATGGCTCCTCTCATGCCTACCCAGTAGAACCATTCACGCAACAAGAACTCCAGCTTTTTCCATCCGAAGTGTCCTGCTCCGTCGTGGTACGCCTCCAGAACCATAGCCACGTCTCGTCTTGGGACCACTACCTGCCAGGTCAGCTCATGTGTTCTAGAGTTGACCATTCTCCGGCACAACTTCTCCTTGTAAAGAAACAGCCTGCTTTTCTCCTTCCACAGTTGCTTGGTCTCCTCCGGAGCATCTGGGTCAAGACGGGCATCAGCCTGTGTCAGCATTTCCTTCACCAGACGGACTGCGGGATCACTGTCTTGTGTCTCCGCCCAGCTGTAGTGGGGTAAGGGATTGAACGTGGCAGAGCGCCTGTCCCTTACATGGTGGGAATACAGGGTAATCCCATGACGGTGGAACGCAGGGAGTCCGACTTCTTCCAGGTCTTCTGGATCTTCCCCTGTGTCCGCTAAGTTTGGCATTCTGGACAGGGCATCTGCGTTGGCATTTGAGCGTCCCGCCCGGTATTTGATGGTGAATTCATAGTTGGACAGGCGGGCCATCCATCTCTGCTCCAGGGCACCAAGTCTTGCAGTGTCCAGGTGTGTCAACGGGTTTTTATCTGTGTACACGGTGAACTTGGAAGAGGCAAGGTAATGCTTGAAACGTTCGGTCACTGCCCACACCACTGCCAGGAACTCTAGCTTGAATGAACTATAATTCTCAGGGTTCCTCTCCATGGGCCGTAGTTTTCGTCTGGCGTAAGCGATTACCCGTTCTTTCCCCTGCTGGATCTGGGACAGTACGGCTCCTAGCCCGATGGTGCTCGCGTCCGTGTGGAGGATAAAGAGCTGGCTGTAGTCAGGGTACGCCAGGATTTCATCCCCCGTGAGGGCCATCTTCAACTGACGGAAGGACTCTTCTTCCAGCTTTTCCCATCTGAAGGGCGGCTTTTGGTTTTTGGCCTTCCTGGATTGGCCTATCAGGAGGTCCTGCATAGCAGCTGCCATTTTGGTGAAACCGGGAATGAATCTTCGGTAGTAGCCTACCAACCCGAGAAACTGCCACACTTCCTTTATGCTGGAGGGTCTTGGCCAGTCTTTAATCACAGTGATCTTATTGGGGTCGGGATCCACTCCGTCAGCACTCACCACGTGTCCCAGGTACTGCACCTTTGGTTTCAGCAGGTGACATTTGGAGGGTTTCACCTTGAAGCCGTAGCTTGCCAGGGCGTCAAACACTTCTGCCAGGTGTTTCAGATGGTCCTCGTAGGTTTTGGAATAGACGATGACATCGTCCAGGTATAATAGGACTGTCTCGAAATTCCGGTGTCCTAGACAGCATTCCATCAACCGTTGGAAGGTTCCTGGTGCGTTGCAGAGCCCGAACGGCATACAGTTGAATTCGCTGAGGCCCATCGGGGTGGTGAATGCAGTCTTCTCCTTGTCTGCCTCTGCTACAGGAACCTGCCAGTACCCGCTAGTAAGATCCAAAGTGGAGAAGAAGTTAGCAGATTTTAATGCAGCTAAAGATTCTTCTATCCTAGGTAACGGGTACGCATCTTTGTGTGTGATACGGTTGACCTTTCTGTAGTCTACACACATTCTCATGGTTTTGTCCTTCTTTTTCACTAGAACTAGTGGAGCTGCCCAGGGGCTACAGCTGTCCCTGATTACCCCAGCCTCCTTCATGTCCCGCAACATCCCTTTTGCATGCTGATAGTGTGCAGGGGGTACAGGTCGGTATCTTTCCTTTATGGGTGGATGGTCTCCTGTGGGGATGTGATGTTCTACCCCCTTTACTCGCCCAAAGTCTAGCGGGTGTTTACTAAAGACTCTTTCGTACTCCTGAACCACCCGGTAGACTCCCTGTTTTTGGTGTGAGGGAGTGGAGTCAGTACCCAAATGCAGTTGCTGACACCAGTCCTCCATTTGTTTGTTAGAGCCGTTACCTTCCTCTGGTTGAGATGGAGGCAAGGGTTCCACGGCCCTTACAGAATTTTGGTTTATGGTGAACAATTTGGCTAGCGTGGCATACCGGGGCAGGTATACTTCTCTCTCCCCGATATTTATGATGCGGACGGGCACCCTCCCATGGTGTACATCGACCACCCCCCGTGCTGTCAAAATGGTGGGCCTACTGTCTGAGTAGACGGGTTCTACCATTGCTTGGTAGTCTCTACCTCTTAGACCAATAGCTGCCCGGCACCAGATCATCATCTCACTTTTCGGGGGCATGGCAATAGGGAACGGGTCACACATTCTCACGCTACCTATCTCACCACCAGATAGTTCCACTTGTTGCCGCTTCGTCAGTGCCCGGATCTCTTTTTGGAGCACACGCTGCTGGCTGGAACTGGCGTTCTTGGCAACCTGCTGTAAAATGAGAATCACCTCTGCAAGACAATTTTCAATCATGTTAATCCCTAAGGTGATTTTAGGGTGGCTCTCCTGACGGTCTATGTCCACAATAATCAGTCCTTGTGCCGCCAGTTCGACCTTACCGAACTTAATGGTCACCTCTTTGAACCCCACCTGCCCACGGGCTGACCATTGCTGGCGATGATACTCAGGTCGTCATCTGGGTAGCGGTTTATGTCCGAGTCATTCCAGTACCACTTAAAGAGCACTTGCGGGATGGTAGTCACTTGTGACCCAGTGTCCAGTAGGGCACTCATAGGAATGCCATCCAGTACCACAGGCAAGACCGGACGTCCCCCTACGTATTTATCACGCCAGTTCGATGGGCCTGATGATCTTATGCCTGGGGGTTGGCCCTTTACCCCAGGTTGTGCCCGTTTAAATGACAGCACCTCGCCATGTGTCCGGGTTGATTGCAGCGGCGGCAGATGGGTTGTCCGTCCTCGTTGTATCTGTCGCTGGGTCTTCCTCTGGACGATGGGATCCTCCTCTGTCAGTGCCACGGGACTTCCTCCAGACTGGTGGCCAGCTTGATCCTTCCTGGAGGAGAGACCTGTAAAGACTGCACAGTTCGGGGTAGCGCGGCTACGCTTTTAGTTAGCTCTTGGACCTGATGGTGCAGGTCTGTAGCCGGGTTGTCCAAAGCCTGCGCACCAGCTTCTACAGACTCTGTAGACAAGGGCGCCGCCTCCTGGTGATAGGTAATAGCAGGGCGCCGGTGGGTTACAGCGCTACCCGGTGCCGGTTCTCGGAGCACCCGGATGGCACTGTCTTTGAACTTTGCAAAGTTTAAACCAGGGTTCTGCAAGGCCATTGCACATAACAGGGTTCGGTGGGCGTTGGACAGCAGACCCTCAATGAATTGCTCAGTTAACAGTTCATCTGCATTCCGCACACTGTCAGTGTCTGCCTGTTTAATGGCTCCCAGGGCCTCTTGCAAATTCAAAGCATAGTCTCTTATACTGTCTTGGGCCCGCTGCTTGCACCCATAGAATTATATTTTGATCTCTGCTGAGGTGCAGGTATCAAAGGTGTCCCTCAGACGGGCTAAGATCTCCTTCACAGTCTCCTTGTCCCTGACTGACCAGGACTTTACTTCACGTTGGGCAGCCTCGGTTAGCTGGCCTACCAATATGCTCACTTTTTGTCCCTCTGTCAGGGGGAACACCTTAAACAGGCTGTACAGTCACTCTTTAAAGTCGCTTAGGGTATGCGACTCCCATGAGTACTGGGGCAGCCAGGCCGCTCCAGGGATATAGGGCATTGTAAATGGCATTACTGCGGCAGCGGCCGCACTGGTGGTAGAGGGTCCCTCCGTATCCATCATCTTCCTCCCCCCTAGTTAAGTGTGGCCTACCTTCTGTTGCTTCTTCTCCGTAGGCCGTGACTCCGCAGATGATGGTCAGGGTGGAGGACCTTGCGTCACGCTCTGGTGACGTCAGCGTCGCTCTCTCTCCCTTCCAGGAACTTGCGCAGCGTCGATGCGTGAGGCGGAGCTTCGGGTCTCGCGCGCTTTCGGCGTCCATGCCCCTCTTCTTCCCGCGCGGCGTCCTGAATATGGCGTCCGATGGCGGGAAAAGACTGCGGATGGCGGGAAACTTTTGAAGATGGCGGGAAACTTTTGAAGTTGGCGGGAAACGTCTCCGGATGGCGGGGACCTGCCCCGCGGCAGGTATGACAATCTTTTGAAGGCGCGCAGAACCCGGTGGTTGCGGGCATGAAATCCAGCCGACTACGCCAAAGCTGGCTCGCCCCCTGGGCCTAGTGTGGACGTGTGTGGGATACCCGGAGCCGGGTCTCTGGGGGTTGTAGAATCCGTGGCGGTGACCCGGTCCCGTGGCTCAGGGTGGTCAGGCCGATGGCGGTATTTTGTGGGGGTTTTAGGTTAATTGTCCGACTACGCCACCCGTGGATTGCGGTCAGCGCGGACCGCCGCTCCAAGGCAGACCGCTGGGGCTGATGGTGTGTGCAGCTGAGGTAGTGTGACTCCCCACGGGAAGAGTGGAGACCCAGGGCAGTGTAGTTGATGTTGAGGGTGATAGTGCACGGGAGTCCCAGCACTAGTAGTGCTGGTGTGGCAATGAAGCAGGAACGACTCAGAGTCTTTGCAGTTCAGTTCAGGGTCTTTACTGGTGATATTAAGGCAGACCCTCCCGGGAGTACTGGCTAACATAAGGGGCCTGGTCAGTCTGCGAGCAAACAGGAGTTCCCCTGGCCAGGTGGAGTTGTAGGCCTCCCCGTCTATCTGCACTCTTTCTGGCTACCTTGCTGTAAGCGGGTAGAAGTAGCCCACGTCCTTGAGTATACCGTGTGGTGCTCACCCGTATGGCTGGTGACTTGGGGCCTTCTGTTAGCTCCGCTTCTGGATGGCGGTGCTGGTCCCTTCCTTGTGACTGAGCCTCCGGGCTTATATGGCCAGAGGACCTGGAATCCCCTGCCGGCTGGTTTCTGCTGCTGGGTGGATATCAGTCCCCACAGCCTCGGACTCCGGTGTCTGGTACTTGGTTTCTTCTGCCAGGGCGAGCTCTGCTCAGCTCCAGCCCCTGGTCTTCAGCTACTGCTCCTACAGAGCTCCTGCTGTAACTCTCCCTGTGTCTGGAACTGTCTCCAGGCTCTGACTGACTCACTTATCCCGCCCAGACCCAGTTTATAAGGGCAGATTCCTCCCCTTCTAGGTCTGGGCAGGAAGCGTTGCACGCTTAGGGCTCCTGACCAGAAAAACCTCCCACCTGCTTTCAGACGTAATATTTCTATTACTGTGGCAACCAGACCCCTGTGGTGCCACAGTAGCAGTGTGTGGTACTCATTGTATTAGGCCATCTATACCAAGCTCCACCAGCTTTGAAATTAATAATAATTTTTAGCTGCAACTTGCCTGGAAAATAATTTTGGGCATATTAGCAGTGTGTGGTACTCATTCTATTAGGCCATCTATACTAAGCTCCACCAGCTTTCAAATTACTAATAATTTTTAGCTGCATCTTGCCTGGAAAATAATTTTGGGCATAGTAGCAGTGTGTGGTACTCATTGTATTACACCATCTATACTAAGCTCCACCAGCTTTGAAATTAATAATAATTTTTAGCTGCATCTTGCCTGTAAAATAATTTTGGGCATATTAGCAGTGTGTGGTACTCATTCTATTAGGCCATCTTTACTAAGCTCCACCAGCTTTGAAATTACTAATCATTTTTAGCTGCATCTTGCCTGGAAAATAATTTTGGGCATAGTAGCAGTGTGTGGTACTCATTGTATTAGGCCATCTATACTAAGCTCCACCAGCTTTCAAATTACTAATAATTTTTAGCTGCATCTAGCTCGGAAAATAATTTTGGGCATAGTAGCAGTGTGTGGTACTCATTCTATTAGGCTATCTATACTAAGCTCCACCATCTTTGAAATTAATAATAATTTTTAGCTGCATCTTGCCTGTAAAATAATTTTGGGCATATTAGCAGTGTGTGGTACTCATTCTATTAGGCTATCTATACTAAGCTCCACCAGCTTTCAAATTACTAATAATTTTTAGCTGCATTTTGCCTGGAAAATACTTTTGGGCATAGTAGCAGTGTGTGGTACTCATTCTATTAGGCCATCTATACCAAGCTCCACCAGCTTTGAAATTAATAATAATAATTAGCTGCATCTTGCCTGTAAAATAATTTTGGGCATATTAGTGACTCGCCCCCTGGGCCGTGGGGCACTCGGATCCGGGCAATAGGGGAACGATGGGGGTAGTAGTGGCAACCCGGTTCCGTGGCTCAGGGTGTTCAGGCCAGTGGTAGTCTGTTATGCGCTGATGATTATGTCCGACTATGCCACCCTTGGATTTGCGGTCATTAGGAACCGCCGCTGCAAGGCAGACCGCTGGGGCTGATGATGTATGCAGCTGGGATGGTGTGACTCCCCACGGGAAGAGTGCGGCCCCAGGGCAGTGTAGTGAATGGTGGGAGTGATGGTAGTGAGAGTCCCAGTGCTGATAGTGCTGGAGGAGCAAGGAGCACGCAGACAACAGGTGGCAGTCCAGGGTCTTTACTAGAACAGGTAAATTGACCTACAAATAGTCCCAGTTTGGAGGGGACCTGGATGTCTGAGAGCAACGGGGAAATTGGCCCTGGTCAGGGTGAGGGTGTAGGCCTACCGTGCTTTCTGCGCTCCTTCTGGCTATCTCCTCGTTATAGGGTAACAGCCCACGTTTCCGAGCTTTCCGTGTATTCTCGCCTGTATGGCCTGCGACGTGGGTTCCTTTCTGCTCCCAGCCTTGTACGGCTTTACTGGTCCCTTCGGTTGTGGCAGGGCCTCCAGGCTTCTTAGGCCAAGGAATATACAGTCCCTTGTGGACTGGTTATCTGCTGGAGAATGTGGAATCCTCCCAGCCTCAGACACCAAAGTCTGGTAAAGTAAGTCTTTTATCTGCCAAGATAGGCTCTCTTCGCCTCTTGTCTCTGGCTTGTGGCTCTCCTCCTGCCACACTTCCTCTTAGGTGCAATACAACTTTCTGTCCCTGCTCTGCTCCGGGACACGTCTCAGTGCTGAGACAGGCCATCCAGTTCTCCCTAACCCTACCCCCAGTACCAGCTTTTATAGGGGCAGCCAGCTCCCCCTACTGGCCTGAGACAGGAGTTACTGCATGCTAATGTTCCCCTGACCAGAGAACCTACCCCTTGCTCTCAGACACAGCTTTAATTACACTTGTGGCATCCAGGCCAGGGTTACACATTCCCCCCTAGTAAAATTTAGCACTCCGGGACTAAACAATAAACAAAGACAATATGCATAACCATAAAACATTAATAGACAGACGACGCACAAATTGAGTTCTTAAGGTCACAGTGTGGCCTGTGACCGCGTGTCCATATCACCAGCACAACGGGGAGCCTTAACCAGGTGGGGGTCTGTCCTACCCCAAGACCTTTACAGTCTTAGTTCATTTCTGGGTTAGGCTCCGAACGCAGTCCATACAAGGTCCCGGTTATAAAAAGTCCATAACCTGTGAGTCCTTACGGTAGCTGCAAGAAACTGAAACACAGAGTTACCAAACATGCATGTAACTTGGCAAACAATTCAACATTTGGCAACAGGGTTATTTACAATCTTATCGCGCTCTATATTCTCCAGCGAGCGGGTATCTGCCCCTTTGTGCTCCTGGTTGACCTCCTTAACCCACTGTCTGGTGGTGGACTGACTTGGCTTTCCCCACTAGCTTAGGGGTGCAGCTACCAGCTGGGTATACAGGTAGGGCCGGCAGCTGTCTGCGGGTCCTTTGGCTTACCGCAGGCATGGCAGGCTCACAGTCAGCAGAGGGTTGACTCTCCTGGGCTGCTGGTACAGGCTCTTCTGCCTCTGGAACTGCTTGCTCCTCTTCACCTTCCGGCTCTGGTGCAGGTTGTTGCGCTGTTGGTTGCAGGAAATGCAGGACAGGTACCACTATGGCATCGTTTATCCGAGTCCAGGACTGAGGGAACTCTCCGAGAACGGTGTGGATCATTTCTTCCTTGTCCTCTGCGGGTTCAAGGTCACTTTGATCCTCTTCTGCACTACGGAGTTGCTCGGGGCATCTTTTGAGGTGGTCCCTGGAGACGGTACTAGTGGTTTCTCCTCCGTCCTTGGTGATCACGCACACCTTCGGGTTGTCATGGTCAGACTGCAGTACGGTGTAGGGTTCCCTTTCCCACTGGTCGTCCAACTTATGTAGCCTTCTTTTTCGCTTTAGGACTTGCTCACCAGGTTCTAGGGGACCAGCAGGGGCGTGTTGATTGAAGAGTTTTTCTTGCCTCTCTCTCACCTGGGTCAGGCTCTTCTCCACACTCTCCTGTACCTTCTTGTACTGCAGTTCCCTTTCCGTATCCCAGTCCGCATCCGGGGAGGTGTCCTCAGGTGTTAGGACTCCCATCTCCAGGTCTACGGGCAGCTTACCTGGTCTGGCTCGCATCAGGTAACGCGGGGTGCAGTTTGTAGCATTCACCGGGATATTGTTGTATAGGTCTATCAGGTCCGGCAGATTTTCTGGCCACAGGCTGCGTTCCTCCAGGGGCAACGTCTTCAGGAGATCAATGACTATATTGTTCATCTTCTCACACATCCCGTTGGTTTGGGGGTGGTAAGGCGTTGTACGAATCTTCTTACAGCCATAGAGGTTGCAGAACTCCTGGAAGATTTCAACCTCGAACGCTGGACCCTGGTCTGTCAGGACCTGTTTCGGATACCCGTGTGGACGGCAGAAATATTGCTGGAAGGCTCTGGCCGCTGTTTGGGCTGTCAAGTCCTTTACCGGGACCACCACTAGATAACGGGAATAGTGGTCCACGATTGTCAGGGCATAGATGAATCCTGACCGGCTGGGAGCCAATTTGACATGGTTCAGAGCTACCAGCTCAAGAGGCTGCGTGGTGACGATGGGCCTCAAGGGTGTCTTCTGGCTGGCACGGTCCTTCCTCCTTAGGTGACAAGGGCCACAGTCTCTGCACCATTTTTCTACAGCTCCTCTCATGCCGACCCAAAAGAACCTTCCTCTTAGCAGGAACTCCAGTTTCTTCCAACCGAAGTGTCCCGCTCTGTCATGGTAAGCCCCCAGGACCATAGCTGCATCCCGCCTTGGGACCACGACTTGCCAGGTCAGCTCGTGCGTCCGGTGGTTAACAATCCTTCTGCACAACTTGCCTTCGTAGAGGAACAGCTTGCTCTTCTCCTTCCATAGCTGCTTGGCTTCCTCTGGGGCATCTGGATCTAAGCGGGCGTCTTCCCGGATCAGCAGATCTTTCACCAGGCGAACTGCAGGGTCACTATCTTGGGTCTCGGCCCAGCTGTGGTGAGGTAGGGGATTGATCATCACGGTTGTTAGACCCTCCTCCTTCACGCGGTGGGAGTATTGAGCGGCTCCATACCGGTGAAACGCGGGGAGTTCTACCTCCTCCAGCTCTTCTGGGTCTTCGTCACCTTCAGGTAAGTGAGGCATCCTCGATAGGGCGTCAGCGTTGGCATTGGTTTTTCCGGCCCGGTACTTGATCACGAAGTCATAGTTGGATAGACGGGCCATCCACCGCTGTTCTAGGGCACCCAGTCTTGCATTGTCCAGGTGTGTCAACGGGTTGTTGTCCGTGTACACGGTGAACTTTGCGGAGGCCAGGTAATGCTTGAAGCGTTCTGTCACGGCCCACACCACCGCCAAGAATTCTAGCTTGAAGGAGCTGTAATTCTCCGGGTTCCTTTCGGTGGGCCTCAGCTTCCGGCTGGCGTACGCGATCACCCTTTCTCTGCCCTGTTGGTTTTGGGACAGTACGGCTCCCAGTCCCACATTACTGGCGTCTGTGTGGAGAATAAAAGGCTGGCCATAGTCAGGGTAGGCCAGGATCTCATCCCCCGTGAGGGCCATCTTCAACTGGCGGAAGGACTCCTCTTCCGGTTTATCCCACTTGAAGGGTGGCTTTTGACTCCTGGACTTAGATTGTCCGATCAGGAGGTCCTGCATAGGAGCTGCCATCTTAGTAAACCTGGGGATGAACCTTCGGTAGTAGCCTACCAACCCGAAAAACTGTCTCACCTCTTTGATGTTCGAGGGGCTTGGCCAGCTCTTGATTGCCGTGACCTTGTCAGGGTCGGGGGCCACTCCTTCCACGCTTACCACGTGCCCTAGGTACTGGACCTTTGGTTTCAGCAGGTGACACTTCGATGGTTTCACCTTCAGGCCATAGCCTGCCAGGGCTTCGAACACCTCGGCCAGGTGCTTCAGATGGTCCTCGTAGGTCTTCGAATAGACGATCACGTCGTCCAGGTAAAGGAGGACCGTCTCGAAGTTTCGGTGCCCTAGACAGCATTCCATCAGCCGCTGGAAGGTCCCTGGTGCGTTGCAGAGCCCGAAAGGCATGCAGTTGAATTCGCTCAGTCCCATCGGGGTGGTGAAGGCGGTCTTCTCCTTGTCAGCCTCTGCCACAGGAACCTGCCAGTACCCGCTAGTAAGGTCCAAAGTAGAAAAGAAGTTAGCTGATTTTAGTGCGGCTAAAGACTCTTCTATTCTAGGCAGCGGATATGCGTCTTTGTGGGTGATACGGTTGATTTGTCTATAGTCGACGCACATTCTCGTGGTGCCGTCTTTCTTTTTGATCAGAACCAAGGGGGCTGCCCAGGGGCTACAGCTGTCTCTAATGACCCCAGCTTCTTTCATCTCTCTTAGCATGCCCTTTGCGTTCTGATAATGTGCAGGGGGTACAGGTCTGTGCCTCTCTTTTATTGGTGGGTGGCTCCCTGTGGGGATGTGGTGTTCTATCCCTTTTACTCTGCCGAAGTCTAGCGGGTGCTTACTAAAGACTCTCTCGTACTCCTGTACCACCCGGTAGACTCCTTGTTTTTGGTGCAGGGGAGTGGAGTCAGCACCCACATGGAGTTTCTGGCACCAGTCCTCCAAACAGTTTGGCGAGTGTAGCGTACCTGGGTAAGTGTACCTCCCTCTCCCCAATGTTGAGGATGCGGACGGGCACCCTCCCATGACGGACATCAACCACCCCCCGGGCTGTCAAAATGGTGGGCCTGCTGTCTGAGTACACGGGTTCTACCATGGCTTGATAGTCTCTACCTCTCAACCCAATTGCAGTCCGACACCAGATCATCATTTCACTTTTGGGAGGCATGGAAATGGGGAATGGGTCACTCAGTCTTACGCTACCGATCTCACCACCAGACAGTTCTACCTGCTGCCGTCTCATCAGGGCTTTTATCTCCTTGTTGAGGACTCTCTGTTGGCTGGAACTAGCATTCACCGCCACCTGTTGTAGAATTACAATTACCTCTGAAAGACAATTTTCAATCACGTTAGTACCCACAGTTATTTTAGGGTGACTTTCACGAGGGTCAATGTCCACAATAATTACTCCCTGTGCCAGGAGTTCAACTTTACCAATTTTTATGGTCATCTCCTTGAACCCCATCTGCGGCACGGGTAAGCCATTACTGGTGATGATGCTCAAGTTACTGTCTGGATACCGTGTGATATTAGCATCAGTCCAATGCTGCTTAAAAAGTACATAAGGGATAGTGGTTACTTGTGACCCAGTATCCAGCAAGGCGCTCATGGGGATACCGTCCAGCACCACGGGTAAAACCGGGTGCCCCCAACGTACTTATCACGCCAATTATAAGGGCCTGGTGATCTTATGCCTGGGGGTTGGCCCTCTGCCCCAGGTTGGACCCGTTTAAATTACAGTACCTGGAAATGTGTCCGGGCTGGTTGCATCGATGGCAAATGGGCTGTCCATCCTCTGCGTAGCGGTCTGTGGGCCTCCCTCGGAACGACGGGATCCTCCTCTGTCGACGCCACGGGACATCCTCCGGACTTGAAGCCAGCTCGATGGGTCTTGACGGGTCCACTTGCAACGCCTGGACGGTTCTGGTCAACGCCGCGACGCTCCTGGTCAGCTCCTGGACGTGGTGGTGCAGGTCTTTCGACGGGGCTTAGTTCAGGGCCTGTGCATCAGCCCCCATGGGGTCCATGGAGAAGGGCGCCGCCTCCTGGTGGTAGGTGAGAGCAGGGCGCCGGGGGTTTATGGCGCCACTGGTTGCAGATTCATGGAGCACCCTTATGGCCCTGTCCTTAAATTGGGCAAAGGTCAGGTCGGGGTTCTGAAAGAACATGAGGCGCAGTTGGGCCCTGTGGGCGCTAGACAGCATACCTTCTATGAATTGTTCTGTTAGCAGCTTGTCCGTTTCCTGCACAATGCCAGGGTCAGTTTGTTGGATGGCCCTTTGGGCTTCCTGCAGATTTAGGGCATAGTCTCTGATGCTGTCCTGTGCCCGCTGCTTACATCCATAGAACCTCATTTTAATCTCAGCGGAGGTACGTGTGTCAAAGGTACCCGCAGCCGGGCCAGAATACCCTTCACGGTCCTTTTCTCCTCAGTGGGCCATGATTTTACCTCCCTTTGGGCTGCGCCAGTTAACTGCCCTGTCAATATGCTGACCTTCTGCTCCTCTGTCAGGGGGTAAACCTGGAACAAACTGTACAGCCTTTCCTTAAAGTCAGTTAGGGCATGGGGCTCCCCTGAGTACTTGGGCAGCCAGGCCGCTCCAGGGATGTAGGGCAGGGAAAAGGGCATCACCGCTGCTGCAGCTGCGTTGGTGGTAGTGGGCGCCTCTGTATCTGACATCTTCCTCCCCCCTAGTTAAGCGTGGCCTACCTTCCGACGATCCTCTTCTGTAGGCCGTGGCTCCTCTGCTGCTGTTATGGACGAGGACCTGGCGTTGCGTCCTGATGACGTCAGCGTCGCTCTCTCTCCCTTCCAGGACCTTGCGCAGCGTCGGATCTCGTGCGGTTTTGACGTCCACGAACCTCTTCTTCCCGCGCGGCGTCCTGAAGATGGCGTCCGATGGCGGGAAGCAGCTGCGGATGGCGGGAAGACGGCAGAAGATGGCGTGAAACGGTCCAAGATGGCGTCTGATGGTGGGAATCGGCTCCGGATGGGGGGAAACTTCGCCACAGGTAAATTACAAAAGTCTTTTTCAGGCACGCAGTACCCAGTGGTTGCGGGCACGAAATCCTGCCGACTACGCCAAAGCTGACTCGCCCCTGGGCCGTGGGGCACTCCGATCCGGGCAATAGGGGAACGATGGGGGTAGTAGTGGCAACCCGGTTCCGTGGCTCAGGGTGGTCAGGCCAGTGGTAGTCTGTTATGCGCTGATGATTATGTCCGACTACACCACCCGTGGATTTGCGGTCATTAGGAACCGCCGCTGCAAGGCAGACCGCTGGGGCTGATGATGTATGCAGCTGGGATGGTGTGACTCCCCACGGGAAGAGTGCGGCCCCAGGGCAGTGTAGTGGATGGTGGGAGTGATGGTAGTGAGAGTCCCAGTGCTGATAGTGCTGGAGGAGCAAGGAGCACGCAGACAACAGGTGGCAGTCCAGGGTCTTTACTAGAACAGGTAAATTGACCCACAAATAGTCCCAGCTAGGAGGGGACCTGGATGTCTGAGAGCAACGGGGAAATTGGCCATGGTCAGGGTGAGGGTGTAGGCCTACCGTGCTTTCTGTGCTCCTTCTGGCTATCTCCTCATTATAGGGTAATAGCCCACGTTTCCAAGCTTTCCGTGTATTCTCGCCTGTATGGCCTGCGACGTGGGTTCCTTTCTGCTCCCAGCCTTGTACGGCTTTACTGGTCCCTTCGGTTGTGGCAGGGCCTCCAGGCTTCTTAGGCCAAGGGATATACAGTCCCTTGCGGACTGGTTATCTGCTGGAGAATGTGGAATCCTCCCAGCCTCAGACACCAAAGTCTGGTAAAGTAAGTCTTTTATCTGCCAAGACAGGCTCTCTTCGCCTCTTGTCTCTGGCTTGTGGCTCTCCTCCTGCCACACTTCCTCTTAGGTGCAATACAACTTTCTGTCCCTGCTCTGCTCCGGGACACGTCTCGGTGCTGAGACAGGCCATCCAGTTCTCCCTAACCCTGCCCCCAGTACCAGCTTTTATAGGGGCAGCCAGCTCCCCCTACTGGCCTGAGACAGGAGGTACTGCATGCTAATGTTCCCCTGACCAGAGAACCTCCCCCTTGCTCTCAGACACAGCTTTAATTACACTTGTGACATCCAGGCCAGGGTGACACATTAGCAGTGTGTGGTACTCATTCTATTAGGCCATCTATACTATGCTCCACCAGCTTTCAAATTACTAATAATTTTTAGCTGCATCTTGCCTGGAAAATAATTTTGGGCATAGTAGCAGTGTGTGGTACTCATTGTATTAGGCCATCTATACCAAGCTCCACCAGCTTTGAAATTAATAATAATTTTTAGCTGCATCTTGCCTGTAAAATAATTTTGGGCATAGTAGCAGTGTGTGGTACTCATTGTATTAGGCCATCTATAGTAAGCTCCACCAGCTTTCAAATTACTAATAATTTTTAGCTGCATCTTGCCTGGAAAATAATTTTGGGCATATTAGCAGTGTGTGGTACTCATTCTATTAGGCCATCTATACTAAGCTCCACCAGCTTTCAAATTACTAATAATTTTTAGCTGCATCTTGCCTGTAAAATAATTTTGGGCATATTAGCAGTGTGTGGTACTCATTGCATTAGGCCATCTATACTAAGCTACACCAGCTTTCAAATTACTAATAATTTTTAGCTGCATCTAGCTCGGAAAATAATTTTGGGCATAGTAGCAGTGTGTGGTACTCATTGTATTAGGCCATCTATACCAAGCTCCACCAGTTTTGAAATTAATAATAATTTTTAGCTGCATCTTGCCTGGAAAATAATTTTGGGCATAGTAGCAGTGTGTGCTACTAATTCTATTAGGCCATCTATACTAAGCTCCAACAGCTTTGAAATTAATAATAATTTTTAGCTGCATCTTGCCTGTAAAATAATTTTGGGCATATTACCAGTGTGTGGTACTCATTGTATTAGGTCATCTATACCAAGCTCAACCATCTTTGAAATTAATAATAATTTTTAGCTGCATCTTGCCTGTAAAATAATATTGGGCATATTAGCAGTGTGTGGTACTCATTCTATTAGGCCATCTATACTAAGCTCCACCAGCTTTCAAATTACTAATAATTTTTAGCTGCATCTTGCCTGGAAAATAATTTTGGGCATAGTAGCAGTGTTTGGTACTCATTGTATTAGGCCATCTATACCAAGCTACACCAGCTTTGAAATTATTAATAATTTTTAGCTGCATCTTGCCTGTAAAATAATTTTGGGCATATTAGCAATGTGTGGTACTCATTCTATTAGGCCATCTATACTAAGCTCCACCAGCTTTCAAATTACTAATAATTTTTAGCTGCATCTTGCCAGGAAAATAATTTTGGGCATAGTAGCAGTGTGTGGTACTCATTGTATTTGGCTATCTATACCAAGCACCACCAGCTTTGAAATTACTAATAATTTTTAGCTGCATCTAGCCCTGAAAATAATTTTTCTTCCCAATAGTGGTAGCAATAGAAATATGGGGCACACGCCTGGCTAACAAAAATATACGCTTCATAACAAAAAACACCAGCCTAGCGCACTGCATTAATAAGATGGCTTCATCGTCTCTCCCAGTGCTAGGCCTACTACGCCAGCTAGCATTCCTGTGCCTAAAACACAATGTATAGGTCCACGCTAGCCACGATGCTGAGGGGTCTAAAGCTGCTGCTAATGCTTTATTACATTTCATTTGGCAGATTTTCACAGAGCTCCTCCCCAACGCCCACCCATCGGGAAACAGTTTCACACCCTCCCTATGGGATCTAGTGGCGAATAGTTGATGCCATTAATCAGCGTCAGTTGCCCCGTCGACGTGGCAAGCATACGGTAAGGCATGGGAAGAGTGGACACGACTAGTAGCAGGCAGACGGGTTGACCAATGTGAACAAGCCAGATTACAAGTCACCATAGTATTTCTCCACCAGCTAATGATGAGGGGCATATCAGGGGCGTCAGCGCAGCGGTGTCTGACCGGAGTAGCATTTCACTTCCAACTACCGCATTGGGGAGATGTGACAAAGAGATTCATCATCAGGCAATCCATAAAAGGGTGGAAAAGGGGTCAGCCAAGACAGGAGTGCAGATGTCCCGTCCCGTGTCACTAAAACTGATTTCTCACATCATATCCCTAACACCATTAACATTACACTCACAATTTGAAGCAACACTACTGTCTACTGCATTTGCGATCGCCTTCTTCGGCGCGCTATGTCTAGTACCCTGAGGGTTCGGTTGCTACAGGGGTATTGCACCTCATCCAGAGGTGTGATATTCCACTGCCAGGTAAGGATGGAGTGTGGACCACAGCTCAGTTAGCTGCACACACACACACACACCATTTCCAGGGGACAGCTCGACGGTGCTCCCATTTATGCAGTCACAACTGACCATGTCCCTTGCTGGAGTGGGGAGGGGGAGAGAACCCAGTGACGTAGGAGCAGAGGGGACAGTTTCTGGAGCACAGGAAGGAGCTCATTGGGTGCAGGTCACCTGAGCTCAGATACAGAGAAGCAGATAAAAGGTGGGAGCCATCTTAGAAGTTCAGTTCAGAGAGAAGCAGAGCAGAGTAAAGGAGTAGAGAGCTGACTGTTATGATCTGCTACAGGGACTAAGGAAAGACAGGAGAACTATCCCTACAATAGAACTAAACTAGATCCCTACGATGTAACGGGGAACCTGATCCTGCGATCAGACCCGCTAAAGTCCTCGGCTAGTCTGAACGAAGACCTATAGATGTGAGGGAGGGATCCCTACAAGAACTAGGGACTGGGATAAGTTGGACACCTCCTAGCAGAAATAGTAGCAGTCAAAGACAAGCACACAGCAAAAAGCATAGAGGTCAGAAGACCTAGCAAAACTAACAGAGAACGGCAACAGAGCACCAAGCTAGCTCAAGAGTAGTAAATACAATGAAGTCCAGCAAGACCAGGAGGGTGGAGCCAGATTAAATAGGCAAAAATGGTCATGTGACCAGCAAACTAAAAAAAACCTAACAGGAGAGTTCTAACACTGACATGGAGCCGAGGCTCAGCCTGAGCTCAGCTCCATGAGGCAGGCCTAGAGAGAAGGCCGAGGCCAGAGAGGAGAAGAGAAGAAGGAGAAGGAAGGAGAAGAGACAGAGGAGTAGAAAGGCTCCAGAAACAAGAAGGCAGAAGGGACCCTAAGAGAGCAGAACGGACAGCAACCGTTGCAAACCCGCGTTATATCGGGTGAAGGGTCAGGCTGTGGAAGGGTACCAGATTCCCAAGTTGGTGGAGGTAAATCATCCCTCAGCGACGAACCGGAGGTCGTGATCATTTATTGGTGCGACCCTCCGCCAAACCTGCTAGGAAGGCACCATATAGGATAGCGGTAAGCGGAGGCCAACGCTTGCTCGATACGGTCCGCGGTAGCTGGACAGAAGTTTGGTCACTGGTGGGGCACGAGAGGCCAGAGAAAGGACAGAAGGGGGTCCTGTGCCATACTCCTGAATTGCCTGGGGGTTGACCGAGCTCCTCACCTGGTGGACGCAGCACAGCTTGGGCAGTCATTGCTGACAGAAGTGACATGGATAACAACTGTGAGTAAAAACCCTGGACTGCACCATTGGACTCAGTGTGATCTTTGCTGTGCCTGCAAAATCACCCCCAGCATCCACCTACACTGACCTGAGGCTACACTCTTCCCGTTGGGAGTTATCCTATCCCTGTGCTGCACACCAACACCAGCCTCAGCGGCCTGCCTCGCAGCGGCGGTTATACCTGACCGCAATCCACGGGTGGCGTAGTCGGACATTCAAAACACTGATAAATCAACTGCCACAATTTGGTCTGACCACCCTGAGCCATGGGATCGGGTTGCCACTACTACCCCCATCAGCACCGTACACCAGAAGGCCCGGTTCCGGGTACCCCACGGCCCAGGGGGCGAGTCACTATGCATAAGCGAATTAGTCCCTCAATCCAAAATTACCACCAGTGGAGGCTTATTACACCAGGACGTAGTCATAGCCAGTAATGCAATAAGACTACGCATATGCCAATTGAAAACGGTTCCAGCGGGCAGGGGCACTTGGGTACTTCTACAACCCACAAACGGTACACTGAGTCGGGTAACAATAGTAAAAACATATATAACCATCAGATCACAAAGTAATTTCTTCCTATCACACATTGATGGAATGCCATTATCAAGATACCAGTTCCAAGCTATATTTAATAAATGCATAACATCGGCAGGGAACCACCCCAAAGATTATGGGACACACTCATTCCGCATAGGCGCGACCACAGAAGCAGCAAGAGCAGGACTGTCAGAAACGGAAGTTCAGAGGATAGGGAGGAGGTGATCCACGTGTTTGGCGAGATACATAAGACCGGACTTGTTATCCTAACGTGGTTTGTTTCTTTTACAGGTGACGCTAAGCCAACAGTGTGGGTGATAGGCCAGTCGTATATATATTGGGCAGAAAAAAGGGCAAAAGTCAGCCCAGGCGGGAGGAAATTAGAGTTTCATAACACATATTTCAACTGGAGAGGTATTAGAGGCCTGCTATGGCCACAGGTACTAATGGAGGTAATCAAGGTAGGGAGAGAGGCAAGAGGTCCGGTCATCTTAGTTATACAGGCCGGGGGAAAGACCTAGGTCACCACAAGAGCACATAACTAATGGCAATAATGAAACTAGACACTGAGCGCTTCAGAGAATTTTTCACAAAATTAAATATAGTATGGTCAGAGATTATGCCAATAGCGGTATGGCAAGACATCACGGCCATCGAACGGACAAGGCGGGTAATAAATATTCGGATGGCAAAATTTAGAAGAGACAGAGGCGGTGTAGTGATACGACACCGACAACTGGAAGGAGATAAAGCAGGCCTCATACGGCCCGACGGTGTTCACTTAATGGATATTGGACTAGACATATTCCTGTCAGGACTCCAGGACGGAGTGGAACAAGTGTTAAGAGTGATGGATGGGGTCAAAGTCCTGCATACGAGTAAGCAGGATCCTCCGTGGCCTGGAAATAGAAAGGACATGTTGGAGAGTTACACTTGTTGGCCAACTTGCCGGTGTGGAGACCCAGGGCATGCTGCAACAAGCTGAATTATTTTAGAAATAAAATGACTTTCTAATGGAATGAGTATAAAGAGTTAATAAAGCTGTGACTGATCCTCACCCATCCAGTTGTAAGAGTTACATTATTGTATTGTCAAGGAAAGGGGGGCGGTAAGGGGGCTGAGCATTTGGGTTTGGTTGGGGGTCCCCACAGTCTGCCTAGGCTAGATGCATTTAAAAATTCTTATTAGATACACAGGCGGTGCAGCTTGCTTCGCAGCTGGGCTACTACGCCCAAAGTATTGCCTAGGCTAGATGCAGTTAAAAATTCTACGCTGACTAGCAGACACTGAAGCTTTGGAGCAGACCTCTGTGTAAACAGCTCTTGAGACTCAACCATCTGTGTTACCCCAAGCCATAGTGTATGTAGATTCTTAGAGTTAAAAGGGGGGGGGGCGACCCAACCCACCTGGAATTGACGATGCCAACGTCACATAAAACACAGCAAGGGGACTCCAAAAAGAGTCTCCTTTTTTTCCAAAAATTGTGGCACAGGCACCACTTAAGTGGCATCAATTGCCCCAGAGCTGCTTAAAACGGTTGGTGAGGTGATTTTACCAAATCCTCAAGCTTTTAGTCTCCCCAGGATGACACAGGGGTAGAAAAGTCCTTGTGGATCCATGATTTGTTCATCTTTATGAACGCGAGTCTGTCTACATTCTCAGTGGACAGCCCAGTGCGCTTATCTGTCAGCACACCAGCAGCAGCGCTGAACACACATTCAGAGAGAACGCTGGCTGCAGGGCATGACAAGATCTCCAAGGCGTGAGTGGCAAGCTCTGGACATTTTTCCAGATTGGAATCCCAAAATGAGCAAGGGTCCAGTGGCTTCGATGTTCATTTGCAGATACTCCTGTACCATCCTCTCTAGGAGTTGACTATGTGTCAGACTTCTTGTCTCCTGTGGCCTTGCAAAGGATGGTCTAAAAAAGTGGTGAAACGATTCCACAAAATTGCTGTTACCAGCAGATACTGTGTTACTGTTACGGTTTGAGTGATGAAGACTCTACAGTCCCATGGTTTGCAAGTTAGAACTGTGAGATTCACTACGTGCACCACTGGTGTTTTGTGGAAAAGCACATGTAAGATTCTGCAACAGCCTCTGCTGATACTCCTGCATGCGTGAATCCCTTTCTATGGCAGTAATTATTTTGGCAAATTTACTTTTGTACTGGGGATCTAAGAGTGTGGCAACCCAGTAGTCGGGATTACTTTGAATTCTGACAATCCAAGGGTCATGTTGCAGGTAGTGCAGCAAGAAGGCACTCATGTGTCTTGCGCATCCAGGAGGACCAAGTCCTTGTTGTGTTGGTAGCGAGGTAAGAATCATGCTTCCTTCCTCTGCCCTCTCCCCCCAACCTCACACAACAGAAATGTGATCAAGGTCTCCCTCATCTGATGAGTCTTACATGCCCATCGCCAGTTCGTCCCCCACTTCTTCCTCGGCTCCTGCACCTTCCTCAACAGTTTAACTGCTACCATGTGCCCTGGTTAATCCCTCTCCCCCACCCTCCCATGGCTGCCACCTTGGTGTTGCCGACCGTCTGGACCATGGAGATGTTATCCCTTCTGCATACGACTCCTCCTCTACTTCCTCCACCTCCTCTTGTCCCACCACCTGACTCTGAATTCTGTTTAACGTGTGCTCCAGCATGTAAATCACCAGAATAGTCATGCTGATAATGGCATCGTCAGCACTAAACATCTTCGTCACCATTTCAAAACTGTGCAGAAGGGTGTGTGGCGCCCCTGTGGGTTCAGTCACCACAGAGGTACTGCATCTCACCCAGAGGTGTGGTATCTCACCCTCAGGTAAGGAAGGAGTATGGCTTGGGTCCCTAACACCTGCATCCAACACATACCCGCAGTGGGGGTAGGGCGAGATTGCTCCTAAGGGAGAGCAAAGTCCCAGGTCCCTAGCTGGCGGGAGGGTCCTATGTAGTGGGTGTGGGTGGAGAAAGCAGCTTAGGGGAGCACATGACAGGGAGAGTATAAATAGGAAGCCATCTTAGAAAGAGCAATCCAGTCAAAGGAGGAGAAGTGACTGGAGCATAGGCTCTGCATGAGCTCTGCTCCGGAGGCGGGCCTAGCCTGGGAGGCCCAGGACTGAAGGAGAGAAGAGAGGAGTGGGAGCAGGAAGGCTCCAGGAACCGAAGGCACCATAGGGGTATGGGCCATGCAGAAGGCCACTCGTACGCCCACTGTTACCAGGAAGTAGAGGGGTCAGGCCAGATAAGGGGAATCGGTCACTCAACTAGCGGAGAAACAGCAAGGCTCAACTAGAAACCAGAATGTGCAGCATTTCATGTAATGCAGGCCAAAGTCCACACCAGTCTCACTAAGAAGGTAGCCACATAGGACCCAGGGGACGGAACACACGTCACCCGCCAAGGCCCGAGGATACCGGTTAGAAGTGTAACTGGGTGTGAGGTGCAGGGAGAAGGCCAGAGAAAGGACACACAGAAGGGGGTCCTGCTAAGTACTCCGGAGCTATCTGGGGGTGGACTGAGCCCCTCACTGAGTAAGCACAGCACGACGGGGGAGATTGCTCTGGTACCTGTAATCTGGACTGCAACAACTGTGAGTAAAGATCTTGGGACTGCATCACACGGACTCTGTGTTCATTACTGACTCCCTGCACTACAACCACCATCATCCACTCACACTGACCTGAAGCTACACTCTTCCTGGGTGGAGTAATAATACAATTGCTGCAAAACCACAAGCTTCAGAGGACTGCTCCGCAGCGGCGGCCCCTTTGGCCGCACTCCACAGGTGGAGTAGTCGGACATTATAAAACCCATATATACAAATTACCCTTGGATAGACCGCCCTGGGTCACGGACCGGGTCACCGCCACAGTGACTACAACCCCCAGCGTCTACCGGCCCGGCTCCGGGTACCCCACGGCCCAGGGGGCGCGTCAACTTCATAGGTCCCTGTTCTGAGACCACTCCTGCAGCGTGATTTGCCCCACCTCTGGATCTCGTTGGCCCAGGCTATTGCACCAGGGCTTGTTGGTGTTGCCACAGTCGCTGCAACATGTGCAGAGTTGAACTCCACCGTGTCGGCACACCGCATTTCAGACAGTGAACTGGCAGGCCCAACAACTTCTGTAGAGATGTAAGTCGTTGAGCTGCGGGATGCAAATGGCGGAAGTGAGCACACAGCGACCGCGCCCTCTGCAGAAGGCCAACTAGTCCGGGATAGTGGGCTAAAAATTGCTGGACAACCAGGTTCAACACGTGAGCCATACAAGGCACGTGTGTGACATTGCCCCGGCGAAGGGCCGCACCCAGGTTTGCAACATTGTCGCACATGGCCTTCCCTGGTTGCAGGTCCAGTGGAGACAACCATTCATGAAACTGGGTCTCCAGAGCTGACCACAACTCCTCAGCTGTGTGAATCGCATTTCCCAGACATTCCAAAGTAAACAATGCCTGAGGCCGTTGAGCCCTGCTGCCAGCATAGTAAGGAGGTGTGCAGGATTCCTTCTGCGCAGTTAGAAAGCGGGTGGCATTACCAGACAGGCTTAGGGTGCAGGTGGAGGACCGAGAGGAGCTTGAGGAGGCAGAAGCAGTGGAGGAACTTCTAGATAAAGAGGATTGACGTACAACTCGTGGGGACGGCAAGACTTGGACAGCAGCCCCTTGTCCTGCTGTCACCATAGTTACCCAGTGCCCAGTCAGCGACATGTAACGCCCTTGTCCATGCCTACTCATCCAAGTGTCTGTGGTGAAATGCACCCTGTCACACACAGAGTTTCTCAAAGAAGCGGTGACGTTGTGTGTGACATGCTGGTGTAGCGCAGGCACACCTTTCTTTGAGAAGTAGTGCCGACTGGGCATCTGGTACTGGGGCACTGCGACGGACATAAGGTCTTGAAAATCCTCTGTGCCCACCAGGCGGAAAGGCAGCATTTCTGTAGCCAACAGCTTGCAGATGGTGAAATTCAACCTCTTAGCTTTCTCATGGCTAGGAGGAAATGGTCTTTTACTTGTCCACATCTGAGGGACCGAGGGCTGGCTGTTGTGCTTAGACCGGGTTGAGTAGGGTGTCCCCGGCAAACTGCCGGTCTGTGAGGAAGATGCAGGCATAAAAGTTAGGTTGCCTTGATCCAAAGGTGGTGCTCTCGATGTCAGAGAGCGCTCAACACCAGCTGGTGTTTCACTTCCAAATGAAATGATGACCTGCCAATCACACTGGTTGTTGCGGGTAAAGAGGTGGCAGGTCTGCGTCCAAAAACATGTGTGACTGCTGTCCCCCCAGTCACAGAGGATGAAGAGGCCACGGATGCACAAGATGGGGCAGACGGTGGTTGGCCCAGCCCGCTAGGTCGCATTGTTGCACAGTGAGCTTCACACTGCAACTTATGCTTCATGTCCATGTGACGGTTCATGCATGAAGTACTCAAACTATGGATTTTTTGGCCTCTATTTAGCTTTTGGTGACAAATATTACAGATAACACGAGTTGGGTCATCCTTATCGATCTGAAAAAATGCCCAGGCTATGCAAGGCTTAGAGCCCATGCGACCTGAAGAGCCACTATGACTTGTGGTCAGAGGCAGAGTTGTGGTTGAGGATGCAGTTGTTGACGTGCTTCCAGTACTCCGTCTTTGTCCAGGAAGGCGCAACCTAACCTCGTCGTCAATAGCATCTGTGACGCCCAGCAAAGCTTGGTATCACAGATCCTAGAAGAGTGTATTGATGGAATCCTCCACAAGAGGCCCCCATAAACATTCACACATCTCCACCTTCCACCTCAGACCAGCAGAGGGAGCCCGTTAGGGATATAAATAGGGAAGGTGGAGCTAGGCAGTTCAGTTCCTCTGAAGAGTTCCTGCAGTAGAGAAGCCTAAGAGAGGTCAGTCTGCAGTGGAGCTCAGTCTAGTCTAGAGAACTCAGTTAATAGTTCACAGTGGAGCACGAGGCTCCTGCTAGCTAGATTCAGGGAGCCCAGTTAGAGCTTAAGGTGTGCCGGTGCCATAAGATCGGTGAAGCTCGGCAAGCTGCCGTTAGTGTGTATAGCCTAGTGAGGGCCCGTGTAGGCCGAAGGCAAGTGGAGAGTTAGTACATAGGGGGCAGAGGAGCTTAACCAGCTCACCCCGAAGCATTTACCGGACACCGGATCCGAGCTTACCAGGATCTCTATGACCCAGTAAGGCATAACTGGAATCCCTGGAGAACTACAAGTGTCAGGATCGCTAAGGTGCTGATACGTAACAAAGCCAGGAGACGCTTAGGCCCTGCATACTGGGAGCGTGAACTCCAAGACAAGGCCCTACCACAAGGTCAGCCAGCGCAGGACAGAGACAAAGTTAGGCCTAGCTCCAGGCAGGTCAGAAACTTACTACGCAGAGGCAAGAAACAGGAGGCCCTACACCCGCTCATTGGGGAGGATCCTGATATGCACCCTTCACCCTACAGTGCTCCGGGATGTGCCTGAATTTCCACCATTAAAAGGTACTGAAGTGACTACCGTGTCCATTCCCGTTCTTGCTCTGACCCAGCTGGGTCTCGCCTGTCCTGCATTCCCCCTGCATACGCTTTTCTGAGGCCTAGCTCCACCTGTGGGGAGCTATACCATCGAGCTGCCTTATCACCGGCCTCAGTGGACTGCTGCAGCGCTGGTGCTTCTCACCAGATTCCACAGGTGGCGTCATGAACTCTTATAAAATTAACAATTATCCACCCTTTTAAAGAGTGACCCCAGGGAACGGGCCCGGGAGCCAACCACCGCGACATCCCCAAGGCAAGGCAAAGGACCGGGTACCGAGTCATCCCCATCCCCTGGGCTAGTCACATCCTTCTCCACCTCTTCTGCTGACCTCATCGACTGGCTAACTGTGGGTTGACAGTAAGTGGGATCTCCAACCTCGTCATCATCACCCTGTGTGCTCTCACACCCGTCGTCCTCAGAGCCAACCTCTTCCTGCCCTGACCGAAAAGTCAAGTTGTCGCTACAATCATTTATTTGAGTCTCATCATCGTCTTCATCATTGTCTCCACCAACAGGAGTTACAGTTTGGGAACAAGGGTCTACATTATGCTCAGAACATTCTTCATCTGGTCCTGGATCCGACTCATAAAGATTCTGGGCATCAGTGCAGATCATTTCCTCGCCTGGATTAACAGAAGCTCTGGAGCAGACCTCCGTTTCCCAGGCTATAGTATGAGTAAGTAGCTGTGCAGACTCAACCATCTGTGTTACACCATACTCAGACGGGCAGCTGGGGACTTGGGAGCTGTGAGGAAGCAAGTGCGATTGGGGTGACACCTCTGAGGACTGGAGTATTTGTGATGTTGAAGTTGAGGTGGAGGAGAGCCCACTTGAAGGAGCACTTGATATCCATTGAAGCACCTGCTGTTTTTGTGCCTCATCTGGAATTTGTAGCGATGGGCGTGTCCATAAGAAAGGGATCGTATCACATTGTCCACGAAAAGAAGTAGACATCTTAGTTTGGCTGGAAGATGGTCTTTCTTCTGCAGATGTTACCCCCCCCACCGCGGTGGGGCTCGACCCACCAGCGGACAGGCACCAGTATTGGGAGAGGGGGCTGGCCATCAGGGTCCACCGTGGCTCTGGCACAAACCCGGCGACACGGAGGTCGCACGGGCAGGAACGGACTGGCCGTGTGGGTTTCGCACTCCAGCGTAGTCCCTCTGCCCACTAGCGCCCGTAACCTCAAAGGGATGCGCAAGCGGCTTTTCTTCCCAGGGCTGTTCCCCGCCCAGCAGGAACGTGGGGGAGCTCAGGTCGGCCTTTCACTGTACTCCCTTACCTACCTCCCCCTCTTTCCTTCTTCCGTTCTCCATCTAACCCCTCGTCTCTGTGGTGTCCGCTCTCCCTCCTGCTCTCTCCTTCTCACAGGTGGACTACCGCATGTATTCACACTGTGGCGAATCTTTTGGGCCCAGGCATAAGAAGTTGTCGAGGTAATGGATAATATGTGCCCCCTTAGAAACGTCCATTACAACCCATTCGAGGAAGCAACTAAATGCCTCAAATAGTGACCAGGATCTGGACCACCCCATGGGCAAACAGCGATCTATATAGTATGCTCCTTCCCAGAAGCAGCCCAATAGGTGGACACTATTCGAAGGCACAGGTAGTAAGTAACCGGAATGCCGCATCAATGTCTGTTTTGGCCATTAGGGTGACCCTTCCCAACTTCTTGATCCGCCTGATTGCCTTGTCAAAGGATGTACAGTATATACTACTGTACTTGGTTCCGCGTCGATGTTGTCGTTTACGGACCTGCCCCTTGGATATGACAAATGGTGGATTAGTCCGAATGTATTGGGTTCCGTTTTTGGCACAACTCACAACGGGGATACTACTACGTCTTGTAAGGAAAGTGTTCTGAATGGAACCGCCATTCTACCTAAAGATATTTCTTTTTTTAATTTTCTTGTCACGACGTTTGGGTGTTGGTAGGCTGATTTTAGATTTTTACTCCAGCCTTTCTTGATTTTAGAAGGGCATGACATGCCTATATCTGTGTCTCCCCCTCCTTTTACTCCTCCACCTCTTTTCTTTTCGCATGACTATATGTACTTGTCACTTTTCCATGTGTTAGTTGTGTCTTCTGAGCAGTTTTTCAGCTTTTGGACACCTTTGAAGTGTTTTCTATGTGTTTTCTATGTGTTTCTATGTGTTTTTGTTTGCCTGCCATTGGTTTTAATGGTGTTCGAAGGTGTTCGACGAACAGTTCGACGAACAGTTCGGCAAACATACGGGTGTTCGACGAACCGAACCGAACTCGGAACACTACGGTGGTGTCTCAACACTACTCTGCATGTCACCTTCCCAGGTTGGTCAACTTCCACACCCTTGTCCGCCTCCTAACTTGCTGGCAAATATGTTTCAGCATCATCCACGTCTTGCGACAGTAATTGCACTTTCTCACCATCGCTTTCTTGTGATCATGGCTGCTCAATATTTTTGGATCTCTACATGCGATCTCCTCATGTCCCTTTTGAAACCGGCAGGGCGAGAGGCTAGAATCTATAAATGGAAATGTGAACAGCTCTTCGGAGTGTCCATGTGTGGGATGACTTGTCTCTGGGCAATCGCCATATTGGGAGAAAGGGGGAGAAAGGAGGATCAGGGTGGGAATTATGTGGTCCAGACTCCCGGTTAGTAAGACTGGACCGTGTGGAAGACAGGGTGATGCTGGCAAACTGACTGGAAGCATTATCTGCTATCCAACCAACAACTGTTTCACACTGGTCTGGCTTCAAGAGTGGTGTTCTGCGCTCCCTAAAAAGTGGAACAGAAAGCTAGGTCGACATGATGACACCTTGCCCACTGTCCCAGCTTCTGCGCTCACCATTAGCATCATGTCCACTTCCACGTCTCTTACCACATGCCTTGACCACATTAAAGTACGTATGATTTTTCCATGCTGAAAATCTTTGCAGTATTTTTATCGCAATAAAATTTGCCCACCTCAGATGGATTTGTTACACTGCAATAGCAATATAGCGATGCTATTGGCTACCAGCCAAGTTTGGATGCATGTTTTCAACGCACAACTGCCACAGTTTAAATAGCGTTCAGTTTTTTGATACTGCGAAAACTTTGCTGTATTTTTATCGCAGTAAAATTTTCCCACCTCAGATGGACTTGTTAAGAATGATGGGCGAACCTGTGACTGTTCGGGTTCGTCTAACTGACCCGAACGCTGAATAGTTTTTTAAAAGTTCAGGTTCGGGTACCAGAACAGTAGTCGAATGGGAATGAGGGAGCCGAATATCCCTGCGTGACAGCACAGGAAACACAGGCTCTGATAGGCGGTAATAGCATTACCGCGGTCAGAGCGCTGTGGCATCATGCTGACAGTTGTTAGCATGATGCCCCAGATGTGACAGTGACCCGCGGTAAAAAGCTTACCACCATCAGCTGGCACCTCCTTCCATAGAAGACAACGAGCGCAGGCAGTTGAACTCATTGGCAAGTGTGGGAAAATACTCACTGCGCATGCGCTGACCTCATTTGCCGGCAATACCCTGAGTCAGTGTATTGCCGGCTGCTGAACAGAGCAGGTACATTTTACAATGTGCCTGCTCTGTTCATGGGATCTTCATGAGAACCTCGCTATTTGGACTGTGGCGGACAGGTGAGGATGAGATTGCTTTATTATTTTACATTTATTACAGGTGATCATGGGCTTCGAGGACTAGGTGTAAGGTAAGTATATGGTGTTTTTTTATTTTTTATTTTTTGCAGGGGCAGCGAACATCAGGGACAAGGTGTAGGTGAGTATAATGTGCTTTATTTTTATTTGAACATTTTTTTGTTAATTTTAACATTTTTTTTTTACTTTCAGCAGAGCACAGGCGCCAGCGGATGGGAGACTACTGCTCCCATCCAGCGGTGCCTCCGCTCGCTGTTTCCTATGGCAGGAGGCGCCAGCTGATGGTGGTAGTAGTACCATTAGCTGGTGCCTATGACCCGTGGTAAGCTTTTTACCGTGGGTCACTTTCACAGCTGTGGCATCATGCTGACATCTGTCAGCATGATGCCACTGCGCTCTGACCGCGGTAATGCTATTACCGCTGATCAGAGCATGTGTTTCCGGCGCTGTCACACAAGTGACAGAGCGGGAAACAGCCCAACCGGAACCTGAGCCTGAACAGTAACACGAGGTTCCTGAGGAAGTCTGATTTCGGGGTCCATGCTCGAACAGTAGGTGTTCGGTATGGACCCTGAACTTTATTGTTTGGGTTCGCAAATCTCTACTTGTTACCTGTTTTCAACACACAACTGGCGCAGTTTAAATAACATAAAATATTTTGATGCTGAGAACACTTTGCTGTATTTGTATTGCAGCAAATTTAGCACACCTCAGTTGGACTTTTTCACTGCTTGCTGTAACGGGTCTGGGAGGCGGAACCTCTGAGCAACTATACAAGGGGGCGGTCCTTGTAAGGAAGCGGGTGGCTCCCAGGGAAGACGGGCAGGTAGTCACGGCAAGTGACAGGGACAGTCTCTGGGTAGAAGGGCACGTAGTCACGGCAAGTGACAGGGACAGTCTCTGGGTAGAAGGACGGGTACTCACGGCAAGTGACAGGGACAGTCTCTGGGTAGAAGGACAGCAGGCAGGTGGCTGGTGAGCGCTCCCAGGTGAGCGGGCGAGAGTCTTTGGACAGGCAGGTGGTCACGGCAAGTGACGGCAGAGCCTCCAGGTAGGCTAGCAGGCAGGTAGCAGGTGAGTGCTCCCAGGTGAGCAGGCAAGAGTCTCTGGACAGGCAGGTGGTCACGGCAAGTGACGGCGGAGCCTCCAGGTAGGCTAGCAGACAGAAAACAAAACCTACAAAAGACAAAAGACAAAAATATATCTCATACCCTACCATCATTATATATAAATGTAAAGCAAAGTTGCATAATAAATATAGGGTACTTAGTGAACTATTTTTGATCAAAAAAAGTATACAAGCCGTCCCACCAGCGGCAAGGTGACCCCAAATTGGGACGGTACCTATACTGCCTATATTAAAAACCTTACTGTATATCAAAGTTGAAGCAATGCATATAAAAGGGTAGACAAATAGGACCGGGTCCCAACTCCAGACCACCCAGGCCCGTGGTAAGCTACATATATACCAGTCAGCTCAACAAAGGGGATGCCACACCCTTAAATTGCACAGAATGCAAACAAGACAAAAAACCAGGCAATGTGAACTGAGGTCTAAGATGGTAGACATGCAAGAAATAGGAGCATGTTCACACTAGCAAAAAAGAAACAAAACCTACAAAAGACAAAAGACAAAAATATATCTCATACCCTACCATCATTATATATAAATGTAAAGCAAAGTTGCATAATAAATATAGGGTACTTAGTGAACTATTTTTGATCAAAAAAAGTATACAAGCCGTCCCACCAGCGGCAAGGTGACCCCAAATTGGGACGGTACCTATACTGCCTATATTAAAAACCTTACTGTATATCAAAGTTGAAGCAATGCATATAAAAGGGTAGACAAATAGGACCGGGTCCCAACTCCAGACCACCCAGGCCCGTGGTAAGCTACATATATACCAGTCAGCTCAACAAAGGGGATGCCACACCCTTAAATTGCACAGAATGCAAACAAGACAAAAAACCAGGCAATGTGAACTGAGGTCTAAGATGGTAGACATGCAAGAAATAGGAGCATGTTCACACTAGCAAAAAAGAAACAAAACCTACAAAAGACAAAAATATATCTCATACCCTACCATCATTATATATAAATGTAAAGCAAAGTTGCATAATAAATATAGGGTACTTAGTGAACTATTTTTGATCAAAAAAAGTATACAAGCCGTCCCACCAGCGGCAAGGTGACCCCAAATTGGGACGGTACCTATACTGCCTATATTAAAAACCTTACTGTATATCAAAGTTGAAGCAATGCATATAAAAGGGTAGACAAATAGGACCGGGTCCCAACTCCAGACCACCCAGGCCCGTGGTAAGCTACATATATACCAGTCAGCTGAACAAAGGGGATGCCACACCCTTAAATTGCACAGAATGCAAACAAGACAAAAAAACAGGCAATGTGAACTGAGGTCTAAGATGGTAGACATGCAAGAAATAGGAGCATGTTCACACTAGCAAAAAAGAAACAAAACCTACAAAAGACAAAAGACAAAAATATATCGCATACCCTACCATCATTATATATAAATGTAAAGCAAAGTTGCATAATAAATATAGGGTACTTAGTGAACTATTTTTGATCAAAAAAAGTATACAAGCCGTCCCACCAGCGGCAAGGTGACCCCAAATTGGGACGGTACCTATACTGCCTATATTAAAAACCTTACTGTATATCAAAGTTGAAGCAATGCATATAAAAGGGTAGACAAATAGGACCGGGTCCCAACTCAAGACCACCCAGGCCCGTGGTAAGCTACATATATACCAGTCAGCTCAACAAAGGGGATGCCACACCCTTAAATTGCACAGAATGCAAACAAGACAAAAAACCAGGCAATGTGAACTGAGGTCTAAGATGGTAGACATGCAAGAAATAGGAGCATGTTCACACTAGCAAAAAAGAAACAAAACCTACAAAAGACAAAAGACAAAAATATATCTCATACCCTACCATCATTATATATAAATGTAAAGCAAAGTTGCATAATAAATATAGGGTACTTAGTGAACTATTTTTGATCAAAAAAAGTATACAAGCCGTCCCACCAGCGGCAAGGTGACCCCAAATTGGGACGGTACCTATACTGCCTATATTAAAAACCTTACTGTATATCAAAGTTGAAGCAATGCATATAAAAGGGTAGACAAATAGGACCGGGTCCCAACTCCAGACCACCCAGGCCCGTGGTAAGCTACATATATACCAGTCAGCTCAACAAAGGGGATGCCACACCCTTAAATTGCACAGAATGCAAACAAGACAAAAAACCAGGCAATGTGAACTGAGGTCTAAGATGGTAGACATGCAAGAAATAGGAGCATGTTCACACTAGCAAAACATGCTAGTGTGAACATGCTCCTATTTCTTCTTTTTTGCTAGTGTGAACATGCTCCTATTTCTTGCATGTCTACCATCTTAGACCTCAGTTCACATTGCCTGGTTTTTTGTCTTGTTTGCATTCTGTGCAATTTAAGGGTGTGGCATCCCCTTTGTTGAGCTGACTGGTATATATGTAGCTTACCACGGGCCTGGGTGGTCTGGAGTTGGGACCCGGTCCTATTTGTCTACCCTTTTATATGCATTGCTTCAACTTTGATATACAGTAAGGTTTTTAATATAGGCAGTATAGGTACCGTCCCAATTTGGGGTCACCTTGCCGCTGGTGGGACGGCTTGTATACTTTTTTTGATCAAAAATAGTTCACTAAGTACCCTATATTTATTATGCAACTTTGCTTTACATTTATATATAATGATGGTAGGGTATGAGATATATTTTTGTCTTTTGTCTTTTGTAGGTTTTGTTTCTTTTTTGCTAGTGTGAACATGCTCCTATTTCTTGCATGTCTACCATCTTAGACCTCAGTTCACATTGCCTGGTTTTTTGTCTTGTTTGCATTCTGTGCAATTTAAGGGTGTGGCATCCCCTTTGTTGAGCTGACTGGTATATATGTAGCTTACCACGGGCCTGGGTGGTCTGGAGTTGGGACCCGGTCCTATTTGTCTACCCTTTTATATGCATTGCTTCAACTTTGATATACAGTAAGGTTTTTAATATAGGCAGTATAGGTACCGTCCCAATTTGGGGTCACCTTGCCGCTGGTGGGACGGCTTGTATACTTTTTTTGATCAAAAATAGTTCACTAAGTACCCTATATTTATTATGCAACTTTGCTTTACATTTATATATAATGATGGTAGGGTATGAGATATATTTTTGTCTTTTGTCTTTTGTAGGTTTTGTTTCTTTTTTGCTAGTGTGAACATGCTCCTATTTCTTGCATGTCTACCATCTTAGACCTCAGTTCACATTGCCTGGTTTTTTGTCTTGTTTGCATTCTGTGCAATTTAAGGGTGTGGCATCCCCTTTGTTGAGCTGACTGGTATATATGTAGCTTACCACGGGCCTGGGTGGTCTGGAGTTGGGACCCGGTCCTATTTGTGTACCCTTTTATATGCATTGCTTCAACTTTGATATACAGTAAGGTTTTTAATATAGGCAGTATAGGTACCGTCCCAATTTGGGGTCACCTTGCCGCTGGTGGGACGGCTTGTATACTTTTTTTGATCAAAAATAGTTCACTAAGTACCCTATATTTATTATGCAACTTTGCTTTACATTTATATATAATGATGGTAGAGTATGAGATATATTTTTGTCTTTTGTCTTTTGTAGGTTTTGTTTCTTTTTTGCTAGTGTGAACATGCTCCTATTTCTTGCATGTCTACCATCTTAGACCTCAGTTCACATTGCCTGGTTTTTTAGGCTAGCAGACAGGTAGCGGGTGAGCGCTCCCAGGTGAGCAGGCAAGAGTCTCTGGACAGGCAGGAGGTCACGGCAAGTGACGGCGGAGCCTCCAGGTAGGCTAGCAGGCAGGTAGCAGATGAGCGCTCCCAGGTGAGCAGGCAAGAGTCTCTGGACAGGCAGGTGGTCACGGGAAGTGACGGAGGAGCCTCCAGGTAGGCTAGCAGGAAGGGTAGCAGATGAGCGCTCCCAGGTGAGCGGGCAGGCTGGTCCATAGACAGACTGACAGGTGTCGGAAGGCAGACCGTCGGACCGCAGGCTTGCAAGCAGGTAAACGGATATCAGGCAGGTATCAAGCAGGAATCTGACAGGTGACTGGCAGGTAACTGGAAACGGGACCTGAGGGCTGAAGCAGAGTGAAGGCTTTGCAACAACTTTGCTCGGGCACCTCCATTTTGGAGGAGGTGCCTTATATATGGTGAAGTCCTCCGGCCATTGGCCGGGGACTCCTTAGGACGGCACGCACGGCCCCTATAAGAGAGGGGGAGCGCGCGCGTGCGCGCCCTAAGCACCGTGGCCGGGAAGCAGCGCGCGCTGCCAGCAGAGCGGGAGGAAGACGCCGGGCACGGAGCGGAGAGGTGAGGGGAACAGCGTCCCTGCCTAGCAGGAGGCAGGGACACCGACGCTACACTTGCACTGTATTGTGATGCTATTGACGCGCCCCCTGGGCCATGGGATACTCGGTGCCGGGCCGGTCATTGCTAGGGGAGATGTCACAGTGGCGGTGACCCGGTCCGTGACCCAGGGCGGTCAATAAAAGGGGATTTTATAGAAAAGGATTATAATTTTTATGTTTAATGTTCGTGATGACACCTGTGATATGCGGTTATATGGAGCCGCCGCTGCGGAGCAGGTCCTCTGGAGCTGTTGGTAATGCAGCAGAGTTGGTTCAGCTCCTCCTGAGCAGAGCTCCTGCGGAGCTCCTGCTCCCACTACTTCTCCTCTCACTGTCTGATCTGTCCTTTCAAGATGGCTCCCCTTTTAATACTCTCCTTCTGAAGTGCTCCCCTGAACTACTTCTTCCACCCACACTGACTACATGGTTCCACCCTCCAGCTAGGGACCAGGGACTGTGCTCTCCCTTAGGAGCAATCTCGTACTGCCCTCTGAAGTGGAGTGTAATGGATGAAAGTGGGTGGGTCTCGGGCAGTACTCCATCCTTACCTGAGAGTGAGATACCACACCTCTGGGTGAGATGCAGTACCTCTGTGGCGACTGAACCCTCAGGGGCGCCACACTATTCCAATCAAACATGTCTGGCTGTATGCTTTTAAAAAGACACCTTGAGCAGTGTAAATGGCGTATTCTATGTCTTTTCACTACAATTTGAAGAATTAAGAGCAAAAAGATTATTAGTAGCCCTCAGAAGGGCTATTAGATATGAATTCCAGCAGCAGAAAGGACGTGCAATTAACCCTATCCTGTCTTACACTATTCCTCCACAATATCTCCCTAAGTACTGCTAAAAGCAGCATTAATATTCATTACAATGAGCCCTAATAAGGGCTGTTGTTGCAGATTACCGAAATGAAAGCGGTGCGGAATCCCTGCCTATATTCAGATAAAATTCTCTCCCTTACTCAGCAGCAGCTCTCCATACTCTGCCTGTTTCCGGGGTAGACTGTGACAAGCATGGGGTCACGGGCCTTATATACTTATATAGACCCGATGACTCTATGCTGCCAGCCAATCACAATAATACCACTACCAACATGTCTATGGCATTACAGTGACTGGCAGGCAATCCCCGCATATTTATTGGCTGACTAAAAAGCACTAAGCATGCAAAGCGGGGACGCAAGCTTCCGCCCGAGCTTTATAAAAATACTCGCCGAGTAACAAGCATCTCGAGCACAGTGATGCTTGGGCGAGTAGTGATAGGCATGCTCGCTCATAACTAGCGGCGACTTGCTCCCCATCGTCCCTATGATTGTGCTATTAATCTTGTCCCTAATGCCAAAAAATTACCTAAAGCTCGAATTTACAATTTTTCTGGGCCTGAACGGGCCTCCATGAAAGAATATGTTAATGAAAGTTTACGGAAGGGTCATATCCATCCTTCCTCCCCCTCTGTAGTTGCTGGTTTTTCTTAGTAAAAAAGATAGATGGCGGCCATAGTCCCTGCTTCGATTTCCGAGAACTAAACAAAATCACAGTAAAAAATACTTACCCACTTCCACTCATCCCTGACCTAAATAATCAGTTTCTGGGGGTTCTAAACTTGATCTTAGAGGGGCTTACAATTTGATATGCATGTGGAATGGTGATGAGTGGAAAACGATGTTCTTACCATCTGAGGGTCTATTTGAAAATCTTGTCATGCCATTTGGGTTATCTAATGCGTGTGATGCTTTTCAAAATGTTATTAATTATATTTTCTCTGATTGCATTGAAAGATTTGTTGTGATTTACCTGGATGATATTCTAATGTTCTCACCCAATTTGGACTATCACCAGAAACATGTCCTTGTGGGAGAGGTTGAGGGAGAACTCTTTGTTTGCGAAATTAGAGAAATGTGTTTTTTCTGCTCTGGAAATTTTGTTCTTGGGGTTTATCTTATCAGCAGAAGGGTTTAAGATGGACCCTGGGAAGGTGCAGGACATAATTTATTGGGTTCAACCTTGTGACCTTAAGGCTTTGCAACTCCTTCTGGGATTCACCGACTATTATAGGAAATTTGTCAGTTTTTTTTTCTCATATTGCTAAACTGCAATGTTTGGTCGCCGGATGGTATAAAGGCCTTTAAAAAATTAAGAGTATTTCATGTCTGTGAAGAAAATGTGTAAATCCTGCAAAGGGTCAAATAAAATATTCTTCTTTATTTAAAGGCCATTAAAATCCACAAATATTAATAACCGCAGACGTGTTTCTGACTGATGTCCTTATTCGTTGCATACATGTGTGGCACCCCTGAGGGTTCAGTCGCCGCAGAGGTACTGCACCTCACCCAGAGATGTGGTGTCTCCTTCTCTCAGGTAAGGAAGGAGTGCTGCCCGGAAGCCCAACACCGGCATTCAACACTACACTGCTTCAGGTCGGCTGGAAGGGCAAGATGCACTGTGTTCCTGCTGAGCCCCGTCCCTGGCTGGAGTGGGGGGAACCAAAGGTAGGGGGAACCAGTAGTGGGTGTGGGTGGAGGATGTAGGGTAGGGGAGCACCATTGTAGGAGGTATATAAAGGGAAGCCATCTTAGGGTGGCAGGTCAGTCAGTGGAGAAGTGAGTGAGAAGTAAGGTGGGGAGCAGAGTCTCATTAGGAGCTCTGCTCCACAAGTGGGGCCTAGTGATAGAGGCCCAGGAGGGGAGCAGAGGAGAAAGGCTCCGTTCTATAGAAGGGATCCCAGGGGGTACGGTGAGTGCAGGACGGCACCCGAACGCCCCGAATCTACCCGGTGTCAGAGGGATCAGGCCGCAAGAAGGGGACCGGCCCCTGGACCAGCCGTGTTACTCCAGGTCTCGGTTGGAAAAACGGAGGCTTCTGCACTTTCATGGTGCAGTCACCACAGTTTCATTCTAGTCATCGTGAGGGTCAAGCAGGTCCGGGAACTCCAGGTTGCCCAGAGGGACTTCAGAGCACCCGAGCGAGACTGAATGTGGGAAGCGCAGGGCAGGAGGGAGAAGACCCAACGTCAGAAGTCGGTCTAGTTAGGAACATAAAGAACGCGGGGTTCCGTCAAGCGCTCCTGACATATCTGAGGAAGAGTTGAACCCCTGGTCTGGTGGACGCAGTGCGACGCGGAGGTGAACACCCGTACAGTGTACCTGAGAGCCTTGAATAAGAACTGTGAGTAAAACTCGGATTACTGCACTTCCCTGCCTCCGTCAGTTATTTCAAACTGCGCCATCCCTCTTGCACCACAAGTCCCAGCACCAACCATCATCAAACTCTACCCTGCCCTGATGCCCGCTCCACCTGTGGGGAGCCGTTCCATCCCAGCTGCCTTATCAACTGCCACAGAGGTCTGCAGCAGCGCTGGTACAAATTACCAGAAACCACAGGTGGCGTCACAAACTATTTACTTTATTTTTATTTCTATCCAAGTTCCAATCCCCTTTTTCAAGAGTGACCCCAGGGTACGGGCCTGGGTGCCGACCACCGCGACATCCCAAAACCAGGCAAAGGCCTGGGTACCGAGTCATCCCCATCCCCTGGGCGCGTCATGCTCTTCCTGGCGTCACGAACAGGATTTCGTGCCCGTTGCCACCGGGTACTGTGTGCCTAATATGAACTGTTTTTCCACATTGAATGTGGCGCCCACCCCAGAAGAACAGGCGCCATTATGTGCGTGATCAAATACAACAATATGGAACCTCCCATCGTGGGCCGGGTCCCAGAATGGCGCCAAAAGCACAACCTGCCCCTTGCAACTGTGACTGTCCGCATAGATGTGTCCGTCAAGGCAGGGAGGACGTCTCAGGGATGACCGACAGCAGGCTGCCATGGGACCGCCCCTGAAAGGGGAAGGGGAGGAGGAGAGTAGGAATGGAGACAGGGTGTGGTCTTAACCAGTCTAGACAGCATGGACGGAAGCAAGGATCAAGCCTCCGCCTCTGGCCTGCAGCAGCAAGTGCCCCCCCTCACCCTGGAGGGAGCGACAAACCAACTTTCCCCGGAGGATGCTGAGTTCCTCCAGAGCGAGATCCAGGAGCTGAGCCAGCAGGTGGAATGGGCCCAGCAAGCAGCGGTCACCAGGTGGAAAAAGGAGCTGCTGGAGAAGTTAGCAGCTCAGCGGCAGCCAGCCTTGGGTACCAGCAGCGGCGCTCCAGCCCTGGCGGAGTCAGATGAGCACCAGGAGGCCATGTGCAGCACAGGAGCAGGTAGGAAGAGTTCCCCTGTCCCGGGCGCTGCAAGCGCCGACCTGCTCCTGGGCCTCCTACACCAGCACTCCCCGTACCCCGCCATGTACCCCCTGGAGCAGTTGCTAAGCCCGGAACCTCCAAACCCGGGCGCTGACTCCGAAGACCTCCTCCTCGGCTCCCTTCTGGAACTGCCACCTCCAGCAGCCGAATGGGTGTACGGCGCGCCCTCCTTTGATTGATCCACCAGGTTTGAGGACCAGCAGCAGCACTCGCTACTCCCGACACCAGCGCCCCGGGTTGTCTGCCCCGGCGGAGAGGAGTTTAGCTGGGACAACCAGGGGGGGGACCTGATGGGGTTCCCGCAGGAGACCAAAGACCAAGCCCTGCAGAGAAAGGAGTTCTGTATGCGGGAGCTCCTACAGAAGTAGAAGGAGCGGCGTACCCGGCGGGCGCGCTGCGAGCGAATGGAGGCCCGGAACAAAGCCGCAAAGGCCCAAGTCCAGCAGGCAGAATCTGCCCACCCCAGCCCCCGTGAAGAGGGACTGGTGGCGAAATTTGACTTAAAGGCTGGGTGGGGCTTCATCCGCGATCCCAACTTCAACAGGGATATCTTCGTAAACCGGCGGGATGTTGAGCCCTATCTGGAGCAGGGCCATCCCGACCGGAACTTGTACCCCGGTGACAGTGTCACCTACACTCGACACCACGGGGAACACGGGTGGTATGCCCTCCAGGTGTACTGCGTGATTGAGGAGGAAGAGGACACGCCCCTGCAGTTTATGGCTGATGACCTGGCTGGGTCAGCCAGCAAGAATCAAGAGTAGCCCAGGCAGGGACCCCATTGCTGAGTACAGTAAGTGGGACTGAACACTGTGTAAATAGTTACCCGTAAGGGTACAGAAATTTAAAGTTTGTTTTATGTGTGTTCAATTAACCGTCAGGGTATACAGACTTCAGGCTGAGGACTGTGAGCAGCCAAAGACTGACCTTGTATATAGTTTGCGCTTCTTAAAGTGCTCTCTTTTGGTTTTATAATTGCAACCAAGTGACCTCAGAACAAAAAAACGTTCAGCGTGGCGGAAGACGTGGTCCAGCACCAAGATCGCTTATGCCCTGCAGCCACGCCCAGGGCCTACGGTGGGGGTTTGCAGATAGGTCCCTCATGCTGCTGATTTTGCACCTTTTACCAGTAAGATGGACACCCTGTTTGGGATCTTACTGCAAGATGTTTGAAAAACGTATATGCCAGTGAAAAGTGTTTTATAATGTTTTGATAACCTGTAACGTTCAAAGAAAAGTGCCTCCCATAAAGGGAAGAAATGTTTTGTTTGTAATCTTATATGCGAATGCATTCCAAAAATTTTGCATGTCTAATATACTGTGTTTTTGCTCAGTTCCAGCCCGCGGACATGCTGTGTTTTATCAGGGGGGAGTGTGGCGCCCCTGAGGGTTCAGTCGCCATACAGGTACTGCACCTCACCCAGAGGTGTGGTGTCTCCTTCTCTCAGGGAAGGAGGGAGTGCTGCCCGGAACCCCAACACCCACATTCAACACTACACTGCTCTAGGCCGGCTGGAAGGGCAAGATGCACTGTGTTCCTGCTGAGCCCCGTCCCTGGCTGGAGTGGGGGGAACCAAAGGTAGGGGGTACCAGTAGTGGGTGTGGGTGGAGGATGTAGGGTAGGGGAGCACCATTGTAGGAGGTATATAAAGGGAAGCCATCTTAGGGTGGCAGGTCAGTCAGTGGAGAAGTGAGTGAGAAGTAAGGTGGGGAGCAGAGTCTCGTTAGGAGCTCTGTCCCACAAGTGGGGCCTAGTGATAGAGGCCCAGGATGGGGGTAGAGGAGAAAGGCTGCGTTCTATAGAAGGGATCCCAAGGGGTACGGTGAGTGCAGGACGGCACCCGTACGCCTCGAATCTGCCCGGTGTCAGAGGGATCAGGCCGCAAGAAGGGGACCGGCCCCTGGACCAGCCGTGTTACTCCAGGTCTCGGCTGGAAAAACCGGAGGCTTCTGCACTTCCATGGTGCAGTCGCCACAGTCTCATTCTAGTCACGGTGAGGGTCAAGCAGTTTCGGGAACTCCAGGTTGCCCAGAGGGACTTCAGAGCACCCGAGTGGGACTGAGTGTGGGAAGCGTAGGGCAGGAGGGAGAAGACCCAGCGTGAGAAGTCAGTCTAGTTAGGAACATAAAGAACGCGGGGTTCCGTCAAGCGCTCCTGACATATCTGAGGAAGAGCTAAACCCCTGGTCTGGTGGATGCAGTGCGACGTGGAGGTGGACACCCATACAGTGTACCTGAGAACCTTGAATAAGAACTGTGAGTAAAACTCGGATGACTGCACTTCCCCTCCTCCGTCAGTTATTTCAAGCTGCCCCATCCCTCTTGCACCACCCTGTCCCAGCACCAACCACCATCAAACTCTACCCTGCCCTGAGGCCCGCTCCACCTGTGGGGAGCCGTTCCATCCCAGCTGCCTTATCAACTGCCTCAGAGGTCTGCAGGAGCGCTGGTACAACTTACCAGAAACTACAGGTGACGTCACAAACTATTTACTTTATTTTTATTTCTATCCAAGTTACAATCCCCTTTTTTCAAGAGTGACCCCAGGGTACGGGCCCGGGAGCCGACCACCAAGACATCCCGAAACCAGGCAAAGGCCCGGGTACCGAGTCGTCCCCATCCCTTGGGCGAGTCACATGTATGCCAAAAAATTCTCGTCTGTGGAGAGAAATTATGATGTTGGGAATTGTGAGTTACTTGTTGCTAAATTGGCCTTTGAGAAATTGAGACATTTTTTTGGAGGGGATAGTTCATCAAGTTACTGTGGTCACTGATCACAAGAATTTAGCTTATATTTAATCAGCTAAACAATTAACCCCCAGACAGGCCAGGTGGTCCTTATTTTTCTTTATGTTTACTATATTTTCTCTATCACATTCAGGCTGGGTCCTAAGAATGTGAAAGCTGACGGGTTTTCACACAGTCTCGATTCAGTTTCTCCTCCAGAACCTCCATTATTACTCAGGGTATTGTGGTTTCTATGGTAACTTCAGAGTTGGAAGAGAAGATCCGTAAAGTCCTGTCTTTGGCTCCTTCCACTTGTCCAGCATCCAAATTATTTGTGCTTGTGTACCAAAGACAGCGTCTGTTACTGGAGTTTCATGATTCCGTCTTGAGTGGTGATCCTGGGGTTACTGCTACAGCGAAAGCTATTGCTAGACTTTTTTGGTGGCTATTCATGCATAGTGATGATATTTAGTGTTTAGCCACCCCCGTAGTGTTCGAGTTCGGTTCGGTTCGTCGAACACCCGTGTGTTCGCCGAACTGTTCGTCGAACTGTTCGTCGAACACCTTCGAACATCGTTAAAACCAATGGCAGGCAAACAAAAACACATAGAAACACATAGAAAACACCTTCAAAGGTGTCCAAAAGCTGACAAACTGCTCAGAAGACATAACTAACACATGGAAAAGTGACAAGTACATATAGTCATGCGAAAATAAAAGAGGTGGAGGAGTAAAAGGAGGGGGAGACACAGATATAGGCATGTCATGCCCTTCTAAAATCCAAAAAGTGAGAAGCCGACACGGCCAGTCCGCTCCTGCCCGTGCCACCTCCGTGTCGCCGGGTTTGTGCCAGAGCCGCGGTGAACCCTGACGGCCAGCCCCCCTCTCCCAATACTGGTGCCTGTCCGCTGGTGGGTCGAGCGAGCCCCCCTGTGGTGGAGGCAGCTCTAAGCTTTTTAATTTAAATTGTCTCTCTAATTTGAATGAATACACTTTAAATCCATTTACAAGGATCTATTGGAGGGCAAATCTCATGCCAGCAGCCGCGGTAATTCCAGCTCCAGTAGCGTCCACTAAAGCTGCTGCAGTTAAAAAGCTTTTATAAGGATCGAGCTCGGCTGTCCACCGCAAGGCATCCTACTGCCAGTCCCAGCCCCTATGCCTTGGGGTGCCTCCTGATGCTCTTCACTAAGTATCCCATGGTCCCGAAGCATTTCCTTTGAAAAAATTAAGTGTCTAAACTACAGGTGGTGCAGCTTGCTTAACAGCCGGGATAATCCGCTTACTAGCAGACATTGCTACTAGGCACAAAGTATTTCCTGGGCTAGATGCAGTTAAAAATTTGTAATTAGATACTCTCGTTGGATGCTGAGAAAGCATTCCATAGAGTCTCCTGGCACGCCATATATGATTCTCTTAAAAAGCTTGGGGTAGGGGTCTAGGGGACCCTTTTATAGCCAAAATCACGGCCCTGTATCGCAATACGTCACCTAGGCTGAAGATAAATGGAACTGTAGCACCCTGAGGGCTCGGTTGCTAAAGACGTATTGCACCTCACCCAGAGGTGTGATATCTCACTCTCAGGTAAGGATGGAGTGTGGATCAGGACCCGACACCTGCATGCATTACACCACATTGCCGTGGGGCAGGGCGACCAATATGCCCCTGAGATGGGCACGACAGTCCCTGTCCCTGGCTGGAGTGGGGGGAGGGAACACTGAGGAAGGGGAACCCTGTAGTGCAGGAGCAGGGAGGAAGCAGTTCCTGGGTGCATTGAGAAGGGAGTATAAAAGGTGGGCACCATCTTAGTTCAGTGCAGAGAAGTCTGAGCAGAAGTGGCAGGGAGCAGGGGCTCTGCATGAGCTCTGCTCCGGAGGCGGGCCTAGTAACAGAGGCCCAGGCCTGGAAGAGGGAGAAGGAAGGAAGAGGAGCGGAGAAGGCTCCAGGAACGAGGAATGAAGGGATCCCAGGGGTGCGGACGGGCGAGTCGCCACCGCACGCCCGAATCCACCTGCGTGGAGGGGTCAGGCCAAAGGGGGAGACCGGTCCCCGAACTAGTGGAGGCAGGAAACGACCCTCAGCTAGAAACCGGAGGATCTGACATTTTATGTGGCGCAGCCCCTCGCTACACCCGCTAGGAAGGCACCACATAGGGTCAGGGAAACTGGCGCCAAGTTTACCAAGAGGAGGCCCGAGGCAGCCGGACAGAAGTGTTGGTAAGAAAGGCCAGACAAAGGACACACAAAGGGGGTCCTGTGAAGTGCTCCAAAGTTATCTGGGAGTTGTCTGAGCCCCTCACCTGGTGAGCACAGTACGACGTGGGCAGCCGTTACCTGCAGACGTGGTCTGGATAATAAGAACTGTGAGTAAAGGCCCTGAACTGCATCACTGACTCCGTGTCGTTACTGCTGCTGCCCTGCACCATCACCCCCATCCTCCGCATACACTGCCCTGAGGCTATACTCCTCCCGTGGGGAGTTATGCTACGCTCTGCTGCACCCACAACACCAGCCTCAGCGGTCTGCCCTGTAGCGGCGGTTCACTCTGACCGCAATCCACGGGTGGCGTAGTCGGACATTTAAACATGAAAACCACATAAATAGTTCCGCCACTGGTTTGACCGCCCTGAGCCACGGAACTGGGTCGCCGCCACGAAGACTACAACCACCAGCATCCACCAAAAAGGGTCCGGCTCCGGGTGTCCCAAGGCCCAGGGGGTGCGTCAGAACATTTTCATCACCTTTCACAATCACCAATGGGACAAGGCAGTGATGTCCTCTGTCCCCTCTCTTATACATCCTAGTGACGGAGCACCTGCTCTCATCAATTCGCCATAACCCCAATATTAGGTGTATTGAGGTGGGAGGCACCGAGTACAAGTGCTCTCTATTTGCTGATGATGTCCTAGTATATATCACTCAATCACATATATCCATCCATGCTGTTATGGCTGAAATAGATCACTTTGTTACATGGTAAAATTTTAAAATCAATGCAGCGAAGTCTGAGGCCCTCGATGTCTCCCTCCCCAAATCCATATAGGATTCCATCCAGTCCAACTTTCCCTTTGCCTGGCCCTCACAGGGTATCAAATACTTAGGAATTCCTATTCATAGAGACCTCTCCCATCTATGTTATCTTAATTTTGGGCCCTTTATTGAACAACTCCATACAGACCACGGTTGGCAAGTTAGAACTGTAAGATTCACTACGTGAACCACTGGTGTTTTGTGGAAAAGCACATGTACACTGCGTTCCAAATTATTATACAAAAAGTGTTTAGGAGTGATAAGGGAAGAATTTGTTTGTTTGTCAGTTAAACTCATTGATGGTGATGTGTGTCAGGGCTCTTTATATCACTGTAAGCAATTGCAGACACCTGTGCTAATTAGTTTGGCAGGTGTGTCCAATGAAAGGCAAGACTACTTAAGAAGGCTCTCTCACATTATTAAGCAGCCTACATTTTCTGCCAAAATGGGAAAGAAAAAGGATGTGTCGGCTGCTGAGAAGCAACAAATTGTGGAGTGTTTAGGTCAAGGCATGACTACATTCAACATTGTGCGATGATCAGGATGAAGTGTCCTGGCAATCAAGAAGTATGTAGCTGATTCACAGTACACACGTGTGCGTGCTGATAAGGGCAAATTGAGAACTCTTTCCTACAGGCAATTACGTCAGGTTGAAAGAGCAGCGGCAAAAAAGCCTTGTCATAGCAGCAGACAAGTTTTTGAAGCTGCTTGTGCCTCCAACGTCCCCCGAACAACAAGATGCAGGGTCCTTCAGAGGTTTGCAGCTGTGCATGCGCCATCCTGTCGACCTCCTCTATCCACTTCACACAAGCAGAAACGGCTCCAGTGGGCCAAACATTACATGAAGACTGATTTCAAAACTGTTTTGTTCACGGATGAGTGCCGTGCAGCGCTCGATGGTCCAGATGGATGGAGTGGAGGATGGCTGGTTGATGGACACCCCACACAAACACGGCTACAGCGCCAACAAGGAGGAGGTGGAGTAATGTTTTGGGCTGGAATCATGGGGAGAGAGATTGTCGGCCCCTTTAGGATCCCTGAAGGCGCTAAAGATGAACTCCATAATGTATGTGGATTTTCTCAAACAGCACTTCCTGCCATGGTTCAAGAAGAAGAACCGTGTATTTCACAGCAAGATCATTTTTCTGCATGATAATGCACCATCTCATGCTGCACATAAAACATCTGCATCTCTGGCTGATATGGGCATAAAAGGGGACAAACTTATGGTGTGACCCCCATGCTCCCCTGACCTCTACCCCATTCAGAACCTTTGGAGCATCATTAAAAGGAGTGTCTATGATGGCGGGAGGCAGTTCACATCTAAGCAACAGCTCTGGGAGGGTATTCTGTCCTCATGCAAAACAATTGAAGCAGAAACCATCCAAAACCTGACAAATTCAATGGACGAGAGAGTTCAGAAGCTCCTTTCGAACAAGGGGTCCTATGTGAAAATGTAACATCACCTAGAATAAAGTTTTGAGTTGAAAACTGTTTGATTTCAGTTTCTAACAACCTGCTAATGCTTATAATTTCAAAAATGACCATTTTTTTGGTCTTTATTAAAATGAAAAGGTTGATCGAAAAGTTTGGGGGATCTAAGAGTGTGGCAACCCAGTAGTCATGATTACTTCGAATTCTGACAATATGAGGGTCATGCTGCAGGTAGTGCAGCAAGAAGGCACTTATGTGCCTTGCGCATCTCGGAGCCCCAAAATTATTTTCCGGGCTAGATGCAGCTAAAAATTATTTTTAATTTTAAATCTGGTGAAGCTTTAGTATAGATGGCCTAATAGGATCAGTGCTGCACACTGCTACAAAGCCCAAATTATTTTCCAGTCAAGATACAGATAAACATGATTAGTAATTTGAAAGCTTAAAACGGTTGGTAGGGTGATTTTAACCAATCATCAAGCTTTTACTCTCCCCAGGATGACACAGGGGTAGAAAAGTCGTTTCGGATCCATGATTTGTTCATCTTTATGAACGTGAGTCTGTCTACATTATCAGTGGAGAGCCGCGTGCGCTTATCTGTCAGCACACCACCAGCAGCGCTGAACACACGTTCAGACAGAACGCTGGCTGCGGGGCATGACAAGATCTCCAAGGCGTAAGTGGCTAGCTCCGGCCATTTATCCAGATTGGAAGCCCAAAAAGAGCAAGGGTCCAGTGACACAGTCGTGGCTTCAATGTTTACTTGGAGATACTCCTGTACCATCGTCTCTAGGCGTTGACTATGTGTCAGACTTCTTGTCTCCTGTGGCCTTGCAAAGGATGGGTTAAAAAAGTGGTGAAATGATTCCGCAAAATTGATGTTACCAGCAGATACTGTGGTTCTGTTACGGTTTGAGTGCTGAACACTTGACGGTCCCACGGTTGGCAAGTTGGAACTGTGAGATTCACTACGTGCACCACTGGTATTTTGTGGAAAAGCACATGTAAGATTCTGCAACAGTCTCTGCTTATACTCCTGCATGCGTGCATCCCTTTCTATGGCAGGAATAATTTCTGCAAATTTACTTTTGTACCGGGGATCTAACAGTGTGGCAACCCAGTAGTCAGGATTATTTCTAATTCTCACAATTCGAGGGTCATGTTGCAGGTAGTGCAGCAAGAAGGCACTCATGTGTGTTGCGCATCCAGGAGCACCAAGTCCCTGTTGTGTTGGTGGCGAGGTAACAATCATGCTTCCTTCCTCTGTCCTCTCCCCCCAACCTCGCACAACAGAAATGTGATCAAGGTCTCCCTCATCTGATGAGTCTTCCATCAGTTCGTCCTCCACTTCTTCCTGGGCTCCTGCACCTTCCTCACTAGTTTGGCTGCTACCATGCGCCCTGGTAAAACCATCTCCCCCACCCTCACATGCCTGCCGCCTTGGTGCTGCCGACCGTCTGGACCTTGCAGATGTTAGCCCTTCCGCATACAACTCCTCCTCCTCTACTTCCTCCACCTCCTCTTGTGCCACCACCTGACTCCGAATTCTGTTTAACATGTGCTCCAGCATGTAAATCACCGGAATAGTCATGCTGATAATGGCATCGTCAGCACTAAACATCTTCGTCGCCATTTCAAAACTGTGCAGAAGGGTGCATAGGTCCCTGATCTGAGACCACTCCTCCAGCGTGATTTGCCCCACCTCTGAATCTCGTTGGCCCAGGCTATACGTCAGAACGTATTGCACCAGGGCTTGTCGGTGCTGCCACAGTCGCTGCAACATGTGCAGAGTTGAATTCCACCGGGTAGGCACATCGCATTTTAGCCGGTGAAGTGGCAGGCCCAACGACTTCTGTAGAGATGTAAGTCGCTGAGCTGCGGGATGCGAATGGCAGAAGTGAGCACACAGCGACCGTGCCCTCTGCAGAAGGCCATCTAGTCTGGGATAGTGGGCTAAAAATTGCTGGACAACCAGGTTCAACACGTGAGCCATACAAGGCACGTGTGTGACATTGCCCCGGCGAAGGGACGCACCCAGGTTTGCAGCATTGTCGCACACGGCCTTCCCTGGTTTCAGGTCCAGTGGAGACAACCATTCATGAAATTGGTTCTCCAGAGCTGACCACAACTCCTCAGCTGTGTGACTCACATTTCCCAGACATTTCAATGTAAAAACCGCCTGATGACGTTGAGCCCTACTGCCAGCATAGTAAGGAGGTGTGCAGGATCCCTTCTGCGCAGTTAGAAAGCTTGTGGCATGACCAGACAGGCTTTGGGTGCAGGTGGAAGAACGAGAGGAGGTTGAGGAGGCAGAAGCAGTGGAGGAACTTTGACATAAAGAGGATTGACGCACAACTCGTGGGGACGGCAAGACTTGGACAGCAGCCCCTTGTCCTGCTGTCACCATAGTTACCCAGTGCCCAGTCAGCGACATGTAACGCCCCTGTCCATGCCTACTCGTCCAAGTGTCTGTGGTGAAATGCACCCTGTCACACACAGAGTTTCTCAAAGAAGCGGTGATGTTGTGTGCGACATGCTGGTGGAGCGCAGGCACACCTTTCTTTGAGAAGTAGTGCCGACTGGGCATCTGGTACTGGGGCACTGCGACGGACATAAGGTCTCGAAAATCCTCTGTGTCCACCAGGCGGAAAGGCAGCATTTCTGTAGCCAAGAGCTTGCAGATGGTGAAATTCAACCTCTTAGCTTTCTCATGGCTAGGAGGAAATGGTCTTTTACTTGTCCACATCTGAGGGACCGAGGGCTGGCTATTGTGCTTAGACGGGGTTGATAAGGGTGTCCCCGGCAAACTGCCGGTCTGTGAGGAAGATGCAGGCGGACATGTTAGGTTGCCTTGATCCAAAGGTGGTGCTATCGATGTCGGACAGCGCTCAACACCAGCTGGTGTTACCACCTCCAAAGAAAATGATGACCTGCCAATCACGCTGGCTGTTGCGGGTAAAGAGGTGGCAGGTCTGCGCCCCAAAACAGGTGTGACTGCTGTCCCCCCTGTCACAGAGGATGAAGAGGCCGCGGATGCACAAGATATGGCAGACGGTGATTGGCCCGGCCGGCTAGGCCGCATTGTAGCACACTGAGCTTCCCACTGCAACTTATGCTTCATGTCCATGTGCCGGTTCATGCATGAAGTACTCAAACTATGTATTTTTTGGCCTCTACTTAGCTTTTGCTGACAAATGTTACAGATAACACGAGTTGGGTCATCTTTATCGATCTGAAAAAATGCCCAGGCTATGCAAGGCTTAGCACCCATGCGACCTGAAGAGCCACCACGACTTGTGGTGAGAGGCAGAGTTGTGTTTGAGCATGCAGTTGTTGACGTGCTTCCAGTACTACGTCTCTGTCCAGGAAGGCGCAACCTGACCTCGTCGTCACTAGCATCTTCCTCCACCTCCTCTGCTGACCTCATCTCTTGGCTGACTGTGGGTTGACAGTAAGTGGGATCTCCGACCTCATCATCATCACCCTGTGCGTTATCACACCCGTCGTCCTCAGAGCCAACCTGTTCCTGCCCTGACAAAAAACTAAAGTTGTCGCTCCAATCAGGTATTTGAGTCTTATCATCGTCTTCCTCATTGTCTCCACCAACAGGAGTTACAGTTTGGGAATGAGGGTCTACATTATGGTCAGAACCTTCTGCGTCTGGTCCTGGATCCGACTCATAAAGATTCTGGGCATCAGTGCAGATCATTTCCTCGTCTGGATTCACAGAAGCGCTGGAGTCGACCTCTGATTCCCAGGCTATAGTATGAGTAAACAGCTCTGCAGACTCAACCATCTGTTCTACCTCATACTCAGACGGGCAGCTGGAGATTTGGGAGCTGTGAGGAAGCAAGTGCGATTTGGGTGACACCTTTGAGGACTGGAGTATTTGTGATGTTGAAGTTGATGTGGAGGAGAGCCCACTTAAAGGAGCACTTGATATCCGTTGAAGCACCTGCTGTTTTTGTGCCTCATCTGGAATTTGTAGCGATTGGCGTGGCCGTAAGAAAGGGATCTTATCACATTGTCCGCTAAAAGCAGTAGACATTTTAGTTTGGCTGGAAGATGGTCTTTCTTCTGCACCTACCCCACGGACACAACCTTTTTTCCCCTTCCCAACACGCCTATTCCCCTTTCCACCAGCAGCAGGCCTTTTTCCACTCATTTTGGTGGTTAACTAATTCACAACTCTGGAGTTGTTTGCACAAAAAAACAATGGATGGTAACCGAGCAGAGCTGAGTGGCCAAACTGTGGTATTAGGCCAAAACTATTGGCTGGGCTAGATGCAGAAAAAAATTATTTTTAATTTGCAACCTGATGTAGGTCAGTATAGATGGACTAATAGACCAAGTCCCACACACTGCTAGAAGCCCAAATATTTTTTCAGAGCTAGATGCAGAAAAAAATTATTTTTAATTTGCAACCTGATGGAGGTCAGTATAGATGGACTAATAGACCAAGTCCCACACACCGCTAGAAGCCCAAATATTTTTTCAGAGCTAGATGCAGAAAAAAATTATTTTTAATTTGCAACCTGATGGAGGTCAGTATAGATGGACTAATAGACCAAGTCCCACACACTGCTAGAAGCCCAAATATTTTTTCAGAGCTAGATGCAGAAAAAAATTATTTTTAATTTGCAACCTGATGGAGGTCAGTATAGATGGACTAATAGACCAAGTCCCACACACTGCTAGAAGCCCAAATATTTTTTCAGAGCTAGATGCAGAAAAAAATTATTTTTAATTTGCAACCTGATGGAGGTCAGTATAGATGGACTAATAGACCAAGTCCCACACACCGCTAGAAGCCCAAATATTTTTTCAGAGCTAGATGCAGAAAAAAATTATTTTTAATTTGCAACCTGATGAAGGTCAGTATAGATGGACTAATAGACCAAGTCCCACACACCGCTAGAAGCCCAAATATTTTTTCAGAGCTAGATGCAGAAAAAAATTATTTTTAATTTGCAACCTGATGTAGGTCAGTATAGATGGACTAATAGACCAAGTCCCACACACTGCTAGAAGCCCAAATATTTTTTCAGAGGTAGATGCAGAAAAAAATTATTTTTAATTTGCAACCTGATGGAGGTCAGTATAGATGGACTAATAGACCAAGTCCCACACACCGCTAGAAGCCCAAATATTTTTTCAGAGCTAGATGCAGAAAAAAATTATATTCAGTTTGCAACCTGATGGAGGTCAGTATAGATGGACTAATAGAATGATGCTATGCCCAAAAGATTTTACTTCACTAGGTGCAGTAAAAAAATTGGTATTCTATACACAGGTGTTATATCTTGCAACACAGATAGGCTACTCCACTGACTAACACACTCTGCAATAGGCCAAAAAGGATTAGCTTTGTTAGATTCAGCCAAATGCTGTGAAAAAAACTTGCACAGCACTGGCACAGACCTGCCTGGCAAAAACTGATAGGAACTCATGTAACCTAGTCCTGAAAAGGACTCCAATTACAATTAGTCTTTACTCCCACAACCTATCTATTTAAGAGCACAGACCTCCCTGATAAAAGTCGTAGGAAATGCTGTAACCTAGTCCTTAAAAGGACTGCAATCACAACTATTCCCTGCTCCCAAGCTATCTGTATATTTGTGCGAAAATTGGCTTGAAATTAACAAGGTATAGCACACACAGCAACAGCGGTGCCGTCTAACACGCAGCTGCAGCAGTGAGAAAATGGTGGCGACGGGGAAAATGGCTTGGTCTTATAGGGCAAGGACATGTGACATACACTGCCAATCACACATGCCCTTGCTTGTGTGAAAAAAAGCACTTCGCTCCGTGTGTGCGCTGCTGATAGGCTGACAGATTGCACCTCCCCACTGCAAATGCGGGAAAGAGAAAAAAAAATGGAGATCTTCATTGTTCCTGCAGAGATCCATCCCCTGCCCCTCCCCCCGCCCCGCTGTACACTCAAACTGCGTATTAACATTAATTTTCATCATTACTGAGAAAAAATCCAGTTATGATTTTGGTGCACGAACAGTTATCGAACATAACCTCGAACAGCCGAATTTTTCTCAAATTGTTCGTGTTCGCCGACCGGCTCGAACACCGCCCAAAACAGCTCGAATTTGAGATTGGCGAACAGTTCGAGTCGAACAACGCTCATCTCTAATGATATTAAAGATTTTGCATCCGCTTGTGAAGTTTGCGCAAGAGCCAAAGCCAGTCATGTCCAGCCAGCCGAGGCATTGGCTCCATTGCCAATTCCAGAAAGACCATGGACTCATGTCTGGTGGGAAAACTACTATTTGGGTGGTAGTTGATTGATTCAGCAAACAAGTTCCTTTTGTTTCTTTGTCAGGATTACCAAATGCAGAGACACTCTCCAGGTTGTTTATTTTTCATATTGTAAGGTTACATGGGGTCCCTCTTAACATTGTGTCTGCTAGGGAAGTGCAACTTGTCTCTAAATTCTAGAGAGCTTCTTGTGGTAAACTCAGGATTTACTTGTCATTTTCATTAGCGTACCACCCTGGAACCAATGGTCAGACTGAGAGGACAAATCAATCTTTGGAACAAATTTTAAGGTGCGTTGTCGCATCTTCGTAAGAGGACAGGTCGTAATTTTTAACTCTCACTGAATTTGCCTTTAACAATCAGGTAAATCAGTCTACGGGCACCTCACCATTTTTCTGTAATTATGGTTTGCATCACCATTTGGAGAGTTTTCTAGAATTATTTCTGATTGTCCTGAGGTGGAAGTCATTGTGCAGACTTGGGAATGTCTGGAGTGAGGTTGAAAAGAATATTGGTACCGCACAGATTCATCAAAAATGGAAGGCTAATAGAAAATCTTCCGTGGGTCCTGTTTTTAAGGTTGGGCATAGGTTTGGGCTGTCATCCAGAAACATCAAACTTAAGGTACCATTGGCAAAGTTGGATCCCAAAATCATCAGTCCCTATGAAATTCTGGAAGTGTTCAATCCATTGGCCTTTTAGGTTGAAGCTTCCTCCATCTCTCTACATCCCCCAGTGTGTTCTATAAATCCTTACTGAAGGAGTTTGTCCCCTCGGTGGTGACGCCCTTGTTCCCACCACCTTTGTTTGCTGTTAATGGCAGTTTATAATATGAGGTGCAGAGAGTTGTGGACTCTCGTAGGGTCTGAAATTCCCTCCGGTACCTCATCCACTAGAGGTGATGCAGACATGAGGATAGATCCTGGGTCCCAGCTCGAAATGTGAAGTCCGAGCAGTTTGTCAAGGCTTTCCATCTGAAGTTTCCTGGGAAATCTAGGGGTCCGGTGGCCCCCCTAGAAGAGAGGGTACTGTAACTATTCCACCCCTCAGTGAAAACTGTCTTAGCAGTGATTGACAGCTTAGTTCAGTTGTCCAGTCTGGTGCAAAGGCATTCTGTTTTGATTGACAGCTCAGCCATCCAATTTGAGCCTGGGAGTTGCTGAGCTCACGTCAGGTGCTCTGAGTTTCCAAAATTGCTCAGCTATTTAACTGAGCTGGCAGTCCCAGATAGCTGTCAGCTGTAACTAAGTGTGGTTTGTTACTCTGTGCCTTATATTTTGCTCACTGATCTATTGCTGCCTGACCTTGGAATTCGTTCTGACCATCCATCTGTTTAATCCCTAATTCGATCAGCTATCCTCCTGGTGTTTTGACCTTGGACCATGACCTAACTACTCTTTTGTCTCTTCCCTCTGTTTATGATGTACCCTCCTGGTTTTTGACCTCAGACTACTCAACTATCCCAACTCATGGCTTGTTTGTGAGATGTGACTCAATGTCATAATAGCCAGCTGAAATTGAGTTAGGGCCAGTAAGTAAATAGGGATCCAATATATCTCCCTTACAGCCCTATGTGAATATATAACATTTATGTTGTGCTCTTATTAAAATAATGGCCAGCGTGGTGATTTCATACTACCAAGCATGTTCCAGGCTGTAAGTGCGGCGTCTCCAATAAAACAACTAAGTGGTTCGCTGCTCACTTACATCGTATACCTATGACAGATTACACCACCAACTAAGTGACATCTTAGTATGCACATGGTAATTTTCAATAGGAGCTGCGTTAATATATCTCAGCACGCACTTTCACTCACAAGCGCAGCAGCCGCATTACCACGTGGGACACCGTTCTTCTTCAGTTTCTGTGACACATGCACAATTGCCTTTGTTGGTTTCATAGCCTGTGTACTGTCGCTTGTGAGCTGCACTTTCACATTATTTTATACTCTCCTATCTTTATGTGTAGCCGCCTCATCAATATGTGAGATGCTGCTTACACCTAGATTTCATGTACAGCGCTCATGTTTATGCTCATGCTGGTGCTCATAATACTAACTGAGCAGTTGATATAGTAGAGCAGAATTATAAATGTCATAATGTCCACATGTTAACCACATAAGTATATTAATGTGAAATGGATGTTTAGTAATATATAAAACAATGAACCTTTTCATATAGAAACAAAATTAAAGGGGGTGTCCCACAAATGTACATTTTCATTAATAGATCTAAAGAGTAGAGATGAGCGGTGTTCGACTAGAACTGTTCGCCAATCTCAAATTCGAGCTGTTTTGGTCGGTGTTCGAGTTGTTCCACGAACCCGAACGATTTGCAAAAAATTCGGCTGTTCGAGGTTATGTTCGATAACTGTTCATGCACCAAAAGCGTGTCCTGCATGTCTGGCGCTATTTAGAGCACCAATCATGCAGGGATTGTCTGCCACTCACTGTAATGCCACAGTCATGGTGGTTGTGGCATTACAGTGATTGCCCAAATCGATGGGAACAGTGCTCACAGTGAAACATGAAAAGCAGGCAATTCAGCAGCGGCATACACCGGTACCCGACAATTTAGAACAGAAAGAATAGAGTATCACACATAGATTAGATAGATAGAAACATGTCAGTCACATATATATGAAGTACAGTGATAGTGTTGATTACTGTACTTGTCATTTAGTGTTAAAATAAAGGATTTATTTAAAAAAAAATTGGCGTGGGGTTCCCCGTAATTTTAGTCTCTAGCGGAGGTTAAGCAGACGGCTGGGGCAGATGTTTGAAGCCTGGGAAGGGGGTAATACCCATAGAGCTTCCGAGGCTACTAATAACAGCCCCCAGCTGAATACTTAGCCTTTACTAGCTATTAAAATGGGGGACCCCCCCAAAAAATGACGTAGCTGAAGCCAACGATCTCCTGCAATAAAAGAAAAATAATAAAGCAACATCATCCTTACCTTTCCATGGTTCCCATGACAGCTTCAGCTCAGCTACATCGAGATGACAGGCTGGACCGCAGCAGAAAGCTGCCATCCAGCCTGTCATCCCGCAGACACTGAGAAGCGCAGGCATGCTTGCGCTCCTCAGTGTCTCGCTGTGACGGCATCCAGATGAGCCGAGTTCATGTCCAATGAACTCGGCTCACCTCATGCACGTCACTGACAGCGTGGGAAAATTCTCCTGCACTCAGCGCTTCAGCGTGAGAATTCTCCCACGCTGTCAGTGACGTACATGAGGTGAGCTAAGTTCATTGGGCATGAGCTCACCTCATGCACGTCACTGACAGCGTGGGAAAATTCTCCTGCACTCAGCGCTTCAGCGTGAGAATTCTCCCACGCTGTCAGTGACGTACATGAGGTGAGCTAAGTTCATTGGGCATGAGCTCACCTCATGCACGTCACTGACAGCGTGGGAAAATTCTCCTGCACTCAGCGCTTCAGCGTGAGAATTCTCCCACGCTGTCAGTGACGTACATGAGGTGAGCTAAGTTCATTGGGCATGAGCTCACCTCATGCACGTCACTGACAGCGTGGGAAAATTCTCACGCTGAAGCGCTGAGTGCAGGAGAATTTTCCCACGCTGTCAGTGACGTGCATGAGGTGAGCTGAGTTCATTGGACAAGAACTCACCTCATGCACGTCACTGACAGCGTGGGAAAATTCTCACGCTGAAGCGCTGAGTGCAGGAGAATTTTCCCACGCTGTCAGTGACGTGCATGAGGTGAGCTGAGTTCATTGGACATGACCTCGGCTCATCTGGATGCCATCACAGCCTGACACTGAGGAGCGCAAGCATGCCTGCGCTTCTCAGTGTCTGCGGGATGACAGGCTGGATGGCAGCTTTCTGCTGCGGTCCAGCCTGTCATCTCGATGTAGCAGAGCTGGAGCTGTCCTGGGAACCATCGAAAGGTAAGGATGATGTTGCTTTATTATTTTTCTTTTATTGCAGGAGATCGTTGGCTTCAGCTGGAATAGGCGTGATGGTAAGTAAGGTTTAATTTAGAACAATAAAGAATTGTGTATTTATTTCAATTAAAGGACTTTATTCTGGGTGTTTGTGTTTTTTTTTAACTTTCACTATGGGGTTAGTAATGGGGGTGTCTTATAGACGCCTCTCCATTACTAACCTGGGCTTGATGTCAGCTGGCATTATAAGCTGACATCAACTCCAACCCTATTACCCCACTGCCACCGCTACAGGGCAGTGGGAAGAGCGAGGCTAAGTGCCAGAATTGGCACATCCTATGGATGCGCCATATCTGGGACTGCTGGCGGCTGGTGTTTCTAGCCTGGGAGGGGGCCAATATTCATGGTACCCTTCCTGGGCTATTAATATCAGCCCCCAGCTGTCTGCCTAGCCTTTGCTAGCTATTAAAATAGGGGGGAACCCACGTCATTTTTTTGGGGGTCCCCCATTTTAATAGCTAGTAAAGGCTAGGTATTCAGCTGGGGGCTGATATTAGTAGCCTCGGAAGCTCCGTGGGTATTACCCCCTTCCCAGGCTTCAAACATCTGCCCCAGCCATCTGCTTAACCTCCGCTAGAGACTAAAATTACGGGGAACCCTACGCCAATTTTTTTTTAAATAAATCCTTTATTTTAACACTAAATGACAAGTACAGTAACCAACACTGTCACTGTACTTCTTATATATGTGACTGACATGTTTATATCTATCTAATCTATGTGTGAAGCTCTATTCTTTCTGTTATAAATTGTCGGGTACAGATGCTGAATTGCCGGCCGGCTTCTTTAAAGAGACGGTGCATGAAAACACTGTTATTTTTTTAAATAAATCCTTTACACTAAATGACAAGTACAGTAAGCAACACTGTCACTGTACTTATTATATATGTGACTGACATGTTTCTATCTGTCTAATCTATGTGTGAAGCTCTATTCTTTCTGTTCTAAATTGTCGGGTACCGGTGTATGCCGCTGCTGAGTGGCCGGCTTTTTTAAAGAGAGCGTCTTCTGAGCAGTTTGTCAGCTTTTGGACACCTTTGAAGGTGTTTTCTATGTGTTTCTATGTGTTTTTGTTTGCCTGCCATTGGTTTTAACAGTGTTCGACGGTGTTCAAAGGTGTTCGACAAACAGTTCGACGAACAGTTCCTCGAACATCCCGGTGTTCGACGAACCAAACCGAACCCGAACACTACGGGGGTGGCTCAACACTACTTAAGAGATCACATGATTGGAACACATTGGGTATTTCTTCTTGGACAGGGATGTAAGAAATCGTGGTGACCCTAAACAGAAGTTCTAATTGGGCCGCCCCCAAAAAAACCTTGATTCTTGGTGGGGTCACAGAAGATCATATCCTACAACTTTGCAGCCTTTACAAAGTAATTTTCCTCCTAGTGAAGCCCCTTAATTGCCCTTTCCTTGCCCACATAAATAATGATGCCAACAGAAGTGCCACCCAAACACAGCATGATACCCCACAGTGAAATCCTCCACATTACCCTCCAAACGCATGGTATGATGACCCTACAGTATATTTATAAAAGAACTGATAATAAATAGATATTTCAAATCAATAGATATTAGTAAGCTACTTTATTGATCAATTTAAATAATTATTAAATAAAAGCTATATTTTTAATTCATATTTTTCTCATCTCCCCCTTCCCCACATTATATGATTTCTACAAGTGGTGTCCACTTATGTGAATTATAATTTTTCTTTTGCCATAGTCAATTAACCATTACAATTAAGGAAGTTTTTCCTTTATCATCAAATAAAATAATAAACATTTTCATATGGAAACAAAATTAAAGGGGGTGTCCCACAAAAGCATTTTAATTAATAGATCTTAAGAGTCAGATCACATGACCGGAGCACATTGGGTATTTCCTCTTGGGCAGGGGCGTACATAGAAACCATGGGGCCCCAAAGCAGAAGCTCTAATTGGGCCGTCCCCCATAAAAACCTTGATACTTGGTGGGGTCACAAAAGAGCAGATCTCACAACTTTGCAGCCTTTAGAAAGTAATTTTCCTCCTATTGAAGCCTCTTGATTGCCCTTTCCTTGCCCACATAAAGTATGATAGATATTTCCAGTAAATAGATAGTAGCAACCTATTTTATTAAACACTTGTAATCATTATTTGTTAAAATCTATATTTTAATGCACATATTTTCCCATCTTCTCCCTTCCCCACATTATATGCTTTCTCAATTGTAGACATTTTTTTTTAATAAATATCAAGGTTGGCCCATGACTTTGTCCAAGTTTTTACTTTGACCCTCTGTGTATTTTGGATTGATATCCCTGTGTTAGAGGGACCAAATTATCATATTTTTTTCTTTTTTAGTGTTTATGCATAGATACAATTCTTAGCAATATAGTATTGATGCAGTATGCTTATGATGTTCATTTAAAAAATGGCATTATATATCCAGTTACATTTAATTTTGTTTCTTTGCAAGCTATCCAGAAATTGTGTTTTCTTCTTTTCACTGTTTCATAATGAAATCTGTATATATGAGATACAAATATTTACTCAGCAGTTTCCCTCTTTTTCTCTTCGAGCCCAGAGGTGACTGGATGTTGTACTAGGCAGCTGTTGCTGTGTTAGCACTTTCTGCAATTTGTGTGGTCTGCAGACCCAAGAAATACCTAGGCTTCCACCAGCAGTTTGGCACATTCCCATGGATTTTACAAGTTAAGGTCATCAATAAGTAGTAATGACACCTTTATGACTGCACCAGACTTCAAATTCCAAGACTAATTCTAATCCCCACATTACTGCACTAAATTCCAAAAATTGTTTTGCTAGTAATATTGCAGACTTGAACCTAAAAACAATGGTCTTTTATATATATTTAGCCCAACCTTTTTACATTAAAGTATAACTGTATTTGTAATTTGCAAAGGTATTAATTAGTGATGAGCGAACGTGCTCACCACTGCTCGGAACTCGCCTGAGCATCACTGTGCTCGACAACCTCAGCGCTCGGTGAGTATTTCCGGGTTGCTCAGGCGGAAACTCGGGTCCCCTCCCTGCAAATTTGGCACTCTTTAGAGAGCCAATGAACATGCAGGGATTGCCTGCCAGGCACTGTAATGCCATAGCCATGTTGGTTGTGGCATTACAGTGATTGGCTGGCCACACAGCGTCAACTGGTTCTATAAAAGACTTGGCGGTGCTATGCTCGTCACAGTCTACCCCGGAATTGAGGCGCCCCCAGGGCAATGGAGTACTCGGCAGCCGGGCCTATGGATGCTGGGGGGGATATGCCACAGTGGCTGGCCTGGTCCGTGGCCCAGGGCGGTCAACCAAAAAGGGAATTGTAACTTGGATAAAAAATAAAAATAAAGTAAATAGTTTGTGACGCCAACTGTGGTACCTGGTAAGGTTTACCAGCGCTGCTGCAGACCTCCGGGGGGTGATGGGATGGCAGCTGAGGTGTTTCTGCTCACCACAGGTGGAGCGGGCCCCCGGGGCAGTGTGGAGTTTGATGGTGGTGATGCTGGGACTTGTAGTGCAGGCGGATGGCGCAGCAGGAGTAACTGACAGAGACAGGGGATTCGCTTCAATACCTTTACTGGTGCGGATGTCAGGTATGGTCCAGGGTACTCAATAGGATGGGTGCACTTCAGGACTTCTCCCCAGTGAGCGGGTATAAGGCCTCCTGGTCCGTGTCTGCCTCTCTGTATGCTCCTGGCCAGCCTGCAACTGGCCTAGCTTATGTGTCGTGCTGTTCCTTAACCTGTCGCTCAGTAGTAGAACCTTCTGCTGGTAACCACTCTCCCTGGACGCTGGGGCCTTGTGGTTCCTGGTCCTGTAATGGGTCTAGCTTCAGGTCCTCCAGTTACTTGTAGTCCTCCTGGAATGCCGGTGATCCCTACTTGGTATAAAGGGACCCTGTAGGCGCGGACCCGGTGTCCGGTTTGTATACTGGGGTGAGCCTATGATGCTCCTCTGCCCCCTCAACTCCTCTCTCCTTTCTCCTCTTTGCCGTCGGCCACACTCGGGGCCCTCAGTACAGCAGCAGAGTGCTGCGTCTTTGCTGCTCTCAGCGTCAGCACGCTCTCAGACTCTCTGACTCTGTCTGACTGGACTCTAAACTGACTGGCTCCACCCTCCATATATATCCCTAATGGGCTCCCTCTGGTGGTATGAGGTGGAAGGGTGGAGGTGTTTGTATGTAATGAGGGCCTCTTGTGGAGAAGTCCATCCATGCACCCTGGGTCCTGTGATACCTGTGCATAGCAGGGTGCCACAGAATCATACAGAGTAGGGAGAGCTGCTGCGTCATGGAGAGATTTGCTTGTTTATAGTTAGTATAGGTATTCCACAACATATACAGTGGGTACGGAAAGTATTCAGACCCCTTTAAATTTTTCACTCTTTGTTTCATTGCAGCCATTTGGTAAATTCTAAAAAGTTCATTTTTTCTCATTAAAGTACACTCTGCACCCCATATTGACTGGAAAAAAACAGAAATGTAGAAATTTTTGCAAATTTATTAAAAAATAAAAAAACTTGTTGCATCATTCCCAAGAAGACTCATGGCTGTACTAGCTCAAAGGGTGTTTCTACTCAATACTGAGCAAAGGGTCTGAATACTTATGACCATGT